>NC_060149.1:67352057-69850390 GCF_021461385.2 Schistocerca piceifrons | reverse complement strand
CGCTGCAATCGCGCTTAATAGAGGGATGTGCTAGACAGGGGACGGGATCATTCACGTGTGACTTTGTGCGATTTCAATCACGTCCCAAATTAAGTAGCAAATTATATCGAAAATTACGCAAAATTGGACGGCAGGGAGAGTGCGTGATGACCACGTTATGGCTTTAGCTACGCATTTTTCGCTTCAGTTGTCAATCAATTAACGTTTGTCCCGGAGTAATCGTTTACCTGAGTGTGGCTGTGACGGCCCAACTTTCCATAAAACACCACATTTCGTGAAGGTTTCGGCAGAACAGAAGGGCATTTAGTGAAAATCCAAAGCAGTTTACAACACGAGAAAGGCCTCATCGTGTCACTGGTCGTCGATCAACACCAGCTCGCTAACTAAATCAACATTTATCCGGATTTACTACAAGATTAGGACGCAGGACCTTATAGCAAAACTAACGGTCGTGGAAGAGATCGTTCACTTAGAAAATTACGTACTACAAACAACTTTACGCAAAACGTGCAGCGAACAATTGTCACTAGACACCACATAGTTCAATCTCTATTCGCTATTGACGCAAATGAAAGAAAACTGGCAACGATTATAGATATACTCTACCACAGCTAAGGAAAATGTCGAAGTGTTGTTAATACAACAAGATGAAAATACTTTACAAAGATGACACAGACTCTATCGACCAATTACTAAATGGACACAAACACTGGAATAAAATAAAGAAACGCCTAGAAGTTGTAACAGATAACAGCCTCCTATTCACAAAACATCTGCAATAGGAAATAAACAATAAAACAGGAATGAAAGTAAAATTACTGTTCCTCTTATATAGGAAAGTATATATCAGAACTAATTGTAGGTTGTACGAAGCAGCTGTATTAGCTGTAACAGTGCACGTACCTAGTCAGGGAGCTACCACTAGTTATTAACTACAAATTAAACGAGTGGTTAGAAATACGTGCCTAAGATGAACCGTAAATACGCCGGTTTCTTGAGGGACCGTAAATGCTCCATTCTCACTATACCATAAATCTTCACATAGAAACAAACAAACAAACAAAAAATCATCGGAAATAATTGAGAATAAACGGTGATAATGTGTTATGGTGTAGTTCAGATACAGAAAATAATAACATCTAAACCTCAACCTTGTTAGAGATTTATTATCCCCAAATCATAATTAGGAACACAAGATTGAAACGCAGTCGAATGCTTGACAAACAAGCGAAAAGCAAATTGCCAATAATGCGAATACCAAGAGATCAAAAGTGACCCACAAAACCCAGCATAAGAAATAAAAATAAAACTGTCCTTTTAAAATAACTTCTTGAATTAATAATGAAAGAACAATCAGCCAGTGGAGCTATAAACCTGGCACTGTTATATGCCCAGTCACGTCATCATCACTCACAAAGCGGCAAAGGCCTGTTTGTAGATATGTTGGTAAAATTTCGGGATTCCAACAACCTTTTCGAAATGACAGCTGAGAATATGGTTAATGTTATTCAGAGCACAAAACATGAATTGTTTCCTTTGACTGCGGCAAGTTAATCAATTCTGCATGCACCATTCAACATATAGTGGATAGTTCTCACATTTTCTGAAAGTTCTAAGTCACTGAAATATTTTTTACACAAGTGTTACTATCCAAAGGGTCCCAGAACATTTCTAATGTAATGTAATTTTTTCAGCACATTCGATAGTCCACGAAAAGAGAAATGCATAGATATGGGGATTAGAGTAAAACTTTTAGTACAGATATCCGGGCAATATGTTTAAGGAGAAAGCACAAGTTGCTGACACAGTGCAGTTGCACTCGTAAGCATCTAAGAGCGCGGCTCAACAGACTTGGACTTCACGTTTAGTGCATCTCACACATACGTTTCCCAAATATTAACAAGCGTTGTTTTCCTCTTATCGTGAACTGTCAAAAGCCGTTAAGACAGTGCAGTAAAAAAAAAAAAAAAAATGCTTCTTCAGTGTCATAAACACATTCGATGCTTGAAGAAAGTAAGGCGACAGAGGATGATTGTGTTTCAGTAGAAATGATTTAGAAATGATTAAATCATTAAAGCTTGAGAAAGAGATACACGAAAGAAAATTGCAGAATGTTTGCGAAAGAGGAAGGTTCAAAGCTGTAACGAATCTCCTTCAGAAGACAGGTACAGACAAGATATGAAATACTATAACAACATCTGTGATATATTATCAGCAACTATAGAGAAGAGAATCAGGCAACGGAAGAAGCTGGATTCATAAGAGAATGGTGGCCATTTTCTAGTTTTGAAGCGGAGCAACGACGGTTTAAACAAGAACCTGTATTGTCAGCTCTTGAGAAACTGGGCACTGATTCAGTATATGTTAATATTATTTCATGATCTTCTCTATTACTTTCGAAGAAGAATTTTATTTGTGGCTCCGCAGCTGATTGAGTATTTTTTCTAGAAATAATAACTCCACAGATACACTTCAATACTTTGATTTTATTGGTTTACATATTTTTCTTTGCGTCAAGATTTGGGGATCGCAGCCCCATTCTCTGCGTTCATCCTTATAATCAACGAAACAGTCAAGCTAGAACTTGGCATCACTGGTCACAAATTGTACTCAAGAATACGCAGGGTGATTGCGTGATGATGTTGCAAACTTTCAGGGATGATGGAGAAGTGTGAAGTATCAGTTTGAGGTCACGGACACTGGTACAGGAAAGATTAAGTTGCATCGTTTCTAAAATGTATACCTTAAGAGCTACAGGGACTTGCGCAGTGGAAGAGGTGTGTTCCACAGTAGCGAAGATGAACAAGTGCTCACGGGTCGTAAGGAATGCATTTTAGAGCACATATTTACCAGGCATTTTTTTTTTCGTTTTGGTCCGTAATGTCACCTCTGAAAATTGCCTAACGTACGATCATAGTAACAACAACATCGGTACTGTCAGAAGTATCAGAACGATTTACGATTATAAATTTTGACTCTGTCGTTTCCGGACCGCGGTCCCTTACCTGAAATTGACACATTTACCTTTCTCCATCATCCCTGAAAGTTTGTAACATCGTAATGGAGTCACCCAGTATACATCAATCTACGAGTTCATCAGGACAATGAAAAATGGAAAGTTAAAAGAGGAATAAGGCAAGGAGCTTGCCATAATTGTTCTCTGCAGTCCTAGAAGAAGTTTCTAGGTCAGTAAAGTGGGTAAATGAAGAAGGAATACGTGTTAACGGGACATTTCTGTAGCATCTACATTTTGGTGGTGATGTTTGCTTGTACTGCAGTTGAACCCCAACCACGAATGGAAGAATTTAATATATCAAGTTTGAAAGTAGAGCTGGAATGGAGAAGGAATACGTGTTAGCGGAACATTTCTGTAGCATCTACATTTTGCTGGTGACGTATTTTTTGCTTGTACTGCAGTTGAACCTCAACCACGAATGGAATAATTTAACATATCAAGTTTGACAGTAGGGCTGGAACTGAATTACAGTAATATTATACTATCCATGTTGGATTTTGTGAACTCCGTGACCGTTAATGATCTCTCGTGAATAAAAATAAGACTTAAATAATACTGAAACAACACAAACAAAACAATAGTAAAAATTAATAATAAGGTCATAGAAGAAGTTAATGAGTTTTTTTTTTATTTAGAGCTGCTGAAAACAATGACATACTGTATAGAATAGAATAGAAATAAAACAGTAGAAAGTGGCTACATTACTTTGGTAAAATAAATAGGATTTTCAAAATTAGTCTTCCGATTTGTGTGGAATGGAAGCATACAAAAATGGTTCAGATGGCTCTGAGCACTATGGGACTTAACATCTGTGGTCATCAGTCCTCTAGAACTTAGAACTACTTAAACCTAACTAACCTAAGGACATCACACACATCCATGTCCGAGGCAGGATTCGAACCTGCGACTGTAGCGGTCACGCGGTTCCAGACGGAAGCATACAATTAGTGTGTATTCCCAGTTTTGTTACATGGCAGTGAAATATTAATTTAATTATAAGGATTCTAACTTAAGTACAACAATCAGCCATACGTATGGTACACAAGCTTTGTTCACATTTAACCACTACCGGTCTCGAACTTTTTAAATCCTTGTAAGAGCCATCTGAGGGAGGATTGAAACCAGAAATCTGTTATGGTTAAATGTGAATCACTTTTCATGCGTTACTTATGGCTGGTTGCTATATTCAAATTATAGACCGTATAACTCTACTACATTTGCGTTTCTCATAAAGCTTGTTTTCGACAAGACAGCGGCTTGTAACTTAAAGTGAAAACCCTTAAAAAACTGGGGGTTTCTCAATGAGCAACAGCGAGATGCTTGTTGAGAATTACCAGCTGATACAGAAACAAATGGACCAGTGAAGACATTGGAAAAGGAGACGTCATGAAAAGGATATGCAGGTGAGAGGGATCGTAGCCGTGTGAACTGATGTGAAGTGAACCGAGGAGGTACTTTGCTGAATGTCAGGAGACGGGATTACATTGAGACGGAAGGTGGGTAGGCGCCATCAGAAAAAAAAAAGCTGCAGCAACAGGCTCCTATGACGCCGGACATTGGGGGACTTCAGCGGAAAATAATTTTTTTTATGGAACACAGATTCTATTTTCAGTGTTTTCACTCACCTGTGTTTGTTGTTTACTTCATCTGCAATCTATTTCGAAGTATTTTACTGATTTGTGTTCAGGCGCTGAGACACACTTACCGAAATGGTCTGCTCTCATAAGTATGTCGTGTTGCTGTACAATAACCTCTGCTAACGTAGCAAATGTAATTACGAGTAGTATGAAAATAGTCTTTGTGATCCATAACAGCAGGGATGTGTATATCTAAAGTCATTTATTAGGAGGAGATCTTTATCCACTGGTGTACGTCATATGGACGATGGTGACTAAAAAAGTAGAAAGCCTTTTTTGGATAACTTTTGGATAACTTTTGGTTTTAGGAGCACCCACGTTATTCACTGTAGCTGCAGCGCTATTGGCTTTGCTGCTATTTAAAATTTGCTTCAGTCCGACCATGTAGGGAAGCTTGTTTACGTGTTAAGCAGGACTACACAGTCCTTGGCCAGGCGTCGGCATGCGACATTTGTTAATGGCACTTTTCAGAGGATTCACAGCGGCGCTTGTCATCGTCGCTAAACGAAGCTGCGCCGATGCCAGAAAGAAAATTCCAAGCTCCGCTTCGATTTACGGTGGTTGCCATGGTGAGAACGACAACAGCTGTGTACCGGTGCAACAAAATTTCCCATTACCCTGAAGCTTTCTAATTTTTAAAAGTATCTACGGCAGCAGCTATTTATTATTCACTACGGATTTTTTCGTGTCGTCGCCATAGCTCGGATGACAGCTGTCAGGTACTTGCTGTCACCGTTTTCTGAAGATAAACGTTGTATAATAGAACTGGTCCATCACTGTTGTGCATTCTGCACACTACTATCTTATCTGTTTCGTCAACTAAACTCTGCAACACGTAGCTCCTTTTACATATTTATCATCTCATCATTCAGAACTCTAACAAATTGGACTTAGGTTAAAAAGCTACATTACAGCATTTAAAAGCGTTTTTATGGTTTTTTGGTGTAAGTGGCTTACCACACAGCTACAAAATTCCTGGATAAGCAACTTTTGTGCAAATTAAAAAATCTTTACTTTTATGGAGGATTTGGGATTAATGTACAGTCGTAACGATGAAGTTTACTGACCTACTGACGGAAATCTTCTCTAAACATTGAAATAGAGCTGACTCTTGTAGGACTGGAAGGTTTCATATAAAATACTTATTTTGTAGTACTTCTTGTTTCCGGAGTTGTTAATTATTGTTTAGTTCCCTGAGAAGCTGCCATGAAGTGGTGCAATTAACATAGCTGCTTTTTACGATTTAACTTTAGTTCTGATGTTTACTTTTCGTACTTGCGAAAAATTGTGATGTCACGTCCATTCTTGCATTTTAAATTTGTTTTCTGTTGTTCATAGTTACTGAATGCGATGCAAGAACCAAGTATAACTCCAAATTATTCGTTGTTTGTAGCTTGTAATAATTTTTATGCTACTGACGACTAACACAAACATGTACAGAAATGTTGTCCATTTGCAAGCATCCAAAGTTCATCACTAGAGTGTCACGGATGCACATTCGTCTCTTGAGCAGTAAATGCACGCTACGAATGTTTATTTCGTTTATGGAGACTATGTACTGTTATATGGCCGTCTGTTAATGTAACCAGGTATGGTTCATATTTTACATTACATTCATTATGACACATATGTTATAAGAATAACAGTGAATGTGGGAGCTAACACACAGAAATAATTATGACAGAAAGAGAAAAAAAAAAACGTAATAGCTGTAGCAGAACACAACCGCAGTTGCCTTTTATCTGAGAACGGCGTAACAATAAAGATAATCTACAGGCTGGCGAATTTAGCTATGAATGTGAGAAAAGATTGGGGTGGAAATAGGAACGTCGTAGATCGAAAATAATGAAATGAAACCAAGAAGTAGGAAGTGACTGACTGAAAAAGTCAAACAGAAAGACACGTAAGTTTGAGAAGTGAGCACTTGTTTAACTGTTTGACAGAGATAAATGGCCATTCGTGCTAATCGTTGCTGTAAAAATTACAAGGATTACTAAACGAAGTTTCCAGTGCAACAGGGCATTGTATTAGCTCTTTCCAGAGGCGGACAGCAACAATGGACGACACTGATAATGTTATTGTTTTACGGATGTGCGCAGCCATTACAAGAGATAAGTGAGCTCTGGCGTTGTGATTGTGATGAGCTGCTAGCTGCTCGATCTGTGATGGGGGACGATGCCGATAGTGTATAATGTAGTTCAAGGATGGGTAAACACTGTTCAGAGCATGTTGGACAGCAGAAGAAATGGGCAGTATGAACACTAATGTATGCTGCTAACTACATAGCAATGAAAGACAAAAAAGCTCGAACTATGCATGCGAGTGGTTGCAACCAATCAAATAACCCTTATTACCAGTTAACGAATTCAATTTAACCTCAATGAAAAAAAAATGCCGCTGTGCTGTTAATTAATAAACAGGGCACAGAGAACCGGCCTACACCTATCCACTCAGTATATCGAAATATTTTTTCCTCGCGATTAAAGTTGAGGCGAGTCATCACAGTATTCGCAGTTACACTTGCAAAATCTGTCAACCTCTGTCTGACTAGCGTAATGGACGGCCACACGTCGGCTATGAAGTGGGCACGCATTTTCGAAATAAGGACAACCAAGTTGCCGTACTTCCTGCGGCGGGCAAGACAATGGAGCAGCACCTGGCGCGCCAAGCGCCAACTGCTTGCCACCCATCTCCGTATTATTTATTGAAATGCACGAATTAGCTGGTGTGAAACGCACGGCTGCCTCGTCGGAGGAAATGCTTTCACTTAGATCTCGCCGCAACGAACTCTCCGTGGAGTTGTCATACACTGACCTCCGTTGTGACGTAGGAGCTCCCAGCAAAAACACTTTGTATTAGGCGGCAAGTAAACTATTCAAAAGTAAACCTACATATAATCAGGATATCACACTCACTCACAATCCATAAAGTCTTTTATATGTCAAAACAAGGTTTTCGGTAACGAATAGTAAGCAAGAGGACGAGTGTCTATAGGATTTAAGATTTGCATCCCAAAGAAACGGTTTGAATGATACCATTGGCTATGATGCAAACATTCATTGCTGAAAGTATTTTCTATGCACAGTCCTGCGTAGCTCCTTTATATTAATTTTTTTTAAAATTATAGAACCACCAGCAGCTGTTGTGATGAATATATATTCGCAGACAAATAGTCATAGTCAGGCGATCATCAAGTCACATTTTAACACTACATTAAGTTCAAGCTACAATGCTTGGCGTCATATAAATAATTGCTTTTGTTTGGAACATTGGGCACATAGACGTGCTAAGTATACTGTCTGGTGAAAGTCGTACCATGTAGAATAAAATGTATGTGTCAGATGCTACAACTAAAAGCAATTGTGTATTTGACGGTAGGAAATCTCCCTTAAACTTGATGTGGTGTTAATCCGTGAATTCGAGATGGTCGCGTCACAGAAACCCTTTGTCTGCGAATAAATATTCATTACAACAGCTTTTCGTGGCACCATTTCTCACACTGAACGTGTTTCACAAAGGTCAATTGTCATAAGTCACAAAAAAATGTATGAAACCTTATGTTAGCTCGGTAACCTCGCCACGAAAATACGTGTTTTACAAGCTCCTCCTTAATATGAAACTTAAATGTTAATATTTTCGAGACGAGGCTCACGTAGATTCTTTTTTTGTCACGACGAAAGCTTAAAATGGGCTTTGGTTAGTTTTTAGAACTATCAGCTACTAATGATACATTTAAACTGTGAATACCTGAGTGATCCAAGTTAATCGAAATCCGAATGATGATGTGGTTCGACGATTTGTGATATATGTAATCCACATCCCTTAAAAAATAAGAAACGATCTTAATGTCACTAGACCGAGAACTACGATACGTTTCATGGGTCTGAAAATAGGATTGCGAAGAAGCGATCTTCTAGAGTAGTCTCCAGAAACGTCAAGCAGAAGCAACAGCAACTGCTTAAAAGTATTATTTTGGACATGACGGATGTTTGTTTTAGTACTTGTCACAGATTAAAATTGTATTACGACCCAGGATTATAAACTGTTACAAACACAGATACGTTACATATTTGATGAATTCTACTCGAAACCTTTTCAGTCCATGGCTTATCAGGAAAACATCCTGTTCATGCAGAAAATTACAAATTATAGTAGGAATTTATTTCAATTTACTTCACTAAGAAATACACAGGACAGCTAAAACTGAGATGTGCACTTGGAAATTCACTCCAAGACTACCATTTTTGGAGCTTCCAATGAGTTAGAAGCAGAACTGTCTTATACTAACTGACTCTATATGTGTTAATTAATATTGTACTGTCGAAATGCGAATAAAGATGTAGTTCGACAATTTATATCTACTTAAAAAAAAGGAAGAGTTCTCAATGTCCTTGGACTGAGACCTACGACACCCTTCATGAGTCTGTCAACAACATTACAAAGAAGCCATCTATTAGAGGTGTATATAGAAACGTCAAGGAGAAGCAACGATAATGGCGTAATAGTATTGCTTTGCCCGTAAGACATGTTCATTTCAATAACTGTCATAGCCTAAAGATGTATAATGTATTACCTTGTAACTGTACGAATTCCTTTATAGTGGAAGGGGTTGCACAGTGTCAGCTGTGTAGTTTTCATTTCTGGTTGTGATAAATTTACTACGTTTAGATCGTTTTTATTTACTTTTTTGTCATCGCTTTCTCGAAACTGGCCATTGGGAGACGGCAACGGATTCATCCACATCCAGTGTGGATAAAATAACCTGAGTGGTGGTGATTTTGTGCGCGCGGAGGAAAAGGCGTACGTACACTGAGCATTTCAGTAAAGGAATGTGTCTGGTTGTACGAATCAAGCTGTAAAGTAACAACGAACCCAATATTTCTCAATATACTTTCTAAGGCACCTATTGTGAGTCCATCGTGAACGTATCCTGGATTTCGACATTGTAACATCTAATTCTGGCAGCTGCTACCCATTGTAGGCCTGGTGGTATGTGGCTGAGCACTATGCCTTTTATAAACAGTTTAAGAATTTAATAAATGGTTCAAATGGCTCTGAGCACTATGGGACTTAACTTCTGAGGTCATCAGTCCCCTAGAACTTAGAACTACTTAAACCTAACTAACCTATGGACATCACACACATCCATGCCCGAGGCAGGACTCGAACCTGCGATCGTAGCGGTCGCGCGGTTCCAGACTGTAACGCCTAGAACCGCTCGGCCACTCCGGCCAGCTAAAGAATTTAATAAATGAGTTGTATGTACGAAGAAAAACCTAGAAAGTGACAAAGTTTTTCTGACTTATTCTTCAGAGAAAGAACAGGAAACGGAGAAAAATAATAGCATAACACCTGTTCTCAATTGGTGCATATTCAATACAAAAATAAAAATCATATTCAGCATGCTAAAGACAAGATATTTGTTATACGAAAGTAGCGGGTGTACATCACTCTGAAACAGAAATTATTTATTCTCAAAGGGTACCGCGTTTCTCTCACTTAATTTGCTAATTTTCGCGTTCGTCTGCGTAATATCAGGCCTTCTCTTCTCGGCGTGATGTTGACCACACGGCGGTGTAGGCACACGTGCCTAACATATGGTGTGCTCCGAACTACATCGTGGGGCAAACTGAAAACTACGGACACAATTACACCGAGGTGGACAATGAGTCTTCACGCACAAAGCAAGGTTGCTTGTACTGAAAGTAAGCTCAATTTCGTCTTCCCATGCAAAAAAGGGTAACGTTATGCGACAGTGAAAGTGGAATCGGATCGGACAGTGAACTGTGTAGACCACACACTTCTCCTCTGTTGCAGGGAGCGTTTATCGGAAAGGGAGCCGCGGTCACGGCGAAAGCTGGGGAGTAAAGAGCGGCGCGTTATTAGTGAAGCTGTCGGAGTGCACGACAGAGCGTGGGAGGCGCAGCTGGTCAGTGTGTATCTGTGTTGTTTTATTGTGGCGTGCCTACTTGAAGAGTGCAGCTGCCTCTCAGTACACACCCGTGACATACAAACTTACCCCGCCGACCGGCGCCGCGCCGGGTGCGCTATCCGCTATCCACTTCCTCTCTCCAACTTTATTCTCGCCTTTTCCGAACATTTCGTAAGGAGGCGAGTGCCGAAAGTGCTCGCGCTCCGCGTGTGGGTCTACTCCGCAGTTTAGCTCCAGCTTGATTTGTGCCGTAGAAAATGCGCATCTTTTACGACGTAACACCGAGTTCCTTGCGGAAAGAAAGCGATGTTTTGGGTACGGTCTCCAGTCGGTCTTTATTTACTGCCAGCCAGGTATAAAGGGCAACGCCTCCGTGTGGAAGCTACAGGTTTCAGTCTTTGTCGTAGCTTCAAACTCGAGGGTAGTGACCACGGTCGTTGTAACGCCAACAGCTTCGTAACAGTTTGTATTGTATTCCGGTTAACACAAGCGAATTCGAATTTCTGATTCGTGACTATGATTCTTCTTTTCCCGTGCACATATTAGACTTAGCTTGTTTCTCTTAAATCTGTAACTAATCTAAATGTTTCCTTATGTCTTAGAGTCTACCTACACTTCTTCGTGCTGTCAGTTTGAATTTTCATACTACACTTGGTAAACTACTGAAGTCCAATATACTGTCTTCCCATTTTCTTTTGTATTATTGTTGCTTTTAATTTTCAGTAATTATTTCCATTTCAGCTCCTGTTCCTGTGATTCTTTTACGATTGTTTTGGGTATATTATTACGTGTCTGTGAAACCGCATGTCGAGATTCTAGTTTCTTAGAGCATCCTTTTTATTGCTACCCAATATTTGCTTTCATATATTACAAGTTGGAGTAATAATGTTTAGCAAAATTTCAGATGTACTTGTTTCCTCACTTTCCTTTGTAAGGTGCGACCGAAAGAACCAATTGTTACGTTAAATTTCCCAACCTTTGAAAGGTCTCTGGTGGATTCCTTTCATGTTTAATTTCTTAAATCTATTGTCATTAACGACATAAATTCCTCTTCTAAATTTACTGTGGCGTTTCTATCTGGGAGGAGACTGAATAGTGGAACGTGTTACTTTTACACATAAACAAGAACGATCTGTCACACTACTACACTTTAAAACACAGTTTATATGTAATTCATGTCACACAGTCTCATACGGAACCTACATCCGCTTTCTTTTATATACTGTATATGATAAGATACTGTCATCCCCCTTCCCTTCTGTGTGAGAGGATGAATGAGCAAATGTGTTTCTAGTTGCATGCTTGAGGGTAGCAGACAAGGCTGTCTGCTAGAGAAGAGTAGGACCAACGTCGGAACAGGTAGCTACGCTTTCTAAAAGCAAAGAGGTTTCTATCATTAGTATGGTCCTGTCCGTCCGTTGTCATGTTGGTATAGGAAGCTGCCCCTCTGGTCACTTCCGTTTGTATTTGGGAAGCACGCTCGGTAGGAGCGCAAGTCTGTCTGTCCGTGGCGAGCGTCTGAAGTGGTAAGATCTCCAGCTAAGCGCGTGTCTGCTAAGTCCGTAGGACAATGGATTTCTTAAGTTCAGCCTAACTGAAAATTTAATCACCTTTATTTCAGGTTTAGCTCTAAAATATCTAATGTTATCTTAAATTGCAGCGCAGTGTAATTCTCGTGTGAAGTTCAGATTATTTTCCGGTAGTTGCTTTGTCACTACTTTATGAGTAAAGTGAAACCACGTGTTGATCAGTAACTCTAACTAAGATCAATCTTAAATGTGAATACTTGTGTGATTATAACGTCTCGTCTTGACAATATTTTTCAACATAGCAACTTTTCTTTATGTTCAACCCACGTGGGGTGTACTTTGCGAGACCAGTACCACGTGCTTATATAACTGTTTGACCCGTCAGGTTAACAGTAAGACGTTAGTAACCAGTTCGAGGTTTTTCTTTTGTAAATTGCTTTTCGATCTAATTTATTTTAATTATCAAAATTATTGTGGAGTTACACTCTTTGTGTAAACCAAGTTGACTACGTGAAGCATGTGGTGTAATCATCAAAGTACCCCTCAGCTATTCTTTTCGCGAAGATTTCACAAAGAGTTAATATGAATTTAGTATACCAGTGTGTGGTAATTACATGACGGACAGGATTGTGCTACGAACGTAATTTCTTTGGGTGAAAATTTGAATCTGTTGGTAGTGGTTAATTTTCTGTTGCATATGTTTCAATGTTCTTTGTGTGTTGTTTTATGAATGCAGTGTTGTATGCAGACTCCCAATCTTGGCTCTATATTTGATGTGTTCCGTAAGATTACAAACTCACATTTTCACAGTCCGAAACAAGGCACCAGCTCAGTTATAACTCACGTTTAATATGCTGAAATTTCAATGATCAATCTTAAAATAAATTTCCAAATATAAACTGATTTCTTTCTTATTATTTAAATTCTCTTTTATATATATATATATATATATATATATATATATATATATATATATATATATATATATATATATATATTACCGGTTGTCGTATGACTATTAAAAGATTATAATTAATGTTAGTCTGTTTGGAAATTTGGTAAACCTAGACTAGATACCTGGTGAAACAGTTGCTTAGTAACGCAAGATTAACTTCCCCAGACAGCTCACAGCTTTTAACCCGCTTTTATAGCCTATCAGTAACACTTTCATAGCAAAATAAAGTAACAAACTACACATTTATGAAAGGTCTCTGTTGGATTCCTTTCACCTTATGCTAAACATTAATGGCATATCAAATATTTAAAATTTGTTACTTGCATCACTATTTTCCGTTTATTACAACATTAGACTCATAAAAAGCCATCACCTTTGTTTCACTATCTGATGAATAAAAACCGCGCAAAAAGGAAGATTCTCTGTAATTGATTTGCTGCTCTCAGTATATGAGTTTTCCGTTTTACCGACAATTTCCTGGTCACCTGCAAACATCATGGTGAGTACAAAGCTCAGATTTTTACGATTAATCGTCCCAGAAGGATTTAATCTATCTTCAACTTTTAAGTTTATTGTTAAACATAGTCTTTCGTTAGTTCCTCTTTTAAATCAGTCTATTCTTAGATTTAACGTTGTCTGCAACAACAGTTTGTAATACTGCTAAATAGAGAGGTATATTGCGAATGTTTTACAGTACGTATTTATCTTCCAATAACCGTACTTAGATAAATTATACGGAAACGATGAACTCATCATCGGTGAGGAGCCAATTGTCTTTCGAAAAGAAAGTATTGTAATTGATGGTTGGTTGGTTGTTTGGGGAAGGAGACCAGACAGCGTTGTCATCGATCTCATCGGATTAGGGAAGGAAGTCGGCCGTGCACTTTCAGAGGAACCATCCCGGCATTTGCCTGGAATGATTTAGGGAAATCACGGAAAACCTAAATCAGGATGGCCGGACGCGGGATTGAACCGTCGTCCTCCCGAATGCGAGTCCAGTGTCTAACCACTGCGCCACCTCGCTCGGTATATTGTAATTGAGATTGCTAATAGAAGAACATATAGAACTCAATACAGAAGCATATATTTTCTTCATCGACTACAAAAATTATTTTTTTTTAAGTCAAGAGAAAGAAATTATTAGATTCTGGCAGATGATCATCTTCCCCAGCAGCTTACAGACAATATATAGAGAAAATTTACACAAGAAATTTAATCTCTGTCAAAACGGTTCAAACGGTTCTGAGCACTATGGGACTTAACATCGGAGGTCATCAGTCCCCTAGACTTAGAACTACCTAAACCTAACTAACCTAAGGACATCACACACATCCATGCCCGAGGCAGGATTCGAACCTGCGACCGTAGCAGTCGCGCGGTTCCGGTGTGAAGCGCCTAGAACCGCTCGGCCACCGCGGCCGGCAATCTCTGTCAAGGAAGACGACAAGGTATCAGAGTGGGGCAGAATACATGCAGGCGTACGACAGGGATGTGGTCTTTCACCACTCCTGTTTATTATATATACGAATATGATCATGCTAGAGTGGAGAAAAATGCCACACAGCTTCATTCATGTCAACAGAAACGAAAAACTAGATGTTTTACTTCTTAGCAGATAATTCGACCCTTCTAGGATCTTCAGAGTATTACTTGCAAGATTATGCGCACAATTTACCGATTATATCCTAGAAATACAGTTTGGACATCAACACCGAAAAAACAAAACTATGGCCTTCTGTGGGAAATACCCAGTACAAAATAAGATATGTCTGAAAAATAAAATTCTAGAAAGAGTGAACACACTCACATGTTTAGGGTATACAGGGCCCAGCACTTAAACCCGGAAAAACGAAACATTCTTGTAAAAAAGCACAATAGCGGTGCGTACAGGTGCCACATTAGGGTGCCTCGTCTTATTGGTATGTCTTTCGATACTGCTCGAAACGTAGTAGCCGAGAGGGTTCAAATCCGGGCTATTCGGGGGCCAGAACTCCTTTGACCAGAACATGTCAACGTTATCCGAGAGCCAATTTTGGACTAAATGGCTCATATGAGCCGGTGCATCGTCCTGTTGAAAGACATATTGTCTCTTCGAGGCCACAGTTACTATCCACGGTTTCACGACATTCGTCAAAACTTGCAGATAAACTTCTTTTGTGACAGTTTGTCCCTTTTCAAAGAAATGTGGCGGCATGATATCACCCTCACTGGACACAACAGCTAGGACGTGAACCCCAGACTTATCCGAAACAGTATACTTGGCCACAAGATCTTAAACAGTTGACCTAGGGGACCCGAAGAATCGAACTATTTCAGTGGGCGAACACCCAGGGTGAAGTCTTTCGATAATCGCGGCTCTTCGGTTGTACCCCACACTTGTCCGTAGCATCTCGGCCATTTTGAGGTTCTGACCGTTTACTAGATGCCTATGGCTTTCAAGAACGCCAATCGCGACCTCCGTCGGAATTACGATATGCCGGGAAATTCAGATTGAAATTTCTCCGTATTTAAGCTCCGCACCTTGTCTACTAACCTTTCTGGACGAAACGGACCTAGCTGAAAAAGCCATCAGGTATACAAAGACAATGGGAGTCATTAATAATGTAATGGAACCTTCCCTAGTCCAGAAACACAATAGAATACGCCTTTATAAGACCGTAGCAGGAGTTGTGCTGTGCTGTACTGTGACAGTGAACTCCGGACAACAAAGGCATAAATTCTTGAGACGAACTGCTAGTTAAACCAAACGGGATCACAAAAGAAGATGTGTTGGAGGAACTTAAAATGGACCCAATTACACATTATATTCAGAAGTGTCGAAACAACCGAAGAAAAGATTTGCAACGACTGAGGTCGAACATACCCCAAAACCCATACTACACCATCACCCCAATAATGTAAGATCGCTAGGTCGACCAATGGAAAGATAGCAGGGAACTTCAAGATGAGACCGTAACAGGGCAAGAGGCTTAATACATGAAACGAAGATGATGCTGATGATTAACCGTATTTTCCGTTTCAGAGCCATCATAAAACAATGTAGTCTGATCTGGTAAATAGTCTGCATGCGTACAACGTCTCTTCAGTTGCGTATAATTCTTCAGTTTTATTATTATACATTAACCCATAGTGTTATTTGTCACTTATGATAGTAGGTCATTATCCCTTCTGTTATTTCATTTTTTTGACCGCTTAGCTTTAACATTTTCTTCTGTGCTTATGTTGCACAGTAAAGATTTACTCTGCGCTTTTTTGTTACAAAATATTCACTTGTGATTTCTATCCTGAAGTCGTACACCAGCATGACATAGCAATAGCCGACCATTCTGATTTATTGTCTGAGGATGGTCTTCTAAGGAGAACTCCGCTTAGTAAGATAAATAGAGACAGTAGACTATACAAATTTCTTTGTTTTCTTTTATTAGTATGAAATTATTCTACCAAATAGCAACTGAAACATCCCTTAATATCACAATACGTAATATTTCTCAATAAATGTAGGTATCTACGAGGTTACCATTTCAAATAGATGTTTACACGAAACTGTTTTTTCCGAAAGGACTGGGAAGTGTCTAGTAAGTAAAATATAATGTCTCAAAAAGCCGTAAGGCTCAGCGTGTCGGTGAGCAAGGATAAGACTTGTGTGACATTTTCTTTAAGGCTACATAAGACGTGTAACCGAGAAGAGGTTTCTTCTACACTTATGGAACAGATAAAATCTGACTGCGAAGCGTACAGGCAGCCAGTCGTTCTCATCGGCATTACTTCAAGAAGGCGGCTAATCTTGCCGTAGAGCGATTTTAATAATACAGATCTACGGCACAGCGGTTCAGAACCAGACTTAATATGACTAACGAGTTAATTATATGATTTATTTACTTTTTCATATCATACTTTACTAACAGCTTGTTGCAGTGGGTCTGAAAACCAAAATTATGTCTAACAATTCCCACCCGACATTCTGACACCCCGAGCACGTTTTTACATTTTAGTAAAAGAATAGCGTATCAAAGTTAAGCCTGTGTGATACGTATTTCGTTTGACCCCCAGGCTTTAATTAAAAATATGTTAAATATGAAATGCATTAAATAAGTCCTTTTACTGGTTGCTTTTTCAGCATATAAACGACACATACCAAATTTCATATAGTCTGTAGCAATAAGTCGCAGTAATTTTTGCATTCTAAATCAAGACGGTGTACACTGTGAAGTGGCGTAATTATACGAGCAGCAAAGAGAATCAGAAACTGTGAGTTGGAAGTATATCGTCGCGTTGGTATTGATCCGGAATTCTAAAATACAGACGCGTTTTAAAAGGTTTTTTTTCATTACTTGTCGCAAGTTGCTCACAATGCTCCCCTTGTACAATGTACAGACAACAGTTTTTTTCCGGAAAGTGGTAGTCACTTTCACATTTATGCAGGAAATAAGTAAACTCGATGTCTGCACATTACGTCCCCAGGGATACGGTCCATCTCTCTCATTTCTAGTAACACTTCTAAGAGCATTACTTTGCCACTTTGAAAGCATGAAGACCTAGAAAGGTCGACTGGTCTGTTATACAAGGTAAAATTCCTAACGCAACAGACGGGATGACACCCGGATGTCGTCACGAGGAAAGCTCAGTTACACCTCGGATTACACTTACAATTTTAGCCTCCTTGATTTATTGTTTCGCTGTTATCGAACGTTAACAACAGAGAGGAGATAAAAGGCAAGGCATTACTTTTTGTCACCGTGTTGAAGGTTTTATTAGTACTGAGCTGCTGCATCTAGTTTAAATTTATTGCTCTGCCGCCGGCCGGAGTGGCCGTGCGGTTCTAGGCGCTACAGTGTGGAACCGAGCGACCACTACCGTCGCAGGTTCGAATCCTGCCTCGGGCATGGATGTGTGTGATGTCCTTAGGTTAGTTAGGTTTAATTAGTTCTCAGTTCTAGGGGACTGATGACCTCAGAAGTTAAGTCGCATAGTGCTCAGAGCCATTTGAACCATTTTTTATTGCTCTGCCGTTACGATGGCGGCACACTTCCAGTGAGTCTTCTCTTCATGCTGCTTACATTTGTCACAACTACTGATCGACAGTTTTCTTAGTTATGAAGCAGCCCTGCAGAGTTAGTTTTTTTGTACGTTTACGGCGTTCTCGTTAATGTGTGTATGACTGTGATCACTCTCTCCAACCGTGGTACATGTATTACATCACGATTCATAATTTTTCGGCCCCTGTTTTCGACACAATTTAAAAATTTCAACAGAATTAAGTAAATATAATTGTACAGGAGAAATAGCAAAATAACTGTAACTTGCCTGTTGGTCGAGATGGCGAGCTGTGTATCAACCAAGGCTGTCTTAACAGATTAGACATTAGCACTGCATCACATGGCGTAACTGGTGTTATATTTCGCGTACTAGTAAAAGAAAAAGCACAACAAAAATATGAAAAAGACGTCTCAGAATAGCAAAGAGTATTAACTACTGTGTTTAGTTAACTTGCAAAGGCCGGCTGGAGTGGCCGTGCGGTTCTAGGCGCTGCAGTCTGGAACCGAGCGACCGCTACGGTCGCAGGTTCGAATCCTGCCTCGGGGATGGATGTGTGTGATGTCCTTAGGTTAGTTAGGTTTAATTCGTTCTAAGTTCTAGGCGACTGATGACCTCAGAAGTCGCTTAGTGCTCAGAGCCATTTTTTAACTTGCAAGGGTGCTGATTTTGATGCGTCGTCAGTTTAATACTAGACACTAATAAGAGAAGTGAGTAGAATTGTTTCAGGTTAAGTAACGTGGATCATTAACACTGAGATACCTCTCTTAGGCTGTCATAGAATTAAGCTTAATCAAGAAAATCTCCTTCCATTCGTAGGCTATTTGTGAATCTTGCTGTCACACCTACTGACGGACAACATAACCTGTGAAATAATAAACATGTCACTGATGACTTTAACCTGATTATCTCCAAATGAAAACAGAAGAAAACAAATTAGAAAATATTGAAAAAACGACACTATGTAATGTTCAGTATTGCTTTATATTTTATATTTGTACACCAGATATCCGACTTCCAGCAACAGATTCTCTTACAAAAGAAAATACCACATGTTCTTAGACATCCTCCGCGAGAATCGCAGGCAATGCTGACGTGCTTACAGCCACGCCGCGTATCTGATTTGCAATTTGAAATGGGACTGTTCGATAGGAGGTAATTAAACTGTATTTGGGTACGTGGCCTTAAGAAGCCTCGATTGCTGCCGTGAAGAGAAAATTTCAGAAGATATTGACAGTTTTTGACAGATTAAATGAAAATTGTTCCAGCACGAGCTAATGATTCCAAGACTGAAAGACCTACTCATGAAACGCCATACGCTAGAAACGCGAGGAAAGAATCGAATCTAGTGGGAGGAGAGAGCTGGGCAAGGAAAGCTGCTCGCGGCTCGAGTGGCTTCGACATAAAAGAACAACAGCGGTTATATGTGGAAAAAAGGATGATGGCTCGCCTGTAGCGCACAAATGAGGGGAAGCTACTTGCTGCGGAAATATCACATAATTCCATTGTTCAATATGAAGAAAAAAGAACAAAAGCGGCTCAGAAAGTCCGACGCATCGAAAACTTACACGAAGGTTATTTACATAGCGCGATTCATCATCCACTCGGTGAACAGATAAGTTGTTTAGATCATTCATGGTATGGCTCCAAACACGTTTCTGTAGAATGAATTGCTATGTACTAGCACTTAAAGAGAGAGGATTTTGGCGCATGGACAAGGTTCGTATTTCTGACAGAATTTTTGGCTACTCCTCAGGAAAGGATCACCTATAAAGTGATCTTTCTTGGCAGAGATGTCTTAAACCGAGAGCTGGTTGACAAACAGCGTTAGCCGCAAGGCAGTTCTGCTGCTCGTAACGCAGCTGGAAGCCTGACCAGAGGCTCAGAAAGAGGTTCCAGTTGCCAGTTCTACAACGAGCATACGTTCCGTATGCACGAGTGATGTCATTTACTATTCAAAAGAATGCGGGGCGAGCCTTAGTGCTAAAACAGGGCCGACTCTGATGACGGACCTGAGGAGGAGCGAGGGGTTAAACAATTCATCACTGTGCTCACCGGCGAATTCAATGCAGAGAGAGGCCGTGATCACCACTTAGTGTGTGGCAGTCGTGGGAGGGGCGGCTGCCGAAGCGTCGATCGAGTTGGCATTTTCCGAGGATGCTGTCAAGTATTTTTAGGCGAGATGGTGCGTGCCCGGCCAGGTGCTTGTTTTGCTTGCGGGCTGGTGTCCGCACGCATTGTAAACTACCACTGCCGGACGCCATAGTCACTGTGGCATCTTTACCGTCCGGCTGAGCTCCGGGAGGAAAGGCCAGGTGAATATTGTTTTCAGTAATAAGAAACAGATCTCTCTAATTTGTGTAGCCCTAGAACGTTCACTATCGTATGATAATGAGACAGCATAGGAAAGGTTAAGACCAGAGTAGTGCTCCTGAATCCAGACTCTAATTAAACTTTAAATGAAAAATGCGAACGTCACAAAGTGATGGTAGATAAATAATATTTACTTCAAATTGGTGGAGATAAAACTCGCATCTTTTTGTAGATTTTTTTTTCATAAAATCCAACAATGATGGCTGGCCGCAGTGGCCGAGAGGCTCTAGGCTCTTCAGTCCGGAACCGCACGACCACTACGGTCGCAAGTTCGAATCCGGCCTCGGGCATGGATGTGTGTGATGTCATATTAACAGAATCTTCCGTCGGTTCTTGGTAGAACAACATTATAATAATAAATGAAAAGCACCAGTTTGCTTTTGTTCTACAATATTATTTTTATTGCTAACCGGTTTTCGGCTTACAAGGCCATCTTCAGTCATTTACTGAGTCAGTAAATGCCTGAAGATGGCCTTGTAAGCCGAAAACCGGTTAGCAATAAAAATAATATTGTAGAACAAAAGCAAACTGGTGTGTGATGTCCTTAGGTTCGTTAGGTTTAAGTAGTTCTAAGTTCTAGGGGACTGATGAACTCAGATGTTAAGTTCCATAGTGCTCAGAGCCATTTGAGCCAACAATAATGAGCCCACGTGTCGATTAGTTCTGCGTGTTTTTGTACATGTCTTTTTTCTTTTAATTGCTATGATGTCAGCAGATACACATCATACGTCATGCTCCAGTACCTGGACACTGATCTGTAAGTACCTGCTTACTGGTTCGAGCAATATATGTAATTTGTCCAATTGTACGGGTTATAAAACATTTAACAATTGTGATTAAGGTGCAGAAGCACTTGACAATGGCCTGAGTACCGAAACTATAATCGTATATTGAAAAATAAAACACTGCAACCATCGGTGGAGAGACAACGTCCCTCAAAACAGTTCAATTAGACTGTCGATCAGAACTATCAGAAATTAGATTAAAATCTAGTTGCAAGTTGTAGGAAACTGAAACAGTATTCGAAAGGCTTTTTCCAATAATAGTCAATAGCAATATTTCGCTTACATGTTACCAGTTCTGTTAAATCAAAAATCTGTTTTCAATGTGTCGTCTTTACGCAAACAAGGAAAATGCTCTTAGAACCTGTGTGTTTCCTTGCTAGTTTCCCAAATGAAGGAAATACTTCCTAAAACGTTGTTGCTGATGAAAGATTGCTGGCTACTATGACAGCGTGGAGAGTAAGATAATTACAAAGAAGAGCAGATATTGCCTGAAGTATTTTGGTAAACAAAATAGGGTGTAAGAACGAAGCTTTCAGTGTGTCTGAGGTCGACATTTTATAATCACTGTTTCTTACCAATTCTGACTTTAGGTAGCGAGTCACGGGCTTTGGATACAAATATCATGGAAATTGCACGCTGACAATCGCTAGGAGAGACCGAGAAACAAACGAATGGATCGAAAGAACAGGCTACAATAAAAGACGTAAATATAAGACAGTATACGGCCGTCTGATATAGGCAGGCGAATAAATGGTAGAAGGTCTTTGCTGGATTCCAAGAGATAATAATCGCTACCTTATGATATATATGTAGACTACAATAAAATGCACTGGACCTACATAGATGCGTGCTGCTGATGACCATAGTCCGTGCGAAGTTTAGAAGAGGCCTTTATTCAGCGGTGGATGTCAAGTACCTGATGATGGAGACCTACTAAATATTACAGTCTAACTAAAAGTCGGGTATCAATATTATTATTTTAACATGACTAAGCCACAATCGCGCCCTTTTTTTAGCTCGGATTTGCAATCAGTGGTCAAGGCGAAGAAATAAACCGGAGGTGTGGAACAGTGGAACGATGCGTTTACTGTGTGTCTATGTAAAGTACCTTTTTTTAAGGAACATGCACAAATTACAGAATCGTAAAACTATAGTAATCCGTTAGAAAAGAGATCCGACAATAGCCCTAGAGGCATATGTGCGAATTTAGCTCACGGTTGCAGAGTTGCAGTAATAAAACATATTCACCAGTTATTTGCAGCCTTATTCTTCCATTTGACTGCATAGCTCAAGAGTTGTAGGTTATGTGATTGTTTACTATAAGAAATGACGCACAATCGGCGAGTAACAATGACCAAAGAACGGAAAACATACCGGGGCAGCCTGGCAAGGCGATCGTATCATGTCTTGGCATCCTGGATGACCTGTGTCAGTCCGCCAAGACTCACGTTCCTTTTCAGACAGCGTACGTTCACCTCGTTAACTCATTTCCCAGAGCCGAATGGAGGTCGCAGTCTCATGCAAGCTATCTGCAGACTGGTCAATGAAGTTGGACATCAATGCGACTTTAATTCGAATTACTCGTGCACAGGACCGGAAAGCCAGAAATGTTACTATCAGGCACAGTAATCGGAAGCTTGTAATAAACATCCGGAGTAGTACACACTTGTTAAGTAAGGTGGCAATGTTATTATAATCGATGTAGGGAAAATGTTGTAGGTGGAAACGCCAACGCACTATCAGTGCAAATTTGTCTCCTGCCCTAAAAATCGTTTTGTTATTCCTTCGTAAGTCAGTGATGATGTGGAATCAACTGAAATTAACACAAAACTACATATCCAATATAGTGGTGTTTGTTCACCACAACCGCAAATGCGTAACAGAATAGGAAGTTCACCCATAAGGTGTCATGGCTCCTTGTCTTATCCAGACTCACAGAGTTGGGATTCGTGAGACCAGTGCTGCATTTGAAACCATAGTAGTGGTAAATCGCCGAATAATCAGCTTATATGAAATGGATATTTGCCCGTGTGTTCCTGCGTAGATCTAGAACAACTCGAACAAAGCTTGGTACAGATTTTATTTATTTACACAAGTTCTGTGGGACCAAATTAAGGAGCAAATCTCCAAGGTCATGGAACGTGGCAGTACATGAAATTACAACATAAAATTAATAACAGATAAAAATAAATGTTTATGAATCCGAAAAAAGTTAGTCCCTAAGTTTAAGTAAACGCAATACAATAAGAATCAGCTTAATTTTTCAAGGAACTCCTCGACAGAATAGAAGAAGTGACCCATGAGGAAACTCTTCAGTTACGATTTGAAAGCACGTGGATTGCTGCTAAGATTTTTGAATTGGAGGGGTAGCTTAAGTCCGATCCAAATGCAGGTTTGATTTCTGCCGAGTATTAACCGAAAGAAAACTGCTTATTCTTGGGAATAAGCTAATATGGTTAACAATAAATGACAGTAAGGAATATATATTGAGAGGCCAATGTCAAAATACCCAGACTCGTGAACAGGGGTCGACAAGAGGTTCGTGAACTTACACCACTTATTGCCCAAACCGCCCGTTTCTGAGCCAAAAATATCCTTTTAGAATGGGAAAAGTTACCCCAAAATATAATACCATACGACATAAGCGAATGAAAATAAGCAAAGTAGACTAATTTTCGTCTGGAACGATCATTCACTTCAGATACCGTTCGAATAGCAAAAATGACAGTATTAAGTCTTTGAACAAGATCCTCAACGTGGGCTTTCCACGACAGTCTACTATCTATCTGAGAACCTAGAAATTTGAACTGTTCAGTTTCACTTATCATATGCCCGTTCTGTGAAATTAAAACGTCAGGTTTAGTTGTATTGTGTGTTAGAAACTGTAAAAACTGAGTCTTACTGTGATTTAGCGTTAGTTTATTTTCTACAAGCCATGAACATAGGTCATGTACTACACTATTTGAAACCGAGCTAATGTTGCACACAACATCCTTTACTACCAAGCTAGTTTCATCAGCAAACAGAAATATTTTTGAGTTACCCATAATACTAGAGGGCATATCATTTACATAAATAAGGAACAGGAGTGGCCCCAACACTGATCCCTGGGGCACCCCCCACTTGACAGTACCCTACTCAGATCCCACATCACAGCCGTTATCAACATTGTGAATAGTGACCTTTTGCTGCCTGTTGCTAAAGTAAGAGGTGAAACAATTGTGAGCTACTGCCCGTATTTCGTAATGATCCAACTTCTGCAGCAATATTTTGTGATCAACACAATCAAACATCTTACTTAAATCAAAAAATATGCCTAGCGTTCGAAACCTTTTGTTTACCCATCCAGTATCTCACAGAGAAAAGAGAATATAGCATTTTCAGTTGTTAAACGACTTCTAAAGCCCAACTGTACATTTGACAGCAAATCATGTGATATAAAATGATCATTTATCCTTGCATACACAGCTTTTTTAATAACTTTTGCAAATACTGATGGCATAGGAATACGTCTAAAATTATCTACATTATCTCTTTCTCCATTTTTATAAAGCGGCTTTACTACTGAGCACTTTAATCGCTTAGGAAACTAACCATTCCTAAAGGAAAAATTACAAATATGGCTAAATTCAGGGCTAACATGTGTAGCACTGTACTTAAATATTCTGCTAGATACCCCATCATAACCATGAGAGTCCTTAGTCTCCAGTGATTTAATTATTGGCTCAATCTCCCTCTTGACTGTATCAGAGAGGAATATTTCAGACATCAATCTCGGAAAGGCATTTTCCAATAAAGTTATACGATTCCCTGTAGAAACTTAATTTTTGTTTAATTCACCAGCAATGTTCAGAAAATGATTGTTAAATACTGTACATATATCTGATTTATCAGTAACAGAAATATTTTTACTGCGAACTGACTTTATATCGTGGACCTTGTGCTGCTGACCAGACACTTTCTTCACAACTTACCATATGGTTTTAATTTTATCCTCTGAATTAGCTATTCTATTTGCATATCACATACTCTTTGCCTTCCTAATAACATTTTAAGCGCCTTACAATACTGTTTGTAATGGGCTACTGTAGCTTGATTGTGACTACTTCTAACATTTTGATATAATTCCCGCTTTGTTCTTCAAGATATCCTTAACCCACTAGTCAGCCACCCGGGCTGCCTGTTACTGCTAATACCCCATTTAGAACGTTCTAATGGAAAGTAACTCTCAAAGAGCATGAGAAATGTGTTACGGAAAGCATTGTATTTATCATCTGTGTTATCTCTCTATTGCTGTTGGATTAACTTTCCTATAAAGTTTGTAATTAAATATGACATTTTTTGAGTACAAAAGCCTCTTAGTGTTAAAATTTATGCATCATGGTCTGAAAGACCATTCACGCTTTTACTAACAGAATGCCCACCTAGTAATGAAGAATGAATAAAGATATTTTCTATTGCTGTGCTACTGTTCCCCTGCACCCTAGGTGGAAAAAAACACAGTCTGCATCAGATCATATGAATTTAGGAGATCTACCAACATCCTTTTCCTTGGACCGACATATACAAAATTAATATTGAAGTCACTACATATAATTAATTTCTGGTACTTCCTACAGAGTGAATCATGAACCCTCTCTAGCTTCAGCAGAAATGCTCTGAAGTCGGAGTTAGGGGAACTATAAACAACTGCAATTAGAAGTTTAGTTTCAATAAATTCAACTGCCCCTGCACAACATTCGAATATCTGTTCAGTGCAGTGTCGTGATACGTCTATGGACTCAAACGGAATACTGTTTTTACGTACATAGCCATATAACTTAATACCGAAAGACAGTTAACGACAGGGTAAGACACACCTATTTGTAGGTGTGAGTAAGAAAACAAACTTGATGTGTACACGACTTACTATCTAAGGAACAAAATACTGAGCAGCCGAGGCACCACTAGTACGGCTGTGAGTGGGTTTGGTGAGAAGTGACACAAAAAATAACCGAAACCGACCGATATTGCTATCGAATGTGGGGTTATCGGCTAATTGGTAGCAGCCGAATTATTGTCAAATTCATGGTTGTCAGCTAATTGTTGGCAATCCCGATAATATTCTGTTCCTTGGCGTGAGAGCACGCTTGGAATAGGACTGACATTTAAAAATAATTGAAAGGAATTGATATCAGTGTCAAATCCACAATTTTATGAATCTACAACTTTCAAGTTAAGTTAATATTACAAGAGAGAAATGTTGAGATTAAAAAGGGCTTAAGGTGAGATGTAGTCTGTCTCACCGTGTTATTAACCTGTAATCCGAAGAGGAATTGGCGAAAATAAAAGGAAGTTTTAGGTGTGAGATTAAAAATTGAGCTGAAAGGGTATCGATGATAAGATTCGCCGACGATATTGCTATCCTCAATTAATGTGAGGACGAATTGCAGAGCCTCTTGAATGGAATGAACAGTCTAATGAACACGGAATGTGGATAGAGAGTAAACCAACGAAAGTCGAAACTAACGAGGAGTGCCAGAAATGTGATTAATTATAAACTTGACATCATAACTGGAGATAGCGACGTAGACAAAGTGAAGGAATTATCCAGCTTTGAAGCAAAATAACGCATCACAGACGAAGCAAGGAGAATATAACAAGCAGACTAATACAGGCAAAAAGGGCATTCCTTTCTAAAAGATGTCTTCCAGCATTAAACGTAGGCGTCAATTTGAACAAGAAATTTCTGAGAGCGAACGTTTGGAGCAAAGTATTGTGCGGGAGTTAATAACTGATAGTGGGAAAACCGGAAAGAAGGCGATTGATATGTGGTTTTATAAAATGCTATTGAAAACCAGATGGCCTTATAAGATAAGATATGAGGAGGTTCTCGGCTGAATCGCCGAGAACCGGAATATGTGAAAAATACTGACAAGAAGAAATGACTTGATGATAGGTCAGGCGTTAAGAGATCAGGCCATGACTTCCACGTACGAGAGGGAGCCATTCAGGGCAAAAACTATAGTAGATGACAGAGACTGGAATATATTCAACAAATACAAATAATTCAGGATTTTAGTGCTACTTTGTCATGAAGAAGTTGGCACAGGGCATGAAGAGGTGTCGAACCGCATCAAACCTGCCAGAAAACTGACTGACAAGACAAAGAAGGAATTGTAAAATTCTTTACTTTATGATCTGTGTACGATATTCATAATTTTAAAGCATATGAATAAACTAAACTTCTTTTTTTATTTGTAGACTGATTTAATTCCTTTTCCTATCTAATATAAGACGGGGACAAACAGGGAAGCATAACTCATTTTTTAGGCAAGTAAATATGCTGTATGGAGGTGCATATGGTCAGCACTTCGCTGTTCTGGTCGGTATCACCTTGGAATCGCTACTTGTCGATCGAGTAGCTACTCATTTGGACTCACGAGGCTTAGTGCATCGCGTACCAGTCGTGCCATCAAGGAAAAATCCCCAGCATTGTCGGGAATCGAACCAGGGTCCTCCGCATGGTAGTCAGTTGAAGCTGAATCCCACCATGAGGGTAAGAGAATAATTTCGTTAGCGAAAGGAAGACAGAAAGCGTAAAAATGTTTTATAAAACTCAAAAAGATATGAAACGATCCGTCTACTGGAGCATCTAAAGATACGTCGTGTTATAAGAGAAATAATCGACTCCTGCCATAAGATTTACCAGAAATCTCTTACGGCGGTTACAAAAGGAGTCATAAGCAAGATACAGTTCTTAAGAATTACACAAAGGTTCATGGTTTAGAAAGAGACTTTCTAATAGAACACACTAGAGAAATAGTGCATGCAGTACTGTTTAGAATGCGGGGAACTAAACCGTGTGTGTCTGGAATGGTCAAGCTAGTCTTAGAGAAGAAGGTATTTGTAACAGTATGAACTACAAAGGCAACGGAGACAAGTTAATCTCCGTAACTAAAAAAAAAGATAACAAACGAGCATATGGTGGCTTTCTTGTAAGGCAAACTCCTATCGACTGCCACTGACAGAAGACTGTTGACACACAATGCTGTATTAGTAAGTGAACAAATTTATGCTATGATGGCCAGATTACGTTAAATACTTATATTCTTCTCCACTGATAATTAAAATATGACTGCTACGGTCGCAGGTTCGAATCCTGCCTCGGGCATGGATGTGTGTGATGTCCTTAGGTTAGTTAGGTTTAAGTAGTTCTAAGTTCTAGGGGACTGATGACCACAGCTGTTAAGTCCCATAGTGCTCAGAGCCAACCAATTAAAATATGTTATTGGAGATAAAGTGAAGAGTTCAACTAAATGAGCACAATGTATACATAGAGTTTGCTACAAGGCAATTTTAGTTTGACCTATAGTATTTTATTGTTTGTACACGAATGAGAAGTGGCATTAGTGATTTCACGATGATACTATTTACATCCTTCGTCTCGTTTAGCCCAGTACTCAAAATGTGTGTGAAATCTTATGGCACTTAACTGCTAAGGTCATCAGTCCCTAAGCTTACACACTACTTAACCTAAATTATCCTAAGGACAAACACACACATCCATGCCCGAGGGAGGACTCGAACCTCCGCCGGGACCAGCCGCACAGTCCATGACTGCAGCGCCTTAGACCGCGCGGCTAACCCAGTACTAATATATAATTCTTTATAATATGATGGTTTAAATTCCCGTCTGTACATCTACATTTCTATTTTCCGTTGTTTCCATAAATGTGTTAAGAGAAATACCGGTGTGACAACTTTGCAAAAGCCGCGGTCGAATGGTGCGCCATACTTCCCTAAATCCGAGCTCATGCCCCGTCCCTAAGATCTCGTAGTCGACGAAGTGACCTGGTACAGGCACTTCACTTGTTTTGGAAATGCGACAGATTTGTCAGCACAAGTAAAAATACATTAAATTCTGAGTTCATAATACTCATCAGAGTAGCAGACGGCGGTCCCACAGAATCAAAAAGAGGGACTCAACATACGTTCTATTGCTCCCGCAAGCCGACAAAAAATTTCTGAAAAACACCTCTTGTCCAGTAACAGATCCTTTTTTGTAGCTCGGACCAGTATAAACATAGACACAGTTTTTCTGGAAGAGATGACGTTCGCCGTGGTCTGTGCCAATGTTCTGTTGCTGCTGAAGAGAAAGATCAATTTTGCCTGACCGAGTTGGAAAGGCGGAAGGAACGCCGACTGAGGAAGAACTCTTAGAGATGAACGGAAACTTAAGAGGTAAGTTGTAGATAACTGCATCAGACAAAGCTGACATCATGCCAAGAGCGAAGAGTTTAGCCTTTTTGACCATCGCTGTTGATATTATGAGCAAGTATGTGTATTTCTAGCGCTTTTTTCCTTTCTTTAGTACGGAACAGGAAATTAAGAATTTACATGATCAATTGCACATTACTCGCTTATGCAAGGATCTTTAGAGGGAACACGATGCGTATATTTCGCTAATGAACTTAGATGCCTTTCTGGGTGGAATAATACGTTAAGAGAATGCATACCATAAGGATTGACCAAGTGCTCAAACAATTACATTTAGAGTAAAGAAAGGAAGTTGAGTGTACGCTACAAAGAGAAATTAATTTAAAGACATTTCCTTTGAATTCTCTGTATAAACGATTATATTTTCTTGAGAAAGATTATTTTCTCAACAGTAGACATACCATACCATAACTGATTATCTTGGATGCATTCTTGGTTGCAGATGATAAACTACGGTAACAAATCGTGTATATAAAATGAGACAGAGAGCTGCATATACAAGGACTGAAGGGCATTCTTTGTACACATTCATATTTAACGAAATTACATCACAACTTTCTCCTCCGAATGCCAAAACATTTCGTTGACCACCTTCTACAGAGAGAGAAATTACTTTTGTGATAAAATAAGAGAAATTAGAGCTCGCACAAAAAGATGTAGATGTTTATTTTTAGCACGTGCTGTTCGAGAGTGGAAGGGTAGAGTAGTCTGAAAATGATTTTATGCACTCTCTGCCAAACATCAAAGTGTGAATCGCAGCGCAATCGTGTAGGTGAATATGGAGATGTAGATATATGGGCTAGTTTTATCAGAAAATAGCTTTTACGGCAAGAAAAGTATCTTCTGATTACGGTGAAATAATAGTGAAAAATTTCGATCTCCAAGTATTTTGTGACAACGTTTCGCTTTATTTTTTAATACTGTCAGGGATGACATTACATCGTGTAGCATCGCCCAAGTGTAATTACTATAGAATCTCATGAACGACGTGATAACTTCGCTACAAAGCGAACAGCGTCAGCAAGATTTAACTTTTACCGCTTACTACCATTTGCAACTTAAAGCACACATAAGCTAAAATTAAAGAAAATCAGTGAAGTTGAAAAATGCGCCTTCCTCAAAATAAAAGTCGTATAAGTCGTAACTTTTACTGACGGTAGTTAGCTACAAAAGTAAATTTGAACATGATCTTGTCAGGTTCCTAGGAACATGAGTGCCGTCATTGAAGATCGAACCGGAAAGGCTCCAGCGTGAGGTAGTAGTGAGTGGAACAGTGGTGAAGTATGAGCTGTAAGGTGCGCTGGGAGGAATCTGAGGAGAAGAGCGCAGGTGCGCCAGCAGCTGCGGTTGTGGCAGGTGGCCTAAGATCAGGGGTCCCGTTACAATCTCTGTTTACTCCCACGCGACCCGCCACCCACCAGATAAACCAAATTACACGCTACTAACCATCTGCTTAGCACTTAGCGTCAGCTACGCTATGACGAGCAACGGTTATACCAGTTTAATTGCGGGGGATGGCGAGTTCGTCTCAAATTCCAGGATTTTAAGAGGCGTTAGAGCGTTCGAATTCCAGCCACGGTGCAGTTGTGGCATGCCTTCCTAATACAATGGAAAGCACAAATACGTTCTCCGTTTTTAAATTATTGTTGGCCTTCTTCTTTTTGTGGAGGGTATTTGCAAGTATCTAATTTAATGATATGAAAAGAAGCCATAAGGGCAAGGTTACGAAACACGGACGTCCCATTTTATTTAAAAAAAGATGTTTACAACAGGAGAAAGCAGTTACCCCAAATGGAAGAAATTCAACATTAAAACCACTTATTCCGCTAAAATGCACATACACTTAGAGGCTTCGTTTATCCTCTAGTACATTTACATCTACATATATCCATACCCTTCAGGCCGCCTTAAGGTGTGTGGCGGACGCTAGTTTGTGTACCAATGTCAACGCGAGTGGTATACAGGAGGAACGATTGTTGTTAATCATCCGTGTGAACCGGAAGCTGTCTAATTGTACCTTGATGGACTTTTGGCGACATATACTTAGATGGAAACAATATGTTAGTTGATTTACTGAGCATAAATATCTTGCTTTCTTTACATCTCTACTTACATCCATAATCATACTATAACGACTTTAAGATCACAGATTCCCTGCTCCACGCTGCTCCCTGCCAAAATATTCGGCCCTATGTGTAACCAGGATATCTAAGATGTCAGCCTCGCGAGTCTGTTCTCCGATTAACTGAGATGCGTAATTTTCGGATGAGGCATTTAGAACAATTTCATTCGTTTCCAAGCCCCTACTAACCGACCTAATCACTTTAGTCTCACTGTCTATAGCTGGTAAGTTGAAACCGCCTGCTAACGCTGTAATATGATCATAAAATTTACGCGCAACCTACTCAAACTTAATGATGTTTCAAGTGTTCACAGCTGGAGTAGTTCAGGAATTCAATAAAACGCACATCTGTCACTGTTGGCAATTTTTTGTTTATTTATTCACATAACGTGTTTCGAGACATTCAAACTCTTATGAAATAATAAGTGGAACTTTAGGTTGGACGGCCAAAAGTTTGTTAAAGTGAGAGAGTGCCGCTAAACGGACTTTCTTTTGTCTGCGTCGACCATAAACAATACTACGTACATTAAAATGAACTGCACCACTTAATGAAGCATGCATGTGAAACACAGAAACTGTTATGAGCCAAGTATAAAAAACAATAATGGCTCATTACAGTTTAAGCTCTTTAATGCATGGTTCATGAAGTGATCCACCTTACTTTATTGCACGTAGTTTCTGACCGTCGGAAACACAAAAGAAATCACCTAATAGTATCAACTGCTTTTAATTTTTGACCATCCAACATAATGATCCAGTTAACAGTTGATAACTAAACAGAATGCCTCGAAATACGAAGTGTGAATAAATAATAAAAAAGTCCTAGCAGTTTCTGTGAAAAGTTTTATTCAATGCCTTCCTGAAATACGTAACTGACGACAACATCATGGTCGTCTAAAGTAACACAAAAAAAGTCGTGTGGTAAATTTGAGGCAACAAAACAATAACAGAAACGTCTGAAAGAACCCTATCAAGCTGACAAAACAAATGTGTAGCTGTTAGAAAAATAACTGGCTTAGGGAAGTACACGAAAATCTGCGAGAGACTGGCATAAATAAGCAGTTTGAAGACAAACAGACGTAAAGATCAAATAAGAAGTAGTCAGGTTTCCAAGACCACGAAGTGGGAAATTAAATAGCAGAACAGAGTACAAAAAAGTGAAGAGATGTAAACAGTGTTGGAAAAGATATGAAGTTGATTTTGCTATTTAAGCGTGTTCCCTAGTTGGCTGGTAACGGAAAACAAGAATGATACTGTTGTAGCTGTTCAAATGTGAAACAGTTTTATTTTTAATTGCCTGGAAAAGAAGTCGTAACTTTCTGAAGATCACTTTAGTAATTTAATCCTCTCTTCCACTTTCTTGCATATCCTTTAGATTGCGTATTTTCCAAGTAAAACAAAGACTATAATAGGAGACATCCATCCATCGAGAGCAGCAGACCATTTCATCTGTTTATAAGTCATACACTGCCGATCCGTGTCAGATTAAGAAGTGACAAAAGGATGTACGTGATTTTGGACTGCAGGGCATGTCGAGTGTCCATAGCACGATTATGTTGCAGATAAGGACTAATACTGAATAATTCGGAACGGCATATATTACATAGTTTGGACCGCTAATTGTGAAATATACTCTGTACATCTGCTGAGAGTTCTGTTGTCACAAGGCACACAAGATTTATTTGAAAGAAACAATCGCAACAAACAAAAAGAGGTACATCTAATAATTCACTTAGCAAACAGAAAAGGAAAAAGAGGAGCCACAGAACAGTACAACAAAGAGCAACTACAACAGATGTAAACATCTCAGTCTTCTAAGGCATCTGTGAGTTCATCGCTATTGGCGAAAACATAACTTTGAAACTCTACGCCTGAGATACTTTCGTATTTTGCATTGTTTAAAAGACGTACCGGGGGTGACCAGACATGGAAAGAACAAAAACACAATGCTTTATCATGCCTAATACGGTGTAGGAAAACGATTGACGTTCAAAACAGTTTCCAGTAGTCTCAGAACGCATAAACATAGGCATTTTGAAGGGAATGTCAGACTACTCTTCATACAGAAATAGTGGCAAGTCCAGGTAACCATGATGGAGGTGGCTAACAATCACGCACCCTTCTCTCCAAAGTAGACCACAAAGAGTAAATAATATTAAGACTGTGAATACAATTCCTCCTCGTGTTCACAGAACCAGTCTTGGGTGATCCGAGCTGCCCGAACATCGGCCCTATTGTCTTGGAACGCAGCATCACTATTGGCGAACAAACACTGTATCAAGGGATGGAATTAATCAGCCAAAATGGTAACACAATACTTGGCAGCAGTGCGATCTTGCAGACGAACCATGGGGCCAGTTGGATACCACGGTATGGCTACCCAAATCATCGCCGGACCCCAGCGATGTTTCACTCCAGAATTTGGAAACCGTGAGAAACAAGACTCATCCGACCAAATGACATTCTTCCATTGCTAGGTAGTCCAGGCTTTATGATTTCGGCACCAGGTTTACCCGTTACGGACATTCTCAACTCTAATGAATGGTTTTGTAATTCCAGCTCGCCCTGCAGTCTGCTTGTGGAGCCCCCTCCCTGATGTTTTGGTACTGACAGTGTTCAGGTGTGCGACTTTTTCAGCTGTCGTACTCTCATTTTTGTTTACAATCCTCTTCAAAGACCGTCCGTCAGGGTCACTGAAGACACACTTTCGTCTGCGTTGTGATGTTTTTCCGCTGTTCCTGTACGCCGTATAAATCTCCGTTACGGTGCCTCTTGAAACACCAAACACTTCGGCTACCTCGTTACGGAAGCACCCACCATATGAGCACAAACAATTTGTCCAAGTTCGAATGCACTGAGTCACAACTTCACAGGACACTGTCGTGGCCAGGACTGACGCTTGCAAGTTATTGAGGACATTGCACATGTGCCGTTCGTATTCAAATACAGTAGTGCAACTTGCAGCCTCCGCTAGCATCTGCATTTATGTCCAAGCATGCATTCCTCACGGTGTATCCAGAATTTTATCGAACCCCTGTATGTCCAAAAATGGTCCAAATGGCTCTGAGCACTATGGGACTTAACATCCGAGGTCATCAGTACCCTAGAACTTAGAACTACTTAAACCTAACTAACCCAAGGACATCACAAACATCCATGCCCCAGGCAGGATTAGAACCTGCGACCGTAGCGGTCGCACGGTTCCAGACTGAAGCGCCTAGAACCGCTCGGCCACTCCAGCCGGCCCCTGTGTGTCGTGAAGGTTAAATGATTAGATAGAATCACTAAAGAAGAAGTACCTAATCGATTTGGTGACAAGAGAGATTTAACCCACAGCTCTTTTAAAAGAAGGGGTAACCTGACAGGAAAAGTCCTGAGGCTCCCAGGAATTGTTAACACAGTAATGGTTGGAAGTATGGGGTAGAAAATTGTAGAGGGACACCAAGCCTTGACTTCTGCATCAGATCAGACTTTGGACTTATGACAACAGTAAGAGAACAAATATGTAGAAATACTACCACGCCAGAAAACGAAATAATAGCGCACAGTAATAAGCGTTAGGAGAGTATGATCATGCATCGTACGTGACAAGGAAACAAATGCAGCAATGTGGAACACATGTAATAGTCTTAGATACAACAACTACTATACTGATGATAAAGTCCAGAAACAAGTAACCTATAGTTTAAAATAGTACCTGCGTTGTTTTGGAAGGAATTGCTAGGGTAGTTGTCTTGGCGCGGTTGCTCCGCCGTCTCGCGCCTACGGTGGCTGACAGCCAGGAGTTGCTAGAAGCAGAATATGGTTTCAGGAGCGTTCAGACTGCTAGAAACAATTATCCAAATGACACAGATGTAGATATTCTTGTAATAATTCTGCTGTTTTTGCGAGACAAAGAAGCGGTATACTCTAGTTCCTTAATGTAAATATTCCTGTAGAGACTTGCAATTTTGACCAGTAGGCATAGGCAGAAAAAATTATTTGTTCATCTGAATACTCCAAATTTCAGCATACCTAAACGCACGCATCTGCTCTTCCTTACCACATGCGACTGACAGGAAGATGTAGAGGAATGACACCCCGCACCTCTCTCTCTCTTTCTCTCTCCCCTCTCCCCTCTCTCTCTCTCTCTCTCTCTCTCTCTCTCTCTCTCTGAGTGTGTGTGTGTGTGTGTGTGTGTGTGTGTGTGTGTGGATATCTTCTGAGACATACGCTACTTCTGTAGGAAGCGATGTGTTACACGTGAATGGGGCAACATGCAGAAGTGAAGTTCTCCAGCCCGTCGGAAGCCTTCAATTTTGAGACAGAGCCGCTGCCACTGCTGATCTGGAGAGGCTTATTGTGTAATATCGTCAGCTTTCCTTTTCCAGGACTTCTCTGATCGGGGCCTCCTCATTACCAAACAGAGACAAAGTTTTTTCAGCCTCGTTTCATTGTAGACATTGCAGACTTCCTTCGGTATTTTGAATATTCATTTTCTCTTCTGTTCACGCCAAATGTATTCAGCGATTACGCTGACCATGTGGCTTGCGTCGTGTTTCTGTTGCCAAATGTCGACGACGTAGAATTATTGGAATTTCAGTCATTGTGTATGACTGTGATGATTCACATTTTCCTTGGTTTTCTCAAATCTCTAAAGGTGAATGTCAGGATGATTTCTTAAAGAGGCCACGGTCGCTTGCTCTCTCATCCGTTCCTTAAGAAAACTCGTTGCTCTGTTGCTAATGACCCTTTAACCTTGCTGTCTTGTACCTCCGGGCCATACAATGTGCGTCTCTTTCTCTTTATGCACTTACACTCTTCCGTCTTTCTCGTCATTTCAGTACCTTTATGGATTTCATCCCTCAGTTGTTCCTGATGTTTCTCCTATAAAGACTTCAGATGTGTCTTCTTCTTTTGGACGTGTTCAGGCTTCCTACATTCTCCTTCTGAGCACCCCTTCTTTGCTAACAATATTTCTCCCAAGTCCTTCCGCAGCCCCAGATCTCTATATTTTCTCCTTGTATATGAGGTATACGAGCAACTCTTTGTGCTACTTTGATAATGTGCACTGGTAGAAGGTCCGCGAGAGGTAACCAGCCGAATATTTAAGCACGAGCTCCTCAGAAATACGGGAGGAGACTGTCTCCATTACGTTAGTGTTTGTGAGGAATGGAGAACAGGTCAGTATCGATAGCACATATTTGCTGGGAAAGCAATCATAAGCCGACAATACACGGTAATTATGAACCAGTTTATCAATCTTATTGTGTAATATGTATTTAAACCGGATTCGACTTGGCCTTTTTTGCGTATACAAGGAAATGACATACCTGAAAGCTACATTCCATTGCAGAATGAAAATCCTATGACTGCCAGGAATGTAATTATGACTTTTCGTATTACTCGCTCATCACTTAAAATAACGTAATTCTTCCAGACTGTCAGCGAACGTCAGCTGCGTGTTTGCTAACCAGCACTGACACAAACCCTCCCGTCTATAGTTGCTGGAGAAGTGGTGCTGATATGCTGCGACGAATATATTATCGGAGAATGTACGTTAGAGTTTAACCGACATCATAAGAGAGGGAACACAGGCTTCGAGTGAACAGGGATGGGCGAGGAAACCAGCTGTGGCCATATTTATGGTATCATCCTGAAATTCGGAAAATCTAACTTGGAATCTTCTTAAGGGTACATGAACCCGCTCCTATCGAATATGAATGCGCTGTGATACTTCATTCGGTAAGATGTTATGGAATTATTTGTTCCTTAATGAAGATACTGCCAATGTATATATCATGCCTCATTTTGTCAGACTCTAGCCTCTACGATTTCCAGTGTACGCGTTTTCGAAGGTAAGAGATTTATTTGAGGAAACGTGTAAGGGAATATGAGCTCCATAAAGATTTGGAAAGTGGTGTGAGAATAAGACAGAACTAACGCAGAAAGTTAGCGTTTCATTAAGCGGAAGGGCTATCAGTCGTACAGTTGTGCGATTCGCCGAGAAGGTAAGAGGATTATGTAATTGTTATTTTTTTATTTCTCTCCAGTATCACCAGATGTCGAGGTCTTTGATAAAGAGAGAAAATGGAACTACTTATCTGTCCTAGTGGCGGGCGTTACTAACTATAGCGAGCAGTGAGACAGACAGCGAGATGCGAGTCTCGCTTCATACAGAAATAAACGGATCCATCCGCTGCAGCAGGGAAGATGTTAGTTCAGAGAGCATTAATGCTAATGGAAATATGGCAGCACCGTGTCACTCCACACGTTTGTAACTGAAGAATTAGGCTGAAATTTATCCAACTCCCTCGCTTTTTAGGCGCTTGTTGAATGAAAAGATTAAATTTGGCGAATAGAATCTTAGTCTGTAGGTCTACAGCCACAATGTGGATCGAAGAAAACATGGAGTAGGGGTTGGTTCTTACAATAAAGTAAAAACGGCAACATGCTGCTGTTAAGCCGGACGGAGTGGCCGTGCGGTTCTAGGCGCTACAGTCCGGAACCGAGCGACCGCTACGGTCGCAGATTCGAATCCTGCCTCGGGCACGGATGTGTGTGATGTCCTTAGGTTAGTTAGGTTTAATTTGTTCCAAGCTCTAGGCGACTGATGACCTCAGAAGTTAAGTCGCATAGTGCTCAGAGCCATTTGAACCATTTGAGCTACTGTTAATAATGCTATTTACTACTTTGAAGAAATAGCTCCGTTACCGATTTAGAACGGTCAGGTTCGTCCTTAGACGCCTGTTTAGGTTTAAAATGACTTTGGGCTTAGTCTGTACATACGATGTTGACTGTTTTGCGGTGGGACGCAAGTTTGTTGGTGTGGTGGTATCATCGAAAATCCTGCGCTTTCTTGTGTCACTGTACACTGCTTTTGAAGTATTTCATGCATATTTCGACGAATAGTAAGCAAGACTGAATGTTTTTCTGAACACACACGCACACACACACACACACACACACACACACACACACACACACACGCACACACACACACACACACACGTTTCGTTCATTCGGATATTTTAATATTGGCACCGGCACCCCAATGAACTCTCTCCACAACGAATAACAGTCACCATAGCGCGTATAGCGTAAGCAGAATGTAATTTTAAACGTGAACAGTCGTCTGATTAACATGCCAGGACGAAACCAGTCATGGCGCTATTTTTTCTTATTAATGCCATTATTAACAGCGGTCGGGTGCTAGTGCTTTTGGTAAGCATTATCGTGTACCTTTATACAGTCTTGGTCTCACCACGTCAATTTCCTACAAAACAGAAATATACAGCGGGCGAGGAGATGTTTTCCTTAGACTCATTGGTTTATCAATTGCTGATGTGTCCTCTTCGTGTTTCTCGCGCATGAATCATCCTGCCAAGACGAAGAGAAAGATGCTTTTTAGAGGCTACAATTATAGTAACAGCACATACTTTCACATCCTTGGGTGCCGGTTTGTCATCGCAAAAATTAGTCCATCCTTTACCGTGATAACCGGCCGATACCGAGAAATGTCTACCGATTACCGTTACAAGTGCAACTCACATACACAACTCAACTGCAAAAATAGCTAAAAAATGGGTCTAGTGAAAAACGCGAGCCGTCTGTATACTCAATGAAGCGTGGCGTCAAATGTTACGTAGTGGCACCTGGGCTGTTTTTATTTGTATTTTTCCGTTGTAGACGTCGGTCGTATATTTTGTTTATGACAGGTCTTTTATTTCATGTGGGTGGTATTTTATATTATGTAGTTTATTAGATATATTTAGGTGTAATGGAAATGGCGAGCAGTATACCTGAAAATGATTGTCTATATGAGATGCGGTGACAGACCGCACTGTAGTGTAGCCCGATGCCTAGGTTAGCTTGGAAGGTGACATTTTAGTACGACCTGGCGTTGCTAAAAAATGTGCCATGATAATATTTTTGTTATACATATCGCTCATTCCATAGTTAAATTTACGTCCTTGATCAAACCCTCAATTTTTCTACTGTAATCTGATATTTTCAAGTTTTTAGTGTGTTTGAAGACGTCAATGACAAGAAAACTGTCGGTCCAATATTTTCTACTCCCGTGGCGATCCTGTTCACTTGTCGGATTGCACCTGGCAAATACTTTTGTGTTGTTAGTAACGCCAACCGTCGGTTATTTCTCAAGGCTCGTATCTCCATCAAATTAATGACGTCCTCGTATCGCGTTGTTAGCTAATCGTAGAACACTACTACCGGATAAGATGACAGTGCTTAGGATTGGGTATTCATTTCATTTAGATTTTCCACTGCTCATTTAAATCATTTGAGGTGAATGTGGTATGATTCCATAGCAGAGCTCACGTTGGATTTCCTTTCTCATCTGTGTCCAAACGAGCTTGGGATCCATCTCTAATGACCCCGACGTAGATGGGAAGTCAGTGTCCTTCCTTTCTTTTAACACATATAGCTACGAAACCTAGTTATACATTGTTAGACAGCACAAGCTCTTTTTCCTGCTGGAACATCCAGTTTACTAGTCACTGAGAACTAACTTCAGTATGGGAAAGTAATATTAGCAATACACAGTCCTTAGGAAGATGAGATGAGTAGAAAAACAAATTCTAATCTGTACGGCTACTGCAACGCGCACGTATTTTATATCACGGGACCGGTAAAGGTTCTCGTATAGTGCTCTTCACCTTACTGCTTTCTTGATCGTGTCTTAATGACTGAAAAGACGGAACAGGTACAGAGAAAAGATGCACGATCTGTGGTAAGCTTTCTTGGCCCGAAAAGAGTTGCAGAGGCGCTTAGTCTAGTATGAGAGACAATACAGAAAAAGTGTCGGCAAATGTGGTGAGCAGCTTTTCCGGAAACTCGTATTCACTTTTGTAATCATACACAGATCACAGTGACAATATCAGACAGATCAAACAACACACAAAAGCGTTTCAACCGTGCGACCTACATGAATAGAACAGGGTGGAGTGCAGATAATAGAAGTTTCACAAACCCTCAGCCAGAGATAACCTACAATGTTGCACAGGCGGCGCACACCACTATATTACGGAGAAAGTAGAAAATCTGATGAGAGCTCAAGCTGTCATAGTAGAAATGGAGTAAGCTAAAATGGTGGAGGTAAAACATTTTTAGTAAAGCACTAACTACAGGGAGTGGACAAAAATTTTGAAGACCGAAAGAAATGCATGCTTGAACATAAATGGAGATACCAGCCAAGCATGCAGTTTTCACTGTTGCATCCGACCACGAACGGGACATGGGCAGCTTCCTCAATACGTTGAAAGTCTCAGTCGAGGCCAGGTGAGTGTTCTGTGAAGCTGTGAGTGCATTCGAACTTGGACAAATTGTTCGTGGTCACAGGGTGGGTGCTTCCGTAACAAAGGTAGCCGAAGCATTCGGTGTTTCAAGAAGCGTATTATCAAAGATTTTTACGGCGTGCAGGGAAAACGGAAAAACATCATCCGAGCTGCAAAAGTCGCTGCAGAACCAAACTTCGCACTCGCGAACTTTATCTGCACCAAAACAACACAAAGGGAGCTCCATAAGAAGGGAACTGCATGGCGAGCTGGAGTCACAAAAACACCCATTAGTGTTATAAATGTCCATAACAGGTAAACGTGGTGCCGAAGCCATAAAACCTGGACTACGGAGCAATAGAAGAATGTCATTCGGTCGGATGAGTCTCGTTCCTCACGGTTTCCAACTTCAAGTTTACGTCACAAGTGTGAAACGTTGCTGGCGTTCGGAGATGATCTGTGCAGTCATATCGTGGTGTTCAACGGGACTCACGGTTACTCTGCAAGATCGCATTATTGTCAAGGATTATGTGACCATTTTGACTGATCAGGTCCATCCTATGGTACAGTGCTTGTGTGTGAAGATGACAGGGCCCCTGTTCACACAGGACTGGTTCTGTGTACACGAGGATGAATTGTCGCATTTCCGCTGCCCACCACAATCTCAATATTATTGAGGCATCGTGGTCTACTCTGGAGAGAAGGGCTCGTGATCGTTACCCACTTCCTTCATCGTTACCTGAACTTGCCACTATTTTGCATGATGAATGGTATAACACCCTTGAAAACCATACAGGACCTACATTCATCCATTCCGGAGACGACTGGAAGATGGTTTTCCTATAATGTGTGAGGTATGGTAATGTGTTGAGTTCTGGGTGTTTCCACATTCTTTTGTCCCCCGGCAGTACATCATCTGCAAATGTTACAGTGAAGTGTCAGCTTCATCAGAAAAGTGCCTGAGTCAATGTCTCTATACTCACTTCGTAATAATTGGGTGATTAAATTGAGAAACCGTCAGAGCGAACAGAGAGTGTTGTAGTGTACGAAGCAGAGAAGAAATAAAGTAGTCATGCGCAGTGGTGTAATGAAGGCAAAGCGATTATCATTTTATGGAGATACATCATAAATTTTTCAAGATATGATAAGGAAAGAAGACCTGGAGAAGAAACGGTAGGTGTGAAAGTGACAAAAGAATCGACTAGAGATATCTCAAAATAAATAATCAACGTACAAATGTGGAAAATCCAGGAAAGAACCCAGACGCCAACAGATAATTCCGTTTCCGGGAAAACTTAAAGATATTGCACAAGTCAAGGTAAAGCTGTTAGCATTATAGAGTGGAAAATCACGTTAAGAAGAGAGGGCGAGTTGCTGTTAGAGTGATGGCAGAAACGACTACAGTCGTCGATGAAGGAATAGGTGATTCAAAGCTATGCTGTAAATTTAGAGCTGGTTTGGTAAACTTACGCTGAACCAAAGTTAATTTTACATTCATAAGGATTGCAGCATTTGTAACATTTTTGGACTTAGAGAAAGCTTTTGACAGTGTTGACTGGAATACTCTCTTTCAAATTCTAAACGTGGTAGCAGTAAAGTACAGGGAGCAAAAGGCTACTTACAATTTGTACATAAACCAGACGGCAGTTATAAGGGTCGAGGGGCACGAAAGGAAGCAGTGGTTGAGTAGGGAATGAGCCAGGGCTTTACCCTGCCCCCGATGTTATTCAATCTGTACATTGAGGAAGCAGTAAAGAAAACAAAAGAAAAATTTTGAGTTGGAATTAAAGTCCAGGGAGAAGAAATAAAAACTGTAAGGTTTGCCGATGACACTGTAATTCTATCAGAGACAACAAAGGACTTGGAAGAACAATTGGAAAGAATAGACAGTGTCTTGAAAGGAGGCTGTAACATGTAAATCAACAGAAGCAAAACGAGGATAACGGAATGTAGTCGAATTAAACCAGGTGATGCTGAGGGAATTAGATTAGGAAATGAGACACACGAACTAGTAGATGAGTTTTGCTATTTGGGCATCAAAAAAACTGATGATGGTCGAAGTAGAGAGGACATAAAATGTAGATTGGCAATGGCAAGAAAAGCGTTTCTGAAGAAGAGAAATTTGTTAACATCGAGTATAGATTTAAGTGTCAGGAAGCCTTTTATGAAAGTATTTGTGTGGAGTGTAGCCATGTATGGAAGTGGAACATGGACGATAAGCAGTTTAGACAAGAAGAGAATAGAAGATTTTTAAATGCGGTGCTACAGAAGAATGCTGAAGATTAGATGGTTAGATACATAACTAATGAGGAGGTACAGAATAGAATTGGGGAGAAGACGAATTTGCGACACGACTTGACTAGACGAAGGGACCGGTTGGCAGGACACGTTCTGTGGCATCAAGGGATCACCAATTTAGTACTGGATGGAAGAGTGGAGGGTAAAAATCGTAGAGGGAGACCAAGAGATGAATACACTAATCAGATTCAGAAGGATTTAGATTGCAGTGGTTACTCGGAGATGAAGAGGCTTGCACAGGATAAAGCAGCGTACAGAGCTGTATCAAACCAGGCACAGACTGAAGAGCACAATAACAACAAGAATTGTAAGTTCATTCAAAGAGGATGAAACTGGTGAAACAATTGCTTCTTCACCTTAAAAGAAACGAATAAATTTCAAATATGACTGGTTTTATGCTGCCCGTCACGAGTTCCTCACCTGCCCCAGCGTCTTCATTTCAAAGTAGTACTTGCAGCCTATGTCCTCAATTATTTGCTAGATGTACACCAGGCTGTGTCTTCCCCTACAGTTCTTACACTCCACAGTTCCCTAGAGTACCACGTAGGTTATTCCCTGATGCCGCAACACATGTCCCATCATCCTCTCTCTTCTCCTTGTCAGCGTTTTTCATATGTTCCTCTCTTCGCCGATTCTCCGGAGAAACTTCTCATTCCTTATCTTATCAATCCACGAGATTTTTAACATTCTTCTGTGGCACCACATTTCAAAAGCTTAGATTCTCTTCTGTTCCTGTTTTCCTACTGTCCATAATTCACTGCCATGCTGTGTTCCAAACGCACATTCTCAGAAATTTATCCTTAAATTAAGATCTACGTTTGACAACAATTGACTTCTCTTGGTCGCGAGTGTCCTCTTTGCATGTGCTAGTCTGCTTTTTAAGTCATTCTGCCTTCGTCATGGATTATTTTGCTTCCAAGGTAGCAGAATTCCATAACTTCCTGTGCTTCGTGACCACCAGTTTTGCTGTTAAGCTTCTCGCTATTCTCATTTGTGCTACTCCTCATTACTCTCCTCTTTTTCCCGTTTACTCACAATCCACATTCTGTACTCGTTAGATTGTTCATTCCATTTAACAGATCCTGTAATACTTCTTCACTTTCACCGAGGATAGCAATTCCATCAGCGAATCGTGTCGTTGATATCCTTTCATCCTGAATTTTAACCCCATTCTTGAACCTTTCTTTTATTGCCGTCATGCTGCTTCGATGCACAGATTGAACAGTAGGGGCGAAAGACAGCATCCCTGTCTTATACCCTTTTTAATCCGAGTGCATCGCTTTGGTATTCCAGAATTATTGTTCCCTCTTGGGTCTTGTAATATTGTATATCAGCCGTTTTCTCTGTTGCTTACCCCTGTTTTTCTCTGAATTTCGAACCTCTTACACCGTTCCAATTGTCGAAAGCTTCTTCTAGACTGACAAATATTATGAGCGTATGAGCGTATCTTGATTTTTCTTGAGTCTTCCTGCCATTATCGAGCGCAAAGTCATATTTGCCTCTATGGTGCCTTTACCTTTCCTGAAGCCAAACTGATCGTCATCTAAAAGACCCTCGATTTTTTTCATTCTTCTATGTTTTATTCTCGTCAGCAGTTTGGATGCGTGAGATGTTAAGCTCATTATGCGATAGTTTCCGCACATATATGCTCTTGCTATCTTCGGAACTGAGTGGGCTTGTATAGTCGTTTCCTTGCTATTTCTCCAAACTATTTTAGAAATTTCTATGCATTTTGGCTTATTTGATTCGAAGTCTTCCAAAGCAATTTTAAATTCTGACTCTAATACTGAATCCCCTATGTCTTCCATATCGACTCCAGTTTCTTCTTCTATGACGTCATCAGACAAGCCGCCCTGCTCATAGAGACCTTCAATGTACTCTTTCCACTTATCCACTCTTACATCTATGCTTAACAGTGGAATTACCATTTCACTCTTAATGGTACCAGCTTTGCTTTTAATTTCACCGAAGGTTGTTTTGACTTAAGTGTGTAGTGAATCAGTCGGCCCAACGACCATTCCTTTTTCGATTTCTTCATATCTTCCCCGAAGCCATTACGCCTTGGTTGCGCTGCACTTGTTATTTATTTCATTCCTAAGGGATTTGTATTGCAGTATTCCTGTCTTTCCGTGAACATTTTTGTACTTCATTCTTTCGTCGATCGGCTGAAGTATTTCTTCTGTTGCTCAAGGTTTCTTTGAAGTTATCTTCTTTGCATCTAGTCTGATTCTCCAACAACTGTGATTGTTCTTTTTAGTAATGTCCACTCCTCTTCAACTGAACTGTCTGTTGCATTATTCCCTATTGCAGTATCACCATCCTTAGCGAACTTCAAACGCATTTCATCATTCTTCAGTGCTTCAGCATCCCACTTCTTTTCACTCCGATTTTTCTGTACGATTCTCGTAAACCTCCCTCTACTCTTCGTCATTACCAAATTATGGTTTCAGTCTATGTCAGCTTCTGGTCACACTTTACAATCCAATACCTGATTTCGGAATCTCTGTCTGACCACGATGTAATCCAGCTGGAATCTTTCCGTGTCTTAGGGTCTTTTCCAAGTATACTTCCTCCTTTTGTGATTATTAAGATAAAGAAAAGAGTTCTCGAGAAACTTTCTTGATAGCAGGATATGTAAGATGCTATTATAACATGCGTAGAAAGTTTTTCTTAATTCGGTACCGACTGAACCATTCATACTATGTTACTAACAGGGAGCTCTGACATTTCCGCTCCAATTAATTGTCTATTCGAGGAACATTCCAAATATTTCGAAAGAAAGTGCCATACTTCAGCTAATTAACACTTCGTCAGCTGCATGGATGATGCTTGACTTGATATCCCGTAGTTACTGAATAAGAATAGGGAAGCATTTGTTAGGCATTGAGTCTTTCTTCAATTATTGTACCTTGCGGAAGTGGAAAGATATATCTTTCTCGTTTACTAAGAAATCATGTAAGAGAGAGAGAAAGAGAGAGAGGAAGAGAGAGGGAGGGAGGGAGAGAAAGAATCACTATACATGGTCAGGGGTAATATTAAAACTCCACAATTAAGAAGGCACAATACAATGCTGGTTTCATTAGTCCAAATTACAAGTAGTTTAAATTCCTATAGTCGACCTGAATTCATACTGTTATGAAATAATCTAGCACAAGTATAGATATTTGCTCTCGTACTTCATTACTTTACGGAAATTGTTTTCTAAAGGACAGTATGCTGAATCCTTAGGCCAGAAGTGCCTCCGGGCAGGGTAGTACTACCAATATAATACATAATGTGATACAAATGTAATTTCACAGTCGTAAACGATTATTTTGTTAACTAAATAAATTTGAGGATCCGGCCTTAATCGAAACACAATTTTTTGCTGTTCACTATTTCCTATCTACGCTAGTGCTGTTGCACCGAAAAGCCTCAACATGAATTTAACTTTTGCCACAGCATCTTCAGTACCTGACAATGATTCAAGTGTGTCCATTGACCCACAGTTCTCCACATGTAATATTACGTAATTTGATGTAAGGTTGCGTTCACATTTATGTCCTAAAGAATAATAACATTTGAGGTCTTCTGCTTACGACAGGTATGCTAAGTTTCAGTAGTCATACTGAAACACGTCGAATCTTTAAATCAAATCGTTTTTTACTCTGAGTTTACCGTTCTGCATTCTAAGATTTATTTTATTCTACGAGCTACAGAGGCACCAACTGCAGTGACTCGAACGAATTTTCGTCGTAATATGTACAATTTCAAATTTTTCTTAGGGGCTTCGTGTCCTTTACCGCCTTTCTCGCCTGATGAGAGGCTGGTAACCTGAGTTATGCTTCGAAACGCTTTTTATTCTTAAATAATACGTTGTTCTACGAATATGTGACATATTAATAAATTCAATGTATGTTTTTGTCTGATTATGAACGTTTTGTGAAGTAGGCAGGAAGAAGCAATGTGTATTGTTATTCAGATAACAGTTGTCATTATGTATTTGTAACGAAAGAGAGAGCTCCTTGCGACTGTGACGAATATTAATTCCACAACTGAACAGCTAATACCCTATTAATATTTGAAAATGAAAAATTGTTTCGAAAAACAGGAATTTACAGTAAGTTCACGTTTTGATTATTTACGTTATTGTGACTGCAATTATCAAAGCAGGTACGATTGAAAAATGAAGGAATCTATCAGCAAGTATGTGGTAAAATCTTAAGGGTTTTCTGAAATAAATAAAGTACTAAAACATTAATGAAACTCTGTAAAATTAAAGCTTTACTTACATTAACTTACGTAAATTAAAATTAGACAACAGCAAAAAAGCAGAAACAGTCAGTAGTAATTCTTTAGGTATAATTAAATAGTGGCCAGTCTTGATCGATAGATACTTCAGAATATATTAGAAAGCATTTTTGTTAACTCATGTAATATGATTGGAAATTGACTGATTGCCGTTTCAGTTATTGCATTAAGTGTAATGTAGCCTTATGTGTAACGTGAAGTATTTTGTACCTGGCTACAAGTGTTACGCCTATCCAGGTGTTGATGGTGACCTAATAAAAGAAGTTCGTATTTTCTGTTGACAGGACCGGACTTGGATTATCTCAGTAACATTTCGATGTTACCTCATAGACAGATAATTTGTACATAGTGATAGGGTGTATGAGCTGTTCTCGCAGCTATCATTAGTTAAGAGAGTTCATGCTTTAGATAATGACACGGCGCTCCACACTTGGGCTGTGACGAAACAACTCCTGTTGCCAAGAAGAAATGATGGCAGTAGAACCGAACCTATTAAAAACCACAAGTAACATTCATAATTAAATAAGTTTGTTGATCAATTCAAGCACAATTGCCATACTTATACCATTATGTTAAATCGGCTGCTTCTATATAATGGTGTAATTAAAGAGGCGCGTAATTTCTGAGGAATTTTCTATCATTTTCACATCGCCGCGTTATCAGTTTAAATAGGAGGCAACAAAAGGACCTGAGACAACACCCAGCTGCTGCTGATGAATATTTTGCTGATGAAAAATACCAAGAATCTAACAAAGTTAGTATTAACTGGTAGTGACTCGATAGCAATATAGAACTAACGTCTCACATGTTATGTTTAGTGCGTGATGTTTATCTGTCTGCACAGTTTGCATATTGAGGATATCATCTTAACGAGAGGAGCCTGCCGCACGTATCAAGTTAACTTGCCTTGGATGGTTTGAAAATAGTTACATAATCTGCCCACTAAATATTCAGTACTCCATTAAAAATAAATTCTAAGATATGGTGAACAGCGCGTCGCAATTCACGCGCAAGTGTAGTTGATAAAATATTACAACAGAATAATACACAGTAAAAGTAATTTCTACTTGCACCTTAATTTCTGGTACCGTTGTGTTTTGTGGAGAAATTTCTTCCAAATGGCTTTGTTTCGCGTCCGTTGTCGATGACTTAAAAATTCTTGGTTATCTTCACTGGATTTGTCAAAATTTCTCAAGTTATTTGCTTGTACAGACGTTACTGATATAGATTTAAACTGTTTTGGTTCTAATTTTTTCTGTTGAAGCTGTAAAATAATATCACTCCAGTTTGGGAAGAAACCTTACGTGAAGTGTTTCGAATGCACAAATTATGTTCTGTACAATCAAAAACCGTAGAACATTTCATCGTAACCACCATGGAAACCAAAATAGCTACTACGCTGCAGCACGCAAAGGCGATAAAATAATATATATGAGTTCTTTTTATTGCAATTGCTATCAAATTTTTAAGTGAAGAATTTACACCTGTCTCAAAGTAAATCATTCCCCCCAAAGAATTATGGAGCACCTCGAAAAGCTCTAAGCGAATAAGGCCACACGGTTTTCAAGTGTTTGTGTTTGATGCTCTTGGCTGACATTCGGGAGGAGAGAAGTCGAAATACCTTATACCGATTAACGATTAGGATTTCCGTGACTAATTTTAAACGATTCAGGCGAACAGTCAGATTCTCTGGAGAAATCACAGCCAACTTTCTGTTCCTATTCGGGCTTGTCTTCGTCGAACCCTTTCTCGCTGTTCAACGTGTAGCCGTAAATCAAAGTAATTGTTAACCACTTTTGTGGATCTGATAAAAAATCAGTAATGAAACCACGAACTAAAATGGTTCGAGGAAGAGAGCATGGCAAGCAACAGCAACACATTGGGCACAATCAAGAAGTAGGCGTCGAAGATGAAGTTTTCCAGCATCAGCTTGGCTTCCTATGCCGATACTTTTACCAATATTTATGATAATTCAGCTTTTCTGTGTCCGCAAAACAACAAACACTTTTTCTAGTTGTAGCAGCTATAGGATACGATCACAGATCTGAAACATGCCAAAGGTCTAGCATATTTACAGTATCAGCGTACTGTGCGAATGTACAATGTAGCACTAATATTTTACATTATGAAATAACTTCTTTGTAAGAACGTGTAAACAAAACAGTGTTGTACATCAGGGATAAGCCAAACGAGGCTGGGCTATTATTAACAGAGCTACACTGTATTTGTAAGAATGGTCGCTCTAATTCAAATCCACCTACCGTGGTTTTGGTTTTCTGCGGTTTCCCTACATTATTTCAGGAAAATTCATTGGTGGTTCTGCTATAAGTTCAAGGCCGACTACCAGCTCTTTTCTTGTCAAACTATACTTGTAAATATGTAAATGCCTTATATATTAATTATGTTTTTTTTTGTTCTTTACTGTAATATTGTTACATGTACTGTCTCTTGGCAAAAGCGGTCCCCCGATGCATAAGAATACTGTTACTACTACTACGATCAACAGTTCTGACTCGGTATATAATTTCAGTTGTGTATTTCTATGTGGCTTCCTCGGCAGTTTTGCATAACTGTTTATTTTGTTTAATAATTTTATGCCTTCTTGAGTTGAAATATATTATTTTTCTATCTGCGTCTATCGCTTCGGAGCTAGAATTCCACTTTTTAGGGCGACACTAATTTTCGAGCGTTTCACCTGCTTTAGTTTTACCGTCGCTTACATAGAAAAGATTTCCGGTGTATATCAATGATAAGCACCTACATGTTTGAGAATCTGTCATATTCTTCGCACATACTGAGACTGAGTGTAAAGTGTTAACTTTCGTGCAGCGTAGATGCAAATGTGGAGCTTGTCACCGGTGCAGAATGTGGAAAACTAAAGCAATTGTAAAGCTCTAAGGCATGAATGTAGTCCTTGAAAATGGAAATGTTTCAGACCCTTATAGAAAAATTAAACATTGTAACTGAAGACGTGATGACTTTAGTAAGTCAGTTTAAGCTTAAAACGTCGCAAATTTGCCTTGTCTGTCAATAATTTTATTTTTTCAGTAGAGGATCGGAAACGGTTTCCATCAATGAAAGAACAGAGTGAACTTCGAACACTTAATGCGTAGTTTTTCTACGGAAAAGGTCACATAGAGATCGTGAACGACGCAGAAAGAGCTGGCGAACCACTTTACACAGACTGCTGCTAAACTGAAGGAATCCAACTGCAATGATTCAGAATCCGTAAGTATGAGCTATGGACAGATACAGAGGAAATTACCGGTGTATGCATCGATAAGGTGCACCAAAAATCTAAGTAAAGACCGCAGATGACCAGAAAATCACAGATTTACATCCATTGTAACAAGTACAATGATACAACAAAAAATATGTGCTTTTATTCGTTAATCCAAACAGCATCACCAATAAAAACAGCTAAAATAGATGACTGTGCAATTGTTGATGGAGTTTCGAGCTGGCATACTTGAAGCCTATGTATCTGGACTTAATGTAGAAAAACGATTCATAAAAAAGTGTGGCTTTGCTCCGAAAATCTTAGAAAATATTTTAAGTGATGTTAATGGGAAAATGACAGCGTTGACTGGAGTATCAGTCTCAACATTCCATCATACTCAAGGAATAGGTCCCGACAGTAACGTGAAGGTGAGCCACATTTGGAAAACGTGTCCTTATTTTCAAGGATACAAATGCAACATTACGTATGTAGTACAAAAAATCGACGACAGTGGAATAGGACAGAAATGGTGTGTGTGCTAAACAAGCCTTAAATTGTAAACGAAAGACAAGAAATAAATACGAGTGATTTGAAACAGTTACAACACTCTATACGATGTGTTTCAATACACACCGTATCGCTAGCTGTCGTGGCATTATGTCTACTTTGAATTTCCGTCTTACGAGGAAGAAATCGTTAATCAGAATAGAAAACAGGGAAGAGTACCAGATACTTCAGCAAATCATAACAGCTTTGCCAATGAGGCTTTTCAAACTATTAGAGGAAAGGAGTAATAAAACTTATGCTAGATTTGACACATCAGAAATGCATTGTATTACGGCGGATAAAAAAACCAATTCACTGTCGAACAGAATCGAACTGAAATGCAGTTGGTGTTTTTGGAGCGTCGGCTGTGCGACGTACGAAATCGTGGAGATCATAGTTCCAAACGATTATTCGCCAGCTGCAATGTGAGAGTAGCATTACGACGATATCCACTGTAGCTCTTGAATTACTGTAACGAGGATCAGCATCAAAGGCGAACCAGTCATTAACGCGTTTCGGCTCAGGACTGGTTTCTTCGGCCTCATGAGCATCAAAGACGATGCTAACAATTAGAAATCTACCACAGTACGGCAACGCCGTTTAATAGCTTCGATCGCTGCACTGGAAGACGCAGATGATTAGACATGTAATGGTCAGTTCATACTCTCTGCTGAGTAGCCAGCAATACTATGATACAGGTAAAGAACCTGCAAAGATGGCCAACCATCTTATGCTGCGTGAGAATGAAGAGGGTATTTAAAATATGACACTATTAATTATTGCTGGTATTTGAAAGTTATGAACTATAATAGACCTGTAAGGTAGCGGCCAAATAAGTCCCCAAAGTCAAACTGTGTGTTAAATTATATTGAATGTAGCATATTATGTCACACAGCTAGTTAGTCATCTGACGTTTGGAGAACATAGAAAATTAAGCTCAGAATGCTGTAATTGCACCAAAAATGGGGTTCGACAGCCAGATTTACTGTTTCAATAACTGGTTGTTCAACTGGAAAAGTATTTTCTTCCACAGAATTTTATTCGACAGACGTCGAACAGAGAGGCTGAACCAAGAAACTAAATCTCATCTCGTTACACAATAGCACGAATACTATGACGGATAAGAATGTGTCATACAAGGTTGACGAAAGTTCTGCCACGGATTTTCTACGAGCTACCCGTGGCGAACATAATACAAACAAAGAGCGCAAGAGTGAGAATTCGAAAGGGACACTCCGTCAACACCGAGGTTATTGGTTCCAGCGGATTTGTTACATGTAAAATTAAATTTCAATAGGACAACAAATGAACTGTTTCAGTTGTTTCGAATAATTAAAAAAACCTGCGTACAAATTTGAGTGTGAAAATATTTGAAGCGTATCTACGAGATAAATGTATTAAGAAAGGAACCACAATATGGAACAAATCATATATCATCATAAAAATAAAATTAGAATACAGGTCGACGCCTCAGTTTGTTGTGCTACAGGGAAATCAAAGTACACAATATGATATACACGGCATCCCTTGTAAGGGTCATCAGGCACATTTTCTCTAGTGTTTCGGCAGATATTTGCAATTACGTTTTTGCAATGTGTAGCTGGAGTCAGCCCAAGCAAATACTGTCTCATCACGTCTTTCATACAACGCCCACGGTCGACAGAAGGTGTCGGTTTGCTGCCAGAAACAAACAAAATGATCTGAAACCGGAATTTTACGTGCCCATTCGATATTACGGTCTCAGGTCAGTCTAGTATGATATTCGTTTTATCGATGTGTATTAACAGCGACAATAAAACACTAAGAATAGCGAGTATTTCAGCAGTGACAGCACAAAGCCATTCCTGGAGTACCAGTTATTCTAAAATACATATCGGTAAAACGAATATCGCACCAGACTAATTAGGATCTGTCTGTCGAATGGACATGTGAAATTCAACTTTAAATATCATTTCGTTTGAAACGGTGAACAAACCGGCGCTTTCCGTCGGCACAGGTCGTCGTATGAAAAATGCGATGAGCGTCGTCGTATGAAAATGTGATGAGCCGCACTTATCTGGGCTGATTCCAGCTACACATTGCAAAAACAAAATTGCAAATATCTGCCGAAATAGCAGAGAGAATGCGTCTGACGAATCTTAGGAGGGACACCCGGCTTAGTTCATGACTACCAATGGATGATAAGCGATTGAGTCATAGAATGAAACTAACGGAATGAAGAGGTTTAGAAGCAAAGCTCAGGAAAAGAACTGTTCATAGAAATTTATTTTCTAGGTAAGAACAGTTGCAGATTGAAATTGTTTAAATGATCTTGTAGTGTAGGTCTGTAGTCCAACAAATAAAAGAAAAGACGAGAAGAACAGTTCCTCGGAGGACTTTCGGGTTGAAGAAATTTTGGTATGTGACCATTAAAAATATTCTTACTCAAACGTGTGAGCAGGAATGCAACAGAGCACCGTGATACCGTAAAAAATGCAAGTCGCTTGCAGCTTGCAACTTGTGAATTCAGGGAAAACCAATTTCCACCTGTAGGTGACAATAGAAACGTACATCAAGTTACACGAATAACGATAATAAACAACGGGACGAAATCAGGCCTTTACATGTTAATAACAACAACAATTTCTCTGCTTGCGTGTCGGCAGGTACTTTCCAAAATAGACGTGTTGCTGCCAAAGACGCCTAGAAGTAGGATTAACGTCAACGCTTCGAACGCCCTTCTGCTCATAGGCTCACACTAGCCTATCACTAATCTGTTATCGTTGAAACATGTTTCCGAATATTTCTCAGTTCAGTACGGGTAGATACGACGACTGACGTGTTTAATTATTAAATAACGAGTGGAACAGCACGGCAATAAATTGCAAATGGGCATACTACGAAAAAACAGATGAAAGTATACAATGTATAGTTACAGATTTAGAAAGAAATCCAAAAAATAGGAGTGTTTGGAAAATAAGAAAAAATGCAGTAACGGTATTAGTAATGTTCCAAGGCTTTTGATCAAGACTCCGAAGATAAAAAGAAAGTTTACGTGAGATGGTCGAAAAAAACATCTGTTTATTTCAACGGTTAGACGTTTATCATCAAATGAAATCCCTCTTATCTCTTTGCAAAACTACCCTAAAACAACATTGCGTCTATTTTTGCAAAGTGAAAAAGTGCACGATTTTGCACATCAGAATGATGCGCAACACGCTGTATCATAGTATGTCGCCCTCGAATGCTGATGCGCAAAATAATTAATGTTTATGCCAAAACCAGTAATTTAAAAGGAGGTCTTTTGTCTGATGACGATGGGAAAACCATTGAAATATGAGTAATATATTGTGGATAACATAAAATACTCGCGATTAACGCAGATTGTCATTCAGATCAGCAGTTACAGTCCTCAAGATACAGCAAATAATGGATTAAGTAAGTTATTCATCTATTTGTAAAATAATTGATCACATTCGCAATTCGATAATGGAGACACGGTGAACTGACCTGTCGATGGATACAAACCCACTTGTATACTCTGAAAGTCTTTGTTAAGTGCGTGGCAAGCAGTACATTTCATTGTACTGAGAGTTTGAGCTCTTGGTGTTCAGTTCTAGTCTCTGACGACCTCGCTATGGACGGTACGCCTTCCTTTCTCTTCAATTCACTGCTATTATGCTCCTGATATCTGTACAACATTCCTAGATTCCTGATTACAATTCCATTCTCGAAATATTAAATACAAGATAAACTGCACATTCCTGGTATCCAAACAACGAAACTATCTTGACAGTTCCTTTACTGGTGAAAAAATGTAAACGATACTTCCATTTCGTATAACCACGCTCCGTTACTCCAAGAGATCTGCGTGATCGTACGAAAAAATCACAGTTTAGTGAATCTTACACCATTTTTCGATTAAGTTGCAGGCTTTAAACAAGTTGCGAGTTGGGACTAAGTATTGTTGTATTTTCCAATGAAAAGTAGCACCAGCTTGCTGACAACCATCATCGAGATTTTTGTAGTGTTATTTTATCTCTGGCACATAATCTTGCTTTCAAATCCTCTAAAGACGCGTAAACAAACGCCCGAGATTTCACCCAGTTTTCATACATGATATGTATTCATGTAAAAATCGGAACACTTCCTGCACTGAAATTTCATTTCAGGCTCAACTGTAAAACATTACGTTCAGTTCAATGCCGTTGTTATGTCGCCCATTGTAGTACTCGTATGTAGCGATGGGCAGAAACCGTCGACATCATTAAACGGTGACGCAAAACTCTTGCTCGTTACTAAGATGCCGTTTTTACTTACGAGACAATCGATCGTTTTTAATTGCGTCCGAGAAAGAGGATGATCGCAGACTATAGAAGCAGTCGTCCATTTCTTGCCTTACGGTTTTCGATAACAGCTGCGTGAGGATGAGAACGTCGGACGTATCTCTGCGAAAATACCTGAATTTCACGTTATCGGTCAATTTATTTGCCAGGTAGTCAATACAATCGGTTTACGAAGCTACTCACCTACCGCAAATTTTTTTACGTAACTGAAGACTTTCGTGAAAACTATTCTGTATTCTCACGTAAATGCTTCCATATTATTTGGGTGCATTTCTAGGCTTGAAAATATCTCTCCAGAGTGGATGGATCTAGTAGCGTGTATTTCATAACTTTGGTAACATGCCTCATGAATTTTTTTAATGTGTCGTATTTTTAGTGTGTTCTTAGGAAGCTTCGAAGACCGAGGGTATTTCTGAGGTTCCTCCTTATTATAGCGCAGTCTCAGAACAGTCAATTCCCTTTGGATACAGGAGCAACGCTACTTAGCCCATACTTCCACAGATTTATAGCTTCCATTGAATAATAATGCGTGTATTGTTAACTGTAGTAGACAGTGTTAGAGAACTTCTGTTATTCGCTGAAAAAAATACTTTCTACGTGTCGCCTTTCACTATTCGCTCCCTGCACATATGATTAACAAATCTCGAAATACTACATGTTCTTCTACATGTTCTTACACTTGACAAATTATAAGAAAAGAGTCATGAGATGTAGGCATTTCACTAAAAATAATCGAAACCCTCAGCGAATGTAATAAAAATTTAGTAAATTTCAAACATATTTTCAGAATGTCTGCAAAAATAAAACAATCCCTCAAAGTTGGAACAGTGCTGGTATAATCGTTTCCCACACGAAAAGTGACAGACAAGACATAAAAATGATGGATACATCAGCCTCCTATCCGTAATCTAAATGATATTAGCAAAAATAATTACTAACTGCATAAAAACATTGGAACAGAGGATACAGTACAATAAACCATTTCCAAGTCAAGTATGAAGTTGTGGAACGGGACCACTAGGGTGAATCTTCACTTTGCCCTGGATTCAAATATTCTAGGAAAGTATTTGATTCAGTTTTCACAAAATTTGTACTATCATGTCTTGAGACACAAGGTTAGATAGTAATTGAGTGTATATACTGCTATGGCGTAGCCCTATTAGGGTAGAGGGATATACGTAACTAGAAGAGGATTTTGTCTAGGAGAGTTTGTGTCTCCGAAACTATTCCCACAAGCCCAGCAGGAAGTTCTCAGCACGAAGTTGCAGAACTGGACCACAAGTGTGGATCTCCACTTCGCCCAGTATTCAAAGACTTTGAGAAGGTATTTGATTCAATGTTCACAAAATCTGTATTATCAGTGTAGGAGACACTGAGCTGAGTATATATGTTGCATTGACACAGCTTCATTAAGACAGTGGGATATTCATATTTGGGGGTTTGCCTAAGAGAGTATATACCTTCGAAACTATTCCCAGAAGCCCAGCAGGACGTTTCCACATCCCTAAACTGGAAAAATGAAGTATAAATGCAGGTTACTGGAGAGTAACTGAAGCACCTCTTTACATCTAATACAGATAACCTTCAACATCTCATACAAGAACTTGACAATGAAAATGAAGTGGAAGTGGACTGGACATATTGATGGTGGATCCACCAAAGAAGTTATGTGCTGGATTCCAAGAGATAAGAGAAGTCTGAGGGGAAATTACATTGATGACGTTAAAAAACACGCATGTGTATAACTGCAGACTGTAAAGCATGGGGCAGTCAGGGATAGATGTCAAATGGCTGATGGTGACCACGTATTTCGCTTCTCGCTCATTTCTGATAGCAGCTTATCAAGGGAAATTTGGGAATCTTAAGAAAGCACAGAATTTGAAATTTGCAAATATTTTGCAAGCTGTGGACCAGAAATGCGGGTGTAACGATGGAACACGAAGAGCCACAAACTAGCGTCCGGAGCGTATTTCGCTTTCCTAGAACTTATTGTCGACAATTTTGCATAATGGACGCAAAGTTAATTAATTTAAGGAAGTAGAAGATTATATCAGACCGATAAGATGGCATTTCAAGTAAAACATCATCGTACTTTTCGGTCTGGAAGTCTAAGAATGAATTCCCCATCTGAATTACTCACTTTTTACTCACATACTGCAGAAAGAACTCTGCAAGGCTCACACGCCTAACGGTGACTTAGCTCGCTTTTAAAGGCAGTAGCGACTATTTAATCAATCTCTTTAGTATCAGCAGACGTGCCCACCCAAATTCGAGTGTATGAAGATTCAAATAAACGGCTCTGAGTAGGAAATAATCATTCATGAGACCACAGTAACAAGAGTTTACGTAATCTAGAACAATTGCACAGCCCTTGGCTGTATCGTTTTCCAGAGAGAGGACAGCAATATAAACGATCGCTTTTCGCAGATAGATCGGTGACTTTTGACCGTATGGCAAAAAAGTAGATCGCCATGCTCATGCAAAAGGTACAAGTAAAATTTTTATGAAGTCGACTGTATACTACTGTAGCACAAACTAACGGAGTTCACCTTGAGGAAATGTTAGCATTTTCATCTAACGCAATACGACAAAAACTACTTTCTACGGCACTACACATCCCTACTATCTAATCAATAAGACAGAAATTCAGTTATCAGTTTTACGTCAAATAAAGTTGAATGTAGATCCAAATAAAATAAGTTCAGACACAGACCTGTGAGCCGCAAGCAGACAGTCACTGACAGTAGACTGAATCACACCGCGATTTATTAGCAATCAACAAAATAATATTCTTAACAGGTACTCCGTCGAAACTGTGCAAATAATAATAATGAAGAGAAAATTTGTGTATCTATCGTAGAAAAGGCATTAATAAAGACATCTAAGCTTAACGTGAGAATAAACAGTTATGACTTCAATGGGAGAAGACCGAATAGTTGTGTAAACAATAAGGGAAGTTACAGTTGGGCTGAGATAGCAGTCTGCCAATACGAAAATAGAAGTATGTACATTAATTAAAACGAGAAAACATTAGTGCCCTAAAGGTGCCGTGAGTATAAATAAATGAGCAATAAAAACGTCTAATCAAAGACCATATGTGATTAGTGGAAGAAAGTAGCCAACGCAAGTATGTTGCATAAATTAAAACTGGAGTATTTTTACGACGTCCAGAAGACATATTAAATCACAAAAGTAGACTGACTACTAAAAAAACTTCAGTGAATAAATCATAAAAGACCTTATAACAAGAATAGTATCTTTAAAGGATAGCTAACAGTTATTTGGATTGAAGTCTGGCAAAATCGACGCCATTCAAGGAAACGACAGTTTTACATACACATAGGAAGGGAATGAAAGCATTGGTGAAAGAGTGAAAATTGGTGTGATACATGGGAGACATATAGTACAACAGAAGGAAGGAAGAGATGTGGTCTACAAACTAAATAAACTGCAGAGAGGAACGTAAACAGCTACTAAAACCATGGGAAATATTTCAGCATTTTCGGATTTGAACATAAAATACGAAAAAAGTGGAAACTGTCTTTTAAATTTTTAAAGAAAAGTATTTCATGTTAAATACACAGAAGGGAACAAAAGATTTAAAATTACAGTCAATAGCTGCCTTACAATAACGGTGAATTCTTATTTGCATACGGTGTAGAAAAGATTACAAGTATCGCCAACAAAGAGATGACTGTAAAACCGTTAGCCTTATCAGTGAAGGGACATATTTATTTTAAAACGTGTTTTCCATTTCATCAGTGTCAACTTATATACATTCTAAGGTTTCTGGAAAGCATGGGCACATGCGTTCGGACTTTACAATGATGTGGGATTATTGTATCGAGAAGAACGAATAGTTACGTTATGTAAAAGTCGAATTTGTGTGATACATGGCTAAGGAAAATAATGATAACTGTTGCAAGAAAAGTATGAACGTAAAACGAAGAAAAGGAGAGACATACGAGAGGACAAAAGTTAAAATGTTGTTGTGTACATTACGCCTCTACTGACAGAACAGCATCGCTGAAAGCAAGCAAACTAAACGCGAAATTTATGAAACATAGAAAATAAACTAAAAAGTATCCATCAGCATGAGTTTAAGCTACTGATGCTGTTATTAGCGAACCAATGCTATTCATGGAATTCTCGATAAGGGATACTTGTATCTATATGCGAGATGGACAAGTTATTCAGACCCTATAATTATCCATTTGAAGAATATTAACCCTTAAACACGAAAATCGAGCCTATGTAAGGACGGAAAATATTCCTGCCGGTTCCTGAGAGATATATTCTGGCAATATCAGAAATTAAATATCTCGCTGTAATGTGGAATGAGGTGTCACAGAGAAGAGAAACAGCGCAAACTGGTTGGAAAATCGTGCCAAGATATCGCGCTGTGTTTTCCCAAAACTGCACTGTTCATACGGCTCCAGCCTGTTGTAGTTCAAAACCAAGACAGGGAAAACTGATGAAAATTTAGATTTTATTGAGAGAGTAAGTTTCGGTGTTATCTGATGTATTATGGTTTCGTTGTTTCCAGGTGTTGGTACACATACATCTGCAACAGGCTACAACAGCTGCAAATCTGCCAGTGAAGCTCTCGCTTAATACGTTTTTCGCTGTGTTTATCCTCAGGTGGAGGAGATCTATGGTTCATTTAATACCAAACGCTTACGAAAACACAACGTTACAACTTTTTTTCAAGTAAAAATGAACAAAAACTTGTTCATCGTCAGCTTGGTGAGTGACTTTCATAGAAATGAAAACGCCCATTACCATGTAGATAGCACGTACTTTAGACGGCAGCTTGGCAATTACTTTGGCTGGCACTCTCGTTAGCATCAATGTACACTTTATCTGACACCGTGTGGGAAAGGTAAAATAGCTACGAATACTGACCAACTTGCGATGAAATAGTGTCACAGCTTCCTGAACGTGAACTACGAATTGTCTGTGTTTTCGAGAAGGTATCTCCAGGAGAGAATATCTCCGCCGTCGCAATAACGTCAATAAACTGACCGACCAAGTACAGTTTTATTTTTCCTAGAATGCGCAAATTTTTGGTGATAGCTATTCAAAGATCACGTCAGGCAGTTTAGATATCACGAGGGATTGAAAATGTTTTCGAATTTTCAGTGCTGTGGAACTCCTCTACTGAAAATTCTCTTTGAGGATATCGTCGTTTCTACGCCAAGGACAAAAAGACTGAATGTTTCCAAAGTGTAGCGTCAGTGTGCACCTGAAAATGTGTGTATGGAAGCAGATTTTCAGTACTTTCTAGAAATCTTTGTATGGTATAATGTTAAGGCATAAGCCTAGGAAAGTTTATCTCGTAAGAGTTTTTCTTCTTCAGGCCTTGAGATGCAACCGACTGGGCAACTGTCAACAATATAGCCGTATCTTTATTTAAAATCCTAGAAGAATTTAGAGTTGCTTGAAACATAATTAATACAATTGTGTGAGATTGAACTTGGCCTCCGTGAACCGGTTGACAACATAAATATAGTAACATGTGCAAAGCGATAAATATGAAATCGTCGTTCAGTTGGCGAGTGAAGAATCCGTTGACATAATTAATATACTTGGACAAACTCTCGAAAACCACGTTACAAATTCAATGATAGGTGCTAGACAAGCAGATGGGCTGCTCCAGATTCTCTCGGTGTGTGTTCTAAAGAAAGAAATATCTGTGTGGAGTGAGAAAGCAACTGTTAGGGCCAAAAATGTAGGGGACAGACATAATTTGCTTATCCTTTGCTGTATTTTTTGAAAAATATCTGACGGAATTTGTACAAGCACACCTCCTAAGTTCGTAAATCTGAGAAAGCTGAATTTCAAATATCTTTCGAGAAAACAGAATTCGCAATCAGTACAGTAACCTCGTGTAAGTTGTTAGTAACAGAATAAGGGAGAAAATGATACGATTGCTAAGTGTAAATACTTACGTGAAATAACACATATCACTCAGTTAAACGAAGAAATTAAAAACCAAGAGCGGTCAAACTGTAAGTGAAATACGAACTGTCTAAAGAAAGAATAAAAGAGTCTCGCCGTCGACACCAGTGATCAAAGCAGTGGGTCTCCTTGCTACAGATATATACTGTCTACAAAATCAGACGAGTACAAGGCAGAAAAAGGAAACAAAAATTGAAAGAAAAAGAACGGAGAATGACGAGTCTAGATACACAAAAAGTGAAGATCCACACGAAAAATGAAAATGTCTTACATTAACGGCAAAAAGCGGAGAAGATGGACAATAGAACCCAACAAACTGAATTTTCGGTCATACTTACAAGAGTAAAAAAGGCAACCAGTGGATCCAAAGAATACAGAAAGACATGGCATAATGAGCCTAAAAGAGACACGACAGAAAGCAAAATTAAATTTACGAATTCGGTACAAAATTTCTATAATTTCCTAGAAAATAAATAAATAGAAACGACGGGTAGACGTAGGAAAATATGAGAAACCATCATAAAAAAATGCAGAGCTTTGGGAAAGGCAATTCGGAAAAGGACAACAAACGAGAATGAATGCTGTGGGCTGTTTTATGTGGTCTCTGAACGTCTGAATCTCAAATAATCAGAAGCGTAGCGAAAATGTTAGGGAGACACTAACACTGGGTAAGACACACTGATACTACAGACGAATTTCCTTGCGGATGCGAGCGCATTCTTTGTGAAGTTACAGCAACTTTCTCGTCTTTTGTTATATGCCGTGAATCATGGGTTCACGTCTATATGCATCGTTATTGGGTATGCAGAAGGTAGCTCTCCAAGCAAACGGTGCTGCAACTAAAATGCGAATGAAGGTGGTCAGTGCCGCTACATTACAACTTATGAACAGGAGCGTTAGCAAGTCCATCGTCTGTTTTTACTCACTACACGCACAGTTCGTAGGGGACAGGGGCACGTAATCGGTTTTCCTACGTGAATGAAGCTATTTCCCAAAAACGAAATGTTTCACATCTTATATATAGTACCCGAAGAAGCATACTTTTTTCAATAAGAGACTTATTTTCATCGCGTGTCGCCTAATAAATATTGTACAGAGCCTAGGAAATACACGCATATGTGTTGATTGCACTAAGAGACACGAAAAGTATACTTTCTTTTATCAATCAAAAAAGTAATCGTCATGAAAGGCTGCACCGTTCTACAGTAGTACCCTATAGTTTTCGTCGGCTGATTGATGAAGGGTATACGGGGCACGTTCATCTGTTTCATTCTGTCTTTGCAAATAATCGTGAATCCGTTGATTTGCGCTGAAATTTTTATTCGGACTCCAGTGAGAGCTGTCACAGGTTGTAAACAGTTTTCCGCTACAGGTAAGTCAGGTGTTCGTAAAACACGACACAATTCTCACGCTTGTGTTTGCTCGCCGCGAAAAGTAAACGAAAGAACGGCAGCAGAGGTAGAGTGCTTTTGATATTGGCAGCGAAGGGTTCGACGTCGCCGCAGACACGCTTCTTTTTCGGCTCAGAAATTATTGACCACTGCTGTCAAAGAGGTTCGCGTCGCTGCGGGGCAAGGTATAAACGTGGGAACATGATAAATTACAAAAATGTTTGACCGATAATCAAAGAGAAATTATCGCCAAATAACTGCCATTAACGGTGACCGTGGATTCGAATATATTTGTCATGTTTTACTTCTGCGACTCCAAAGGGAATGAATTAATTTTCTATCACCGTGTCGAGTTCTTTCTGCTGGAGGTCTTCCAGTCGGGCAGAGAATACCGAGAAAACAAAGGCGTGGGCAATTTCTGCAAATTGTAGACAGGCAGTCTGTCCTGGAGGGCTACCTTCGGAAACAAACGCGCCAATATGTCAACCGAAATATTTTTAATAATCAGACAACGCAATTTTGCCCGTTCGGCGATTATTCTACGCAATAAATATGTAGCCGAAATAAAAGGAAGCTCGCCAGTGGGGGGGAGGGGGCGGGGGTCGCGTAATTTATGTGTGCGAGAGAGAGGGAGCGAGGCAACATGGCGGCGGTCCTGGGTTCGACCCCAGAGGCCGGTGGCGGGGGCCGGCGCCATCATGGCCGGCAGTCATCGAGGCAGCCAATGACGATGATGATGACGATCGGACCAATACGGATGATTCCGCCCCCACCATCTACCCCGCACCCCTCCGCCCCGTCCCTAATACAATGTAGCATACATAAACAAATGATGGATGAGACACTCGGCAAACCCGTTAAATGATTTTTGTATTAGCTACGGTATTATTTTTGCAATGAGTATTATATGTAATGTAAACTGCATAGTGATGTATTTTGCTGTAAATTATTTATAAAAGCGTCATTCCTCTGACTGGCGCATTATCTGCGAGAAGAGCCTTTCTGAAGTTTATTTCGCAATTATTGGCAGGTTGCGCGCGGACTACTTGACATTATAAAACAATTCTTCTGGACGAACGAGCAGGCAAACAAATTACAAATGTGCCCTGCGGTTCAAAACCTTACACACATGCAAAGAAGCAGTAAAAAGAAGGCAAATATGGTAAACGAGAACCACATAGCTATTTAGGGAAAGACTAATTACCGTTGTAAAGCAACTCCGATTAGGAAAGAATGTTATCATGGAAGTTTGAACCAGAATAAATACGCATGGCTGTTATGCAGTCACCTATTTGAATCAGCCATAACGTACATGCTAAAATTGTTTGTGGCGCTGCCACTGTAAGTATAGTGAAGGAGGATGGACTTTTGGAAAAGACTAAAGATAGCTTAATGGAAAAGATCCAGCCTACTCGTACGAAAAACTAGACTGAGCCACAGTATTATGCACGAGGGCAGAATAAAAGTTTGCAGACGTACGAACACACTGTATGAAATCGAACTCTACTGCTACAGAAAGACATAGCTGGAAGACATCTGAGGTTTGATGCGTGACTCCCAAGCTGAATAACGAAGAGATGAGCATCTAACCTGTGAAGAAAAATTTTCAGCGAAAATTTTCCGAACTATTCGTTTAATGTTTTGAAATGTTTTTTGTGGGAATGAAAGTAGAAAAATTTTTCTGTAATGTGTTGGATCAGAGTTGGACACGAAATATGTAGACGATTGTTATCTGGTGGGTTAAAACGAATCGATGTGAGCGACGCTAAGTGTGTCCACGCTCGTAAGCTGAGGAAGTATTTACCGAAGATCACTTCTTGATTACAACTTTGCTACTACAATAACCTCTAATACGACACAAACGAAAACTGTGTAATTTTGTAACAGTTGCGGACATAACAAAACAGAATGAATTTGGAACGCATGTGACCTATCTACAGACATACAAGCAACAGTAACCATTACAAAGAAAAATTCTGTGCACTGAGGATCACAGATAGAAATATCGTTGCAAGTGTATAACGATAGTCGTATACCTAAAAACTTTTGTCGGGAAATGAGCGATGCTGTTACGTAAAACGAAAAGAAGAACGGAGCCTTGCATGTAGTAACGTTTCTCAATGTCTGACAGCAGTACTGGGACCGGAGTGCTTTTGTTTTCGTGATATGAGCTGTTCTACAGAAGACAAACAGACTTAATGAGATAATTTTATGATACTGAAAGGAAAAACGGTAACCTGAAGTCTCCTTAGAACTGAAAAAAAGAACGGGTGTCTTTTATAGCTGTTATCGGAGTCCTATTGAGATCAGTGTTCTACTTGAGACACATTTGTGATACTGTGTGAGAGTCTAGTACAGAATTTGGAATCATCCAGGGAAAAACCGAAATTCTGCAAAGCAAGATGAGCAACAATAACAGTTAACACGTATGTATCAATGAAGAAACAGCAGTTTACTCAGTTTTGTTCTCCTTAGTGAAGCATTCAGCAGATTATAAATAGTCAAAATACTGTTCCGTCCATTATCGAGGAGAAATGAACAGGAAGACAAGATGGTCTCTGGATGGAAGTCCACCAAAGATCTGAATAAGACTAAACCGGTGTAGGTGCATAGTTTTTCTTTTTTTCAATGCAACCGTTGTAACCTACAGATTCAGGTCCCTTTGATATTGAAAAGAGATCCATTCTACAGTAATTTACAACAAGACAGGAGTTTGGGTTTTATTCAAAATGTACTTCTGTACTTTTCTAACGGTATAGAATACGTTCCGCATTGCTGTTGTGTGTACTTAGTTAGTGGCAAAGTCGTACCTTCCTTCCCATTTATCCTATGCTAACTATCTTTGCCTTATCCATAGGCTCTTCGTGCTATATAGTTCTAGAAAATGCTTTTCTTACTATTTCTACTTCTGTGTGAATATACTTGTTGAGAATTCTCAATAAGCGAGATTTAATAACACAGGAAACATGCTAACCTGAGTGGAGAGCGAGTAGCGAAATAAGGCATGGCACGTGAGGGTAGCCCCGTTTGTCTGTTTTCTTAGCCGTGCAAGTCGGTGCAAGGGTGCGCGCTCTATCCATCATTGCGGCCGCTTTCGCACGCTTACAGCACACGCCACTGAGTTTTTTCAACTTGTCTTCCTTGCCACGTACTTTGAAACGAGGCGACTTATTTTTAATCGTACCAGCTCTGTATTCTGCCGCCTGAGTAGGAACTAAACTTGGTTATAAAGGTAAACCTGCGTGCCATACGGATGAGAGGACAATATATTGTAAATTTAAATCAGTACCGAGGAAAAATTTTAAGAAAAGTCCACGTAAGGTAATGGCAATTGGTGTGTGTCTAAACCTGATTAGAGAAAACACAGTTTGTAAACTGGAACAAACTCTTGCCGTTTAGCAATAACAGGAAGCGCATGTGGTCGACACCCCTGAACGAGTGAGCATCTTGCGGTATGACGAAGAACATTCCAAACGCTTGGAGCGTACATTTAATAGTAATACTCTCACGGTGGATCGCAGCTGGAGGGTTGAAAACTGACAGAAGGTCAACTCGCTGCCTATTGTAAGCCTCATGTCTGTGGTAACTATAAACGTAGGACAGTTTACCATTACTCGTGCACATTACGCAGCAACGATTACCAGTCGCGAAGGCAGTATCAGGGTGTCGTTTAGTGACATAATTCCCACACATTATTGCTTTACTGTAACACATTTCACACGAAGTCAAGTGTATGACAGCATCAATTCAAACAACAGAGGAGAGCGCTCACTGCGTTGAGGCGGCATTGCAGAAGGGACTGCGCGCAGCTGTGTTACGGAACACCACGTCTTCCTCGCAAGCTTACCGAGTGAGAGTCTTATGCCGTCGTTAGTGTGTCCATAGTTGGGTAGATAACTTCTTCAATCCGGGATTTACACTGAAATTAGAAAGAAACAAAAAGAATAGAATTAGGAGGTGACAGGTGATATTCCTTTTGTTATTGCGCGTGCAGTTGTGCAAATGCATGGACATGCTAAAAACCATGCTCTTAAAATGTTAGACAAAGGACCGATATATAATATATATACTTGAAGACAGCTAGAGCGAGTTAGACATTCCAAGAAAATCATCATATGTCAAATTTGCCGTCTTGGTACTTGATAAGTTGAGAATTTTCTTTATTTATTTACTTGAACGTGGCTTTGTCATTAAAAAATTTCTTCGCGTGCTATATTACTAGTAATTTTTCACAAAATTTCTATGGAAGACTAAGGGGTAGCTTGACAGGTATGAAGCAATAGTAAACCAGTTCAAATGGTTCAAATGGCTCTGAGCACTATGGGACTTAACATCTGAGGTCATCAGTCCCCTAGAACTTAGAACTACTTAATCCTAACTAACCTAGGGACATCACACACATCCATGCCCGAGGCAGGATTCGAACCTGCGACCGAAGCGGTCGCGCGGTTCCCGACTGAAGCGCCTAGAACCGCTCGGCGACACCGGCCGGCTAGTAAACCAGTCTACGGTTATATTGATCGAATTACCTAAGTAAAGTTAGGAGAGATACACTTGAAGAAGTTCCATTAACGTGAGCGTTTTCCAAATCAATGGCGAAACATGTTTAGTTTACGTTAGTACCGTAAACTCAGACCGAGAGGTAAAAATGAGCACAATAATATAAATATTCTGGAGAGAGAATGCGTTGTGTGAATATTCAAATAAAAATGATGAGGGACATGCGAAGAAAGTATCAGAAGTCACTAGATGATGTGCCACATGGTAAGCGCATCATATGTGGATGTAACATATAGAAGGAATTAGGATTTTAAAAAGCTATACAGGGGTGAAGTGTCAATTCATGGTTGGAGATCGTTCTCACGCACTTGTTCTTATGTTACACAAAACAGTGAGCTTCACTGCAGTTTTCGACGATTTTCCACACACAAATAGTCGACTGCTCCGTTGATACAGTTCTGGGGTATTCTTGAATATATGGTTCTATTCTTCAGCTTAATGTATACTCTGCCAAGTTTGAGACACAGGGCGCTTTTTATTTTTGGACATACAAATATTCTTTCCTGTGGGTGCCACAGATGGAGTGTAGGAAAACGGCAACTTATGTGACCTTATGCGGATTATAATTTGCCGTATTTCATTTGCACAGTCTCTGTGAGAGCGATAAGTAGAGAAATATTTGTAGGTTCCCCTCTGAAATACTGATTTTGGAACTTTATTGTAGTTTTTAGAGAGATGTTAGGAGTCTTTCTTGGAATATTTGACAATCCAGATTCCGCAGCATCAGCATTTCTCGGACGCTCTCTCGCTAGAGCATTCGCTGGAGCATTTGCCGGAGTCTTCGCGCTACCTCTCTATGTCTTGGACAATGACTTAATCGCAGCGTGGCGTTAGTACATAGATCTTGCCAGCTTGCAGCACTTTCAGCGGAGTCGACGAAAAAACAGAAAGTAGGAAGGCGAGCGGTTAAGTTCGGGTGCAACCTCAGTTGCCCAAGGTCGACGGCTAAGCTGCACCGCATCTCACAACAAAGCCTGCCTCTGAGGTCGTTATCAGCCTAACTTTGGCTGTCTCACGTATGTTTACTCCACGGTGTAACGAAGAGGAGATGCGGCGCATTTCTGACGACGACCCTCTTCTCGATTTACGCATATTTATGCTGTTAGATTCTCCAGCAATATCGGAAATCGACTCCAATTTCTTGTTCACGACATTATATTTTTGCCTAAATCACAGTCCTCCTGCGATTCGCTACACAGGTTCGCAGTCAGTTCTTCCCTGGAAGCTGGTCACATTTCAGCGCAGCGCTCGTAATGGTGTTATTATAGACGAAGGCCGAAATACCGATGGACGAGAAGAAAGAACGATGTGGCGGTATACCGGAGCGCAGGCCTGGGCATCTTCTGTCGGCGCCTACATCCTGGCGCCTATTTTTGAGCCGAGGTATCGGCAGAAAATGGCGAGCCGCCGTTATGACGAGAGGCGGCGTGGAGGTCTTCCCACAGGCCGTGCAGCGAACCCTGTTTTAAAAGGCTCCTTCTTCGAGTGGGCAGTTGGTAGGCGAAGATGGGGGAAGCTGGCACTGAGAACTGGTTTCTTGTGGCGGCTGTATCAGTCGGCCGCTGGACGCTGCACGACTATTAGAAGCGAGCTTAGCACGCCACCGGACTCTCACTTGGCCGAGCGCAAAATTACTCTCATTGTCAAATGGAGTGAAACTGGCCGCGCTAAACATGGCCACCCGTACAAACTCGCATTTGCTGCGGCATTACGCGTGTCGTTTAACGGTTGCCTGTGTTAGCCAATAAAGCCCGCCAGCGGGTTAGGGTAGCAGATTTTCTCAGTAAAGGAAACAACACTGCTGAGACTTGAACCGAGCTGTAGGGGATCTAGAGTGTTTTTTGGGAGGCCTAGACACGAAGTCCTTAATTAGGGTGATAAAGGGTCCACTACGTACCAACAACGCCGAGAGTAGTCAGATAAGGGTAAATGTCGAACCGTTCAAACTCTGAGAAACACTGCTGCTCAGCCTCAGAACTACTGTATTGTAGCTTTGCGGGCTTATCTCAAACCCCAGGTAACCGGCTAAACGAGGCCTTGTTATGCATTTACAATTAATGAGTACAGAGTGAATAGGTCTCAGAGGTTTACTATGATACTTAACTTACATTTAGATTAGTTCAAAGCTAAATTATGAATGCTATATTTCTAATTATACGAAACCACAATTACAAAGCAATTTTCAGGTACCCTCTTCGTAAGGCTATAGTGTCAAATTCAAGAAAGCTAATTTGATGCGGAAACAATACGGTGAATTGAATTAAAAAAAAAACTATTTTCAGCAAAATTTCGCAGTCTGCCGCAGGATATAAATTAATTACCAGAATGTATGTTATATGTGATCTAGAAACGTAACTACTGGATGAACAGAGAAAAATGTAATATCAGATGCACGAACAAAAGTAAATAAATAACAATTTTAAAAACTTCTCCGCGGAGAAACGTATAAAGACTGTTTTTTCTTTTGCAGAGCCACTGTTGCGCGCTTCCCAGCAGGCATCGTCACAGACATGTCTCTCGTGCCGCTGGGAAGCCGAATGTTGCACATAATCCGTTCACAGAACAGGCACTGAATGTGGGCGGAGCGCGCTGCGCGATGCATCTGCGTACCTTGCTCTCTTTCTTGCACGCACATCACCTCGACACTTGCACAGTCAGCCGAGCCTCTTCATGTTCCTTTTCGTCGCACTAAGAAATCAGTAGCGTACCGCTCACTTTCAACTTCACGTCAGAGTTCAGAGTGTGTCGCTGCATTCACTTCACGTCTTTTTCCACAAACAAGTCACTTCCATTTCGGTTTTCCAAACCGGCACTGCAACAGAAGAGATATATCAGCTGCAACGCGAATCGACACTACGCAACAGTCGGGTGAGTTTTTTTATTAAAAAAAAAAAAAAGAATATCGAAGAAGAGGGACGGTCAACTGCTGTCGGAGCGGGTAGGGAGCGGACCAGATATTAAATACGTAAACGGCCGCGATCACGAGACGTCACAAGACCGGTGCCGCACGCAATTCGCAAAGTCGGAGCCGTCGGAAAACAACAATAAAAAACAAGTATTTAAACGGAAAAAATCTTAAATGCGGCGAACAGTATTTGTGAGAATGAGTCAGAAGGGAGAAAACAAGTAACGTGCAGAGAAAACGTTGCAAATTACACAGGTCGTGTTATGCAGTTTGGAGCCGGTGTCGGTGGTGGCTGCGCTGGCGGCAAACTGCATAGCACTACTGCATCTATGCAACTCGTCCGCGCCGCCACCAGGCCTCTTTCAACTCTGCCCCCATGTGATCCGAATATGAGTGAGTGCATGCGCTCGCACACACGCACACATACACACACATACACACTCGCAGGCGGGCGCTCGCGCTCTTCGCTCTCTCTCTCACTTGCATCCTGCACACACGCGGGCGACGGAGAGGGGGTAGTCGTGGGCACCGCGCGAGGGGGAGGGGGTGCCTGACCAGTGCCGGCCGCGGGAGGGGGTGCCGGGAGGGGAGGGGCGCCGGCGCAAAGTGGGAAACAACGGCACGTGCACGCACACGACGCACGCAGCACGCACCACAGCTGCGTCCGCGCCAGCGCGCTGCATCTTGCACCCGGCCCGCCCGCCGCTCACCTCCTCACCTTCCAAACGGTGCTAAACGCCACCGACGGTCGCGATCGCATCCGAAATTATGCGGCGAACCGCCTTCCGGCTGAAATTTGGCGCGTGCCGGAGTGGGGAGGGGGCGGAGGGGGAGAGGGGGCAGGGGCGGAGCGCAGCACCCCCTGCCATTTTTCGCTCCTTTTTTTATTTATCTGCTTCGCTTCCGTTTCGGACGGGCCGCGCGACAGACATGGCGAATGGGCGAACAATAGTGCACGGGACACTTTGCGATGGGACCGTCTACTCGTTTGCGATAGTTCTCTTTTTGTACCAAAATTGTTGGTAAACAGTTACACTATGTCGCTGATATTATAGTATTAAAACAAGGTTGACTTCTCCTTTGCGCACGAAATACGTAAGAGAATATCGGGACACCTGCCCTGACACGGCTGAAGCTTTGATTTCCGCTCATCATCAGGTCTTTATTTACGAAACATACTAGGTTCTGTAAGAAGAAAAATACAGGGTGATTTAAAAAGAATGCCACAACTTTAGGAATTTAAAACTCTGCAACGACAAAAGGCAGAGCTAAGCACTATCTGTCGGCGAATTAAGGGAGCTATAAAGTTTCATTTAGTTGTACATTTGTTCGCCATTTCAGCCCATAAAGTTTTTGGTCCCTTTTTCTTCGAAGGTGCTACTGTAACTGGACTACAGTATCTGGAGATGTTAGAGAATTGGCTGTTCCCTCAGCTCGAACAAGAAGCACAGTAATTCATATTTCAGCAGGATGGAGCGCCACCACATTGGCACTTATCTGTCCGTAACTACCTGAACGTCAACTACCCGAGGCGATGGATCGGCCGCCAGGCAGCCCGTGACAGAGCACTTCATCACTGGCCTCCAAGAAGCCCTGATCTTACCCCCTGCGATTTTTTCTTATGGAGGTATGTTAAGGATATGGTGTTTCGGCCACCTCTCCCAGCCACCATTGATGATTTGAAACGAGAAATAACAGCAGCTATCCAAACTGTTACGCCTGATATGCTACAGAGAGTGTGGAACGAGTTGGAGTATCGGGTTGATATTGCTCGTGTGTCTGGAGGGGGCCATATTGAACATCTCTGAACTTGTTTTTGAGTGAAAAAAAACCTTTTTAAATATTCTTTGTAATGATGTATAACAGAAGGTTATATTATGTTTCTTTCATTAAATACACATTTTTAAAGTTGTGGTATTCTTTTTGAATCACCCTGTATGTTTTTCTTCATATATAAGTCGTCTTCTTCATCGACAGCGGTGATTTACAAAATAACAGTGTAACAGGGTCACGAGGCAAACAGTGTCACTTAAGACATAAATCTGCGTCAGCTGTCTCGATCCTCCAGTCAGCCACAGGAAATGTAGATATGGCTGATCTGATTTGGAGCTACCTTCTGCCAAAGCCTGAATCCATTTGATTGTCGAATTCATCCATGTTTAAGATACGCAACCATTCAGACTTGGCACTTAATAAACTCTTGAAGTCGCGTTGGAGGGAGACAATTTTGTTACTGTGAGACGTTTCGATACATCTTCTACATTCATGAGGAGTGTTACGATGTTTGTAAAAAAATTGGCGTAACACTGAAAAAAAATTTCCAAGATAATGTTTCACAAACTATAAACTTCTGTGTTATCGCTTACACGTTACGGTGTCTGTGCGCCAAAATAAATTTTTGTTCATGACATACGTTATGCTATTTGTAAAAGTAGATGTAACATTGGAAAAGATTTTTACCATTGTATTTCACAAACTGTAAACTGCATCATGTCGATATGTCATGTTTTCGGTCTTTGATATCATAGTCATCTGGGCCTTCATGAGTTTACTGCGTTCACGAGGTTGCTACTAACGACAGTTTGGACTCAAAGTCTCACGATTAACAGCTTCTGAATCGCACTTAACGTGGACATCACACATGATATCCTACATTTTACTTGTACTGTTTCTAGCGCGAGCATTTTTGACCAATTTGTAACTACTTACTTTTCGTTCTTGCTGCTACTTTGATTTTTCTTTATGATATATCCTCTCATGTTCTGTTGATGGCTTTTGTATTGTCTTTTATTGCCACGGTTTTCTGAAGACGATGCACCGAAACGCGCCACAATAAATAAATTTATCTTCGACCAAGATGTCTCCAAGAATTTATTACATGCCAAAACGTGAATACACAGGTTTACCTGCCTCATATCATCGCGGAAGGTGGCGTAGATTTTGGAGACTGAACTCAACGCCCCGACACTTCCGTCGACAAGACTATGAGTGAATCATTGTCCCATATTTTTCTATCTGTCACTGCCTCGTCTGTAAAGATTGCGATTGTAAAGCCTAACCTTCCCCTTCTTTCGCGCTCAAACTCCTTGACCCGAACACCTAGAACCCCCCCCACCCCGGATAACAGCATCCGTTACACAGGCGGCAGGCGGTGAAAGCAATTGAATTCGTCCTAGTGAAAGAAACTAAATCGTCCAAACATCCCCACAATCCCCTGACACACATATCTTACATGTGGTGTCCGGAAACAAGGCTGCCTACAATTTGTATAATCCGGTATTATGAGTATGCATCTTCAAGATACAGCTTTATTTTCCGATACTTTTCAAAAATAATGTAAGTATGTGTAAATTTTTCTGATTGTTACGTTTCTTTTTGTATTACATCTACAGCGATATTAATGTCTAACATATTGGTCGCAATCATAGTAGTGTCTCATGGATGTCAATGTCTGAAGTATTCGACTGCCAATGTATAAAGTTTTAAATGACGGGTACTATAAATTTTGAAAATGCCGTCATCGGAAACTGAGACGCATGATAAGCAGACACACTAAAGAGTGAAGTCTTGGCAGTGATTATATTCTTCATAGGCTAAATTAACTACTGCGAAACACTTTATTTACGAGAGAAAGTACGTATGATTATGGTAAACAACCAATTTCCTTATTTGATACAAACAGTCGTTCAGTTCGAAAGGCTTTTTAAAAAAGAATTATCATTCAGATTGATATTAGACCGACATTGCTCCACCCTAAATTGGCAAAAGGTGCGACTGTGCTCCCGGAGATTTGTGGAATACAAAAATGAAAAACTGATCCCATTGGTTTGCCATTGAGTATCTTGCTACGTATATGTCGAGGGGACTATTAAAAAAAAAAACAAAAAAAAACGGAATGTGCCCGGCCTATGTGATCTAATGGACCAATTTTACTATAAATACTCGGTTTCAGTTGTACAGGCTGCTCATGATCTACCACGAGCCACATGACCTTGAACTGGGTCTTAGAGCACAGAACGTATCAGGAACGATCCGGGTTAATGAGATGTGCCTTTGACATAAGTGAACCAAGTGGCTTGTTTTCATAATACTTGCCACTACGATCCTCAGCCGCATGAGGCTTAACATAGAAATGACATGTGGCATAAAAATAGTCTTCTACCTCGGTGTGAATCGAGGAAAGAGGTGAGAAACCCATATTGTCGTTACAAGTGATACAGAACAAAACGAGAAAAAGGTCCAGATGGCGAAGTCTGCAAAATGTTCAAATGTGTGTGAAATCTTATGGGACTTAACTGCTAAGGTCATCAGTCCCTAAGCTTACACACTATTTAACCCAAACTATCCTAAGCACGAACACACACACCCATGCCCGAGGGAAGACTAGAACCTCCGCCGGTGAAGTCTGCAACAGGAGTTCATAACGGTTCGAGAATGTTATCGTACGAGTTCCTCGTTCGATTACTTACAGTTCAGTTACAAAAATGTCGAGAGGGGAAGGCTTTTGAAAACGTCATGGGGACTATTTATATATACGAGAAATCGGGGAAGCATGTAAAATTGGCTCTGAGCACTATGGGACGTAACGTCTATGGTCATCAGTCCCCTAGAACTTAGAACTACTTAAACCTAACTAACCTAAGGACATCACACAACACCCAGTGATCAGGAAGCATGTAATTATGGTGATTTATTGCACAATTGCGAAGGTATTGCCTGTTGAGTTGCGATTGATGCAGCATCTGCTGTTGCACTGCATGCAAAACTGGCGGTGCGCTATGTCTGACAGAGACCCTTAAATGCGAGTAAGATGAAATAACCGGTTTAGTATTGGTTATTGTAATTCGAGATACATGGCGGAATATGAGAAAAAGGCGGAGAGGGCCAAGACATGGCTGATGGCTGCTTCATTGTCGGTGGCGACACTACCAGTACACAGTTATTCCCTAACAACTAAAAAAATTCTCTGTCGAATTTGTCACCTCTGCAAATTTCTGTTAGCCCCGCGTTCGTCTTCTAGGAGCCCATATTGTCTCGGATTGTTTTAAGTTATTGCGGATTCTCGCCTGGTACGTGTTGTAATAGGGCAGAAACTTTCTGATACCAGCACTCTCCTAGCTGCCTCGTATGTAGCTGACGGCGGTGCGTCTCCCTAGGGCAGAAGCAGTAATAGAAGAGAAAAAGGGTGACTCATCAGCCGGGAGCTGCACAGGGGGAGTGCCTGCACCGGGGGTCGAACGGGGACAGCTTTCCATTGGGGCGAGCAATTTTGCCGCCTTTTTCCAGTACACGCACGCTCGCGCAATATCTTCACGCAAAACTGCCCTCTGCAGCACCGGCGCATCGCCAGTCTTACTTCCTCCTGTCCGTCACCTCTAAAATTATTTCTTTTGCGCTGTTTTGAGAACTCCCTTTCTACCGAAATCGTTACGAGACGAAAGACAGTATACTTAAAAAACATGCACCACATGTATCTAAATATCAGACAAATCAATGTAATATGCAGACACAGCCTAAATATTTCTTCTTCCGGTAGTGAAAGCACGGCTTTTGGAAGCTATTGAACATAAAATGAGCAGAATATTTAAAATTCTACACCATGACATGCCTTGGTTTGACCAGGGTCTCCTTAAATATCAGTTCCAAACATTGTCTTCTACGTGCCATATTCTACAGCTTACAAATATTGAATATATTTAACGGCATTTTATCTAGATAGAAGTAAGATGCCCAATAGAGTGAACTTTTGGTTTTTTTATTTTATTACCGGATTGGTATCAGGCACGTGCCCTTCTTCAGCGGCACGTGCGTTACAGAAGACGAACTATCTTTTACAATATGTTTATCTCTAGCGTATACACAGCGTATAAATATTAAATATTCCCATAGCACAGATCTTAAAAACTGAAAATGAAATATTATAATCTGTCGTGTCAACAACTCATTCGTAATCTATGGATGCAAAGCACATTTTCTCTGCCAACTGCACAACATCAAAATTTCTTTGCCGAATATCACGGTCATCTGATTGGATATTTACATGAATTTTCTCAGTAAATGTCTCTGGCAACAAAAATAGCGCATGTGAGGCATGTAAAAGTATGATATGTGGAAAAATAACAGTCACATTAGTTCGTACAAAACACTTGAAGCCTGAGACAAATATACTGTTAAAGCTATTTTGTCTTCCGTAATAGCGGAAGTCGCTAAACATGGGTGTGTGCCGTTAAAGAGAAAAAAATTAGAAGTACACTGTATTGAGCAGCTTATGTCAACTAAATATATAACAGCAGGACCTATTTTCATTTACAAGTTTGCATTTCTGATTGAGATAGTAATTCAAAGCATGTCACTGCCGCTTATCTACAGAAACGATTAAGCAACTTTGATTTTTTTAAATATACATTTTAACGCACTGCTAGAGCAATTGGAAATAGAATTACAACAATCTAAAAGTCGATCATGCTTGCAATGAAACTTTCCAGAGAAAGAGGGGAATAATTATGTTTTTAATGTCTAGGCCTATACAACGCCTCGAACTACCTTAAGCAGAGGATAAGCTCCTATGCACACGACATACTTTGGAGTCTTAACAGAGCCAACAATCTGTATAAACGGATTCATTTAGAGTGGATATCGGATACTTGATATTGGGCAACACATTCCACAACTATTTCCAACTCTGAGTTCACGGGAAAGAAACTGTCATTATTTGCAAACTAAGAGGTCACAAAAATACTGATAAAAAGAAGATACTACTTAAAATTAATATACTCTCCGAAGTGTGACTTAAACCTCATGTAGGAGGATATTGTAGTATTTTAGCGGTATGTGATAAATACATTCAAGCATGATAAATCACTCTACACGATGCTTAAAAATTACTGATAACTTTTCCCTTGCTTGACAGTTCCGCAGCTAAACGTACTTTCTATTTATTCGTCTCTGAAAAACGGACCTCTAAACTTATATAGCTGAAATCTTTATGTGTTAACTATGTATGCGTTCATATATGTTTATGTTTTGCATTAAAATTGTGTCTTAGCCTATATCTAAATGTAGTTGTGTGACAAATATCTGGTTTTAGACTAATTACATAAAATTATTGTACATAATGTCTGAGCAGCAGTAGAAATCAAACTCACTGCGTAATTTAACATTATATCTGACCTGAAACAGGCAAAGAAAGAAAAAAAAACTATGTTTGGCGATTTTTACATGGCAGTAGACCTGAAAGTGCATCGTACCGTCATACTCATCGGCTATTTCGTTTTAAATATGAACGAGCGTTACGTAACTGTATTCGTATTTTCACTGCTTTCAAAATGAATATCGTTACATTAAAAAAGAAACTACTTGTTTCAATATCTCAGCATATAAAAAAGTTACGAAGCTAACGATGCATATAGCCCTCATCCCTTGCCGAAACTTTACATATATATCACAGACCGTTTACGAACGGATGTTTCCTCGTTGCATAATACATCTTGTACAACAACTATTAAAATTATTTTAGACCTGTAAATTCTTGCTTGGGATAAAATGACTTTTTTTGCGAAAATGTGGACACCAGTGATATAATAATTGGTCATTTACTGACAGTTACTAAATTTTTAATAGCGCCTGATGTAGTAGTAATCAATAACAAGCCCTGAAATCTGAATCATGAAGAAGGTACATTTGTTTTAGCGCTGCTTCCGTTCGATGTAAAGATTACTGTATTTGAGACAGTAGTAAAAAGTAAAAATAAAACAAGAATAAACTGTTTGCCGAAGGGAGGTTGCAAGGGAAATATTAGCACTCGAACAAAGTCCAAATTAAGTAACCGGTGGGAAGAAAATATGAGAGTTATTACTTTCGCGATTCGTAAGAATAACACTAGGAATATGACTCCGTTTAAGAAAATTGTTGTTGAAGCATTTTGGAGCAGGAGAGTTCGGCTGGGCAGAGCTTCCTGGAAAAAGGCCGCCAATCATAAAATCAGTGCGAACTCTGCACTGTACTTCATTTAGTTCTCTGTATATGGGGCCCGAATGATTTATGTTTCGTCTTAGCCTAGACGTTTCTTCAACAGCTGCTACCGAGTAAGACTGAGCGGTATTGAGTTCAAATGCTTGTCAGGGTAACAGTATTCAAAATCTTCATTTTTCTTTTAAATGCAGCATGCGAATCTTGAAAGAGCTATTTTCACAACATTAGGTCGACATTTTCCTCATCCCTCATGAAAACGAAGCTAGCGACACACTTCTTTGACACAGACCCTACTAAAAAAATAAACACTTGCTTCCGGATTTTCCGCTTGAAATAGCGGCATACTTTTTTTGCCTCTGCTGTCGAATCAAATTATAGTTTCTAGGAATGATGAAGACGTAATAAGTGACTTTTTCTTGCACACAATACGTTCACAGTCGTTTTTAAGAAAAAAATTATACACTCAATTGATATCGCATTACAGCATCTTAACGTAACCAACAACATTTATAATTCTTTATAAAGCTATACAAATGTTAAAATAATTAGTTATAATTGATATAGCGATGTTAATTTCCATAGTGTCTTGATGGGAGATGGTCGCAAACCTTCTCTAGTCAACCTAGACTTTATTAGAAAATACCTGAATGCTGAAATCGTTTAGTTTCTCCCTAGAAGGAATGAAACGTGAGATCATTAAGTTTTTCACTATGCTATACAACGATACGTATTAATTTTAGAGGTAGGTATTTCAGTACAGCTTCAGCAAAAGTGAACATCATAAAGGTTGCCTACAGAAAATGGTGGCAGCCAAGTAAAGCTTTTTACCTTCGGTAAACTGTAATAAAATACTACTGTAGTGAAGTCATACACTTAAAAATTTAACACGGAAACACACAACCTTGAACTAAAATCATTTTCACTAAGTCTACATCCTAAATAACCTCTTCATCATCTACATCGGAAAAATTAGATGGCGCTACAGTCAGTTCAGTTTCCGTGACGGATTTCCTTACAAGCAAAGCCTTTTAAAAAGCTGAAAGGTTCTGGCTAGGCTCTTGATATTCGTTACTAGTGTCACACTGTTTTGCAGAGAAATCTTTAATTGTCAGCTGTGTTAGTGTTCTTTTCCGGTTGATTATAAACTCTTTGTAACATTTAAGGGAATACACAACTTTTCTCTTCACTATTGCACTCCTTGCTCCTTCGGGATCACGTTCCTCAAAAATTTTCACTGCAGTGTCTATCATTCTAAAGGACTCGGCCACTATCTTCTTTGTCAGCTTTGTAACACGCTGAACTTGTTCGACTTTTGTTTCTTGTTTACTACTATTCTCACTGAAAACTATCAAATATTCGTTACTCAGATCCATGGAAAGAGAGTTTAGGAGGGCACACACATTCTCTTGATCGACATCAGTGAATCCAGTTTGCCGTGCCATATCCGCAGTCTTTCTCGTTGCAACGGTTATATCTGTGAGCACTTCATCTTCTAGCACTGGTAGAGCATCGAGGCACGGTTTGCTCCACACACTATTCATACATGCTAGAGTGATGTCAGAGAACCCCTGTACTTCTCTATTTAGTTCATTAAAAATAGTCATTGAAAATATCAGAAGTCATCCGACCATTTTTATTCCATCTCCAACTAATTCCCAGCCATTTAGTGTCCAAGGATTTTGAGAATACTAGATCATAAGGGGTTTTAATTATCAATCCCCTCAACATTTTCTCCGAAAATAAGAATTCATAGGTCACTGGAAAGCTTAAATCCTGTCGCTGTTTTTTCTTCAATAGAAATCAACGTGCAGTTAAACATTAGTTTCAAAATAAACCCGTTTCATTAAGGATGAAAATCTGCTTCACAGTATAGTCTTTTTCTGTGACACTTACTTCAAACGTCTTTTTAAACCTCTCGCCTGCAATTCCATTTGTTGCACCTACTTCTCCTCTTATTTTAATTTAACGAAAGCCAAAACGCTGCCTGAAGTGATGAAACCAACCTGGACTGGCAGAGGAAGGTGGTGGATCGTCCCCTTCTTTCGTTAAATATGCTTGCAAGATCTTGGCTTTAGATTGAATAGCAGGTCAAGGGACAAGCATGCGCTGTTGTTAGGATTTTCTTCCATTCTTTCCATCGCCTCCGGGCGATATTTGACCACCAAAATCACACTTAAGTTAGTTGAAGACTGAGTAGTTTTTCAAATTGAAGGAAATTTACTGCAAGAAAACGACTTTGATGGACCGAGGTGACATAGTTCCTGCAACAGCGAACATCCATTCTTCGTAAGAGGCCTTGGGGTGAAAGTTGGTACCAGTCTCTACTTTTATTCTAATCTTGGAATTTGCTTTAAAAAGATCCTTTTAGTAGGCTAATTTGTATTATTTTATAGCTAGGGTACTCTCGAAAATATACCTCGAGTAAAGTCCATATTCTCTTGAAGTCATTAGTGAAGAGACATTCTCTGAAATTTAAGAACTGCACTTCATGTGACTGGGAACATATTTCTTATCGCTTAAATTTTTTCTGTATGACAGTGGAACTGATTGAGGTCCACGAGTGCCGTGAAATTTACAAAAAAAAAAAAAAAAAAAAAACCTTGGCACTTTTTCTGCATCAGTCAAATTTGATTAGTCTGTCAAGATGTTTTTCGGCAGCATACTGCCATCCTCAGGCGTTCATATAAACTGAGGACATCTTTTTGTGTCGTATACACTCCCACGAAATACAAAAACATCATTTACACTACATCGAAATGTTTGTATTTTCTGTGTTGAGTGTGTCTGAAATAGATTATAAAGTCATAATTTCTCCATGCAGGCGACATGTCGCCGCCTGCCATAACTTGTACACAGAAAGCAAACATCCAAAGTGATAGGAGTATATACAGCACAAATCAGTCAGTCATATAACACGGGCACCTGAAGACACAAGGATGTCACATCATGACAATGGAAATAAAAAAGTAACTGCAGCAGAGACCGTGAGATGTTTTGTAAATTTCTGGAAGCGTCTCCCAGGCTGTCGCACTAACTAAGCAAAATCTACCACAGGGTAGGGCGAGTCTTTGTCGTGCGTTCTCATTCTCTCGAGGAATTCCCTGAAAACGAATAAAAGTGATTCGAGAGTCTTGCAAGAGTCCCTGATACACCTCCGCAAAAGCGTTACCTTCGCGAACGGCACAATGACTCTGCCGGTCAATAAATCCTCGTATATGACCAGCCAGCTTCCCCTTCGTGTCTAGTACGTTTCTTCCAGATGATCTCGAGTCGTCTAGCTTCTGTTCTGTCTAATACGGTTTTATCGGATCATTAAGCCTTTTACAAATATGTATGGAAAAAACAGTGGTTTTTCATCAAACAAAGGAACGAACCAGCTCGTGGATAGACGACAATGGATCATTTACAATATGCGAGTGAAATTAAAAAAAATAGAGAGCAATGAATATAAATTACTACCTGAGCTTAGATTCATATATTTGGAGAAAATACAAACGTTGCTGAAGCTAAGGCAAAAATCTAAAATCCTTTGACATATAAGACTTTGATTATGCCAGTGTTAGTACGTATACGTGAGCCACTTTGGCTTTGCTGTTAACACTGAAGTTTTTGTTTCTATTGAAATTCAACTTCATAACTAATGAGTGAGCTTGACAGAACACGTATAGGAGTAGGCGTGGAAGTCCATTACAATAAGACAAAAATAATATGCAACGAACTCATGGAAAAGAAAATGACAATGAAGTCTTAGAAGCAGATGAAAATTTTTAATATATAGGATAATGATCACAAACACTTGATGAACAACAAAAGAAATAAACGGAAATAGAAAAATTGCCTGAGGTGTTTTAACAAAATCTAGAATGTCCTCTAAACTATGCTTCCGCTGTGTCTCAAACGGATAGTCTGCAATAAATGTTTATTCTCAAATTAGATTTACCACACTGGGACATAGATATTTAACGTGAACATTATTCAAAAACGGAGGGTTTTCAGAGATCACTCGAGATACACATGTCGGGACGAGAAAACAGAGCAGTGCTTGGGGTAACAGATTTGTGTGGGGGAAGCAATAACGATTGCAACGAAAATAAAATGTAGTCTATGGTAATAGCTAGGCGAATGGATAGTAAAAGGACGAAATAAGTTTTGGCAGGTACCAAGACAGAATAAAAGACCTAGACGACGACTTATTGGAAGACCGTAATTCATAGAAGAACCTAGACGAGGCATTTAATTAGCAGAGGATGTCAAGTCGCTGAAAACGTCGAAGGAATGCGCCTAGATGACGACGGGTTGCTTTGGGACACGCAGACCGCATGGGCTTACATTTAATACTCGATTATCTAAAGATATTCCTTACTAACTTACAATGAAATGTAAATTATAAATTTAATAGTCTAACCTATTACACGTTTGTTTATTTTATCTGTAATGGCCATTTCAGAGGAGACAGAATCCAACAACTTTCAAATAGGGAATCTTTTTCTCCAACATGATCATGAATCAGTAGATTGCAATGATAACAGAGATTTATCCTTTATTTTTAACAGCATATGGGAGGCACTGTTAAACAATTATTGATTTATTATTGACAGGATAGAGTTACTTACGTACTGGCGTTTACAAATTAGCAATCACCACGCAATGACGTTTCACTATAACAGAGGAATCGTGCGTACAACACATTGAAAGCGGTGAAGATAATAATAATAATCTGATGGGTTGCAATTAGGGCCCTGCTGCATTTAGGCTTGATGACAAATTCAACCTCGCCTCTGAAAGATAGTTGTTCAGGCAAAGCCAATGGTTATTCTGCCGACGTTTTCTGAGATCATCTGCTGCGTCACTGGGACTGAATTTGAACTGGAAGTTCAGCTAGGCTGTAGAATCGACCTAACCTGACCATGATCAACAGTGACGTGGAAGAAAAGCGCTGAACTCTGTAATTATCCATACCATAAAAATTCCATTTCAGGTAGCGTCTTCCAAACCACCTACTGGGGAGTGAAATCTGTGGCTTTATCTGACAGCTAATGGAGCACCCACTGCATACAACATTAACTCATTATGTCCAACGATTTTCTCCCTGGGGCATTCTCTTCCCCTTTTGACTATTTATGCTTATGATTTAAACCGAAATGTAAAAAGATAATATGACAATAACGAAAACTTGTGGTTTTCCAACTGTTTTGTCCAATAATCTTTTTTGCGGCGCCGTATTTAAGAATTTATAGAACTTCTTCCGTCAAAAATAAAAAAATTCTGATCCTCTCATCGTTTATGCAAAATGTGTACCTCAGTGATACAGTTCAACACGATAGGTGTAATATAAATTCCCGGCGATTCGCGCTAACAATAAATGATAGTGTAGACTTCGATATGTGTGTAGCATTCGGCTGATGATTATGTCAGTATCTCTCATACACATTTAGGATGGATGCAACGTGATTATTATACGCTCTGTTTTCTAATCCCCTCGCAAATAAAATATCTATCATCATTATACAGCACCAGTACAAGATCTTTCTTGGCTTTATCTGTGCTTAATACTAAACATTTTTTCCAGACGTTCCTCTTTGGAATCGACTACCCAGTAGCTGCGTTTCACCCTAAACTACGCTGTATCAAAAGGAAATCCAAGCTTTTCCTGTTGTTATCGCCGTGGCTTCCCTAACGGTGTTTTCCAGGTGTCTTCCTCTTGTCCAATAACGAACCAGCATCGGCTTTCCACTGCGTACATTTCCCCAACTTTAATCTGTTCGTATTTTATATTTCCCTGTTTTAAAATTAACCAAATATTTCTTCTGTGCTTGACAGAATACGACAACAATATCAGACGGGAAACAATTTTCTGGAGTCCTGTAAATTATTATGTATTTGACCACGAACCGGGCAAAGGCTTCTGTGGCCATCGATAGGTGCCAAGTTGATTTCGAGAACGCAGATATTGGCTTAAAAATCCGAGAGCCGGTTCGTGACCAAATAAGTAATATTGGAAAAGTCGAATACACAATATTGATGTTCTACTATTATATTTTTTTTAATAGTTCGTTACGCACTGGCTTTCGACGCCCTGTTCATCACATTTATCAGTTTGCCCATATAACATTGTAGTCTTTGCCATTACTCACTTACACAAAGTTTTTTCCTTATACATTCCTATACTTTTAATCTTTGAGTATGAAGTAATAAAACGTTTATTTCTTTAGAACTTCTTTGTGAATTACATTATGCTTGTGTGTTTGTATCAATATATAGTCACAAAATGTCACATATCTTTGAAAAACAATCTTTGTACAGCTGTGAACTCCCGCTTATGTTGTGTGGAATGTCCGTTTAGTATTAAGTTATCTGACGATGGTCTAGAAATCCGAAAGCCGCTTCATAACGAACTATTAAATGAATAATATTGTGGAATATCAAAACCGTGTATTCCACTTATTAATATGTCTTTATTACTCCAAGTAACTACAGAATATCAGTAAATGTCATCAAATAAATAATATTTTGTGGAACATCATGACAATGTTTCTTATTTAATACTTTTTCTTCTAGTAACTTTATCCTGTTATTTCTGGAAGCTCCCTTGACTTGACTGGAATGTTTCGGTACTGATATCATATCTTTCTGTTACTATATCATTACTCCCTTTCGCTAGGAACATTGTATTGTGAGAAAAGTTCTTAAGACAGTTTAACTAGGACTGAAATACTGCAATACCTCTGTTCATTCTTGTAACTAATAATACTGCAATCATCATTATTATGTGTCTTTCATGCATTATGTAGATTACAATGGATAATGTATAGAAAAGTTCTAAGAGTGTCTGTTGAGATGTGAGAGAGCCTCGCTAGCCAAAATAAATAGTAAAAACGCGGTTCTGTAACTACACAGCAGTTCTTCTACATGCTGACTCATAATAGCTCTAGTGAGAAAAGACAACGCCACAGGGAAGGCTGAGCAAGTGCAGTCATCAAGACGAGAAGACAAGAGAAGAGTAATGAAGGTTCTGGAGGCGTTGACCACGGTATTACGCTGTGCTAAATTTACACAAGCGTACAGAGTGTGACAATAAATACAACCTGTGCCACTCAACTGCGTCTCGAGCACCTTCCGTAGTTCTACTGATCAGTTTCAGCGATATATGGACACTTTCCAGACATGTAATTGCCATATTTTCTTTTGCTTTGTGAATGGAAAACTACATGATTTGAATAAAAGAGAGTTGGCCTGTGTGTAACATGTGGTTTATCATTTCCAAGCCAGTAGTTCAGTTACTACTGACATTATCCTATGTCAAAGAAGAAATCCATTAGTTAGACAGAACATTTTTCCAGTTCACAATAGATGTGAAGTTCATTTGTTACTCTCGGAGTCAAGACACAGGATACAAACAGAACGCGCAATTTTCAGCAGCAGAAAAGTGTCCATCCTCAGTTGCTCCGACACATGAAAGATTGTTTATCGTGCTTATTTGTGTTGTGTGATATGATATCATGACGTAGTGTCTTCTGCTGCTACTCGATTTGGTGCTATTCCTACGTGACTGGACTTATGTGCGGTATCAGCAGTACCGACATAAATAACAATGTGCAATACTTATAATTCCAGTGCTGCGGTTTCGGTAGAGAAACAGGAAAACCAGAATCTAAACAAGACCCAGATGGCAGATTTCATTCTTTTGAGCTCGAAAATAAAAGAAATCTGTTATAGTGCTCAAGCGGAAGATTGATAATGACAATATAATGAATTTTGTTCAGATTGGGAACAAGTAAATGCGTTAGACATGCATATTGTGTTACCACTGACGAATCTTTTGAAAATTACAAGTTAGTGGACATATGTGAATACATTTAACCGACAGTAAAGGCAAGAGGATACACAGGAACAATGTCACGAATTTATTAAATTCCTAGAAAAGTGTACTGAGATGCTTGTATGTTAATGACGTGGCAGACTATATTGACTGTAACCTCAGACTTTTTGCAGATAATGCTATTATGTATAACGCAGTATCATCTGAAAAAAAGCTGCAATAATATTTAGACAGGTCATAAAAGATTTCAAATCGTTGCAAAGATGAAAATTTGCTTCAGTTGTTCAGAAATGTGAAACTGAACTCTTAACATAACGCAGAAAAGTAGTATATTGTGACTAAAACATTAATGAATCATCACTGGAATCAGCCAAATCATACGAATGCCTGGGTGTAGTAATTTGGTGGGACGTGAAATGGAACGAGTTCATAGGGTCAGCCGTATGTGAAGCAGGGTAGCAGACCTTGCTTCATTTGTAGCATACGGCGAAAATGCAGTCTACAAAAGGGAATCCCATTATAGAACTGCTCAGTAGGACTAAAAGGGGGTAATGAAAGTATACAAAGACAGTCAATACAAAGTGTTACATGTGTGGAAAAATAATTTTTTGAGTTAACAACTGTACAATTTTATTTATGTTCTACCGGTTTCGGCACTGGTTAACACCAGCAGGTAAAAAATACATCTCTGCCAAATACGGCAGCATCAAGCATAGAATGTGATGAATTATCACAATAAATGCTTCATTGAATTTCCACTATAGCTGATTTACGCAATCGAAGCGTGGCAACATGTACACACTCAATCTTAACCTCAAATAACCATCACAGCCTCAGCCAGAACATGATTTTTGACCTACTGACGTACATTATTATCTCCTCTGACGATGACTGCCAGTACCAGAATCGGTAGAGAATAATTAAAATTGTACAGCTACTGGCACTAAAAAGGATTTTTTCCAAATATTTATCGGCTTGAAGAAAGGGTTACAGGTTTATCACATAGACCCAAGAGTGTTACGAAAATACTGAATAACCTGATTCGGCAAATGCTCGAAGATAGGCGCCAGCTAGCTGCGATAGCCTATTTAAAATGTTTCAAGAACCGGTATCGAGTGAGAAATCTAGCAATATACTTGAAAGCCCTACGTACAGTTCGTTAGGCACTCGAACACAAGATGAGACTAAATACAGAACGAATAGGGAAATTTAAGCAGTCATTCTCACCACGTGAAGGAAATCTAGCTAGGTACAATGGTATGTACCCTCTGCTATGCACTACCAGATTATGTATCTGGTTGTAGATACAGGTGTAGCTGAATCAAAGTAAGCTGATTTTTCCAAGGGTTAACTGGTATGTTCTGAAACAGCTTTCCGACAAGTTTATTGTAAAGTGCAGAAAATAATACTAACATGAACTTTATGTATGGATCTTGAATCGAGGACCTTCTGAGGGGATTCTAACAAAAATCGAGAGTCCATCTTACGTAAATCTTCATTTGACGAAATAACGAAACGACTGATGGTTGCTAATATTTAGTTGTTTCAGTGGTTATGAGCTTGACCGCCATCTTCTTATCATGTAAGATTTTATCGAACTAGAAGAACTCTTGCGACCACGCTAATAAATGAAAAGATGCTTGATCAAATTGTCTGTGAATACAAATCGACAGAAAATTTGGAGTTGGTCTTTTGTTGTATTTCCACTCTAACGTTTTCAGTATCCAGATTAAGAGCAATATTTTTTGAAACTTTTCGCTTAATGTAGCCCGAATTCAGATTCAAGAAACGTCAAAACCTAACTGAGAAACAAAAACTGAACGAAGCGAAAATGAGCGTGAGGAGAGCAATGAGACAAGCGTTCAACGACTTTGAAAGCAAAATTCCATCACCCTATCTGAGTAAAAACTGTGGAAGGTTTTGCTCTTATGTAAAATCAGTAAGCGATTCTAAATCATCTATTCATTCACTCAGAGACAATTGGCACCGAAATGGAAGATAACAGAGAGAATGCCGGAATAATGAATTCGGTCTTCCAAAATTGTTACACAGCGAAAGATCGTAACACAGCCTCTCCTTTCAATCATTGCACGAATGTCGAAATGACAGAAGCTAAAATAACCGATAGCGGAATAGAGAAGCAATTACAATCTCTTACTAGAGGAAGGGCATCAGGGCCACATAAGATACCTATGAGATTTTACAAAGATTATGAAAAAGAACTTGCTCCCCCTCTAGCAGCAGTTTATCTTACATCGCTGGAGCAACGAAGTGTACCTAGAAACTGGAAAAAAGCGCAGCTCATTCCCCTAGGATAGATCCACACGATTATATACCTATATCGTTGACGTCCATCTGTTGTAGAATAGGATCGGACGACATTTTACTTCCATCCACATATATCTCAATGACCACGGCGAGAAAATTCAAGAAATTAGGGCCAATACAAAGAATTAACGACAATCATTCTTTCCCAGCGCCATTCGCGAATGGAACACGGAATGGTGGATCAGCCAGTGTAAAAGAAGTACCCTCCGCCACACACCATTAGATGGCTTACGGAGTATGATGCCCATGTAGATGTATCATTTTTCTCTTAGAAGCAGGTATCCATCTTCTTCCCTAGGTCCCCAATTCAGAAAAGAACACCTACGCTAAATGCTGGAGTGAGAACTTTCTTTTTAATATTTGTGGGCAGCTTGAATGAAAGGCAGAAAATTTTTTATTGGTCTGCTTGTGTTCTCAGATCAGCTCTCACAGATGGATGGTTCCTGCTTCCGGGCTCAGCATATTGAAATCCAGGAGAAAAGTATGAATATTAGGTCAAAGCGAAAACGTTCTCTTGGCAGTAAACACGTGCAGAGAGCATTTTGTCCTCCTACTATTTTATTTCCTTAGCAACAGATATCATTTCGGGGCTCCCGTTTTCAGTAGGTTCCTATCGAACATAAAAAATGAAATCTACCAGCTACAAACTTTCTGATTTAATTGGGAAATGTAGCTTATGGCATATTTCTTCTTTTCAGTACTAGAACGTTTGATACAAAAACAAAGAGTTATTCTATCAGTTTCTCTGTAGTTAGACACGTGGGCCAAATTGAATTCTTCGTATTAGGTTTTAGTCCTGTCACCGTGAAAAAGGTTTGTGTTTATCATTGATATACAGATATGTTGCGCCCAGCGAAACTTCGACTTCTGTATTACGGTAAACACCTGAAGCTCTGGAGTTAATAAGATAAATATGTTTCTAATTTAGGCCTATATTTGGTATTTTTAGATAAATTCAGGCAGACCTACTGACTATACATCAGGCTATTCGTCGCTTTTCTTTTCCGTCTATAAGACCGAAATAAATTCGACACGATGAAATTAAGGCATCTCTTAGTTTGCATCGTGAAATTGTTGCTTAAGTCAACTAATCTTTATGTGACAGTTTCGTGTAACAGTACCATTCATAAAGGGCCAAGGCTCACAGGGAAGGCTCTGACCCTACAAGATAGTTTCCCATTTTTCCATCATAAACGCGGTTCATAATGCCAAAAAATGTTAAGTTCAGCTCTTCACAGCAGGTAAAAGTATAGTGCACGATCGCATAAATGCATCAGTAGGTAACGCAGATGACAAGCTTGGAACCATTGTAAGGTCAGTGTGTAGATGGATTTCATCTGCAAAATGATTGCTTATAAATTATCTGTAATCCTCGTAGTGGAATACTGCTAACGTGAGTGAGATCCACAGCTTTCCGTAGGGATAGTGAAGTCCGTGAACCAAATAACAGTCTGCACTGAGACCTGCAAGTCGTCATATTTCCAAGAGACTAACATGGAACGAAATGGCAGGGCACTTTAAACATACGTCACAATAAAAATAACCTTCTGCCTCGATAGTTACTGTGATTTGCATAGTATAGGTGTAGATGTAAAATTACTCTGCCTCTAGTATTTTCTAAATGTCCATGGCAGATGGTGGTACAGTTCTATTACTTTTGTTGACTATGGTCACTCTGAATACGCCTTGCAGTTTCGTATTCATTAGTTTTTCCAACTGGGGTTTGTTAGAAAGGTGTCAGTAGGAGTAAAATGTAACAGGCATCAATGAAGGTGCGAGGCAAACATTTTGTTACGGCACGATTTTGCAAACGAATGAAATTATAGTTTAGTCACAGCAAGCCAGAAACAATTTGACGTCGGTGTCAGTATTAGGGGCAATCGCCGAACAGACGACCAGGCTGTATAGTGTTCATTTAACATTTCAAGTTCATATGTAGTAAGGAAATGTACGTACAACCGATTAGAAAATAATCATTTTTTTTTTGACATAAGAGTTAGATGGTGGTATATAAAAACATACTACTCGATATGCTACAAGAATGAAGCCATCAGGAAGAATTATCAAGTTACATACATGTTTTATAAATATTTAAGCTTTGTTAAACGAAAGGTAGTCCTAGCATTCTTCACATATAACGATTCGGACCAACATCCAGTGAAATGACTACATTTACACCTATCCATAAACAGCACGACTACTTTTGATTACAGCATGAAACGGAGAAACACTGACAGTATCAACCAAATTTGGTCTCCGTTTCTTCTAACTAGTAATTTTGAAACATATTCATGCCGTAATCGAAAGTATTCCGTGCTGTTCATGGATAGGCGTAAATGTGACCACTTCGTTGGATGTTGGTCAGAATCATTATGTGTGAAGTATGATACAAAGTGATAAACAAAATGTAACATCAAAATAGTCTGTAGCATGAAGACAATCACGTCAGATTACTTCTGGAATGTTCATCAAACGCACAACCGATTAATAGGCATACTGTTCTATTTAATATTTTCACTTACTTTGGCAAAGGTGACAGTAAATGTAAAAGGGAGGAATGAAGAGATGAGTGTTCGTCTGGTCGAGGTCTAAATATTTACAGACGGAGCACCATTTCAGTTGGAGGAGGGAGGACGAATGCTTATATGTGCCTACCATCTTAGTATTATATATATAGTTCAGTTAAGACAGAAGCAAAACTGTTTGTGGTGGTTGTTATGTACTGCAGAATTTCAACACTGCAAAAAGATGTATAATTAAATAAAGTTGCGTGTCATGCCTAATTTTTGTACTTATAAAATACCTATTCTTCATTCTATATAAGGCGGGATTTTCTTCTTTCTGTTATTCGATTCATATTTAGTACCACAATTGCTGCATAGCTCTGTTCAATGGCCACTGTTTCAGGGAACTCATGCTTTATCTCGACAAAAACTGCCATGACATAGTGTCAGTTAAACTATGAAACTGAGTATGCCTCAAATTGAGTAATAGGATAGCTACAATCAATCGCATCCTCAAGACCAAAGTATAAATGTGGGATTCACTAATTAACTGGATCGATTGTCAGTAACGAAGTGACTTTCAATAAGTGACTGCTTTAGTGAGAGATTTTTTAAAAAGTGCCCTCTGAGAAAACCATGTGGATTCGGAAGAAGATTGCAAGCTTATCTACGAAGTCCTCCCCGGGAAATTACTGAGCGAGATGGCTTAGTGGTACGAGACTGGTCTCGCATTCTGGGGGACAGCGATCCCAGCCCAGCCATACAGAGTTTCCGTGAATCTACCTAAATCGCTTAAGGCAAATGCCAGAATGTTTCCTTTGAAAAGAACGCCGCCGATTTCTTTGCGCAGTCCGAGATTTTCTCTGCTGTCCTCGTCGTAGAAGGGACGTTAAAGCCTAATCTCACTTCCTTCTTTTCCTCGAGAAATTATGAGTTCATAAAACTGAAACGAGTGATACTCGGATTCGGAAAACTTTTAATAATTTCACTTTAACTCACCAGCGAAAAGCAATTACTTTCAGTTTGGTGATAACTCCTCGAGTTTTCTGACAACTTCAGAACTTCGAGGTGATGCTGTGCGAAACTCGTCGGTACAGCTCGGAACAGAAATATTCTATTTCGATTTCTACTTACCAGGTTTCGCTTTCCTCCTTTTCTACTGACAATCGCTGTGTAGTTCATGTTTACGCCGATTTGTTGTAGAACGTGTTACGCAAGTCCCTGCTGTGCAAGCAGTTTCTCCTTAGCTGTCTGGATCAACTTCTAAGCTAAAGTACTTTCGTTTCCAGCTAAAGGGGGTGACTGGAGTAGCATTCAGCCACCCCGAGACCCTCGGCGCGGGTTCTCTGCGCGCACCTCACGAAAAGCGTGCCCACACTTCCGTAACCTGCCGCACTCGATTCACCGAATGAATGCGAGGGAGCTCAAGCCCACCTGCGTTCGGGGGCGAATACCAGTTTGGGAGATGATGGCTGTATAATAAGTCCCGTTCGGCTGGCACCCCTGCCTAAACGGCTCGCGAAAAGCAGCCGCGTGGGTCACCCGAAAATGGGGCCCACGGCACGCGCCCATCTGGCCGGTTTCGGCGCCCTCTTCACTCCTCATTCTGAAAGAGCGGCCCCCGCCCGTTGCCCCTCCCGCGCTGCCTGCTCAAAAGTACCCCTGAAGAATGTCGCAGGTGCATTTGATTCGCGGTCGCAATGAGATTACTTGTTACGGGCCGTTGTGTGGAGCTCATAATACGCACAGATTGAGTTGACACTCGTGCGGTGGCTGATGGGAGCGACCGAGTAAGCGTTTCCCTTGGCGATCGCTTCCGTCAACCACCGCCTCGAGTGTCAACTTAGTGTGGGCGTATAATAGAGATACAATACGATACGGCGGTTCAATGGCTAAATGGCTGCAGAAATATAGCCTAATTATATGAACTGCCCTTTTGTGTAACAGAATTAGAAAGAAATTGGAGGAAATTACCGCCTTATGTCCGCTCCCCGGTAGCTGATTGGCCTGCGCGACAGAATGTCAATCCTAAGGGCCCGCGTTCAATTACCGGCTTGGTCGGAGATTTTCTCCGCTCAGGGACTGGGTGTTGTGTTGTTCTAATCGTCATCATTTCATCCCCATCGACGCGCAAGTCGCCGAAGTGGCGTCAAATCGAAAGACTTGCACCAGGCGAACGGTCTACCCGACGGGAGGGCCCAGTCACACGACATACATACACCGCCTTATGGGAGACGCAGTTTATTTTTGCTTAACCTAAACATGTTTTAGCTCTTTCTGTGCTGTCATAAGTTGGTTTTTATTTGTTATTCTGTCTCTTATAACGATGCTTGTTATTTTGTGTGGTAGGCTCTCCAAAAGTATGGCAGAGATATGAGGAATGTCTTACGATCTGGCCGCGCAGGATTAGCCGAGCGGTCTCGGGCGTTGCAGTCATGGACTGTGCCGCTGGTCCCGGCGGAGGTTCGAGTCCTCCCTCGGGCATGGGTGTGTGTGTTTGTCCTTAGGATAATTTAGGTTAAGTAGTGTGTAAGCTTAGGGACTGATGACCTTAGCAGTTAAGTCCCATAAGATTTCACACACATTTTTTTTTTCTTACGACCTCTTAGTCAATGACGGGAAAAACACAATCTGTACCTCCTACTGGAGGAGAGCAGGCAATGTTTCAGGCAGTTGTCGTAGGTGAAGACCGAATGGTTCACAGAATAAGGAGTCAGCCTTTACTGAGTGCCAGCAGCTTCCTTGGAAGGCAAATGAGTAGGTGGAGGAAGCACATCCCATTACCCCTGAGATGGTAAACTGAAGACAGATAAGCCACCAAGGTCAACGGCATGGATATGAGGAAAGCAACGGGAAACTACCAAATTAAAGATCAATTTGGATATCCCATGTATAGCAAGCATGACAGTATCAAATAATGTGTGTATCCTTACTTATCATGTGTTTCGGACCCCAACGTCTGGCAGGAGGAATGACGAGGCTTCTCAGGTAGTCACTTTAGAAAATTCTCGTAGAGAAGGTACAGGAAGACCAGAAAAAGAAGGAAAATACAAATTTGATATCGGCACATTGAACGAGCGGACACTGTTAAATCCTGGAAAACTGGGTAAAGTCAGAAAGACTACGACAAAGTGTCAGCTTCATATTTTAGGACTATGTGAGACAAGATGGGCTGGAAATGGCGATTAAAGATCAAAAGGTTTCAGAATAATTCATAGTGGAAGCCAACAGCCACGACGGAAGATTGGAGTAGCTACTCTATAAACAAGGATATATATATATATATATATATATATATATATATATATATATATATATATATATATATATAAAATGAACACCTACTACTTGAGTAATATGATATTAATGAAAAGCTGGAAGCTATTCCAGTTGACATAATAATAATTTAAGTACATTTATCAACGACAAATACTAACGATGAAGAAACAGAAAACTCTTATGACTCCATTGAAGAAGTAATGGAAATGACAAAAACCAAAACTCACATTATTGTCTTGGGAACTTTTCTCACAGGAGATCAGTAGGCATGCAGGAGGACCCAAAGTGTGCTGGTAAGTTTGGAGTGAGAAAAATGAATTCAAGAGGTGAGAAATCATTAGAATTTTGTGAGCAACATAAGACAGTTACAACAAACAGTTGTTATGAGGCTGCAAAGAGAAGACGCTACACATGGAAGACACCTCGTAATGGTGAGGGGTATATGACTGATTACATAATAGTAAAGCAGAAGTACAGAAATCTAGTAAAATCTAGTCATAGTTACCTGTGGAAATATAGTGATTATTCGCTTCTTACGGCGAATTGCTGATCATGTTCAAGAAATACCAGCTGAAATATCCAAAGCAATGGACTATGTATAAATTGAAGGATTCAGAGGTTGTGTAGAAATTAAAGCATGCGACAACGGACTCAGCGAGAGAAGAAAACTGTTGGGCTACTGTCAAGTCAAATACAACAAATGCGGCCATAGGTGTATTAGCCATAAGGAAGTTAAAACCTGGGAAGCCTTGGTTGACTCCAGAAATATTGGAGCTTGCTGACGGAAGAAACAGACTAACAATTTTAAGTGAAAAGGGCTCTGAACAATGTACAACAAACACAAACAAGATAACAACAATATGCCGCTCAGAGAAAGAGAAGTGTTTGGGAAAAACTGGCAAAGAAGTAGATTATGATTTTAAATATAGGCAACACAATGAAACTTATTTGAAGATTAAATTGTTGCTGCAGGGACAGACGACCAAGAGTAAGATAGTGAGAGATTAAAGTGGGAAGCTGATGACTGACATAGAAAATGTAAGTAAGAGATGGGGTGAGTACGGTAAAGACCTGTGCAGTGCTGATGAGACTGGAAGTACAGATAAGTATATTGAAGATGAAAAGCTAATTAATGAAAACAATAAAGGACTAGTGGTAGCAAAAGAAGACTTCTTCCTTGCACTAAATAGGTTAAAATCAAGTACAGCAAAGGGTATAGATGATATACCTGCAGAGCTCCTACAAAGCCGTAGCGACAACATCGAAAGTAAATTGTCTGCTGTGGTATCTATATGTTATGATGAGAATTTCATACCACCTGACTTCACGAGAAGGTATATTATTGCATCACCTAACAGGGCAGATGCGAAGGACTGTACAAATCACAGAATACTAGGCCTTCTGTCACATGTACCAAAAATATTATTGCCAACACTTAATGAAAGAGAGTATTAAAATGAAAATTGATGATCAATTAGGGTACAGGTCAGGTAAAGGAACGAGAAAAGCAATACTGGGACCATGTCGCCTTTTGGAAAGAAGATTAGAAGTAAATATAAAAACATAAATAACATGTACTGACCTAGAAAATTAGACTGCTGTTTGAAAGTCATTATTAAAAGTAATGCAAAAGCAGTACTACTGATAGACAGGCGACTAAATTAGAGTATATACAAAAGTCAAAGTGCTGAACCGGATAGTAATGTAGGCCAGTAGGGGGGTCAGACAGAGCAGTCTTGTATCACCTTTCTTATCTAATATGTTCATCGAGGAGGCAAGGAAAACAATGAAAGAAAAAACGACTGGAATCAAAATTAATGGTGTGAGCATTCACTGCACCAGATTTGCCGATGACTTTGGAATAGTGGGAGACTCAGAGAAGGCGCTAAATGAAATGTTTACAGCCTTAAATCAAGAGATAACAAAACCAAAACTGAAAATAAATGCCAAGAAGACAGAAGACTTGGCTACAGACAAGAAAGGTGGCTGGGACAAGACTGGCATAAGAATAGGCAGTGAGCAACTCGAGGAAGTAACCGAATTACACTTTCTCGGTAGCAATGTGGAGGAAAACAACAGATATCTCCAGGAGGTGACCAGAAGACTATCACCGGCCATTAGTAGCTTCCAAAATAAGGTGAACCTTCTGCTGAACCACCTTCCACAGTAAGAAACAAATTTATAAAGACCTCAATGGAATGTCTTGACATACGGATGCTAAAAATGGACGTTTGCAAAGCAGGAGAAAGGTCACTAAGAAGCTGTGGAAATATGGTTCTGTAGGAGAACTACCTGGACCAACAGAAAGACGAATGAAATGTTTCTACAAAAAATAAAAGTGAAGAAAAAACTAATAAAAGTTATAAGCCAATGCAATTTAAAACTCATCGACAATTTAATTAGACGTGATAGTCCTCTGCAACACATCTTCGAAGGAATGATCGTAGGGAAGAAAAGGAGGGAGCGATCGAAAACATATTACTTAAAAAATATTGTCGGTGAGCTAGGATGTTGTTCACATATAGAGATGAAGATGGTTTGTGAAGAGAGGAAGCTGTGGCTGCACAGGCAAGGCTTAGCCTTTTCAAAGAACCTGTCGTATTGTTTCCCGTAGTTGTTGTTAGAAGTGTTAAAACATTTATTTTCTTCTCTATTACCGTTTTAACTATTACTCACGCATTTCCTTTATTTCATCACAAAAGCTCAAGGTTTATACCGGCATCTCAGGTGTTATTGTAGCTATATAGGACTTTCTGTCATCTACTCACGTAGCTATATAGCTACAATAACACAAGTTCTTGGACTTTTACGATTAAGACCTTTCGTGACGAACAGCACCACCTTTCGCCTACAGAACTTTACTGGGTAATCCTGCGAGGATCTTGCGCTGACTAAACAAGTTCGTGGTTATTTGACAATTGCGTTTTGATTCTTCTGCAGGTAAGGAGCTCAGGCAATCGAGCAATCATACAGGATCTCATGAGCTCCTTCTGTTGCTGTGTGATTAGACTGTCTGGTTACCATGAAGAGCACCTGGGTTCGATTACCAGAACACGCAGGGCCCATTCTTTGGTGAATCGACTGGAACCGTTGAGGACATTTCCATGACAAGGATAAAAAGCTGACGATAGGCTCATCTGCTCCATCCACAGATTGATACATTGTAAGCAGTGAGTAGTGTGTGTTGTGACGCTAGATCATAGACTTGTGACATCGTGGAAACCACACCACCAATAAAAAATTTAAAAGTGGCGAACTGTGTTCAATTATTTACACGGAAGTGGTTGTCACACATGCGAAAGACAAATCCGTGTTCCAGTAGAATTGAAGCTGGATATTTCTCCTACAATATGTCTCCGAATATCGCTAGTGTGTGAAAGATCCACAATCGGTTGCACTAGCAGGGATGCCGAACATATGCAGGATGAACCCTAGTTAAAACGACAAAATTTCGGCGGTTGTTCAGGGATATTCTCCTAACATTTTGTATAAGGGAACCGTGGTCTCCGGTGGCTCGTTACAGACTAATTGCATTTCGTTTGATTTCTTGCTCCCATTTATCTTGGTGTTTGTATTGCACTGAAAATATCTGCACAATAGTGCAAATGCCGATACTATGCAACTTGTGCCTAGTTTTGGTTCAAAAATGGCTCTAAGCACTATGGGGCTTAACATCTGAGGTCATCAGTCCCCTAGACTTAGAACTACTTAAATCTAACTAACCAAAGGACATCACACACATCCACGCCCGAGGCAGGATTCGAACATGCGACCGTAGCAGCAGCTCGGTTCCGGACTGAAGCGCCTAGAACCGCTCGTCCATAGCGGCCGGCCTAGTTTTGGTAAAGAACTTGCACCAGGCAGTTGGTGTTGAGAACAGCAATTCCCACTTTACTCTTCAGCATTAAGCTTACAATCAGTGCTGCCCGGTTCTATTTCGGAGTTTGTTCTCCCGGAATTGTTAGCTGTACGTTAACGGTGATAGGCAGCAGAATGGACAGGTTTACTGATGGATAGTTGGCCCACGTGGGCTTCGCGTATGGGTTCACTGAATGTAATGGAAGGGCAGCACGACTCTATGCCGAGCTGCTTGCCTAGCGACGGCTATCACTTAAACGGTGCTTCTGCGTCTGTCTTATGGTCGTTACATGTTCTGTGTTCTGCATTGTTAGTTTTGGTGATTGGATATTACAGGCCTTTTTCTCTGTTGTGCAGGTATTTCCAGAGAAACGCCGGTAAATGGGATCAAAATTGAAAAAAATCGTAATTACATTATTACTCTGAAACCAACCAAAATATTCAGAAAATATCCCTGAACCATCTCCGAAATGTTGTCGCTGGAGTTTATGTTCAGCCTCCCTAGAGAGAGATAGCATAGCGCACAGTTTTGTTCCATTCAAGGTGAAGCTTCACAGAAAGAATTTGCCGACTCTCCGAGAAAGAAACCAGTCGTGTCACAAATAGATACTTTCTTAACTGTAAGAACAGGTTCCGAATGACTTTTTAATAGGTCCCTGCTACCGCTGTAAGTATCACGAGGATAACGTTATATTTACTGCGTCTCCTTCTGACTTACGAGACGGCAGCGTTTCTTTAGCGATTTCCGTAGTATCCGTAAAGACAAATAAGTTTATAAATGATATGCGTCTTTGGTGCTGAATGTTACACCAAACTTGAATATCACTTTACCAAACTGAGATACTGAGTTCAAATATCTATGCTCGATTTCTTTTTAAAGCTGGTGACTGGTTCGATTGAAATGAAGTACGTCACATACGTTTAAACGTTTTATTTATTATACCCACGATGCTTTTCAAAGAGACATTTTCTGAACTGCAGATGGACAGTGACGCGTTATTACTCTCCTGGTGTCCAGCAGAGCAGGATTTTAAAATTGTATGGTGATCATTGGATCGAAACTACGGAGCTTTGTTACACGCATTATCATCTTTAAATTAGAGTTTCTTAGCTACAGTCAAAAAGAATGAATCTTGTGTTATTTCGCCGAGAGGAAGGGGAAGTTAGAATTTAAAGTACTGTCAAAACCGACGTTATCAGTTATGTGCAGAGAAAGAATGGAACTGACCCTGGTCTCTGTAATGGAACGATCCCCGACATTCACCTGGCCTGACTGAATGAAAGGACAGAAAATGCATTTCTGCGTGTGATGGCTGGATGGAAATCCGAACGACGTTACTCTCAGAGCTGTGGCTCCTCCCTGTATCTTACATAATATCACAATATTTCAGGACTTCTTTAAACGTTTGTATAGTTAAACAGATCAATCGGAAACAACCACAGTTGCCAATGAAAATGGTGGCATTCAGGAATTCGTGCTAGATTAGGTGTGTAAGTAAGGGAAATCGCCTGAACATTATGATGCTTCAGTACAAATGACAAAAGCTAGATGCAGAGTAACATGAAACGAACTAGCGAAATGGAAGTCTGCGGAGGAAGAAAATTGCCCGAAATTGGAACAATGCTATAAGGAGGGAAACAGGCCATAAAAACCATATAGTTTACCTCTACAAATTATCCACTTAAATTTTCATCAACCGCGTAGAAGAATCTGTACTGATACTGTTTGTCTTCAGTGCAGCTATATTTCAGTTAATTAATGGAAGAACGGGATGGATGAAGTGTGAAAGTAGTCCTGAGATTGAAATCTAGTAAGGCAAAAATATAAACAACATATCGATAAGTCATAAAACCAACTGATGATTTCTGTATTTGGAACAGCTGAAGTCTGTAACTGAATGGATGGCAAAACAAAAGAAAACAAAACGAAACAAAACAAAAACAGGACAGTGTAAACTAAATACAGTTTTCAAAACCAGGTTTTCAACGTTTTTGTAACATAAAGTTTTCACGTACAACAGAAAAGCACTGACGCTCAATGCAAATACGATTCAGTTGTTTCACCGATCAGTGGTGAGATGCGCGCTGGGATTTAGTAGGAGAGAGAGGCAAACATGCAGAGGACAGACCGGGGTGGAAAACCTGACCTGGGGAGGACACAAGGGGAATAGATGGCAGCTGGGCTTAACCAAGTTCTTTGCTGGATTGCAAGAGACAAGAGCAGGTGACCTAATGGAAGGCGGTTGGACACGTATAGCTGAGGAACCACCTCTATATATCCATCGTTCGCGCGTTCCTCATGCTTATGACTGTAATCGAGAAGGGCCGACATGTCTGGGTCTTTATAGCATGAAGAACTCGTATCTTATAAGGGAATAAAATGAAATAACGGGTCTCATACCTCTTCTTAACGGTATCGGTTGGTTTTGCTGGAATCACAAGGAGCCAAAGCGCGCAGCAAACTCAGTTTGAGTGCGGGCAATAATGGGCCAAGACCACTATTGTTTTTATCTCCCTGTATTAATCAGTCACTCAAGGCTGATATGTAGCTATGAGTGCATTACACTCTCCTCTACCGCAGAGCTATTAGGTATCCGTCCTACAAGCCTGTGTAGCTTGTAAGGTTTTCTTGGAGAGAAATGTTGATCAGCGATATATACGCATAAGAAGAACAAAATTACCAAATCCCAATTTTTGGTGTAGTTGCTTAATAGAAAAAAGGAAAGCCCAGTGTGTAATCAGTTAATGTCAAACTACTAATCCTTCCCATACAAACAAACATAGAAAACAGATGAAAATTATGGACAACGTTTAGGTGTTCACATATATTAACTAGTTGTGCGTTAAACACAGTGTAAATATTAGATAATTTACGGTGTGGACCCGAACATCACAGAACAAATTTCAGAGCCAGCTAGGGAATATTTTACGAGTATTTTGGTATAAGGGAGCTGCGGTCTCAGCTGGCTCGTTACAGAGTCATTTCATTTAATTTGATTTCTTTGAATATTTAGTGCATTGAAAATAACTGCATAGCAGTGCAAATGTTAACGTTGTGCGCTTTCTGTCTAGTTCGCAAATGAACTTACTCCGGCCACTCGCGGTACTTGCTGTTGACTATAGTAAGACCCACTTGACTTTTCGTCCCTATCTTGCAGTCAGTACTGCTCGGGTTCTCTCAGGTTTGGTTTCCGGGCAACGTTAGTCGTACGTTAACTGTGATGTTTAAGAGTATGGATAGGTTTACTAACGAAGAGTTGGTCAATATGTTCCTCGCGTATGGGTTCGCAAAATGCGATGGAGCCGCACGGAGTTGCCGTGCGGTTTGAGGCGCCACGTCACGGATTGCGCGGCCCCTGCTGCCGGAGGTTCACTACGGAGGTTCCCTCGGGCATGGGTGTGCGAGTGTTGTTCACCACTCCGCGCGGTGTTGTATTGTTCGTTAATATTGGATCCTTATAAGGTAGAATTGACAGAAGAAATAGAGATGAGCCAACGTAGAGCGGCGCGTTTCGTCAAGGGATGGTTTAGCCGGCGCGAGAGCCTTACTGAGATGCTCAACAAACTCCAGTGGCAGATGTTACAAGAGAGGCGTTGTGCATCACGAAGAGGTTTACTATTGAAAGTTCGAGGGAGCGCTTTTGGAGAATAGTCGGGCAACATATCACTTCCTCCCTTACACATCTTACGAAATAATCACGACGAAAAGATTCGAGAAATTAGAGCTAATACAAGAGCTTACCGACAACCAATCTTCCCAGGCACTATCCTCGAGTGGAACAGGGTAGGGGGAATCAGGTAGTGAAGGCACAAACAGGCTTGCGGGGTATGATGTAGATTTAGATGCTGGACTCTCAAAACTACAATGCGTGCTCAAACGTCTAGTCAGAATCTCGAAGCACATCTCTTTTCAATTTAGAATTGTGTATGTGGAAGTTGAAGTAATTCAATTTTCTTTGGTAAGGTTCCACTGTGCTTCTGTTTCGACCATCGTAATCATATGACACCATGACTAAGTCGATATTTCGCGTGACACGCAGCAGAAAATAATTGCGAGTATCTGACATGTCTCCTCTCGGAAGCAAACCCGTTGTTATTCTGGATGAAACTCGTGCGGCTCTTCGGCTGTGCATGTAAATTGGTTGTGTCGCTTATCGTACTAGCCAGCAGGTTTTGCCGAGGTGGAGACTGCCCGAGGTTCTCAGATAATACTGTGTGCAGCTACAGAGGTTTGTAGTGTTCTAGCGCTATCGAAAACTTCCGTAGGAAACTCAACCTGGGGGCAGAATACAATTCAGTGAATCGAAAAACCAGAAGCACAAAACCAATGTGCTTTGTGATACATCAAATATTAACTTATGCGTGAGGGACGCGCATAATAGTGGGAAAAATTAAGACTATCCACACCATAAATAATTTTCGTTGTAAAATAACAGGATTGATCAACCTGACACTGCGCAACGAGAGATGTGGAGCAAGAGTATCAATATGATTACTTAACTGACTTTCTACGGTATAATAGAAAGACAGTTAAATATGTTGTCAGTTTTCGCAACAGCTTCTTCATAAATGATTTTAAAAAGTCTACTTGAATTATTCCTTTCAAAAGAAATTTTTCCTTACTTCCGTTGTGAAACCCACTGTTTTCGCCTTCATCGACGGAACTGCTGGGGTAATATTTAATCAGCGATATATTCAGCGCCTTAGAGGTACGATCTGTAGTAACTTTACCATTAAAAAGGAGCAGCAATTTGAAATGAGAACTTGCTAGTCATCAGGAAAGATATTAGTATTTAATTCAGAATAAATTGCGAGAGCCTTTACTTCACAAAGCTACATTTGAGAAGAACATGGTTCCTATGACAAGAGCCGGCCGCGGTGGTCTAGCGGTTCTAGGCGCTCAGTCCGGAACCGCGCGACTGCTACGGTCGCAGGTTCGAATCCTGCCTCGGGCATGGATGTGTGTGATGTCCTTAGGTTAGTTAGGTTTAAGTAGTTATAAGTTCTAGGAGACTGATGACCACAGATGTTAAGTCCCATAGTGCTCAGAGCCATTTGAACCATTTGAACCATCCTATGACAAGAACATGCCCAGCTTCTTTCTCCATTCTTTGACAAGCAAGCTACTTCTTCGCTCTGTAGCTAAACTGTTGCCAAGAGGATGTTACAACGTATTTGCATTTACAGTGTGTAACGAAGGGTACAGTGGGTTTCACAGTCATTTCCCAAATTCCTTGCCAAAAGAACGGCTCCTGGTGAGCCTCTGTATAAGCTCTCAGTTCTCCCGTCAGGGTCATTTCACGAGATGTCTGAGGGGGGAAGTAAAACGTTGCCCAACTCTCCAGAATTTTAAACAGCAAACCAATCCGTAGTGAACAACAGCTCTCTCGGAGCGTCTGCAGTGAAAGGTAACTCGCTTCTCCGCAACGCTTTCGGGTTTGCTAAACGAACCTGTGGAAAAAAAGCACTACATCTTCTTTTCTTTCCCTATTAAGCTTACCCGCTGATGTTCCAGATTACCGAGCATTACTCTAGAACCAATAGGACAAGGGTTCTGTTAACTCCTACTTCTTTACTTAATATTGTTCCAGTGAATCTCAGACTGGCATCTTTCTTCCATAGACCTAGCTTTGTGTGGCTATTTCTTTTCAGCCTTACCTGGAGCATAACCCTTGAAACAATACTGCTGTGGTTGTTTACAGAAATTGACCAACAGTCGCGTAATTCACCAATAATGGCTCTTTCTGCCTACTTCTGTGCAACGCGTTACATTCATTTACGTTGATTCAAAACTGCCAGTCCCTGCATCAAACGTCACACCTCTTGTACATCGCTGTAGTATCGGGTACTGCATCTTTTCCTATGTACAACAACATCATCCGCGAACAGCCTTACCTTTCTTCCGATGTTATGAAGCAGAACATTCATATTTATCGTGAATGATAACGGACCTGTAACTGGCGACAGGAATGCATCCGGCCATCCCTTAACATTAACCTTGCCAAATCCGGCCCTAACCATGCCGACTCTGCGAAACCGCGGGATAAAGGCACAAGCAGAAGAAGAAGAAGAGGTAACGGGCGTGTAACACTCCCTCGAGGCAAGCTCGAAGCTAGAGCCACATTTGACTATTTCCTTCTCTCAAGAGCAACGTACTCAGCTGTATTTGCTAGGAAGCGTTCAGTTGATCCACAAAGCAGGTCTGCTCGCATTTTGCTTACTAAATGGCACAGAAACCCCTTCAGAAATCAAGGAACAGGTGCCTCATGGATGAAAGAGACAGTTAATTTTCACAGGATGGTTGCCGGCTGTAGGAAATTTGCGGTTTCCAAATATTGCTTAATGCGGGAGACTAAAATGTGTTCAAATGGTTCTGAGCACTATGGGACTCAACTGCTGAGGTCATTAGTCCCCTAGAACTTAGAACTAGTTAAACCTAACTAACCTAAGGACATCACAAACATCCATGCCCGAGGCAGGATTCGAACCTGCGACCGTAGCGGTCTTGCGGTTCCAGACTGCAGCGCCTTTAACCGCACGGCCACTTCGGCCGGCTAAAATGTGTTCCATAATTCTACAAGAGTTTAGTGTAAACGATAAATTCCATTCTATAATCCCTCTTGAAAAGAGTAATGAGCTACGACTTTCTTCAGTCGATTTCTTCGAATCACTGCTATGAGCACAGTTTGTGTGTTTCTAAGACGCTTGTGTTACTGCCAATACAACAACGAAAAACTCTAGCTTAATAATTGTGTTGTTGTTGTAAAGGAGCGTTCCTTACTTGAGCCTACCGCTATGCAGGGTAAACCAGAACTCAACGAAAGAAATTTCGGAGATTGTTCACGGATAGCTTTTGAATATTTTGGTGTAAGAGACCCGTGGTTTCCAGAGGGGCGTTCCTGAGTAATAATGCCCTTACGGTTTATTTGGTTTGTTATCACAATTGCCTTTATTTTTGTGAAAATGAATTCACAATAGTGAAAAAGCTTGTAATATACAATCACCAAAACGTACAACACAAATCACGGAGACAGAAGCAAAATTTCTGAGATGCGATTGCCTTCACTACGGTGACACCTAAGCATAGCGTCGTTACACCGGTCTTACACTGTATTCAGTCAACACATACAAGAGAGGCGTGTATCGACCAACTCTTCATTAGTAAACCCAGACGTGCTGCTGTGTGTATCGCTATTAACGTACAACTAATACAGTCGAAAAAAAAAACCGACACAGCACCGAGCAATACTGAACGAAAGCCAGAAAGTGAAGAGTAAAGTGGGCATTATTGTAGTCAGCTGAGAGGACCGTGAGCGAGTGGAATAAGCTTGTTTCCGAACAAGACACACAACAGATACCGTCGCTATTTACAGTGTTGTGCATATATTTTCGCTGCAATGCAGATGTAAAGATAAATGTGGGTAAGAAATCAAACCAAACGCAATAACTCTGTAACAAGCCACCGGAGTCCTGGGTCACTGATACTAAAATACGAGGGCTATCCACAAAGTACATTGCGTTTTGGAATTAAAAATAAATAAAGTATTGGATTTTTTTTAATTATATACAGATGAAAGCCACACTTAAATACTACTTTTCTACATAGTTGCCATTTAAATTAAGGCACTTATCGTAGCGATGGACGAGCTTGGAAATTCCTTCGTCGTAAAATTCGGCTGCCTGCGCCTTCAACCACGTGGTTACCTCTTCTTTTGGGGCAGAAAAGGTGTGATTTTTGTGGATTTCCTGGAAAGAGGCACTACAATAAACTCTCAAAGGTATTGCCAAACTCTGCAGAACCTCAGAAGAGCAATACAAAACAAGCGCAGGGGAAAGTTGGGCTCAAAGATATTGCTGATTCACGACAACGCCCGGGCCCACACGGCAAATGCCACTCGTGAAGTTCTCGAATCTTTTAAGTGGGTGTTGTTTCCTCATCCGCCGAACAGTCCCGACCTGGCACCGAGCGACTTCCACTTATTCCCAGCAATGAAGAAGTGGTTGGCTATGCAGCGTTTTGATGACGACGCACAGCTTCAAGAAGAGGTAACCACGTGGTTGCAGGCGCAGGCGGCCGAATTTTACGACGAAGGAATTTCCAAGCTCGTCCATCGCTACGATAAGTGCCTTAATTTAAATGGCAACTATGTAGAAAAGTAGTATTTAAGTGTGGCTTTCATCTGTATATAATAATAAAAATTTCCAATACTTTATTTATTTTTAATTCCAAAACGTAATGTACTTTGTGGATAGCCCTCGTACACAAAACGTATTTCTGAACAACCTCTGATATTTTTTCGGTAGAGTTTGATTGCTCCCGTGCACGTAATTTTCAGGGGGAAGAAAATTAGTGTTCGACAATTCAATGACTCAACTGAGGCGCTAGGGCTCTGTCCTGCCGCACAAAAAACACTGTGTACAAGAACAAATGCTTTTCGTCGCTAAGGTTAGGATAAAAAACGCTGTAATTGGTCTGTGGATCAATGCTGAACCACCATCACATGCAGGAAAAGATATGCTCTTTATTCCTCTCTTTTTATTTACCTTTCTGTATGCTTATAGCTGTATTCACTGTTTTCCAGTTTAGTTACAATCGATTTCAATGACGAATGGCTCCGTACACAACCACAAAGATGCGAGGTTCGATGTACACCTGCAATATAATCATCTGATAGACAGCGTAACGAAACTGCTCAGAAATCTATGTCCCTGACGTAAATCTATAGCAGAGTTACGGACGCAGAAGGACGTTTTTGGGCAACACAAATCTCGTCTAAAAAAGTCGACATAGATTCCGTAAACAGCGATCTTGAGAAACGCTGCGTGATCTGTTAGTCCATGAAATCCAGAGCGCCGAAGACGAACTATTTTGTATGGCTCAGTAGTCGGGGGCATGTCTTTGAAATGGATGCAACCTCGGAGACTTGTATGTTCCTCATATACCCCAGTTATCCAAGCGGGGAAATGGGACCTGTGGCTTAAATTGTAATTCGAACCACGTGTCGGACTTGGCGACTGATCACATCTCCACATCTCAGAAAGATGATGGCCAGATTAAACATATGCTGAGAAGTTCCTGGACCGGCAGGGATTCGAACCCGCACTTCTCACTTCTGAGACACGTGCACTATCACTAGCCCACAAGGCCCGCCTAGCACGAAAGACGAAGGCGGCCCAGGTTGGTGCTGAGTTCTACATCTACATCTACACTGAGACTCTGCAGGCCACCGTAAGTTGCGTGGCGGAGGGTACGCTGTACCACTACTTGTCATTTCCCCTCCTGTTCCACTCGCAAATAGAGCGAGAGAAAGATGACTGTCTGTACGCCTCCGTATGAGCCCTACTTTCTTGTATCTCACCTTCGTTGTCCTTGCGTGCAATGCATGTTGGCGGCAGCACAATCGGTCGCAGGCAGCTTCAAATGCCGCTTCTCTACATTTTCTCAACTGTGTTTCCCGAAAAGAACGCCGCCTTGACATCCCCAAGGCGTTCGATACAGTTCTGCAACCTCGTTCAGTAAACAATATACGAATGACTGATAGAACTAGCAAATGGAATTCGTGACGGTGTTATTAACGGGGCGAAATCTACAGATGTTAGGGGAATTTCGAGGGTATCCCAAAACGAGTGTTAAAGGGCCGCTATCGTTAACAATGTATGTAAAAGATCTAGGGGAGTACGTCGGGAGCTCCATGAAGCTGTTCGTGGACGTCGGCGTTTTCTGTAGGAAGGTTACAACGCTAGAGGGTTAGCGAAATGCAGAAAGACCTGCAGATGATCTACGATTACTGCAGGAACTGGCAGTAAATAAATGCAACGTATTCCGGATTAATAGGCGCAGAAATCCACTACTGTCCGATTATGCTATTGGTGGCAAATCACTGGAAACATTAAGTATCTTAACATACCTAGGACTAGCTGTCCGGAGTAACCTAAAGTGGAATGACCACAGAAAGCACTGTACGAAAAGCAGGTTTGAGGCTGATATAAACTGGGAGAATCTTTAAGAAAATGTAATTCATCTACGTAAGAAGTAAACTAAAAAACACTTGTAAAATACATTCTTAAATTTTGCTCATCAGTTTGGTATAGTTAGGATTAGATTTATTAAAAGATGCAATGCTGCAACAAAGAGCAAGAGATCTGACGAAGAGCGGTATGTTTCATCAGGGACTCGTCGAGTCGGCGCGAGAGCGTTACGGAGCTGCTCAGCAAAATCCAGTGGCAGACGCTACGAATGAGGCACTGTGCAGCACGGAGAACTTGGTGTTGCGATTCTTACAGGACCAATCAGGTAACGTATACCTTCTCCCACACTCGTCTTGTGAAATTACCACAACGAGAAAATCGGTTAACTTAGCGCCCACGCCGAGCTTTACCGGCAACCATTCTTGCCATGCGCCATTTACGAATGGAATAGGGAAGGTAGGATAACATAGTGCCACGTAAGATTGCATGAGGAATGCAGGGATAGATGAAAACATATAAACGTCAACCAACAATTCGCGCTAGACAAGCAGCTAGCTTTCTATTTCCCCACAGTCAAATGGTTCACATGGCTCGGAGCACTATGGGACTTAACTTCTAAGGTCATCAGTCCCCTAGAACTTAGAACTACTTAAACCTAACTAACCTAAGGACATCACACACATCCATGCCCGAGGCAGGATTCGAACCTGCGACCGTAGCGGTCGCGCGGTTCCAGACTGTAGCGTCTAGAACCGCTCGGCCACCCCGGCGGCTTTCCCCACAGCCACAGCAGGCTACAACAGAGTACTACTGGAAGCTTTCTAGTCAGGGATGGGGTATATTTTTGAGTGTACGTGGCAGAGCTGTTGCGTATTAGCCAGATTTCTCACACGAATCATAATTTGGAGTCCATTGACCTTAAGTTGGAGCTAACAGTTTATCTGTGGCAGGAAGGAGCACACAGGCAACTTCGTAAGTAATGACGTGTACGCCACAGGGATATCTGATGAGGGACGTACTGATCGACATACATCTTAGAAACGTGACAGACAAAATTAGTTGCCTAGTCAAAATTTAAGCATTTGCCTAAGTGGAACTATTACCTCATAAAAGTGTAATAATATCTATAACGCCAACTGCATCTATAGTCCTAAGGCACCTGACAGAGTGTGGCAGAAGGTACCTGTAGCATTTACAGTATTTCCTGTCCCATTCGCGAGCGGAGTGCTGATACACCCACTGCTGGTGAGTCCTCATGTGAGCTTGAATTTATCTGATTTTTCAGCTATGATCATCGCACGAGGTATTTGTGTGAGGATGTAATGTGTTACTTGAAACGTATGTTCTCCAAATTTTAACGGCAATCTCCCCCGTAGTCTCTCTTGGGCCATCTGTCACTGGTGTTTCATGGCCGGACTCGCGCTAACTTAACTGTTCTTTGGTTCTTCCCTGTCTCCTCAAATAATTTTACGGGCTTACAGTCGCCATCTGAAGATGCAAGTAAACCTAGAAAAAAGACCAGCCTGGCGCAAAGAATGATAAGTAGCAGAGACATGTCAAGTCGTGCTGTGATCAACTATTCCACTATACGTCTAATGAGTCTTAACTGAAATCAGCCATTCTACTTGCGACTAACAATGATTCTGACTTCTGCGAATTGGAGGAAGTTTCTCTCTAAACAGCGTCTACCTACATCTTGACATTATCGTACCATTTACTAAATTAAGTGATTTTATTTGATGAAAACCTGTACAGTTTTTTCACCGCTGATGCAGGTTGTGGATTAAGGAAATACGGCATAATGGTTTCGAATGCTGTTACGGTAATGAAATAACGATCTGCCGCATGTTGCCCCTGGCAGTCTTCGTAAGCCTGTCTAACCGCTAATATACAGATCCTCTGCCTCTCTTCTCATTCTTCGAAATGTTACCCGCAGTCGTTATTAAACATATAAAAATTTCACGGTACGGTCAAAACTCATAGCTGTAATTTAGAGTAACAATTATAATCTACATGCTTCACTGTGTCGATAGGTGTATTGTACATAGCAAATGCTGCGCAATATTAGTTTCATCAGAAACATAGCATGTTCACGTCTTTGGCTTTGTTGCATATCATCCATTGCTTTGCCCCCGTAACTTGTGCCGGAAAGTTTCTCAACTGCCACATCTCCCTTTCTCTTTTTTAAAGCGGTTCATTTCTGTTTCCATGTATAATAGTGCAAGTAGAAATAAGAGTCATACCACTGGGTATTTTGATTTTCATAGACACCTCTCATTCGAAAACATTTAGTAGCCAAAGCCCCCGCACCGTCAATAGTATCAGTTTTAACCGTATAAGAGCTGAGGTAACAGCAATTTTTCATCATTAGATAATTCCTGAAAAGAGTATCTTAATACTACATTTACTGAGAAGTTAAGAGAAATTTTCACAACGATAGCCATATGATGTGATAAAACTAAATTCAAAAACTGCCATCACAGTGTCCTGTCACCGCCGGCCGCGGTGGCCGTGCGGTTCTAGGCGCTCCAGTCCGGAGCCGCGCTGCTGCTACGGTCGCAGGTTCGAATCCTGCCTCGGGCATGGGTGTGTGTGATGTCCTTAGGTTAGTTAGGTTTAAGTAGTTCTAAGTTCTAGGGGACTGATGACCACAGCAGTTGAGTCCCATAGTGCTCAGAGCCATTTGTCCTGTCACCTCTATTGGCATGTAAACATGACATAGTGATGCCGAAATGCCCATTACAAGTAGATGTAGACTATGCTAGGGAGAATGTTTTCATTTAAACAAATGGACTCTACATTTCTTTTAGAACAACCACAATTGCTTGCAAATCGAGAAACTTAAACACCATACGATATCAGCCAAGCAACAAAGTAATAGTCCCGAGTATATTACCAACTGATGGAACCTTGTCAGATGTCTTGAGCGATGCTTGTAATATCACAGACGTCCGCGTTTCGAGCACAACAAAGCTCTTTTGAACGCGGAAGAATTTTGAATATCACAATGCTTAATAGACATTGAGCCATTGCAGGTGAAATATACTTGCCTCCCTTCCATCTATCGTGACAGAAATCACATACCTTGTTTGTCTGCAATGTGGCAAACTTAAGAGAAAAATGAAAACTGTTAAAAGTATCATACTTTATTATATAGAGGTTTCTGGCGACGATATTCTTGGATAAAACGTTCGCAGTGTACTTGTCACGTAAAATCTGGGTAGCAATCTCCCGCTTTTAACGAAATCTTTCTCAGAAACAATAACTGCCTTTGTTGCTATTGTGATAACCATTTATAGCTCATATATGGCTTGTGACTGATGGGGGAACGTCGTTATTTCTTCAGGTTTCCAGAGATTGTGCGCTTTTATGCGCTGGTGGTGCCATTGTTCTCATAGGAAAGTAAACGTACTGGGATTCTGTTGTTGAAGAAGTAGTAGAAATTAGAATGTGCGAGAACAATCTCAACAGCGGCTATAATCTTAGTAATGGGTGGAGGTGAGCTCTCGACGCTAAGAAGGTACAGGGAAATGTGCTGAACTGTTTACGTTCCTACGAGATGGCTGGCACCATCAACGCAGTCATGAACACAATCTCAGACAGCATAACGTAATGACAACGTCCGCAATCATAAGCCATCTATGGATTATAAATGGTTACCACAACAGCAGTCAGTTGTTCCTGAGGAATACGGTGGAGGGTTTCGTTGAAAGCGGGAGATTATTAGCCAGATTTGACGGGACAAGTAAAGTGAGAATGTTTTATGTAGTGCCATATTTTCTTTAGATGTATAAGGCTGTTGACACAAAAATTTTGATAAAGAGGGAATCGAGATAAAATAGCCGATCCCAAGGAAGTTTTAAATCAATGAATATAGAAGGTAGCGAAGAATTTCTCTACTACGAAGAAACGGGATGCTAATGAATGTTATTGCAGAATCGTTGCCATTCAGGAAGAATTACGCCACATGAAAATGAAAAACAACTGCGGTTCCATCACCAGTACGCTCTTTACACTTTTGCCATGGAATGAACCTTATGAAGGAGCTTTGTCGTCGAACAGTGCTTGGCCAGGAACTGTCTGCGTGTAGCAATGGCTGATATCAGGGACGATTCTCAGGACATCCGCCATTCTCTTATAGATCACCATCCATCTAATCCATTGGGGTTTCTTTTAGAAAATCTCAACGGCGCTCAACACTGAGGCTGGTGAAAAGTTATTTTTCAGGACAAAAGAGAAAACAAAGAACAGGGCTGCGTTGTGAATTACTCTTATGTTCCATCAACTTCATTTTCAACAGCTTTGTCATCAGGAATACAGGCTTATTGTAAGGAAGTTCACTGCAATTTCGACGAGCTGCAAATGTTTATCTGCCAAATTTGGCTCATGTATGTTGGGAAAAACACACAGATTGCCGTTTTTGGAGTGTTGAAATCGCAGTGAAGCACTTACCTAAAAGCTGAAGCCTTAGTGGTGAAGCTGTGCTTAGAAATGTACAGTGATGGCGCGAGAACGTCCATTCATTTAATCATTTCGGTTTCGCAAAGAATAGCCATTATGGTACAATAGGAAAATGACTCAAGCATGGTTGTAGGACGGAAGTCATTTCTTACATCTGATACCTGCTGTGTAGCTGTCTTTTATCTGCGCTATTCCTCTAAATATCGATACATTAGCTCTCAATTAACTTAATTCCGCCCGAACAGGCCATGAAGGCCCAACGGTAGCGACCGACCGCCGTGTAATCCTCACCCACAGGCGTCACTGGATGCAGATGTGGAGGGGCATGTGGTCAGCACACCGCTCTCCCGGCCGTACGTCAGTTTAGGAGACCGGAGCCGTTACTCCTCAATGAAGTAGCTCCTCGGTTTGCCTCACAAGGGCTGAGTGCACCCTGCTTGCCATAAGCACTCGGCAGACCGGATGGTCAGCCATCCAAGTGCTAGCCCAGCCCGGCAGCGCTTAACTTCGGTGATCTGACGGGAACCGGTGTTACCACTGCGGCAAGGCTCTCGATTCACTCGTTATGTTCACGCAGTGAGAGGGCTCTTGGACACAAAAACGTAGAAACTCATGATCTGAGCATATGAAGATGAGAGATTACCCGCTACAAACTGATTATGTATTGCAAAACACTCACAACAAAAAACAATTATTTGTGGTAATCATATTAATACAAAATATTGTATTTCACGGTCACGGAATTGTGTCAGAGTTCTTTTTATTCTGTGGTCTTCAGTTCGAAGATTGGTTTGATGGAGCTCTCCCCGCTACTCTATCCTGTCCAAACATTTTCGTCTCCGAATAACTACTGCAACCCACATCCACTAGAATCTGCTTACTGTACTCGTCTCTTGGTATCCCACTGCAATTTTCACCGCCCACACTTCCTTCGAATACGAAACTGAAAATATCTTGGTGTCTCAGAATGTGTTCCATCAACCGATTCCTTGTTTTAGTCAAGGTATGCCACAAAATTATTTTGTTCGGAAACGATTTTCTTGCCATTGCCATCCTCTCTAATACTGGTATCATAAGTAATTCTACTGCCCAAACAGCAAAAGTCATTTAATACTTTTAGTGCCTAGTTCCTAATCTAATTACCTTAGCACCGCCTGATTTAATTCGACTATATTCCATTATCTTTGTTTTGGCTAAAAAATGGTTCAAATGGCTCTAAGCACTATGGGACTTAACATCTGATGTCATCAGTCCCCTAGAACTTAGAACTACTTAAACCTAACTAACGTAAGGACATCACACACATCCATGCCCGAGGCAGGATTCGAACCTGCGACCGTAGCAGTCACGCGGTTCCGGACTGCAGCGCCTAGAACCGCGTGGTCACCGCGGTCGGCTATCTTTGTTTTGCTTTTGTTGATGTTCATCATATATCCTCACTTAGAGGCACTGTCAATACTGTTCAACCGTTCTTACAAGTCATTTGCTGTCTCTGACAGAATTACATTGTTACCGGCAAACCTCAAAGTTTTTATTTTTTCTCCCTGAACTTTAATTCCTTCTCTAAATTTTTCTTTGGTTTCCTTTACTTCTTGCTCAAAGTAAAGATTGAAAAACTTCGCGGATAGGCTGCAACCCTGTCTCCTCCCTTGTCAACCGCTGATCCATTTCATGCCCCTAGACTCTAATAGCTGCCGTCTTGTTTCCATACGTATTGTAAACAACTTTTCGCTCGCTGTATTTCACCACTGCCATTTCGAAACCGTTCCGTGCTATCTTTTCCGGTGGTTCGTGCTTGTCTTCTTGTAATAGAGACTGACAGTCGATTTACATTGTACAATGACGTCTTGCGTTGTATGTGTAATTTCTATTTCCTTTAAGCCGTTTCCCACTTCCATAAAAACAGAAACCCTCCTTATTAGGTTTTAATGAAAAGAAGAAGGGGAATAAGAGTTTCTGTGTTCGGAAGTGTGCAGACAAGTAATTCCCATCTAACAGGAGAAAATATGATCGGGGTCATTAATGCGTCTTCTGTCTTTGACGAACCTTTTGGTGTATGAAGGGTACGAAACGGAATTATGTTCGAGATCCAGTTGCGAATACTGTGCCAAAAAAAAAAAAAAAAAAAAAAAAAGTATTCGGGTACCTGGATATATCGACTTTCGAACGTCTTAGGTAGACGAAATTCTATGATAACAATAACGTACACTTTAGTATTATTTTCTATTGTGAAACACAAGGAGATTTAACACTAAACACATTGAGCCACATGAAGTAAAATTTGGGATAGTCCCCCGTTTTCGACATCTATTAATTGTTTGGGTAATTGACAATGCGTATTCAGACACCTAAATTCCTTTTAATACATTTGAATGGTTCCCGTGTGAAAACTCTTGTGCTGATGTACATCGAAGGTATCTATGAATTCACAAAATGGATTCTGCCACAAAACATAGACGTTGTAATTTGTGTTGGGACATATTACCGCTTGAATATCAACGTACGGAAATGGTTGAAAATGCGGGATGAATCCGTCTCACAAAGAAACTGTAAAGCCAAAATATTTGGGTTTACAACATTTTTACACTCACTGTTTGCATTAAACAGGTCAAAGCACGATGATGGCAAAGCTCTGCGTCCTCGAGTTGATGGATATTTAAAGAAAAGTAACAATCACGCCAAGACTACCACAATGGTATGTTAGGCGTGGCCTCTGGTTCGTGCGCGGAAAATGAACTTTCCAGGCAGCTAATAGACGCAGCTTATCAGTTTTCACCTACTCATGACTTTGAAAGAGATAAAAGTCGTAAGTATGAGAAAACTGCCAACCTGGCATTGAACGCCGAACGTACGTATTCATAGTCGGATATTTACCTACCTATTCGTTGTTTCTCTTCGTTCCTCAATAATCTTCCTTTCTCTTACGATTTGATGTGTTTCCAGCTTGATTCCGTTCCAGCTTCAATACCACATTCTTCACGCAATGAGAAAAATCATCTGCCAATAAAATGTCTACAGAAGCTTCAGGCACAGCTGAGGATGTCAATTATTCCTGAACTGGTGTATGTCCTGAAATTAACGTGTTATCTCGGAGTACACATATAACGCTACCATGTTCTTCTGAGCGCTTACTACCACATGCCAACGTTTAAGCGCTGCAGACAAAGATATTGAAATCAGTACCCCCTCTTCCCCTCCCGTTATTCAGAAACAGTTTAAGACTACAAAATGGGTCTTGCTCAAATTTGTCACATTTGATACTGAATTCGCTCCAGAATTAAGTGCTTTCCTAGGCGATCTCTCTCGCAGTGATTAATGCAGAATGAATTGGAAAGAACCAGGTCACTCCTTTTTTTAAATTTATTTTTATTAGAACATCTGTGTAGCCGAATGGTTAGCGTCGCTGCCTTAGGTGAGAAAGAACCCGGGTTCGATCCCCAGTACCTCCTCAGGTGTTTTCTGAAACAGGGAAATCTGAAACTGGGTCCACTCATCCTCATGAGGCTGAATGCGGAGCTGCTGGAATAAAGAAGCAGCGACAACACCAGGATTCATCTACTGGCAGTAAATGCTGGAGGCATTGGCGACATGCTGGTCACATGTCCCATTATCGTAGATCGCTCCTCGTACTGCCTTATGGGCAGTAGTCTCCCACTCGGAACAGGCTTAAGGCCTAATCCGTCAGTGATGTTTACACTATTTAAGAAAGAGTAAAAGAACGGGAGCAGACAAGCTGTTCAGTTTCCTAGAGAATATGCTAACTTCATACGTTATGATATTCTTGGAGGAAAAGAAGATCCTATCAAGGAAACTGCATAGACTGAGGAAAAATCACACTCCTATGAAAGAAAACTTGCTTTACACTCGATCGCTTGCAAATAGTAGATGCAGGTGAAGTAGCAGATTCTGTCTGTCTACATTTCTGAAAGGTCATCCAACGCTCTGCCAAATTGGCAACTTACAACCAGGATACTATGATATGGAGCATGGGAACATTTATGTGATTGACCCTAAGAATTTCAGAGGTCTGACAATTGTCGAAAGTGCTTTGTTTGTTGTTATAAGTTCATGAAGGTTTTTAGTTTGTGTTTTAGGAAGAAATGTATCGTACCTGAGGAGATAGACAATTTATTTTTGTTAAATCAAAGGACAGTTAAATCTGAAGTCGCAGAAACGGAAACTTGAGCCTCTTGTAAGAAAGTGATACGATATGTATTTCGGATGTAAGGTTGGCGACCTTGGTAATAATTATGTCCCCTTGGGTATGCTGTCCGTCATTACTATATTCTTCAAAGGCCATCGTCACATACCTGTCCAATAAAAGGGAGGGGCTGTTAGGCCTGTATGTCTCAGTGAAGAATTGCGTGCTGTGAATGTGACAGTGAATGAAGACGAATGCAGTGGCGAACACGCAGAAGGTGATGAAGAAGATAGGCACGCTGACATAACATTTCAGGACCACTGTTAATTAAATGAGCCTCACTACAGTTTCAGGGGATCACAGCAATATTCTTCGTGATTCAAGTTTCTTGCAGCAACAAACTGAGATTTTACTTTCGTAATTAAAAGAATGCAATTGTCTTCTTCGAGTTACGAAAGTGATGGTTTATCGTGAACCATAGGCTTGGATCTACTTTTATAATAATCGCTTCTTTGCTTCTTTTGTGCACTGACATACGTTTTTGCCGTTTGCATTTGGAAGAATTGTTGCGAGATACACCGATAAGCCAAAACATTATGACCACAGCCCACCACGATGTTGGGAACCGCTTGGTGGCGTTGCGCGCTAGTGATGCGGTTGCGAAAGTATGTAAGCGGAGCAGACACGGAAGGGGACCACACTAGCGAATATATAGACTGCAAATGGGGAAATCCATTGTGACACGCAGATTGTTATTATGCGGATCCTGTAAAAGAGTATCTCGATAACGGCGAAGCTGGTCGAATATTCACGTGCTACTGTCATCAGCATCTACGGAGAGAGAGGTAGAAGGACAGTGAAACTACCACTAGGCCCTAAATCGTTGGACCGCCCTCTGCTCTTCACAGAACGTGGGGTTCGGAGGCTTGGTTGCTCTGTAGAGCAGAAAGGGTTTCGGAGCACACCGTTGTTCATCGTACAGGGTTACTACAAATGATTGAAGCGATTTCACAGCTCTACAATAACTTTATTATTTGAGATATTTTCACAATGCTTTGCACACACATACAAAAACTCAAAAAGTTTTTTTAGGCGTTCAAAAATGTTCGATATGTGCCCCTTTAGTGATTCGGCAGACATCAAGCCGATAATCAAGTTCCTCCCACACTCGGCGCAGCATGTCCCCATCAATGAGTTCGAAAGCATCGTTGATGCGAGCTCGCAGTTCTGGCACGTTTCTTGGTAGAGGAGGTTTAAACACTGAATCTTTCACGTAACCCCACAGAAAGAAATCGCATGGGGTTAAGTCGGGAGAGCGTGGAGGCCATGACATGAATTGCTGATCATGATCTCCACCACGACCGATGCATCGGTTTTCCGATCTCCTGTTTAAGAAATGCCGAATATCATGATGGAAGTGCGGTGGGGCACCATCCTGTTGAAAGATGAAGTCGGCGCTGTCGGTCTCCAGTTGTGGCATGAGCCAATTTTCCAGCATGTCCAGATACACGTGTCCTGTAACGTTTTTTTCGCAGAAGAAAAAGGGGCCGTAAACTTTAAACCGTGAGAATGCACAAAACACGTTAACTTTTGGTGAATTGCGAATTTGCTGCACGAATGCGCGAGGATTCTCTACCACCCAGATTCGCACATTGTGTCTGTTCACTTCACCATTAAGAAAAAATGTTGCTTCATCACTGAAAACAAGTTTCGCACTGAACGCATCCTCTTCCACGAGCTGTTGCAACCGCGCCGAAAATTTAAAGCGTTTGGCTTTGTCATCGGGTGTCAGGACTTGTAGCAATTGTAAACGGTAAGGCTTCTGCTTTAGCCTTTTCCGTAAGATTTTCCAAACCGTCGGCTGCTTGCTTTATTCGTCGACTTCCGCGGGCTACGCGTGAAACTTGCCCGCACGCGTTCAACCGTTTCTTCGCTCACTGCAGGCCGACCCGTTGATTTCCCCTTACAGAGGCATCCAGAAGCTTTAAACTGCGCATACCATCGCCGAATGGAGTTAGCAGTTGGTGGATCTTTGTTGAACTTCGTCCTGAAGTGTCGTTGCACTGTTATGACTGACTGATGTGAGTGCATTTCAAGCACGACATACGCTTTCTCGGCTCCTTTCACCATTTTGTCTCACTGCGCTCTCGAGCGCTCTGGCGGCAGAAACCTGAAGTGCGGCTTCAGCCGAACAAAACTTTATGAGTTTTTCTACGTATCTGTAGTGTGTCGTGACCATATGTCAATGAATGGAGCTACAGTGAATTTATGAAATCGCTTCAATCATTTGTAATAGCCCTGTATATTGTTGAACATGGAGTTCCGCAACAGACAACTTCTTATGTTGACCCAACGACATGTCAATTACGATTGCAGTGGTCACAGAACCTTCGGGATTCGACCGTCGATCAATGGAAACGTGCCGGCTCTTCGGGCGAATCACATTTTTGCTACCCTAGGTCGCTGGTCGTTTCCACAAACCCCGTCATCGAGGTGAACGGCGGCTCGAAGCGGGTAGCGCCTCACGGACGCAGGCTAGTGGAGCAGTGTTACACTGTGAGATACATTTTACTACGCTTGTATGGGACCTCTGGTAGTAATCGAAGAACGCTGAAACACCTGCATTCCTTCAAGCTTGGTGTCTTCCCCGACGGTGAGGTCATTTTTCACCAGTATAATTGTCCGTGTCTTGGAGCCAGATCCGTGCTACAGTGGTTTAAGGAGCATTTCAGTGAACTCACAATGTCTCGGCGACAAAATTCGCTTGCTGTAGCTCCTATGGAACCCATCTGGGTCGGTATCGGACAACATCAGCGCTTACGCAAATCAACGGCCCGTTATTTGCGCGAATTACGACCTGTGCGTAGACATCTAATGCCACATGCCATCGCAAACCTACCAACAAATAGTCGGATCCCTGATACGCAGAATAAGTGATGTATTTCGTTCCAAAGACGGACAGACAAACTACTAAGCAGGAGATCATAATGTTTTAACTCATCAGTGTACATACAGTATAACACATAATGTTGCTGCTGTCGTCTGCAGTCCGAAGAATAGTTTGGTGCAGCTCTCCACGCTAGTCTATCCTGTCCCTCAACAATTATGGTACTTCCATGACCAAACTTATTATTCCTTGATGCCTCAAAATACGTCATAGCAATCGATTCTGTCTTTTAGTCAAGGTTTGTCATACATTTCTTTTTTCCTCAATTCCATTCGGTGTATATTCATTAGTTATTCTATATACCGATCTAAGTTTCAGCATTCTTCTGCAGCACCTACAGCTGCATGGTTACTCCGCAATTCACAATGAAGTGCCCGGCAGAGGGTTCATCGGACCATCTTCAAGCTGTTTCTCTACGGTTCCATTCTCGAACAACGCGCAGAAGAAACGAACACTTAAAACTTTCCGTGCGAGTTCTGATTCCTCTCCATGTAGGTGGGTGTCAAAAAATATTTTCACACTCTGAGGACAAAGTTAATGATTGATATTTCGTGAGAAGGCCCTGCCGCAATGAAAATCGTCTTAGCTTTAATGACTGCCACCCCATTTCTCGTATCATATCCGTAGCCCTGTCTCGCCTATTTCGCGATAATACAAAACGAGCTGCCCTTCTCTGAACTTTTTCGATATCCTCCGTCTATCACATCTGATACGGGTCCCACACCGCACAACAGTACTCAAGTATAGTTGTAGAGAGACTGAATATTGTAACCCCCTAATCTTCCAAAAGTAAACAAGAAATTTACCTGTTCAAAAAAGCGGATAAAAATTCGCTTGACGACCTCCTGAGAGACAATCTCCACTCCTTCCAAATTAACAATGTAAGTGCAGACCAGATACGGCTTGAATTCAAAGAAAGAGTATCGGTAGCAATTGAGAGATTTATACCAAATAAATTACCAAACAACGGAGTTGATCCTCCTTGGTACACAAAACGGGTCACAACACTGCTGCGGAAGCAACGAAACAAACGTGCCAAATTCAAACAGACGCAAAATCCCCAAGATTGGCGATTTTTTACAGAAGCTCAAAAATTAGCCCGGACTTCAATGCGAGATGCCTATAATAGTCTCCACAATGGCGATTTTTTAAATTTAGCGCGGATTTCAATGCGAGATGCTTATAATAGCCTCCACAACGAAACTTTGTCTCGAAATCTGGCAGAAAAATCCAAAGAGATTCTGGTCGTATATAAAGTATGCTAGCGGCAAGACACACTCAATGCCTTCTCTGCGCGATAGCAATGGAGACACTATCGAAGACAGTGCTGCCAAAGCAGAGTTACTAAACACAGCCTTCCGAAATGCCTTCGCAAAAGAAGACGAAGTAAATATTCCAGAATCCGAATCAGGAACGTCTTTCATCATGAGTAACGTGGAAGTAAATATCCTCGGAGTATGAAGCAACTTAAGTCACTTATTAAAACCAAGTCTTCTGGTTCAGACTGTATACCACTTAGAGTATGCTGATGCAAAAATTCCATACTTAACAATCATATACAACCGTTCGCTCGACGAATGATCCGTACCCAAAGACTGGAAAATTGCACAGGTCACACCATTACTAAAGAATCGATATGCAGCAGGATTTTGGAACATATATTTTGTTTGAACATTATGAATTACCTCGAAGAAAACGGTCTATTGACACACAGTCAACATGTATTTAGAAAACATCGTTCTTGTGAAACACAACTAGCTCTTTACTCGCATGAAGTGATGAGTGCTATTGACATGGAATTTCAGTTTTATTCCGTATTTTTGAATTTCCGGAAGGCTTTTCACACTGTACCACATAAGCGACTTGTAGTGAAATTGCGTGCTTATAAAACATCGTCACAGCTGTGTGTCTGGGTTCGTTATTTCCTGTCAGAGAGGTCGCAGTTCATAGTACTTGACGGAAAATCATCGAGTAAAGCAGAAGTGATTTCTGGCGTTGCCCTAGGTAGTGTTACAGGCCCTTTGCTGTTCCTTATCTATATAAACTATTTGGAAGACAATATGAGCAGCTCTCTTAGTTTGTTTGCATATGACGCTGTCATTTATCGAATGATAAAGTCACCAGAAGACAAAAAAATTGCAAAACTATTTAGAAAAGATATCTGTATGACCCGAAAACTGGCAATTGACCCTAAATAATGAAAAGTGTGATGTCATCAAAATGAGTGCTAAAAGAAATCCGTTAAACTTCGGTTACACGATAAATCAGTCAAATATAAATACCTAGGAATTACAATTACGAACAACTTAAATTGGAAGGAACACATAGAAAATGTTATGGGGAAGGCTAACCAAAGACTGCGTTTTATTGGCAGGACACTTAGAAAATGTAACAGATCTACTAAGGAGACTGCCTACACTACGCTCCTCTTTTAGAATACTGCTGCACGGTGTGGGATCCTTACCAGATAGGATTGACGGAGTACATCGAAAAATGTCAAAGAAGGGCAGTACTCTTTGTTTTATCGCGAAATAGGGGAGAGAGTGTCGCTGAAATGACACAGGATTTGGGGTGGACGTCATTAAAACAAAGGCGATTTTCGTTACGGCGGAATCTTCTCATGAAATTCCAATTACCAACTTTCTCCTGTGAATGCGAAAATATTTTGTTCATACCGACCTACATAGGGAGGAATGATCAGCATGATAAAATAAAGGAAATCAGAGCTCGTAAGGAAAGATATAGGTGTTCGTTCTTTCCGCGCGCTATACGAGATTAGAATAATAGAGAATTGTGAAGGTGGTTCGATGAACCCTCTGCCATGCACTTAAATGTGATTTGCAGGATATCCATGTAGATGTAGATGTAAATGTAGAAGAGGGTGGACAGGTGTAGTGTAAGCAGTCTCTTTAGTAGACTTGTTGCATATTCTAAGTGTTCTGCCAATAAATCACAGTCTTTGATGTGCTTTCCCAGAATATTATCTATGTGATCGTTCCAATTTGTTATTCGTAACTGTAATCCCTAAGTTTTTGGTTAAATGTATAGCCTTTAGTTTTGTACGTTTTATACTGTATCCAAAGTTTTGCGAATTGCTTTTAATACTCATGTGGACGACTTCACACTTTTCATTGTTTAGAGGCAATGGCAACTTTTCATACCATACTGATATGTTTTCGAAATCGTTTTGCGATTCATTTTGATGATCTGATGACTTAATAAGACGATAACTGACAGCATCATTCTGCAAACAATCTAAGAGGGCTGCTCAGATGTCTCCGAAATATTTTTATAGACCAAGAACAGCGGAGGAGCTGTAACACTTCCTTGGGGAACGCCAGATATTATTCTGTTATACTCAGCGCGTTTCTGTCAGTGACTACGAACTGTGACCTTTGTCACAGGAAATCACGAATCCAGTCGAGCAACTGAGACGATACTCCACAGGTACGCAATTTGGTTAGAAGTCGCCTTCTGGAAATCTAAAAATATGGAACGAATTTGACATCCGCTGCCGATAGCATTCATTACTTCGTGAGAATAAAGATATAATTGAGTTCCGCAAGAACGACATTTTAAGAATTCGTGTTGGCTGCCTGTCAATTAATCGCTCCATTTGAGGTATCCGATACTGTTCGAACACAGCATATGTTCCAAAATCCTATTGCAAATCAACGTTAGCGATGTGAGTGTGTACTTCAATGGATAACTTCTACTTCCTTTCTTCGGTTCTGGTGTGACTTGTGCAACTTTCCAGTCGTTAGGTACGGATCTTTCTACGAGCGAGCAGTTGTATATGATTGCTAAGCATAGGGCTATTGTATCAGCATACTCTGAAAGGAACCCGACTAGTATACAATTTGGACTAGAGACCTTCCCTTTATTTAGTGATTCACAGCTTCACTGCTTGCTCAATGTACAGATCGAATTAACACTGGGGAGTGTTTACAACCCTGTCTCACTGCATTCTCAGCTGTTGCTTCCCTTTCATGTCCCTCGACTCTTATAATTGTAGTTTGATTTCTGTCCAGGTTCCGAATAACCTTTCATTTGCTGTACTTTATCCCTGATACCTTTAGAAGTTCACGGAGTGTATTCCGGATAACACCGTAAAAAGTTTTATCCAAATCTACAAACCCTGTAAACGGAGGTTTATTTTTATTCAGTCTTTCTTGTAAGATAAGTCGAAGGGCAGTACTTTCTCTCGTGTCCCTATATTTTACTGGGCCTCAAACAGATCTTTCCCGAACTCTGAATACATAGGCCACCGTAATCGTATACGAAAACCTCTATTCCATCAAAACAGAGGCAGCTGCACAAATTTTGAAATTAGATCTGTATTCACAGGCAAGCTATGTTGCAGGAACAGTGTACATTGCTTTTGTAGCTGATTTTTTTTATTTTTTATTTTACTTTTTTAGTGGTGTTGTGGGATAGGACAGAAAAGGGCTAATATTGCTACGACGTATCATCCGTGACTCACTGCTTTTAGAAGTAGTATACTCTCACGTATTACTTATAGCTGATGCTGAGAAACATAGCACGTGGAGACGGGCAGATTCGCTAGGAGCGGCGGCAGGCGTCCCACGGCGCCGAGTAATAGGGTTGTCAGTTCGCTGATTTATGCCTCGCTCCCTCAGTTTCCCAGACCACAAACACTAGTTACCTCTGCTTTTTCTCAGATGAGAACATACCCAATAAATGGTGTCAAGTCTTTAGTGAAATCACGATACAACCACTCTAGCTTACGCTTCGTGTAGTTACTGAAAATGACTCGGCAGTTCCGTGGACAAGGACATCGTCGGCTTCTTTCGTTATCTTTGGCCAAATGAACGAACTGTTCCCAATGATTTCACTCGCAATGCAATTTACCCATAGGAGGACAATAAAGAAACTGTTGGCTGGTATGTTTAGAGAATTCTTTATACCTTATTGTTGGCGTTTTTCGGTTTTATGAAGAGGGACATTTCGTTTGTCACCGGCGTTTATTTTAAATATGTACGCTCCCGCAGCCGCTAACAGCTGTATGAATGTGAAAGTAGATATAGATTTGTTATTAGCCAGTAAACGTGAGATCAAAACAAAACATAGTATCTAATACGAAGGGAATAGGAACATTTACGAGAACCCAAGCTGTCTGAGGAGCTTTATGGATACCTTTTGAAAATCAACTGTAAATGAGTGATAAGAAGTTACGCCTAAATGCATTTTATACTTTTGTCCCAAATGTACACATATAATAATGTGAAGTTAGACAAAAGGTCGAGATAGGCGTTATTTCTCACTGGGGAACTGTGAACAATGTATGACCACGCATACGTGAACATTTGAAACGGAAAATATTGCGGTTCAATTTTAATTTAACTTATTTTCTTTCAATTTTATTAATTATCATGAGTTAAATAGATGCATCACAGCAACCAACATCGGAATTAAGAGGGAGAACTTTGAAATTTGTTTTAGCGTACTTTCGTAGTCGTTTTGACAGTGTGAGTGCGAATATCTAGCTCTTCCTCGAAGTCACAATGTTCTAGTAGCCCCTCACCTAAAAAACGTTGACTCTAAGGCAGAGAGAGTAGTAGTTCCGACTAACAGCTCAGGAAACAGGGCACGACACATATATAACAAACCGATAGACACATCACTTTGCAATTTTTGTAGTAAGTTCTTCCAGTATCAACGGATGAAAGCGGCATATAGTTCGGCTGTATGACGGAATTTGCTGTTGTGCGTAAGCAAACTAATGGGAATGAGTCCTAACAGAACTAGCATGCTCTAAAGTATCGAAAAGAGATATTGAATAAGACGTAACTTATAGGGTGCATACTTAACCGAGAAAATCAACACATCCAAATAACGGATCGGTGAGTGATATGGTACTCGAATGGGTGAATGTTTGCAATTATAATGTGTTCATCTAGAGTTATAGTGATGTAACTATGCTTTTTGAGCCGGCCGGTGTGGCCGAGCGGTTCTAGGCGCTTCAGTCTGGAACCGCACGACTGCTACGGTCGCAGGTTCGTGTCCTGCCTCGGGCATGGCTGTGTGTTATGTCCTTAGGTTAGATAGGTTTAAATAGTTCTAAGTTCTAGGAGACTGATGACCTCAGATGTTAAGTCCCATAGTGCCTAGAGCCATTTGAATTTATGCCTTTTGAAGTCGCAATGGGTTATAATATAGTTGTATTCAGCAGAGCAGTATTAGGCCTACATGAGCAAAATATGAAAGCGATCGTTGACGACACAGTGCAGTTTCAGTAGTCTTAGAAATCAACAATTTTTCCATTCGCCAGCTACTGCTACAAAAAGTCTGACAGTGAACATCAACGCGTGTGCAATCTCATCGCCCCACTTGCAAGAAAAACGTAGAAACTTATTTGCTTAGATGTATTGGGAGATACAAAAGTTACGCGTAGAGAATAGAAAGGCGTGTTGAAAAGTAATGCCTCCGAATTTTTCAATCTGTTCTCAATATCTGCTAAAATACAACATCCCATGCACACTACTCAGTCAACCTTCCTACTGCGGTGACGCAAGTTGCAGTCCTCTGCCGCTAGAGGACTCCGAATTGGAGCGTGTAACAAGGAGGTGTGTAAGGTAACTACGTCGGTGCATTCGGAACGGCGCGCTGTAATCCATCAGAAAATTGAAAGCACGAACACGAAGAATTCGTCCACACATGGAGGACTCCTTGCTCCAAAGCGCTGCGGCATCTGCAACAATCCGACGCCTTGAGTTCAATCTCATCGATCATCCTCCATACCATCCCGACTTGGCCCATCCAGTTTTCACCTGTTTCCAAAATTTAAAGAAAGTTTTCGAGGACTTCCCCTTTGATAGTGATGAACCGTTGCAAGCAGGGCTGAGGTTGTGGCTCTGTTAACAAAGTGAAACATTCTGCATTGACAGTACCTTCAAATTGGTTGGTTGATTGATCTAAAGGAGGGGACCAAACAGCGAGGCCGTCAGTGCCATCGGATTAGGGAAGGATGGGGCAGGAAGTCGGCCGTGCCCTTTCAAGGGACCCATCCCGACATTTTCCTGAAGCGATTTAGGGAAATTACGGAAAACCTAAACAAGGATGGCCGGACGCGGATTTGGACCGTCGTCCTCCCGAATGCGAGTAGAGTGTGCTAACCACTGCGCCACCTCGCTCGGTCTCCCCAAACTGGTCTCTCTCTGAAGGAAACGTGTTCGTCACTTGGGTGTCTATGTTGAGAAATAAATATGTAGGCAAGAAGAATAATCTACATCTACGTACATACTCCGCAAGTTATCGTAGAGCGCATGGTGAGGGTACCACATACCACTTTTAGTCATTTCCTTTCCTGTTTCAATCGCAGTTAGACTGAGGGAAAAACGACTGTCTATAAGCCTCCGTACGATTCCACTCGTCCTATCTTCGTGGTCCCTACGAGAAATGTACGTTGGCGGCTGTAGAAGCGATCTGCAGTCGGCCTCAAGAGCCGGTTCGTTAAATTCCCGCAATAGAAAAGAGCGTCGTCTTCCTTTCAGGAATCCCAATTGTAGAAGCATAATGTTAATTAAGTTTTTTATTTAAAAATCTCTAAGAGTTTTCATATTAAAATCCGGTGGCATTACTTTTCAGCACTCCGTCTTACTTACTCCTAATTACTAACACTTGCTGGCTTTTTTATTTTTTATTTTTTTTACAAAGGTAAGATCGTATGGTGTATCCAACAGAATTTATGACTAAACTGAGGATTTTCTAGCAGTGGGGACGCAGCATGTTACCTTGGATGGAGAGTCAACGACAGAAGCAAAAGTAATTTGAGGCGTGCCCGAGTGAAGTGTATTGTGCCACTTGCTGTTCATTTTGTATACTGCTGACCTGTCAAATCTGTCAGACAATATTAACCTCGGACTTTTTGCAGATGAAGCAGTTATCTTTAAAGAATATTGCTCAAGTGTGAGAAATCCATATCAAATAGGACCGACAGGGTATACTGAACGTATTCAAAGAAGGGCAGTACGAATGGTCACAGGTTCGATTGACTCGTGGGAGAACTTGACGGAATTGCTGAAAAATCCGAATTGCTGATCGCTAGAAGACAGACGTTAATTAACCCCCGAAGGCTAGTTGCAAAGTATCAAAAACTAATATTAAGTCAACAAACTAGAGATATGCTTCCGCGCATTGTGTATCATTCCCGCACAGATTGAGTAGACCAAGCGAGCATAGAGATATTTAAGCACTAATTTTTCCCGTCAGTCATACGCGACTGAAACGGAAAGAAATCTTATGATATGGTACAGTGTCAAGTACCCTCTGCCATGAACTTCTCAGCGGTTTATATAGTATAGAGGTAGAGGCATATGTGAAGCCTAGCCGCTCACCTAATAAACATTGACTCTAAGGCAGAGAGAGTAGTAGTTCGGACTAACAACTCAGAAACCAGGGCACAACACATATATAACAAACCGATAGATACATCACTGTGCAGAGCAATTTTTCTAGTACTTTCTTCCGGTATCAACGGATGAACGCGGCATATAGTTAGGTTGTATGACGGAATTTGCTGTTGTGTGTAAGCAAACAACTGGGAATGACGCTTAACAGAACTAGCATGCTCTAAAATATCGAAAAGATGTATCGAATAAGACGTAGCTTAAAGGGTGCATACTTAACCGAAAAAACTCGTGAGAGAGCTTGATGGAATTGCTGAAAAATCCGAATTGCTGATCGCTAGAAGACAGACGCTAATTAACCCCCGAAGGCTAGTTGCAAAGTATCAAAAACTAATATTAAGTCAAGAAACCAGAGATATGCTTCCGTGCATTGTGTATCATTCCCGCACAGATTGAGTAGACCAAACGAGCATAGAGATATTTAAGCACTCATTTTTCCCGTCAGTCATACGCGGCTGAAACGGAAAGAAATCTTATGATATGGTACAGTGTCAAGTACCCTCTGCCATGAACTTCTCAGTGGTTTATACAGTATAGAAGTAGAGGCATATGTGAAGCCTTGACCTTAAACCGTTTATTTATTAACACGGTTTGCCACATGAGGTGGGATACTTCTAGGTACAGGAACTTCATTTTACGTCAGATTTTAACGTTGTTTTTCTAGATGGCAAAGTGGGCATGTGACGGGCTAGGAAACCAAAGACCTAGGTTTCATTCGTCAATCGGTGGAAGAGTACTTTTTTCTCACTTATCGCTTGTTTTACCTCTGGAAATAATCAGTTAGTGAGAAAAATGTCATATTGCACCCTAGTTCGACATTCACTTTCGCCTGGGTGGGTAAGTCACTTCTAACGGCGGAGAAAGCCAAGGCTATACAACCTCCTCAAATAAGACCATACCTAGTAAGGATGGTTCAAATGGCTCTGAGCACTATGGGACTTAACTTCTGAGATCATCAGTCCCATAGAACTTAGAACTACTTAAACCTAACTAACCTAAGGACATCACACACATCCATGCCCGAGGCAAGATTCGAACCTGCGACCGTAGCGATCGCGCGGTTCTAGACCGTAGCGCCTAGAATCTAGTAAGGAGCAAGGGTGTTAAAACCAGCATTCGGGCTGATGACAGCATTACTGTTAATCGTTGGAGGAGTCCATGTGCTCAATACCGTGGAACGTGTCTCATCCAAGAAGGTAATAAACAGTTACAGTCCTACAAAGCCGACAGTATATCTATTTCTTTTAGTTCATACTCAGTCACATAGAATTTCAACTCGACAGTTTATTTATAATTGCTAAAAAGATTCGAACTGGGGTTGCCACTAGTTCGTGGTGGAAAGTAGCAAGTAAGACTCGATCATTTGCCAATGTTTATGGAACATCTTGAAGTTATCGCACAAAAAATTCGTGTTAGGAACAACATTTCATAAGGCTGAGTGAAATAAACTGGGCAGCATAAGGAGACATCTTACATGCAACAGCATAAACGATTGAGTGTTCAGTTGCCGAATACTATGCTAGGTGTGGACTACAAGCAGTTATGTCAACAAGATTGATATCCAACTAAACGAAACAATGAGAATTGACACTGGCGCAGTTCCCTGGAATCGTATCCTACCTGGTACAACAGCTTAAGATCTCAGACCATCACAGGCAGTGGACCCAGAATTGACGAAGGTATGCAACAGATCAATACCTAGAATCCCCACAATCAACAAATTTCTTTCTCACATTCCACATACTGGGCTTAAATGTAGAACGACAACAGGATCTCTCAAGAGTCTCCATTCACCTGCTCCTTGCGATTTAGAAGAGCACTGGAGAGCTAAATGGTCATTGCGTGGGACAAGGGCTGCAGAATCAGACTGCTCCAACCATACCGCGTATAGGCGTGTACCAGTCAAGAGAAATGGAGCCGCCTCGACCACATCAGAACCAGATGCAAAGGAACATTTTATAAATGAGAATTCCATACAGTCCGGACTGTGATTATAAATTATAAATTACGTCACATTATTATGGAATACCGAATATGAAGATTTCAAGCCCACTGGAACGACTTCCTAAAGGTCTCTCCAGAGGCAGTTATATGATTACGTCGCCTGGTCATAAAGTATGATACTGATAAAATTTCTTAATGATCCCTTGCTATAATTTTACTCTGATTGTTTATATTTTCGTATGTTTGGTTAGTGTGTTATTTTTCATATACGTCATATTTTACTGTAGTTTTGCCATACACTTTGTAATAATAATTAGTAACTATCTTCAATGTTGTACACTTATATAAAAAATATAGCGTGGGCTGACAACGCGTTGCGCCAGAAGATGCTGCGCTAATGGGTGATTGTGCTTGCCTCACTGTGTATCGGAGCACGAGAATGTAAGGAAATAAGAAATAAGGTGCTTACATACCCTGCAGGCCTTGTCGCTGTGACACATCACATGGTGCTCTTTTTTCCGAAGTACTTGCAATTCGTGCTATTGCTTTTGTGAATGACAATAATCAGTCGCAATGGTAATCGCAGCTTAGATTAGAATATCCCTTCGTTTTGTATTCTTGACAAATGCATAATTTCGGCTGTGTAGGCATTTTCAAGTGTATGATACAACCAGTCGATCGAATACATATTGGCTACAGTCAAAACTTACGTTGGTCATTATGACAGTCAGTGTGACACATTATTGTCACTGAAATATTTATTTCGGCTGTGGCCTACTTGCAACTAAAAAAATAGTTTTATGCTGTGAAATGTATATTTAGATAAACTGTTGCTGAAACGACATCCACAAAAAGGACACTGCTATCATACTAGGGTCACAATAAACTCTGTTTAAAGAGTGCTGGATACAAACTGTATTAATACGCCTACAAACCTATAATGCTTATTGAGAAAAAAAACATTATTAATTGTCTCACTAAAAGCTCCATTCAATGAGCATGAGAAAACGAGCCAAACTTAACTTACTCTTATCGGGAAAATTAAGCAAAAGAACCGTAATTTCTACTAGGGAATCAAACTGTTGCATAAATTGTCCAATAAAATGAAATATATAACTAAAAGCAACATGTTTAGAAACTCAGTTAAAGCATCTGTCTTATGCACAAAACTTACTGTACGTTAAGGAACTAATTACACAACACAAAGTCGTGTATGATAGAAAAAAATGTTGCTTTGTCAAAAATGTAAAAAATTAAACCTCTCTCTCTCATTCCAGAATATGCTCTCAGTGTAGATTGTGTATTACTGGATCAACAGTATGATCAGGATCAGTGATGAGAAATTCAAACACACTTTCATCTTTCTGAGCTGCTGTATTTTGGAAGGATGACTCAGTTTTTCAGGCAGACCGAGCGATGGACACAGAATATAGTGAAAAGACGGGGACAATTCTGTGGTCCTTACGTCAGACGGAATGATGTGTGTTTGGTGTGTACGGTGAGTGCGGTGAGTTGTGTGAGATGTGAATATATTGTATAATGCTAACTCTGGAATTAACTAGACCTGCATGTTTGTTATCTTTTATACTTATGTAGTGTTTTGTATGACGCTGACATGTCTGCTACTGCTGGGAAGTGATATGTGGGTGCCTAGGCATCTGACTAAGTAGCTAAATATTTCTGGTGAAGTAATTTGCGAAGAACTTAAAGAGATGTTGAAGGGAATGAGATGGTGCATTGTAGCTAGCACCAAGAGTCTGCTTACGTCTTCTGTTCAGTCCTCAACTGCTGCAGCCGCACCGTTGCTGGACAGATTTGGCCTTCTTTGTTGGATGTCTTCAGGGTTGATGTCCTGCAAAAACAAGAACGTACATGTCACAAAAGCGTCTAAGACAAACAAGCAGTTAAATACCATTTATTTATCTTACGCAAATGATGGTGGGGATATGAGTTTTGAGTCAATTTTCTACTCAATTGTGAACTCGAAACTCCGAACGCATGTAAAATTGATCAATCAGTCTTCTTGAAAATTTTCTAAGAGCTGAAATCTCTTCAACGGCTTCTTTATACATAAACATTGCCGAAGCAGTACAGAACTCAGAAAATTCCTCAATGTGATTTAATGAGGTAGCCATTATTATATAAGTACATTGAAAATATTTATGATTTCTACCAACACGCTAGACCCAATCCTATACTTTCACCATCATTTTTAACGTGTGTGATTAGGTATATTAATGAATATTCAGTATTGGCAACGACGTGTAGGGCTTACAAAGCTTCGGTGAGAAAAGAATAGTCCATACTATACAGGGTGTTCCAGAAATGTTGCGACGAACTTCGAGGAGGTGTAGAGGGTGTTCTGAGGAACAAATCGAGGATAGGAAACCGTGTACGGAAACGTCATCCAACGAAGCCACAAAATGTCGAAGTTACAGGTGCCATCGCGTGCCACTAGGCACCGATTAGGCAGAGAAGGTGACTTTGTGCGCTGAACGTCTCGCAATGTTGTTTGTTATTCAGTGATCGCGATTGATTTCGATGATCGCCAGTGGAGGAGAAGGCGCTAGTTGCCGTGCAGAACGGCCCTGTCTCCTAGGAATGCGATGCTCTGTTGCCTCGTTGTATGACGGTTTCGTGCATGGGTTTCCAGCCGCAGTTTATTTTTCTCCTGACACGTTCTAAGATATCCAGTGTTTTTCGGTATACAGGAGAAAAATAAACTGCATACGAAAACCTGTGTCCGAAACCGTCATCCACCGAGGCAACAGAGCATCACATTCATAGGAGACAAGGCCTGTCTTCGCAGCAGCTAGCTCGATCTTCTCCACTGGCGATCGTGGCAATCGATCGCGATCATTGAATAACAACAAACATTGCGAGGCATTCCGCCTACGGTCCGTCAGCATAAAAAGTCACGGTTACTAACGAGGAGGTGGCCTACTGGCAGACGCTGGCGCCTATAATTTCGAAGAGGTTCAAATGGCTCTGAGCACTATGGGACTTAACTTCTGAGGTCATCAGTCCCCTAGAACTTAGAACTACTTATACCTAACTAACCTAAGGACATCACACACATCCATGCCCGAGGCAGGATTTGAACACGCCACCGTAGCGGTCACGCGGTTCCAGACTGTAGCGCCTAGAACCGCTCGGCCACTGCGGCCGGCCAAACACAGGTTCCTATCCTCTCGATGCGTTCCTCAAGACCTCTCTACAACCCCTCGAAGTTTGCTCACCTTGCATTCAAAGAATATAGACTCTTTACTCTTACACGTACTAGGCTGTCGTGGCTTCTTTACTTTCAATATAAATAAAAACTTCCAACGCTACATTGAAATCGTTCGAAATATAAGTGAAATGTAAGTTTTTCAAATGATGGAGCACAGCAATCATTCGTCCTTTTCTTTCAGGTTTTATTAGGCAAATATAGGTTTCGGCTAGTGCCCAGCCATTGTCAATGCACTATGTCATAGTAACAATGCATATCCTGGTACGTCAGTCCCCTGTTGTTGGGGCTTCTGTCACAGTTCAGGTGCATTTGCATAAAATAGAGAACCGGCATAATGAAGTTTTAAGAATGATCTTCTGAAACACTGTTAATGCACGTACTGCCGAATTTGTGACTAATAATATGATGAATGCTGTGTTTCGCATCATCTGAAAAATTTATTTTTTCCAGTTACCCTTAGATGTTACCCAATTTCTGTTGCAGTTTTAGTAATAGTCTAAAGTTATTTGGTCTGAAAAGATATAGAAACGCCGTAAGGTATTCTATTAAATTACTGTAGCATTAACTTTAGTTTAATATAGGTTGACTCTTACAGAGGAGATAACAACAACTAGCCAAATTTTACAAAGATATTTATTTATTTAAAATAGCATTTAAAATAGCGTCGTTAGCGGTTTCGAGCAGACAGGTTCATCTTCAGACTGTTTGTTCACGTTAAGATACATTTTAGATTAGCTTTCACTTTTTGTTTTCCCAAATGATGAAATTTCCCTGGGATGTGGTGCCCTACAACCAAAACAAGATGTGGGATAATATCTTTTTAACTGTAATAGTGTCTCACAACAATTTTAACGATGTAAACAAATTATTTAAGTGAAGATGTTTTGGATATTTACATTGAAAAACCCGTGCTGTTAATTTTCAGTGCTGCATGATTACAAGCAGTCAGCACTGGAATGTAAATGGCGCGGATTTGAAGTGTATCTTAACATGAAGGAGCTGTCTGAAGATCAACCTGTCGGCTGGAAACCGGTAACGGCACTATTGAAATAAATAAATATCATTGTAAGAAGTGCCTGGCTGCTGTTATCCTCTCTGTAAGAGTCAATTTGTCTCTTGTACACAGCCACGGGCTCAGAATATCACTTTTCGACAAAATAGCATTAACTTTAATTTGCTTATCGCTTAGTTCAGCGTTTGGTGCTGTTAGTGTTAGAGGTTTCTACAGTTTTGATGACGTCATGCTGCAGTCAGAGAAGCAAGTTTTTGACAAAATGTGTCATTATTCATTCACATAAGACAAGAAATTGGCTACCGTAAACAGCTTAAATTGAAGCAATGAATCCGTGTAATGCTCTTATTGAACAGCAGAAATATCTGTGTCAGCAACTTGTAACACGTTATCAATCTGAGAATGGCAAAGCACTCTAGTTTTCGCGTCTGTGCAAAGGTTCCAGCCTTCTATAACACACAAGCCTTATCGCGTTACTCCAACATGTTTTCACACACTTTACCAGTGGATCTGTTCGTTTGAATTGCAGTTTGGAAACTGCAAGGGAAGGCTGAAAATGTTGACTGGTGTTTAAAGTCAGCTGATAAAGACGTTTATTGCATTTGCATCCGCACTCCACAAGCCACCTCACGTCTTGTGGTGGAGGGTACTTACTGATACCACCATCTTTTCTCCCCGTCCCTGTTCTACATCTATCTACATCTACATCCATACTCCGCAAGCCACCTGACGGTGTGTGGCGGAGGATACCCTGAGTACCTCTATCGGTTCTCCCTTCTATTCCAGTCTCGTATTGTTCGTGGAAAGAAGGATTGTCGGTATGCCTCTGTGTGGGCTCTAATCTCTCTGATTTTATCCTCATGGTCTCTTCGCGAGATATACGTAGGAGGGAGCAATATACTGCTTGACTCTTCGGTGAAGGTATGTTCTCGAAACTTTAACAAAAGCCCGTACCGAGCTACTGAGCGTCTCTCCTGCAGAGTCTTCCACTGGAGTTTATCTATCATCTCCGTAACGCTTTCGCGATTACTAAATTATCCTGTAACGAAGCGCGCTGCTCTCCGTTGGATCTTCTCTATCTCTTCTATCAACCCTATCTGGTACGGACCCCACACTTCTGAACAGTATTCAAGCAGTGGGCGAACAAGCGGACTGTAACCTACTTCCTTTGTTTTCGGATTGCATTTCCTTAGGATTCTTCCAATGAATTTCAGTCTGGCATCTGCTTTACCGACGATCAACTTTATATGATCATTCCATCTTAAATCACTCCTAATGCGTACTCCCAGATAATTTATGGAATTAACTGCTTCCAGTTGCTGACCTGCTATTTTGTAGCTAAATGATAAGGTATCTATCTTTCTATGTATTCGCAGCACATTACACTTGTCTACATTGAGATTGAATTGCCATTCCCTTCACCATGCGTCAATTCGCTGCAGATCCTCCTGCAATTCAGTACAATTTTCCATTGTTACAACCTCTCGATACACCACAGCATCATCTGCAAAAAGCCTCAGTGAACTTCCGATGTCATTCACAAGGTCATTTATGTATATTGTGAATAGCAACGGTCCTATGACACTCCCCTGCGGCACACCTGAAATCACTCTTACTTCGGAAGACTTCTCTCCATTGAGAATGACATGCTGCGTACTGTTATCTAGGAACTCTTTAATCCAATCACACAATTTGTCTGAGAGTCCATATGCTCTTACTTTGTTCATTAAACGACTGTGGGGAACTGTATCGAACGCCTTGCGGAAGTCAAGAAACACGGCATCTACCTGTGAACCCTTGTCTATGGCCCTCTGAGTCTCGTGGACGAATAGCGCGAGCTGGGTTTCACACCACCGTCTTTTTCGAAACCTATGCTGATTGCTTCAGAGTAGATTTCTAGTCTCCAGGAAAGTCATTATACTCGAACATAATACTCAACTAAGGTGTGTGGTAACAACTGTCGAGAAACCTCCATATGAATTCTACTTTGTCTGATTTACTCGTCACGGACATTTCGCGAGACGTAAGTGGGAGGCAGTAATATGTTGCCCTACTCTTCTTAGGACGCCCGCTTTCGGAATTTCAGCATTAAGCCTTTGCATGATACACAATGTCCTGATGTAGCATCTGTCACTGGAATTTGTTGAGCATCTCGGTTACGCTTCTACGTTTACAAAACCACCCCATAATAAAACATGTCACTCTTCGTTCGACCTTATCTATCTATTCTAGTAATCCAAGGGTCCCAGACTGATGAAGAACACTCAAGAATCGGTTTTAGGATTGTTTGGTAAACTACCTCTTTTATAGATGAATTATTTTTTCTTAAGAGCCGGCCAATGAATCTCAGTTTGGCATTTGAATTCTACAGTAGGTTGCTCCTGTCGGTTACTCCTAGGTATTTTAAAACAGTTACTGTTTCCAGCAGTGTTTGCCGAATACCATATTCGAACGGTAGCAGATGAGACACAAATTGAGATACGACAAAAATGGGGAAGATAATGACCCGTATTTTTATGAAGTAGCCGTGTCTGCATTTTCTTGAAGCGATCAGGGAAACAACGGAAAACCTAAATCTGGAAGTTCGAGTACGGGTTTGAGCCCACTTCCTCCAGAACGCGAGTCACATGTCGTACCACATCATTGGGTCTCTGGAATGGGTGTTGATTGTATCCATAGTGGATGCTGTTGAACTCGGTGATTGTAGTGTGAATGTTGTGTAGCTATAAACAACTGTCTCATTTCATAATTCAATTGTTTTTAAAGGCTGTCGTTGCATTCTTGTGGGAACAATTTAAATTCAACGATAGACTGAAGACGCCAGGATGGCGCTGAAATATCATTTGACAACAAAATATATAGAAGAAAAGACTTGCATTTTGAATAAGGTAGGAATCCGTCGTCCAATACTTCTAACTCATGTCATCCTAATACAGTCGTGAGTGCTAATGGTATGTTGTAGCTATAGTTGTAGGAAACTATAAAACTTGCAATGAAAAATAATGAGATATTCTAAATAACAATCTAGGTAATTCGTCTTTGCCAAAGATGCAAAGATGTAGTATTTTTCAAGGCTTCTTAATCTTTACAAAACAAAAGAGGACAATAAATGTTACTGATTGTGAAACAGCAGGAATGCAACATTTCTGATTGCTCTAAATAAGCGTAAGTTTTACGTAAAGTGAACCATAACGATAAACGTATAAGTTCCATCACATTCTAAAACTAAAGTAACTTTCCCTCCAGCATTTTGTGACTGTTGTCTCGGATTTGATAGCAGAATGCCTGGCACTAGTACTGTGTCTGCTGCTAAGGATCGATTGTTAAGTAACAAAACGTGAACTTCAGAAGTTGCAAACTCCTCGTTCTTTTGGAATGAAGGCGGAACAAAAAAGAACGAAAGACACAAGGAGCTTTATCTTCGGGAAATGTCAACGCAGACGTCTCTTTAGTGTCAAAAGTATGTTGAAATGACTAACAGTCTAGAAGATGGGCTCTATAACGGCAGCGAAGTATGAGGAAGATGGGAACTCAGTACGGTGTGGTACTATAACATTAAACATGGGCCTTGCAATTGGTGGGGTGGCTTGCATGCCTCAGCGTTACAGATAGCCGTACCGTACGTGCAACCACAGTGGAGGAGTATCTGTTGAGAGTCCAGACAAACGTGTGGTTCCTCAAGAGGGGCAGCAGTATTTTCAGTAGTTGCAGGGGCAACAGTCTGGATTATTGACTGATCTGATAGTGTAACACCAACAAAAATGGCCTTTCTGTGCTGGTACTGCGAACGGCTGAGAGCAAGGGGAAACTACAGCCGTAATTTTTCCCAAGGGCATGCAGCCCTACTATAAGGTTAAATAATGATGATGACGTCCCCTTGGGTAAAATATTCCGGAGGTAAAATAGTCCCCCATTTGGATCTCCGGGCGGGAACTACTCAGGAGGACGTCGTTATCAGGAGAAACAAAACTGACGTTCTACGGATAGAAACGTGGAATGTGAGATCCATGAATGGGAGAGGTATGTTAGAAAATTTAAGAAGGGGAATGGATAGGTTAAAGTCAGACATAGTGGGAATAAGTGAAGTCCGATGGCAGGAGGAACAGGACTTCTGGTCAAGTGGATACAGGGTTATAAATACAAAATCAAATAGGGGTAATGCAGGAGTAGGTTTAATAATGAATAAGAAAACAGGACTGCGAGTAAGATACTATTAACAGCAGCGTGAACGCATTAATGTAGCCAAGACAGACACGAAGTCCACGCCCACCACAGTAGTACAAGTTTATATTTCACCTAGCTCCGCAGATGATGAAGATATTGAAAAAATGTATGATGAGATAAACGAAAGGAGACGAAAATATAATTGCGATGAGGGATAGCAATTCGATAGTAGGAAAATGAAGAGAAGGAAAAATAGCAGGTGAATATGGAATGGGGAAAAGAAATGAAAGAGGAAGCCGTCTGGTAGAATTTTGCACAGAGCATAATTTAATCATCGCTGACATTTGGTTTAAGAATCGTGACAAAAGGCTACGTACGTGGAAGAGACGTAGAGACACCGTAAGGTTTCAGATTTATTATATAATGGTGAGACAGAGATTCCGGGACAAGATTTTGGATTACAGGAGCAGATATGGACACTCACTATTATTTATTAGTTATGAACTGTAGATTAAAACTGAAGAAAATGCAAAAATGTAGGAAATTAAGAAATTGGAATCTCGATAAAGTGACAAAACCTGCGGTTCTTGAGAGATTATAAGGGAGCGTTGGGATGATTGACTGAAACAGGAGAAAGGAATGCAGTAGAAGACGAATAGCTAGCTTCGGGACATAACATATTGAAGGTAGCAGAGGGTCAAATAGGTTAAAGGGACAAGGCCTAGCAGAAATCCTCGGATAACCCAAGAGATATCGAATTTAACTGTTGAAAGGAGAAAATAAAAATACAGCAAATGAAGAAAGGGAAAGGGGATATAAACGCCTAAAGTATTAGATTGACAGAAAGTACAAAATGGTTAATCAGGAATGGCTAGAGGACAAATGTAAGGATTCAGAAGCATATATCACTAGGGTATAGGTATATACCGTGTACAGGAAAATTAAAAAGAGGTGTTTGCAGAAAAGAGACACAGCTGCATAAATATCAAGAGCTCGGATGGAAAACCAGTTATAAGGAAAGAAGGTAAAGCTGAAAGATGGAAGGAGTATATAGAGGGTCCATCCATACAAGAGAGATGGAAGAGGACATAAATGAAGATGAGATGGGAGATATGATACTGAGAGAAGAATTTGAAAGAACAGTGAACGACCTTAGTCGAAACAAGGCCCCGGGAGTTGACAATATTCCGTCAGAACTACTGACTGCCTTTGGAGAGCTAGCCATAAAAAAACTTCTTCCATACGGTGTGCAAGATGCAAGAATCAAACGAAATACCCTTAGGCTTCAAGAAGAATGTAATAATTCCAATTACAAAGAAATCAGTTGTTGACAGGTGTGAATATTACCGAACTGGTAGTTCAATAAGTCATAGCTGCAAAATACTGACACGAATTGTTTACAGAAGAATGGAAAAACTTGTTGAAGCCAACCTCGCAGAAGATCAGTTTGGATTCCGGAGAAACTTAGGAACACAGCTTATCTTAGCAGATAGGTTAAGGAAAGACAGACTTAGTTTATGGCATTTGTAGACTTAGAGAAAGCTTTTGACAATGTTGACTGGAGGAATCTCTTTGAAATATTGAAGATAGCAGGGATAAAATACAGGCAGCGAAAGGCTATGTACAACTTGTACAGAAACCAGAAGGTGGTTATAAGAGTCGAGGGACGTGAGAGGGAAGCAACGGTTGAGAATGGAGAAAGACAGGGTTGTAGCCTATCCCCAGTGTTATTCAATCTGTGCACTGAGTAAGCAGTGATGAATACCAAAGAAAAATTTGAAGTGGGAACTAAAGTTCAGAGAGAATAAATAAAAATTTTGAGATTTGCCTATGACATTGTAGTTATGTCAGAGACAGTAAGGGACTTGGAAAAATAATTGAGCGCAATGGACAGTGTCTTGAGAGGAGGATGTAACACGAACATTAACAAAAGCAGAACAAGGATAATGGAATGTGGTCGAATTAAATCAGTCGGTGTTGAGAGAATTAGATAGGAGAACGAGGTGATAAAGGGAGTAGACGAGTTTTGCTGTTTGGGCAGCCAAATAACTGATGATGGCCGAAATAGAGAGGATATAAAATGCAGACTGGCAATGTCAAAAATAGCGTTTTTGAATAAGAGAAATTGGTTAACATCGAATACAGATTTATGTGTTAGGAAGTCTCTTCTGAAACTATTTGTACGGAGTGTAGCGATGTATGGAAGTGAAACATGGTCGATAAAGAGTTTAGACAAGAAGAGAATAAAAGCTTTTGAAACTGGGTGCTACAGAAGAATGCTGAATATTAAATGGATGGCTCAGGAACTAACGAGGAGGTACTGAACAGAGTTGGGGAGAACAGAAATTTGCGGGTGATCTGACTAGAAGAAGTGATCGGTTGGCAGGATGCATTCTGAGTCATAAAGAAAGCACTAATTTAGTCCTGGAGAGAAGTGGGGGAGGGGAGGGGAATTCGTAGAGGGAGATTAAGAGATGAATACACTAAGCAGATTCAGAAGGATGTAGATTAAGAGATGAATACACTAAGCAGATTCAGAAGGATGTAGATTGCAGTAGTTATTCGGGACGAAGAGGCTTTTGTAGTGTAGGGTGGCGTCGAGAGCTACATCAAACGAGTTTTCGGACTCAAGATCACAGCGACTATAACGTGAGAAATCGTAAAATTACGAAGTTGTGTAAATTTAATCTAGATTGCGAAAGGTTAGTGCCTTATCTCAATCATCACGAACTAATGTAAACTGTATGACAATATTAACTTTTATTTCGGATATCAATTTAGATGAACTGTTGTTTCCTTATGCAGACGAAAGTAGTGTTGTTGCACTCAGCGTCACTGTTTAGAGGACACCGCTATACGATATGTTTTGCTGTGCCCTCCTCGGCACATTTAGAAAAATTGTCTAAGTTTCACCGTGGCTGGAACACATTCAGGATGTTGCGCAGCCGTTGCGGGCTGCGGCCCTTGAGCCATCAGATCCGAGAGGCGTCGGATGTGTCGATGATGTATCACCTCGCCTGGGTGGGAGGGGAGGGGGTACTGACGGGTGACAAGCTACGGGACCAAGTCCTACTCACGTCCGACCGGCGAATGCGCAAGCCATCTAGAACTAACTACTATTTATTTGCTTATTTTCAATAGCAGCTCCGCTGTCTAGATTCTATGACGGACCCCGCATTCTATTAATGACCAGATTAAAATAATAGTTACAATAATTTAATCATACAGAATTAAGCATTCAGTCACAATTCGTATGTACAATGTAGTTTTGAAGCACAATAACAGTATGAAGAACAACAGTTCTGATAGTAGTTAGTACAGCCTATTACTACTTAATCTAACAGACATGAACTATTTGGAAAACCGACGAAAAGTAACTAATAGACTGTAAGAGAAAAAGACGCATAGAAACCAGTAGGAGATGTGGGTAGTCCCGTCGCAACCGCTGGGTCTTGGGATGTACATTGTGTGTACAGCCCGCGGCTAGTTACGTACATTCTGTTACTATTCCACTGTTACGCAATCCTTCAGATGTGACTACTTGAGCATTTGCTCCCGCTCCAGGGCAGCTGATTGTATTCACTAAGAAACACTGTTTTGATTATGAAGTTGCAGGTGTATTTTCCATTGAAAGGTGTTGTTATTATCACATTAATCTAATTTTGATAGCTTTCTAAGCCTAAGTGTTTGATCTGTTCCAGATGTGGGAAGAGCACTTCTTTTTTTCTATCGTCCAGGCAGCGTTGTAAGTATGGGTGTTGACACTGAACGCTTCGCTTTTGCTCTCCACCCACTGTAGGGTCCTACTCTCTATTTTGCACCCGCAACACTCTGGGAATTCCACGGCGACAATTTTCCCTATATCCCACTAGCAATCTGTTACAGATTTAATGGCCAGGTCAATAGTTACGCACTAATTTTCGTAGTCTCTTACTGCAATGTAAATACTCGATGCAAACGGAATGTCCTGTCTAGAGGTGTTGAATGATGCGCAGTGAAAGGTATCATGTTCTGGTGTTTATTCGTCTCCATACTCTCAAACGCCGCTCTGAGTCGTTGCGTAAGGATAAGGTCTCGAATGGGCACGGGGTCTGCATAGGTGATGGTGGAGCTACCTTGAATACAATACACAATTATCTGTGATTAGTCTTCCATGGGTTTACACCGAGTCTAATAAGAGAAAATATGTAACGTGAGGCTGGAGTTAAAGTACCGAAGCCGTTAAATGTTTGTCTGGATGTCGATAGAGGACGAACAGAACTGTGGAAGGGACAAATGGACTTCTGAAGTGCACATCAACCTTGTTCTAGGAAACAGAGTTAGAGATTCACGCACTGCCGACGTCAGTGGCAATAGAAATAGATATGGGAAAGAACTGACCGTGGCCTAGTCGAAGGAAACACTCCACCGTCCATCTGCAGTAACGTAATGCAGCCTCTAAAAATATTGCAAAATATGAACGTAACACAAGAACCAAAAACAACCTGTTCATAGATTTGATGGCGTTCTTATTAGAACCACAAAGAGTCAACGCACATAATCTCTGTCCACAGAACATACAACCTGTAACTGAAGCAAAATCATAATCTCTCCACTGGCAAAAGATTCCGGATTTGTCCCCCGTTCCGATCTCCGGCAGGGGGCTGGTGAGGGCAGGTAACCGTGAGAAAAAGAACTTTCGTCGAGTCGGAGAGTGTAATGTTAGAAGTTTAAACGTTTCAGGGAAGCTAGAAAATTTGAAAAGGGAAATGGAAAGGCTCAATCTAAATACAGTGGGGATCAGTATAGGAAAATGGAAAGAATCAATTGAAGACAAAAATCTGTAAATGAGTCCGCAATAATATTATGGCATTTTATTTGTAAAGGCCCGTCTTGACTAAGACAGATCTTACAAATAAAATGGGAAGAAGACAAAGATTTCTGGTCAGACGAATATAGGGTAATATCAACAGCAGTGGAAAATGGTTTAATGAGAGTAGCATGAATAAGAAGATAACGCAGAAAGTAAATTACTGTGAACAGTTCAGTGATAGGATTGTTTCCATCAGAATCGACAGCAAATCAGCGCCAAAGACAATGGTTCAGACATACGTGCCAATTTCACAATCAGAAGATAAAGGGACAGAGAAAGTATATGAGGATAGTGAACTGGTAATTCAGTACGTAAATGGAAATGATAATCTAATAATTGTGGGAGATTAGAATGCAGTAGTAGGGGAAGGAGTATAAGAAAGGTTCACTGGAGAGTATGGGCTTGGTAGACTGAATGAGAGAGGAAACTGAGTTCTCCAATACATTTCAGTTAGTAATAGCGAACACAATGTTCAAAAGCAACAAGAGGAAGAGATTTACTTAGAAATGCACTTGAGACAACGGCAGATTCTGGCAGTATTACATTATGTCGATATAGTGATTATGAATTCAGATACTGTATTTTAAGGCTTACTCATGAGCAGAAACAGAAACGGATCAAAATTTTGTAATGATTAACTGTGGACTGAAGTTTAAGAGAATCGTCCGGAAGAATCAATATGAAACGAAGTGGCATACTGAAATACAGAGTAATGGTAAGATGCGTTTGAAGCTCTCAAAGGCTGTAGATAACGAATGTCACAGTAGGAAGTTCAGGTGAGAGGAATGGACGTCTCTAGAAACGGCAGTCTCAGAAGTTGGGTGGTCAAAACTAAATACAAGGAAACCTTGGATAGCAGAAAAATACTTCAACTGACCCGTTAAAGAAGGAAGTAAAAAAATATTAGATAAATTCAGTAATACAGAAATATAAGTCACTTAGATATGAAGTAAATAGGGAGTGTAGGGAAGCCAAGATGAAATGGCTGCAGGCAAAATATGAGGAAATTGAAAAATAAATGGTCGTTGGAAGGACTGATTTCAAATAGAAAAGTCAAAACAACCTTCGGTGAAATTAAAAAAAAAAAAATGGCTCTGAGCACTATGGGACTTAACATCTATGGTCATCAGTCCCCTAGAACTTAGAAGTACTTAAACCTAACTAACCTAAGGACATCACACAACACCCAGTCATCACGAGGCAGAGAAAATCCCTGACCCCGCCGGGAATCGAACACGGGAACCCGGGCGTGGGAAGCGAAAACGCTACCGCAAGACCACGAGCTGCGGACTGAAATTAAAAGCTAGGTCTTTAAGCGAAGAGGAGAGAGCAGATGGGGGGAAAGAGTACATAAGGGGCTCTAAGATGGAGAGGAACTGTATGATGAAGTGACAGAAGAAGAAATGGGAGTCGATACAGAAGGCATAGGGGATCGAGTATTATAATCAGAATTCGGTAAGGATTTGGAAGACTTGCGATCAAATAAGGCGGAAGGGTAGTTAATATTCCTTCGGAATTTCTAAAATCATTGTGAGAAGTGATAACCAAACGACAACTCAAGTTTTTGTGTAGAATTTATGAGACGGGACACATACCATCAGACTTCATCTACACAATACCGAAGATAGCAAGGGTAGATACGTACGAGGACTATCGCACAATCAGCATAACGTCTAAGGTATTGAAGTTAATAACACAAATAGTCTACAGAAGAATGAGAAAGAAAAGGAAATCGAGCAGCTGTTAGATGACAGTCAGTTTGGCTTTCTGATATTGAAAGGCATTAAACAGGCAAGCCTGACGTTACGCTTCATAATGGAAATACGACTGAAGATAAATCAAGACACGTTCATTGGATTTGTGGACTTGGAAACAGATTTCGACAACGTAAAATGGTGCAACATGCCTAAATTTTGTGAATAAATAGGATTAAACTATAAAGGAAGACAAGTAATATCAATATGTACAGTAATAAAGAGGGAACAATAAGAATGGAGGACCAAGAATGAAATGCACGGGTTGAAACGGCGTGGGAGAGGGATGCAGTCTTTCGCCCCTACTGTTCACCCTATAAATCGAAGAAGCAATGACAAAACTGAAGGAAAGGTTCAGTTGTGGGACCAAAATTCAGGGTGAAAGGATATCAATGATATTATTTGCTATCCTCAGTGAAGGCGGGGAAGAATTACAGAGCCTGTCGCGTAGAATCAACAGTCTAATGAATACAGAATATGAATTGAGAGTAAGCCTTAGAAAGACGAAAGTAATGATGTGTAGCAAAAATGAGATTAGCTATGAACTTAACATAAAAATTATGGACCATGAAGTTAAGCAATTCTGCTACCTTGGAAGCAAAATAACACATGATGGACTAAACACGAAGTTAAAAAGCAGATTAGCATGTGCAAAGGGGGCATTCGTGGCTAAGGAAATTCTGACAGTATCAAACTTAAGCCTCAATTTGAGAAATAAATTTCTAAGAATGTACGTTTGGCCACCGCATTTTATGGCAGTGTATCATGGAATGTGGGAACACCGGAAAAGAAGAGAATCGAACCGTTTGGTATGTGACTCTATTCAGGGATGTTGCAAATTAGGTGCACTGATAGGATAAGGAATGACGACGTTCTTCACAAACTTGGTGAAGAAAGAGACATATGGAAAACACTGTCGACAGGACAGGTTTGGAAAATGTCTTAAAATACCAGGGAATAGCTGCCATGGCACTGGGGAGTGCTGTAGAGAGTGAAAACTACACTCCTGGAAATTGAAATAAGAACACCGTGAATTCATTGTCCCAGGAAGGGGAAACTTTATTGACACATTCCTGGGGTCAGATACATCACATGATCACACTGACAGAACCACAGGCACATAGACACAGGCAACAGAGCATGCACAATGTCGGCACTAGTACAGTGTATATCCACCTTTCGCAGCAATGCAGGCTGCTATTCTCCCATGAAGACGATCGTAGAGATGCTGGATGTAGTCCTGTGGAACGGCTTGCCATGCCATTTCCACCTGGCGCCTCAGTTGGACCAGCGTTCGTGCTGGACGTGCAGACCGCGTGAGACGACGCTTCATCCAGTCCCAAACATGCTCAATGGGGGACAGATCCGGAGATCTTGCTGGCCAGGGTAGTTGACTTACACCTTCTAGAGCACGTTGGGTGGCACGGGATACATGCGGACGTGCATTGTCCTGTTGGAACAGCAAGTTTCCTTGCCGGTCTAGGAATGGTAGAACGATGGGTTCGATGACGGTTTGGATGTACCGTGCACTATTCAGTGTCCCCTCGACGATCACCAGTGGTGTACGGCCAGTGTAGGAGATCGCTCCCCACACCATGATGCCGGGTGTTGGACCTGTGTGCCTCGGTCGTATGCAGTCCTGATTGTGGCGCTCACCTGCACGGCGCCAAACAGGCATACGACCATCATTGGCACCAAGGCAGAAGCGACTCTCACCGCTGAAGACGACACGTCTCCATTCGTCCCTCCATTCACGCCTGTCGCGACACCGCTGGAGGCGGGCTGCACGATGTTGGGGCGTGAGCGGAAGACGGCCTAACGGTGTGCGGGACCGTAGCCCAGCTTCATGGAGACGGTTGCGAATGGTCCTCGCCGATACCCCAGGAGCAACAGTGTCCCTAATTTGCTGGGAAGTGGCGGTGCGGTCCCCTACGGCACTGCGTAGGATCCTACGGTCTTGGCGTGCATCCGTGCGTCGCTGCGGTCCGGTCCCTGGTCGACGGGCACGTGCACCTTCCGCCGACCACTGGCGACAACATCGATGTACTGTGGAGACCTCACGTCCCACGTGTTGAGCAATTCGGCGGTACGTCCACCCCGCCTCCCGCATGCCCACTATACGCCCTCGCTCAAAGTCCGTCAACTGCACATACGGTTCACGTCCACGCTGTCGCGGCATGCTACCAGTGTTAAAGACTGCGATGGAGCTCCGTATGCCACGGCAAACTGGCTGACACTGACGCGGCGGTGCACAAATGCTGCGCAGCTAGCGCCATTCGACGGCCAACACCGCGGTTCCTGGTGTGTCCGCTGTGCCGTGCGTGTGATCATTGCTTGTACAGCCCTCTCGCAGTGTCCGGAGCAAGTATGGTGGGTCTGTCACACCGGTGTCAATGTGTTCTTTTTTCCATTTCTAGGAGTGTATATGGGTAGACAGAGACTGGAATACATCCAACAAATAACTGAGGACGAATGGTGGAAAGCCTACTCTGAGATGAAGATGTTTGCGCAAGAGAGGAACCACGGTGGGCCGCAACAGACGACAGAAGACTGACGACTCAAAAAGAAATAAATTTGCGTCAGAGACGTGGCTACTCATGTTTTCAAGGACTTGCCAAAGCATTTAAAACGTATTGCAGGTAATAATTTATTTTGAACAACTCCTTGAAATTGCTTTTCAGACGTGAATGCTGAGTATTTATAGAAAGTGCAAATACCAGGCCCTAATAAGTATCGAGAAGAATACATTCCTTGAAAAAAATCGAACCACAGATTTACTATCGCTGTAAGAAAGGTAAACAGAAACGAGCTAATTAGCTACAACCCGAAATAACTAATCAACACGCTGGGTGTACGAAGATACGTGGGAATAGGATAAACAATAAATGATTATCCATTACGCAACTATCTGTCTACAAAACAACCTTCAAACGTCTCTGTTCAACCGTTTGTCTACGGAAAATTTTTTCTTATTAATGCAATAATGAAAATCTTCCAGACGTAGACAGTCCTACTGCGCTGATATTGGGAACTGCAGACATTTGTAAAATACCCGTCTTACATCATAGTGGAATTTCAGAATGGTAACGGGTACATTTCAATACTTGCCAAACAGTTTGCAAACTGTTCTTCATTTACACAAATAAAAAAGATACGATAATACCCATTAACTTAGCATATCTTTGGCTGGAAGTGCAGTTGTCCGAGATACATATTAAAATATATCTTCTTTACCGTTTCCGGTAAAGGATGTCATGACATTTTCCGTGGCTGTATGGCAAATAGTAAGTACTAAAAATTTTCTGTTTTTCTAACTGGGAACGAGTTTCCAGGCACCGCGAGGTTTTGCCCTGTCCTCTTTGTTGCGGAATCGATTGTAAAAGACTAAGATAAAACTGACTCAATACAACTTTTATAAAATGGGCTATTGTAATTAATCTTAAAAATAAGGAACAGAACATTCATAGAAAACAGTAGGAACTTAACAATAAGCTTAACGTGGTATGCTGATCAGAAAGGGAGTCACTACCAACTTGAGGTTTAGGCAGACGGTACTTTTAAGGTTTCTGGGACCAGTGAAGTTCGGGCGTAAAATACAAAGGATTAAAAAAAAACAGCAGAATTAGAAACACAGTTTGCTTTGTTTGAATGGACATTGGAAGTAAGAAAGCACTGCTGCCAACCAACAATAAAATTATTTATGTGGGAGTTTTAAAGTGAGACAAAAGTCATTTTTAACTACTTCCTTTGCTAGCCGATTAAACGTCTCATTGCCGGCCGGGGTGGCCAAGCGGTTAAAGGCGCTACAGTCTAGAACCGCGTGACCGCTACGGTCGCAGGTTCGAATCCTGCTTCGGGCACGGATGTGTGTGAGGTCCTTAGGTTAGTTAGGTTCAAGTAGTTCTAAGTTCTAGGGGACTGATGGCCTTAGAAATTAAGTCCCATACTGCTCAGAGCCATTTGAACCGTCTCATTATCAATTGTTCCATAATGATTTCTATGCAAAGTGAATTCAGTTGCTTTTCTGTACGTTCCATTAGCGCCTCTGCTACTGTAATAATAAAATACTTTGCTTCTTGTTGCAGTTCCTTACTTCAAGAGTTTTCATTACAGACGTAGATTAAATTTTTTTTGCGGAAACTGTTATAAGAAAATTCAATGCCTCTATTAATACAACACTTTTGGCCGTAAATATGGAAGTTCTCGAGGTAGTTGGAAAGCGTTGCTTACGGAGACTTGAGGACGCGAATAAGCGCACCCTATATGACTTTCAGTTTTCCTTTGTAATCTGGCGTTTCTTACCACCGATAGTGCGACAAAATGACGTGTTTGTGAGATGTTAGCATGTCGCACGTGTAGCTTTGGAAGGAGCCAGCTTGTAACTCTTTTTACTGTTGCATTAATAATTTCCTGCAGAATTGTGAAGGAAATTAAGCGAAATGGTGATGAAGTCTGATACAAATGGCTGGCGAGTCTTTGAGCAGGGAAATATACAGGGCAACGCCAAACATGCAATAGACAGATGGAGAAGGGGTCGAACTACGTTATCAACGCGCACTAATCGAAATTCTTGCTAGTCATTTACAGGCTGTTTGGACACCGTCGAAATATGCTCTGTAAATTATTTCTAAGTGTACTATATGAATATAAGAGACAACGGTACTGTGGAACATTGTCTGAAGTCGATAACACAACATAATGCAGAGTCCTCTTCATTGACACTGGGATTCCTATAGTCAAGAGTCTGTAAATATATTGTTTAGCGGAACACGAGGATGAATTGTGAGTTACACAGCTGTAAATAAAAAATAACTATCTTCCTGATTTTTCCCATGACTGTCTAAAAATAGAATGTTACTACACTCCTGGAAATTGAAATAAGAACACCGTGAATTCATTGTCCCAGGAAGGGGAAACTTTATTGACACATTCCTGGGGTCAGATACATCACATGATCACACTGACACAACCACAGGCACATAGACACAGGCAACAGAGCATGCACAATGTCGGCACTAGTACAGTGTATATCCACCTTTCGCAGCAATGCAGGCTGCTATTCTTCCATGGAGACGATCGTAGAGATGCTGGATGTAGTCCTGTGGAACGGCTTGCCATGCCATTTCCACCTGGCGCCTCAGTTGGACCAGCGTTCGTGCTGGACGTGCAGACCGCGTGAGACGACGCTTCATCCAGTCCCAAACATGCTCAATGGGGGACAGATCCGGAGATCTTGCTGGCCAGGTAGTTGACTTACACCTTCTAGAGCACGTTGGGTGGCACGGGATACATGCGGACGTGCATTGTCCTGTTGGAACAGCAAGTTCCCTTGCCGGTCTAGGAATGGTAGAACGATGGGTTCGATGACGGTTTGGATGTACCGTGCACTATTCAGTGTCCCCTCGACGATCACCAGTGGTGTATGGCCAGTGTAGGACATCGCTCCCCACACCATGATGCCGGGTGTTGGCCCTGTGTGCCTCGGTCGTATGCAGTCCTGATTGTGGCGCTCACCTGCACGGCGCCAAACACGCATACGACCATCATTGGCACCAAGGCAGAAGCGACTCTCATCGCTGAAGACGACACGTCTCCATTCGTCCCTCCATTCACGCCTGTCGCGACACCACTGGAGGCGGGCTGCACGATGTTGGGGCGTGAGCGGAAGACGGCCTAACGGTGTGCGGGACCGTAGCCCAGCTTCATGGAGACGGTTGCGAATGGTCCTCGCCGATACCCCAGGAGCAACAGTGTCCCTAATTTGCTTTGAAGTGGCGGTGCGGTCCCCTACGGCACTGCGTAGGATCCTACGGTCTTGGCGTGCATCCGTGCGTCGCTGCGGTCCGGTCCCAGGTCGACGGGCACGTGCACCTTCCGCCGACCACTGGCGACAACATCGATGTACTGTGGAGACCTCACGCCCCACGTGTTGAGCAATTCGGCGGTACGTCCACCCGGCCTCCCGCATGCCCACTATACGCCCTCGCTCAAAGTCCGTCAACTGCACATACGGTTCACGTCCACGCTGTCGCGGCATGCTACCAGTGTTAAAGACTGCGATGGAGCTCCGTATGCCACGGCAAACTGGCTGACACTAACGGCGGCAGTGCACAAATGCTGCGCAGCTAGCGCCATTCGACGGCCAACACCGCGGTTCCTGGTGTGTCCGCTGTGCCGTGCGTGTGATCATTGCTTGTACAGCCCTCTCGCAGTGTCCGGAGCAAGTATGGTGGGTCTGACACACCGGTGTCAATGTGTTCTTTTTTCCATTTCCAGGAGTGTATAATGGTTGTTTGCGTAGCGCGGAGAAGTACAGGGTACACTTTCGCTACTTGAGACAGTGTAGGAGGACAAATATTTGCCATACGATTATCCAACTTTATGGAATGATGTTCAGACTGTGCACTGCACGATTTGCATTGTCAGTAATGTTAGTACCACGGATTTCCCTCAGGCGCCGGTACTGGTACGGTGACGTAGGGTTGAAACACAAACATCAGTGGGAATTACAGTTGCAGACAGTCAATGTGGCTCTGGGTAAGGTGAGCAGGTATTTACTCGTAAAGCCGTTTATTTAAACAACAGCAATAGTACTGCTGCTCTTCGCGGCTGTCGACGCATTAAAGGCGTACGGAGAGCTCCCCTTCCGCACCGAGGTTGGAGAATATGATTCGGAAGTTCGAATTAACTGGCGATTTGGAAATTTCTCCTGAGGGAAGCCGACGGCCAATTGCGCCACCAGTTGCTGAAGAAGTTACTGTTGCCGTGGCTGAGAACGCTGGACCCAATGTGCGATCTTCAGGCAGTGCATGAGCTGTGTCACTACAGTTGAACATTCAGTGATCCACCGATCGGAAAGTGCTGCGACCGAATGCTAAACTGTATCCCTAATGCGGTTCCAGGCTGATGTGGCTGGAGATGGTCGTTATACTGAGCAACGTTTGTAACCTGGAACGTAATCAGGTACCCAGTTAAGAAATACTACCATCCCAGGTGGAATTAAAATGTGTGTCTTTCAGTGGTTTATTCGTTATTCTCTTCTGCATGCCCTTACAAATGTTTCCACGAAGTTTCATTGTCCTACGATCACTCTTTTTTCCTGGTGGACCTCTCAAGCAGCGAAACTTTAAACATAACCACCCAGTAGTTAAGAAACTCTCTTCGTATACTAGAATATCCCACGAGTCATTACATTTTCCTGAAGATTCCTCTTCACGGTGGAAACTACGGTTTACGATGTGTTGATTAAGTCTGTTTCAGTGATTCATAGCTTCTGACCATTCAGGTCCCACCAACAAGATTTAGTTGATGCCCACCTAAACAGGGTGAAAAGACTATTACAATAAAACAAGAGAAATCAGAGCTCTTACGGGGCGATTACATGCTTATTTTCCCCCGTAGATTTGAGAATGGAGCTGTCGAAAAATAATCTGAGAGTGGTTCTATGAATCATTTGTAAAACGCCTAAATGTGAGCTACAGGCGAATCATGTAGATGTACACGTAGATTGTGATTAGGGACATCTCATGAAGCAAAACTAACTCCGGTAAGGTAAGGCTCATGTAGTAATTTACATTAGAAATCCAAGAAAGCAATGCAGACGCGATGGTAATATCTTTCTGCCTGGTACTTCTTCAAAATTTTGTTTCACCATAGGCAAAGGGTTTTAGTAACCAGCTTGAATCCAACACATGCTTACCAACTTCCTTCACTCAAATTTCGAAACCTCTCAGACAAAGGTTTCCGAGAATTGGAGAGTAAGAAAGCTTAGAACTATCTCTCCTTTATTTATTAGTTACCCACATAGTATTTTATTTAGGAATGTGTTTACTTAAAAACTAGAAATACAGCAATATTGCTACGTAGCATAATCAGATAGACGATGCTTTGTTCGCCTAATCCACGAATTCCGGACCTGGTACCAAGAATACCGGCTTCTCTTCCGTCAAGGTGGTTCTGTTAATTACTGACGCAATGATAAGCACAGCAACACGTACTGTCCATTCATCGCCTTGTTCTTTCTACAGGCAAGAGAACGTATACGCTTTGTTATGTCTGAATCTCTTACTTTTAGTGTGTGAGTATTCATCGAGGGGGTCGTTGAACCCCGATTTACTAAACAACAAAGTAAATGCGAATGAAGCATGACATCCAAGAAGTCCTCAGTTCTCCACGTGTATTAGAGTGACACGTTAGGTAAATTGCAAAGAGGATGAGGCAATTTATAGTATCAGATAACCCACGTGGTGTGGAATATCTTTGTGCACTCTCCAACAGAAGTCAGGTCTCAGCAATATATTGAGATAAGAAATAAGGAATTTGTTTGAGGTATTAAAATGCGACCACATATTAAATTTGAAGGAGGGTCACTGAACTCAAGAATATTTGTGTATTTTGCATTTACTACAACGGAGGATTCTTCACAGAAAGATTTATTTTCTGCGAGTAAATACACATTTAAATAGACTTGGCAATGGTATTTATTATCCAAGCCTATTGACCAACAGAATAAGTATGAAACGGACCTGGAATTCGATTGTAAGAAGATTTAGTAATGTGTACCCAACGTGTCAAAATTAGAAAAGTACAAACCAACAAAGAAGTCGCATAAGAGAGTGCGAAAGAAATAAACAGAATAGTGAAAATGACCTGGAGAGTTTTGCGTAAATTGTAGAAGGTTTTCAAAACTAGCCCTTCGATGTGTGGGACAATAAAGTTTACAGATAGTATGTACTACAAGTTTTGGCAATGAGACATGGACTCTCACTTTGAAAACATTCAAAAACATGAAGTTTGTTCCGAGATAACTGAAGGGGTGCGTAATGGGAGCTATTAGCAAAGACAGGGAAACGAGTTAGTGAATCGAGGATTGAATTGGAGAAGAAGACATTATTATAATCTTAATGCACGAGGGTGGGAGGTCCAGACAGGCAAATTGCTGATACGGGGACGAAAGAAGATCTTTGCTGGATTTTAAGAGATAAGACAAAACAGAGACAACGACCGAATGGAAGTGGGTAGATGACTTTAGAAAATATGGAGTAGCAATGCGGCTGCATATAGCTGCAAGCCAAAATACATGGAAAATGTAGGGAAAACCTTTGCTCAGCAGGAAATGCCAAGTAGCTGCTGCTGCAGCTGCTTCTGATGCTGATGATGGGTGCGAGGTATCGGAGTATTAATAAAGTGGCGTATGAAAGAAATGACACATTAAAAATGCGACGCCAAAAGTCTGTTGTTCTGATAATGATTTACTTTATTATTTATATATTTAATAAATATATTAAATAATATCAAATGGATGTAAACAAATAGAGCCTGCCTCCACGTGGCTGGACACGGGCAACGGTGTGAGTGGGGACGAGAGCCGGTGTGGTGTCACTTTCAGTCACACCGGACCCCGGACCCAGTCACAGCGGCTAAGTGGCAACATACGACCCACCATAAGAAATTAGACGGTGGGTCATAAAAAATAAGCAGCTAGTGAAAAGAAAAAGAAATTGTCAGTTCGTCGTAACTTGATTACACATATTTTAAGTCAGGTTCCTTCTAATTATCAGCTTATTACCCACGCTTGCAGTAAAGAACAATATTTTTCAGTTTCAGGTTCATATACGCATAACTTTAATAATGGAAAGCACGGAGGCGGTTTTACACGTATTCACGATCTGGAATGGTCGAGATTTAAACACCTTCTCTCATACCAGCGAGGGGCAAAACGAGGGGAGGGAGGAGGATTGGGTGGTTAGACTTTGCCGAGTGCAGATACAACAATTTTCGATACAGCAGTTAAAATCTTTCCTCTGTTTTTCTACGAAGGGGATAAGGTATGTCAGTAGCTACCGCTGACGGAGTTAAAATGTTGTGTCAAAATTACAGTAGTCGCAATCTCTTGAGTTCAAAAAAAGGCTGTGAGCACTACAGGACTTAACATCTATGGTCATCAGTCCCTTAGAACTTAGAACTACGTAAACCTAACTAACCTAAGGACATCACACAACACCCAGTCATCACGAGGCAGAGAAAATCCCTGAACCCGCCGGGAATCGAACACGGTAACCCGGACGCGGGAAGCGAGAACGCTACCGCACGACCACGAGCTGCGGACAATCTCTTGAGTCGACAGAGCCAAATATCAAGAGTACAACGATTGAAATTTTTTTAGAGAGCCATCGTTTGCATGAATATGTAGACCAGAATAAGGAAAGAACAGATAACACTACTTTTTTCAGCCGATTATGATTTAACGTATGAGGAATACTATCCCAGGTGTTAAGAATCAATATATTTTCTTCTCCAGGCCTCTCAAAGCAGACCACATTTATGCTGTGAACTAAGTCATTTACTTTCCTCCAGTATTTCTGTATCTGCATAAATAAGCTTAAATTACGAGGTTCGCAACTCTTTGTTTTTCATATCCGTTACAGCAGTGCTAAGGGTTTCCTTTTAACAGAGGCTAATGTCGCTTTTTTGTTTCTGAATTCGTAAAAACTCTTGAGAAGAGCTTCTTTCACAATTAAAAGTGTTGTACTAAAACAGCAAATGTCAATTTTCTTTGCGATGTTTGAATTGGCTTCGAAAGTTGATCAAAGTTTCCCTTTCAAAATCTTGAACAAAAAGAGGTAATACGTTTCGAATGAAATAACTTTTTCTAACATCGAGAACAACTGTATTTGCCTTGCTCTGTAGTTCGTGACGGGGCTGATTTAGATGAGATAAAATTTTTTGATCCAGAGATCGTTCGTTAGTTCTGTATGCTGAACACACTTCTCAAGGAGAAATGCTTTAATCTTTGTTAATAAGGAAGCTAAACATTTCAAAAGTTTTCCTCTTGGTAACTAGAGTAAATTGTTATGCTGCGGAAGAGCTGTGTATTCACCCTCCTTTTAAACTAAAAATTGTTTAAACTACTCTGATTAAGAGCTTTAGCTACAGTCTAATGAAGCTGATAATCTTAATCACCAGTTTCATAACTTTGCTAACTTCTCGAAATGTCTGCACACAAAGTTCTTCTCGATGAACAATGCAATGGTAGGTAACTATCTTGTGATTAATTTTTTCTTTTAAAATGTATCAAATCTTGGCCTTACGCCAGCCATATTTTTCATCCCGTCTGTTGAAAACGAGACAATTTTATCGAGTGGAAAATGATGGTTTTCAGTACCTTCCACTACAGCATTTGCTGTATCCTCCCCACGTGTTTGATCTTTGAGTGCGTATAAACTCAAAAGTTCTTTTTAGAACTGGTGGTTGAAATAAATCGTACAAAAAAATGAAAGTTACGCTGTACCATTTGTGCCACAAGATTCTTCAACTGCTATTGATAAAGTTGAAACCAGTTTAAGATCTTCGACTTTCTGATAGGTTATACTCGAAGACATTTTAACCGTTCCAACTTCCGCTATTTTTGCACTCAATGTTAAGTCTCTAAAGTTTTTGGAAGAGCCACACTCAACAGGCCAAGATTCGCATCCGGATCGCCAGCTGCGGTTTGCCGACCACTGTACTAGTAGATGGAGCACAGAGGGAACCAAAGTCTGCACTACTCTGTGTAATACCCTATTTATATAACTTTTCTGACATCATCAGTACGTGAGATGCGTGTGGAAGGAAAGATTACGTTTCTAAGAATTTAAATAGTAGGCCTTCTCGTTGCCCATGTTGTCTTGCGCGTTTTCATTCTTAATGGAGGTTGTTGAGCACTTTTGTAACGTTTCCGCGCTGATTAAAGAAATATACGTGTACCTTCCTGGATTCTCTCAATTCCGTTATGTAATCCGTTTTGGTAAGCCAAGCCTGATGAGAAAGTAAAAGAAACATTGATTGACTGAGAATTCTGTAAGCAGCCTTTTTGGTGGCTCATTGACACTTCATCAGAAAATAGTTTTAAATGGCTCTCAGGACTATGGGACTTAACTTCTGTGGTCATCAGTCCCCTAGAACTTAGAACTACTTAAACCTAACTAACCTAAGGACATCACACACATCCATGCCCAAGGCAGGATTCGAACCTGCGACCGTAGCAGTCCCGCGGTGACACTTCATCAGAGCTGCATCTCTCATTTTATCGTTCAAAGCCAAGGCATCAAAGTAGAAATGAGACAAGACCTCTGGGATATACAATTTAATGGATTTGCGTCAACATCTATACACCGCCAGCCACATGAGTCTGTATTCCATGTATGGCTTGCGGATGCTGCGAGGACAGAAAATCTGTGAAGTCTCCGTATGAGCTCGAAATTCTCCCACTTTACCGTCATCGTGATTTCGCAAGAAGTATGTGGGAAGATGTAATATATAGCCTGACTTTTCTCGGAACATAAGGTCAGGGAACTGCAACTGTAAAAGTATCTGTCAAGTAGTGCCATTAGTAGCAGCTTTATTCATTCTTGGACTACTTTTACAAGGATTCACAACACCTCTCTTGTAGCCTCTGGCACTGAAGAAGCACTTGCTAAATGAAACCGTGACGAAACGAGTGGCCCTTCTTTGGATATTATCTACCTTCGCTATTAATCCTACCTGGTGAGAGTTGTTAATATTTGGTCAAACGAGGATTTTGAAAACCCTCTATCATATGTCAATTACATGTCCTCAGAATTCTCACAATGAATTATGCTTATACTCACAGGTATTTTACTGTTGTTTCTGTTTCTGGTGTCTGATCGCCAGTCGTGGACTGTGAAAGTAATACGTTACATTTATTCCTGCTGATGGTCACTAACTGCATACTAAGAGTCGATCCTCAGTCGTTTTTCCCGTATTCCGTGACAATTTCGTGGCATTGTGACGTTGAGTGTTTCAGAATTTCTAATACGGGCTGATAGGGCTAGAAAAGAGACCTAGTAGACAAAGTTTTGACAAGGAACCCATGTCCGGTAATGTACCGTCTGGATGTAAAATAAATTTCAAGATCGGATCACTTTCAAATCTCCCGCTTTATGCTACGCATGCAGCGGAGACAATGTGCTCTACAGGAGCCCATGCACTGGACAACGTCACGAGTTCTTGTCGTCGGGTTCTCCAGTGTCGAGAGTGACGCGTGCCGTGAAGCACCACAACAACCCACCTAGTTGCGAACGCACCAGCTTCTCGCAGTCGTTGTTGTAGTCGGACGAAAGTGGTATTTGATGTCATAATTATAACAATGAATGAGGACACCGCCCTCTTTTTAGTTTGTATATATACCGCGAAGCGGGAGGCTTGACTGTGATCCGATCTTAAAACTTACTTTAAATACAAATGGTACACGTCTGAACATGGGTTCCTTACCAAAACGTAAACTACTAAGTCCCCTCTGCAGCCCCTAGAACCCTGTAATAGGAATTGCGAAACACTCTGTGTACAACAGCTTCATACGTGAACAGCTTGATCGAGCTATTGATGGCATGCAGCAGAGCATTTTTGTGTATAATGTACACCCAAAGTTTTTACACGTGACGATATCTCCCCGTTAAAGTCTACGTACTGAATGTTATCTGCTAGAAAGTCGTGAAACGTACGGCAAGGAACAAAGTTCGTACCTCACAAAAATTGAATATTTTATGAATTAGAATAAATTTTCTCCTCTTATATTTTATACGATTTGGGCGTATCCTTTATCTCTGTTCTCAGTAATCAGAATGTAAGGCACATTGTACAAAATTACACCTCTTTCTGTGTGATTCGCCAGTCAGTCTGTATTGAGATAATGGTTCTGTAAAATGTCCGAAAATATATTTTGTGCAACTGTATAATTAGAGAATAAGAGTCTTCATTTCTGATATTACAGCTTTAACCTGCGACGACGATGTCTAGTTTCATAGAGTTTGTTTCCCTTTAGCGTAGATGATACATTTGTATGCAGTTGCCATTCAATGACCACATCATTGATGTGTTGCGCGAAGACAATTACAGTGTCGGATATTGGAAGTATCCCAGTATGTTACTCTGTCTCTTTTGTAATTGTAACTGAAATTTATAGTTATATAAACTAACTGTACTGCTGAGTTATTTAACCCGCGTTTCATGCGCCAGTTAAGTGCAGGCAAATATCCTTAACTTTAAGGTTGAGGTTGCTGCTGTTTACGCTACTAGTATTTCCCACATGTGACATGCGAATTTTAAAGAACAAAGTGCGTAAAAGGAATAAACTACGCAAGGACTGGTATGCAGAAAAAGTCAAATCTTTGTGATAAATACGAAATATCTGTGCTAAATTTAGTCAGGTGCGTTGGTTCTATGAATTTGGTGGAATAACACGCTTTTTGAATTTACTCATAGCGGGTGTACCTATTTAATTTGTGGACGCTATGAGGTTTTATGTTCTTTAATGTGAGTTTTGGACTTGGAAAGCTTACGGAGTAAAGTTATGCATGCAGTTTGGCGAACGATTCTGTGTATCTGCACTGCTGTCCACAGCTCTATTATCCCTAAACTACATCTTTCCTTTCATCACCAAATTATTATTTTTTTAAAATAAATTCTGGAAATACTATACTCGGAGAACACGAGCCTTACAGACCCTTCAATCCTTGATAGAACGTCCATTATCAGATTTGTTTAAATTTTAGTGTGCGTTTCGCAAACTCTTCTTTTCCGGTAAATTATTGAAAAAAATACGCTCAGTGCTAAAAGCCAGGCCTAGAACACTGTTTTCAAGAATAGTTTTCATTTACTCGTGACGCAGGTATAAATCTAAATTCTACGAAGATGGTGATTATGTGTCATGGAGTTCTATCTCAGAATGGAATACGTGTTTTGTGTGAGAGCGTTCGTAAATGGAAGATGCTACACATTTTTATAGAATCAAAAACTGTTAATATGTCCGTTGCACTGTAGCTAGTTCCGTCAATATACCACCATCTAGCGCACTTTACAATTTTAAAATGATATCTACCACATGTCCATAACTTTAAATATTTTGTACGTGTATTTAGTGCTATAAAAATAAATTGACCTGGAGTGTGACACAACATCATTTAGCCCAGCACACAGTATGTATGGGTACACAGCTCAAAGAACTTTCTTAAAGAAAGACATTTTACTGCGTGGGCTATTATTTTATTTTGAAATAGACAGTTTAATGTAATTATTTAACAATTAGCTAAATGCACTCCCTTGGGTATCATCAAACTACACTGCAATAAGAACTGTTATGGTTGCAGCATGTTATGATCCACACAACCACGGCAGGAAAGAAACAACATGTGATGGCGGAGTTTTGCACAACAATAGCAGATACATGCACAGCTATCATTAATGTCAAGTCCATATGTAAAACAGAAAAAGTCCAAACCTTATGCAACTTTTTCAGTGTGCTAGCATAATTAACACATTGAAACACACTAGTGTAGCCACTGAAGTGGAAACTGCAGTAGCCTGATCAAAACAAACTGTTTTGCAGACACACAGTAACTCCGTACGGAAAACTATTTTTCTTGACCGTAACAACATAAGTAACTGTTGTCGTCCCTTCGTCAACGCAGATTTGTGGTCATATTTATTCAGTTTCATTACAGAGCGTCTGCTCACAGTGAAACCTAAAAATTGCCCGACAAAACAAAAATATAACATTGATAAATAATTAAACAATGCAATTCGTCAGACACTGAGGATGAAATACAGATCTTTATTAAATTTATGTTCTGGCTCTCGGTTTACGAATCCCACTTCGAGTAACTAACAGCTGTCGTTTTCAAAGAAGCAACTTAATAACTATATTTGGAAATTAATCGCTATACGGGAGTACTGTTCGAGCTCCATGCAAAACAAAATAACATTTTACAGAGAAACTGTAACAGCAAAAATAAGCTCAAAATGTGACAGAAAAGAAAACATAAAGGACGCATTTTAGGATAAAGACAAAAATTAAGGCAATTTAACTTAACTATTGGAAGTATAAGGTAGTTTACTAATGAAAGGTTACGAACCGCTTCCAGTTTCTTTTTACAGTTGGAAAAAAGTGTGAAATATTCACTTCCATCTTAAGTGACACAATTTCTTGTATTTACTATTCTCCATCCGTGAGAAACTGTATAAAATGACACCTATGATAGAGGAAGTAGAGAAACGAGCAGCCTAATGTGCTCCTGATTAAAGTAGAGAGAAACACGCTGAGAACGTTTTAACAGCTCAGAAACATCTGTGGGAAGGAGTGAACAAGAATTATTTGTATTTTGCTGCAGGCGGCATCTTCAAATGTAGACAGAATTAAATCACGCTAGTAAACGTATTTACATGAATTTCACTTAAGATGCCGATGGTCGACTAGCAGTTTAAGAAAACACTATTATTTCATTATTCATTGGGAAGGTGCAGGCAAAATAATGATTTACTATCTCTTACAAAATGTTTTTCAAATAATTCAGTTAGAAAATAATATCTTCATTCTTAGAAGACTCTATCACAGAAATTTTGTGTAACGTTACGGGAAAGTTGGGGACAAAATGTATCATTAATAGCACCGTGTTACTGGACACTGCAAAAGGTACAGAGAAGTTAAGGTTTTACGTAACAGTAGCGTGACAAGGTCGAGGTGGTAACTGACGTTTCCTCTACAACTCGTCACACATTGCAGTTTATGAAGTGTTTTCCGTCACAGAGTTTTGATAAAAATGTAATACAAATAGTTAGTAATGAAACAACTCTGTCATATCACTACACAATTCCTCTCTGATATGTTTTGTTTTCTGGGAAACCTTACACCGAAACTCTAGCTAATACTAACACCTTATCCTCTTTCTGAGCTTGATTCTCTAGGCAAACGAATGGAAAGCAGTGGTACACCAAATGGAAACCAACCATCACCGCCGTAGTCGTCAGGTCAGACGATAATGTATGTAGTGTTACATAACGAAATAATGTGTGTATAATGCGGGCACAGTGTGCAGTGACTGGTGTTGACAAATATATGAGCAGTGTAATACCGGATTTTTGCATTATTAAAAAACTTTTTGCAAGAGTGCATAAATAAAACACCATTGTACACTGGGGATAAAGGAAATGAGGTTGCTCTGTTCTAACCAGACGGGTCTTGCTTTCGAGAATTTGGAAGCTATAATCTCCACTTGGCCATCCTGCCTTAGATTGCCCGAGGTTTCCGTAAATTACTTCAGCCAAGTTCCGGGATGGGTCTCACTATAAGGCTATGGTCGACTACATGTCCCACGTCAGACTAAACCTGTAAGCATGTAAATACCTGTATATATGAGTTATGTTATTTTTTGCTCTTAAACTGTAATACCACGACATTTACAATGTGCTAGGAAAATTCATCCACTTATGATTAAAACTACTACTACAAATATTCGACTACTTCAAAATATTGCTACTGTCAATTGCGTTGGAATATCTTAGTTTATTAGGTCAAGCAAAAACATTGAAAGTAAGACAGGCAAAACGTTTTCATTGTTTGTTGTTGTTTTACAGCAACTGTACAAAAATCGAGTTCGTACATTGAGATGGAATCAATAGTGAACACTGGTCTTTTGGTTCCCCTGCATTGCCATCAAAAGCTCAATGGAAATTCCTCTACAGCAGACGTTTCCCCGATAACTTGTTTTTCAATACCAGTTACGTGTTGATTTGAAATACATTTGCAACGATCGAAATGTACCAGATATTTCCTTCCTACGTAGTACATAATAGTACAACGTAATACGTGGTAGTAGTAGGTCTTTGGCAAATTCCACCTGAGCGATGAATAGAAGTGATCAAAAAATCAAATTCACTGTAAGCCAAAAAGATAGTTATGTAGATACTGACGACGGATATTAGTCTTATTTCATTGACAATGAACGTAGCGAATGATAAATATTACCTCTTCACCATTTCTGTGATTCTCTCTGGCAGATGGATCGTATCTTTAATCTCGTGAGAGTTCAAAAATGTGAACTAAATGTTATCCATAAATTCGCTGTCCGATGGCGAACCAATGCTGAAGCAATACAGGAAATCTGAAAGTAATGGAGTTTCGAGATAAACAATTATCATGCAGACAGATTGTTCCATCGCTTCTTGGTAGAACAGTTTCATACTCCACTACTAATTGTTTATTATTAGTTAATCGTGGCCTAGTAAGTTAAGCCCCGTAAGTAATAACGAATTGTTTGTTCCACTTATATCGGTTTATTTGATTTTGAGCCATAGAAACAAATAGTCATCGTATATCGAAGAATCATGCTTTCAATTTCGCTCTTATCTAGAAAATCACACATACGTTTGTATAATATTTTCACCGTGGCGCGATATTTTTTATTTCGTTCACTATTTCGATAATCCTTTACTCCCCCAACTTTCAGAGGAATTGGTTGTAACAGAAAGAGATATTTAATAACTACTCAGACTCTAGAAGACATTACTGTAAAAAATATAACATTACTACTACATTCCATATTTAAGTCGATCTGACAGAGTGTGTACCAAGATATAGATTTACGCAGTTTTATTGCTAGAACACTCTGCTTTTAGCAACACACATACAATTTGATATTACATATATCAGTATTTCCCAGCGATTCCTTACCATCTTGTACATGTATCCACTGTTGGTGCATATTTACGAAAATTACGCTATTTTGTTTTTTAAAGAAAAAGCTTTTGAGTAGTGCAAATTCATTTGAGTGCATGAAAAAAGGAAACAAACAAATGGAATACAAAATAAAACACAATTTTGTAATATCTGCTGGTAAATCTTCCGGGCTGTGTGGTCGTAGTCCATTAATCTTTTTCGCCCTTACGTTCCGTTCAGAGCTGTGCTGGATGTCTCCAGAGGTGCTTCCAGCGCAGTCCCTGAGGAGAACCAGGAGCAACTCTGAAGATATCAAACGGTGCTCTAAACGAAATGTCAGGACGAAAACTTTTCATGGAACACGGTCATGCAACCAGGAAGATTTACCAGCAACTAAGACATCCGGTTGTGAAAGCCTTAAAGTTGGTAATACCAAAGAAGGACAATAAATTTCGCGTCAGAATCGATAGTTATAAATTGTTTCATAATTTTTAAAATAACTATTCATAATACAATTTTGCGCAATCTATAAAATTTGTAACATCGTTATAATGATATGTGATTACTGATACACTCTTAAAGCAAGGAATAAGCTGGGAAAAGCCACGATTCTATTGCCGTAAGCGTAGTGTTCAACATCCGTTGTGTGAAACATGGGATTACTCTTATTGAGGTCATTGAGCTTAAATTACTGAAGTTAATTTCATGAAATCAGTCTCGAGAGATGTAAAACGCCGTCTTGAATTTTGACTTGGATGAATCTCCTTCCGGTGCCTTAACGACAAAAAGCTCACTCTAAAACGAGTTGATAATGTTAGTGAATGGTCAGAGTGGTATTGGAAATTCATCGGCGAGTGGTTAGTGCGGCCTATCGGGAAAGAGATGGGCTTGATTTTAAAACGAGCACTGAAAAAATACTCGCTTTATGCCGTTAAAAAATTATCGTGTGGTATCGTGTTATCAGTATTTCGTGTGTATTACGTTACTTTTTGCCACCACTGCTAATGTCTTTGAGCTCCGTACATGACCCAGCACTCTAGCTCAGAGCTGATGCACCAAGCATCACTGATAGCCCATACAAGTTGCAAACGAAAGCGGCGATTGAAGGACAATGAAACAAGCAAATAATTTTAATAAATGTAGGTCCAGGACCCAATGGTTTTTCAGATATGATGTGTTACGACTGAGTACATGAGCACCTTATAACAGAGTCCCCTAGGATCCAAATTTCAGATATGTGTTTGAGGACGAACGCGTAACAAAAACTGTTCCACACGATCACCGTTCATGTCAAGGCAACCTTCAGCATGTCTCCTTATCAATGCCGGTACATGTTCAAAAATTCCAAAAGTGTTCAGAATCCATTTAAAACCATCCTCAGTACGTTTTCGGAGTTCATCGACACTATCAGCAGCGCTGGCATACATCAAAGCTTTTAAATATCCTCATTTACAAAAATCCAACGGGTTCAAGTCGAGATACGTGCGAGCCACGTCCGATGCACTTGTTGTTGAAGACTGGTGCTACGTATTTCCGAACAGCCACATGGAAAAGTGCCGATCCATCATCATGCATGTATCATATACACACCCTATCATCGTAATGTACAGCATCCAAACTGTCTATTAGCTTGCGTTTTGGGAAATGTAAGTACATAAGACCAGTAAGTCGGCCATTTAGGAAATGTAGCCGTATCGAGAAAACCATTGGTTTCCAGACCTGTATTTATTAATTCGCTTGTTCCTATCACAGTCGTACAACCTGTATAAACGATAACAGAACTAGTCTCTCCATCTGCACGTATTTCTGATTTTATTGCGCTCTGCCCTTATGAATCGATCTGTCGAATCGCACTTCTCCTTAGCCCTTCCTCACCACCATGACTCAGGCCTAGTGTCATACTGCATATAAAAATAAATTCAGTCTTCTTTCAGGCAATTTCTTAATCTAGGGATCTGAGAGAAACAAGAAAAGACAAATATCAAACTTTATTTGCAAATTTAACTTAGAATTCATCAAGAAGCATCTCTGGATAGCGAATCCATTCAGTTTCCCCTGATTCCTATACTAAAGATACAGAATTTCAAACTGTTCGTTTATCCACTAATGCAAAGTTTACACAGAACCGCAACAACACAGTTTTGCTGTAAATGGAACATCTTTTCATCGTTGTTTCAATATTCAGAAGAAGTCCGTGTGAAAGAATACAAAAATATAGTAATCTTCACAGGCCTAGTATCAGCAACTCCTAACTCTTGCTTGGTTGTGTTCATAGATCTTAATTATTATTTCAAGCTGTGCTTCCACTCTGTCGGTTGAAAATTTCTAGAACGTATAGTATTTCCTTGTATTATGTCACTCAGTTTCAGTATACAATTAAAATTCTCCTTGGAAGGAGGAAGAACGATTAGATTTTAGCGTCTCGTCGACGACGAGGTCATGATAGACAAACATTTTCTTGGAAATAAATCTAGACATCGACTACATCATATTTCATTGTGACCAAAAGTTTGAGGAAAGACGCAGTAATTGAGATTCATCAGTGAATTAATATAATGCAGTCTATATTCCCAGCTGCGTAAATAGATACCTTGAAGACCACATTTCAGTCAATGAGGCAGCTGCATATATTTACTGCCCACAAAATAAAATTTTAAAGTGGGAAAATATCACGAGCTGGGATTTTCTGAGATTTATGTGATTCATGTAAATGTACCAGTCATGACAGTAAGGCAACTATTTTGCATAGTTTTATATGTTAACCTTCTGTTGAATGATGTTTTTAGGTAACTATTCATTTAGGAGCTCATACGTGTCACGGCTTCAAGGTATCTATTTACGCAGTTGGGAATATTAACTGTAGTAAATTAATTCACTGGTGACTCTCAATTACTCCGTCTTTCCTCAAACTTTAATTCACAATCAAGTATACTGTTTCAATCTCTAGATTTATTTCTATGGAAAATTTCGTCAATAATGACCTCGTCATCGACGGGACGTTAGCCCTAATCTTCCATCTTCCTTCCGAGGAAAATTCCAACTGTATACGGCAACTGAAGACGTATAAAACGAAATACTATAGTTTGTAGGTGTTTCAGCTAATCGTTCGCCTCTCTTCTCAAGGAACAGAAATGTAGCACAACTTGAAATAATAAGTACAATCTATGAATGTAACCAACTAAGAGGCAGAACTTGTTGACGCTAGGCCAGTGACGATTACTATAACGTTGGCCCATCTGAGCATATTCAGAATGACAGCAAATCTGTGGACAGAAAGTATGGCCAAGGTATTTCCTAACGTAGTAATCACTATAATTGAAAAGCTGCTGAAAATGATCGATTTGTGTTTGGTGGAATACGCCGAAAACATGAGACAGCAAGAACGTTTATAGCACAATTGACAGCCAATGTTCATGCTAAGTGTATACGCTAAGTCTTATGCTAAAATTCTATTGGGAATAACATCGGAAGACTATGACAACAAATTTAATAATACGTAGGATAAGAAAGTTGAGACGAAAATAATTTTAACGACTTTTCTCACATATGTTCACCAAACACTCGTACGAAGTCAACAACCTGAATCTCTTACCATCACTTACAAAACTGTTATAAATTCTTAACTGAATTATAATTTAAAGCCACGTGTCTGCATATAACGTGTAGTAACTACTCCGCTGTCTGACAGTCTGCGATAGTTATACAGGATGTCCCAAAGTAATACAGATCGTGGACGGTCCTAAACCGAGTACTTTTAGTTATGGAGTCACCTGCTTGTGATCTTGTGGTTAGCATTACTGATTCGTGATCACGGGGTGGCTTCGATTCCCGGTCTGATCGGAAATTTTCTCCTCTCGGTATTGGGTGTGTGTGTTCGCCTCATCATCATTTCATCAGCGTTCGACGCGCAAGTTGCCGACATGGAGAAAATAAAAAGATACGTACCAGGTGGCCGAATTCTCCAGCAGGGGATTCTTGGCCAACAATGCCATCCCCACGTTTCATTTTTTTTTAGTTAAGGAAGCGAATATTTCGCTTTCTTATCAAAATAAACAATTTACACTGTATAGCAACAACTTAAGCTAGCAGAATATAGTCAAATTGATGGCCGCCTGTTTCGTTATGTGCATTACACCATCTCTTGACAGAACTGCTCTCTGGGTAGAAGACTCTGTTGATTTATTACCTGTATACTTTGCCAGTGACAGGATTACTCGAAAAGTATTTCCACACTGTATTTTCGCAACTGTACATTTTACGGGCAGGTTGACATGTGGTTAGTGATAAATTTTTCTCACACATTGTAACACTATCTCATCAGACCTTACTATGCGAACAATTCTTGGACAGAGCTCTGACAGCTCTATGTGGCTTTCGCGACCCAATTCCCTGAAGTTTCTATCCATGGCTATGAACAGGGCAATCCAAAATGGACATAGCCATTACAAATGGTTATATCTACAGCACGCGTTGCGATACATCTATAAGGGTAACAGATAATGTAAAAGAAGATTAATATATATATATATATATATATATATATATATATATATATGACTCTCCCTGGTCACACGGACATCATCTAAGCGATAATGCATTTCACGCCACACACTCTCGCATACATATATGGAGTAACCGATGAGAGCGAATCAGAAATTCGTATTATGAGCTTGGAACTCTTTTGTGCAAAGGAGTCACATACGAAAGATCATTCACAGAACCCTATAAAAAGAATACGGTGCGTATCAGATCCGGAGATGTAGGTGACCAAGAGCAGAACACTGCGTCGTCATGTCCAGTACTACCGACTCAACGGTTCACTTTAATTGACGTAACGATCTAAATTTGGAAACTTCTTTTAAATTTACTCACTTACAGTATGCTGGATGCCAACAGGCATTAACGTACTATGATTCAATGAAATTGCAAAACCGTCAAACTTACCCAGAAGTTTCTTTTTGCATTTAAATGGCGACCAGTTTCGGACTTTTATCCATTATCAAGCCATCCACATAAGTCCTACGATAATACAATAATGTGTGTACTTTTCGTCCGGGCAACAGTGAAGTTTTTGTAAATTCATTCTTTTACATTGTCTGTAAATGTGTAAATTTATTCTTTTACATTCTTTGTAAGTTTTGTAAATTCACTCTTTTACATTCTATGTAAATTCTATCGATTTATCGCAATACGTTAAATAGTTATAATTGTTTGTAATTGCTATGTTTATTTTGAACTGCCGTTTATTTCTTCCAATTTGGATGACAAAAGTAGCGAAATCGTTATCTATACATTCGTTCGGCTTTCAGGGCACTGCATCTCGCAACATTGTAAATTAAACGCCCGTCTTCAAATTGGTCTAAAGAATAAGGCTTCATGTACGAGGACCAATCATGGACACTCAAACATTGATCAACTTTAGCCTGGACACGTCACAGACGATCGCATATAGCGTTTTAAGGTAGAATCACCAACCTTAATTGGGCAGGCCGATCTTTTGTTGTGGAATCATAAACAGTTTACAAATACATGGGACACACGCACTGTTGTTCCCATAGATCGTACTGCATGAAACACTCATTCAAAGCCATCTGTTTATCGTCCCAAAATGCTCAAATAGAAGATCATCTGACGTCTGTATAATAGTTAGCTAAACTGTATAAAGAACGCAATAGATAATTTAACGTATTATAGAATTATGGTTTGCTACTTACATCACGTGGTACCGTTATTACAAGTAGCTACTGAGTCGCAAAGACTACAACGTAATTTAAAACGCACTGTGCTTTAGGAGAAACTGTTATTATTTCTCTAAGAAAAGCTTAGACCAAAAATGATTAAGACACAAAGGAATTACAGATATTGGCTGCGAATGGGCATACATACAAAAGTGACTAATCTCTGTCTAGCCATAGCACAACTGTATCACGGTATCAGTAAGGAGATTATGACTCACCGGTTTTCCAAATACGTGATTTATTGAATTAAAAAGATAACACCTTCCGGGAAAATGTGATCACGTTATTAAGTTCTGTAACAAGGAAAACACAAATCATTACTTCGCGTTGAATCACATACTAACATACATGTAACGGATATCCGTCTATATTACCCATGTAGTATGACGTATCTTCAAAGTATTATGCCTTTACGCACAGTCATAAATAAGCAGTAATATATACATAATAAGATACTACAGTTTTTGGTACGTGATTGGCAGCTGAATTTCGTCGAGTAGTAAACAGAGCTCTGTGAGAGTGTTAAGAGCCAACAGTAATTACGAAAGTCATATCATGATAAGTGGAGAGTCTTAAGGTGTGTAAAGTCACGTATGCTGTTTGCTTATTTTTGACTGTGCCTAATGGCATAATATTTTTAAGGTACGTAACATTACATGGACAGCAGAGACAGATTTTCATTACATGTGTTTTGATACGAGAAATAATGCGGAGTAACGATTTGTGTTTTCCTTGTTATAGAATTTGATAACGGGATCACATCTTCCCGAAAGATAATGTTTTTTTAAATAAAATAAATTACGTAGTTGGACAACTAGTGCGTCATCGTGTCCATATTGATAAAAATGGTTAAATTAACATGCCTCCAATTTTCTGTGTATATGGATCTCAATATTATACAGAAGAGAAATGTTCAAAGAATGATAAAGAGTACAGAAATCACTTGTGAATTACTTAAAAATCAGCAGTTTCAATTCTAGTTCAATCTAAACACCGGTTTTTGGTCCTCTTTGCCAGAACAGCTCTTTTGTGCTCATTTTGGCGCTTTGTTGTGAGATTAACGGCAATTTAGACGCTTATAATTCGACTGTAGCAGAATCTTGTATTTTCACGCAAATCCACAGAATGTAATGGTGTAAAATTCGGTACCTCGCAGTCACATGGCTTGATCACTGTTGCAGAGACATCCGACGGAAAAGAAATGTTATCTCCGGCTTAGTGTCAAGTGAATGCTGCAACATGGAGGAGATACGTTCAGCAGTGTTTGCAGTCGAAGGAAGCCGTTCCAGAAATAGAGGGCATCACATATGTGATCATTGCAAGGCCGTTGGGTAAGACAGAAACAGTCGGTTACACTAAGGTTCGCACGGTTTCTCGACACGTCCATATAGGTAACCGCCAGCAGTACCGGACGTTGCTGATAGCATTAAAAGCCGGACAAGTAGTAATAGGTCTGGCGCTCTGAGGGTTCCGTACAAACTTTGTTGTCCATGTAGGCTGTTCATCTATAGGTTTTGATGAGTGAGTTTGCGAGTATCAAAACAAGTGACACAAACTATTATATAGTACTGCATTGACTTAAGAAACTTAATCTTTTTACACCACCTTCGGAACGTAGGCCGTAGTATTTGACATAAATTTCTTCTAGGTACCTCTATTCGCTCCTCTGAAAAAGGGGTCTTAACAAACGCACAATCAGACACACGGACAACACAGTGCTTCTATAAGGGTTAAAAAGTGATAATAATAGCATCAGAGACATCAGTTACGAAATTAATCGGAGATAAACACCTGTACATCCGTCTAACTGCAGTTTAATACCGAAGTTGTTGCACCCGTTACCTGAAAAAATTGCGATAAGGAATATTCGAACTTTTCACTTGAAATCGTTTATATTTTCGCCTTTTCAAATATTTTCTCTTGATTCTTAAACAGCTTGTATAGTTGTTTCAATAGTCCACAATATTGCGTACATGAGAGGAAGATTGTCAACCCAGTTGATTGTCTGACTTGATTCAGACTGAAATGGTAAACACACCGTGGATTCGTTATCGGCAAAATAATGATGAGAATCGGATAATTTGCGCAGTAGATGAATGTATTAAACAACCTAACCATAACTGAAAGCTGATGAACAGTTGCACCTTTATTACTAATAGTTTATCGTTTGTTTCCAAAAATGTTGGAAGATTTCGTGTCTTAAGGGGAGACTCCATTCCAAAATTTCAATTTCTTTCAAAGAAATTTTAATGGGTTTTTCACATCTTTGGAGCGTTCACGCTTCGATGCCAAAACGATTTGGCTGTAATTTTACAAGTACTAGGTGAAATACAGTTACCTCATAGAGCACAGGTAATACTCACATTCCTCTTAATATGGATGTTGAGGTCAAGATAGTGACTGTCTGTCGGAGACTTACATCTGATGTACTACTGGCAAGATGCATTGATGACAATACGTAAAATGCAAAATGTTTGGACTGTGTCATTTTGTCCAAGTGCCCCCAAAAATTTTTGTGTCTAAAAAGAAGATACGTTTGGGTCTTGTGGAAGCTGTTTCTCAGTTCAGTATGGGATGTTAAAAGACTGAAGAGAACAGGAGTCCCAACATTCCTATATCATCCTCCTAGAAGAACCGCTGCTTATCTATAGATCAACGAAGTAGTCCACAAGATGCTGCCTGGAGAGGGAAAGATTCCAGGAAAAGGCTACTCTCGTCTTGAAATTACAAGAAGAAAAAGCCTTAAAAAAAACAGGAAGGGAAAACGTACGGTGCTGGTGTATTTCAATGGGCATGTTTCTTGTCCTAGCATTCACTTCTTTGTAAAATTTTAAAATCCGTTTACCCTCAAGTTTGGGATAATTGAAGAAAATTTAAGTTTGAAACTTGAAGAAAATACTGAAAGCAAATTAATAACGTTTCTCAGAAAATGAATGCAGTGAACTGCTGAATTATGTCTTGTGAATACACCTAAAAATCCTGGATGTGAAAACTGAAGTGTGTATCCCAAAAGTTGTTTTTTCAAGAATGTCATTAAAATCATCTTGTAAATTCGAAATGCAGAATACAATGAAGTTCTGGACTTCAAAACCTGTATACTGCCGCATCTATACGTGTTAGACATGATTTTAAACTTCGCTTGAAATGAACAAGATAGGAGAAAACTTAAATTTTTGGATGTATTCACCCTTTAAGTAATGTGTTGTCATTATAAAATAAATGGGGCAGTGAATAAGCAATTTTCTTCAGACCGTTAGAAGAAGGAGTGACTGGTTCCTATGCCGGTATCACATACATGTATTGTCTAAATGATCTAAGTGATAACACTTTACCGTATGAGCTGCCATTCAGTGAAGTTAGACTTGCGTTCATGTAGAGGCTGTCAAGCTGTCAAGCGATTTTCAAAAGTATGTGCAAGTACAACCCACCAGACAAGCTATTACTAGCTCAGAGCCAAAGAACTCATAAATGCACCCGTATAGCAGTGTCACCGCTGTAGGATGGTCACATTTTCAGACTTCACGGTCAAAGCCATGACAAGAAGTGTATCTAGTAAGAAGTACAGTTGTATATTCTGTTGAGATCTACTAGTGCGTGAATTTAAAAATGCTTTCATAGCCGACTCAGACTTATCCGTGGTAGTTTTTAATTGCAATAAATAAAATTCCACCTCTGTCACAATGACATTAATTTAATGCTGCCAGTTTCGGAGAATTAATCCTCTTTATTCAGGCATGTTGTTTTCTAAAGACGATATGCCGTGTTGTCCTATACGGTTGGTCTGTGGGCTCCCTGGTGTCGCGGCCACATGTGGCTGTAACTGTCCACATTAAAATGCTGAAGAAGTACGATTTATCTCCGACACAGGCAACATTACTAATGAAGGAAACTGTGGCACAGGTGGATTTTTATTTGGAAAACTTAATAATAAAATCCGTTACTGTCTTTTCAATAGTGTGTTTTACTTAACCAATGTATATTTTGAAGTCACCTCTTGATAATCAACGCTTAGTTGTCATGTAAGGACCTTAACAGCGATTCCAACACACCATAAACGTGTATTTGCCAATTGTTGTGTATCGTATCACAATTTTGTATAGTCAGCATGCTATTTACACTGTCATATTAACATGCAAAGTCTTCAGACATGACACTGTGTAGGAAAAATATATATGTACGTATAGAATGTCGACGTTACTTCAGTGTGATGCCGTATACGATACAATCAACAAAATCCGCAGATACTCGTTTCTGGCCTCTTGACATCGGAGTGGACATTTTCATATCAGACTGAAGCTCAAAAAATGGCTCTGAGCACTATGGGACTTAACTTCTGAGGTCATCAGTCCCCTAGAACTTAGAACTACTTAAACCTAACTAACCTAAGGACATCACACACAGCCATGCCCGAGGCAGGATTCGAACCTGCGACCGTAGCAGTCACACGGTTCCGGACTGAAGTGCCTAGAACCGCTCGGCCACAGCGGCCGGTTCAAATTGAACCACCGATAATGAAGTTGTGACTCCGAAATGTACGTTGGCAAGAAAAAACGCTATTGAAAAGAGAGCAGATCGGTTTTTATTATTAAGTTTTCCATTTATTCACTGTCTCCGCTTTGCAAAGAATAGCCACAATCGCTACCACAAAATAAAATTTTACTTAGCTAAAATAGGGATGTTACTATCCAGTGGCGGCTGTGTTACATTCAGACAATTTGTGGTGGCTGTGGATACTCTTGCGACCGTAATAAGGGACTTACATGCATACCGTGCGGATTGCTGCTGTTCGTAGATTCTTCATTCACAGCAAACTATATTTGCGTCAGCAGGACTAACACCGGCACACGTGTCGGCTGCGTGGCAGTCTTTGCAACGGTTAGCCAGCACCCCTTCCCTCGTCGCTACGGAACGCAGTTCGAACCCCGGAGAGGGCAGCCGTTGGAGCCTCGCTAGCGCCCCGCCAGATGGCGGGCGCGCCTGTGAATGTTGAACGAGATGTGCGAACCGGAAAAATGGACGCCTTGTTCCGCTTTCAGCTTCGCATTACGAGAGCAGGATCGCTGCGATGTTCTGTTTGCGCGATGGTCCGCCGCCCACCATCTGAACTGCAGTTTACTTCCGTGTGAGTGTACCAACATCAAGTAGAACGAGCAAGCACGGGATTTTAGAGGAATACAGCCGATTATGACAAGAAGAGCTGCTGTTTTATCTTGACGTTCTGTGTGACAAAAACCAGTCTAATCTGTAGTCCTACGGAATGTTTACTACTATGGTGCACTTAAACACGATGCAAATTGCGGATTCTTCAGTCGAACCGAGCTAGCCGTGAATGCTCGCGTAATGTAAGTTCGTAACATTGTGTTACCCGTAATGACAATCCTTCCAATTCTCAGTTAATGTGGATGCGACCAGATAGGCGATTTCTTAGTCACCGTAGCCCTCAATACCACTTCTTGCATATGAACTACCAGTCATTCCACAGCTGTAATATAAGATGTAATAAGCTTAACTTCTTGCCTGCATCTATGCATAACACTAATTTTTTTCAATATCCTCCCCTGTTTCTCCTAGACGACTGTGGAACGAAAAACCCACTGACCTTCGGCTAAAAATCGCTCTACGTTCGAAACGAGAATAAAGCTTTAGCTTTTAACTTCCCTCTTGGCATACTCCAACTATTTTCTCCTGTCCAACAGCGAACCAGCATTTCTGTCACACTGTTAAGTCCATCCATGCACTACTCGACCCTGTCTATTCATGTTTTTTTTTTTTTTTTTTTTTTTTGTATTTTATCTCAAGTCTTATGCTAACCTTACCCAATTATCTTTGTATGTCCATTCTTGTGATAGATGTCGCAAGGACTTCGGCTGTTCAGTATGAAACGAAAATTAAAACATCTGTAGCTGTCTCTTTTGTATTTAATTTACTTATGCGACCAGTTTCGGTGGTCCATTACACCATCTTCAGGCCCCTTGGCCAACGTAAACTAGGAGAAATCCAGTCTCGTGGGCATTCGTTAGAGGAGTCAATGTCAAATAACCAGTATTCGTAGATCTCTGGTTTACAAAACACAATCCCTTAGTTCATCAAGCGACGAAGGGATAATGCCGCGTAAACCAGATACCTACGGACACTGGTTATTTAATGTTTGCTCCTGTTATGGCTGAACACGAGATTAGATTCCTCCAAATTTACGTTGGTCAAATGACCTGAAGATTGAGAACACCAAAACAGACTGCGTAAATAAATTAAATAGAATAGCGACTGCTGCAGGTGTTTTAATTTTCGTTGCATTTTTACCCAATAATTTCTCTTACTTCCCTGATACAGTCAACTACTCTTCCAGATTTGCTTCCTTCTGTACTGCTGCCAGTCATCTCTGCTAAAATGTCATTACTCGGCCACTTTTGACAGGAACCTTATGAGAAAATTAGTTAACAGAATGCTAATAAGACTGACATTATTGTAACGCTATACACGGTGTTTTAGAGTTCGTATTACAGGCTTCTAGGGCCTGTAGAGAGAACTTAGCAGATAAAGTTCTGAGAACCTCATGTCCGAAAATGTGCCGTGTGTATGTAAAATAAGTTTGAAAAATGGTTCAAATGGCTCTGAGCACTATGGGACTTAACATCTGAGATCATCAGTCCCCTAGAACTTAGAATTACTTAAACCTAAGTAACCTAAGGACATCACACACATCCATGCCCGGGGCAAGATTCGAACCTGCGACCGCTGCGGTCGCGTGGTTCCAGACTGTAGCGCCTAGAACCGCTCGGCCACCCCGGCCGGCAAAATAGGTTTGAAGATAGGATCATTTTCAAATCTCCCGTTTCAGTTGAGACGGACAAAATGAGAAGAGGGCGCCGTCGTCAGACCATGTTGTAATTACATCATATACTGTTTTCGGTTGACTACAATAACCACTGCGAGAAACCGGCAAGTTGGCAACTAGGTGGGTCGACAAAGACTCAACGTGCTCCCGACTTTGAAGAGGACGTTCTTCGCCACGTAGAAGAGAACTTGATGACGAGTACTGGAAAAGTTCCCCATGCTGTGAGCCTCTGTAGAACACACAGGTCACAGCTCTGTGTGCGTACTGTGAAGTGGGAGTTTTGAAAGTGATCCACTCTTCAACTTATTTTACATCCAAACGGCACATTTCTGAACATGGGATCTTATCAAAACTTTGTCTACTAATTACGCTATACGACTCCTGGAAGCATGTAATACGAACTATGAAAAGCCCTGGACATTCTTTAATATATCATATTATTATTGTTATTGTTGGGTAAAGATCATATACTATTCACATTACAGTCTTACTGCATAAAGATGTATATTTAGATTTACAAATGATTTACAAGTGATATAGCACAGCAATCTGTCGTCCTTTCTTTTTGCAGCTTTTATTCCGCAAATCTAGATTTCGGCTAGTGCCTAGCCATTATCAATGCCCTGTTTCATAGTATTAATGCGTATCAGTCCCCTTTTGTTCCGGGCTCTGTCACAGTTTTTTCAAGGTTCTTGAAGGGTCTCGAAAGAACTGTGACTCTTCAAGAGTCTTGAGAGAACTGTGACGGACGTCGGAACAACAGGGACTGACATGCATTGATACTATGAAACAGGGCATTGATAAGGGCTAGACACTAGCCGAAATCTAGATTTGCGGAAAAAAACCTGCAAAAAAGAACGACTGATTGCTGTGCTCTGACATTTGTAAATCATATCACAGTGGCTGAGTGCACCCACGTTCCAAACGCAAAGTAACCTGATGTATATTTAGATGCAACAGAACGCCTGAAGGCTCTGTTATTTCCATACTAAACAAACGAATAAGTAAATAAAATATTTCCTAAACACGTCAAGTATCCTTCGCTAAGAACTCATATCACGAAAAGCAATTCTTCAGAACCATTAACAACCTTAAAGTGACATAGTTTGGATGATACCCATAAGCCGTTATCTCGTGGGTGCATATCGCACTAATCACGAAGACAAACAGCGAGTTTCTCCCGATATGCGGTCTGAGTAAATGAATTTTAATAAGACTAAAATAATATGTAACCAACACATCGAAAAGAAAATAATACGAATTAACAATGGAGTCTTAGAACTAGCTGATGAGTTCTTTTTATTTAGGTCAGTTGCAGTAAACAACTGTATGGACAGAAAAAGTAAACGGGAGTGTAAAAGTGGCCTGGTGTACTTTTGGTAAGCTAAATAAAATTTCCAGAACTACGTTTCCGATGTGCCTGAAGAGTGATTTTTTCAGTTGCTGTTTACAAACGATTCTTGCTCACGACAGTGAAATATGGTCCGTTAATGCAAAACCTATTGAAAAAATCCAGGTACGCTAAGCGATCAGTGGTGAAATACAAATTGAGATTCTCTGGGAGAGATGGGAAAAGAAACTAATGGATCAGGGAAGAAACTGGAGTGAGACATGTAATTGTGACTGATAGAGGTGGGAGGGACAGAGAGTCGAATGGATGGCAGATGGACAAGGGAAGTTGTCTGCTGAATTCTGAGAGAAACGAAAACACCGAAAAGATGGGCAAATGGAAGGTCGGTTGACATCTGAAATCATTCAGGAGTGACATGAATGTGTTTAGCTCGACGCTGTAGAAGTCTAGAGGAGGCATTTATTCTGCAGTGGACGTCAAATAGCTGATGATGGTATGCACTGCCAGGAAATGGACGCGAAGACCTGTAATTGTTTACTATATTATTGTTATTCAGAAAATACCATATCTAAGTACGGCTATTTGAGGCGACAATGTAAACATATGAAATAAAAACGTTTTCGTGAGACGACTGTAAGGGATGTGAGGTCCAATTTATTCCACGACAGTTTCGCATGAAAACTATTTTCAAATGATTCTGCAATGCCATAATATATTACACAAATATTTAAAATACACTTCGTATACTCAGAACTATATTAAACTTGCTTGAAGCTCCTTAGTGTCACATTGCGCCAAAAGTAAATGCAGTTCTCGCCAAGAGTAACTGAAGACGGGAATCATCAGAAGCACCCTAAAGAAGTTAACATCTTGCCGGACCGATTCTGAGTCGGCATCGCATTATTTGTCACTCCGAGGCGCTTACGTGGGTGGGCGATGGAAGAGATGGGGAAGTCCAAAGAAGGGCTACCTGATCCGCAACCTGCTGTTTAGTCATTGGGAGAGCGTTACTGAAATGTCAAGCGAGCCATATCCAATTAAGACGTTATGTACTTACAGATATGCTTACTCTTGATCCCTACCACTAATATTTTTTGCCAACCTTTTCGTCCCTGGGCGCTCTTTATTTTAGGCGGGAAACAGAAAGTGTCAACACCTGGGGAAATCGGAAACGAGAGTGTATGTAATCTTTAGTAAAATAGTCACCTAATTACACCATAGGATGTAGACCAATGTTCAGTATTACCCCAATAAAAGCCTTCATTTCATCTGATGAGGTAGCTGTGCTTGAGTGCCATATTGGATATTTTGTTGGTGGAGTCGTTTTCTGTATTTTTTCAGCTGCATGTACATATGTTGCTCTAACTATTGGCGAACTATACCGTCCATGAAAAAAGAGCTGCAAATGTCGCAGTTCCATAGCTGGCAGGAAACTCTGAGGAAATGCGAAAACATGTGGTAGCAGGGAGTATGGAATATACATAAGAACACCACCGCGATGAGCCCTCCATTTACATGCGACAGACTACACATCATCGCCACTTCCTTCTTTTTCGCTAATTTCAGATTCACTACTACTTATTTCATTGGATAGAGGAAAAGATTCTTCTTGCTCACTCCTATCACTAAAGTCTCCTCCATTTCACAATAGCATCGTCACTTTTATGCTTTCTGCGTACAAACAAAAACCCGCCCGCAAAGGACGCGGTTTATACACACTTCTAATCACGTGGTCTGCTATTGTGTAGAGCTGACCACTAGCAATACCTGGCCTGTCAAACTTGGTACGTCATGATAAAACGTGTTGGAAAGCCTATTACGACAAACCAGGCGAGAAAGTTGCAAAAACAGAGGGGAGCCAAAGCGTAAAAATAAGGATATCGGACGACGTCAGACATTGGACCGAAAAGGTACAGGATAGTGAAGTAATTCGGTCGTAGTCTTTTTGAACGTATCCCGCCAGTGTTCACGTAACAAAGGAATACGTCATTCTGGCTGCTCTTACGGTAGCCCGACAGGGTCAATATTTGCAATAAGAGCAGCAAACATGTTCTAGTAAACGTGGGTTTGCAAACGAGCCTTTTAAGACATAAGTGCGAATGTGTGGCTGCCAGACAGGCACTGTTTAGGTACTAGATATTCAGCTGGTTAGTACAAATGTATTTAAAAAGTGAATTTTTCGTTTGAGCCCCAATCTAATTGGGATCAAATTTCACTCGTGGCCTACCTTAACGAGAAATACAATTCTGCTACAGCACATTATATGTATGACTTGCTGTACACTCCGACCTAATAAAGGAGATGTTCCACGTGTCATTTTCTCATTCGGATGGAATACTGTGCTGGTCTCTGTAGCGAATTATGAATTCTTTCAAACATCCCCCGGATCATCTCGCAAATCTACAAAAACCTGTACAATTAGCTGCTCCAATTCTTCAACCGTATCAATAGGAGTGCTTTAGACTACACTTTTGAGATGCTCCAGACAGAAAACCTCCAGAGGACTGAGGTCAGAGGACCTGGGATGATGAGGTACAGGTCCACCTCGACATCTCCGTCTCTGGCCCGTTAGATGTCTGACATCAACGGGAAAACGAGACGGTACTTCATAATGCATCTACCACATTACCCAATCATGGTTTATGTGTAAAATTTGAGCCCAGTTAACGGAAAAGTTGGATTAATTACGACAATATCTCGCACTGGAGTCTGTAGCGGGTCTTAACCACACATTCGCAATTATGACCGTGTTCACTAGAATGTTTTTACTTCTATTAGCGTATGTTTTCACCCGTATCAATTTTCGCTATTAGTGACGATGCACTAAACATATGTACAGAGGCATTCCGACAGCCATTTTTATCATACACCACCCACGAATGGCGTAGAATGTGAGGTTGGTAATATTAGTACAAAATCTACAATCCATCGCGCTTGGGCGTGTAGTGTAGATGGAGTAGTTTTGGTCCCACAGGTCGGATGACAAAGCTATAGTGGGAAGCATTTGTAGGATAAGCATCAGGTCACTGTTCGGCAACACGGTGCTGGCCAGGGGGCGATGGAAACAGTGGCTGGAGCCGTTTGCGGTTCGCGGTCCTCCCGACACCTCGTGGCGACAGGCAGGGCGGTCAAGAACGCACAAGGCCTGCGCCGCTTAATTTCATGTAACCACCCTTGACGGCCAGCTAGGCTACGCACTGACGGAAATGGTGTGGCTTGTATTTCCTGCTCTCTTAAATGAATGATTGGTAACCTCCTCCCTCTCCCCCCCCCCCCCCTCCCACCCGTTCCCCAAATACCTGTATACACTTGCCCACTCTCTAGCGGCTGTAAATAATCGTATGTCTGCTGGCAGTTGACATTGACACCTACTTAAGCTACCTAAAATACTTCGTTAGTTACGGAATACATAATTCTGTCTACTGTGGGGCATGTGCTTAAAGACGATTTCTATAATGGCTCCACGCTTTTCCCTCAAAGCACTACAAGGGAGTATTGAATCTCATCAAGCTTTCAGTATACATATCGGGATGATGTGCCACTTGAGACTGAACAGATTTTAAAAAAAGCACTTTAAAAATGGGTTAAAAACAGACTAGACCGCAATAAAAACTTTATTTACAATGGTTACCGGTTTGGAACGGGATGTGTCCATCTTCAGAGCTTTTATACTATTATGGCAGGCGGTAGCGGTGAACGGAGCGGATGTTATGACTACACGAACGTGAACGTCTACTGCAGGTCTGAAGGTGGCCACATTCTGACCAAAAGCGGTAACAATTGTAAATAAATGTCTTATTGCAATCGAGACTGTTTTTAATTCATTTTAAAGTACTTTTATCCAGACTGCTGTTTCTCAGGAGAAAGTTCTCAAAAATTATTTACGAAATCAGTACATTTCTTAATAACTAAAATACCATCATTGTGATGGCATCTACTGAAAGTATCAGAAGTTGTGTACAGCTCATTTCAAGAAATTTTTCTGGAAAAATTTCACTGCCTTACATTTTTCCTCCGGATAGATTAGGAATATGCGTAGGCAGAACTTTTTTCATTCATTTCAATTAAAGAAAAGAAAGAGTGACGAAGGACTACAGTACGATACGACCAACAAGAGGTACTTTCACTTTCATTCGAATTGACAGCAGTCTGTCACGCACTAGTGTAGATCCAGCAAACAGTTGTTTCCTTGCAAATTAAGGGTTGCCGAATATCGGTGCTACGGAGCAGAATTGCATTTGACTTACGGAGCGAAGTATGGAATAGCACGTAATGGAAGTGATTACTATGAGTTTTAAAACTAACGAAGCTCTGCAATTTACTATCAGAACACATTCTTGCTATCGTCTGAGTACGTGAGAAAATACTTCATAAAACTGCTATTATTTCTTAGGAATACCAACTTTCTTTTATTCTCATTCATTTTATACTAGCGTCTAATGAAACACACCAATTACAGTGAGCTATCTCACATTACATCCGTTGGTAACATCACTAAGATATCGCTATGCAATAATATTCTTCACAATGGTTGCTGTGTCAGAAACAGAAGCTAATTTTGTTATGGCCATATACTTTAGTTTAAAATATTAATTATGTTATTTACAGTTGGATTTCATCAACTTAAACTCCTTTTCAACGAGGCAGCGCTGATAACTTTGACGTTGAAGGTTATAGCCCCGTTCTTTTCCATAAAGCAAACATGTGGACCAGTTGGTAAGGTAATTAATTTGTGGTAAGGTCTTATGGGACCAAACTGCTGAGGTCATCGGTCCCTAAGCCTACACACTACGTAACCTAACTTAAACTAACGTATGCTATGGACAACACACACACCCATGCCCAAGGGAGGACTCGAACCTCCGATCGGGGGAACCGCACGGACCGTGACAAGACGCCCAAGACCGCGCGGTTACCCCGCGCTGCAGTTGGTAAGAAAAACGTCTCTGAGTGACATTAAAAGTGAAGGCTTACAACCAAGTTAGACGCTGTAACCAACATGACAGTTATTGTAACTATTTTGAGGACGGTTCCTAGTTCTTTTCGTGGAAGTTCAAGGTATATATTTCCAAAACATGGTATGCTAGTACGAAAGTTTAAGAAAAGCCTAAAGAAAAAAGGCTTCAAGCAAGTAAGTAGTTCTGTTTGGTAATACAATATCTTCCATTTATATATCGTATACGTCAGTGAACTTTCTTTCGCATACAACTTAACAGTACAATTTCTGGGATGTTCTGATGATACTGTAGTCAAACTATTAGTTGTTTTCTTTCTTTTTAATTTATTTAGTTTTCGGTACCTCCCCATACAGCCATCTCAACACAGTAAATATGATTCTAAAATTTGTTTTGACAGTGCAGAGTATGCATTAGATTAAGTCATACCATGGTATGAAGTTACGTAGGCTTAACAAAGGAAGAACTGTTCGTTGGTTTTTGTGAAAGAACTCTGAACTACTTCATCAAAATTGTAGGTATCATATACTGGAGAAACAATCGACCTACACGAGCTAAAGAATTCTAATGAAAAGGAGGTATTTGTGACAGACTCGACGTGAAAGCGTTAAGAGTTAACATTGTCATCTGCGACACAAAATCTTACTTCAGGCGTTTACAGCTATGTGAAGCTAAATGTAACTGACGAAAGTGCACCTTGAATTTTGAAATTAGATGATTTTTCCGCTGACTGCTGTAAAATGTGACCAATAGTTTTCATACATTTTCACACTCTCAGCGGACCCACTAAAAGTTTTTGAAATTTTTCCTTATGTTAAGGAATTGTGCATGTTGTGAAAGAAATGTGACTACTTTTTACTTTCTGGAGTATAGTTGTTACGAGCTACTTATCAGAGCAAGTAATTACATTTGTCAAGGAAATAAATCCTGATCATATCTTGATAACATTATATTTGAAAAAATCGCAAGTAACTTGAAACAGAAAGATGTTAGAAATATGATTTCAAAGTTAGATGTAATGAGGAAAACAGAGTCCCATGTTAGTTACGCTTCTTAAATCATTTTCTATGACAAGAACGATACGGAAGAGAGTTGAAGCAAAGAATGGGCCTAAATGAGTGACTGTAATGATATAAAACTACTGTCATACATGAAGATTTGTGCAAGGACGATAAACTGAACCTATATTTCTTCACGAGGAATCATGTTACCGCTATCAATGCATACTTTCTGTAATCGGGTAGCGTTCTGGATAAGATTACTGCTCACGACAAGCAGGAAACCAAGGTCCGAGCCTAGGCTCTAGTACCAATTTTCATGTGTCGTTTTAGATGTATAGCGCCGCGGTCTGTGCAATAACTGCCGAGATTCACAGAAAACTTACATTTTCGATGTGACAGCTGAGTTTACATTTCATACATGACATGGATTAAAAGCAGGTCAGTCTTCTGCTTGCTGTCAAACTGTAGTGACTCACAACCAGTCAGATTAAGAAAATTAATTTAGTCTGTATTTCCTGGTGTTATTTTATTTTTCAGTAGCAGACAAAGAAATGGACGTGACTGCTGTATTTACTACAAAGGGCGCCTGTACACAGTAAATTCTAAAACTCACACTGTCAGTTAAGTACAATGTTACCAGTAAATTCGATTAATGTGCTCTCTCGCTTGCGTTGCGCATTTGTTTGACCGATTTCGCTAAGTAGGCACATTATTAAGCTACAACGCTGGATATGTCACAAGTTTGTTGGTGACGAGGAGTTTCCGATCGACGTTTTCCTTCACTGAAGATTACTTTACTACAGTATCTAGCTGACTGAGCATTAAATTCGTAACGGCTTGGAACACAAACGGTGCACATGACAGGAGCACCTTAATGGACAAGTATGTTCCGTGTTGAATACGTACGAGGTTTAATAATTTATGTTTTAAAGATTTTATTATTAATTTCGAATGGAAGAAATGGCAATGAAAGTCAACAGACATTGAAACTAATACACGATCTACGGAATGCCTGCCGTGAACACTGGATGTGCTGCCCACGGTCTTTGAGGATCCTCGGCGAGTGTTAACAGTATCCAAGACATAATGCTGGGTAAAAGTTTACTATCTCTCGTTATAAAGGCTCCATTAAAATGTGACCTTTTGAACGTGGCTAGTTTGCTTTAGATGTTTTGTGGATTCTGTCATCTAGTAAGCCAAATCAGTCCATAAAGAGGTGCTGTGCTCAGCAACCCACACAGACCTCTGCTCTGACCGTATTAGTCCTCCCCCCGGTCCCTCGCAATGAAACAAGTTGCTATGGCTAATGAGCGCCCATTTGAGTCAGCAATAGGCGTGTCGTGGGTTACCCGAATCGCTACGGCACCCAGCTGGAAGTGGGATGCGAAGTAATGTTAGAGGCAAAGGCAATTTCTAATGCCACTGGTCTCACTACACGGTTTGTCGATGGCGCTATAGCAGACCACGAACTGTCATTCTAGACAGAATGTCAGAGAATGCCGATATTAATATAAAAGTGACGACGAAGATTAGTAGCGTCAACACCTAGGGAAATAAAGCACAAATATCTCTTCGTGGGGGGAGCATCTGGACATTAATGTGTTTAGAAGACTCACAGTAGACACCCGATGCAAGTATTTCATCTTCAACAACAGAGCTCTTTGGATCACACTAGTCCGGTCAACATCGATAAAATATCTCAAACAGTTTTCGGTTTAGTTTCTCCAACAGTATTGTCAGTCAATTAGGCGAAGAAATGTATTGTTATAGAGACAGAATGGCGATCTGTTCACACCAAAAAAACAAACACTCACGTTGCATTTCTTACAGTACGAAATATTTCATGAAACTCTTAAATCCCGAAATAGTTACAAGAGCTTTGTATATTACTCATTAGCTCAATAGAAAAAAAATGCAAGTTGGGCTATTGCTGGGATAAAATCATAGCTTAACATACACAAAAGTGATTCGCAATACTTCCATCACTCCACACGCATCCAGAGGATACCGCATGATTCTGTCATTTTCTGAAACTCGTTACAATTTTTCGTTATGCATACAACATCAGCTACAAGGCTGTTAGCTTCAAGTATTCGCAGAACCGGAGTAAATATCGAAAAAAAAAAATTCGGCAAGTGAAAGTGCGCACAGTTGTACGATCAACGCTTGTATGTTATTTTTTTTTATTTGTCGAAGTATTGAAGCAGCAACATTTTTAAATGTAGCTATATTCTTGATTTAGCTACTGTTAATTGTGTAGCAAAGTATTCATTTGTAACATACTACAACCGGATTTCAGTGTCAGAATCCTTGCAAAAATTTTTTAGAGGGCACGCCTAAGAAAGACCACCTTCTATGTGGCTTAAATACAAAGGATGAGTGCCAAAAGCACAATACAGAAGCGTCTGTGATTTTTTTTGAAATTAACTAAATAGCACTGTAACTGTAACGGCTGTTCTTGGCAAGAGCCAGACAGATAAATGAATGGAAAGCGTAATAATGAAATCCACCTGCTGTTTTTTCAATAGCGTTTTTATTTCTTTCGAAGCACAACGTGAGATGTTATCGAAGGACCTAAGTTGTGCTCTGGCGCGTTGACTTTGCAATTTAGGCCCTTTGATAACAACCAGAGCCCTGATGCTGATGCTGTGCTTCGAAAAAAATTTCAAACACTATCGAAATAAAAATTACGGATTTCATTTTTAAGTTTTCCACAAACCAAACACTTCTTTTTAAGGGATTCGAGGTCCATCGATATCCGCCGTGTCTTAGTTGTCACTCAGGGTTTTGCTAAATATGCGAGCATCTTTGCACGGTAAATATCAGGAGGTAGGACGGACGTCGCACTACGATCGAAGTCATTGCCTCCGTATTTAGCACAAACCCCGTTCTTTTTGCAAAACGTTTTGCCACTATGCGTAACAATTAGTCTTATCACAATACTCCTCTCTTCAAAAGCTTTCAAAACTGACAAAAAGTACACAGCTATATTTAAAAACGCTTTTGGCCACCCTGTGAAAGAGCGAAAAACTTCGTACAGCAGAAAAATTACGAAAACATAGTTTACTTTTTTCGTTCGGTTTCCATTACTATTTTTTACACTTTTGAAAATTTCGCCGCGTCGCACACACATTTCGTATGCGGATTCCGCAACGACAGATCTGGCGTAGTGACGTGCACAGACGAATCCAGCCGACAACGTTGTTTTCTTTTCTTTCGGATCTTTTTTTTTAAGTACAGCGAACGAGTACGTGGCACAGATTCCTCGCAGCGAGCGCAGCGGAGGGGAGTGGTTTATCTGCGGTGTGAGTGGTGGCAGTAATTCGGCGGCCGCTATCTCCGGAAAGAAGCGATAGGAGCAGCGCGACTCGCACACATAATACGTTTTCCGATTGGGCGGCGCGAAGTCGGCGCCGGCGCCGAGCTCTTTGGCACACGTCGGCAGGCCGGTGCGCATGCCCGCGGCAGAGGCACTTACATGCGAGTCGTCTGGGCCAGCAGCGGGCGGCTGGCGGCGTTGAGGCACTGCAGCGGACTGCGCCGCTGCCGCACCGCGCCGCCCGGGCTGCGAACCCGGGCCCCCGCCCCGCGCCGCCGCCGCCGCCGCCTTGGCCTTCGCCGTCGCCACCGCCTTCGCCCCCTGTTAGCCTCGGCGGCGCGGGAGGCGGGAGACGGGAGGCGGGCCCGCGATGACTCGCGCGGGGATCGAACCGGGCACCCGGCGCACACATTTGCAGAGCCAGCGCTGGCGGCTGCTGGCTACGCAATTAGCATGCGTTACGGCCGAGGGGGACGCGCAACTCGTTCTGCCCTAGCGCTAGCGACGCTGCCTAGTCTCCGCCTAGGGGAGCACCCTTTCATTTCTAGATAGAGTTTTTTTCCTCGCAGAAAAATATATTCTCACATATCCTATTCATCTCATTTCTCTATGCTCCGCCCTCATTCATCTCTAGATGTACAAAGAACGTTTCTTCCATCTCTCTCGCGTTATGGAGCATGGTACTTCCTAAGCACGTTTTGCAACTGAACACCACTTGACTACGAATATTGGCGTCTCTTCGTATTTTTGGTGGCTGAGGTGCCACCAACACAGGTCGAAGTTTTTCACTAAACACTTGTCTTCATCTCCAAAATAATTTTATTTCATTATCTCATGGCACATTCCGGAACAACCCGCGGATCGGATCTGTTTCGCGAAACATACATAGGATATAATACAGGATATTGAAATGTCGTGTGGCTAGGGCCTCCCGCCTTGTAGACCGGTCGCCTGGTGCGAGTCTTTCAGTTGACGTCACTTCGGCGACTTGCGTGTCGATGGGGATGATATGATGATGAAAACAACACAACGCCAAGTCCCTGAGCGGAGAAAAACCCCGACCCGGACAGGAATCTAACCCGGGCCCCTTTGCACAGCATTCGGCCGCGCCGACCACTCAGCTATCGAGGCAGACATACAGGATATTAAAAAGCGTACTCCTTCTTCTCCTTCTCCTTCTTCTTCTTCTTCTTCTTCTTCTTCTTCTTCCACCTAGGACCACAGCTCTCGTTTTGACACATTACAAGGGTCTTCTGGTTCTTCTTAGCCCAGAAATCTTTCATTTTGTCACTGTGAGCAAGATTCTTCTCCTCTATCCAAATCGATATGTTGATTTTCGCCGGCCGGAGTGGCTGGAACCGCCCGACCGCAACGGTCGCAGGTTCGAATCCTGCCTCGGGCATGGATGTGTGTGATGTCCTTAGGTTAGTTAGGTTTAAGTCGTTCTAAGTTCTAGGGGACTGATGACTTCAGAAGTTAAGTCCCATAGTGCTCAGAGCCATTTTGTTGATTTTCCTGGAAAGGGACACTGGAAATACCCCCTGTAGAGTGACATGCCGGAATTTGGACAGGTCTGTATGGTTTCTCATGGAATTCCAAAGTTGCTCCAAGTCTGATTTCACTGTGGCGACCCGTTTGTTCCTGAAGGCTTTCTCTCTATCTGTCGTGCCGAAGATTCTATTCGTGAATCTGCAGGAGTTCGTGTGGGGCCAAATGTCTATAGAAGACCAGTCGCCTTTACTTGAGAGATGCGATTATGCCTACGTGGGGATGGTACAGCTCACTTTTGTGTATGATCTTGTAGATGCCATCATCTTCTCTTATTGGCCCTAGTATTTCCCTCAGGATTTAACGTTCCTTGAACCCTAGTTTGCTGAGTGAACCCGTCCTGTTCATCAACAATCATTGAGAGGCATAGAGTACAGAGGGCCTTATTGAGTTGTAATGTTTGAATTTAAGGTTATTGGAAAGGTACTTGGAGATGTAAATGCTTTTGATGGAGTGGAAGACCCTTTCCAACTTGGAATATGTGGTATCTACTGCCAAGTTCTCACACTCGTTTGCTGGAATCCACTCTCCAAAATATTTGTCTGCAGGGAATTTACGAATGGTGGTCCTTCCTAATGGGATTTCACATGGGGCTCCCTTTATCTTAGTAATGAACTCAGTTTTTTGTATACCTACCTTCACACCGGTCTTACCTGCTATGCTGTACAGGCTCTGTAGTTGCTGGGTACCTTCCTCCACACTGTTGGCTAACAAGACCAGGTCATCTGCAAAGGCTGGGCAGGCTACATCAGGGCTATCTTTCTCTTATCTAGTCTTCGTTGCACTTCCCGACGGTAGTGTGCAAGTCCAATCCCTGATGATCTCCAGTACGCAGTTGAAGAGTACACACGAGAAGCCATCACATTGTATAAATCCCACCTGAATGGGAAACTCTCAGTGAGCTAATCTCTAAATCTGACTTCGGAGGTGGTGTGGTCAGGGCTGATCTGGTGGCCTTCTCATCTCGGTCGGTTCTTCCTCTTAATATCTTGTCTTTTGGCCTATGGTTCATGCCACATATCTGATGGTCTGGTTCTCCCGAACCTTGTCATGAGATGATAAAACAAAATTATTTTGGAGATCGAGACAAGTGATTCATCATTTAGTGCCAATATGGTCGCAGATCACCGATAAGGCGTTTTGTCTAAGGCGATAAAGTTAAAAAAATGTATACCAGTAAACATGCCAACATGGACATATATCAATGTTTACAGAAAACTGGATGAATCCGCCTTCCTGGTTAAGGTTAACGTAGCTGTCTCCTTAGCGATAGTCACTGCATCGTTTCTCGGTTATCACATTATTGGTGGAAAGGTCTGGAAAAGCGCCTTTTCAGCCTCGTAAGGACATTTGCGAAGGTGCTGGACGAATAACTAAAAAGAAATTAACACGTAAACAGCCGAAGGGATGACAAATCAAACTGCTTGCATCACGCTGGAAGCAGTACGACATTTTCTTTTTAACGAAATAAGCACCGACAACCCATACGAACCCGTGATCTTTGCCTTAGTGAGACACTGAAAGTAGCAGATGAGTTTTGATTTTGGGCCAGTAAAGCAACAGACGATGACCGAAGTAGAAATAATATACGCTGAAGAGCCAAACAAACTGGTACAGTTGCCTAATATCGTGTAGGGCCTCTGTGAGCACGCATAAGTGCCGCAACACGACGTGGCATGGACTCGACCAATGTCTGAAGTACTGCTGGAGGGAATTGACAACATGAAGACTGCAGGGCTGTCTACAGGTCCGTAAGAGTACGAGGGGGTAGAGATCTCTTCTGGACAGCACGTTGCAAGGTATCCCAGATATATGTCGGAGATTTGATGTTTTACCGAATTTCTGATATTTACGGTACACCCATGAAATGGTCCTACGGGAAAATACCTACTGTCGCTAGCTCGGAGATGCTGCGTCCCACCGCTCGTGCGCCGAATATAACACCACGTTCAAAATCACTTAAATCTTGAGAACATGACCCTGTAGCAGCAGTAGCCGATCTAACAACTGCGCCAGACACTTATTGTCTTATGTAGGCGTTGCCGACCCCAGCACCGTATTCTGCCTGTTTACATATCTCTGTATTTGAATACGCATGCCTATACTAGTTTCTTTAGCGCTTCAGTGTTCCATCTTTCATTAGGTTGTCATCTCGGCCTTTCCTGATTTCTTGCAATCTATCAAAGAACTTCCACATCCATTCGGGTGGTCGCTGCCCCTGCCCATCTCCATATCAATTTCATAAGCTATTTGGTTTATCAAAATCAGCCCAGTCCGTTTATGCTCCTTCTTTGCTTCCTCCATTGTACATCCAGTCGTTGCCTCAGCTGCCCTAGCCACTCATTCTACTAGAAACTTCCTTAACTCAGCTCAGATACACAAGGATAGAGAACTAAGTGCTGTGGTCAACTGAAAGGAACTATCCCGAATTTCTCTTGAAAGGATTCACAGATACCACAGGAAATCTAAATCTGGGCAGGCAAACGGAAATTTAAGTCTTGTTCTTCTTGACTGGGACTACACTGCCTGTTACCATACTCAGTGAGCCGAGACGAAATACAGCATTCATATTCGAGAAGAGTGTACTTCCAATCACCATTCATAATACCTGATCTAAGTTTTCCATGGTCTTTCTTATATCACCTGGAAACTTGTAGGAAGTTATTCTTTTTTTTAAAAAAAGGGATACTACCTTCATATATATATAAAAAAAGGTCGTATCGATTCCATAGCCGAGTGACTTTGTGCCGGACCGGTAAAGTGAAGGTATATGGTATCATCCTGAGCTCTGTTTTTGTATCTACTGTCCTGTGGATTTCACCGAAGAACAGAGCGAAGTTTCATAAGTTCTATGTTAGCGGAATCCGTGTTGATTCCTACAGAGAGATTTTCGCACTCAACAAAGGTCAACTCCTTTTACATTTGTAACAAGGCACATTGTCAGACGAATTACTTATTTCTGGTTACACCGACATTGACATACACTCTATATGTGAAATATCTCCGTGAATACATCATGTTCATTCCAAATACACCAATTATGTAACAAATGACACTGAGTACTTCATTATACTGCTGTTAAAAAGCTACATTTTTAAGGAAGGCTTACCAATAAGTTTTGATACACGGAAGGCGCATTCCTCCAAAAGTACGGCCAACAGCTGTTATCCAGTTTTGGGAAAATTGATATAGCACGAACAATTCACCCTAGTACATTTCATTGTTGTTCGATGTTGTCCTTGGCTCTGTCGAGAAAATCTGTTTGATTTTCTTCAAACCAGTATTCAGTGGCGTCTTATTCCTCGACAGTAATACACATACAAGGATAAAATACAGGGTTATTACAAATGATTGAAGCGATTTCACAGCTCTACAATAACTTTATTATTTGAGATATTTTCACAATACTTTCCACACACATACAAAAACTCAAAAAGTTTTTTTAGGCATTCACAAATGTTCGATATGTGCCCCTTTAGTGATTCGGCAGACATCAATCCGATAATCAAGTTTCTCCCACACTCGGCGCAGCATGTCCCCATCAATGAGTTCGAAAGCATCTTTGATGCGAGCTCGCAGTTCTGGCACGTTTCTTGGTAGAGGAGGTTTAAACACTGAATCTTTCACATAACCCCACAGAAAGAAATCGCATGGGGTTAAGTTAGGAGAGCGTGGAGGCCATGACATGGATTGCTGATCACGATCTCCACCACGACCGATCCATCGGTTTTCCAATCTCCTGTTTAAGAAATGCCGAACATCATGATGGAAGTGCGGTGGAGCACCATCCTGTTGAAAGATGAAGTCGGCGCTGTCGGTCTCCAGTTGTGGCATGAGCCAATTTTCCAGCATGTCCAGATACACGTGTCCTGTAACTTTTTTTTTTTCGCAGAAGAAAAAGGGGCCATAAACTTTAAACCCTGAGATTGCACAAAACACGTTAACTTTTGGTGAATTGCGAATTTGCTGCACGAATGCGTGAGGTTTCTCTACCGCCCAGATTCGCACATTGTGTCTGTTCACTTCACCATTAAGAAAAAATGTTGCTTCATCACTGAAAACAAGTTTCGCACTGAACGCATCCTCATCCATGAGCTGTTGCAACCGCGCCGAAAATTCAAAGCGTTTGACTTTGTCATCGGGTGTCAGGGCTTGTAGCAATTGTAAACGGTAAGGCTTCTGCTTTAGCCTTTTCCGTAAGATTTTCCAAACCGTCGGCTGCTTGCTTTATTCGTCGACTTCCGCGGGCTACGCGTGAAACTTGCCTGCACGCGTTCAACCGTTTCTTCGCTCACTGCAGGCCGACCCGTTGATTTCCCCTTACAGAGGCATCCAGAAGCTTTAAACTGCGCATGCCATCGCCGAATGGAGTTAGCAGTTGATGGATCTTTGTTGAACTTCGTCCTGAAGTGTCGTTGCACTGTTATGACTGACTGATGTGAGTGCATTTCAAGCACGACATACGCTTTCTCGGCTCCTTTCGCCATTTTGTCTCACTGCGCTCTCGAGCGCTCTGGCGGCAGAAACCTGAAGTGCGACTTCAGCCGAACAAAACTTTATGAGTTTTTCTACGTATCTGTAGTGTGTCGTGACCATATGTCAATGAGTGGAGCTACAGTGAATTTATGAAATCGCTTCAATCATTTGTAATAGCCCTGTACCAGGTGCGAAATGACATCTGCAGTTTGTACAGTACGAGACTGAGGTTATAAGTTCCAATGACGTGAAAAGATAGCGGTAACTGAAGACGGGGTGAGACACGATTGAAGTCTATCTCTCCTGTTATTCACTATGTACACTGAGCAAGCAGTAAAGGAAACCAAGAAGAAATTTGGAAAGGAAACTGGAGTTGAGGGAGAAGCAATAAAAATTTTAAAGTTTTCCGATGACATTTTAATTCTGGTAGAGACGGCTAAGGACTTCAAAGATCAGTTGGGCGGAATGGACAGTGTCTTCAAAAGAAGTTGTACTAGGGTTGGAACTTAAATAGTGGCAACTATTTATTCACAACAGATACAGAAGAGTTACATATTTGCATCTGTTACTGTCCTTCAAAGTAGTCACCAACATTTTGTAGAACCAGTTGTCAGCGATGTGGAAGGCGTAGTATACTGTTAGCAGAGCCCGTTCTGTTGATGGTGCGAATGGAGCGGTCTAAAGTTATGGTAATTCTCGTGTACGACTGCGATGGTGTTATCCTAACGCATTACGTTCCTCCACGGCAGACCGCCAGTGCACAGTATTACTGTTCGTTTTTGGAGCATCACCTTCAACCAGCTTTGTGAAAGAAGCAGCGACACTTTCTGCACAACCCACCCATAATTTTGCACGACAATCCGCTGGTGTATACAGCGCAAGCTGTGGCTGCTCTATTCGGTCGATGAGGCTGGGAAGTACTGTACCATTTACCATACTCCGCGGACTTAAGTCCATGTGACTTTGATTTGATTCCGAAGATGAAGGAACCACTTCGTGGCATTCGCTTCAGAACTGTTCCAGAGATTCGACAGGAAGTAGACCGCTCCATTCGCACCATCAACAGAACAGGCTCTGCTAACGGCATACTACGGCTTCCACATCCCTGGCAACTGAACGACAGTAACAGGCGCAAACATGTAACTCTTTTGTTTCGTCTGTGAATAAATAGTTGCCACTATTTAAGTTCTAACCCTCGTAAGATGAATATAAACAAAACTAAAACACGCACAATATAACGTAGTGGAATTAAATCACTAGATTCTGAGGGAATTAGATTAGGAAATGAGCCACTGAAGATAGTACACCCGTGTTGCTATTCGGAAATCAAAGTAACAGACTATGGTCGAAATAGAGACGATAAAAATGCAGCCTTGCGATAGCAAGGAACTGCTCCTCTGAGAAAGAGAAATATTTTAATATATAATATAAATTTAGGTGTCAGGAAATCTTTTATGGGAGAGTTTGTCTGGAGTGCAGCCTTATACCGAAGTGGAACGTGGATGATAACTGTTACATGCAAGAAGAAAATAGAAACGTTCGGTATGTAGTGCTACAGGAAGTTCATGAAGATTGGATAACTATTGACGAAGTACTGAATCGAATTGGGAAGAAAAGACATTTGTGGCGTAACTTGATTAAAAGAAAGTATCGGTTGATAAGACACACTCCGAGACAAAAAGAACAATTAATTTGGTACTGTGGTGTACGATTGTCCATTCTTCAGCAACAGTTGAAACCAGAAACGGTAGTCGTAATAGACGATGGGGTCTAGAGTGAATTCGACCTTCTGTCTCATTCCAAGGCTGTTTCATTGGGTTCATATCGAGACTCAGGGCATACTTGTCCATTTCAGCAATATTATTGTCCGCAAACCACTGCCTCACAGATTCTGCTCTGACAGGGCACATTGTCATGCTGATAACAGTCATCGTCTCCGAAATGTTCCCCCACTCTACGCAGTGCTGTAAATATGTTCATGTCCTTCCACATTTAGTGTTCTCTTAAGCGCAACAGAGGGAACCATACCCAGCCACGAAAAACTCCCCCGTATCTTAACAACACCGCCTTCGTACTTCACTGTTGGCACTATATATGATGGCGGGTAACGTTCTCTAGGCATTTGCTAATCCTAAATCCTTCCACGGATTACCACGGGGTATAGAGTGACTCATTACTGCAAATCAATCGTTTCCAGTCATCCACTGTCCAGTTACGTCTCTTTTTACGCCACCTTAAGCGTTGCTTATCTTTAACTAAAAAAATGTGTGCCTTATGAGGGACTGCACGGCTATTGTACCCTGCTCTGTTTAACTCCCTACACACACTGTCCTATCTGGTCTGCTGGCAGTACTTAATAACTCACGACTGTTTTCTTCCTCTGATTTCATGCGATGTTCTTACAACCACCCCCCTCAATGCTCGACGATTCCTGTCCTCCAGTTTATGAGGTCTGCGTCGTCTTGGTTTGGCTACCGTTGTTCCTTCGCGTTTCCACGTCGGAGTTACTTCACAAACAGTCACCTTGGACATCTTTAGAAGGGTTGAAATACCGCTAATGGATTTGTTTCCAGATAACATCCGATGACTAATCCACATTCAAAGCCACTGAACTCTTCTGACCAACCCATTTTGTTGTTACCGCTTCTCCACTGATAACACAATACCTCCCTGCTTTCATTTATACTAGCGGGATCACCTTTCGTGACATACAGGGTGTTACAAAAAGGTACGGCCAAACTTTCAGGAAACATTCCTCACACACAAAGAAAGAAAATATGTTATGTGGACAAGTGTCCAGAAACGCTTACTTTCCATGTTAGATCTCACTTTACTACTTCTCTTCAAATCACATTAATCATGGAATGGAAACACACAGCAACAGAACGTACCAGCGTGACTTCAAACAGTTTGTTACAGGAAATGTTCAAAATGTCCTCCGTTAGCGAGGATACTCGCATCCACCCTCCGTCGCATGGAATCCCTGATGCGCTGATGCAGCCCTGGAGAATAGAGTATTGTATCACAGCCGTCCATAATACGAGCACGAAGAGTCTCTACATTTGGTACCGGGGTTGCGTAGACAAGAGCTTTCAAATGCCCCCATAAATGAAAGTCAAGAGGGTTGAGGTCAGGAGAGCGTGGAGGCCACGGAATTGGTCCGCCTCTACCAATCCATCGGTGACCGAATCTGCGTACGAACACTTCGACTGAAATGTGCAGGAGCTCCATCGTGCATGAACCACATGTTGTGTCGTACTTGTAAAGGCACATGTTCTAGCAGCACAGGTAGAGTATCCCGTATGAAATCATGATAACGTGCTCCATTGTGCGTAGGTGGAAGATCATGGGGCCCAATCAAGACATCACCAACAATGCTAGTACTGTAGAGCAATGAGTCGCATGTCAACACAAGGACCGAAGTCATCATTAACTTCCTTCAATTGGGCCAACTGGTGGTGAATCGAGGAAGTACAGTACATACTGACGAAACTAAAATGAGCTCTAACATGGAAATTAAGCGTTTCCGGACACATGTCCACATAACGTCTTTTCTTTATTTGTGTGTGAGGAATGTTTCCTGAATGTTTGGCCGTACCTTTTTGTAACACCCTGTATAGTAATCAGTTCCGCGTTGCGTAGGGGTGTCCGGCTACTTTGGATCAGATAGTGTATACATCTGTTTACATGTTGTTGTTGTTCCTGTGGTCTTCATTCCGAAGACTGGTTTGATACAGCTCTCCAGGCTATTCTAACCTGTGCGAGGCTGCTCGTCTCCGAGTAACCTACAGCCTTCTGAATCTGCTTACTATATTCATCTCTTAGTCTCTGTCTACAATTTTTGTCCCCCACACTTCCTTAAAGTACTATATTGGCGATCTCTTGATGTCTCAGAGTGTGTCCTATTAGCCAGTCCCTTTTTCTAATCAAGTTGTGCTACAAATTTCTTTTCTCCCCAGTTCTATTCAGTACCTCTTTATCAGTTATGTCATTTATCCATGTACTCTTCAGCATTCTGCTATAGCACATAGCACCACATTTCTCTTTTTGTCTGCTCCGTTCATCGTCCATGTTTCACTTTCACACTAATCATTTCCACACAGACACCTTCAGAAAGGACTTCCAAACACTTAAATCTATATCCGATGTTAACAAATTTGTCTTCCTCTGAAATGCTTTTCTTGCCATCACCAGTCTATGTTTTATATTCTTCTTACTTTACACGTACAGACATAAATACTCGAAACAAAATGAAATTAAATATCGACGTCGGAGTCTTTTAGGTAAGTTCCTATGATGTGGAAAATCATTGTATCATTTGTACTTAAAAGGGGAGTAATTGACGCAGGTAATGGTACCTTCAATTCGTTCAGTTTTCGGGATAATTTTATTTTCTGTGTTCGGTACTTAGTACCAGTATCAAGTAATTTAATAGGCTTCTTATTCACTCTCATGACTGCGCATAGAGAAGTATAATATTGTAGAAGTGACTGAGTTAACAACTATCGCAGCCAAACCACATTCATATTATGGAGCTCTGGCACCGTTTACTCATTCTGACTCCATGGAACCCTGGTTTCCTCGATAGTTACGGCTGAATGTGGCATAAAACCTTTCATTGTTCCTTTGGATTATTTTTCAATCCCTGTTCCATAATTTCCCGTGCTGGTGGGAGCACTTTCCTCATAAATTCACTAAGTGAGAGTCTGATTCCTTGGAATTTGCCTTCAGTAAAAGCTTCTGTTCTCGTGCTTACAGCCTGCTGTTCAGTTGAACGATCTCGAAACAGCGATCTATTACTTCTCGACCAACTGTTTTATTACTGACCTGTGTATCTGGGCTGCAACGAAAGTGCCCTGCAGTGCGTTAGAAGAATGTCTGACTATTAGTTCGCGTAATGCATCTATCGGTCATTGTTACAATCATGCCAAGTTCCAAGTCCTCACGTTTGACTCATGCCGACAGGAAGGATGACTGTGATATGCTGCCTCTATACAGAGTATCCTAACCCTTCAGTGTCAACATTCTACGATGGTAACAGGGTTTTTAATTTAGGGAATTTACCGCCAGAAATCAATATTTAGTTTCTGATAGAATCAAATAACCTTTACCTTATAACAATAACTTGAACTCATAGCATTTCTTTAAAGTGAAGTCCACCAAGTTCCTTACTTTCATTACAACCACTGATAAAAGTCTGTTGCACTTTCCTTTATAATGAAACGGGTTTACAGAACACTAACAAGGAGAGCCTCTTTATTTTATACTGCTGTTTCATATATTAAAACCTTCATTTAGCCTCGTAGTAAAATCCATAGAAACGAGATCCGACGATTGCGCTAGCCATGGGACAGGACGTTGTCTTCTAATTCCGGTGCTTATGGACATTAATATCCTCACACCGCATAATGAGCACCATTCAGGGAGGCTGGCAACAAATAAGATCCTATTAGTTTCTTGTAAAACTTCAGCCCTCAAGTTGATAGAAATTTATTGTTGTTGATCTGAGAGGTTGGTAGCGTATGACTTTTAAATACTACAGACATGGTTATTACGGCAACAATTACTGTTGAAAGAGGCCTCATTTACCAACAAAGAAAACTTCAGCAAGTTGGCTACAAGAGTGCTCCGCTGGATAATCCACTGATAGAGCTCAAGTGCGCTGGATAATCCACTGATGAAGCTGAACTCTGGGCTCCAATGTTTGCACCCAGTGAATGATATCGGTGTTAATCGTTGGAATGTGCATTTTATATTTCATGGGTACGTTGATAAGTGATTATTGATGAACCTTCTCTCATACTGTCCATAATTGCACCTAAATGCCGGCCGCGGTGGCCGTGCGGTTCTGGCGCTGCAGTCCGGAACCGCGGGACTGCTACGGTCGCAGGTTCGAATCCTGCCTCGGGCATGGGTGTGTGTGATGTCCTTAGGTTAGTTAGGTTTAAGTAGTTCTAAGTTCTAGGGGGCTTATAACCTAAGATGTTGAGTCCCATAGTGCTCAGAGCCATTTGAACCATTTTTTGCTCCTCAATTTGCAATGTGAGGATATTCCTTTGCCGAAAACGTTGCTCTTGTCCTCTGTGCTGAGCGACACAGTTTTTCGTAAATTTTCTATGAATGGCTATAAATTTCTCCCTTCTATAGACTGAACGTTTTATTCTGCAGCGGAGTATGCGCTGTTTTGATGCTTCCTGACAGACTGAAAGTGATTGTTGTACCGCGACTCGAACACGGAACTGTAAAATGTTTAGGAACGAGCGCCTGGACACCACCGCAGCTCGTGGTCTTGCGGTAGCGTTCTCGCTTCCTTCGCACGGGGTCCCGGGTTCGATTCCCGGCGGGGTCAGGGATTTTCCCTGCCTCGAGATGACTGGTGTTGTTGTGTCGTCTTCATGATCATCATTCATCCCATTACGGTCAGAGGAAGGCAATGGCAAACCACCTCCGCTAGGACCTTGCCTATTTGGCGGTGCGGGTCTCCCGCATCGTTCCCTACGCTCCTCGGAGTATGGGACCTCGACCTCATCATCTGGACAGCACGAAATGGAAGACTTTTCAACATAGACGTCAACCATCCCGCAAAATCCTACTTACAAAGTTTCAAGCACTGGTATCAATTTAAGAGTTTACGAATATACTACAGCCTCCAACGTTTCGCAACCGTACGGATCGCGAAGACAAGAACAGGCTATACTGCGCGAACACCTCATATCAACAGTTATTTTTCTAGCGCTCCGTATGTGAACGAGAAGAAATCCTAATATGTGGTACAGTGAGAAGTTTACAAGGTAGGAGAAAGGAACTGGCGGAAGTATACATGTTATGGGGTGTCGTGAGTCGTCCCCGAATGGCTAACAAATCAGTGCCTACAGTGGGCCGCTGCAGTTTGAACGAAGTGGTCACAGGCAAAGTTCCTAAAACAGAGAACTCCGCTTAACTACACCCCCATACAAAACACGTCCTGCCGTGGCATCCTTATCCCGTCGTTTTCTTTGTGTCGCGCAATCAATACAATATCTGGAATGATATCCAGAAATAGCTTGGGTTATACCTACGTCAGCGCCACAAAAGATATCGTGCAGTTGTTCATTTCCAGACTTGAGTTTCTACCCAGCATCCAAACATAATGGCCTCACATGGATAATAGGGCATTTTAGTTGTTACCCATTATCAGTGAACAAGCCAGAGGTGGAAGACTACTGCACCTGGAGCTGTAAACTCTACTTGGAGGTAAGTATAAGATAATATTTCAGATAAGATAATATTTCAATCAAGATGAGTGAATTCTCAGTTGTGATTAGAAGATGTAAGGAATGATGGATTGACACAGATTATACGTCTGTAGCAATGTGGTAACTTCTTGTACTGTTATTTTAATTTGTTCTGTAGTTTATTATTTTTTATTGTTAACTTACATAATTCACTGCGACCAACGGATTATTTGTATTTTTGTGTTCCTGACGGGATGAGCCACTTTAGCAGGTTCTAAATGCAGAAGGTAGAGTAGCCTCATCCAAGATATAAATTTATCACTGAAGTCTTCTACTTTCGCTCTTAGAAAAAACTATGGAATAAAAACATTTCAGTAAATCTTCTTGGGAAGAGAATTTTTTCAGCCAATAGTTAACGCTGAGAAACCTATTATTGGTGAGTGTAAACTGGTCTAAATGTGGAGGTTGGAGGGAAGGAGGAGGAAAAGTTCAGTCGGTAAGAGGATTTATAGCAAAACACAAGGTTGTGGCTTCGAATACCGATCCCGCACAGAGTTTTAATTCAACAGAAAGTTTGTTCTAATTAGTTTGACGCCTGTTGCGAAACTTTTCTCTGAATAATACGTTCGGCATTCCGGGTACTACATTACGCTACACCGTACATAAAATGCATGACCCGAAGTTCCTGAAACTAGTAATACTCTATTTACGACAGCCAGTCCGCAACTGGAAACAACGTTAAACTACTACGAAAACGGAATGAGATTTTCACTCTGTAGCGGAGTGTGCGCTGATATGAAACTTCCTGGCAGATTAAAACTGTGTGCCCGACCGAGACTCGAACTCGGGACCTTTGCCTTTCATATCAGCGCACACTCCGCTGCAGAGTAAAAATCTCATTCTGGAAACATCCCCCAGGCTGTGGCTAAGCCATGTTTCCGCTATTTCCTTTCTTTCAGGAGTGCTAGTTCTGCTAGGTTCGCAGGAGAGCTTCTGTAAGTTTGGAAGGTAGGAGACGAGATACTGGCAGAAGTAAAGCTGTGGGTACCGGGCGTGAGTCGTGCTTCGGTAGCTCAGTTTGTAGAGCACTTGCCCGCGGAAGGCAAAGGTCCAGAGTTCGAGTCTCGGTCGGGCACACAGTTTAAATCTGCCAGGAAGTTTCATATCAGCACACACTCCGCTGCAGAGTGAAAATCTCATTCTGAAACATCCCCCAGGCTGTGGCTAAGCCATGTCTCCGCTATTTCCTTTCTTTCAGGAGTGCTAGTTCTGCTAGGTTCGCAGGAGAGCTTCTGTAAGTTTGGAAGGTAGGAGACGAGATACTGGCAGAAGTAAAGCTGTGGGTACCGGGCGTGAGTCGTGCTTCGGTAGCTCAGTTGGTAGAGCACTTGCCCGCCAAAGGCAAAGGTCCCAAGTTCGAGTCTCGGTCGGGCACACAGTTTTAATCTGCCAGGAAGTTTCTTACTACGAGAACGCATTACGTGTAGCTTTTCAAAGCGTAGCTATCAACGTCGAGGCGACAGGCACGTGTTAGTAATGAAATATAAGCTGCTTACATGCACGCGTCACTCATTTGAGACTTCGTACCGCCTCAGATTTTAATTTATTTATCTCAAAATATAAACTTTAGAGTCAATAGCCTCTGAAAAATTTTGGTTGTGCGTACCACATGAAATCACACAGAGTCAGATCAATGGCGTGTTCCGTGAAGTTTCACCACGTAAAGGATGAAAGAGGAGCAAGCCGTTTGCCCAATAATGTACGATCCGTATGAACTAGTGCCATTCTGGACAAGTAACAATGAAAATACTACAGAACCAGACACTGACTTGATTTTCATGCCAATCTGTATCAGTTTAGAAACATCAATACGGTGTTTGGAAATGGTAGTCATTTTATGTAGTGAGGCGGGTTAGTCACTGAAACAGAGTTGTGGATGGTGTTAGATTATTTTGAAAGCGGCTGCTTAACTAGTGTACGCACGCTGTACGAGGTGCATTCAAGTTCTAAGGCCTCCGATTTTTTCTCTCCGGACTGGAAAAGGAGAAACATGTGCATTGTTTTAAAATGAGGCCGCGTTCATTATCAATACGTCCCAGAGATGGCAGCACCGTATGGCAGATGGAATTTTACCGCCAGCGGCGAGAATGAGAACTGTTTAAATACTTAAAATGGCGACGTTTTCCTTACTTGAACAGCGTGCAATCATTCGTTTTCTGAATTTGCGTGGTGTGAAACCAATTGAAATTCATCGACAGTTGAAGGAGACATGTGGTGATGGAATTATGGATGTGTCGAAAGTACGTTCGTGGGCGCGACAGTTAAATGAAGGCAGAACATTGTGTGACAACAAACCGAAACAACCTCGGGCTCGCACAAGCCGGTCTGACGACGTGATCGAGAAAGTGGAGAGAATTGTTTTGGGGGATCGCCGAATGACTGTTGAACAGATCGCCTCCAGAGTTGGCATTTCTGTGGGTTCTGTGCACACAATCCTGCATGACGACCTGAAAATGCGAAAAGTGTCATCCAGGTGGGTGCCACGAATGCTGACGGACGACCACATGGCTGCCCGTGTGGCATGTTGCGAAGCAATGTTGATGCGCAACGACAGCATGAATGGGACTTTCTTTTCGTCGGTTGTGACAATGGATGAGACGTGAATGCCATTTTTCAATCCAGAAACAAAGCGCCAGTCAGCTCAATGGAAGCACACATTCACCGCCACCAAAAGAATTTCGGGTAACGGCCAGTGCTGAAAAAATGATGGTGTCCATGTTCTGGGACACCGAGGGCGTAATCCTTACCCATTGCGTTCCAAAGGGCACTACGGTAACAGGTGCAGCCTACGAAAATGTTTTGAAGAACAAATTCCTTCCTGCACTGCAACAAAATCGTCCGGGAAGGGCTGCGCGTGTGCTGTTTCACCAAGACAACGCACCCGCACATCGAGCTAACGTTACGCAACAGTTTCTTCGTGATAACAACTTTGAAGTGATTCCTCATGCTCCCTACTCACCTGACCTGGCTCCTAATGACTTTTGGCTTTCTCCAACAATGAAAGACACTCTCCGTGGCCGCACATTCACCAGCCGTGATGCTATTGGCTAAGCGATTTTCCAATGGTCAAAACAGACTCCTAAAGAAGCCTTCGCTGCTGCCATGGAATCACGGCGTCAGCGCTGTGAAAAATGTGTACGTCTGCAGGGCGATTACGTCGAGAAGTAACGCCAGTTTCATCGATTTCGGGTGGGTAGTTAATTAGAAACAAAATCGGAGGCCTTAGAACTTGAATGCACCTCGTACTTAGTCCAATCTTATCTTAGGTGCCCCTATAGAGTGACACGTTGGAGGCTGTAGTGTATTTCTAGATTCTTCTCTGAAAATGGTGCTTAAAATTTGGCATGCAGACTTTCGGGGGAGAGTTGACATTTGTTTTCAAGTGTGTGGCAGTTCAGGTTCGTACTGTCCTTCTTTGTATAAGCTCAGGACGTATGAGTTTGGATATTTTACTGTTGTGTTCGATTCCAGTGATAAATCGTCAATCAGAAAGCAAACAACAACTAGCCTTCCCGTTCAAAAAATGATTCAAATGGCTCTGAGCACTATGGGACTCAACATCTTAGGTCATAAGTTCCCTAGAACTTAGAACTGCTTAAACCTAACTAACCTAAGGACATCACACACACCCATGCCCGAGGCAGGATTCGAACCTGCGACCGTAGCAGTCCCGCGGTTCCGGACTGCAGCGCCAGAACCGCACGGCCACCGCGGCCGGCGCCTTCCCGTTACTTTATGCTGAAGACGTTACATTTGTTTATGTTGCTGCTCAACTGACAGTCAGTGCACCGATTGGTGATCCTGTACGGGTCATCCCGCTTAGCGCTCCAGTTCACTAGCATTGCAGCCTTCCTATAAGCAATAACAGCAGCATGAGCAGTTCCCCACCTACACTCACCAGGCCATTCACATGTGAACTGTAACGGTCCCATTAATCTCTCCTAGGCTACATTTGAAGTCCAAATACAAAACTGGTCCGATATTCCGTAAGTTAGAATCCATTTCTATAGGCAGCAATGCGGATGTCTGTCGAACGACTTCTGAAATTCAAGAAATACGGCTGCAACGGCATTTCTCACATATACTGGAGAAACAAGACTCACCATTCATTTTTGTATTACTTACGGTAGATGTGCATTCGCTATGAGTTAATTCTTACACCTCCCTGAACGATAACGAAGATTATTATTTCTTTGACCTGTCTACTTCACAAACATATGTCTAACGGGTTGCCGCTGGCTCACAAGGCAGATGTGAAATCTGTACGAAATTCTCGGACTCCTCTGTCCTTACAGCCGTGCCATATTGAATCTCGTCCAGTTCTCTCCGTTGGCACATTCTGACGCCGTGCCTCTAACGTTGATAAACTGACCGTGAGTACAAACTCAAGTGCCCTGAGGCAAGACACAAGCCGTTCAATGGGGATCCGGAGAGTATGCAATTTTGTCCATAGATGACGAATTAAAAAAATTTTCTGATTTTGGTTACAACACTACGAATGAAACCACCGCCGAGGCGTGCGGGTTGTGACTGCTTATTAATCAGAAGGTGTACAGTGGGATATAACGTAGAGTTCATTGCAAACAGCAATTTGCCATCGGTGTACGGTGAAGGCGGCATCGTATAATATCAGAAGCCGTCAAGCCATGTATCTTTTCTGATTGTAATCATCAAGCAAAAGTCAAAATACTTCTTATCATTTGTAACCAACACGGGTCTTGTTGCCTTGATCCAAGACACGTAAAAAGAAATACCATACATCTCTTGTTTCGAATGAAACCACTGTTCACTATTACGAAAAAGAAGAGCTATGGTTAAAATTAAGGATTCCATATGCAGTGACAGAGTATGAGGTACAGGAGGCTTTACCCAGACTGAGGAGCTGTGTAGGCAATAAAAGTAATTTTCCTAATATCGCATAAGAGGACCGTTGCTTTGTTCTATGCAGGCAAGAATAAATATATCGTACACTTAATACACGTCAGACATCTACATTAACTTCCTTGGGTCAACAACGTCGAACACAAGGAAATAAATGAAGAAATGAAAAATTAAATCAATAATATTTAGAATCGTGAATAATGAGGACCATTGTGTCGCAGATAACACGTGTGTCTAGGCCGGGAGACCCACCTGTGGGGAGCCCGGCTGCCTGGTGCAAGTCTTCTTAGTTGGCGCCACTTCAGCGGCTTGCGTGTCGATGAGGCTGAAATGATGATGAATACAACACAACAGCCAGTCCTCGAGCGGAGAATACCTCCGACCCGATCGGAAATCGAACCCGGACCTCGCATGGCATTCCGCTGCGTTGACCTGTTTTTTCGTTTTGATAGTTATCGTCCCGGGCATCTGGTCTATGTGAATGTCACATGACACCTGTTGGAGTTGATCGTTGAATACTTCAATCAGTCTTTTTTTATTACAGTGGGCAACCAACCCTCTGACCGAACACGCTGAGCTACCGTGGCGCTATGGAGGAGGATGGCAACGCAATGAAAGTTAGATAAAATTCCAAAATAAAATCATATTACAAAAAGCTACAATCGTTTACAGCAGACTTTGAATTCACAACCTGTTGTCGAAATGCGCCCCAAAAGGTGGTATTCTTTGTAGAAATCTAGAGTAAATTATCATCAGCAGTTAGTTGGAGATCTTTGATCTCGTAGTAACTGAAGGACAGGGACGTTTCGATTCAGTTAATGGACGAAATGGAAATCAGTGACAGTAAAGCTGTTGTACCATCAATGAATGCAAGTGGTAAAAGGAATGAATGTTAAGAACGGTTCTAAAATATTTCTGTGTAGCAAGTAAGGTAGAAAGACGATTGCAAATTTTCTGATCAGTCTATACAAAACATTCATGTAGACGAAAGTGGAGGTTAACAGTTGAAGAACGCCAGAAACCAAAACGAGAGCGTTCAATGAATTCGAAACCAAAATAGGGATTACCGATCAGATAAAAATCCTAAGAAGTTTTGATCTTCTGTAAAGTCATTAAACAGACAAATATCGTCTGCACAGTCGATATGCGATAGCAGTGATTGTGTAGGTGCCGAAATGACGATTATTATACGATTCCGCATCTAAAACAAACACGAACGACGAAATGATATTGAAATATGTGACTCCCTAATAGAAATTCAAACTAGCGATCAGAAAAAAAGCAATTGAACCTGATAGGTCACCTGGGCAATCCTACAGAGCTTATGCGGAACACATTTGTCAACGCCTAGCAGTAGTTTATCGTACATCGTTGAAGAAATAAAGCATTTGGAAACATGCACAGACATTTAGTGTTTTCAAGGCTGTCGATGGACAGATGTGTATAACTGCAATGAAGCAAGAAAAAATCGCAAGACCAAGAAAGAGCTGCGTGACATAAACGATAGTTGGTAGGCGTGTTTCTACATGTGAAAGATGATGTCTATTCAAATTTCGCGCCAGTAGCGTAAGAGTGGGGGCTAATAGCATCACTATGAGGACGAAAGTCAGGATTGCTCAAATACACACTGAAACGGTCGTCATCGTTAGCACGTGGTGAGTTGGTGTTAGTCAAGAATGCCTTCAAGGGGAGGTTTACTATCTTTTTGGTTCAAGAAATCGATTTCTTTTAATTAAATTTTTGGATCCATAAAAGTGTTTAGAATCCACCCCTGAAACGGTTTTTCCGAATACGGAACGGAAATGTTTGTTATTCGCGGTTGAACATAAAAATGCACCTGCCTGAAATCGGCCTTTTTCACGGACCAGTGTTTTTCTTTCGGAGGACGAGTTATTGTACCGGTGCTTGGAAGGGAACACACAAAATTCAAATGAAAGTTTGAACGCGTGTGTTTGAAAGTTAGCCCCCAAGCATTTGCATTCTGGTACGAAGACTGTGGAGATTGCGACTTTCTTGGCAGTGAGCAGCTTCAACGAAGACCATGACAACGATGGACGTCACCCTGGGACTCTATTCGACGCAATTCGCCAAGCATTCGGACGACCATTGGATTCAGGCGGCCGAAAACCGCTTGTCACCGGCCGTACGAGCGGCTCTGGAGCAGCGCAGGATGGCCCAGATCGAGCAGAACGCCCTGTATGAGGAAGAGGAAGGACTAGCTTATGGAAGGAGAATAGTAGATTGGACGTAAGTTGCATAATATTGCATTTATATGTAGTCAAAACTTCAAACGTGTTTGTCTCGAAATGACTTTTTCTATCGCGCGGTATGGTAACTTCAAATCTATTGAACCGATTGGCATGATTCTTTGTTTCCGACGAAGCGAACTAAATTGTCTAGGAGTTGTACCACTTTTATTCCGATCCATCAACTATAAATATTTTTACTTAGCCGGCGAATTCGAAAAATCGATAGAAAAAACATTATTTTTTAATATGGCCGCCGTTTCGTTTCCTACAGGCCAAATAACTTACGCGAGGTACATCTCTTAAAGAATCTTATATACTTCGCTAACGTCAACTCAATTTTGATTTCAGACGAGCCGGCTGACCTGTGACATACCGCACGTGGAGGTCTACATCGAAATTTTGTTTCGTTCCGACGGCACTTCCGCCTTGCTCTTCGACGTTTCTGGTCAAAAAAATTCCAGTTTGTATAAGAAATAGCAATAAACATTTTGACCCAATTTGACACTGATATCTGTAACACATCCCGAGAAAAAAATTCCTCAAAGAACATGCTATTTTCGGGCCAAAGATAGTAAACCTCCCCTTAAGGCGACAAAGACACCAACACCCCAGTGGGTTTGAACGAGGTCGTGTAACAGGGCTACGAGAAGCTGAATGTTCCTTCTGCGATACTGCAGAAAGACGTGGCAGAATGGTAGCCACTGTGCACGACTGCGGGCAGCGGTGGTCACGAAAATGTACGGTCGAAAGAAGAACGGGCACTGCACAGCCACGTGGCACTACTGAGGGGGAAGACCATCGTGTTCGGCATATAGCTCTAGCGCATCGTACTGCGTCTGCAACCGCAATTTGAGCAGCAGCTGGCATCACAGTGACACAACGAACTGTTACAAATCGGTTACTTGCAGGACAGCTCCATGACAGACGCTCTGTAGCGTGCATTCCGCCTATCTCAAACCACCACCATTTGCGACTGCAGTGGTGTCCAACAAAAGCTCACCGAAGGGCAGAACTGAAGTCTGTTGTGTTTTCTGATGAAAGTTGGTTCTGTCTCGGTGACCTTGATGGCCGTGTGTTTGTTAGAAGGAGGCCAGTTCAGGGCCCGCAACCAGACTGTCTGCTAGGAGCACCCTCGTGTTTATCCCCAGCATCCCGTCGGGAAATTTGTACGTCAGTCTGGTAATTCGACCTGTGCCATTCACGAACAGAATTCCAGTGGGTGTTTTCCAATAGGATATCGCTTTCCCACTTACCCCTGTTGTAACCAACATGCCCTACAGAGTGTTGGCATATTGCCTTGGCCTGCTCGATCACCAGACGTATCTCAAATCGATCACATATGGGACATCATCGGACTATAGTTTCAGCGTCATCCACAAACAACATTAACCGTCCCTGTAGCGACCGGCCAAGTGCAACAGGAATGGCACTCCACCCAACAAACTGACATCCGGTACATGAACAACACAATGCATGCAGATTTGCGTGCTTCCTATTCTGGCCGTTGCACCGCTTATTAATAGTCCAGTATTTGAAATTTGCAATGGTGTATCTCGAGCTTACATGAACCTGCGACCTTTCAATGTTAATCACTTAAATCTATTACCTAGACAAATGTATTCCCGATATTTCACTACGCTACATTAATTATTTTTTCGTGTTGCGACTTTTTTTTGTCAATGTATATGCCTACGTCGCAGATGTCGATGTGCAGTATAATTATGGAACATATTTTATGACCTGCTTCCCATGACCAGCGAAACTGAGAAACTCACAATGTCTTTTCGTCGATGGGACAGAGGAGGTAGCAAATAATGGCGCAAAGACTGATATCATGTAAATTCACTTCTGGTAGGCATTAGGATCATTTCAGAACTATACCATACTGAGTAAAATACGAGTATACGAAATATCCAACAAGTTTTGTGATTGGATTTATGATTTCCTAGCAGATGGAACATCAGGATGACAATAGATGTTGGACGCACTTAGAGGCACCCTGCTAGGTCGGCACATCCCATAATAAACGAAGGCTGAAATGCTCGGGAAACTTAAACGAGGATTCTTGGAAAAGAAAAGACGTCTTTCACATGAAACATGCAAATTTGGAGAACCTACACTATGTGATCAAAAGTATCCGGACACCTGGCTGAAAATTACTTACAAGTTCTTGACGCCCTCCATCGGTAATGCTGCAATTCAATATGATGTTGGCTCATCCTTAGCCTTGATGACAGCTTCCACTATCGTAGGCATACGTTCAATCTGGTACTGCAAGGTTTTTTGGGGAATGGCAGCCCATTCTTCAACGAGTGCTGCGCTGAGGAGAGGTGTTGATGTCGGTCGGTGATGCCTGGCACGAAGTCGGCGTTCCAAAACATCCCAGAGGTGTTCTATAGGATTCAGGTCAGGACTCTGTGCAGCCCAGTCGATTACAGGGATATTATTGTCGTGTAACCACTCCGCCACAGGCCGTGCGTTATGAACAGGTGCTCGACCGTGTTGAAAGATGCAATTGCCATCCCCGAATTGCTCTTCAGCAGTGGGAAGCAAGAAGGTGCTTAAAACATCAATGTAGGCCTGTGCTGTGATAGTGCCACGCAAAACAAGGGGTGCAAGCCCCTCCCATGAAAAACACGACCACACCATAACACCACCGCCTCTGAATTTTACTGTTGGCGCTACACACGCTGGCAGATAACGTTCATCGGGCATTCGCCATACCCACACCCTGCCATCGGATCACCACATTGTGTTCCGTGATTCGTCACTCCACACAACATTTTTCTGCTGTTCAAACATACAGTGTTTGCGCTCCTTACATTTAGCGGCACTGACATTTACCGGCGTGATGTGTGGCTTATGAGCAGCCGCTCGACCATGAAATCCAGGTTTTCTCACCTCCCGCCTAACTGTCATAGTACTTGCAGTGGATCCTGATGAAGTTTGGAATTCCTGTGTGTTGGTCTGGATAGATGTCTACCGATTACACATTAGGACCCTCTTCAACTGTCGGCGGTCTCTTTCAGTCAAGCCGGCCGAAGTGGCCGTGCGGTTAAAGGCGCTGCAGTCTGGAACCGCCAGAACGCTACGGTCGCAGGTTCGAATCCTGCCTCGGGCATGGATGTTTGTGATGTCCTTAGGTTAGTTAGGTTTAACTAGTTCTAAGTTCTAGGGGACTAATGACCTCAGCAGTTGAGTCCCATAGTGCTCAGAGCCATTTGAACCATCTTTCAGTCAACAGACGAGGTCGGCCTGTACGCTTTTGTGCTGTACAAGTCCCTTCACTGTTTCCACTTAACTATGAAATCGGAAATAATGGACCTAGGGATGTTTAGGAGTGTGGAAATCTCGCGTACAGACGTATGGCACAAGCGACACCAATCACCTGACCACTTTTGCATTGCTTGAGTTCCGCGGAGCGTTCTATTCTGCTCTCTGACGATGTGTAATGACTACTCAGGTCGCTGATATGGAGTACCTGGCAGCAGGTGGCGGCAAAATGCACCTAATATGAAAAACGTATGTTTTTGGGGTGTCCGGATACTTTTGATCACATATTGTATGTTCGAGGGAGACTGAACCACAATGCTGCCGCATCGTTTACCTCGCATAGATACCATGAGAATAAGCCACAGGTAAAGACAATCAGAGGGATGCAGTATTTATAACTTTCGAGGAGCATTTGACTCCATATTATACTTACGCTTATAAATGTAAGTACGATAATTTGGGGCAACAAACGAAATTTATGACTGGACTGGTGATTTCTTAGTAAAGAGGACACTATGTGTATACTTTCAAATATGTCATCTATTATATATAAATAAATGCAATGTATTGCACATATATTGGGAGAAAGACGCATTAGTAGTCGATTAATCCATTGGCAATCGAAAATTGGAATCAGTTATAAACATTAAATATTTAGGATCATGCATATAGAGTGACTACAACGGCTCGACCACCTAGAACTAGATGTATGAAAAACAAATTTTAATATAAGATTCATTGAGAGTATCCTAAGGAAATGTAACTCATCCAGGAAAGACATCGCTTACAGAACATATTTTCGACCGATTCATGAATATTTCTTATAGATCTGCTACCGTTTCCAGCTATGATTAAAAGATGAGTTAGAGAAGATCCAAAGAACAGCGTCGAGCTAGGTCAAGTCCATGCTCATCCAGCTCCAGTGGCAGAGATTTACTGTAAAAATTCCAATTTGTGAGACAATATATTGCTTACTTATAGAGAAATGACCGAGACAGAAAAATTATAGAGTTCCGAGGGAGGCTAATGGCATCTCTTCCTGCAAACCGTTCGCGAATGGAGCAGGAAAAGGGGGAAATGATCATGATACAAATACCGTCCGCCACAAACTATGAAGTGTACATGTAGACGTGCATGAAATGAAACAGAAAAGTTCCATCTTCCGTTTCATAAATTTGAACCTCAGCCTTAATGTGTTATTTTTGTTGAAGCGGTAGGAGTAAAAGCAGAATATCTTCAGTTTTTGTGGAGGGCTCAAGAAGTTTGATGTTCTTAACTCATAAAGGACTGATGATGTAATAACTTGGAGAATAATCTAATCAAACTGTCGGTTTGTGCTGTCTGACCTTATAATCGCTTCGGAGGACTAAGAACTGGAAGGTAACTTTAATTCCAAATAAATCGCGACTACCTTCTTATACAAAATTTCACAGGAAACGTCATTCGAGGGCAAACAGATATGTTTGACCTAGAAGTGTAATTTTTCGAGCGTGGGTGTGCTTGCGCACCCGTCCTTAGCATTCAGGCTGTTTGTCCGCAGCTGACTGCGGCACCACGGCCGGGCATAAATCAGTGCTTGCGGACAGTTGGGTGTGGCTCGCTTCGAGGCCTGTGGAATCATTACAACAAGAAGAGAAGTAACCGCAAGCCTCGAACGACGCAAACTGGCGTAGAATGAAACTCATACTATACTTGGCAGACGAAGACTCATACAAAGGACAAGGCTCATTTAATGCTCAAAACGAGGCTCCACATCTTGGTGAGCTTCACCTGCGACGAGAGAGGATATGGAACGTGAAAAACAGACAGCAGTGTTAGAAAGCAGTCGAGACAAGAGCGCTCTGAACAGCATGCAGTCAGAAGACGCTCTACCTGTATGGTGTTAACTGAAAGAATAAATCCGCACTTAATGTCCACCGGAAAAGATTTGGAACAGATTCGAGTTGTTTACTTGTAAGTTACTCGAAATCAGACGCTTACCTTTCGCTTGTGGATGTCTTCGATCAGAGTTGTTCCAGCTAGCATCGATACTTCAACAGGCCTCTACTTTCTTAATTCTTTTGTACTCTCCAAAGCGGGCATTGTACCGGAGAGGAAACATATAACAGCGACAATCACTTTGTATTAGCATTACTGTTCCTATTGAACAGATGTTTTTTTTAATCAAAACAGTTGTATATACGTGAGAAGTAAGCTCAAATGTTCAAATGGCTCTGAGCACTATGGGGCTTAACATCTATGGTCATCAGTCCCCTAGAACTTAGAACTACTTAAACCTAACTAACCTAAGGACAGCACACAACACCCAGCCATCACGAGACAGAGAAAATCCCCGACCCCGCCGGGAATCGAACCCGGGAACCCGGGCGTGGGAAACGAGCACGCTACCGCACGACCATGAGATGCGGGCGAGAAGTAAGCAATCAATTGTGGATCAAGACTCCAACACATGTAGATGCCTGTCTCATTTAGTCCTCACCTGAGTCTCATAGACAGATCACACCTTTATCTCTATGTTTATCTGCACAGAGTTGATTCACACAGACGAACTCACACCTATATCTACATATTTGTCTGTACAGAGTTGAGTCACACAGGCAGACTCGCATCAACGGCTGTATGTACAAGTTTATCTGGTCACTGCCAGTCACGTGATGAAGGCTGCTTCCAGTATGCCTACTAAAATTATTTCCTGTGCCATTCTCGACTAGTGTGAGGGAAGAATGCCATATAAGCGTGAATGTCTCTGACTTCCCCATCACTGCAGTTTCATGACATGTATGTGCCAGAAAATTGTATTTTTCCTCACTCCTCTTGTAACACACGCTCGAGGAATTTTAAAAGTAAACCCCTCCGTGAAGCAGAATACCTCTTTGCCAACATCTAACACTGTAGTCTATTATTTTAGTGTTTCCTAAACAAACCTAAGTTAATTAATTGTGCTACTTCGATAAATATGTCGGCTACGTGGCTGTCACTAAATTCTTTGTTGATGAGTGTGTATAAGCGGATTGTTGCGACAGAATAACAGAATTTGACATTTAAGAACAGTCCACTTCCTGAAATATATTATGTATATGCCTATGAATAGCAAGGACAACAATCTGAGCACGCTTTCTTTAATCTGTGTCTCAATTATGACATCCACTTGAGAAATAAACCAAGCCTTCTGCAGTTTCAAAAAAAAAAAAAAAAAAAAAAATGGTTCACATGGCTCTGAGCACTATGGGACTTAACATCTGAGGTCATCAGTCCCCTAGAACATAGAACTACTTAAGCCTAACTAACCTAAGGACATCACACAAATCCATGCCCGAGGCAGGATTCGAACCTGCGACCGTAGCAGTCGCGCGGTTCCGGACTGAAGCGCCTAGAACCGCTTGGCCACCGCAGCCGGCTGCAGTTTCAATATATATAATTATTTGTGAATATGTAGCCGTCTTGGTGGCTCTTCTGGCAACCTCGAACCCAAGGGGGATTTCCAGAGTATAAAAATTAAATAATTTTTCCTCTCAAAGTATTTATTATGAGCGTCGCAGAGATCAGTATCGTAAAAGAGACGTATTTCTATCGTTGTAAAGGCGGCGACTGTTTCTGATAATCAGTATTACGGTTTCTCTTCTCTACGCGGTTTATTGCAAGACACACAGTAATCTTTGCGCTCAGAAAGAGAAATGGATTGATCGTACTGCATATCTTCACCATTCCCATGTTCTCTCTCTCGATGGCTGTAAAGAGTGCAGCACAGAACCTGTTTTCTTTCCGATTGTACTATGTTGACGATATTCCTGATCATTTCACGCATGAAGGATGAGATGATTGCTTATCGGTTTGTAAGTAATGCGTACTTAACTTTATGTTGTTTCCATGAGCCCTACCGAAAAGGTTCGAAAATAACTGTGTAGTATTCGATTGATGGGCGGGAAGCCTTTGGAGGCAATCTTATCGTTCAAATATTTAGGGAAAATACACTACTGGCCATTAAAATTGCTTCACCAGGAAGATGACGTGCTACAGACGTGAAATTTAACCGACAGGAAGAAGATGCTGTGATATGCAAATGATTAGCTTTTCAGAGCATTCACACAAGGTTGGCCCCGGTGGCGACATCTACAACGTGCTCACATGAGGAAAGTTTCCAACCGATTTCTCATACACAAACAGCAGTTGACCGGCGTTGCCTGGTGAAACGTTGTTGTGATGCCTCATGTAAGGAGGAGAAATGCGTACCATCACGTTTCCGACTTTGATAAAGGTCGGATTGTAGTCTGTCACGATTGCGGTTTAGCGTATCGCGACATTGCTGCTCGCGTTGGTCGAAATCCAATGACTGTTAACAGAGTATGGAATCGGTGGGTTCAGGAGGCTAATACGAAACGCCGTGCTGGATCCCAACGGCCTCGTATCACTAGCAGTCCAGATGACAGGCATCTTAGCTGCCCGGCTGTAACGGATCGTGCAGCCACGTCTCGATCCCTGAGTCAACGGATGGGGACGTTTGCAAGACAACAACCATCTGCAGGAACAGTTCGACGACGTTTGCAGCAGCATGGACTATCAGCTCGGAGACTATGGCTGCGGTTACGCTTGACGCTGCATCACAGACAGAAGCGCCTGCGATGGTGTACTCAACGACGAACATGGGTGCACGAATGGCAAAACGTCATTTTTCGGATGAATCCAGGTTCTGCTTACAGCATCATGATGGTCGCATCCGTGTTTGGCGACATCGCGGTGATCGCACATTGGAAGCGTGTACTCGTCATCGCCATACTGGCGTATAACCCGGCGTGATGGTTTGGGGTGCCATTGGTTACACCTCTCGGTCACCTCTTGTTCGCATTGACGGCACTTGGAACAGTGGACGTTACATTTCAGATGTGTTATGAGCCGTGGCTCTACGCTTCAAAAATGGTTCAATTGGTTCTGAGCACTATGGGACTTAACATCTGTGGCCATCAGTCCCCTAGAACTTAGAAGTACTTAAACCTAACTAACCTAAGGACATCACACAGATCCATGCCCGAGGCAGGATTCGAACCTGTGACCGTAGCAGTCCCGCGGTTCCGGACTGAGCGCCTAGAACCGCTAGACCACCGCGGCCGGCTCTACCCTTCATTCGATCCCTGCGAAACCCTACATTTCAGCAGGATAATGCACGACCGCATGTTGCAGGTCCTGTACGGGCCTTTCTGGATACTGAAAACGTTCGACTGCTGCCCTGGCCAGCACATTCTCCAGATCTCTCACCAATTGAAAACGTCTGGTCAATGGTGGCCGGGCAACTGGCTCGTCACAATACGCCAGTCACTTCTCTTGATGAACTGTGGTATCGTGTTGAAGCTGCATGGGCAGCTGTACCCTTACACGCCATCTAAGCTCTGTTTGACTCAATGCCAAGCGTATCAAGGCCGTTATTACGGCCAGAGTTGGTTGTTCTGGATACTGATTTCTCAGGATCTTTGCATCCAAATTGCGTGAAAATGTAATTACGTGTCAGTTCTGTTATAATATATTTGTGCAATGAATACCCGTTTAACATCTGCATTTCTTCTTGCTGTAGCAATTTTAATGGCCACTAGTGTACCAAGAAGGGTTGTGAAACGACATGAACCTATAGAGTTTATCTGTCCATGGATCCTTAATGTCCCTGTATACGCCCATATTTCAAATGGCTCCAGTTTCTTATCCAATATTGGGGTAAATGTTCAGGAGTCAGCTGCACTGAGTACGATACTGAACACGTAGCATCTAAGTAGTCGAATAGAAAGTAATACTTGTGTCACGTCTAATCAGCATTTGCTTCACTTTCTGGAAAGAGCTTCTGGTCTGTTGAGTTCTGCAGCGAATTTCTTGAGAAAAATTCTAGTTATCATTGATATGACACCCCAGATATTTGTATGGGGTAACTCTCTCGAGCCTATCATTAACAAATGCAAGAGTACCCTGAATTTCATCTCGGTTTCTACTGACAAGTCTTGTTGACGCTTATATGTAGCCCGGGAGTGTTATTCCCTTCAGTAACAGCGATTAGTACTTCTTCCAGAACTTCCAGCCTGGTTGCAAGTAAGAAACTGTGATCTGCACATCTGTTGTTGTTGACGATAATTCCATTAACCATTATCCTATCTGGAATTGTAGTTATGTAACTATAGGTTCCTCATATCCGGGGGGAGATACTGAGGACAGCAGTAATTGAAAAACTGATGCAGAGTGTGCGAAAATGACGTGGCTTACCTGGTCGCTTCTGTCTAATTGAGCGTCAGAATTAATATGGTCAGATAACGAAAGTATACGCATATACACTCCTGGAAATTGAAATAAGAACACCGTGAATTCATTGTCCCAGGAAGGGGAAACTATATTGACACATTCCTGGGGTCAGATACATCACATGATCACACTGACAGAACCACAGGCACATAGACACAGGCAACAGAGCATGCACAATGTCGGCACTAGTACAGTGTATATCCACCTTTCGCAGCAATGCAGGCTGCTATTCTCCCATGGAGACGATCGTAGAGATGCTGGATGTAGTCCTGTGGAACGGCTTGCCATGCCATTTCCACCTGGCGCCTCAGTTGGACCAGCGTTCGTGCTGGACGTGCAGACCGCGTGAGACGACGCTTCATCCAGTCCCAAACATGCTCAATGGGGGACAGATCCGGAGATCTTGCTGGCCAGGGTAGTTGACTTACACCTTCTAGAGCACGTTGGGTGGACCGGGATACATGCAGACGTGCATTGTCCTGTTGGAACAGCAAGTTCCCTTGCCGGTCTAGGAATGGTAGAACGATGGGTTCGATGACGGTTCGGATGTACCGTGCACTATTCAGTGTCCCCTCGACGATCACCAGTGGTGTACGGCCAGTGTAGGAGATCGCTCCCCACACCATGATGCCGGGTGTTGGCCCTGTGTGCCTCGGTCGTATGCAGTCCTGATTGTGGCGCTCACCTGCACGGCGCCAAACACGCATACGACCATCATTGGCACCAAGGCAGAAGCGACTCTCATCGCTGAAGACGACACGTCTCCATTCGTCCCTCCATTCACGCCTGTCGCGACACCACTGGAGGCGGGCTGCACGATGTTGGGGCGTGAGCGGAAGACGGCCTAACGGTGTGCGGGACCGTAGCCCAGCTTCATGGAGACGGTTGCGAATGGTCCTCGCCGATACCCCAGGAGCAACAGTATCCCTAATTTGCTGGGAAGTGGCGGTGCGGTCCCCTGCGGCACTGCGTAGGATCCTACAGTCTTGGCGTGCATCCGTGCGTCGCTGCGGTCCGGTCCCAGGTCGACGGGCACGTGCACCTTCCGCCGACCACTGGCGACAACATCGATGTACTGTGGAGACCTCACGCCCCACGTGTTGAGCAATTCGGCGGTACGTCCACCCGGCCTCCCGCATGCCCACTATACGCCCTCGGTCAAAGTCCGTCAACTGCACATACGGTTCACGTCCACGCTGTCGCGGCATGCTACCAGTGTTAAAGACTGCGATGGAGCTCCGTATGCCACGGCAAACTGGCTGACACTGACGGCGGCGGTGCACAAATGCTGCGCAGCTAGCGCCATTCGACGGCCAACACCGCGGTTCCTGGTGTGTCCGCTGTGCCGTGCGTGTGATCATTGCTTGTACAGCCCTCTCGCAGTGTCCGGAGCAAGTATGGTGGGTCTGACACACCGGTGTCAATGTGTTCTTTTTTCCATTTCCAGGAGTGTATGTAACGTAAGCATTCATGAAAAGGCCGAGCCGACAGACGTTCTCACTGTTTTGCACTGATCAACTATACTGTCCAGTCACATTAATGTGACCACATGTCAAAAGCCTGAATAACCACCTTTTGCAGCAAGGACGGCTGTGAGGCGTGCATGAGAGAGTAATTTAGATTTTGGAAAGTAACGACAGGGATGTGAAGGCATGACGACTCTAGTGCGGTGGCCATCTGCGCTCGGTTTAACGGCTGAGGATCCATGGTGCGAAAGCCCGATTGAGGTGAATCCACAGATTCTAGATTGGGTTTAAATCCGGGTAGCTTGGTGGCAGTGGAATAAACTCATCCTGGTGCTAAGGTAATAGCGGTACTGAAACCAGGGCAGGATGGAGATAATCCAAAGAACTATAGACCGATCTCACTGCTTTGTATCTCTTACTAACTATTTGAGAGAATATTACTGGCCAGAATAGCACCATACATTGAGGCGAACCTCCCGGACTATCAAGCAGGGTTCCGTGTGGGAAGGAACTGCTGTGAACAAGTTTTGTCCCTTACAACTTCTATAGAGAAAGGCTATCAGAACAAGCTGAAAACGGGCCTGGTATTAGTAGATCTTACATCAGCCTATGACACTGTCTGGACCGAAGGGCTACTGCTCAAGCTTACTCGAATTATCAAATGCAATCAGACGTACACATTACTAAAAAATATGCTGACAGGCAGGAAGATCAAGGTCTATCTCCATGGAAAGAGCAGCAAAAGCATGGTCATAAACAATGATCTGCCGCAGGGGTCAGCCCTGGCGCCGACCCTTTTTAATTTATACATATCTGATATGCCGAGCACCAGGTCGCGTAAATTTGCGTATGCGGATGATCTGGCCATCGCATACCAAAGCAAAAATTTCAAAGATCTTGAAAAAACATTGAATGAGGACCCTGAAGCGCTGAACACCTACTACCTTAAGTGGCATTTGCATCCCAACCCCAATAGAACGACCAGTACCGTAATGCACCTTAATAACAGAGCTTCAAGCAGGAAACTACAGCTTGCCCTGAATGACCGGCATATCAGACATGAAGATAAGCCCAAATATCTGGGAGTAAAATTAGACCGCACACTAACGTTTAGCTCCCATCTGGAAGACACCAAGCCGGCCGGAGTGGCCGAGCGGTTAAAGGCGCTGCAGTCTGGAACCGCACGACCGCTACGGTCGCAGGTTCGAATCCTGCCTCGGGCATGGATGTGTGTGTGATGTCCTTAGGTTAGTTAGGTTTAAGTAGTTCTAAGTTCTAGGGGACTTATGACCACAGCAGTTGAGTCCCATAGTGCTCAGAGCCATTTGAACCATTTTTTGAAGACACCGAACAGAAATTAAAATCTCGAAATGCCATTATGTCTAAACTGGCCGGAACATCATGGGGGTGCGGAGCTAATACACTAAGGACGTCAGCATTAGCCCTCGTGTACAGCGTGGCTGAATATTGCTCACCAGTCTGGGCGAAAAGTGCGCATGTAAATAAAGTAGACACCCAGTTGAAAGAGACGATGAGAATTATCTCAGGCACACTTAGGGCTACTCCATGTGACTGGTTCACAGTCCTTTGCAACATAGAACCCCCTGATATAAGGCGCTCCATGGCGACCTCAAGAATATATAGGAAGATCGTACACAATCCAGAACTCCCTATACACCAAGACTTATCACCCATCAACAGGCTAAAATCTAGGTCCCCCTTTTGGAAGATTGGCAGGGAATTACAGGACTTCGACCCAAAGCTATCCTGGGGGGAATCATGGCGCGAAGGGACACAGAAGAACCAAAAGCTTATCGGTGACCCCAGCAAGATGGTAAATGGTTTTGATCTCCCTCGGAAGCTCTGGGTTGCCTTAAATCGCCTTAGAACAAACGTGGGAAGATGCAAACATCTAATGAATAAGTGGGGACTTGCGGAGAGTCCCGTGTGTGAATGTGGTGAAATCCAGACAATGGACCATCTACTGGTGTGTGAAGTGGTAGGATATAGTGGTGAACTGAAGGACATACACTACCTGCCTGACCTAGCCATAGATTGGCTCAAACCTATAAGTAGCATTGTGTAGTGTTGTAATTTCCTGGTGGATTGTAATGACACTGTAATATTTGCCTTGTATATGCCGAACGAATAAATAAATAATCCTGGTGCTCTTCAAACCACTCACATACACTGTGAGCTGTGTGACACTTGGCGTTGCCCTGTTGGTAGGTGCCATCCTGCTGAATGTAAGCTTGGACATGGTCCTCGGTCCTCAAGGATATGTTCATACTTATGTTGATTCATTGTGCGTTCGAGAATGGCAAGATCACCCACGGAATGCTACGACAACATTCCCCAGACCATAACTGTTGCGAGCTGTTTGCTTTCAGGCGTTTCACGCCTTACAGGCCAACGGGCCATCTGTCCGATAGTGCATGAAACGTGATTCATCTGAAAAGGGCAACTGTTGGCACTCATTGGACGTGTAGTTGCGGTGCTGGTGTGCAAATTCTAGCCTTCGTCGTGCATGAACAGCAGTCAGCATGGGTGCACGAACAAGAGCCATGCTGCGGAGGCCCATACGCAGTAACGTCCTCTGAACCGTCGTTGAGGACGCACTGTTGGTAGCCCCTTGGTTCATCAGTCCATTCGCTCGTGCCGCATCCGTCGTTCAACCCTGTCATCTATGGCCGGTGCTGCACCATAGTTGCCTCGGTGCCGGTTTGGGATAGCGCCATTTTGCCGTGCATGGTACCCTGTAACCATGGCAGCCTGTGAACAGCTCACAAACTTAACTGTTTCTGAAATGCTTACGTCGTTGGCCCGAAAGCCCTTTTGGACGTCAGACAAATCGCTTCGTTCCCCCATTACGACAACGACTGCACTGTTTCCGCGTCCCCTCGACTAGTTTTGCATGTATACCCTCCACTGCTTCTGCTTCATTTGCCGTCTGTGAGCGGTTATAGCACGTTGACGACAAACATAGCAGGTGGTCACATTAACGTGACTGGGACGCGTATATTACAATAGCACGTTTCGTTTAAACAAACTTCTCTTAACTATAAGTGGAAATATTCCTCTAAAGTTAAGGAATGCGAGTTGGCGAAAGGGATGTTCCCTACATGCATGTGACATTGTTTTCTTCCCAATTTGGATTCTATTATAAGATTATGCCGAGATTTTTTACTGTTTTTCACAGAGTAATTGTATATCATTAAAGAATACAGAAAGAACTGTTGCACGAAAATGTTCGCTGATCAAGTTTCGTTTTGATGTAAGGATGACCTATGACTTCTCGTAATTAGTTTAATATCTAGGTTTGGTATCCATCCAGACGCTTAATTATAGGTGTCAGTCATACTTAATTTGGCAACAGCAAGTATCTTAGGGTTGGCGCTCAGATACACCTGAATGTCGTCAGAACATAAGTGTTAGTTACAAAAATGTATCACAGATGTCTGTGCTTGAGGAACTGTACCGAGTACAAGCTTACAGCATTACTTCTCTAGCCCTAAGGTAAGTCATTGAGCTGGCTGTTGAAGGAAAGTATTTCACTTTTTCTGTTGCTTCATTTTAATAAGTAATATGTCGAAGTCAATAGTGTCAAGCCTGCCGAAATAAAGCAGTGTTGAAATAGTCGCTTCACGTTTGCCCATCGAACATTTGACCTCGTTGGTCCCTTCGTTTAACACAATTGGTTGTGTGTGAAATGTTATGGGACTCAACTGCTAAGGTCATCAGTCCCTAAGCTTACACACTACTTAACCTAAATTATCCTACAGACAAACACACACACCCATGCCCAAGAGATGACTCGAACCTCCGCCGGGACCAGCCGCACAGTCCATGACTGCAGCGCCTAGACCGCTCGGCTAATCCCGCGCGGCTAACACAATTGGTACTTTGAAGGATTCGAAAGGCTGATTAACATTTGTTATGGATTTCATAAGTATTAAGGTAGTCCATCAGCTGTTCATGAACAATTACTGTAAGGCTTTAATTTCTGTGGGCACTTTGCTGATTGGCGTATGGTCTACAAGTGTTTTGGGATTACAATTCTTGGGAATTCGGTGAATTAAGCATTGCTCAGTAGGATGCGTACCACCAACAAGAGAGAGATTGAAGATCCCTGTTAGAACAGTAATAATAATATCGGCAAAGCTTTTAATCATACTGATGATCACTCGTGCATTAAATACTGCCCAAGAAGATATTCTCATGATTGTTTTGCATATTGTAAGGTAAAAAAAAATTTTAAGAGAAACGCATCCATCGTGAAGGTGCTACTTTGTGGTTGATAATTTATTGCAATTTGAGAGTTGAAATCTGTTGAGAAAAAGTCATTAATTCCTTAAGAAACAACATCAGATTATGCCTTTCTTATACCAAATCTCTGAAATGTTTTCCATTGGACTGCATGAATCAAATCCTTGCATGCAACAGAATGGGATGCCTGATTTTGGTGATGCATGTATTTTTCTTCGTTTTGATCTGCAGCTTACTGTACATTTCATAAAGCACAGCTGTTGCATTCCTCTTGAATCATGCATTTGTAGGTACTTGTATAATCATTATCTGGTGTAGTTCCGTAGCGATGGAGCAAGCCATGAAGCAAGCACTGAAACTGAATTCTTTTCCAACATTTCACTTTAGTTTTCTTTACTACTTGTTTACTGTACTGACTGAATATGAACGAGGATAGCTCTCTTCTCCACTACTGACTGGCTTTCATGTCTTTCGTCTCGTATAACTCAGTGTAGTTTCTGTGCAAGTTGCAGATTACCCTTTTCTACCTGCGTTATACCCCCTGACACATTCGGAATTTCTAAGAGTATATTTCAGTCAACATCGTCAAAATATCTCTTTAAATCCAAAAATGTTGTAATTGTTGGTTGAACTTCTGTGATCTGTTTCCGAGATCATTTGTATTCCTACATTTCTCTGGGACTCAGATTGCTATTCTCGAATATCGCCTTCTACCAGTCTTTTTGTTCTTCTATAAATAACTCATGTTAGTTGTTCAATGGCGATTTGTGCCCAAATTGTCATGCAACCTTTTTTATAATATAATGTGCACACCCCAATAATCAATATAATGCCACATGAGAACTGCATATCAGTGATAGTACACCTAATTACTTCCTCTTTTCATTTTCTTTTATTGCAGTGTGAGGGACTTATTATTTTCTCCAGCTTTGGGAGCTTTTTTCCGCTGGGTCACGATAAGGAAGTTAACTTGGAAGGACTAGAGCGCCGTAAACTTGTTCAGCGCTGAAAGCAACCTCCGAGCAGGCGATATTGGAGAATGTCAGTTTGAGTTCCAGAGAATATGACAAGGAAGTGACCGTGTCGTATCTCTGCACAGGAGGCACATACGAGAAGGACCTGCATGCTATAAAACTGCCCTTTATGAGACAACAGAAGGAATCCGTTTTGGTGAGATAAAGATCTGAAAGCCAGATATAGCATGCAGAATACAGCACTCAGAACTTGGGACACTGGGATTGGCCATGGCCGTGCCACAAAGGAATATTCATTTTAATCCAAACAACAAGGACTTTGATGCCCCGCAATAATTATTTTGCTAGAAGTCGTATTTTCCTGATACTTGTTTATGTGCAAGCGATTTGGTTGGCTGAGGTTGCAACCTGTCAGGTATTGCAAGAGATTTTCCACCTTCCTTCCTGTGCCACACCATTATTGGTTAACCATGACAAAAAGAATATAATAATTCCAATACCAAAGAAAGCAGGTGTTGACAGATGTGAAAATTACCGAACAATCAGTTTAATAAGCCACAGCTGCAAAATACTAACACGAATTCTTTACAGACGAATGGAAAAACTAGTAGAAGCCAACCTCGGGGAAGATCAGTTTGGATTCCGTAGAAACCCTGGAACACGTGAGGCAATACTGACCTTACGACTTATCTTAGAAGAAAGATTGAGGAAAGGCAAACCTACGTTTCTAGCATTTGTAGACTTAGAGAAAGCGTTTGACAATGTTGACTGGAATACTCTCTTTCAAATTCTAAAGGTGGCAGGGGTAAAATACAGGGAGCGAAAGGATATTTACAATTTGTACAGAAACCAGATGGCAGTTTTAAGAGTGGAGGGACATGAAAGGGAAGCAGTGGTTGGGAAGGGAGTAAGACAGGGTTGTAGCCTCTCCCCGATGTTATTCAATCTGTATATTGAGCAAGCAGTAAAGGAAACAAAAGAAAAATTGGGAGTAGGTATTAAAGTCCATGGAGAAGAAATAAAAACTTTGAGGTTCGCCGATGACATTGTAATTCTGTCAGAGAGAGCAAAGGACTTGGAAGAGCAGTTGAATGAAATGGACAGTGTCTTGAAAGGAGGATATAAGATGAACATCAACAAAAGCAAAACGAGGATAATGGAATGTAGTCGAATTAAGTCGGGTGATGCTGAGGGAATTAGATTAGGAAATGAGACACTTAAAGTAGTAAAGGAGTTTTGCTATTTGGGCGGCAAAGTAACTGATGATGGTCGAAGTAGAGAGGATATAAAATGTAGACTGGCAATGGCAAGGAAAGCGTTTCTGAAGAAGAGAAATTTGTTAACATCGAGTATTGATTTAAGTGTCAGGAAGTCATTTCTGAAAGTATTTGTATGGAGTGTAGCCATGTATGGAAGTAAAACATGGACGATAAATAGTTTGGACAAGAAGAGAATAGAAGCTTTCGAAATGTGGTGCTACAGAAGAATGCTGAAGATTAGATGGGTAGATCACATAACTAATGAGGAAGTATTGAATAGGATTGGGGAGAAGAGAAGTTTGTGGCACAACTTGACCAGAAGAAGGGATCGGTTGGTAGGACATGTTCTGAGGCATCAAGGGATCACCAATTTAGTATTGGAGGGCAGCGTGGAGGGTAAAAATCGTAGAGGGAGACCAAGAGATGAATACACTAAGCAGATTCAGAAGGATGTAGGTTGCAGTAGGTACTGGGAGATGAAAAGGCTTGCACAGGATAGAGTAGCATGGAGAGCTGCATCAAACCAGTCTCAGGACTGAAGACCACAACAACAACAATGACAAAATCTAAGAGAGTAGGAATTTGTTAGACTTGTGTATACAATTGTTATTGGTCGGAACTGGCAAAGTCTTCTGCAGTTGCCCAGTGAGATTGCTATACTGTCGGAACCAGCTAAGTTTTGGAGGGAAATCAGGGGGACTTGCTGCCAGGAGATCAAAGAAGCCACTTGCTTCAGGAATATCAGAGAGAAAGCACTTGTGGTAGAGAGGTTGAGATGAACACCTGCTCCAGATCGTTGCAGAGAACTGCAGAGAGGGATGTCTTCGACGTAGGGTAGAGTACAGAGATCCAACTAGACTCAGAATTTCTAGCCCTTACTGCCACTATCTTACCCATTCACATTGTTTAAGATTGGTAAGAATGAGCTGGCGAAACAGTCACCGAGTCGAGGTGGATGCGAGGCTAGTTAATTTACGTCAGAGTTAATTATGCAGTTTTAACGTTTTGAGCAACTTAGTTGCTGCCATAATGCACGTTGGCGAATATGTTGGGATTCGTATTTTCTGTTCTAGGGTTCTTTCTTTAAATCACTAACTATTTTCTCAGTCATTGCCCATATCTGCTATTTAGTTTCATGTTATGCTTTCATGTGCCCACCCACCTGTGTCAAGACTGTAGATCATAATTACAGCCATTTTTGTTATACTGACCGCTAGTTCCCTTTTGTAGTTGGATGAGCTCCATCGTTAATATGTCCGTGTGATCAAGCAATTTTCATTCAATGAGAATTTATCCGTTGCGCCACACTGTTTCTCATAAATTTGGATGCTCTTATGGGCAGCATCCCTTCCCTATATGTACCCGGTAATGGGACTTACAGCATCTCAGGCGAAACTTCCAGGCAGATTAAAACTGTGTACCGGACCGAGACTCGAACTCGGTACCTTTGCTTTTCGCGGGGAAGTGCTCTGCCAGTGCTCTACTGCCAGAATTGAAGCTGTGCGGATGGGTCATGAATAGTGCTTGGGTAGCTCAATTGGTAGAGCACTTGCCAGACAAAGGCAAAGGTTCCGAGTTCGAGTTTCGTTCCGGCACACAGTTTTAATCTGCAAGGAAGTTTCAAATCAGCGCACACTCCGCTGCTGAGTGAAAATCTCATTCTACTATCTCAGGTGTTTACTAAATAGCTCAACTGACGCCGTCCGTGGTGGCCGAGCGGTTCTAGGCGCTTCAGTCTGCAACCGCGTGACCGCTACAGTCGCAGGTTCGAATCCTGCCTCGGGCATGGATGTGTGTGATGTCCTTATGCTAGTTAGGTTTAAGTAGTTCTAAGTTCTATGGGACTGATGACCTCAGGTGTTAAGTCCCATATTGCTCAGAGCCATTTGAACCATTTGAGCTCAACCGACACCTCGCTTTGACAAAACTAAAACAAGATTTTAATCTGCTTTCTTAGGAATTGGAGTTATTATATTCTTGTTGAAGTATGAGGGTATTTCGCCGGGCTCATACACAGGGTGAGTCAGGAGGAAAGGTACATGCTTTGGGACGCGACAGCATTAGTGATTCTGAACAAAAAACTTCATATGGACATATGCCCTATTGCGAATCGTTTCAGAGATAGAACACCTTTAATACCACATTTGTACGTTTTTCTTTAATAACTAGGAAACCGCACACTCCAACGACAACGTCTCTCAGTTCTCAATTAAACTAAATTAAATTTGCAACAAAAAGGTCCTATTTATTTTTTGTCTAGGACTAACAGTTTATGCGAAGAGATCGCTAGAATATTGGAAATCTCGTGCGACGCGCGTGCGCTGTAGCTTAAATACTTTTTGTAGGCCAGTTTGAGGTGGTTTTCCTACTTGATAGACCACAAGAGTCCTGTATCAAAATGTTCGACTCAACTTCCTCGATACTACTGTTGTACGTTGTTTACAATGACAGTGAATAATGCAGAAAATAAATAGAAATGCACATTAAAAGTGTTCTGTCTCGGAATCCATTCGGAATAGGGCATATGTCCACATCAAGTTTTTTGTTCAGAATCACTAATGGTATCACCCGTCAATTCACGTGCCTCTCCTCCTGACTCACCCTTTATGTTGCATACCACATGCAACTTTTGGCCGCTATCTTAGTAATTCTTTAGGAAAGCCATCAACTCCAGGATCCTTCTTTCATCTTCAGTCTTTCAAAGCCAATTCACATCCTTCCATCAGTATCACAACGTTCTGAATAATTTATCTCATCTCATTACACATATTTTTCAATCTCTTCTTCGTCTGCGGAACTAGCAGGCATACTCAATGTGAGTCAGTTAAGCTGTTCCTGAACCATTCAAGATGTCGTAATTTTGTTTTCATCCAGATGAAATGTAAGAAAATTCTCACTAAACAATGTAAAGTCACTTTTCATAGATATATTAACTACAGAGATATCAGTATCTACATTGCTCGAAATGCCCACCGTCTACTGCAATACAAGTCTGCAGTTGCTGGTGCAATGACACCTGGACTGACTGAAGATATTCCTCCGGTACAGTTGCACACACGGCAATAATATATTTTAAATACTCTCGGCGCGTCGGAATTTGTACGTAGACTTCATCTTACTCGTACATTTCCCCCCAGAGAGTCCAGTGGCGTAAAATCAGGTGAACGTGGAGACCAAATGACAACGTCTTCAAGTCCTACCCTGCGACTCGGAAAGAGATGGATGAACACTTACCTAGTTACAAGCGAGTAGTGAGCCAGGCACCAATCATACTGGTGCCACATATATCTACATATTTCAAGTAGTAATTCCTCTAGGAGAAGTAAGAAATTGTGCGTATCTTTTATCCGACAGGTTTCTTTCAGTGATGTAACAAGCAATCGCGTAGCCTGCAGTAAGCCAGCATAGCACGTTCAGACTCCTCTGCCCCTGATTTTCTAGCTGCCTCTGCCAGTGCGGATTTTCAGCTGCCCAAGGGAGCACATTTCTTACATTCAGTTTTTCATTAATTACAGAAGTTTTATTGTGGGTAAAGAAATTCTTCGAAGGAAAAACCTGTTGTCATGATGTCGCATAAGGACCGAGAGACAAAATTCAGGGTGTCTTCTGCAGTCCCGGTGGTTAATCTGCTGGTGAAGTGACACTTGACACGGGCAGAAGCTGTCTGCTCGAGAAATAAAGAACGCTGTTCATCTGACTTATTCTCGAAGCAGTTATAATTTCTCTATAGCTAATATTTGGATTATGAGCTACAGCTGCCAGAACAACTATTTCGTTCGCTCCGCTCGTTGCAGGCTTGCTCCTTGTCCTACGCATAGCCTTCCAGTTCCCTTCCAAGAACTTTTTTTGCACATTCTCTGAACTGTCTTTCTTATCGGACACTGTCTGCCGGCCGGTGTAGCCGTGCGGTCTGGGCGCTTCAGTCTGGAACCGCGTGACCGCTCCGGTCGCAGGTTCGAATCCTGCCTCGGGCATGGATGTGTGTGATGTCCTTAGTTCTAAGTTCTAGGGGACTGATAACCACAGACGTTAAGTCCCATAGTGCTCAGAGCCACTTGAACCTCTGGTCGGTAAACTTATTCTCCGCATTTGACTCCTTCTGTATAGCTGTCATACATGTCTGTAAGATGTAATTACTCACTTTTGACGAAGATGTAATAATATACTTAACACAGTGCTAATTGCACTGACGTTTATTACATACCTTATATTCATTACTGTAGCTACTGGTACTACACTCCTGGAAATGGAAAAAAGAACACATTGACACCGGTGTGTCAGACCCACCATACTTGCTCCGGACACTGCGAGAGGGCTGTACAAGCAATGATCACACGCACGGCACAGCGGACACACCAGGAACCGCGGTGTTGGCCGTCGAATGGCGCTAGCTGCGCAGCATTTGTGCACCGCCGCCGTCAGTGTCAGCCAGTTTGCCGTGGCATACGGAGCTCCATCGCAGTCTTTAACACTGGTAGCATGCCGCGACAGCGTGGACGTGAACCGTATGTGCAGTTGACGGACTTTGAGCGAGGGCGTATAGTGGGCATGCGGGAGGCCGGGTGGACGTACCGCCGAATTGCTCAACACGTGGGGCGTGAGGTCTCCACAGTACATCGATGTTGTCGCCAGTGGTCGGCGGAAGGCGCACGTGCCCGTCGACCTGGGACCGGACCGCAGCGACGCACGGATGCACGCCAAGACCGTAGGATCCTACGCAGTGCCGTAGGGGACCGCACCGCCACTTCCCAACAAATTAGGGACACTGTTGCTCCTGGGGTATCGGCGAGGACCATTCGCAACCGTCTCCATGAAGCTGGGCTACGGTCCCGCACACCGTTAGGCCGTCTTCCGTTCACGCCCCAACATCGTGCAGCCCGCCTCCAGTGGTGTCGCGACAGGCGTGAATGGAGGGACGAATGGAGACGTGTCGTCTTCAGCGATGAGAGTCGCTTCTGCCTTGGTGCCAATGATGGTCGTATGCGTGTTTGGCGCCGTGCAGGTGAGCGCCACAATCAGGACTGCATACGACCGAGGCACACAGGGCCAACACCCGGCATCATGGTGTGGGGAGCGATCTCCTACACTGGCCGTACACCACTGGTGATCGTCGAGGGGACACTGAATAGTGCACGGTACATCCAAACCGTCATCGAACCCATCGTTCTACCATTCCTAGACCGGCAAGGGAACTTGCTGTTCCAACAGGACAATGCACGTCCGCATGTATCCCGTGCCACCCAACGTGCTCTAGAAGGTGTAAGTCAACTACCCTGGCCAGCAAGATCTCCGGATCTGTGCCCCATTGAGCATGTTTGGGACTGGATGAAGCGTCGTCTCACACGGTCTGCACGTCCAGCACGAACGCTGGTCCAACTGAGGCGCCAGGTGGAAATGGCATGGCAAGCCGTTCCACAGGACTACATCCAGCATCTCTACGATCGTCTCCATGGGAGAATAGCAGCCTGCATTGCTGCGAAAGGTGGATATACACTGTACTAGTGCCGACATTGTGCATGCTCTGTTGCCTGTGTCTATGTGCCTGTGGTTCTGTCAGTGTGATCATGTGATGTATCTGACCCCAGGAATGTGTCAATAAAATTTCCCCTTCCTGGGACAATGAATTCACGGTGTTCTTATTTCAATTTCCAGGAGTGTATTATTAACCTTATTTGTGATGTCCATATCCTATGCATATTGCAATCAGTACTTTATCTGTTATTGTCGTCTTCAGTTTGAAGATAGGTTTGATGCTGCTCTCCACGTTAGTATATCCTATGCAAGCCTCTTAATCTCTGCCTGAAGTACTGTAACCGACACCCTTTTGCACCTGTTTACAATACTCAGGTCTTGGTCTTCTTCTAAACTTTTTACCGCCCCTCCCTCCCCAAAGTTACTTCTTTTACGAATGTGACTATTTCTCGATGGCACAGGATATTTCTTAACAAACCATTCCTTCTTTTGGTCAAGTTGTGACATATTTCATTTTTCCACAGTATGATTCAGTACCACTTCATTAGTTATTCGATCTAATTTTCGACATTCTTCTGTAACATCACATTTCGAAAGTTTCTACTCTCTTCTTGCCTGAACTGTTTATTGTGCTAAAGTCTTTGACTGTGTCGACCACAGTAAATTAACAATAGTACTCAAAAACACGGGAGAACCAGATCTCCTCATTTATCTCATAAAGAATTTATATTCTGACGAAGAAGCCACGGTGAGAACTCTACATGAAGCAATTAAATGGGTCATGATTCAGAAAGGAATGCAGCAAGGTTGCATACTGTCACCTTATTTATTCAATCTATATGGAGAGCACATCTTGAAGAATGCCAGATTAGAAGAAGAAGAACTCGGAATTAAAATAGGTGGGGCAAATATAAATAACGTTAGTTATGCAGAGGGTCCCATCCTGATGGCGGAAAGTGAAGAAGAGTTGAGGCTCCTCTTACTGAAGGTGAAAGGAGAAAGTGTAAGACCTGGGATAAGAATAAATGTCAAGACAACGACAATTATAATAACTACACCTATAATTTCACTGCACGTAGGAGGAGAAACAATGGACTTAGTTTCTGTGTTCAGTTATGTCGGATACCAGATTTCTGCTGATGGTGACTGAAGCCACCAAATCAGGGGACGCTTTTTACTTGGTAGGAAGGCAATGTTCAACCTTACCAACGTTTTAGTGAGTAGAGACACAGCTGAAACAACAAAGATAGGTATAGTATATGCTACGGACTTTCCAGTAATATTTTATGCATGTGAGGCCAGAAGCATAAGAAAGGCTGAACGTCGCAACTTTGAATTGTGGTGTTGGCAGACTCCTTTGAACTATGGTGTTGGAGGAAACTCCTTAGCCAGAATAGGTCTATAATATATAAAAATATAACCGAATTGCTCCAGATGCTGAAACAAAGACTGTCCTACTTTGGACACATCGTGAGAAAGCATGACTCGTTGGAAAACACGTTAATACTGGGGAAGATCGAAGACACAGGGAAGAGAAGAAGGCAGCAAAGGATGAAATGGAATGATGGCATAGCAGAAGTAATCGATTCCAAGCTGGAAAGTTTTCGGGAGGTAGTGAAGGACAGAAGAAATTTTCCTTTCTGAACTACTGCTTCCATTAAATGTCCTTCGACTCTTTATAACTGCAAAAAATGGCTCAGAGCACTATGAGACTTAACTTCTGAGGTCATCAGTCCCCTAGAACTTAGAACTACTTAAACCTAACTAACCTAAGGACATCACACACATCCATGCCCGAAGCAGGATTCGAAACTGCGACCGTAGCGCTCGCGCGGTTCCAGACTGTAGCGCCTAGAACCGCTCGGCCACTCCAGCCGGCCTCTTTATAACTGCAGTTTGGCTTCTACGAAACTGGTATATACATTTCCACTCCATGTATTTTATCGCTGTTACCGTCAGAATTTCAGAGATGTCTGTTGTAAATATTCTTCTTCTTATTTCCGAATGGTTCGCTAAGTACCACTCGAAATCAACGCTTGTTGAGTTTTCTTTTAGTCCGGTTTTCTTTCATGAGCAACGAGTGATATGATTTTCATTGCTCCATCCGTGTATGTTGTTTGGTCCTTCTCTGTTCTTCTTCGAAACCACGCGTTTATGTGACTTCCCTTGTTTTATTATTATTATCATTATCGTAATTGTGTACAGCTCTAGCACTACAGATACTGTAATGTTAACCTACTGGTAAAATCTGTTTAGATGTAAGAGAGGGCCTCAAAAACATAACGAGACTGAGCAGATGTAACAAAAGCATAAATAAATAAATAATTCCAAGAAGTTTTACGTGGTTGACAGAAACTTATGAGAAGTTGGGTCTTTTATGCCAGAGAGAGTTGGCCACGTTCCTCGACAAAAATTACCTTAGCAGACTAGTATTTGAAGGATGGTGTTGAATCGTGTGAGAGAACTTCAATAAGCAGCTGTCAGCTTGGCAGACCCTCTACCGTCTGTTATTTTCACCGTAAACATTTGAGACCCCTTCTGCATTTCTTCTTTTAGGCACCAGTTGCCAAACATTACACAAGACTTCAAACTCGAATATATTTGGATCTGTATTCGCGCAGCTGACTGGGCCGACAGATTGTCATGCAGTTCTTAGCCGTGAGGCGCATGCGAATTGCTAGCTGCCGCCTTTCTTTCTTACAACCATTGTTTTTTTAATGCAGACAGCGGCTAGTAATGCAAGTGCCGTGCTGTGCGCACACTGGACGTAGAGCTGTCAGAAGTGGAGGAACTGTGATAGAATATTCGCTGAGCCCCATCGATCGTCTGGAGTGAGTGCTAAGACAAACGCCACAACATGCTCTCCTGAACCCCATTCGTATTGCCTGATCTCCAATAGTAATTATTTGTGTCGTATCTCGAAGAGGTAACTACGCTTCCGAGGAAAATGTAATATTACTGTCACTCTGCAATCAAAATGGCTCTGAGCACTATGGGACTTAACTACGGAGGTCTTCAGTCCCCTAGAACTTAGAACTACTTAAACCTAACTAACCTGAGGACATCACACACATCCATGCCCGAGGCAGGATTCGAACCTGCGACCGTAGCGGTCACGCGGTTCCAAACTGACGCGGTTAGAACCGCACGGCCACACCGGCCGGCACTCTGCAATCCTTCGTTGGTTATGTGCGGAATGAATTTCAGTGCCGAGCTTACCCGACACCAACATTTGTGACTCTTGTGGAAGGATGTCAGCCGTGAAGCATGGAATTGCCCTCCATTTGCATTGAAATTCGGCATCATTTACGTGCGGAAGGGTCTCATTTCTGGTACATTTCTTACAGATATTCACAAGATTGAAAACTGTCTCATTAAATTGATGAAAGAATAAACTAATTAACTAGTATTCAGAAATTACAGCTAACAAGCAGAAAGAAGTCCTTAAACATGTGCTTAAATACGTGGGCTACAAAATCTTTTTTGAAGAACTTAATTTAATCCATCAGAAACGATGTTTTACGGAAGACTGCAGCTGTGAGAATGATATGTTTTCCCTTGAGCAAACACAATTTTTTTTGTTTAATACCCAAATACTTTAATACCCAAATGAAGTTTCACCATGGTCAATGGGTTAATTTATTTTCTTAATATCACATACTGATATTTATGCGTCTATCTGACATTTGCGGTACAACTGGTATTTTGCCCCAGTTACGTAAACTATAAAATTTTTGAAACTTCCTGGCAGATTAAAACTGTGTGCAGGACCGAGACTGGAACTCTGGACCTTTGCCTTTCTTGGGCAATTGCTCTACCATCTGATCTACCCAAGTACGACTCACACACCGTCCTCACAGCTTTACTTCTGCCAGTACCTCGTCTCCTACCTTCCAAACTTTACAGAAGCTCTCCCGCGAACGTTGCAGAACTAGCATTCCTGAAAGAAAGGATATTGCGGAGACATGGCTTATCCACAGCCTGGGGGATGTTTCCAGAATTATATTTTTTCTCTGTAGCGGAATGTGCGCTGATATGAAACTTCCTGGCAAATTAAAACTGTGTGCCGGACCGAGACTCGAACTCGGGACCTTTGCCTTTCGCGGGCAAGTGCTCTACCATCCTTTTTTTTGTCATTTTGTTCGATATAGTTCGTTGCGTTTGGTCTGGGCGGACGTCACACGACATCCGTTTAAGTTGAACGTTGATTCCTTGACTCAGTTTTTCTTTTATTACAGAGAGCACGCAACCCTCTGACCGAACACGCTGAGCTACCGTGCCGGCGACCATCTGAGCTACCCAAGCACGACTCACGACCCGTCCTCACAGCCTTACTTCTGCCAGTATTTCGTCTCCTACCTTTCTATAAAAATTTTGTTTTCTCAAGACAGAACCATATTTCAGTAACGATATACGTTATGAAGCACACATGGACTAAAATTGAGCTTCAGTCACAAGTTGGATTTGTCAGTGATGATGTAAATAACGAAATACTGCACCAAGTACCTTTTTTATGCATAGAACGATGCGTTTCAGTTCCGATTCCCATTTTCAAGTGCTGTAAAAGTTTATGTTGTTACTATGTGACGTCTGCGTTTTTATTGTTCTGATTCTTTTGACCTGAAGTCATGGATGTGTGTGATGTCCTTAGGTTAGTTAGGTTTAAGTAGTTCTAAGTTCTAGGGGACTGATGATCTCAGAATTTAAGTCCCATAGCGCTCAGAGCCGTTTGAACCATTTTATGCCATTTCCTTATTCGTGTCTGATGTATTTCCTTTTTTGTTTCTTTTTTATTTAATTTCAGATTTTATTGTTCATTACGGAAAAGCGTCAACATTTTTACGTGATATTTTTGTTCTTAAAACTGCATTTTAACCTACAGTTAAATAAATAAATGAATGACCTTATATGAGAGTTACATCTGAACATGCAAATTCGATTACAGAATTGAGAAGGTACGAGGAGTTGACGTATAACTGGCAGCCTGCGCGGTTAATCTAAGGCAGAAGCTACTGCTGCACCTTCAGATGTACCGCCAGCCGCTCTGAGCGGCTCTGTTCCATCTCATACACGGAGTCACGACCTTACCTACGTACAGTCGTGGTTTCGTAGGCAACCGCAAACATTCTTCCATGAAGGCATCGGTCGTCTCGTTTTACAGTGGGATAAATGTACTAACATTTATGACGGTAACCTTTGAAATAATGAACAGTTAACTTAAATTTTTCAATCTAACTTTTTCAGTTGACTGGCACATATATGTTCTCTCATGAAATTTGTTACAAATAATCCATTAAACTTCAGAATCGATAAACATGTATGTCATTGCTATACTAAAGAAAAAAATGGCCATTATTGTTCATAACACTGACTCTCGTTCAGAAAGGGGCCAACAATGCTAAAGCCAAAATCTTTTATTGCTTATCCAACGATATTAAATGCTGCTTGACTGAAAAGCAGTACTTAAAACTGAGCTACAGAAGTTCTTTCTGAGCAGTTTCGTCTATTGCAGAGAATAATTTTGGTTGGAAAGCTTGTAGTTTTTTAGCGCAATAGTATTACCTAGTTACGCTGTTATGTGAACCCATCTATAAATGGTCAACATGCATCCATATTTAAATAAAAATCCAAACAATAACCTGTGGATTTACTTGTTCTACGTCCTTACGGTACCTGGCGAAACTGACAAATGAAACACGTAACTAAGTTACTAATATGTTTTATTATACAGTGAAAGGACGAAAGACATGCAGTTGTTACCTTATATTTGACTGGGTGTTCTCATTCTCTGCCATAAGTCGAATCTTCGAACTGTCGAGTGTGTTGACGACTACTGCAGGCACACTTTACAGTTACCTAGTATCTTCCAATGGAAAATCATTATTATTGACAGATTTCCGATTTTCTTTAATAATTCTCAGAGAAGTCAGAATATTGCTTACAGACTGCTCATAAAACGAAATTTGGGCAGTTATTTCGCTGTAAGCCAGTTAAGTAGTACGTAGCAGTTACTACACCGTTTTGAGTTGGGTGACCTCTGTATGGATTTGGCTTCTGTAGGGATTTGGCGATCTCCTAGCAGCGTCCAAATGTACGGATGTATAGTAAGAGAACACTTGCCACTATAAGCGTGCCCGGTGCTTAAGGCGGGTTTCCTCTGCATCTTCAAATGTTTCCAGGTTACAATGTTTCAATTAACGTCTTCATAAACCACAACGTCACACAGTTCATGTAAATCGGCCTTGACGGAGGCACTGCAACGAAAGATTCGTTGGTTTAGTGAGTTTTTCCTGTCTAGCGAAGCACACACGAAGTAACTACCTCAGTAACAATTACAGAACATCGAGAAGATATTTGGGAAGCAAGCGGACTTAAATCCGTGTTAGATGACTACACAGATTTTGTCTAGTAAAAAGTCCTTTTTGCAACAGGACGATATAGTCTTCAAGGCTGCATAAAATTCTAGAACGTTCGTGAGCGAGTCATTCCCTTTTATCACTAAGGTACCGACCGTACCAGTATATCACTATGTTACAAGCTATAATAAATGTGACATCAAATCGAGAAGGCTATTGGTATCTAAAATTGAATTCTGTGTGACCAAAAAAGTCCTTGGAGGTAATATTTATTTAGTCTGTTAATACTACAGACGTTATATTCCCATTTCTCCGGTCTATCTTCTTCTTTTCGGTCCACATGTCTTCGTAGGTCTGCCAGAACGTGTGTAAGTTTCGTTCAAAATTGTATTGTCCATATTTTACTGTTTTCCACATTTTTTTTACACCCTGCTAATACCACATTAACTGGAACGGCGGCTCGGTGGTGAAGTGTCAGACTACGAACCGAAAACTAATTTGGGTGAGTATGTGTAAGATACTAACAGAAGATATTCAGAGGTGAAGAGGTCTGTGTTCAAATGGTACAAATGGCTCTGAGCACTATGGGACTTAACATCTGAGGTCATCAGTCCCCTAGAACTCAGAACTACTTAAACCTAACTAACCTAAGGACATCACACACATCCATGCTCGAGGCAGGATTCGAACCTATGTCCGTAGCGGTCGCGCGTCTCTAGACTGAAGCGCCTAGAACCGCTCGGCCACACCGGCAGGCTGAGGTCTGTGTAGGATAGAATGGCGTGAAGAGCTACATCAAACTAGTCTTCGGATTGAAGATCTCAACAACAACAGGAACAAAAGAAATTTTCCGTGTGTGCCGTCTTTGTTCTCTACGGCTGACAGTCAAAATATGAGAGTAGTTTAACAAAACGGAGCGCTTGCATTACTGATTCGTGCTAGGGATTTTAAAAATTATATGCACTATGCAAAACAGTTGCCACTTTTTCGAAACGGTGTAGTTGTCTCCCATTCTGTTCTTAAGTTTGAAATTTGGCTCAGTTGCCTGCAGCGTTCCTATGTAATGCTGCAAAAGCGTGTACCCTGCGACCTCTCCCTCGGATTCGAAGACGCTCCAAACAGCAAGATTTAGACAGATGGGAAGAAAGGTCACAGCTGAGGTGTTAGGTGGGTTAATAATGTCACATTGGTACAAAATTTCACCACAGTTCTGTCCAACGCCATCGTCGACGTGTTACACCGCCTCTTACCCACATTTCACTCTTTCTTCGACGCCTGTGCGATGGAAGTCAGAACCACGATACCCAGCGTCGAATTCACACATTTTTCTCATTGGTGACCGAGGAAAACGCTTCAGACACACCGCAGCTCAGAATCGACATAAAAATCCGTCAAGAGGTGCCATAAAGGGCGTCAATGTAACCATTCCTAACCCTTGGGGCATTGATTCCCACACATTTCACAGTCGAAAACGACAGTTCGCAGTGTGATGAGTAACACTACGATGTATTTGCAATACTCAGATAACTCCCAGACGAATCGACTCTACCTCAAGGACATGGTGGGGATGCAACCCCATTGACCATGGTCTCACTCCTATGGAATGGAGTGAGACGGTACTTTTTTGCTCTGGTATACAGGGTGTGTAAGTAGGCTGTTAAGGTTTTTATGTTGGTAACGCCACGTAGCGCTCTGTATGAAAATCACTGAATGTGCTGTGTGCAGTCTGTGGCTGGTTTGCATTGCTGGAATTCGCTATTGTTGTGTTGGGCAGTTGGATGTGAACAGCGCATAGCGTTGCGCAGCTGGAGGTGAGCCGCCAATAGTGGTGGATGTGGGGAGAGAGAGGGCGGAGTTTTGAGAGCGGATGATCTGGAGTGTGTCCATCAGAGACAGTAAATTTGTATATATATATATATATATATATATATATATATATATATATATATAAAATGACTTCTGAACACTATTAAGGTAAATACATTGTTTGTTCTCTATCAAACTCTTTCATTTACTAACTATGCATATCAGTAGTTACTGCCTTTAGTAGTTAGAATCTTTTATTTAGCTGGCAATATTTGTGTTCGCTGTATTGTAGTAGTTCGAGTAACGAAGATTTTTGTGAGGTAAGTGATTCATGAAAGGTATAGGTTATTGTTAGTCACGGCCATTCTTTTGTAGGGATTATTGAAAGTCAGATTGCGTTGCGCTAAAAATATTGTGTGTCAGTTTAGTGATGATCAGAATAAGTAAAGAGAGAAATGTCTGAGTACGTTTAGTTTTGCTCAGCTGTTTGAAAATCAAATAACATAAGATGTTTACCAGCACAGTAATTCGTAAATTTTTCTAAAGGGATGTTTCAGGTGGAACCACTAGGGACCATTCAAAACCACTGGACGAAATTTGAACATGATCCGAAGCAGCAAAGGTTGTTGATGCTATCCTGTTCATATTTTTAGGCCACAGTCATGTAATAATGTTTGAATTATATTTATGCCATTTGACTCTACCAACTTCTTTATTTCGTATTACCATCACGATTTCTGCTTTAAGCCTTTATCAAGTACAGAAATGTTGGGTATAATTTTACTCTGTTATGTGAACTCATCGACAAGATAAATCGAACTGGGTGTCCCAGAGTGTAGATAAGTACAAAAGCACTGAAATATGAAGCAGATTAATTCACGTAACAAAAGACCGAAATCATGATAGTAACATAAAATAAAGAAGTCGGTACAGTCAAATGGCATAAATATCATTCATATGGTGTTCACGCTCTTTCAGCTCTCCTGTTTCATGCCATCCTCTGACATGATCATGGAGGATTGAACGATTGATATATGCATGAATAAATCAGCAAAGGGTCTCTCTAAGGTCTCCGAGTTTGGCAACATCCTCAGTGCCACCCACACACCTTTGCTGAATAGATTACAAATGTACTGTCAGAGACATCGACATCCGTTCAGCTGAGTAGTGCCTCACTGGTGCCCTAGCGCCTGAGAGCAGGCAACCCCTTCGACACTCTTTAGGTGACGTTGCCTGGCCTTGGCCACAAGAGCAGCTGAATGGTGCCATGTTGGTATCCCAACACGTTCCAGAGCGCCTCCAGATCCATTTTTGTTGCTCATCGGGCTTAGTTCGAAGTGGGATTCATCACTGCAGACGATGAGATTCCAGGCCGAAGAAAAGTGTCTAGTAATGTCCTGGACGCTGGTGGGATACTATTTCATTCCACAGCAGGACCCCTTTGGTTGTCATCCGCCGCAGCCTTACAGTTCAGCGATACGTCGACGATATTCCACGCCCCGGTTTGTTTCCCTTCATGGCAAGCCATTCTGGGCTTACATTTCAGCAAAATATTGTCCACCCGCACACGGCGAGGGTTTCTACTGCTTGTCTTCGTGATTGCCACACCCTTACTTGGCCATCAAGGTCGCAAAATGTCTCCCCAATTGAGAACGCTTGCAACATTATAAGCAAGACCTCCCAACCATCTCGGAATTTTGACCATCTAATGAGCCAGTTAGATATCATTTGGCACGATGTCGCTCAGGAGGACATCCAACAACTCTATCAATGTGTCAAGCCAAATAACTGCTTGCATGTGGGCTACAGTTGGCTCAACACTTTACTGACTTGCTCAATTTTTTCTGAAATTGTAATTATTTGTTTCTCTGTACTTGTACATCATATCTACCGATTTCCGTCCCGTGAGTATAAAGTCGACTCTTTTCAGTCTGCTGGTACGATTGGATTCTGTTCAACATGTAGCAGATACCAATTCATCAGAAGTATAGTTCAGTAAATTACTTTCTTAATATACTTCTTTATTGCTTTTAAACAAATTTTACTTGTAAAGTGTGGTTTTGTGAGAAATCCATTGTCTGGTCAGATGTGACCACATTCTATTACACAGGGTGCATATACTTACTTCGCTACTTGAGACAATGTAGGCGGAAAACTATTTAAGTGTGGGTACCAAACTTTATAGGAATGATTTACAAACTGTGCGTTACAGGATTTACGTTGTTAGCAATATTAATGTGATGACGCCATTAGGCTCTGGTACAGGCGTGGCGAAGTATGGTCGAAATACAGGCCTCAGCATGCATTACAGTACAGACAATCAGCATAGGTCTGGCTTGTTGAGCAGGGCTTTACTCGTAAAGTTGTTTTCCTAAAAGAACAGCAATAGTACTGCTGCTCTTCGCGAGTATCGACAAATTGAAGGAATACGGACAGTTCCTATTTCCGCGCAGGGGTTGAAGAGTGTGATTCGGAAGTTTGAATTAACTGGTGATTTGGGAATCGCTCCCGGGAGAGGCCGACGGTCAACTGCGCCACAGATTGTTGATGAAGTTAATGTTGTCATGGTTGAGAATGCTGAACGCAATGTGCGATCTTCAAGCAGTTCAAATGGTTCAAATGGCTCTGAGCACTATGGGACTTAACTTATGAGGTCATCAGTCCCCTAGAACTTAGAACTACTTAAACCTAACTAACCTAAGGACAGCACACACATCCATGTCCGAGGCAGGATTCGAACCTGCGACCGGACTGTAGTGCCTAGAGCTCGCATCTCGTGGTCGTGCGGTAGCGTTCTCGCTTCCCACGCCCGGGTTCCCGGGTTCGATTCCCGGCGAGGTCAGGGATTTTCTCTGCCTCGTGATGGGTGGGTGTTGTGTGCTGTCCTTAGGTTAGTTAGGTTTAAGTAGTTCTAAGTTCTAGGGGACTGATGACCATAGATGTTAAGTACCATAGTGCTCAGAGCCATTTTGTAGTGCCTAGAACCGCTCGGCCACTCCGACCGACTCTTCAAGCAGTGCATGAGATGTGTCACGACAGCTGGACTTTCTATGGTCCTCCGTTTGAAAAGTGCTGTGACCATTAATGTGAAATGGTAGATTTTTGGACTGAACTTAGGACCAGTACCTATCTCGGATTTTTTGGATTTCTCACCATTTTAAACTTAGGGTATATGGACTAGTAGAGCCAGTTTTTTGTTTTTATATTTATCAGCATTTTAACCTTACCACAAGAGGACTCTTAAATTCTGTATTTAGCACAAGTAACCTGGCAGCCTTTCTGTCTGTACCAGTGAGCTGCGATATCAGAGGGAAGGGGAGAAATCCAGTTTAGTTAGTTAGTTGATCAGTTAATTACTTTCACGTTCCATGGATCATTTTGCACAATAAATCGTCATGATTTGGGACGAATCATTTTAAATTCATATTGAAAATTAATTTATACATCTATTTGTACTCTAAACATAATTTTTTCCCGTAATGAAAACAAGATATACAGATTGAGTTAGCAATTCCTACCCACCACCTCTCACACATTACAAACATAGAAATTCTTCTACGGAATAGAAAGTTTTGTCAGGGAGAAAAGTTTTCAATTTATTTTCAAATTTTACCTTGCTGTTTGAAACTTCCTGGCAGATTAAAACTGTGTGTTGGACCAAGACTCCAACTCCGGACCTTTGCCTTTCGCGGGCAAGTGTTCTACCAACTGAGCTACTCAAGCACGACTTACGCCCCGTCCTCACAGCCTTAATTCCGCCAGTACCTCGTCTCCTGCACTTGCCCACGAAAGGCAAAGGTCCCGAGTTCGAGTCTCGATCCGGCACACAGTTTTAATCGGCCAGGAAGTTTCATATCAGCGCACACTCCGCTGTAGAGTGACAATTTCATTCTAGATACCTTGCTGTCTGTTTGACATTTTATGTCACTGGGTAAGCGGTCAAAAATTTTTGTTGCAGCGTTGTGCACCCCTTTGTGAGGTAAAGACAACCTTAATGGTGACAATGAATGTCATTTTTCCTTCTAGTATTGTAATTGTGTATCTCATTGTTCCTTTTGAATTGTAGTGGATTATTTACAACAAACTTCATGAGGGAATATATATATATATATATATATATATATATATATATATATATATATATATACTGTGAAGCAGTAGTCAGAATGCCCAACTCCTTAAACAGATGTCTATAAGATGATCGCGGGTGCGCAGCACACATTATTCTTACAGCACGTTTTTGTTAAACTTCGGACAAGGATACTACTCTTCGCACAAGTGACCTATTTGCACTGTGATATCAAAGGAGTTCAGGGAAATCCAATAGAACAAATGATCTAGGTCCGCCATCTTGGATTCTATATTTAACAGAAATTATGTATTTACACTGTGATATCAGTGGGATGGGGTAAAGTGTGCTGACGAGATCTACTAATGTTGCATGATGCCATTGGGTAACATCATCATGAGGTGTCATCGAAAATGTGGCGACAATGCAGGTTGCACCAGCATCGGCATTTGTCTACTACTGACGTTCGTAGTCTTCCTCAAATATAACAAGTAAGTGCGGTAGAGCATATTGTGTAATGGAGCGACTGCTGCTTTCAATAAATCATGTCACAATGGTGCGACCTAGTCATTAACGTCTCTTTGACATACGCAACATTCTGCAAGAAGCACTGCACTTCTGAGACGTTCCAGGGTCACCACGTTGATAGCCTAGCATATAGAGGTGGAAGTTCCATGTCGCTTTGCGGGGATGATATTGTTACATAAAAAGAAGTTTTAATTGAAAATTGTAGGAAGGTACGCAGAGGGTCAAGGGTTGGTGCAGGGATTGGCGACTGACCCACAAACTACAAAAATCTAACGTCTTGTGCATAAAAAGACGGAAAGATCCATTACTGTATGACCACGCGGCTGCAGAAAAAAATCACAGGAGGCAGAAAAACCATTAACTATCTGTGAGAATACGTTCGGAACGATTTAAAGTGGACCAACCACATAAAACTATTCGCAGGTAAGGTAGATACAAAACTGTGATTCGCTGGAATAATCCTCAGGAAGTGTAATCCGCCCACGAAGCCTCCTTACACACCCTCGTGCGACCAGTAGTTAATATATTGCCGTCAGTCTGGAGTCCGTACCAGCTAAGACTGATGGAGGAAACAGAGAAGATCTGCAGAAGAGCAACGCGTTTTGTTACAGATTTATTTAGCAATCCTGAAAGGCTCGTGGAGAAGATCACCCAGCACCAGTGGTAACGCTAAAAGAGAGGCATTGTGCATTACGTATTGGTTTTCTGCCAAAATTCCAAGACTGTACATTCCTGAAAGAATCAACCGATATATTGTGTCGTCCTATGTATATTTCGTGAAAAGAACATAAAGTTAAGATTAGAGAGATCTGAGATCACAAGGAGGCTTACCTACAATCGTTCTTCCCGCGAACTATTCGCGGCTGGAACAGCAGAGATGGGGATTTGACAGTGGTACACGAAGTGCCACAGCCACAGACGACAACGTGGTTCGCGGAGTATAAGTTGGATGTAGAACTTCGGTCTTAGGATGTTGCAGAATTTAAATGATCAAAACGTGGACTATGTGTCTAATAAGTAATTGGATCTAGATCAATATACGCCGAAGCAACAAAGAAACTGGTATAGGCATGTGTATTCAAATACAGAGACACGTAAACAGGCAGAATACGTCACTGCGGTCGGCAACGCCTGTATAAGACAACAAGCGTCTGGCGCAGTTGTCAGCAGTAACCGTACTGCTGCTACAATGGCAGGTTCTCAAGATTAAAGTGAGTTTGAACGTGGTGTTATAGTTGGCACACGAGCGATGTTATACACCATCTCGAGGTAGTGAAGGAGTGTAGATTTTCCCATAGGACCATTTCATGTGTGACTCGTGAATATCAGCTATACGGTGAAACATCAAATCTCCGACATCGCTGCTGCCAGAGAAAGATCCTGCAAGAACGGGACCAACGACGTCTGAAGTGAATCGTTCAAAGTGACAGAAGTGCAACCCTCGGCAAATTGCTGCAGATTTCAGTGCTGGGCCGTCAACAAGTATCAGAGTGCGAACCATCCAACTAAACATCATCGATATGGGCTTTCGGAACCAGAGGCCCACTCGTCTACCCTTGATGGCTGCAAGACGCAAAGCTTTACATCTTTCTGAGCCCGTCAACTCTGACATTCGACTGTTGATGACTGGAAAAATGTTGCATGGTCAGACGAGTTTCGTTTCAAATTGTATCGAACGGTTGGAAGTGTACGTGTATGGAGACACCCTTATGAGCCCATGAACCCTGCATTTCAGCAGTGAACTGTTCAAGCTGGCGGAGGCTCTGTAATGGTGTGGGACGTGTGCAGTTCGAGTGATATGTGACCCCTGATACGTCTAGATACGACTCTGACAGGTGACACGTACGTAAGCATCCTGTCTTATCACCTGCATCCTTTCACGGCCATTATGCATTCCGACGATTTTGGGCAATTCCAGCAGGACAATGCGACACCCAACACGCCAGGAATTGCTACAGGCTGGCTCCAGAAACACTCTTCTGAGTTTAAACACTTCCGCTGCCCATCGAACTCCTCAGACATGAACATCACTGAGTATATCTGGGATGCCTTGCAACATCCTTTTCAGAAGAGATCTCCACACCCTCGTACTCTTACGGATTTATGGGCAGCCCTGCAGGATTCATGTTGTCAGTGCCCTCCAGCACTACTACAGACATTAGTCGAGTCCATGCCACATCGTGTTGCGGCACTTCTGCGTGCTCGCGGGGACCTCACACTATATTAGGCAGGTGTCCCAGTTTCTTTGGCTCTTCAGTGTGGTACGCAGAGGATACAATATTTTTATACAAAGTTTTTAACAGGGTGCGTAAAAAGCAGCAATGCCGAAATTGCGCAATAGTTCGGAAAACAAATTAAAAATTAAGAGTTGCAGGTGGCATGAAATCATTAAAAAATAAGTATTTTCGTTGTCGTTTCGGTGCAAGAACGATTGATCCTCTGGCAATAAAATGTCCTTAGCTCTTCTAAATTTCCACACCTCACGCAACGATGAATTATTCATACCAACGTGTTGAAGTTGTTGCAGCCTCATGAGCATTGAGCGAAATATTGTTGTAGTTGCGTGTTGTAGAGGCGTGTTAGATTGTACAGAAGAACGAACAGATGAGCAGACAACTGTTTCCTGTTGTGGACTCTTCTTGTACTATCAGAACCAGTCACACAGTATCAAATTTTCTTAGCTGCTTCATCCCTTCCTGTTGCGCGACGCTGTATCAGATCTGCAACAGTCATTCTGGGCTTTTACTGAAACGAAATGTAGTAAAATTATTGCTAGGAGTTAGTATTCATCTCAGACGCAGCTGAAATTAGTACTGATTTTAATATGCCAGTAAACACCAGTACTTCCTAAATTATCTTTTCATCTTACATTTCCAGTCCACATAAGCTCTTCGATTTTGCATTCTCAGTCTTTACAGTACTCTACATTTCTCTTCATACTGGGCTGTGCTATAAAGATGTAATTCCAGAAAGATTCTCATTTATTTCTGGTCTTCTCGGGGCACCAAGAGTGGTCTTTGGTTGTTTCTTTTTTACGTGCGATCTTCAGTACAGCCTTAACCCCGCTTTTACTGCTCGACTTAATTCTTGCCTTTCATTTCCTCGGTATTAAACCAAACTCTCCACTACCTGTCTCTCACAAACGATGCAAAAGTTGTCAGAGAACTCCCTCACATTTAAGAAGAAAGGCGAACTATAAAATTGTTGCCGTCTCTTCTTGCAGTTAAATCTACTTTCTGAATTTTTATTACCTCTACAGCCTGACTTTGTAGCAAGAGTGAGAGATAAGTGTTCGCACTTAATTATAGTTTTAAAAATATCGATATATCATTCCTAACATTCCACTTTCATTATTACGATATCGTTCTTGTGATTATTGTCTCAAGTGACAAAATTTTATTTAAGTCTTTCTTTTATCCAGATATCGAATATATTACTGCACTTTGTACTGAAAGATAGTATCATCTGACAAAAACATATACTAGTTTTCTCAGTCATGCAATCTAATATTAAGGTCGACATCATACGCCGGAAATCTTAACGGTTTTGAGACCAAACTGCCCGAAGTCCAGACTTAGGTGCTTGTGGTATTCAACCGATTTTGGGCTAGTTCTCACAGGTAGCATACAACATTTTCTTCGCTAGTATAGATATATTTCATTTGTGTGCCTCTAGTTACTCAGTTCCCAGACTCAATACTCAGCAATGTATTGGCTCTGAATGATCTAAATTTTCTATTCACTGGATTATTCCTCTAGTTGGGATCAATTGATTTGATTGGGATCAGTTGATTTGACCTGGTCTCATGCTTAATTGTTTCCTTTTTAGTTGCTTCGTACCTCAATAACTCTGCCTTAAACGTTTTGAGTATTCTCTTTATCGAACTTTTATCTACCCCTACTCCGTCTATGCTAGTACATTTGACAACGTTTCCACGAGTCTGAATATGTCTTCATTAAAGACGCCCGTAAGGCCAGGATCCTTTCATCGCACTTATTTCTTCTCCAACTGCAGTCATTCCTTCTCTAATACAGTACCTTCCCCTTTTGTGCCAGCGCTGTCAACGAATTTTTGTAAGCCATCATTTACAGCTACCGTGTTAAAAAACTCACAAGTTGTGTCTGATGCGTGGGAAGGTAATTTTTTGTATTATTTATTTCGAATTTATTCCCTTTATCTCTAAGTTCCAAAAGACAGTTACGTTCAGATACAGATAGTATCTTCATATTAGCATTCTCTGACGTCTTGTCTTTTGGGGAAAAATTGGTTTGGTGCAATCTACTGAAACTGTTCGTATAGTTCTAAAGGAACTTTCTCCTTTTATTTCTTCCTCTTAGTTCATTTACATATACACTGATGTTTTGCATACTTCTACACTGAGGTGCCAAAAAGTCATGGGATACAATATGCACATATACAGATTACGTAGCATCTCGTACGCGAGGTATAAAAGGGCAGTGCTCAGATGATTCATTTGAGAAGGTTCCCGAAGTGATTATGGCCGCACGACGCTAATTAACAGACTTTAAACGCGGAACGGTAGTTGGAGCTAGACGCGTGGGACATTCCATTTCGGAAATGTGTAGGGAATTCAATATTTCAAGATCTACAGTATCAAGAGTGAGCTGAGGATACAAATTTCAGGCATTACGTCTCACCACGGACAACACAGTGGCCGATAGCCTTCACTTAACATCCGAGAGCAGCGGCGTATGCGTAGAGTTGGCAGTGCTAACACACAATCAACATTGCGTGAAATAACCCCAGAAATCAATGTGAGACGTACGATGAACGTAGTCGTTCGTGAGGTGAATTCTGGCGTTAATGGGATATGGCAGCAGACGACCGATGCGAGTGCCCTCGCTAACAGCACGACATCGCCTGCACCGCCTCTTCTTGGCTCGTGACCATATCGGTCGAACCCTAGAGGACTGGAAAACCGTGGACTGGTCAGATAAGTTCCCATTTCAATTTGTGAGAGCTGATGGTAGGGTTCAAGCGTGGCGCAGACCGTAAGAAGCCATAGACCCAAGTTGTCAATAAATATCTGTGCAAGTTGGAGATGGCTTCGTAATGGTGTGAGCTGGGTTTACATGGAATGGACGGAGTCCTCTGGCCCAACTGAACCGATGATTGACTGGAAATGAAGATGTTCGGCTACTCAGAGACTATTTGCAGTCACTCGTGGACTTCATGTTCCCAAACGACATCATGTCATCGGGCCACAGCTGTTCACGAATAGTTTGCAGAACATTCTGGACAGTTCGAGGGAATGATTTGGCCATCCAGATCACCCAACATGAATCACACCGAAAATTTGTGGGATATATTCGAGAGGTTCGTTCAAAATTGGTTCAAATGGCTCTGAGCAGTATGGGACTTAACTGCTGAGGTCATCAATCCCCTAGAACTTAGAACTACTTAAACCTAACTACCCTAAGGACATCACACACATCCATGCCCGAGGCAGCATTCGAACCTGCCACCGTACCGGTCGCGCTGTTCCAGACTGTAGCGCCTAGAACCGTTCGGCCACAGCGGCCGGCAAAGGGCTCAATATTTCTGCAGAGGGCCTCCAACGACTTGTCGAGACTATGCCACGTCGAGTCGCTGCACTACGGGGGGAATAGGAGGTCCGACACAAAATTTGGTGGTATCCCGTGGCTTTTCTCACCTGAGCGTAATATTGCATCTTCAGACTTGTGTAATAACTGCGTGACTCGCACTGAAGTGCAAGCAGGGAAGTTTTTAGTGACATAAGTTTTATATGTGACAGAGATCCATTACATAATTAAAAAGCCTCTGCAATCGTGCTGATAGGTTTTAAGGGGACCTAGACGTCAAATGACTGAAATTTTCGAAAACATTTTATTGTCACCGTCTAAAAGAAAATTTTATCTCGTTTCAAAAAATGTATTTTTATCTACTTTTCAGTTGCTGATTTGGTCTTAAACGCTCTTTGAACAAATGTCTGCCAACAAGCCACGCTCTTCCGACAGGCGAGAAATATCACCATAAACATTTCTTGCCTGCCACAGTCATGGAAACAATAAAGCCAATACACAGTGACCTTGCAGATACAAAATTACTTAGCAAATGTCTACATGGCCGTATAAAAAACCCTAATGAGAGTTTTAACAGCTGCGTGTGGCAACGAGTACCAAAAACAGTGTTTGTTGGATGGACAGTATTCAAAATGGGTGTGATGGATGCTGTCATCTGTTTTAATGATGGTGTAATCAGCAGGCCAAAAGTAATGGACAAATTAGGCATCCAACCAGGAAATAATATGATAGCTGCTCTGACTGCGCCGGCCAGAGTGGCCAAGCGGTTCTAGGTGCTACAGTCTGGAACCGCGCGACCGCTGCGGTCGCAGGTTCGAATCCTGCCTCGATCATGGATGTGTGTGATGTCCTTAGGTTAGTTATGTTTAAGTAGTTCTAAGTTCTAGGGGACTGATGACGTCAGACGTTAAGTCCCATAGTGCTCAGAGCCATTTGAACCATTTTTTGCTCTGACCGCCATAGATCGTCAGCGACTAGCTGAAGCTGAAAGGGGTGTGGAAGCCACCACTAAAGAGTCCAGAGTGAGGAAAAGGCTCCTGAAGTCCACAGAGGGTAAAGAAGCAGCTGGCCAGCAAGATTATGCTGCTGGAATGTTCTGAAAGAGGCATACGATGAGTCAGAACCACAGTTAACATCCTTTTCTCATTTTCTCGAAACTACATTTTCAGAACATAAATTCACAATGGTTTTATCCATGTTCACCAAATTTCTCTGAAGTGAAGAATGAGATAGTATCTTTGTATTATGTCTAATACAATGCAGAAATGATCTATGTTTGTCATTCTGTATATAATTATAGCAGTATTTTTTTAGACAAAATAGTAATGTGGTGTAATAAGAGTTTTTCTGTTTCCTCAGATATACTCCAAACTACAAAACGAGATGGATAATGTGTTCCTATGAATGTTGACAGCAGCCTTCCACAGTTTAACTGCTACAAGACTGATAATGGAGTAGAAAATGGTACCAGAAGGGGAACATGTATTATAAAAACATCTGTTAGGCAAGATACTGTAATTCTTAAACTATAACAGATATTTCAAAAACTTTCCTTTTACAGCTTGAGTTAATGTCATTCATTATTGGTAAATACCACAACTTCCTTGCCATTGTAGGTCAAGAGTAATGTGCACTGAGAGTGAGGTATAAAAATGTAAAAATGCAGCCCGTTTACGTCCAGGTCCCCTTAAGTCGTTAATGGAGCAGTTTTGCCTCCTTCACCAAAGTGTCAGTCCTGGCCAGCGCTGTCCATGCACCGTGGTGGTAAGTTTGTCGACATTCTATGTTATGGAAGAGGTCATCTGTTTGTTAGAGAACACAGGACACACACCGTGAGCAAAAGAGAATGGTAAAGGTTGTGTGTACCGCCTCTTGACGGTGAGACTGTTGTAGAACTTAATAAATCGAAAGTATGTTTAGACCACCCTAAGAGGTGTTCCTCATACTTCAATGTTCCTGAAATGAAGAGGCAGCTTTATGTGTCTGTATGTCAACTTCAGGCCAGTATACAGATCAATTTGTAGGTTATCTCATGCCGTCAGCTGACACTTTATCATCAATTAAATTCGAAAACGGGGCTATATACGGTCAAATATGTGCAGTCGTTCCTCTTTATGGAATACTAATTTCCTTTATTTATTCATGATGGTTTACCGGAAATAAAATCGTCTTTACTTCTATATCAGCTCCAGGTTTCTAGAGTGTCTGCGTAAAGCTGTCGTAGTAATTCAGATATAGCAAGTCCATCAGCACTTTTCTTAATTTTTTATCTCTTCCTTCATACCAACTTGCTGAGGATGGTAAATACACGAAATATACTGAATTGTTAGTTTTCAACGCAAATGTGCTGTAGATGCATATAAAATTGTACCTTAGGCACGTACCTACATCTGCATCTATCTCTACAATCTGCAAACCACCGTGAAATGCATGACAAAGTGTACTTCTCATTTTAGCGCGGAGTAAAAGTTCTTCCCGTTCCAGTCGCGAGCGGAGAATGACTGTTTAAGTGCCCATACGCTTGTTGTATTTAGTCTTAGCAGTTCCCGCGTCCGCCCATCGTGATTTAGGTTTTCCGTGATTTCCGTAAATCACTCCAGGCAAATGGCGGGATGGTTCCTCTGAAAGGGCACGGCCGACTTCCTTCCCCATCCTTCCCTAATCCGATGATACCGATGACCACGCTGTCTGGTCTCCTTTCCCAAACAACCAATCTTAGCAGTTCGAACGTGAGCGATACGTAGGTCACTGAAATATATTGCTAAATTTTTCTCTTAATAGTGAGTCTGGAAACTTTGTAAGTAGTCCCTCCGCCATAGTTAGCACCTACTTTTAAATGTGTGCCATCTTAGGTTTTTCAGCATCTCAGTGAGGCTCCCCTGTGGATCAAATAAGCCCTGGCCAGTCGTTCTGTCATTGTTTATATTCGTTCAGTACACACACTTAGCCGGCTGCGGTGGTCTAGCGGTTCTGGCGCTGCAGTCCGGAACCGCGGCACTGCTACGGTCACAGGTTCGAATCCTGCCTCGGGCATGGGTGTGTGTGATGTCCTTAGGTTGGTTAGGTTTAAGTAGTTCTAAGTTCTAGGGGACTTACGACCTAAGATGTTGAGTCCCATAGTGCTCAGAGCCATTTGAACCCACACTTGACAAATATTCTAGGATGAGATGCACAAGTATTATGATAGTTGTATGAAATGACTGTTTCCACTTGTAACAAACTGATGTTGTAATCACAGGATACCACGTTACTGCGTTTTGTGACGTGCAAGAGTTTTTAATCATGAACATTCAAAGTAGTATGCTAACCTTCGCACCAGATTCAAACCCTAGGAAGATGTGATTGGATATTTGTTCAGCTTTTACCAGACAGTATTTGATTAAGAGTAACTCTATCATCTGCAAAATTTTGAGTTTACTCTTAGTATTGTACGCCAGCTCATTGACACCCACTAGGAACAGCAACGGTTGCAGCTTCCTTGGGGAAACAGCGTGTGGCATCAGCTTTCGCCTGACACGAGACACCGACATCTCACCCGTCACTCACAGCGCACTGAGACCAGCGCCCCGGATTCTTAGTAGGACTGAAGTTGTGGTGTTGTTCGAAGAGCGAGGTGCCAAAGCAACGTTGGTACCTTAAGACGCAACCACAAGAGAAGATAGTGGCTGCAAGCCGCATCCATGAATGAGCGACGGTGACGTAGCCACATCAGTTAAGAGTTTCGCTTCGCTGCTACAGCCGCTCTTCTACTTACGGCTGAGTACAGGACCGCTCAGCACAGTCCGCGATCGTTAACTAACACGAAAGCATCGTCTTCTAGTAGGCCAGCTGCGTGATCAGTGTATTAGACACAACTGTACGACAAATTTACTGTTAATGTTCTCTGAGTGAAAAACTTCTATTTTGTCTGTAATAAGTGATATATTAATGTCCAGAGACAGTTATAAATACTCACAACACTCCTGTGCAAATGAGTTGTACAAAGTGAAGAAATTTTTCTTATCTGAGTTGTAATAAAGTGAACTAATTTTGTATATGTTACAGTGTCCACGCGATCTCCTCGCGGAGCACAGTAAGGAAATCACTATTGTCACGTGAGCTGTTGAGCCATACAAGAAGAGTGCTACTCAAACTATTCAAAAGGTGTAGCACGGTGGATTGCGAAAGTAAGAAAAAAAAGAGACTACTGATGCAACTTCTTGATGCATATCTGTTCCTGCAGCTATGTGCTTCATAGTGTGTGTTGAGCAGTGGAAGCTGTTGGATTTTCTGCAGTGAGGCCCACCACGTGCCAGTAGCCGCTGGCGTCACCGCAGCGGTTACCCTGCTCGCGGTCCATCCCCAATTGCACAGCCTCTAGTAGCCACGGACGGACCTGGTGAAGGGCGTATTGACGACGTCCAGTACAGTTCTGATGCTATACCGATCAGGAGCAGCATTTGCTGTGGCAATAATGACAGCCATGGTCCGTCTCTACTCTCATTGGGAAGGAGCCCCCAGCGTTGCAGTACCTCAGTCCTGGACCATAGAGTGGTCGTTGTGATGCTTTTAAATGCCTAACGAGCTCACCTGCGCAAGGCTGAAGACCAGAGGTGGAAAGAGAAAACCAGGAACGAAATGTTAACTGAAAATACGCTGAAGAGCCAAAGAAACTGGTACATCTGCCTAATATCGGGAAGGGCCCCGGCAAGCGCACAGGAGTGCCTCAGCATGACGTGGCATGGACTCGACTAATGTCTGAAGTAGTACTGGACGGAATTCTGACCATGAATCCTGCACAGGTGTCCATTAACCTGTAAGAGTACGGGGGGGTGCAGGTCACTTCGGAACAGACGTTGTGTTGTGTACATAGTTCCGCGTAGTCAGCGCGTACACAACTTTCCCACTAGAGCGCGCCCCGCTAAGCACAACAGCGCAGGCGCAGCGCTCGTCCGTCTCCGCATTACGAGATGGCGCTGTCTTAGAGACGGACCAAATTCTGCTTCCGCCGATCCGCGCATTAATATGTAACGCAGCCAATGAGATTGCTGCTAACGTAGAACCTTTTCTCCTCGCGGATCACACTCGTGCAGTGATACCTGAACGCGCGAGGTATTATAACGAGTGTACAGACCTCAGATTAGTCAGTCTGCATTAGTCTGCATTTGTCTGTACCAGTCTATAGTCAAGTTTCAGTCTGCGCCTAATAAGATTGTCATATTCCTGTACTTAGCCATGAAGATAAATGTATAGACACTTTGTCAAGTATCAGAGATATGTGAGAATAAGATTAACGTACCAAGACCAAAGGAACTTCCGATTGTCAGTTGTAAATAGCATCCAGAATCAAGTTAAGTAAGGTTCAAATGGTTCAAATGGCTCTGGGCACTATGGGACTCAACTGCTGTGGTCATAAGTCCCCTAGAACTTAGAACTAGTTAAACCTAACTAACCTACGGACATCACAAACATCCATGCCCGAGGCAGGATTCGAACCTGCGACCATAGCGGTCTTGCGGTTCCAGACTGCAGCGCCTTTAACCGCACGGCCACTTCGGCCGACCTACTTCGTTAGAGAGACAAGTCAAATAATCTGATGGTGTGGGTGCCGAAGGTCTTACAGTGCGCACACCACACGTTGCAAGGCATCACAGATATGCTCAATAATGTTCATGTCTGGGGAGTTTAGTGGCCAGAGGAAGTATTTAAACTCAGAAGAGTGTTCCTGGAGCCAGTCTGTAGCAATTCTGGACGTGTGGGGTGTCGCATTGTCCTGCTGGAATTGCCGAAGTCCGTCGGAATGCACAATGGATGCAGGTGATGAGACAGGATCACGTGTCACCTGTCAGTCGTATCTATCAGGGTTCCCATATCACTCCAACTGCTCACGCACCACACCATTGCAGAGCCTCCACCAGCCTGGATTCATGGGGTTGTCTCCATACCCGTACACGTCTATCCACTCGATAGAACTTGAAACGAGACTCGTCCGACCAGGCAACATGTTTTCAGTCATCAAGAATCCAATGACGGTGTTGGTTGGCCCAGGCGGGGCGTAAAGCTTTGTGTCGTGCAGTCATCAAGGGTACACCAGTGGGCCTTCGGGCTCCGAAACCCATATCGATGATGTTTCTTTGAATGGTTCGCACGGTAACATTTGTTGATGGCCAAGCACTGAAATCTGCAGCAATGTGGGAGGGTTGCACTTCTGTCACGTATAACGATTCTCTTCAGTCGCCGTTTGTCCCGTTCCTTTTCTGGCCACAGCGTTGTCGGAGATTTGATGTTTTCCTGATATTCACGGCACACTCGTGAAATAGTCGTACGGGATAATCGCCACTTCATCGCAGTCTCGGAGTTGCTGTGTAACACCACTCGAGCACCGACTATAACATCAAGTTCAAACTCACTTAAATGTTGATAACCCGTCATTGTAGCAGCAGTAACCGATCTAACAATTGCGCCAAACACTTGTAGTCTTATATAGGCGGTGCCTACCGCAGCTCCGTATTATGTCTGCTTACATATCTCTGTATTTGAATACACATGCCTATAGCAATTTCTTTGGTGTTTCAGGGTATAAATGATTCTTATCTGTCCCAGAATGAATTTTCTATCTGTAACGTAGTATGCACAAATTTGAAGCTTTCGGGAGATTAAAACTGTATTTACCAAGTAAAATCGCCAAACAGCCGTATGTTTTGAGAAGTTCTTTTATTTAGAAAACCGGTTTCGGCATTTCAGTAATGTCATCTTCAGGCCCCTATGCATTTCAAGTATGGACAATCAGATATATCGATACTTGCGTACTGGAGCCATCAATAACTGAATTTCGTGAATTCGTTTTTTGGAATGTTTCCTTCGAAGACGTGACACCAAGTGTCAGTACTTTAAGGCGTTAATGAAAAGTTTTGGTTTGAAACATAGTATTCATACAAATGACTGATACAATGGAGTTTTAAATTACTTTCTAACGTATCTATTACATCATCGATTTCATTATCTAACAATTAGCCACCTGATGTAAGAAGACTGCCACAAATTATCACCACAAGATGTCATCGATGTATAAATACGTAAAAAAATAAGTGAACGTCTCTATAGTAGCACCAAGGAGGCCGTCGAGCCGAATGTACCACTCGCGCTGGCGGATCACTGTCAACGGTGTCATATCCTTCAACTTATGAGACACTGCGGAGAGGCTTCGAATTTAATACGGGACATTGTCACAAAGTCTGATGATTAGAAATTTAACGCCACCTTCCCTGCCCCGCTTGACATGAAGGAAAATGGTAAGTAGCCAATAGAAAGTGGCGTACCCGGGTAGTTACCTATCCAAGTATACGCCACGCCCGACGTTGCTTAATTTCGCTGATATCACCAGAACCGCTGTATTCAAGCAGGCAATGCCACTGACTGGTTTTCAGATTTTACCTTTGTTTCCTTTACTGCTTTCTTAATGTACAGACTGGATAACGTCGGAAGTAGGCTACACTCCTGTCACACAATCTTCTATACCACTGCTTCCCTTTCACGTTCTTGGATCCATATAACTGCTATCTGATTTTTGTGTAAATTGTAGATAATTTTAGGTAATGATCCACTTCCTGTGTTTCATCCCTGCTACCTGCAGAATATGAAATCGGGTATTTCAGCAACATTATCAATCTATTATACACATGTGTTGGTAGAAGTACAGAATCACCCTAAGTAGAGTTCATAAAAGTAGTACTTGATACTGTTGACGAGTGCAATGTATCTCAGGCGTGTTCTTACACGTTTCTTATGCAGCTGGCCATAACATTCTACTAAATAACCTAAAACAGTTAGCTAGTAAATGGTTCCGAAAATACGAAACAAATAGGTTACACAGAGCAGAGATAATACAAACCTCAAATGAGATTAAATTTTAGTGAAACACTTATCAGAGCCAAAATACATTATACATAGTAGTTCCTCAGGTTAGCATGTTAGGACTAATACTGCTCCTGATACTCATGATTTCCCAGTAGTGCTGGCTGTGGGGAAAATTTCTCTTTCCTGGTGGTGACAATATTATAATCACAGGGAAAATAAGATAACTTCTTGCAGAGAAAACAAATGAAACCTCAAGGAAGTTTACAACTGGTCTATGAAATAAAGTTATGTTGAACACAAAGAAAACAAACGTTTGAATTTCAGTTTAAAGAAAGAAAATGACATTATTAATCTAAATGTCGATGGTGTCACTATAGAATGCATAACAAACAGAAAATTTGGAAATTTCTAAGAATGAATACTGGTTTCAGATGAAATGCTGTGAACATACGAAGACAGAAGGGCTGTTTTTTTTTTTTTTTTTTCAGCCTCTGATCTGTCGCGAAATGGATATCACACTGAAAATCAAAAATGTTCATTTGCAACTTTTAGTTACACCTTCCAGAAACTTCTCTAAACCTTCTAGCAACTTCTCTACACCTTAGACATTTGACACCGCGTGGTACCAACTTTTCAATACCCTCGTCATAGAGGGTGGACGCCTGTAATACCCACCAGTTCCTTACACTGGTTTGGAACTCCTTGTCTGTGCCAAAACGATGTCCTCATAGGCAGCGAAGCCCGGGTTGTCTGGTGAGTGATCAAACACGTCCCATCGAAAACACTGGAGGCGCGTGTTCGTTCCACCTGCAGTGTATGGCCGAGAACTGTCATAAAGAGTGAAACGCACGACAGTTACATTAAGTGAGCTGCATACAATCAAACGAAACCTCTCAGCAGGGACTTCATACTTGGAAGGAGACACTATCTTTTAGGCATCTTTAAGTGCTCACTGTGCGCTCAGAACTGAAAAGTGCGGCGTGATGCGACAGACGGGCATACTAGAGACACGGCACAAAATATCTGCGGAGGCTGAAAAAAAAAATAGTTCCCATACTTGCAAACAGAATGTCATCAGCGTGTTGCGACATTAGTGCATAACAGCCAATGCCATTTAGTCACATACTATTCATATGTATACGCAATTCTCAGCTCTGGAATGCTTTTCTGGGAAACAATGTACAAAACATGAAAGCAGGTTTCCAACTACAGAAAACAGTACATGAAAACAGTAACTAAAAATTGTAATTGTGCCTGTTGTAAAAAGCTGTTCAAGAATTGGGGATTTTAACTACGCTATGTGAGTACATTTACCACTCAATTATGCAAATAAAAATGACGTTGATAACTGCTACACAAACAGCTCTGTCCATGACCATGGGAGAAGATTGTCCAGCAACTTACATTTGCTGAGAAATGATAAACATAAAACTGAAAGGACGAAGGTGTACAAATGCGCCCTATGAGATTAAAGAGACTACTAAAACGAACTGACTCAAAAAGAAAGCAACAGATTCTGTATAGTGACGGATTACTTAGCTAACACACAACGTAGATTTGATGAGAATGTGTAACAAATAATAATAACAGTAAGTAATGATCGTCATGTTCCTTTCAAGGATTTGGCTATACCTGTTCCGAGCTCACACAAAAAATAATTCCCATCTTTCCTGAGGTCTTCCAATATTTCTTTTCCCATTCGGCTTGTAGTTCAGGATCTTCTGGGGAATTTTGTGACCTGGCATTCTGATGAGGTATTGTCTCCAAACGTCATGATGCTTTTGGATTTTTTCAGTCATGTTGAAAATCAGTAATTCTGTTTCAATATCTTCATTTCCAGTTACGTCTGTCGTGTGCAGGCCTTCGTCCGCTTTCAGGACCTCATATCTACTGTTTGAATTTTATTTTATTTTTTGTGGTTTTACAGCTTTCGCTTCCATAGGGTAACACAGGAACGGCCATCATTTTATAGAATTTTTGACGGTTTCTTTTTTTATTTCATGGCTACCAATGTTCTGCTAATGGTACCATAGAAAGCTGGGAATTTGTGTATTTCATTTTCAATTTACAAATAATAATAATGAAACATCTCCGTCATTTCGCTTAACACTTTCCAGCTATAGTGTTTTCTTCTTTTCTTTTCTTTTCTGGAAAACCTTACCCCCAAAGGTCTTCAATACAGAACAGTAACGCGTTATCCTGTTTCTGAGGATTACATCTTAGTCATTATAGAGGAACGCTGACACAGTTTTTCAGGCAAGCAAATGGGACGTTGGTGGACGCAAAATGGAAACGAGACATCGTCGATATGGTCCTGATGTACAGAGTGCGTAGTGCTAAACTAGCAAGTGATGTGTGTGTAGCGTGCACTGTAATTGATAGTCATAAATGAATAAATGATGTTGCACTAGGTTTTAACATTATTAAATCAGTTCTTGGCGAAATAGCGTCGTACACTAGGGATACACCGGATGAGGTTGCACTTTTTTAAACAGACTGGCCTTGTATTCGGAAGGATCAATGTTTCAGTCTCCTACCGGTCATCTTGATTTACGTTTTCCACGTTTTCTCCAATCTACTTCAGGTAAACGTTGGTGTAGTTCGTGCTATAAGGATACGGTCGCCTATCTGTACCACTATAGTCAAAATACACCAACGTGAAAGTACGTAAATGTATGTATATATATGACTTATTTTTTTCCTTGTTCTTTAACTTAAATACCACGACGTGTCCAATATCTTTGCAAAAGTAATCACAGATGAATAAAATCAGTACTAAAATTACTAAATATTAAATGAAAATGCAGACACCTGTAGCGATTAACATCTGTCTGCTTGAGGTGCAAAATGCAATGTTATTGTCAGAGGAGTTTTTGAACCTTAACTGTATATGGCATTGACAATACAGCACAAAGGTTTAATTTTACTTACTGAGAGTTTCGAAGATCTGCCTCTCGGGAGCCACTGTGAACAGAGCTTATATAGAGTGGGGTGCCAGTGCATAAATACGCCTGAAACCAATTAATTTATAATAATTCAGTTTCCATCCACGGGAAATGTGAGAATATTATCATTACACGAAGTATAGTCTCATCGCTTTGTGTACTTTCGGTCGTTTCTTAGTCGCGAAACTGAATATTGGTTTCTCCTTAGGGTATGTATTTCGTCTCTGCGGCTAAATGAAACGTTGTTCGCTTGGTTGCCAGTCGCGTTTCTCTTCTCCTATATTTGTGAAGCATCTCCAGTTAGTAAGTCAGCTATTTTATTGTTCCGTGGATCATAACTGCCATTTATCGATATGATTGCAACTAAACAGTTTTTATGACTGCAATAAACGTACTCAGTAAAACATAAGGCAACATGTGCAACATAGTTTTAATCATTTTTTGATACATTGACGTATGCTCAACTATGAAAAAATCTCTCTCTGAAACACACACACACACACACACACACACACACACACACCACCACCATCACATTATTATGCATTCTGAAACTCTTCTGTGTAGTAGAAGGAGTTGTCGGGCATGTATGATTTCAGTTTGTGTTTGAAATTACTTTCCTATCTATTATATTATTAACATCACTGTCTCTGAATAACCGATTCCTCTCTGTACCTCTAAGCTGTGTGAAGCCTAGTGTAAGGCTTTCCTCTCTCTGGTGTTAGATTTATGAATGTTACAGATTTTTTTTAAATTGTGACTGACTGATAACAACAAATTTCTTGAAGGCGTAAATGTACTGTGAGGTAGTATTCGGTATGAACAGCTGTTGAAGAGCTATCTGTTATAGGTACTAGAGTGGGAATCACAGATGATCTTTACTACGCTCGTTTATACAACATACACTTCCTTCCCCGGTAACGGGTTACCGCAGAAAATGATGTTGTAAGACATTTGTGAATGAAAATCATCTGTGTCTATTCTTTATATTGGTTTATGGTGTCTTTAATAACATTGTTATTACTCAAAAATGTTTGCCAGAAAATTGTATTTCGGTAGTCACACGGCAAAATAACTCACATATTATCTTACTCGTGTAGTTATTTAATGAACAATTTACTCTTTAGCCAGTGACTTTATTTGAATAAAAGGGAATTAAAAGACACTTCTGTCAAGAAGGCATAAATAATTGTTTAAGAAATATTTAGAGACTATTCGTTGTCATTTAACGTGAGTGTACTTTCGCAAGAAAATGAAAAAAAAACTCATATTTGGAACTCTTGTGGATGATCTGAGTGTGACCGAATATTTATAACATTTCTTTATTTATTGCCCTAATATGTTAATTTAGTCCAGGAACAACTCATGCTGAGCCAAATGGTGTCTGTGGAATATAAAAACGATGTATTTCTAGCGGGAACGGCCATCAGCCTATGGAAAAGCAGACAGCAGAGGAACACTTCGGAAGTCAAGTGGAGGCTACGACTTTTCAGGTAAACAGGAGCTGAAGGGAGCGATTTAGGGGACTATATGTGGAGTTCTTGAAGAGGGCAGACCTGCCTGACGTGATGTCCGTGATTCGGTCGTATAGGTGACTCATTCTGGGTGGTGAACGGCCGCTACAATACCCTATCTTCTAAAGTATATTTCGAGAGGTTTTAATGTACTCCAGTATAGGACTCTTTTTCTGCTGAAGATGGACAGAGTATGAGTTACTATTCTTTGTATCGCATATGGCAGTTTGTAATTCACCGTGTTGAATTCTGAACTGTTTTGATATGGCGAACATTTCGTGTATAGAGATAAAAAATAGACATAGTTCTTGTGTATTTTGATGACTATTTAATGTGGGGATTTTTCTACCATTCTCATAATGCTCTGAACGTAACTTTACTGCATTTGATAGGGGTTTCTCTGTCTGTATTTTAACTGAGTACTGTAGGACCACTTCCCGGTTATTTCAGATGTCATTTCTTGAATAAACTTTGTTCAACATAATTCTCTGACTACATCAATTACAGACATTAGAATAGAACCCTTGTTATTAAATTATGCATTTAACTTTAATTTTCTATTTCTGTGTATTTTATTAACTCGCAATTCTAGCTAATGCATAGACTATTTGATTGCAGGATCACAGCTACAAGTAATTATTGCATGAAAGCAGACGTACGCTGCTCGATCCTGTGACTACATCGAACTATTCTCTTTAAACAGAGCCGAGAATAGCCAAAGTGCCTTAAGTACGAGAAACCACAGGTAAAGACGCAACCGGTTTGGTCCTATGGGATGCTGTGTAGAAGAGCAATTACTCAGCAGTAACCGTTAGGTACCGTTGCATCATCTAATCTTCAACAGTCTTCTGTATCACCAAATTTCGAAAGCTTCTATTCTCTTTTTTTCTAAACTGTTCATCGTCTACGTTTCACTTCCGTACGGGGCTACACTATAGCCAAATACACTCTGAAAAGACTTTCTCTAACACATTTATATAAGATATTTACAAATGTTTCCTTTCAGAAATGTTCTTGTTGCTGTTACCAGCCTGCGGTTTATACAATCTCTCCTTTGCACATCATCAGCGATTTTGCTGCCCAAATAGCAAGACTCATCCACCATTTTTAGTGTTTTTAATTTGAGTAAATTAAAAATCATTGTTTTAATTTTGTTGATTTTCATCTTTTGCCATTTTTAGAGGTGCTATCCATTTCGTTCAACTGCTCTTCCAAATAGCTCGCGGTCTCTCATAGAACTACAATGTTGTCGGCAAAAGTCGAAGATTTTATTTTTCTCCCTGGAACTTAATTCACTTTCCAAATTTCTCTTTGATTTCTTTTACTGCTAGTACACTTTACAGATTGAATAACATCGGGGATGGGGTACCACTATGTGTCGCTCTCTTCTAAACCACCGCTCGCCTTTCACATTCTTCGATTCTTATAACTGCTGACTGATTTTAGGACAAATTGTAGACAACCCGTCACTCTCTGTATTTTATCCCAGATGCCCTCATATCTACAAAGAGTGTACTCCAGCCAAAAACTCTCTCTATGGCTACAAATGTGATAAATGAGGATGTCTTCTTTTTCAGCCTATCTTCTAAGATAAGACATAGGCTCAGCATTGCCTCGCGTGATCCCACTTTTCTCCGGAACCCGAACTAGTCTTCCTCAAGACCGGTTCCTATCAGTTATTCCACCCTTCTGTAAATAATTCGTGTTAGTATTCTGAAACAATGACTTATTAAACGGATGACTGGATAATGTTCACACCTGTCAGCATCTGCCTTCTTGGAACAGGAATTATTACATTCTTCCTGAAGCCTGAGGTTGTTTCACCAGCCCATATATTTTGCACACCGGTTGGAACAGTTTCATCATGTTTGGCTCTTGCAAGAATCTTAAAGAAGACATTCTGACGCTGTTTTTACATGACAGTTGTTTGTTCGGGAACAGGTTGCAGGCAGAGTACACGCCTATATTTATAGCCGCAGCCACTCAACACGCTTCACGAATGTTGAGTGTTTTCTTTTGTTTTCTTTTTTTGTGCACGGGCTGAAGTTCCCCACTGGACTGGTGATCAACTGTAACCTACAATTATCATCCCTTTCAGTACTGTTTATGATGTCATTTAATGGCAAATTTCTCCTTCTTGTTGCTTTTAGAAGTCGGAAGGAAGTGAGAGGTTCCAGAACAGTTTCGTTATTATGGGTAAAGACATGTGAACAGCAAAACATGTCGTTTCACTGGGCAGGGCGTTCCCTCTATACTTGATAACGAACTGAAATTATTACAAGCTCCATCTGCATGCACGAATTACTTTCTTGCGCCAGTTTTTTTAGAGGTATATGTATCAACTCGGTATTAGTTATGGAGCTAAGTCCAACATATTTATTTAATAATTTATTTATTTATACGTCTTGTTCCGTAGGACCAACTGAAGAGCAAAATCTCCAAGGTCATGGAACGTGTCAGTACATAAAAGTACAACATAAAAGTAATGACAGATAAAATAAAATGTTTATGAATCCAAAAAAGGTCAAGCCATATGTTTAAGTAAACGTAAGCAACAATATAACATAGGAATCAGCTTAATTTTTCAAGGAACTCCTCGACAGACTATAAGGAGTGACCCACGAGAAAACTCCTCGATTTCGGTTTGAAAGGGCGTGGATTACTGCTAAGAATTTTGAATTATAGTGGTAGCTTACTGAAAATGGATGCAGCAGTATACTGCAAACCTTTGTGCACAAGAGTTAAGGAAGTACGATGCAAATGCAGATTGGTTTTTTGCCTAGTATTAACTAAGTGAAAGCTACGAATTCTTGGGAATAAGCTGATATTGTAAACAAGAAACGACCGTAAAGTATATACGTATTGAGTGGCCAATGTCAGAATACCCAGACTAGTGACAGGGGATCGACAAGAGGTACGCAAACCACTTATTGCCCCAACTGCCCGTTTCTGGGTCAAACACATCCTTTGAGAATGACAATAGTTACTCCAAAATAAAGTATCGTATGACATTTTTTTCTACCAGGGTGCAGGGGAACAGTAACACAGCCATGATACGTCTACGGACTCAAATGGAATACTGTCTTTTACTTACATGGCCACACCCCCACTCCGCAAGGAAGTCCTTTGAAAAACAGCAGCTAATCTGTTTCCTGGTAAAGGAAGCCTCTGAATTCTCAAATTATTTAAGTGAAGCTCCGATATATCAGTAACATCAGAGCCAACATCTATAAGCAGTTCACTAACTTTATGTCTAATACATCTTCTATTTTGATGAAATACACTAATTCGCTCTCTGCTTGGATACCTGACCTCCTCTGAAGGCGATTCCTTTGTTAGAGGGACTTCCTTTAAGCAGGTAACCCTATCAGCTGACTTCAATCTAAAAAAAAAACGTGTAGCCCTGACGTCAACTACTACAGAAATTTTTCCATGAGTAATCCCACCACCACCCACTGCACTGTCACCTATAAGCTTTGCCAGCCTCCCCTTCCCACAACTACTGAGGTGCAGGCCATCCCTACTGAAACCCGATCTACCCGATCTATTGATAGACTCAACTGACACCACTGCAAGATGACTATACGTCTCTAACCTTCAATATCTTCGGCAAGTCTTTATTTCAACACTGACGTGATTCGCGTTACCACAGAAATGTTCTATGATGCATAGTTTCTCTGCTCTTTTGGGCAAAGAGATAGAGCTGACTGACTAACGGAAACGCAGCTGAAGAAGTGCTAATCGTTGGGTTCTGCATTAACCTGGCCGGAAAACGTGATAACAGATGCAGTTCTGGTGACCACCCGTAACTGGCTGCATCAGACATACAAAAGGAACGCTTTCATGAAGAACGTTACTTCCGTGTCTATTTCTCAGAAGCGACCAGTTATTTATCCTGTTGCTTTATAATTCGTAGCAACAGAAACGTACTATCACTTCAAGGTAGGGATTAGCCGAGCGGTCTAGCGCGCTGCAGTCATGGACTGTTCGGCTGGTCCCGGCGGAGGTTCGAGTCCTCCCTCGGGCATGGGTGTGTGTGTTTGTCCTTAGGATAATTTAGGTTAAGTAGTGTGTAAGCTTAGGGACTGATGACCTTAGCAGTTAAGTCCCATACGATTTCACACACATTTGAACATTTGAACTTCAAGGTAGGAGTTATACTGAATCGGGATACGTATCGTGTTCTACAGCAGCTAGTTCTTTTTACTGTGTCAGGTGCTAAAGCTCCTGATGTTACATCACATGTAAAAGCAGTTGCAATTTGGTTCCTGTCAGTCCATTGCCGGGCTGGCAAGTCTCATGTATTACTCTTAATTGAAATAAATTCATTACTATCTTAACTCTGTCCCATCAAGTAAAAACTAGTTAATACTTGTAATTAATAACGTCAGTGATTGCCAGGAGTAAGCTATCTACTTCTATATTAATCCATTTTCTTTCCTAGTGACTGTTTTGCATGTAATGTTCTCTGTAGTTTAGTGAGGTACGTGACGAGCCGGGGTGGGTTCAGTAGCCCAGGCCAGTGATCTGACGGTTAGACGGACTCCACTAGGAACTGCGGCCGCCGTTCACAGGAACGCGTGAGGGAATGAAACGAGCTGACCTTTTGGGGTAGGTAGTGGCCAGCGATCTGGCCATTGTCAGAGCTTGATTCTGTGATGGCCCCCCTGCAGTTTTTGCGTAATACTCCTTGTGCGATAAGAGGTCCTGGGCTACATTCACAGAAACCGTACAACGGAGCATGACGAACGCCTGTTCTCGTGTAGAGTCTCAGTTTTTACGAGCGACATTCATTAGGTAACACGACACATCTTTTCCTGAAAGCGGGTTTCCGAAACACCGTGTTATTTCCGATTCTTTCGTCTGCAAAACCATATTTTTCAACATAATCTCCGTTCAGTGCGACGGCCTTCGCCGCCTTACTGAGAAAGCCTGTACGCCTGGAAAGTACCATTCTAGTTGTCAACGTCGATGCCAACGTGCTGGCGCATCAAGAACCTCCACATCCTCCACGTACTGCTTTCAGCGGAGTGCATCCTTCAGTGGGCGATACAGACGGAAGTCGGAATGTACGTGGTCATGGGTGTCAGGTGGATGAGGAAGAACAGTCCAAGGAAGTTTTGTGAGCTCCTCTCCGGTGGGAAGATTTGTGGGAAGCCATGCGTTCTCATGGAGAAGAAGAAGCTCGTTTGCATTTTTGAGGTAACGAACACGCTGAAGTGGTTTCTTCGTTTCCTGAGTGTAACACAGCTGCGTGCAGCTGGCCGGCATGCGGGAGAACGAACAGGCTTGCGCGACCTTGTTGCGATGATGACAGACACCACGCCAAGCGACTCGCAGTGCTTTTGTTAACTGCCAGGTCTCAGTGGAGGTTCTGCAAGCTTCTATGAATATCTGCGATGCTCTGGTTTTGCATCAAAAGAAACTCAATGACAGATCTCTGCTTGGATCGTACATCCCTTATAGACGCCATTTTGAGGGCTACGTATAGCACCGCTACCCATCGGAGCTTCATGAAACTATAGAGGCTGAAAAGGGAATATTCCACGATGACCCTCAACAAATTTCGAATTTTTTCAACAGAAACTGGTTGAGAAAAAAATGTGTTGCATTTCTTATTGTACGTCCCTCGTATAAGCAGTGGCGTCCGTCCAACACACACTTAAAAGGAACTTTGTTTTGTGACGACAAGTCGCCTTCCGAGAACACTGGACGAGGGGGAGTCAATCACAGACGCACGAGAAGTGACAGACCTGCATTGTGGACAAGGACTCTTTTTTGTTTTTAATGATATGACCCGACTTCTTTGCTTCGGTTTTCGCAGGGTGAATAACCCCTGGTCTAAGAAGTTGCAAGAAGACTCCTCATTGCGTAATCTAACAAATAACAGAGTAGGAGATGTCAGGACGCCAGTTTCAGAGAAATGCGCATGTGGAGACGAGCGTATTGGCTGATGGTGAAAATTTAGCTGAGGAATGGGAAAGTAACTGAAAATGGGTGTGTAACTATTGGTTCAAGTTGTAAAACTTTTGCTAGGAGGGGATGTAGCTGTTTTCTTAGCAAAAATATAATTGTCCATCATTTTGTAGTGCCTTATAGTTGGAGCATGTGAGTTGTGCGTATCCGTAGAGAGGAGGAAGATGTCTATGTCAGGGGAGGAGGAGACTTCACCTGGGGACCATGAAGAGAACACTTGGTCTACAAATCTCGTCTGGAGATCTGATAGAGAGCTGATGTGCCGCAGTCTGAGGCATATAAAAAAAATGGCTCTGAGCACTATGGGACTCAACTGCTGTGGTCACAAGTCCCCTAGAACTTAGAACTACTTAAATCTAACTATCCTAAGGACATCACACACATCCATGCCCGAGGCAGGATTCGAACCTGCGACCGTAGCGGTCATGCGGTTCCAGACTGAAGCGCCTTTAACCGCGCGGCCATGAGGCATATCAAATGGTTCAAATGACTCTGAGCACTATGGTACTTAACATCTGAGGTCATCATTCCCCTAGAACTTAGAACTACTTTAACCTAACTAACCTAAGGACATCACACACACCCATGCCCGAGGCAGGATTCGAACCTGCGACTGTAGCGGTCACGCGGTTCAGACTGAAGCGCCTAGAACTTGAGGCATATCATGGTCCTCGCTATGCTCCACACAGCTGCGGGCTGAACAGGCTGAGAAACTGCAGCTTGGGTGTACAAGGGATGAAAAATACGTCTGTAGGCACGTTATTGTAATTAGCCACTTTTCGTGATTTCAACACTTTTCTTGAGTGATTGAAGGCCTATTCATGGCTCAATCAGCAATGCAGTTGTACGTGCAGTTCATCATTCTTCTGGCAATTTCAGACAATCACTGCGACACTACAGCGGATTTATTTTCCCATAATTATTGCGAAGATTACAGTCTTGACCCATTCACCTAAACTATCCAATCTTTGCCAGGACATTCAAGTTTTAGATTAGCACAGACCCATGTCAGTAACTGTTAATTTTCTTATACTCTGTATCTGAAACAGACCCTGTAATAATTTGTGTTCATGTATATCAGTAGGGAACGTTGTAATAAACAGGGATTAACGTGGACCACTGTTTTACTTCATAATTTGAGGATCTCATTGTTTTTCATCTTCTATGAGGTACATCTGCATTTCTCATGCTTTTTAGGGCCACCCCAGTCCTATTAGTTATCCGCTGCGTGACACTTTTTTGATGAAATTCATATGGGCCGATGGGGAGTGATTTGACTATTGGCCAGTCCAGCCGCTGCGTATCATTGCGACATCCATAGGGGTATGTCGAAAGTTCAGCTGTACTCTCACAACTTGTTCGTATTTATATTGGTTTCACAGAAAAGTTTCACACACACACACACACACACACACACACACACACACACACACACACACACACACACACACACACATACATATATATCGAATTCAAAAGCATTTGAAAGATAAATTCTGCTCTTCTAGGCAGCCCCGCTGGATTAGCCGAGCGGTCTAAGGCGCTACAGTCATGGACTGTGCGACTGGTTCCGACGGACGTTCGAGTCCTCCCTTGGGCATGGGTGTGTGTGGGTGTGTTTGTCCTTAGGATAATTTAGGTTAAGTAGTGTGTAAGCTTAGGGACTGATGACCTTAGCAGTTAAGTCCCATAAGATTTCACACACATTTGAACATTTGTATATATCCTCGAAGCTTCTAGCACCTCAGAATTATTCAGATTACAATTATTAACTATTAATTTGCATTTTACAGTCTTAAATTCTACAGTTTTGTTAAAATCATTTCGTGGTTTCCGGAATCAAATTTAGTTTTTAAGCTCGGAGATTTCTCACAATTGCTGTAGTTGCTTTACAGTGATGTTGAAACTATGAAAACCTGCACTCGGCCTGGCACACACCTGTTAAATTTCGATAATTGTGTTGAAAAATTCGCACAGATGTATTTCAGAATTCTTTTATGGAGCTACCAGTTTCAGTCCTGCGACAGACGTTTCTCAAGTATCTGCATATACCATAAAAAGACAATAATTGAGGAATTATACTACAATGTGATAAAACACTATTAACCATCATGCGTACTATACGTATTCAAAATTGACATACTAGCTGAAGGTGCATGTGTCCATACAGATTTATACATCAGAAGTGAATCGGTAGGAAAGTTATTGGAGTCAAACAAAATTTCGAAGATTGTTATTGGTATAGCTATGTAAGACTTGCCATATTAAAGAGTCAAACCCAATTAATAGATCTGAGGACAAAACATTAAGTCTTTCGCAGAAATGCCTTGAAGTGACGCACTTATCTCTATACATCGTGGCACATATTCGTCTACTAAAACGAAATCCAATCCATAGTAATTGATTTTGGGGGACGGGACCAAACAGCGAGGTCATCGGTCCCATCGGAATTGGAAATCGGGCATACTCTTTCAAAGGAACCATTCCGGCATTTGCCAAAAGCGATATAGGGAAATCACGAAAAACCTAAATTAGGATGGCCGGACGCGGGTTTGAACCGTCGACCTCCCGAAAGCGAGTCCAGTGTGCTAACCACTGACAGCGTAAGGCCAGGAAGAGATTGTAGAAATGACGATCCGGATTACCACACGACTAGGCCCGACACCGGGTCACTTCTTTGGTCTGTGTGACGAGTAGTGATGCCTAGGAAAAACAATGGCGGGTCGAACCGAGACAAATACTGTCGGTTTCCGCTATTCAATTTCTGTCACCGCCTGTCTGCAGCCACCTTACGAAAAATACTTCACACGAGTCATTCACCTGAAATGAGTCATCTAGCTGCTGCTAGTAGACCACTTTTGCTAACAGTGGAATTACTGGCTTCGGCCACTGGGAGTTCAAATGGTTCAAATGGCTCTGAGCACTATGGGACTCAACTGCTGAGGTCATTAGTCCCCTAGAACCTAGAACTAGTTAAACCTAACTAACCTAAGGACATCACAAACATCCATGCCCGAGGCAGGATTCGAACCTGCGACCGTAGCGGTCTTGCGGTTCCAGACTGCAGCGCCTTTAACCGCACGGCCACTTCGGCCGGCGCCACTGGGAGTCGAACTGGTACCATCCAGCCGGGATACTACTAGCTGGTCGACATCTACCGCCCTCAGGCAGCCTAACTGGCGGCACATTGTTCACACCCGGGCCTGAATAGTTGCCGAACAGCAGCCTGCCCTTTGCGGGCGTACTCTAATATACAGGCTTCTCCTGTAGGCCACCGCCGATGCACCCTACTCTACGCACCAACGTGATAGACTTCTACGAGGTCTGTTATATCGGCACTCCGACCGCCTGCCTAAGCTCTGAATGGGACAGTGCCTATTAATATTAACAAATTGCAAGTAGGGTAAATTAGAATGTCAGTGGTGTTTGCTGCTTGATTCTAGTGCGAGATACCGTATTTTGAGGAGTTCCCACACTGATACTTGTACAATACCCGTGGTACTACGCACGTACGTACACTAGTTATGTGGATTCTGACTAGTAACGAGATAACTGACCATCACAGGTTGCGTTCAAAATGACCGCCAGCAGGGACAATACATGCTTCTTCACTGCTGTTCACGTGCTAGCATTTCAGCGTAGATGTCCGAGCAGGCTGCAGTAATATGTCGTTGCATATCATCGGGTGTAGCTGGTATGTGCTTGTGGACAGCGTCTTTCAGCTTTTCCCACAGAAGAAAGTCTACTGGCGACAAATCTGGGGAACTGAATGGCCAAGGTAGATCGAATCCAACGATATGGAAACAATTCGTGAAGCCATTCTGTAGTACTTCGTGCACTATGGACTGGACAGTCATCAAATTGGTACCACAGGTTTCTCCTAGTCTGCAGAGGAACGTCTTCTAGCATCCGTGGTAGATGGTCTGTTAGGAGGCTGTGATACTTGTGCTCGTTCTGTGTTCCGCCTATAAAAAACGGGCCTGTGAGCTGATGGTTCACAACAGCACGCCATAAGTTTACACTCGTTGGACGCCCAAATTCCACCTGATGATTGTCAACAGACCAATAGAGCAAGTTTCGCCGGTCTCAAATGGTTCAAATGGCTCTGAGCATTACGGGACTTAACTTCTGAGGTCATCAGTCCCCTAGAACTTATAACTACTTAAACCTAACTAACCTAACTACATCATATACATCCATGTCCGAGGCAGGATTCGAACCTGCGACCGCAGCGGTCGCGCGATTCCAGACTGTAGCGTCTAGAACCGCTCGCTCACCCCGGCCGGCTTCGGCGGTCTACGTGGCCATGATTGGTAAATGCGGCTTCATCACTAAACAAGATACATGATACATCTGGAGTATCCTGTGGTAATGGTCAGTACAGAAGTTAACACGATTCGGTTCAGCTCTTATTGGAGAGAGACGTTATAGGGATGAAACCTATGCCGATGGAGAATGCGTAGGACACTCGCTTGACTCATGCCACTTCCTCGTGCGATTGCACGGGAGCTAACGTGCAAATCAACTACAACGGCAGCTCCTCCTCTTCTGGTTTCCTTCTGTTACTTTGTCTAGGTGTTACGCTGAACTGTCACGAACTGGTAGAAGTGGTCGATAAATAACTGACTAGATGGTTAACGTCTATTGTGATACCTTGCTGGAAACACCATTTAGGAACGAACTGCATTCTTCCTAAACTCTTCATATACCATGAGCATGTCGGCTTTTTCTGCACTTTAAATCCCACCGCCCCATCAGGACCTGCTGTTTGGACTGTCGCATAAAAAAAAAGATCGTATGGCATTGTTGGCCAGGAGGCCCCATTCGTGGGAGTTCGGCCGCCATATTGTAAGTCCTTTTTAGATGACGCCACTTGGGCGACTAGCTGGTCAGTGATGATGGAGGACACACAACACCTAGTCCCCTGCCGGGAATCGAACCCAGGCCCGTTGCGTGATAGGCGGTAACGCTACCGCTACGCTACGGAGGCGGACCACTGTCGCATAACTGACTAGCAAGTTGCAATACTCTCAAGGCACTCGCAAGCACACTGTAAGCAAATAATAACATCGCGCTTAGCAACTACGTAAGTTCGCCGGCCGGTGTGGCGAGCGGTTCTAGGCGCTACAGTCTGGTACCGCGGGACTGCTATGGTCGCAGGTTCGAATCCTGCCTCGGGCATGGATGTGCGTGATGTCCTTATGTTAGTTAGGTTTAAGTAGTTCTAAGTTCTTGGGGACTAATGACCTCAGAAGTTAAGTCCCATAGTGCTCAGAGCCATTTGAATCATTTGCACTACGTAAGTTCAAACAAGTGTCGGTGTGGAAATTCTGAGTACTACGGCATCTCGTATACGACTCGCACTAGACTCCTGCAACAGATACCACTGGTATTCTAATTTTTCCTACTTTGATGATATCAATAGGCATTGTTCCATTTAAAAAGTGTATGTTTGCACAAAAAAAGCACTCTGCAAGTATTATTACAACCTGTTTATTGGCTAACATTACCGGCCCATGACTATCAATACAGTCTGTGAAAACTGCACATCAATAGCATATTCCATTTCCGCAATTTCTACGGTGCAAGTTTTAGGTGATCCACCAGGGTTGTCTACTGCACGACTAAATATTAAATCTGAGATTTCTATTACGACAAACTGTTGTATTACATCATGACTTTAGAAAAGTTCTTTAAATATGTCAGCAACTCTTGCTGTTTTTTTGACGCACAACTTTGTATACCGCAGTGAGGAAAGGCCTTTTGCACGGTACCCACACCAAATGTCCATTGCATGTAGTTACCTGGGCAATTTCCGCTCGGAAACTGAGACTAGCCTTGTAATGGCTACAGAACGCCGAAGAAGAGAGTCCACACATTTCTTCAGGTATGCCATACCCAGCTGTGGCCACTCATTGATCGTTAGATCTCATAAAGCAACCAAATTATGGACATGTTAATTGCGAAATTTACCCACTGTCCAAAATAATTCCACACGTTTCCTATGGGATTCTGAGCGTCAGTCGAGGTGCGGTAGGGTTCCAGAGTATTACTCAGACCAGGAAGGTATGCGTGCATCCTTGTGAATTCGGCTGTTGTCGGCTTGGAAGATAGAAATGTCCATAGCACACTAATCATAAGAGTATTGAAGAAAGAACAACACTTTGTCACCAAGAATGTTCAATTAAATTCAATTAAATTTCGTTGTAACCTGAAAGAGCGGGCCCAAGTCGTGGTACGAAAAGCGTTACCACTACATCACAAAACCACCTATAGCAAGAAATGCACCGTACCACACCTTACGGATTAAATGTCTCATTCGGGCGTCGGTGCACTCCACGCTTTGCATCTTTGAGAAAAAAAGGCAAAACTGCGATTTTTCGGACCATAATAAACGCTACCAATCAGCTACTGTATAGTTTCTACATTATACATCCCATTAAAGACGCACAACTTTGTATACTGTAGTGAGGAAAGGCCTTTTGCACGGTACCCACACCAAATGTCCATTGCATGCAGTTACCTGCGCAATTTCCACTCGGAAACTGATTAAGATGGACCTGTATTCATTTATAGCAACAAATACTGTCGAAATTCATAGCGATTGTCATTGACAAGATGTGAAAATCGTCAGGGTCGACATTAGTTAAATTCTTTTTACTAGTGTTGCTCTTAATCCGTGTTGAATGACTGCGAATGGTACCTCAGTCCCCGTAGACACTTCGGACAGACTGCTTTGAAACATTAAAAAACTGTAAATTCATTCACAGTGTGGACATAGGCACGTCCAAACACGATAGCTCCGTTCTGCCATTCTGTCACGGCTCCACGTCGGCCCATTTTACTGTGCTGATTTCAACAACCGACAAGCACATACATACCTCATCACTGGAAAGACTTGCGTCAGCGGTTGAGGGTAACATGACCGTTCTACACCATCTAAAGCGCTTCAAAGCGCTCAGTGTGCTGCTTTAAGGGGTGACTAATATCTGATCTGGTACGTTATTCTTCTTATTTCGGTGGGTGCCTATCCCGTTCATGATGGCTAGTCTTCTCTTGTTTGTAGCAACACGGAATAGTTCTGTTGAAGATATACTAGACCAACATTTAAGGTTGTCAAACCAAGATATTGGCCGGCCGCTGTGGCCGAGATGTTCTAGGAGCATCAGTCGGAACCGCGCGACCGCTACGGTCGTAGGTTCGAATCCTGCCACGGGCATGGATGTGTGTGCTGTCCTTAGGTTGGTTAGGTTTATGTAGTTTTAAGTTCTAGGGGACTGATGACCTCAGATGTTGAGTCCCATAGTGCTCAGAGCCATTTTTGAACCAAGATATTCGTCTTCTTCCAGGACCTCTTTTGCGGTTGATTTTCCCTTGAAATGTATTTTGTAGCGAATCATATTTGTTTATTTTCCGCATAATATGTCCTAGATATTGCAACTTTGGCATTTCACTATTTTGATTAATTTAGGTGTAGTGTTCATGATTCTCAAAACTTGTACGTTGGTCTGTCTCTGGGTCCAAGGTATTCTCAGGATCCACCTATAAATCCAGAATTAAAAGGCCTCCAGCTTCTTCTCCATGTTTTTATTTAAGATCCATGTATCTACCCAATATAGGAAGACAGAATATACATAGCGGTGCAAAAGTATGATTTTTATTCTTAAAGTTAGGTTATGGCTTTTGAAGACAGCATTCATTTTCTGAAACACACTTCTTGCATTACCGATGGGAATGCGAGTTATCCCAAATTTTAATTTATTATGGTTCCAAGGGATGCACATTGTTTTACTCTTTCTATAGTTATTTGGTTTATGACTAAGTTTATTCCTGTAACATTTTCCTTACTTACGACCATGAGTTTCGTCATTGTGGTGTTTATTTCACGCATATACTGACTGCTAACTCGTTCAATTCTATCCATTAATAATTTAACGCCTGTAAATACATTAGTATCATTAGCATATCGAATGTTATTTAATCTTATTCCATTTATTACAATTACTTCTTCTACTTCTTCCAGGGATTCTCTGAATATGAGACCTGAGTATGTATTAAATAGTACGGATGACAAGATACGTCTATGACTTACCCTTCTCAGAATTTGGGCTGCTTCGGTGTGTTCACCATCAATACGCAATACCACTGTTTGATTTCAGTACAGGTTCTTGATGATTGGCAGATCTCTTTCCTCCATTCCAATATTTCTCAGAATCTCCATCAGTTTGTCGTGTTTTACTCTATCAAAGGCCTTCTGGTAAACTATTAACCAAGCAAATACATTTTTATTTACATCCCACGTCTCTGAAACAATATTTGTGCATGGAACAAGGCTCCTCTCGTACCCACGGCATTAACAAATCCAAACTGATTAGGAGCTATCTGTTCCTCACATAGTCCACATATTCTTTTATGTATCATCCTCAAAAACAATTTCAAGATATAGCTCATTAAGCTTATTGCACTATAATCTCTTCATTGTTTTGCGTTTGGCTCTTTAGGCAGAGCAATGAACTTTGATTTCAGGCATTCTAATGGAATGTTTCCAGACAGACAAATCTGACTGAAAATTTTGGTTAACCATTTTACACGATTTTCATCCATCAATTTTAATAACTCTGCTTCTACTTTATCTAGTCCCACAGCCTTTCCGTCCTTCATCTCATTGATGGCTGTTTTAACATCTAGTATGTCTGTACCACTTATTTCATTTGTAGTTGAATTAAAAGCACATCTACATCATAGAGTGTATTAAATATTTGCGTATTGCTTTCGGAAAAAAACTGTGTCCGGCACGTCACTATCGAGTGTGTTTCAAAATTTCTATTAAAGGCTTCTAGGAGTTGTAATGGTGACGACGTAGATAATGCTTTTATAAGGAACTCACGTCCGAAACTGTACCGTCCTGAACTGTACCGTGTTGATGTAAAATAAGCTTGAAGGTCGGTTCACTTCCAGATCTCACTCTTCACTGTAGGCACACAGCGAAGACAATGAGCCTTGACCTTCGTGCTCTACAGGAGCTGGTGCATGTGCAAACTCTGATGCTCGTTGCACAAGGTATATCTGCGACGCATGCTTCCACACGTACGGTCCACGAACCCCGGTGTGTGCTGAGTAATTTCTGCTGTCGCCAGAACTCGTGCAAGGAGATCTTCTTCCGACTGCGCAGGGTCTCGTACACAAGAAGTCGAGAGGATTTAAGTGTGGCGACCGTACTGGTCTAGGAGGTGGCCAATCTCGAGGTAGCCACCTTTCACCGTATGTTTGGTTAACATGCGTGTGTAATTTCGTTGCAACCACATTCGTGCTTCCTAAACTCCACTAATCCACTTTACGACAGGGAACTGAAGATGGGCCCCACTTCTCAGTTTGTGTGCGTTCGTGAAGCAGGAGATTTGAAAGTGATCTGTTCTTCAAACTTATTTTACAACCAGATGGAACATATCAGGGCATGGTTTCCTTACAAAAATTTTATATATTAAATTCCCGCTACAACCCCTAGAAGTCTGTAATAGGAAGCGTGAAACGCCCTGTATCTGACTGAGTTAGTTTTATAAATGGCTGTTTCATACGATGATTAGCACACCGGGTGACAGCTGACTACAGTTATTCAGTGAGACAACGGAGCTGTGAACTGGGTGGCCAGAGCGACATGCAGTGGCGGTGCGGTGCGACGCAGGGAGGGCCATGGCTTTCTTTGAGACGTCTGCTGCTGAAGCTACGCACACGCCCGCAATATCGCTAATGAACATTTTCATTACTGCTAACTAAGTGCGCGCACATATTTTATAAGACCACTCACCGAAAGCATTTGCAGTAGTTTCACTTATTTGTGGTGTGCTTCGCAGGAAACATTGTAGCCCCTCTCAACAACTGCGTCGGGGGTTGCAGGCTACACTGTATATGGCGGAACGCAGTCGTAAAACATAGCTGGCTCGTTATTTAAACACAAAACTCGACGAATTTTCTGGAAACGTGGAACATGAGTCCGATAAAATGCCGTAAAACTGACTTAATCGTGAATTCAGCATTCGAATCAATATCTGTTTAGGAATACCACAACACCGGCCAAGGACTTGATGACTTTAGCCTGTTAACTTTTCTATCCTTTGATTTCGTCACTTGCTTTCTCGTGTGTTCATAAATAAAGTGCTTGATTTAAAAAGTCGAAGTTATTGTTTGTTTATAGCTTTCTTGCCATCTCGTTACACGAGAACAGAATTATATGTTCATAAACCTCTTTATTGATTTATAATTAGGTGGGTAATGTTAACGAAAGGGAAGCAGCAGTTGAGAAGGAATTGAGGCAGGATTGTTGACCATCCTCCACGTTATTCAATCTGTTCAAAAATGGTTCAAATGGCTCTGAGCACTATAGGACTTAAGGTGTGAGGTCATCAGTCTCCTACACTTAGAGCTACTTAAACCTAACTAACCTAAGGACATCACACACATCCATGCCCGAGGCAGGATTCGAACCTGCGACCGTAGCAGCAGCGCGGTTCCAGACTGAAGCGCCTAGAACAGCTCGGCCACAACGGGCGGCTATTCAATCTGTACAGCGAGTTAGCAGTTAAGGAAACCAATGAAAAATTTGAGAAGGGAACTAAAGTTCAGAGGAAGAAATATAAGACTTTGAAATTTGCCGACAATACAGTGATTCTCTCTGGGATTTGTAAAGCAGTCGCTTTGAATGTCCTGAAAAAAAAAAGCCTGTAAGGAGAATATCTACAAAAATAAAACTTGGCTAACGGAGCTTCGTTTTATTTGGAGAATTTTGGGAAAGAGACGGCGCATAGAACGTTAGTGGGGACCATTTTTGAATACTGATCAAGTGTTTCGAGTGTTTGGGATCCCCACCAGGTAGGGGTGTGTTGCTAGATTTGTCACCGGTAGCTTCGATCAGCACGCGGGTATTGAAGAGATGATTCGTGAACTCAATTGAGAGTCCCTGGCAGGAAGACGACACTCTTTTCGCGAGGCAATATTGCCGAAATTTAGAGTATGATCATTTAAGGCCGCCTGCAGAACGATCCTATTGCTGCCAATATAAATTTGGCGTGAGGACCTCGTAGATAAGATGGAAAATCAGGGCTCGCACAGTGGCTTATAGAAAGTGGCTGGACATGGTGTCCTTCGCATGCACGTTACTTTACTTACGGAGAATGTATGTAAATGTAGATATGCATGTGCATGTAATTCAATGAAATCAGACAATGTGGAGGGAAATAGATTGGGAAATGATACACTAAATGTAGTAGATGAGTACCGGTATTTGGGCAGCAAAATAACTGATCATGGCCGAAGTAGAGAAGATATAAATTACGGAGTACCAATAGGAAAAAGACGTTTCTGGGTAACAAAAATTTATTAACATCGAATATAACTTGAAATGTTAATAAGTCTTTTTGAAAATATTTGTCCAGTTGGTAACATAAATGATTTGGACCTATTTATGGGGATACCTAATGCTGAACAAGGCTATCAGTTCCACTGACGATGCAGTAATTAATACTATTTGGAATAGCGATAGCGACTATGAAGTAATACTAATAACCATAATACTGTTAAAAAGGAGTGGAGTGAACAAAAAGGCTTTTGCTCTGATGGAAACTAGTGTTACTGCTGTGTTTTTCTACTATTATAAGAAATAGGTGGGACTATGCAAGTCGATACGACCGCAAAGGAGACATTCTGCACTTGTCCACGCGTATTCTCGATAACTATACATACGATTGTGACATATGACAGACATACAGCACGCAGGTACTCTTCACCAACCCCAAGCACTGTGAGCTTTACGAAAAATGCCAGCAGGACTTTAATGTCCAAAGAAAAGAGCTTTTCTGATTTTGTAACGTGGGGCGTGAATGATGCCTCCTTGTAACTGTGGGTTCAGCTCAGTTTAGATTATATTGCATATCTAGAGATTTCCATATAAACTAGGCAGTGTTTTACTACGCTTACCACATTTCTGACATCACTTTCTTACAACCGTCGTGTGACAAGGAGTACGAGTAAAGAGACTGCATCAGACTGTATAAAGTAACGTTGTGGCCGGTCTGGCACACAGAAAACGGAAACGGGGATGTTGAAACGAAAAAAAACTTTACAAATGGAGCAAATCATCTGAGAAGTTAAGGGATTTGAAATACTTACCTGCTACCTGCAACACGAAGAAAGCATTTCGCTATCATACTGATAACTTTGGGTGTGGACTTTCCAAATGCTGCTCTTCTTCAAACGGTGGAGAGACCAAGAACCCGAATAGCAAACATGAAATAAATGAAAAATGGCATGCCCCACATTGATTAATGATCTCTCCTGATATGCTGCAATCTCGCATAACTTACAGCAACATGTTGGTGTCGTCATTTATTTCTTGCTATCTACGGAACAAGAGTTCAGTCGTTTACTTCGCTGTGTCTATGACTGTGATTATACATTGAGCTATCTGGGCTATGTTGTCACAGAAGAATGTGTAATGTAAGGAATGGATGGGGTATAAGCCGATATCAGCAAAATGCTTACAGTTGTCAGAAAGCAGAGAGCTGGCCACTGAAGGTAACGGATCTCTCTTATCTGTGCTACTTGCACTCGTTCTGCACTCATCAGTATTTGAATAGGAGGTAGCTGCTGTTTACAGGGGAGCAGGCAGGGCGTGTCATGGCGTCACGCCTTCCTCATGGCAGTCGAAGACAGGCTACACGTCATCGTCTACACCTGCTCTCCACAAGCCACTTTATGCTGTGTGCCCTAGTGTGCCAACTCGTGAGGGTAACGTCTTGGACCTCCTGGGAACAAACAGACCTGAACTTATCGAATTAGTTAACGTAGAAGAAGCTATCAGTGATCATAAGGCTGTGACAGTGTCTGTGACGACAGGTCCTACAAGGAATGTTACGAAAGGTGGGAAGATATATTTGCTCAGCAAGGGTGACTGAGGCGTCGCAGCTAGGGCGCGATCACCAATTTGTCTATTAAAGCTTTCTTGTATGAATGTATGTGGGCTCCAGTGTAAGCAGTCAGAATCTTATACGATCTGCAACGGGCGAGCTGTGTCCTGCAGACGTGCGTCATGACCATATGGCGAGACTGCAGCGTGTGAAAGTAGCGGAGAGTCGCTTACAGAGTAGTTACATTCTCTGGAACTATAAAAATTAATAACTGATCTAGAAATAGACTGAGGAACTTCATATTAGGTACATAACCTTCTGTTGCGTAAAGGAACAACCTGTCAAAATCTGAAGTCAATAATTTGGAAGTTACAAAAAAGAAAAGTCAGTAAAAATGGTAATTATCCGACACTTAAAAAACTAAATCAATATATATATATATATATATATATATATATATATATATATATATATATATATATATATATGTATGTTAACATTTCACCAACTGTGACTATTTGAAAAGATATGATAACACCCTCAGTGTTTGGAGTCAAATTTGGAAAGTTCTCACTTTAGAAAACCTTTCGTAATTTTGCTGTAGTAATAACTTTAAGAAATTCAAGTAGATATTTATGTTTTGTGTTAGGGTGAGTGTGAAAGAGAGTACTTGTGTGAGTGTATGTGGGACATTCGCTAATATTAAATTTTCAGTTTTTAATTCTCTGTAGGAACTTGCAAGTGTTCCAGCTTTGTATCGTGGGAACGAATCCACTAGTGGTTCTCCTAGTAGTGGATGACGGATGTCCAAGCATGTCTGAATATGTAAGAGACAGCCAGAACGTTCGCGACTATATAGTTAAATTCCAGACGTAAAGTGCAGCTTAAAGTTTATTTCAATTTATTTGTTTAACAAGACAGTTTTGTGTAGCTTATTTTAATGATGTCAATGAGCTGAGAGCAGTGGTTGGCTCTTGCTAGATTTTGGCGGGAGCCGCGCCCTGAAAGTCAGTTCTGATTGGCCGCAATTCTGTACAGCCAATAAGAAGTGAGACAGTTTGCCACCTAACGCATGAGACAGAGGTGCTTGTAGAGGCAGAGAGAAGAAGGAGGTGGTGGACTAGCTTTCGAAGGAGCCGGTCATGCTGAAAGTGTCCGAAAGCATTATGTGTAAAATGAAGTGATATTGTGACTTCCGCGTTTCGGTACAGTGATAAAGGTAGCTGGTGTTTACCATTAACTATTTGTGAAATTTTAAGGGTCGAGAGATATTTCGTTCTGGAGAAAATCACGTGTGTAAACTTTCAAATAAAAGCGTCTCGGTGCTAAGTAAATTTTTTTCATTAAGTATTTATGCCGAGCAAAAACTCTACTTAAAGACAACCACTGAATGCCGAGAGCAAAAGTAAATAGCAGTTTATTGACTGTGTTACTCTCGTAAATGATTTCGGAATTGGACAGGAAAATTTCTGGCTGTTTGAGTGTGACGAGGACTGTGAACAGGAACTTTAATGATTTGAACACATGTGGGGTGATGATCTTGCTTAATAGCAATAAAAGAACTCCTAATGTAAGTTTAAAATGACCTTTGAACTTAGAAATTTGATCAGCAACCCATTTCCTATTTATACTTTAGAGTTCGCAAGACTGTTTTCAGCTTTTTATACTTATAGCGGCCTCCGACGTGTGGTTATGAAATCTCAGTTTCTTCAACACTGCTTTTCTAAGATCTCTTAAGTAGCTGCAGTCCGGAGTTACGTGTTTAGTATCGAGGTAGGTGGACAATTTATGTTGCAGAACCGCCGTCGATGTGCGAAAGAGCGCGTTACGTCTCAGTGACAGGATACAAATTTCAGAATATCTCTGAGTCACCATCAAATATTCGGTGATGAGGATGAAAATGTGGAGAACAAATGGAAAAAATTCAAAGGCATCGTTCAATATGCTCTCGACAAGTATGTTCCGAGTAAGGTTTTAAGGGATGGGCAAGATCCACAATGGTTTAATAGCCGTAAACAAATAGCACTTCATCTCAGATTCTAGAGAAGTAGAAACCTAGCTGACAAACAAAAGCTGTACGAATAGAAAATGAGCTTGAGGAGAGCAATGAGAGAAGCGTTCAATGATTTTGAAAGTAAGACGTTGTCAACCGACCTGAGTAAAAGCCCTAAGAGATTTTGGTCGTATGTAAAATCAGTAAGTGGTTCAAATTCATCTGTCTATTCTCTCAGCGACTACACCGGCACCGAAACGGAAGATAAAAGAGAGAAGGCCAAAATACTGAATTCGGTCTTCCGAAGTTGTTTCACCACGGAAGACCGTAACACTGTCCCTCCTTTCAATCGACGTACGAACGTTGAAATGGCAGAAACTGAGATAACCGATAGCGGAATTAAAAAGCAGCTACAGTCGCTTAGTAGTGGAAAGGCGTCAGCACCAGATGAGATGCCTATAAGATTCTATGAAGATTATGCGAAAGGACTTGCTTCCCTTCTAGCAATAATTTATCATAGATCGCTTGAGCAACGAAAGGTACCTAGTGACTGGAAAAAGGCGCAGATCATTCCCGTTTCTAAGAAAGGCCGTAAGACAGATCCACACAATTATAGACCTATATCGATGAGGTCAATCGGTAGTAGAATCATGGAACATGTTTTATGCTCAAGAATTACGACGTTTTTGGAAAATGATCATCTCCTCTATAAAAATCAATATGAATTCCGCAAACAGAGAACCTGCGAAACTCAGCTCGCTCTTTCCCGCCATGTGATCCACAGTGGACAATGGCGCTCAGGTCGATGCCGTGTTCCTTGACTTCAGTAAGGCATTAGACACCGTGCAGCATTGCCGTTTAATGAAAAAAATACGAGCTTGTGGAGTAACGGAGCAGACTTGAGATTGGATTCAAGACTTTCTTGTAGAGAACTCAGCACGTTGATCTTAACGGAACAAAATCGACAGATGTAAAGGTAATATCCGGAGTAAGATAGGGAAGTGTGATAGAACCGTTGCTGTTTACAATTTATATAAAAATGATCTAGTAAAAGGCGTCAGATGCTCTTTAATTCTATTCACAGATGATGCGGTTGTCAATACAAAAGTAGAAACGCCAAAAGATAGTAAGAATTTTCAGAACGACTTGCAGAGAACTGATGAATGGTGCAGGCTCTGGTAGTTGACCCTGAACGTAAATAAATGTAACATGCTGAACATACATAGGAAAAGAAATCCACTACTATACAGCCACACTATTGATAACAAATAGCTGGAGACAGCGTCTGCCGTAAAATATCTGGCGTAACTATCCAGAGCGACCTTAAGTGGAATGACAACATAAACAGATAGCGGGAAAAGCAGACACAAGACGCAGATTCATCCGAAGAATCTTAAGGAAATGTAACTCATCCACGAAATAAGTGGCTTATAAGGCGCTTGTTTGCCAGATTCTTGAGTATTGCTCATCTGTCTGGGATCCAAACCAGGTAGGACTCATAGAGGAGATAGAGAAGATCCAACGAAGAGCGGCGCGCTTCGTCACGGTATCGTTTAGCTGGCGAGAGAGCGTTACGGAGATGTTAAACGAACTCCACTGGCAGACGTTACAAGAGAGGCGCTGAGCATCGCGAGGAGATTTACTATTGAAATTTCGGAACAGCACTTTTCAGGCTGAGTCGGACAACATATTACTTCCATCAACATACATCTCGCGTATTGACCACGAGGAGAATTCGAGAAATTCGAGCCAATACAGAGGCTTACCGACAATCATTTTTCTCACGCACTATTCGCGAGTGGAACAGGGTTCGAGGGATCAGATAGTGGTACCGAAAGTACCCTCCGCCACAGACCATTAGGCGGCTTGCGGAGTATGATGTAGATGAAGTTTAGTGTACGTACAACAGTCATTTCCGCAATTTACTGTTCCAGTCGAGAATAGTGCACCAGATGATAGATTATTGTTAATACTCCTCGTAATCCCAACTGTCTCTAACGGTCTTTATTGTTTTCTCGCGAGACGCTCATAGGGGGGATTAATATATTGGTTGACTCTTCTAGGATAATATGGCCACGGGATTTTAACAGTAAACCACACTGTGATGCAAAGGTATTTCTTGTAACGTCTTACACTATAGTTTTTAAGACCATCTCCATAACTCATTTGCAATTACTGATTAAACCTGTGCCGAAATGCGCTCTCTACTATTTCGTAAACACCCCGAAATGACGAACAATATTCAAATATAGAATGAATGACATTTTTGTCTGCTATCCCCTCCGGTGGTCGCCTACACTTCGTAAGTATTCTGTGAATGACGGTCTGGCATCTGCTATTTGTACAAATAACTTTATATGGCCGTTCCATTTTAAATCGATCCGTATGCATACTTCCAGCTACATCAGTGGTAACATTCAAAAAGCTAAATAAGACAGCTTACAAAACTATTTCTTTACGAACTGTAATATCTTGGGACATAACCACATGCAGTAATCAGATAAATCCTAGCTCATACAGAAATTTATACACAGTTGTTCTTCTCGTGTGCTGTTCGCAGATGGTAAAGGAAATAAAGAAAGGATAGCCGCACATGAAGTACTCTCCGCCACACGCTGTAAGCTGATTTTCGGGCTAGAAATATAGATATTTATGCAGACACACACTATGCTTAGCAAGGTTGTAGACATTTGCTTTGTTTAAACGCACGAAAGACATTCGTTGCTCTAAAAATACTGCCACGAAATATACGAGGGCGTGCCGAAAAGTAGTGCCACCGAAAAAATGTAAAAACTCTTGAATTTTTTTAAATAAAAGAAACGTTATTAACATTCTACACCATTATTCATCATTTCTACATATTTGCAGCCATCTGCCGCTACAGGACACTGAACTGTGGCGTTTAACAGGGACGGGCGTAACATACACTACTGGCCATTAAAATTGGTACACCAAGAAGAAATGCAGATGATAAACAGACATTCATTGGACAAATATATTACACTAGAACTGACATGTGATTACATTTTCACGCAATTTGGGTGCATAGATCCTGAGAAATCAGTACCCAGAACAACCACCTCTGGCCGTAATAACGACCTTGATACGCCTGGGCATTGAGTCAAACAGAGCTTGGATGGCGTGTACAGGTACAGCTGCCCACGCAGCTTCAACACGATACCACAGTTCATCAAGAGTAGTGGCTGGCGTATTGTGATGAGCCAGTTGCTCGGCCACCATTGACCAGACGTTTTCAATTGGTGAGAGATCTGGAGAATGTGCTGGCCAGGGCAGCAATCGAACATTTTCTGTATCCAGGAAGACCCGTACAGGACCTGCAACATGCGGTCGTGCATTATCCTGCTGAAATGTAGGGTTTCGCGGGTATCGAATGAAGGGTAGAGCCACGGATCGTAACACATCTGAAATGTAACGTCCACTGTTCAAAGTGCCGTCATTGCGAACAAGAGGTGACCGAGACGTGTAACCAATGCCCCCCTCCCCCCCCCCCCCCATACCATCACGCCGGATGATACGCCAGTATGGCGATGACGGATACACGCTTCCAATGTGCGTTCACCTCTATGTCGCCAAACACGGATGTGACCATCATGATGCTGTAAACAGATCTGGATTCATCCGAAAAAATGACGTTTTGTCATTCGTGCACCCAGGTTCGTCGTTGAGTACACCATCGCAGGCGCTGCTGTCTGTGATGCAGCGTCAAGGCCAACCGCTGCCATGGTCTCCGACTTGATAGTCCCTGCTGGTGCAAACGTCGTCGAACTGTTCGCGCAGATGGTTGTTGTCTTGCAAACGTCCCCATCTGTTAACTCAGGGATCGAGACGTGGCTGCACGATCCGTTACAGCCATGCGGATAAGATGCCTGTCATCTCGACTGCTAGTGATACGAGGCAGTTTGGATCCAGGACGGCGTTCCGTATTACCCTCCTGAACCCACCGATTCCATATTCTGCTAACAGTCATTGGATCTCGACCAACGCGAGCCGCATTGTCGCGATACGATAAATCGCAATCGCGATTGGCCACAATCCGACCTTTATCAAAGTCAGAAACGTGATGGTACGCATTTCTCCTCCTTTCACGAGGCATCACAACAACGTTTCACCACTCAACGCCGGTCAACTACTGTTTGTATATGAGAAATCGGTTGGAAACTTTCCTCATGTCAGCACGTTGTGGGTGTTGCCACGGGCGCCAACCTTGTGTGAATGCTCTGAAAAGCTAATCATTTGCATATCATAACATCTTCTTCGCGTCGGTTAAATTTCGCGTCTGTAGCACGTCATCTTCGTGGTGTAGCAATTTTAATGGCCAGTAGTATAATTATGTTGGCGGTTAAGAAACAGCATTCTGTAACAGAATTTCAATTTTGAAGAGTTCGTCCACACATGGAGCACCCCCTCCTTCTGCATGATAATGCCAATCCACACACGAGCGCTGCGACATCTGCAACAATCCGACGCCTTGGGTTTACCGTCACCGATCATCCTTCGTACTGTCCCAGCTTGGCCCCATTCGATTTTCATCTGCTTCCAAACTTAAAGAACGCCTTAGAGGAGTTCACTTTGGTAGTGATGAAGTGGTGCAGGCAGAGCTAAGGTTGTGGCTACGTGAACAAAGACGGTATCAAAAAGCTGGTCTCTCGCTGGGAGAAGTGTATTCATCGCCAGGGTGACTATGGTGGAAAATAAATATGCAGATATAAAGAATAACGATGTAAAATATTAATAACGTTTGTTTTATTTAAAAAGCTTGAAGAGTTTTTACACAAAATATTCGGAGGCATTACTTTTAAGCACGCCCTCGTATTTGACGGATGTAGTTTCTTCATTGCTTTTATGGCAGTCGTGTTATCGCACCGTATGTGGTTTTTCCACATTTATGAGTATTAGATCACATTTTTTTATCTTCAGGATTAACTGTCAATCCCTACACCAAGTATCGGTTCTTTTCAGGTCTTCCTGTGTGTCGCTACAATTTCATAGCGTTACGACTTCCTTTGCACACCAGTATCATTCGCCAACAGCCTCATGGAGTTTCCGAAGTTATCCACTAGGCAATATATACATTTTGAACAGTAACATACACATCTAAATTTACACAAATACTTCATAATCCACTGTACAGTGCATGGCAGGACTGCCGAGCAGTTGCGACCCAAACAGCACATCAGTAATGGTGCTATAACACTCCCTGAGGATATTCCAGAAATTATTTTTACGTCTGAAGATATCTCTCCGTTAAGATTGACGTGCTGGGTTCGATTTCATCTTTGGACTTTTCAGTCCAATCAAAAAGCCATTCGGATCTTTCGTACTCGTATTCTGGTCATTAGGTGACTGTGCGCAACTGCATCTAACGGTTTCCGGAAGTCAACAAATAAGGTATGAACCTAAGCTCTGATATCGATTGTCTTCTAAGTCTCGTGTACGAAGGTAATAAGCCTTGTTGTTCGCGGAATCCATGTCGGCCCCTGCAGAAGGGATTCTCAGTCTCCAGAAAGGTCATACTGCGTGAGGATAAAACACGTTCCATCATTCCACAAGAGACGGACGTCAGCGATATGGGCTATAGCTTTGTGCATCTGTTCGACGGTTGCTCTTGGAAACGGGGGTGAGCTGAATATATTTCCTGTCGCACGGAACTCTTTGTCCATTTAATGACCTGATGTAGGTTACTGTTAGAAGAGGACCAAGTTCTTTCGCATACTCTATGTAGATTCAAAATGGTTCAAATGGCTCTGAGAACTATGGGACTCAAGATCTGAGGTCATCAGTCCCCTAGAACTTAGAACTACTTAAACCTAACTGACCTAAGAACATCACAGACATCAATTCCCGAGGCAGGATTCGAACCTGCGACCGTAGAGGTCACGCGGTTCAAGACTGAAGCGGCTAGAACCGCTCGGCTATGTAGATTCGTGTGGGTATATTATGATGTTTAGGTTCCTTTCCTCTGTCGAGTGATTTTAGTTATACGTGCCATTTCAGTGAATTTGATCGTGGAATCTCTAAATACGGGAGATCCCATTTCCGTGATGGTGCAGGCTCTGGGCTTCCCATGTCAACGTCTCAAGAGTGTACCGTGAGTCCTTCGATTCGAGGAAGACTTAATATTTGAGCCGACTGCCATGGTCTATAACGTATCGATGAATGGAACGCCACCGGTTATCGCAGCTTGTAACTGCTGACAGACAAATCAATCACCAGTTCATATCTATACAACAGATAACGAACGACTGCAGCCCGCATGTCGTGGTCGTGCGGTAGCGTTCTCGCTTCCCACGCCCGGGTTCCCGGGTTCGATTCCCGGCGGGGTCAGGGATTTTCTCTGCCTCGTGATGGCTGGGTGTTGTGTGATGTCCTTAGGTTAGTTAGGTTTAAGTAGTTCTAAGTTCTAGGGGACTGATGACCATAGATGTTAAGTCCCATAGTGCTCAGAGCCATTTGAACGACTGCACCATGCAGAACCAATTCCTCACTGTGATCGCCTACACTGATGAATCACACTATACGTTGGTTGACATCAATGTCAAGATCGAAAACCACACGAGGCGATGCATACCGCTTACTCACAGGAAACCATTCTGCCCCTTAGTGGGAGCAGTGGGGACCTCATCGAATCTCACTGGTGAACTATACAGAACCATTTAAGTCGTTCATACTTCGGTAAGCGGTCGCGGAATACGTAGAACATGAACCATATTGCTTAGTTATGTGGTGGTATGTCGACCGGATGAGGTGTCTGTGATTACAGCGATTGTGCAAGAAAACTTACTTGCCTTCCAGCAACAGTTCATCATAGGTCTCTGGAGCAACGAAGGGACGAAGAGACTGGAAAAATGCAGAAGTCGCTCCTATTTGCAAGAATGGTCTTGAAGCACAAGCTCGCACTCGTAATCATAAGCCTACATCGCTGACGTCAATCTGATGTAGAGTTGTGGAAAATGTTTTATGCTCACGAGTTGTGAGATTTATGGGGAACGAAAATCTGCTCTATAAAGGTCAACACGGATTCCAGAAACATATCCTGCGAAACTCAGCTCGCTCTGTTCCTCCATGAGATCCATAGCGCTGTAGAGCACAGCGCCCAGGTTGATTCTGTGGTGTCACCACCAGACACCACACTTGCTAGGTGGTAGCCTTTAAATCGCCCGCGGTCCGTTAGTATACGTCGGACCCGCGTGTCGCCACTACCAGTGATTGCAGACCGAGCGCCGCCACACGGCAGGTCTAGAGAGACTTCCTAGCACTCGCCCCAGTGGTACAACCGACTTTGCTAGCGATGGTTCACTGACAAAATACGCTCTCATTTGCCGAGACGATAGTTAGCATAGCCTTCAGCTACGTCATTTGCTACGACCTAGCAAGGCGCCATTACCAGTTACTATTGATGCTGTAAAACATGTACCGTCAAGAGCAATGTTCACCATTTATGAATTAAAGTTAAGTATTCCACAGCTACGTCCTTTTTTGCTAGTCTAATCTCCTTGACCTGTTCCAGACCTCACGCCAGCCTGCGTGAGCTAAAACGCGTGCCTTTCGGCCTCCTCTCATACCGGGTTGGCTCTCTTGCCAATCCACAACAGATTCAATGTTAATTAACTTCAGGAAGGACTCTGATATAGTTCCCCACTATCGTCTACAGAGCCGAGTATCAGGCCTCGTTTGTGAACTCAGAACTTCCTTGGAGAAAGAATTCAACAGTTTGCTCTTAAGGGAACAAAATTTGCGCATTTAAAGGTAATTACAACAGTACTCAAAGTAAGTCTCATAGGGTCACTACTGTTCACGATATGTATAAATGATTTATAAGATAACATTGGATGCTCATTGAGACCTGCAGAGGATCAATGATTGATGCAGAGTCTGTCGTAAACAGGTGACGAAATCACTCTGCTGTTCGATTTCACTAATGGTCATGTATTACTGGAAACAGCAAGTAATATGTAACATCTAGGAGTAGCCATTCGGGGCGACCTCATGTTGAATGACCACATAAAACAAATTGTTGGAAAAGCAGATAACAGGCTGACATTTATTGGAAAGACATTAAGGAAATATGACTCGTTCACGAAGCAAGTATGATGAGAAACACTTGTAAAACCGGTACTTGAGAATAGCTCATTAGTTTGGAATCCTTATCACTTCAGACTGAGAGAGAGGGAGAGAGACAGAGAGAGAGGCAGGGAGAGAGAGAGAGAGAGAGAGAGAGAGAGAGAGAGAGAGCCGTTGCCCTGGGATCGTTTTATCGACGTGAGAGCGTTGCAGAGATGCTCAGCAATATCCAATAGCAGACGCTACAAGAGAGGCGTTGGGCATTGCGGAGAATTTTCGAGAAGGGCTAGGCGATATATCACTTCTTCCACATACGTCTTGCGAAATGATCGCAACGAGAAAAATCAGAGAAATTTGGGCTCATTTAGTTTACAGGCAGTAATTCTTTCCTAGCACCATTCTCGAACGGAACGAGGAAGGGGAGAAAAAGTATAGATACACGAAGTACTCTGCGTCATACACCGTCAGGGAGCTTGCAGAGAATAACTGTAGACGTCGTACGCATACCCGATCATGCTTATTCGCATAATCACCCACACACCTGTACTATCTGCAAGGCACTGCACCACCACATAAGCTTCGAAATGAATCATAATGGTTTGATGTGAATAGTTCAACATTTTGAAACTTACTTCCAGATTGAAACTGTGTGCCGTCTGGGACTCGAACCTCCGAGGAGGAGGAGGAGGAGATTAGTGTTTAACGTACCGTCGACAACGAGGTCATTAGAGACGGAGCACAAGCTCGGATTAGGGAAGGATGGGGAAGGAAATCGGCCGTGCCCTTTCGAAGGAACCATCCCGGCATTTGCCTGAAGTGATCTAGGGAAATCACGGAAAACCTAAATCAGGATGGCCGGACGCGGGATTGAACCGTCGTCCTCCCGAATGCGAGTCCAGTGTGCTAACCACTGCGCCACCTCGCTCGGTCGAACCTCCGACCTTCGCTTTCCACGGACAAGCACACTACAGACTGAGCTATGCAAATACGACTCACGACTGGCTCTTACAACCTTGGATGTAATAACACTTCACGCCAGTTTGACGTTAGTTGCATTCTGTCTTCATGATGTTACAGTTTTAATGGATAGCAGTGCACCATTGATTACGATGAAATACTTGTACACGACCTTTGCCTTTGGCAGTTCTGTACAGTGTGAGGAATTCAGAAGATCTCAGCGTTGCGGCAGGAATCAGAGTGTCTCGATACGTTCTTGAAGAATTTTCTTGCAAACACAGTGTTTGTCAGAAAACGCGAAGAACAAGTTGCCGACCAACAAACTGCCAGGCTTAGTGGGTGGGCAACGTGCGAGGGGAACGTTTGGGTTAGGAAAGGAGTGGTGGCTATATTTATCAGAGGAGGGCCTTGTGAATTAACGAGCATTTCACTCTCATTTAAGTATATGGCCGAAAGAGATAGCCTTCATGAATTGTGAAACGAACCCTGTCGTCCAGGACCGTGAGTCACAAAGAGAGCAGATTCGCCACGAGATCGGGAAATTCATAGGCGTCTATTGTGCTGAATGAGGCCTAAGTGCTGTAGAGTGCGAGTGAGACAGACGAGAACCTACGTCATAGGGAAACCCTGTAGAAGCTGTTTATGGCCAGGGAGACGTAGCACTGTTAAACAGTGCGGACCTAAGATCGGCTATAAAGGGAAACATTTACGAAAACTATTTAATTCTGTAGTAATTCAGGGAATGAAGCCACAGTAATTTTAATTTACCATCCTTCATAAATTTTCGTGGCGATCCCAATAAAACTTGAATTTGATCATATCTATAATTGTTTAGGATGTGCTGTTAAAGTGAAGTTAACAAGTATTGTAACAAAGACTTGAATGCTAAATTCTGAACGCTTTGGTCGATCTTAACGATCGACATTTCATATATAAGCGCATCATTAAAATGACAAATGTTGTAAATATCAACTCTGTAACTTTATTTGTTTAAAAGATACAATAAATTTAAATTATCAGTATTTTCAGTTAAGCATCAGATCCTCATTTCCTCCACACAAAACTCATTGAACGATGACAGCATGACACCTTATTGAATCATTAGGTAATAGAATATTTGTTGTAAAGTTTAGTGCACAATTGTTACTTTTGTTCTTTATTTATGTATCAGAAGGTACATTGGTGCAAGGCTACTGGCCGTGGCATTCAAAGCTAAGAAGGGAATTGTATTGGTTTTATGTAAAAGAATTTAACATTTATTATGTAATGTATATTATTGTTATTTTATTTAGAACGTGACAGTGGTCAAGCTTTGATTATTTAAATATGTTAAAATGTGAAATAATGTAGAATAAGCTGTAGTCAATCAGATGGACGGCTTTAGGAAAGGGAACTGCCCCAGTCAGTTGAGCGAGGATGTTCGGCGCGCAGGAAACGCGACCGGGGACGGGCAGAGGGACAGCGCTGGTGTAGACGCGAAAGCGCACAGTCGGTCTTTAGGTAGCTACGAAATGAAACGACTTAGAAAATTTCGCGTTGTATGGTATCTGTGAGCGGTGAGCAAACGCGCGCCTGGTGTGAACTCTAACTTTTCGCGTAGTTAACGAGATGGAGTATTGGACTTACAATTCGCGGTGAGATTGTGAATGATCGAACTGTGTGAAATGGATATACGCTCGAGTGTAATAGTAATTCTAAATACGGTCACTTTCGCTATTAGTTAGCTTTCTGAATAAACATTATTCTAACCAAGTCGCAACTGTGTGGCCTACATCATTTATGGGTCGTTAATTTACCCCCCCCCCCCCCCCCCGATATTATTATTACTGTTGTTATGTGTTATATTAACTTTGTATGTTTCATACAATTTCGCAAACTTGCCATCAGCCAGACAATTTAACCAAAGGGTCACAAGTGTTTAATTTAGGGCGTGTAATGCGACACGTGATGTTCAACCCCTAGGCGACTTTGAGCCAAGACATTTCGGCGAAGAGGAACCGCAAGTGACCCCTAACATCTTTGGGGTATTAGCTCGCAACCTGTTAATTCCTAATCATGTTACATGTGGATCGGCAGTACCTCCCAGTTGCCGTTAATATTGGTAGAGTCAGTCTGTGGTTCCTACTTCCTGGCGCTTGAGGCTTAGACAAAGGCAGGCGAGGTGTCCAGCCCACGGTGGTGGGACTCTCAACAGCGTTATAGTGACCTTTTACGTAAATGAAACTTCCTGGCAGATTAAAACTGTGTGCCGAACCGAGACTCAAACGCGGGACTTTTGCCATTCGCGGGCAAATGCTCTACCTTTTTTTTCCATTTTGTTCGTTGTATTTGGTAATAACGGACGTCAAATGACAGCCGTTGAAATTCGTTGTTAATCCCTTCACTCAGTTTTTTATTATTACATTGACCAGCCAGCGCTCCGACCGCACACGCTGAGCTACCCTGCCAGTAAACCATCTGAGCTATCCAAGCACGACTCACGACACGCCTTCAGAAAATAAAAAACAAAAAATATGTTGTCTAGCCATTACGATGAGAAATTCGAAACATAACTGTGGACATCAAATGTAAATTGTAAACATGACACAGTGTACACCAGCATACCGACATCCTACCTGAACAATTTCTTTTTAACATATCACGCGCCTAGTTCTTGTTCTCTAACGTGTGTCATACATATTTTATCCTACAAAATTAACAATGGTACATAATTAATTATATACAATTTCTTTTATTTGTCTGACTTCGATTGTAAATGTAAATGAAAATGGTCCCTAACAATGTATTATAAATAGTGTTATGTATCTACGTCTTACGCTGTATACAAGACGATAGTTCTGTCAACCGCCACATTGCCATCTGGTGGACGTACATGGTGGTCTTTGTGCATACACCACTTCTGTGTCAGTTGTCAGCTGGTGACGCAATATAATTGTGGTTATGTTTGTACATAATAATTTTATATTTGACATGCCTATGTGTTGTGATCTTCATGGAAGTGGGAAGTGGATATGCTATATGAAGCAACTTGCAACAATCATGGACAACATGTTGCAAAAATTTTAAGGCGTAAGATATGCTATAAATCCATAGCTTATGTAAAAATACAGCTTGTGAAGTTTTATTATCATGTCTATCAACTGCAGTTCATCATTCTGCAGAACCATTGATAAAAGCATAGCTATGACTAAACCGATCATCCAATAAAATGCTTTTTCAGCTATCTTGGCTTGTGAAGTTCTCTTCGGTTATCTTTTGATAGAGCCACATCTACTCGCAATATCTATAAGATTTCAGGTTCTCATGCCAGAATGGGCTTACCCACAGTAGCCTGCAGTATGCCGTTCGATACACCGACGCCACAATCAGCTCGTCCGTCGAGATACCAGTCACCACCTTAAAAGGACACATTGGTCGCAGTGGATGGTACAGAACTGGTACCAACCTGCCATGTGAGTCTCCACCGGTGACGTAAGTCGAGGCAGTGAAGTGGTGTGTGCATGCCAGTCGTGTGGGTGGAATCAGCACGACGTGGAGAAGCGAGAGACTGGCAGGAAGAAGCTCTGCTGTGTGGACGTGACGTGTCCATGATGACTGTCACGCGTTGTCAATGGCAGTCGCTTTCAAACTCGACCGAAATTGTTACTGTTAATGAATACAGGTCCATATTAACTAGTTCCCGTGAGAACACTGCGATCGGCCTGCGTGAAATGGACATTTGCAGTCGAGCGCCTCGCAAAAGGCCATTGTTTACAGCAGCACACAGAGCTGCGCGTCTTTACTAGGCAAAACAATACGAAACCTGGACAGTAGCTACATGCAGACGTGCAGTGGCATTCGACGAGTCGCCATTTTGATTTTTTTTCCAATTATGTAAAGCGTCAAGTGCAGCGACAGCCCAACGAGGCGTTTAACTCACAGAATGAGGTGGGATGATACAGGCCGGAGGTGGGTGTGTGAAATTTTTTAAAGGTGTTTGTAGCACTTTGATTTTGGAACACTTAATCACGTTACCTCAGACATCAACTAGAATTTATATTTCAACACTAGATGAGCACCTGGCGTTGCCCAGAATGTATTTGTTTCATTTGCCCATCTCCTCTTTCCACCTCTCTTTGTCCACGTACTCCGACCTCCTGTCTCTCAACTCATCATCCCCTCTCTCTCGGTACTCTTCCTTCCTCTCTGACTCCTCCTCCCACCTCTCTGTCCATCCACAGCTACCTTTCTCTGTTTATCTCCTCATCTGTCCATCTGCCCCTCTCCCTCCCTCTGTCCATCTGCCCCTCTCCCTCCCTCTGTCCATCTGCCCTCTTCCCTTCCTCTGTCTATCTTCTCTTTCCCCTCCCTCTATCCATCTCCTCCCCTTCACTCTCTCTGTCCATTTCCCTCTCCCCTCATTGTGTTCACCACCTCCTCCCTTATATCTGTGTCCATGTCCTCCTTCACCCTCTCTGCCTCTCCATCTCTTCCTCCCCACCCCCTTCTGCCTACACATTATCATGTCCAATCCAGTAGTAGGTTCCTGGTTCTTACACCCACACTATTTCTTTCCAGATTCAAATTTAGTTGAAATCGGTCCAGGGGCTTAGGAGGAGCTTAATCTCCACGGCTTTTCCAGAGTACGCACGTGTCCCATACATTTCATACATACAGGGTGATCAAAAAGTCAGTATAAATTTGAAAACTTAATATAACACGGAGTAATGTAGATAGAGAGGTAAAAATTCACACACATGCTTGGAATGACATGGGGTTTTATTAGAACAAAAAAAAAAAAGTTCACAAAATTTCCGACAGGTGGTGCTGCACACCAAAACGTCAGTGCTACCGTGACGGGTGAGAGGTACGCCGATATGTTACAGAATCGCATCATCTCCAGCCTGGCTGATAAACACTTGCTGGAACGTACGACGTTTGTGCAGGATGGCGCTCCACCCCATATTGCTAGACGCGTGAGAGATCTCTTGCGCGCGTTGTTTGGTGATGATCGTGTGCTCAGCCGCCACTTTCGTCATGCTTGGCCTCCCAGGTCCCCAGACCTCAGTCCGTGTGGTTATTGGTTTTGGGGTTACCTGAAGTCGCAAGTGCATCGTGATCGACCGACATCTCTAGGGATGCTGAAAGACAACATCCGACGCCAATGCCTCACCATAACTTCGGACATGCTTTTTTATTTTTTTATTTATTTATTTATTGTTCCGTGGGACCAAATTAAGGAGAAGTCTCCATGGTCATGCAACGAGTAAATACATGAAATTATAACACGATATTAGAAACAGATAAAATGAAATATAAAAAAAACATATTCAGGTGACAAGTCGTAAGTTTAAATGAAGAAAATCAACAATGTAACACTGGAATTTGCTTAATTTTTTAGCTCTTCCAGGAGCTCCTCGACAGAATAGGAGTGAGCCATGAGGAAACTCTTCACTTTAGACTTAAAAGAGTTTGGGCTACTGCTAATATTTTTGAGTTCTTGTGGCAGCTTATTGAAAATGGATGCAGCAGAATACTGCACTCTTTTCTGCACAAGAGTCAAGGAAGTGCATTCTACATGCAGATTTGATTTCTGCCTAGTATTAACTGAGTGAAAGCTGCTAACTCTTGGGAATAGGCTAATATTGTTAACAACAAACGACATTAAAGAAAATATATACTGTGAGGGCAATGTCAGAATTCCCAGATTTTTGAATAGGGGTCGACAAGACGTTCTCGAACTTACACCACATATAGCTCGAACAGCCCGTTTTTGAGCCAAAATACCCTTTTTGAATCAGAAGAATTACCCCAAAAAATAATACCATACGACATAAGCGTATGAAAATATGCGAAGTAGACTACTTTTCGTGTTGAAGTGTCACTTATTTCAGATACTGTTCTAATGGTAAATAAAGCAGCATTTAGGTTCTGAACAAGATCCTGGACATGGGCTATCCACAACAGCTTACTATCTATTCGAACGCCTAGGAACTTGAACTGTTCCGTCTCGCTTATAATATGCCTATTCTGTCTGATCAAAATATCGGTTCTTGTTGAATTGTGAGTTAGAAACTGTAAAAACTGAGTCTTACTGTGATTTAGCATCAAATTATTTTCCACAAGCCACGAACTTATTTCATGAACTACATTATTTGTTACTGTTTCAATATTGCACACAAGATCCTTCACTATCAAGCTGGTGTCATCAGCAAACAGAAATATTTTTGAATCACCTGTAATACTAGAAGGCATATCATTTATATAAATAAGAAACAGCAGTGGCCCCAGCACCGACCCTTGGGGAACGCCCTACTTAACAGTGCCCCATTGGGACTGAACATCACTACCACTCTCAATATTGCGGAGAATTACCCTCTGCTTTCTGTTCTTAAAGTAAGAGGCGAACCAATTGTAAGCTACTCCCCTTACTCCATAATGGTCCAACTTCTGCAGTAATATTTTGTGGTCAACACAGTCAAAAGCCTTCGTTAAATCAAAGAAAACACCTAGCGTTCGCAACCTTTTATTTAATCCGTCCAAAACCTCACAGAGAAAAGAGAATATAGCATTTTCAGTTGTCAAACCATTTCTAAAACCAAACTGAACATTTGACAGCAAATTATGTGAATTTAAATGCTCCAGTAACCTTGTATATACAACCTTCTCGATAACTTTAGCAAACACCGATGGCATAGAAATAGGTCTAAAATTGTCAACATTATCAATGTCTCCCTTTTTACAAAGTGGCTTCACTAGCGGGTACTTTAATCGGTCAGGAAACCGACCACTCCTAAAGGAAAAGTTACAGATATGTCTGATAACTGGGCTAACATACATAGAACAATACTTCAGTATTCTGCTAGATACCCCGTCATATCCATGAGAGTTCTTTGTCTTTAGTGATTTAATTATTAACTCAATCTCCCTCTTGTCATTATCACGGAGGAGCATTTCAGGTAACAGTCTCAGAACACTTTTTTCTAAGAGCGCTGTATGATTCCCTGTTGGGACTAGGTTCCTATTCAGTTCATCTGCTATATTCAGAAAGTGATTATTAAATACTGTACATATATGCGACTTATCAGTAACACGGACATTCCCACTACGCACTGATTCTATATCCTCGACCTGTCTCTGCAGACCAGCAACTTCCCTTACGACTGACCATATGGTTTTAATTTTATCCTGAGACTTAGCTATTCTATCTGCATACCACATACTTCTTGCCTTCCTAATAACATTTTTAACCACCTTACAATACTGTTTGTAATGGGCTGCTGCATTTAGATTTTGACTGTTTCTAACGTTTTCATATAATTGCCACTTTGTTCTACAAGATATTCTTATACCTCTAGTCAGCCAACCAGGCTGCCTGTTTGTGCCAGTACCCTGTTTTAAACGCTCTAACGGAAAGCAACTTTCAAAGAGCATGAGAAAAGTCTTGAGAAAAGCATTATATTTATCGTCTACTGTATCAGAGCTATAAACATCTTGACACTCTTGTTCCTTTATAAGGTTTACAAAGGTCTCTACAGCAACTGGATCAGCTTTCCTGAACAGCTGATGACTATATTTACCACGTGTTGCAGCACAAAAATCTTTTAAAGTTAAAATTTGTGCGCCATGATCTGAAAGGCCATTCACCTTTTTGCTAACAGAATGCCCTTCTAGTAATGAGGAATGAACAAAAATGTTGTCTATGGTTGTTCTACTGTTCCCTTGCACTCTCGTTGGAAAGAATACGGTTTGCATAAGATTAAATGAATTAAAGAGGTCTACCAGCATCCTCTTCCTTGCACAATCATTTATACAGTAGCTTTACAGTGCTGTTCACAACACTATTCCTCGACTACAGCTATTGTTGAGGAATGATGGTGGACATATTGAGCATTTCCTGTAAAGAACATCATCTTTGATTTGTCTTACTTTGTTATGCTAATTACTGCTATTCTGATCAGATGATGCACCATCTGTTGGACATTTTTTGAACTTTTGTATTTTTTTGTTTTTAATAAAACCCCCTGTCATTCCAAGCATGTTTGTCAATTTGTACCTCTCTATTTACATTATTCCATGATTTATTCAGTTATCAAATTTATACTGACTTTTTGATCACCCGGTATTTAACATACTACACACATACTGTATCTGTATATATATTTCACGTGTATCTCTAGCGAATTTCGTCCAGCAGTTTCGTTTTCACGCAGCTCAGTGTTTATGACGGCACATCTCCTGAACAATGTGTCATACAATGATATAATTTTGCAGGTACATTCACTGATATATTTGGATACAGTCTGCAAAATGTGTTATCAATGCAGTTAGTAATAAAGATAATAACAAATTGAAACGTCATGCTTGAATCGGAAGTTTTATGGCATCAACAGTGAAAATGTAGTAGGCGATAAACTTTTTAGCTTGCATCATTTTGTGGAGGTTTCCAGGGAGAAAAATATTTCGTAAAGGTTCGAAATTCTGTGTAAAGTTTGTTGAAAGTCACAAAGTGCACTCATTCACAAATAGTGAACGAATAAAGCCTGCGAATTGGCACGTCGTGAGCTACACAACATTTTTACCCCTACCCACGCCCCTTTGGCAGGTACGTGGTTCTAAGTGATGTGGGTGTCGAGTTTGGTTGAAATCGGTCCAGTGGTTTAGGAAAAAAATGTGGAATATACATAAATACATATACACGTACATCCATCTTTATAATACAAGGGGTATTTTCAAAGAAACGAGCCGGGGCATAGTTACAGAAAGCAGTAACTGTATGTTAAAAGTATTGACTCTGTTGAGACACTTGTACCACTGTGACACAAGGCGGTGAATGGCTGTCTCATAAAATTCCCTGGGCTATGATGTTAACTAGTTCCGCACGTACAACTGGAAATCTTCGTCTGAGGTGAATCGTTTGCCCCTCAGAGCCTTTTTAAGGGGAACAAAAATGGCGTAATCACAGGGATAGAGGTCCGGACTGTGGAGAGTGGTCGAGAACATATGATTTGAATTTCTGCAGGAGACCCGGTGTTCCCCTTTCTACTACAGATTCATGATGAGTAAGCTGAGATTATTCCGATCTTCTAAAATGACAACAATTTTGTTCACAGGACTTAACACATACGTCCCTGTACGGTGAACACTGAGATAACCTATCGCTCTTCTACTGTCCCGTTAAATCATCCTGTCATAATCCCACGGGAAATATCGGTAACTATTGGAAACAGCGTGTGAAACTAAGCAATCAACATACCCTCAATTTGGCAGCTATATGGAATGTAATCATCAATGAGTAGCAGTGTGGAAAAGTATTAGCGTTACTATACCTTGGCGTGACTTTTTCTGTCCTGCCTCCTTACAACAAGATAGCAAAAAGAACCCTCAAAGCGCCAACGTCAGTGTCGATAATGCGATTTGTACGAGGGTCGGTCAAAAAGTAATGCCTCCCATTTTTTTTCTACTTAAAGAAATTAAGTTAAGTGAAAAATTTGAATTTGGCGCCATTCCTTAAACCTTCTTCTGCAATCCACTGCAGTAGTAACTTTCTGTGTCAACAGGTGGCAGCACAGCAGAAGTTTGTAAGATGGCCGACATCGATGTTCGTTTGAGACAGCGTTGTGTGATTGAATTCTTGAATGCAGAAGGTGAAACGCCCATACGCATTCATGAAAGACTGAAGAAGGTGTATGGTGTTGTGACAGTGGATGTCAGCACTGTTAGACGATGGGTTCGTCGTTGTAAGGAAGCTGAAGGGCAAACACCGTTGACTGACGAAAAGCGGAGCGGCAGGCCGGTGAGTGCAGTGACTCCACACAACATTCAGCAAGTTGATGACATCATTCGTGGTGACCGTCGGGTGACTGCAGATGAAGTGTGTCGCATTATTTCTCTTAGTAAAGGCAGTGTGATCACGATTATTAAACAATTGGGGTACTCAAAAGTTTGTGCACGGTGGGTTCCAAGAATGTTAACCGATCAGAATAAAGAGGCAAGGAAAACAATAGCCTCCCAACACTTGCAGCGCTTCCGTTTGGAGGGAGATGAGTTTCTGAAAAAAATTGTGACCGGGGACGAAACATGGGTGCATTTTTTTGAACCCGAATCAAAGAGGCAGTCAATGGAGTGGCGTCACACAAGCTCGCCGAGGAAGAAAAAATTCAAAACTGTGCGATCGGCAGGGAAAGTTATGGCAACAGTTTTCTGGGATACAGAGGGTGTGATTCTGGTTGATTTTTTGGAGCAGGGATGCACAATAAATTCTGTTCAATACGTCACAACCCTCAACAAACTTAAAGCACGTCTTCAGCGAGTTCGCCCAACAAAATCAATGGCAGATGTTCTTCTTTTGCATGGCAATGCAAGACCACACACCAGTCGTCACACCTCTGACGAGATTGTCAAAATTGGATGGGAAGTTTTGCCTCATCCCCCGTACAGCCCTGACCTGGCACCATCAGACTTCCATCTGTTCGGGCCACTAAAAGAAGCTCATCGTGGGATTCATTTTGAAGATGAGGAGGCCGTCAAAACATCCGTGCGTCAATGGCTTAGGAAGCAGAGCTGTGATTTTTACCGTGCTGGGATACATGCCCTTGTTCAAAGATGGACCAAAACTGTAGAGATGGGCGGAGATTACATTGAAAAATGACAAAATGATCCTCAATGTTGTGGTTTTCAACCTATGTAATTGCATTTAAATTTCCTGACAATTAAACGTAGAAAAAAAAATAGGAGGCATTACTTTTTGACTGACCCTCGTATTTGGCGGATTAACACAAATAGACATACACCATTTTACACTACTGGCCATTAAAATTGCTACACTACGAAGATGACGTGCTACAGACGCGAAATTTAATCGACAGGAAGAAGATGCTGTGATATGCAAATGATTATCTTTTCAGAGCATTCACACAAGGTTCGTGCCGGTTGCGACACCTACAACGTGCTGACATGAGGAAAGTTTGCAACCGATTTCTCATAACCAAACAGCAGTTGACCGGCGTTGCCTGGTGAAACGTTGTTGTGATGCCTCGTGTAAGGAGGAGAAATGCGTACCATCACTTGTCCGACTTTGATAAAGGTGGGATTGTAGCCTATGATTGCGGTTTATCGTATCGCGACATTGCTGCTCGCTTTGATCGAGATCCAATGACTGTTAGCAGAATATGGAATCGGTGGGTTCAGGAGGGTAATACGGAACGCCGTTCTGGATCCCAACTGCCTCGTATCACTAGCAGTCGAGATGCTAAGCATCTTATCCGCATGGCTGTAACGGATCGTGCAGCCACGTCTCGATCCCTGAGTCAACAGGTGGGGACGTTTGCAAGACAAGAACCATCTGCACGAACAGTTCGACGACATTTGCAGGAGCATGGACTATCAGTTCGGAGACCATGGCAGCGGTTAGCCCTGACGCTGCATCACAGACAGGAGCGCCTGCGATGGTGTACTCAACGCCGAACCTGGGTGCACGAATGGCAAAACGTCATTTTTTCGGATGAATCCAGGTTCTGTTTACAGCATCATGATGGTCGCATCCGTGTTTGGCGACATCGCGGTGAGCGCACATTGGAAGTGTGTATTCGTCATCGCCATACTGGCGTATCACCCGGCGTGATGGTATGGGGTGCCATTGGTTACACGCCTCGGTCACCTCTTATTCGCATTGACGACGCTTTGAACAGTGGACGTTACATTTCAAATGTGTTACGACCCGTGGCTGTACCCTTCATTCGATCCCTGCGAAACCCTACATTTCAGCAGGATAATGCACGACCGCATGTTACAGATCCTGTACGGGCCTTTCTGGATACAGAAAATGTTCGACTGCTGCTCTGGCCAGCACATTCTCCAGATCTCTCACCAACTGAAAACGTCTGGTCAATGGTGACCGAGCAAATGGCTCGTCACAATACGCCAGTCACTACTGTTGATGAACTGTGGTATCGTGTTGAAGATGCATGGGCAGCTGTACCTGTACACGCCATCTAAGCTCTGTTTGACTCAATGCCCAGGCGTATGAAGGCCGTTATAGTGGCCAGAGGTGGTTGTTCTGAGTACTGATTTCTCAGGATCTATCTACCCAAACTGCGTGAAAATGTAATCACATGTCTGTTCTAGTATAATATATTTGTCCAATGAATACTCGTTTATCATCTGCATTTCTTCTTGGTGTAGCAATTTTAATGGCCAGTAGTGTATGTCAACATCGACTGCCTTAAGTCAATAGTAATGTACACGTACTTGCGCAAATAGCGGCTCCTCCGATTAGCTGTCCTTCCCTTTGAACTCAGAGGCCTGAATGGATGCTCGCTCCCTTTGCTTCCGCGTTACCTGTGTGCAGATGGCGGCGATAGGCCGTCTCATCTACTTGCTAGCAACACGCAACTGCAGTGTGTCCCACTCGATAGTGGCTCCACAAACAAACATTTGCTGAATTTACACTTCAAGGTTTTACATATAAAGAAGAAAATGAAAAAATGAACATCTCATACCTTGTTGATGAGGAAATAAAGGTGAATCACGAAAGGTGCTGGAGGCGCCCGGCCTCGACTTGTAACCAGAGCTCAACACGACGCTGCAGATTCTCTAATGTTGCTGCCAGAACCTCTGGTGTCACTACCTGGGTTTCACGGATTATGTTCTCTCGCAAATCTTCCAAATTGTGTGGTTTGTTCCTCTAGACCCTGCATTTTAGGCCACTCCAGAGGAAAAAGTCAGGTGGTGTTAAATTATGTGATCTTGGGGGACCACAGCCCTTCCGAAATCAGTCTGCCAGGTAGAAATGATTCGACATCAGCCGTGGTCACTAGAGACCTGTGGCACGTGGCGCAATCCTCTTGGTACCAGCTGAGAGGAAGTTCTTCATCGTCTAGCTTGTTCACAAATTCCCAAAACATTTCGATGTAAAATGCACTCGTCACAGCAAACTCGAAAAAAAAACTGGTCCTATGATGCTACGCTGTGATATTACACTTACTCGACCTGTGCACGTGGATTTTCATTACACCAAAAATGTGTGTTCCGAGAGTTTACAGAGACAGAGACGCCTCATCATTGAACCATGTGTACTGAAATATTCCTGACCTCTGAGCAATAAATTTCTGAAACCAACGGCAAAATGTATTGCATTTGTCTTTGTCATTGACATTCAGTTCCTGAGCAACTGTAAACCTGTTTGGATATACGCCAGCTTTCTTCACAGCTCTGTGTCATGTGCTCTGTAACATTTCACATTGTTGTTGTTGTGGTCTTCAGTCCTGAGACTGGTTTGATGCAGCTCTCCATGCTACTCTATCCTGTGCAAGCTTTTTCATCTCCCAGTACCTACTGCAATCTACATCCTTCTGAATCTGCTTAGTGTATTCATCTCTTGGTCTCCCTCTACGATTTTTACCCTCCACGCTGCCATCCAATACTAAATTGGTGATCCCTTGATGCCTCAGAACATGTCCTACCAACCGATCCCGTCTTCTGGTCAAGTTGTGCCACAAACTTCTCTTCTCCCCAATCCTGTTCAATACTTCCTCATTAGTTATGTGATCTACCCATCTAATCTTCAGCATTCTTCTGTAGCACCACATTTCGAATGCTTCTATTCTCTTCTTGTCCAAACTATTTATCGTCCATGTTTCACTTCCATACATGGCTACACTCCATACAAATACTTTCAGAAATGATTTCCTGACCCTTAAATCTATACTCGTTGTTAACAAATTTCTCTTCTTCAGAAAAGCTTTCCTTGCCATTGCCAGTCTACATTTTATATCCTCTCTACTTCGACCATCATCAGTTATTTTGCTCCCCAAATAGCAAAACTCCTTTACTACTTTAAGTGTCTCATTTCCTAATCTAATTCCCTCAGCATCACCCGACTTAATTCGACTACATTCCATTATCCTCGTTTTGCTTTTGTTGATGTTCATCTTATATCCTCCTTTCAAGACACTATCCATTCCATTCAACTGCTCTTCCAAGTCCTTTGCTGTTTCTGACAGAATTACAATGTCATCGGCGAACCTCAAAGTTTTTATTTCTTCTCCATGGATTTTAATACCCACTCCGAATTTTTCTTTTGTTTCCTTTACTGCTTGCTCAATATACAGATTGAACAACATCGGGGAGAGGCTACAACCCTGTCTTACTCCCTTCCCAACCACTGCTTCCCTTTCATGTCCCTCGACTCTTATAACTGCCATCTGGTTTCTGTACAAATTGTAAATAGCCTTTCGCTCCCTGTATTTTACCCCTGCCACCTTCAGAATTTGAAAGTGAGTATTCCAGTCAACATTGTCAAAAGCTTTCTCTAAGTCTACAAATGCTAGAAACGTAGGTTTGCCTTTCCTTAATTTTTTTTCTAAGATAAGTCGTAAGGTCAGTATTGCCTCACGTGTTCCAGTGTTTCTACGGAATCCAAACTGATCTTCCCGAGGTTGGCTTCTACTAGTTTTTCCATTCGTCTGTAAAGAATCGGTGTTAGTATTTTGCAGCTGCGACTTATTAAACTGATAGTTCGGTAATTTTCACATCTGTCAACACCTGCTTTCTTTGGGATTGGAATTATTATATTCTTCTTGAAGTCTGAGGGTATTTGGCCTGTTTCATACATCTTGCTCACCAGATGGTAGAGTTTTGTCAGGACTGGCTCTCCCAAGGCCGTCAGTAGTTCCAATGGAATGTTGTCTACTCCGGGGGCCTTGTTTCGACTCAGGTCTTTCAGTGCTCTGTCAAACTCTTCACGCAGTATCGTATCTCCTATTTCATCTTCATCTACATCCTCTTCCATTTCCATAATATTGTCCTCAAGCACATCGCCCTTGTATAGACCCTCTATATACTCCTTCCACCTTTCTGCTTTCCCTTCTTTGCGTAGAACTGGGTTTCCATCTGAGCTCTTGATATTCATACAAGTCGTTCTCTTATCTCCAAAGGTCTCTTTAATTTTCCTGTAGGCAGTATCTATCTTACCCCTAGTGAGATAGGCCTCTACATCCTTACATTTGTCTTCTAGCCATCCCTGCTTAGCCATTTTGCACTTCATGTCGATCTCATTTTTGATACGTTTGTATTCCTTTTTGCCTGCTTCATTTACTGCATTTTTATATTTTCTCCTTTCATCAATTAAATTCAATATTTCTTCTGTTACCCAAGGATTTCTACCAGCCCTCGTCTTTTCACTTACTTGATCCTCTGCTGCCTTCACTACTTCATCCCTCAAAGCTACCCATTCTTCTTCTACCGTATTTCTTTCCCCCATTCCTGTCAATTGCTCCCTTATGCTCTCCCTGAAACTCTGTACAACCTCTGGTTCTTTCAGTTTATCCAGGTCCCATCTCCTTAAATTCCCACCTTTTTGCGGTTTCTTCAGTTTTAATCGGCAGGTCATAACCAATAGATTGTGGTCAGAATCCACATCTGCCCCTGGAAATGTCTTACAATTTAAAACCTGGTTCCTAAATCTCTGTCTTACCATTATGTAATCTATCTGATACCTTTTAGTATCTCCAGGATTCTTCCAGGTATACAACCTCCTTTCATGATTGTTAAACCAAGTGTTAGCTATGATTATGTTGTGCTCTGTGCAAAATTCTACCAGGCGGCTTCTTAGCCCCAATCCATATTCACCGACTATGTTTCCTTCTCTCCCTTTTCCTACACTCGAATTCCAGTCACCCATGACTATTAAATTTTCGTCTCCCTTCACTATCTGAATAATTTCTTTTATTTCATCATACATTTCTTCAATTTCTTCGTCATCTACAGAGCTAGTTGGCATATAAACTTGTACTACTGTAGTAGGTGTGGGCTTCGTATCTATCTTGACCACAATAATGCGTTCACTAGGCTGTTTGTAGAAGCTTACCCGCATTCCTATTTTCCTATTCATTATTAAACCTACTCCTGCATTACCCCTATTTGATTTTGTGTTTATAACCCTGTAGTCACCTGACCAGAAGTCTTGTTCCTCCTGCCACCGAACTTCACTAAATCCCACTATATCTAACTTCAACCTATCCATTTCCCTTTTTAAATTTTCTAACCTACCTGCCCGATTAAGGGATCTGACATTCCACTCTCCGATCCGTAGAACGCCAGTTTTCTTTCGATTTCACATTACTGAGATAAAAACTTCGAACAGAGTTTGGCTCAAATGGCTCTGAGCGCTATGGGACTTAACTGCTTAGGTCATCAGTCCCCAAGAACTTAGAACTACTTAAGGACATCACACACATCCATGCCCGAGGCAGTATTCGAACAGAGTTTGCAAGAGAGGCCAACAATAGTTGTTTCACGTCAGTCAAGTTTTCTTCCGATAGTGGCGGCCGTTCCCCGCCCCGAAGATCCAACACTGTTCCACTGCTCTCCATCTTGTGCACTAACTTTTGTATGCAGCATTTAGACGATATACAGGGTGACAAGTATTTAAACCGACAAACTCTGGGAGGTTGTATGGGACATCAAAACAAATATTTTTCCCTAATGTTATTTTTTCCTCTGAGGATTATTTAAACCGGTGGAAGCCGTATTACGCTCTTCAGTTGTTAGAGGGCTTATTACGCTCTTCAGTTGTAAGCAACTGCTGTCCACCGGTGTATTAGTGCATTGTCTCTGTTTACTAGTGGAGCGATACACCTGGAGTGAGTACACTGATATGGTCGGTGCGTACTACGTAGTGCACCACAACGGACGAGCTGCACAGCGGGTTTATCAACAAAATATCCTAATCGCCGTATCGCGCATCATACGACCTTTGCTGCTGTGTACCAACGTCTGCGTGAGACCGGATCATTTAGCAGATTACCTTGACAGGGACGCCGTTTCACGGTAAGGACGCTGCAATTTGAGGAAGGTGTCTTGCAGCATGTGGAGCGGGATCCTTCATTCAGCACTCGTGCAATTGCTCGTAATATGGGGATGAATCAGACGAATGTAAGAACAGTCCTTCGAGAGCAATTGCTACGTCCATTCCACTTACAGCGTGTCCACAACCTGGAATCAGTTGACTGTCCACGCAGAGCACAGTTCTCGCAGTGGTACCTGGAACCGTGTAAAATACATCCTACATTTCCATCCTCTGTTGTTTACCGATGAAGCAACGTTCGGGCGTAATGGAGTTGGTTGGTTCAAATGGCTCTGAGCACTATGGGACTCAACTTCTGAGGTCATTAGTCCCCTAGAACTTAGAACTAGTTAAACCAAACTAACTTAAAGACATCAGAAACATCCATGCCCGAGGCAGGATTCGTACTTGCGACCGTAGCGGTCTTGCGGTTCCAGACTGCAGCGCCTTTAACCGCACGGCCACTTCGGCCGGCTGTAATGGAGTCTTCAACATGCACAATTCGCATGTTTGGAGTGAGGATAACCCACATGCCATAGTTACTAGCGCTAATCAAGTGCTGTTCTTCGTTAATGTGTGGGTCGGTGTTGTTGGGGACTGTTTAATTGGGCCGTATCTGCTACCTAGGCCATTAAATGGCAGGCACTATCACAGTTTTCTCGCCAGAGCATTGCCAGAATTGCTGAAAGACGTCCCGCTCCCTACGAGACAACGCATGTGGTTCCAACATCGCCGGCACATTTCAGTCGTCGTGTGCGTCGATTCCTGGACCGACGGTTCCCAGAAACGTGAATTGGCAGAGGTGGTCCTGTACCATGGTCTTCTCGATACCCAAATATGTCGCCTTTGGACTTTCTTGTGTGGGGAGAGATGCGCAACCTTGTTTACGCAACACTTGTTGCATCGGAAGAGGATGTGGTTGCCCGGATAGTAGCAGCAGCAGGAACAATTCAGGATACTCCTGGGGTTTTAGCCCGTGTCAGACAGAACATAATCTGATGGTGTAACCTTTATTTACGTGTCAATGGAGGCATTTTTGAAAATATATTGTAATTGAGATTAGGTTGTGTTAATGTGTTGTCTCTTGGTCATAAAAAAATGGAAAAGTGTTTGTTGGTTTAATTAATTTGCCGCCAGAGAAATCTTCCTGTACCGGTTTAATTACTCCTCACAGGAAAAAAATGACATTAGGGAAAAATATTTGTTTTGATGTCTCCTACAACCTCCCAGAGTTTGTCGATTTACATACTTTTCACCCTGTATACTGGTCACTAAACCGTTCGATAAACATTCACTGACGTGTCTTAATGGAACCAGTAATCCAGTACTGTTGCACAAGAAACTCGCTTTCGTCGACGGATTAGCGATACATTCGGAGCTGCGAGAAGAAATCAAATTCGAGCCGCTTGCTAGCTCTAAGACGCTGCGTCACAGCGATCATCACCCGTCACAAATACTTGTGGAACCATCCATTACTCATGCTAGAAACACAAGTAGATGAATGAAGATTGAAACATTAGGTAATTTGAAACTATAAATTTACCACTTGTAAGTTGCCGGCAAAGCCCTTGGCAGACAGACCGTGCTTTAGAACGTCAATGTTGAGCGTGCCGAGTTAAACGCGCGGCTGAACGCTCAGAATCGATGTGACTTGTGCATACGGTACGTCTGCCTCAACTTCGTACAGGCGATTGCAGCGCGCACCAGCGGCAGTTGTTGGCTTGCAAATCACACTGTTTGCAAAATGGACGGGTGTAAAACTCCTACGTTATCTTTACTAAAACGTGCAGTTCCTCCCTTTTCCATATGTTAGTCACGTTGTTCTCTCTGTATTATACGAGGTGCATTCAAGTTCTAAGGCCTCCGATTTTTTTTCTAATTAACTACTCACCCGAAATCGATGAAACTGGCATTAATTCTCGACGTAATCGCCCTGCAGACGTACACATTTTTCACAACGCTGACGCCATGATTCCATGGGAGTGGCGAAGGCTTCTTTAGGAGTCTGTTTTGACCACTGGAAAATCGCTGAGGCAATAGCAGCACGGCTGGTGAATGTGCGGCCACGGAGAGTGTCTTTCATTGTTGGAAAAAGCCAAAAGTCACTAGGAGCCAGGTCAGGTGAGTAGGGAGCATGAGGAATCACTTCAGAGTTGTTATCACGAAGAAACTGTTGCGTAACGTTAGCTCGATGTGCGGGTGCGTTGTCTTGGCGAAACAGCACACGCGCAGCCCTTCCCGGACATTTTTGTTGCAGTGCAGGAACGAATTTGTTCTTCAAAACATTTTCGTAGGATGCACCTGTTACCGTAGTGCCCTTTGGAACGCAATGGGTAAGGATTACGCCCTCGCTGTCCCAGAACATGGACACCATCATTTTTTCAGCACTGGCGGTTACCCGAAATTTTTTTGGTGGCGGTGGATCTGTGTGCTTCCATTGAGCTGACTGGCGCTTTGTTTCTGGATTGAAAAATGGCATACACGTCTCATCCATTGTCACAACCGACGAAAAGAAAGTCCCATTCATGCTGTCGTTGTGCGTCAGCATTGCTTGGCAACATGCCACACGAGCAGCCATGTGGTCGTCCGTCAGCACTCGTGGCACCCACCTGGATGACACTTTTCGCATTTTCAGGTCGTCATGCAGGATTGTGTGCACAGAACCCACAGAAATGCCAACTCTGGAGGCGATCTGTTCAACAGTCATTCGGCGATCCCCCAAAACAATTCTCTCCACTTTCTCGATCATGTCGTCAGACCAGCTTGTCCGAGCCCGAGGTTGTTTCGGTTTGTTGTCACACGATGTTCTGCCTTCATTAAACTGTCGCACCCACGAACGCACTTTCGACACATCCATAACTCCATCACCACATGTCTCCTTCAACTGTCGATGAATTTCAATTGGTTTCACACCACGCAAATTCAGAAAACGAATGATTGCACGCTGTTCAAGTAAGGAAAACGTCGCCATTTTCAGTATTTAAAACAGTTCTCATTCTCGTCACTGGCGGTAAAATTACATCTGCCGTACGGTGCTGCCATCTCTGGGACGCATTGACAATGAACGCGGCCTCATTTTAAAACAATCCGCATGTTTCTATCTCTTTCCAGTCCGGAGAAAAAAAATCGGAGGCCTTAGAACTTGAATGCACCTCGTACATAAATAAAAAGTGTAATACCAACTAATATCTTATAAGGAAAAAAGGAAACTAACATGCCCAGTCATTCTCACTTTTTAGTAAGATTCTAAGAGCGTTCATACCTGATCACTGTCCCTGTTCAGTAGCAGAATGTTTACAACATGTGAAGTAAATGGTTCAAATGGCTCTGAGCACTATGGGACTTAACATCTATGGTCATCAGTCCCCTAGAACTTAGAACAACTTAAACCTAACTACCCTAAGGACATCACACAACACCCAGTCATCACGAGGCAGAGAAAATCCCTGACCCCGCCGGGAATCGAACCCGGGAACCCGGGCGCGGGAAGCGAGAACGCTACCGCACGACCACGAGCTGCGGACATGTGAAGTACAAAAGCTGAAACAAGTGCAAATACATACAGCTGTCTTGTAGATAAAGCCAATAGAACAAACTCACTCCTCAGAATTGCGCGCTCATGTTAATGCAACATCGAATATTATAGAATATACTTCTATTAAACTATTAGGAAAGTATCAGAACGTATTAGAAAGCTCGAAGGTCAGTAAAAAATGCTTGGATCCAGGGAGAGGCAGACCAGTAACACATCACCTCTAGCCTAATAATTCTGCAACTCTGCTCAGTACGCTACTCCGACCACGACTGTTTTAATGGTGATACTTTGTATCTTACCATCCTCTGAAAGCTTTAATCGTAGATATGTTTTTAACTGACATTTAGCTATAACAAACTGTACCGAGAACAATGCGCTTTTGACGGATCCGCAATGTGCCATTGCCTTTAAACGGCATACTTTCATTATACGCAAGTTACACTATCTGTTTAACCATCAACATGACGGGTGTTAGAGAGATTCTCAATCTGCTGGTGCTTAGAAAGGCCATATATTTAAATACATGTGGGCTTCAATTGAAAGCCACTATGGCATCTTGCGACTCTGTTCTGAAGAGAGATGGCGTCATGTGACGTAAGGGCGTTCTTCCATCTGAATGCTTTACGTTCAAACGCGTGTTCAGGATATTTGACATGCTAGGTATTGCTTTGCACATCAGGAAAGTCTCCCCAGCGTGCTTTTTGCATGCTACGACGTCAGAAACTCGTCACACTGAACGTTTAACATTCGAATGCACGGTCCGTGTGCCAACGGCTTGCGGGTGTTCGTGGTGCAGGCAGCTCGCTTGGTCACTCGTTCATTACCCAGTGCGCTTCGAGTCGAGATGGCGATAACACAGTAACAAAAAGCGCTTTGTCTTCTCCGTATCGACATGTGATATTCAGTTGTAACTGTGCGGAGTATTGCTCTACTTTCCTCCAAGGCCGCCTGACGTCACGGTATGGCCGTATTTTCTTTTTTGTTGCGAGATTTTTGAAAAACTTCGTCCATGTGCCTCTCTTCCAACAAATGTAGGTGAATTACGTCGCCATATAGCATCAGCAATGAGTCCTAAGACACGAAATGGTAAGCGCAAGGAAAGGCATCAGGTGAGGAACGACGTCCTAGGAAGTTCAAAAAAGGAGGAGGAGGAGAAGGAAAAAAAGAAGATAGAAGAAGAAGTGCCTCAGTGTAATGCAGTGAGAGAGCGGCAGCTTCAATCCCCTTCCGATCATCGGGGTTTTCCGTCCTTTCCTTAAATCTCCGAAGGTAAATGTTGGGAAAGTTACTTTGAGAAGGACATGACTAGTTTCTTTTCCTGTCCTTCCCCAGTCGGAACTTGAGTTCCGTCTTTAATGACCAAGCCATCGACGGAATCATGAGCCCTAATTTTCCCTGTGATTGTTCCTTCCAGCATCTTCTTCTCGGGGAACAGCGCTCACTGTCTACTCCAGGAGGCCGGGGAATATTTTACGCTCTGGGATTTAACATGTGGTTGACTGAAATATCAATAGAGACGGAAACTGGACTCACTTGTTACAGACACAGTTGAAGGAAAGGCTTGTCGAGCTGAGAGAAGGGACAATTGCATCTAGAAGCGAACTTCTCTCTGTCGAAATAGATGTTCTGTATGGTACAGCACCTTCTTCCTATGGTGTTTCATTATTAATGCGAATGGAAGGTGCGGACTTCAGAGTCTACGATGACAAAGCATAAATGAAAATAATTACTAATTGTTAATGGCAAACAGCAAATTATGAAGAAAAAAAAACAGAAAAACTCTACGAGGAACGGTCCACAGGTATTCTGAAACTGCTAAGAAATTTCAACACTTCCCAAAAATTTGTGTTCTCGGAGAATAAGAAGAGATTTAAGAACTGGAGACTAACAATTATAATTTGTGGAAGAAAATTAGCCATGGAAAGGAAACAAAAGTAGTTAATGGTGTAGTCAGCATAAGTACGTGTACAAATGTTGGTGATTTCGCAATCCCAGTTCTCACACATATCTTCAGTATGTCTCATGTTTGTGGTACATATCATGTGAGAAGGCAAAACTTAGTTCGACCAGTACCAAAAATGATCTCTCAAAATCAGGAGGCAACCATTGACCGATCAGCATACAACCCAAAGTATCTAAAACCTTGGCGTACATTGTTCATGACCAGCTGACAGATTATCTTGCTGTTTATAACATCCACGTTAAATGTCAACCAGCCTTCCGAAAACACAATGGCAAAGGAACTGCATTAATCAAAGTGACTGACGTTATCAAGCATGCCATGGACAGACGTGAAGCAACCATACTCACTCTACCTGATTTCAGCAAGGCTTTTGACTCTGTTGATTACGACATATTATTTTTTAAAACAAAACAACAAAATTTCTCGAACAGTATAATATTTTCGGTCAACAGCTATCTCAAATTCAATCATCAACTAGTTGTCTGTGGACAAATAAAGCACTTTTGAAACGTGTACTCACTGAACGCCGCCAGGGTTCAGTCCTCGGTCCACTGCATTTCTCGCAGTATATCAATAATATTTCGTTGGTGCTGCATTCTTGTAACTACCAGTTACATGCTGACCACATGGAAATGTATATAAGCACCAGCCCTAAGAACATTGCTGCTGTCATACCAGGTATGAAATACGACCTATATTCAGTATCACGATGGGCACAAAACCTGGGTCGTAAGTTAAACCTTAAGAAGTTACGCATCATACTTATACCATACCGGAAATTTGATCAGTGGATATGTTCTTGAAACAGTCTTCTAATACCTCTTTGATGGTTTCTAGTTACCCTATAAAAAACAATAGGTATCGGCATAGTCTCGGACGAGCATCTAAATTGAAAATAACAAACTGTTACAGCGTGATCCAAATCTCTATCTTGTCTAAATAAAATACAAAAATTTTGAAAAATATTTCCGTCTCAAATAAAAAAAAATTAGTCAAGTCCTAAGACCACCCAATTTTTTTTACTGCCACGATGTAGTAAACACGGCACAGATAGTGAAAACTCCTGGCGACTCGAACTATTGATGAATGTTTGCGTAAGATATGTGTGTAACATTTGGATTTTTAATCACGTGAGTCCTCACTATGCTCATTTAGGGTGAAATAAGCGATGTGAGTTTCAGATGCTCCGTTTTCATTATGTTTTTATTTTATTTTATTTTTTTTTTTATTTTCCACTAGCGTCCTCCCTACCTCTCCTCATTCCATAACTGCAATACCAGATCAGAAACATCCAGCATTTTGGCTGCAAATATGCATAATTTTAAATCTTTCCCCATCTTCTTTTCCAATTTAGACATATGACTAGAAAGCAAACCTATCCACTAACCTATGCGTTATCCAAAATCTCTTGCCATCATCATAGCATTTCTCTTGGCATATACCGGCTGAGTTACTATCCAACCACAAGTCAGTATTTCTGTAATATTGTCAATAATCTCCATCCACTCCTCATTCCTGTTTAGTTCCGTTTTCTTTCATCGATCACATCTGTTAACTTTAACCTGCTGAGGCTCGCGCTTTCTACATCTACATCTAGATCTGCATACATACTCCGCAATCTACCATACGGTGCGTGGCGGAGGGTACCTCGTACCACAACTAGCATCTTCTCTCCCTGTAACACTCCCAAAGAGAACGAGGGAAAAATGACTGCTTATATGCCTCTGTACGAGCCCTAATCTCTCTTATCTTATCTTCGTGGTCTTTCCGCGAAATGTAAGTTGGCGGCAGTAAAATTGTACTGCAGTCAGCCTCAAACGCTGGTTCTCTAAATTTCCTCAGTAGCGATTCACGAAAAGAACGCCTCCTTTCCTCCAGAGACTCCCACCCGAGATCCTGAAGCATTTCCGTAACACTCGCGTGATGATCAAACCTACAAATCTAGTAGCCCGCCTTTGAATTGCTTCTATGTCCTCCCTCAATCCGACCTGATAGGGATCCTAAACGCTCGAGCAGTACTCAAGAAGTCGTATTAGTGTTTTATAAGCGGTCTCCTTTACAGATGAATCACATCTTCCCAAAATTCTACCAATGAACCGAAGACGACTATCTGCCTTCCCCACAACTGCCATTACATGCTTGTCCCACTTCATATCGCTCTGCAATGTTACGCCCAAATATTTAATCGACCTGACTGTGTCATGCGCTGCACTACTAATGGAGTATTCAAACATGGCGGGATTCTTTTTCCTATCGATCTGCATTAATTTACATTTATCTATATTTAGATTTAGCTGCCATTCTTTACACCAACCACAAATCCTGTCCAAATCATCTTGTATCCTCCTGCAGTCACTCAACCACGACACCTTCCCGTACACCACAGCATCATCAGCAAACAGCCGCACATTGCTACCCACCCTATCCAAAAGATCATTTATGTAGACAGAAAACAACAGCGGACCTATCACACTTCCCTGGGGCACTCCAGATGATACCCTCACCTCCGATGAACACTCACCATCGAGGACAAGTTATTATTTACATTTGATATCTTCCGCACTGCTGCCACACATTTCTGTTAGATGGCATTACCTACATTCGAAAAGAACGTAATTAGGAAATTACGTAATAAATTGTTAATAGATCTGACCTTTCTTAACTTCCATGTAGCCGGTCGGAGTGGCCAAGCGGTTAAAGGCGCTTCAGTCCGGAACCGCACGACCGCTACGGTCGCAGGTTCGAATCCTGCCTCGGGCATGGACGTGTGTGATGTTCTTAGGTTAGTTAGGTTTAAGTAGTTCTAAGTTCTAGGGGACTGATGACCTCAGATGTTAAGTCCCATAGTGCTTAGAGCCATTTGAACCATTTTTGAACTTCCATGTAGGCTCTACACATTACTACATCAATTATTTTATTATTATTACTGTTATTATTAATGTTACTATTATCATCATTATCGTTATGCACTTCGCATGTATTATGCATATTGTAATGTCAACTCATAATTAACGCCTGGTTAACTGAAAGAGAAGGCTGAAGGCAATAAGTTTACTATGCGTAAATAAATAAATAAATAACAGTAGGGTCATCAGCACGCATTCCTTCTGAAGTGCATTTATTCACGGAAATTTGTAACGAATTATTCCTCTTGCACTGTCGTTTCTGCGTAATTTAAATCATCTGGCCACACTGACGACAACCTCACTGTACATTTACTCCTTTGTGAAATCTAATTCAATAATCAGTCACAGTTCTAAACCTACAATTACCTTAATAAATGCAACACTAAAAGGAGTAATTACTTTAAATACCCATCAATGAGCGTTGGCGCGGTGCATTTAAGTCTCAGTGCCATAGGAGAAAAAGGTAACTTATTATTGTAGTATTGTAATAGGCAGGCATGTAAGTAGTCAGCATGTTGCACTATGTTTCACTGAGGATAACTGTTACAATAATGTACTAACTGATTAATCAGATGTCGTAGTGATAGATCACAAATAAGATCCATTGAAAATCCAGATAACGAATTAACGGATAAGGTGTCCCTTTCTTTGCGTTCTTACCCGTCCCTTCAATTCTTTATTTATCAGTGACTTCATATTCAGTCATTACGCCGCTAAAGCACTGAACAAGAGTATACCACCTTTAATTGATTTTCACCTGTCTGCCACCAAATACACAACGCAATATAGTTCTCAAAGTGGAGACCACATCTGCCTCAGAAAGGGCTAGGGCGTGTCATCGAACTTTGGTCGCTCAGTATTTTTAGATGATGGCAGCGAAAACCTCGTTTTAAATATTGGATACAGAAGACTAAAAAAATCCACATAATTGCTATAATTTATAGAAAGGTGAGTCCTTCCTCCATTATTGCGTACCGTACGAATAGTTTGTTATTTGCCGAAGGCGATATAAGTGCCTTAATCACTATACAATCTCTTTTGACATACACGAAATCTTTAACTGCATACTACCCCTGACTGCAGCCAGTCAAAATGTCGCACGTTGTTTCATTTACAAGATTATTGCTCCCTATAAAACCATTTAGCATATTATGCACTTCTTTATCACAACATTCAGGATACCTCTATTAATTACAGTCACTGGAAATTCGGAGACGTACTGAGAAATGTATTTAAGAATTTATTACCTCAGTTTCAGGTGACATAGACACCGTGTCTAAGAGTAAAGAAGTAGTGGGATGTGTTCATGTCAGACGAGCAGCAGGTCAAGCAAGTGAAAGGCTTTCGCATGGTTCTGGAGACGTGATATACCTCGCAACGTACTTATGACGTCAGTTTAACAAGAAATGATTGCAAAATACCTGCACCGATTCTCTGGAAGAATGGAAAAATTGGTAGAAGTCCATCTCGTGGAAGATAATTTTTTGAAATTCTGAAGGTAGCTAGTGTAAAATACAGAGCAAAGGTTATAAATGAATTGCGCAGAAACCAGACGGCAGTTATAAGAATCGAAGGGCGTGAAAGGGAAGTAGTAGTTGAAAAGGGAGTGAGCAGGTCTGTAGCCTATCCCCGATGTCATTCAGTCTGTGCATCGAGCAAGTAGTAAAGAAAACCAAAGAAAAACTTGGAGAAGGAATTAAAGTTCAGGGAGAAGAAATAAAAATTTTGAGGTCGTTCTGTTGGAGACAGCAAGGAACTTGGAGAGCAGTTGGAGAGAATGGACAGAGTCTTGAAAGTAGGATTTAAGACGAACATCAGCTAAAGTAATACAAGTGTAATGGGCTGTGGTCGAGTTAAATCAGCTGACGCTGATGGAATTAGATTAGGAAACTGGACACTAAAAGTAGTAGACGGGTTTTGATATTTGGGAAGTAAAATAACTGATGATGGTCGAGCTAGAGAGGATATTAAATGTAGCCGGCCGGAGTGGCCGAGCGGTTCTAGGCGCTACAGTCTGGAACCGCGCGACGGCTACGGTCGCAGGTTCGAATCCTGCCTCGGGCATGGATGTGTGTGATGTCCTTAGGTTAGTTAGGTTTAAGTAGTTCTAAGTTCTAGGGGACTGATGACCTCAGAAGTTAAGTCCCATAGTGCTCAGAGCCATTTGAACCATTTTTTTTATATAAAATGTAGGCTGGCAACGGTGACAAAAGCATTTCCGAAGAAGAGCAATTTGTTAACATCGAATATAAATTTAAATGTTAGGAAGTCTTTCTGGAAGGTATTTGACTGGAGTGTAGTCTTTTACGGAAGTGAAATGTGGACAACAAGTGTTTCAGACAAGAAGAGAAGCCTTTTAAATGTGATACCACAGGAGAATGTTGATGTTGAGATGTGTAACTTGCATGACCAATGAGAAAATACTGAATAGAATTGGGGAGAATATAAATATGTGGCATAACTTGTTTGAAAGAACGGATCGATCGAGGGACACATTCTGAGACATCAAGGGATCACCAGTTTAGTATCGGAGGTGCGTTTGTCGTTAGAGACCAACAGACGAATACAGTAAGAAGCTTCAAATGTGTTTAGGTTCAGTAGTTATTTGGAGATGAAGAGGTTTGCACAGAATGCAGTAGCGTGGAGTGCTACATCAAACAAGTGTTCGGACTAAAGACCACAACAACATTGGGATTCCAGTCGAGTGCGTGGAATGCATATCAGATTGAACTAACTTATATATCGACGTACATCGACCGTATGAAAAGAAAGGCTATCCAGCAACCTCGGACTTATTTGGTTTGGGGGAGAGCTTAGAAAAAATGTTGAAGTTTGAAACATTTGAACAGACAAGTTACTTAATATCTGACAGAAACCTTCCCAAAAAATTCAAAGATTGGTAGCTTCACGTTCCATTCTGTGTATGATTAATCATAACGATGTGGAGCCAGTGATTATACATTCGCATTAAACATTCAACTGTAAATATGGATACATGCTGACCATTTGCAAGGTCTTTTTTCTTAAAAAAAAGGTGTAAACTAATAATTCCTGCGCACCGCTCTGAATAGCAGGAGTAGTCAGGGAGAAGCTGTTCACTTTTTGCTGTCTGTCAGACTTTTATGCCACTGGGAAACTGATCAAAAATTTTAGTTTTTACATTATGCATCAATTTTTGTGCTAAATAAAAAATTAATACGATGTAATTAAGGCCTCTTTTCTTCTGATATCGTCATCATGTACATCATTGTTCTTCTTTAGAAAATTTACAACATACCTCACGAGGGAATAAATATACGGCAAGACAGTAGTGGAATTGCTAAATTTCTAAACAAATGTCTGGAGGTTCATCTAGTGTAAGCACCACATATTATTCTTACAACATTTTTATGAGCAATGAAGACTTGCTTTCCAAAAGATCAGCTACTCCAGATCGTTATTCCATACGATGTTATTGAATGAAAATACCGAAAACCGATCAGGTTACTGACTTGTCTCTCACTAAGATTTGCAATGATTCGAAGTGCAAATTTGGCTGATCCACTTTGTTTTAGGAGTTCCAAAATGTCTTTTCTTTTTCCAGTTACATTCTCAGTTCTACACCTACATCTGCATCTACATCTGCATCTACATCCATACTCCACAAGCTACCTGACGGTGTCTGGCGGAGGGTACCTTGAGTACCTCTATCGGTTCTCCCTTCTATTCCAGTCTCGTATTGTTCGTGGAAAGAAGGATTGTCGGTATGCTTCTGTGTGGGCTCTAATCTCTCTGATTTTATCCTCATGGTCTCTTCGCGAGATATACGTAGGATGGAGCAATATACTGCTTGACTCTTCGGTGAAGGTATGTTATCGAAACTTCAACAGAAGCCCGTACCGAGCTACTGAGCGTCTCTCCTGCAGAGTCTTCCACTGGAGTTTATCTATCATCTCCGTAACGCTTTCGCGATAACTAAATGATCCTGTAACGAAGCGCGCTGCTCTCCGTTGGATCTTCTCTATCTCTTCTATCAACCCTATCTGGTACGGATCCCACACTGCTGAGCAGTATTCAAGCAGTGGGCGAAAAAGCGTACTGTAACCTACTTCCTTTGTTTTCGGATTGCATTTCCTTAGGAATCTTCCAATGAATCTCAGTCTGGCATCTTCTTTACCAACGATCAACTTTATATGATCATTCCATTTTAAATCACTCCTAATGCGTACTCCCAGATAATTTATGGAATTAACTGCTTCCAGTTGCTGACCTGCTATTTTGTAGCTAAATGATAAGAGATCTATCTTTCTATGTATTCGCAGCACATTGCACTTGTCTACATTGAGATTCAATTGCCATTCCCTGCACCATGCGTCAATTCGCTGCAGATCCTCCTGCATTTCAGTACAATTTTCCATTGTTACAACCTCTCGAAATACCACAGCATCATCTGCAAAAAAGCCTCAGTGATCTTCCGATGTCATCCACAAGGTCATTTATGTATATCGTGAATAGCAACGGTCCTACGACACTCCCCTGCTGCACACCTGAAATCACTCTTACTTCGGAAGACTTCTCTCCATTGAGAATGACAGTTATATAGACACCTAATGATTTGAATTTGATTCCTTATTTCTTACTTATCATTGGTGATATACCACTACATGTGCAGAAGTGGAAATGATGTCTTTTTCTGACACTGAGAGTGAGAGCATTCGCAGAAAATATCTCAATAATACTTTAAAGAAAATTATTTATAAGTTATTCTTTTGTTTATACTTCTAGTGTCATTCACAAAAAGAACGATTTCCTCCACCCTCATAAGAGAAGTTCTGCTGCTTACAGTGGTTGAATTATTAGCTATAAAAGCAAAACAAGGATAATGGAATGTAGTCTAATTAAGTCGGGTGATGCTGAGGGAATTAGATTAGGAAATGAGGCACTTAAAGTAGTAAAGGAGTTTTGCTATTTGGGGAGCAAAATAACTGATGATGGTCGAAGTAGAGAGGATATAAAATGTAGGCTGGCAATGGCAAGGAAAGCGTTTCTGAAGAAGAGAAATTTGTTAACATCCAGTATTGATTTAAGTGTCAGGAAGTCATTTCTGAAAGTATTCGTATGGAGTGTAGCCATGTATGGAAGTGAAACATGGACGATAAATAGTTTGGACAAGAAGAGAATAGAAGCTTTCGAAATGTGGTGCTACAGAAGAATGCTGAAGATTAGATGGGTAGATCACATAACTAATGAGGAGGTATTGAATAGGATTGGGGAGGAGAGAAGTTTGTGGCACAACTTGACCAGAAGAAGGGATCGGTTGGTAGGACATGTTCTGAGGCATCAAGGGATCACCAATTTAGTATTGGAGGGCAGCGTGGAGGGTAAAAATCGTAGAGGGAGACCAAGAGATGAATACACTAAGCAGATTCAGAAGGATGTAGGTTGCAGTAGGTACTGGGAGATGAAAAAGCTTGCACAGGATAGAGTAGCATGGAGAGCTGCATCAAACCAGTCTCAGGACTGAAGACCACAACAACAACAACAACAACTTTCACCATTTTTTTACTTACATATAACACTATCCATAGGTGGGCTAAACCATCAGTTCCACAATCCCTCAGTTTGTCTAGGAAATATTGTCGTTCACACAGTCAAATGCCTTAGGTTGTCACAGAAAATAGCAACTGCAGCTAGTATGTTATTGCCGGCCGAAGTGGCCGCGCGGTTCTGGCGCTGCAGTCTGGAACCGCGAGACCGCTACGGTCGCAGGTTCGAATCCTGCCTCGGGCATGGATGTGTGTGATGTCCTTAGGTTAGTTAGGTTTAACTAGTTCTAAGTTCTAGGGGACTAATGACCTCAGCAGTTGAGTCCCATAGTGCTCAGAGCCATTTGAACCATTTTTTTCGAATGTTATTTAATGCTTGTAAAATTGTTTGAGCGAATGTGCAATGGCATTCACAATTGAGTATCTCTCGAAATCAAAACTGATATTTACTGAGGCTATCACTGTTGCACAGGAGAATGCTATTCTACACACATCAAAAAAAGTTTTGCATCACCCCGGTTCCCAGAACTACTGAAGACAGACGTTGACTGTGGATATCGTATCACAGACACAGTCCCTTTGACTGTTCGGAGATGTCACTAAACCCTCCCAAAGATGTAAACAACCATGCATGAGCAGCGCCTATTAGACAGACGTCCGCCCCTGGTAGCTGAGTGATCAGTCTGCCTTCGGCAGGGCAACAGAGCGGACGCGTCCGTGTTGACTTCGTGCGGAGCGCGAGCTCGCTTTGTTTACATTCTGACGGCCGTTGCTTAAGTGCCGGCTTACCTTGTACGTTCCATGGCGAACCGTTACCGTAAATCAACACTCCGATTTACTTTCTGCAACGATTATGCCCGACCCAAAGCACTCGAGGTGGAGCGTTTTCTGCGAGAGGAAGTGAAGATCCTGGCGACCGATATTATCGGCATACATTTGTCAATCGTGAGCAGCACGGTCTATGTGAAAATCATTAACGACGCGGCGTGCGAACGCATACTACGTGAGACCAGACAGGGGCTCCGCTTCTGTCATGCTGATGGCAATGTGGGGGAGTTAACCGTCGACCACGCAGGCTTAGGTATGCGAACGATACGCATTTTCGAATTGCCATTCGAACTTCCTGTTGAGGAAGTCGTCGCGGCAGTACGCCCATACGGCACAGTCCACGGCCACACTGCGGAGAAGTGGACACAGTTTCGGACGTATCCTGTCCTAAACGGGGTCCGACAGGTCACCATTGATCTTCGAAGCCACGTCCCGTCCTACTTACAGATCGGCGGATGCCGTGCCATAATTATATACGACGGCCAGCCTCGGACCTGTTCCGGTGCGGCAAAGAAGGCCACATTAGATCCGAATGCCCACAACGGCGTATTACGCAACTTCCAGCTGCCGAAGAACCACCCATGTCGCAACCTACAGTGCTACCGGTGACCTACGCCGCTGCTCTAGCTTCTCCTACCGCTTTGCAACGTCGCCCGGTCACCACGAACGACGCCACCAACGAGCCCAACCAGACACCGACGGAGAGCGCCTCGGACGGCCCGCCGCCTCGGCCGGCCACCGACGCCGCTCAGAAGATGCCGGCGCAACCGGACGCTGACCCTGACATCGGAAACACGATGGAGATCGACTAGCTCATCGTGCCTACAGCGGCCTTTCTGCCAGAACGACGCGACTCCCTTCCGTCTTCGGACACGGAGGGTCGCACAAGGAAACAACGTTCTCCGAAACGTCGCAAGCGAAGACGTCGCACAGTTTCCGGCCAAGAGGAGACGTTACAAGTCAAGGAGGACGCAACCGTCGACCAGCACGAGGCCTCAGAACACGCTACTGCTGACGAAGACGTTATGAGCGCGGAGACATCTATCGGTGTGCCTGCGCCCCGTGCTGACGCTGAACTAACGCACCATTACAACAGCTTCTGCAGACAAAATGGAAGATACAGCAGTGTCCGCTTCCACTGCGTGGCACGAGGAGGAGGTCGAGGGGCAGGACCCGCTACGGGACCCTGCGCCGTCACGGCTGCACCACTAATCATACTCTCCCCAGACTCCCCTGCGGGCCAGCGGGATAACGTTCCGCTGCGACGCCCACGCCCTAGCACGGACAGCGGAGTGGACCAGCCTCCAGCAATCCGACACCAGGTCTACCGGATAGCAACCATCAACACCAACAACATCCGTTCCAGGGTGAAAATCCGCCTTATGCAGGAGATGTTCTGGGCTTCGGATATTGATTTCGCCCTTCTGCAGGAAGTTTACTTAGCTAGTCTCCCGGATATCAATGGCTATACCGCCTATGCCTCCGCGAGTGATCCTATGGGCCGCGGAGTGGCCATCTACGTCCGCCACGGGATTTCTGTGACCGACGTCGCCTTCCTTCCATCAGCTCGGGGCATGGCACTCACTGCAATGGGGACACGCATCATTAATGTCTACGCTCCCTCAGGCACCGACCGACGGCATGAAAGAGCCCAGTTTTATTCCGAGGAAATCGCTCCCCTGTTTTTAGGGCGTTATGACCATTGGCTACTAGGAGGTGATTTTAACTGCGTTCTGCATCCTAAAGATCAGATTCCCCACTATACTACATGCCAGGAACTACGTATAGTGGTGCGAGACCTCCTGCTTCACGATACCTGGGAAGTTCAACACGGCGACCGTTCTTGCCATACCTTTCCTACCAGTCATTCCGCAAGCCGACTAGACAGGATATATGTCTCACAAACTCTTAGATCTGCGATACGGGGCGCCGAACGCTGGCCACTGGCCTTTTCCGATCATTGCGCTTACATCTGTACGGTCCTCCTTCCACCGCAGTCAGTATGGCGCAGCCGTCCGCCATGGAAACTCAATACTTCACACTTGCATGACCTGGCATGTCGCCAACAAGTCACTGAAACGTGGACAGCCGGCGAACGACGCCTTCCCCGCTACCACTCGACATTGACATGGTGGTTGGACTGCGCCAAGCCGGTGATCCGTAGGACACTGATGAGATACGGGAAGGACATGGCAGACTGGCATCGTATTTCTGTTATGCGATTCTCCGAGATCTGGACGCTCAACCGCCAACCTTGGACAACCAGTTGGAACGGCAAAGAACTAAGGCGAAGATAATTGCACTGGCACGCCGGAAACTGCAAGGGGTCGTGATACGGACGCGACGCCACGATCACGCGGATTTAGGAATTCCATCTATGCATCATATAGTGTCCGACAAACGACGGCGTCGTCGACAGATCATCAGCACTCTGACCACGCCTCATGGCACGCAGGTGACCACTCAGAATGACATCGTCCACGCATTTGTCGAGCACTACCGTCGTACTTATAGTGAAGAAGACGCTGAAACTGCAGCAGACGACTCCATTTTGCATTACATCACGCGCACCCTCCCCCACACGGAGGCGGATGCTTTGACAGTGGCGGTCACGCTAGACGAAGTCAACAACGTAATCGCCAAGGGTGCTGTCAACAGATCGCCCGGCATTGACGGCTTACCGATTGAGTTTTACCGTACCTTTCGGGACCTCATGGCACCACGGTGGACGACTATGTATCAAGAACTGATGACATCTGACCAAGCAATCCCACCCGCTTTTGCTGAGGGCATCATCATACCGGTCCAGAAACCAGCCCGTGGTTCGATGGTCACGAGCTACAGACCGCTCACCCTACTCAATGCCGATTACAAGATTTTCGCGCGCTTACTGGCAATGCGACTCCGAACAATACTCCCTCATATCCTCTCACCAGAGCAAACGACGCCTGGAGGACAGGTTAACATACAGACTGCCACAGGGGAATGCTGCGACTTAACTGCGATGGCGGCGGCTTGCAGGCTCCGTACAGCGGTCGTCACTATAGACTTCGACAGCGCCTTCGATAAAGTGCGTCATCGTTTCCTGTTTTCGGTGGCAGCCCGAATGGGCATCCCCCCTCCGATTCTCGACGTCATCCGGCGTCTTTACGACAGTGTCAGTTCATGTGTCCAAGTCAATGGACGTTTAGCAGGGCCGGTACCTATCTGCCGTTCGATACGGCAGGGGTGCCCCCTCTCTACCATTCTGTATGCCATTGCCCTTGAGCCCCTTATTGGTGGCTTCACAACCAAGCTCTCTGGCCTCACCCTACGCCCACACACTTTTCGCTGTCGGGCATATGCTGATGACCTCCTCCTCCTCATTCGCTCCGGCTCTGAGATTCGAGAAGTCCTCGAACTGATTACCCGTTATGGGGCTGCCGCTGGCAGTGTCATGAATGTCACCAAATCTTCTGCAATGCACATTGGACGAGGCATCCAGGAGGGTGAAGTGGCACCCCTGCCGCTTGTGCGGACTTTCCGGTACCTGGGCATTACCTTTACCCCCACGGTCACACGCACAGCGGCAACGAATTTCCGTCGCCTGTTACACGTCATCCGCAACGACGTCCGTCAGAACCTCTTGCGCCGCCAGGACACACTTCAACGGGTTGAGTTTCTTAATCTTCATGTGGCATCAAAATTGGTTCACATCGCGCAAGTTCTCCCTCTGCCAACTGCAATTGGGCGCAACCTTCAGGCGGCTTTTGGCTATTATCTCACGGCTGGTTCAATGTTTAAATTCCGTTATGAGGCACTTACCCTGCCCTCACGGTATGGTGGCGTCGAGCTCGTCAGCCTTGTACATGAGTACCATGAGAAAACAGTGGATGGGCCAGGGTACATCTCTAACACGCAGCTTGCTTGAGGTCCTCCTACCTGCTGCCACCTCACCACCGGTGTCTGTCGGCCATATCGTGCCTCATTTGTCCCATATTTCGGCCTTTTTCGTCGACTACAGTTACATACATACCAGTCTCCCAGATACGCGCCCACCCAGGACTAAGGGTTTTTACAGCCTGTTGCTGCGCTGTGTTCCCCGGAATGTGATGGAGACCAAACATCCCTCCATCCAGTGGCCTTAGTGTGGACTACCGTCCACCAGCCCTTCCTCCATACGAACGTCCGGGCACTGTGGTATCTCATAGTCAACAGGAAATTTGCCACGAAGCAGCGCCTGCACGACATTGGCTTGTCAGAATCCCCTCTTTGTCTCCGTTGCCAGCAACTGGACACTGATGAACACCGTCTGACATGCGCCTCATCGCAAGATGTATGGCGCTTCGTGCAGCAAATGATTGCCTGCTATCTCCGGGTGCCACCAGACACAATCGAACCTCGAATGTTTTTATACCGGGAGGACAGACATTTTCCCGCCGCCAAATGTCATGCTCTTACGTGGGTCAAAGGGTGGGCGGTCGCTTATCTCTTTCATGAGGGACCTAAATCCCGCCTCGACTTCTGGACCTATTTAGGAACAGATCATGCAGCTCTAGAAAACATGCCATGTTACCGAACATTATTTAAAAAAAAAATTCTTTATTATCAAACCATTATAATTATACAAATCAACCCACTTCCTTAATTCATTAGTGGGTCCTAGCAGTTATACATTTATATAAATTTTGCAGCTAGTTTAGTTTTAGTATGTGAGCTACTTATTAGTACAACAATGGGCATCTATTATCTACATATACTGTTTATACCTACTTCCTATAACTAATTTAATTTATGTATGTATCCTGCAGCGTCACATGTGTGCCAGTGAGGATATAAACCTACTTTCATATGCCGTGCTCTTCGAGCTAATCCCGAAGAGCATGCCCCTGGCACTGGGCAGACCTCGATGTTAAATTCGCTGCAGTCCCTATCTTAATTTCCTATAACTAAGTCCTAGAAACTAACTTAACCTACGTCATGTTTGGTGTGTGTCGCAATCGGTGGTTGTTCCCTACTCCCCCTAGTCCTGCACGTGGCGGATTCCAACTTAGATGTAGTCGGCCAGTCCACGCACAGGCGGCATGGGAATAGGGCTTTTAGACGCAATCGGTGGTTATTGTCGTTATTTAGTGTATCTCGCCTAAATAGTCAAATAGAACTTTTCGAGATACCTCGTTTGCCAAGGTGTTTAAAGTCTGAAAGGTTTCCTCTCGTCTGAGTAGTTGGTATGTGTCTCGGTTGGGTAGTCTGTCTCGTAGTGTGTTTTCGATATCATTGAAGAGGGGACATTCGTAAACTACATGCTCGGGTGTACCTTCCGGATCGCCACAGTCGCACGCTGGTGTTGTCCTCTTCCCAAATCGACATAAATAAGTCGGGTAGGGTCCATGGCCAGTGATACCGAACATTATTTGCTAACTATCTTCGAGCGGTCTTTGTTAGACCTCCACTGAGTTGGGGGGTGCCTGGGTCAGAGGTCACCTACCCCTCCTCCCCCGGCGGTGTCTGAGTTTCAACCGCCTACGATCTATTCTACTTCTGACCTCCGCGGATGGGAGAGCGCGTCGCAGATTGCGCGGATTTTATTTCTTTTTGCTTTTCCTTTTTCCTTTCTTTTTCTTTAACCAGAATTTATATTTCTTTTCTCTTTCGCCGATGTGTTCACATAATTTCATGATATTAGTGAATATTACAAAAACACATGCAAATAAATAAATAACAACGCCTTCCACTACTGTTGATTCCTGTGTCTCCCATTTCCCTAAGCACCGCAGGCTCGGTGGTGGTGAGGAGGACACTGTGGCCAGGCCTCGGGTTTCGACCCCTGCCCACTTTGCCCCCCGAGCTGCCACCGGTCCACTACAAATATTTAAAAAAATAAACAAAAGAAAAAAAACAAAAAAAAGACAAAAAGATGGTAGAGCACTTAAAAAAAGATGGATAAAAAAGTGATCAGCGCGCCGGAATGTCATAGCTAACGGCCCGGGTTCGATTCCCGGCTGGGTCGGAAATTTTCTCCGCACAGGAAATGTGTGTTGTCTTGTCCTTATCATCATCATTTTATCCCCATCGACACGCAAGTCACCGAAATGGTGTCAACTAGAAAGACTTGCACCAGGCGACCGGTCTACCCGACGGGAGGCCCTAGCCACACGGAATTTCTATTAGACAGAGGAGGTCCTACAGCCGATCATTTTCAGTCATTCCACCAGGAAGGAGGCACACGGTTCGTGTTGTCTGTAGTTCAACCATGCCTAGATGGTCAATACCAAGGTTCGATCGCGTCCGCATTGCTACTTTGTGCCAGGAACTGCTCCCAACAAGGGAAGTGTGCAGGCGCCTTGGAGTGAACCAAAGCAATGTTGTTCGGACATGGAGGAGATACAGAGGCACAGGAACTCTCGATGACATGCCTCGCTCAGACCGCCCAAGGGCTACTACTGCAGTGGATGACCGCTACCTACGGATTATGGCTTGGAGGAAGCCTGACAGCAACGCCAGCATGTTGAATAATGCTTTTCGTGCAGCCAGTGGCATCGTGTTATGTCTCAAATAGTGCGCAATAGGCTGCACGATGAGCAACTTCACCCCCGACATCCATGGCAAGGTCCATCTTTGCAACCACGACGCCATGCAGCGTGGTACAAATGGACCGAACAACATGCCGAACGGACCGCTCAGGATTCGCATCACGTTCTCTTCACGTATGACTGTCGCATGTGTGTTCAACCAGACAATCGTCGGAGACGTGTCTGAAGGCAACCTGGTCAGGATGAACGCCTTAGGCACACTGTCCAATGAGTGCAGCAAGGAGGAGGTTCCCTGTTGTTTTGGGGTGGCATTATGTGGGGCCGACGTACACCGCTGGTGGTCATGGATGGCGCCACAACGGCTTTACGATATGTGAATGGCATCCTCCGACCGATAGTGCAATCATATCAGCAGCATATTAGGGAGGCATTCGTCTTCATGGTCGACAACTCGTGGCCGCTCCGTGCACATCTTGTGAATGACTTCCTTCGAGATAATGACACTGCTTGACTGGAGTGGCCAGCATGTTCTCCAGACATGAACAATATGTAACATGCCTGGGATAGATTGAAATGTGCTGTTTATGGACGACGTGACTCACCAACCACTTTGAGGGACCTGCGCCGAATCGCCATTGAGGAGTGGGACAATCTGGACCAACAGTACTTGATTAACTTTTGGATAGTATGCCACGACGAATACAGGCATGCATCACTGTAAGAGGACGTGTTACTAGGTATTATATGTACTGGTGTGTACAGCAGTCAGGAGCACCACCTCTGAAGGTCTCGCTATATGGTGGTACAACATACAATGAGTGGTTTTCATGAGCAATAAATAGGGCGGAAATGATGTTTATGTTGATCTCTATTCCAATTTTCTGTGCAGGTTCCGGAACTCTTGGAAACGAGGTTATACAATACTTTTTTTGGTGTGTGTAGAATACATTTTGGAAAATGCCGGTAGTGACTGACATATCCTCTACCACCTTCATTATGGAGGTATTTAACAATAGCACGTTTCAGTCTCTCTGAAAAAGAGGTTCTGAGTTAGTGATGCTTTGCATATTTCAGAGAAGACTGTGCTTAATATATGGGAACAAGTCTTTAGTAATCTGTTAGAAACACCATCAAATTCAGATGAACTCATATTTTGAGAGAATATATATATATATATATATATATATATATATATATATATATATATATATATATATATATATTAATTTCAGAAGGAGAAGTTGGTGGGACATTCATTTGACTGAATTTTATACAATGTCCTTTCTCAATCTACTGCTCTAAGCTTTCTCATGAAATGTTTGTCTCTGTGTTTTCTACTACATTTAATTAATGATTATTAAATATATCTGCTACCTGTGACTGATCATTTATAGCCTTCCATTTAAGTCAATAGCGATGTTATCCTGTTCCATGATTTGTTGTCGTGTCTCTCGTTGTCAAATTTAGTAGTGCTTTAATTCCTCCAGAGATCCGTGGTTCTATTAAATGGCTGTAATAGCCTTTTTGAATAGCTTATGTGGAAAACTGTATTAATGGAACGTATTGAATTTTGTACCAGCATTAAGTCCATTACAAATTTCATTCTAGGTCATCTCTTATAAACTGTTCGTAAAAACATTTGTGTTGGTGCCATTAATTATTCTAACTGATTTCTACTGAGGAGTGGAAGGCACTACCTTATTTATCAAAACTAATTCTGCATCATGATCAATGAGAGCTTTTGCTACTGGGTACACAGTTATTTTCTTGGTTTGAGCTTCATCAAAGAATTAGTTATCAATTACATTCCTACTATCTTTATTAACCCAGTATGGAAACTTACTCAGGTCAAACTGTAGGATCCAAATAAGATTTCCAGATCATTTTTCCTGTTATAATCCTTTAGAAAATATACAGTGAAATCACCACTGCTGTCTGACAGACAGCATATGCCTGATAAGCAGTTCAAAATTTCACTTTGGGGATCTGCATATGGTTACAATCAAAAGCAAACTAATTTTCAATCTTAATTCACAACGTCACAATTGCATGTGCTGATCACTACAAAATATACTTTTTTCAATGTTTTGTAACGTATGTTCTGTGTTAACATATGTAGCAACCTTTTCCCACAATAGTTTTACAAGAGTGAGATGCTAAAGTGTAACATTTTATATTAACTTCCGTAACCCTATGGTTATGTGGTGTTCAGACAGGCACAGGATGTCTGTCTTTTGAGATTTCTCTAATTTTCAAAACAGACGAAAATCTCTAGTACTTTGTTGCTCACTACTATTATATTCTGATCAAAGAACCTGACCTTACTTTTCTGCGCATTCGTAAGCATTTTGTTGGGCTCTTTGTTTTTTTTTTTAACTTCTTCCACAACGGGGTGCCTGTTTCCTGAGTCTAACCGAAAAAGGTACCAATCCTGCACTAAAGTGCGTGTCATTTATGTTGGCGGCCGAGTTTAGGTTCGTTCTGCGCATCTGACGTCAAAAAATACAGCCAGCCAATGAACAGAGAACGACGTTGCCAGATGTCGACTGCAGAGCAGAGTACGGACGAGTGTCTTCAGTTTTAGAAACGTTCAGTTATAAATAAAGTAATAGAACAAAAGCAGTGTCTTGATAGCAGACTTTGTTTTTTGAAAGTTTGGAAAAAAAATTCTTTATACCAATTGCTTCATTTTCTATTAATTAATTAAACCAAACAAGCAATAAGACTCTTAATTCAGGCGATAGCAAGGAAAGGTGTTTGTATCAATTTCACGAACCGCTTTTTCGCAATAAAGAACAGCGGTAATTGTTTATTTCCTATTGTTCTTTGACAAAGTGCGAGTAATTCATAGGCATACCAACAGTGTTTGTCAGAATTTTGCGTGACCAGTTAGATTCCTTATGGAGAGGCATTGCAGCACGAGCTGCGCTAGCGTAACGGTTAAGGCGTTGCTTCAGTAAGCGATAGATAAATAGTTCAAACCTTGTGCGATACTAAATATTTTCTTTATTTAAAAACAATATCGAAATGTCTTACTTCACGAATTTTATTCGTTTGAATGCAATTTTTTGAAATTTCTAGTGCTTTGTCTCTTCATTAACCCTTTCGCTGCTGCAGTCACGTGCTCCCCGCATTCCGCGCTGTGCGCGATTTTGTCATCACTGCACTGCTCGCCTGTGCAGACACATGGTGTTCCCACTGCTTTGACACACTTATCATTCGATTTCACAAAAACTATTTGGCCCAAAAATTAGATTTTTACACATCTACTTGACTGATACCTTCCCCCCACAAATGCCTTAATTTTGTTTCGATGTTCAACCCAGTTATTGTGCAGCATTAAATGTAGTAAATCATTGCACGAAATTTTGAAGAGTTTGCAGAGGTAAAAGTCCATAGCGTATACTTTCCGTATGGTCGATTTTAGTTGCCACAATGTTGAGAATGAAATGTGGACAAGGTACCGAAATTTCATATAAAATTTACTTTATAACAATATCTCATTTAATTTAAGTACCACATAGGTGTCGTATGTAATATTGAGAAATATTCTGACTTTCGCGACTGTAATAAAAGTTTTATTTACACCGGGCGCGTTTGGCTTTATTTTAAAGCACTTCAGTCAGTCAATGGAAGTGGGGGGAAGGTATCAGTCAAGAAGATGTGTAAAAATCTAATTTTTGGGCCAAACAGTTTTTGTGAAATCGAATGATAAGAGTGTCAAAGCAGTCAGAAACACCATGCGTCAGAACAGGCGAGCAGTGCAGTGACAAAATCGCGCACAGCGCGGAATGCGGGGAGCACGTCTCTGTAGCAGCGAAAGGGTTAATTCGGCCGTGGTGGCTTTACTTCATAAACTGCGCACTCCCCCCTAAGCGTAAGCTTGCGAACTATACTATACTATGGCGCTGCTTCTATTGGCGCGTGCGTCGTGTGCAACTGGCAACGCAGCAATCTCCCGCGTCTGGACGGGCATGCGCGAGCCGCCAAGATAAAAGAATTCAGCTATAGTAACCACAATTATCCTAGTTTGTGCGATTTCCGTACATTTTCTGCGGGAAGCTTAGCCAACCGATCTTTCCGTCTCTTACTGAGGTACAGATAACGTCTACACTGATAAGCCAAGACATTATGAGGACTGCCCTTCGCGAGGTTGTATGCTGCGTAGTTGCGCTGAGGGCACGTGACGACGTAAGAGAAGTGTATGAGCGGAGCACAGACGAATGGGGAATCATTCTAAGCGGCGCAAATGGGGAAATCCGTCAACTCAAGTGACTCTGACAAAAGCTAGATTGTCGTGGCCCAGTGCCTGGGAGCGAGCGTCTCGGAAACGGCGAAGCTTGTAACAACAACAACTGTACATATAATAATTTTTTCTTCTGATTTTCGATAAATTAGTGTAAGCGATGTTCTGATTTCATTTCTTTTTTCTTTTCATGTCATTACGTTAAAGAAACTGTAAACAATTTTCGATGTGAATATTAATGTTTATGTCAAATTGCAAGCAATATTATAACAAAATGGAAATGTAAGAAATGTTGAAACTGTTGTAAGATGTTAAAGTTGTAATTGTGCGCCTGGTCTATACGTCGGAAGTTCCATGCGGCTTTTCGCGGATGATGCTCTAGTATACAGAGAAGTTGCAGCATTAGAAAATTGTAGCGAAATGCAGGAAGATCTGCAGCGGATAGGCACTTGGTGCAGGGAGTGGCAACTGACCCTTAACATAGACAAATGTAATGTATTGCGAATACATAGAAAGAAGGATCCTTTATTGTATGATTATATGATAGCGGAACAAACACTGGTAGCAGTTACTTCTGTAAAATATCTGGGAGTATGCGTGCGGAACGATTTGAAGTGGAATGATCATATAAAATTAATTGTTGGTAAGGCGGGTACCAGGTTGAGATTCATTGGGAGAGTGCTTAGAAAATGTAGTCCATCAACAAAGGAGGTGGCTTACAAAACACTCGTTCGACCTATACTTGAGTATTGCTCATCAGTGTGGGATCCGTACCAGATCGGTCTGACCGAGGAGATAGAGAAGATCCAAAGAAGAGCGGCGCGTTTCGTCACAGGGTTATTTGGTAACCGTGATAGCGTTACGGAGATGTTTAATAAACTCAAGTGGCAGACTCTGCAAGAGAGGCGCTCTGCATCGCGGTGTAGCTTGCTCGCCAGGTTTCGAGAGGGTGCGTGTCTGGATGAGGTATCGAATATATTGCTTCCCCCTACTTATACCTCCCGAGGAGATCACGAATGTAAAATTAGAGAGATTAGAGCGCGCACGGAGGCTTTCAGATAGTCGTTCTTCCCGCGAACCATACGCGACTGGAACAGGAAAGGGAGGTACTGACAGTGGCACGTAAAGTGCCCTCCGCCACACACCGTTGGGTGGCTTGCGGAGTATAAATGTAGATGTAGATGTAGATGTACGTAGGCAATGTATTAGGATATGTAGAATGCAAAACCTTTGGTGAATACCCTGTCTGTAAGGGAGCGGTAAAAGGTGGATGGCAGGCGAGCGCGGGAAAATGCACACGGGCGCGGCACGGCATAACGGGTTCAGCAGTAGTAGTCGGAGTTGGGCATCGGTCTGAGCAACACGTTCTGGATCGAGGAGGCTCTCCTGGAAAACGTGATTTCGTTGAGCCTCGGATGTGCCGTTTCCGACGCCTATACAGCATGGCAAAATTCCATAGGCACTAAATGGAAAAGAATGGCGACGCTAAGAATAAGCAAAGTGCCGATACATCAAGAGCCATAGCTGTGATTGTATGTGTGCTTTGTGCCTCGCCATCTCGCCGCCCGCCAACTTCCGCATCGATACGAACAGGTTGAATCTTTTAGTACTGTATTCGTGTGGACCAGTGTTACTTTTGTTCCTGACTGTTCAATAACAACTTAACTTTTACCAGAACTGTCCTATCATTTAATTATCCTCATCACTAACCTAGACAGGGTCCTTTCCACATGTTGTGCAATCCGAGTGTCCCGAGATGAAGAATTAAAATTTATGTTAATAATAATTACCTGCAGACCTAGCTATGTTAGAATGATGTTTAAAGAACTTTGTTGTTAATGAAATAATAGACAAATAATATAGGTCTGACAAAGTTGGAAGATAATGTTGAAATTGGTTTAGTAATGAAGTTTAATTAATTTGAGACAAAAATAATGGTAGTTAAATGAGCAGGAAATATGATAAAAAGAGTAGTAATTCATGTATTGGAAATCTTGAGTGCTTAATGCTTTCAATATTTAATAGTTTCAATACAGTGATCATAACAGTTTCAGGGTCCCCCCCCCCCTTTTTTCTTTTCTATTCATTTAAATTCTGAAGTGTACTGAACTGATTTGACCAGCAAAGTTAAAGTCAATATAAAACCAAAATTTATTAATGTTTTACCTTTTTCAAAATTGATATTGTATGTGTGTTTCGAAAGTGCTATTTCTAGGGTAACCTATGCCCGATTTTAATCAGATCAGTAGACAGTACGAAGTTTGTAGTAAACATTATAGTGTATTGTTGTGTATTTATGGCTTGTCCATATTAGTACAGAAAGTGAAATCATTAGTTCAGTAAATTTTCTGGTTCTAAAATTTACCATAGTATGCAGTGTTATAACGTGTTGTTTTGTATGAACGTACTTCAACTTGTACTGGGAAGAAACTCAGTTAATGCCTAATTAGGCTGGCGACCGTATTATTAACAATTTGGTAGCATCTGATGTGTTGTTTCTTGTCCGTCCTAACGTGTAGTTGCACTTCAGACTTGCGTGACGTATCATTGTTGTTACTGAGTGGGTGAAAGTCTGATTTTGCCTCCATTCAGGTACACGCGGTCAACATATATACCAAAATCCTTTCTTATAAGGTGAAGCCCGTTAACTTACCATAGTACACGCTTTAATAAGTATCGTGCGCAGTAGCTAGTGTTACAAGCTGGTCGGCTGTTCGTGTGCTACTATCGTGAGCATCTACGGATAGTGGTGGAAAAGTGCTGTAACCACGAGGAGGCGACAAGAAGTTGCACGTCTATACCCCATCATAGAACATAGGGATCGGAGGCTTCCTCGCTGTGTAAAGCATCTGTGGCAGATGTCACGTCAGAGCACAGTGTCGAACATGGTGTTTCGCAGCAGAGGACCCCCACGTGTTCCCATATTGACCCAACAACATCTCTCATTATCATTATAATGGGCACGGGATCATCAAGTTCGGACCGCGGGTCAGTGGAATGGTGTCGCCTGGTCGGATGAATTCGATTTATTGCCAAACCAAGTCGATGGTCGTGTCCAGATATCTTGTCATGCAGGCGAATGGTTGCTCGAAATATGTAGAGCGTCACGGACGCAGTCTGGTAGTAGAAGTATTCTGTTATGGTGGGACATTAACCTGGACTTCCATGGGACCTGCGGTAGTAATCGAAGGCGCTATGACAGCTGTGGACTACGTGAGCATTATAAGGGGCACCTGTAAATGCTTATGCTTGATGTCTTCCCCAACAGCGATGGCATCTTCCAGCAGGAAAACCGTCCCTGTCACAAGGCCAGAATCGTGGTGCAATGGTTTGACGAGCATGATAGTGAACTCACTCTTTGATCCCTTGATCATCAAATTCGGCTTATCTGAATCCGCTGAAACCCAACTGGGACAATATCGGGCGCCAGTTCTGCGCCGACAAACCAACGGACCGTAAATTACTGGAAGTGTGTCACCCGTGCGTAGGCGTGTGGTGCCACAAACCTCTGGAAACCTATGAAGTTCTTGTCGAATCTATGGCACGCAGAATCACTGCTGAACTGCGTGCCAGAGGTGAACCAAGTAGGTGCTCATATTGTTTTGACTCATCAGTGTAGTATATGTTGATCCCACAATTGTAGCAACGGGTGCTCCACTCATACGATATTTCATTACAGTCAGCGGCAGCCTGCTCAGCTCAGTTTTCAGACGGGTTTCATCAGTGTTCACCCAGGGCTGGTCATGGCACTGTAGGACCTCCACAACAACCACTCTTGTACGTGTAGTTGCCTCTCCTATCTCATTCAGGTCTCCCCCAATCCTGTAACCTCCGTCTTTAGCCAGGCTGTTCCCTGCTCCACCTACTATGATCCTCTCTGCAAAATCGTTACACAAATTCGCTGTGTTCTCTGTTACTCGGCTAAGGTTAGCACTTGGCTTCACAGTATTTAAGAAGTGATACGCTATTCCTAATTTGTCCTATACCATCTGGCCTACACCCCTGCCACGGCTACTATCTAGCAGCAACATACGATTCTTCCTAATTTTCATCCTAATTTCCTTTGATACCGATCTGCACTACCTTTTGTAGAAGTCTGCTGCATCTTAAAATGACCTACAGCTGGATGAGCCTCCTCCCCTCCTACGTCAGGTAACAATAAAAATTTATTAAATACTGCAAGCTCAAAAGTAGTTGAAGAAATGCTCTCCTTTCGCCTATTACCTGTTACCTGTATCCATTTCCCATCGTCTTTTTCCACCTTCAATCTGTCTAGTTCAAAATTTCACGCAATCTAAATGAGCCTGAAGAGCAGAAATTTTTGCGTCCTGGCCAGCGATTCTCTCATCCTCTTTCAGAGCCTACAGTTCCACGGGAAAGCCTCGTTGTCTTCCCCATTCAATTTCGCAGTACCATCGCCCAAATGGAACTCAACCCGCAATCTAAACATATCCTACGGTAACAACGAATCTTATCACGAATTGCGGCACAGATTAGACACTTTAAAATTAAACTGAATCGCGTAATACACTCTCCGGCCTACGAATGTTTGACTTTTTACGGGCTGCAAAAATTAGGCCTACAGTTTTGCGCTTCAGGTGTATGTTACAACGTAAAAAGTTAGTTATTTCCGCTTAAAATTCAACTCAGAACTCACCTTACTTCAGGATATGTTAATTAACTTATTTCCAAGATAATTTAGCTTATAATCACTACCTATCACGAGTATTACTTGATTTTTCCTATAGGTAAAATATAGTTACTACGCGTGATGCGATTTTACGTGATACTTCAAGTAAAAAACCTCAGATGACGAAATTTTTAAATACTCAAATGAAATAGAGATAAAGTAACGATCTTCGGTATAAAATATGACTCACAAATCACTTTTTTCTATGGAGATTGTCTACTTTTCACAAGAAGCATAGGCGTAGTTATAGACGGTCACCAATGCTGAAAAGCCTACCAACAAAGTCCACACCTTTACACATCGCTTCCGTGGGGACAGTGGTGAGAATGTGAGACTGTTAAATACCATCAAAAAAATTAGAAGCTTTTGCGCCCTGTCTCGATTTCACGTTCTGTGCCATCTCAGACTAGTACTCCCACCCAACATCCGCAATTACCTGTTCTATATTTTTCAGTTTCTATCTTATCCTACATTTTTGCCCTCTATGGCACCTTCTGTCACCATTGAAGTTATGCCCAGATGACTTAAAACACGTCCATGTTCCTGCCCCTTCTTCACGTTAACATGCTTTCCTCTCTTACTTTGAGGAGACACTCCACATTTCTTATTATGTCCTAATCGTGCTACCCTTGAAGCACAGAATATGAACAAAATTTCGTTTGTTCCATACGTTTCATCTCAGGAAGCCAGAACGTTAAGTTTGCGCGACTAGTGTGCACATCTAATCGCGTCCGACTTGCACATTCAAGTGACCAACGGGATAAACGGGATGAGTTTCAAATGGCTGTATCTCGGAAACCATTCAGAACAGAGAATATGCTGATCTGAAGTTTTCCATCGCTTCCTCATGTAGGAACCTGAGACAACTTAGAGAATGTGGTTCATTATGAAAAAATTACAATTCTGAGTCAATGTAAAGGTTTTTATTTCAAATACTACCTGTTTCAACGATTGACCCATCACCATCATGTGCAAGTTATCTCTTATATAGCTGATTTGAGTGGCAAGCATTCACGATTCCTTGCAACAGGATGCGAAGTGACCGTGGGTCCATGGGTCATTCGATTCTAGTGTCCAAGGTTCTGGTCGGGATATCTTACACAACGTGTAATAGCTGTATTTGAAGGCCATTACATCTATGACAACCCACTGCTGCGGGCATTTTACGTGAGTAGCAATATACGTGATAGAAAGGACAACCAAGGTTGCCAGTAACAGTTAATTTTAGCGACTGTGAAGGTCACACAATAAATTGTAACAACTAATCTTGCATATTTTCAACAGTGTGATTGAGGACATTGTCGTCTTGGAAATAAAATTCCGCGTTAAGGAACGTTGCCTGCACCATTCTAGCAAATACATATCACTTACCTTCATATCCTGTGCATCCATAGGAACCACTGAAATCTATTGCATGAGTTTGACCACATAGCCAATTAAAGAATCTCTACTTTGCTTCGCAGACGAAATAAACGAGCGATTGTACGATTTCTCGGTCTTCCCTTTCGAAAATACGTCTAAGTAGTCATTACTGTCGTCGATGATCGAAGTTGCATGCTCCTTGCAGCACTGAAGCGTTTGTTATGCAGTGACTTGGTTCGCAGCAGGGTTTGCAAGAGCGGCTCTGAGAAGGTTAGTACATCGGAACACTATTTCAGTTGACACTATGTACTCTAGGCGCATATTATGCTCAGTAGACCATTTGATGTCAGCAGTCTTTTCAATAAAGGGAACAATCTTCTTCAACTCCATTTCTTACAGTAAGATTAGTTTTTCTACCACTGTTCCATTTATCGTTCGAAATTCACCATGAACTTTGTACCCTGTCATGATACGATACATTGGCTGTAGATAACTCTGAAAGATGCTCCACTGATGTTACAGATACATCAACTCAGAGGATGCCTACAACTTACTCTCGCTGGCTATGTGTGGCCTGGTATGATGGTAGAATGAAAAGACGATGACAAAATTACAGGCGCCTCAAAAGACACCCACGTCGAGAGACGCTATAGTGAAGAAAAAATGTCACTACTATGCGGTTGAGTCAGAAAATAACCTCCGTATGTAAGATATTTGAGCTCGAACTAAACAATATGTTAGCTCTACATTGAAAAATTAATTTTATGTGGTACTCTTTTGTTATTTACAAATATTACACTTGTAAGTAGCAAACTGCAATTGGACAGTCTAGAGTAGTTAATTTGAGTGCGACGTTACAATCAATAAATTTGGAGGAGCAGATGTGCCTACTGCAGAAATTTATTTGAAGTACATCATAAATGCTTTTATTTCGTAATGAATTATCCAGTCTGAGCAACAACTAATTGTTAGTACTTACCCTCTGCTCAGTTACTTGATACCTTATTGAGAAGTACTTAAACCAAAACAACAAACATTTTTCCATCATAAATAAAGGATTAAAAACATTTCTGTTAATGATAACCACAATGTTGCTTTCATGGATCTTAACTACTTTAAAGTAAATGAAACATTAGCAGCTGGGTTTTCACACGGACGCTTTACTGCCTGTCATCACCAGGTGGCAAATGATTTGTAGGCTGTCACGTGGGTTGCACCAGAAAGAAGGCAGCATTCGAATGAGACAGCCTTACGCACAGCTATGGCTGAATTTGACTGGACTGGACATCCAACAGCAATGACTCTGATGTCGTCATCACTTACCCTCACGACCAAAGATATGAGAGACCTTCCAAGTGTTTGGATCAAAGTGTACGCCAGTAGGAATACTTCACATTCCATTGCCTCCACTGGTGTTATGCTATGGGCATGGCTTCACTTTTGACTGGCTAGTTCGTCTAGCCTATATAAGCATTTGTTAGAGCTTGTCGTTGCTCTTGAGTAATTCTCTCTTTCCTACATTATAAAACACACACTTTCCAATGAACGGTCCCTCCAATAGCATTCCACAATAATGTTTAGTTTGCCGGTATTAAAGCAAACTCCATGTTCCACTGGATTGCAATGTTTTCGTCTGTTAGACAGAGCTTTGCGCATTATGACCTGAAAGTTGTCTGCTGTTAGACACCATCATGATATGTACTCATGCACACACTGATTGTCACTTGTTCTGTCTCATAGAACCTTAGACACTTATCTATCTGCTAGAGTAACTTACCTTCGAATGGGAACTGCAAGACATGTTACAAAGAAGTTATCTAATGTTGAGGTGCGCCAGTCAATAGAAATGTTTGGCAGGCAGAACTGGTTAGCGTGGGCCGCATGGTCATTGGGAAAAGTGAAGCATTGTGTTCTGCCGCTTGGTGCGGTGAAGGCGTGCCCACCTTTTTAATATCGATGTTGTGTCGTGTGATAAAGAAATAGGAAAATTGAACTGACATTGTTCTAGGTTATGGTGAGACGTTTGCTTGCATGCGTTGCATTTGCGTTGTTTGCTCTGTGGAACATCAGATTTATTTACGCCAGACACTTTGCAGTTTTTTTCAGTGTGGGGGATGTTAGTTCTTTGTTGGAGTTCACAGTTTCGTTAGAAAACGTGTGAATCAATACCAGATGTCTTTTCGGTCATCTGGGCTTAAGAGTACATCATCTCATTGCTTTTCCACTCACTAAATAATACGACGAGAGTTAACACGAATATAAGGTATCTGTCCATGTCTTTTGTACATTCATGTAAACTAAATGATCCATTTAAGAGGACTTGTATGTGAAACTTGGAATTTTATATTCATTTTCTAAACAATATGTGTTCAGTACTTGTATAATATAGGATCCTTAAGAACCTACTTTTTACTCCTCCGACCTTTCCACGTATTCAGTTAAGAGCTACGTTCTCGAACGAACGTCTTTTCGCTTTCACTGTATTTCAAGCAGAGAGAGAATAAACGGCCTTGAGCAGTGGTGGCACTTACTTATTTTTAAACGAAATTTTCAGCTAGCCGGGTAAGTTCGTGCTACAGAGGAACTTCAAAGCACATGGCTGGAGCGACGGGGACGTCTATATTTTCTATCACACTAGCTCAGATCCTTTCAGTTTATTAGGTGTTGTATGTAACAGAGTGAAAACAACTTTACACTGCACGAATTACACAAATGAGGTGTAATTCATAGAAACAGATGGCGAGTAGCTATATGAAATCATTAGCAAGGATTTTGGTTTCAGTTTTGTCTTTGTTTAGCTAATGCGAAGCCGCACTTTAAATATTCCGTTTTGCTTTGAGGTTGTTGCTTGTTACTGCGAAATCTGAAACAAGGTTACGCAGACTGAATTTGTTCATGTATGGGTCAGACTTCATATAAGGTGGCTATTTCAGGGCACTGAAAACTATGGTCATTCTCTCTTATGGATAAAGAGATAAAAGTATCAGGTAGTAAAACACTTTCAACTGTTGATCTTCTGCCTGGATTTGAATTCAGGAAATCTTCTGATAACTAATTTTCATTATTTTGTAAATGGTTCTGTTAGCAGTATGCTCAATGAGCGTTCTGCTATGAAGATTTTTTTATTTGGCAAGCATTCAGATTTTTCTTGGCGCCATTTAACTGCAACTTAGAGTATTTGTAATAGACTAATTAAGAAAGTTTCAATGTGCCATTTATTTGCTTGGGAAAGTCTGTGATATTAATACATGCAGCAGCCAGTTTCACCAGAACGTATGACTGTTTATGAGTGTACTGTTCATTTTATTTCGTCATTGTATGCATTTAAATTCTTTCCTGGCAAGTTTCTGATTAATTACTCAGTTTCACTGTAAATTCTCATTATTCTACATCCATTAGGCGGAGCCGTGTAATAGCTGGAAACATATTGCAGATTCTTTAAAAGTAAGGCTGAGATGATGTGTGATTTTTTTCCAATAGCAGAATAGAATTACTGCTGAGTGCATTTGATGTTGTTCATGCTGGTGATTTTGATATTTTTATTGGGCTACCGACATTCCTATAATTACTTCAGGAGTAATATGTATCTTAGTCATTCAATAATCACTGTAGTACTTGAGGGGACAAAGAGGTATGCGCAATGTATTCTTTAGGAAACGAATCAGTTCAATGAATCTAATTTTTGATATAGCGTCCATGAATTTATGAAGTTCTGATGTGAAGTGCTGGAAGTGCCGTGACTATATAGTTGCAATTTTCTGTGGTCAACTGATAATACTTCTGTCTTTGGCAGATCATCTGCAAACTAGAGTCATTGTGCAAACAGATGAGTGCTTAAGATAAATTCATTTCAATAGAATGTCAAGGAGAAATACGCATTAATTCTGTGCAACTGCTGGGATTCTGAGACGTCACAGCTATGGAAACTGATGATTTCATTTCATGTTATCAATGGTTGGTGATTACTCACATTAGCTGTTGTGATGTATTTTATCAGGTGGCTGATAAGCAGTGTTGCATAAGGCAGGTGATTTATTTTGAGTTACAATTTCCTTTCAATATTGACTTGCTTTCTTGAAACAGGTCTGAATGACTGAAATTGTCTTGATGGTGTGCTGCGAGTTGAGCATCCGGTGATCATACTTTTTTGCTTCATTATACTTCGTGTGTCTGCTATTCTGCAGCCTCAAAAAATACATGAAACGCAAACTACTGCAACGATAGCACCAGTGCTGCTTTTTTGTATGAATAAAATGCATAACGCCTTCAAAATTACCACTGAATATGAAACAGACAAAAGCATTCATTTCATAGCTCTAAAAACATCTGATGTCGATAGCGTTCATAAAATTTGAATATTCTGTAAATCAACCACAAGTGACTATATAATATACAACTTATGGTCCCACACACTTGCACGTAAAACAGCATATTTTCATGCCATGTTAGATCGTGTCATTAGATTTCCCCTTACTAAAGAAAACATGGAGGCATAATTAGATAGAAATAACGATTAAAATCCTGATAGTCAGTAAAACGTACAGAAATAAAATTAGAGCCAAATTTGGAAACTAAAATGATGAAATAGCAATATTGTTAGCAGAAAGAAAGGAGAAAGGAAACTTCATTTTGCTACCATATATGGTAAATATTTCTCAAAAATTAATTAACTCATATTCGTAAGACTAATTTTAAAATTGGATCTTGCACAAAGTATAAGTTAGGAGTGAACCTATCACACAGAGCAGATAAAGTTAAAAAATACGACAATCAGGGATACATAATGTTAAGTGCAGCGACTGTGGCGAGCTCTGCATCAGACATAAGGACGAAAAAATACTGCAGCATACACAGAACACATAAACAAAAGCTAAAATTGCCCTGGCGTAACCACAAGCGCCGGAACGAAGAGGAAGAACGCAAGACCAGAGAAGGCGGTGAGGAAACGTCAGCCCATAGCCCGCTGACAAGGACCTCGCCACACCAGGAGCAACCTCTGCGAGAAGTGAATATAAGACCCGCTCCTGCCAGCCTCGGCCGGACATAGTGAAAAGTATTCACGGAGTATTAGAAAGTCCTAGCAGAGAGTGCTACGAGAACAGTTGTGATTCACAAACTGTGTGACAGACTTGCCCGCACATTGTATGTATCACAGGACTCTGATTTATGTTGCACGTCGCCCATTGCTTGCGACACCTTTGTACATTAAAGTTAAGTATTGTCAAGACGAGTGGGCAAGACACAACAAAAATGACCTCTCCACATTTATTATGCATCTTTCAGAAAATCGTCACCACAGTAAACATAATCACTAATTTTTCCAGTCTGCATAGAGTCACAAAACGAAGCTACATGTACACCTTAGAGCACATTTAAAGATACACACATCTGCCAAAATCCAAAGAATACTTTAAACAAACAAATATAATTTAGAAACACAGAAATTGCGAAGTTTGACAAAATTCTTATTGCTGATAAATAAATCAGAAGAAAAGACAACACTAAATTTTATGTACAATAAAAATCAGTTTTTATCGAAGTGATGAATTTAAAAACAAACAAGTGACAATTATGCACAAATATGACAAAACGGAAATAGATCATAATAGAAATATAACATTTATAATCACATAATGTTTGTAAAAATGACAAATACTACCGAAAGTTATATATGCTGATAACATATTGATTGTATGAAGATACTGCTTGAGAATAAGTCATTCCTCGAAATGGTAGTGGTAAATAAAATGTAAAAAGGCAGCTGTGGTGGATTAGTGTTACAACAGTATGAACTTCACTGTGTTGCCTGGGTGCTTGAATGAAGAAAGAATACATGTATTATCGTGATTTTAATTAGTATGGGTTTAGCGTCCGTGAAAAATAATGTGGAGTCTGCATGCAATTATTTGACAGTTTACTTTATCCATGGGAATGGTATGATTTTTTACAAGTGTATTATACAAGTGGTGAATTTGTTTAGTAGCGATTGGACTTTATCTTCAAGATACTGTGATGAGAAAGGTTATTGCAGCAGTTTTCAGGGTATTTGCTGTAGAGTGAGTAAGAACTGGTGTTGTGTTTCATGGGAGGTTAGGTGTGATCCCTAATTTCCTTTGAATTGTTACCTCACTCTCTTGGTACAGTACTTATGTTACTGATGTTGTTGAAATGACTTGTATAGCGGTGAAGGTTGGAGTTGTCTATAGCTTCTCCTTTCCGAATGAGATTTTGTGATACGTTGTTGAATTAATGTATGTCATTATGTGGATTTCTGTGTACGAATTCCAGTCTAAATTCATTGGAACAGTGTTTATTCTGTTGATTGTTGTTCTGAGCATGCTGTGTACCTCTTTTGGATGAGGTTTATTTTTTTATGTTCATTTGGCTTAGTACAACAAACTGCAGTGTGACAGTGTGATGATAGAGGAGATTTTAAATGTAAGAAACGGTTATCACCCACAGTGGAGGAAAACTGATGGTCTTGACAGGGAACTGCAAGCGATCAACACGATCACCTATTCAGACCACATTTGTTGGTCTTGAGTGATTTATTGCTACAGTAGAGTTTATAATTATATACATATACAGGGCTATTACAAATGATTGAAGCGATTTCATAAATTCACTGTAGCTCCATTCATTGACATATGGTCGCGACACACTACAGATACGTAGAAAAACTCATAAAGTTTTGTTCGGCTGAAGTCGCACTTCAGGTTTCTGCCGCCAGAGCGCTCGAGAGCGCACTGAGACAAAATGGCGACAGGAGCCGAGAAAGCGTATGTCGTGCTTGAAATGCACTCACATCAGTCAGTCTTAACAGTGCAACGACACTTCAGGACGAAGTTCAACAAAGATCCACCAACTGCTAACTCCATTCGGCGATGGTATGCGCAGTTTAAAGCTTCTGGATGCCTCTTTAAGGGGAAATCAACGGGTTGGCCTGCAGTGAACGAAGAAACGGTTGAACGCGTGTGGGCAAGTTTCACGCGTAGCCCGCGGAAGTCGACGAATAAAGCAAGCAGGGAGCTAAACGTACCACAGCCGACGGTTTGGAAAATCTTACGGAAAAGGCTAAAGCAGAAGCCTTACCGTTTACAATTGCTACAAGCCCTGACACCCGATGACAAAGTCAAACGCTTTGAATATTCGGCGCGGTTGCAACAGCTCATGGAAGAGGATGCGTTCAGTGCGAAACTTGTTTTCAGTGATGAAGCAACATTTTTTTCTTAATGGTGAAGTGAACAGACACAATGTGCGAATCTGGGCGGTAGAGAATCCTCACGCATTCGTGCAGCAAATTCGCAATTCACCAAAAGTTAACGTGTTTTGTGCAATCTCACGGTTTAAAGTTTATGGCCCCTTTTTCTTCTGCGAAAAAAACGTTACAGGACACGTGTATCTGGACATGCTGGAAAATTAGCTCATGCCACAACTGGAGACCGACAGCGCCGACTTCATCTTTGAACAGGATGGTGCTCCACCGCACTTCCATCATGATGTTCGACATTTCTTAAACAGGAGATTGGAAAACCGATGGATCGGTCGTGGTGGAGATCATGATCATCAATTCATGTCATGGCCTCCACGCTCTACCGACTTAACCCCATGCGATTTCTTTCTGTGGGGTTATGTGAAAGATTCAGTGTGTAAACCTCCTCTACCAAGAAACGTGCCAGAACTGCGAGCTCGCATCAACGATGCTTTCGAACTCATTGATGGGGACATGCTGCGCCGAGTGTGGGAGGAACTTGATTATCGGCTTGATGTCTGCCGAATCACTAAAGGGGCACATATCGAACATTTGTGAATGCCTAAAAAAAACTTTTTGAGTTTTTGTATGTGTGTGCAAAGCATTGTGAAAATATCTCAAATAATAAAGTTATTGTAGAGCTGTGAAATCGCTTGAATCATTTGTAATAACCCTGTATTTCTTGGGTGCTCAAGACTTTGTAATTAATGGTTTATAACGATTTTGGCTAATTTGTTGTATTTTGGAGGAGTGTGTTGGGCTTCGGTAATTTGTGAGATCTTCACTATTGAGTTTTTGGGGATTCTCTATCATCAGAGCTGACCACAATGAGGTGACAAAAGTCATGAGAGAGGGATATGCACATATACAGATCGAGGTAGTGTTCCATACAGACGGGCAGTGCATTGGCAGAGCAGTCATCTGTACCCAGGTGATTCATGTGAAAAGATGTCCGACGTGATTATGACCGCACCACGGGAATTAACAGGCCTCGAACGCAGAACTGTGGTTGGAGCTAGACGCATGGGACAATCCATTTCGGGAATCGCAGTATTACAAGATCCGCAGTGTCAAGAGTGTGCCGGGAGTACCAAACTTCAGGCACTATGTCTCACCACGGACGACGCAGTGGCCGAAGCCTTCACTTAACGACCAAGAACAGGAGTGGCTCAGTAGAGTTGTCAGTGCTGACAGACGAGCAACGCAGTGTGGAATAACCGCATAAATCAGTGTGGGACTTACGAGGAACTTATCCGTTAGGACAGTGTGGCGAAATTTGGCGATAATGGGCAATGGCAGAAGAATACCGACGCGAGTGTCTTTGCTAAGAGCACATCGTCTGCAACGCCTCTCCTGGACTCCTGACCATATCGGTTGGACCTAGACTACTGGAAAACCGTGGCCTAGTCAGGTGAGTCCCAACTTTAGTTGGTAAGAGCTGATGGTATGGTTTGAGTGTAGCACAGACCTCACGAAGGAATGGACCCAAGTTATCAACAAGGCACTGTGCAAGCAGGTGGTGGCTCCAGAATGTGTGGGTTGCGTTTACATGGAGTGGACTCGGTTCTCTGGTACAACTGAACCGATCATGAAATGGTTATGTTCGGCTGCTTGGAGACTATTTAAGCCTTTCATGGACTTCTTGTTCGCAAACGAGAATGGATTTTTTATGAGTGAGAAGACCTCAAGTCACCGGACCACAGCTGCTCGCGATTGTTTTGAAGAACATTCTGGACAGTTTGAGCGAATGATTTGGCCACCTAGATCACCCGACATGAATCCCATCGAACATTTATTGGACATAATCGAGAGGTCTGTTCCTGCACAAAATACTGCACCGGCAACACATTCGCAGTTACGGATGGCCATAGAGGGAGCATGGTTCAGTATTCCTGCAGGGAACTTGGGACGACTTGTTGGGTCCAAGCCACGTCGTGTTACTGCACTACGCCACGCAAAAGCAGGTCCGAAAAAATTTTAGGAGGTATCCTATGACTTTAGTCACCTCAGTGTGCTACAGCATCGTCCTCAAAAAGCCTTGTTATCCACAAGGTCATTTATATACGTGTTGTGACTTGGCACTACAGCCAAGCCACTATGAGATAGCCGAAAGGCACGCGTTTAAGCTCACGCAGGCTGGCGTGAGGTCTGGAACAGTTAAAGGAGTTGAGTCTAGTAAAAAAAGTACGTAGCTTCTGGAATACTTAACTTTAATCCATAATAGGTGACGGTACATGCATCACAAGATAAATAGCAAATGATAATGGCGCCTTGCTAGGTCGTAGCAAATGACGTAGCTGAAGGCTATGCTAATTATCGTCTCGGCAAATGAGAGCGTAATTTGTCAGTGAACCATCGCTAGCAAAGTCGGCTGTACAACTGGGGCGAGTGCTAGGACGTCTCTCTAGACCTGCCGTGTGGCGGCGCTCGGTCTGCAATCACTGACAGTGGCAACACGCGGGTCTGACGTATACTAACGGACCGCGGCCGATTTAAAGGCTACCACCTAGCAAGTGTGGTGTCTGGCGGTGACACCACAATACGAGTATATTGTGCAAAGTAAAGGTGCTATAATACTTCCTTGGGGTATCCTCGACGTTACTTTTACATCTGAAAATTTATCACGATTGACAGTGACATGCTGGTTCTGTTTGCTGGAAACTATTGAGTCGAGTCTCACGGCTTGTCTGCTATTCCGCACGCTCACATTCTGCTCATTAGGTAGCAGTGTGAAACTGTATCGAACATCTTCCGGAAGTCGAAGAACACGGCATCAGAGTGGTTCCGAGGCTCGACGACGAACAAAGCGAGCTGGATTTGAAAGAACATTGTTTCTGGAATCCGTGTCGAATCCTTCGTAGAAGATTTTCGGCCGCCAGAAATGTCATAACACGCGGGTGTAAGTTCCAAAATTGTACAACAAACCGAAGTCATAGATACAGGCCTACAGTTTTTGTGTCTCTGTTCGTCGACCCGTCTCGAAAATGGGAATGAGCTGTCCTTTTCTTCCAATCACTAGTAACGCTTCGCTTCTTCACTGACCTCCGGTACACTGCTACTAGAAGAGGAGCCAATTCTTTACCAAATTCAGTGTAGAATCGTACTGGTATCCCGTCAGGTGTAGTGGCCTTTCCTGTGATAATCGATTTCGGTTCTTTCATATCCCATGGTCACTTATTTCGTGATATGTCAGTTTGGCGTTCGTGTGACGATTTAAAGGAGAAACTTAAGTGAGGCCTTCCTCAGTGACACAGTTTTGGAGAGTGACGTATAGTATTCCTGCCTTCGGTATGTCATCCTCCGGTTCCACGGCATTTACGGCTATAGAGGGTCTGGAGTGACAGTTTCGATCCGTTTAGTGATTTAAAGTAATACGATAACTTCTTAGGATTTTCTATCAAATCGGCAGGTAGAATTTCAGTTTCGGGTTCACTGAACGCTTCACTCATGGCTCTCCTCATGCTAACTTTGGCTTCGCTCTGGTTCTGTTTGTCAGCGAGGCTTTGGCTAAGTTTAAATTTTCAATGAAGCTCTCCCGGCTTTCGTAGCAGCTTTTTGACGCGGCAGTTGAAACACGGTGGTCGTTTCCTATCGCTCACAACTTTGTTCGTCACATACCCGTGTAACGCTTATTGTACAGTTCTCTTCAACTTTGTGGCGCGATGCTCAATTTTTCAGTGCTGGAGATATTTTCATGTTGAGCGCCTAGGTAGTCTAAATCTGTTCCTTGTCGCTATTGCTAAGTAGAAATACTATATAGTCTTACCTTTTTTGTATTCTCATTATTTTTATTTGTATTCGTATCGGTAATGCTGTAACGCTCTTATGACTACTGATTCCCTGTTCTACGTGAGCTGAGGTGAAACATTGGGGCCATTTGGTTACCGGTTCTAATATGTTATTTGAAACATTGGGACCATTTGGTTACCGGTTCTAATATGTTATTTGAAACATTGGGGCCATTTGGTTACTGGTTCTAATTAGTTATTTTCACGAGTCGATCCTCTCATCAGTTGGTCTAGGGAATTTTCGAATAACCCACTTAGATTACTACTACCCGTCTTAATAATATTTTGTGAATAGGCCCGCTGGACTACACCTTGGGATAAGCTATTGTAGATTCTGTCTCAAGTATGAATACATGTAGATAACAGTTAATTGTGTCATACTAACTTAGATTTTGATTTCAGACAAAAACGGTGTACACCAAAATACTAATTTGTACCGTGAGAGCCACGTTGCTACTGCATGATTTTCTTGTGAAACGAAGGCAACGAAGTTGGATAATTCGCTGTATGTAGCAAATGAAGCATGATGTCAGGTAGCTAGAGGATAAGGATTCAGTAGGATCAAGAAAAAAAGGTCACTACGAGGTAAATATGAATCATTCAAATTGGATAATGTAATATACTACGGGAGAGAAGAACGTAAGATTTTAACTACTACAGGTATGTTTTCATGATGATCAGCTGAAGAATTTTTTATTGTATTATAATATTTGTGCTTTATATTCTCATGTTACTATTCATTTATTTTTCTTGTTATTACTGGGAACATCTTGTGTTGTTTTTGGTATTAGGTGATGAGGTTTTGTTTGAGTCGATAATGTGCTATTGTAATTGCATCTGGATTAGTCTATCAGTTTAGATATCCAAGGGTTCTTTGCTTATTACTTTACCAATTTATTGGCTCACGATTTTGGAGGAAATGCTCTATAGAGTGAGTACGCGAGTTCCATGTGATACTCGATGACTAATAATACCTTTTTCCTCTCTCGCATGTTGAGTTGTCCAATGGATATTTGATTGTATTTTTGTTAAGTCATTGAGATGTTGTCACATACATCGCTTTACCGATAGCGAATAAGCACTCACTTATTTCTAATTCGAGCTACACCCGTGAAAATGATGATTTTCGTCTATGTAACTTGAGTGATTGCTTATCTCAACAGATAGAGGAATGATTTGCTGATTATAGCCGATGTCAGATTACACAGACTTAAATTTCAGGACAAATGACCGACAACCTACAGGTGGTCCACATGATCATTAGTACTCTACACCACCAGACCATGAGAGTGGGTTAGAGCAGTGGGAAATTTATGTATTGTAAGCAGCCTTTCTATAGGTCGGGTATTCAGATGTGGCTTGGTAATTAGGGTGTAGCTTGGTGATGGATATGTGCTTTTATAGTGGATTTGAATACATAGTCGAGTGTTAGATTTACTTGCTGCTGCAGCATAATCATATCAGAGGACACCGTTTTCGTCTGTGAGCTGCCACAGCTTCTCACAAGAATCGACTTATTTTAAATTTCCCCCGTGCTCTTTAGTTTAAACTCGTTAATTCCGTACGTGTTTGTTTATTTGTGAGGCACAGTTCCGTGTTTAATTTACTGTGAAGTGCATAATCCGCTGTATATTCTAAGGAATGCACCTCTTAACAATACAGGTACTGTAATAACCGTCGACGAGGCAGCACCTTTCAATTAAAAATGTCCTTCCCTGCACGAGAATTACATAATGTGTGTGCCGGCCGGGGCGCTACAACAGTCTGGAACCGCGCGACCACTACGGTCGCAGGTTCGAATCCTGCCTCGGGCGTGGGTGTGTGTGATGTCCTTAGTTAGGTTTAAGTAGTTCTAAGTTATAGGGGACTGATGACCTCAGAAGTTAAGTCCTATAGCGCTCAGAGCCATTTGAACCAACCTTCGTCGCTAAATAGAACGCGTGCAAAAAATCTGTCATCGGCCCGTAATTTCACTTGTGCCCAGTGGCAAAACTGTACACGAAGTTCAAAGTCGTCACCATGCAATTCATGGTGCATAGAAATGTGGAACGGGTGCAATCGATGTTGATGTAGCATTCTCAACACCGAAGTTTTTGAGATTCCCGATTCTCGCGCAATTTGTCTGCTAGTGATGTGCGGATTAGCCACGACAGCAGCTAAAACACCCACTTGGGCATCATCATTTGTTGCAGGTCGTGGCTGGCGTTTCACATGTGGTTGAACACTTTCTGGTTCCTTAAGTAATGTAACTATCCGGCGAACGGTCCGGACACTTGGATGATGTCGTCCAGGATACCGAGCAGCATACACAGCACACGCCCGTTGGGCATTTTGATCACAATAGCCATACATCAACACGAATCGACCTTTTCCATAATTGGTAAACGGTCCATTTTAACACGGGTAATGTATCACGAAGCAAATACCGTCCGCACTGACGGAATGTTACGTGATAGCACGTACTTATGCGTTTGTGACTATTACAGCGCCATCTATCACAAAGCGAAAAAAGTGGTCCAACTAAAACATTCATATTTCGTTACGTACTACACGAATATGTAATAAAAATGGGGGTTCCTACTTAAAAAAACGCAGTTGATATCCGTTTGACCTATGGCAGCGCCACCTAGCGGGCCAACCATAGGGCGATCTGGTTTCCCCCTTCAAGATAGACGAATTTCGTTCTTTGTATTTTTTTCGTTTGCTGCTTGTTTCGTAAGATATTTGGCCCGGTCAATATCAATGGACCAACCTGTATAAAGACGGCCACTGCATGTAAAAGACAGTTTGAGGATGCTTGGCTTTTAGCGACAGGAAGGCGACCTGGCCACAAAATAAAATATATAAATTTGCTAAATCGTGAAAAAAGCGATCTTGTACACCAGGACTGAGAGGGAGAATACATGGCTTTCTCACGTTTCCTCTGAAACGTCAGTGGCTTTCCTAGAACTTCTGAAAGAATGTGTCGGAAAGAATTGATCTGAATTTCCTTCTGAAAACTAATTTTGAGCTTTTCAGAAAAGCCAGTGTCAGTTTACGTTTTAAATGCCGTGGTTTCGAGTGAACAGAACAAGTTTTAAAATGATGGCCGTATGGGGTATAGGCAGTCAACACAAGACTCCAGAAATTTTTGGGGTTTGAAGCACAAGTCTAGAACGTGTAGGAGTGCTTGCCGCTTGGTCGCTGAGTTATACGACATGAGTACAGAGGTCTCGTAATAACAATGTTCAACAAATGTTCCCTCACTGTGTGTGCAGATTTATGTGAAGCCTTGCATTGTCATGGAGAAGAAGAAGTTCGTTTGCAGTTTTGTGGCGACGAACAAGATGAAGCCGTTTCTTCAATTCCTAAGGGTAGTTACAGCTTTCTGTGGCAGTCCGGCACGCGGGGGATCGGACAGGTTAGCGCGGCGGTGCTTCAGACGCCTCGCCCAACATTCTTTTGTTCACTGCCACGTCTGTGTAGACATTCTTCAAGCGCCTATGAGTGTCTGTGATAGTCCGGTTATCAGGCAAAAGAAGCTCAATGACAGCTCCCTGCCTCGAACTAACCTCCCTTACAGACGCCATTTTCGACACTACGTATAGCCCAGCCGCCTATTGGGACTTCATGAAACTATAGGAGCTGAAGCGAGAATATTACACGATGCCCGGCAACAAATTCCGCATATTTTCAACCGAAACCAGCCGTGAAAAAAAATTTTTTACATTACTTATTCAAGCCCCCCCCCCCATGAACCATGGACCTTGCCGTTGGTGGGGAGGCTTGCGTGCCTCAGCGATACAGATAGCCGTACCGTAGGTGCAACCACAACGGAGGGGTATCTGTTGAGAGGCCAGACAAACGTGTGGTTCCTGAAGAGGGGCAGCAGCCTTTTCAGTAGTTGCAAGGGCAATAGTCCGGATGATTGACTGATCTGGCCTTGTAACAATAACCAAAACGGCCTTGCTGTGCTGGTACTGCGAAGGGAAACTACAGCCGTAATTTTTCCCGAGGGCATGCAGCTTTACTGTATGATTACATGATGATGGCGTCCTCTTGGGTAAAATATTCCGGAGGTAAAATAGTCCCCCATTCGGATCTCCGGGCGGGGACTACTCAAGAGGATGTCGTTATCAGGAGAAAGAAAACTGGCGTTCTACGGATCGGAGCGTGGAATGTCAGATCCCTTAATCGGGCAGGTAGGTTAGAAAATTTACAAAGGGAAATGGATAGGTTGAAGTTAGATATAGTGGGAATTAGTGAAGTTCGGTGGCAGGAGGAACAAGACTTCTGGTCAGGTGACTACAGGGTTATAAACACAAAATGAAATAGGGGTAATGCAGGAGTAGGTTTAATAATGAATAGGAAAATAGGAATGCGGGTAAGCTACTACAAACAGCATAGTGAACGCATTATTGTGACCAAGATAGATACGAAGCCCACGCCTACTACAGTAGTACAAGTTTATATGCCAACTAGCTCTGCAGATGACGAAGAAATTGAAGAAATGTATGATGAGATAAAAGAAATTATTCAGATTGTGAAAGGAGACGAAAATTTAATAGTCATGGGTGACTGGAATTCGAGTGTAGGAAAAGGGAGAGAAGGAAACGTAGTAGGTGAATATGGATTGGGGGACAGAAATGAAAGAGGAAGCCGCCTGGTAGAATTTTGCACAGAGCACAACATAATCATAACTAACACTTGGTTTAAGAATCATGAAAGAAGGTTGTATACATGGAAGAACCCCGGAGATACTAAAAGGTATCAGATAGATTATATAATAGTAAGACAGAGATTTAGGAACCAGGTTTTAAATTGTAAGACATTTCCAGGGGCAGATGTGGACTCTGACCAGAATCTATTGGTTATGACCTGTAGATTAAAACTGAAGAAACTGCAAAAAGGTGGGAATTTAAGGAGACGGGACCTGGATAAACTAAAAGAACCAGAGGTTGTACAGAGATTCAGGGAGAGCGTAAGGGAGCAATTGACAGGAATGGGGGAAAGAAATACAGTAGAAGAAGAATGGGTAGCTTTGAGGGATGAAGTAGTGAAGGCAGCAGAGGATCCAGTAGGTAAAAAGACGAGGGCTAGTAGAAATCCTTGGGTAATAGAAGAAATACTGAATTTAATTGATGAAAGGAGAAAATATTAAAATGCAGTAAGTGAAACAGGCAAAAAGGAATACAAACGTCTCAAAAATGAGATCGACAGGAAGTGCAAAATGGCTAAGCAGGGATGGCTAGAAGACAAATGTAAGGATGTAGAGGCCTATCTCACTAGGGGTAAGATAGATACCGCCTACAGGAAAATTAAAGAGACCTTTGGAGATAAGAGAACGACTTGTATGAATATCAAGAGCTCAGATGGAAACCCAGTTCTAAGCAAAGAAGGGAAAGCAGAAAGGTGGAAGAAGTATATAGAGGGTCTATACAAGGGCGATGTACTTGAGGACAATATTATGGAAATGGAAGAGGATGTAGATGAAGATGAAATGGGAGATATGATACTGCGTGAAGAGTTTGACAGAGCACTGAAAGACCTGAGTCGAAACAAGGCCCCCGGAGTAGACAATATTCCATTGGAACTACTGACGGCCGTGGGAGAGCCAGTCCTGACAAAACTCTACCATCTGGTGAGCAAGATGTATGAAACAGGCGAAATACCCTCAGACTTCAAGAAGAATATAATAATTCCAATCCCAAAGAAAGCAGGTGTTGACAGATGTGAAAATTACCGAACTATCAGCTTAATAAGTCACAGCTGCAAAATACTAACACGAATTCTTTACAGACGAATGGAAAAACTAGTAGAAGCCAACCTCGGGGAAGATCAGTTTGGATTCCGTAGAAACACTGGAACACGTGAGGCAATACTGACCTTACGACTTATCTTAGAAGAAAGATTAAGGAAAGGCAAACCTACGTTTCTAGCATTTGTAGACTTAGAGAAAGCTTTTGACAATGTTAACTGGAATACTCTCTTTCAAATTATAAAGGTGGCAGGGGTAAAATACAGGGAGCGAAAGGCTATTTACAATTTGTACAGAAACCAGATGGCAGTTATAAGAGTCGAGGGACATGAAAGGGAAGCAGTGGTTGGGAAGGGAGTAAGACAGGGTTGTAGCCTCTCCCCGATGTTGTTCAATCTGTATATTGAGCAAGCAGTAAAGGAAACAAAAGAAAAATTCGGAGTAGGTATTAAAATTCATGGAGAAGAAATAAAAACTTTGAGGTTCGCTGATGACATTGTAATTCTGTCAGAGACAGGAAAGGACTTGGAAGAGCAGTTGAATGGAATGGACAGTGTCTTGAAAGAAGGATATAAGATGAACATCAACAAAAGCAAAACAAGGATAATGGAATGTAGTCTAATTAAGTCGGGTGATGCTGGGGGAATTAGATTAGGAAATGAGGTACTTAAAGTGGTAAAGGAGTTTTGCTATTTGGGGAGCAAAATAACTGATGATGGTCGAAGTAGAGAGGATATAAAATGTAGGCTGGCAATGGCAAGGAAAGCGTTTCTGAAGAAGAGAAATTTGTTAACATCCTGTATTGATTTAAGTGTCAGGAAGTCATTTCTGAAAGTATTCGTATGGAGTGTAGCCATGTATGGAAGTGAAACATGGACGATAAATAATTTGGACAAGAAGAGAATAGAAGCTTTCGAAATGTGGTGCTACAGAAGAATGCTGAAGATTAGATGGGTAGATCACATAACTAACGAGGAAGTATTGAATAGGATTGGGGAGAAGAGAAGTTTGCGGCACAACTTGACCAGAAGAAGGGATCGGTTCGTAGGTCATGTTCTGAGGCATCAAGGGATCACCAATTTAGTATTGGAGGGCAGCGTGGAGGGTAAAAATCGTAGAGGGAGACCAAGAGATGAATACACTAAGCAGATTCAGAAGGATGTAGGTTGCAGTAGGTACTGGGAGATGAAAAGGCTTGCACAGGATAGAGTAGCATGGAGAGCTGCATCAAACCAGTCTCAGAACTGAAGACCACAACAACAACATTCAAGCCCCTCGTAATATTAAATTCTCTATGCGATGTTTCCAGATATTCGACGAGCTTGGTGATTCGGCTGGCACAGGGTACAGATGGGGAGGGTAATGTATACAAAATATGAAGTAGAGCGCATGACCATCAAGAGTTTGCAGGGAGTGGTAAGACGTGGAAAGTGAGGTCCATGCAACATTTTTACAGTATCGACAGCATTTTTGTCGAGCACTCTCCTCGTACCTCTCACGGCTACTCAGGAGACATCACCTCCAAGTCTCCCGCCGGTGCCCCGCTGAGTGAGCTCTCTATCGCCGGCTGGGGTGACCGAGCGGGGTCTAGGCGCTACAGTCTGGAACCGCGCGACCGTTTGATGTCCTTAGGTTAGTTAAGTTTAAGTAGTTCTAAGTTCTAGGGGACTGATGACCTCAGAAGTTAAGTCCCATAGTACTCAGAGCCATTTGAACCATTTTTTTTGAGCTCGCACTACAGGACGCCGAATCCACGTGATCTCACTGCCTGTCACGCTGATTGGCCGACACATCTTTTTAAGCAGCCACAATTCAGATCTTCGCCATAGAGATCCAGTGAACTTAACGAACTTCTCAATATTAGTACGCAGACTGCAATGAGGACAATACATCGACGTAGTACGCCGCTACTAAACTTTACCACGTGTCACTGACTTACCTGAGTGTATCAGCATTTGAGACTACTTTTTACTATAAACAACATAACTCTATTTGTATATAACTCAGCATCACAGAATAACCTTCAGCACTTCGAAATTATGTATGTCTCAGTAAGTGTACATATTGTAAATAAAACTGTTAACGTGTTACCGTTTTGTAGATCTCTCATTTTGTTAATTGACCATCTCAAGTACATATACATCAGTTTCTATATCCCAGGACGGAGCGGTTCAGGCCTTTCTACATACGTGTGATGATCTTGGGATTTAGTTCCCCGCTTCGTTCAGATAGTAGTTTTAGTCTAGCCTAGTAGATTTAGTCTAGTAGTTTTAGTCCATCCTTTTGGATGGTTAGTAGGTGCAGAGTGAAGGACACTTTCTGGTCGAGTTTTTGTCCAAGAGCATTTAGTGTTTTAGTTAGGTGGTTAGTGGATTGGGTCGTTATGGACTGTGAGGCAGCGTTCAACAGGACGAAAAGTTCGTGTGCGTTTTCCTACGATTTATGTGAAATTACTGAGGAGAAATAGAGGGGTAGTAGTTGATTAAGAATGCAACGCACCGGAAGACAGCAAAAATAACTAAATTTTAATTATTGTGAGCATGCAGCAGGCTAGACACATAATTAAATGTATAGGCGATTTGGTGGTAGACAGGGTGAAATAGACTGAAGAGTCAAAGAATATAGTATAAACATACAGAGATATGTAAACAGCAGAATACGGCGCTGCAGTCGGCAACGCCTATATAAGACAAGAAGTGTCTGGTGCAGTTGTTAGATCGGTTACTGCTGTTACAATGGCAGGTTGTCAAGAATTAAGAGAGTTTGAACTCACTTATAGGCGGCCCACGAGCGATGGGACACAGAATCTCCGAGGTAGCCATGAACTGGCGATTTTCCCTTACGACCATTTCACGAGCGTACTGCGAATATCAGGAATCCGATAAGACATCACATTTCCGACATCGCTGTGGTCGGAAAAAGACCCTGCAAGGATGGGATGAACGATGACTGAAGTGCAACCCTTCCGCAAACTGCAGCAGATTTCAAAGTTGGCCATCAACAAGTGCTAGCTGCGAACCATTCAACGAAACATCATCGATTTGGGCTTTCCGAGCCGAAGGCCCACTCGTGTATCCCTGATGACTGCACGACACAAAGCTTTACGCCTCGCCTGGCCCCGTTGCCTGGTCGGACGAGTCTCGTTTCAAATTGTATCGAGCGGATGGATACGTACGGGTATGGAGACCACCTCATAAAACCATGGACACTGCATGTCAGCAGGGGACTGTTCAAGCTTTTGGAGGCTGTGTAATGGTGTGGGGCGTGTGCAGTTGGAATGATATGGGACCCCTGATACGTCTAAATACGACTCTGACGGGTGACACGTACGTAAGCATACTGTCTGACCACCTACATCCATTCATGTTCATTGTGCATTCCGACGGACTTGGGAAATTCCAGCAGGACAATGAGACACCCCATACGTCTAGAATTGCTACAGAGTGGCTCCAGGAACACTCTCCTAAGTTTAAACACTTCTGCTGGCCACCAAACTCCCCAGACATGAACATTATTGATCATAGAATGAGAATTTTCACCCTACAGCGGAGAGCTTCTGTAAAGTTTGGAAGGTAGGGGACGAGGTACTGGCAGAAGTAAAGCTGTGAGGACGGGGCGTGAGTCGTGCTTGGGTAGTTCAGTTGGTAGAGCACTTGACCACGAAAGGCAATGGTCCCGAGTTCGAGTCTCGGTCCGGCACACAGTTTTAATCTGCCAGGAAGTTTCATTATTGATCATATCTGTGATGCCTTGCAACTGACTGTTCAGACGAGATCTCCATCTCCTCGTACTCTTATGGATTTACGGACAGCCCTGAAGGATTCATGGTGTCACTTCCCTCCAGCACTACTTCAGACTTTAGTCGAGTCTATGCCACGTCGTGTTGCGCCACTTCTGCGTGCTCGCGGGGGGCCTGCACGATATTAGGCGGGTGTACCACTTTCTTTGGGTTTCAGTGTATTTAGTGCACAGAGCTGCCAGCTATCGCGACTGGAAGTTGAGTCCAGCTGAACTTGAAAGACAGGTAGGCGTTGCAATCTCTATGTAAACAATGACCAGAATCGGATTTATTTTTTCAATTTTAGGAGAGATCTGGAGAATGTTCTGGGCTAGACAACCATCAAAGTCTCACCGTATAGAGGCAGATCATAACGGCTCCCAGCAACATGCTGTCTTGTGTTAACTTACTGAAAGATAACTTCACGGAGACCTGGGGGACAGGACGCAGTCACCAGCCTTAACACTTCACCAATGTAACACGTCCTGTCCAAATTACTGTCTACGTGAACTAGGGGTGATCATGTTGCGTGCCGAATGCCATTGCATACCATCACGCCAGGTACTGGCCTGAACGACAGTGCCGTTCGTTCTCCTCGAAGCCTCCACACACGGATACGTGTACGTGTACATGTACGCAAACCCGGGACTCCTCTGAAAGGATGAGGTGGTGCCACTCCTGTGTATGGTATTGTCTACACAGCTATCCCTGTTGCCGCGACAAGCGAAATTTCAGCAATAGCCACTGTGCTGGCTATCCGTGGTGCTCCAAATGGTTCAAATGGCTCTGAGCACTATGAGACTTAACATCTATGGTCATCAGTCCCATAGAACTTAGAACTACTTAAACCTAACTTACCTAAGGACAGCACACTACACCCAGTCATCACGTGTGGTGCTCCAGAGGTCGCCGTAATGTCAGTGTGAATACTTCCCATGTTGCAAACACTCTCATTTCTGTATTTAAGGTATGTCAGGGGCTGTACGAACCTGAACTTCCGAGCGAACAAAATAGCTGTCTTCTCGAGCGCTAGTAGCACGTAGACGCTGAGATCCAGCACAGCAGTGGGTACGGCACTCCCGAATACGTAGATTCGATGCTGGAATCGTAGTTCCTGGATCGCCACCAACGCCACCAGCAATGTCGCGAAACAGTAAACCGTCGTCTATGTAGACCACGATACAGGTGCTGTCGAATTCTGTCACCTGGTGGTAGACGTGCCTCCTCTTTACATGAGGCACAAACAACTCACATTCAAAAGCTACTTCTGAATGAGAAACCCATTGGGTAATTTTTCCTCACATAGAGAATGTTGATGGCGTTAATCCTAACTACTTCGTACAATTGCAGAGAAATGCTAGCAACTTTCGTATCCAAGCACGTAGTATGTTATGTTATATTATGTTAACCGGGGACCTAGAAACGACGGAGAGGCTTCGTCCCCGCCGCAGCCGCAGTGGTCCGCAACCCCACGACAACTACCGCAGTCCACTCCACCACTCCGTCGCCCCACACCGAACCCAGGGTTATTGTGCGGTTCAGCCCCCGCTGGACCCCCCAGGGAACGTCTCACACCAGACGAGTGTAACCCCTATGTTTCCGTGGTAAAGTAGTGGTGGTGTACGCGCAGCAGTCGCCGACATAGTGTAGCTGAGGCGGAATAAAGGGAACCAGCCCGCATTCGCCGAGGCAGATGGAAAACCGCCTAAAAACCATCCACAGATTGGCCGGCACACCGGACCTCGACACAAATCCGCCGGGCGGGTTCGTGCCGGGGACCGGCGTTTTTTTCCGCCCAGAAAGCGGTGCGTTAGACCGCGCGGCCAACCGGGCGGGCAAGCATGTAGTACATTTCATACCAATTTGACGTTTTTTGCATGCCGTTTTCATGGAATTATAATACACTACTGGCGATTAAAACTGCTACACCAAGAAGAAATGCAAATGATAAACGGGTACTCATTGGACAAATACATTATACTAGATCTGACATGTGATTACATTTTCACGCAATTCGGGTGCATAGATCCTGAGAAATCAGTACCCAGAACAACCACCTCTGGCCACTATAACGGCATTGACACGCCTGGGCATTGAGTCAAACAGAGCTTGGATGGCGTGTACAGGTACAGCTGCCCATGCAGCTTCAACACGATACCACGGTTCATCAAGAGTAGTGACTGGCGTATTGTGACGAGCCAGTTGCTCGTCCACCATTGACCAGAAGTTTTCAATTGGTCAGAGATCTGGAGAATGTGCTGGCCAGAGCAGCAGTCGAACATTTTCTGAATCCAGAAAGGCCCGTACAGGACCAGCAACATGCCATCGTGCATTATACTGCTGAAATGTAGGATTTCGCAGGGATCGAATGAAGGGTAGAGCGACGGGTCGTAACACATCTGAAATGTAACGTCCACTGTTCAAAGTGCCGTCAATGCGAACAAGGGGTGACCGAGACGTGTGACCAATGGCACCCCGTACCATCACGCCGAGTGATACGCCAGTATGGCGATGACGAATACACGCTTTCAATGTGCGTTTACCGCGATGTCGCGAAACACGGATGCGACCATCACGATACTGTAAACAGAACCTGGATTCATCCGAAAAAATGACGTTTTGGCATTCGTAAACCCAGGTTCGTCGTTGAGTACACCATAGCAGGCGCTCCTGTCTGTGATGCAGCGTCAAGGGTAACCGCAGCCATGGTCTCCGAGCTGATAGTCCATGCTGCTGCAAACGTCGTCGAACTGTTCGCGGAGATAGTTGTCGTCTTGCAAACGTCCCCATCTGTTGACTCAGGGATCGATACGTGGCTGCACGATCCGTTACAGCTATGCGGATAAGATGCCTGTCATCTCGACTGCTAGTGAGACGAGTCCGTTGGGATCCAGCACGGCGTTCCGTATTACCCTCCTGAAACCACCGATTCCATATTCTGCTGGCAGTCATTGGATCTCGACCAACGCGAGCAGCAATGTCGCGATACGATAAACTACAATCGCCATAGGCTACAATCCGACCTTTATCAAAGTCAGAAACGTGATGGTACGCATTTCTGCGCCTTACACGAGGCGTCACAACAACGTTTCACCAGGCAACACCCGTCAACTGCTGTTTGTGTATGAGAAATTGGTTGGAAACTTTCCTCATGTCAGCACGTTGTAGGTGTCGCCAACGGCGCCAACCTTGTGTGAATGCTCTGGAATGCTAATAATTTGCATATCACAGCATCTTCTTCCTGTCGGTTAAATTTCACGTCTGTAGCACGTCATCTTCGTGGTGTAGCAGTTTTAATGGCCAGTAGTGTATATTAACGGCCAGCAATTTAACGTTTAGGTTAGTTGGAATGGACGGCTGTGTACTGTGTGATTGGGGTAGAAATTCTGGTGCAGAAAGCTCGGATGGTTTCTTCTATAATTTCTACAGAGGATTTTTTGCAAGGTTGGTTGTTGAGGAACCCCTGGTTATCCCACGATTTGGACTCGAAGGATCTTTGCGACGAATGATGTGTGTGCTTATATTCACTGTAATGCAGCAATAGCCACCAAAATAGACAACGGTAGCGTAGCGAGAAGTATTGAAGGCAAGTTGTGTTGCGGAAGTCTGTCTTAAGAAGCACAGACGAAGGCGCAGATTTCACATACGACGAGCGAAACGAATGATCCCCGTTGTGAAACGCCCGGGAGGAGTACAAGTGAGAGGGGAGACAATAATTTAGCGTTCAGTAATGGTGCGGGCAGGTGTGGCGCTTTGCATACGCCATTGTGCGGCGGGCCGGCTGCGCGGCAGATGGTCCCGGCGCCAATCTTGGGATCGTATCGCTCCGCCGGCCCCTGGCTCTTTCGCCAAACGACTGCATCGTTCGCGGGTCTGCTACAGAGCTGCGCAAACGTCTTGCAGTCTTGATTACTTACCCTCAAAAACTTCCGCGACATTTGGGAGGACGGCGGTCCAAATTTCTATCCTACCGTCCAGAATGAGGTTTTCCGTGGTTTCCCTAAATCGCCTAAGTCAAAAGCCGGGATGGTTCCTCCGAATATGAAGTGGCAAATTGCCTTCATATTCGACCCTGTGCTAAGTCCCTAATGATCTAATCGTCGACGTGGCTTTAGGTCTTTATTTCTGTGCATTCATCTTCTGATAGATACTGGGATAGCAGCTGCCATATTTATGGCAATTATGATAAACCTTCAGCTGCACGTACTAGTTTTATTTATTTACGACCGGTTTCCAAGGTAGGATCCACCACTTTCAGGCCCCCAGACACTGCAAAACATATCATTTTTCTTACTACACAAAAAACATCATTATATCTATATTTATACTTTTTAAATGTTAAATATATTACAGTGTAATAATACTTTTCATTGCATATGTTTGTGTGACAATTACAGTATGAATACTGTAAAGACGTCAGTTATACTGTATGTCGTATCTCCACTGTAACAAATTTGTAATAATTATTAGAAAACCAAACAGTTTATACAGTAGGTAATAGGTAAAAAAGTTATGTATATAGGGTAGAAACATTATTTTGAATTTAATAGGTTACACATGCCAGCCTACGAAGTTCGAAACACTTCGTCAAAGTAAGGAAATTATGCGATCTGGAATGGGATTCCTGTAAGCGAGGAATATTGTAATAGGGAGATACAATTAATAACAATGCAACATAGCGTTAGTATATCTAATTTGTGGCGAGCCTCTCAAACTCTCCAAACACAAATGTTATTGCAGTAAACCTGAGGAGTAATTATTCTTCACGGCTCTGTTTCAAGAATACGAACTTCCGTACACTTCAGATGTCAGATATCGGCAATGGTACATCTATATCTTCAACTGTGCCACCTTACGTACGTGGCCAGCTGTTTTTGGATACCATTGTTCCCCCTTTCTTTTCCATTCTGGAAGAGCGCCTGTTGGTAAGATTCCGTATGAGATTAATTATAGGTCGGTGTATGAACGTAGTCGACAGTAATATTAAAAAGGAAACACTTTCCCGTCGGTCTACTAAATATAGTTTATATGATCACGAGTGAGCTATAGGGTTCACAGTCTATCTTTAGGTGAAAACTGAATGTTAGATCGTTGGACAATATCGTAAAATCGGTAGGGAGGAATGTGATAAAAGGTAGATTTATTTACTGAGAGGACTCACGAGTAAGTGAAAGTTACAAGGGCGGCAAGTTCTGGAGTACTGGTTCCGAGTTTGATGTGCTTTGAAAGCAAGCGTTACAGAAGAAACAGAACGAATTCCGATACCCGATCAAATGATTATAACAGCCCAAAAGGACGTGTTTGGGGAAAGGGTGACACTGCTTTCATGATATCCTGTACGGTAAATTTATGGAAATTCAAGGATGACTGTGGCGTAACTCAGATGCTTCCATAATACGAGGTGCATTCAAGTTCTAAGGCCTCCGATTTTTTTCTCTGAACTGGAAAGAGATAGAAACATGCGCACTGTTTTAAAATGAGGCCGCGTTCATTGTCAATACGTCCCAGAGATGGCAGCACCGTACGGCAGATGGAATTTTACCGTCAGCGGCGAGAATGAGAACTGTTTTAAATACTGAAAATAGCGACGTTTTCCTTACTTGAACAGCGTGCAATCATTCGTTTTCTGAATTTGCGTGGTGTGAAACCAATTGAAATTCATCGACAGTTGAAGCAGACATGTGGTGATGGAGTTATGGATGTGTCGAAAGTGCGTTCGTGGGTGCGACAGTTTAATGAAGGCAGAACATTGTGTGACAACAAACCGAAACAACCTCGGGCTCACACAAGCCGGTCTGATGAAATGATCGAGAAAGTGGAGAGAATTGTTTTGGGGGATCGCCGAATGACTGTTGAACAGATCGCCTCCAGAGTTGGCATTTCTGTGGGTTCTGTGCACACAATCCTGCATGACGACCTGAAAATGCGAAAAGTGTCATCCAGGTGGGTGCCACGAGTGCTGACGGACGACCACATGGCTGCTCGTGTGGCATGTTGCCAAGCAATGCTGACGCACAACGACAGCATGAATGGGACTTTCTTTTCGTCGGTTGTGACAATGGATGAGACGTGGATGGGATTTTTCAATCCAGAAACAAAGCGCCAGTCAGCTCAATGGAAGCACACAGATTCACCGCCATCAAAAAAATTTCGGGTAAACGCCAGTGTTGAAAAAATGATGGTGTCCATGTTCTGGGACAGCGAGGGCGTAATCCTTACCCATTGCGTTCCAAAGGGCACTACGGTAACAGGTGCATCCTACGAAAATGTTTTGAAGAACAAATTCCTTCCTGCGCTGCAACAAAAACGTCCGGGAAGGGCTGCGCGTGTGCTGTTTCACCAAGACAACGCACCCGCACATCGAGCTAACGTTCCGCAATAGTTTCTTCGTGATAACAAATTTGAAGTGATTCCTCATGCTCCCTTCTCACCTGACCTGGCTGCTAGTGACGTTTGGCTTTTTCCAACAATGAAAGACACTCTCTGTGGCCGCACATTCATCAGCCGTGCTGCTATTGCCTCAGCGATTTTCCAGTGGTCAAAACAGACTCGTAAAGAAGCCTTCGCCGCTGCCACGGAATCATGGCGTCAGCGTTGTGAAAAATGTGTACGCCTGCAGGTCGATTACGTCGAGAAGTAACGCCAGTTTCATAGATTTCGGGTGAGTAGTTAATTAGAAAAAAAAATCGGAGACCTTAGAACTTGAATGCACCTCGTGTGAGGGGAGCACAAAATTAAAGTACTCGTTATCATGACAGGCCAAACAACTTTTATTGAACGCTACACTACGCTTCAAACTGACACAGCTACATAACAGTATTTTTCAATATAGTCGCTAAATCTGTAAGCAACGGTGAGAACGTACTGTTGTTGATCAGTTCCTAGATGATAGAAATCCGCTCCTTGGTCACGGAAACATTCGAGAAGCGTTGTGTGAACTTTCTCATCGCAGGAACATCTGCGACTGCTGCGAATCAGTTCCTCGAGTTTCTGGACGTTGTGTCGATGTGGATGGCCTTCCTTCCCGATCAGCAGCACACTCGTGTCTGGTCGATTTGTCGGCATGATTTCACTATGACAGGGCGCAACATTGCATTTAGTCTATACAGGGTGCTTACGTAAGAGCGTGCATAAATACGTATAACATAACATAGAGAGTGCTCCACTGAACAATATAAGGTACGGAACGTGGGGTGGGAGAAGCCAGCTTAAGGAGTTGTGGAAGTAAACTTGACTACCGCTTTGTCTAGCATTACTGTTTCCCAGGTGATTTACAACTGACATGCGTACAGGTTTACGCGTACTGGGCTGTTTGTTACGTATACCTTCTTTATTTCCTGCAAGGGAACAGGGAGGACGAGCCCGATTACTAGGACATCGAGATGCAGGTTTTCTTTACTTTACTTGCGCTAAAGGTGGCTCTGTTGTACCGTACTTACATTGTCCGATGACAGAACGTGCTATGGATCAGCGACAGACCAATTCATTACTCATTGCTATTCAGAGACGTACAGTGCAATATGATGGAGCAGTGTCGATATAGTTTCGCAGAACTCATTGAGATACACTTCGTGTGTGGGGAAGTACCGGGTGATCAAAAAGTGAGTATAAATTTGAAAACTTAATAAACCACGGAATAATGTAGACAGAGAGGTAAAAATTGACACACATGCTTGGAATGACATGCGGTTTTATTAGAACAAAAAAAAAAAAGAAACAAAGTTCACAAAATGTCAGATAGATGGCGCTGGACAGCAAAACGTCAGTGACTGCGCATGACAGTCGTGTATAAAAGGAGCTGTAATGAGAGAGAGAATCAGATGGGCCAGCAGTCGCAACATGTTGACGTTACCTGAAAAGGGGCTTTTAGTGAAGCTGTATTATCAGAATGGGGAATGTGCTAGCTCAGCGTTACGATCCTATCGCCATAGGAAGGGGATTCGAACGAGAAAAGGTCCGTTGACAAATGCAGCTGTGGCGAGAAGTTCGTAGCCACGGGTTGTTTAGACGATAGACCTCGTAGTGGCCGACCGAACACAAGGAGTAATGCTGCTGAGACAGTTCAGGAAGAAATGGAGACGATAGCTGGATCGTCTATGCACGGGGAAGTCAGCGCTCATGCAGTCGCACGTCGCACCGCCATTCCACACACTACTGTTTGGTTGGCACTTAGGCGTACCATCATCCATCGGCATCATGAACTGTTACCTGGCGATTTAGTGAAGCGGAGGGCATTTGCGGTGTGGGCGTTTCAAAAGATGGCGGAAGATGACGATTGGTTGAGTAACGTGTTGTGGATCGACGAAGCTCATTTCATGCTCCGAGGGTCTGTCAACGCCCACAACTGCAGAATTTGACTACCGAAAATCTTAGAACTGTCGTGGAAACTCCATTCCACGACGAGAAAGTCACGGTATGGGTTGGATTTACCACATCTACCGTTATCGGGCATTTTTTCTTCGAGGAAATGCGTGATTCTGGTTTTGTAACTGCTACCTTGACGGGTGAGAGGTACGCCGATATGTTACAGAATCGCATCATCCCAAGCCTGGCTGATAAACACCTGCTGGAACGTACGATGTTTATGCAAGAGGGCCCTCCACCCCATATTGCTAGACGCGTGAAAGATCTCTTGCGCGCGTCGTTTGGTGATGATCGTGTGCTCAGCCGCCACTTTCGTCATGCTTGGCCTCCCAGGTCCGAGACCTCAGTCCGTGCGATTATTGGCTTTGGGGTTACCTGAAGTCGCAAGTGTATCGTGATCGACCGACATCTCTAGGAATGCTGAAAGACAACATCCGACGCCAATGCCTCATCATAACTCCGGACATACTTTACAGTGCTGTTCACAACATTATTCCTCGACTACAGCTGTTGTTGAGGAATGATAGTGGATATATTGAGCATTTCCTGTAAAGAACATCATCTTTGCTTTGTCTTACTTTTTTATGCAAATTATTGGTATTCTGATCAGATAAAGCGCGATCTGTCCGACATTTTTTGAACTTTTGTATTTTTTTGTTTCTAATAAAACCCCATGTCATTCCAAGCAAGTGTGTCAATTTGTACCTCTCTATCTACATCTTTCCGTGATTTATTCAGTTTTCAAATTTATACTGGCTTTTTGATCGCCTGGTACATTGCAAAGCTCGCTCAGCTGAACAGGGAACGATTTCCTAACAGACATCATCCGTCACGACGAGTGTTTATTTCTTTCGATCGATTAATGCGGGAGACTGGTTCAGTGGAAAGAAGAAACGAGGGACCTGGCAACCTGAGGACCACTCACACACCCGATTTTGAAGAGGAGGTGCTGGAGCGTGTTGCAGCGGACCCCACTCCAAGTACTTGTCGTATTGCACGTCAAATGGGCGCTGCACATTCTAGCGTGTGGCGAGTACTCCACGAACAACAATTACACCCATATCACCCACAACGAGTCCACGCAGTGCTCTTGATTGACTTTGCGTCATGGGTCGCATTGTGTCAGTGGGTCTCCAACAATGGATTGATTGACCAGATTTCCTCCAAATCGTGCTGACGAGGCCTCATTTGATCGCGATGGTATCTCTAACAGCAGGATTAGCCATATGTGGGATGACAAAAATTCTCACGCTGTAGCAAAGTCACCCAATCAAGTACGTTTTGCTGTGAATATGAGGGCCGGCATAGTAGGTGACACTCTTACTGGGCAATATCTTTTACCTGGCCGTCTGAATGGCCACCATTTCTTGAGGTTCGTTCACGGAGTTCTACCTGAGTTGTTGCAGAAAGTACCCTTGGCTGTTCGTGAGAGGATGTGGATACAATGTGACGGTGCACCGCCTACCTCACTTCAGTGTGGATGTACGTAACCATCTCATTACTACATTTCCTGGTCGCTGGATTGGAAAGGGAGTTGCTATTCCATGGTTTGGAAGGTCACCTGACCTGAATCCCCTTGATTATTTCCTATGCGGATATCTAAAGTCACTTGTGTATGAGACACCAGTTGATACGGAGATGGAATTAGTTGCCAGAATTGTAGCTGCCTGTGATATGATTCGAACGCACCATGGATATCTGTCAAAGTGCGTCAGAATCTTGTTCACCGACGTCATGCTCGCATTGAGGTTAATAACCGTGAGCTTCCGCACATTTTGTAAGATACAGTACAAATGGTACGTTCATTGTGCCATTGATGTACTTGCAGTTAGCTGTAACTAATGTAAATAAAAAAGCGCGTAGTAATGTGATTTTATTCCTTTTGTCTCCTTAAGCTGGCTTATCCGACTCCAGGTTCCTCCCTCAAATAGTTCAGTAGAGCATCCTCTATGTTCTGTTAAATTTTTGCACGCTCTTACGGAAACACCCTGTATATTGGAAGAATTTCACGGTGAATTGTGCGTAATTTAGACGTTTTGCCCACAAGAATCGTACTGTCCCGTCTAATTGAGCTTTGTATTACGTTTACACTTTCTGTATCATTCAACTCCCACACTGTGTTGCATCGGTTAACCGAATGGTAGCAGAAATGTCTCTGCAGTCAGGCCGGAACATGTACTCTCTTCTGACAATGCGCCGTTCCTTTTGCGCAGTATTCTCAGCGTTGTACGGCATGTGCAAGTTGCTTTTTGGAATCCCGTTGTATATCTCGCCTAGGAACATTAAACAATTTAAGTGAGGGCTGAATAAAATAAACTTTATAGGTGCAACATTGTCTGTTCCGAAATGGTGTCTGTGAGACTCTCATTTCCCCATAATGAAGTACGTGAGGATTAAGTGGTGCAGCGTTTCCCCATTGTATCGGTGTGTCGTTAACAAAACTGGTTCAAATGGCTCTGAGCACTATGGGACTTAACATCTTAGGTCATCAGTCCCCTAGAACTTAGAACTACTTAAACCTAACTAACCTAAGGACATCACACACATCCATGCCCGAGGCAGGATTCGAACCTGCGACCGTAGCAGTCCCGCGGTTCCGGACTGCAGCGCCTAGAACCGCATGACCACCGCGGCCGGCGTGTCGTTAACAGGAACGGTATATACGACAGGGGCTGCCATGGCACATTACGCACCTGACCTTGGAGCAGAATGATGCACAAGTGTACTACTCTATTTCATGAGTTTTCACCTACACGCGTCTGTGCATGACACTCTGAACTCACGTCGTGTCAACCTTTGAAGAGAGCAGTTCGTTAGCTGCAAGTCCTGGGTCAAGCCAGTCGACTGGTGCTGGTGAAGATATAGACAGAATGGTTCTCTAGAAGCCTGAAAGTGTGCGTGCTCTGGATGTTCAGACCCATATATCGTGACTTCTTCCATTCAGATCCCCACCTTCCTCTATTATTTGTTCCATCACATCTGAAAACTTTTACTTTCGGTATACAGGGTCAACCAGATCGCCACCGATATTTTGGAGATTGTTCAACCATATTTCCTGAGTAGTTTAATATAAGGGACCCGCGGTTTCCAGTGGCTCGTCATAGCACAACAATGTAATTATGATTTATTCAATATTCGGAGTTGAAGATGCTTGCACAGGATAGAGCAGCATAGAGAGCGGCATCACACAAGTCTTTGAACTGAAGACGACAACCACAACAACAACAACAACAACAGTTTCTTACGACAATTACCTTTTATTCTGTGGAAGTACCTTAAGAACATGACAAAGCCTGTAATACGCAATGACCAAGATGTACATCTAAAAGCCAAAGTACTGCAACAATCTTGGGGCAGATGCAAAAACTGCAGTAAATTAGTTACCAGCCCTGCAGAAACAGCGCAGCATAGCGTCGTTGCTCCGCTCTTCCGTTATAGTCAGCGAATCCATACATCGGGTGCACAGTGGCCAATTCTTCATCGGTAAATCTGTCCATCATTGTTGACATATAACCAACGCTGCCTGAAAAACAGTCTCTTGGCCCCCTCTATAATTTTTACCCTTAAACTTCCCTGCAGTAGCATCTCGTGGTCGTGCGGTAGCGTTCTCGCTTCCCACGCCCGGGTTCCCGGGTTCGGGGTCAGGGATTTCCTCTGCCTCGTGATGGCTGGGTGTTGTGTGATGTCCTTAGGTTAGTTAGGTTTAAGTAGTTCTAAGTTCTAGGGGACTGATGACCATAGATGTTAAGTCCCATAGTGCTCAGAGCCAGGGCCGAAGAGCCCTGCAGTACTAAACTGATGATCCCTTGATATCTCAGAGCGTATGCTGTCAACCGAACCCTTCTTTTAGTCTCGTTGTGCCACGAATTTATTTTCTCTCCAGGTCGGTTCCGTACCCTTCTGTAGCACTACATTTCAAAAGCTTCCGTTCTTTTTTTACCTGAAATGTGCGTCGCTCACGTTTTATTTATATACAAGGGTAACTCCAGACAAATACCTTTAGAATAGACTTACTAACACTTAAATCCATACTCTATGTTAACAAACTTCTCTTATTCAGGAACACTTTCCTTTCCAGTGGCAGTCCACACTGTATATCTTCAACAGTTATTTTACCGCCCAATTAACAAATGTCATCTACTACCTTTAGGGTCTCGGTTCGTAATCTAATTCCCTCAGAATCACCTGATTTAATTCATTTACATACCATTATCCTTGTTTTGATTTTGTTGATGTTCATCTTACATCCTTCTTTCAAGGCACTGTCTATTCCGTTCAACTGCTCTTCCAAGTCCTTTGCTGTCTCTGACGGAATTACAATGTCATCGGCGAAACCTAAGGTTTTTGTTTTTTGTCCCCGTACTTTAATTCCTTTTCCAAATTTTTCGTTGGTTTCCTTTCCTTCTTGCTCAATGTACAGACGGAATAACATCGGGGGATAGACTACAACCCTATCTCACTCCCTTCTCAACCACTGCTTCCCTTTCATGCCCCACGACTCTTGCAACTGCCGTCTAGTTTCTGTACAAGCTGTAAATAGCCTTCCATTCCCAGTATTTTATCCTGGCTACCTTCAGAATTTCAAAGAGTTTTGCAGTCAACATTGTCAAACGCTTTCTCTAAGTTTACATATGCTACAAACGAAGGTTCGATTTTCCTTAACCTATCTTCCAATATAAGCAAACGGCCTTGCCGCAGTGTTAACACAGGTTCCCTTCGGACCGCCGAATTTAAGCACTGTCGGGCGTGGCTAGCACTTGGATGGGTCACCGTCTGTGTCTGCAGAGCGCCGTTGGTAGGCGGGGTGGACTCAGCCCTTGTACGGCTAAATACGGAGAGACTTGATTGAGAAGTAGCTACACCGTTCGCGAAAGCCGCTCTTCCAGTGTGCTGACCACATATCCCTCCGTATCCACATCCGGCGACGCCTAAGGGCTGAGGGTACAGCTGGGCCTTCGAGGCGTGTTCTGACGGTGTTTGTTTGATCTTCCAATATAAGTCGCAGAGTCTGTATTGCCTCTGGTGTTCATACATTTCTCCGCAATCCAAAATGATCCTCCCGAGCTCGGCTTTTACCAGTTTTCCCATTCTTCTGTAAATAATTCGTATTAGTGTTTTGCAGCCATGATTTTTTAAAAGTGATAGCTCTGCAAGATTCACACCTGTCAGTACCCGCTTTCTTTAAAATTCGGATTATTATATTCTTTCTGATATCTGGGGGTCTTTCGCCTGTTTCATACATCTTGCACAACAGATGAAAGAGTTTTTTCATGGCTGGCTCTCCCAAGGCTATTAGTAGTTCTGACGGAATGTCGTCTACTTCCGATATCTTGTTTTGAATTAGGCCTTTCAGTGCTCTGTCCGGTTCTTCTCACAGTACCATATCTCCCATCTTATCTTCACCTACGTCCTCTTGCATTTGTATATTACAGCCTTCAATTTCATCCACCTTGTATAGCCCCTCTAGATACACTGATGAGCCAAAACATTTCAGCCACCTGCTTAGTTGCGTTTTGATCCACCTTAGGACGAAGTACAGCAATGATGCTGCGTGGCACGGATTCGGCAAGTACTTGGTAAGTTTCCGAAGGTATGTGGCATCAGATGTCAACGGACAGATAGGGAAATTCCCGAAAATACGAGCCGATGGTGTTGGGCTGGTGCACGATAGCTTCCAGATGTGTTCCATTGCTTTCCTATAGAGCGTATTTGGTGGTCGAAACATAACGTTAGTTCACTATCATGTTCCTTAAATCGCTGTAGCACGATTGTGGCCTTGTAACACGGACATTTAACCCGCTGGAAGAAGCCATCACCGTAGGGTAAGATATCAAATGTGAAGGGACACAGGTGGTCCAGAATAATGTTCACTAAGTAGACCGATGTCACGGTCGTATCGATTACTTCCACAGGTTCCATATAAGCCCAGGTCATAGCGTAAGACTGCCCCATCGGCCTGTGTGCGTAGTGCACTGCGTGTGTCGGGCTGCCATTCCTTAGGATGACTGCGTTTCCGGGCACGAGCATGGACGTTGTGTAAGAAGAAACGTGACCCATTCGACCGGGCGATTGGTTCCATCGATCCACGGCTCAGTCTCGACGATTGCGTGACCACTGAAACTGTAACTAGCAGTGATGCTGGGTCATCGTGAAAACACACAGGGGTCGTCGGCTGTCGAGCTCCATGTTCAGCACTGGACGCTGAACGGGGAGCTCCGAAACACTAGTCCCTGCACCAGCATTGTGCTCTATCGTCAGACATTCATCATACCACGGCCTATCCTGCTTTACAGAGCAGGCGTGTCTCAGTAAAACGTGTGTGTCGTGAGACGTGCACATCCAACACCTTGCCTCCTGGTGATGGTTTCACCGCCCTGCAACCCCTTTCCATGGATCCTCGGGACAGCAGCACTCCAACAGCCGATGCTCGTTTTTAGGCGGCGGGACTAACAATCTCACTTTGTTAATGCTGCTTTTGTGAGCGGCTTTCCCCATTTGCGATGCGTTTTGCCGCTTTCTGCTCAACTTGTACACATTTGTTACCAGCTCACGTTCCCACAATGTTACCAGGCGGCATTCAGTTTCTCGGTGGGCGGTGGTCATAACGTTTTGACTCGTGAGGCCGGCCGGTGTGGCCTAGCGGTTCTAGGCGTTACAGTCTGGAACTGCGCGACCGCTACGGTCGCAGGTTCGAATCCTGCTTCGGGCATGGATGTGTGTGATGTCCTTAGGTTAGTTAGGTTTAAGTAGTTCTAAGTTCTAGGGGACTGATGACCTCAGGTGTTAAGTCCCATAGTTCTCAGAGCCATTTGAACCATTTTTTCCCTGCTCTGTTTACGATTGTTTTTCTATCTGAGCTCTTGATATTCACCAAAGGCCTATTTCATTTTCCTATTGGCGTTATCTATCTTTCTCATAGTCAAACATGCTTCTAAATCCTTATACTTGTCCTGCAGCCATTCCTACTTAGCCATTTTGCACATTCTGTCAATTTCATTTTTAGTCGTTTTTATTTCCTTTCGCCAGCTTAATTTACTTGCATTTCCATATTTTCTCCTTTCATCAGTTAAATTCAATGTCTCCTGTGGCACCCAAGTATTTCTGATAGGCCTTGTCTTTCTACCTATTTGATCCTCTGCTATCTTCACTATTTCATCTCCCAACGTTATCTATTCATTGTGTTTCACAGCCTTTATGGCACAATAATCTTTCTACGTGTCTCCTTACACAATACACCACTTACCCGGGAAACATGTGCTCTGTAGTAGAACTAAATACTATATTTTTACGTCTCCTTTCACAATACACAGCTCACTCGAGAAGTATGTGTTGTGGAGTGGAACCAAATGCAAACTCCTATGAAAGCATTAAAGTCGGGTCAGCTTGGAACATTTTTGTGAAACTTCAAGTAAAACGAAGCAAAACCCAACAATAAAACTGCGGACGTGTAACGTAATATTCAATGCAGTAAGGCATTGCACACTTTCATAACAAGCATCACAAAAAATAAGAGATCTGTAAACATACTTGTCAAGAATTCTTATTGAGTGCTCTGTTCGATGTTACAGTTAAAAAAAATTTTCCGGTGATCCTTCAGTGTTTCCTATCGTCCATGGTGGGAGAATAATTCTCCTTTGTTTCACATTTCGTTTCTGGTTCGCATTTAATCGATATTATCTTCTATTTTCGTTTGGTTTATCCATATTATTAAAACGTCAATGCATAAACTTATCTTTCCAGGATTTCTGGTTTTCTCAGGCTGATCTCGCTCACGCGCAAAGAAAGGTACATAAATAACAAAATTTTATCTGAACGTTATCCCAAAGTGCCTTATAACACAATATGCATCATGCTGGCTGAAAGCTGCAATTGCATGTTCACTTCCTAAGTATATAGTGCGGTCTAGTTTACACATGAAACTAATATTTAAAATGTAATTAGAAAATCTGTGTCTCATTACACAGAGCTTCCTTACTGTGTCCAGGTCTCTTTAGACCACAAAATCATTTCCTCGCTGTTTTACTGTGTCACTTTAGTCAGAAAAATTGTCATGAATAGTGTCTTTGCTCCGAAAGATGTGTTTTGCAAGGGTATTATTTTACCCATTCCTTTCGGCTCTCACTTTGCGTCGCTCTACAGCCATATTATTATTTTTGAAGTTTCCAGTATCACGATAAAGAAAACTGAATCCTGAGCTGTGTAACAACTTCTAGAGCCAATAATACTACAGAGCTATCCGCAAACTGCCAATGCACACTATGGCGACAATAGACGTATTTCTGAGAAACCACCAAACGAGAGGTCAAATATGTATACTAGAGATGACAGAACTAAATGTGTGTGGTAAGTTAGCACTATGGGACAAGTATACGGTCGAGCACTTACTGTTACGGCAGGGATTTGGCACTCGCGCAAAATAAAGCCTTGTGTGGAAATGAGATTGGAGAAAGGAACCAACTCTATTGCCCACTACACGTTAACCGCAAACGTTCACTGCGCGTGCAGTAATCCACGGATCAGCTTGCAGAACAATTAACACTCTTCGACATTTCCAAAATTGGAAGAAAATAAGAAATTTGCGCTAATGGGATCTGTGCGGTGGGCTCTTGCGCTGTAATGTAGCTTAAGAGAAGAACGGTAAAATTTTACTACTCGAAGTATGAGAAAATAACGAAGTACAATGTAATGTGAAAAGTATAAGCACTTCAAGTTAAGCACCACAGTCTGCTGACGCAAGCGTAAACGTCAGTGATATTTGCAGATTACGCAATAAGATAAAAAGTACTACAGAAATATACTTTAAATTCTTGTTGAAACGGAATTATAGTCGTTTATTTTGCTTACGTAATAGCAGGACATGGGCAACATCGGTTTCGTGGAATAGATCTGTTATTATCGTTTTGCACTTTCGATTTACTTGATTTTTAACATCTTCCCATAACATTACATTTTAAAAGTCTCTTCCTTGGATTTCACATGGTCCACGTTTGACTTCCGTACAGTCCTGTACCCCTGATGTGTAATTTCAAGAAGACCTTCCTAAATTACGCGCTTTACAGTTGAATAAAACTTTCTTCGTCAGCTCCACTCTACTTCAGATATCTTGCTTACACCGGTCATCTTGTTTGTTAGGAGAATTATTTCGGTTCTATCAATATTGTTCCACCCCCAGTTTTGAAGTGAAGCAAGTTGCTCTCTGCTTTGTATTACCCTTCATCGCTTTATTTATTTAGCAGTGTTCTTGTTAAGCCAATTTCTGAGAAAAATATCATGTCCATTCTCTTCAACCGGTCTTTCACATGTATATTTTGAGAAGAAGCTCAAAGTAGTCTGCGAATCTTAGCATTAGTATACTTGCGCGTTGCTTTTATTACTTTTTTCTGTAACTTGATTCAATACTTGAAACGACAGTACAATAATCTACAATCCAACATTCCACTCTTGCAACACAAACACGTCTTTGCTAATCACGCATTATTAGTGCTTCCGTTTAGTTCTGACAGATGTTGTGTATTAATTGTATCAATCTGTACTTCGCGAACATTTGTCTAAAGTTTTTGAAGATCTTCTCCAAACCTACAATGTTGAAAGTTTTCTACACACTCTCCAATACTACACACACCAAAAAACGTTTTGCATCACCCCGGCTCCCAGAACCCCTGAAGATAGACGTTGACTGTTGATATTGTATCAGAGACACAGTCCCTTTGACTGTTCAGAAATGTCAGTAAACCCACCCAAAGATGTAAACAACCATGCATGAGCAGCACCTATTAGACAGACGGGTCCGATAACCGATCAGTTTCAGTCATTCCACGAGGAAGGAGTTACACGGCTCGTGTTGTCTGTAGTTCAATCATGCCTAGACGGTAAATACTGCCGTTCGATCGTGTCCGCATTGTTACTTTGTGCCAGGAAGGGCTCTCAACAAGGTAAGTGTCCAGGCATCTCGGTGTGAACCGAAGCGATGTTGTTCGGACATGGGGGAGATACAGAGAGACAGGAACTGTCGATGACATGCCTCGCTCACGCCGCCCAAGGGCTACTACTGCAGTGGATGACCACTACCTGCGGATTATGGCTTGGAGGAACCCTGACAGCAACGTCACCATGTTGAATAATGCTTTTCGTGCAGCCACAGGACGTCGTGTTACGACTCAAACTTTGCGCAATAGGCTGCATGATGCACAACTTCACTGCCGACGTCCATGGCGAGGACCATCTTTGCAACCACGACACCATGCAGAGCGGTACAGATGGGCCCAACCACATGCCGAATAGACCGCTCAGGGCTGTTATCACTTTCTCTTCACGGATGAGTGCCGCATATGCGTTCAACCAGACAATCGTCGGTGACGTGTTTGGAGACAACCCAGTCACGCTGAACGCCTTAGACACACTGTCCAGCGAGTGCAGCAAGGTGGAGGTTCCCTGCTGTTTTGGGGTGGCATTATGTGGGCCGCTGTACGCCGCTGGTGGTCATGGAAGGTGCCGTAACGGCTGTTCGATACGTGAATGCCATCCTCCGACTGATAGTGCAACCATATCGGCAGCATTTTGGCGAGGCGTTGTCTTCATGGACGATAATTCGTGCCCCTAGAACTTAGAACTACTTAAACCTAACTAGCCTAAGGACATCACACACATCCATGCCCGAAGCAGGATCCGAACCTGCGACCGCGGCGGTCTCGCGGTTCCAGACTGAAGCGCCTAGAACCGCTCGGCCACAGAGGTCGGCCGGACCACCACCTGATGCGATGCCAAACTGTTTTTGATGTGTGTATAAAGTAATCCTGATTGTTCTTTATCTTAGTTCCATTAGCAACTGTATCACGAAGACTGTTTCTGTTCTACCTTCGCTTACAGTAACCAAACTGATTTACGTGTGGGATATCTTTAATTTCTTCTTCTGGTCCTATGTATATCATTATAATGAGCAGTTTGTATACATTATGTGTCAGACTGTTGTGTAGCTTGGACAGTTATCCATTCATGCGTTCTTTGATCGTACGATGACAAATACATTCTGGAAACATGAATGTACGTCTCCTTTCTCAAATATTTTGATCTAATATCAAACACTTTGTACTAGCTATTACTCCAAATTAATTTAGTCACTATGATCGTCTGTAATTGACTCCTACCTTGTCTGAAGTTAAGTTGTCTAGTGCTTTGTCAAGTTACGTTTCAGTAACTGACTGACCTGTTCCTAGTTCACCGTCCACTTGATGACAACTTTTGTCCTTTTACTGACCTAAGGTGTCCCCTGTTGCACCATCTTCTGTGCGTAACAGAGATTCCCCAACATTAAATCTTAAGAATTCTTCATGTTTTACTCCTCCAATACTACATTTAATCTTCCTATATGCCACGTTCATTTTTCCTAAGACCATTTCTTCCTGTATTTTCTTGCAGGTCCCTCTTAACCAATCTCATTTATTATGTTCTCATTTACTGATGGGTTCATTTCTAGGAACCCTAATCTTTTGATTTCCTCTTTAATTCTTTGTTTTCTTATATATTCTTCTTTCATCGATTAACTGCAGTATTTCCATCTCTATGATGAACAGACAATGTGATGTCTTCCAGAGGAACAGTTAGAAGTAGTCAGGAATTAAAAACACTTTACAATGATCTGAAAAATTTGAGACAGCGCTGTGCTTGGTAAGGTAGTAGTAAACGGTGGGCTGAAGTAAAAGAGTGAAATAAAAATGTATTATTAAGGACAAGCACAATACTGCAATGCCACTCATCTCACAGCTTGCTACGGAAACACTCTAACAGTTATTGCAGTTATTCGTTTTTATTATTTTTATTAGAATTTAACGACACAATGATCCTATGGGCACGATGTTTCTGAGCGCCTTCTACGTTTTTAATAGCACATTGCATTCACTGTGCTATGGATTACGTACATTTATTACATCTGCACAGTAAATTACAGGTACATGTTTGACGAATAAATTCATTACATGTGCTTTATACTTGTAATTGAACGCCAGTTAAACGAAGACAATCAATTTCGTTTGTGTCATATAATGCTTTATGGTCGCACTTCAGAGTGAAGATCGATCTCAGTCCATTGTCTAAATTGATTATGTATTTTGTGACTAAACCGATCAGTTCCTTATAAGCGAGAATGTGCCTTACTAAAAGTATGATGTATCTTTTAGAATAACTGAATGGTAGCTTTATTGTGTTTCAGGAGTGAAATATTAACGTATCGTGAACTTTGGCCTGAGCATGGACAAGCAAGTAGAAATTTCCTTCCTCAAAATTATATCTTCTCCACTTCATCTGATTCTGACAGAGCAAATACTACAAACTTTTCATTTTCTCTTGCTTTTGTTATTAAACACAAGACTACTAATTTGCTGTCAGTCGCTCTAAAGTGAAAATGATAAATACCACTGGTTTCTTCAGGTATTTCCAATGTTCTTCCCGAATCAACTCAACAAGTTAGAAGCGCTGAGTGTGAAACGTATTATGTGACAGATTTCGCACCTGGCGTCTCGAGCTTGATTTGTAAATGAGATGGCTCTTCGGTTTCACGTGTTCAAGACATAAAATTGAATAACTCTCAGTTAGTCCAGCAACGCCAGTAATGCTTATTTCTTGGAACATCTTATAGTCTTGGAGGTTGCCTTTTTGGGAGTTATTTCTATCACTTAGGAAATTCTAACTGCCGCTTCAATTTCTTCTAGTTTTCTGTCAAGCTTGAAAGTAATTTTTTAATTTGTGTGGATGTTCAATGTACTATTCCCGTTTCCTGTTTATTTATCTATGCTTTATATTGGTGCTTGAGCTCTGGACACATTATATCGCGTGTGCCCAGCACTTTGTTGAATTTTCACTTACGCTTTACGAGACATTCACTTATAATTTTTGCTTTGCGTTTCTTTTATCTTTTCCTCTTTTCGTACTTCTGCATACATCTCTCATCAATGTTTTAAGTCTTCTCATTTAAGGAAGAAGTCTGCAAATAAGTTTCGTATTTCATGGCAGTTTTACCGCTAGGTTTCTCCTACCAACTGTTTACTCGTCGGCTCTAGCTGTTCTATAGAATTTACTCAATACATTAGCTGTGGGCTCTGAAGATCTAAAAACTAACATCGTTGTTCTTTCATCGGGCTGTATTCCTCTGAGTCACTACAGATCCTTTAACTAGTTTGATTTCATAGGTACGGGATTAAAATCTTGCACGTGGGCATCAGTTTTCGGAAAATATGATTTACAAGTTTGTATAAAATTCCTCGAAGTCCTCATATGCGTTCCTTATTTCATTTTGTGACTGTGAGATATCAGTTCGAATAATTGGTGATGGTGCAGTTTTAATTCTGAGGTAAGTAAATTACGTTGTATATTATTCGTAATAATTCATTTTGTCCTCTACTTATGAATTCCTGAACATTCTTGTTGAGTAATTCGTTGTTCCAATCATTTTTAATTTAGCTTCGCAACGTCGGCGGCCTTCTTCGTCTTTTTATTTACATCGCTTGTTTCCAACACAAATTGTTTTAATATATTAATATTTTCTCTTCAGGCACATTGATGTACACGTGCCACTTTGATTATCAAAAATGTCTCCACCCGTATCCTAGAAACTTAGTTAAGCACTCTTTTTTCCTCTCAGTTGCTCCTTATCTGATAAGGAAACGAATGTTGGTCGACAGGAGTATATTCACCATGGCAGTGAAGAGATATTTCCTACTTTATATTTGCGTTTTTCTTCATTACTTCTGTTGCTTTCTCCATTTCCATACTGTTTATCATCGACAGTTCTTTCGCCTTCATGGATAGTTTCCACACTTACGTCAACCTGAATAAACTGCTTCACTCTCTTCTGCAGTAGTGTGATGTGTCATGTCATCCGGCTGCCGGAGATCATCTGTGGAAACAAGAAACACCATATGAAGATGAGGCTCCAAGAGGCTATATGTGGCTTACGCAAATCGCTAAACACTATGGAAAGCGTGGAAATACGTAAAAGAGAGAATTTTAAATTATTACTCTCTGGAAGCACGTAGTTACAACATCGTTTAAGAAATCAGTTTCTTTTTGAGAAATCGGATGTAAACAGCTATATCATAGTGGAAAATTCGCAATAAACATACTAAAAAAATCAAGACGTAGTCGACGAAATACAATTCTGTAAATGCGTTTCCTCACATACGAAAAAATAAACCGCTTTCATGTCCAAAGTCTACAGAAGTGGGTGTTACACGTCAAGTTTCATTTGTTTATGTGACACTGACATTGTTCCACATTTCGGTGTTTTGTTGTTTGTCCAAGGAATCAACATGATCATATACGGGAAAACTGACTGTCCTTATACATCCGAAGCTTTAAACCATGTTTTCCAGTTTTTTCCACTTTCCTACAACAGGCATACGAACACAAGATGCTCTTTCTTTTGGTAATCATGGGGACATCGAATGATTTAGGAAATTCTGAATTTGTGTTATTGACATACTCCCCATTAGGAATGGTCAGGGTGCCTCTCTTCTACATTTGATGTACAAATAAAAAGAAGGGTAACTATAGAAGTAAAGCTGTGAGGACGCGGCGTGAGTCGTGCTTGGGTAGCTCAGTTGGTAGAGCACTTGCCCGCGAAAGGCAAAGGTCCCGAGTTCGAGTCTCGGTCCGGCACACAGTTTTAATCTGCCAGGAAGTTTTATATCAGCGCACACTCCGCTGTAGAGTGAACATTTCATTCTAGTAACATCCCCCAGGCTGTGGCTAAGCCATGTCTCCGCAATATCCTTTCTTTCAGGAGTGCTAGTTCTGCAAGGTTCGCAGGAGAGCTTCTGTTAAGTTTGGAAGGTAGGAGACGAGGTACTGGCAGAAGTAAAGCTGTGAGGACTGGGCGTGAGTCGTGCTTGGGTAGCTCAGTTGGTAGAGAACTTGCCCGCGAAAGTCAAAGGTGCCGAGTTCGAGTCTCGGTCCGGCACACAGTTTTAATCTGCCAGGAAGTTTCAAGGGTAACTATGATTTGCGCAACGTTAAAACCGTTATGACACGCATGGTGTGACGATGGCAGTGAGCAGTGTTCTCTGTAGTATTTTTGGTGAATCGTGGCTGCTGGCAGCTGTAGGTAAGGAAGGTATTGCAGAGGCTGTTCTACGGGAGACGATCTACATATACATCTACGTGAGCACTCTGCTATTCACAATAAACAGCCTTGAAAAGGGTTCAATGAACCACTTTCAAGCTGTCTCTCTGCCGTTCCACTCTCGAACGGCGAGCGAGAAAAACGGGCACTTAAATTTTTATGTGCGAGCCCTGATTTCTCTTATTTTATCGTGATGATCCTTTATCCCTATGTAAGTGGGCCCCAACAGGATGTTTTCTCAATCGGAAGAGAAAACTGGTGATTCAAATTTCATGAGAAGATCTCGTCGTAACGAAAAACGCCTTTGTTTTAATGACTGCCACTCAAATTCATGTATCATGCCTGTAGCACTATCTCCCATAATTCGAGATAATACAAAACGAGCTGCCCTTCTTTGTACTTTTTCGATATCATCCGTCAGTCCCATATGATGCGGATCCCACACCGCACAGCAATACTCCAGAATAAGGCGGAAAAGGATGGTTTAAGCAGTCTCTTTAGCAAACCTGTTGCACCTTCTAAGTGTTCTGCCAATGAATCGCAGTCTTTGGTTTCCTCTACCCACAACATTATCTATGTGATCGATCCAACTTAGGGTATTTGTAATTGTTATCCCTAAGAATTTAGTTGAATTTACAGCCTTCAAATTTGTGTGACTTATCGCGTAATCGAAATTTAACGAATTTCTTTTAGCACTCATGTGAATAATGGAACACTTTTCTTTATTCAGGGTCAATTGCCACTTTTTGCACCATACAGATATCTTATCTAAATCATTTTGCAATTGGTTTTGGTCATCTGATGACTTTACAAGGCGGTAAATGTCAGCATCATCTGCAAACAGTCTAACAGCGCTACTCAGTGTGTCTCCTATGTCGTTAATATAGATCAGGAACAATAGAGGGCCTATAACACGTCCTTGGGGAACGCCGGATGTTACTTCTCTTTTACTAGATGATTTTCCTTCTATTACTACGAACTGTGTGGCCTTTCTGACAGGAAATCACGAATAAACTCGCACAACTGAGCGTTATTCCATAGGCACGCAGTTTGGTTAGAAGACGCTTGTGAGGAACGGTGTCGAAAGCCTTATGAAAATCTAAAAATATGGCAATCAATTTGACATCCCCTGTTGATAGTACTCATTACTTCACGAGTATAAAGAGCTAGTTGTGTTTCACACGAACGATCTTTTATGAATCCTTGCTATGTGTCAATAAATCGTTTTATTCGAGATAATTCATAATGTTCGAACACAGTATATGTTCCAAACACGTACTGCAAATCGACGTTACTGATATGGGCCTGTGGGATGTATATGGATGAAGAAACTAGCAGTCGAAGAAACAAAGGTAGGAATTAGGAAACGAGTAGGATTTCAGATAGGCAGGAGGAGGGTCGGCTGAAGCCTTCAAGACCTTGGAACAGGTGGGATAATTACAGTTCATAGTACGGATAGATCTCAGGGACTACGTCATATTGTGGGAGGGAGAGGTGGTTAAATATCCCTGGGCGGCGATGTGAAGTTGTTTTTCCATCTATTTTTTGTAATACTTTTTATTTTCTTCATTACTCCTCTAATAACAATTGGGCGGCATCAAAACTTTCACATAGTGTTACCAAGATGTCAAACTAGGTATTGCATGTGTAACTGCTATAATACTGCTCCAAGATTTTTTAAGAAAAAATAATTATTTAAATAAAAACTTTTTAATTTAACACTTTTTTAAAACGGTCTAAAAAGGATTAAATAATTCCTCCTAGCCCCATACAGATTCCTAACCTCGCACAGACACTCCTGAAAAATTTGTGCTTGTGAAATTTTAATAGCTATGAAAATATATGTATAGTTTAAAACAAAAAACGTAGGTTTACATGATATAGACAATAGTAATGAGATGAACGCTTCATGCATCCATTATGTGTCCCATGCACGCCACGTTTTTCGTTTTAAGTGCTACAAGTATTTTCATAATTATGAAAAATTCACATCCAATAATTTTCAAAACTGTCTGTATAGGACTCGGAGAAACTGTTTTAAACATTTTAGTCCGTTTTAAAACATGTTATAAGAAAAAGATTTTTATTTAAATAGTTATTTTTTGGTTTTTAGTCTTGTGTGTATGAAATATTTCAATCGATTTCAAACATTTTGATGAGATTACAACGGAGACATGCAGTAAATTTCAGGATTATTTCAGTTTCTTTCTATCTGAGTCAACCAATAGATTACGTCCTCCTACGACTACCTCACGTAAAGAACTCAAAGGTTAGAATTGGAGAGACTGCAGCTCACATGGGAACTTACCAGCTACTGTTCTTACAACGAAATATTTACAAGAGGAACAAGAAAAGCGGGAAATTGCAATGGTACACAAAGTACACTCCAACACACACCAGATAAGAAAACAAGTTAATATTACATTTCTATCTAGTTCTAAGCTGTACTGAAAGCTTCAAGTTTCTAACTCATAGTGAAATGATAGTGGTAAACAAAGTACCCTCGGGCACACATCGGGCAAGAGACGGAGTTCTGAGCTATGTTGAAAGTTTCTAGTCTCTGGAACAAACAGACGAGAAAGCGACCTAATAAAAACGTGTTACAAAACAGATATCGCGTTCTACCAATCGGTGCATTGAGTATTAGATCCCAGAGAAATAAATAGGCTGAACTGTAGTTATTTTTAGTCTCCTCCCGTACGAGTCTACTGTATAACAACCACGTCGCTCAGTATGTTCTTCTTTATTTTTTTAAATAATTACAAACGAATTTGGGGCGGTTCATTCAGAAGTTCCCATCGGTAGCATTGTTTACCGTTACGCCAAGAGCTATCACTCCGTCTGTAGTAAATCTCGATGGCAAAGCAGGGCAAACCCCTCGAAACTGGCGGAACTAAATGGGGTATGAAAAGACTGCAAGAGAGGCGCGCGGCGTGACAGCTCCTGCCGTGGGAAGGCTTTTTGCCAGACGACAGCACACGTGCGCCGCACGCGTTCCAGGAAGCCGCGCTTTGACACGCCGCGTGCAAGAAGAACACTAACCGCAGATATCGCAAAGAACTACTCCTGATTTTATAGGAACCACATGTCGTTCTTACAGAACAGAAGTCTTCGCGCGTCAAATCCTCACACGTAAAAGTAGCTTCGGATGTGCCTTCTGTTGGAATTACCAGACCATTACTGTTCACAATACATAGAAATGATCTAATGTATAACGTCGGAAGCTCCATTACGCTAAACGTGGGTGATGTGTTGCAAGTAACGAAGCATCGACGCTAGAAAATTGTAGCGAAATGCAGAAAAACCTGCAGAGGGTCGACACTTGGCTCAGGAATTTGCAGTTGATTCAAAATGTAAACAAGTGTAGCGTACTGTGCATAAATAGGCCGACAGACGCGTTATTGTATGATTACAGGTTACCGAACAATAACTGTTATACACCACTGGCCATTAAAATTGCTACACCACGAAGGTGACGTGCTACAGACGTGAAATTTAACCGACAGGAAGAAGATGCTGTGATGTGCAAATGAGTAGCTTTCCAGAGCATTCACACAAGGTTGGCGCCGTTGGCAACACCTACAACGTACTGACATGAGGAAAGTTTCCAACCGATTTCTCATACACAAACAGCAATTGACCGGCATTGCCTGGTGAAACGTTGTTGTGATGCCTCGTGTAAGGAGGAGAAATGCGTACCATCACGTTTCCGACTTTGGTAAAGGTCGGATTGTAGCCTATTGCGATTGTGGTTTATCGTATGGCGACATTGCTGCTCGCGTTGGTCGAGATCCAATGACTGTTAGCAGAATATGGAATCGGTGGGTTAAGGGGGTAATACGGAACGCCGTGCTGGATCCCAACGGCCTCGTATCACTAGCACTCGATATGACAGGCATCTTATCCGCATGGCTGTAACGGATCGTGCAGCCACGTCTCGATTCTTGAGTCAACAGATGGGGACGTTTGCAAGACAACAACCATCTGCACGAACAGTTCGACGACGCTTGCAGCAGCATGGACTATCAGCTCGGAGACCATGGCTGCGGTTACCCTTGACGCTGCGTCACAGACAGGAACGCCTGCGATGGTGTACTCAACGACGAATCCGGGTGCACAAATGACAAAACGTCATTTTTTTGGATGAATCCAGGTTCTATTTACAGCGTCATGATGGTCGCATCCGTGTTTGGCCACATCGCGGTGAACGCACATTGGAAGCGTGTATTCGTCATCGCCATACTGGCGTATCACCCGGCGTGATGGTATGCGGTGCCAATGGTTACACGTCTCGGTCACCTCTTGTTCGCATTGACGGCACTTTGAACAGTGGACGTTACATTTCAAATGTGTTACGACCCGTGGCTCTACCCTTCATTCGATCTCTGCGAAACCCTACATTTCAGCAGGATAATGCACGACGACATGTTGCAGGTCCGGTACGGGTCTTTTCTGGATACAGAAAATGTTCGACTGCTACCCTGGCCAGCACATTCTCCAGATCTCTCACCAACTGAAAACGTCTGGTCAATGGTGGCCGAGCAACTGGCTCGTCACAATATACGCCAGTCACTACTCTTGATGAGCTGTGGTATCGTGTTGAAGCTGCATGGGCAGCTGTACCTGTACACGTCATCCAAGCTCTGTTTGACTCAATCCCCAAGCGTATCAAGGCCGTTATTACGGCCAGAGATGGTTGTTCTGGGTACTGATTTCTCAGGATCTATGCACCCAAATTGCGCAAAAATGTAATCACATGTCAGTTCAAGTATAATATATTTATCCAATGAATACCCGAGTATCATCTGCATTTCTTCTTGGTGTAGCAATTTCAATGGCCAGTAGTGTATGTCTGGCTGTAAGTTTACGGAACAGTATAAGTCTAACGATCACATAAAATTAATCGTAGGATAAGCAGATGCCAGGCTGAGAATCTTTAGAAGTATGATCAGGAAGTGTAGTCCAACCAAGGAGGACGTGGCTTGTGTTCAAAATGTGCTAATGTGTGTGAAATCTTGTGGGACTTAACTGCTAAGGTCATCAGTCACTAAGCTTACACACTACTTAACCTAAATTATCCTAAGGACAAACACACACTCACCCATGCCCGAGGGAGGACTCGAACCTCCGCCGGGACCAGCCGCACAGTCCATGACTGCAGGGCCCGAGACCACTCGGCTAAACCCGCGCGACAGGAGGTGGCTTACAAAATCCTCGTTCGACCAAAAACTTGAGTTTTGCTCGATAGTGGTTTGCTGTTAATCTCCCCAAAGCGCATGTTCTGGGAACCAATATATTGGTCCCACCTACGTATATGTTACGAAAAAACCGTGATGGTACGAGTAGTTAGATTCAAGCTCACATAGGGTCTTAGCAATAATAGATCTTGCCACGCATCATTCGCGACTGCAACAGAAAAGGGTGGAGGTTACAGAGGTACACAAAATACTCTCCACAACACAGCATCCTTTGGCTTATGGAGTATAAGTGTACTTGTAGTTGCGGGTGTGTAGTCTTTCCTCGATTGTCAAGTAGACAGTCTGAGGCCACGACACATGCCTCACTCATCTCTCTGTAAAATAGCAGCTTCTTCTGATTCAAATACTGATGAGTGTAGAATATCACAGAGAATATTGATCCTTTAAGTTCACTGGCTAACTTATAACTTTCTGAGCACAGTAATAAACTTGCCGCGATCAGGTTACATTCTATGTATTTCTCTCGTTCACACCCGTCCATAACACTACCAGCTGGATTGCACAATACAGACATAGAGGTAGATGTAGTAGCAGATGGATATGTCAGCGTAAGCATGGAACGTGCTACGAGACTTCCAGAGACGCATTGTCTCCACATTTTTCCGAGAACCCTCACGTTTTGAAGCCAGAAAAGCGAAGCATAATCACCCCCAGTGTGTAAGATTTATTCGAAATTCCTCCATAGCAACTTCTCGGGAGTTTGAGATGCTCTCTAGGCGAAGAGACATGAATGTTCAACATCTCGTCGATGGCGATGAATTTCAAGACGGAGCGTCACAAGGATGGAGAATGTAACTAGATGTGTCCTTTCAAAGAGAACCATTGCGGTATTCTGCTTAATCAGTTAAGGGTAATGGCGGTAAATGTAAATCTGACTGCATGGTGGGGACTGTAGTCCGCACCACATCGCAAGATCAACGGCTTGCTTCTGGTCTGTTTAGAAAGTTATAGATATTTTAAGGTGGTGGCCAGAGGACCAGTTTAGAGAACTATCACCCTCGGTACGTTGTAAAATCACTGTAGTTCATGTGTTTCCCGTAACCGTCAAAACATAATACTGTTTTAACCCCACAAAAATTCATTTGACACCCGTTTGGATAGCGAGAGGAACAGTCAAGAAAGTGATGAATATCGATACGAATTAGGATCCATCATACACTCTACATTAGATTGCGGGGCATATATATATGTGAATGCAGTGAAGCCAGAAGTGTTATTTGTTGCAATATGGTGGGCATCAAGTAACATTACCCAGCTGGAAATTCGATAAGAATGGAACCAAAACGAAATGAACTTTAGGTAGCAGCAGGCGACCATCAGCAACAGAATTGACAACTGTGATGGCAAGAAACTAACTGTAGATTCTTCTAATAACAAAGAAAGAATTAATTTGTAGGATGGTCTGAATACTATTATGATTTAAAAGTAAAGACATTCTTGATTATGAAATTTTCTTGTACATATGGGTCCAGAGAATGACCTCGGCCAAACAGAAACGGGAATTAAAACATACATAAACATCTACACACATTTAAATCTTCGTCTATTCTACACAAGCCACCTAACGGTGTATGGAGAAGGGTACTTCGTCTACTACAAAATTCGACATTTAGACAATAGAGGTACGTAGTGTAAAATTAGTAAAGGTATGCAAACCTTTTCTCTAGCTTCTCGCAAATTAGTTTGGTGTTGTAACTGAAGAGAACAGACAGAACGCCGATATAATAAATTCTGCATTTCAAATTCAATTTCGCATACGGATACTACTGACCTACTGCCATTCAGCGCCGCACTAATTTACCAGTTAGAGGTACTGAAGTAATCGCTCCCGGTATTGAGAAATAATTGAGACTGTGCATAGTTTTCAAGGAACCAGACCCAGACGGAATTCTAATAAGATGTTGGAGCGACTACGCTGTACATTTAGCCCCTCTCCCACCTGATATTTATCGACAATCTCTGTCTCAGCGAGTGTCCCGAGGGACTGGAAAAGATTGCAGGTGACTCCAGATTACAAATATGGGAAAAGAACGGATGCACAGAATTGGAGTCCAATACCACAGACGTCCATTTCTTGGATGATCCGAAAGCATGTTGCATGTTCGGACGTTAAAACACTCGTGAATAAAAAGAGGTTTATCTGAAAGTATCAGGACAGGTCACAGGGAAACCACATGAAGAGTCTGTGTTCCTAGATTTCCGAAAGGCGTTCGACACTATATCACATTGTCGACTGATAGCTAAGATTTCAGAAAGGAGCGCATGCTGGGCATTTGAGTCATACAAAAGTGAAGAGCAGACGAGGCAGTCTCTATTCTAAAATATCATAGCGAAAGTCATGAAATGGAGACTGAAGCATAATCGTTACCTCTCCACATTCCCCATTGCATTACGACTTATTTTGCAAACAGTTACACTTTCATAATTTGATTGCAATTTAAACAATATTATTTGTTCAATACCACTAGCTTGGCGATATTTTTTAGAGATGTTTATTACTATATGTGTTTTAGATTAACTTAGCTTAGACCGCACCTACCACAGTCAGACAGCAGCCCACCTTGTTCTGGGTGCTTTAGGAACCCTCCTGCATGGTGCTAAGTGACCTCCTATGTACAGGATTTATGAAACAAACTTTTTAATCAGCTGAGGCTACGTAGGCAGGAAGAAACTCCTGAAAGCCAGATGCTTCTGATGGAGACTGTGTACAGATCGTGTGTGGCTTGAAAGATGAATTCCCAACTATACTCAAGTTTGTTTACTGCAGTGCTTGAAGAAAAATCTGAAGACTGATCTTTCGAGTGATTCTCTTCTAGCGGACTCTACCGAGCTTCTCTGTGGAGCCATGCTGCTAACGGGACAAATCAGTGCTAACTTTTTCCAATACGCAGAAAGACGAGCAGTACTAGGTAATTGTACCTGTAAGCAATACCAGAGGATTGTGCCTCTAAGCAACCTCCTTGGCAAATAAACTGCATTTTTCACCATCCTGCGCAAGAACTGCTGTCTGCCGTTTTTGTTGCCAACTACAGTTAGTTACTCGCATTTTACATGCTTCTAACAGCCGACTGAGATATTTGACGGGTACGGCCGTCAGTAATGATTCTCTCCTTCTGCTGAAGCAAGGCAGTTTAGCATCTTTTCATTTAACCTACCTATAAAGTGATATATGCTGATAATCTGTAAACGTAATAGACAAGCGATTAGGGTACCATTTTTATGTTTCCGTACCTAACCTCAGTCGGTAAAAACGGAACCTTGTAGGATCACTTTCTTGTCCATCTGTTGAGACCCCTTTTCTTCAGAAACGGGTCAGGGTACCAAGTTGAAACTATATCCAATACTTTTGGCTACTGTCCCTTGACGGTGTAAAAAATCAAAGTTTCTAACTCAATGCACAACTATTCAGGTAAAATACTTTGATACTCGCAAACTCACTCTTCAAAATCTATAGACGAACTATCTATAAATATAATTAAGTGTGTACTGAACCCACAGAGCGCGAGTCCCACTCACACTTATCCGGGTTTTTTTATTAGTTACTAATATCAAAATCGCTCAGGAAATGTCCTAGAGAGACAACGTTACAGTCTGTATGTTCGATAGGCTATGATGTCACGGCCAACGAAGCTTTCGAGTCCGGATACATTGGGTACGCCTGTTCCACCACGTACAACAGCGACTGTTAACTATCCGTTACCGTGGGTAAACGAACCATTGATGTCGATGCTGAAATTCAGTCTGCATCCACAAAACACTGCTGGTCCGTCCAATAGAGAGTGTGCAGCGACAGATTTGATGGTATTCTTTTTTTTGTCGGCGGCAGATGTGGTCATTTCGACGTCTTCAATTGTTTTATATATAGTCTGTCTTGCACGGCGACGGCGAGTGATATCGATTGCATCATAATTTCACTAAACTAGAAGATAAAAAGTATGTACAGGAAAAGAACAGAAGCTTTTGGAATACAGTCTTACACTAGAATGCTAAAGAGTAGATTGCTTGTTCGGGTAACTAATGAAAAAGTACTGAATAGAATTCTGGAGAAATAGTTTTATGTCACAATTTGATCAAATCATTTGGTTGGTTGATAGTACACATCGTGAGGCACAGAGGGATAGCTAATTTGGTAAGTGAGAGAAATGTGGGAGAAGGAGGGTGAAAATTAATGAAGACTGACAACAATAAGCAGGTGCAAGTGGATGTCGGTTAAGTAAGTAGAGGTGCAGGGATGAAAAGATTTGCACAAGAGAAGACTAGCTTGGGGTGCTGCATCTAACCACCCTTCAGACTGACGACTAGTACAAAAATAGCCAACCTAACGAGCAGTGTGTATTTAGAACCAATGTAGCCCTTCCATTGTATCTGTTTGTCGCACGTGACATTTAACCGAAATGGAAACTACTGATTTCAACAACTATAGTTATAAAATACTTTAGCAAATCCCATAATGGATTTCATTTTCTTCTCGTTACTAGTTTCGAGACATCTCTGTCTCATTCTCACGTGACACACAGATGACTTACGTTATTACACTAGTGGAAACGTAAAAGTGAAGATCCTGACACTATGCTCCCTAATCAATGAAGTTTTATCCACATACTACACTGGTTATACGGTAAGTGTCACAGGATAATATACGTGTGAAGATATTGTCCTGGGCAAAAACTTCAGTGTCTTGTTACGCATTCTCTATCTGTAATGTGGTTCTGCAATAGTGCATAAAGACAAAAAAGGTGCCTGCGATCTTGTCTGTTATCGTAACTTGTCAGGGGATGTTTCAAGGAATTCGAGTCGAAACAGAAGTTGTCCTAAAACTGCCACACGTCCTCGCTGGAGGAAACATATGGTGATCAGAGGAGTTGACCAACGACTCGGAAACCTCCTTTGGTAATGCGAGAAGTGCCCTTACGTCGTTAGGCCACGACGGGGCTGAATGACGATTCAGCACTCTTCAGCTTTCTTTCAAGAAACTCGGCTAACAAATGAATGTTTACCTTGTTAATGAAAAATACTCCACACTGTCTGGTAACAACTTGAGCTCTTATCACTTCAAAAACGTTCAAATATGTGTGAAATCTTATGGGACTTAACTGCTAAGGTCATCAGTCCCTAAGCTTACACACTACTTAACCTAAATTATCCTAACGACAAACACACACACCCATGCCCGAGGGAGGACTCGAACCTCCGCCGAGACCCGCCGCACAGTCCATGACTGCAGCGCCCTAGACCGCTCGGCTAATCCCGCGCGGCTCTTATCAGTTGTTCAGATTCACACTCTAATAAATACACGCGACAGAAATTTGCCACCGTTAGGAGACATCACACTAACACCGCCTCTAGCCTTGATGATGATCCCAGTGCTGCGAGGAAGACAGGCCACAAATTTTATCAGGCGTGCCACACCAAGCTGAAGTCATTCATTGATTATTAGATCCTGAAGAGCTACCAAATTACGGCAATGTTAATTGCTACGAATCATCCTCTCATCCAGACGGTCCGATATTTCCTATGAGATTAGGTTCGTGTACCTTAGCGGGCCAGGTGAGATGCGACACGGTGCCTGAGGATACGTTAAACCGAGAACGTAAGAGAGCAGTTCAGTGAGCAGTTGTCAACTCGAATGGCGACAGTGTCCACAGCATACATACTCTGTAGATTTGGAAGAAAGAGTTACCGAGTAGACGGCCACGACACAAGCAGCAACAGGGAAGTAACCGATTTTGTCACTTTTACGAGTTCCTACCCAGGAGCGAATTTTATAATATCATCGGTGTGCTTTCATAGTTTAGTTTCTTGTATTTCTCTGTGTTTATTTAATATTTAATAGCCACAGTTCTCGCGTTTTCTTTTGCGCCGGAAAGTAAACCGATTTTGCGACACTTTACAGGTTCCTAATCAGGGGCGAATTGTTTAGTTTCACCTGACTGCTTCGGTAGTAAGGTTTTTGAATCTCTGCGTGTTAATCTAACTTATTAGGCACAGTTCCTGCGTTTTCGTCAGGGTTTACAGTAGAGTTCCGCAGCACGTGCCGATAGTCCGTTTATTTGCATGTTTTAGTTTTCCACGGTCTTTAGTATGGACAGGGACTGTGATTGTTGTGTGCGGATGCGAGCCGAGTTGGTGACACTTTGCTCTCAGCTTCAGGCTGTGATGACTTCGGTTACACAGCTTGAGGCTGCAGTGGAGGGGCACCACTGTTGTGGGCCGGCCTTGGGGATCCAACGGACGTCCAGCACGGCCGAGTCCTCCGATCGGTCCTCACCGGTGATCAGCCCAGTTACTGCTCGCACTGAGGTTGACCCCTCACCTGTGGTCGAGTGGGAGGTCGCCCCGGGGCGAAGCGGGCGGCGACAGACTTCCCAGGCGGCCGCACATAAGGCCTCCCCGGTTTGTCTGACAAACAGGTTTCAGGAGCTGACTGTGGCTGACGCTGAGCCAGATGATGTCTCCTGTCCTGTTTCATAGGAAACCTCTCAGCCTGCAAGATCCGGACAATCTGGATTGTTGATAGTTGAGAGCTCCAACGTTTGACCTTGTTATGGGGCCCCTTAGCAAAATGGCAGCCAAGAAGGGAAAGACAACCAATGTGCACTCCGTGTGCATACCGGGTGGAGTCATTCCATATGTGGAACGGGTCCTCCCGGATGCCATGAAGAGCACAGAGTGCAGCCAGCTGCAAATGCTTGCTCACATCGGTACCAATGATGTGTGTCACTTTGGACCAGAAGAGATTCTCTCTGGTTTCGAGTGGCTAACAGAAGTGGTAACGGCTGCCAGTCTTGCTTGCAAGATGAAAGCAGAGCAGACCATTTGCAGCATAGTCAACAGGACCGATTGTGGATCTCTGGTACAGAGCTGAGCGGAGCATCTGAATGAAATGGAAATGGGTGTTTGGCGTCATTGGCCGGGCGGCTCCTTACGGGGCAGTTCCGGCCGCCTTGATGCAGGTCTTATTACATTCGACGCCACACTGGGCGACCTGCGTGCCGGATAGGGATGATACGATGATGAAGACAACACTACACCCGGTCCCTGAGTGGAGAAAATCCCCAACCCAGCCGGGAATCGAACCCGGGCCCCTTAGGACGGCAGTCCGTCACGCTGACCATTTTCTTGTTTGTTTCATTTTTTTCGATATAGTTTGTTGCGTTTGGTCTGGGTGGATGTCACAAGACATTCGTTCAAATTGATCGTTGATCCCTTGACTCAGTTTTTTTTATTTTATTTTTTTTTTAATTACAGAGAGCACGCAGCCCTCTGACCGAGCACGCTGAGCTACCGTGCCGGCACCATGCAGCTATCGGGGCGGACAGAGGGTCTGAATCAGAGGCTCAGACGGTTCTGCGACCGTGTAGGCTGCAGATTCCTCGACTTGCGCCAAAGGGGGACTTGGTTTCGGGTTCCGCTGAATAGATCAGGTGTTCACTGTACGCAGGAGGTGGCTAAACGGGTAGCAGGGGCTGTGTGGCGTGGACTGGGCGGTTTTTTTAGGGTAGAGAGTCTCGGAGATACACAAGAAGGGCTTCAGCCACAAAGGGTGCAGGCCGAACACAGGAAGAACGTAGATACAGGAACCATCGGTATAATAGTTGTAAATTGTCGTAGCTGTGTTGGGAAAGTACCGGAGCTCCAAGCGCTAATAGAAAGCACTGATGCTCAATTCGTTATAGGCACTGAAAGCTGGCTAAAGCCGGAGATAAGCTCAGCTGAAATTTTTGCGAAGAATCTAACGGTGTTCCTAAAGGGTAGGCTAAACCCGGTTGGCGGTGGCGTGTGTGTTGCTGTTAGAAGTAGTTTATCTTGTCGCGAAATTTAAGTAGATAGTTCCTGTGAGTTAGTATGGGCGGAGGTCATTGTTTGCAACCGGAATAAAATAATAACTGGATCCTTTTACCGACCTCCCAATTCAGATGATACAGTTGCTGAAAGGTTCAAAGAAAACTTGAGTTTGATTTCAAACACGCACCCGACTCATACGATTATAGTTGGTGGTGACTTTAATTTACCCTCGATATGTTGGCGAAAATACATATTTAATTCCGGGGGTACCCATAAAACATCATCCGAAATTGTGCTAAACGCATTCTCTGAAAATAATTTCGAGCAGTTAGTTCATGAGCCCACTCGAATAGTAAACGGTTGTGAAAACACACTTGACCTCTTAGCAACAAATAATCCTGTGTTAATAACGAGCATCAAAACGTATACGAGGATTAGTGAACACAGGGTTGTCGTAGCGAGACTGAATATTGTAACGCCCAAATCCTCCAAAGATAAACGAAAAATATACCTATTCAAAAAGAAAAAAAGAAAAAAAACAGATAAAAATTCACTTGACGCCTTCCTGAGAGACAATCTCCACTCCTTCCAAATTAATGATGTAAGTCTTGACCAGATGTGGCTTGAGTTCAGAGAAATAGTATCGGCAGCAATTGAGAGATTTATACCAAATAAATTAACAAACGACGGAGCTCATCCTCCTTGGTACACAAAACGGGTCAGAACACCGTTGCAGAAATAACGAAACAAACATGCCAAATTTAATCAGACGGATAAACCCCAAGATTGGCCATCTTTTACGGAAGCTCGAAATTTAGTGCGGACTTCAATGCGAGATGCTTATAACAGTTTCCACAACGAAACTTTGTCTCTAAACTTGGCAGAAAATCCTAAGAGATTCTGGTCATATGTGAAGTATGTTAGCTGCAAGAAACAATCAATTCCTTCTCTGAGCGATAGCAATGGAGATACTATCGAAGACAGTGCTGACAAAGCAGAGTTACTAAACGCAGCCTTCCGAAATGCCTTCACAAAAGAAGACGAAGAAAATATTCCAGAATTACAATCAAGAACAGCTGCCAACATGATGGTTCAAATGGCTCTGAGCACTATGGGACTTAACATCTGAGGTCATCAGTCCCCTAGACTTAGAACTACTTAAACCTAACTAACCTAAGAACATCACACACATCCATGCCCCAGGCAGGATTCTAACCTGCGACCGTAGCAGCAGCGCGGTGCCGGACTGTAGCGCCTAGAACCGCTCGGCCACAGCGGCCAGCCGCCAACATGAGTAACGTAGAAGTAAATATCCTCGGAGTAGTGAAACAACTTAAATCGTTTAATAAAAGCAAGTCTTCTGATCCAGACTGTATACCAACTAGGTTTCTTTCAGAGGATGCTGATCCATTAGCTCCTGCTTTACAATCATATACAATCGTTCGCTGGACGAAATATTCGTACCCAAAGACTATTTTGTTGATACCGACCTACATAGGGAGAAACGATCACCACGATGAAATAAGGGAAATCAGAGCTAGTATGAAAGATATAGGTGTTCGTTCTTTCCGAGCTCTATACGAGATTGAAATAATAGAGAATTGTGAAGGTGGTTTGATGAACCCTTTGCCAGGCACTTGAATGTGATTTGCAGAGTATCTATGTAGACGTAGAGAATGCTGATGTAAACATCCTGGCTCATGTTAATTGTGACCTGTATGAGTTGATGTAAGTCATGGAACGAAATACAAGCCCAAAACATCAAAGGAGCATATCCTGCCTGTTCTACACCCTGCATACGCTGCGGCATAAACAACTCACTACTCTGGTGTCTTTAAGGTTTGTTGTTAATCTCTTACGTAGAAACTCACGTACATTATACATCACTTACAGCTGACAGTCCACAATATATGTTAACAAAATAAACGTGTGCTCTGGACTGTCAACTGTATAAATGATGTATAATATGTGTGAGTCTCTGCAGAAGGGAATAACAAAGAATCTTTAAGGCATCAAAATAATGGAGCAACTCACACGTCGCAAACATCACGCCTAATGCTGGGAATTATTTCCCTAAACGAGTCGTGCCGAGGATAAATGGAAGAAAGTAATGACAGACAGTAGAAAATATTATTTTGTAACAAACAAAATCACTGTTTTTACAGTCTCAGACCTTCACTTACCATTCCTAGTGGATAAAATAAAAACTGAATTCTTTTTTACTCTCTTGTAGATCTTAAACATTTAGCAATTCAAGAAGTTTACACAGATTGTAACAGACGTTCTCACAGATGTATTCATTCTGAAGATCAGTCAGCTAGTGACGTCTTGTCAGTGAAAAGCTGAGTGGAGATTCCCACATGGAATTCGGAGGTAAAAATAATCAGTATCTCATTGAAGTGACAGAAAATGACCAAAGACTGCTTTTTATTGGCAGAACACTTAGACGGTGCAACAGATGTACTATAGAGACCGCCGACACTACGCATGTCCTTCCGTTTTGGAGTACCGCTGCGCGGTGTAGGATCCTTACTAGATAGGATTAACGGACTACGTCGAGAATGTTCAAGGAAGCGCAGCACGTTTTGAACTATCGAAGAATAGGGGAGAGAGTGTCACAGTCATGTCCAGGATTTGGGGTGGAAATCATTGAAACAAAGGCGGTTTTCGTTGCGGATGGATATTCTCACGAAATTGCAGTCACCAACTTTTTCATCGGAATGCGAAAATATTTTGTTGACGCCGAACTACATAGGGAGAAACGATTGTCGTAATAAAATAAGGGAATTAGAGCTCGCTCGAAAGATATAGGTGTTCGTTCTTACCATTCTGTTCGAGAGTGGCATAAGAGAGTGTCAGTGTGAGGGTGGATAAACCCTCTGCCAGGCACTTAAGTGTGATTTGTATAGTAGCCATGTAGATGGAGATTCTGACCAGAATGTCTGAAATATGCTCCAAAAAAGGGAACGACCAGTCTGCTTGTTCCACAAATGTAAGCAGTTATCGTTGAAAGCCTCCGGAGATGGGCTAAGGCGACCGATATATAACGCTCGGAAGCTCTGTTGTCCCCTGCTCTTGCTCTTATATGACGGTTATTGTGTGAGCAAGTCTGCATTTATATGTACACCTAAGTCTGTGGCAAAATGATGTACCTGCCTTTCCCGTTTGTTCACAGATGGAGAATGAGGAGAGTAGATGGGTATATGCTTACTTGTACAGTGCGAATTGTCATTCATCTCATCTTTACGAACGAGATCCCGACGGATGCGACTAGATCTGTGATTTCTTGCCATAAATGGAACAACTGATAGTAACTGACGAGGAGTAATCAGTTGAAATCTAAGTTATATGTCGGGATCCCCAAGGAAACCTTACGGGGGATCTGCTTTTTTGTGTATATAGGGACTATCTCTCAGATTCTCTGTAGATAATGCCGTGTAGCAAAGTTACCACAAGATCGACACGAATTATAAAACGATTTAGACAGATGCCTGGTGGTATGATCTAGAAAAAATTTTAAAGTTCTCCAGACGAGTACAAAAAAAAAAAAAAAAATAAAAATAAAAATAAAAAAATAAAAAAATAAAAAAACCGTTAAATTTCAGTTATAAAATAAATCATACAACTTAAAAGTGGTCAGTCGAAGTAAATACCTACGGAGTACAATTATGAAAGTAGCCATAAAATAAAATAAAATTGAAATATGGGAGGGAATGTCAGGAGTGTGATAAGCGGATTGGAATGGCAATCCTAAAAACAAAGGCGCTTTTTGTTGCGTTAGATGTTTTCATGTTTTTCTCCATCGCATGCCAAAGTATTTTATTGAGTCCCCCTGCGTAGGGAGAAATGACAGTTAAGGTGAAGTAAGAGAAATCACGCATGGAAAGATGTGGGAGTTATTCGAGTTTGGAACAGGTAGAGAAATAGTCTGAAAGTGGATCATTGTAATTAATAAATAATATAATTAATAAATAGCTAAAAAACTAGTTTCGCGTCGCTTGAATATCTGTGAAAGTACATGGGTTTAGATTCAAGCAGCGCAGGGAATGTAAGAGTAAGTCTTAAGAAATGATTCTAGGTTTTCCCGGGATAGGAAAAGTCTTGAATAGTTGTCGGGTATTTAGGCGAGGGGCTTCGTCGTCCAGAAGGCGCCTTCTGGTCGACGCCACCTCGTTTAATACCCGAGAGATATTCTACTGTTACGCAACTAAACCTTACTTTACTGTGATGCAAACACAAACTGTAACCGAAATAAAGGCAGTTTCTTCAAAAGTGCGCATCTGTGAAACGGAAATCTACTGCCGGATGACATTTAGTATCGTGGTGGTCCAGCTGGTGCATGGCTCGTCCTCGGCATTCTGTTCTCAAGCTGGATGTGACATTGCTGCCCGAGCCTGACCCATTCTCGAATAGTGGTCCTCCTGAAGTGATCCAGTGCCTGAAGAGGGTTCATGAGACGATGCTATACAAGTTCCTACTAGCACCAACCATGCTCAATCGGGGCCAGCATATTCCACACGTCATTCGATTCTGCTGATTCCTACAGTTGTGACATCAATTCTGGGCGCTTTATTGAAATGTTCATTAGTTTTAATATCACCAAAACAAAGTTGTGGTACGGCGACTAAATCAGTAATTTATGCTTCAATTTTTTTGGCTCTGAGGACTACGAGACTTAACATCTGAGGTCATCAGTCCCCTAGAACTTAGAATTACTTAAACCTAACTAACCTAAGGACATCACACACATCCATGCCTGAGGCAGGATTCGAACTTGCGACCGTAGCGGTCACGCGGTTCCAGACTGAAGCGCCTAGAACCGCTCGGCCACACTGGCCGGCCTCTGTTTTTTTTTGTTTACGACACGTATTTAATTTAAATGAGAACATTATAGGTTAGGTTTTTCGTGATTGTTACTGACATTGAATGAGGCATTTCATTCGATACGATATGTGTAACAAATATTTATATTTAAAAAAAAATAGGATACATTATTAAAAATAAATAAACAAACTCAAGTGACAACGAATTAAAAACTTCCGTATTTTACATGCTTGTGCGCCTGCAAAGCAAGTTTGTCATTTGTTCTGTTCCTACAAGCCAAACAAGGAATGCATATTATTATTGCTTCATCCAGTGAGAAGAGTGTTCTGAACATTTTTGTAACTGTAATAGTCAGCAATACATTGATACTGCTGAAGTGTAATATTTCTTTAAAGCTAGCTGAAATGAGACAGAAAACAATGTTTCTTTACCGAAACGTTACAGAGTAAGAGCAGTAAAGCAATAACACTCCGTGAAGAAGGTGACACTTAGGCAGAAACAGTAAAAAAGTTGTTGGAGGCGCTACAGTATCGGGTGTGAGGAAAGTATGCAAGCGAAATGATGAAACTGTCTCGACCAAGACTGGTCCAGAAACCCTCAGATAACGAATATTGACTGTTGTGGAATCTGCTGTCTTCTCTGTAAGATGGTTCATACCGTAAAATCTGTAAATGCCATCTTGAAGACTTCAAGAGTTGAAGTTTCTCATAGAACAGTCGAAGAACTCCAAAAAAGAAGTCGTATCTGAATAAAATGCAGAGCCGAACCGTATGCAATGATGCAATCAGCATTAGCACAGAAAGAAGGGCTAGGTTAGTGTCATCTGGAGTGGCGAGACTACGAACAGCAACTTTGGAAGCGATTGAATTAAATTTGTTCGTCGTCTACCAGCCGAAGACTCGCCACCATGAAGCATCCCATCAGTGTACTGGTGTAGGGCTGCATGGCGAGACACGGAATTGGGCGTCTGCAAATATTATAGCGCAACGGTGACGAAAATACCAAGAAGTAGTCTTAGAGTTGAAATTCTGACCTTTATCCGTGATTTGTTTCAAAGTAACAACGACCAGTGAATCTTTCAGCAAGACAGTGCGCTCCAGAGTCAGTAAGAAATGGTTCTCTGAACATCGGATTAGTGTACTGAACAGACTGGCAAGCGTCCCGACCTCAATCCGATTGAGAACTTGTGGTCAAGGCTGAAAATAATGCTTATACGACGGAATCCCACTAACAAGAGGGACCTGCCAAGGCCATCATTAGTTCGTGGTCCAACGTGATCAGACCAGATGGTCTCAGACATCTGGTAGACTTGATGCCGCACATAATCGGGGCAGTTATTAAATCAGATGGATATCTCTCGAAGCACTGAGAAATATTGCAATAATATTTGTAGAAAATAATTTGTAGCTTCCAGGGGTTGTGAGTATTTTGTTTGATTTTCAATTGTTAAATTAAATCTTTATATTCTAACACGCATTTCCAGGCAGGACACGTAGTAACAGTATTGAACACATGAAGCTTCTACAAGTTTGAGAAAAATTTCCAGCAACTGACAAGTTCGATAAATCCTTGCAGCAAGATGCAAGAAACTGTTTCCACTAATATGCGGAAGATACTTCAGCAAGTTGACGGCACTTGCGGAAGTCGACTCGCTGGGGTTTTTCCGCGTCAAACAACTTTAAGAAGTAACTCTTGCAAACGACTTGCAGAAGTTTAGTTGCTAGTGGACACACGCCTTTACGATTCAGGCAAGGAGAAATGTTCTTTGATGGATCTCTACAAGCGGCAGCCGAAGCGCCTGCAAGTGCGGCTACCTGCCGAAGCCCGACCGAGGTTCCGTAATCGAGCGACTGCGGGCCTTGGTCTGAGCTTATAACAACTGAAAGTTGTGATTTCTTTTATGGAGCTGCGTAAAACGTACTCGTGGTTAAGATAAATGACTAATTTCACATATGGTGTATAGTACTATGTTATTTCGACGCCAAAAGTAGCCTGAACAGTTCGTAATAAACGTCGGTAAGACAAGCAACCGGCCTAGCTGCGTGCCGGCCGGAGTGGCCGAGCGGTTCTAGGCGCATCATTCTGGAACCGCGGGACTGCTACGGTCGCAGGTTCGAATCCTGCCTCGGGCATGGATGTGTGCGATGTCCTTAGGTTAGTTAGATTTATGTAGTTCTAAGTTCTGGGGGACTGATGACCACAGCAGTTAAGTCCCATAGTGCTCAAAGCCATTTGAACCATTTGAACATAGCTGCGTATTGTACCGCTGAGGGGCAAAATCATGTGAATCTGGGACTCTGTGGCATCACTTTACTGCCCACAATTCCAAGATGAGAAGAATGCAATACTACTGGGTAGACCAACAACTGAATCATGCATGATAACATGAAATATTGCATGCGACGTTTCAATAAGAATCTCTGCGACATAGCTCCAAATGACTGTCAGGATGCCCTATAATGCAAAGAGGAATAAATGCGGCTTTGTTGAACTGGCACCTCTTCTCAGTGACTATAACGGAAGGCTGATCCATCATTTAGAGTATTCTTCTGTTTTCTCAGAAGTGTAAAATATGATACAGAGTGACTTGATTGCTTCTGTTTGAAACACGCTCACGAATAAAATAAAAGAAAAGAAATAAATGTATCGATTTTTCTCCCAGTCACTCTTGACCAAGTAACTGATGTACGTAATTTCCTGTAGGTCTCTTCAGTACTTCACTATGTCACAGCTATTGGTCAAACTGATGGAAGATTTCTAAAATTCATGAATATGCTTGGAGTCACGATGGAGCTACAGTTACGGCCGGTATTTTCAACGGATTGCAATCAAGGGAGATAAACACGTTATCTGCTACAGTGCTCGTTCATCGTTTCGTTTATCAACTGAACTCAGTGCTATCACAAGTCGTGTCAAAAATAAAAAAAATAAAAAAATTTTCCCTTACTTCGACTGGTCTTCCTACTTTTTTCCCAGGTCAACCAAAATAACCTGGTCCTTAGATGAAAACGTAAAGAAACGACTACTTAATCGTCTGCCACGTGGAGTTCTGGATCTCGTTTGATGAAAGATTTCAGCCTAGATTGCGTCTGTTCATTGCTAATCAGCGGGTGAGCCCAACGTCCTCAACTTTCAGTCATTCTTAATCAGCAAAGACTTCTTGACGAATAGTTTGGGGTGCAATGGCAGCAGGGTAGTATATCTTCTCAATAGGAGTGGGATCTAGACATTTGCTGATTAACCTGAAAGCTTGTTCAAGGGAGGGTCCACAGTCTTGGCGTGGGTGGACCTATACCACACATGGGATGCATACTCTGCAGCGCAGTAGCACAGAGCCAATGCTGTAGTTATACTAACTTGTGGTTTTGCACTCCAATTAGTAACTATTAGCTTCATCGCAGTATTACGAGGGTTGGAACTTTAATAGGGCAACTATTTATTTACAGCTCGTACAAAAAGATACGTGTTTCAAAGTTTTAATAACGTTCAAAGTAGTCACCAGCATTGTGTATAACCCGTAGCCAGCGATGTGGAAGTCGCAGGGTACTCTTAACAGTGCCAGTTGTGTTGACAGTTCAAGCGGCGTCGTCTACTGCCCGACGAATTTTTAGCAGTTCTGAAGCGAATGCCGTGAAGTGTTTCCTTCAGTTTAGAAATCGAGTTGAACTCATGAGGGCTTAAGACAGGGGAGTGCAGTAGGTGGTGGTATAGCACTTAGCAGCCCCTTCAGTCAAACAAATCAGTAACAGCTTGCACTATACGTGCTTAAGCATTGTCCTGCAAAACGATGGTCAGGTCCTGCAGAAACTGTCACCGCTTCTATCTCTATGCTGTTCATTTTTGGAACACAACCTACAACCAGGCTGTGTTTTATTGGCAGAATACACAGAAGGTGCAACAAATCTACTAAAGAGACTTATGCTACATACTTCTGCGCGGTATGGGATCTTTATCAGATAGGATTGACGGAGGACATCGACAAAGTTCAAAGACGGAAGCTCGTTTTGTATAATAGCGAAGCAGGAGGGAGAGAGAGAGAGAGGGAGAGAGAGAGAGAGAGAGAGAGAGAGAGAGAGAGAGAGAGAGAGAGAGAGTCCGGGATATGACGAGTGAGTTGGGGTAACAAACATTAAAACAAAGGCGTTTTTCGTCACGGCGAGTTGTTTTCATCAAATTTCAACCACTAACTTTTTCCTCCGATTATCAATATTTTATGAACTCCCACCTACACACGAAGAAATGCCCATCGCAATAAAATAAGAGAAGTAAGAGCTCTCACAGTTAAGATCAAATGTTCGTTTTCCCCATGTGTCATTCAGGAGTGGAACAATCTAGAATCTGGAAGTGGTTCTGTGAACCATCTGTCACACACTTTAGTGTGAACTGCAGAGCAGTCATATAAATGTGTTGTAGCTGGTCTTAGATGTGAAAGTAGTGGAATGGACCACCTTAAAGTCATGAATGAAACTATGAATAAGAGTCATGAGTACGAATTATCATCTTGCCTAGGATTCCTAGATTCCAAGAAAGCGTCTGGCTGAATTTCAAAACCTGCACTAACAGCAGCAGATAGTTAGACCATTGGTTTAAGGTATGTTTCACTGAATAATATACACACAAAGCTGCCGCTTCCATTGGACTTCATGAGATTAGTGGGAAATTCGGAATTGAAAGGGGAATCAGACAAAGTGGATATTTCAGCAAAGCTATTCCCAGGAGTCCTAAGAAAGCTTTCATATCCTTAAACTGGACAAAACGTTACAGAATACTTGTGGCTGTAACATACATGAATTTCCTTCCTTTTTCTGATGTAGTTCTGCTGATTACGTCTAGTAGAGAGCAGATATATTTAAAAACTAAATAGAGGAATTTGACGATACTTGATGTCTACTTCATCGGCTCCTCAGAACGCATACACATCTCGCCTCGCATTCCAGAATAATAATTTAACATCTAAACATTATAGAAACAAGAAGTCTTGCATTGTATCCTAGCTGTGCCCATCCATGAAACAAATATGTTCCCAAAACTCCTTATCCGTTGCTGCCGTTCCCTGTGGAACAAGGTACCGTGCTCTCAGCTCACGATACAGAAGCCCTTTGCTTATAAGAAGGGGCTGAAACACTTATTCTGTCAACCTCATAGCGTTCCCCCAAAAATGAACGTATATGCTGGAATTTCTCTGCCACACAGTAAAGAAAATACCCCCTTCTTCTCCCAGCCATTGTTCTTCATCCTTTACTTTCTCAGTCAGTCACATCTGTTTCTTTTCCCTCTCTTCAGCACTTAAGTAGTATCACGTTTCCTTTCTCCTTCACTTCCACCCATTCTATCGTATTAAGTGATGCTGGAGCTCACAGTCTAAATCACCCTGCCTGTAACTTGTATTCTTTATTGCTGTACTTCTCATGAACGAATGTTAACATTTTTTGCTCTCTTTATGTCATAGTAATTCCTAAATTTTGGATTCTATGTAATTGTGCCTGTATCTAATAAAATGCTTATCACAATTAATGTAACGTAAAATAAGTAGAATGCCTACTTACATGTGACAGAGAGTATGATGACTCTTAACTTGTCAGGATAAATGAATAAGTTTGAAACTAAAGTTGAAATCAGTTCTTGTTGTTGCGTATTCAGTCCGAAGACTGGTTTGATGCATCTCTGCACGCTAGCATATTCTGTGCAATTCTCTTCATCTGTGTATAATTTCTGCAACCTACTATACATCCATTCCAATTTTCAAGTCTTTGTACCCCTCTACAGTTTCTACCCCCCCTTCCCCCCAAACTTTTCTCTATTAAAAAACTGTCTGCTGCTGATGATTTAGAATGTGCTCTATCAACTGAATGCTTCCTTTTTTTCTAATTCGGCTCAGTACCCCCGTATTTGACCGACCCATTTAACCTTCAGCGTTTTTCTATAGCACAACATTTTAGAAAAACGTGATTTCTGTTCTTGTCTGAACTATTTATCGTCTATGTTTCATTTCCGTACAAGTCTGCACTCCAGACAAATAGTGACTAGTAGATCTCAAGAGACTGATGATGATGATGATGATGATGATGAAAGAAGAACAAAGTCTGAGACAGATTTCCTGCGAGATACGCAGGATGTCAGGGTTTAAGTTATACACTCCATGCAGGACCGAAAGGTGAGTATTCTAAGGAAGATATTACCGAATCTTCCACTCTGCGTTGGCGTGCACAGTGTTTTGAAACCGTCGAGTGCACGTGGACCCGAACCCTCAATCATACGTTTAGCGATATTTCATTGTAAAAATACAGCAACCAGCCACTTTTTAATGCGTTTTATTTATGCCAATATGCATTTCGGGTTTGCACCCATCTTCAGCTGGCAAATTACAATACCAAACCGAATATTTCTTAAAAACTTCCACACTCTACTTATCAAACCACTCACTAAGCACAATCAAGAAATAACATAATGTAATATAAACCTAACCAAATGCATGTAATAGTATAAAACATAAAAATCTTAATTCTATCTTTGTTATATTGTAAATGTATGAATTACTGCGTTGTATAAATGTGTTATGTTAGTTTATTATCTTCAATACCACAAAAAAAAATTGTATACATTGTACTTAGAATACTTCTGTCACCCAAGTCAATATTTGGAAAACAGTAGCTTATCTTATAACCTCAACACTTTCGAAAAATGTAACTCTGTCCATAGATAAACCGTTTGTATGTAAACAAAAACTGTCAGTCGACAACATGGCGGATAACGCAGTGCGCCTGTGTAAAATACGTGGTAAAAAGTGTTTGTGTTGTTGCAAGAAAGAAGAAAAGCCCAAGAAAAAACAAGGAGAGGAGAATGTAAGTAAAATGAACAACGGATAGTGCGTAACTTTAAACTCGCGAAATTGAAGAAAATGATTAGAATCGTTGCTTTTGCACAGGCCTGCTGCAGCATCCAAACTGCTGTCGAGATTGTACTACTGTAGTAACTGAAGATCCATGTAATTTGCCAGCTGAAGATGGGTGCAAACCCGAAATGCATATTGGCATAAATAAAACGCATTAAAAAGTGGCTGGTTGCTGTATTTTTACAATGAAATATCATTATCCACGGCCACGGAGCTCAACAGTCCAAATATAATGGACAAATTGTTACATACGTTTAGCGGACAAAACTATTACTGAAAAGGTTTCTGGGTGAAAGTCCCGACACAGCACACAGGTTTTAATCTGTTAGGAAGTTTCAATTGAGCGCTGGTCGGAAATGAATATTTCAGGCAGTTTAAGGTCGTGAATATGTCAAACTTATGAGGTGTACGTTTGTAAACAGTTTATTTTTCTTATCAATCAAATGATAGCGAACTTGAAAAACAATAAACAGTCGCCTTGATATATCCACGATTTAGTTTACCACTGTTTACAGTTCATGGCTGGCTGTCGAAGATGTGACATTACTCGTTGCAGGAATTTGGAGACATGCATTTAACGTATGTTGGTGGAAGATGTAGTGCTCGGACCTCAAACGAGAGCACAGAGAAAATTTTCGCAACATTCACCAAACTAATTGGAAGAAATGCATCGCCAACAATAGACACTTAGGAGAAACTACGTCATTCTAGTCACATAAGGGCTTCGACAAAAAGCTGCTCCGGCTCTACAATTGGAAGCGGTGGCGCTGGATGTGGAGCAGATTCAGCCGTCCTCTTGGCTGAGACGCACTCTTAGAAGAATGCTATGTGCAGAGAACTACCGAGGTAGCAGTTACAGCCCTATCATGAACACCGTGTGCAGACAGTGGAATCAAAAAGATTTTTTACCAAGAATTCAGCTTTGTAGGCTGATTACGTAGTGAGACAGGCGTCGATCATTTTTAACAGTTGCTACATGCTTAAGCCGTTTCTGTAAAGTCTACGTTTTTTACGACAGTAGAGATTCGTTTTCGACCATTAGCTACTTCTCTCGAAGCACTCACTTCAGTCCCTCTACAATTTGCAGAAATTTGAAGCTGAAATGTGGTGAAACCTTGTGTGTCCTTTAGTATATTAATATGTTTGTAATCTGTGCGTTCTTTCTCAGCACAGTCAAAAGCTGTATCAGAATCTGTATATCCCAGACGAAGTTATCATTTACGCATTTTGTTATGTTCTATAATTTCGTTCACAAGTTGCCAATAAACTATTCTGGCATTGCCACTGTCTTTCCTTATACCGCTACTGGCTTCGCACACTTCATCTGCCATTAATTGTGACCTGTCATTACTTTCATTACTAATTGGGTTCCCAATTAATCTCTTGAAGAATACAAACATTAAGAAAATTTTGGAATGCTCGTACAATTTTCTTTCAATCGTTAGTTAGAATCTATCTTTTGTCTTAACTGAAATCTGCTGTCATAACTGGAGAAATGCGTTTACGTAGTACCAGGATACACTGTATGATGAGAACTACACTACTGGCCATTAAAATTGCTACACTACGAAGTTAACGTGCTACAGACGCGAAATTTAACTGACAGGAAGAAGATGCTGTGATATGCAAATGATTAGCTTTCCAGAGCATTCACACAAAGTTGGCGCCGGTGGCGACACCTACAACGTGCTGACATGAGGAAAGTTTCCAACCGATTTCTCATACACAAGCTGCAGGTGTCCGGCGTTGCCTGGTGAAACGTTGTTGTGATGCCTCGTGTAAGGAGGAGGAAGGCGTACCATCACGTTTCCGACTTTGATAAAGGTCGGATTGTAGCCTATCACGATTGCGGCTTATAGTATCGCGACATTGCTGCTCGCATTGGTCGAGATCAAATGACTGTTAGCAGAATATGGAATCGGTGGGTTCAGGAGGGTAATACGGAACACCGTGCTGGATCCCAGCGGCCTCGTATCACTAGCAGTCGAGATGACAGGCATCTTATCCTCATGGCTGTAACGGATCGTGCAGCCACGTCTCGATCCTTGAGTCAACAGATGGGGACGTTTGCAAGACAGCAACCATCTGCACGAACAGTTCGACGACGCTTACAGCAGCATGGACTATCAGCTCGGAGACCATCGCTGCGGTTACCCTTGGCGCTGCATCACAGACAGGAACGTCTGCGATGGTGTACTCAACGACGAACATGGGTGCACGAATGGCAAAACGTCATTTTTTTCGGATGAATCCAGGTTCTGTTTACAGCATCATGATGGTCGCATCCGTGCTTGGCGAAATCGCGGTGAAAGCACATTGGAAGCGTGTATTCGTCATCGCCATACTGGCGTATCACCCGGCGTGATGGTATGGGGTGCCATTGGTTACACATGTCGGTCACCTCTTGTTCGCATTGACGGCACTTTGAACAGTGGACGTTACATTTCAGATGTGTTACGACCCGTGGCTCTACCCTTCAACCGATCCCTGCGGAACCGTACATTTCAGCAGGACGATGCACGACCGCATGTTTCAGGTCCGGTACGGGCCTTTTCTGGATACAGGAAATGTTCGACTGCTGCCCTGGCCAGCACATTCTCCAGATCTCTAACCAATTGAAAACGTCTGGTCATTGGTGGCCGAGCAACTGGCTCGTCACAACACGCCAGTCACTACTCTGGATGAACTGTGGTATCATGTTGACGCTGCATGGGCAGCTGTAATGGCTCTGAGCACTAAGGGACTTAAGTGCTGAGGTCATCAGTCCCCTAGAACTTAGAACTACTTAAACCTAACTAACCTAAGGACATCACACACATCCATGCCCGAGGCAGGATTCGAACCTGCGACCGTAGCGGTCGCGCGGCTCCGGACTCTAGCGCCTAGAACCGCTTGGCCCCTCCGGCAGGCATCGGCAGCTGTACCTGTGCACGCCATCGAAGCTCTGTTTGACTCAATGCCCAGGCGTATGAAGGCCGTTATTACGGTCAGAGGTGGCTGTTCGGGGTACTGATTTCTCAGGATCTATGCACCCAAATTGCGTGAAAATGTAATCACATGTCAGTTCTAGTGTAATATATTTGTCCAATGAATACCCGTTTATCATCTGCATTTCTTCTTGGTGTAGCAATTTTAATGGCCAGTAGTATATTCGGACTCCCATGTGTAAGGCGGAATTGACCATTAGATGCCATGAGAGGTGGACCCGTCAGAAAGGAGGAGGTATGGAGTTCTGCATTGACCTTCGAGAAGAAGTAACAGCTGAATGGATGGGACAGGGCAGCTCAGCGACTGCGAACGTGGAGTGGTCACTGGACGTCACCTGACTGACGTATGTGTCACGAGTATTTCAACCTCTATGAAACAAACCAAGTAGACTGCTGGTGATGTGACTGTGAAGGAACAGCCCTGCTAAACCAACACCCTAGTGAAGGGTAACGACCATCGAGGACTGCGGAGGGTGGTTTTTAAAAAATCGTGCAAAATCAGCGCAAAGAATGACTCATGACTTCCAAAGTGCTGCTGGCAGTCCAAGCAACACGATGACTGTGCGCAGTGAGTTAAAAAGAATGGGGTACAAAAATCGAGCAGCTCCTCATAAGCCATACATTTGAGCAGTCTGTGCTAAGCGACGCTTGAGAATGGTTGAAATGATGGAAAAGAGTGACTTGGAGTGAAGAATCACGATGTACCCTGTGGTAATACGATGAAATGGTTTGGATTTAGTGAACGCTTGTAGAACGTTGTCTGTCATCAAGTGTAGTGCCAACAGCGAAATACGGAGAAAGTGATGCTACGATATGGGGGCGTTTTTCGTGGTTAGAGTGTTGTCCCCTTATTACGCTTTAGAAAACGGTAAATATGAAAGGATATGAACACACTTTACAGCATTGTGTATTGCGTACAAGAGAGGAGACAATGACTGTTCCAGCATGACAATGCACCCTGTAATAAAGCAGCATATGTGAGGCGATGATTCGTGAACAATAGCATTGCTGAAATGGACTGGCCAGCTTTGAGCCCCGACGTGAACCCAGTGGAACAGCTTTGGGATGAGTCGGAACGTCGACTTCGCTCCAGACCGCAGGGTTCAACACACCTTTTCTAGTTTCGGCTTATAAGGAAAAATAAGCAGCCATTCCTTCACTGACATTCAGACACCTTATTGAAACTGTCCCCAGCAGAGTTCGAACCGTGATAAAGACGAAGGGCGCTCACACCCAATATGAATGACCACTAGTAAGGTCCGGAAGCTTCTGATCATATAGCGTATTATTCGCAAAATTATCATGACAGCAAAATGGATAAATTCGAACGGATGCTTACCCCGTCGTCTTCGCCATACACAAACGCATACATCCACACTATTGAAAATGAAGCAGAGTGAAGGGAGAGCGTTGCAAAGACGTTGAAAACTCTTATGTGGCAGATACATGGAGACACATCTCACGACAAGCGGCTTAGGAAACTGGAATAACCGCTTTTCACAGCAGAGTCATCAAAAATTATCAGCGTATAACGTAACACCACCGAAAAAAGTTCGGAGTTTGTTCCTCGATACCTCCTGAGTATTTTGGTAAAAGGGACCCGTGGGCAGCTGTGGTTCGTTACAGGTTAATAATTTGATTATCACGTATTCGATTTGTTACCTAAATTACATTCGTTTCTGTGAGAAAATCTTCACAGCAGTGAAATATGCTTTCCTCAGATGGTTGCAAATGTACTGCGGCGTACCTGCTGGCGTCATTGCCTCGTCCTTCTATCGCATTCACTGTAGACACATGAAAGGTTAATGTTGGCCAACTCTTCGTCAGTAAATCCATCACTGCTAACGTACAGCTAACGCTCTCCAAAACATATCCGAAACACAGTCTAGCCATATTGAATTCAAGCACGAGGGAGAAAGTGAAGTGGGCATTACTGATGTTAACTCTACTAGCGTCAGTCAGTGGGACAAGTTTCTTTCCAAACAAGACACGCAGCGCCCGCCGTCGACATTTCCGCTGTTTTGCAGATATTTTCAGTGAAATACAGATTCGAACATAAATGGGAGTAAGAAATCAAACGAAGTGCTATTTACTTGTAACGAGTCACCTTAGGCCACAGTCCCTTTCACCAAAACACTTTGAAAGTATCCCTAAATGGCCTCCAAAGTTTTAGCGGAGGAGTTCAAATTCAGCTAGTATTCAGTAGAGATTGAGCAGAGGAAGCCAGGCAAATAACAGCTCGTACGAAACATCACCAGCAGGCGTTCTTCTTATGTTCTGTCCGCGATTGGAACGGGAAATAACCCTAATATACTGTACGCACAATAATACCTCCTGCCACGAAATTCACTGTGATTCGTAACTGTATAATAGGAGGAGGATAAAGACTCATAACTTGTACTACTTTCAGAATTTCCCTGATTTTACTGAAATCTAATATACATTATTTGAATGTAATGCTAATAATGTGTAGCTCAGTCTCTCCGACACACATGCCGAAAGTTTCGAAAGTAATTTTTCTACAAATTAAAAGATGCAACACAATCGGTGGAGAGGTACAAAGTGGTACAGTTGATAAGCAGGTCTTTACCACTGGCGTTATAAATTATACAGCTAAAACGTTTCGCCACTATGGTGGGAAATACTGAAATTTTGTGGTTACGACAAATATTTGTTTTCTATTTTGGGACACTGGCTAACAGTTTTGAACCCTTAATACATAGTAATTATGTAAAATTTTAAGCTAGTTGTAGACTTACATTGAGCAGTCTCTACATTAACTACTATAAGTAGGCTGTTTAGGTTTTTATGTTGGTAACGCCTCGTACGCTCTGTATTAAAATCACTGACTGTGCTGTGTGCAGTCTGTTGCTGGTTGGCAGTGTTGGAATATTCGCTATTGTAGTGTTGGGCAGTTGGATGTGAACAGCGCGTAGCGTTGGGCAGTTGGAGGTGAGCCTCCAGCTGTGGTGGATGTGGAGAGAGAGATGCCAGAGTTTTGAGAGGTTGCTATAAGCGGACGATCTGGACGTGTGTCAGCCAGAAAAAGGAAATTTGTAAAGCTGGATGTCATGAACATATATATGATGACTTTTGAACATTATTAAGGTAAATACATTGTTTGCTCTCTATCAAAATCTTTCATTTGCTAACTATGCCTATCCGTACATCCGCATCTACATGGATACTGGCAGAGTAGTTAGTCCCTTCAGTAGATAGAATCTTTTATTTAGCTGGCAGTAAAGACGCTCGCTGTATTGCAGTAGTTCGAGTAACGAAGGTTTTTGTGAGGTAAGTGATTCATGAAAAGTATAGGTTATTGTTCGTCAGGGCCATTCTATTGTAGGGATTTTTGAAAGCCAGATTGCGTTGCGCTAAAAAATATTGTGTGTCAGTTTAGTGATCATCAGAGTAAGTAAAGAGAGAACTGAGTACGTTCAGATTTACTTAGCTGTCTTTGCATCAAATAACGTAGAATTTCACTGTCACAGTCATTCATAATGTTTCTAAGGGGACGTTTCACTACTCATTCAGGTTTGCACCTATCACAGTAAAATACCGAGTGTGGAACTATTCATAATATTTCGTCCTCCTGGTCTACTTCGCAGAGCTCGCGGAATCACCTTCAAGATGTGTAGCCACTTTTGGTTTCGCCAGTTTTAGTGATCTCAACAGCAGACGATGTTACTCTGTTTTTTTATGCAGAGTTAGGATAGTGAACAATTCTTGTGGGCCTACTGACACTTTACTACTAAAGATTTATTTTGTACAATTTGATTAAGGCGTGCGTCATTTCCATTATATCGTCTTGATTTTGCTCGGAGTTCTTAACTTCCCTTGTCCACTCATTTCACCTTACTCATTTCTAACTTCTGATCCAGGATTGGATTTAATCACCACGAAGTCCGAAACCTGAAAAATGTGTGAATCCAATGGCGAGATTCCAGTTTTGGAGAAGCCTCTAATATCGTTTTTTACGGTTGCAGCCCTACCATGTGACTCTCCGAACAGCTCAGCAATCCTTTTCTGAGTAAAATTGCTGTCAGTGTTTGTGCGAAGCCATTTGTCAGCTACTTGGTTGTAATAAGCTCCAAGGGGCTTAAAACTCCAACATTTAGTTACTGTAGCCTGTGAGTTGTGTGTTCAAGCAGACAAAGCACAAATACGCCACTATCTCTAGCTAAAGAAATAGCAGGCAACACAAATAGCTGTACAATTATTAGATAAAATCAGTTGTCAAAACGTGTATAGTGAACATTATTTTGAAATGTACTCGTAAAATATATAAGTAAGGTGATGGTACGGTTAGAGGACGACGCCGCTTTGTACCGCGCAAGAACTAGGGTGGTTTCCAGTGTTTCTACATTATATTATGAGGACTTTACATACCTGGAACTGTTCGGATGCTTAGCTTCAGAAACGAGTATTTACTTCCACAGGGCATACAATAAATGTGAACCACTCTACGACAAAATTCTGTACGGTCTGATGAAAAGGTCACGTACAATATCTAGATACAACAAAATACGCATTTTGTCCAGCATGCGATATCACCATAGAGATCAGGGATGTACAGACCGTGGCCAGCTGGCCGCATGCAGCCCACCGTTAATCTGTTGGCGGCCCGCTCCACATCGTTCATTCCCTTAATTTTTTTTCTACCAGGAATGGAGAGGGCGGGAGCATGTAGATCATAGTTCTCTTGAGCCATATGTCGATCGAAACGATTGCTAAGTTACTAGTAGATAATGAAATAAAATTTGCTGACCTCTTCGGGTGAACTTTTATACGTGAAAAAACTTTTTCGATAATCAACATTACCAAATCAAAAAAACAGGAACCGAATGACCAATGACAATTTTGTAATTGTCTACGACCAAAACTTGGCCAAAGATTAAAGCAACTGTGAAATCAGTGGACTGTCACGTTTCAAATTAAATAGTGTAAGTAATGTTTCAATAAAAATACATTCTTGTAAATACATTTGTTATAATTATTAAGCTTGTGTCCGTTATGTAGTCGCAGTAAGCGGTTTGTGGCCCGCGGTACTAGCAAGTCTACACCCCTGACGCAGACAGTTCGCTATATATTTTGGTGGTAGAATTTAAAAAGCCCTACAATTTGTAAGACTCTACCCTAACAGATGTTCCTCCACCGCACTCCGTAAGCAGACTTGCAGATAGAATTGTAGATGTAGGTGATACGATATGACGTTATACAGTGGTGGCATATTGTTTGCAAGTGACGCAATCGCGTTCTCCTTCACTTGAGAAGCTGAAAGGCGCAGTCGTCCTCTGGAGGGCAAAAGAAGCGGCCGTCTGGAAGGAACGAGCTGCCAGCAAAAATGACGGCCCGCTCGGGTCGCACTTATCTCTTCCAGTCTCCATACTCTCAACACTCATCTACGTCACAGAATACGCTACGTACTTTCCCTTAGTAAGGTGGATTCCGTTTCACTGAAATAATATTCCTGTCTACCGTTATCACTTTAAATACACTCCCTAGTCAAGCGAGCAGTAACAGTTGTACGAGAAACTCAAAAATTACATAATCCTGTGTTCCAAGTAAGATATTAAATAAATTGCTAAGAATTACATTAAATGACGTTAAATTAGTTATTTTCTTTGGATAACGCGGAGAGTCATCTTTATAATGCCGAAGACGCACATTCAGTTTTAATTAATTGCATAACAGTGAAATGGCTTATTACTGTAAAAGACTATTGTATTACAGTGCTAATTTTAATTAAAATAACATGAAACGGTAATTTTGAGATTTTCTGTGAAGATACTCTTCAATAGTGAAGAAGGAATTGCTCAACAGACGGTTCAATAATTTATCCTTAAGCTCCACCATATTACCGATAAGACATTTCTGTGCTATGGAAGGTTGTTTAACGTATGTGTATCCATGTATCTCATTCTTTTCTGCATTAATAGTAAAACCACTGAAGTCTTCGGAGACTCTGATTTAGGTCCTTCTGTTATATACATGATTTTTATAACGTCTCGAGAAAAGATAAATATTGGTAATGATGAAGTACCGTAACGAATACATGTTTTGTGAAGTAACTCCAAATATCAAATTTTTTGAAGAGACCTCTACGGGATCTAGAATTAGCACGTCGTAGAATTCTTATAATTTGCTCGTGTATTCTAAAAATCTTTTCCCTGTGAAATGAGTGCCCAAACTGCTGATTCTGCAATACATCAGTGAAAGGAAATAAGGAAATACTCAGAATAAACTAGTTCTGTCATTTTCAAATCGCCTATTTCTACTGCTAACGTACCTTAACTAAGACGCTTCATTAATTCTAGTCAGCGATTTTCACATTTAATGTTGTGATTTGTCGTGAGTCTACTTTCCACCATTACTCATTTACACCAAAGCTGTTTCGCTCACAGTCAAGGAAATGCGTTTCAATAAATGACATGTAGCGTTCTTCTTTGGAGACATTTCATGAGTTTTTTAAAAAAATGTCTTCGCACGATTACATTTGTTCCTACATACACTAAATTGTTTCATAGTCAACTACCTATCGCGTAGTAATAAGATATTGGTACCTGATGCCATAAGTGGATCAAGATATGTCGAGAACGAAGACAACAGGTTTATTAAACATTACCGCGTTTGTGGAAGTGTAACTGAGCTAGTGACTGTGCCACCTATGTGTCGTAACATCCTAACCAGGAGAGAAAACCAAAAGCCGTTCCCACTATCAACAACACTCGAAAGAGGCAGCACAACGTACTGATACGTTTTCCAGCACCTCACAGCAAATGTTACAGTGTTACTGTGCTTGTTTCAGTGGTACTACCGACTTTCCCCATTTCTTCATTTTATGGGGATTGTAGCTACAAATACTGGCATAAATTTTGTCTCCATTATAGCCTCCTTATTATTGGCAGCACGTTTCACTAGTAGTCTACACCTGGAGAAAATGCTGAACATAGCTAAATATAGCTAGAGCTTCTTCAGAAATATTGCTGTTATTTGTACCTCGAGCTGAGTGTTGGCGGAAAACCGAGCGAAAACGCAAAGCAGTAATAAAAATTATTAAAATGTAAGAGGCACTATGTCATGCACTCTAATGCATGATCAGCGTAAGGTTAACAGCATAGATAGTAATTTGTAACTGTGCTGAAAACTGTCAAAATACAACACTGTTGTAATCAAAGTTTGTCTCATTACAAGCAATTACGACTAAGTGAGTGTTTCTAATTTCTACCGAATCCAGAATGAATAGGATTATTTCTCAATCCTTAAGCAAAGAGCGTAGCTGACCATTATCTTTCAGCAAAAAATTGTACCTTTGGTTTAGCAGCAAATGTTTATGTATTTCCGAACGTTGCAGCTTGAGATTCGGGAACGCTTCTACGTAGAATATTGTAGCTAACAGTGGAAGAGTCAAAGAGTGGTGTACAAACTAAATCTGGAAATTTGGATCGAAGATTTACTAGGAAACATAACTCAGTATTTAATTGTTGCCACAGTGTTTAAGTGTAGAGACCACGGCTATGTGAAATAATTGCTTTTGTTGTAATGCTACCAGAGACATTTGCATATATTTAAATGTGAGAGGTAGCAGTATGATGCGAATAATTAGAACTCAGTACGTCGTACTCAAAGTCAAAGTAGCACCCCTGCGAGCTATGGCAGAACGATACATATAATGACTGATCTAAATGACGTGATAGATGATGGAGTCAGCTGTCTAAGGTTTTTCAGGGCGTCGCAGTTAGATACAAAGAAGTGGGATCATTGGATAATTGTTGCGAAACCCACCGAAGTTAGTGAGTAATCGACACATAGCGCAAAGACTGGCAACTGAGCTACAAGTTAAGCAAATATATTACAAGTTTATAGATGGAAGTCTCGATATTGTTGATTTGTCATCATCGAGCATTCACTGGAATCATTCAAATATGCCAAATAATTTAATCTGTGGTTATTTACAGCGGAGCGACGGCATAAATCCATCGAGAATGCGGCTACGAATGACAGAATCGTTAGACGAATTCTGTGTTGGTGTAATACTTCCTTGATAGAAATCGCTTACGAAAATCTCGACTGAGCGATTACTTCGCGTTCTCATCAGTCGCGGCCCTGAGTTAATGAAGAAGATAGAGAGGATTCAGGGAAGAGCTGTGGAATTCGTCACGATGCTGTTTCATCAGCATGAGATAGTTACAGAACGTCTCAGTAGAGTCCTGTAGGAGGCGTTGCAAGATAAACATTGTGCATCACGGAAAAGTTTAGTCTTAAAATTCAATGAGTCGAAGTTAGAAGACGAGCTAAGAAAAAATTATGATACTGGTACATCATTCCTCCCACAGCGCACAGGCCACAAACAGAGTTAGAGGAGGTGAACTGCGAATTTAATTGGGTGAAAACATGAAATTCTGAAGACTTCAGATATTAGCGCATAAAATGACTTCTCCTCTACTAGTGAATTGGACAGGGAAGAAACTAAGAAACTACACAATGTGTTTCTGGTAATGAGGCTGGAGTATTTGGTGCGAACTGAGAACTTCAACCGACTGTAAATACATGGCTGTGTATATTTATCTGTCCTTTATTTATCGGTAAACCTTACTGCGCAAAGTTAACAAGCTCTGCGGTTGATCCTGTCAGCGTTACGTTAAAGCAATTGCTCCAGTCCTGTCATAATCGGCACCATCTTATCTTAAGTAATCAATACCTGCTGCATTCCCTCTCCATTGTCACCCATTGAAAATAACAACTGGTGTTTTATCCCAAGCTTAGAAGAAGGTTTTTAGAATTCGATCAAAAGACTGGAATCCCCGAACAACAAAATTTCTTTTCAAGGTGAGAAGCACGCCATCTAAGTACTTTCTCAACAACGAGTAAAAATTCGTATCGAAGAAACACTGGGAGGACGCAATCATATGTGAAGACGGTAATAAATTTCATCAGGCAATACCATACCTATTATACCTGCTGTCACTGGTGTAAATGGAAACTGGAGAAATCCGGCTCTACACGTGCTGAGCATGCACCGAGGGATGGTCCCAGCTACCAGATACCGCCCCCACTTGTTAAACAGGGGGCCAAAGCTGAACTGCTGGAAGCCCTGAAAATTAATATGCGGGTGGTGTACAACACTCATTCGACTCTGAATGTTCAAACAAAGCTTAACACCTCTGCCATTCCATTCATCACCTAATGCAGTCAGCCATTTCCCTCGCTTTTCTTACTAGTTATCCAGTCCTTTTTCACTTTTTTTCGAAAATTATAGTTTTATTTCTGTGATTTCCTCTTCACTATAGCTTACTATAGCAGATAATTCGTCCATTATCGATGTCAACATAATTATGCCATGTTTTTAAACCTGTAGTCTAATCTATTTCTGCCGGCCGTTGTGGCCGAGCGGTTCTAGGGGCTTCAGTCCGGAAGAAACTAGGTTTAAGAAGTTCTAAGTTCTAAGGGACTGATGACCTCAGATGTTAAGTCCCATAGGGCTCAGAGCCATTAATCTATTTCTCTATGTCTACTGATACACAGCATGCTTTGCAATACGCATTTCCACTGCTACATCTGTTTTCCAGAGTTATTCACCACACTGAAATCCTCTCTGAGAACTAGACCTTTGCTGTCTACTGTTGTCCTCATAAGCCTAAAATCAGTCGACAGTAATTTTTAATCATTTATACAACGTCCTGTTTTCGAACATTCTGGTATTTTTTGAAAAAGTGGAACAATATTTGTGTACGTGCCGAACAAAGTAAACAAGAGGCGACACATGACAGCTTCCTTTTAGTGCTCGTCTTGAGTTTACGATAACTACGTCTCTTCTTTTACAAAGTGAAGGCCGGTCACCACAAAAGAAAGCTTTGAGAACTAATAATTCAGAGGTTACTGTTCCAGTTATAAACTCATGTTGTGTTTAGGTGCTCACTACTTGAGATTTTCATTATTTGTGTGTGGAATTGTGATCTGTTTTTGTTTTAATTGTTGTTATTGTTACTGCTGTGGTCTTCAGTCAGAAGACCGGTTTTACGCAGCTCTCTCTGCTACTCTAGCCTGTGCAAGGCTCTTCATCTCTGAATAATTACTGCAGTCTACATCTGTTTAAACCTTCTGCCTCTCTTCCTGCCTAGGTCTCCACTACAATTTTTACACACCACGCTTCCCTCCATTACCAAACTTGCTACTCCTTGATGCCATGGGTTATGTACTATCAACCGATCCCTTCTTTTAGTGAAGTTGTGCCATGAATTCCTTTTCCCCATTTCCATTCAGTACCTCCTCAGTTAGTCAATCTACCCACGGAGTAATCAAAATTCTTCTGTAGCGTCACAGTTTCAAATGCTTCTATTCCGTTCTCGTGTGAACTGTGTATCATCCACGTTTCACTTCTGTACATGGCTACAAGCAAGACAAATATCTGCGAAAATATTTTCCAACATTTATGTCCTTAATACCGATTGTCGATAATTCGCATCATACCAATGCTGTGCCAATAATTGGACGGTTAACTGTTTTTGAATGCCAGTGCCGATAGGTGGTTATTCTTCATGAAGTTACCAACGCTTCTGACAAGTGCTGCATTCTCTGCGTGTTTTGGTACCTCTAAAGAGCTACGATTTTTGATTTTTATGTTTCATCTAGAAATTAATTCAGGCATTAAGGGGTTAAATCTGTAATAGACGTTAACATTTACCTTTAAAAAGAAAAATACTTTTCTTGCTATTGCCAGTCTGATTTTCATACCCTCTCTGGTTCGGCCATCCATCACTTATTCTGCTACCCAAATAGCAAAACTCAACTGCTATATTTTATGTCCCACATCCTCATCTGATTCCCTCTGAATTGCATGATTTAATTCAGTTTCATTCCATTACCCTTATTTTACTATTGCTAGTGTTCACATTTAATATTTTTTCTGGGTACTGTCCATTTCATTTAACTGCTCTTCCACGTCGTTTACCAAATCTACCAGAACTACAATGAGATCAGCATACCTCAAAGTTTTTATTCTTTTTTCCTGAACCTTAAATCATTTTCCAAATGTATTCTTGATTTTCTTCACTTACTTCTCAGTGTGCAGACTGTGTGACCTAAAAATTATTGAGATTGATATGTCCTTCAGATGCAGCTAAATTTGAAGACAATGCAGAGTGCGAGGAGGTAATGCACCATTGTGAAGGAACCTCTGTCAGTGTGAGTTATTTTATTTCTGAAACTTGACTGTTCATCTATAAAAAAATCTTCCAGCTGCTAATTATTGTATACTTTAAAACTTCAATGCGAGCGTAGTACTCGAGAAAACAAACGAATAGAATTTTTTTACACTTTAATAACACGGTTTGCGAGATGGCAAAGGAAGACTATTTCAATCTATTGGGTCATTTCTTCACCCTAATGAGTTACCCTTAAAAACTTCAGTGAAACCCAGTTTGTCCTGAAATTTTGTTTATAAAGCTGTCTCAGTTCTTTTCTTACCTGCATAACATGACAGACGTGTCTCGGAAATGATTTGTGATAAGACGAGGCACGATAAGTTTACAAGTAACCAGAACCATTCTATGACTGTATCTTACAGACCGATTGAAATGAGTACATTCTACCCAAACGCAGTGGGTCTCAGAAGGACATAATAGACTATAATGAGCACACTGTCGCCATTGGAACAAAATAAAAATTAAAAATTTAAGCACATATATTTGGACTCTGAACTCGAGAGTTTTTCTGCCGTATGAAAGACACCATTTTGTAGTTTTGTTACTGTACAAACATGTTTCAGCACTTTATGAGAGTAATATAGCAAGTTACTTCTGTTATCGTGCACTTCCAACTGTATGCGTTTACGCCATTTATTATGATACACCCTATATTCAGGATGAACCACGACACCACCGACAAATATTCATATGTATTGTATGGACCAAAACAAGAAAAAAAGTCTGTTATGAATGTGTTCTAACCTGCGTGCCTTAAGATCTAAGAGTTCTTGTTTATCCTCACAACTGTGAAACTCATATCTTCCACTCAAGAAGTGCTCATAGCTCTTTAGGTGTGCATTTCGTAGCCTGTATCTACTAGATATTATTTTCCTGTTTCGGTCGACACTTCTACCTCTGAAAGTTTATCAGTGGAGTTCTGGTACACCCTTCACCCCGTATACTTCTAAATCAGCTTGTCCCTTTACTAGATTAATATCTCATGTTTTTAGCTCAGCGAATTGTAATTTTTGTGATTACTTTCCAGTATTGAGAAGAAACTGATGAGTCTATAGTCTTTTAAGCATTTACTATCCGCTTCCTAATATCTAATTTAATCTCATATGCCTCCATATTCTTTAAATTCTTATAAACTATATTACTGATTTCCTGCCACATCAGTTCGTTTCTAGTTTATATGTACTTTTACTCTACATGTTATTAATCTAACATTTCCTTTTGTAGTTTAAGACAGTCTCATATTGTATACATTGATTATTTATGAGTAAAAACAATGAAATTAATTTTTAGTTGCTCTTGGTTCATGTAAAGTACATTCTTTGCTTGTTTGCCTGTGGAATAAAGTATTAAGAACGAACCTCTATATCTTTATTTAAATATTTTACTAATTAACGAACTCTTGCCATTTTTCGGTCAGTTTTAAAGAATCATTTCTTAATCTCTTACTAATTTTGCGCTACAGGACCCCATCATTGTCTTTTTGTGGGCTCTTCTGTCATTCAAATGGTTCAAATGGCTCTGAGCACTATGGGACTTAACATCTGAGATCATCAGTCCCCTAGAACTTAGAACTACTTAAACCTAACTAACCTAAAGACAGCACACACATCCATGCCCGAGGCAGGATTCGAACCTGCGACCGTAGCGTCTTCTGTCATTTATCACTTCCTCTGTATCTGCATAGATGTGCTATACTTCCCCAACAGAAGTTGGAGCATATGCTTAAATTATTTCTGTGTATCAATTATTATTGGTTTCTCCTTCTTGAGGTTACTGCAGTTAACTAAAGTGACTTTTTCACCAGACGCATTCCGCTTTTTATTTGCAAAGCATCTTCTATGGTCATTCTGCAAATATGGATACATATGTTTGTGCGTGTTTGGTTGTTTTAGATTAAAAACAGTATTTTTTGTGAAGTTGGTGTGCAGTTTACTTACAGTGTATGTGCCGCTTGTTCATATACTGTGTAAACCACTGGTTCTTGGCTTCACTTCCCTTCTCTTCCTCCCCTTCCCTTCTGTTCCCTTCCCTTTCTGTGTAAATTCAGCGTTTCTTTTTAATTCTTCTTTGTGATACTGAAAACAATCTAAAAATCTGAGAGCTTAATACTTTGTTGTTGTGATCTTCATCCTGACGAGTGATTAGCTGCAGCTCTCCATTCTCGTCTGTCCTGTGTGTGCAAGACTCTTCATCGCTCTATAACTACCGTAACCAACTTCCATTTAAACCTGATTGGTGTAGTGAAGTCCCCATAATGCTTACACCTCACGCTTCTCTCTAGTACCACATTGACAGTTCCTTGATGCCTCAGAATGTAATCCATCAGCTGATTCCTGCTTTTACTCAAGTTGTGCCAAAAATTTCTTTTCTACCCAGTTCGATTCAGTACCTCATCCTGAACTGTGCCATCTACCTCCGGCATTCGTCTGTAGTACTACATTTTAAAAGATTCTATTACTCTCATCTTATCTGAATTGCTTATCGTCTTCGTTTCAGTTCCGTACAAGGTTACACTCAGGATGAATTTATTGTTCACAGAGGACTTCCTTGCCAGTCTTAATTTTATATCCTCTCAACTTCGGCCACCGCCAGGTATTTTGCTGCCTAAATAGCAAAACCCATGTACCACTTAAGCTTCTCATATCCCGACGTAATAATCTCGGCACTGATCGATTTAATTCGATTACATTCCATTACAGCTACATCTGTATCCATACTCTATAAGCGACCGTGAAGTGTATGGCAGAGGGTATTTCCGATTATACCTGTTATTAGACCTTATTCCAGTTCCAACCCCATATGGAGCGCGGGAACACTGCTTAAACGCCTGTGTACCCGCTGAAGCTTTGTCTTAATGCTGTAACTGGAGTAATTTAAGATGTGTGAAGTAATATACCACCTGCTATAGTCAGATAGGGGCCTAGTAGCGTAATTCAGCAGAGTCAATAAAGACTTGCTGCAGAACTTGACAGTTGAGCGAATTTTCGTCTGCGTAGTTTATGGGTGATTCAGTTTTCCACGAAATGTCAAGTTGTGATGTATCGACTACGGGCAGCTGGACAACTGTGTAGCCACGAATGTTGACGAGTACCCTCTCTGCAATGTTATTCACAGGGGTTACATAGAATAAGTGTTTGTAATTCAGCTAAATGAACTTCCCAGAGAAAGATGCCGTGATGGTATACTTTTCTTGCTTTAATTTAGTGAAGCAGGGGGCAAACCAATTACACGCCGTCTTCTAACGCGAGCTGTTAACGGTTCTGACAACAACAGCAGAGTTTCCTAATATTTACGACAAAGCATAAGTAAATGTCACTGTAAGAACAATATTCATTGAAACCCCAGGGGACGCACATTTCTTAAGGGGTCATTTGCAGTCATACGCCGGAGGGATACACGGAACGCACGCCACTCTGGCGTCTCGAATCACTGACTTTTTGTCCTGTTGTGTCATTAGACTTTATGGCCACATCGGAGCGTAAATAGAACGGTTGTTTCACCGTTTCAATTCAGTTCCGGAAGTGCGTAGTCTAATGAGAAACAAGCGACAAACGCAATGTCACTTCGGTAGGGTGTGCCACATAAATTTAGAACTCTCTGCTTCGCGAACGTAAATACTGGAATTATCGTCATCGAAGAGAACTAACAAGTTAAGTGGATACCATTACGGGCTAACTACTATCTGTCTTCGGTCTCCCCACAGCGTTTTCGCAAATTACTTCCACATGTGCGTCTCCAGTTTGCTAGTCACCGCAAAAGGTTAATTTTTAGACGGCCAAATATTTATGCTTCTTCCGGTTTCAGTCACATACGGAGCATGAAAGCTTACATGGCCCTGTAGAGCTGTTATTAGCCTGATTTTATCAGCAGTCTCCTCGGAATGATGTGAAGGAAGAAAGATTACAGCTCAACGTCCAGTCGACGTCGATGTTATTACTACTGGATCGGATAGATATGCAGAACACTGAAGAATATTCGTAGATTCCACTGTAAACGTTAGTTTGAGGGATTTTCTCTCATGGTTTAGTAGAGGTGCAAGATTTCACTCCTTATATGCCTGCAGATTCAGATTTCGCTGCAGTTTTCTTGCACTCTCACATACAATAAAAATGTCAGCAAGTATTCAGGCTGTTCGTCTTCGTATACGATCGATGTTACCACAAGCTAATGTATTTTCTACACACGTGTTCATTATTCTCGTGTAGTTCTTGAAATCTCTTTCCAAGCTAAAATTCAGTGTTACAGTAGCCTACCAATGAATCGAATCCTATATTTTACCCGAGGTCACCGCTCATCCAAACTCGCATCTCCACGAATTATTATTCTCAGATGTTGATGTGAGGTGATTCACTCCGGCAGTGACTCGTTAATCCAGCACGTTGTTGCTCTTCATTAGAATTTACACGCAAGCAAATGGCTGATGTTTTGTCGATATCTGAGTGGGTATTAATGCAGTTTTTATAGGATAACACTTCTTCATAGATGATTGTGCCATCTGAAATTTGCCTTAATCCTATTTACTGTCCACATTCGGGAGACTAGTAGTTCAAATCCGTGGTCAGTCCTCCAGATTAGAATTACCTGTAGTTTCCCTAAATCCCTTAAAGCAAATAACCACCTGTTTTCTCTGAAAAGGACATAGCCGATTTTCTTTCCGAATCCAAGCTAGTGCTCCGTCTCTAATGGCCTTATCTTCGATGGTTTGCCTGACGTCTGCTTCGGCATTTGACTACACTACAGACAGAAAACGGACAGAGAAATTAAATTATTGAAAAAAATATAATTGTGAAAACACGAAATGTCTGTAGCGAAACGCAAATGTCAATAGTAGGACATTCTGTACTATAGAGGACAACCCAATATAGTTTCATCACGGCACATGTATGAAGAAAGCAGCGAGGAAAATGTGCAGTGGAAACAAAAAATTGTTAAGACCTAGGGTAATTTGTGCACCAATTAGTTCTTTTCAATCTATCAGTGGAAGATTAACGCCAAAAACTGTAAAGTAATAGCTATTTCAATGTTTAGAACTGTTCTATGACATACCGTCAACTATTTTTTTCTTTTTTGAACTAATTGATATGTCCGCAAATGCTTGAGAATCACCATACACCCTTAGTCTTGCTCTCTAGTTTCACAGTTTGTCGAAAAACGACACATTAATAAACCTATTACACATTAAAAATGTCGATGGTAAAGTATTCTCAGAAAGGGGCTAAATTTTCAATTTGTGCTGAAATAAATGGAAATCACCAAACAATAAGAGTGAATCGACATTCAGAGTAAAAAAACTCATTACTGGGAACATATACACACAAAAATGTTCAGAACATAATAGTGGGCAGCTTTAAAATCACGCATTTCGGACTTCAAAGTGAATTCTGAAAATTTGATCATAAAAGAAAATGCTGTCACACCTAATTGCAAGAAGGCTTCTTTATATAAATTATGTGTATCACATTGTGAAAATATTCGTCAGACATGCATGGGAAACAAAAGCTCTTCGCTCTGTCAGTTGTCAAAGACATTAAACCTCGAACTTTGCTTCCCCATAGAGACGACGAGGACTCGTTTGAGGCTCTCTTTTGCCTCCTTCTTTCACAATGAGGCCTGGTGCGCTGTTGTTTTAGAGGGCAGAAACTTTTCTTCAATTTCAGTGGTTCTATGTGAAATATTAACCCTTCAGCTGCTTTTCCACTGCTCATTTCTATACTAAACACTGCAGAGGCAGCAAGTTGCAGAGTAATATCGTCATAATTTGATCTTCGTCCTTCCAGCTCGGTTCTAATGCATCTCGGCATTTTAACAAGATGCAAAACAAAACAGAAAACGTACGATCTGTAAATTAGTCCGGAAAAGTTGAGAAATTCTATTTTGTTAAAGTTGTCCCCTTCCGACCAATCTTCCTGTCACAACAATGCCAACTGGTATATTTGAGCCTATGCACAAGATAATAAGGTTTCGTGGTCTGGACATAGAAGAGCCAATCCAGCCCGACCGACAGCCTTGTCGTCCTCTGGCCATAGCACATGGAGGGGCATGTGGTTAGCACACCATACTCCCGGTCTTTGCCGTGTTTCTTGACCTTTAAGCCTCTATTAATCGGTCGATTAGCTTCTAGGTTTGTCTCATGAGGCAGAGTGCACCTAGTACCAGCCCTCCCACCGAGGAAAAATCTCTGGCAGTTCGAGGATTCAAACCCGGGTCTTCCACATGACACTCAGCCGTAGTAAGCACTCAGCTACGGTTGCGGACAAATATAACACGATATTTATACTTAAAAATGAATCTGAAATACAATTCTATGCTCTGTTAAGTAAAATAAGAGGTTTCTACTGATTTGTGAATGAATGAGCAGGACGAGTCAGATGGTTCAAATGGCTCTGAGCACTATGGGACTTAACATCTGAGGTCACCAGTGCCCTAGAACTTAGAACTACTTAAACCTAACCAACCTAAGGACATCACACACAACCATGCCCGAGGCAGGATTCGAACCTGCGACCGTAGCGGTCGCGCGGTTCCAGACTGAAGCGCCTAGAACCTCTCGGCCACACCGGCCGCCGGGGCCAGTCACTTTCGTTGATAACAAAAAGAAAGCATTTCCTTCCAGATGATAAGAAAATATAGAGAAAGACTTGTAAACACCAGGCAATGCTGAAAAAGTGCAAGGGGGCCGGTCTCAAATTTATTATGTGTGCAATGCAAACAGTGGCTCCTCTATTCGATAAACAGAGCGTTAAATATAACCGTTTTTGGAAACCGACAGAGTTATCGTACATGAAAGTTGCCTCAGTTGAGTGTATCTATCATTGATAAATATATACCTTAAAAAGAAAAATATATGTTACATTTTGCTCAGGATGCTTCGGAAATAAAAGAAGCGAAATGCGTCTGGCAAACAAACTTAGAGCGTTTTGTCTAGTCGCAGAGACGAGCCTTAATCACTAAGATAATCTAGTTAGTGACTAAGGAACAGACAAATTACCTTTATTTGCCTTCATAGTTATCTCCACTCAATATAGCTGCAGGAAATTGTTAGCGTAGGCTGTTTCTTTTTCGATACGCAGATGTCGCTGGTCTTTGACGACAGCTGTGCTCAGAGTGCGCTGGTTGTAGTTGCCTACCATACTCCAGGTCCGACAAATAGCACTGGATCTCATCCCTATGTAGATAATGGTCACGCGTGTCGATGAACTCTCCAGTAGTCTCCAGATAGCAATGGATTTTGCACGTAAGGAAACCCTTGTGGGTGATGGCTTTAACACCAAGTTTTTTGATGTCAGTCTCTCAGACGGTGGCTGTCTCTCTCACTCGTCGACGCTCTGATCGCTAGTCGCCCAATTTACCTCCAAATGTCTGAAGTAATCGTAAACATATTTTCGGCTCACGGCTTCTGTTTACATCGCTAGCACCAACATTGCATGTACCTCAGTTGCAGTTTTTCGAAATTTGCTAAAAGCCATAACGTTTATGCATTTCTCCGTTTCATATTCATCAGATACGATGACTTATGGGTCATCATGAGTTGAACTGGAACACTGGATCGCCGTTTTCAGCAGTGTTCTTTAGTTAAAAGACGTCACAGGTCACGAAAGAGGTGAAATAAGGATAGCTATTATGTACAAAATCGTACTCGACTAATCACTATGGGAAAATATAAACAAAATAACCCAGAAGATATCTAGAAGAAAGATGCAGATGTACCTTCAAAGAAAATAGAAGGGAATAACAAAATTATCATAAGATACTAACCATATATGTAAACATAAGTAACGATCGTGAGGTAGGCGTGAGCTGAGCTGCCTGTGGTGTGCTGATGGGCCTTGCGGAGCGCCAGGAGTTACAACTTGTGACATGTTGCAGCACAGCGACTCACGAAGAATATTTCGTACTCACCGAGGTGCAGACTGTGTCCTTTCTGGAGCCACGGAGGACATGTGGCGCTATAAATAGGGACGCTGACAAAAAACGCATAAGGCGCGACCGAAAAGTTTCTGTTCGAAGATCTCACTAACCCCTTGCCTACATGTCGGTGCTTATATACCAGCATGGGTTGTATATACGCTGCAGAAACGCCCTCAAACGGAAACTTTTTGATCGTCCCTTATAAAAATGGTTCAAATGACTCTGAGCACTATGGGACTCAACTGCTGTGGTCATAAGTCCCCTAGAACTTAGAACTACTTAAACCTAACTAACATAAGGACATCACACACATCCATTCCCGAGGCAGGATTCGAACCTGCGACCATAGCGGTCGTGCGGTTCCAGACTGTAGCGCCTTTAACCGCTCGGCCACTCCGGCCGGCGCCCCTTATAAATCATCAGTTTTCAATTATTGTAGAAAGTACAATGTTTGGGCTGCCCAACCTGGCCAAAAAACATAACGTTGTTGCTGTGCTCGCAGTCCTGTCGGTCTCTGTTTAGAAGTGTTGTGCAGCATAAATTTTAAGCCGCAGCGCAGAATGTTATACTGATAATTACTATTACTCACACACGAAATTTTGGGAGAAACAGCGACAAATCCATTGATAATAAAGAATTCACTATTTACAGACTGGCAGCAGAGATGGAATTTCTTAGACACAGGAAAGAGAACGTTTAAATTTTTTCGTATTTTGAGCCAAGTATGGGAATGATTTAATACCTGTCCAGAAATGGAGCATGTTCTACATATCAGAACAGAGTTTGTAGTAGGGCAGTTACGGTTGTTGCGAAATCGGTACCCGAGGTCATATCCTAAATGACTGCTAAAGAAACGGCTAGGACTGTTAGGCACGCTTTAAGAGGTAAAACTGCGACATAATCAAATTAAAAGAGGACTTTGATTCTATAAATCTTTTTGCTCATGCTGTCTCAGAAAAAGCAAAACGTAACTACAGACAAATGGGCACCACAGCAAAAACGACTAAAGCCAGAAGACGAGCCTAGGGGAGCAAGAAAGAAGCCCGATAGCTCTACGATCACTTGTTCTAGTAACGGAACAGTGAAGGCGAATGAGTACAGTGGTACCTGCAAAGAATCAGTCGAAGGGAAGTGATGGCCTCTGATCCGTTGCCATGCGATCTGGAGGCAGCAAGATGTTATTGCACCCAACTGTCTGGTACATAATGTACACAGAAAAAAGATACGATCAGATAATAACAAAATGTGTGTGTCCATGTCAGAGGACGGGGGAAAGAAACTTAGTGCAGCTAGACATGACAATACACTATCAAACTGGGACAGACGTTCAGCGACCCTAACTTCATGTTAAGTAACAGTAGTATAAGTATCAGCATTTGTGTTACTAACCCAAGTTTTAGTATCGTACTGTAAGAAACTCAGGATGGTGGCAGTAGTACAAGGGCGCGCTGAAAAGTAAGGCCTCTGATTCTTTTGCGTGAAAACTCTTACAGCTTTTTAAATAAAACAAACGTTATCAACATTCTATATCTTTATTCTTAATCTATACGTATTTCTTTCTAAGGTGTTCTTTAAGTTTTGGAAACAGATGAAAGTCGGATGGGGCCAAGTCGGGATTGTGTGGGAGATGATCGGTGATTCTGAACTTGCAGAAATCGCAGCGCTCGTGAATGGTCTGGCATTGCCTTGCTGAAGGAGGGGGTGCTCCATGTGTTGACGAACTCTTCCAATTCGAAACTCGATTACAGCACGGTGTTTCTCACGCACCGAAATAGTTAGTTAAACACTCTCATGGTACTTGCTACAATTCGGAGCCCTCTAGCGGAAGGGGGCTGCAAATACGTGGATATGAAGAACAAATACGTAGAATGTTAATAACGTTTGTTTTATTTAATAAGATTTATGAGTGTTCACATACAAAATTCGGAGATATTGTTTTTTAGCACGCCCTCCTAATAAGGCCTTCTAATAAAATTGATAGCTGCGCTGTTGTTATCCTAGTAATAGTAGCACACATCTGATTAAAAGTGCCCGGACACCCTATGCACTACGGAACTAGTCACTAGATGTCATGAGAGGCAGAGTTGCCAGCATAAAAGAAGGCAGGGAATACTGTGTTCTCAGTAGGGAAGCCGTTAACAGCAGCGTGGGTCAGTCAGGTGAACTCAGTGACCTCGAACGTGTACTAGACATTTGATGTTACCTGAGTAACAAATCCATCAGGGACATTTGAACCTTTCTAAAGCTGCACAACTCCACTGTTGGTGATCTGACTATGAATCGGAAACGCGAAGGAACAAGCATAGCTAAACCAAGACCAAGCTGACATCAGATACTGACCTATAGGAGCCGTCGAGAACTGCGGAGGGAGTTGTAAAAAACACATGAAATCTGTGGAAGGAATCACTAGCGAGTTCCAAACTGCTTCCAACATTGAGTGTGGGTAGGGAATTAAAAAGACAGAGGAGCTCCTCATAAGGTACACATTTTTGTTGTCAATGCTAAGCGCCGCTTGAGACCGTGTTAAGATGAGTACTGCTGCGCAGTGGATGGCATGAAGTAGTGATACGGAGTAATGCATCACGCTACATCCTGTGGCAATCCGATGGTAAATGCCTGGAAAACGTTATCTGTCATCATGTGTAATGCCAACAGTGAAGTACTAAGGAGGTTCTTTTACTGTATTGTGGTGTTTCTCGTGCTTAGGATGTGGTACCCTTACTGCGCATAAGAAAACGCTAAATGTGGAAGGATAGGGGCACATTGTATAGCATTTTGTACGTAATACACTGGAGCAGCACTTCGGGGACAATGATTGTTTACATTAACATGACCGTGCACCCTGTCATAAAGCAGTATCTGTCAGTGAGTGGTTGGTGGACAATAACATCCCTGAAATGGAGTGACGAGCCTAGAGTCCCCACCTGAACCCAATGGGGCAGCTTTGGGATGAGTTAGAATGATGAATTCACTCCAGACCCCAGAGTCGAACATGACTACCTTCTCTGGCTTCGGCTCTTGCGGAAGAATGGGCTCTCATTCCTTCAGAGACATTCAGATACCTCATTGAATGTGACCCAAGAATAGGTCAATCCGCCGTAAAGGCGAAGTATGAACATACTCATTAATGATCATTAATAGTTGTCAGGATACTTTCGATAAGGTAGTGTATATGCAGTTGTAATAGCACTAACAGAAAAATGTGATTAAAATAATTCTAAAATTTGTTAAAACAGATGAAGTAACGAACCCTATTGCTCTCTCGCTGTCACAGTAAAAGAACTTCTGGTGGAGTGGATAAAATATAACAGGACACCTTAATGGAGAGTGTCATACAGGCAGGCATTTAAAAATTGCTCACTAGTAGATACGTACAGAGATAAGCAACAAGCATGATAGAGTTTATATACATAGTTCAATATTCAGAGTAAAAATATAAATAAATATTGCCATAATGATATAATATCAAATGTTATTTGATATGTAACGGTCAGTTGTTATCAAGAAAGTAGCCTCGAATGAATGAATAAATATATTAATCGTGTAAATACATGTAATCGATGCGTAACGTAGGGTGGAAGCAAAAGAAAGGATCGTTACCTATGTGCCGGCCAGTGTGGCCGAGCGGTTCTAGGCGCTTCAGTCTGGAACCGCGCGACCGCTACGGTCGCAGGTTCGAATCCTGCCTCGGGCATGGATGTGCGTGATGTCCTTAGGTTTAAGTAGTTCTAAGTTCTAGGGGACTGATGACCTCAGATGTTGAGTCCCGTAGTGCTCAGAGCCATTTGTACCGTTACCTATGTATTTGGTTAACGTAGTATTAGATGAATTTAGATAGCATGTAGTGTGTCTGTTTTAATTAGTGAATTAGCTGGAAAATGGTACATCTCCGAAAATGGCTACCAAGGAATTATACTAGTAGAATACCACTTATTACAGACAATAAAAAGTTGTTGTTCGCGTTAGCTTCTAGGCAGAAGAGACACTATAAATAAATGTGTACTCCGTTTTATTTTGATAAGTGTGTCCTGTTTGACTGCAGAAGACAAATCTGCTTAGGTTTAGTGTGCCTATCACTTCAAGCTGCTTCTGGGAGTTTTCTCCATAGGAACATTCGTTATTAACATACTGTATGTTTCCACTTAGATATCGGGCTAGTCATCAACTCTTTCAGATGCTCCTCCTAACATGAAACGCTATGGACAACGTATAGACGACAGGGGCTGGAAGGTAAGATGGAGAGACAGAATCGTTCGACAACGGGAACCTAAATAATGTCTTATGTCGTAATTGTCCAGGGTAACTCTTCACGTAGAAGTGCGGTTCTGCTTACGTAAAAGTGAGCATTGAGATTAATATGAGCTTTTTTTACCAACCATCACCTAGTAGAAGCCTCCTCAAGTATTTTGAACGCTGCTACACAGTGCGTTTGCTGACTAATGAAAGTCCTCGTCAATAATTCACCACATTTTGAGAAGAACAATTATGTCCATAGATACAACACCAGAATAAACTATTGCTTTTACTACTCGTTACTAAAGCTGCCAGTTGCTCAGAATGAAGCTCAATATGCAGCCACAAATATCTTTTGCCCCAAATGTTCCAGAGAACATGTAACTAACAAAGTCGCTATCATCCTGTGAGTGTAGAAGAACAAAGTGCAATAATTAGAATTGTAGTCGCTGCCGATAGTGGAATCTTAGAGGTGCAGCGTAAGTGCACTGATATAGAAAGCGTTTCCCAAATGCTGGTGTGACTTTCGTGTGTGCTGAAGAAGAAATATACAGTTAGCGTATTGTAAGATATATCCCACCTCTAGTTGCTCATATCTGTCTCCTACTTGAATTTAAATTTTGCCTCTAACAGCCAGATCTCTGCTGTGACATATCATTTCCAGCATTTTTGTAGAAGCCCTACATTTGTTATGCCTGCATTGAATGTTGCCGTTTATGTAACAGCTTTATAACTTTTGTAGCGTTTTTTTAAATGAGGAATTAAGTCTGTTCACATCTCGAAAATGAAACAAAGTAAAAGTTACCGTTTTAAAGATGTGTCTGAGCTGGAAGAGAACACTGTCCACAAGAGTATTGTCAAACTCCCGCCTGTTATCTGTTATTCAAAACCTGTTTATAGTACTTGGAACAACTGTACCTATACTCTATAAGATGGCTTATTTAGAATCATTACATCATCGTATATAGTTTCTTTAACTTTGAAAGCATGAATGTTTTTTATTGTAGCTACATGTAATACCTTTCAACAAACAAAACTGACGTGACGGAGATTTTGATGAGTTCAACTGTCATACTGCACATCTATTTACTGTTCGCGCTTAATCCGAAAGTATAAATACTATACGTTACTCTACGTGTGTCGAAGTGCTGAGTTTCCGTGCTGGCATATAATGCAAATTTTTAAAGTGTCTCGCTCACAACCTCCTTTGTAATGTGAGGCGTACCTATCTAAATAACAATCCTACCTTTCATTTGCACTCATAATTCTATTGAATTCAGCTATTTCCATCAGCATCACAAACGCAGAGACTACCTGTACATGGCATTCAATACAAAGATTCTGAAAGTATCCAACTTCTCACGATGAGCCTGTAGTGGCTCTAAAGCTGGCTAAAAGGACAAAAATAAAAATTCATGAACGCTGAAACTGGGCCTATATTCATTGAGATTTTTCATTTTTTCGGTGTCTCATAGCCGCTGGCAGATTAAGACCCACATTTAGGACGCTCCCAGTCATTACTCGTGCCAGGTATTTGTGCTAGTAGCGAAATAAAACATTGTTAAGATATTTCATTAGCGGAATCTGACACTCTGAGCTATCAAATTTAGAACTACGCATATACATTGCAAGCTACTATTTTTGGATCTACATCAATTCTACGTAATCCGCTTATGGTGTGTTCCACTGTTACTTCTCCCCATTCCTGCACCAGTCACGAATGATCTACGGGAAGTACCATTGTTGGTAACCCTCAGCTTCAATCCCTCTAATTTTATTTTCACGGTCTAGGACGAGGCAATTTATTGGTTGACTCATCTAGGAAGTTACGTGAACTTTAACAGAACCGCACCGTGATGCAGAATGCCTCTCTTGTAACGTCTGCCACTGCAGTTGGCTGGAAACTTCCGTGATGATTTCGAGCTTACTAAATGAACCCGTAACGAAACACACTGGTCTTTTTTGGACCTTCTCTCTTTCCTCCATAAATCCTATCTCGTATGGATCCACCACCGATGAAAAATATTCGGCTGTTCTTCGAAACAGTACTTTTTAAACTACCTCATAGATGGGTGGACTGCACTTCCTGAAGATTCTTTCAGTGAATCTGTCTGGCAACTCCATTTATTGGTATTAATTTTTGGCGGTCGTTCCGCTTTAAAACGCTCCGTACACACATTCATATTTAATGGATGTGACTGCTTCCAGCGATTGTTCTGGAAACGTGTAATCATACGATAATGGGTTTTTGTATGTGTTTATGCGCATTAGGTTGCATTTGTTTATTTCAGTCCCAGCCAGTCCCTTACCCGAAGGTCGACCCACTTTCTGCATTTCGCTACAGTTTTCTAGCGTTTCGACTTCTGCGTATACAACGGCATAATCCGCTAAAATCTCACAGAACGTCCGACGTTATCCACTAATCCAAATCACATAGTGCGGAAGAACTATTTGGCCAAAAGTGTAGGACAGAAAGACAGCATGAAACGAAGGAATTTGAGCATAGGAACAAAGGGGCCGCCATTGAATATTTACGAAGCTATGCCAGCTCGAAAACGCTGGTCAGTTGACATATTTAGGTTAATTAAGTAGTGGCAGGTCTGTGTTCAACAGCATACTCATTTTTCATTTACTGTGTTTAGGTTTTTATGTTGGTAACGGCACGTAGCGCTCTATATGAAAATCACTGACTGTGCTGTGTGAAGTCTGTGGCTGGTTTGCATTGTTGGAATATTTGCTATTGTAATGTTGGGCAGTTGGATGTGATCAGTGCGTAGCGTTGCGCAGTTGGAGGTGAGCCGCCAGCAGTGCTGGATGTGGGGAGAGAGATGGTAGAATGGGCGTGTGTCCATCAGAAAGAGTAAATTTGTAAATTTGTAATACTGGATATCACGAACTGATATATAAGGGGACGTTTCAACTGTGATTCTTTTAAAACATACTGAAACAGGATTGTTTTCATTTCTAAAGAAGTGCTGCATGCTGTGTCAGCTAAGTACAAACACGTATATGTGAGGCTTGAAGTTTTTCTTTTTCTCGTCGTGAGATTCGGTTGGACCAAATATTTTGTTCACTTACACATTTTGTCCAAATTACATTTAATTTTGAGTAAAGACGGTCCATAGGTTAGTTTTCAATCAAGTTCCTGTAGCGCTGAACATATGCATGTGCAACCCCCGTTTCTATACTCAAATTGCTTTATTTAGTGCTCTCTTTCTGCACTACACTTTTGGTCAAATTGTTTTTCAACGTACTTTTATATCTGACGATCTCTCTGCGTAAAGAATGAAAAGCTATGATCTGTTCGCTAGGAACTCATCTATCCAATCAGATAGTTTTCTGTAATTCCATCTTGTGTGACGGTATGGAACTGCGGCTGTTCGAACATTTGAAGCAACTAGATACCAACAGCAGTAGTTTTATTTACCTACCAGTTTCGGTGCCTCGGCGTAACAACCTTCAGAGTTCTACACACGAAACTAGGTAAATCATCTAGTCATTTGTGCTACTGTAGGGACAACTATATCCAACTGGTTTGCGCAGACTTCTAAAGCTTCTTGGTAGATGTGGACACTTCACATCTCTCGTTTGAGCCGCAGCCTCAGTAGCGATTCAAGCGCCCCTTCTGAAATCCTACAGAAAATCCTCAGAGAGTCCATTAAATAAATTCCGAAAGAATCCAGTCCGAAACGGGAACACTTGTTTCGACTGCCCCCAGAATGAACTGAAAAACTTATTCGACCGCATTTCCGATGTGTGTGGAAAGGAATGTTTACAATCAGTGAGCGTGATCAGCTTTGACTTATAAAAATGGTTCAAATGGCTCTGAGCACTATGGGACTTAACATCTATGGTCATCAGTCCCCTAGAACTTAGAACTGCTTAAACCTAACTAACCTAAGGACATCACACAACACCTAGCCATCACGAGGCAGAGAAAATCCCTGACCCCGCCGGGAATCGAACCCGGGAACCCGGGCGTGGGAAGCGAGAACGCTACCGCACGACCACGAGATGCGGGCTTTGACTTATAGCAATGAACATTCTGTAAAAGTCCTTTCGTAACGAAGCTAGTCACTGAGCAAAGGAGAGATGGACGTTGTGAATTACTGGGAGAGAGCGGAAACAAATAAATGGTTCGCGGTAGGAGCTGGAACTGAAGATGTAATTTGAACTCTAATAAAAATAAAATGCAGGTGGCAGTAGATGGAGACTGGATGGTAGACGTACGACCGAAATCTGGAGACGATAACCTAATGGAAGATTACCAGCCAATATTATAAACGTGCAGGATCGACACGGATGAGTATGATTCAAGGCAGTAATGCGTGGAGACTTTTATCCGGCAGCGATGTCAAATGTCTGAAGACGATCAGTGACGGACTCAAACTTTTTTTCTGTTCTTCTTGCTTTGGATTGTATTTCTTCGAAACTTTTCCGTTTCCCGATGAAAGACAAAAGACTTTATGCTTATCTTCCGTCGACAGAAAACAGTAGTGTGTCTCTGTCTATATAACGTTACAGACAATGAAATCACACTGAGTCCTGTAGTGAGATTTGAGACCTAAGCCCTTGAATATTAATGTCTGTAGCTAACACTACAGTGACATTATAAATATGTGAATATTAAGACGCTAAGTTTTTGGAAATTTATAACGTAGAAGCCGACCTCGGTGAAAATCAGTATGGGTTCCGGAGAAATGTACGAACACACGAGGCAATATTTGCCTTAGAGACAGGTGAATAAAGGCAAACGTATTTGTGTATGTAGAGAAACCTTTTGACAATGCAGACTGGAATATACTCTTTCTAGTTCTGAACGAAAAATCTGTGAAGCGCGGAGCGGGAACTTCTTTACAACTTGTACAATAATCAGACTGTAGTTATAAGACTCGAAGGACATGAAAGGTCAGCCGTAGTTGAGAAAGGAGTAAGACAGGAGAGTAGTCTATACAATGAGCAAGCAGTAAACAAAACCAAAGAGCAATTTGGAAAGGGAACTAAGGTTCAGGAAAAGAATTAATAATTCGAGATTATCGCAATTTTGGCAGTGGCGGCAATGTACTGGGAATATCAGCTGAATGGAAGGGATAGTGTATTTAAAATATGTATGCTGAATATCACCAAAACTAAAACAAAAGTAATGGGATGTAGACCGAATAAATCTGAGATGACGAGAGAATTAGATTAGGCAATTATAAATTAAAAGTGGTAGATTAGTTTTTCTTAGATTAGGAAATAAGACATTAAAAGTAGTAGATGAGTTTTGCTCTTCTGGCAGCAAAATATCGGGCGCTGGCCGAAGTAGAGAGGATATAAAATAGAAGGAAATTTGTCCTGAAAAGGAGAAAAATGGTGTCAAAGGAATATAAATTTGTCAGCTGGAGGATAAGGCCTGAATACAATACGCAGGTTCTGATGGATATACGCTCCAGCAGTTGTTCACAGATGGAGAGGCTTGCACAGAATAGACTCGGGCCGAGACCTGCAGTAAACCAGTGTATCGACTGAAGACTGCTACAACAACAATGTAGTTTATTAGATTTGTTTTTTCGTCTTATACCTAAGCATTAAATGGAAATGAGACATTGGGATTCCATCGATAGCTATAGACAGCGTGTGTTTTTATTCTACAAGATACTCTCTGTACAGAAAAAGCTAACACGTCATTGTGCTAAAAATAAATATGTGACGGAATGTCTTCAACGTTTCTGTTCCTGGCGCATAGTACTCTGAGATTGGTGTGTCTGCACTTTCCTTTATATTTGCAGCCAAATGGAATTTAAAATGGCTCCAATAAATCGAAATTCATGATTAAATTACTCTTTTATCTTTGCAGGAAGCACTGCAGAGGTGTATCGAAACATATACGGCATCCCCGCTTCAGTTTGTGGCGTAGGAGTGTACGAGGCAATGTTTATTAGTGCCGCCAATGTTTAGAGATCAATTAACAGTCAGTTCGTATATTGGTGTTCGAAATTTAAGCTTAAATAACATACGCGCAGCTTCAGCATACATGCAATGCTTGTTTAGAACTGTTTATAGTAAGCAAAAAAAATTTGGGAAACATAACATCCCATATAATCATCGGATGTCAATCTAGCTTAAATGACGTCGTTTTCCAACTTGGTACGTTCCTCTGCTTCGATAAGTATATAAAAAATCTATTAGTAGAAGTAAACGCAGATTCATACCTCTGATATTGGTTGCCATACGCAGGGAAATATCGTCTCCATGTTTTTTTCAGTTTCTTTTCTTTCTTTCAGTTTACTTCAGCATTCCTTTCATGTGGACCTGATACAGCTGCATCTCAGTACTACGTAATCCGAATGGTTAATTAGCATTAGGGTCGTCGGACCAACCCATTAAGAAAATTGTTCCCTTTGTAGCTCAGCTTGGACGGGTATCGTAGCTGTGTCGGGGAACTCGGAACTGAGTAGAAAACAAAGGCGTTTGACGGATTCTCTGTGCAGCACTCAGTTTTAATCTCTACAGGCTGCTGCAGAGTGAAAGATACATTCGGTTTTCTGTTTTCTCTCTACCAACAAGGAAATTCGTTTTAATGTCGTGATCTACCTTTGATTAGAAGAAGGAGAATTCTTGCGGCTGCACACCCGAAACTTAATGGAACTACCTCTGATACGTTTGCGATATCAACTGATTTGCGAACAGTTTAAAATTACTGGACTCCTTTCCTTTTCGACAGGGCTTGCAGCATATAATACGTCATAATATGACCTTTTGTAATGAATAATTCCAGGTAAGCCGCAAAAGGTTTAGTTAGCAATCCTTCTTCTTTACTACAAACTTGTTTCGGCTATAGCGCCATTCTCAAATAAACCTGTGGATGTCAGTGTTGGCGAATTTACTTACTTTTATAAATGTTGTACATGAATGTCAGTTTGCATACATAGATGCCCATATTGCTTCAGTGAGTAAATTTTCGACTGTCTATTCCTCGTTTGATCGCTATAACCACGTAGGTTTTGTGTAGACTATTTTCGTGAATTACTTTTGGCAGCTGGATAAATAGTTTATTTTTGTAAATGCTTAATGTTTACAGTGTTATCTTTACTAGTCAGTGATGTTAGTTGGGTTTTATTTGCTATTATACTTTTGTTTTAATTTGTATTTATGGCTATATTTTGTTTTCTCTTTATTGTGATTTTTATTCGTAGCTTTCCAACATCTACAGGTGCACTTGAGAATGACGCTACAGCCGAAACAAGCTTATAGTAAATAAGGATTACTAATTAAACCTTTTGGAGCTTACCTGGGATTCTTCATTACAAAATATCATAACGGACTCCTGTTCGAAAGAATGCTGTTGACACCACGATACATCCACCCTAACTTACGATTTCGATTATTCTGGAGGGGACAGAGTCGCTGACAACAGATATAAGTCCTTATAACGAATGGGGAATTTTTAAGTTCACGAAGATACGCTTCCAACATGTTCCAACAAAATTAGTTGTACTATCAGACGAAACTTGTGCAAATTAATAGCATTATCTAACTGTTACATCCGACAGTTGAAACAAATTCCCTTGCTATTGTAAGGCATACTGTCACTCAGTAAAACTAAACATGAGTGTATGTATTGGTAGTCGTATAAAATATCTATATCTGGACGTTGGATCGAGAGGATTTCCGTCAACGACTAAACACCAACGCTTGCGTTCGTACATAAAAGAATGGAAGGAACTCTGAACGTTGTAGATAGATAACATGATTGATAGAACTTTGCTGAAACGGCCGTTGATGTACACGTACAATATGTTGACCAAAACATCACCTAGTGGTCCATTATCGCCATTGTGTGGTGTTAATAGAAGCATGGTATCCCTTGTTAACCGACTCTTTCGAGCTACAGTGAGGCTTTACTCGCAGAATGACAAGAAATGATGTAAAATACAGTTCACTTGACTACACAGCACTCAATATGACACACTCAATATGACACACAATATGACACGTCAATATGACACACACAGTGACTTAGTTTTCATAAATTAATCTAGGTACACACAGAACTGCGTGTGATACAGTCCCATCAACTACTTTTTTAAACTAAGTTTTCCCTGTCCTTTTCCGATGAGGAACAGATACACAAGCCAACAATTTATTTCATTTCAAATTTCCATACAGTGCCCTAATGGACACATTCGACGCGACATGCGTTCCACTTACGCCTCTGCTAGGTATTAGTCAAAAGACTTCGTTAGATCTGGAAATGATCCTTAGAATTTATCCCAAAATTTGATAATTTTGGTGAGAAAAGGCCCACATCCCCAACTTCGGGTCTAAGATCACTCTGATATTGTCAATTATAAATGTTTTCGTGAAAGTCTACAACTCTGAAAACAGATGGTTTGTTCATAAATGACTTTCCTGCTACCAGACATAATCTTTTTTATTCATATTTTACACGACGTGTTTCGTGAACAATTTCCATTTTCAAGTGTGTTTTGTCTTTTTACTATGTCATTTTTACCTAATGTTTTCCATGTGTTAGGCTCCCCTTTGTTTTGCTGACCTTACTGCAATATATAAAAATGCCCAATTTTTAGTTAGTTATCGATTTTTATACGTAGTTAGTAGCGAACTTTGTAACATGTATTTTATGTGTGTGGCTGTTGCTAATGTTATGTGTTACAAAATCCAGCAACACGTGCATATTCAAAATTTATAGGAAAAATACAATGACCAACACCACAATCCCTGCAACCTCATGTCACCCAGACATCCATAAACAGGTAGCCTACAGTTCAGTGCTCTATGTGGCAACTAAAATATCTTTGAATCAAGAATACGTGCAACAATAAATAATTATAGTGAAATAGATTGTAGTTTCCAATGATCATATTGCTTCCATGGTTAACACAGTCCTAGACAAAGTGAAGAAAGGCGCAAACACAAAATGCACCATAGAAGAAAATGACAAAAACAAATGTATATCTAGCAGCCCATACATTGGCAATATATCACAGATTATTGCAAATATATTCAAAAATCACAAAGTAGCAGTTGGATTTTCTACATCAAACAAAGTACAATAAAAACTAACACATAACACAGTCTAATCGTGACCCATACTCCGACTCTGGAATATACAAAGTAACATTCTGGGAATGCTCCATGCTCTACCTAGGGCAAACAAGGCGAAATCTTAGCACCAGGTACATAGAGCACATTAGAGCCTAAACACACAACAGACACACATCAGCAATAGCGACACGCATTCATAATACAGGACCCCCATTTGGAAAAGTAGAGTAAAATGTCGAAGTATTCTAGCGACTAAATAATGAGCGCAAAATGGATTTATTAGAAGAACTGGAGATACATTCACATTACAGAAAATATGAAGACAAAATGTTAAACAAAGAACTTGAGAGTGAATCGGAATTTATTCAGATGCTTTGACAATATACTCAAATAAAAATTGTAATACATAGAAATAACCACCATTGCAAAACAGATATATGCAAATTACGATGCATACTGTTAAGATAAATACCCTCCGTGAAAAGTATATCATTCTCTGTAGAAGACCTGAAACATTATCTCTGTCAACTACATCTAAAAATATTTTTGTTACTGTTTGTTTATGTAAGTTATTCTCGATGTACACTGTCCACTGATAATGTGTATGATGTTGAACATGTGTTAGACTCTGCGCAAATGGACCATAAGGAAACCGCAAGTACAAGTTCTTCCAAATTTCGCCACTAACTACATTTAAAATAGATAAATAACTGAAAAGTGGGCGTTTTTACATATTGCAGTAAGTTCAACAAAACAAAGCAGAACCTCACAAATCGAAAAAACTACGAAGAAATGACGTAGTACAAAGAGAAAACAAACTTGAAAATAGGAATCATTTTTCGAAACACGTCGTGTAAAATATCAATAAAAGAAACTCGTGACTCGTAACAGAAAAGTTATTTACGAACAAACCCACTCAGATCATTCGAAAATCCATAGAACAGTTACCGATAGCCGAGCATTGCACTGTAGTAATTTGACTGGAGCCTAGATATGGTTTTCTTTCTCGATTTTCTTTTCTTTGAAATGTTTTGGTCTGACATGTCCATGTTTTACGGCGGCACACCTTGACATGCAGTCATAGGCTTGAGAGGGAGTTCGATGCATTTTCAAGGATGAGCATTCAACGCTCACGCGATAAAATGTGCCACAGTTGGAGAATGACGTTTAAACAATAGCTGTGTCATATTTCTGTGGTATTAGCTACCGGAGAAAAATATTAAATGACTATAACATTTGAATTTCTCGTCTTGACTCAAAGTCATACGCGCAAACGCTTCAAATCAAGAGTTGAGACAAAAACGTAGTTCCGAGTAGAGATTTCTTATGGTCGCATTCTCTGTTCTCCTCTCCTCTTCCTTTTCATCTGAGCGTCTCCTCCGCCAGTCCGCCGCTGTTACCTGTCGAATAATGCGATTTCCGGCCAATAAAGTGCCACTAGAGGTAGGAACAGTTTTCAAGCTTTGTAAGTGAATTCCGGAATTTTCACGCATAGAGTACATGTACACTACCACGCCCGACAAGCGTCTCCCATTTTGCAACTAAAAAGAATGAAAGAACTATTAAATGACATATTTTCTCTTCATTTAGCTTTTAAAATTTATGATGATCATAACGTCGTGCGGAAGTCTGAGAAACTGCAAAACCAGTGAAGTTCGCAAGAGGAATAGACATTTTAAATGGCGTCTAAACGAGATATTTCATGGACGGGTACACATAAAGCACTTCAGAAGATACAGAACAAATTTTATTATCTAGTAGCAGCCACCGCAAGAAGTATAGTGGATTTGTATGAAAGTGGCAGTTATATGTGGAGTTATAATATAAAGCAGGGCAGTTACACTACTGAATTTTCATCCATGAGTATTTGCCAGTCACCCACTAATTCAATTTATGATGTTCAAAACTAGTTACCTGTCAAAAACACATTATTTATCCGTTAGTCGAGGCATAGCAGTACCTAAACGGACCTGATCATATCCTCAAAATTGGAGGCAGATGGGGAGGAGCATAGATGGTTGCCGAGACCGTTCTGTCCTGCAGTGTCGGATACACAACTAAGAAATACCAAATATGTTTCCCGGATGTTCCTTAAATGTAAGTGTTATGGACTCTGAACTGTAGGAAATTATAAACAGCACGGTAGCTGCCATTTATAATAATCTATGTATTGAATATTTCTTTAGAAGTCCAGGCGATCTGAGAGTAGAATGCGAAAATATAACAAATCTAACGCTAAGCGAAAGTAAAAGAGCGCGTGCTGTACGTTGCAAGTGTTCCTGGAAACAATGACGGAGTGCAACTTCTCGCACCGTCGTTTCGGCTCCGTTAGTACAGGCACGTCATTAAAACGACTCAGATGTCAATATGCGCTGACGGCATTGCTGATCCCATCTGAACGCTTATCTTCGTCGTTAGGAATCAGTTTTGCACGCATATTTGAGACGCGTTGGTATAGTTAGAGACTGTATGGATAATGAGATCCACAGTAATAATTACTTCCCACTCCGATGAGGATATCAGCGGGTATATCTGAGGATATTCGCTAGTTAGTTATAATTATTACTGTTGTAAGTCATTATTATCATCCATTCGGGACAGAACGCCACTGTGTTCGCTGGAATTTCCAGTATCATGGAACAGATAGAAGCGCTACTGGCATATACAAGGTTCTGATTTTCTAGACAATGGCACTTACCTCCTTTTTCCGTCGTATAAGCAGCTTTATGCCTAAGTCATTCCCGTTTCGTTTTCATTGACGAATGTCACTAATACAATTACAGAAAGTTTGTCTCAAAGCGACATTAGGACTGAAACTTCCTGGCAGATTAAAACTGTGTGCCGGACCGAGACTCGAACTCGGGACCTCCCGAGTTCAAGTCTCGGTCCGGCACACACTTTTAATCTGCCAGGAAGTTTCATATCAGCGCACACTCCGCTGCAGAGTGAAAATCTCATTCTGGAGACATTAGGACTGTTCGAGGACTCTTCATCCATTAGTACGTTCTCTCCTTGATCTGTCAACTGTTTGTGTTTCGCGCGTGACATAAATAAATTACTGTATAAAATCCGCCAATATCTCAACAGTTCTCTTAAACTTGTTAAAAAGTTCACAATTCAAAGGTTATTACAAGAAGTGTAACACCTTACATGATTTATTAGTATTGTGTATTAACGCATATTTGATAAACTAACTATATCACAAACATTTGACAGTATGGAATATATGACTTCAACTTTTAACGATTTCATTTGACGTACCAGCGTTACATGAGGATTCCACCGAAAAGTTCACAAAATTAGTTTCAGAAATTACGATCGAAAACAGTTGCTTTCAGGACGTATCAAGAATATGATAGGCTATGTTGTCTTAAAAAATGCTCATGATCGGCCTTTGCGATCTTAGTCTGTGGAATGTAAATTAGAAGGTCCGAATTTCAGCAGACGAAATTTCAAACTAGGCGAATTTGTCCGAGCTGCGGCCTACTGAACGGATTCAAGTGGTTTACGAAATTTTAACAGCCGCAGATGCGAATCAAGGCTTGTGGGTCTAGTTAAGGGACTTACGGACTGGAGGCTTTCAGGAGCAAATAGAATTTCTCTTACACGAGCAGAGAGAACATGCTTTGTCCTCCCTAACAAGTAATTCGCAATCTCATAACTAATTTCGTTTGGTACCCGATAAGATTAATAAATTTTGGTGTAGTAATCAGTCAATCGTTTTCTTGGAAGTCAAGAAATGATGGGTCTATCTAACTTTCGTGATCCGTAGCTTGTTGGCTTCAGTTTCGTACGACTGATGTTTTCGAGTCCATGCTGGATAGCATGCAGGAGATCATGCTATTAGAGACACCAAATTACGTTTGAGTTCAGAATATGTTCTAAGATTGTGGGACGGGAGGAAGATGTAACCCTGGATACGATGTGTTTGGTTACCCTAAGTCACGGTTGGCATTGCGGAGGACGACGGTTCAGATCCCCGTTCGGCCTTTCAGGGTTAGGTATTCTGTGATTTCCCTAAATCACTTAAGGAAAATTCTGGGATGGTTCCTTTGAAAGGGCAAGGACGATTTCCTTTCGCTAGCGTCCTTAATCTGAGCTTGCGTTCCGTCTCTAATGACCTCGTCGTCGACGGGATGCTAAACACTACTATTTCCAGGGAACCCACGTGTGATTCCTTATAAATTCGAGTTAGTTTCCACCTTAAATAAAATATCATGTAGTAGATTGTTTCTAAATCACCACAGAAGACATGTGCCTTCACAATGTAATGCAGATTGACAACAATGCATACGATGTGGACGCTCAACTGTCAAAGTAAAATAATACCACATGAACGAAAGAAAATGAATATGCTTCATTTTCTTTATCTTCTGTTAATATTCGCTAACATCATAATTATTATTTCCTTTGTATGTGAAATACCTCTCTGCTACTGAACTAAAGGCTCTTTGCTAGCCTGTCAGGCGCGATTCTTTTCTTTTATATTTCAAAAGCTATCATTTATCTGTAATACTCATCTTTTTCGTAGGAGATACGTGTGAACATAATTTTAAACTCTTGTATGTTGTTATTGTGGTTCTGAGTCCGCCGACTTGTTGATGAAAGTCTTACGTGCTTGCCTATCCTATGCAAGCTTCTTCATCTCTGCATAATTATAGCAACCTACATCCACTAGAAATTGCTTACTGCAGTAAATTTTTACGCTCCACACGTTTCTCCACTGCCAAATTGACAGTTCGTTTATGACTCAGAATAAATAAACAGATCGCTTCTTCTGGCCTAGTTGTGCAATAAATTTCTTTTTTCTCCAATTCGAATCAGTACCTGTTGATCAGTTATCAGATTACCCACCCAATCTACATAATTATTCTGTAGCATCAGATTTCAAAAGCTTATATTCCCATTTTATCCGTACCATTTATTGGCCACCTTTCATTTGTATACAAGCTACACTCCAGAAAAATGCTTTCTGAAAATACTTCCTAGCATTTAAATTTATATACAATACTAACGAATACCTCGCTTTCAGGATCGCTTTTCTTGATTTACCTGATTTCGGCAATCGCCATTTATTTTTTTGCCAAAACTGCAAAACTCATCCACCACTCTTAGCGTCACATTTCCTACTCCAATTAGCACATTGCCGCCTGATCTGATTAAATCTCGAGCCATAACACTTGTTGATGTTCATCTCACAGGCTCTTTTCATGAGGTTATTCATTCCGTTCAACTGATCATCCAGGCCCTCTGTAGTCTCTGACGGAAATACAGTGTCATCGGTAAACCACAAAACTTTTATTTCTTCTCCTTGAACTTTAATTTCATTTTCAAATTTCTCCTTGGTTTTCTTCACAGTTTGCTCAGTGTACACATAGAATAACATCGGGACTACGCTACAGCTCTGTCTCACTTTCATATCAGCTACTGCTTGTCTACCAGATCCTTCTAAAATTATAACTGCAGTCTGGTATCCAAACAATAAGCAGATAATATTTCGATCCCTGAATTTTATCTCTGGTGTCTTCAGAATTTTGATATCGTCAGAAGCTTCTCAAAACCAGCAAATGCTATAAATGTAGGATTGCTTTTCTTCACTCTGTCTTCTAAGATGAGTCATACGGTTAGAACTGCCTGGGATGTCACTTCATTCCTCCGGAGGCCAAACTGATCTCTGACGTCTGCTGTTAGCAGTTTTTAAGCTCTTTTGTAATTAACTCTTGTCGGTATTTCGCAAACATGAATTATTAAACTGATGAGTCTGTAATATTCATACCTGCCGGTACCTGCCTTCTTTGTAGTTGAGAGCATTGCAGCCTTCTTGAATTATGAGAGTATTTAATCTGTTTCATATATTTTACATATACGGTGGAGTACTTTTGTAAAAATGTATTCTCTCAAGGATTTCAATAATTCTGAGGGAATGTCATTCACTCCAGTGCCTTGTTTCGACTTCAGTATTTGAGTTCTGAGTTGAATTATTTTCTTAGTATCATACCTTCCATATCATTTTCCTCTTCTCATTCCAAAATATTGTCCTCATGTTCATTTCCTTTGTATAGCCCTTGTATATATTTTTTCCATCTTTCAGCCTTCCCTTCTTTGCTTAGTACTAACTTTCTGTCTGAGTTCTTAGTATTCATACAACTCCTTCTCTTTCATCCAAAGCTTTCCTTAATTTTCTTATACACGGTATTTGTCTTTCCCATAGCCATGCAATTTTACAACTTTGCATTTCTTCTCTGGCCATTCTGATTTTCCATTGGGAATTTCCTGTAAATCTTATTTTCATGCGTCCGCATTTTCTTTTGCTATTTCACTTACATAATTTCTATATTTTCTCCTTTCGTAAATGAAATTCATTATTTTAAATGCTATCCAAGGAAATTTGCTAGACTTTGGCATTTTCCTTATTTTATTCTCCGCTGTCTGTGTCCTTTAACGAACTGAATAATTATTTTATATCGTGATATTGTGTTCCAATCTCTTCATCATCTGTGGAGTAGGTAGGTATACAAACGTGTACTACTGTGATATGTACTGGCTTTGTGTCTACCTTGATTGTGATGATAGTTTCACTACGCTGCACATAGAAACTCGCACTTTTCTGTATTTCCGTTTGTAACCTTCGCTTTCAAATGTCAGCTTGAAAACAACAGACAACTTCGAGGCTCTTATGCTAGGGTCTTATTATGGTGTTCCGTGTTCCTTTCTTCAAATCTGAGCAGCAGTGAAACTGTGTTTTTTTGTGTCATAAAAATCTGCGTGCACAAACCGTAGTCTTCATATTAAAGAACTGTAGAAAAGCATAAATGGTATCAAGACATGTTCAAGTGGCATACCCCCCAAAAAATTGTTTTTAACCTCAAAATGGCAGGTAAATGTAAAAAACTGCTAAATAGAATCATGTTTTAACATTTGTTGTTACGAAACAAAATGTCTTACAGACCACCGATGATGCTTCAAATAGAAAAGAAGCTAAATTCCTACGGCAGACAGCAAATTTTATTAAATAACAGAGACAGGCTGCAATTGCTAACAAAATAGTCATAAAGAAACAAGTTACTGCATTTTGTATCTACTCCGAAGCAGTGACCGCCTTAAAGTTAAAAATTCGTACATGAAAAATGCAATTACTGACTTAGAAAGACCTTAACATCAGAATCTTCGATAGAGACAATGAAATCATATTTATTCCTTTAATGCTGTAAGTATTCGTCAAAACCGTCGTAGAACAATGGCTTCTAATAAGGAGGCAAACTATAAAACTATTGGGAATAAAGATTAAATTCTGTTATCGGCTTATTACGATTCGCCCGTAATTTAAATATGTTGGAAAATAAACTGCTACGTGTACAAGGCAATGGAACCTGAGGAAGGAACAACCGCCGCTGAGCCCACAGGAGTTATAAAAGTTATTATTGCCAAGGATCTACTGTAAAATATGGCAAAGAAGAAATAGGAAATGGAAAGGAGAAACAAATGATTGAAGGAAAGAAGATTATGATTCACGGTCAAGTCTAAGACATGTTATTAGAGATTGGAAACATGTCATCGACATTGGCATCGACATTAACACAGACGAGGCACTGGAGTCGATGGGATAAAAATGTGGGAAAGCCCTCTTCTGCCATGCACCTGATATGATTTAGCAATACCACAGGAAAAATAATTCGACAATAGTCGGGTGGGGCTTTGAATCCACCATCTGCTGAATTTCATTCCAATATCTTATCAGTGCATTGACTCATTTGCGAGAAGAAATGAGAACGAAGGAAAACTGGGTGGATAAAGTATCCAAAAACCAGAATTCATAGATGACAATCTGTCAAAATTCAAGAAGGTCCCAAAGCGATGAAGAGAAATTCTCCGTAGCAAGAGTTTAAAATATCTCGGTCAACAACAATCAAGAAATAATGAAACAATGACTGTCCGAGGAGGCAGACTACTGCCCAGCTAGAGTCACAGTCAGGCTCATTGGTAACTACTCTCTCATTGACTGAGCTAATATGCGTACCCACAGAATAGAAACACTGGTAATCAGCCAGCAAATGTGAAAAATAACTCCAGATATTGAGCACTAGCCAATGAAACGGAGTTACTTTAAGACTGCAAATGAGAATTATTGTAACGGAAGTGTGGAAGTACCTATTGAGGAAAGCTGATTGTGAGGATGAGAATACTCTGAAATTAGTGGAAAATGACCTCAGTTATATAGGGATTTGAAGAATTCAAACTTATAAAAATGAGAACAGGTTAGATGTGCAAAAACACTCAACAAGTTTCGAGGATTAGCAAACAAATAGAGATAGAAGAAAGGGAAAGAATTCAAAAGATTTGTCTCGAACCTTTACATCCAACCTTCGAAGATATATATCTGATTTATGCTTTAAATAACTGTGTTAAGTGAACAGCTCGTTGAACACGGGACCAAATGGTTCAAAGAACTTATGAAATAATTTGAACTAGTTGAACTTCCAAAAACCAGAAATCAAATTCCTCATCTTAGCGGGAAAGGAATGATTCGGTGTGTACGATGAAGACATCTTCTATCTTCTTCTTCAGCAGTACGTTGACGGAGCACATGAAAAATAGCTGAGAACAGAGAGAAGTAATTATTAGTTTCAAGGGGGCACCTGTAATGTCAACAGTCACAAAGAAATTTTGCCTTTCCGGTTGCATACAAGGCACTCTACGAGAAACTACGTTCTCAGATAGAAAAACGTCTTAATATATAACTAGTTACCATTTTTTTTCTAACTTCTGTGCTAAAAGGCAAGTGGAAAACAAAATCACACCAATGTAGAATGGTGAAATCTGCAGTACTTTTCAGCTTTTCTCATTCTAGATAAGCAAATATCCAGAACAGTTATTAACTTCATTACATGCGCCACCAATTGAACGAGCTGAAAAGACGACTAAATCAGTCATACCATACTCTGTTCACAACATTTTCGACATGAAGATTGATTTCTACTGTATTTTACTTCCGTATATAAGTTAATTTTCCTATTCAAGTGCTATCTACAAGTGTTCATTATCCTTTTTCCATTACCAGTTGACAGTAAACCAGTCTTGTTTATAACCACGGAAAATGTTTCATTTGCTTAGTTTGATACTCTTCTCGTTACTCTTTTGCCTGTCATTTCTTGTTCAACTTCTTTTATTGCTTGTAGCCTGATATGTTTTGTGAAGCTTTCATTTACTCAACATGAAATATCACACCTTAGAACTTCCAAATTTCATCGTAGACTTGTCAAGCACTCATTAACCTCGAAGTTTAACTTTGTTACCTTTTTCGTTGCGTAACTCCAGTGTTGTTCACTTTCTCACTACGCACAACTATTTTAGACACCATCTTTCTCTGCTTGGGGACAAATTACACTGGGCGTTACACAGTGTTTGAACGTGGGTCAATTACTGCTTTTTCTTTGTGTTAATGATCCACCATTTTATTTGAATCAGGATGTAGAAAGCGTCTTTCTGCAGGTGATGTTTTCAAACCAAGCAGAGAAACTTCAACGAATAAAATAGTAAATTATATTTTGTGAAAATGACTAATCATTTTTAAACATGAAAATCAGTTTTAAACTTCCAGAAAATACTAGCTATGAACCTCCAATTATTTTTATTTATTTATTTATTGATTTATTTAACCTGGCAAGATTAGGGCCATCAATATGCAGTATCGAAAAGATATAATAAATAACGCAAAAATTTACAAGTTCTTGGGTGTAAAAGCCGATGTAAACTTAAAGCTGAAAAAATCCTTAGTGGACCTGCTGCATTTTTAAGTTTGATTACTTTCTCAGTCAGTGCAGTTTCCGGATCTGTGGATATATAAATTAGAAATTAACATAATTTTCACATTTTGATCCTCTGATGTCCTACAGGACAACATTTTGTGTAAATTCTCACTTTTACGAAAAATATTAATTGCACAAAATAAAGCAATGGCAGTTGTTAACGTGTAATCAAACAGAAACTACCAACACCCTACTAGCACATTTACTCTTGAAATTGACTTAGTTAAGGAAAGAAGTTAAATAGGCAACTAGTCTACAGATAGAAATAAAATTTCTGGCAGATGATAATAGTACTTTATAATGCACATAACTATATGTTTTCCTCCATAATTCATTCTGTACGTAATAGAAATATGCATTCAGTTACAAACTGGTAAAGATCCAATATGAAGCTATACAAATATTCTAAATTAATATATGTCTAGATCAACTATTCGTTTTTTGTTGAGTGTTGCTAGTTTGGGACTCTTAACACCTTGGGTTAATGGGAGAGATAAAAAGGATCAAACGACAAATGGCACGTTTCTTCAAGGTTGCATTTAGTACGTGCGTGAGCATGGCGGAGATGGTTAAAAGCTGTAGAGCTAAACGCTGCAAGATAGGTGCTGTGTATCACGGAGAAGTTTGCTATTAAAATTCCGAGAGCGTACGCTCCAAGAAGAATCGGACAACAATTCACTTTCTCCCACACACGTCTAGCGAAATGATCACGATGGCAAAATCAAAGAATTTCGAGCGCATACTCTGGCACACCGAGAGTCATATTTCCCCGCGCACCATTCGCGAACAGGATAGTTAAGGGGGGACAATGGATGATAGTGGTACTGGAAGTATTCTTCGGCACAGACCGGAAGGTTGCTTGCGAAGCATATATGCAGAGATAGTTTGAAATCCATTCGGCAACATTCAGCCAAAATTTTTTGGGAAGGGATAAGGGAGCAGCTAATATACAGAAGCCTCTCCAGCCAAGATGTTCCTCTATTAGAAGAGTAATGATAAGGTATCGCTGCATTCTTTCGCAATGGAGCACTTGAGTTTACTGCGATCCGCTAACATCAAGCCACAGCTGGATGATCAAACATGCGAAATTTACAGCGTTTCCCAAAAACAGAACAATACTTGCAGATTTGCATCCAGTTTTCAAAGGATTCACCACTTTGGGATGATACGTGTATACTTCAAAAAACGAGACCTTGTCGTTTAATATTTGTAGCATTAATTCACGACACTATTTAAGGACAATTGACTCGTTTACAGGACATTCGTGATTCGGTTCCTAGACAAAGAATCCTTAGTGAATAAATCACTACATACTCGGGATGATTTCGACGATCATAGTATCCATCTTAGATAGTCTTCCGAACTCAGTTACCTCAAGGACGACGGGATATCAAATTTTAGCCTTCCTTCATTGTAACGAAGTTTTCTTTTTTACACTGCTGCTTTACCAATGGAAGCGACCTGTTTTTCATACCTACAACTGCTCATAAAAATCTATGCACATGGATTGCACGCTTTTGATATTCTAGTAGCAAGTGGAAGCGACGATGTTGGAGGATATAGTGTATATAGCGTAAATATATCAGTACAATAGAAATCTTATACAACTGCAATGGAAAAATAGTCTAACAGAGCTTTAAAATGCTTTGAAACCTCAATATTAGCGCTAATGAAGTACGAATATTATGTAAATAAATGATAAAGGTCTTAAGTAAAAATTAGTAACAACGACCCAAAGTGATTATTTAAAAGAGGTTACGCCATGAGGTTGTTCATGATAGTTGCTACACCGTTTTACTGCATAAATTATTACTTCTTTTTTTCTATTTGCAGACTGACCACTTAGGATCACGCTACAATTTCGTATGCAGAATGGAAATTATTACTTTTATATTTCAGCACGGCGATTAAAGTAACCCAAAATTCAAGTTTTAGTCACAACAAAACTGAGACGACTAGTTGCTGTACGAGTTCCTGTACCTCTACTATGTGCTCTATAGTCTATAAACACCAAATGAAACACTTTTTGTACTGCAGCATAATTTTTGCCATCTTTTGTCAGTCACAGTAGTGCAAATAACGGCAACTTGCATAAATATCTTAGGTAAATGGTTTGCTTAAGGGGACAAGTTTTAGGCATTTGGATTTCAAAGTACTAACTGTGCCACCTTATGAGATCTCTTACTCGTTGAACTGTGATATACGTAGCGTAAAAGTTACGTGAAATGTGCGCAAGGGTGTAAAAAATTGTAATGAAGTGAGTGGTGTTAAAAATTCAACCGAGATCCCGTTTATAGCATACAGGTGATTTTGTATTCCATTAAAAAAAAACTCTAGGAAACATACGTCATGCGATGCTGTCTTAGGTTGCTATTCAGACATACCACAAACTAAAATTGCTCAGCTTAAAAAATAATTCGGGTCCATAGTCTCCTAAACAAAAATTTCTTCTTTCAGTGGAGCTGCAGAAGGTTCGATATTTAACATTATTGTCAGTACTGTATGTTAATGAAATTCCATTCCATATGCAACGAATGACGCTCGTCGTATTTAGATATACTATACTAATATTATATTATATTATATATTATACGCAGAATACTATAAGTAATCTTAATTTGGCTGTAATAAAAGGTGAATATGTATACGATTAAACGATTATAGAGTAAAATGAGATCCTTGAAAAGCAATTATTAGTTGTGTAAAGCTCTCTGAAAGTGTTTCTCCTTGAAAAACTGATTCCATTCCATAACAGTAAATAATAAATTGGTTATTACCGTTACTTATGGCATTTCACGTTATTGTATAAACTCGCGTTTGAGTGAACAGTAGGTACGGGGACACACAAATAAAAAACCTCAACATTTTATAATAGATTATTTTCACTTAACTGCGTTAAGTGACATAACTATTTCACCAACCAGTCCACCAATTTTCGCATCACACATAACACAAAAATACAATTTTTTCCGTCTTCAGTTCACTCGTTCATGAGTTGAAACCCTTTTGGTTATTGAAAGCTTACGAAGTTACGTAGTTACATCCTAAAACAAAAGTTATAAATATACACTACCAACGGAAAAAATACTTTGTGATCAGATAGTGTACCTCAAATTATATTTCTGACTACCTAGGCTGTTATAGAAAAGGCTGAGTAAATGATACTACATTGTCTGTCTACAGTATTCTTCTTTGGACAAAAAGAACGCGAGATACACGCTGATGGTAATAAGTGCTGCCTGCGCAGTTTACAAACTGGTGGCATTTTTAAATAGAAAGACACGTGATGCAATAGCTGTGTCGCAGGCTGGCAAGTGAATACATCATTGCCAGAGGGTCGGAAACTTTCGACGAATTGTTATGCAGGACGTAGTAATAAACTGCGAGAAAATACTTGAATTAAAATTTAGAAATGTTAATTTATGCCCAAATTTTAATTTTTGTTCGCTAAATATTGCAGACTGGACCCGCACAGTAACACACTTTATTCAGTTCAATGATTATTGATGTTTTACCTTGGGGTAAACATTGTGGTGTTCACTGAATGACTGTTGCATTTACGTTTGTGGCAAGGCAAATACCAGCAAAAATCGCTGGAAGGAGTAATTTTTCACCGATGAAAGCCACATATGTGTCTTGAAATTATTTATGTGCTTCTGCATTAGACGTCAACGAATTTTAACAGGAATTACTCTTGTGAAATATATGAACTTGAAACTACCTGACGAATTTAAATAGTATGTTGCATGGAACTGGATCCATGATCTTCACATTTTGTTGGTAAATTCCTTACCGACTAACAGATAACCGGTACCTCTAGTTCCAAAAATTAGTTTGCATTTTTCAGTCCAAGGATAACATTGTGGAAGAACTACTCAACGCTTTCGTGACACGGATCTCTGAATGAATGCCGTGAAATTTTTTTCTTAAGAATTTGATTCTTAACAAAAACTAATTCTAAATTTCAAATACACACTCTTATAATTTACATCAGAAGGTAACACAACTTGTATGCTACGAAGTAATCTGCCTATTTTCGTGCAGTAGCTAAACAATTGTTACAAAAGGCAGTGAAGCACAGCTCCACACTGTTACAGAACGCAGGCAAACCATTATTGGCTGAGTGACAGAAGGTCTTCTATGACGATCGACGTTTTAATGTCCGTAGATTAATAAGCTGTGTGGCATGTTAAGCAGGAAACTTTTGAGTGTAATTGGTTTTAGTTATGTACGTGGAAAATTTAATGTCCCAGCGACGCCGAGTTAAATGGAAATTAGTTTCTGACTTTATCTAAAAGAAGGCATGGAAACTACTGTTAAGTAAATATAATGGTGTAATAAAGTGTATACTTCATATTACGGATATCAGGGCAGTAAATCTTGCACTTGAAAGTGTGAAAGTGAACGCTTAAAAAAAAGATAATGTCACAACCATTAGATATGCAAGTGTATGAAGTGTATGAAGTGTGGATTCAGAGAAGTGATGGCATAGCTAAAAAAGGGAACATTAGCGTTCAACGGCCGTGGGCCATGGAACTCATTAGAAACCGGAACAATACTGGAAGATCACATTGTCCGTCACATTATTTACGATATTAAAGTAAGCGATTCAGGAAAACTATGGGATACAATGACATGGATTTGAACCATGATACTTGTGAATTTCAGTCTCATCACATGATTACAAATGAATGAGACTAGGGCTGGTGGAACCAGATGACTTCTAGTTACTCAAGTTAAATAATCAGTTACATGTCAAATTATGACATTCACAGTAATTGTTTGAGAGGGACATATTGAGTTGCACAGAATCATGTTCAGTTGATTGCAGTGTATGAATATCTTCTACTTGTGTTTGTGTAAGTGTACAGTCTCGGCTTGCCTTCTGCAGTCCTTGTTATTTCCCTTCGGACTTAAGACTTGTATCTCAGCACAGAAGAAATAATCTTCGTCTCACTTCATATCAACCGAGCGAGGTGGCGCAGTGGCTAGCACACTGGACTCGCATTCGAGAGGACGACGGTTCAATCCCGCGTCCGGTCATCCTGATTTAGGTTTTCCGTGATTTCCCTAAACCGCTCCAGGCAAATTCCGGGATGGTTCCTTTGAAAGGGCACGGCCGACTTCCTTGCCCGTCCTTCCCTCATCCGATGAGACCAATGACCTCGCTGTCTGGTCTCCTTCCCCAAAAACAACAACTTCATATCGCAGCCAAACCTTTACATTTCAGCTGAGCAAAGGTAGTTTCATCTTACGATATTGCCCATAACTTTCACTTTTTGTATTTTAATCTTAAAACTGAGCTCATTGAATATAACGAATTTTTTCAGTAACAAGTCTACTGCTTTCTGCAAACAATAATTATTTAAATGTATTGCCACCGCATTTATACATAAATGGACCAAAAATATAAACGCAATTTGTTTCTTTCGCGATCTGTGCCAGTGTACGGAGTAACGAAATATTGCATAACATAAGCTATTTAATAGATAGACCATATGATTTCTTCACATTCTGTTCCCTTCTATAACCGTTCCGCAGCAAAGTTTAAAACATTCTATCTGGTTCATTGATACCTTTGATACACCACGTTCATAGAAGGTTTTCTGCTACGAGAAATTGAATATATTAAATGTTTACATAGGGTAGCAGGAAATACAAAGTGCGAGTACTGGACGTTTGATGGTTTACTGTAGCTTCTCCGTGCACAATTTCTCGACAAGAATTAGTAATCACGTTGCCGTTTTTATAGCTATTTATACTGTTTTGGATCAGTTCCAGATAGTATACGAATGCACTGTACACCTTTTTTTTTAAATGCAGGTTCAGAGCCAGACCTTATCTCCGAAGCTCCTAAACCTATTTAATCGTACGGCGTTGAAGTGAAAGTGTATTAATATTCAAATGTCTACTGTTACCCTCTAGGAGAACTGACAGACACATTTTGTGTTTGTGAGATAAGAAATCTGCAATAAAACACTTATGGAGATGGAAACAGAAATGAAGTATCAAAGGAATACCGGTTTCATGGAACAGTCCTGCAAAGGGAGAAACTGTCAGTAGCATCTCTTGTTAGACGAAAGAGAAAAACAAACAGCAGACGGCAAGAGTCATTGTGTGGGCTAGACAAGTTCCCGTTCCCCATCCTCCCCTGGGAAGTGAACACCTGGAACTTGTCTAGGGACTATGCTAGACTAACGGTGCCACAACTGGTTCTAGATCGAGCAGCTTATCTAGTTTTACCAACTGGAAATAGACACAGCTTCTGTACGTATTGACTGACCGGCTGCTTGAAGGGTATAAGAATGCAAACTTCTAAGAGCTGCTTAAAGATGTGGCAGCTGTCACATTTCGTGGTTACGTTTAAGGAATTATAGAGACAGAGTTTGATGCAGCGATTGTTCGATGCGCTTTTCATAAATGAGGAAGTTTGATTTCAGGTGAGTTGTAGATTATTCGACATCCCGTTAGAGAACCACGACGTGCGCTTAATTCTCCACTACACGGTTCTTCTTAAAGACAGTCGGTATCGTAAGCTGGCCAATGTCCATCTTCCACAGAAGAAACTCCTGAATGATGGGATCTGTCAGATACGGTTTTGGTTCCTTTACCGCAGGACGCGTCACGACGCAAAGCTAATTCCCCGCGTTTGCGAACGAGCTATATTACTTTAAATGCCTAAAAGTAAACCTCTGCAGACACGCTCACGCTTCATCTGTCGTGGTAAGAGTGACGCCGCTTACATCTTAACTCTATTTTCCATCAATAAAATCATTGTTACAGTTATATTTTCCTCAACTAAGTACAACTAAATACATATCTAACATGCGTTCAAGTATTTCTAGAAAAAAGTTTTCATAGAATTTTTGTTTATGTAGTTTCCCACAGCAACCACTCGCAAAGCTGGCCAGTGTGGCCGTGCGGTTCTAGGCGCTTCAGTCTGGAGCCGCGTGACCGCTACGGTCGCAGGTTAGAATCCCGACTCGGGCATGGATGTGTGTGATGTCCTTAGGTTAGTTAGGTTTAATTAGTTCTAAGTTCTAGGCGACTGATGACCTCAGAAGTTAAGTCACATAGTGCTCAGAGCCATTTGAGGCAACCACTCGCAAACAATGAGTTGCTCATTTTTGCGATACGCTGCTCACGAAATATCAAACATCACGTGTCTGGTTCATTCATTTGGTACGATGGGCGTGTATCACTGCACATCTTCTCGATGTCCCCTATATAGACATGTGTGCTGCTTCATTTCATTTGCCGGTTTAGCTTGTGGAATGTATGTTTTGTATTAGGTGATGTGTAATTGCTATATTCACTCTTGTTGGCTATCTTATTGATGCTCCAATAGGTCCTGCAGTAACATCCATCTGGACTCCTTCAAACTCAATCTATCTTCCGCATTAATTTCGCTCAAGTTGTGCTGTTATACACCGTAGCCAAGTCAGAAAAATGCAAAATGACGTGCTGCCACCATTTCACTTTCATTGACGCTGTCTAAAGCTACTTGCTTTTCATCAACTTATAATTAATCCAACACCTGAGAAAACATGTCACTGGTCGAGTCAGCAGTACGCAGATTCGATTATTCCATTATTGGAAAGAGGAGCTGATTAGCCTCTACTTACCACTGACTACAAATTGAAATCATACATGGTTATTTTGTTTATTGCGATATCTTACGCGTAGTAATATCTTGAGGCAAACAAAACGTTATCTGAAAGACACGTCAACTCATATTATCGATGAAAAGTGAATTTCTCTGAGCTGTATAGCCACAAACAAAGAATTGCCTGCTTCATACAAGTTGCATAAGCCACAGCAGTGATCTCAAATACGGCGGTGCCCTAGGCCTGTTACTTTTCATTTCTTGTTTGTCATCGACTTCCAACATTTTAGTCCTCGAGCACAGTGTACAGCAACAAACTCTCAGATAATCTCGTTAATAATCCAATTCCCCAGCTCACTGAATGTTTCGTTCTCATTGTTCGCATCTTTAATAAACAGTTTTAGCACAACGCCCTCGTTTGTACTCCGGCCATATGCGTCATTTGTTATTTTTCCTCCGCACACTCTTCGCGACTTTTTTTGTTACTCCTTCTGTTCTCTATTTCCTCGTTTCCAAATGCTGGAAGCTTCATGATACCATCAAAAGCTCCCGTCTTCAATCTTCGCTTCAATGCTGTCATTAAAGGGTGTCAAATTTTCAGCTGACTGTTAAATGTCATTTCTATCATTCGGGCGGTTGGCATTTACGTTTTCACGCGTAGAAAAATGTTGATCTACTTGTAACCAATGAGTTTCAGTTTTTGGTAATTTTCGGAAGAAATTTAATGCTGGTGTTGACTATATGTTCATTTAAAGTGTGTTACACTGTTTTTGTTGGCTAGATTTTCTCTATAGCTTATCAACCTTCCTCGTTCCACAGATTACGTATTCATTTGGTGGCATATCATCGTTTGCAACTCTGTACAGTACAATAGTACAAGCTGTTATATATTTGCTACAGGTTACTCCATTGAATATTTACATATAAGGTCACCTTTTCAGAAATTTTCATTTTCTTTCGAGTGGTGTCATTTTTTCACACTATGTTAACTGCGAAAGGTCTCTATACGCCCGTAACATCTGTGGACGACAATGGCACACCAACATTTAAGATATTTATTCCATGAACCATAACACAAACGTCACTGAATGGCTAGTGTTATATTTAGAAGGCTTCAGACTCGCGTTACATCACTGAGCTTATGATTTCGTTTTATTCTTGTAACACTCCTTGAGAGCAGCCCGATGTTTCATTTGGACTTTCGTTCCATCTGAATTATCCTTGCTGTTCATGTGATGAAAACGCAGCCCAAAAAACCCTTAAAATTTTACAGTTCTGAAAGAAGGTGAGGGTGTATCTTGAGATATACAGTCTATAAGAACTCAAAATTAGGGTTTTCCGAAAGAAATTTCAGATATGTGATTAAATCAAAGGGTTCTAAGTTGTGAATCCTACCAACGTGTCACACATCAATTTATGTTATCACTTCACCATACATTACAAGCACAGCAAAGGAGGAAAGTACCTTTCGCAATTACTATTAGAATAATTACGTAATGTTTTTGTTTGCGTTATAATGTTATTCTTACGGTTACAAAGCTTCAGGTACAACGATTTGTTACATATAGACGATCGTGGCTTCGGTTTTGTGTACTATACCCATATCACTAGAGGCAAGACAACGGCTCATTTCTCACCATCCTTGTCCACCTCCAACCACGATCTCCACAAAATGCAATACTATAAAATCTCTCTCTCTCTCTCTCTCTGTCTGTCCATCTATCTATCTGTCTGTCTGTATGCCTGTCTATTACTTCGTCTTTCTGTTCTTCTCTAGGTTTACAAAATACAATTTTCAGTTAAATATATCCAATGCGTTGCCAAATTGATAACAATGAGAACATTTTTCTTTTGGTAGTGAATTGTAATTTCGATTTACAGATACGAAACAGCATACACACCTTGACCTATACAGTGTTAGTGGTTTTCTGTTCTGTTTAAGTGGTCTCATAGTTTCTGCGGCTACACCAACCGTTACATTAATTTTGTTTTGTTTTCTTCCTAGTAATTGTTAGATTGTTGTTGTGACCTTGTGCAACTTTTTGTAGTACCAACAGTTTTTCAAGGCCTTTACCCATCTTATCCTAATTTATCATATCAGGTAAGAGCCGTCGAGTACGTTTGCTGCGGTACAGGGAATGGTCTACCTGATGAAGATTCGAGATCAGGCATTTCATGTATATGAAGTTCGTTTCTCATTTCTCACGACCTTTATTAAGTTAAATGAGGGGGAGTTTCCGAATTACTTCATAATTTAAGGTCAATTTATGTTCTAAACTTTATTCGCTTAAGGGGCCAATGGCATCCATCTTTAAGAATCAGGAGATTTTTGTTTTGTTTGACGTGTCTTTTCTGTATCTCGAAGTTTGTGCGTTTCTTCTACGTTTGCCTGAGACTGTTCGTCTTTGTTCGCAAATATAACAATTTCCGAGTACTTTTACAGTGGATGACCATAATTTCATTTTTTAAATTAATATTAGTTCTTAACATATAATGTTTTAGGACTTTTTTATAAAAATTATTAAAGTTGCAGCAAGAAAAGGCGGTTTCATTTACAAAAAAAGTATTGTTATGGATATCTGCCAATACAATGTTCGTAACGGAACACTGTTGAATACATTAATGCTGCTGCTCTGCTAGCAGTTGACAAGAGTTCTTTTTCTGTATTAATGTAAGTTCAGTATCTGCTGTAATGATAAATTTTCGGTTTATGAATTCGTCGAAAATTAGTGCAATTTAGAGCCTTTTGATGTAGCCAAGTATCTGAATTTTCGTTCTGAAAACCAAAATGTTGGGCAGTGGTTGACCATATGTCTGAGGACAAGTGCTCAACAGGCGTGCCTTCTTTTCAGAATTAAAAAGTTTTTAGTTTTTGTTACGTTTTTCGTGCCGTGAATAGAACGTGTAATTCAAATGGAGCAAAAGTTTAAATTGTCAAGCTAATTAGGCAGTGAAACATTTCCATGAAATAACGCGGTATTCACCTGAAGTATTTTAATGTTTAACTTCACTTTATCTTTTATGCTACATGTGGGACGCTGAACCTGAAACTGTGAACGTGGAAAGCATATTTTCATTGAGAACAAACATTTACGTAAACAGTCATCTTTTATTGAATATTGGTCTAAGCAAGAAATATTCAGGAAGATTATCATTAACTGGTGCTTCCAGCTTTATACTGTTACATTAAATCGGCGATGCGATTTTATATTACGTCTTAGTTTCGCAGTGAAGCGGAAAAACGACTCAAGTATACCTCCTGAAAATTTAAAAGTATACTCACATCACCAAAACGGGTGGTTATTTTGAAGAAAAGATTACTTTATATACATAAATTATATTTCAGTCCAAGTGTGATTACAAGTAACTTTTAAGATGAACCTATGTGATTATTACTTCTACAGAGACATTGTGCCTGAAAAAGAGTGCTTTCAGTCACTCACAGCAGAAGGCAGATCTCACCTCGTCTGACTGCAGCGCAGGTGAAGTTGCTGCATCAACTTCGAACAAAAAAAGGAAATTTTGTTGCGATTTCATTTGAATACGATAGTGTGCCAGCTAGAGAATCATGACACAGTTATCGGTGCTGCTTGGTTATTTGAAGTTTTTCCTGGGATGGAAAGAGTTATTCTAAGTACAATTTTGTAGTTGAACGACTACATTGCTGTGTCAGACACTGCGCTGGAAGAACAACCTTGCATAACCGTCGGAATGACAGAAGTAGTGCATTATTCAACAATACAGATTAGAGGAAAAGAAATATAGAGACGAAGTTGTTATCATGAATTGCATAAAACAAAAATAGATTTTAAACGATTAAAATGATCATTCGTATTTCGCTGAAATTTTTTAGTTTTAAGTCGTTTGTCCAACTGATGGAGAGACAGTTATTTTCAAGATTACTGCCTTCTCCGCTTCCTCAGGTTTACGACCACCGTAAGAGCCAACAATATTTATCATCTTCGCCCCGTATCGTGAACTGAGTTCATGAACTCACCTTCCATTTGTTACCGTTGCTTTAGACGACCTTCATCGTTTATGTCATTGCCTCACTACGTTAAGAAATAATTAAAATTTTCAGTTTTCTGAGTGTTTCGAAAATTATTTGGCAAAGTTTCACCGAGCGATACATTTAGATTACAATCGATATGAGGTAATGTGGCCATCTCTTGTGCTTTCCTGAAACATTGTGCCGTGACTGGAAAGAGTACTATTGAGTTGGTATTTTGAGTATCTATCTCTGAATGAGAGTTGGGCACGAGTGATGTAATGAGAAGGACTGTAAAAGGCCTGCCCTCCAACGTCGCATCACTTCTGATTCCGTTCGGTATCGGTCTTCGGCTCAGATAATACTGTAACACCAGTAGCTATATCGAGAGTTTGCAGAGTTCTCAGCGAAGGAAACTGATGTATCACTTTAAACTTTTTAGTAAGTAGCTGTACCAGCAACTATGCGTCTTCAAATTGCATTCCTTTTCGATATCTCTAGATATGTTTAACACACTGAACCTATGAGGGTAGACGATCTGCACTAGTATCCAACAGTGATGCCTAATGAAAAAGTTACAGGACCTTTTTACAACAGAACTGCGGAGAGTGACAGAACTAAATCAAGGGTAATGGAAACGCTATTGTGTCCAAAACGCAACCCTGTAAGTTGCGGGATATCGTGAAGCAAAATCTGTTGGCAGGCAGGTACACAAGGCATTTTGGTAAGTATTCACAAACAGAAAAAAGCATGATTTGCATTGAATGCAAGAAATGGTGTACAAATTAACTGGAGACCTTTACATGGCACAGAGAAAATGTAGCCAGACTTAACGTAATACCTGAAGAAGACTGGATTAAAAGGTGTAATCAGTTATTATGGTATACCTAGCACACACAAGAAACTTGGGAGCTAGAAATCATAGACAGGTGGCTTGGAAAGGACAAACTGTGTACGAAATTAATAGAACTGAAGAACAGAAAGGCTCTGGCTCTGAACTCTATGGGGCTTAACATCTGAGGTCATCAGTCCCCTAGAACTTAGAACTACTTAAAACTAACTAATCTAAGGATATCACACACATCCATGCCCGAGGCAGGATTCGAACCTGCGACCGTAGCAGTCACGCGGTTGCAGACTGAAGCGCCTAGAACCGCTCGAACAGATAGCCACTAGGGACAAATGGGACAAATCGGCGACTAATTAAGTACAGATATACGCTATAAAAAGTGTAGTATTCTACATAATTTCAATAGCTGCTGGGGAAGGTACTGAATATCTGACACATGGGACACTGTAGACGTTATGTCTCTTTTCTAGATATGAACCCGAAATAATAGCAGTAATTCGAGAGGTATTGGGATGTGAAATACAGATTGCAAACTACATGGAGAAATAATAACATCTCTAAATCTGTGAAATTTAAAACTTAGCTGCGTAGGAATCGTTCAATGACATTTCAGGAGAACTTTTGAACGTGAGTAACGTGCTGCCACGATATTTCGGTGCAGAGTCTTCTCGCCTTCTTCAGGTGTATATACCTGAAGACGACCAAAAGGCTCTTTGACAAAATATCATGGCAGTAAGTTACTGCCGGCCGCTGTGGCCGAGCGGAGGCGCTTCAGTCCGGAATCACGCGGTTACTACGGTCCCAGGCTCGCAGGCTCGGGCATGGATGTGTGTTGTGTCCGTAGGTTAGTTAGGTTTAAGTAGTTCTAAGTCTAGGGGACTGATAACCTCAGATGTTAAGTCACTTATTGCTTAGAGCCATTTGAAACAATTTGAACCAGCAAGTTACTGATTTCCGACAGTTGGCCCGAATCAAATTAGAAAGCCAACAATATACCAACTCCTGACTGTACGCTGTCCATGAAATAATTCTAGAAGGGCAAACTGTCGGACGCAATGTATAAGCTGCATCTCCTGAGCCATACATGTAATTAACAAATTTCAAGACCAAAAAGTAAGTTAATGGCTTTCCTAGTAAAGAAACCAGTGAGCTCAGAACTCTACGTAAATTGTAAGACACTGCAGCAAGTTCTCGTTTCCAGTGCTTCGGCTGCAACGTAACCTGAGAAGAGGATAAAGACGTAAAGATAAAACAAACAACTATCCATGAATTTGTGTGAAAATTGTAAGTATGAGAAATAGAATACCTCAGACGTATAAAAATGTGCAGCAGGAAGATAAAATCAATAACAACTGCGTAATGGCCGAATCAGGTGAGAGATCTAACACAGAGAAAGCTATACAGAAAGAAAACTTATGGAAGCAACTTGTCAGATCCCAAAGCAAGTCTTACGTCATAAACAAAGCACAAAATAGCGGAACCCGAACATTCCTATCTTATGCTGAACCTGGAATACCAGAAGAAGAAGATAAGCCCTGAAACGGAAGGTACACTATGTGATCAAATGTAATCGGACACTTCTATGCGTTGCAGAATTGTCCACTAAATGTCAGAAGATGCAGGCGCGCCAATATAAAAGGAGGCGCAGAGTACTGTGTTCTCATTAGCAGAATGGGTAAAACGTGAATTAGTCATTCGATGTTACCCGGGTAACAAACCGTGAGGGACTTTACGACCCTTCTAAAGCTGCCCAAGTCGCCTGTTGGTGGTGTGGTTGTGAAGCGAAAACGCGAAGAAAAAAACACAGGTGAACCAAAACTTGTCAAACCTCGTGTACTGTACAAGGAACGTCGAGCATTTCGGAGGGACGTTGTAAAATATCACATAAAATCAGCGGAAGGAGTGAGCCGTGAGTTTCAGAGTGTTACCAGCAGCCCAACTAGCACTGTGACTGTGCCTGGGGAGTTAAAAACAATGGGCTACGAAGGTCAAGCAGCTCCTCTTAAGCCACACAGTTCAGTAGTGACGCTTAAGCTGGTGTAGAGAGAGACGCCACTGGACAGTGGCTGACTGGAAACGAGCAGTTTATAGTGGCGGATCACACTATAGCCTTTCGAAATCCTATGGAAAGGTATGGATCATGAGTAGTGCCAAAGTGAAGTTCGGATGTGGTGGTGTTACCGTATGGCTTCTTGGTTAAGGTGTGGTCCCTCTATTTCGCTTAAGAAAACGGTAAATGTAGAAAGATATGTACACATTTTACTGTATGGTATGTTGGGTACAGTAGGGAAACAATTCGGAGACGATGCCATTACCTGCCGCGCAGTTTGAGGTGCCATGTCACGGATTGCGCGGTCCCTCCCGCCGGAGGTTCGAGTCCTCCCTCGGGCATTGGTGTGTGTGTGTTGTTCTTAGCATAAGTTTGTTTAAGTAGTGTGTAAGTCAAGGGACCGATGGTTTCAGCAGTTTGGTCCCTTAGGAATTCACACACATTTGAAAATTTCTTTGATGCCGGTACCAGCATGAAAATGCTGACTGTCGGAAAAATAATGAGAGGCAATGGTTTGCGGACAGAATCTCGACATGAACCCAGTAGGACACCTTTGGGATTAGTTAGAATGACGACTTTGCTCAAGACCCCCAGCGTCCAACTTCACTACCTTCCCTAGTTTGAGTTCTTCAGGTTGCTGTTTCTCCACAGACATTGAGGTACTTCACTGACAGTATGCCCTGCAGTGTTCAAGCTACAGTAAAGGCAAGGGCGAACACATTCGATATTAATGTCTATCAATAGGTGTCCGAGTGCTTTTGATCAGATAGTGCACACACTAAAAAAAAAAAAACTAACAAAATCCTACAATCTCTTTTACAAGAACAAAACTTGTAATATGGGATGTGGTTCTCCCTATGCGTCAGACGTGCTTGCTGGGGATATTTAGTCCTTCATGTCTCTATGGGATCGTTCAAGAGCTCTCCTGTCATTCCTGAGAAAGATCTGGTTAGAAGTCTATTGCTTCTCTCATACCAGACATCCCTACCGTCACCTCACTGCTCATCCCATATCCTCATCAGTAATAAATAATAGCTGCGGGTATTATGCCATTTGAATATTGTGTCTAGAACTACTGTACCTTTGAACAGCTGAATGTGAGTTTTCTGTACCTCACCTCTGTGCTTGCACCTCCTGGCGTTATCAGAATTCCTCCAACCATTAATGAAAATGAAAAGCTACAGCACCTCCGCACCAATCTCTAGCGCTAGACCGACCACCAGGAAATTGCGATCTTGCCATGATTAATGCTGATTATATCCGCTACTCTAACTAAACTCCTCCCGAACAGGCCTTGGAAGGCCCAACAATACCGACCGACCGCCCTGTCATCCATACCCACAGGCGTCACTGGATGCAGATATGGAGGGGCATGTGGTCAGCACACCGCTCTCCCGGACGTATGTCAGTTTACGAGACCGCAGCCGCTACCTCTCAATCAAGTAGCTCCTCAGTTTGCCTCACAAGAGCTGAGTGCATCCCGCTTGCCTGCAGCACTCGGCATACCGGACGGTCACCCATCTAAGTGCTAGCCGAGCTCGACATCGCTTAAAATCAGTGATCTGAAGGGAACCGGTGTTAGCACTGCGGTAAGGCCGTTGGCGTATTCGCTACTCACTGCAAAAAAAAAAAAAAAAAGCGACGAAAATCACTTCCAAAACTGAAGTGAGATTCGTCTGTGATGATCGTATCCCTCCATTCATTAATGGCCGAACCTCGATGTGTTAATTTCAGAATCATCTTTGACCTGATGAACATAGCACTGGGTGGCTTACATACAGACCAGCTGTTCTGGGCTCACGATACGCACATTCTAGGAAATCTACAACTTAGGGTGCGACTGTAAGCTCTGCAACAATTATTTTGTTGATTTTGACGTGGACTTAATGCCACACGTTGACCCTTTCCGGAGTAGTACCGTGTACCGCAAGTCTCTAGAGGAACGGAAGGTTCCAAATGATTGGAAAAGAGAACAGGTAGTCCCAGTCTTCAAGAAGGGTCGTCGAGCAGATGCGCAAAACTATAGACCTATATCTCTGACGTCGATCTGTTGTAGAATTTTAGAACATGTTTTTTGCTCGAGTATCATGTCGTTTTTGGAAACCCAGAATCTACTATGTAGGAATCAACATGGATTCCGGAAACAGCGATCGTGTGAGACCCAACTCGCTTTATTTGTTCATGAGACCCAGAAAATATTAGATACAGGCTCCCAGGTAGATGCTATTTTTCTTGACTTCCGGAAGGCGTTCGATACAGTTCCGCACTGTCGCCTGATAAACAAAGTAAGAGCCTACGGAATATCAGACCAGCTGTGTGGCTGGATTGAACAGTTTTTAGCAAACAGAACACAGCATGTTGTTATCAATGGAGAGACGTCTACAGACGTTAAAGTAACCTCTGGCGTGCCATAGGGGAGTGTTATGGGACCATTGCTTTTCACAGTATATATAAATGACCTAGTAGATAGTGACGGAAGTCCCATGCGGCTTTTCGCGGATGATGCTGTAGTATACAGAGAAGTTGCAGCATTAGAAAATTGTAGCGAAATGCAGGAATATCTGCAGCGGATAGGCACTTGGTGCAGGGAGTGGCAACTGACCCTTAACATAGACAAATGTAATGTATTGCGAATACATAGAAAGAAGGATCCTTTATTGTATGATTATATGATAGCGGAACAAACACTGATAACAGTTACTTCTGTAAAATATCTGTGAGTATGCGTGCGGAACGATTTGAAGTGGAATGATCATATAAAATTAATTGTTGGTAAGGCGGGTACCAGGTTGAGATTCATTGGGAGAGTCCTTAGAAAATGTAGTCCATCAACAAAGGAGGTGGCTTACAAAACACTCGTTCGACCTATACTTGTGTATTGCTCATCAGTGTGGGATCCGTACCAGATCGGGTTGACGGAGGAGATAGAGAAGATCCAAAGAAGAGCGGCGCGTTTCATCACAGGGTTATTTGGTAACCGTGATAGCGTTACGGAGATGTTTAACAAACTCAAGTGGCAGACTCTGCAAGAGAGGCGCTGTGCATCGCGGTGTAGCTTGCTCGCTAGGTTTCGAGAGGGTGCGTTTCTGGATGAGGAATCGAATATATTGCTTCCCCCTACTTATACCTCCCGAGGAGATCACGAATGTAAAATTAGAGAGATTAGAGCGCGCACGGAGGCTTTCAGACAGTCGTTCTTCCCGCGAACCATACGCGACTGGAACAGGAAAGGGAGGTAATGAGAGTGGCACGTAAAATGCCCTCCGCCACACACCGTTGGGTGGCTTGCGGAGTATAAATGTAGATGTAGATGTAGATGTAGTATCTATTCTTTGGACTTTTACTGGCTACGAAGAAATTGGTGCAATCTCTTTTTCTGTTCTGTATTCCGAAGATATTTACGAACCTAACAAAATTAGAATGGAGGATGAATTTTGGAAAATCATACATCGTGTTGCCAGTGAAGTAGTCGACAAGTTTGGTCAATACGAGAGTGTTACGGAAGTCACTGAAGATCTTTCCGTAGCAGTCTACGTCTGGATCTATACCGATCTCTATATTGTGCGAATTACTGTATAGTGCTTGACGAAAGGTATTTTTGATCGCAGCATACGCTCCAGTCTCTTCCTGTTCAACGTGGGAAGATTACTGCTTGTACTTCTCTGTGCGACGTACTATTTGCTTATTTTTATTTTATTGGTACATACGTAGGGGACTGAAAGACGCATCTTGAAGTACTCTAAGCAGGTTCTAGAGACATGAGTATCTCCCAGATAAGACTAACGATATTTCTGTTACACTGTCGCTTGCCAAACAGTCCAGTTGCCATTCGCACAGTTCATCTCTGCATACTTTCCATGTTCTCTATTAGTAAGACATAATTAAGGCACCATAAACTTAATTAATACTCACATATGGGATGTACATGTGTTTTGTATTCAATCTCTTTCATAGAAAATTGCAGTTTCCCGGTACCCTACCAATGAATAATAATTTGCCATTTTCTTTCCCTATATTTGATCCTAGTGATGATTTCAGCCCACAGTTTTGCACGTTGTTTGCATTGCGTACATTAACTAAGTATTCAGAGGAGACCACGAGTGTACTTTTCGTGGCGTGCCGAAGTTCGACGACCTTGGTAGGTGATATTCTTTGCGTGACTGAGATATCGAGAACCAGTACCTTTTAAAATTACATACCAATTCAGATGCAGTTTTGGACCAAGTAATAAAAGGTAGTTTGCCGCAAAACATCCCGTCAGCAGCTAGATGCTACAGACAGTTCGCGTATGACCAGATGACGATGGCAGAGGACATCATACGATGGCACTCCTCTATTTTCTCTCTTTTTCATGAAATTCTACATCTGCATACATACTCTGCAAACCACCGCTAAGTGCATGGCATAGGGTACGTCCCATTATACCAGTTAATAGGTTTTCTTCGCGTATCATTCACGTATGGACCGCGGGGACAAGGATTTTCTGAATGCCTCTGTGGGTTCTGTAATTATTCTAATCTTGCCGTCACGATTCCTATGAGAGCGATAAGTTGGGGGTTGTAGTATATTCCTAGACTCATCATTTAAAGCAGGTTCTCGAAACTTTCTTAGTAGGCTTCCTTGGGATTGTCTGTCTTCAAGAGACTGCCAGTTCCGTTTCTTCAGCATCTCTGTCACACTCTCCCTCGGCTCAAACAAACGTGTGAGCAATCGTGCTGCCCTTCTCTGTATTTGGTACGGGTCCTACACACTTCTAGAACGGCTCGCAGAAGCAGGGAATCTTATGCCATTCAACGACTTTCGTAAAAGAAGCGTAAAAGCTAAAGCGTAAAAAGATTGTGAGCACGTAAAAAAAAGACAAAGTGATCGCTTACGAAATCTGATGATTTACCTTATATATTAAACCTTATATATTACCTTGTATATTAAACGCACACATTTAATTCCCTTACGGCGAAGAGACTTGCCACCAACCGAAATTACAATGCAAGTTGTATAAAATATGGAAAATTTCACTTACTTCTCACGGCAATTGTCTGTTCGCGACGTGGAACTATCAGATTCTGTTGGCTCTGCAGTAACTTCGTTTTTAACTGAAGTATTTAATGAAGCCGAGCTCCCGGCTACCTGACAACTCTTTGGAAAGTGTCAAGTGGAAACATCCCAACAAAACCAATGCCAGCAGACTCGTCCCCATTATAGTAACTGGCGAAGTCCCAGCAAACTACGTGATGCTGTTCATGTATAAGGCTTGGGTCTCAGATTTATTAGTGAATTTAATTCAAACGTTTTTATTTAAATTACTGTAAATTTTGTGCGTTAACTGACGCGGGGAAAACAAGGCCAAATTTATGTTTGAATTTTTGCGCAAGTAACTTTCTTAGATGCGTTGTCATTATTTCATTTTGTTTAGCAACTATTTTAGTAATCACAACAATGAGGGAAATGAATGACTAAAATTTTATATATTGCTTTTGGTTACTATGAGGGGAAGTATAAGTTAGAATAGTAGATAGTGTCGGAAGTCCCATGCGGCTTTTCGGGGATGATGCTGTAGTATACAGAGAAGTTGCAGCATTAGAAAATTGTAGCGAAATGCAGGAAGATCTGCAGCGGATAGGCAATTGGTGCAGGGAGTGGCAACTGACCCTTAACATAGACAAATGTAATGTATTGCGAATACATAGAAAGAAGGATCCTTTATTGTATGATTATATGATAGCGGAACAAACACTGGTAGCAGTTTCTTCTGTAAAATATCTGGGAGTATGCGTGCGGAACGATTTGAAGTGGAATGATCATATAAAATTAATTGTTGGTAAGGCGGGTACCAGGTTGAGATTCATTGGGAGAGTCCTTAGAAAATGTAGTCCATCAACAAAGGAGGTGGCTTACAAAACACTCGTTCGACCTATACTTGAGTATTGCTCATCAGTGTGGGATCCGTACCAGATCGGGTTGACGGAGGAGATAGAGAAGATCCATAGAAGAGCGGCGCGTTTCGTCACAGGGTTATTTGGTAACCGTGACAGCGTTACGGAGATGTTTAACAAACTCAAGTGGCAGACTCTGCAAGAGAGGTGCTCTGCTTCGCGGTGTAGCTTGCTCCCCAGGTTTCGAGAGGGTGCGTTTCTGGATGAGGTATCGAATATATCGCTTCCCCCTACTTATACCTCCCGAGGAGATCGCGAATGTAAAATTAGAGAGATTAGAGCGCGCACGGAGGCTTTCAGACAGTCGTTCTTCCCGCGAACCATACGCGACTGGAACAGGAAAGGGAGGTAATGACAGTGGCACGTAAAGTGCCCTCCGCCACACACCGTTGGGTGGCTTGCGGAGTATAAATGTAGATGTAGATGTAGATGAAACGAAGTCTGATCACAAAATAGTTAACGAATTTTTAAAGACCTTCCGTTCAAACCAGGAGCGCAACGGTAAGCAGTGCTATAAGTGTTGATGCATATACATGGCCGCCAAGAAACACAAATTCCCTCTATCTTTGCTAACCGTCTGATTGGCAGTTCTGTTTTGTCTGTCACTGAATTGTTGCCGATCACAATACTCTCCTTTCTCACATCCGTAGCAGTGATTATTGCACTGCTTATATATGGTGTTTTAGCAATATAACTAAACGAATGGAAACAAACTGTAAAATTACTGATGATAGCATTTGCGTACAACACATTCTCGGCCAGGATTTACCTGACATACAATGAACATACGTATAGGCAGTCAACATTAGATGATGACAACGAATATACAAGGAAAGAAATGCTTCTTGCTAGCTCTCAGAATAGTTTTTCACGAAAGTAAATACGATAATGTTCTGAACTTACTAACGGGAGACAGCAGTATTTAAAGACTTTTTCGAGCGAATATAAATCATTGAGTATTTCGTACTTCAAACACATAACAGATAACAAGAGATTAATAGTTGGCCAGTTTTGGTTCTAGATAAATTTTCAGGTAGTCCTATAATAAATTACATCGATGATATTTCTTTTGTATAAAACTGCACTGATTCGCAGAAATTATATTAAAAGCATTAAAACTGGGTCAGTCATGAACACATATTACCAAACATATTTGCTTCGGCAAACTCCTGTATGTAAGAATATGAGGGAATCCTTACGAGAATGAGATCCAACTCATTACAATAGTAAGATAATAGTTTCCATACTACCGGAAGACGACAGAGAAGTAAAAAATCCCATATAAAAGAACACAGCACCTTTTCACTCGCGTGGACGTACAGGCAGTTGTTTGCAAAACACGGAAGAGATATTTAAAAGACAACGCAACTGATGGAAAAAGCCTGGGAAGAAGGGAACTGACCAAATGGCAATACACTACACAAAACGATGGCAGAGGTAATGTTATACTCAATGGTGAAAGATATAGATATACGTTGTAAAGATTTGTATGTTCCTCTGTCCTACGAGTGCAGTGCAGTGCTCTTTTACCTAGTCGCTGGGAAGCCAACTTCAAGTGGCTGAAATTGGTTCACGATGTCAGTCTATATTTCATTTCTACTTTGGTCAATGACACGCAATCCGATGCTACTCCCACAACAGGATTTGTCGAGCTGCCTGCTAAACACGATTCTTTTTGTGTTTCTGTAACCATATCCCACCCTCAGTAACGAAATGGGTTTTTGAATACGAAAGTTTTCAAAAATAAAGTTTAAGTGAGAAGAACGATAATCAATTTTTGGAAAAGGATTAAGTAGCTTTATGTTCGTGTTACAAATACGTTGTGCTTGGATATGATTCATTTTGAGCAACCCGCGCCACATAATTAAAACTACATACTGAAGAAATTAAAAGGTTATAGAGAATTCCACAATTACTTGCCGGAATTCTGAGAGCGCCTTTCACATATCAAAATAAGGGAAACTGTGCAGACATATGATACAGTTCTCGCGGTGTTACTTATGGGAACTACATAGTGGTACATTATCTGTTTCAAATAGTCACCTAATATATATTTATCACAGTGAGATCAGTTTCTGAAAACGGCAAAGTGTTTCCGTCCATTACCTGCAGACGCGTATCTTTGACGCTTCGTCGGTGATGCGCCATTCCAAAAGCCAACATCTTTAACATATGCTCGTGACGGCATCTCTACATATGCAAATCAGTTATAAAATATGATCTTAGGTACAATTCTGAAGGATTAAGGCAGGGGGGAGGGCGGGGGAACGGCAGAACACTGAACTGGAAGCACTGACACAGTGCATCATCAAGTTGACTTTCATCTGCAATGTCACATAAAAATTTCTTAGAAAGGCATTCTTCTATGTAAATCATTTCTTGGTAATTTTTCTTGTACTTGATGAAAAAGAGGCCTTGAAGTCCACGCAGTTATTTTGATACAGCGTGTATGTAAGTTATGCGTCGGAACGAAGTCATTCGTCGGAAAGTTATTGACTCCTGACGGTCAAGCTGTGTCATCAAAACGCAGGGTGGTCATCAAAAAGAAGAATAACATAGTCACTTCATTAACAATAAATGATGTCTTTTCTGTTGTATTCATTTCTGATCTATGTTTTGCGTTTTTCGAGTGTAATTCGATTCAGTGCTTGCGCCTCGTGAAACCGATAGGGAGGTATCATCTATACCAACTGCTGTAACTACACTTTTCTCAGTATTTGAATCTGTTATTAAACGCAAATGGATACGCTGTTAAAATTACTAAATGGAGTATTTTCTTGAAAGTAATCACCGCGATTGTTAAATCCCTTTGCTATACAAGATGGTTCACAGTAATTGCTGTCCACTGCTTCGGATGCATTACAAATGTACTGTTCTTCTGGCGTATGGCGGAATCCATTTGTTTCGTAAGTTGCACAGTTACTTGCTGCTCCCAAACCAGAATGCGCCTCCACGCTCGTTTACTGAAGCACACTAATTTCCTATAAATAGATGTTTTAGTTTGTTTAAAAAAATGGTTCAAATGGTTCTAAGCACTATGGGACTTAACATCTGAGGTCATCAGTCCCCTAGACTTAGAACTACTTAAACCTAACTAACCTAAGGACATCACACACATCCATGCCCGAGGCAGGATTCGAACCTGCGACCGTAGCAGCAGCGCGGTTCCGGACTGAAGCGCCTAGAACCGCTCGGCCACAGAGGCCGGCAGTCTCTTTAAACAATAAATGTACAAAGGTTGGAAATAAATATGGAAACATCAAAAGCACAAACCAATACCATGTCTAATTGTGGTGTCAACGCCAGACACCACACTTGCTAGGTGGTAGCCTTTAAATCGGCCGCGGTCCGGTAGTATACGTCGGACCCGCGTGTCGCCACTGTCAGTGATAGAAGACCGAGCGCCACCACACGGCAGGTCTAGAGAGACGTACTAGCACTCGCCCCAGTTGTACAGCCGACGTTCATAGCAATGGTTCACTGACAAATACGCTCTCATTTGCCGAGACGATAGTTAGCATAGCCTTCAGCTACATTTGCTACGATTTAGCAAGGCGCCGCATTCAATTGATAATTAATATTATGAAGCATGTACCGTAACGAGAGATGTTCTACAATTGTGGATTAAAGTTAAGTATTACATCATCTACGTACTTTATTTGCAATTCTCAAGATAGTGTCCTGTTCCAGACCTCACGCCAGTCAGCGTGTAATTAAACGCGTGCATTTCGGCCTCCTTTAGAAAAACAGTGTTGGCTCTTCTGCCAACACTACACTAATAAAGTATACGAAACTCTTTGGCATTCAAAACCGCTTCCAGTCGTCTCGGAATGGATGAATATAGGTCCCGTATCATTTTAAAAGGGAGTCTTATACCGTACATCCAGCAAAATAATGCCAACTCCAGGTAACGATAATGGAAGTGGAGAGCAATCACGTACCCTCGTCTCCATATTAGACAACAGAAGCTTAATAACATGGGGATCTGGTAAATGCACTGGTCAGAGGACATGCGAAAATGCTAGTCCTCACAAAACAAGTCCTGGACGATGACTACAGTGTTAACAGCGGCCCTTTCGCCTGAGAACACAGCATCACCACTGGGGAACAAAACTTGTACCATGAAATGGATGTGATCTGAGAAAATGGTCACATAACCTTTGATAGTAATGCGGCCTTGCAGAGTAACCACGTGGGCCGTTGAGTGCCACGATGTGGCTGCCAGAATCATTACCGAACCACCGCCATGATTCACTCTTCCTTCCATTCCTCCATAGTCTCGGTTTTATGGCTCCTGCGCCACTTTTTCCTTTTACGGACATTTGCATCACTGATGAGCGATTTTGGAACTCCAGCTGTCCCTGCAGTTCCCTGATTTTGAAGCTTACTTCGTATTGTTTTGGTACTGACTGGGTTTGCGAGTGCGACATTCAGTTCTGCAGTGACTTTTTGCAGCTGTCGTCGTCCTATTTTCCGTCACAATCCTCCTCACTGACCATGTGTCATAATCACTCAACACTCACTTTCGTCCGCGCTATGGTTCAAATGGCTCTGAGCACTATGGGACTCAACTGCTGTGGTCATCAGTCCCCTAGAACTTAGAACTACTTAAACCTAACTAACCTAAGGACATCACACACATCCATGCCCGAGGCAGGATTCGAACCTGCGACCGTAGCAGTCGCACGGTTCCGGACTGCGCGCCTAGAACCGCGAGACCACCGCGGTCGGCGTCCGCGCTATGACTTAACGGATGATGTTTTACCGCTTTCCCCGTATGCGGTATAAATCCTCGATGCAGAGCATCTTGAAATACCAAACACTTCGGCTATCTTGGTTACGGAAGCACCAACCAAGCAGGCACCAACAATTTGACCACATTCTAATTCACTGAGGTCCGACATAATGCACTCACAACTACAATAAAACACTGTTCTCTCCATGACTGATAGTAGCAACGTATTGAGGACACTGCACAGGTGCCGTTAGCAGTCAAATACAACACTGCAACCTGCAGGCATGTTCAGGCATGCATTTCTCGTGGTATTTAGATACTGTTGTCCAATCTCTGTATATAAGGTTTGGTATATAGACATTATCGTACCAGAGTTACAGTAGATCTCTCGCTTATTCCGGGTGGCGGTGCCTCATTTACTGACGTCAGAAAGAGTGTGTCTGGAAGCCTTTCATTTGTAAGTCAATTTGAATAACTCACATAGGTTTAATGATTTTTGCATGTACTACAGTGTTTGGGAGTGTGGTTCCTCATAAAAATCTTGTTCTTAGTGCATTATACGCCAGAATGTCACAGTTAGTAACGTGTTGACCACGTCGCTTTTAACATTGTATCAATTTATAGTTTATGTTAAGGGTAGATATAAGATGCATACCACGATTTTTACAGTTGCATCAAATACGAGTGAAGTCTGTGAGACAGATTCTGGTCCGAACAACGGATACTGATTATTTACTACAATGAATTTTCGCTCTGCAGTGCACTGATCTGAAACTTCATGGCAGGTTAAAACTGTGTGTCGCACCGGGACTTGAACCAGGGGACTTGACCTTTAATGAGATAGTGCACGACAGCCCATATTTTGAAAAACGGACTTAACCATTTACAGCGCGAATAAATAGCTTCTTCTTTCAAAGAAAAAAAATATGTTGAGTAAACATAAACAGAAACAATTTTTTATCGCTTCTCCTTCTGTGAAAACAAAATCTTCGTACTATTTTCTCGATATCAAATTAAAATGAATTACTCTTCCTGCCTTTGTGCACAACAGTGGAAAACTGCGCTGATAAAACTTTTTTGCAGTTATTTCCTTTCTTCTAAGTCGTTTTCAATTAGTCATTTGTTAGTTAAGTAATAGTGAGTTTTAAAAAGTTTGCCATCTTAAATTTCTTGATCTTAGCTGAATTGCTTTGTAGTGATATAAAGTCAAAAATTTTCTTTGCTTTTATTTTCTTCTGTGAATGTATAGTGTGTTGTCGGTCCTTTACTCCAGTTCACGGCATTGCGTTTTGTGGTTAGATACGGAACATCATCTGGCTTTAGAAAATCTGCTGCTGTTATACTTTTGGGATATTTTTTATATTTTCTACCCGCTGCCCGACATTTTAACAAATTTCATTTACGTTTTTACACACAAATGTGTTTTCTTCGCTGTCGATTAAGATAGGATATCTACTAAAGGGGTATGAAAGAGTCTTGTGTTGGTCGGAATATTTTTCCAGGTAGCTTCCTAATGCTAGGCTGGGAATCTTTGTTCGATCGCGATAATAGTACTTTTATTTTCCAATAGTTAAAGATATATTTCCTTTGTCTTCTCCGCCGGAAATTTTGTGTATATGAAACTGAATTCGATTAAAAATGCATTAAATGGCGAAATCCAGTTGTAAAATGTTGCAAGTCTATAGGCGACTAAATTATACAATTACGTCTCACGATCCATCATCACAGTTTTCCTTCGCTAACACGTCGTCTCCTACATTTCAGCCTTCACAAAAGTTCTCCTGCACACCTTTCGGAATTAGCTCTCTTGGAAGAAAGGAACTGCAGAGGCATGACTTAGCCACAGCCCGGGGAACTTAAGGATTCATAATTATAATTGTTTCTGAGAGGTTTCACTACCTTTAAGTGCATCATACCTGTTTTATTCCTGTGAAGAAGTAGTAATTTGCTGGTAGATCACGTCTATATTTGTCACTTAAACTACATTTCACGCATTGTAGATATTAACCTTCGATCGTGTTTTACATAAATTAAGGGCAGTATAATGCTGTTATAATTTACCAAAATTTTTATCTTTATCATGTGACGCAATCTTTATGTACTATTTTTATTCAGGATTTCTTGAGAATGAGGCTGTGACCCCAGAAACATGCGCAAAAAAACTAAAGACAGAAACAGTATGTAGCTACGGAACGTATATTTTCAGAACAAAGATGTTTGGAAGCTGATGAGGTTCAAATTGTTCAAATGGCTCTGAGCACTATGGGACTTAACTTCTGAGGTCATCAGTCCTCTAGAACTTAGAACTACTTAAACCTAACTAATCTAAGGACATCACAGACACCCATGCCCGAGGCAGGATTCGAACCTACGACCGTAGCTGATGATACTTTTGGCCTTGATCCACATGATGCCCATAGTTAGGGGAACTGCGGGTCCCGTTTATTACCATGGATATTCGACACACGGGCTATTTCTCCATGGGAAATAGATTGCATGTATTTTGGAAAGCCGTTATTGCCACATTGAACTTGTAGATGTCATGAAGCACTAAAATAACTTTTACCTTAATCGTCATAACCAGCAGTTTAATGTAAAAGACTGCTCTAAACTTATTCAGTTCAATGGTTTCTTATCTCTCGGAATCCAGTGAAATCCTTACCTGTTTTCTTATCCTAACTGAACGTGGTCATCTCGTACACCATTGACTGCACCGTCTTACAATGAGGTAAACGTTCTAGTAACTAGGCGGATTACTTACAAGGTAATCCTGTCCATAAAATTGGTTCTTTTTTGAATATGCGAGGTATTTAAAGTTTCACGTATTTTATACTCTTCAAACATACCTACAATCTTTAGTTGAAAGACTACACAACGCTCTATACATTCAGCATTCTGTTACTTGGGGATTGATTTTACTGTTTCTCAGAGCTACCATCTCCTCGGTTTATTTATCATTTTATAGAAAAAAAATATATTTCCTCGATAAGAGTTACTCCTTTCCGTGGCTCGCCACGAGCAGTTAATTTTAAGGCGGACGTGTGTCTTTCAAAACACCACTTTATTTGCTTCGTCTTCTTTTAACGAGTCCATAATGACTTCAGCTGACAAACAGATACCACTGAAGGTTCACGTTTAGTGAATAAAACTGAGACTACTTACTGTCTGTATATCCATTTTTATTTGCCTATCTTCAGGCTTAAAAGTTGAATTGAGACTGTCCATCAAGACCTTTCGGGTGCTGCACCTAAGAGAGATTATATTGTTAAATAATTAGGCAATATTTAAGAAATTTGGTGAAAAACGAACTATAGAATTACTAAACGACACATCTGTGAGAAAACGTGATGGAAGTCTACTGGTCACTGGGCAAAACCAGCAATCGATTGACTGGTTGTGTTTGGAAAAGTGACAATAATTGAAACAGTGTCAAAAAAGGGTTTTGCCTTATATTTCTAAGAAAACTGTTAATTCTTCAACAGCAATACTGTTCCCGGAACGTAGTATATCCATAAAGTAGAAGTACATTAAATGAATGTCTGAAATTAGACAGCCATGTTTCCAGTGTTCTCGTGCGTCAGTTCGTTGTAAGTAACTAGATTTTTGCATGATTTTGACGTTTAAAAACGCTGTCGTTTGTTGTCCGTTAAGACTCATACGGGTCCCCCTCTCATTTATTGGTGAAATGACTCTATTGAAACCTTTAATTCTTGAAGATGGAGCCTTCTATGTGAGGTACGCATACGTAAATAATAAAACGAAATACAAACAGTTGAAAGACTACTTTTCATCAAGTATGCAGTGGATCATATTTCCACCGTTACGTTTCTTTAGGGTCATTTTCTACGCATTTGGTACAAGGTGGCTCTAGTGGCTAGTTACAGAATAATTGGATTTCGTTTTATTTTTTCTCGTTGTTTATCTTCCTGTCTATATTGCATTGAAAATATCTGTATAACAGTGTAACTGTCGAAGACATGTACTGTGTGTCTTACTTGAAAACAAACGGTACATTACCTTGACAACAGTAAAGTTCACTTAAATCTTTATCCTCGAGCTTGCATTCAGTACTGCTCGCTTGCGTCTCAGGTTTGTTTACCCCACAGTGTTGGTTGTGCGTTCACAGTCTCTCTATACTGTGCCCTGATAATGGTGGTCGACATGTTGAACAATACAGTAGTGGTTAAAAATTAATAATACACATCTGGTTTGATACTGACGAAAAGTTGCCCCATGTGCACTCCGTGTGTGGGTTCACTCAATGCAATACAACAGCTATGCTGAACTCTTACTACACCGAGGACAACCATATCGTAATGATTTGGCCTTTGCACATAGGCGCCTTCGAGAAAACGGATCCTTTCTTGCTGTAGTGATTGCGCATGACAGACTATTTCACTGTTGTGAAGGTATGTTCAAAGAAACAAATATGATTCGAATAACAATCACAGTAAATTATATTTGCATTATTACTTTGTAATGAGCCAATGAAGTCCGCTCCTTACGCATAACTATTCAGAAAATATCATTGAACAACCTCAGAAATGTTGTTGGTAGACTTCGCGTTCAGCCTGTATTGTTTAATCGCGACGTCGTCCAATCTTCTGTGAAACGGGAAATACTAGCTGTATGTTCTGGTGCTGTCGTCGTGTTCAACGTACTCTGGCGAGGTCTGCTAGTTAACAGGTGGCGATATATGTGCTGAAAATATCGGCGCAAGCAGATGTTGAGGGAACGGAAGCGAAGCGGGGCCACATCCGCTCGGGCAGCTGCGTAACATCCGCGCCAGATTGGCACAGCGGAGTCTCGTGCCGGTACCAGGCAGCAGTGATTCCACAAAAAACTGCCCAACGCTCGGCTATTTTCTTACCGTTGCCACATTCCCGACGGGGAAGCTTTGTAGAGGGCGCGGATTTTGCTACGTTTGTGCCACGTAGTTGTATACCTAATAGTGCTTGCAAGGAGAGGCTGATCGCACGTCGCTATACCTGAATCACATCTTCATCTCGTAACACCAGCGAATTCAACGTAGCATGAATGATTACTCATTTGCCTCTTGGTGAGTTCTTACTAATCTCCCCGTGTCTACACGATCGCTTTATGGAGAAGGGATTCGTAGATCCCATTCTGAAAAAGGCAGTCACGTAGCCGCAATATTTCTTGAAATCTGGAAAACTAATGATGAAGTACCGCAACAACGCTTATAATCGAATACACTTACTGGCTAACAAGCAAAATTTTTGACTAGACTTGGAGCCTTTAAGCAGTTATTATCCCCGCGCTCCATTAGTAAATGGAACGGCTAGAAGTCTTCAAGAGTGGCACAGTGGGAAGTACCCTCTGCCATGCACTTCATTGACGTTAGGAAATTATGGTAGGTTAGAAGCAGCAAGTTATTTTGGATGGAAATTTAGCGGCAGATAAGGAAATATCAGGTGCTACCAAGGGAAGTGTGTTGAGAGCGCCGGCCGTTGTGGCCGTGCGGTTCTAGGCGATTCAGTCTGGAACCGCGTGACCGCTACGGTCGCAGGTTCGAATCCTGCCTCGGGCATGGATGTGTGTGCTGTCCTTAGGTTTGTTAGGTTTAAGTAGTTCTAAGTTCTAGGGGACTGATGACCACGGATGTTAAGTCCCATAGTGCTCAGAGCCATTTGAACTATTTTGTGTTGTGAGCATTGCTTTTCATGTTGTATGTAAATGAAGTTGCAGAAAATATAAAAGTAACCACAAACTATTCTCAAATTTTTTTGGTTATTTATAACAAAATACTTTCTGGTAAAGGCTACACCGACTTTGTCAGATCCTGATAAGCTTTCAAAGTGGTGCAAATATTGGCAACTTGCTTTACTTGCTCAGAAATGTGAAATTGTGCGTTTCACAAAATGAAAAATAGTGTAGCATAGTGTGAATATACTATCAGTGAGTAACAACTGGAATCAGTCTATTCATATAAATGTCTGGGTGTAGTAGGTTGTAGGGAAATGAAAGGGAACGATCACATAGATTCAGTTGTAGGTTAAGCAGGTGATCGACTTCGGCCCATTGACAGAATACTAAGGAAATACAGTCTACAAGGAAAACTGCGTACAAGATACTCGTGCGATTCATCCTGAATATTGATGAAGTATTTGGAACCCGAACCAAATAGTAGTCTAAGGAGACATTGGAAGTATACAAAGAACGGTCGATGGTTTGTTTCGACCCACGGAAAACGTTATGGAGTAGCTGAAAAAACTGATCTAGAAGCAGTTTTAAGTAACGAATGTAGGAATATACCTCAACGCCCTGAGCATCGCTCCGTAGGGATGGCGAAAATGAGAGTTGACTCATAAAAGCGCTCGCAGGGGCGTGTAAGCAGTCATTACTCCCCTGCACCGAAAGTGAATGGAACGGGTAGAAGACTTAGTAAGAGCTAAAATCGGAAGTACTCTCTGCCATGAACTTAATAATTGTGTGGAAATTATGAATGTGAATGTAGGTAAATACGAATATGTAGAAGAATGGCTCTTTGAAGGCAATGGACAGGTTTTTGCAGGATTCTAGACGTCTTTAGTTACGTTTCGGAGAGTAATATTTTCAAATATCTTTCAACATCTGTACTCTCAAAGTCAATGTGCGGTGTATGGCGGGAGTTCACAGTGCTCTATTATCGTTTTCAAAATGGTTCAAATGGCTCTGAGCACTATGTGACTTAACTTCTGAGGTCATCAGTCGCCTAGAACTTAGAACTAATTAAACCTAACTAACCGAAGGACATCACACACATCCATAGCGGTCGCTCGCTTCCAGACTGTAGCGCCTAGAACCGCACGGCCACTCCGGCCGGCCAGTATCGTTTTCCCCGTTGGTATTCCATTCTGGAATGGTACATGTGAAGAAAGAGTTCCGGCAACCCTCTGCATGAGGCAGAATTTCGTTTTAGCATCGTGGTCAGTACATGATTTGTGTAGGATGAAGTAATATATTTCTTCACTGGTTTCGGAACGTGGCCTCTCGCAGTTTTGTGGGTAAGGCTCTCGGCCTTTCTTGTAGCGTCGCCCCCTGCAGTCTGTTGAGCGTTTCTCTGAGACTCTTACACTTCCTAACTTTCCCATTAATACCACTTGATACAAATTGCAGGCAATTGGACAGACCTCAAGCATTGGTAGAACGCGTGTTCTGTAAGCGACCTCTTTTGTGAGTGAACTAAACCTCCTTATGATTCTACCAATGTATTTGAATCTGGCATCTGCCTTCCCCAATTTCACTCCTTCATTTCGTCTTAAATCACTCCGGACGGTAAAAAACTAGTTACCTGAAAGTAGTGACTGACTATAAGGTAATGAATCACTGCTCGTGTAGCTAAATGATAACGGATGAACTCCGCACTGCATTACACTTATTTATGTATAGGTTCAGGTGCCAGCCTATTCACTAACGATTTGCAAGCCCATGTTTATTTCGCGGCGAATTTCTAACGATATGATCTCCTTGTTTACAGCTGCGTCCCTGCGAACAGCTCAAATGGTTCAAATGGCTCTGAGCACGATGGGACTTAACTGCTGAAGTCATCAGTCCCCTAGAACTTAGAACTACTTAAACCTAACTAACCTAAGGACATCACACACATCCATTCCCGAGGCAGGATTCGAATCTGCGACCGTAGCGGTCGCGCAGTTCCAGGCTGTAGCGCCTAGAACCGATCGGCCACCACGGCCGGCTCCTGTGAACAGTATCATAGGGCTACATAGTTTATCTGCCAAGTCATTTGCGTACATCGTAGTCATGAGTGATCTTATTACTCTCCTTGAGGTACGTGGACACTAGAATCGTTTCTAACGATGCCTTTCTGTTCGCATACCTGTTCGGACATTCCATGCGTACGTATTTCCTAGGGCACTCTGCCGAACTGTATCCAACTTCCCTGTAACTCCAATGTGATTTACATATATGTCAGCAACATTTTCGTGGCTGATGCGTATCATCTATGATAAAAGCATTGTTGACCTCATGGGCTTGAAAACTTTCTTCTATGGACGAAGAGAAATAAATATAGGTGTTATACGGCGTTTTCGGCTGTTATGTGCTATTGTGGTTCAACCGCCTAAATCTGAAAGATTTCCATTTATTCACGCCTACTGGGCTCCTTTCCTTCGCGTCTCAGGTGCAACTGTCCGTGTAGGTGCCTTTGATGAGTGCATGGAGAGTACAGTTTGTTATTTTTGTTATTGATGGTGGTGGTGGTGGTGGTGGTGATGATGATGATGATGATAATGATGGTGACGAGGGAGTGAAAACGGTGATACGAGCGACAACACCCAGACCCACCCCACAGAGGAACTGCCGTAAACAGTATCACATGGCATCGTTGCACGAGATTTGCGACTAATTTCAGAACAGCGCTGAAGTAATCGGAAATCACACAATTTACACATCTTCTTGCCTACAGATAATGAACGTCTCTTGTAACTGGCTACGTTCAGGACGAGTCCAACTGCAGTTTCGTGGTGGCGCGATCTTGGCTTCAGAAACCAGTGACTTAGATCATTAAACGATACGAATTAGTTGTCACCCTAACAGATATCAACCGTTTCTGTGGGTGTAATCTAATCGCCATTTAGACATGATCTTAGGTTCATTTCTCACTTCATCGCCAGCGTATATTATCGTCACACACTTCCACGAGCAATGTTAATTTTGTCCTAACTACGCATACGAACTGCCCGCTGTATGCGACCTTACAACCCAGCAGTGTCTGCTTAGGCACGCAGTTCTCGTAATTAGCGGGCACAGAGGCGCCATTCGGCAAGTTTTACATCGCGTTGTGGCGTGTTTGCATCGACAGTGGACACACAGCCTTCCCTGCGGGTCGTAACAGCAGCACAGGCTTTTCACGGTCCTTGCGACACACACCGCACATTAAACTGGTAGTTTTGTCCCACTGAAGGATCTACGTGGCTCTAATAAGCAATAAACAATCGTAACGATCTACCTACAATAAGATTTTTTAAAATATTCACGGTTGGCCACTTAAACTGCTACACCATGAAGGTGGACTGCAACAAACGTCAAATTGGCACTTAATGGACAAGACGCTTGGATTTGTAAATGATTAGCATCAGTTTGCTCTATCATGAACCTCATATGGACGTTGGTTGGTCGTGAGAAGGTTGTGTTATGCCTCGAGTAAAACGGATAAACGTCTACCAGCACGTGTCGCAATTTGAAAGCTGTAGGATCGTGTGGTACCGAGAATGCGGTTTATCGTTTCGTGACGTTGCTATGCACGTTGAATATGACATCGATGGGTTCAAGTGTACTATTCTCAACACGATGCTCGATCTAAGAGGCCCATCGAGACTACCTCCCTCCCCCCCCCCCTTTCCCCGCTGGGACAGACTGCGGCAGACTTATTTGATCTTACGGCCACGACACGTAACTTTAGACAGGAAATGGGCTAGTTTACTGTAAGACAAGCATTTAAACAGCCAGTATGATGATGTATGGAGCACTACGGAATGTTACCAAGGCTTCCCTTGACACGGGAGCGCGTCGACGGTGGTGTGCTCAGTGACAGCACTGGACGGAGGAGTGCTACCACGTTGACTTTTGGGACTTGTGGGGGCTCCGAGGAGAACTAACGTTGCCAGGTTACACTCGTCATCGCCATACGGGCCCACCACCTTGCGTAGTAGTATCGAGTGCTATTGTATACAAAATATGATCGACTATGCTTCTCATAGTCGGTGCTTTGGAGACCAGCCTTTACGTTTCTGATTTATTAAGGGTAGTGGCTGTGCGTATCTTAGAGGGCTCCGTGACGTTAGCTTTCACCAAGATAACGCAACACCGCATATTGTCAGTGGTGTCCTGCCCTACCTCGATTGGTGTGTTCCACTGTTATCGATAGCCGACCGGTGTGGCCGAGCGGTTCTAGGCGCTTCAGTCTGGAACCGCGCGACCGCTACGGTCGCAGGTTCGAATCCTGCCTCGGGAATGGATGTATGTGATTTCCTTAGGTTAGTTAGGTTTAAGTAGTTCTAAGTTCTAGGGGACTGATGACCTCAGATGTTAAGTCCCATAGTGCTCACAGCCATCATAACCTTTTTTTTGGAAAGGCTGTTACCATAAATCTCTAAAAGCTCTTGGCCGATTTACTTCACATTTCTACACGATCCGCTAATGAACATTTGGGCGGACATACTCTATGTATATTTTTTAATATACACAATATATAAATGAATATAAAAAGTACATGTAAAGGAGAAACGTTGTTACCAAACATCTCGAAAAGTTCTTGACCAGTTTACCTCAAAGTTTTTGGCCGATTTACTTCAAATTTCGACATTCAGATGAAACAATGGAGAAAATTAATGATAAATTAAATGCCTAACAAACGTAATCTATCGTGGTGAAATGACTGTAACTCTTATTGCGAGGATAAATTACAGTGGCAATACCCGTCTTAGAGGTAAGTACCATCAAATTCCTCCAGATAACTGGACGAGTGAAAACTCGAGAATTTGACAGAAACATGATTGCCAACTCTTATTTATTCATTATTTGCTGTTGTTAGATACGAAATATAATCTACAAGATTCACAATTATTTTCATCCTTAAAATCTACAGTGTCATACAAACGCTTAGGCAGGTCGTGGATATAGTATCAACCAAAGTCACTAGATTGTGGACCTATCAAAAGATCGAACAGAACCCGAGTGTTTTCGAACTGAGACGTAAACTATTCTAACACTTCAAGGGGTGCTCAAACATAGCCCTACATGAAACAATGGAAACTGGGCTGAAACAATAGAAGACGTATTCTCCAAAAACACAATGCGATACTTACCGCAAAATGTAACAACAGATGGTGCAATTCGTCACCTTTTTATACAGGTGCAGACGTATTCATTCGTCGCATTCTGTTGACACCAAGTGACTCAAATATGCTCTTCGATTTAAAGCGATTGCAGTTCCCCACACAGCTTGCATTCGCCATGACTATGAACAAGGCAGAGTACCAATCAATTTGTGTGGCAGATATTAAACATCCAGGGCAACGACGGGCACTGAAGCTAGTTTTATTAAAAATGACAGTCTAGCGAAGATATTCTGGTACATATTGAGGAGGGCATCTAGTACTACCGTTTAATATAAGTAAAGCTAGATATTAAAAGTATTTTCGTTCACTCTTCGAATAAAGATACGTTGGAGACAGCGCACAAGCTTTGATTGGGGAAGGTAAGTGACATGTTTTTTTTAGAAAGGAAACATCTCGGCATAGGTCTTTATCGATTTATGGAAGTGTAGAAAAAGCTAAATCGAATGCATTCATAAAACTATCCAGCTTTATTCGAAGATGAAGAGTAATTGCAGGTGAATAGGTATACTCAATCTTTCTAAAGATGATATCTCTTCGAGATTACATCCAGTTATCATCTAATAATCAGGATGCAACAGGCTCCATGAATTTTCCATTAATTACACAGAACCGCAACTATTCAAACAGAAACGAAAGGAACATAGGGTGCGACTCAAACGTGATACGACTGTTAATGTTCCCAGGGTGGTTATAATTAAACTTTCGCTACTTGAGAGGGACCCCATGGAAAACGAGTGACCGTAGGACAATGAAACTTCTTGGAATAATTTGTGGTGCATGCGGAAGACAAATAACGAATAAACTGTTAAAATAAATAAATTTTAATTTCCACAAGAGAGGGTTCGCGTCTGGTGATCTTGGTGGTTACGCTGTTTGGACCGATCGGACAATGATTCAGTTCTCTCGAAATGTTTTACAGAGTGACCGAATGACGCCACGAGCAATGTGAGTTGGAGCTCCATCATGCATCAAAACAGTTGAGTTCAGATCACCTCTATCTTGTAGAGCAGGGATCACATGTTGGCGAAGCAGATCACAGTAAGCCACGTCGTTCACAGTTGCATTTCCTTGGGGCTTGGGCTCTGAGTTCCTCAAAGAAAAATGGACCAGTCAAGTACTACGCCGTGAAGCCACATCATACAGTCAAGCCTTCACTATGCAGGGGAAATTCATTAACGTTCATTGGCCGTGATGATAGCCAAATTCTACAATTGTAAGTCTTCACTGCCCCAATCAGCGTAAAGTATGCTTCATCATATCACAATATATTCCAAGGCCACATGTCATCAACCTTAACCCTTGCAAGAAAAATGAGAGCGAAGTCTACTCGAACTGCCTGCGTCGCGTGACAAAATGGTTCAAATGGCTCTGAGCACTATGGGACTTAACTTCTAAGGCCATCAGTCCCCTAGAACTTAGAACTACTTAAACTTAACTAACCTAAGGACATCACACACATCCATGCCGGAGGCAGGATTCGAACCTGCGACCGTAGCGGTCGCACGGTTCCAGACTGTAGCGCCTAGAACCGTTCGACCACCCCGGCCGGCCGCGTGACGAAAGTTCGTGAGGAATGTGAAGTTTGTACGGGTAACATTTCGCAGTTGTTCGCAACACTTTTTGAAAGAAGAGCCCCGACAAAATTTCCACTTGCTGTAATGAACAGCATTTGTCTTTAAATGTGGAAAAATGGAAGACAGTGATTATAACAATGATAAAAAAACGGTACGGATAAATCTAAAATAATGCTTACAACAATGACAAAAAACAGTACAGCATCTGATACCAGATTAGTTCTGAACACCTGAAGCACGTCACTTCATTTATATATTTTGGGGTAATACTAAGAAGTGACATGAAATGGGCCACTCATGTCAATTCGGAAATAGGGGAGGTTGATGGAATACATGGATTAGGGTTCTGTGAAAGCATTTTGCGTCTGTAAAAGAAATCACAGAAAATGCGCCAGTGTAACTAATTCTAGAGTATCACTCCCTATCAAATAGGCAGAACAGGAGATATCGAATGTTTTTTTCCAAAGTATAATTAGTCATCATCTGCACTACTAAAATAATGTAATGCATTTAACAGGGTTCGACAGATTAATCTGTAATAAAATATTTCAGTAGTGCAGCTGACAATTGTATACATTTTGAAAAAAATACATACCACAGTTGGTTAAAAAAGGGCAGCTATGAACGAAATCGTAGATACCAATAAATTGAGAGATGGACAACTAGTATCGTTAGAGTTCGGTACAATCAACACGAAAGTAATAGAGACGCTCGGGGTACTTAAATGGTAATCTGTAAAGGCGATATTGTTCTAGCGAATCCTGTTAGGTAAATTTGCAGAAGCAATATTCGTAAATGAACTATCGCTTATCGCGAGAGTAAGATGAAAGATTAGAGCGCACGCAGAAGCATATAGACTGTCATTTCCCCTTTTCTCAACATGCGATTGGACTGGGATATAAAATTGCTAATATTGAATAGAATACGCTTTGCCATCCAGTGTACAGTGGTTTGCGGAGTATGTATGTTGATGTAGGTACAGGACAGCCGGTCCTCCCGCCTGCGAATCCATTGTCTAAACACTGGGCCAGTTCACCAACGCACATCAATTAGACAAGCGAGTGATAGGTTGGCATTGCTAAATTGTAGTAGACACAGAGGTCATCGAATTATGGTGCTATTGTTCGCTGCTACGAGCAAATGTGGCAGGCACAGTTTCTCAGCTACATCGACTATCAGAATGTATGCAAGGCAGGACAGAAGTTTGTTAGCTACAGTGCCAGGCATCCGATGATTTTGTAGAGTCCTAAACTAAAATTTTGTGGACTGCAGACTGCTTTTCAAATAATGGGAGTTGTCCGAATAAGATTAACGAGAATTTCAGTATCCTCTATAGGCAAATAACGGCATTGTCTCTTGCTCACTGTCGGTAATCTGTGCTGTTTTAATGTGTTATATCGGTTCTAACCCATTAAGCATCTTGTGGAACAGAACTTGGATGACAGACATCGTGAGTCGTGGTGTGCCAGCGTCTAGGCAAACCATGAGCAGGAGTTTTCAGTGGGTGCGAAATGTGGAGAAAGAGATGAAGACAAGCCAGGACAGCTCAGGAAACATGCAGTAATGTATTATTTTGTTGAAAGATAATGTCGAGAGGCCTCGAAGATAGAGCACAGGCACCCGCACTAACACGTCAGAAATGTAACGACTGCATTCCAAACGACGTCATTGTGAACCTGATGTGATCATGTTTTGTACCTAATGGCATCCCATAACAAGTCTATCTCTGCTGCCCGTCAATGGAATGCCCAACAGAGAGCGTTGTGGTGACTGTCTGTATAGCTCCAAACGTCGTCTCACTGTGGTTACTGGTCTCGCTAGTAAACCCATTTCCCGATTCAAAGTTTGTGAAGTGTCTTTACACGCCTGCATGGCCGTACGAACAGTATGTATGTCCTCTCGGGTGGTAATCGGGTGGGGCTGTTGGCATCTCGCATGCCACTGAGCATAGCCTCCTTCAAACTATCGACTCCAAATTCGCTTGACAATCGTCGGAATCCCACCAACGAGAGCTGCAATATCTTGGAATGAAGAACCACAGTTTCGATATGGCACGATCCTGCCGCTGTCTAATTTCGCTACGTGATGGCAGACGTTTCGTCTTCACAGACGAGGCCTGATGCCAAACAATCAACATTTAAATATGATTTCAGAGTGAGAAATCAGCAGCTAAATTTTTCGTTTTAGACAGAATATAGACAGCGCTACTCCCACTTTCTTCGTGCGTTTGAGCTGAAAAATTAATCATTTGTCTATCAAAGCATATATAGTACTCGTACGCTTCATGCCTATTTTACGTTTTCTGCATTCCTACTTCCTATACATTGCGAATTATGCACATTCTCGTACCTACTGTACAGGGCGTTTGGAAATTCCCGTTACAACTTCTAGGGCTTGTAGAGGAGAGTGAGTACATAATATTTTCAACAGGAACCCGTGTCCGGAGAAGCCATCCAACGACACTACAGATCGTCAAAGTTATAGGCGCCGATCCCTGTAAACCGCTATATTTAAAAGGAAATATCCTGTCTGACCCATCATAGCCCAGCCCAAACCGCTAAGGACAGATACTTGAAATTTGGAGAAGGTGCGGACCTTATACTGTAGGCGTCGTTTAAGAAGGGATTTTTAGAAATCCCGACCATAATGTGAAATAGGGGATGAAGAGGTTTTTGAAAAATGTCGCTATTAATGCAATTTTGAAGCTAGACCTATAAAAACTGGTATTTCGTTTCAGAAATAAAGAAATATGTGTTTCAGCATTTTTGGAAATTTAACCCTATAGGGGTTTAAGCAGTGGGTGAAAGCTTTTTTTGAAAATACATCGTTATTAAAGAACAACTAGAGTATTTTTAAAGCTACATCTATGAACATTGGTATTTGACTTCTCGGTTACAAATAAAAAATACGTGTTTCAGTGTTTTTGGAAATTGAATCCCTAACAGGGTGACATAAGGGATGAGATTTTTTATAGAAATATTATGAAAGCGTTTTTAAAGCTAAGTCTATTCAAATTTAAATTTGGCTTCTCAGCTGGAAATTTTAAAAAAAACGTGTTTCACTGTTTTTGGACATTCAGCTGCTATGGAGGTGAAACGGGGGATGAAAATTTTTATGGAAATACTTAGCTAAATCTATGAAAATTTGTAATTTGGCTTCTCTGTTAGAAATGAAACGTACGCATGCCACTATTTTTGCAAGTAGGGGGTGAAACATTTTATGAAAAATTTTTCGCAAGACATTTTTCAAGCTAAATCTTTGAAAACTGATGTTTGGCTTCTTGGTTAGAGACGGAAAAACACATGTTTCACTGTTTTTGGAAATTCAATCCCTAAGGGGGTGAAATAGGGTCAGACTGATTCACTGTCTCATTGTCTCCCAGCCGAAACCGCTAAGGATGGAAAGTTTGGAGAGGGTGTAGATCTTATACCGTAGGCATCGTTTAAGAAGGGATTGTCCGAAATTCCTCTCCTAAGTGGATGAAACAGGGGATGAAAGGCCTTTTGAACGTATGTCACTATTAAGGGAATTTTGAAGCTAAAACCACGAAAACTGGTATCTGGTTTCTCAGCCAGAACATAAAAAATACGTGTTTCAGCATGTTTGAAATTCAACCACTAAGGGAGTAAAATACTGTGGGGAAGTTTTCTTAAACATAAGTAATTATTAAAGAACTAGTAAAGGAATTTGGCCAACGGCCTTGCCGCAGTGGTAACACCGGTTCCCGTCAGATCACCGAAGTTCAGCGCTGTCGGGCTGGGCTAGCACTTGGATGGGTGACCATCCGGTCTGCCGAGCGCTGTTGGCAAGCGGGGTGCACTCAGCCCTTGTGAGGCAAACTGAGGAGCTACTTGATTGAGAAGTAGCGGCTCCGGTCTCGGAAACTGACATACGGCCGGGAGAGCGGTGTGCTGACCACATGCCCCTCCATATCCGCATCCAGTGACGCCTGGAGCCTGAGGATGACACGGCGGCAAGTCGGTACCTTTGGGCCTTCATGGCCTGTTCGGGAGGAGAGAGATAGTAAAGGAATTTAATGCTGCATCCATGACAACTGGTATTTGACTTCTCGGTTAGAAATAAAAAACATACGTCTTTCAGTATTTCTGGAAAATCAGCCCCTAAGGAAGAGCAATAGGAGATGAAAATTTTTAAGAAAATATTTCGTTACATTAAAAAAATTTTAAAGCTAAATTTATGAAAATTGGTATTTCACTTCTCGATTAGATATAAAGAAATATTCGTAAGGCGATGAAAGTTACTATGGAAATATTTCCACAGTAACGCAAAACGCGTGCTTAACACCTACCAGAATCGCTTTTTCGTCAGAAGTACTTTCGGAAAAGACAATGCTTGTATGGCCTTGCTTAGCGTGAAAAACTTAGAGGTTGCCATTTGTGAAGAACGTAAAATTTCGAATCAATAAAAAATATATAGTCTGTGCGAGCGAATCGGCGGGAGCTAAGCTAGTGTATGTATACAGGGTGTTACAAAAATGTACGGCTAAACTTTCAGGAAACATTCCTCACACACAAATAAAGAAAAGATGTTATGTGGACATGTGTCCGGAAACGCTTAATTTCCATTTTAGTTTCGTCAGTATGTTCTTCCACCTACGCTCAATGGAGCACGTTATCATGATTTCATACGGGATACTCTACCTGTGCTGCTAGAACATGTGCCTTTACAAGTACTACGACACAACATGTGGTTCACGCACGATGGAGCTCCTGCACATTTCAGTCGAAGTGTTCGTACGCTTCTCAACAACAGATTCGGTGACCGATGGATTGGTAGAGGCGGACCAATTCCATGGCCTCCACGCTCTCCTGACCTCAACCCTCTTGACTTTCATTTATGGGGGCATTTGAAAGCTCTTGTCTACACAACCCCGGTACCAAATGTAGAGACTCTTCGTGCTCGTATTGTGGACGGCTGTGATACAATGCGCCATTCTCCAGGGCTGCGTCAGCGCATCAGGGATTCCATGCGACGGAGGGTGGATGCATGTATCCTCGCTAACGGAGGACATTTTGAACATTTCCTGCAACAAAGTGTTTGAAGTCACACAGGTACGTTCTGTTGCTGTGTGTTTCCATTCCATGATTAACGTGATTTGAAGAGAAGTAATAAAATGAGCTCTAAGATGGAAAGTAAGCGTTTCCGGACACATGTCCACATAGAATATTTTCTTTCTTTGTTTGTGAGGAATGTTTCCTGAATGTTTGGCCGTACTTTTTTGTAACACCCTGTATACAGGGTGATTCCGTGACGATGTTATAAACTTTCAAGGATGACGGTGAAATATAAATGTATCAATTTGAGGTACGGGTCCCTAGCTCGGAAACGAACAAGTCGAAAGTTACAAGCGAAAATCATTTCAATACCTCTGACAGTGTAATACATGTACCGGTGTTGTTGGAGCTTAGAATGTAGGGAAATGTGTAGTAAACATGGGTTCTAAAATGTATACCTGAGGAGCTACTAGCACTTGGTGATGCTAACTGGCAGAAGTAAATCAGTGAGGACGGGGAGTGAGTCGTGCTTGGGTAGCTCAGATGGTAGAACACTTGCCCGCGAAAGGCAAAGGTCCCGAGTTCGACTCTCGGTCCGGCACACAGTTTTAAGCTGCCAGGAAGTTTCGTATCAGCGCACACTACGCTGCAGAGTGGATCTCATACTAGAATCATTTCTGTATGGATCAAAGTGGCAGGAATTTGGGGTGATTAAATGAACACCTAGCAATTATTCGTTTACAACAGGCAAACAAATCATCTCATTATCTTGAAACTGGGCACTTGCAAGTACCTATTCTACAGAGCAATATTTGTGTTGTTTTCCTTTTTCGAAGACTTTTTCAGAACTCGATGTGGTATCAGTTGCAACGTTTCCTTAAGCTATTTCTTTCTCAGAGTGGCTTCGAAAGCGATAATACTTTGTTGTGAAATATTGCAGTCCGAACATAGCACCCTGGCTACCTCGAGGCAGTGAGAGAGCGCCTATGCTGTTCACGATGCCCAGGAGGGAAAAGTCTAGGAGAGACACTTGTGTACAGACACTTGACACACGGTGCAGACAGACTTGCGGAGAATCAATGTCTGGAGCAAAGATTGCTAACATAAATAAATATTATGCACGTAAATTCATGAAAGGATTCGATGTCATTTGAAAGCTTTACCCGAAGTCAAACATTAGAATCAGTCACAAGCTTCAAGTATCGAAGGACGTCCGTCCGAAGTGACTTACGGCGAAATAATCACCTGAATTGCACCGTGGGGAAGGCAGATCTACGACTCAGATTTATCAGAAGAATTCGAAAGATTTTGATTGATACACTAAAAAGGTCGCTGAAAAAGTACTCTTTTGATCTGCTCTAGAGTATTTTTATTCGGTCTGTGATATCTGCCAAGATGGATTAACGAAAAATTTAGAATATTTTCGAAGAATATTGAAAGCCTTTCACTAATTTATACTTTAGCCTCTGGCTTATGAGAGACTAGGACCCAGAATTTTACTGCCTTGAGATATACTATTCTGTATGAAATCTCACAAATATGTGAATAAACGCAGCCTGACTAACTCTGTTACAAATTTCATACTGACAAGAACTTTTCAATAGCACAACGGAATAACTATAGGTGTAATAGGAGTCAAACTAAGACAAAACAAACCACACTCCCCACAACAAATCTCACGCAGCTACTGACAGTGTAACTATATGAATTACACCTTACAGACGTATCTCGTACGATGCAAATGTATTTGCATTCTGTATAGTACAACACCGTCTAAATGCAAAATAATTGAACTAGTGTGGTAGCATAGATTTATCTCGAAGTCTGCGCCTCCGCATGCACGTGTCTTGAAGTTCAACAGCAACGTGAACTTACCTGGATGGCTGAAAATTTAATTTAAATTCAAATTTCTTCAGTGCTGAAGTTAGCTTATTCCCTCTCTACTTTAAGTGTAGTTAAAGCGTACGCAAAATGAGCGGAAAATAAGTTGGTAACGATCCCAAACTTATTGTTCAGAAACTGAATACAAGTCTCATTCTTCACACGCAATTCCCATTCAGCGAGTCATGTGTCTTGATATGACAATCCATACACAAAGTACCAGGAAAATCACCTTTTTATTCATATATACAATTAAGTATTACGTGATGAGCGGAAGAGCAACGAAATAACGACTTGAAACCTAAGATGACTGGACAGAAATTGGGCTTTGATTGCCGTGTGTTATAACTCGAATAAACACCTTACCTTGCCTTCTTTAAACACGACTGCAGAGTATCTCATGGAAAGAAATCTAATGCTCCAAATTCTGGAAAGTCACGTAACGTGCAATCACTCAAATGCAGCGCAAGGATGCAGCCAGGAACTATTTCAACATAATCGAGAACGAAGTGACTTCAATGTGCCCATTTTGTTATCACAAGACAAAGCGTCTGTACTTCCTCATAGCACCAGGAGCAAGAAGAGAATGTCCTGTTGCCCTCTGACCATACGGCTACATTAACCACCAAGCTCAATTATTAGCTGGCTCACGTCAAAGTCTGCGTGACTCGCTGACATATAGTCACAGTCTTCACCCAAAGAGAAGCTATGTTAACAGGTGGAGAAGTGACTACAGATTATTTGAGACAGACAAGTGCCTACCCACGTGCAAGTGAATACATGTCATGAAACGTGTCTGACAGCAGACGACGTTCAAGAGTAGACGATTCGCCACGGTTTTGTTTGATCAGCCTGAGAGCATCACAGAAATCCTCAACGAGCCACCGCGGGGCACGTTACAAGAAAGACGCCGTGCATTGCGGACAACATTACTCACAAATTTCCGAGAACCCTGGTCCAAAAATGTCAAGAAACGCACTACTTTCTGCAATACATACAGCTGCCCTATCGTTGTCAGTTTATGCAACCTGCAATGTTATATTTGGCCTTCAAAAGCCAAGCGCGAGAGTCTCATATTCCCTCGCTTGCCATGCGAAAACTATTAATCCCACAGAAAAAATTAACAGGACGCTTTTGTAGGACAGTTAATGTAGCTAAATTTGGTGCTGGGATGCATTCTCGCTGGAGGCCATAGTTTTAGAGTTATTTAAGAAAAATGTACAAATGTTACCTTCAAACACACCCCAACTCCCACACTCAGCATCGATTAGGATTTCTAGTATGTTGTTCATGGCTCTCTTTCCTACCACTGTACAAAAATTCGCGACTGCACGAATTATTTCCCACATGCGATCTATTTTTACATTCACTCATTGACCATATTACGCCAAGAGCTTAATCGAGCACTCAAAAACTTTAAAACTGACGTTTGTGTAAATTTTACCTAACAATTTAGTGAATTTTAACAACATAAAGTAAACAATTTCATCGTTGGACTTCTGACTACAGGAGTGCTGCGCTTGTAAGTGTTAAGTTTGGATCGAATTGTCAGCGGAATTAGTTTTAGTGTAACGTTTACAAAATTCGTTTTTCTTTCATTACCGTCACGGGGCCGGCCGCGGTGGTCTCGCGGTTCTAGGCGCGCAGTCCGGAACCGCACGACTGCTACGGACGCAGGTTCGAATCCTGCCTCGGGCATGGATGTGTGTGATGTCCTTAGGTTAGTTAGGTTTAAGTCGTTCTAAGTTATAGGGGACTGATGACCACAGCTGTTAAGTCCCATAGTGCTCAGAGCCATTTGAGCCAACCCTCACGGGCACATTTTAATTAATAATGTTAACGAAACAGCCGACGATGCTGTTGGCGTAATAGCTCGACGAGGAGACTAAAAAGGGCCGAGTATCAGGAATAGTTCGTGTAGTCGGAAATTTTTGTACAGTGGTAGGAGGGAGTGCCACGAACGGTATACTAAAAGTCCTGACTGGCTGGTGTGGGGGTGGCGGTGCGTTTAAATGTGAATTTTGTACGTTTTTCTCGAATAACCGGAAAATTGTGGCCTCCAGCCGAAACGTATCCTAGAACAAAATTTAACATCATTAAATTTCCTACAATGAGGCCCTGTTCATTTTTTCTTAGGATTGATAGTTTGCGCTTAGCGAGCGAGAGGATCCGAAAATCTCGCCGGTGGTTTCTGATGGCCAGGTACAACGAGATCGGCAGGGGCAGTAGAATCAACCTCTATTTCGCATAAGGACCACAACGGTAAACCGAGAAAAATTCAGACTCACACAAGTGGGTATTTACAATCTTTCTTTCGCCTACCGACTGTGAGTGGAATAGAAATGTGACTGGGGCACCATGTGTCCTGCCTGAAAATCTTCATTGTACTAACCTATGAGCAGACCCTCACAGATGTCCGTACGCGTTAGAACGCTGCTTCCGCGATTCTGGGTGCCGCGCCGGCGCCCGGTCGAATCTGCCAGGCGGATTGACGACGAGGGCCGATGTGCCGGCCAGCCTGCATGTTCCCCTTATCCGACTAGGGAATATCGGGCTAGTACCCACGTCCCGCCTCAGTCACACGATCTGTAAGCATTTCGATAACGCTCTCACACTTTCACATGGGATAACGTTAGAAGCAGTCAGATGGGATCCAAAAGTTCCGTCCCAGGTTGAATGGGTGGCGACAGGAAAGGGATGTGGCCACCCTCTACCACTGACATTGCCAAATTCAGAATAACGAGCCGACCTCGTGATGATACGGGGCAAGGATAGGAAAAACGAGAAAACAGAACTATCCTACAAGCGTAAATGTCTTCTTGTGATGTAAGAACGCAGTGCATAATCTTATAAAGGTGCTTGAATTATATACGAAAGTCACTCTAACATATTCACTTTCTGCTGCTTTACGTTGGATAATTAATTTAGTTAGCTAATGGAGATTTTCAAGACGCATCAGTTACATCTACATCTACATATATACTCCGCTATCCACCAAGCGGTGTGTGGCGAAGGGCACAATTCGTGCCAAAATGTCCGCAGCTCGTGGTCGTGCGGTAGCGTTCTCGCTTCCCGCGCCCGGGTTCCCGGGTTCGATTCCCGGCGGGGTCAGGGATTTTCTCTGCCTCGTGATGACTGGGTGTTGTGTGATGTTCTTAGGTTAGTTAGGTTTAAGTAGTTCTAAGTTCTAGGGGACTGATGACCATAGATGTTAAGTCCCATAATGCTCAGAGCCATTTCGCGCCAAAACCATATTTCACCCCCTCTGTTCCACTCGCGGATCGCGCGAAAGAAAAACGACTGTCTGAACGCCTCAATATGGGCTCTAATTTCCCTTATCTTTGAATGGTGATCACTGCGCGTTTTGAAAGTTGGTGGCAATAATATATGCTCTACATCCTCGGCGAAGATCGGATTTCGGAATTTAGTGAGCAGCCTCTTCCGTTTAGCGCGTCGTCTATCCGCAAACTTTCAGTGAGATCTGTAACGCTCTCGTGATGGCTAAATGTACCATTCACGAATCTTGCCGCTCTTCTTTGGACTTTCTCAATCTCTTGAATCAGACCCAACTGGTAAGGGTCCCACACAGGCGAACAATACTCTAAGACTGGACGAACTAAAGTATTCTAAGCAATTTCCTTTGTTGAAGGACTGCTTCGCTTCAGGATTCTACCAATAAACCGCAATCTAGAGTTCACCTTGCCCGTTACTTGTGTAATCTGATCATTCCATTTGAGATCATTTCTAATAGTCACACCCACATACTTTACGGATGATACCACTTTCAAAGACTGGGCATTTATTTTGTACTTGTTCATTAATGGGGATTTTCGCCTTGTTATACGCAGTAGGCTACACTTACTAATATTGAAAGATAACTGCCAGTCATTACATCAAGCATTAATTTTTTGCAAATCCTCATTGATTTGTTCACAACTTTCGTCTGATACTATTTTCCTCTAGACTACAGCATCATCGGTAAACAGACTAATGTCGCTGTCAATACCATAAACCAAATTGTTTATGTAAATCGTAAAAAGCAGAGGACCTGTTACGCTGCCCTGGGGCACACCTGAAGTTACACTTGTTTCTATCGAAGTCACCCCATTCAGGTCGACATATTGCTCTCTGTCTGTTAGAAACCTTTCTATCCAACAGCATATGTCATTGGATAGACCGTAAGCGCGCATTTTTTGGAGTAAGTGACAGTGCTGAACTGAGTCGAATGCCTCTCGAAAGTCGAGAATTATGGCATCAACCTGGAAGCCGGTATATCATGCACAAAGAAGGCCAGCTGTGTCTCGCATGACCGCTGATTCCTAAAACCCTGCTGGTTTCTGCAGATGAGCTTCTCATAGTCAAGAAAGATCATTATGCCTGAACACAAAGTGTGTTCCATGATTCTATTGCAAATCGACGTCAGTGAAATTGGCCGGTAATTATGTGCATCCGATTTTCTACCCTTTTTATAGATTGCTATGACCTGGGCCTTCTTCCAGTCCCGTGGAACTTTCCGCTATTCCAATGATCTCTGATAGATGATGCATAAGAATGGTGCTGTATTTGTAGAATAGTCAACATATAATCTTACCGGGATACCGTCTGGGCTAGATGCCTTCCTGGTGTCTCAGGATCTTAACTGTTTTACAATCCCAGATACACTAAACACTATGTCAGCCATCCTTGCGTTTGTTCGATAATTGAATGGGGGAATGGTGCTGCAGTCCTCTATCGTAAACGAGTTTTTGAAAGCTAGATTTAGGATTTCGGCCTATTGTTTATCATCATCCCTTACATTACCCGTACTGTCAGTAAGAGAAGGTATTGAATTATTTGTAGCGTTCATAGATTTTACGTACGGCCAAAACTTTTTGGGGTTAGAATCTGCAGATAAAATATTGCTTTCAAATTCGTTAAATGAATCTCTCATTGACCTTTTGACAGCTGCTTTCATTTCGCATAATTTCTGTTTTCAGCGAGGCAGTGACTACGTTTAAAACGACTGTGCAAAATTCTCTGCTTTCTCAGCATCGTCCTAATATGTTTGTTCTACCAAGCTGAATCCTTTCCCTCCACTATATTTTTGCCAGGCATATATTTCTCTAGCACGTGGTGAGCAATACCTTTAAATTCCGATCAAGCATGCTCAATATCGTTGTGTCCCGCGGTGAATGCTTGGAGCTGACTATGAAGATATTCACTAATGACACTTTTATATGTTTTCCTAAACAAGAAAACTCTACACTGTTTCTTTGGTTTTTTTGCAACTTCCACTGACATAGAAGCCACAACGACATTGTGGTCGCTACTACCTTCTTCAAGGAATATGTCATTCAGCCGCCTTATTTACAGCATTACTCCTGGCGTGGATACATGCTGCACACTTGGAGATGAGTATATGTAACAAAATGACATACCAACGTTTAGCAACAAAAAGTATGTATGCGTTTCTTGTCTATTGTGGAAAACATGAAGGAAAGCTTCTCATATTACGCAGTCCATGTGTAATTTCTGAAAAACGCATTTGAAGAAAATACCAGGAAATGGCGGTAATGGAAGGATACTGAAATACTTCTCGTAACCACAAAGATTCGTATGGCTGCTAGATAGTATTGGGCGCCTTACGTTAGCAGAGTACTTAATCTCTGTTCATCATAAGAATAAATCTGATGGCCGGCCGCAGTGACCGAGCGGTTCTACGCGCTTCGTCTGGAACCGCGCGACAGTCACGGTCGCAGGTTCGAATCCTGCCTCGGGCATGGATGTGTGTGATGTCCTTAGGTTAGTTGGGTTTAAGTAGTTTTAAGTTCTAGGGGACTGATGACCTCAGTTGTTAAGTCCCATAGAGCTCAGAGCGATTTGAACCATTTTTTGAATAAACCTGATGTAAACAAGCATAAACGCGGTGACTGGTCAGAAGCCGTAGCACATGTACACTGGTGTTGTTACGCTCTTGGAAGAAGGTCCTACTTATGTATTAGATATATTATTACGAAGTTGCTTTAAATGAAACTTTAAGATATTCTAACGTATTATCAGCCGTCAACGTTTCTCTTGATCACGCTGTAGATTGTAGATATGTAGTTTCTATTTCAAAAATCGTGTACAGTCACAGTCTCTGTACTGTTGTGCTTTGGTTGTCCCGCTATTAACAGGCAGTATGAAAATGGCTGAGGCTTCTTCCTGTTCCGTAGTGAAACAGGCATGTGGAACACAGCTAAAAACTGCCGAGAGATAGGTTGTGATAATGTTTTTCATAAACTGACAGTAAAAAAGCGGCTTTGAAGGTTTGAGAGAGACTGTGTTTGATGCAGTTTAGATACAAATACTCGTGTGTAGCGAAATCGGTAGCGTAGTAACTTGATAACCTAGGGTAGTTCATGGATCGCTAATTCAGGTCCCGTGTTAGTCATTTTTTTCGTTCAATTTGAAATACCTATATCATTATTTTTTATTCACCTTTTTATGAAAAACGCACGTCTTCTTGTTTCTAATTACTTATCACACTCGATATTCCTATTTTCATTCCAAATATAAAGTCTGAATTATCGATATTTTACGAAAGATTATTAATAACGGCTGCTTAAATTAAGAATACATAACAATGTAATTTTATAAGTCGGAAATTAAAAACCAAATACTCTTTATTTGGACAATGCCCATTGTTTTATACCGCAGACGTAGTCTCACACGAATCAAAATGGTAAGTGTCGTAGAAACACGAAAAACAGTTTTCACAGCTTCGAGCACACGATACAAATTTTGTGTTTTTACATTTGTCACGGTACCAACAATATGAACCAAAGAGAACTGATCTGGAGCCGAGTTAAGAGATTTTATCTGAGAAATAACAAGCCTGTTAAGCTGTCAGACGCACTGGAACTACCGCACGCAGCTTTTTCACGTGTCACTCCCGAACGCTGGCGGGATATAGAACGGCACGTAATAAAAGATACGGAGAAAATGCGGCACCTGGGTGGCTTCGTGGATTCTATTGTTGATCGCCTCGTTATCAGCGTATCAGGTGATAGTTCCACTACTGAAATGTGTTTCTTGGATTCAAATAAGGAAGGAGCTAAGAGATTACCAGACGAATGACTGTAATTAATACCTTCAGTGGCTTCAGTATTCAACAGTACGGCGACATTCCTGCAGTATGCTTTTGCATCACACATTGCTCGCTCAGAAAAATTACCCTGTGCTTAAGTTAGGAATTTTCATCACTCTTGTTTGTAATTAGAATGCTATGTTACGAGAGAAGGAAAACATTTTACGCTCTCCGTCTGGTCACCTAAGAAGCTTGCGGTAGTGCTGGTGTTTTGCCGAATATTATTTCATTCTCTTTAAAAATAAAATGACATTCGAAGCTATATTGTTCCATTGCTCGTCTGTTTTTACGTCTGAACAGCAGCTGCTCACAGCACTGCAGGTTAGATGGACCAGGCCAAGTGTAGGTAGGCTGTTTAGGTTTTTATGTTGGTAACTCCACGTAGCGCTCTGTATGAAAATCACTGATTGTGCTGTGCGCAGTCTGTGGCTGGTTGGCATTGTTGGAATATTCGCTTGTGTAGTGTTGGGCAGTGGGATGTGAACAGCGCGTAGCGTTGCGCAGTTGGAGGTCAGCCGCCAGCAGTGGTGGATGTGGAGAGAGAGAAATGCCAGAGTTTTGAGAGGTCACTATAAGCGGACGATGTGGACGTGTGTTCGCCAGAAAAAGGAAATATGATACTTTTGAACATTATTAAGGTAAATACATTGTTTGTTCTCTATCAAAATCTCTCATTTGCTAACTGTGCCTATCAGTAGTTAATGTCTTCAGTAGTTAGAATCTTTTATTTAGCTAACAGTTCTGGCGCTCACTGTATTGCAGTAGTTTGAGTAACGAAGATTTTTGTGAGGTAAGTGATTCATGAAAGGTATAGGTTATTGTTAGTCAGGCCCATTCTTTTGTAAGGATTATTGAAAGTCAGACTGCGTTGCGCTAAAAATATTGTGTGTCAGTTTAGTGATGATCAGAATAACTAAAGAGAAAACTATTTGAGTACGTTGAGTTTTGCTCAGCTGTTTGTAAATCAAATAACATAAGAAGTTTACCAGCACAGTAATTCATAATGTTTCTAAGGAGACGTTTCACAATTTTAATGCGCCATTAATTCTGTTGTCCCTCATTATCGCCCAGTCTATCGCTCCACGTGAAACGAAATCCAATGAGAATTAAGAAAACGTCCAAGAATACATGTTTACATGAGGTTTATTCTTATAATGAACAGAGTATAGTTACTTGTGTACCACTTGTTTTCCAGTTGTATACTACTTTCATACATATTTTTATACGCAATGATGATGCAAATGGATACAGAAATATACGTCGTCCAGTGGAATTAATGTGATCGCCACCTATATTCGACGTCAACGCCCAATAACCACTTATAGACAGCATGTGGCGGCCCCATCAGTAGAGACATATAAAGGGTGTCGGGAGAACGCGGATAACAGTGAGGTCGTTGTCGTAATGAGGAAACGGAGCCATTTATCTGACGTCCAAAAGGGCACGGTCATTGGCATTCGTCCAAGGGTGGAAGCGTTTCCGAAATGACATAGTCTGTAAAATGTTAGTTTGTTGACACGGTTAAAGCATACTGTGCATGGCAAAATGAGAACTGTGGTGAACCATGGCCCATAGATGACAGAGGTGATAGACAGTTGCAGGGATGGGTACGAGAGAATAGACGCGCAACTGTTGAACAACTGATTGTCCATGTGAACCAAGGGGGTACCAACAGAATCTCCTGAACGACCGTTCAGATATGGGCCTTCGCAGCAGCCGCCAGCTTCATGCCTCGGGAAGGATACTTTGTGTACCCGCTATGACTTCCTTCTTCCCTGTTGTCTCGACTGGTACGCGGGAAGAACGATTGCTGCTACGGTCACAGGTTCGAATCCTGCCTCGGGCATGGATGTGTGTGATGTCAAAATGGTTCAAATGGCTCTGAACACTATGGGACTTAACTTCTAAGGTCATCAGTCCCCTAGAACTTAGAACTACTTAAACTTAACTAACCTAAGGACATCACACACAGCCATGCCCGAGGCAGGATTCGAACCTGCGACCGTAGCGGTCGCGCGGTTCCAGACTGTAGCGCCTTTAACCGCTTGGCCACCCCGGCCGGCTGTGTGTGGTGTCCTTAGGTTAGTTAGGTTTAAGTAGTTCTAAGTCTAGGGGACTGATGACCTCAGATATTAAGTCCCATAGTGCTCAGAGCCATTTGAACCATTTTTAACTTGGTTTGTGTTGCAGTGTTTGGAAAGTTGTTTAAGGGCGTTCGCGAAGGTTTCCTCCACTGATTCAAAATCTGTGTTCTGGCTGGCTAGAGCAAGGTCATCGAGCATACAAGGTCCCGCTATTGGGTGCTACGGGTTGGTCAGTCGTATAAATATTGAACAGAACAGGAGACAGCCGACTTCCTTGCGGGAGCCTGTTTTCTGTAGTCTCTATCGGCTGACGAAGAACCTGCGATTTTGCAAAGGCGCGGCCATAAACCGAGTAAGGCTAAAATCCTTGGTCAGGTTGTAGGCCTTGGCAAATAGTTGCTGGTGGTTTCAAGAGTTGCAGATACAAGAGATGAAGAAACTAATGAAAAACCACATCGACCAACAGATATGAAAACTAGCAATCTCTCAGGTGACATCAGCACGGACAAACATGAACAAGTCACTGGAAAATCGTAAAATGAAACAGAAATATACATCGCGTAACCTTCAACTAGCATTCTAGCATTAGGGAAATTTCAATCTCACCACAACAAAAAAGCAAGCCAAACAAAATAAAATGGTTTATTCCCAGTTTAACGAGCCTCATAACGGCCGTTAACTCCCATAGTTAGTTATTTGCTCTGCAATGTTGCCATCGATTCGTTACACCATCTTATTCTGACTCCATTCACTATACTTTAAAGAACAGAACTGCTGATCACCTGATGCTCCCACCGTGTAGTCAAGCGCTTCTGCGTCATATAACAACACTCAGATTCAGGGATTTTCTCTGCCTCGTGATGGCTGGGTGTAGTGTGATGTCCTTAGGTTAGTTAGCTTTAAGTAGTTCTAAGTTCTAGGGGACTGATGACCATAGATGTTAAGTCCCATAGTGCTCAGAGCCATTTTTTGAACTCAGATTCAGATGTTAGCTACTGGTGATGAAACACAGAAACGGAACTTATTCTTGTAGTCTTTCCATACCCGGTAGAGCTGGACGAAGCCCTATGGACCACAGATGTCAGATTTCGTATACTACAGAAATAAATCTGCGTCAGTTTGGCAGCTAAGACCTCTCATCTATCACCGACGAGGGTCAACAACCGACTCGTCGGATCCACGAGTGCCCAGCGGTCCCTAAAATTTTTAAGATCCATGCATTTTCTGTAATCGCCGCTGTAGCTACACTTCGGCATCTTGCCACACCCTGGGCCTTTATGCTAGCCTAGCCTCCTGTGCCCCTTCAAGTATTACTCTGCAAAGTGCTACGTTCTGACCAAAGCTCAAATAAATCTCCCACCGTAAACGTCAGAAAAGTTCTCATGACGTCACAAAAACCGTCACATAAGTCCACGATAGCCGACAGAAGTGGATTCCCGATATTAATGACTGTATACAAATGGAGGCACCCAACTTGCCAACCAGTCGTAGCTCGTTAGAGTGAGGGAAAGAGGTGGGAGGGAAAATTAAGGGTGAATAACTATTAGAAGAAATTTGTGGGAGGATGCAGGAGGTAGCAATAGAGGACAAGAGAGAGATGAATTTAAAATAACAAAAAATAGCCTCAAGAAAGTCCCTCAGAATTTGTTACTCTTTAAGTATGAGGGCAGAGAGCAAATGAAAGAGAAATGTAATATTAAAAAAAAACGCATTTGAAAGAAATTTATTTCAATTAAAACGGCAAATCAAAGAAAAACTGATATATTATTATCTCGGGTTGGATACTTTTCTGTCGCCAAGTGACCTTCATAGGCTCTCACTGATAGAAAATTGAGCAAAAGTACAAGCAAAGAAAGTAAAATGTTCTCTGTGCTGTAATATCTTGTCCAGTATCCGCCATTATTTCTAACGTTAATCATGTGTCTGGGCATGGAATCTATGAGGAGTTGGACGTAATTTCCAGAAGAGACAACTTCCTCCCAGGCTTCAAGAACACAGTCTTAGTGTGAATCAGACGTAGCAGGTTGGTATTGTGGCCAGTTATCTGACACTTTTCGTACTTCCTCAGCTCAAATGATCTCTATTGGATTCATATCAGTAGCATGTGGCATCCAGTCCATACTAAACAGCTGCTGCTAAACGAATGCCGAATCGTGCACAAGAGAATGATCTTCCTGCAACGTGAATTCTCCTTCACCGTGTCAGCAGCTCGTGGCCTTGTTATTAGCATTGCAGACTCTCGATCACGAGGCCCCGAGTTCGTTCCCGGCCCACGTCGAGGATTTCCTCATCTCTGGGCTGTGTATGTGTTGTCCTCACCATAGAGGCGCAAATCGCCGAAATGAAGTCAAATCAAAAGACTTCCACCAGGTGGCCGAACACCCCAGATGGGGTCTCTCGGCCAATAATGCCATACACACACTTCGTCTACTCTTTCAATGTATAGCATTCGCCCTAAAGGAAGCTTCACATCGTAACTGTACAGGCGTACTGTCTGTTGTCAAGTGTTCCCTCAATTCAGAGAAGTACTCATGCTTCTCTCGCAGAAAGCCAGCTCCAGCAGGAAACCGATAGCCGTCCACTTCTCCTTGTAGTCGCTAAATATCCTTCGCGATTGCTCGTCCTTGGCGGTTTTTAAATCACGCGTGGACCATTTTTGCTCGTGGAATACACCTTTTCGTCAGTGAAAATTACGTTTTCACGTGCCGCGTTCAGATGGAGCTCCACGTCTGCCAACTGGTATAAAACATTTTCCTCTCTGAGTTCCGGTTTCATAGCGGATCTTTGTGCATGAGCCCGTTTTCCCCCGCCCTCGACGAACTGTGACACTGTAGCCGACGAAGCTTGTCTCTCGCCGCAACTGATTCGCGTTGAGGAAAGGAAACTGTCGGCTTTTAAGCGCAAGATTTGTGTTCTCCTGGTGTGTTCGCAGCCTCTTCTTGTCTGAGGTAGGAACTCTGTTCGTAGTGTCTCTTACAACATAATTCCTCGAACATCTCTTTGCAATAGTAGGTGACACACCATACGTCTTGCTAGCATCTCTGGCTGAAAACCCTTTCTTCAAGCAGTCTTCTTCAGTCAACCTTCTTCTTCAATCAACCTTCTTCAATCAATCTATCTCGAACTGAATGTTGTCAGTGAGCAATTGTGATTGGCTGCCGGCGATCTGATTGCTGCTTTTCATACGTATACTGATGTCTGGGGAGGAAGTAACGCCTGCCGCTGTGGCCGAGCGGTTCTAGGCGCTTCAGTCCGGAACCGCGCTGCTGCTACGGTCGCAGGTTCGAATCGTGCCTCGGGCACGGATGTGTGTAATGTCCTTAGGTTAGTTAGGTTTAAGTAGTTCTACGTCTAGGGGACTGATGACCTCAGATGTTAAGTCGCATAGTGCTTAGAGCCATTTGAACCATTTTTGGAGGAAGTAACATATTTTCGTTAAAAAGAGCGATAGTTGTGTCAAACTAAGGAAGACCCATTAAAAAATTCTTGGTGTTTTAGGTCTGCCCTTAGGCCAAGAAGGCTCCGGCTCGTGGACGCATAGTGGACCAAGACACTAAGACGCATTTTCGAAGATCATCGATTAGAAAACCGCGCGCGAATTTGACGATGTTGTATTGAGGTTGTGTTCGTCCATATGTGTCTGCGTGTGTCCTTGAATAAACATTTTTGAACTAGTTACAGAGAAACGTGCTTGAATTTATAACAAATAATTGATAGCTGCACTGTAAAGTTTCTAAATACCACTAGCTAGAGTTTTTAGCATGCATGTGTCCGTGGCCAATTTTGTTAAGACGTGTATGTCTAAATAAAGAGAAAAAGTCAGTTTGGCCGACCTCCTATTGCAGATCGCTGGTTCGAATGTATCCCAAAATGGTTCAAATGGCTCTGAGCACTATGGGACTTAACTTCTAAGGTCATCAGTCCCCTAGAACGTAGAACTACTTAAACCTAAGGACATCACACACATCCATGCCAGGGGCAGGATTCGAACCTGCGACCGTAGCGGTCGCGCGGGTCCAGACTGTAGCGCCTAGAACCGCTCGGCCACCTCGGTCGGCGAATGTATCCCAGGGCACGGTGATTTTAGTGCTGTGTTTGTGTTACCTTTTTGCATATTCAGCGAGCAATAACGATGTCGATGAAACACATTTAATGGGTATTTGGCCAAATTGTCGAATGCTAATTTCGAGAATATGAGCCATTGTATCATGTATATGTCCAACGTCGAATCCGCAAACGAAAGGGAAATAAATCATATGTACTAGAAGCATCTGAAGCAGACCTACTGCTATAGGTAATGGATGCCGGGCTGCTGTTGGTTTCTCCTGAAGATCATGCATTTATTGGGTCCGGAGCATGAGTCTAGGAATAGATCCTTGACATTCTGAGGTTCCAGTGGGCGCAAAGGTTGATATTCATTCGACAGTTCCCAATGCACAGGCAACGTCTATTCCTTGAAGTGAACTTGTTTAGCTTCTGACAATAAATGTCAATGTGTTACTGGCACTTGATCACTGTCGTGTGGACCGAATATATCTAAAAACTCATAAATCTGCCAGATACGTCACGCACGTTGATGGCAAGTGAGTTTATCTGTATACTGTAGGCCTTTGCTGAATCTTGTGCTGCTGCGGTTCGGCTCACATTGAAGGACACGTCATGCGACCGAAGAAAACTGCTTTAAACACCGTTGTCATCATCAGCACAAGACAGATGAATAAATAAAAGATCAATATGCTACTTCTGACGTAAATCATAAAACCCTTTGATAACACACCAGTTATACATCCACACTCAGCACCACGAGCATAACACAGTTATTAGGAGGTGAATAGTTTAACTCGGAAGATGAGTAACGACGTGCAGTGGTGTGCTCGTTTGTTTGTTTGTGTTTATTTCTCATATTTGTTACTTGAAATTAGTGTCCCGCGATTGTTGAAAACCCCTCCCAACTTTTCCCACTACCCTGTGCCCGCGCTACTGTTGCCATGATGGTTCATTACATGATTGGTTCTCATCTCGTTATCTTCTTTCTCGTCTTCTCCTTCTCGTCTTTTTTCTCTTTTAGGAATGGTTAGTCTGTTGATGATTTGTTTGTAAATAACTGCAGGGGCATCCACACGATATACAGTGTCCCAGAATTCGCGTCCAAGACATCAACCGTTACAGAGAAAATCTGAGTAATATTACAGATCCTATGCGGAAATTGGAGACTTTTTGCCATAGAGGGATTTGTGTAATTCCATTTCACAGCGACGATAGTGTACTGATCCTATGCTCGCATATTAGTCGTGGAATGGAAAGTAAAATAGTACACTACTGGCCATTAAGACTGCTACACCAAGAAGAAATGCACATGATAAACGGGTATTCATTGGACAAATATATTATATTAGAAAAGACATGAGATTACATTTTCATGCAATTTGGGTGCATAGATCCTGAGAAATCAGTACCCAGAACAATCACCTCTGGCCGTAATAACGGCCTTGATACGCCTGGGCATTGAGTCAAACAGAGCTTGGACGGCGTGTAGAGGTACAGCTGCCGATGCAGCTTCAACACGATACCACAGTTCATCAAGAGTAGTGACTGGCGTATTGTCACGAGCCAGTTGCTCGGCCACCATTGACCAGACGTTTTCAATTGGTGAGAGATCTGGAGAATGTGCTGGCCAGGGCAGCAGTCGAACATTTTCTGTATCCAGAAAGGCCCGTACAGGACCTGCAACATGCGGTCGTGCATTATCCTGCTGAAATGTAGGGTTTCGCAGGGATCGAATGAAGGGTAGAGCCACGGCTCGTAACACATCTGAAATGTAATGTCCACTGTTCAAAGTGTCGTCAATGCGAACAAGAGGTGACCGAGACGTGTAACCAATGGCACCCCATACCATCACGCCGGGTGATACGCCAGTATGGCGATGACGAATACACGCTTCCAACGTGCGTTCACCGTGATGTCGCCAAACACGGATGCGACCATCATGATGCTTTAAACAGAACCTGGATTCATCCGAAAAAGTGACGTTTTGCCATTCGTCATTGAGTATACCATCGCAGGCGCTCCTGTCTGTGATGCAGCGTCAAAAATGTTCAAATGTGTGTGAAATCTTATTGGACTTAACTGCGAAGGTCATCAGTCCCTAAGCTTACACACTACTTAACGTAAATTATCCTAAGGACAAACACACAGACCCATGCCAGAGGGAGGACTCGAACCTCCGCCGGGACCGATGCAGCTTCAAGGGTAACCGCTGTCGCGGTCTCCGAGCTGATAGTCCATGCTGCTGCAAACGTCGTCGAACTGTTCGTGCAGATGGTTGATGTCTTGCAAACGTCCGCATCTCTTGACTCAGGGATCTAGACGTGGCTACACGATCCGTTACAGCCATGCGGATAAGATGCCTATCATCTCGACTGCTAGTGATACGAGGTCGTTGGGATCCATCACGGCGTTCCGTATTACCCTCCTGAACCCACCGATTCCATGTTCTGCTAACAGTCATTGGATCTCGACCAATGCGAGCAGCAATGTCACGATACGATAAACCGCAATCACGATAGGCTACAATCCGACCTTTATCAAAGTCGGAAACGTGGTGGCACGCATTTCTCCTCCTTACACGAGGCATCACAACAACGTTTCACCAGGCACCGCCGGTCAACTGCTGTTTGTGTATGAGAAATCGGTTGGAAACTTTCCTCATGTCAGCACGTTGTAGGTGTCACCACCGGCGCCAACCTTGTGTGAATGCTCTGAAAAGCTAATCATTTGCATATCACAGCATCTTCGTCCTGTCGGTTAAATTTCTCGTCTGTAACACGTCACCTTCGTGGTGTAGCAATTTTAATGGCCAGTTGTGTATTTCGGCACATGTGACGAACGTCATTTGTAGGTGTATAATAGTGCATCGTGATGCAAAGTTTTCGTTAATTAGACCAGTGACAAGAAGATACAGCTAATCTAGAAATTTTACTGTATAAATGCAGAGTGTGGCGGCACTAAAAAGTTCTCGGCGTTACAACAACGTTAAGTTATTAAAATTACACGAGCTTTCTGCCGAGCACTCCCTGTCTATTGTCAAGCGATCTGACTACCGGTGGGCTGCTGGTAAGCCCATTATATTCGCTAGCTGCCGGCTGTGACGTCACTGGTGTTCGCGGCATCACCATATATGGGCATACGTTGACTCAGCATCCGACGCGCCTACTTCAACAGCGCGGTAGCTGTATCTATGCTGACAAGGGAACCTCCCCATCGCACCCCCTTCAGATTTAGTTATAAGTTGGCACAGTGGATAGGCCTTGATAAACTGAACACAGATCAATTGAGAAAACAGGAAGAAGTTGTGTGGAACTGTGAAAAAATAAGCAAAATATACAAACTGAGTAGTCAATGGGCCACATAAGCACCATAATTGAGTACGTGAGATCAGGAGCGCCGTGGTCCCGTGGTACCGTGAGCAGCTGGAGAACGAGAGGTCCTTGGTTCAAGTCTTCCCTCGACTGAAAATTTTACTTTCTTTATTTTTGCATAGTTATTATCTGTCCGTTCGTTCATTGACATCTCTGTTCACTGTAATAAGTTTAGTGTCTGTATTTTGCGACCGCATCGCAAAACCGTGCGATTAGTAGACGAAAGGACGTGCCTCTCCAATGGGAACAGAAAACATTTGTCGGAAGGTCACAGGTCAACCGATTCCTCCACAGGAAAACACATCTGATATATTCTATACGACACTGGTGACGGCATGTGCGTCACATGACAGGAATATATTGTCGACCCACCTAACTTGTACACTTGGCTAATGGGTAAAAAGATTCTTCTACCTTGCCCGATTTAGGTTTTCTTGTGGATGTGATAATCACTCCCAAAAAAGTGATGAAAACATAAGAGTTTGTCACATAAACTAAAAATAAAAAATTAAACTTTTCACTCGATGGAAGATTTGAACACAGGACCTTTCGTTCCGCAGCTGCTCACGTTACCACGAGACCTTAATGTTGCCTACCTTGCCTTGAACTACTCAGTTTGTATATTTTGCTTATTTTTTCACAGTTCCTCACAACTTCTTCCTGTTTTCTCAATTGATCTGTGTTCAGTTTTTCAAGGCCTATCCACTGTGCCAACTACATCTGAGGGGGGTGCGATGCGGAGGTTCCCTTGTGAGGTGCCGGCCACCGTCTCTGTTTATCATGTTATCGGGGGTTTTTATTTCAATAAATTCTTTAATGACACAGTACCAGTAGCCGTTAGTACGAGCCGTGATGGAGGTGTCGTCCAATTTTATCTGGTGACCTTTTTCTAAAGGATGCTCATCTAAAGCACATTTATCATGGTAGCTTAGGCGATGAAACCTCTGATGCTCCTTCCTGCATCGCTCCACAGTGCGCACTGTTTCTCCGACGTAAGAATAGCCACGCTCTCAAGACATCTTGTAGACACCAGGTGCTCTGAGACCTGCTGCGTCTTTAACTGGTCTCCGTAATTGACCGATTTTTGTCGGAGGCCTGAAGATCGATTTGATCTTGTGTTGTACAGCAGGAGGCTCACCTTTCCCGACACGGACCCACAGAACGGCATGAAAGTACGTTTCATTCCATGACCCGTAAAAAAATGGCTCTGACAAAGGAACCTCCCCATCGCACCCCCGTCAGATTTAGTTATAAGTTGGCACAGTGGATAGGCCTTGACAAACTGAACACAGATCAATCGAGAAAACAGGAAGAAGTTGTGTGGAACTGTGAAAAAATAAGCAAAATATACAAACTGAGTAGTCCATGGGCCATATAAGTAACATCATAGACGAAATAAGGTGAGAAGCGCCGTGGTCCCGTGGTAGCGTGAGCAGCTGCAAACTGAGAGGTCTTTGGTTCAAGTCTTCCCTCGAGTGAAAATTTTACTTTCTTTATTTTTGCATTTTATTATCTGTCCGTTCGTTCATTGACGTCTCTGTTCACTGTAATAAGTTTAGTGTCTGTGTTTTCCGACCGCACCGCAAAACCGTGCGATTAGCAGACGAAAGGACGTGCCTCTCCAATGGGAACCGAAAACATTTGATCGCAAGGTCATAGGTGAACCGATTCCTCCACAGGAAAACACATCTGATATATTCTATACGACACTGGTTCAAAATGGTTCAAATGGCTCTGAGCACTATGGGACTCAACTGCTGAGGTCATTAGTCCCCTAGAATTTAGAACTAGTTAAACCTAACTAACCTAAGGACATCACAAACATCCATGCCCGAGGCAGGATTCGAACCTGCGACCGTAGCGGTCACGCGGTTCCAAACTGACGCGCTTAGAACCGCACGGCCACACCGGCCGGCTCCATGCCCGTAATTATGGAATACGCGTCATGTGATACGAAGGTCTGCGTGCTACTGGACGAAGATACTTACCGGAAACTACTACGCGAACTAGCATCGAGAATAATAAGAAAGATATCTGAGCTTCTCATGCGCTCTTCGATGGAAGACTGTGTGGCCAAGAATCTTCTCCTGCAGGTACCTAGATCATCTACTGCTTGTGCTTTGCCGAATATCCACAGAATGGAACGCCATTCCGGCTCATCGCAGCCATCATTGTTCACAAGCATACAAGATGGTGAAATACTTGGCACCACATGTAGGGCACTACGAACATTATATTAAAAACTCAACAGATTTTATCAACCAAATTAACCGTAACCGGCATAGCGAGGGTAACATTACCGTCAGTTTTGATGTGGTGGTGCTGTTTAATAATGTGCCTGTCAGAGTCTCGTTGGACCTGGTATCCCAGTTCTTTGTAAGTGACCTGGTCGAGCTGTTTAGGCACACACTTATGTGTTCTTATTTGCTGTACAACGGCAGTATTACGAGTAGACGGACGACGTCGCAAGGGGTATCCCAATGGCCCCAACTGCTGCAAACCTCTTCATGGAGAATTCTGAGGATATAGCCTTAGACACGGCACCATTAAAGCATAGTTGTTTCTTTCACTATCTTGACGGCACGTTCGTCATTTGGCTCCGAGAACGTGAGAAACATGACAAGATCATGGAACACCTCAACTGCATTAACAGTGGCCGGCCGCGGTGGCCGTGCGGTTCTAGGCGCTCCAGTCCGGAGCCGCGCTGCTGCTACGGTCGCAGATTCGAATCCTGCCTCCGGGATGGGTGTGTGTGATGTCCTTAGGTTAGTTAGGTTTAAGTAGTTCTAAGTTCTAGGGGACTAATGACCACAGCAGTTGAGTCCCATAGTGCTCAGTCATTTGAACCATTTTTTTGCATTAACAGTAACATCCAGTTCACCAAGGAGGTAGAAAAATGGAATACGTTGCACTTCCTCGTATTTGTCCGCCGCAAACGAAATGGCTGCCTTAGCCAGAGCGTCCGCCTCCCTAGCGTAGCGGTAGTGTTGCCGCTTATCACTAAGAGGGTCCGGGTTTGATTCCGGCAGGGGACTGGGTGTAGTGTGTCCTTCACCATCATTTTCATCATCATTGACCCGCAAGTCGCCCAAGTGGCGTCATCTAAAAAGGACTTGCAATACGGCGACCGAACTAACCGCATTGGGCCTCCAGGTCACCAATACCATACGCTCATTTCTATTTTACCCACACTGATCTGTACTTGCACGTCATAAGCCATCATAACCCTGCACTGAAGCGCACTGTGTTGCAAACAGTGGCAAATTGTCCAAGAATGCTATTAAACGCTGATAACCCACCCAATGAACTAAGGAACATACGCATAGCTTTCAGAAACAACGGTTATAATGTCCATCAAATAAATGAAGTTATTTCAAATAAGAATCGCAATAATACCACCGACAAGGGACAGGAAAAGAAACTTGATTTCTTGTCATTCTGTGAGTCCGTATCGAGCAAGATAAGCCATCTGCAGAAACGACACAGGTTCAAACCGATCTTCAGGCCTCCGACAAAAATCTGTCAATTACTGAGATCAGTTAAAGACGCAGCAGGCCTCAGAACACACGGCGTCTACAAGATACCTTGCGCGTGTGGCCAGTCTTACGTCAGGCAAACAGTCCGCACTGTGGAACAACACAGGAAGGAGCATGAGTGGTTTTATCGTCTACGTTACCACGAGAAATTTGCTATAGCCCAGTGTGCTTTAGAAAACGGTCACCGGATAAAATTGGACGAAACCTCTGCATAATTTGCACTAACGGCTTCTGGAACTATATAATTAAAGATGCCATTGAAATAAAACTCACCGATAACACGCTAAATAGAGACGGTGGCCTGAAGGTGAGCACGGCGTGGGCTATTGCGATCGAGCAGTTGCAGGGGGCACATCGAAAGACATCTTAACGTCTGCCCATATATGGCTATGTCGAGAGCACCAGTGACGTCACAGCAGGCAGCTGGTGTATACAGGGTGTTACAAAAAGGTACGGCCAAACTTTCAGGAAACATTTCTCACACACAAAGAAAGAAAATATGTTATGTGGACATGTGTCCCGAAACGCTTATTTCCATGTTAGAGCTCATTTTATTACTTCTCTTCAAATCACATTAAACATGGAATGGAAACACACAGCAACAGAACGTACCAGCGTGACTTCAAACACTTTGTTACAGGAAATGTTCAAAATGTCCTCCGTTAGCGAGGATACATGCATCCACCCTCCGTCGCATGGAATCCCTGATGGGCTGATGCAGCCCTGGAGAATGGCGTACTATATCACAGCCGTCCACAATACGAGCACGAAGAGTCTCTACATTTGGTACCGGGGTTGCGTAGACAAGAGCTTTCAAATGCCCCGATAAATGAAAGTCAAGAGGGTTGAGGTCAGAAGAGCGTGGAGGCCATGGAATTGGTCCGTCTCTACCAATCCATCGGTCACCGAATCTGTTGTTGAGAAGCGTACGAAGACTTCGACTGAAATGTGCAGGAGCTCCATCGTGCATGAACCACATGTTGTGTCGTACTTGTAAAGGCACATGTTCTAGCATCGCAGGTAGAGTATCCCGTACGAAATCATGATAACGTGCTCCATTGAGCGTAGGTGGAAGAAACTAAAATGAGCTCTAACATGGAAATTAAGCGTTTCCGGACACATGTCCACATAACATCTTTTCTTTATTTGTGTGTGAGGAATGTTTCCTGAAAGTTTGGCCGTACCTTTTTGTAACACCCTGTATAAGGGGCATACCAGCAGCTCGCTGGAAGTCATACCACTTGACAATTGTCAAGAAGTGCTTGGCCGAAGGCTCGTGTCATTTTAATCGTTTGACGCGCTTGGAAACAGGAGAACATTTTATTCGCTATTTTTACTGTTTTCATTCTTTTACCATGATGTTTGGTTTGTATTTAATGAATCTCTACCGAACTAAAAGCTCATTAATTGCACTTATCTCATTACTTGCGGTGTGAACAGCTGAGTTCAATCTCCTCTGTAAAGCTCTGAATTGTGGGCATAATTTATTTGAAGAAGTCCGTAACAAACTTCACATATTACAGTTAATATTCTCTGACAAGTAGGTGATCCATTAAAGTTATGTTCCTAATTTGATGAAACTGTCCCTTCACGAGAGCTTTAATGGCTGTTTACAGGCGCACAAGTACTTTTAACGTCCGAACTTTTTCGCTGTTGATGGAAATGTTCTATCGTTGATTTATTGAAAAAGCGAAATCACTGCATCTAAACATTTAAGGTTAATAACTATTAACTGTAAAAGTATAAATCTGTAACATATCTCACGCTGTTCAGTTCTGTTTTTTGAGTTATGAATTGTAGCAAAGCCGATATGCGGTAAGACCAGCTATTTCGTTACACTCACACTCGATTTCGTAATTTTGGTAAATATTGTCCGAAATTTCGATGTCTTTTTCATTCTCATGAATATGTACGAACAACAACAAAAAATGGAAACCTGTAAAACTTATAGCAAGAGCTTTCGATTACTGCTCCACTCCTCTAGCCATCACGCCAGATGACCAAGATATCATAGCACTCTCCCTAAACACTTGAATCCATATGCTCATGGTAGGTATTTTTGTGGCTGTTACCTTCATTCTAAAAAGTTGAAATTTATCATTTCAACTTGCAAAAAGACGAATATGAGCGATTAAAAAAATAAATCAAAGTAGTTGGTAAAATTGGTTTTACATTCTTACTTAACCCTGAACGGGAGATAGGGAGGCATTAAACACTAACGGAAAAAAAATCACGGCACCAAGAAGGAGTTGTGTGACGAAAATTCGTAGGCGTGTTTCTACACATGAAAGATGAAATATATTTAAATTTCATGCCAGTCGCATAAGAATGGAGCTAGTAATGCGACTATGAGGATGCCAATCAGGTTTGCTTTAAATACACTCTGTATCGGTCGTGATCGTTAGTTACTTATTGAGACTAGACGTGGTGAGTTGATGTTACTCAAAAATGCCTTTAAGGCGACAAAGACGCCGTTATCAACACCTCACTGACTTTGAACGAGGTCGTGTAACAGGGCTACGAGAAGCTGGATGTTCCTTCTGCGATATTGCAGAAGGACTTGGCAGGAATGTAGCCGCTGTACATGATTGCTGGCAGCGGTGGTCACGAGCGAGTACAGTGGGAAGAAGTGAAGAGCATGATGCTCGGGGTATGGCTCTGGCGCATCGTACTCCACCTGAAGCTGCAGTTGGAATCACTGAGATACAACAAATTGTTACAAATCGGTTACTTCTAGGACGGCTCCGAGACAGATGCCCTGTAGGTGCATTCCGCTGAGCCGGCCGAAGTGGCCGTGCGGTTCTGGGCGCTGCAGTCTAGAACCGCGAGACCGCTACGGCCGCAGGTTCGAATCCTGCCTCGGGCATGGATGTTTGTGATGTCCTTAGGTTAGTTATGTTTAACTAGTTCTAAGTTCTAGGGGACTAATGACCGCAGAAGTTGAGTCCCATAGTGCTCAGAGCCATTTGAACCATTTTTTTTTGCATTCCGCTGAACCCAAACCAGCTCCATTTGCGACTTCAGCGGTATCAGACGGATGCCATATTTCTTGACTTCCGGAAAGCGTTTGACTCGGTGCCCCACTGCAGACTCCTGAGTGAGATTGGCTCCCAAATATGTGAGTGGCTCGAACACTTCTTAAGTAATAGAACCCAGTACGTTGTCCTCGATGGTGAGTGTTCATCGGAGGTGAGGGTATCATCTGGAGTGCCCCAGGGAAGTGTGGTAGGTCCGCTGTTGTTTTCTATCTACATAAATGACCTTTTGGATAGAGTGGATAGCAATATGATGATGCTGTGGTGTACGGGAAGGTGTCGTCGTTGAGTGACTGTAGGAAGATACAAGATGACTTGTACAGGATTTGTGATTGGTGTACAGAATGGCAGCTAAATCTAAATATAGATAAATGTAAATTAATGCAGATGAATAGCAAAAAGAATCCCGTAATGTTCGAATACTCCATTAGTAGTGTAGCGCTTGACACAGTCACGTCGATTAAATATTTGGGCGTAACATTGCAGCGCGATATGAAGTGGGACAAGCATGCAATGGCAGTTGTGGCGAAGGCGGAGAATCGTCTGCGGTTCATTGGTAGAATTTTGGGAAGATGTGGTTCATCTGTAAAGGAGACCGCTTATAAAACACTAATACGACTTTTTGAGTACTGCTCGAGCGTTTAGGATCCCTATCAGGTCGGATTGAGGGAGGACATAGAAGCAATTCAGAGGCGGGCAGCTAGATTTGTTACTGGTAGGTTTGATTATCACGCGAGTGTTACGGAAATGCTTCAGGAACTCTGGTGGGAGTCCCTGGAGGAAAGGAGACGTTCTTTTCGTGAATCGCTACTGAGGAAATTTAGAGAACCAGCATTTTAGGCTGACTGCAGTGAGGAAATTTAGAGAACCAGCATTTGAGGCTGACTGCAGTACAGTTTTACTTCCGCCAACTTATATTTCGCGGAAAGACCACAAAGATAAGATAAGAGAGATTAGGGCTCGTACAGAGGCATATAGGCAGTCCTTCGTTCTGTTTGGGAGTGGAACAGGGAGAGAAGATGCTAGTTGTGGTAAGAGGTACCCTCCGCCACGCACCGTATGGCGGATTGCGGAGTACGTATGTAGATGTAAATCAAGCGAGAGCTCATTGTAGGGCAGAGTTGAGACCTGTTGTGTTTTCTGATGGAAGCTGGGTCTGTCTCATTGTCAGTGATGGCCGTGTGTTGGATACGAGGAGACGAGTTGAGGACCTGTAACCAAACTGTCTGCGTGCTAGAGACACAGTGGGCCTACAACTGGAGTTATAGTCTCGTATAACAACAGGAGCACTCTCGTGGTTATTTCGTGCACACTCACTGCAAGTTTGTATGTCATTCTGCTGATTTGATCTGTTATGCTGCCATTCATAAACAGCATTCCAGGGGATGTTTTCTAACGAGATAACGTTCGCCCACAGAACGCTGTCGCAAACCACATGGTATACAAAATGTCGACATGTTCCCTTGACCTGCTCGATCACCAAATCTGTGTCCAATAGAGCACGTATGGGACGTCATCTGACGACAATTCGAGCGTCATACACAAGCGGCAATAGCTGTCCCTATATTGACCGACCACATACAGGCATGAAACTCCATCCCACAAACTGACATCGGGTACCCGTACAACACAATGCATGCACGTTTGCATGTTTGCATTCAACATTCTGGCGGTTACACTGGGTACTAAAGGTACTGGAATTTCACATTTGCAATGGCTTATCTCATGCTTACATTAACCTGTGATCTTGGAATGTTAATCACTTAAAAACGTTATCTAGAAAAATGTATTCCCGAAAGCTCATTATTCTGTGCTAATTATTTTTGGCGTTTTCGATTTTTTTTCCGTCAGTGTAAGTTTATTCTTAAAACTTTTATAGCCCCTGTGTCTCATATTTGTTTTTATACAGATGCTGCCGGTGCGATGCGAACATTAAGTCAGGTCCATAATCTGTGTCGTAAGATACGTGATCCTTAGCACACGGGGCATAAGTAAATACAGAATGAGCGTCGGATATCTCGTACTTCCTCAATCAATGACCCACTACCACTGTCTGATGTCATGCTCTGACCCTGTTTTTAAACTGCTATTCCTAAACGGTCTGATTTTTCAGCCGTTGTGTCTACAGTGGCCCAGTTTTATTGCCGTTGACTGTGCCTTAGTTTCCTTACTTTCTTGTTTCGTTTTCAGTCCTAAAATTGGTTTGCAGCGTTATCATACCTTCATTCCTATCTTCCACAAACCTTTTCATTTCACAGCACCTTGTTAATATTACGTATTGTGTGAAATAGTTAACGTACTGAAATCTTGGACTTCCACTACCAGTACCCTGGTATTTTTCTTTGTGTATTTTTCACTGTGAAACGACACTGACTGTACAGGTGTCCAATCAATCAGTCCCTCTCTTCCGTGGCGGCCTTCCACAATGATCTGTTTCTCCCATGTTACTGAAGACGTCTGCACTGGCTGCTCTAGCTGTCAATGAGGTCTTTAGCGCTCTCCTCCAACTCTATGCCTTCCACTTTGATTCTTGCCTCTAGACCGTAGAGAGCAACGATTAAAAAAATTACATATTGTTTCCGAATGTTTAAATTAATATTGTGCGATGTTTGTTTCTTCGTATTATTATTCTTATTATTGAATGCTGTTTCAGCTTGTGCTGCTTTGCGTTTAATCTCTTGGCCTGATCTAGTATCGCCCTTATTCTGCACCTAGATACTTAAAGCGTATTACTCATCTCACATTCTCTATATTTAGATTTACGTTTGCAGCTACTGGCAGTGACTTGTGTATCAAAGTTTCAGTTTTATTCTCATTTATTTTGATGTATGTTTACGAAATACTTAGTTCTTGCTTGCTATGACATGTATGTTCAGGGAATATATGAAAATTCTTAAATTTGCGGATGATGTATGCCGAACCTGAACATTGTCTTTAGAAGAATACAGAAGGTATGAATGAGGTTTTTACAGATAAGTATAATATGAAAATAAATCAGAAGAAGGCGGAAATCTTGATTTTTGCCAATAAGTGCAAACTATGGCCGGTTCATTTCTCAGAAAGTGTTACGTTAACCTGTCACAGATAGTTGCAAATAATCACATATACATTATAAGTCTGCTCATTGTAAAACACTGTCCATCTGTTCTATACCCTTCAATTTTATTCATTGCGCCTGTGGTATTTTGAGAGTAATGTCCGTGTGAAGATGTGACACTGCCCACCGATGTTAATAAGTAGACGAAGAGACGCAGGTAGGAAATAAAATGCGTGCGCTACATTCAACAAATTCAATGGAATATTTTCCACACTGTGATTGTCTAATCGCGTATTTCACAACAATTAAAGTTTTACTTCCCGCGGGCACATTTTTAAGCTGTTATTTCTGGTCAGTCATTATAAAATATTAACTTACTTGTACGAAACTGCAGCAAATTACCATCAAATTATCATTACCTTTTCTTTATTTTATTATCAGAAAATGGAATACAGTACATCACGTTTTAATTATCCATAGGTTTTGTATAATAGTTTCATTTTTTTCTTTTGCCTTCTACCCGTCTACGTCATTGCATTTAATTATTTCGTATTCATCAAAACTGTAAAACATTGTCCATGCATGCAGTGTCCATGCATGTCATTGTTATGGCTGTATGTATCACTGTCATGCTCCGTTAGTGTGTCAGTGAATTTAGAACGTTGGCAGTGCGATAATATGAACAGCCGGAGCAGTAATTCTGCATGTGACTGGAGAGGTGTGATAGGAGATATACTGTTTGTTTTTACTGAGTATTAAATATTTTAATAAAGATATTAGATGTCAATGTGAGACTCACGTGGTAATACTTGCTATAAATTATTGCTTATGAACATTCGTGTAGAGCAATGTTTTGAACACTGCTAAATGCCACCTGGCGGAGGGTGTTTTTAGTGTGGTTTTTCTGCCTTTCCAGTTGTGGATGGGTGTGGGAATTTTGGCTGCATATCCACGCCTCTGTTATCTTCTGCTAGTCTTATTTTATCTTTACTTATCCTACAGCCAGCGGTATGGAAGAGACTTACGAATGTTTGTACACTCTTTCCCCAACATCGAATCGTAGGATATTCCAAGATGGTTTTCGAGAAAGGTTTGGACTCTTGCCAAAAGTTTCCGGCAGCTGCAGCTCCTACCATTGATTCCATCGGCGGGAAAATAAGCCTATAACCATTCATGTTCCCTAAATTTGGATTCGTTTGGAATATTTTTTTGGTCCAGTCTGATACAAATCCTACGCACCTGAGAATTCTCTGGGTGCACAAATTTGCCGCTAAAAGCAAAACTGCTGTTTCACAGTATTCAGTCAACGAACAGAAGGGGGCCTGTTGCTTTGTGCATAACTGAGCCCATCTATCACAAAAACAGGACAAGTCGTGCACGAAAAGATGCGCTCGAATATTGTTAAAATGGAAAACAATGATTAATAGTGAGCTTCCGCGCGTTCAGCCGCGTTGTTGTTTCCATTTTCTGCTCAAGAAAACTAAATGGAAACAACTCGGCTGAAGACCCGGAAACACACTATAAATCAACCACTCCGAGAAAACCTGAGAGATCACGAGAAATAATGAACTTATGTGGAGCGAATTAGCAAAATACAGTACTTAGGTAAAATGAAAATATTCCTGGGTGGAAGTGAAAGTACGTTTTTAAGTAGGAAATGCACCCTTTAGGACAGTGCAGATATTCCTACATTTCTCCAGCAAGCAGATTCCGCGCTATTCTGGATGGACTAAGGAAGCAGTCTAAACTCACACGCCTCCACATGTGGGGATTGTTGAAATACAGAGGATGCCATATCTGGAGGATCGGGTATATTTTCCCACAACTAGTACTCCAAATCCATTAGTTTTCCTGTTGCCACATAACGGTGCCTTGGCGGCACGCTACACCTATTCTCATGTATTTCTTTCAGTCCGAATCAAAATGACGTGTGTAGTATTCCAAAGTTATTGCCTTAGTCCTTTATAAAGTAATGTTTTCTGGAACCCAGAATATCTGAACCACAGCGTTTAAATTTCGTCTCCTTTGGTACAGGACCATTGGATCTCAAACACTGCATTGGCGAGTGGTGCGTTCTGGAGTGGAGAAGCGAAGTCACAATGAAATCAGCAAGGTTCTTTTCTCAACGGTTCAAACATAAATACATACAGAAAATGCCACTTTCTGAATAAAAATTAAAAATTTCATAATAAACGACTTCAGCACCCAGTTTAGTGTCACAGAAAGACAGTCTCCATTAACATTTAACTTCACTGTAGTACTCGTAATACAAAAAGGCATCAGAATTGTAATCAAGGGGCACAAAATTTAAAAATGAAATTCCAATATTAGTTCAACACTGTGACATAGTTCTTTTAGAGTCCTATAAAAGAAACATTATTGCTCTCATACAATAGGAATCAATAGGAAGAGAAGTATTTAGAGAAAATTCTTTGCTAATAATCGTCAGCAAAATAAAATATTTTGTATTTACCTGTACTCTCAAGTCCAATATGAAGCTTTTCAACATGTAAAAGTGTTTAATTATCCGGGAACCTTCTTCAAACGCTCAAATAATCCAAGCGGCGTCCCGTCGACAGTGGGGGTCGTAAGAGACTGAGCTGAAGCTCTCATTGGAGAAGGATAGGAATGTCGTTTCCAAAGAATCCTTCCTGGATTGCCTTGATATCTCAGCACGGACATCGGTGAAGTCGATAATGATCGATGATATTATAAAACGCGACTCAAAATTATGCCGTGCTACAAAAATCACAAATACATCTGGATCGTTGGTCAGTATCTTTATTATGTGATAACAAAAGAAGAGCCAGCACTACTGGAATACACGAGGGAGTGCTGAACTGTAATGCCTCCGAATTTCGTATGTGAAAATTCTTAAAGCTTTGAAAATAAAACAAACATTATTAACAATTTAAATCTTTATTCTTCCTGTGTCCATATTTGCAGCCCTCTGCCGCTAGAGATCTCCGAATTGTAACTTCTAACATGCCGATGTGTGATGCGACATCTACAACAATCGAACGCCTTGGGTCCCTGCCATTGATCATCCTCCACAAAGTAACGACTTGGCTGAATGTGATATCGATCTCTTTACAAATCACTTTCGAGGACTTCATTTTGATAGTGATAGTGATAGTGCAAGCAGAGGTGACGTTGTGGTTCCATCAACAGATTCAGTGCCGGTTTCAACAAACTGATCTCTCGTTGGAAGGAACGTGTTCGTTGCTAGGATGACTACGCTGAGAAATAAATATGTAGACGTGAAGACTAAAGATGTATATTGTTAATAACGGTTGTTTTATTTAAAATGCTTAAAGAGATTTCATACAAAAATTCGGAGACATCACTTTTCAGCACGCCCTCGTATAACTTAGCCTGTTAAGTAAGATCGTGGTCGGGTTAATCAGTAGAAAAATTTCTTTGATAATAAACTAAAACATATACACACATCATATATGAACACAAGAAAAATGCAATTACAATTATCAAAACATCCACTCACCCGCAGAGTCGATCATTGCTTGGCATCTCCGAGGCATGCTGGAAACCAAGTTTTCCGCGTATTCACGTGGATGAGGCCTCCAAATGCGTCAAATTTGCATTGTCATCCGTTTTTCTCCGTGTACCTTCTTTTTCGCACCCAACATCTCTGATAAGTTTGTAACATCTTCTGTGCATTTAAATTGTCGGTAAAAAAATTGGAAATCTCAATAAAAAATTCAAAATACACTAATGCTTTATGGACATTGCATGAAGAAAACAGTTTCCCTATAGTGGTCTGTGAAAGAACTAAGGTGATACCTTTTACGATCTGTGTGTAATGTCGACCACTTTCTTAACGGACTGTACGTCTTGGAGGCTCATCACCGTAAGTAGCAAAACATCCCACATATGTTTCTATAGACTTTTACTAGCTTTGTTATCACAAGAAGGTGAATAAGATTTTAGTATTACTTAGCTCAAGAAGAATGGATTGATTCCCTCCCATAAGAATTGAGTGATGGACATTAATTCACAGAATCATACAACTTTATCAGTTTTAGTTTCTTATTTATTTATTAAAACTGCAAGATGTATAATTTATATTATGCATTGTTGTGTAGATAAAGCTGTACGGCCTCAGGTTAAGTAGTCTGAACAATGATGGCAGGGGGCTCGACATTAATTCATGTATTATTAGTTTGCCGTTAAAGAAGGTATTTAAATTGCAAAAGTACGTTTATTATATTTGCTACGAAGAATCAAATCAACTTGTAAGAAGATACCTTTGAAAAAAGAGTAATAAATCAACTATCACTTAACAGGACGAAATTAAGATCTTAAGAAACAAAAGTTTTTTTGCAAATTTTGAAGAAGAATTAGTTAACTGAGCACAATGCGAATATAACTGTACGTAGATAGCCGATAAAGACATTATCTGGCCAGCGCAAGTACGGCCTGTAGGGCCCCGGACTGAATGCTCTGTGAAATCCTCAAAATATAACGAAAAATACCTATATCTATTGAATTCTCTTGACACCTTCCTGAGAGACAATCTCCACTCCTTCCAAATTAAGAATGTAAGCGTATACCAGATGTGGCTTGAATTTAGAGAAAGAGTATCGTCAGCAAGTGAGTGGTGTATACCAAATAAATTTACTGAAAACCGAGCTGATCCATCATGGTACACAAAACAGGTCAGAATACTGTTGCAGAAACAATGGAAAAAGCATGCCAAATTTAAACGAATGTAAAATCCCTAAGATTGGCTATCTTCTACAGAAGTTCGAAATTTAGCACAAACTTGAATGCGAACAACTTATAATACCCTCCACAACGAAACTTTGTCTTGAAACCCGGCAGAAAATCCAAAGAGATTCTAGTAACATGTAAAGTATGCTAGCAGCAGCCTTCTCTGTGTGGCAGCAATGGAGATACTATCGATGACAGTGCTGCTAAGGCAGAGTTACTAAACACAGCCTACCAAAACTCCTTCACCACAGAAGACAAAGTAAATAATCCAGAATTCGAATCACGAAAAGTTGCCAACATGAATAATTTAGAAGTAGATATCCTCTGAGTAGTGAATCAAATCAGTTAATAAAAGCAAGTCTTCTAGTTCAGATAGTATACCAATAAAGGTTGGTTCAAATGGCTCTGAGCACTATGGGACTCAACTTCTGAGGTCATTAGTCCCTTAGAACTTAGAACTAGTTAAACCTGACTAATCTAAGGACATCACACACATCCATGCCCGAGGCAGGATTCGAACCTGCGACCGTAGCGGTCTCGCGGTTCCAGACTGCAGCGCCTCGAACCGCACGGCCACTTCGGCCGGCTATACCAATAAAGTTCCTCTCAGAGTATGCTGATGCAATACCTCCATACTTAACAATCATTCAAAAAAGCTCGCTGGACGAAAGATACGTACCCAAAGTTTGCAAAGTTGTACGGATCACACCGATATTCAAGAAAGGTGATACGAGTAATCCACTAAATTACAGGCCCATATCATTAATGTCGATATGCAGCAGGATTTTGGATCATATATTGTGTTCGAACATTATGTATTACCTCGAAGAGAACGATCTATTGACACATAGTCAACAAGGAATTAGGAAACATCGTTCTTGTGAATCACTAATAGTTCTTTACTGACACGAAGTGTTGCGAGCTCTCAGCAAGGATTTCAAATTTCCAAAAGGCTTTTGACACCGTATCGCACCAGCGGCCTGTAATCAAATTGCAGCCTTATGGAATATCGTCTCAGTTATTCGACTGGATTTGTGGTTTCCTGTCAGAGAGGCTACAGTTCGTAGTAGCTGACGGAAAGTCATCGAGTAAACAATAAGTAACTTCTGACGTTCCCCAAGGTAATGTTATAGGCACTCTTCCTTATGTATACAAAAGCCTTAGGAGAAAATCTGAGCAGCCGTCTTAGATGTTTGCAGCTGATGCTGTCGTTTATTGTCTAGTAAAGTTATTAGAAGATCAAAAACAATTGCAAAACGATTTAGATAAGATATCTGTATCGTGCAAAAATTGGCAATTGACCCTATTTAATGAAAAGTGTTAGGTCATCCACATGAATGCTAAAAGGAATCCGTTAAAATTCGGTTACATGATGAATTATTCAAATTTAAAGGCCGTAAATTCATCTAAATACCTAGGAATTAAAATTACGAACAACTTAAATTGGAAAGAACGCGTAGAGAATGTTGCGGGGAAGGCTAAGCAAAGGCTGCGTTTTACTGTCGGAACATTTAGAAGCTGCAGCAGATCTACTAGACTGCCTGCATTACGCTTGTGGGTCCCCTTTTGCAGTACTGCTGCGCTGTGTGGGATCCTTTACAGACGATATTAACAGAGTACATCGAGAAAGTTCAAAGAAGGGCAACTCTTTGTATTATCCAGAAATAGGGGAGAGAGTATCACTGAAATGATACAGGATTTGGGCTGGAAATCATGAAAACAAACGAGTTCTTGGTTGTGGTGTAATGTTCTCACGAAATTTCAGTCTCTAGCTTTCTCCTCAGAATACAAAAGCTTTGTTGACGCCGACCTATTTAGGGAGAAACTTTCACGATAATAATATAAGGGAAACCAGAGCTCGCAAGGAAATACATATGTGTCAATTTTTTTCGCGCTGTTCGAGATGGAAATAATGCAGAATTAGTGTGAAGGAGATTCGATGAACCCTTTACCAGGCACTTAAGTTTGGTTTGCAGAGTGTCCATATAGATGTAGATGTAAGGGAAACGCATCGCACAGTGAATCATTTCAAGACAATTGTGCAGATACTATTAGGTGTGTCAGCGTGTCCTTATTAAATATAGCGATAAAAACGCTCGCTAAGCCGACCAAAGCTCTCTCACTCCCAAGTTCAATAATACTGTGGTCGGCTAATAAACAATATTCTTTGTCTTCCTTTAAATACACACACTATAAAGCACCTTCATAATGTACAAAGGGACTTCAAAAAGTAAGTTATACATTATCATTACAGGGCAAGTGATCTTTATTGAAAGTTGCATTACACTTCGAAGTGACACGCATGCATACCACTATTTTTCAACATAGTCACCAAGTTTCAGTAAACAACTGTCGGAATGCTCTACCAGTCTTTCAGTTCCTGGACGATAGAAATCGTACCCTTTTGTCACGGAGCCATTCGGAAACTCCCTTGTGTAAACGTCCTTAACGTCGGAAAATCTCTTTCCCCAGATGTTCTTTCGTAGTTGTTGTGGTCTCCAGTCCTGAGACTGGTTTGATGCAGCTCTCCATGCTACTCTATCCTGTGCTAGCTTCTTCATCTTTCAGTATTTTCTGCAACCTATATCCTTCTGAATCTGCTTAGTGTATTCATCTCTTGGTCTCCCTCTACGATTTTTACCCTCAACGCTGCCCTCCAATACTAAATTGGTGATGCCTTGATGCCTCAGAACATGTCCTACCAACCGATCCCTTCTTTTAGTCAAGTTGTGCCACAAACTCCTCTTCTCCCCAATTCTACTGATGTTCTTTCAGCATGCGTAAAAAATGGAAATCGCATGCGCAAGATCTGGCCTTCCCTATCAGTAACACATTTCTCAAATTATTAGCACCATTTTACTATGGCTGGACGTGATATTCCATTTTTTCGGAGTACGTTTCCAGTTGCCGCGCCATTTCGATCGCACACCTGTAATCCGTACGGTCGCAGAGTTGGGCGTGTAGGCGGCCGGGAACATGTACTATCTTCTGACAATGCGCCACTCTCGTTGTGGTCTTAGCGTGGGATGACATACGTAACCTCCTTTCTGAAGGTCCGCCTCGGCAGCTATGCGGTCACTGCGGCAGAGTGCTAACCGAAGGTGCCTGGGTGCGATTCCCAGCCATTTCAGACATTTGTTTCCGCTGAGCGAGTGGGGTATGTGTTGCCTTTAAGTTCGTACCGTCATAACTGACATAGTTCTTATAGGAATGCGTGGTGTCTCACCTTTCGGACACGTCCAAATGGAAAGAAAAGAACAGACACCACGCAGAATTCTCAGCTGTAATACATTTCATGTAAATTGAAGGTGGAGGTGGGGAGAAAGGAAAGGAAAGGGAAGCGATTACTGACGCCAGCTGCATCGGGACATTACACGGTATCAGTGGCGACCAGTGAAAATGTGTACAGGACCGGGATTCGGACCCAGTATGTCCTGCAATGGATCCACCGCGTCAATCCTAAGGGCCCGGGTTCGATTCCCGGCTGGGTCGGAGATTTTCTCCGCTCAGGGACTGGGTGTTGTGTTGTCCTAATCATCATCATTTCATCCCCATCGACGCGCAGGTCGCCGAAGTGACGTCAAATCGAAAGACCTGCACCAGGCGAACGGTCTACCCGACGGGAGGCCCTAGCCACACGACATTTCCAATGCGGATACGCAAGTACGTCCGACCCCGTGCGGGACTCTCAGAGTAGCGAGCGTGGATGAAATGGACAGGGACTGCAGATAGGTAGCGCTCGGTGGGAAAGTGGTTCGGTGGTGAGGTCGGACAGTACGCGCAGTTACAATCCTGTGTAACAGATGGCGCAGTGGTTAAAACATTTGCCTCGTCAGCAGGAGGTCCCAGGTTCGATTCCCATTTTCACTTGTCGCCCCTGATTCCGTGTGATCCCTGATGCAGCAAACGTCAGTAATCCATTTCCTTTCCTTTCCTTTCCCCCAACCTCCACCTTCAATTTACATGTGACGTAGCACCGTTGAGATGGCGGTCTTGGCACAACCCGAAAGCCAATAAATTTAAAAATATGCTCTCTGACGCCCCTGCGTAGTTAATGTTCAGCTACATCGTCAAACTTGCTATATTGTTTTGTTTCGTTATTACTTGAAGTTGTTCTGTATTCGAAGAAAATAAAAATCTCTCACCTGTTAATCGAAAATGGTCCACGTATGATCCATTGATGGGAAAGTTACTACTTTTTCAGATTTTTCATTGATTTAAAAACATCTTTCAAGAATAAACAGGGTGGCCAAATACGAGGGCAGTTCAATAAGTAATGCAACACATTTTTTTTCTGAAACAGGGGTTGTTTTATTCAGCATTGAAATACTCCAGGTTATTCCCCAATCTTTTAGCTACACAACACTATTTTTCAACGTAATCTCCATTCAATGCTACGGCCTTACGCCACCTTGAAATGAGGGCCTGTATGCCTGCACGGTACCATTCCACTGGTCGATGTATGAGCCAACGTCGTACTGCATCAATAACTTCTTCATCATCCGCGTAGTGCCTCCCACGGATTGCGTCCTTCATTGGGCCAAACATATGGAAATCCGACGGTGCGAGATCGGGGCTGTAGGGTGCATGAGGAACAACAGTCCACTGAAGTTTTGTGAGCTCATCTCGGGTGCAAAGACTTGTGTGAGGTCTTGCGTTGTCATGAAGAAGGAGAAGTTCGTTCAGATTTTTGTGCCTACGAACACGCTGAAGTCGTTTCTTCAATTTCTGAAGAGTAGCACAATACACTTCAGAGTTGATCGTTTGACCATGGGGAAGGACATCGAACAGAATAACCCCTTCAGCGTCCCAGAAGACTGTAACCATGACTTTACCGGCTGAGGGTATGGCTTTAAACTTTTTCTTGGTAGGGGAGTGGGTGTGGCGCCACTCTATTGATTGCCGTTTTGTTTCAGGTTCGAAGTGATGAACCCATGTTTCATCGCCTGTAACAATCTTTGACAAGAAATTGTCACCCTCAGCCACATGACGAGCAAGCAATTCCGCACAGATGGTTCTCCTTTGCTCTTTATGGTGTTCGGTTAGACAACGAGGGACCCAGCGGGAACAAACCTTTGAATATCACAACTGGTGAACAATTGTGACAACACTACCAACAGAGATGTCAAGTTGAGCACTGAGTTGTTTGATGGTGATCCGTCGATCATCTCGAACGAGTGTGCCTTTGAATATCTGAGATGCCCTGGTTTTCCGCCAAAATAAACTCGATCACTGCCCGTTGTTTGCAACGCACATCTGTTACAGACGCCATTTTAACAGCTCCGTACAGCGCTGCCACCTGTCGGAAGTCAATGAAACTATACGAGACGAAGCGGGAATGTTTGAAAATGTTCCACAAGAAATTTCCGGTTTTTTCAACCAAAATTGGCCGAGAAAAAAAATGTGTTGCATTACTTATTGAACTGCCCTCGTATCTCACGAAATAAGCGTCCAACGAAAAAACTACATAGAACAAACATTGTCTAGTTTCTAGGGGGAAACCAGATGGCGCTATGGTTGGCCCGCTAGATGGCGCTGCCAATGGTCAAACGGACATCAACTGCGTTTTTTAAAATAGGAACCCCCATTTTTTATTACATATTCGTGTAGTACGTACAAAATATGAATGTTTTAGTTGGACCACTTTTTGCGCTTTGTGATAGATGGCGCTGTAATATTCACAAACATATGGCTCACAATTTTAGACGAACAGTTGGTAACAGGTAGGTTTTTTAAATTACAATACAGAACGTAGGTACGTTTGAACATTTTATTTCGGTTGTTCCAATGTGATACATGTACCTTTGTGAACTTATTTCTGAGAACGCATGCTGTTGTAGCGTGATTACCTGTAAATACCACAATAATGCAATAAAAGCTCAAAATGATGTCCATCAACCTCAGTGCATTTGGCAATACGTGTAACGACATTCCTCTCAACAGCGAGTAGTTCGCCTTCCGTAATGTTCGCACATGCATTGACAATGCGTTGACGCATATTGTCAGGCGTTGTGGGTGGATCACGATAGCAAATATCCTTCAACCTTCAACTTTCCCCACAGAAAGAAAGCCGGGGGCGTCAGATCCGGTGAACGTGTGGACGTTGGTATGGTGCTTCGACGACCAATCCACCTGTCATGAAAGATGCTCTTCAGTACCTCTTCAATCGCACGCGAGCTATGTGCCGTACATCCATCATGTTGGAAGTACATCGCCATTCTGTCATGCGGTGAAACATCGTTTAGTAACATCGATAGAACATTACGTAGGAAATCAGCATACATTGCACCATTTAGATTGCCATCGATAAAATGGGGGCCAATTATCCTTCCTCTCATAATGCCGCACCATGCATTAACCCGCCAAGGTCTCTGATGTTCCACTTGTTGCAGCCATCGTGGATTTTCCGTTGCCCAATAGTGCATATTATGCCGGTTTACGTTACCGCTGTTGGTGAATGACGCTTCGTCACTAAATAGAACGCGTGCAAAAAATTTCTCATCGTCCCGTAATTTCTCTTGTGCCCAGTGGCAGAACTGTACGCGACGTTCAAAGTCGTCGCCATGCAATTCCTGGAGCATAGAAATATGGTACGGGTGCAATCGATGTTGATGTAGCATTCTCAACACCGACGTTTTTGAGATTCCCGATTCTCGCGCAATTTGTCTGCTACTGATGTGCGGATTAGCCGCGACAGCAGATAAAACATCTGCGTGGGCATCATCATTTGTTGCAGGTCGTGGTTGACGTTTCACATGTGGCTGAAGGCTTCCTGTTTCCTTAAATAACGTAACTATCCGGCGAACGGTCCGGATTGTTGGATGATGTCGTCCAGGTTACCGAGCGGAATACATAGCACACGCCCGTTGGGCATTTTGATCACAACAGCCATACATCAACACGATATCGACCTTTTCCGCAATTGGTAAACGGTCCATTTTAACAGGGGTATTGTATCACGAAGCAAATGCCGTCCGCACTGGCGGAATGTACGTGATACCACGTACTTATCCGTTTGTGACTATTACAGTGCCGTCTATCACAAAGCGAAAAAAGTGGTCCAACTAAAACATTCATATTTCTTTACGTACTACACGAAAATGTAATAAAAAATGGGGGTTCCTATTTTAAAAAAAACGCAGTTGATATCCGTTTGACCTATGGCAGCGCCACCTAGCGGGCCAACCATACCGCCATCTGGTTTCTCCCTTCAAGCTAGACGAGTTTCGTTCTTTGTAGTTTTTTCGTTTGACGCTTATTTCGTGAGATATTTGGCCCTGTTACTATCAATGGACCACCCTGTAGAGAAATGAATTTGTGAAGTGGACATCCTCTAACTGAGGCTTACTTAATACAATGAAGCGATTTCTCGTTTCTCGAGAGCTCTCAGTACATAGTGCACAAAACAGAATAATACAGAAATCGCAAAAGATATGAAAACTGTAATTCATATAACGTTGCTTTTCTGTGTAGCAGTTATTTGAAAGTGCAGATGGGCTAGTGCGCTGTATCCATGCCCAACACCTATTTCCTGTTTGTTCTGGTGATACTCGAAGGCGTGTCGAATAGTAATGCCTCCGAATTTTTTATTCCGTTCTCAATATCTGTTGGGGTATACATGTCTGCGTATTACTCGGTCGACTTCCCATCTTGGCTGACTCAAGTCGCAACCCTCTGAGGCTAGAGGGCTCAGTACTGTAGAGTGTAACATGGCAGTGTGTAACGTAACTATATCGGTGCGTGACAAACAGTGTGCTCAGTGTGTTGGAATCGAGTTTCTAACCATAAAAACCGCCCACACGTACAACACCCTCTCCTGCAGCATGTCGATGCCAGACCACGCAAGAGCGACATTTGCAACAATCCAACACTTGTGGCTCACTGTCATCGATCACCCTCCTTACAGTCCCGACTTGGCCCCATTCGATTTTCATCTGTTTCCAAAACTTAGAAACTGCGTCGAGGACTTCACTTTGATAGTGATTAAGATGTGCAAGCACGGTTGAGATTGTGGCTCCGTCTACAAATTCAGACATTGCACGAATACAGTGACGGTTTCAACAAACTGGTATCTCAATGGGAGAAATGTGTTCGTCACCACAGTGACTATGCTGAGAAGTAAATATGTAGTCATGGAGAATAAAGATGTATAATGTTAATAAAGTTGATCTTATTTAATAAAAAATTTTGAGAGTTTTAGCATTAAAAACTCGGAAGCATTAGTTTTCAGAACGTCCTCGTATTTAAAAAAAACTATCATGAGAATTTCGGTTATAACGTTGTACACTGATCAGCCAGAACATAATGACCACCTATCTAACAGCCGGTATGTCCACCTTTAGCGCCGACCACTGTGGCCGAGCGGTTCTAGGCGCTTCAGTCTGGAACCGCGCGACCGCTACGGTCGCAGGTTCGAATCCTGCCTCGGGCATGGATGTGTGTGATGTCCTTAGGTTAGTTAGGTTTAAGTAGTTCTAAGTTCTAGGGGACTGATGACCTCAGATGTTAAGTCCCATAGTGCTCAGAGCCATTTTTTTTCCACCTTTAGCACGGATAACAGCGGCGACGCGTCGTGGCATGGAATGAATGAGGCCTTGGTTGGTAGCTGGAGGGAGATGCCACCACATCTGCACAACCAGGTCATCTAATTTCCGTAAATCCTGAGGAGGGAGACTCCACGTTCAGTCACATACCAGAAGTTTTCGATCGGGTTCATATCTGGCGATTTGGGGGGCCAGCACATCAATTGGAACTCGCCACTGTGTTCCTACTACTCCATCACATTCCTGGGATTCTGGCATGGCGTATTATCTTGTTGAAAAATGCCACTGCCGTCGGGAAACATGATCTTCATGAAGGGGTGAACGAGGTCTGCAATCTGTGTACGATACGCCTTGGTCGTCATGGTGCCTTGCACGAGCTCCATTGGACCCAATGATGCTCACGTGAGTGTTGCCCAGAGCATAATGGAGCCGCCGCCAGCTTGTGTACGTCCCGTAGTACATGTGTGAAGGAGCTTATCCTAAAGGCGACGGATTCGCGCACTCCTGTCGGCATGATGAAGAAGGTATCGGGATTCATCAGACCGTGCGACGCTCTGCCACTGCACCAACGTCCACTGCCGACGGTCACCTGCCCATATGAGTGGTAGTTGCCGCTGTCGCGGTGTTAACATTGGTACGGACATGGGTTGTCGCGTGAGTGGGCCCATCGTTAGGAGCGTCCAGCTGCACTGTGTGTTCAGGCACACTTGTACTCTGCCCAGCATTAAAGTCTGATGTTAGTTCCGCCACAGTTAGCCGCCTTTACTGCTTTACTAGTCCGCCAAGCCTACGATGTCTGACATCTGTAACGAGGGGTGGTTGTCCAATCCCACGACGTCTCAACTTGGTTTACCTTGATTTCGAAACATGTTGAAGTCACTCACCACAGCACTCCTCGAAAATTTCCGAAATGCTCGTCCCAAGCCTTCGGGCGAGACAGTTTGCCCTCGGTCAAACTTAGATAGCTCACGCGCCTTCCCCATTCTACACCCGGACAGCACGCTCACTGATACTAAATGCATCATGCGTGTGTTTGACTAGCAGTCATTCCTCGCCAGGTGAAATTACTATCGCCTGAACGGGTTTATATCGGCAGTAGGTCGGTGGTGATAATGGTCTGGCTGATCAGTGTATATCCTTGGCGAAAGTCTCTATGACTTGTTCTCTGTTTCCTTTCCCATGGATTATATGAATACTTGAATATTGCCTTTTATGCAGAGATTTATTTTTGGATAATTGTGCAAGTTTCACATTACCTTCCCCTGTTTTAATTAGTTATTACTCTCCCTTTACTGTCAAATGTAGTCCCATTTTATAGCTTTATCTATATCAGTTCGCTAAATTTGAGGAACACATTCATTGTGAGACTATTTTACCGGAACATCCGTTTCATTAGGTCGACTATAGAAAACCTTGAACAAATTTCCGGAAACTTAACGGTTTGAAAATATTTCATATTTTGCCATCCTGCACTCTCGTGTTTCCTCTGCTCTTCAGTCTCATGTGGTTTTGTTTCGTCCGGTACTTTAAAAATGACCGAGATTTCGCTGTAGATTTGCTATAGAATGCTAGCTTTTCTGTCATTTATCATGTCTTATGCCAATAGTTTTAGGTCTGAGGTTACTCGCTAAATTTTCTTGGTGTTCTTCTTCGTTTATATTTAAATCTCTGATTAATTTAGTGTCTAAACGTATTGTACGTTACTAACCTGTGAGCAGCCGGGTAGAATGAGGCCACGAGTCATACGAGCGGCTGTGCCCTCCTTGACACTATGGATCCTGCCAAAAAAAATTGAAACTATAAATGTAAAAAGGCAAGGAAGGTGGAGTGAAAACTGTTTTGTTCAGCACAAATCCTAAACTCCATCTAAGAGCTAAAATTCTGTAGTTTTATACGTCCTCATTCTTTTATTTGTATTACTGGAGGAACAACTGACATTTGACAGGCAAACAGAAAAACTTAAATACATTTTGGCTGTGGTACATGTGATGTAACGTGATTCAATCGAAAATGGCTCTGAATGGTAAAATAAGATATAGCCAAGTGTAAGCAGTATAAAATCAAGGTACATATATTATTATAGTACTACAATTCTTTGAATAACTGATAAAGCTGTTTAGGTATTCTGATACTCTTTCCAGTTATTTTCCTTTATACTTACATTTCTGTTTGATTTATAGCTTATATGTATTTTGAAAGTTCCTGGCAGATTAGAACTGCGTGCCGCACCGAGACTCGAACTCGGGACCTTTGCCTTTCGCGGGCAAGTGCTCTACCAACTGAGCTACCCAAGCACGACTCACGCCCCGTCCTCACAGCTTTACTTCTGCCAGTACCTCGTCTCCTACCTTCCAAACTTCACAGAAGCTCTCCTGCGAACCTTGCAGAACTAGCACCCCTGGAAGAAAGGATATTGCGGAGACATGGATTAGCCACAGCCTGGGGGATGTTTCTAGAATGAAATTTTCACTCTACAGCGGAGTGTGCGCTGGTATGAAACTTCCTAGCAGATTAAAACTGTGTGCCCGAGTTCGAGTCTTGGTCCGGCACACAGTTTTAATCTGCCAGGAAGTTTCATACCAGCGCACACTCCGCTGTAGAGTGAAAATTTCATTCCATATGTATTTTCTTTGTATGTTAGGTAAATTTGTTTAACATTTTCATTATGCCTCGTGTTAGTTTCCTGGGGCTTAGTAACATGTTCATTATTTTGTCATGTCACGAATTTCTTTTTCTAGACCATCGCACGTTTATGGTTTGGAAATTTGTGGTAAGGACTATGGAACCAAACTGATGAGGTCGTCGGTCCATAGGCTTACGCACTAATTAATCTAACTTAAACTACCTTATGCTAAGGACAACACACACACCTATGCCCGAGGGAGGACTCGAACCTCCGACGGGGGGAGCCGCGCGAACCGTGACAAGGCGCCCAGACCGGACGGCTACCCCGCGCGGCTATGATTTGAGTTTTATTGTAATTTATGTATATAATGGAATACTTCGAAACTTGGCCAACTCACATAGATAAGAATTTCATCGCAACGGGCTACACAGGGTTTAAAAAAAACTATTCCATATTTTGGAAGGTGGTGGTATGGACCAAAATGAGGCAAAAATGTTCAGTAAGCATAGGCTTTAAAATGCGTACCATAACTGCTGAGTGCACTTCTTCATCTTTGCTAGAGAGAAGCACATCTCTTCTAATGAATCTGTGCTCATAGCTCTTAAGGTATGCCTTTTAGAACTCAGGTTTACTGTACATATTTTTAACGGAGAAACTGATAAAACACTGATGAGCCAAAACATTATGATCGCTGCCCACGGCGATGTTGAATGCCTCTTGTAGGTGTTGCGGACACGTGACGCAGTAAGGAAAGAATGTGAGAGACGAATGGGCAGCCACTATAGCGAAGATACGGGCCCCAAATGTGGTAATCCCCTAGTATAAGCAGGTTCAGACAAAGGGAATATTGTTGTGGCGCTGCTGCTGGAAACGAGGATTTCTGAAACGGCGAAGCTGGTCGCCTGTTGGCGTACTACTGTCATGAGCACCTGTGGAAAGTGGTTGAAGGATGGTGGAATAACGCGTAGGCCGTGTGGTATTGGACGACCACGTCTCGTCACAAAACGTAGAGGTCGGACGATCCCCCTGTGTAATGCATCGTAGGCAGCAATTTGTGGCAGACCTGACTTCAGAGAACAATGCTGGCGCCGGCACAATTGATTCGGAGCACACCGTTCAAAGGCCATTGTTGAACGCGGAGCTCCACATCACACGACGCCTACGTGTTTCTGCGTAGACCCAAAGACACCGTCAGTTACGATTTCAGTGAACACAGCATCACTGAATTTCCGTGGAAGCTAGGCCGCCAAGTGCGAGTTTTATTTCAGTCGACGCCACATTGGGCCACTCGCTTGCAGGTGATGAGGATGAAACGATGATGCGGACAACACAACACCCAGTCCACGAGCGGAGAAAATCTCCAACCCGGCCGGAAATCAAACCCGGGCCAACTGCATGGGAGGCAAGCACGTAACTACTCAGCTAAGCAGGCGGAGTAAAGCTACAGTAAAGCTGCATGTCCTCGGGAAAAATTACGGCTGTAATTTCCCCGATTGGTAGGACATGTTCTGAGGCATCAAGAGATCACCAATTTTGTACTGGAGGGCAGCGTGGAGGGTAAAAATCGTAGAGGGAGACCAAGAATACCCTAAGCAGATTCAGATGGATGTAGGCTGCAGTAGGTACTGGGAGATGAAGAAGCTTGCACAGGATAGAGTAGCATGGAGAGCTGCATCAAACCATTCTCAGGAGTGAAGACCACAACAACAACAAGCAGGTGGACACCGCGCTGTAGGAGCAGGCCGATGAGAGGTTCAAAAATGGCTCTGAGCACTATGGTACTTAACATCTATGGTCATCAGTCCCCTAGAACTTAGAACTATTTAAACCTAACTAACCTAAAGAACCTGTGAGCGTAGCGGTCGCGCGGTTCCAGACTGAAGCGCCTAGAACTGCTCGGCCACACCGTCCGGCCTGATGGGAGGAAAATTGTGCTATGGGGTACATTGGTTGGGACCTATGGCAGGACTCAAAGGCATCATGACAGCATTGAACCACGTGAACATTATTGCGGGCTCCTGCATTACCGAGCGAGGCAGCGCAGTGGTTAGTACGCTGGACTCGCATTCGGCAGGACGACTGTTCAATCCCACTTCCGGCTTTCATGATTTAAGTATTCCGTGCTTTCCCTAAATCGTTTCAGGCAAATGCCGGGATGGGTCCTTTGAAGGGGAACGGGTGACTTCCTTCCCTAATCTGATGAGACCGATGACCTCGCTGTTTGGTCTCCTACCCCTATCCCCCCCCCCCCCCACCTGCATTTCATCATGGTTGACGTCTTCTCTCCCTGCGGAGGTTCGAGTCCTCCCTTGGGCATGGGTGTGTGTGTTTGCAAAAAAAAAAAAATGGTTCAAATGGCTCTGAGCACTATGGGACTTAACATCTATGGTCATCAGTCCCCTAGAACTTAGAACTACTTAAATCTAACTAACCTAAGGACATCACACAACACCCAGCCATTACGAGGCAGAGAAAATCCCTGACACCGCCGGGAATCGAACCCGGGAACCCGGGCGTGGGAAGCGAGAACGCTACCGCACGACCACGAGACGCGGGCATGTGTGTTTGCAGTTAGGATAATTTAGGTTAAGTAGTGTGTAAGCTTAGGGACTGATGACCTTCGGAGTTAAGTCCCGTAAGATTTCACACACATTTGAACATTTTTGAAGTCTTCTCTGATGCCGATGACTTCTTCCAGCAGGATAACTCTCCGCGACACAAGGCCAGAATCGTGCTGCAGTGGTTGAGGAGCATGATAGTTAACTCGCTTTGATGTCTTAGCCAGCAAATGACCCCGATCTGTAACCACCGGAACAAAATCGGACGCGAGCTGCATGCCCACCAACCACCGTCCCGTAATTTCCTGGAATTTAGTGACCTTTGAGTAGACATCTGGTGCCCCATACTTCTGGAAACCTATCAGCGCCCTGTAGAATCCACGTCAAGCAGAATCGCTGCTGCACTGTGTTTGAAAAGTTGACCAATACGTTGCTGAACAGGCGGTCATAATGTTTTGGCTCATTGATGTATAATAGAGCTTAAGCAACATGAGTGTTTAATGCAAGTACTTTATCCAATTTGGAATATTTTTGCTGCTTTGTCTTCACTTTATGTAATGTCAGCCTGTTAAGGTGTTAATTCTCTGTTTCGTTAGCACGCCGCTAAAAATAGATGTGAAGCTTGTACTAATTTTGTAATACCTTAATTAAAAACACTCATATTTCACAGCTTCTGACGATATTATTATATAAAAACGATCTACATTTCGCATATAAATTGCTTCGATGAAGTACACTCCTGGAAATTGAAATAAGAACACCGTGAATTCATTGTCCCAGGAAGGGGAAACTTTATTGACACATTCCTGGGGTCAGATACATCACATGATCACACTGACAGAACCACAGGCACATGGACACAGGCAACAGAGCATGCACAATGTCGGCACTAGTACAGTGTATATCCACCTTTCGCAGCAATGCAGGCTGCTATTCTCCCATGGAGACGATCGTAGAGATGCTGGATGTAGTCCTGTGGAACGGCTTGCCATGCCATTTCCACCTGGCGCCTCAGTTGGACCAGCGTTCGTGCTGGACGTGCAGACCGCGTGAGACGACGCTTCATCCAGTCCCAAACATGCTCAATGGGGGACAGATCCGGAGATCTTGCTGGCCAGGGTAGTTGACTTACACCTTCTAGAGCACGTTGGGTGGCACGGGATACATGCGGACGTGCATTGTCCTGTTGGAACAGCAAGTTCCCTTGCCGGTCTAGGAATGGTAGAACGATGGGTTCGATGACGGTTTGGATGTACCGTGTACTATTCAGTGTCCCCTCGACGATCACCAGTGGTGTACGGCCAGTGTAGGAGATCGCTCCCCACACCGTGATGCCGGGTGTTGGCCCTGTGTGCCTCGGTCGTATGCAGTCCTGATTGTGGCGCTCACCTGCACGGCGCCAAACACGCATACGACCATCATTGGCACCAAGGCAGAAGCGACTCTCATCGCTGAAGACGACACGTCTCCATTCGTCCCTCCATTCACGCCTGTCGCGACACCACTGGAGGCGGGCTGCACGATGTTGGGGCGTGAGCGGAAGACGGCCTAACGGTGTGCGGGACCGTAGCCCAGCTTCATGGAGACGGTTGCGAATGGTCCTCGCCGATACCCCAGGAGCAACAGTGTCCCTAATTTGCTGGGAAGTGGCGGTGCGGTCCCCTACGGCACTGCGTAGGATCCTACGGTCTTGGCGTGCATCCGTGCGTCGCTGCGGTCCGGTCCCAGGTCGACGGGCACGTGCACCTTCCGCCGACCACTGGCGACAACATCGATGTACTGTGGAGACCTCACGCCCCACGTGTTGAGCAATTCGGCGGTACGTCCACCCGGCCTCCCGCATGCCCACTATACGCCCTCGCTCAAAGTCCGTCAACTGCACATACGGTTCACGTCCACGCTGTCGCGGCATGCTACCAGTGTTAAAGACTGCGATGGAGCTCCGTATGCCACGGCAAACTGGCTGACACTGACGGCGGCGGTGCACAAATGCTGCGCAGCTAGCGCCATTCGACGGCCAACACCGCGGTTCCTGGTGTGTCCGCTGTGCCGTGCGTGTGATCATTGCTTGTACAGCCCTCTCGCAGTGTCCGGAGCAAGTATGGTGGGTCTGACACATCGGTGTCAATGTGTTCTTTTTTCCATTTCCAGGAGTGTAGATGGATATGTCAGACATCTTTCGGAACTGATAACAGAAGTACAAAAGCAGCCACACTTGGAGTCGAAAAGAAACGTCCCCCTAGAATCTACACCTGCGTCAGTACGCCACACAGTGCGTTGCGGATGGTGCAGAAAGTAAAAAACCCAAAGTTTCTTCACAATCCGAAGGTTGGATTGAACGCCACGGAGCTTCACTAGGCGCACTGGTATGCTCCTGCCTTCTTCGGACCTTTCAACTCATCCAGTCAGCTACAGGTGGATTTACAGTTTAACGTGGATGGACTCCAAACTACTGTGCAGCTTGACATATAGATAATTGTGAGAAGTGAAAGAAGCAATAAGTAACAGAAAAAAAACCGCCGACGGGCTGGGGATCGAAATCAAGACTTGTGGGATTGTAGTCTGGTGCTTACCCACTGAGCCGTACGAGTACTATTTTCTGTGTTCGTATTTATTTTGTGTATTTTGCTCGGAAAGAAAACATATGCAACCCTATAAGACAGTATTTATCTAATTTTACGGTAATGGCACGTAAAATGATGTCCATGGAGAGAAGTAAAAATTTTTTGCTCGCCTAGGGATGTGCGCACTCAGACCATGAGAGGAAGCTAATAAGTCTTTCCTGTAGCGTCTAACATTGGCGACATTCAGTTCCCTAAGACATTCGCCCTTGAATTTCTCCGAGCGAGCTGGTGCAGTGGTCAGCACTTTGCACCCACATGCGGGAGGACGACTGTTCAAAAAGGGCACTGCCGATTTCATTTTCTATCCTTTCGTAATCTGAGCTTGTGCTCCGTCTCTAATGACCGCGCTGTCGACGGGACGCTCAATTCTGATCTTCCTTCCTTTATTCCTTTCCTTGAATTGAATTCGTTAATGCTATTATTAAAAATGGTATGCTGTAGAACCACATTCAATAAACAGCCAAAGAAAGTTCTGTAAACGATGTAGATATGGATGAGCTAAACTCACTCGCAAATCTTTTAGCAGTCTCAGTCTAGGACCTAGTATTCCCGTGAGCAGTTTGTTGTATAAAGTTCAGTTTCAAGATGTTCAGGACGGATGCCCCTAGATGTATGACTCACGCCAGCGCTTTTCTGGTGACGGTGTAATCAATCAGCACTGCTCGTCTATTTACACACATGACGTTTTGAGGTTCATCTGACAGTCGTTGCACCAAGTGTCGATCACCTGGAAGCTCTCCTGCATTTCGTAGCAGTTTTATAATAATACGACCTCCCTGTGTGATACTGTACCTCGTGAACAATCTCGGAAAGATACCTGAAAGTCTCCTACAACACTTCACTGGTGTGCGGCCGAGTCTACGTTTGCTCCTGAGGGTGCTATAACTTCTGTTTTCGGTTTAAAAGCCGTAATCCTAATCACAAACTGATGTGATTGTTTCAGTGCTATTTACAAAAACGCAAACAAACTTTTACAGACGTAACGTAAGTGTGGTACCACAAAACAACGTCAGACGGAGACAGAGGTGTAATAATAGAAAGTTGCGAACAGTAATAATCGTCAGTACTGAGGCTCCTGATAAAGATTGGCGATCATTTACAGAAGCTAGAAATTTAGCGCGGACTTCAATGCCAGATGCTTACAACAATTCCCACAACGACGTTTTGTCTCGAAATCTGGCAGATAACCGAAAGAGATTCTGGTCACATGTAAAGTATGCTAGCAGCGCTACAATCAATGCCTTCTCTGCGTGATAGCAATGGAAATACTATCGATGACAGTGCTGCTAACGCTACGGTCGCAGGTTCGAATCCTGCCTCGGGCATGGATGTGTGTGATGTCTTTAGGTTAGTTAGGTTTAAGTAGTTCTAAATTCTAGGGGACTGATGACCTCAGCAGTTGAGTCCCATAGTGCTCAGAGCCATTTGAACCAAGTGCTGCTAAAGCAGAGTTACTAAACACAGTATACCAAAATTCCTTCACCATAGAAGACAAAGTTAATATTCCCGAATTCTAATCAAGAACAGTTGCCAACATGAGCAACGTAGAAGTGTCTGTAGATATCCTCGGAGTAATGAAGCAACTTAAATCGCTTAAGAAAAGGAAGTCTTCCGGTCCAGACTGTATACCAGTTAGGTTCCTTTCAGAGTGTGTTGATACGATAACTCCATATTTAACAATCATTTACAACCGTTCGCTCGACGAAAGATCCGTACCCAAAGACTAGAAAGTTGCACAAAAAAATGGTTCAAATGGCTCTGAGCACTATGGGACTTAACATCTATAGTCATCAGTCCCCTAGAACTTAGAACTACTTAAACCTAAGAAATCTAAGGGCATCACACAACACTCAGTCATCACGAGGCAGAGAAAATCCCTGACCCAGCCGGTAAACGAACCCGGGATACCGGGCGCGGGAAGCGAGAACGCTACCGCACGACCAGGAGCTGCGGACAAAGTTGCACAGATCACACCAATATTCAAGAAAGGTAGTAGGAGTAATCCACTAAATTTTAGGCCCATATCATTAATGTCGATATGCAGCAGGATTTTGGAATATATATATTGTGTTCGAACATTATGAATTACCTCGAAGAGAACGGTCTATTACCGAGCGAGGTAGCGCAGTGGTTAGACACTGGACTCGCATTCGGGAGGACGACGGTTCAATCCCGCGTCCGGCCATCCTGATTTAGGTTTTCCGTGATTTCCCTAAATCGCTCCAGGCAAATGCCGGGATGGTTCCTTTCAATGGGCACGGCCGACTTCCTTCCCCGTCCTTCCCTAATCTGATGAGACCGATGACCTCGCTGTCTGGTCCCCTTCCCCAAAACAACCCAAGAACGGTCTATTGACGCACAGTCAATACGGATTTAGAAAATTCGTTCTTGTGAAACAGAACTAGCTCTTTACTGACACGAAGTGTTGATTGCTGTTGACAAGATATTTCAAATTGATTCCGTATTTCTGGATTTCCAAAAGGCTTTTGACATTGTACCACACAAGCAGCTTGCAGTGAAATTGCGTGCTTATGGAATATCGTCTCAGTTATGTGACTGTATTCGTGATTTCCTGTAAGAGAGGTCACAGATCATAGGAACTGACGGAAAGTCATCGAGTAAAACGGAACTGATTTCTGGTGTTCCCTAAGGTAGTGTCATAGGCCCTTTACTGTTCTTTATCTGTATAAACGATTTGGAAGACAATCCGAGTAGTCATCTTAGGTTATTTGCAGATGTCGCTGTCGTTTATTGACTAGTTAAGTCATCAAAAAATCAAAACAAATAGTAAAAAGGTTTAGAAAAGATATCGGTATGGTGAGAAAATTCTCAATTGACCATAACTAACGAAAAGTGTGAGGTCATCCATATGAGTACTGTAAGGAATCCCTTAAACTGCGATTACACGATAAATCAGTCTAATCTAAAGGCCGTAAATTCAACTATAAACCTAAGAATAAAATTACGAACAACTCAAATTGGAATGTACACATAGAAAATGTGTGGGAAAGCCTAACGAGAGACTGCATTTTATTGGCAGGACACTTAGAAAATGCAGCAGATCTACCAAAGAGACTGCCTACACTACGCTTATCCGCCCTCTTTTAGAATACTGCTGCGCGATGTGTGACCCTTATCAGATAGAACTGGCGGATTACATCGAGAAAGTTCAAAGAATGGCAGCACATTTTGTATTGTAGCGAAATATGGAAGAGAATGTCATTGAAATGATGCAGGATTTGGGGTGGAATCATTAAAATAAAGGCGGTTTTCGTTTTGGCGGAATCTTCTCACGAAATTAAAATCACCAACTTTCCCTTCCGAATGCGAAAATATTTTGTTGAAGCCGACCTACATAAGCAACAACGATCACCATAATAAAATAAGGAAAATCAGAGCTCGCACGGAAAGATATAGGTGTTCGGTTTTTCCGTGCGCTATACGAGATAGGAATAACAGAGAATTGTGAAGGTGGTTCGATGAACCCTCTGCCAGCCACTTAAATGTGATTTACAGAGCATCCATGTAGATGTAGATGTAAAGGTGGTTCTGAAAATAAAAGCAAGTATTTTTGGTTCAACGGATTTAGTACTAAAACAAATTTTCTGAACAATAATCTGTCACTTTAATTTGCATATCCTTTTATTTTGAGTTCTTTGCTGCTGCAAAGTTTCGACTGTGTAACAAATCTCAATTGTCTGAAGTCTTATTGTTTCGTTTTCACCCGGACATTCGTTCAAAGATGCTACTGTTAATAAGGAAAACAGGAGACCGCATGTATACTTATCTTATATCTATTGTAACATATCACACGACCTAAAATAATAATAGCTACGAAAACTATTATGTTTATTTATAATGTTTCATCCTTTAATCCGGGTGTTCCTTCAGTGTTGCCGACCTAAGGAGGAAGATGGGAAGCTTTCCACAGACTAGTTTTGTGTTTGTTCAGCTAAACTGTGTGAAACTGAATTATCACAAAACTGTTATCACATTTCATTTCTATTATAACAACTTGTAATTACGACACCATCAACGTAAATACGACCTCTCTTCGAACCGTACACATAGAATAAACAAAAGCGAAACCTTCTTTCCCTTCCTGCCGTTCATTCGTGTATTGTGTCACTGTCGTAGGTGAACAGAGATGTCTTTAATATTGTTTTTACGACACGTAGAGCTGTTTAGGAAATACGTGGTCTCGAGTTAAGTGCGGTAATGTAGTAAAATATTTCATTATAACATATTATCCCTTATTGTACGCCTACAACGTTTTAATTGTGCTTGTACTTAATTTTGTACTAGGCCACCCTATTATATAAGCAACGCTAGTAAGTATCCCAAGCACGTTCGTTTGAGCATTTACCCTATGCAAGTTCTCTATTATTTTGATTTAATTTTTAAATTATTATTCTGTCGACTAAACAGCTAACGACTGCTTTACATTTGTATTTTAACGATGTTACGTTTGGTTTGTACTCCAGGCACTTGAAGATGGCTACACATCCGCAACCGAGCAACAGTGAAGCATACAAAACTAAGAGGTATTCTAATGAAAGTAACGATAGCCACTGGGGCAGGTTACTGTCTTCAGGAAACTAAGTGTCCACGACTCGTTTCTCTAGTGTAGTAAGACAAATGGAAACAGTTGCTTGTTTGTGATGAGAGGATTACATAGACGGCTGATACAAACCATACCGAGCGGTTGACAGATCTACACCAAACTCTGCGCTATTACAGTGACAGCAGGTCCTTGAAGAGTGAGGAATCGTCGGGGTTCGAGTGCGATCCTTGTGCATGACTGCGAACTTTATCCACCTCCCAGGTATTTTAGTGGACGCTGAACAGACAATGTTTTGATAATGGTATCATGTTGATAGAGAGCTTGGTTGCCTCGTTAATATAAAAGCAAAATTACATTCAAAGCGTAACAGCATCACTTCTATTGCAGTAAAAGCGTCGGAAGAGCTGCGTGCTCAACCGTGTGGTACATCAAGGCAGACAGAAGTCACTCTCTGCGACCGTTCCCAACAGAAGTGCAGGCAGATTGCGAGGAGCAGTCATCGGATTTAGTTCGCAAGGAGACCACAAAGGGACCGGATTTTAGTAATTTTTTATATTTGTGGCATGTGAAGATCATAACCAAATATTCCCCCAGAGAAATTCCCTGCAACTCTCAAACATTCTCGAGAAAATCTAGCTTGACGTTTTCTGAACGTCTTTCAATCAGTAAAGAGGAGACGATTTTTCGTTGAACCACGTGGCTCTGTGATAGAATGGTCGCCTTTCCTTGGGTGTGCCGGGTTCTATTTCCAGGCGATGCGAATTTTTAAACGATGGTTCATGTTCTACGACAATTTTCGTGAAGCGTAAAATATATCAAGATGAAAAATAATTGAGTTGTAATTTTTTATTTTTCACAACCATTATTAAGAACGTTTTGAAAATGATCGGTAATTAAGAATCTATATTTGCAATTATATCTGAAATTTCGTGTGCAAATTGTTATTAGAAATAAAAAAAACTTGCATTTTTCTTATAATATGATAGATATGTGTTAGTTAGCACATATTCGATAAATTCACTTAGGTATTCGAACTGAGCGAAAAAAAGACCAAATCGAGACTCGAATCAGCAGTTCAGCTACTACCAGTCTGGAGAACTACCGATGTTTTCGTATTTGTGTAGTCTACGCTTCACAGAAATTCTCGTGGAACACGCACCTTCCTCTAAAAATTTGCATCGGGTGGTGGGGGGAAGCGAACCCGTGCCACCCACAGTGCAGGCAATAATTCTACCACAGAGCCACGTCACCCATCGAAAACGCGTTTCAGCTTCAGCGAATTAAAGATACTCGGAAAACTTTAAAATCGATTTTCTCGACAATTTTCGAGAGTTGTATCGAATATTTCGGTGAACTGATGTTTGAATTCTGAACTTCACATCCCATAAATACAAAAAAATTACATAAATACGATTACCGTGTGGTCTCCTTGAAAGATGATTTTCTAGTTTAAGAAATTCCGGAAGTGCGAGAGAAAACAGTCGTATCAGCTGTGTGTTGATGTGACTCCCCTTTTTGTTTTACCGATACGAGGCAGCTGCATTTTTTCCTTGTTGTATATCCTTATTCGATTCCTATTTCAAGACTCGTAATCTGTAATGAGAATTTCGGAGAACTGTTTGTAAGGGTCATCCGTAAATATTTGAGAAGATGGTAAGGAAAAACTGTAGGCAGAAACCTGTACCTGCTTGGCTCGTCAGTTTAAAACGCTCCCTCCGTCGTCATCGCCAGGGCCCGATGTATTTTGACCAGGAAAAGCCAGTTACAAGAAACTTCTTCACTGCAGAAAGTAATCACGGAGGCATCCTTCCATCACCTTTTAAAATGGAGAAATGGAACCTAAAAAGACCCACAACTTTTATTAGAAGTTCATTGAAGTCTGAAAGAATGTTTAGGTACATAGCGATGAGTGACTTCCTGGGAGATAAAACTGTATGTGGCACTACAGTTAGCTATGAGTCTTTGCGTTTCGCGCTTTCTACATCTAAAACTATATTCACTCCTCCCCCCCACCTCCTGTACCAATTGCCAATAGTCTGCGGTAACAACGATTATTGGTAAGCTTCCGCGTGGGTCTAAATCTCTGTAATTTCACCTTCGTCGTCTCTTCCAGAGATATATGCAGTTAGAGGCAATTATTGGTTTACTTTTCTAGAAACGTACACCCTAGTGACTGAAACAGTAAACACACCGTGGTGTACAATGCCTCTGCTGAAACGTCTGTCAATGGAGTTGGATGAGCATCTGCGAGACCCTTTCATGCTTACTAAGCGGACCTGTGACGAAACGCGCTGGTCTTCTTTAGGCATTCTCTGTTTCCTCTATCAATCCTATCCGGTAGAGACAAGTAATATTCAAGTATTGGTCGAGCGAGAGTTTTGTAAGCTACCTTCTTCGCGTACTGACTAAATTTTCCGAGAGGTCTTCCAGTGTATTCCAGTCTTGCATCTGCATTACATCCAGTTAGTTTTATGTGGCCATTACACTTTAAACTGTTCCTTAAGATTACTCCCAGATATTTAATAAATGTGTCTGCTTCAAGTGATTGTTCCTCAGTCGTGTAACCTTACAATAATGAGTGTCTGATTGCAAAACAGTCACTCAAAGCAGTGATACCCATTACATTTCATTACTAGACATCGGAGTGATCAGTTCTGCGAAAGTTTTATCGGCAAAAATCAATAATTATGATTCGCGTTCCGGTCCAGCAATTCGTTTAATATGTGTAATCTGGAAACAAGCCATGGACTGTCGTGACGCGGCTTCTCATTTCCCAGGAATATTGTCCCGGAAAGAAATGCGAGAGATTATATGGGAGGATCGAATAGCAGGAGAGAGGTGTCGGGCTGTAAGGCGTTCTGACGTAGCTGAGCTAGTGAGACGACAAATAAAGATCCAGGACGGAGTTCTGGCCCCCACCATATAGAGAATTCTATCGAGCGAAGCTTTTGGGTCTCAATTCGTAATAACTTAATTTTTCACCAGCAGTAAAATTAAGAGTTAACACTGATTATGTGGTCAAAGGTAGTCACCGTTAGATTCTGAATGGGAAAATGCTTAGAGCGCGGTAAAACTAGTATCATCGTCATTGGCCATTCACATTCACTTCCGGATAAAGGCTAGAAGAGTTCTTAACACATTACGACAACCAACCCCAAGAATCCTTGCTCTTTCTTCATATATTTGAGATGACCTATCTATATTCCATTACAGCTGCCAGGTCAGCATGCCAGACAGCTAACCGAAAGGACCGCAGGTTCGTTTCCCGGTCAGATCGGAGATTTTCTCCGTTCGAAGAGTGGGTGTAGAGTTGTCTTCATTTTCTTATAGTCGTAACTGACACGAAACTTGCCTGCGTGGTGTCACATAAGTCTAAGCCTTTGTAAGATAGTACTCGGGTACTGCTTGACCCTAACGAATGTCTTTAATTTTCGGAGCACACTGTCGTATCGCCTTTCCACTGTTGAGATGGTTTTATGGGCACATCGCGAAAGCTAATAAAATTTTTAAAAAATACAGTCCATTATGTCATGTCTTAGTCATTTTCGTATACTGAACTCCATCAGGGAACGTCTTTGTTTCGTATGCTATCCGTTCGCACGGTTACGCTACACGTCTTGCGCATTTGTATCTCAGTTTCATTACAGTTATAAACGTTGACCAGTATCAATTACAATGCATTACTTGAAATTGTAAGGGTAGCAGTGACAAGATGAAGGTCATCTTCAACTTGTACAGGATCGGACTACGGTTGCAAGCGTCGAAGGACATGGAAGGGAATGGTAGTTTAGAAGGAAGTGGGACAATGTTATTCAATCTGTAGAGTCAGCATCAGTAAAGGAAATCAAGGTTAAATTCGAAAAGGTAGGCAGAAGAAATAGAAACTCCGAAGTTTGGTGATGATACTGTAATTCCATCGGAGAGAGCAAACGTCATGGAGAAGAGATGAATGGACTGGATAGTAACTTTAAAATGAGTTGTAAGATGAACATCAACAAAAGTAAAATATGGGTACTGGAATGTAGTCGAATTAGATCGGATGATGTTAAGGGAATTACGTTCGGCAATAAGACCCTAAACGCAGTAGATGCGTTTTGCTATTTTGCTATATGGTGGCCAAAATAGGAAGCATGTAAAATGCGGACTTGCCACAGAAAAAAATAATTTCTACAAACGAAGAATCTGTTAACATCTAATATAAACTTAAGTGTTAGGAAGGCTTTTCTGTGCGTGTTTATCTGGATCACAGCTTTGTACGGAAGTGAAAAGTGAACGATAAGCATTTCAGACAGAGCAGTTCTTACTATTGCAATTGTATTCTCACCGATATACCGGTATACCAAAACTAGTAACACACAATGATTTTCCATCCCGCTTATCGCATTACTGAAGCTTAGTTATGAACTTTATGTTTATGCTAACAAAAGCACTCCAGGCTGCTTTTGCTCTTCTGTTTCTGTCTCCAACTGCTATAAAAATAAAAGATCATCAGTTGCTCCTGTAATTTCTTTGTTAATTTCCACACATTACTTTTGGCTGTGACTATTATAAACGGTTTTAGCTTTGCCAGAATTGATTTTCAGATCTACTTTCAAATTTGTTGTATTAAATTCTCCATTCGTTGTTGTTCATCTACAGTACAGCGTTATCACATGATTTAGATACTTTCGATTAACACATATTCCTTCTTTAAGGATCTGACAAATTATCGTAGGATAGCTGAGCATAGTTTTGGCGATCTACTTCCCTGACTACTCTTTCAAGTCTAAATTTCCTATAATCATAATCGTATATTATTTGTTGTAAGATGTCGAAAGTGACTGTAAAGCGCTGATTTACGTGAATTTTATGTCTCTTATTTTCAGCATGTGGCTAAAACAGTCTTTATGTGTAAAAAGACATTCTCTGAATTGGAGAGAGATGAGCAAACTCTTACTTTGGCATACTTTCTGCCTGTTTAGAACTGGACATCTATATAAAACTCACATTCACTTTATTTTACAGGTAAACAACATGTTATGATTGAGAACATGCTCTGTATTGTTATTTTTCGTATTGGTAACGTAGGGAATGCCTTGTTCCAACCTAACACAGTCACTACTTAGGATTTACAGTTCTGTAGAAGGTAGATTAATTTAAAGTTAATTGACTGCTTGTATGAATGTAGACGAAGCGACTTTAGTCTTCCCTTTACACAATAAGACTTTAACAAAATCTGTTTTCACAATCTATTTTTTTCCGTAGGAAAGAAAACAAAGGAAACCCATGGAGTGTTATCGTAAAGTTTGCAGTGTGGAACATAACTGTCGACCGTCACCGTCAACGTCGGTATGGAGAAAATATTTAAGGTGTCGAAGTTGAATGACTGTAGGAAGATACAATATGACTTAGACAAAATTTCTAGCTGGTGTGATGAATGGCAGCTAGCTCTGAATGTGGGAAAATGTAAGTTAATGCGGATTAGTAGGAAAAGTATACCTGTAATGTTCGGATACAGCATTAACAGTGTACAGTTTGACACGTCCTTTCAGTATCTGGGCGTAGTGCTGCAAAGCAATATGAACAGGGAGGAGCATGTGAGGTCTGCGGTAACGAAGGCGAATGGCCGACATCATCTGTAAAGGAGACCGCATATAGGACGCTGGTGCGACCTATTCTTGAACGCTGCTCGAGTGTTTGGGATCCGCACCAGGTCGGATTGAAGGAGGACACTGAAGCAATTCAGAGACGGGCTGTTAGATTTGTTACCGGTAGGTTCGAACAACACTTAAGTGTCACAGAGATGCTCCGGGAACTCAAATGAGAATCCCTGGAGGCAAAGCGACGTTCTTTTCGAAGAACACTATTGAGAAAATTTAGAAAACCGGCATTTGAAGCTGACTGCCGAATGATTCTATTGCCGCCATAGCACATTTTGCATAAGTACCACTAAGATGAGATACGAGAAAATAGGACTCATATGGAGGCATATAGACAGTAGCTTTTCTCTCTCTCTATTTGCACGTGGAACAGGAAATGAAATAACTAGGAGTACTAGCGTACGGTGGCTTGCGGAGTATCTATGTAGATGTAGATGTATTGGATAATTTTAAGAATGTGTAAAACCTCAGTGTTGTATATCTTCAGCCTTGAGAAACTTGCAGCCAGACAGATAGAGATATAAGAACTTACAGCATACTGCAGGTGAAAAATATGTCCGCAGGGGCATTTTTCCGTGCATTGGCTATCGCCTGTATTTGTCACACATGCAGCACGGTATGCAACTAGCAAGCCAACATATAAATTGGAACAAATGAAAAATTTCAGTACCTTTCACGTGTATTAGTGCACTATAACTTTATTACGAATATGTACCTCGTTTGTATGAAATTGTCATGCTAACGCTAATTTTCTTTGTGCGATGGTTTTGAAAATGGACACAGGTGTCCGAAACTAGTCACCATCAAGAAATAGAAAATATATATCTTTCTAAGCAACTTATGACGGAGCTACTATTATTTATTTCAGATACAGATCTGCTAAAAACAATCAGGTATAAAATATTTAGGCATTAACGAAAGAGTGAACGGAAACACACGAGAAGCTGTTTAGAAGTTCAGAAAACATTGAAAATTCATTGTTTTCGTCGTCTTCTATCTGTTTTTAGCCCAAAAATAAAAATTATAAATTAAGAAAACTTAAAAAACAAAAATGGTAGGAATCAAATATAAATGGCGCCCATTTAATTTTCGAACTCCATGCAATACGAAACAAAAACAATTTATGTTGGAATCAACGTATTTGTTGGTTTGGTATTTCTGATGTTTTATGACGTGTTGGTGAGTTTTTTTCCTCTCAAACATTTTTGAGCGTTCTCGCTCGTACAGACCCATCCTATTAGTCCACTTGTCCTTTTCATTGTATGTACGGTTTGAGCTCAAGTTCCGGGTAAAACTTAACAAATTTGTTACCTGATTTGTTCGCAGTCTTGAGGAAACATTATTATAAAATATTCAGATACTCTTCTATTATATTAGTACTACCGACTAATTTCAACTCTTCAGCATCAACCGAAAAACAAGAATCCCATCACACAAAAATTACCTCCTGTACGCATTGCAGTAGTGAAAATGTCACCATTATTTACATAGCCTACGAGCCGGGGAAGAAACTGACTTTTATTGCTTTCATCTGGAGAGATGACAACTTTCAAACACTCTGCATCCTTTATCATGTAGCTTTCGGTGAATTCAGTCCTTTGTTTTATTTCCTCCTGGCTGATCAACGGTGTTCTCTTGGTTACTCTTCCGTCGTAGCTTTCGTGATGAAGTGGTTTCTGGGTGGACTTCGTTGTAGTAATTCCGCCGCGCTCAAGCGGACATTTCCTTTTCCCTTCCGTATGTCGAGTCATCTTTCTCTGTCATCCTAGAGGCGTGGTAGGCTTTCCTGTCATAAACACTCTAAACTATTCTCATTCTGGTAACGGTGGACGATATCGCCGGCTGTACGCCGCGGTATATTTGGCAAACATAAAATTTCTCTTTTCAGCCTTCTGAGGAAGCGGCGATAACTATCAAGGGACAGTTGAAGGAAGAACTTCGTCAAGAGTGGAATAATATTAGCTCGCATATTATAAAACTAATTTGCATTCCATGTCAGAGGCATCAGAATAAATTATTGGAGGAAGATATAATATTAACAAGTTTCGTTATAGATTTTTAGAAATATAGGGTGCAGTCAAATGGAAACGAGACAGACGGAAAAAAGGAAGTAAACTGCGTATTATTTCAAAGGAAATCTCAATAACGGTCAGTAAATTTATCCAGTATAAGAGAAGAAGATCAGTATCTTCATGGAAAAAATGTTTGCGGCTGTATCCGGAAGCATGGTTGTACTTATTCGTGCACCTCTTCGTCCGAAGCAATTCGACGACCACGAATGTCTTTCTTAAGGGCTCCAAAAATATGAAAGTCACACGGGGAGGGATCGGGACTGAGTGAAGTATGTGTAAAGGCTTCCCAGCGAAACAACCTTGGCAACATGTAGGCGGGCTCACATGTTTCGATTACCCCGCAGACGTTTCGCTGGGAAGCCCCGGATTTTTAACAATAAAAACACCTCTCTTGTAACGTCTGGAGTTGAGTTCTATCGTTCAGTAAACGAACCAGCGATGAAACGTGCCGCTCTTCTTTGGACTTTCTGCTCTACTTAGCCTTGCCTGGTAAGAATCCTGTAGTAATGAGTAACAACCCGAGAATCGAACGATCAAGATTTTGTGAGCTACTCCTTTTGTGGGGAACTACAGTCTGACTCTCTACCGTTGGTGCGAGGCATGATAATGAAGAGGTGTGTGTGAGAATTCGTTGTGTGGTATCAGAGCAATGAAATGGGTCAACGTGGAAACGTGACAGAAAGGCACCGTATTTGGACGTAGCCATTGTCGAATTTTGAATGAAATTACCCGACTTGTTAGTGTTTCAAACTGGACTGTCCGTCATGTCTACAGGCCCTGGTGCACGAATTGCAGCCATTTAACGTGCAGTAACAACAGTGCTCGTAAAAACATCCTGACGTATAGGAACCCTAGGCGAGTGTTACGCCTTACGAATGATAGTCTCAACCAGTTTTCGTGCGAACACTGCGAAAGGGACTGCATGCAATGGTCACTTCGAGTCGAATGCCTCACAAAAAGCCTTTATTTCCTGCAGTATATAAAGCTGCAAGTCTTTAACGGGCCAAATAGTACACATGAATGATGTGGTCCAAGAAGTCGCGTTGTGCCTCTTTCCAAATGCTGCAAGGCGTCGATTGCAGCGAGGATCCAGCGAGGCGTCTTAACTGCAGTGTGTGGAGTGTGTAGTTTTGTGAGGTTTTGGAGATGTTCCCGGTACCATGACTTAAACCCACTCATTCACGTTACCTTGACCACGAACCAGGATGTTATTTCTACTTTCTCAGCGACAGGGGGTTGCCACAACTTCTTGGTTCAAATAGTTCAAATGGCTCTGAGCACTATGGGACTTAACATCTGTGATCATCAGTCCCCTAGAACTTAGAACTACTTAAACCTAACTAACCTAAGGACATCACATACATCCATGCCCGAGGCAGGATTCGAAGCTGCAACCGTAGCGGTCACGCGGTTCCACACTGAAGCGCCTAGAACCGCACGGCCACACCGGCCGGCTTGCCACAACTTCTTCTTTGACCTACTTGAAGAATGTACTGTGGACACTGTCCTCCTCTAAAATGAAAACAGCTGTGGTCACAGGGTTACCGTATCACAACTCTACTAGCCCGCTAAATTACTCCATCTGAATCCCACACCAAATGTCTGCGTTTGTTTGCAATAGCGGCTGAAACGTAGCAATCAGCATCTTCCCAATATGGTTTCCGTTCGGGATCTAAACATCAATGAGTTTCTTCAGCTGAATATGGCACACCAGAAGAAACATTTGGACTCTTTTTCTAGGAGTGACTTTTTTTAGTGCAGTTAATTACGTATGTATTTCCACTTACGGTCTCTGCGGACAGATAATTAATGGCTTCTTGCGGTTGGTGCTGTTTCCAGAGATTTATCATTTATTTGCCTGAAATATGTTACATTTCAGTATTTTAAAGGTCTCCTCAGTCTTTGAACTAAGCGGCGATATCCTGCACCTCTTGACGAGTGACAGTTGCAACTGCTACCAGTGATTGCTCGGCTATGGTCTACTGTGACAACGTCGAGTTTTTGCACCATTCTCTCGCCCGTTAACACTCAAAGTGCTGTAACCGCATAGCTATTGACAATTGGACAGCGACTGCTTACTGTAGCTGCTCCTCAAATATTTGCGCTACCTCCTGAAAGCCAGCTTGTACTGGCTCGAGTAATACGACCTGGCTCAACACCGCGTAACTAGGGACACAAACCAACGGCTCCAGCTGCTCGTAGCACTAGCACCCTCTGCAACAGATACAGACGGTATACGCGGACACGCTAGAATTACGGTCTGGACCACTCGAGTAGCCGGAAAGCTGCGATGTGCATGTCACTAGTCTAACGACACGTTATTTTCTTATCACGATAGGTCTAGTAACTACGCCGAAGCACAACAGATGGAAATCGGCAGCTGAGTTCCAGCAACGCATTGAGTTAAGTAGAGATGATCATTACTCAGGAAAAACACGCGGCTTCAGCATTATTAAAAACGAGAAAATAGGAGTTAAGTAAAATTTATGGACGAAGGGATTAGAACCTACAATTGTTCTGGAAAGGAATTGGATCCACGTAATACAGTTGTGAGAAAATGCTTGACTCGGGAAACGACCTAATGGCACTATGTATCATATTGTCCCAATTAACGTAACCATTACATTTTCATTTAAGTTTACGGATATCGAACTAAAACTTCCGATAAATGATTATACGAGAATGAGCGACTACTTTTATGTGTGAGTAACGCGAGCAATCTTTTATCAGTCGAAATCCTTAAGTAAAAATGTTTTATAAGTGAAAAAGTGCCGTTTTTCAATGGTAACACTAGTCTGAAAACTAATATGTGATTCTACCTCAACGTTTTACGCTGATTCCAAATCTGTTTTCAGTTTTTCCCATCACGTGCAGTTCCGCCGCTATTTGACTTCAAAGATATATTGCTGCGCCAGTAGTTTATGCGTATTGTTGGAGGGAAATTCCTCAGTACGACCCTGTATACCTTTAGGTTGTTACACCTGTTGATGCTAGTTATTGTTGTGTGTCCCTAAAAGTATTGCTTGTCTCTCAGGCTTGGATTACCAGTGCTATATTGTGATTAATCTGCATATTTAAGACAGTATTAATAAAACACTTCGCCTATTGTTGATAGTTACTACTACGTCAACACGCAAGTGTGTGAAGATCCTAAATATTTTCTGTTACATTTTTGGGAACTACACTGTGGCTAGAGATACTTTGTGTAAGAAGCTTACTATGTTTACTTTAAAATGAAACTTGGTGAGCGGCACAAGGGATGGGCGCCAGAGACAGTTTGCCGCTATTGTTCGGAAAGATTCGCAAAAAAGCCTTGCTTTTCATGCGAATGCGACACTCGGGTAAGGCGAAGTCATTGTAATTTGAGAGTTTGGTCAGAGAGGAGAAATTTTGTGTCTGTAACTAAAGTGTCCTGCACGAACCGCTTGTAGAAAAAAAAAAAAAAGAGAGAGAGAGAGTCTTGTTTCCACCTCTTCAAATAAAATTGGGCTTTATGAAGTAAGCCGTAAACACTCTACCATAGAATGACCCTGCATCAAGTACCTTTCCAAGAGATTTCCTTTCACCATACGAGACAAATTCAAAGCTGGAATTCTTTTTTAGTCCTCAAACAAAGAAACTGGAGAAGGATGAAGATTCTGAGAAGACAATGAAGAAAGGAGAAGAAGGTGCATAACCGCCTTCCGATCAGTTACTGAGACCTTCCTATGGAATAACAAAGATCCCAATTAAAAGGCTATTGTTGAAAAACGTTGCAAAATTTCAAGAAGATAGGTTGTTAAATGAGTGTAAAATTCCACTTTGTACTCTCGCATATCGACTACTTTCCGGAAATTTGGGACATTATATCGAAGAGCAGAGTGAACGTTTTCACTGAAATATTTAGTGGAGGCACCAGTGGCACTGGACAGCAGCTGTGTTGGCCGACTACTGCTCGATGTTGTAAAGGGACAGTCATCACATATAAGGATCTGCAAGGAAGTCAAAGAAGAGAAATTAAATTTTATAGAACACTGCTGACTTCTTGTTTCTATACATGGTAGTCAAGAAACAAATTAGGGGAGTTCTGAGAAGTGTTTTTTAAATGTATTTTATTTTCAAATGTGCTTTGATTAAAAGCTCACCTTGTGTGAAATGGTGTTAGAATATATTTGTAGGCTCAGAAGTGAAAATCATCAAAACATTACTTCTTATTTTATGTACAAATCTGACGTGATAGACAAAAACGGTAGTTATTCCTAAAATCAGTGTAAAAAATTGAATCAAGATCACCTACTTTCAACAAATCATCTGACAAAAAGTTTTAAAATGCAGACTAGCGTAATCGATAACTCTTTAAAAAGAGGAATAAACACGGCTTTGACAAAAATATGGAGACACCGCGAGGAATGCATGCTTGAGCAGAAATTCAGATGCTAGTCAAGCCTGCAAATTGCACTGTTGTATTTGACCACGAGCGGCGCCTGTCCATTGTCCTTAATACGTCGCAAGTTTCAGTCGTGGTCGTAACAGTGTTCTGTAAGGCCGTGAGTGCTTTATGTCAGAAGTAAATGGAGCGCGAGTAAATTTCTGAAGCTCGAATGGGAGCTGCTTCCGTAACCAATGGAGCCAAAGTGCACACAGGGAAAGCGAAAAAAACATCGTCTGCTAAATCACAACGCGCACGAAAGTGTGATTGTCACAGACGGCCACTGAAGAGGTCGGTGCCGAAAATCAAGAGGACGACACCTGAAAAAGTCACTGCAGAAATGAATGTCGCACTCGCTAACCCTGTCAGCAACTAAACAACACCAAGGTAGCTCCACAAGGTAGTAATTGCAGGGCAGACTGGAATTCCAAAACCACTCATCAGTGACATAAATGCCCGTAACTGGAAAACGTGCTGCCGAAGCCATAAAACTTAGGCTATGGAGCTATGGAAGAAAGTCATTTGGTCGGATGAGTCTTGCTTCACACTGTTTCTAACCTCTGGCCCAGTTTACGTTCAAAGAGTGAAACGTGGCACAGGTTCGATGACGATTTGGGCAGCCATGTTGTGGTATTCCATGGGCTAATAGTTACACTGCAAGGCCGCATTACTGCCACGGATTAGGAACCGTTTTGGCTGATCAGGTCCATGCCATAGTACAAAGTTTGGTCCCCAATGGATACGCTTTCTTCCATAACGACAGGCACTCTGCTCGCATCTACATCTACATCTGCATCTACATGGATACTCTGCAAATCGCATTTAAGCGCTTGGCAAAGGGTTCATCGAACCACCTTCACAGTTCTCTATTATTCCAATCTCGTATAGCGCGCGGAGAGAATGAACACCTATATCTTTCCTTACGAGCTCTGACTTCCCTTATTTTGTCATGATGATCGTTCCTTCCTATGTAGTTCGGTGCCAACAAGATATTTTCGCATTCGGAGGAGAAAGTTGGTAATTGGAATTTCGTGAGAAGATCCCGTCGCAACGAAAAACGCCTTTCCTTTAATGATGTCCAGCCCAAATCCCGTAGCATTTCTGTGGCACTCTCTCCCATATTTCGCGATAATACAGAACATTACGCCTTTCTTTGAACTTTTTCGATGTCCAGGACTGGTTTTGTGAGGACGACGATGAAGTTTCACATCTCTCCTCGTCGCTAAAATCATCATATCTCAATATTATTCACCTCCATCATCGTTATCCGAACTTGCCACTATTTTGCAGGGAGAATTGTGCAAGATTCCCTTGAAAACCTAACATGACCTGTGTTCATCTGTTCCGAGACGACGAGAAGCTGTTTCGAGTACCAACGGTTTTCTTACACAGTATTGCGCATGGTTATGTATTGTATTTTGTTTTGGTGTTTCCATATTTTTGTCGAGCCTCTGCAGTAATATAAAGTTTGCTATAGCATTATGTGAACTTTTTGTGGAAAATTTGCTAAATATGGAGTACAAAGTAGTCGAAAAAATTTAATTTCGGCGTCGTTAAGCGTTGTTAATGTTACAAAGCTATTGAAATTACATAGGATTGCATGTTTATAACTTCCCTTCTCTTTTTGTCGAATATTTTCCATACACACAATAACGAACTTCCTATATGTATAGTCCTCCTTTGAGGAGCCATGTTGGAAATATTGTTTCCAATTCTTGAAATTTGTATGAGGTATTAGTGAAGAATATTAGAAACTATACTCTAGGAACAAGTGAGACATAAATAAATTCAGGGAATATATGTCCGCAAAGAGATGTACAACTGTAGCCAGTCCAAGTCCAGTAATTATAACTGCAGCGTCCTGACGACAAATATTGACTATTACTGGAGGACCTCTATTGAAAGCTGTAACAAGTGACAAAAGTAACAACTGAGTGCTGTAAAATAACCATAACGGGCAAAGACAAGAAGAAAGATGAGGGTGTAACGTTCCGTCGGCAAAAAGGTCATTAGGGGCGTAGCAGAGCTCGGATTAGGGAAGGAAATTGACCGTGTACTTCTGAATGGAACCACCTGGCATTTGCCTCAAGCGATTTACGGAAACAGTGGACAACCTAAATCTAGAATCCTGTAAGTGTAAATAAAGCGTAGTTCTCTTAAATGTTTGTCCAGTGTCTTACCAGTGGACCACAGAGAAGTCCCAACGCTGGAAAATTGTAGCCAAATGGGGGAAGCCGTGCAGAGGACCGAAACTTGGTCCAGTGACTGGAAGCGTAACCATAACACAAAAAATGTAACGTATTGTTCATTATCAGGTGAAATCACCCATTGTATTGTGTATTGTGTATTTAAACCGGGGACCTAGAAACGACGGAGAGGCTTCGTCCCGCCGTAGTCCCACAACCCCACAACAGGCCACAGACGCGCGATGTGGCCGCGTGGTTTGAGGCGCCATGTCACGGATTGCGCGGCCTCTTCCGCCGTACACTCGAGTCGTCCCTCGGGCATGGGTGTGTGTGTTGTTCTTAACATAACTTAGTTTAAGTAGTGCGTAAGTGTAGGGACCGATGACCTCAGCAGTTTGGTCCCTTAGGAATTCACACACATTTCAACATCCGAACAGGCCACAGCAGTCCACCCACCCCAGCGCCGCCCATCACCGAACCCAGGGCTATAAATGACCCATTACTGCATGATTACGCGATTGCAGAACCAAAACTGGAATCAGTCACTTTGAGTAAATATCTGGGAGCATGCAGAGGGGCCGATTTGATGTGGGAAGACCATATAAAATTTATTACAGTGAAGACAGATGCCAGAATGCGATTCATTGGAAGCATTCACGGGCATTGTAGTCCACATACAAGGGAGGCTACTTAGAAAACGTAAGTTCGACCGATTCTGTAGTACTGTTCGACAGTCTGGGATCCGAACCAGATAGTTATCATAGAGATAATAGAGATGATCCAAAGAAGAGCAGCGCCTTTGTGACCGTTTGTTTACTAAGCGCAGAGGGGTCAAGGTGATTGTCGACCAACTCCAGTAGCCGACTCTGCAACAGAGGCATTTTGCTCCAAGGAATGGTTTTCTGTTAAAATGCCGAGAGTTTACTTCCTAGAAGAGTCAACCAATGTATTGCTTCCTCCTACATATGGTTCACGAGAAGATCATGAAGGAAACATTGGAGAGATTAGAGCTCACACAGACGCTTACCAACAACCGTTATGCCCTCGCATAATTGGAGGCTGGGAAAGAAAAGGGGAAATGAATACGCTACACAAATTACCCTTTGCCACGTACCATAATGTGGCTTTCGGTGCACATAACGTATCTGCAGTAGATGGCTCAAATGGTTCAAATGGCTCTGAGCACTATGGGACTCAACTGCTGTGGTCATCAGTCCCCTAGAACTTAGAACTACTTAAACCTAACTAACCTAAGGACATTACACACATCCATGCCCGAGGCAGGATTCGAACCTGCGACCGTAGCAATCGCGCGGTTCCGGACTGCGGGCCTAGAACCGCTAGACCACCGCGGCCGGCGCAGTAGATGTGCCATCTCACTAGGTCTCTATTTCAGGACAGAACCAGCGAATATTTTTCAGCCGTTTTACTTGCCGCTAGCGACCACGAAGACAAAAACACACTTATAACAGATCGTACAGACTCATATCAACTATAATTCCCTTAACTTCTGTCAGCTAATGATCAGGGGACCAACCTTAGTATGTGTTATATCGTTAGACTGAAGACAATTAGTCCCGTCTATGCATGAGTATAGGTACCTGACGATGGGAATGAGATCTTTTAATAATGTTTTTAAAGAAATCTTTTCAGCGTTCACTTAGAACACTTCTGGAATATCATTAAACGCAGAAGAGAGCACAATAGACCAGATCACGTGTCTCTCTAAAATGTCAAATGACACGTGCATGAAGGACTTCTCGATAGATCAAGTTCTGTAAGACGTCACGGGATTCGGATGAGCAGATGTACTGTAGCTCACCCTCGTATTTATACGAGTTTTGTTATCATTGATTTAGGACCACGTAATTCAGCTGCAATTATTCGTGCGCTCGCGAGAAAAGCCAGACTCTGAGAGCGACCCGTTAGCAGAAATTCTCTTTACAGTAAGTAAACTACAAAGAAAAATAGTTACAGTCCCAAAAAAGAGAAAATTTTGAAGAAGCGGTCAGGGAGTTCTCGAGTAGACGGCCAGCAGCGCAATGGCAAACTTTGAAGTGGCTCTTAAAAGTAAAACAGAAAGAACGGCTTCTGCGGGGGCGGCGACGTCACGCACTGCGGCCTGCTAGAATATCTCTTTGCGCATTTGCGTCGAGACAAAATAGCCCGCTCTCAAGGAAAGAAATGCTCCCCCAATCGATAGAGAATAATGTCGTAGCTAATAGACTAAAGCCTGGACGGATCCAAATGATTTTGAGTCTGGGCATGTCACAACTGGACCGTTAGCGTCCTATGATAAATAACATGGAATGAGACATAAAAAATCGGCACTAGCTGTTGTGTTTTGGAGATGATCTGCGAATTCTCTTCTTATATTCAGTGGTGATGTGATTAAGTATTTCTCCGAAGTGTGATCTGTATATAAAACATATGGCTGTTTCGCTTGCAGACTGAAATGGAAGGACGCGTAAAAACGATATCCACTAACGGAACGTGGCCACCTTTTCTCAAAAATCATGACATAAATAACAGTACATAAAATGCAGTTACATTATGTCTGACAGACTGACTGAGCACTTACACATTATAACTGTTCACTCAAAAAGTTGTTGACTAGTTCTATACACGTTCATATGTGTACAGCGCAGTAAATGGCGGAGGGCCCAACGTGTAAATATTTCTGATTTCATTTACTAGTCCACTGGCGTATTCGGCGAGGTAAAAATAAGTCTAGTGCAAGAAAAACGGCGTCTTTATTCCAAAGATTCCCACTCAAGTTCCTCGAGAATTTCGTATAGTCTATACCGACGCGCTACGATTCTAGCTGCACCTCTCTGAATTCATACGTTTGTTGTCGTGCCTACGTGACAAGGACTCCCAACACTGGAACAATAGCCTACAATTGGTCGCACTGGCGTCTTGTATGCGATTTCCTCTACAGAAGTGTAACATTTTCCCAAAACCCTACCAACAAGTCACAGCCTCCTGTTCACGTTCGCCGGCCGCGGTGGTCTAGCGGTTAAGGCGCTAAATCCGGAACCGCGCGAATGCTACGGTCGCAGGTTCGAATCCTGCCTCGGGCATGGATGTGTGTGATGTCCTTAGGTTAGTTAGGTTTAAGCAGTTCTAAGTTCTAGGGGACTGATGACCACAGATGTTAAGTCCCATAGTGCTCAGAGCCATTTGAACCATTTTTTTTGTTCACTTTCCCTTATAATAAGTTTGAATGACGGTCCCACTTCGTATCGCTTCATAGTATTAACCCTAAAACATACTATATAACGTGCTCAAAAACTTCAGTAGCGCTCTTTTAATCAAATACTATCCAGTTCTTTGTCTTTATCTTACATTTACCCACATTTAAAGAAAACTGCCATTCATTATTTTCAGTAGAAATTTTACGCAAATCTTTCTGCTATTCCTCAGCAGCGTTCAGCGACGATACTTCCTTGTACACAACAGTAACGTCTACGATCATTCTTATAATGGTGATGATAATATCTCTCAAACTTTTCATTTACACTGAAAACTTTTAGCTTTCATCTTACGTTTCTTTGGATCACACCCGAAACTGCTTTCGGTTCTGTAGATCTTGTGCTGTCCAGTATAACACAACGAATTCTTGTAGAACTTTCCTACAACACTTAAACCTAGTTCTGTCAGTTAAATACTCCTCTAGTCAGTCACATACGACGGCAGGCTGAAAAGTACTGCCTCCGAATTTTGAATGTGAAAACTCTTAAAACTTTTCAAATCACACTAACGTTATTAACATTTGACATCTTTACTCTTTGTATCTACACAGTTATTCCCAATATAGGAACCCTGTCGACGAACACATTTCTCAAAAGACAGGTTGTTGATACCGTCACTGTAAAATGTTTGATTTTGCTGACGAACCCACAACCTCACCTCTGGTTGGACAGTTTCATACTATCAAAGTGAAGTCCTCGAAGACGGTTTTTCATTTCTGGAAGCAGATGAAAGTCGGATGGGGTCATGCCGGGACTGTATGTTAGGTGATCGGTTACTGTGAACCGAAGCCATCGAAATTTTGCCGATGTCACAGCAGTCGTGTGTGGTCTGGCACTGCCATGCTGAAGGAGAGGGTGCTCCATGTGTGGTCGAACTCTTCGAACCAGAAACTCGATAATATCACGCTGTTTCTCACTCACCTACGTAGTTATGTTACACAGTGACATGTTACGCGACGCAATTCGGAGCCCTCTAGCGGCAGGAGACTGCAAATATGTAGACATGAAGAATAAGTATGTGGAATGTTAATAACACTTGTTTTATTTAAAAAGCTTTAAGATATTTCATATAAAAATGCGGAGGCGCTACTTTTCAGCGCCGGTCGTTGTGCCCGAGTGGTTCTAGGCGCTTCAGTCCGAAACCGCGCTGCTGCTACGGTCGAATCCCGACTCGGGCTTGGATGTGTGTGATGTCCTTAGGTTAGTTAGGTTTAAGTAGTTCTAAGCCTAGGGGACTGATGACCTCAGATGTTAAGTCCCATAGTGCTCAGAGCCATTTTTACTTTTCAGCTCGATCTCGTATTTACGAAGATAATTCATATGATCGTATCGTTGTCGACAATGTGGCACAACATCAAACACCTTTAGGAACTCTAGGCTGATGGAATCTATCTGTTCACCTGGATCTATTGTTTGCAAGGTGTCATGTATGAATAAAGCAAACTGTGTCTCACACGAATTGCATTTTTTGAATCCGTGCTGATGCTTTGAGTGCAGCTCGTTGTACTACAGAACTGTTGTAATGTTTCAGCTCAGAATATTCCACAAGAGACGGACGTCAGAAATATTGGTCCGTAATTCTGTACATACAATATTTTGCCCATTCCTTGAACAGGAGTGAACTGCGCACTTATGCAGTAACACGAAACTACTGGTTGTGCAAGTGACTCTCGGTAAATGTGAAGTAGGAAAGGAGGTAATTCCGTGGAGTAGTCAATGCAAAACTCCATCACAGACCGTTGCCTTTTCCGCTTTTACTAGTCTTAAAAATCCTTGTACTTTTATTAAGTTTCACCTCCACAGGCAACGGGAGAGTTAGGAAGACGCATAGAAAAACATTTTTCCTTAATGTGATCCAAGGATATTTATATGTGTAACGAGACAGCTTTTCTAAAACATCTGCCAGTCTACGTCATTGGTACTATCTCCCCAGAATCGAACAAGTTGTGGCATAGATACTATCTTTCTTTCTACACATTCGTCGTTCACTATAATATTCGAATATTATTGCCAAAAAGTCTACATCTACATCGATACTCTGCAGTCCACGTTACGGCGCGTGGCGGAGGTTGCCGCGTACCACTGCTAGTCATTTCCTTTCCTGTTCCACTCGCAAATAGAACCAGGGAAAAACGACGCCGTATGAGCCATCATTTCTTGTATTTATCTTGTCCTTACGCGCAATGTATGTTGAAGGCAAAAGAATCGTTCTGCAGTCAGCTACAAATGCCGGTTCTCCAAATTTTCTCAATATTGTTCCTCTAAAAGAACGTTGCCCTCCCTCCAGGGATTCCCATTTGAGTTACCGAAGCATCTCCGTAACACTGTGTGCTGTTCGAATCTACCAGTAATAAATCTAGCAGCCCGACTCTGAAGTGCTTCAATGTCTTCCTTTAATCCGACCTACTGCGTATCCGAAACACTCCAGCAGTACTCAAGAATAGGTCCCACTAGCATCCTATACGCAGTCTCCCTTACAGATGAACCACACTTTACCAGAATTCTCCCAATAAACCGAAGTCGACCTTTCGCCTTTCCTACCACAACCTTCCGTATCGAAATTTTTTCTTCATAGAGAAATTGTAATTTCTCGGTGTACTACCAAGAAATTGATATGTTTCATTTTCTTTGTTTACGGCAGAGACTATTTAATTGCACACACGTTATGTTTCGCTTCTACATGTTTCTGTAAGATGATCCAGTACTGATTTATTTTTACGTGTCGTGAGTGCACAGCCTTACATTTCCATACTTCAAGAGCTAGTTCCCAGATGCCAAGCTGATATTTTATCAAGATCTGACTGAATGTTTCCACAATTTTTATCAAATAATGTTTACTCATAGATAACACAAGCCTAGCTTTTCGAAATTTTTGTCAGACGATTTCTCAAAAGTAGGTATTCTGCAATCAGTCCGTAATGTTGAATCTGGAAATTAGTCTCATTTTGTTCTGTCATGCCTGTATTTTTCACAAACGTTAATTTCATAATTTAAAGATCTAAGTAATTGACGCACAAATATTAAAATTTCAACGAAGGTTTATATTTTAAAAATTATTGTTTTAGTTTTTTAGACTTGTACTAAAAGTACCAGCACACTAGCAACATTATGAACATTTAATTTTCAAACTTTCGTTTTTTGTTGATTTCCTCTCAAAATCATCTTTACATCTACATAGATACTCTGCAAATCACACTTAAGCGCCTGGCAGAGGGTTCATCGAACCGTCTTTCCTGTCCCACTTCAACATCGGACAGCAGTCTGCCATCACACTTTCATTCCATCTTTTCTGGTATCTTTTCTCCTTGTCCATAACATTCTGTTTGGTGCGGAATTACTTGCTCTTCACTGTAATGTCCCAGATTGTCAGAAAAATAATCAATCTGAGAGTGTAGGATGTGGACTTTTTCATTCATGATGAAATCCAACGCCTCGAAATATTCCAACATGGTTTAGACAATATTCTTGTAACTTCAATGTTGATATTTCAATAACAGACCCGAAGGATCGGCAAAAATTCCAGCTCTCAACGGTTTTTCGCTGGATGTACAAGTGTTCGATCAAAATTTTTGTAGTCGCAGGCACAAAATGTTTACAACTGGACAAAATCTCTTCACCCCTCTTCTTTTTGTTTGCCTGTCTACCGCCTTCGCCTAAAAAGCAGGGCGTCATCGTCTATCTAGCTTGCTGTTCCAACAAAACTCCTATGGCTAAAAGTTAAACTTTGTCCCATTACGAAAAAGCTGTACGTGGTAGAAGAAAACTGAGAACAGTTTTGAAGTCAGCATGAAAAAGCTTGTTTAGAAAACGCATTATATTTTCAGTCGTCTCATATCATACAGAATCCGTTTGCGAAATGTCTTAGACTGTTAGCATTGCGGCCTGCGGGGCTGTATAGGTAGTCAACATTAAGGCTGCTTTGATTCAGTCCTGCATTCCTCTTTCCTTTCAGCCGTCCACTTCCCTTCAGTGTTAAATAATGCATCAACGATTTGCCTTATATACTCACATTTAGGCCGGCCTCTGCGCTTTTTCGCTTCCACTCTCTCTTCAGCTATACGTTCCATATGTGCCCCCTATCCCTGCGACTCACTGCGTTATTTATTACAAATTTTTCGCGTTAACTCGTTGCTGGACGTCCCTACTCTTTACTCAGTCAATTTATGTAATGTTCAACAGGGTTCTGCAATTCTACATTTCAATGGCACCAGATCATTCCATTTCGGTGTTAGCCATATTCCAAGTTTGGCACCAGACTGAGCTATGTTCCACACATAACTTTTCCGGAATGTTTTTTTGACCTCAAGTCTATACTTTTGGAGCGAGAAACGAAATTCTTTTTCAAATATGGCTCTTATGTGGCTGCCATAAAGTCAGCATTTTCACTCTGTCAGCTTACCAAAATACGTAATGAACTCTGTAATGAAGTGTCTTGCAAAAAATGGAGTGAAGAAAGCTGCAGAAATTTCCTATGATTAAAACTAAAACTTTGTCCCATATTAACAGGATCATGTTCTACCGGCAGACCGATGGGGTGTCTTCATCACGTCTCCATTCATTGCCCATTTCATATGGCTAAGACACAGGGAAAGAAATATTTTCTATAATTTGTACGAAAACTCGACTGTGGTTATAAGTTTCGAAGGACTTAAAAGGGAAACAGTGGTTGAAAAGTGAGTGAGAAAAGGTTGTTACTTAAGTCCGATGTTATTCAGTTTGTACATAGAAGCAGCACTAAAGAAAACAAGGGGGAAATTCGGATAGAGAAGGTAAGTTCCAGGACAAGAATAAAAACTCTCAGCTTGATCGATGACGACATAATTCTGTCAGACGTAACAGAGGACTGGGAAGATCAGTCAAACGGAATGGATAGACTCTTGATATTATAAGTTGAACATCAACAAAAATAAGACAAGGATAGTCGAATGTAGAGAAGTGTAACCAAATCGTGTCATGTTGAGGGAATTAAACTACGAAATGAGATGCTAAAAGTATTACATGACTTCTGCTGTTTGTGTAGAAAAATAACTGACGATGGCCGAAATAGAGAGGGTACAAAGTGCTGACTGGCAACAGCAAGAACTGAGTGTCTAAAAAAGAGACGTTTTAACGTAAGTATAATTTTGTGTTAGAAAATCTTTTCTGGATATATTTGTCTGGGATACTGCATTACGTTGAAGTAAAAAACGGTCGATAAATCGTCGAGAAAAGATGAAAATAGAAAGTTTTGAAATGTGGTGTCACAGAAGAATACTGAAGATTACGTTTGTATATCGGATTACCCATGAAGTGGTTCTGAATCGAACTGGAGAGAAATGGAATTTGGGACACAATTGCACACATCCTGAGAAATTAGGGAATCTGATGGTTGATGATGGAGGGAAGTGTGAGGGGAGGGGTAAAAGTTGTAGTGGGAGACTAAACCCTGACTGTAGTAAGCAAGTTCAACTGTATGTTGGATAGACCATGCCGAGGGGAAGAGACTTACACTGGATACAGTAGCGTTTAGACCGACTGAAGACCACAGCAACAACCTACCATAGATTATACACGGCGTAATATATAGATCATTAGGATTACACAACTGTCTACATCATCGTTATAGAGTTGAACCCCCATACGCTGTAAATGGAATGTCTAATTTTCGTGGTTTGGAATCAAGCAGCTGATAAGCGACTTTAACGTGGAATAAGTTTCCGACCAACCGCTTGACAGATATATTCTCTGTTAGGCTTACTGGTACAAAGTGCAGTGATATCTGTAGAAGACTTAAATCAGTAAAGGAACTACACATGGCAACAAAAATTGGAGAACATTTTCAGTTTCTTTCCGTACTTGTGGTTCAGTTACGTACTGAGATGTTGTTATGAGGATAAATGACAAACAATAAGAGCGCATAATAGTAATGGCAACATTGATTAAGAATAACAATAATATAGTTTAGTACCTACGAAACAGTGTTTAATATGAACAGAAACAGGAGGAATAATGACAGAGGAGAAGAGTGAAATGACAGTAACGACAACTTCTAAGAAATGGAAACCAAATCGATAAACTGATTCAGTAGAGGGTTCCGTAGACAAAGGGAGGGAAAGGCGTAGTGGGAGGGTGAACGATTTCACTACCGTGAGAGCACAACCACAGTGTGGGCGAGAAAGTTATTGAGATGGAAGGTGGACCGTTGGCTGTCATTTAAAGTAGGAAAGGAGTTTAGTTTCTATGACATTCCGAGGAAGACCTTTCCAAAGTCCGGTCCATGATACAGAAAATTATTTTGTGAACGTAACTGTATTGTGCAGTGTTACAGGGAGTTGCGGTGGACTCTCTATGTATGAATACGTTTAACTTTTTCCATGTATTTACTCGGTACCAGTGGGCACCCCAGTTTATTCGTCTAATACAATATTTGCCGTGTCTGCTAAGACCGAAGATTTGGGGCTATGAGGCACGGCTACAATCTTAACGTGGTTGACCCCGTGCCCTCTGTTTTGTGGGAATGCCTGAGATGTCTGCCTGATTTTTACAGTCAAGAACCTCAGAGGAAAGGTGGCACCTGACCAGTTACAATTATAGTCAGTTGACTGTACAGCAGCAAGGAGAGCTCCACCTACCAACCCAAGGGAGCCAATGGGTCTGATGATGGTTTTATAGAAAAAACCGAAACCGGTTACTCATTAAAACAGACATAACGTGATCAAGACTGAACCTTAATCTAAATATTACAATTATAGTGTTCACTTATTTCAGGTAGCAAATGGTACAGCAGTCAGTCGTAAAAAATATTTATTTGACTGTTTTCTAGAAGTGGGTGGGTATCATACATTAACATCTACACCGTTCAAGCAACCGTAATGTGTAATTATACTACTAGCGAACCCAGCAATGCTTCTGAATGGCTATAAGTCCTAATCTCCTCCTCCTCCTCCTTCTCTCTGCCCTCCCCCCCCCCCCCCGCCTTCCTTTCTCTCTGTGTGTACATCTCTCTCCCTGTCTCTGACCCTGAGTCTTATTTGTTGTTATTGTTAACGAAACCTTGATTGGAATTGAAATTCTTTAAAATGAAAAGGTAAGTCGGTTTGGATCATTAGTATACCGGGTATGAGACATCTCGTATGAGACATCTCCAGCTGTTGGATCTATAAGGACAGTAGCTTCAGTGACATTTTTTCGCATTATTTTAAACTGCAAAAGACTAGGATTACAAAGTTTCGAAGATTCAAATTCTGTAATTGTATGACGATGAGCCATAAATACAACTTCCCCGGTTTCTGTTGAAACGGAGTGCGAGGGAAAAAAACCAAAACAGTACCACTCTGTAAAGAATTTTTGTTTACAATTGTATATAAGAAGAAAGAATATACGAGGTGAGAAACAATTTGTCTAATGTTTTAAATGTTTTGCTCTCATAGCTGCGAGAATCAATAGGAAATCACACGGTTTCATAGCCGAGTGGCAAACAGCGTCATATTTCTTGCAGTTGGTTTAATCAGACCACCTGTACATTGTTGTTTAAGAAAGATATGTAACTCATGTCCACCTGAATGTTTATTACAGCAGTGTGCAAAATTCTCAAGTAAGTCGGTCAAGATCTTTTCGAGATTTTTGCCAGCAGCTCTTCCTTATTATGTTTTATATCTTTATTTTTATTTCATACATATTGAAATGACTGCAGCCTATGTCCGTCCAAATGTCTTAGAGTATCGTGTAAGCATTTGAAGTAAATTGATCAAGAACTTTTCGAGGGTTTTGGTAACAATATTAAACAAAGAGTTGTCTTGTTATAGTAATATAGGTTACTATATATCTCTCTCTCCTCTTACTTCCCTCGGCCTGTCGGTAGGCCCTTACATAAGCTCAGCATTCTCTAATTTGTTATACTGTATGTGTTTGATATGGAGAAATCAACATATTTACGAATTATACTTTTACAATGGCTTATCATTTTCTATAGTTGATAAATAGGTGAGCGTTCACAAAAGGCTCACAGCAATCAGTCGCAAGTAATGTTCATTGCAAATTCAGATTTCAGTCACTAAGTGTCCATCTCTAGTGCTGTAAGACATGTAAAGAGCCAGTTATAATAAGATAACATGCATGCCTCTTATACGTACAGTTGTACAAGCTTTAAATGTGAGTTAATGTTAAAATACACACTAGTAAATGTAAGTTAAAACTCTAAACCGTCGCCGGCCGGTGTGGCCGAGCGGTTTTAGGCACTTCAGTCTGGAACCGCGCGACCGCTACGGTCGCAGGTTCGAATCCTGCCTCGGGCATGGATGTGTGTGATGTCCTTAGGTTAGTTAGGTTTAAGTAGTTCTAAGTTCTAGGGGACTAATGACCTCAGCTGTTAAGTCCCATAGTGCTCAGAGCCATTTGAACCATTTTTTTCTAAACCGTCTCATATATTCACGTAGTCCCAACTGGACTAATCATCTCAAGAACTGAGCTCACAATGAGGCCACTGTTTACTGTTAAAACACAGCTGGCTTCCGCGCGTGCGTCATACTAATCTACAGTGCCTTCTTTACACGTGTGATACGTTGACAACATGTATCGGCTTTACTTTACAATTTGTACGTTTTATCATTTTATTTATTATTTTACGCTTTATAGAAACGAGTAAGGCAGTAGTAACTAAAACAGTGGCTAATGTTTTACAGTTATACATACGCGGTGGTAATGGTGTGAACTTCAGTGGCATCGATTACCGCTGCACACGTTACAACCTACATAGCTCAAAAATACGAAACATCTTGTTCAAAGGATCTAAGTTAATAAAAAATTGAAAAAACGTTATTCCAAAAATTTAAAAAGTGTTATTAATTTAAGTCTTTTGAACAAGACCTTGTGTACCTTTTGAACTATTTTCAGTTGTAAAATGTGTAGCAGTAACCGATGCCACTGGTATCTGCACACAATTACCATCATGGGTGTGTGCCGGCCGAAGTGGCCGTGCGGTTCTAAGCGCTGCAGTTTGGAACCGCGAGATCGCTACGGTCGCAGGTTCGAATCCTGCCTCGGGCATGGACGTGTGTGATGTCCTTCGGTTAGTTAGGTTTAACTAGTTCTAAGTTCTAGGGGACTAATGACCTCAGAAGTTGAGTCCCATAGGGCTCAGAGCCATTTGAACCATCATGGGTGTGTAATTGTAAAACATTATTCACTCTGTTTCGTTAGAACATAATTATTTGCTTCTTGTACGTAAGTTTTTATACAGTGTAAAATAATAAATAAAATGATAAAACCTAATTATTGTAAAATGAAATTGGTATATATTGTCAACGAATAATACGTCTGAAGAGGGCGCTGTAGATTAGTATTCTGTACACTTAAGCCAGCCGTGTTATAACTGTAAACACCGGCGTCAGTCTGAACAAAATCTTTTACATCAATAGTCCAGTTGGGACTACGTGTATATATAAGTGGTTTCAATGTTTTAACTTACATTTACTGCTATGTATTTTATGAGTGACTCACATTTAAAACTTATACAACTGTACATATAATCAGAAGTGCTTGTTACCTTATGGTAATTGGTTCTCTGTATGTCTTATAGCACTGAAGAAGTCCATACAGCGATCGCAATACGGATTTACAATAAGCATTGTTTCCGACTGATTGCTGTATCCTTTACAATTTGATATTTCCCAGTAATAATTGAGAAGTAATAATTTACACTTATGGCACTCACGGAAAGCCATAGGTGAATTGCTAAGAAATCTGTATGCTAGCCGAGGAAGGTCGTTTTTTGTAGAAATTTTCTGTTGTGGAGAGATCCGCTTCGAGAATGAATGAACTTTTAGATCATTACGATATTATGCTACCTGACAAAAGTGAAGCATCCAGAACATATCAGATGTCAATGTAACTTCGTATGCGTACACACCATCGGCGAGTATTACATGTTTAGGGTTGTAATTCTCTGTAAGGCGTAGAACGGCCAACAGTGTGCTCCTGTTTAGTGTCGTTAGCAGGTCTGGTAAGATGTAAAAGTGACGTGAACAACGACACATGTTATGTGATCACACGCAGATGACGCATACTCTTGTGAGACTGCGTTAGCAGCACTTAACAGAGTTTGAAAGGGGTGTCAATGTGCGTCTCCATTTGGCCACCTGGTCGAATCGGGCAATAACCAGAATTGTGCAACATTCGGATGTGGCAGTGGCCCGAGGTTGGACTGCATGGTAGACATACTGTGCGTCAAAGTTTCTGTCGACCACAGGATCACCATACTGTGCACCAAGCATATACTAAATCCCTCACCTCTGCATCTGCCATCCGATAACATGTAATTCCTCGCTGCAGTACTCTGTGTCATCGCACACCAATGATCGGGTCTAGCAGCAGCCGCACTAGGAAACTGAAGTCCCGTGCGTAGGCTGGCGTCAACGCTACAACACAACCACTGGGCTTCGAGTGGTGCAGTGACCGGAAAGCATGAACTGCTGATAAATAGCATCCCATTGGGTTCAGCCATGAATCGTGGTTCTGCTCTACCCCGGATGACCACTGTCGGCGGAAGTGACAGCGACCTGGGGAGAGATCCCATTCTTCCAACGTTTTTGAGAGCTCCAACGGTGTTACTCGTGGTGTCGTGGTGTGGGGAGACATTCAGTTCACCGCTAGTAGTGACTGAGGGACCTCTGCTGGCACAAACGGTACGTCACAAACATGCAGCGCCCTCACGGGATACCTCTCATGTGATAGTGTCGTGGTGGCATTTTCCGAGAGGTCAGCGCTCCTCCACATATGACACGTTTTCCTATGAACTTCTGCGTGATACTGAGATACCCTTCTCCGGTAACAAAGAAGATCCCCAGATATATTATCCATAAAATATATGTGTGATCAGCGCCAGCATCCCGAGTATCAAGGACTAGTTACAACATATGTGGACCAGCTTGCCTCAGGAGAAGACGCAACGATTTTATGACAGCCGAATCTGTGCATGCATCTAGGCCAGAGTGTGTGCAAATGATGCTAGTTTGTCGTTTCGTTATGCCAAGTTATTTGTAAATCTGACTCGATTTTCTAATCACCGAAATGAAATCACGTATCCTCTCTAGCTGTGAATTTTTGTTTAGTTTACACGTCCCCTTCTGGGTTTATAACTTTTTTTGCCAGACAATATAATTTTTCACAAGCTACGACATCGTCGCGAAAAGACAGTGACCCGTATATGAAATAAGTTTCCTTTAATTTACGTCTATGTTCACATACTTTTTGTTAACAGATTTCCGGTTTCGGTCTTTAATGACCATCATCAGATCTGTTTCATAAAAACAAAGTCCTAATGAAACTTCCTGGCAGAGTCTAGGTCGGGCACACAGTTTTAATCTGCCAGGAAGTTTCATATCAGCGCACACTCCGCTACAGAGTGAAAATCTCATTCTGGAAACATCCCCCAGGCTGTGGCTAAGCCATGTCTCCGCAATATCCTTTCTTTCAGGAGTGCTAGTTCTGCAAGGTTCGCAGGAGAGCTTCTGTAAAGTTTGGAAGGTAGGAGACGAGGTACTGGCAGAAGTAAAGCTGTGAGTACCGGCCGTGAGTCGTGCTTCGGTAGCTCAGTTGGTAGAGCACTTGCTCGCGAAAGGCATACGTCCCGAGTTCGAGTCTCGGTCGGGCACACAGTTTTAATCCGCCAGGAAGTTTCATATCAGCGCACACTCCGCTGCAGAGTGAAAATCTCATTCTGGAAACATCCCCCAGGCTGTGGCTAAGCCAAGTCTCTGCAATATCCTTTCTTTCAGGAGTGCTAGTTCTGCAAGGTTCGCAGGAGAGCTTCTGTAAAGTTTGGAAGGTAGGAGACGAGGTACTGGCAGAAGTAAAGCTGTGAGTACCGGCCGTGAGTCGTGCTTCGGTAGCTCAGTTGGTAGAGCACTTGCCCGCGAAAGGCATACGTCCCGAGTTCGAGTCTCGGTCGGGCACACAGTTTTAATCTGCAAGGAAGTTTCATATCAGCGCACACTCCGCTGCAGAGTGAAAATCTCATTCTGGAAACATCCTCCAGGCTGTGGCTAAGCCATGTCTCTGCAATATCCTTTCTTTCAGGAGTGCTATTTCTGCAAGGTTCGCAGGAGAGCTTCTGTAAAGTTTGGAAGGTAGGAGACGAGGTACTGGCAGAAGTAAAGCTGTGAGTACCGGCCGTGAGTCGTGCTTCGGTAGCTCAGTTGGTAGAGCACTTGCCCGCGAAAGGCATAGGTCCCGAGTTCGAGTTTCGGTCGGGCACACAGTTTTAATCTGCCAGGAAGTTTCATATCAGCGCACACTCCGCTGCAGAGTGAAAATCTCATTCTGGAAAGTCCTAATGTACTGCAGCCGTAGTGGCATCGTCAAATGTTAAATGCGGAATCAGCACCAGAATCGTCAAATACATATAAATAACATCACATGCACGAGTCATGTTGTCAGTAGTACTAGAATATAATTTTTCATTACTTATCATAAAGACTGAGTATTAATCACAGTGCCTTATTCTGAAGCTTCGGCGGTTTATCTTTCTGTGGAAGAAGTATGCCCCAGTATGACTCAGTTGTAATATATTACCTGTTTTGGTGTCGATATGCACAAAACACACATTTCCTCTGACTTACTGCGTTATCTAAAACACGTAAAGCAGTATTTGCTTTTGTGTGGAGCTCCTTGAGTGTACGGCGTTACCTAATCGAAGTCAGAGGTATTTGATGGAATCTATATCTGACATACAGGGTGGTTACTCTAGCAACTGCCTATTTTTCACGGTCGATATCATTAAGTACATATCGAACAGTGTGACTGAAACGGGCTAGAGCCCCATGATGCATAAGCCACATGTTTCCTATTTTTGCAAGGGCATATCCGGTAGCAAGTCTGGAAGCGTGTTCTGAACGAAGTTCTTTGTAGACGGCACCTGTAAGTCGTTCTGGGAGAACATGTGGATCTACTAGAGTCACCTGCATTTCCAGCTACACATTAATCTCAGATTACTGCTGGTGTCTATACAGAATGCATCGCGAGGATTTCCATGATCTGGTTGTGGAAACTGTTATTCCATTTCGTCCAAATGTTATTTCATCGTCGAACAAGATTAAAGGTGCAAAGAACTGATAAGCAGTTTGTGTGGTAACCCATCGACAAAAGGACTCCCATGTTCAGCGGGCGGCAGGCGAAACATACTGCATTTGTCGATGAAGGTACAGACAAATGAACTACACGTTATGAACTCTTTAAATGGTAGTACTAGATGTGTTACATGCTGATGCTTGGATCTTTCTCGATAGGTTTCAGGACTTAATCTTTCTATTCATACGAGCGTTTGTGGTGCTACTGATCTCGTATCAGCATCGCGATAATAAACACCAGAAAAGATTAGGCGACTCACCACTTATATGTGTGGTACTGCTTTTTCATACAACTCTACAGTGTCAAGTCCATTAACGTACGCTTGGCCGTGCACAAATGATGTATCTGCCAGCTAAGGAAATGATTGTCACTGATACGACGCACATGAAACATAGAAGACAGAATAACCGCAAATGTACAAAAGCGGTTAATGAAAATACGTCTCCATAGCAACAAAGCGCCATCGAGGATACAGTAAGTGGACCATCAGATTAACTTGAACCGATAACGTCACTCTGTTTTCTAACAAAATTAATCTAAAGTGCTTTTTGTAAAATTCTGTTGTCGGACTTTAAGGTTAACTTTCATTGATAACAAAAAACAAAACAAAAAATTAGGACACAAGTTGATCTTTTTCTACTTTTTGGTGAGCGGTAAACCGCCCCTAAGATTTTGTAAGGCTTTCTCTAGCACACGTTGTATAAACTCAAGAACGAATAAGTTCTTATTTAACCTTACACTCATTGTCTCAATCTCATATACATACACAACCAATAACATAAAATCTAAAACAATAATAAAATCTTTGTTTTGTAGTATATTGTTAAAACACAGCTATACTAGCAGAATTAAGTTTGAAATAATAATCAAGGAAAATATGGCTGACTGATAATTCTAGCTAGACTGGAGATCAGACATCACAGACATTCCTGAACTCATGCAACATCACTTTACTCTCCTGTCTGTTAAAGAAAGGTAGACAAAACAAGTATGCACCAGCACGTCTGTAGCTTTACTGAGAGTGGCAAATCCTCTTCCCCAGACGGGCATGTCAGGACGTGTCTTCCAGCTAAGTTCAATCTGGTCTTACGTCTGCTGTTAGCTCGATGAGCAAGCTAGTAGTTGGAGCAGATGCGTAATTCTGTTGCACGTCTTCATCCCATCCCAGCCAGAGGGCATCAAAAACGTCCAATTCATTTTGTAAAAGAATACTTATGAAATATTGTGGCAATATCACAGAGTAGTCAAAGAAGTGACTTATAACTGCGGTATTCATTTAAATGGCTACATTTTAAAATCTCAGAAGTACATCAGGTAAATGTAGTACCATAGCCTGTCGACGCTGCCGGAGGCGGTGCCTTGAAGATTCCTGCGGCAGCCGCGAGTGGCGTTTTGAACATCGCCATAAATGAAGAACAGAATCTGTAGGTTGCACAACACTGAAGACCACTAGGACGGTGCTATGAGTGGGCACCAGATTACTTGTGGTTGTTAGTTGGTGCCGAGTGCTACAGTGGATTGTTGATAGCATGATCTACCGGCAAACATTCAGTGGGAGTACTTAGACGCACGCCTGCGTCGGGCCTCTGCTTATAGCTATCCGTATGTGCCACACGTTCTCAACATTGAAGCATCTCTTCACCCACAAGTTCAGTACAATTTGTTTATTGAAAGTGCACTTGTGTCAATCTTTTGCTTGACTCTCCAGATTCCTACGGCGACAGATCCATTTGGACACCTTCCACCCATTTATCATTAGCAACGAGGACGTAACATTTGGCTCCTCGGAACATTACCGGCTCGAATCATAGCAATAAAGAAGGAAGATGCAAGGAAGAAGTAGTTGTAAGGATTTTATAGAGTCAAATGGCTTTCTATGAAGAGGCTGTTAACAACCTTAAATATTAAACATGAAATCAGAAAAATACACGAAAAGCTATGTGTAGAGCACAATCTTCATGGATATTAACCGTGGACAATGGAGAATACAGAAATGAAACGATCAGAAACTTCGAAATTTGATGTTGCCGGAGGCTTATGAAGCACGGAGAGTTATAGAGTATGGAGTGAAAACGTCTTGCAACGAGAAAATAAGACTCGTAAAGACCATAATAAATCAAAAGGATGGAACTAATGGGCACATTATAATATAGGATGCGTTACTGAAAACTGTAGCTCAGAGCGTAGTTGAAGGACAGACTACCAGAGGCAGGCAGAATATGAGAACATAAGGTAGATCGTTTATGGGAGGGTAGCAGGCCAAAAACAAAACCGTAGAACTTCGTTCAAATGGCTGGAAGCACTATGGGACTTAACATCTGAGGTCATCAGTCCCCTAGACTTAGAACTACTGAAACCTAACTAGCCTAGGGACATCACACACATCCATGCCCGAGGCAAGATTCGAACCTGCGACCGTAGCAACAGCGCGGTTCCGGTCTGAAGCGCTTAGAACCGCTCGGTCAAAGCGGCCGGCTAACTATAGAACTGTATTCAACCAAGTTTAGTTAATGATAGAGACAATAATCGACGACCGCCATGTCTCCCCGTGCCAATGGCGTCATCGGATGCAGTAAGGAGTGGAGTAGGGTCAGCATACCCCTCTCTCGGCGTACTAATTCGCCAATTTTAACAACACTCAGGAGTACAATCTCTGTTATACTATAACAAATGTCCCCAAGATAGATAAAATAAGCGATATTCTAATACTTACGGAATGCTTGTGTATACACTACACACACATTTGTGCGTATGCATTTCTGAATGTCGCGTGTCTCCGAGTGTGTATTTTGTATTTTGAATTTAATCACACTTGTCACATTTCTAATTCGTCAGCCTAAGTATGAGACTCAGTAACCTCAGAAAGGGACATCCGTGAGTTGCATATTCTGCAATGTTCTGTCTCTTACAGCTGAAGGCAAGACCGCCGAATGCGCTGTATGAGTGCCTCAGCTACACAACGTGATTTGCAAACAGGACGCGTCTGTCTCAGTTTGACAGGGTTTAATAGGCTCAGTTGGGCGGTATAACACGAAAACCCTAGTAAACTGAGACAGAAGCGTACTGTTTGCAAATCGCGTTGTGTAGCTGAGGCACTCATACAGCGCATTCAGCGGTCTTGCCTTCAGCTGTGAGAGACAGAACATTGCAGAATATGAAACTCACGAATGTCCCTTTCTGAGGTTACTGACAAGGGAACCTCCCCATCGCACCCCTCTCAGATTTAGTTATAGGTTGGCACAGTGGATAGGCCTTGAAAAACTGAACACTGATCAATCGAGAAAACGGGAAGAAGTTGTGTGGAACTATGAAAAAAATAAGCAAAATATACAAACTGAGTAATCCATGGGGAGGATAGGCAACATCAAGGACAGATTGAACTCAGGAGCGCCGTGGTCCCGTGGTTAGCGTGAGCACCTGCGGACCGAGAGGTCTTTGGTTCAAGCCTGCCCTTGAGTGAAAAGTTTAATTTTTTGTTTTCAGACAATTATCAAAGTTCAGGCACTCACACATAATTAACTTCGCTCTCCAAAATTCCAGGACATGTTCAGATTTGCTTGGACATATGCAGGATTTGACGGTCTACACACGGAAAAATTTGAAAACGTTAAAAACATATGTTTTGACAGAGCACAAGGAAAACTGTGCGACTGTGAAACTGTTGCATTGATTTGTTGCAGTTTATGTGACAAACTCTTATGTTTTCATCACTTTTTTGGGAGTGATTATCACATCCACAAGAAAACCTAAATCGGGCAAGGTAGAAGAATCTTTTTACCCATTCGCCAAGTGTACAAGCTAGGTGGGGCGACAACATATTCCTGCCATGTGAAGCACGTGCCGTCACCAGTGTCGTATAGAATATATCAGACGTGTTTTCCTGTGGAGGAATCGGTTGACCTATGACCTTGTGATCAAATATTTTCGGTTCTCATTGGAGAGGCACGTCCTTTCGTCCACTAATCCCACGGTTTCGTGGTGTGGTCGCAAAACACAGACACTACACTTATTACAGTGAACAAAGACGTCAATGAACAAACGGACAGATCTAACTTTGCGAAGATAAAGAAATTAAAATTTTCACTCGAGGTAAGACTTGACCCAAGGATCTCCCGCTCCGGCGGTGCTCACGCTAACCACGGGACCACGGCGCTCGCGAGCATACACTACCATGATGTTCGTTCAAATGGCTCTGAGCACTATGGGACTTAACATCTGTGGTCATCAGTCCCCTAGAACTTAGAACTACTTAAACCTAACTAACCTAAAGACATCACACACATCCATGCCCGAGGCAGGATTCGAACCTGCGACCGTAGCAGTCGCGCGGATCCAGACTGTAGCGCCGAGAAACGCTCGGCCACCCCGGCCGGGCAAGATGTTGCTTATCTTGCGCAAGCACTACTCTGTTTGTGTATTTTGCTTTTTTGTCATAGTTCCACACAACTTCTTCCTGTTGTCTCGATTGACCTGTGTTCAGTTTTTCAAGGCCTATCCACTGTGCCAACTTATAACTAAATCTGAGTGGGGTGTGATGGGGAGGTTCCCTTGTGAGTCTCATACTTAGGTCAGACGAATTAAAAGTGTGACAAGTGTGGTTAAACTCAAAATGCAAATACACGCTCGGAGACACGCGACGTTCAGAAACGCACACGTGCAAATGTGTGCGTAGTGGACACACAAGCATGGCTTAAGTATCACAATAACGCTTATTATATCTATCTTGGGTACAATTTGCTATAGTATAACAGAGATTCATCTTATGTCTGAGTGATTCGCAAAATTCTGCAGCGATTTCTTTAAATCATGGATTAAATAATAGTAGCTTTGAAGTTAGATTGTAGTCCCTGTTTCATTGATCATTCTTAATTTCCTCGAAGAATTTATTTTTAATGATTTTCATAAACTATGAAATGGACGAATAAATATGTAAAAAAAAACCAGTGTCGGATGAAGACGATTTTCGGATCTCTAAATTCTTTTATCCTAATTATACCTTGGTCAGACTTTCGTTTCTTTACATGTGTTAACCAAGAGATGGAATATTGCGAACCGAAGCTCTTCTATTCAAAAAGATAAGGAAACATAAGAGGAACATCGTTGCCCAATTCCTTACGAATAAAACTGTAAGTTGTTGATTCTTTTATAATATGTCTTTATATGAAAATATTTAGCTAAGCTTTTCTTCTCTTCAACGTACAAAAAGTATCAGTACGCAGTATGCTACCTGTTATTTCATAAACACAGAAATAAAACGAAAAAAATTTATTCTAGCAACTGATGATATGCTTAAGGGTATACGGAATGAGTTTTTCGATGAAAAAATCGATTTTTGGGTAAATGCATTTTCGAAAACTTTAGACTCTCCCATTTAATACCATGTATAAAATATTTGAATGACGTTAATAGAACTATTTTAAATAATTTTTTAAAATAATTTCGACACACGATGTTCCGCACCTTGTATATGAGACGCGAAATATACCTGATATAGACAGTCTTTCCAGAGGTATAATTGAGCACAAGAGAGTTAGCTTTTCTGTTGGCTACACTGCTAGACAGTTGACAATAGATTCTGCACCATTTGTATTGTTTCCTTTGTGAGTACATCCATGTCATTGTTGTGAAAGTCGTATGTGGAGAAGTCATTGAGTTTTCTTTCCTTCAACATGCCAAGACCTAGTCTGAAGGTATTTAGAAAGCGTGTACATTGGCGCAAGAAAGTAAAGTGTACTAAAAATTCGTCTGATTCATCTTCATCAGTATCTGATGTCCCAGTAGCGACTAACCTCAACACTGGCAGTGATACATTGAGTGATGCTGCTGACACTACACCGGAAAGTGCTTCAAGAAGAAAACTAGCTGGAATTGAAGAAGAATACAAGAAACTAAATACTGGGACTACAAAATATGAGGTAATTAACGTCTCTTTATTATCAGACGTTTTGATGAACAATGTGTGCTGCAAACAATGTGGAAAATGTGGTGTTTCATTGAAAACAAACTTACATGTAGGACTTGCTTGTGAATTAGAGTTGATGTGCAGTTATTGCAAACACAGTGTTACTTTCTTCAATTCCTCACATGTTACCGCAGATACAGGTAAACTATACGATATAAACATTAGACTGGTTTTGGATTACGGTGTTAGGAAAGGGCAGGGCTGCAGGTGCCATGTTGTGTGGTGTGATGAACCTCCCTCCTCCACCTTCAAAATTTAACGAACACTTAATTGTAATAGGCTCTGCTGTAGAAGATGTGGCACAGGAAAACATGAAAGATGCTGTTGAGGAAGCAGTTGTTGAAAATAATAATAGCAGAGACTTGTCCATAGCTTTTGATGGAAGCTGGCAGAAGAGAGGCCACACATCTCTGAATGGTGTAGTAACAGCTACAAGTGTGGACACTGGTAAGGTAGTTGATGTGGCAATACTTTCCAAGCATTGCAGATGCAAGGAGAAAATGAAAAATGAACATGAAGAGGAGTGCATGGCAAATTACTATGGGTCAAGTGGTGGTATGGAAGTTGCTGGTGTAAGAAGTATTTATCAAAGCTCAATAAAATGGTACAACGTTAGATACATAAATTATCTTGGAGATGGTGACTCAAAGGCTTTCAAAGAAATTGAGGAACTGAGATCCTATGGTAACGATGTGAAAATTTCCAAACTGGAGTGTGTTGGCCATGTTCAGAAAAGGATGGGATCAAGATTTCAACGGCTCAAGGCTAGCATGAAAGGCAAGAAATTGAGCGATGGAAAAACTTTAGATGGGAAAAATAGACTGACAGATGCTACAATAGATCATATTCAGAAGTGCTATGGTCTAACAATAAGACAGAATACAGCAGATGCAGAATTAATGAGAAGAGCAGTCTGGGCTCTGTTTTTTCATACAACTTCAAACAATGAGAATCCCCAACATGGGCTATGTCCAAAAGGAGACGATAGTTGGTGCAAGTACAACACAGGCAAGGTAACTAAGAAACAATAAAATCACCCTCATCACCTGCCACTTGCCATAATGGATGATATAAAACCAATATTCCGAGACCTCGCAGATACTAGTCTACTAAAGAAATGTCTTCATGGCCGGACTCAAAATCCAAATGAGTGTGTGAACCATGTGATATGGAATAGACTACCTAAAACTGTGGCTGTGGGTATAAACACACTTCACTTTGGCGTTTATGATGCTGTTTCATCATTCAATCAGGGCAATATAACAAAGTGCAAAGTTCTGCAGAAGTTGGGGCCCTGTGTAGGACTACGAACTGCCACAGCTATGCTTTGTTTGGACAAGGAACGGCTCAGGTCTTCAGATAATGCCATAAAAGCATATTGAAAGATGGCTAGACAGCATAGCAGAGCCATGAAGGGGAAGCTGTTGGACGATTCTGATGATACAAGCTATGGAGCAGGCTTGTACTGAAGTAAAAACTTTGAAGCTAATTTCCCGTAACTTAAGTTTTTTGTGTATAAGGTACATTTTCTCAGGGCCTATTTATAGTAGAAAGATGAAATTTTCTGTAGTTGTTCCTTAAGACCTTCTAATATATCTGAATTAAAAGATATGTGGAATTATTTTGTATTAATGGATGTAATTTTAAAATACTTGTTAAAATGTATAACTTTTTTAACATTTATAAAAAATAAAATATCTGAAAAACTATACATTATTTTTTCAAAATAAATAATTCAGCATAAAAGTAGAACATATCTCTGCGTTCTGTGAAAAAATCAAGAGTATCGTCCAAATAACAAATGAGAAAATGTTCCTAACTTTTAGCTCAATTTAACATTGTAAGCATAGGGCGTTCCGTATACCCTTAAACACGAGGCGATATAGCCGGCCGGTGTGGACGATCGATTCTAGGCGCTTCAGTCTGGAACCGCGCGACCGCTACGGTCGCAGGTTCGAATCCCGCCTCGGGCATGGATGTGTGTGATGTCCTTAGGTTAGTTAGGTTTAAGTAGTTCTAAGTTCTAGGGGACTTATGACGTCAGATGTTAAGTCCCATAGTGCTCAGAGCCATTTGAACAATTTTTTGAATGAGGAGATATCTGTTCAGCAAATAACATGATTCTTTGTTGTCAGTTTCGTCTTTACCATGGTATTCTTACAAAGATTCCACAACTCACCTGTGTCCAATACGCATAAAATATCAAGTTTATTTAATCTCCTTCACATCTGAGTTAGCTAAAACCTATTCTTAGGCAAAAGGTTCAGCTGAGGGTTTACCACAGACGAGACGCGTTTTCGAAGTTCAATATTCAGTTCAATATTCAACTCTTTGACTCAAGATTTTATGATACTAGGACAGTGCTAATCGTTCCCTCGCAGTTCGATATGAGGTGCCGATACTCACAAAAATGTCTATCAAAAATGAATTAAGTGTGTGTGTGTGTGTGTGTGTGTGTGTGTGTGTGTGTGTGTGAGAGAGAGAGAGAGAGAGAGAGAGAGAGAGAGAGAGAGAATACCGTGTCAGAACTACTACGCTATGTCATTGTTTATTGTTGCGTTGTGTGTTCTAAACAGCACGCAGGTTAATGGTTGCAGAATTATATTAATTTACAACTTTTAAAAGCTTCTGTGTCACTGATGAAAATTTGTCACGTTATAGGTGCATTAATGGTGTTTCATATTTAACGATTGTAGCTACACAGAAACGTCTTCACGTTTCTCTCTTCATGGGAATAACTAATTGATTAGTTTTCGGTTATTGCTGAACAACCCACGACGTGTCTCTGGCGCTACAGTTCGGGAATCGCCCTTGTACTCTATCCTTTGACTTTAATTCTGATTAAATTCTTCCATCGCACAACAACGTTTCCTTTAGTACGATGGAATGTGCAAAAATTTGTGCGCAGACTGGGAGCGCAGAAATATCGCGTTGACAAATTAACATTAACAGACAGATCAATCGAGAAAGGAAAGGCCGACTGCGTCCTACTGGCTGCAACCTCTTTCCAGAGAATCAATAAGATCCAAACAGAAATTCACGTTTACCTTCTATCTGCACATTAATAAATGACACCGACGCATTAATAACAGACGCGGACTGTTTTATACCAATTACCGATTCTCGTGATAATGAACGCTGAAGACTCGAACATACTGAACCCGAAAAAACAGAACTGTTGCTGAATTACTAAATACGGCATCAAGAGAATTCACACATTAAATATGTATTCAGACTTCTCGGGCTTAAACTTCCTTTGTATCTCACATTTACCGAATTGATTTGCCGAGGAAAACTGAACAGTTGTTGTACATGTTATGCCAACTTCGGCCTGTCCTGCTCGTTGTCGTCCGTTTTTATAAAGTGTGTAATACCGACTGAATTATAAGCTCGAGGACATTGTTACAGTTCTATTACTCTGTAAGTCTTGGCAATGAAGTGAGGGAAGAGAGGTTGTGCAGCACTGAGAGGTATTCGAAAACGCCCTATCATTCTCTTTCCTCGAACTAGTTCAGAGGATGCTGAAACAAGCTCATCGCATTGCCTTAAGCTCCTACAAAATCAGATAATAATCGTTTTCCACTTGGAGATGGTCTAGGGACCGGTAGTGCGGCGAACGTGAGAGAAACCAGAAGGCTATCAGACAACTAAACTATTCATACAGAAAATCCAAACAAAATTTCGCGTATGTCGGATTGGAGAAATGATTTAAAGGTTTGCATGTTGATTTACAAATACATCTGGACAAAGCTACTACAACACTATTACCGACAGGTTAGAGGAGCATGTAGTCAAGCTACATGAGTTTAATGGCAATAAAAATCAACTGCTGAGTTTTCTTAGTGATAAAACTGTTATAGTGTAATAAAACTTTATCTTTTGATGTCATCAAGCAATGCTACAACCAGTTACTTTTTATGATTTTGTCGTGTTGGCTAAATGCAAGTACGGTGAATATGTTGACTCACTTAAATTGTTGTTCATGTTTCCAGTGAGGTCCATTTACCTTCAGGCTTACAGTCGACAAAAGTGTCAAAATTGTCTCCAAACTTAATCTTCAAGTAGGTAAAGATACAGTAAAGCAATGCATCGATTGGAAGTGGTAGGAATAACGAGTTTCGAGCTTGCTGACGTTGGTACCACATGTAGTTGTTCTTGGTTTTTACGGTGCCATGCCGTTGTGCATGTGGGTCATTAGGGACAGAACAAATTAGAGAATTTTATTTGCAGATGTTTCTGATCGGTAAACTTCTTACAAAGCACTTAATATTATAGCTTAAACTTATTTGGCCGTTAATATTATTTTGTCACTTAACATATTATCAACCATACGCGACGGGAACTAGATGACTGTTTATCTCACTCTGGCTGAAGTTGTATTGTCACACTTTACTCACATAAAGGAGGATACCTGAATCTGCTTGCCGGCGTGCACTTTAAAAACCAGCGAACTCTAAAAAATAATAATAATTTACCATCTTGTAAAGTCATCAGATGAGCAAAACGAATTGCAAAATGATTTAGATCAAATATCTGTATGATGCGAAAATGGGCAATTGACCCTGAATAAAGAAAAGTGTGAAGTTATTCATATGAGTACTAAAAGAAATCGGCTAAATTTCGATTACGCGGTAAGTCACACAAATCCGAAGGCTGTAAATTCAACTAAATACTTAGGGATTACAATTACAAATAACCTAAACTGGAACGATCACATAGATAACGTTGTGGGTAGAGCAAACCAAAGACTGCGATTCCGTGGCAGAACACTTAGAAGGTGCAACAGATCTACTAAAGAGACTGCTTACACCACGCGTGTCCGCCCTGTTCTGGAGTATTGCTGTGCGGTGTGGAATCCGCATCAGGTGGGACTGACGGATGACATCGAAAACGTTCCTTTTGTACCATCGCGAAATAGGGGAGATAGTACCACAGACATGATACATGAATTGGAGTGGCAATCATTAAAACAAAGGCGGTTTTCGTCGCGACGGGATCTTCTCATTAAATTTCAATCATCAGTTTTCTCCTCCGATTACGGAAATATTCTGTTGGCACCCACCTATACAGGGATAAATGATCATCACGATAAAATAAGAGAAATCAGGTCTCGCACAGAAAAATTAAGTGCTCGTTTTTCCCACGCGCCGTTCGAGAGTGGAACAGTAGAGTGACAGCTTGAAGGTGGTTCATTGAACCCTCTGCCAGGAACTTAATTGTGAATAGCAGAGCAATCACGTAGATGTAGATGTAGTTTGATGTTGAGCATCTCGTAAGGCTGTCGCGCTGACTAAACGACCCCGCCATGGAACGTGGCAATCTCCGTTGTATCTTTTCTACCTCTTCTATTAATCCTTCTTGGTAACGGTCCTTGACCGATGAACAGTACTCAAGAATCGGTCGAACAGTTGTTTCGTGAATGAATTACATTTCCTTAAGATTCTTCCAGTGAATCTCAGCCTGGTCTATCTTTTTTTTACAATCAGTTTCACATGGTCATTCCACTTTAGATTGTTTCGTATGGTTACTCCTAGGGATTTTATGGCAGTTAATGATTCCAGTGATCTTTTTCAAATATTGTAGTTAAACAGTAGTGGATCTATTCACTTTTTTTTTTTAGCAATACGATATACTTATTTATTAACGTTCAGGGTCGTCTACCAGTCCCGAGATCAGCCATCGATCCTTCCTGCATTTCTTTTGGCTCTCAGCGCTCGTAGTATATATTGTATAACGAAGGGAGCCTTAAGGATCGGGGCAACTGAACGTACCATGCCGTGCCTGCTCAACGTACTTCCGTCAGGCGATCGGCAGAATAATTCTGATCATTGTTTCTGAATTTTGTCTTTAAAATTACATAGGACGATCAGACCATTTATATCACGACTTTAGCACAGCCCGGCAAACTGAAGATGTTCTAAGAACGAAACGTGTCGCAGCACAATAAATATGTAATTATACACCTGAGGTAATTATTATTGGTCATTAAAATATGTACTAGCAGTTTTACCCAGTGCTAAACACGTTTGGAATTAGGCACAGTCGCTTTCGCGGCCTGAGTCCATTTCAGTAAGGTCCTTCTGAGCGTGGGACCACGTCATGATGTGATAGAACTACCAACTTTTCGGCTACTATTGCAGGCAGCTTTCATTAGACTAAATGTCGATAGTTTAACATATCATGAGGCGGTATCACATCCATAAAATGGTTATTGATAAGAGTTCTAGTATTGCTAAATAAAGCCTCTGCGATACGCTGCGAAATGGCTTGCGGGTTATAGATATAGACGTAGAGAGCCTGCTCCCAGGGGCTGTGTTGGGAAATTGCCTGCTACGAGACTAAGTGGCCATGCGTGTAGGTAAACACGACACTACTTCTACAACTAACGCCAGTTGGCAGGCGGTCGTATGAGCATTAATAACGGTAAATGAAGAGGTAGATCAAATTCGTTGATGTATGACAACTTTTATTGGCTGCTTGCCCTGCTAGCCCTTGTTATAACTCAAGAAAGTGAATTGCTGCTATCGTACAGCAGAAATTTGTTGTGGAACTTCCAGGTATCTCGTTAGTTCGGTGTTTGTCAGGGAATTTACTTCTGTTTAAAATAAAGGACGGGTCGCCCTTTGTTTGGTGTCTGTATATGACACCGCATACGGTTCTACTCTGTATCCACGTGTAATAGCTGCTAAGTCAGATGCCAGAAAGTGTGAGGGCCATCCACTCTTCAGGTGGCTTTGCACATTCTTCTTCTGCTTCTTCACGTCACGGTGTGGCCTCATCCGGAGAGTTATTCTCATCTTTTCCGAGCTCTTCCGTCGTCTCTTCGTCCTTTACGTCTACACTCTGGGTTAGGCAGTCTTCTGCGGTCCATACTGTTGGTATGGGCTTCCCATTTACTCCTATTTTCTTCCATTTCTGTTCATATTTTGTTAACATGTAATTCTGTTCGTATCTCATGATACCGAATTGCATACAACGTAGAGCCTCTTTCCATATTTTTTAAAATTTTCATTTCGGCTTCTTGGATATCGTGCAAGTTGCTCTTCAAGAGTACCCATGTCGTAAACGTCACCGGCATTATATTATAATTTTAGCTCTTGTATCTTCTCTAGTATTATTATTTTGTAGCCTGCTGATTGCACCACATATGCGTTCGAAGCGTTGTATTTCTATATTTGTGTCCTTGCTGTAGTTTACGAAGCATTTGTTCAATTGAGTGTGAGAGACAACTATGACCGGCGTAGTCTTTTGCAGTCTGTTCTAATTTGTAGGTGAACCGTTGAGCGTAGTCTTACGTTTCTTAATAGCAGTAATATCGCCCGTGTATAAAATAATATCACACATCAGTAATTATTCCGTTTTTCCCTTCATTTCAGATACAGTCTACTTATACGGCGTGAATTATAGCGCCACCAGCAATATTTCGGAGGTTGTTCAGAGATATTTTCAGAGAATTTTAGTATAAGGAACTCGTGGTCTCTGGTGACTCCTTACAGAGTAATAATATAAATAATTTATTTGGCTTGTCGTCTCATATATCTTCATTTCCGCTAACATGTCTGTACAACAGTGAAGCAGCTTATATTATGCAATCACCAAAACATATAACACAAAACAAAGAGTAATGCAACAATACTCGGAGAAAAGACGTACAGTTTTGTCACAGTGTGTTCCATCTGTACTTTTAGTATACTTTACTGTTCGTCACAAATACAGTACTGATACATGACGGATAGAGTTCAAAATGTCAATTACCATGATTACAGCCAATTGTACAGCGACTGTTAACGTTAACAAACACTGCCGGGGAAACAAACCCTACATAACACCAAGTAGAACTGAATGCAAGTTTGAGAGCGAATGATAATATGGAAATTACTGTTGGCTTCAGCGAATAATATGAATAAAAGCAACAAGTTTGTTTACAAATAAGACACACAGCGCATACCAACGAAACTTTACTATCGAGCAGGAGTTATCTGTGCAGTATCTACAAAAAGATAAATGCGGATAAGGAATGAAACGAAATGCAATTACTCTACGATGTGCCAGCAGAGACCACGGGTCCCTTGTAGCAAAGGACTCTGTAAGTATCACAGAACAGCGGTAGAAATTTTGTGTCGAAGGAAGGAACTGTAACGTCCCGTCTACAGTTAGGTCATTAAAAACGAAGTACAACATCGGATTACTAAAGGATAGTGGAGTAAATCATCCGCGCTCGTTTCAAAGAAAACATTCCCTCATTTGTCTGGAGCCAAAACCACGGAAAACCTAAATCTAGATGGTCGAAAGGGAACTGAATCGTCGTCCTCTCAAAAGTGAGTCCAGTGCACTAACCACTGTGCTTTTGTCAGTGGACTTCGTATATAGTATACATGGCGATTATGCTTAGTTGTTCACGTCAAGTACTTCATGAACCTTTCAGAATAAAGTAATTCTGTTTTCACCAAGATGAATTACGAGAACATTCTCACTAAACGACATATAGTCACTTTTCAAAACTATATTAATTGCAGGGCTATGGTTATCAACTTCGCTTTCTCAAATGGAACTGTAGTAATTACCCTTGCTTATATCACAGTTCTAAAAGAGACGAATGCAACGGCATGCCAGTCTACAAAATATATTTATTTTTTCGGAATAATCTGTTTTGAAATGAAAAAAGGTTGCTGTCTTATGCGGAAATTCGTTGTTACCCAACCAGGGGAATACAGGGTGGTTATAATTAAATTTTCGCTACTCGAGCCAGTGTAGACGGAATGGATACCAAACGTTATAGGATGACGTTCAGACTTTGCGCTACAAGATTGCCATTGTTAGTGGTGTTAGTGTCATGACTTACCGATAGGCACCAGTACTTGTACGACGACGTAAGCATCAGTGTGCATCACATTTACAGCCAGTAAACATAGGTCTGGACGAGGCCGGGCCTTACTCGTAAAGCTGTTTTGAAAAAAAAAAAGAAAAAAAAAAACAACATGCTCATCGGGAGTGTCGATACATTAAGGGAATACGAAAAGGCACTCTTTCCACTCTGAGGTTGAAGAACATGATTCGGAAGTTCGAATTATCTGGCTATTTTGAAATTGCTCATGGTAGAGGCTGACAGCCAGTTTCATGACAAATTGTTGAGGAAGTTACTTTTGGAATGGCTGAGAGAGCTGGACGCAATTTGTGAAATTCTAGCAGTGCACAAGCTGTGTCACGACAGCTGAACAGTCCACGTGCCACAGTTCGAAAAGTGCTGTGAACAATTATGAAATTGTATCTCTAGTGCGGTTCCAGACTTCCGTGGATGAAGATGGTCGCCACACTGAGTAACGTTTCAAATCTGAAACATTGTGCGTAATTAAAAAATGTTACCCTCCTGTGTGGAAATTGAAATGAGTTTCTCCCAATGACTTATTCGTTATTTTTCTTCCGCGTGTCCTTACGAATGTTTCCACAAAATTTCCATATCCTACCATCGTTCATTTTCCAAAGGCCCCTATCAAGTAGTGGAAGTTCTATTGTAACCACCCTGTTCCTCACGTCTGAAAAGGAGGAAACGATGTAGCACCGCCACGATACTGCTACAAAAGGGGCACAGGGGATACATAGTTTTCATCTGTCTGCGTCGTCCACCGATGGCTAGTGCTTGTTGATTTCAAAAAGTGTACGTCTTTCACGAATAAAAAGAAATGGTGCTTCCTCTAGGGGAATGCAAAAGGAACACGAAATAGACAGTTCATTTGTATCAGTTCAATTGTATTTCCACAGACGGCGTTAAAGAAAAACGACAATTCAGTAAAAGTGCAAAAAATTGCAATAGCACAGGAATATACACAGGGGTTAAGTAACAAGCTTCCAAGGAGCTGAGTGAACAGAATAGACGTTCTGGCAGCTGTTGCTCATGACCCACATCTTAGCTACAGAGAAACTGAGAGTGCCTCTGCAATGAGTCTGCCAGGAGTTGCTCGCATTTTGCACGCAAACAGGTTCTATCCATGTCAAGTGTCACTTCACCAGCGGGACTGCAGAAGACGCACGGAATTCTCACATTCGGGTCTAACGGGGCATCACGTAAGTAGATTCGTTCTCCAAAACTTCTCTTTACCGATTAAGCTGCGTTTAATAGCCATGGCGTGCTGAATGTAAGAAATATGCAGTACTTGGCCGATGGAAAAGTGCACTGCCTGAGGCATATTGATCATCAGAGGCAGTGGAGGGCGAAAATTTGCTGCGGGGTTACTGGAGACTACGTGATTGGTCTTTACTTAATTGAAGACACCTTAATGGGTAAAAGATATACACAAGTTCTTAGCGAAGTGCTATCTTCTGTCCAAGAGGAAGTACCATTTGAAGCACGTAGATGTACTTGATACCAACACGATAACTGTCCGGTTCACTACTCGCTTGTGGCTAGGAAAGCGCTCACCCTGCTCTTTCCTGGTAGGTGGATAGGGAGTGAAGGCTTTATCAGTTGACCTGCCACTGAAATTTTTCTCTGGGGTAAATTCTAAGAAGTTGATTTAAAATATCGCATTGTTGTGGCACTAATACCGAAGAATGTCTCCACTCTGTCCCGACGACCTTGTGATAATGATGATGTTTGGTTTGTGGTGCACTCAAATGCGCGGTTATCAGCGCCCGTACAAATTCCCAACCTTTGCTCAGTCCAGTCTCGCCACTTTCAGGAATGATGATGAAATGATGAGGACAACACAAACACCCAGGCATCTCGAGGCAGGTGAAAATCCCTGACTCACTCCGGGAATGGAACTCGGGACCCAGTGCTCGGGAAGCGTGAACGCGACCGCAAGACCACGAGCTGCTGACCCGACGACCTTCAACCAGCGACTGCAAACGTGTATTCCAATAGCCAATAGACATGGAAATTGTAGGAAGTCTTTATGAAAACATTTTTTGTAGTTTCGTGTTTGTTGTTATTACTGATGCAGTTTTGCAATATTCTAGGGGCATTCAGTAACTGATGCAACACATTGTTTTCTCGACCAATTTAGATTCCAGGAATGGGAAGTTTGTTATGGGACATGTTGGAATATTCGTGTTTGTTGTTATTACTGATGCAGTTTTGCAATATTCTAGGGGCATTCAGTAACTGATGCAACACATAGTTTTCTCGACCAATTTAGATTCCAGGCACCGGAAGTTTGTTATGGGACATGTTGGAATATTCGTGTTTGTTGTTATTACTGATGCAGTTTTGCAATATTCTAGGGGCATTCAGTAACTGATGCAACACATTGTTTTATCGACCAATTTAGATTCCAGGCATGGGAAGTTTGTTATGGGACATGTTGGAATATTCGCGCTTCATCAACTATAGTTTGATCAAGTTCTGATAGATGGCAATGCTACACGTAGCCATCAGAACGGCATCTGTAACGGAGGTTCGTTCCAAGCAGAGAACTGTCTATGAGTTTGTTTTGGCGGAAAACCAGAACATCGGAGATATTCACAGGTGCTTGCAGAATGTCTACGGATACCTAGCAGTGAACAAAAGCACAGAGAGTCGATCAGCGAGGCGTCTGTCATCATCGCAACTAGGTCGCGCAAACTTTACCGATTTCCCGCAAGCCACCCGGCCGCAAGCAGCTTCGACATCTGGGATGTTGGATCGTGCTGACACTCTCATTCCTGGTGATCGACATGTCACAATGAAACACCTCTCCGCTCAACTGCACGTCTCTGTTTGTAATGCTGACATACTCGCCCCCCAGCTGGAGTACGTAAACGTGTGTGACCCCTGGGTTCCTTGAAGCCTAACAGCAGACCATAAATAGCAACGAAGGACCATTTGTGCAGAATTGCTTGTGCGTTACGGAGTTGTTTATGACAATTCTTTGTCGAACATGGTCACAGGCGATGAAACATGGGTTCATCGCTTAGAACCGGAAATAAAACGGCAATACACGGAATGACACCACAACACTACTCCTCCGAGAAAAAGTTCAATGCCACATCCTCAGCCGATAAAATCATGGCAGCTGTTTTCTAGGACTCCGAAGGGGTTATGCTGTTTGATGTCCTCCCTCACGGTGCAATGATCAACTCTTTAAGATTGTTGCGCTACCCTCAGGAAACTGAAGAAACGACTTCCGCGTGTTCATCGCCACAAAAAGAACAACGGACTTCTCCTTCTCGATGACAACGTAATGTCTCACAAAAGTGCTCTCACCAGAGAGAAGCTCACAAAATTTTATTCGACCATTCTTCCTCTACTTCCCTACAGCCCGGAACTCCCGCCTGTCTACTTCCATATTTTTGGCCCAATAAAGGATGCACTCCGTGGGAAGCAATTCGTGATGATGGGCATACAGGCCCTCCAATTAATTTGACGTAAGGTCGTCACATTGAACGGAGACTACGTTGAAAAGTACGGTACTGTAGCCAAAAGAGTGAGCAACAATATGGTGTACTGGTATCATTTAAAAAACCAACCTAATTTCAGAAAAAAATGTGTTCCCTTATTTACTGAACACCCCACGTTTGTCTCTTGAGATTAAACTCATGACGCGAAGTTATTATTCAACAGTCTTCCTCAATTCTCTGGTTTGACAATACACTCAATTTTGGAGTTACACCTTTCTGTCAGGTCTCTGACAAAAGCACGACTGTTACCATAGTTAAATAATGAATCATCCATGGATTTCGTGTCCTTTGTTCTTCAACTGATATGTCGGTTCAAATGACTCTAATCACTATGGGACTTAACATCTGAGGTCATTAGTCCCCTAGACATAGAACTACTTAAACCTAACTAATCTAAAGACATCCATGCCCGAGGCAGGATTCTAACCTGCGACCGTAGCAGCAGCGCGGTTCCGGACTGAAGAGCCTAGAACCGCTGGGCTCCAGCGGCTGGCGGTATGTCGGTCCGGCCACATGTAGCCAGGAGTGATTAGTATCAGTTTAAAATTAAATTTCTGTCCACTGTTCCGCTTTGGTAAGCCAAGCTAGAGCGCTCCATTAGTGTGGCGCTCCTGTTCCGTATAACAGCACGAATCTCCCATATAACAACACGAATCTGCGCATATTATTATCTTAGCAGAAATCTGTGTTGTTATGTTGTTTCATGTTCAAAACAGATAAATCCTTAGTTCAAAATATAGTAATATCTCCGAAACAACTATTCGGATTTTAAGAGTGAAACCCGATGACTTCCTCTCGTTTAGTCTGCGGCCCCACGTGCGTTTTTTCCAACAAAATTTGAGCTGGAAAAAACTCGGCAGAAATAGAACTGCAGCGTTTAAGTGGAGGTGGCACATAGCGCTGGAATTCATGTGGCCACTGTAGAGGCGAGGCGCATTTCCAAGGTCGCACGCAGAAAAATGCATCGCGCCTATTTTTCTGTTGTAAATCCAGTTGCCTGAATGGCCACCCTAGCGATTCTTCACGTGGCGTTCCGTTTATGGCGCGCTCCCGACTACAACTTATGACTGGTTTGCATCCAGTATTCAGTCGCTGCTTGTTTCATGAACTCTTTTCTGAGCGTCTTCTACAGAACCACTCCCGTATCGCAAGTAATCTGTCCAATAGAACACGTAAAATCTCGAAGTGACGTGAACAGAGTGAATTCCCTGAGCCTAGGTACCTGAATATTATTTAAAAATTATAATCCTCGGATTATAATGTATACAAAGTTTATGTTAGATAAGGAGGTACAGAAACGTTGGAAAGCATAAATGATAGCTATCTGAGAACATAAAAATACAGGACGGCGTTTTGGAGATGCGTCAAAGAATAAGAAGCCTTATCTCTATAGCAAGCAAATGACCTCTCTGCAGCCATGGTTTCAATTAATAGAGTGAGTTATTGACACATATTAAAAATTTATGTAGAACGTTCCGTTAGTTTTAAGCACTGCAGTACAGATAAAGTGTTAGCAGGATAATAGGAATCAGTGCGCCATCGTCAAATGTTTCAGCTTCACCTTTGGTTGCGCCTGTTTCAACGCCTGCGAGAGAGTCGAAAGAAAGGAAATATATTCAAGAATCATTAAAACAGGAAATTCTCTGTGTAATTAAAAATAACGTAGGACGATCTCCCCAGAACACAGATCCTGATGAAATGTTTTTACTATCCCAGATTCTAGTGTTCAATAAATTCAACCAAACATACGAACTCGATTTCCAGGCGAAATTTTCACAGTTAGTGCAGTCTTACTCATAAAGATCAGTATATCCACCAGCACAGTCCCCCAGCACTGTATTTGTTTTAGAAATGTTACTTTCCACCATAGAGAACGGTTTTTCGAATCAATTAACTGACATTCGGTACTACTTTAAAAATTATCTGGATATCCCTTTAGTTCCTTTTTTTAGGAGAACGAACTTTCCGTTTATTAACCTGTCTCTCAGTTTAGGGTGTCTCAACCACTTATTCTGCTATCTTTCGTTTCGATGACGACGATGAACAAGTAAAAAACATTGTTACCTAAGGAAACAGTATCCATTACTGCTCTCTCGACATTGCTTCTCTGTCACCTGTACTTGGCCGTCTGACTGACATTAACCTGCAGTTTTTCCTGCTCTGTGTGGCCGCCACACTTGGTGGAATTCCTGCCACGTTTTCGCCAGCTCGAATCCCGCTGGGAAAAACGTACGTGAGGCCGTAGCCTTAGAGAGACGACACTAGCACTGGAAAACACTACAGTTCGATTTGAACCTACGAAAAGAGACTGTAAGACATTTAATTAAGACTATTTCGCTATTTATCTCAGTGAAAATAGAAATGAGCGAATGGGATTATTGTCCTGGAGACCGCATCTGGTGTTGTTCGGCCTCCTGGTGCAAGTCTTTTTATCTGACGCCAGCTCGGCGACTTGTGTACCGATGACGATGAAAAGATGATGAGCACAACAAAACACCCAATCCCCGAACGGATAAAATCTCCAACCCGGCTGGGAATCAAACCTGGAGCTCAAGCACGGCAGTCAGAATTACGTTATCTGAATCATCCGTTATATTAAAAAAATGGGTGATATTCTACAAGCTGGTTCTACTTAATTTATCATCCTTATTTTAATAGCCTTACTTCTTAACATATTAAGAAGAATGTGTGCCGTTTTGTAATTACACACTTTTTAAAACTGGAATGAGCTCGTTGACTTCTAGCTGAATAATCTGCTGGTTCCCAAAAATACCTGTCAAACGTCTGGGCAAAACCAGTCGCAATAGTACACACACTTTCCGCTCGCCAGTACGGGCTCGTAAACCCAATTCCTGTGATTGCTGCACTCACACTCTAAAAGCGCTAGGTTCATTCATCTCTGAAAGCTTCAGAGGCAATGAAATAACAGAATCGAATTAGAGAATCTACTTCAGTTCTCTGGCTCTGATTAGGATAGTACCATTATAGATGTGTTAAACGATTATTGGAAAGGGCATGCAAGTGCCACATAGGACTGTCGAGGTACGAATAACAACTTGTCGCCGCTATATATTGCCCCGGAAGAATTAGGATCAAACGACTTTAATCCTGTCAAGATAAATGCTATGTCTCTACACAGTGGTGGTTAAACCGGAGCCCTCAACAAATATACTGTGCGGTAATAGAAAGGAGTTAAAGGTAAACAGCGGGTTAGACCAACGAAGGAAGTCCGGGTTCGAGTCACGGGATATAATCCATAAGTCTTACTTAGGGCTATGGGCATGATCGTACCGCTACATTCAACACTGTTTTTACATCGCAGCCTGTAACAATTTGTGACTAAAGAAATTTACGTATTGTAAATATTGCAGCTAGTTTATAATACACTTCTTGAAAAAAAAAAAAAAAAAAAAAAAAAAGAGAAGCACCCGGAGGTGGAGGACGAACCGAAATGAAAATTTAAGTGTTCAGAGCGTTGCACCAAGACCCCGCCTGGAGCAACATAAGGACCCTGCGACCGTCTCAGCGCCTGACTTAATGATAAGGAGTACTCGTACACACGAATCCTTAGTAACAGTGATAGGTGTTCTTGCGTAAGAAGATGTATTCCGACTAAGCTAACACTTTAGGAGTTAGAACCAAGGGCTCCTGTCAAGCGATATTACTATGCCCTTAAAGCAAAGCCAGGACTGCGAAATAGCTGACATAAAGGAAAATCTGAGGCAGTGATGCCATGGTTGACCAACGGCCTCGCCTTGCGCTTCTTTCTGTTGTGACGTAGCAAAGAGAGCCCGCCGCTCGGGGTAGCCGTGCGGTCTCAGGCACCTTGCCACGGTTCGCGCGGCTCCCTCTGACGGAGGTTCGAGTCCTCCCTCGGGCATGGGTGTGTGTGTTGTCCTTAGCGTAAGTTAGATTAAGTAGTGTGTAAGCCTAGACACCGATGACCTCAGCAGTTTGGTCCCATAGGAACTTGCCACAAATTTCCAATTTCCAAAGAGAGTTGCAACCGTTTGAGAAACAATGACAAATGCAATTCGTATAAACATTATCCATTTTATACAGGCAGTATCAGTCGGCACCAGTGGCCAGCCAGGGGGCGAAACTATGTCATCCTTAAGAAATTGGCCATCGAGCTGCTGCAACCAGATGCGGTCTTCACTAGCTGTGGATCTGCTACCTACGCTAAGTCCAAATCCTGTTGACTTTGTGCCTGCCCAACGGCGGACCACCTGCTAAATCATTTCCATCCACGGAAAGCGACCTACGTTGGAGTACATTGTGTGCCTAGACTTCTTAACTGCCTTACTGACTGACATCCTGTACAATCAAACGTCATGACTATGAGCTGCCGCCGCTATCACTGGGGACCACAGTTTGGCTCTGCACACTGTGATGCCTCCTGTACGAAGCACCAGCCGCCGCGGCTGCCTTCTTCGGCGCCCGGCTTCTGGTCCGAGTCAGCGCCACACCAGTGGGCCGCTGACCACGTAGCTTCGCCTGGTGTCGGCTGGACGGTGGCGATACCGCACACTGTCTGTGACAAGTGGCTGCCTGCACGCTTCGCAGTCCGAAACCAGCCTGTGCCCTGGGGCGGCTGACTACCACTTAGTATCACCGTGACTGATTTATTTTGGCACAGAGTAAATGTGTGGTTGAAACTGCAGGTTTCGTGAACGGACGTCGGACAACCACCTCGCACCCACTCACAGCACTACTGCGACCATGCCCTGGGCATTATCACCTGGGCTGCACTGCCCACCAAAGAGGTCACACCACTGCTTCATTTGAGGCGATGTACACCGGCTAAGGGGTAAGCTATAGGGAGAGGCGGGTCATATACAATATGTACAACAACCAAGAGGGAATAATAAGAGTGGACGATCAAGAACGAAGTGCTCGTATTAAGAAGGGTATAAGACAAAGCTGTAGCCTTTCGCCCCTACTCTTCAATCTGTACATCGAAGAAGCAATGATGGAAATAAAAGAAAGGTTCAGGAGTGGAATTAAAATACAAGGTGAAAGGATATCAATGATACGATTCGCTGATGACATTGCTATCCTGAGTGAAAGTGAAGAAGAATTAAATGATCTGCTGAACGGAATGAACAGTCTAATGAGTACACAGTATGGTTTGAGAGTAAATCGGAGAAAGATGAAGGTAATGAGAAGTAGTAGAAATGAGAACAGCGAGAAACTTAACATCAGAATTGATGGTCACGAAGTCAATGAAGTTAAGAAATTCTGCTACCTAGGTAGTAAAATAACCAATGACGGACGGAGCAAGGAGGACATCAAAAGCAGACTCGCTATGGCAAAAAAGGCATTTCTGGCCAAGAGAAGTCTACTAATATCAAATACCGGCCTTAATTTGAGGAAGAAATTTCTGAGGATGTACGTCTGGAGTACAGCATTGTATGGTAGTGAAACATGGACTGTGGGAAAACCGGAACAGAAGAGAATCGAAGCATTTGAGATGTGGTGCTATAGACGAATGTTGAAAATTAGGTGGACTGATAAGGTAAGGAATGAGGAGGTTCTACGCAGAATCGGAGAGGAAAGGAATATGAGGAAAACACTGATAAGGAGAAGGGACAGGATGATAGGACATCTGCTAAGACATGAGGGAATTACTTCCATGGTACTAGAGGGAGCTGTAGAGGGCAAAAACTGTAGAGGAAGACAGAGATTGGAATACGTCAAGCAAATAATTGAGGACGTAGGTTACAAGTGCTACTCTGAGATGGAGACGTTAGCACAGGAAAGGAATTCGTGGCGGGCCGCATCAAACCAGTCAGTAGACTGATGACAAAAAAAAAAAAAAAAATAAAAATAAAAAATAACACTGTCTCTCCGTACCAGTACCGGTGACGAAAAAAATATCAAAACCGCAGATTTTGAGATGTGATACGATGGATCTTATTTTTACCAATATAAATGTTGTATTCTCACTTTTAAAATGCGCAGAAAATCGTTGAAATAACGTTTTAAGGAGACGAAATTTCAAATCGCTGCCTCGGAAGGTCACCGTACTGTAACTTCTTTATTTACAAATCGAGTACTGGGTCACACATCCCCTACCTCTAAAAGTGGTGTCAGAAGTGTGCCTGCCATAGACAGCTGTAGCAAGGAAGACGTCAGCATCCGCAACGGGCAGAGTCAGGGTCACAGTAGGTTAAGAAAAGAGTATTTTCCCACCCATGCCATGCATGCATCGTGAGGTGTGTCAGTGGGTCTTCTACCATGTTAAATTATACGAGGTATTAGGGGTATTGGTATGGATATTGTGATCACTGGTACCTTTACAGGCCGGCCGGAGTGGCCGAGCGGTTCTAGGCGCTACACTCTGGAGCCGCGCGACCGCTACGGTCGCAGGTTCGAATCCTGCCTCGGGCATGGATGTGTGTGATGTTCTTAGGTTAGTTAGGTTTAAGTAGTTCTAAGTTCTAGGGGACTGATGACCACTGCAGTTAAGTCCCATAGTGCTCAGAGCCATTTGAACCATTTTTGTACCTTTACAATTTGCTAACGAATGTTTTTGAGGAGTTGTAACTACACCACTAAGTGGACTACACGTGTGAGTATAGATTAGCTGGTTTGCATACATGCACTTCAACATCTGACCTTCTGTCTACAAGCAAATCAGCGTTAATGGCTTGCTCTTGTCGCATGTGCTTGGAGGTACTAACCAACGTAAAAACATACTATTCATAACAGTTAAAATTATTAATCTTCAAATGAAGTAAATAATGTAATATTGTTCGGTACACTGTCCTGTGTCACCAGTAGAAATATCTGCACTTACAAACCTAAAACCATGTGTGTTAATTTGCCCCTGTTCAGTTTGAGCAAGCGTCTTGTTGTGGGCAAGTGTTTAAAGTAGTAATCATGAGTACCCACTTAGGTGGAGAAATCAAGTTGCAGCAAGAAGTTTTACGACAGTGGTACGTTTCATTGTCCTTTTTGTCATCCAATTTTATTCTCCTGTTTGTTTTTTGTGCTCTGAAAAGAGGTTCCGAAGTGTCTGAGTCGGAAACACTGGGATTCCACTTGAGAAGATGTCGCAAGCTTTGGCAGTTCAGTTAAGTCAGCTGAGGGCAGACAACGCGAATATGCATAAGCAACTGAAGGCTGTAAGAGGGAACAGGACTTAGTTCAGTTCACCTGCTCCCACACTATGTTCAACTACTGTTCGCCAACTTAATCATGTTGATTGTTTTATGAAGATGGAACGGAAAAGGTGTGAACAGTGGTGGGCTAGATGGAGGCAGTAGATTGTTGATCCATGTGAAAATTATGTCCACGAGAAAGAAGTTAATGTTGGGACTTTAACTGATGCAGAAGGTAGTCAGATTGCAGAAGTTAAGGAAAGTACCGTGGGATTAGCATCTCGAATGTCCTATGAGAATTCATAGTCAGATTCAGCTGTAGTGTAAGACGAAATGAATGAGTGCTGTGCGGAGGTAAATGAGTGTGTGAGTAGCAACGTGTGTGATATTCATTTAGCTGCCGTAACATATACGTCATTGGAGGTTGACGGTTGCTATACAAAGGCCGTGGAGCCCGCGTCAAGTGGTCAGGTGTAATCCCGGATGGACACGTACGGAAAAGTACATGTGCCAATAAATTTTTGTACCCTGTTGAGTTTAGCTACAGATGGTAATTATTTGTAGATACTAAAAGGGATACGCCTGAAGCTACAGATGCTAATTATGTAGTAAATGTTGTGGATAAGGGAGTGGTGTAGACAAATTTGTTGAGAGAGACTGCAGATTCGTCGCCACATATTAGGGCGGTGTTCCTGTGGTGTCACCGCCAGACACCACTCTTGCTAGGTGGTAGCCTTTAAATCGGCCGCGGTCCATTAGTATACGTCGGACCCGCGTGTCGCCACTGTCAGTGATAGCAGACCGAGCGCCACAACACGGCAGGTCTAGAGAGACGTACTAGCACTCGCCCCAGTTGTACAGCCGACTTCGCTAGGAAAGGTTCACTGAGAATTACGCTCTCATTTGCCGAGACGATAGTTAGCATAGCCTTCAGCTAAGTCAATTGCTACGACCTAGCAAGGCGCCATTTATCCTTTGCTATGTATCTAATGAAGCATGTACAGTAACACGAAAAATGTTCACCAATTGTGGATTAAAGTTAAGTATTCCAGCAGCTACGTACTTTTCTTTATAGCAATCATTACGTATCCTGCTTCAGACCTCACGCCAGCCTGCGTGAGTTTAAGCGCGTGCCTTTCGGTTACCCGTCACTGTGGATCGGCTGTCTTGCCAGTCCACAACAGTTCCCTCAGAAGGAGGGTGGGTGCAGAAAATAGACAGGATAAGCGCTTGTAATACTACTGACCAGGCTCACAATGCTAAATCCTTTTATGGATGGGTACCTGAGATGTAAGAGGTTCATAAAATTGTTAATAATTGCTGTGTAATATGTAGAGGAATAAGGGGAAGCATCATGCAAAAACTGATCTTTGCCAACGTATGGTGAAACTGGTGGCGGAGGGGGAGGGGAGAGGCGGACATTGGTTCCACTGTTGGCAATGGCGCATTATCGCGAGGTTCTCCTGTCATGAAGGATAAACCAATTAGACTGAGTGTAAACTTATTATGAATCAATTTATGTGATGTGATATTGCAAGATACATGAAAACGTAGCAGTGTAAAAAGTATGCAGCCTCCAATTAGCATTAGGACCAGGCTATCTGTTAGTATAGTCAATATAGTTTTCGGAATGAATTTCTTGGGAAAATATAGAGTAAACTCTTCTTGCAAAGACAAGGTACCGAGGGATGTACCAAAACAGCGCGTTAAGAAGCCACTAGACAAACGGGAAGAAATGCCAAGCATGAGAGATCAATTGATTAGGACCATTTCCTTTTAAAAGACGAAATATTAAGCAGATTTGTCAGGAAGAAACAGTTTTGCCATGTTATTTTGTCAGTTCGTTCTCTATATTGTTACGTGATGATTCCGAGCAGTAAAAGCTATTTGTAAGCAAAGAGGGATGAGCTAATTGCCACTGTGCAGCAAATACTCCTGCATATAAAACGGCATTGGATTAGCCGGTAGCACAGGGCAGTGTTCCAATTTCTGTTTCCATTGTGGTTCCGACTCTGCTTTGTGCAACCTGTATCTAATTGAGTTGAAAAACGAGCCACCCACCTGAGCTGTTACCTATCGACTGGATTAACCATAGCAAGTAATAGTTAAGTAATGAGCCAATGCGCCTTGTGGTTTACGCTAGGCTAGGATAAGGAAAACTGAATGTATTGTACATATTTGTGAAGCCATAAAATGTATGCTGCGTCTTTGCAGAATTGTTATTAAGTGTGATACTGTGGAGTGGATCTTCCAAAGAGGGGAGGCGTGTTGCGCGACGGCCGCACTTGGCATAGCAACAGGACTCTGTGACGTCTCAGCAGGCGATGCTATAACAAGGATGACACGAGATAGCACAGCAACACGGCAGATAGGGGTTCTTGCGTAAGAAGCTGTATTGAGACTACGCTGACGTTGTAGAAGTTGGCACCTAGAGCTCCTGAAAGGCGAAGTTACTATAGCATTAAAATACAGCCAGCGCTGTGAAATTGCTGATAAAACGTAAGGACTGAGGCGGTGACGTCAAGATTGACCAACGGCCACACTCTGCGCCTCGACTCTGTTGTAACTTGGAAGAGAGAACTGCTACCGTTTCAGAAAAATGACGGACTGACTTCTTGTAAATATTATTCATTTTAGACATGTAGCATGAGTCAGGACCCAGCTACAAGGCGAAGAATATGCCACACATCTTTAAGATATATGTCATCGAGCTGTCGCCATCAAAAGAAGTCTTCATTAGATGACGATCTACTAGCGGGGCTAAGTCCAAAGCTGCAGGTTTGGTGTCTTTCAGCCGACTTGGCACTTGGTGGGTCACTTCCATCCACCAGCCGCCACGCACTGTTCTGTTACTGTTTGATCCTCTGTGTGAGCAGACTCAACACCGACTCGAAGGAAGGCCTCGGCGCTTGTTCGTGACATCACGTCAGCTAGGCACAGCGAACGCCAGGTCTGTTGCAGGCATACTCATAATGGTGGTGTCTCCATCCCTGACACGGGAAAATGTGAAACTATTGGCGGTAGTTGACCAACACGCATTGTTCTGAGAGATTTCTGCAATCAATTAATTGTGCAGTTCATTACACTTCTTAACAAATAGTGTACTCCTGAACTTAAATTTCCACCTGTTTTAAGAATTGACATACAAAAACAACTTCATGGTCCCGCAGCAACAGAATTCGTGCTACTTTACCTCATTTGTAAATCTGAGGAAGTTACGTTTGTTCTGAGTTGCTTTTACAAGAAACTGTGAACATATTGGTGCTCTTCTTTAGGTATCTTGGTTGACTATGGGGTGAGTAGCAGAATGTTAATGAAATATCTTGCGATTGTACAGGTTGGGGGAGGGGGTGGGGGACAAATGGCTCTGAGCACTATGGGACTCAACTGCTGAGGTCATTAGTCCCCTAGAACTTAGAACTAGTTAAACCTAACTAACCTAAGTACATCACACACATCCATGCCCGAGGCAGGATTCGAACCTGCGACCGTAGCAGTCGCGCGGTTCCGGACTGCGCGCCTAGAACCGCTAGACCACCGCGGCCGGCGGGTGGGGAACAGAAGAAGAGGCAAAAGAGAGATACTTGTTTTATCAAATAAAATTTTTTTCTTATAAACTTTCTCCTTTCAGTTGCAAGAGGGGAATATTTATCTTTTCTAATGTGCATGTTTAAAAAACTTTAAGCTCAGCAGTATTTTCGATGTATGAAGCTATTTTGTTTTCTGTTTAGAATTCCTTTCGTTGAAAACGACTGTAATCTAATGACTGGCAACAGTTGGACATTTACACATGTAAACTGGTTCACATTTCCAGTGACGATGTCAAACGAAAGTAAATAAATAAAAGAAACGTGTTAATTGTAAGGGGGTTGGGGTAAGTTCCGATAGCAAAATGGATCAAGTAAATATAGTTACTTGAATGTAAAATTTCCGAAGCTTGCAATGGGGCAAAGCATCTTCTCATATTGATCTAAGTTTGTTTCGACAGGATTCAGTAATACAGAACTATGATCTTCATTTGTAGCTTTACGATAGTAAGAAAATCTTTCATTTAAATAAAACTGCAGAATCCAAAACAATACCATACATTTTGTCCAAAAATAGGAGATTTATAGTGATAAGCACTCCCAGGCGTTTGTGCCTGCAACAGACCTGGCGTTCGCCGTGCCTAGCTGACGTGACGTCACCAACAAGCTCCGAGGTCTTCCTTTGAGTCGATGTTGGCAGACTTCACCACCATGAGCTGCAGCTGCCCACGCTGGGGTCCGCAGTCTTTGGAGCCTTTGATGGCAGTACCAGTCGGCGCAGCTGCCTTCTCCAGCCGCCGCACGGCGCCTGCCTCGGGTCTGAGTCACCATCGCCCTACTGCGGCGCTGACCACACAGATCGCCTACCGCCGGCTGGACCGAGGTGACGCCCCACGCTGGCGGTGACGAGAGGCTGCCTGCTGATCTAAACACCTTGGGGTGCTAAACGTCTTGGAGGTGCTAATCACCACTACTGATGTATTTTCGCACAGAACAAATGTATGACTGAAGTTCCTATTTTTATGGCTGGACCTCAGACAATCTTGTACCCACCCACCACACTACTGCAACCGGGCCCTGGCTGGAGAGTTGAAGCCCTTTCTCCCCACTAGGAGTCAGACTCCACTACCCTCCGAACATGTCGCACACTCTGACCTCTACAGGATGATATGTGAGATTATGTCAAACAGCATCTACCGTAAAATATATAGGAGTAACTACCCAGAGCGACCACATAAAACAAGTAGTAGGAAAGCAGGTGCCAAACGGATTTATAGGAAGCATCTTAAGGAAATGTAGCTCATAGATGAAGGCAATGGCTCACAAGGCGCTTGTTCTCTGAGTCACCATCGCCCTACTGCGGCGCTGACCACACAGATCGCCTACCGCCGGCTGGACCGAGGTGACGCCTCACGCTGGCGGTGACGAGAGGCTGCCTGCTGATCTAAACACCTTGGGGTGCTAAACGTCTTGGAGGTGCTAATCACCACTACTGATGTATTTTCGCACAGAACAAATGTATGACTGAAGTACCTATTTTTATGGCTGGACCTCAGACAATCTTGTACCCACCCACCACACTACTGCAACCGGGCCCTGGCTGGGGAGTTGAAGCCCTTTCTTCCCACTAGGAGTCAGACTCCATTACCCTCCGAACATGTCGTACACTCTGACCTCTACAGGATGATATGTGAGATTATGTCAAACAGCATCTACCGTAAAATATATAGGAGTAACTACCCAGAGCGGCCACATAAAACAAGTAGTAGGAAAGCAGGTGCCAAACGGATTTATAGGAAGCATCTTAAGGAAATGTAGCTCATAGATGAAGGCAATGGCTCACAAGGCGCTTGTTCGAGCGGTTCTTGAGTATTGTTAATCTTTCTGGGATCTTCATACCAGACAGAACTGATAGAAGAGATAGAGAAGATTCATTGGAGAGCAGCACGATTCGTCACAGGATCGTTTAGTCAGCGCGAGAACGCTACAGAGACGCTCAAATAACTTCAGTTAAAAGAGAGGTGTTGTGCACTACGGAGAGGTTTACTGTTAACAGTAGGAGAGAGCACTATTAGGCCGGCCGCGGTGGTCTAGCGGTTCTAGGCGCTCAGTCCGGAACCGCGCGACTGCTACGGTCGCAGGTTCGAATCCTGCCTCGGGCATGGATGTGTGTGATGTCCTTAGGTTAGTTAGGTTTAAGTAGTTCTAAGTTCTAGGGGACTTATGACCACAGATGTTTAGTCCCATAGTGCTCAGAGCCATTTGAACCATTTTTGAAGCACTTTTAGGGAAGAGCCGGGCAATATATTACTCCCCCTCCCCCCCCTCCCCTACATCTCGTGGAACGACCACGACGAGAAAATTCAAGATATTAGGGCTAGTACAGAGCCAAACTGTGGTGTCACCACCAGACAGCACACTTGCTAGGTGGTAGCCTTTAAATCGGCCGCGGTCCATTAGTATACGTCGGACCCGCGTGTCGCCACTGTCAGTGATAGCAGACCGAGCGCCACAATACGGCAGGTCTAGAGAGACGTACTAGCACTCGCCCCAGTTGTACAGCCGACTTTGCTAGGAAAGGTTCACTGAGAATTACGCTCTCATTTGCCGAGACGATAGTTAGCATAGCCTTCAGCTAAGTCAATTGCTACGACCAAGCAAGGCGCCATTTATCCTTTGCTATGTATCTAATGAAGCATGTACATTAACAAGACCAATGTTCACCAATTGTGGATTGAAGTTAAGTATTCCAGCAGCTACGTACTTTTCTTTATAGCATTCATTACGTATCCTGTTTCAGACCTCACGCCAGCCTGCGTGAGTTTAAGCGCGTGCCTTTCGGTTACCCGTCACTGTGGATTGGCTGTCTTGCCAGTCCACAACACAAACATTCTTCCCGTGCGCCATTCACGACTGGATCAGGGAAGCAGGGATGAGTTAGTGGTATCAGAAGGAGCCTTCGCCAGACTCCGTTAGGTGGCTTGTTTAGTAATGATGTAGATGTAATTTCTTAGACTTTCCCGGCGATTTGATGACATCTCGTGGAAATCGTGTTTTCTGCCGGATATCAGCGTCTTCCAAACACGATATTTCGACGTCATTACTTGACGTCTTCATACGGTGTGACCTGAGACTGGTCTCAGGTCACACCTGATGAAGACGTCAAGTAATGACGTCGAAATATCGTGTTTGGAAGACGCTGATATTCGGCAGAAAACCCGATTTCCACGAGGTGTCAATGATGTAGATGTTTATAAACCCGAGTCACATTTACAAAGAACTAGGCACATGACCCCACTTACTAGTTTGACCTCTTACTCTCTCTGATCTGGATGCACGCACTGATTCGGCTGGGAACGGTGTCAAAACCGTTGTATTCTCTCCTAAGTGAAGATGACCAACAGATTTAGTAACTGGGCCTAGGAATTCCGGATACTGGCATCTGACAGAATTGACGTCCGAACTGGTAGTATACATGTTTATCGAGGTCAGATCTGGGGATCTTCTGACCGCAGAAGTACCTCGACATCAGATGGACAGTTCATAGAGACACGTGCCATTTGTGGACGAGCACTAAGCTGTTCAAAAATAGCACAACGATACTGTGGTATAAGATGCCACATATGACGACGCAGGATGTCCGTGGAATACTGTTGTGCCGACACAGTTCCCTCAATCAGTATTAGCCGTGCCCTGAAGTCATACCCAATGGCTCGCCACACGCTGACGCTAGGAGTATCACCGATGTGCCTCTCTAAGACACTGGAAGAGCGGAACTTCTCCCCAGGTCGCCGGCCATAACCACCAACTCCGGTCATCCAGGATATAACAGAACGGCTATACATCGCTGAACCCAATGCGATGCCATTTATCCGTGATTCCCGGTCAGGGCACCACTCCAGACGCTGTGGTTTGTGTTGTACTGTTGAAGGCTGCCTGTGCATGGGACGATAATCCCCTTCTGCTTGTCCTCGACCAATCGTGTATGATGACACAGAATGTTTCAGGTAGTCCATAACTTGTTCTCGTGTAGCAGGTGCTGATGTGAAGGGGTTGGGGTGTGCCTGATGCCCCATAAGACGATCCTCCCATTGGTGGCCACACAGGGCCGATGAGAATTTGGACGACAAGTGAGCCTCCCCTCATGTTCCCATGCAGTCTAACGTCGTCATATCCGAATGCCCCACAAATCTGGAAATTGCGTATTTCAATCAGCCGGCAAAAGCTAGACCCACAACGTGGCCACTTTCGAGCTCTCTCAGGCTCTGATAACGATGTATCAATCGCGTAGGCGTCATTTCCGTGTCCTTAACGGTGATCATTGATCGTCTGACGCTGTTTACGCCCCATAGACACTCTACCATACCTGGTAATGGCCACTGGTTGCCCTTCTACCTCCAACGGAGTACTGCAGTTCTAATCATTTACATACCTGCCGATGGTGTCTCGTTGTTCGAAGCTGCATTGACTTCTGACCATTTCTTATAGGTGCTCTAATTTTTTTAAAGTCAGTGTACTTACACTCATAAGACATTCAACAATTTTTGGTATCGTTTATATTTCATTCCCTTGAGCCATGGCTGTATGTGCCATAGCATATAAACTGATGCACGTTTTTGTGCGTACTCCATACTTAACATATGCGTTCTACAGTATCTTTACCGTATGCACCCATACCCTAGAGGTTAACAACGAGTAATACCAGGTGCAGAAGTATGAAACCGGAATTTCCCCATAGATGGTGCTAGCTGCCAGCGTACGGCTCGTGAGACCGCGCCTGCAGCGCCATCTGCTTCCTGTAACGGCTGACACACAGTAACCCAAGTTCCGTAAATCGGTATCTGTTTCAAACCCGTAAACGTGTCGAGTTTTCTGCCTACTAACTACGATTTGCGGATAGCATTGTTCTTCTGTTATCATCTGAGGAGAACTGGTGCAGAGCCGCATCAAATGCATGTCGATGCTTTCGGCAAACATGCTCTTGGGAAAACACAGTGTTTCGAGTGGTTCAAAAAATTCAGAAGCGATTATTTTGACGCGAGAAATGACGAGCCCGGGAAACCAGCGAAAACGTTCGAAGACAACGAACTGCAGGCCTCACTGGATGAAGATGACACTCAAACTCAACAGGAACTCGCGGAACAATTGAATTTGACGCAGAAAGCCGTGTCTCTTCGGTTGAACGCTATGGAAAAGGTGCAGAAAGTGGGAAAATTGGTTCCGCATGAACTGAATGAAAGACAGCAAGCAACTCGAAAGACCACTTGTGAAATGCTGCTCGCCAGATACAAAAGAAAGTAGTTTCTCCATCGGATAGTGACAGGTGACGAAAAATGGATCCTAAGCATCGTAAATCATGGGTGAATCCAGGCAAACCATCGACATCCACTGCCAGACCAAATCGCTTTGGAAAGAAGATAGTGCTCTGTGTTTGGTGGAGTGAGAAGGATGGCATCTGTTATGAGCTGCTAAAACCTGGTGAAACCGTTAACATCGATCTCGACGAACAGCAAATGCTCGATTTAAATCGAGCGTTAAGTGAAAAACGAGTGGAATATGGGAAAAGGCAACACGAAGACACATTGCTCCATGATAACGACCCATCACACGCAGAAAAACGTGTCAGGGAAACGATCAAGGAGTTCAGTTGGGAAGTACAAGGGCATGCAGCTTAATCTCCAGGCTCCGTCTTATTAACATGTATTTGCATCGCCGGCTCGTGTGGCCGTGCGGTTCTAGGCGCTACAGTCTGGAACCGTGCGACCGCTACGGTCGCAGGTTCGAATCCTGCCTCCGGCATGGATGTGTGTGATGTCCTTAGGTTAGTTAGGTTTAAGTAGTTCTAAGTTCTAGGGGACTGATGACCACAGATGTTAAGTCCCATAGTGCTCAGAGCCATTTGAACCATTTTGTATTTGCATCATTGGGACCCGCTCTCGCTGAACAACGCTTCGATTCGTATGAAAATGTACGAAAATAGCTCGCTGACTGGTTCGCTTCAAAAGAAGAACAGATTTTTTGGCGTGGCATTCGTAGCCTGCCGGAGAGGTGGGAGAAATGTATGAATAGCGTCGGAGATTATTTTGAATAAAATATCGTTTATCAGTTTCAACAACAAACGTGTACTTATTGCAGCCAAATTCCGGTTTCATACTTCCACACCTGGTACTGAGCATTTAGGCCATAGGGCAGGACTGGTACGAATCCAGCGGAAACAAATGTTTATTAAACTAAAGTAGCACATTATCGAATACTCTGTGTGCCAAAAATGGCGACTTCCAGCTAAAATTAGTGTACACAAAATGAATTCTTCGGAAATTTAACTATCTGAGAAGCCTACAAAGAATATACAAATGATTTTATTACCAGTAATAGAGTACTAGAGACATGGAGACAAACAACCAGAAAATATGTCATACTAGCAGGAGCAAAAATTATTAACAGTCTTAGTTACTATAATTAGGGACATTCTGTCGATTATTCAGGGATAAAAAAAGAGAAAAGAACTGGGACGTACAATAACGACAACCAGAAACAAATAGCTGGGGAAATGGTCATATTAAACAAACTCGTCATGCATATGGCAGAGCCACTTGAAAAATCTGAAATTTCGTGGAAATTCGTGAACATCTAAGTCCTCAGTAAAATTCTACACAATGCCCTCAATACAGAAAACAAAATATTCCCCTTATGCTATTGGTTGATATGAGGAGAACGTACTTTTGAAACATCTGCACAAGGCAGCCTCGACCTCACGATCTTTAGGAAGCAACGGACGGCCATGTTTATCAAAGAGGCAAATAGTAATGTAAATCTATAGAGCATCACAGGACATTGGAGCCCCATCAAATACCAGCACCAGTTGACACAGAAAAATTATACCCGGTTGTAGAGCACCTGCCTCTCCTTTGCGTGGAGTCAAGTTATTTTCACAAACTTCCACTTCCCTGGAGCTCTAAAAACCTAAAAGAAATAACTAATAAAACCGTGCCCCCGAATACAAAAAAGCTGAAACAGAATGGTGTTTAATGGTCAATTATGCGTCACAGTACGGATTACACCTTCTTGAACTTCGGTGTCTTATACCTGTATTGGCCTACGTAAACGATCTGACAGGGAGGATTGGCAGCATCTGCGGCTGTTTGCTGCTAATGCTGTGGTATACGGGAAGGTGTTGACGTCGAGTGGTTGTAAGAGGATACAAACTGACTTACACAGAATTTCTAGTTGGTGTAATGAATGGCAGCTAGTTCTAAATGTGGAAGAATGTAAGGTAATGCAAAGGAGTAGGAGAAGCAATCCTGTAATGTTCGAATACATTAGTAGTGTACTGCCTGACATAACTATGTCGATTACATGCTGTATCTAGACGTAACGTTGCAAAGATATATGAAATGAAACGAACATACAAGGACTGTAGTAGGCAAGGCGAACGGTCGACTCTGGTTTATTGTTAGAATTTTAGAAAAGTGTGGTTCATGATACCGCCAATAGAACGCTAGTACGACCCATTCTTGAATTCTACTTGAGTGTTTCGGATAGCCACCAGATTGGCTTATAGGAAGATTTCGAATCAATTCAGAGGCGTGCTTCCAGATTTGTTACCTGGAGGTTCGACCAGCATTCAAGTATTACGGAGATGCTACGTGAAGTCAAATAGGAATCCATGGAGGAAAGACGACGCTCTTTTTGCGAAGCACTACTGCCGAAATTTAAGGATCCAACATTTGTGACCTACTGCAGAACGATTCTACTTCTGCCAACGTACATTTCGCGTAAGGAGCACGAAGATAAGATGAGAGAAAATGAGCCTGGTGCGGAGGATTTGTTAGTCGGTTTTCCCTTGCCCTGTTTGCGAGTGGAACAGGAAAGGAAATGACTGATAGTGGTACGTGGTACCCTACGCCATGGCTTGCGAAGTATGTATGTAGATACAGATGTAGACCAGAGAGGAGTACGACGCCTGGTCAGTGACAGTCACTTACAGTCCGAGAGGAACTGCTACTTGCTGACATTGTGGATCAGTCTCAAGCAGGTTCCGAGCGAACACTGGGAAGAATCGGGTACATTGCAATAAAGCCATTTCTCACAGTAGTACATGAAAGTGCCCATCTTTAATAGGCGAGACAAAACGGAAATTGGGCATATCTGATTTAAAGCGCGTACTGCGATCGAACGAGACGCGAGTTTGTCGCTTTTCAAATGAAGCAAGCCGTCGAGTTCTCCAAACGTCCCATCGAAGCGTTTAACGCGCAGTATGTGGAGGGTGAAGTTCAAGCCAGAGGTGGTTCTTTGATGATTGGCGAGAGTTTTTCGTATGGTGACTTTGGCCCACTCATTCAGTTCCTGGTCACATTTCGACTGGCCTACGTTAGCTGGATATGTCATACCTGATGAAGCTCGTAAATTGAGGGCATTATTAAGGTTAGAGGTGACTAATTTTTAGCCTGGTTTTTTTACCAATTTAATATGTCAGCAGCACTTGTAATGTCCCCACAAAAAATACCCTCTACCACGCACCAGTTAATCATTGTCAATCAAACCATCCACATTCATTCACTTTGGAAAAGTATCTGATCTGATTTTCTCGTAACATATGCGGCGACAGCTCGACGACGCCAAAGTATTTTCTAGTGCGTTTATTCTTTGAAATAACAGAGATGCATATATGCATTCTCCATGGTTGTTAGAGTGGTAACGAGGATAGCTTCTGGAGTATCTGTTGAGGAATTGACGTGTTTCTGAGAGATACATATTTTGCTTTTCTTCTCGCTAAAGCGAGCCAATTAACATTTGTACCGCTAGCGGTTTGTTTGAAGAGAAAGAGACTGTAAACGGAAAATAATTAAGACGTGGAATCACAGGAGATCTGGACATGTAATGGAGATGGATTGAATACACTATTTCCTTCATAAATAAGGTTTGTGACTTTTTTGTTCTGGAGTGAATGAACGAATGAGTTTTTTCTGAATCATTTGATGATCACGTTGGCCCTGTAATTAGTGGGGAAGTTTCAGCTGGGTCGAAGAGAGCCTGCAATCACTGAGTCTGTGTTAAATCGTCCAAAAAGGCTTCGTACACATCTGGAATTTGCAATCTTTCGTAAAAGGAACAAATTGTCCACACGATTGATTCTCCCGACTGAATGCAGTGTTTAACAGTAATAATAAATGTTAAACACTCTCAGACCGTTCTCTAGCGATGCCGTTGTTTACAGAGAAGTATTGTCGTTGGACAAGCATAAGAAAATGTGGAAAGATTTACACAACGTTTTCACTTGGCTACAGAGTTCTTCGTAACGGAGTCCTTGAGCAGAAGTTCTCGGTTTTCTTTCCACGTCAAATTTGAATTATATTTCGGGTTTATGATGGCTGCTTCCATCATCGAAATCTTGGAATTTTAGCCGAATCCGACGCTGAAAGTAAACCGTAAACTTATTACGCACATTTTAACTTGATTTAATGGATGGTGGTTTTCTTTATACGTGTATAATTGCAAGATAAAAACCATTACAAGGAGAAAGAGCTCGTCAGTAGCTGATTATAAGATTAGTGATGAACTTCTTGATCGTATTACATCGTTTATGGAATTCAGTAATGTTACGAAATCTTGTGGGGCAACATGTGAAATTAACAGAAGAGAAGGAGCATGAAAGACTAAAGGTTTGTTGGCAGGTATCTGCGAGTGAGTGGTACATCTGTTGAGGAAAATAAATATCAGTATAAACGCGAATTTTTGGAAGAAAGGTAGCGTTACTATCTCGAAATCCAGTTGGGCAGACCGGTTTTCATACAAGACTCTCTGTTGTTTTTACGGCGTCCTTCATATATTTTGTTCAGGGGTAATGAGAATGCATATGAGAGAGTATAGCACCAAGGCGTATATACACTTATTTTTTTACGCTCCGTACGCAAATGGAATAGCAGTGAAAATCTCTACTATTGGTATGAGGTAGCCCCCGGCGTGTTCTCTTCAGCGGTAATCGTGGGATATACGTAGATGCAGAAGAGAACAACTGATTGTTTCTGTGGAATCCTGTAGCAGCGACAATCTTTTTCGCGATATGCAAAAGTCGATTAGTTTAAACCGATATCTGTTTTATATCTTTACGACAGGGATAGACAGTAGTGATTATAACAACAAGAATTGTCATAAGGGAAATAAATAAGCTGAAACAACTCGCGATTTTTGAGAATTTCTAAGGAAACATTAGTCAAAGACTGACAGAAATAGTCTACAGAAATACGATAGTGGGTAAATGGGTAGTTTTGAGAGATTAAATAGTGAAGGTAGCTGCTAAAACAACTATGCAAAAATACGTTAACATCTAACACAAATTCAAGCGTTAGGAAGTTATTGTCTGAAGCCTGGAGTTATATGAAAGAGAATAGAAGCTTTTGAAAAAGTTATGCTACAGAAGAAAGCTGTATTACATGGGTACACCGGACAACTAACGAAGAGGTACCCAATCAAACGGGCAGAGAGAAAATTTATGGCATAATTTGACTGAAAGAAGGGATGGATTGACGGCACACACCCTGAGGCATTAAAGATTCGGCAGTTTGGTAATGACGAAAAGTGTAGGGGTAAACATTCTTCAAATAGAGAGAAGTGGCAATAGTTATACAGCTATGAAGAGACTTGCTCTGCATAGACTAGAGTGGAGAGCTGCATCAAATCAATCTCTGGCTGTAGATTGTAACGACAGTTGTATAAATAATAATTGTGGAGCTAAATAGAAAAATTCAGTAACTACGGAAGTAGTTTCTCTAATAGATATAGTAATAACGCGCCGTCCGAACAGGCCTTGGAATTCCCAACGGTACCGACCGGCCGTCGTGTCATCCTCTCAGCCCAAGGGCGTCACTAGATGCGGTTACGGAGGGCATGTGGTAAGCACACCGCTCTCCCGACCGTTGTCAGTTTTCGTGACCGCAGCCGCTACTTCTCAGGCAAGTAGCTCCTCAGTTTGCCTCACATGGGCTGAAAGCACCCCGCTTGCTAACAGCACTCGCAGACCAGACGGTCACCCATCCAAGTGCTAGCCCAGACCGACGGCGCTTAACTTCGGTGATCTGACGGGAACCAGTGTTGCCAGTGCAGCAAGACCGTTGTCTTATAGTAATAACAATAGCAGTTTAATGTTGCTTTAGCATTGACTGTAAACACTATATGAGTTAAGAAGACTGTGACATATTAAAGGCTGCTAGGTATTTGACGATGTTGACTGGAATACTCTCTTTGCAATTCTGAAGGTAGCAGGGGTAAAATACAGGGAGTGAAAGGCTGTTTACAACTTGTACAGAAACCGGACGGCAGTTATAAGAGTCGACGGGTATGAAAGGGAAGCAGTGATTGAGAAGGGAGTGAGTCAGGATTGTAGCCTATTCCCGATGCTGTTCAGTCTCTACACTGCACAAACAATAAATGAAACCAAAGAAAAATTTGGAGTAGGAATTAAAGTTCAAGGAATAGAAATGAAAACTTTGAAGTTTGTTGATGACATTGTAATTCTGTCAGACACAGCAAAGGACTTGGAAGAACAGCTGAACAGAATGGACATTGTCTTGAAACGAGCATATAAGATGAATATCAACAAAAGAATAATGCAATGAAGTCGAATTAAATCAAACGATGCTAATGGAATTAGATTAGGATACGACACACTTAAAGTTGTATGTAAGTTTTGCTATTTGACAGAAAAATAACTAAAGATGGCCGAAGTAGAGTGGATATAAAATGCAGGCTGGCAACGGCATATGCAGCATTTCTAAGGAAGAGAAATTTGTTAACATCGAATATAGATTTAAGTGTTAGAAAGTCTTTTCTGAAAGTGTTTGTCTGGAGCATAGCCATGAATGGAAGTGAAACATGAACGATAAACAGTTATGACAAAGAGAGAATAGAAGCTTTCGGAATTTGGCACTACAGATAACAGAAGATAACATGAGTAGGTCACGTAATTAATGAGGAAGCACTGAACACAATTGGGGACAGATGGTTCAGATGGCTCTGAGCACTATGGGACTTAACATCTGAGGTCATCAGTCCCCTAGAACTTAGAACTACTTAAACCTAACTAAGTCAGTAAGAATGTACGAACAGTAAACAACCTCGTATTTGGAGCTGTAGCCTACCTGGACATCAGACCTCGACGTTGGGCGCAAGGAGCTCATAAAACAAAGAAATATCTTTATCGAGAATCTGAATCTGGTTAAGTTGCCGTCTTCAAATATATCACCGTATCTCAAACCTTTCACGAGAGGATTCACTGCAGAAGTTAAAGTGACAGGCAGAAATCATTTCGTGAGAGTCCGGGAATAGTATTTAAAAATAAGCTCAGTTGCGTATGCTGTCTGTATGGAGTTTCTCTTTTGGTGTGAAGGCATTATAGTTTAACATATGGGTATACGGACCAAAAGTGACGTACAAGTAACAGTAAAGCAGTATAGCGCCAATTGTTTGAATGTTCGAGGCGGCTTCAGAAAGTAAGTTGCACATTATTATGACAGGCCAAGTTATTTTACTGAATTCTGCACTACTCTTCAAAGCGACACACATAAATGTTACCTTTTTCAAGACAGTCACCACGAATCTGTGCACAACGGTCGGAACTTTTCATCAATCGTTCAATTTCCAGGCGATAGAAATCCGCTCCTTAGTTACGAAGACATTCGGGAACCTCTCTGTGAACATCCCCATTGTTGGAAAATACCTTTCTCCATCGACATTCTTTCGGCTTACCGAAAAGATGAAAATCTCATTTTGCAGGACCTGAACTGTATAGCGGATGAGCAGCACACACATTTGTGCGGCCTTTGTCAAATTGTTGGCACTATTTATCTACGGCTGGATGCGGCATTGCGTTTCGTGCATATAACACCAGAATTTAACAGTGAATCTGTGTGCAATTTAAACATTTTGCCCACAAGAATTGTGCTGTCTCGCGTACTTCAGCTTTGGAGTATATTTATAACCGCCGTGCCATTTTCTTGCCACAGTGTGATGCACCCGTTATCCCTGTCGCAGCAGAGCTCTGCAGGAAAAGCGGGACGTGTACTCGCTTCTGACAATCTGCCTCTCCAGTGGCGCAATAGTCTTAGCTTGGGATGACATCTGAACTCCCTACATAGAAACAAGGATGGCAGTAGTGTTCTAGAGAAGAACTTCGTACCCCACTGACAGAGCTTGTCCACAACATTCTTAGGCAAGGCTAAGAAAAGTGCCCCTTGTCCTGGTATTGCCATACGTACTAGAAACAGAATCTTTGAGCGGACCAACTAATAGCCCCCTGCAGGCGAATGAAATGAAGTTCCAAGACTGTTACCTTTAGGACAGCAGGAAAGACGAAGTAGAAGATATTCATCAGCAGCTTCACTTGGAGAGGAGCCTCATGCATGTAGTAGAGTATGCCGAAACAAATGTGAAAACATCTAGAAAAGATATACCGATGATAATAGCGTATTACGAGGTGCATTCAAGTTCTAAGGCCTCCGAATTTTTTTCTAATTAACTACTCACCCGAAATCGATGAAACTGGCGTTACTTCTCGACGTAATCGCCCTGCAGACGTATACATTTTTCACAACGCTGACGCCATGGTTCCATGGCAGCGGCGAAGGCTTCTTTAGGAGTCTGTTTTGACCACTGGAAAATCGCTGAGGCAATAGCAGCAAGGCTGGTGAATGTGCGGCCACGGAGAGTGTCTTTCATTGTTGGAAAAAGCCCAAAGTCACTAGGAGCCAGGTCAGGTGAGTAGGGAGCATGAGGAATCACTTCAAAGTTGTTATCACGAAGAAACTGTTGCGTAACGTTAGCTCGATGTGAGGGTGCGTTGACTTGGTGAAACAGCACACGCACAGCCCTTCCCGGACGTTTTTATTGCAGTGCAGGAAGGAATTTGTTCTTCAAAACATTTTCGTAGGATGCACCTGTTACCGTAGTGCCCTTTGGAACGCAATGGGTAAGGATTACGCCCTCGCTGTCCCAGAACATGGACACCATCATTTTTGCAGCACTGGTGGTTACCCGAAATTTTTTTGGTGGCGGTGAATCTGTGTGCTTCCATTGAGCTGACTGGCACTTTGTTTCTGGATTGAAAAATGGAATCCACGTCTCATCCATTGTCACAACCGACGAAAAGAAAGTCCCATTCATGCTGTCGTTGCGCGTCAACATTGCTTGGCAACATGCCACACGGGCAGCCATGTGGTCGTCCGTCAGCATTCGTGGCACCCACCTGGATGACACTTTTCGCATTTTCAGGTCGTCATGCAGGATTTTGTGCACAGAACCCACAGAAATGCCAACTCTGGAGGAGATCTGTTCAACAGCCATTCCGCGATCCCCCAAAACAATTCTCTCCACTATCTCGATCATGTCGTCAGACCGGCTTGTGCGAGTCCAAAGTTGTTTCGGTTTGTTGTCACACGATGTTCTGCCTTCATTAAACTGTCGCACCCACGAACGCACTTTCGACACATCCATAACTCCATCACCACATTTCAATTGGTTTCACACCACGCAAATTCAGAAAACGAATGATTGCACACTGTTCAAGTAAGGAAAACGTCGCCATTTTAAGTATTTAAAACAGTTCTCATTCTCGCCGCTGGCGGTAAAATTCCATCTGTCGTACGGTGCTGCCATCTCTGGGACGTATTGACAATGAACGTGGCCTCATTTTAAAACAATGCGCATGTTTCTATCTCTTTCCAGTCCGGAGAAAAAAAATCGGAGGCCTTAGAACTTGAATGCACCTCGTAAAACCATCCACCTACAATGGATAGAACAAACTTGAAGAGTCTCACATACTACAACCGCTAGTATACTGTTGGAGACACGCACAGATGATGATGATGATGATGATGATAATTATGATGATGATGACGACGACGGCGACGACGACGACGACGACGGCGATTATGGTGACTAGTGTCGCTGGAAATGGAGTGACGTCGGCCAAACGAAGTGATACTGTCACATACACTATGTTTAATGTATAATCGATCTTCGATATGCCGCTGCTCAAAAGAAATTTCTTGCAAATCAGTTAAAATGAGCATGTGAACCGCGAAACTGATTTCAATTTGAGTGACACCTGAAGCAATATCGACTAGCTGTAGCATCATTATTATAGGACTACCGCATAGCTGATAAGACAATGTGCAATATTCTGACATCAGCATCTCACCTACCTTTGATACACTCATATTACTGGACGAAGTCATTTTTGTGAGTCTGGGAACTGCAGAGCCTGTGAGCGCTCTTACACAACAGGAAGACAACATGACAACAGTCTGACGTGAGACATCAAGTTACGAACAAGTCTGTATATCCTATACTGGAGCCACAGGAACCAGCAGTCTTAACTAAACACTACGTTGGGCATACGGGTACGACGGGAATGACATTTGATTTTCACAACATCTATGTACTGATGTAATCATTGTGTATTTATTTTATAATAATAAATTTTCCAATTTCATTCATTTAACCAAAGTGCTGTATTTGAAAACTCCAAGTAGATACGGGATAGATTTTCTTATGCAGCCAGGAAAGAATGAGCACTTTGAGTTGAGCCGCATTCCGGCTTTGAAATGCATTCAAAGATCACAGGGGAAAATTTGTACAGGACCGGGACTCGAGCCCGAATTTCCCGTTAAATGCTAGCGATTACCTCTACAGCGTCGGCTATCACGGCACGCTTCCCATCCGACGCAAATTCCTATCCTGTCGAACGCAAGCAGCGCCCCTGTCTATTCTCCCCCTGCTGGCAGATCACCCTGAATTCTACAGGAGTTCGGACGTAAAGTGCATCCGTACTGAAATAACTGTAAGTGCCGTCGCGCTCATAGATATGAAGATGTACACAGATATACAGGGTGGTCCATTGATCGTGACCGGGCCAAATATCTCACGAAATAAGCGTCAAACGAAAAAACTACAAAGAATGAAACTCGTCTAGCTTGAAGGGGGAAACCAGATGGCGCTATGGTTGGCCCGCTAGATGGCGCTGCCATAGGTCAAACGGATATCAACTGCGTTTTTTAAAAATAGGAACCCCCATTTTTTATTACATATTCGTGTAGTACGTAAAGAAATAAGAATGTTTTAGTTGGACCACATTTTTCGCTTTTTGATACATGGCGCTGTAATAGTCAAAAACATGTGGCTCACAATTTTAGACAAACAGTTGGTAACAGGTAGGTTTTTTAAATTAACATACAGAACGAAGGTACGTTTCAACATTTTATTTCGTTTGTTCCATTGTGATATATGTACCTTTGTGTATTTATCATTTCTGAGAACACATGCTGTTACAGCGTGACTACCTGTAAATACCACATTAATACAATAAATGCTCAAAATGATGTCCGTCAGCCTCAATGCATTTGGCAATACATGTAACGACATTCCTCTCAACAGCGAGTAGTTCGCCTTCCGTAATGTTCCCATATGCATTGACCATGCGCTGACGCATGTTGTCAGGGGTTGTCGGTGGATCACGATAGCAAATAGCCTTCAAATTTCCCCACAGAAAGAAATCCGGGGACGTCAGATCCGGTGAACGTGCGGGCCATGGTATGGTGCTTCGACGACCAATCCACCTGTCATGAAATATACTATTCAGTACCGCTTCAACCGCAAGCGAGCTACGTGCCGGACATCCATCATGTTGGAAGTACATCGCCATTCTGTCATGCAGTGAAACATCTTGTAGTAACATCGGTAGAACATTAAATAGGAAATCAGCATACTTTGCACCATATAGATTGCCATCGATAAAATGGGGGCCAATTATCCTTCCTCCCATAATGCCGCACCATACATTAACCCGCCAAGGTCGCTGATGTTCCACTTGTCGCAGCCGTCGTGAATTTTTCCGTTGCCTAATACTGCATATTGTGCCGGTTTACGATACCGCTGTTGGTGAATGACGCTTCGCCGCTAAATAGAACGCCTGCAAAAAATCTGTCATCGTCCCGTAATTTCTCTTGTGCCTAGTGGCAGAATTGTACACGACGTTCAAAGTTGTCGCCATGCAATTCCTGGTGCATAGAAATATGTTACGGGTGCAATCGATGTTGATGTAGCATTCTCAACACCGACGTTTTTGAGATTCCCGATTCTCGCGCAATTTGTCTGCTACTGACGTGCGGATGAGCCGCGACAGCAGCTAAAACACCTACTTGGGCATCATCATTTGTTGCAGGTCGTGGTTGACGTTTCACACGTGGCTGAACACTTCCTGTTTCCTTAAATAACGTAACTATCCGGCGAACACTTGGATGATGTCGTCCAGGATACCGAGCAGCATACACAGCACACGCCCGTTGGCATTTTGATCACAATAGCCATACATCAACACGATATCGACCTTTTCCGCAATTGGTAAACAGTCCACTTTAACACGGGTAATGTATCACGAAGCAAATACCATGCGCACTCGCGGAATGTTACGTGATACCACGTACTTATACGTTTGTGACTATTACAGCACCCTCTATCACAAAGCGAAAAAAGTGGTCCGACTAAAACATTCATATTTCTTTATGTACTACACGAATATGTAATAAAAATGGGGATTCCTATTTTTAAAAAAGCAGTTGATATCCGTTTGACCTATGGCAGCGCCATCTCGCGGGCCAACCATAGCGTCATCTGGTTTCCCTCTTCAAATGGTTCAGATGGCTCTGAGCACTATGGCACTATGGGACTTAACTGCTGGGGTCATCAGTCCCCTAGAACTTAGAACTACTTAAACCTAACTAACCTAAGGACATCACACACACCCATGCCCGAGGCAGGTTCCCCCTTCAATCTAGACGAGTTTCGTTCTTTGTACTTTTTTCGTTTGACGCTTATTTCGTGAGATATTTGGCCCGGTCACCATCAATGGACCACAATGTATATGTATGGCGTCTCTCGTAAGAGTCTTCAGGCAAATTTTTTCTGTGGTTCAGTAGGTATTTGTAATTTAGTTCTTGCAATGTGTAGTTGGAGTCAGCCGAAACAAGTGCTGCTCATCAAATGTTTCGCACGACGCCCAGGGTCGCGCGAAAGAGCAGTTTGGTTCCCATTTTTTGCAAAATGATTTTTAAAGCGGTATTTTACGCGGCCATTCGATCGAGCTGCCCCAAATTGGTCTAGAGCGATATTTGGTTTATCGAAGTGTATGAACAAGGAGAGTAAAACAAAAGAAAAGCCAGTACCCCTGCAGCAGCGACTGAGCAGTCAGCGCGGGCCTGGGCTGTGCTGTCCCTGCTGGAGTACTGCTTTATACACGGATGCACAGTCTCCAGACGATATATACAAATAAAATTTTCTCAGGCTTCCAGCCGCGTCCAGTGGTTTAAAATCCACGAGCTTTCGGCCGAGTTCTCTTCGACCATTGTCAAGTGGTCACTGGTGACGTCACAGAAGACAGGGCGGCTATATAAGGACGGCAGCAGCAATCATTCGACAGTCAAAACTTGACAATGGCCGAGGAGAACTCGACCGAAAGCTCGTGGATTTTAAACCATTGGATGCGGCTATAAGCACGAGAAAATTTTATCTGGAGTATTGGTTATTCTTAGTGTTTTATTGTGCCTGTTAATACAGATCGATAAAACGAATATGGCACTAGACTAATCTGGGTCCCCTCAGTCGAACGGGTACGTAAAATACCGATGTAAAAATCATTTTGCTCGTAACGCGAAACAAAGCGATGTTTTCTGTCAAAACTGGGAGTCACATTAAAGAATTGATAACCATTATTTGTTTGTGCCGACTCCAGCTATACATTGCAAAAACGAAATTGCAGATATCTGCCGAAACATAATACAAATTGAGCCTGACTACCCATAGGTGAGACAGCCTGCATGTATGTTATTTGTAAAAATAAGGTTCGCGGTTTGGGCCGGTATAATAGCTAAGAATAGTTTTGGTACGCCAGTTCAGTGCAGTGATGTATTTATCATTTGCTAAATATCGTTTTACATATTTAAAATGATGTGCCACTTATCAAGCAACTATACGTAGTACCCTAACCCACTATGTGTTTGGAGACGTAACCTTCACATGATAAGTAAATAAAATAATTAACTCAAAAAGAAGCTAATAAAATTAGTAAATTGCTAAGTTACATATATTAATACAATCAGTCATACAGCCACGTCTCGTTTCGTACCAGACATACTGCATCGTTCTTAGACCATAGCTTTCTTGTCGCACCTGGCGCTAATTACTCGATTAGTTCGATTTCCGATCTTTCTTGCAAATCAGTCTGACTACGGCACTGTACTGGAATTTCACAGGTTTTTGTAATCCTACTTGGTAACATTTATGTTTAGTTCCCCTTTAAAAGTTATTACTGGGTGTTGTGTGATGTCCTTAGGTTAGTTAGGTTTAAGTAGTTCTAAGTTCTAGGGGACTGATGACCATATATGTTAAGTCCCATAGTGCTCAGAGCCATTTACCATTTTTTTAAAAAAGTTATTTAACGTTTTATTCCTTTATATTTCACAGACGACTGAAAGTTATCTTACACCAAACAGGGCAGAAATAAGGAATTTTCGAGTTCGCTGTAATTCCACCAACCCGATTATTCCCCATTAAGTCCATATAGAGATTTGTTCTTGCTATAAACGAAGCATTCTGACGGTTCTCAGTACTGTCATGTATTTTGCGCACAAGAAAAAGAACAATTTTAAAATAGAGAGGTTAAGTTCTTGAACCATCTGTGGTTTTTAATCCCCTGACGCCCTAGGAACGTAACAAAACTTCAAAGTAAGCTTTCGAGAAACAGACGTTAAGGAAAATGTCTTTACTGTGCACTTGTTCTACAATAAATTTGTATACCAAGGTAGCAACATCATTTACACATCCGTTGACGGCATCAGTAAGCAAGCTCCAAAAATTTTAGTGTATCTCTAATACAATCAAGGGAAGATTTGAAGCCGCGCGGGATTAACCGAGCGGTCTCAGACGCTGCAGTCATGGACTGTGCGGCTGGTCCCGGCGGAAGTTCGAGTCCTCCGTCGGACATGGGTGTGTGTGTTTGTCCTTAGGATAATTTAGTTTAAGTAGTGTGTAAGCTTAGGGACTGATGACCTTAGCTGTTAGGTCCCATAAGATTTCACACACATTTGAACATTTTTTGAAGATTTGAAGCAAGAGACGATAAACAAATTACTGACTGTGCCATTGGTTTACTGATATGAAGGACTGACAGAAGGGAACTAGCAGATGTAGTCTAACCAGTGCAGATGTAGAAGCCCCCAGAAGACAGGTGGAATAAACATTGCTAGCTAGGAACAGAAATGAAAATATAAAATAAAAACTAAATATTTTTAACCCGAGTGACAAAACAAAAGTACGTGCGCGACTGTTTGTAAAAAGTGAGACAGTCAGAAACAATGGTTGGCAACATGCTACTATGAGAGGACGCGTAGAACAGCGTACTAAAATAAGTGTTTTAAACGCAGAGACGTGGCGTCCACGTAGGCCCAGCAGGAGACCTCTTTTGTGTGACCGGACGGATCGTTGCTACGTAACGCTCTGTCGGCCCGGAGTAGTCATACGAAGTGGAAACTTGTGACCAAGCGCCAGTATGCCTCGCCGACATTACATATCGGTATGTGAGTGCAGTCGAACGGGGGAAAATGACTGGTTTGTGGGAGGTGGATCTGTCTTTCCATCGCGGCTCGTAGGGGGCAAGCTGCTTCAGCAGTGAGGCGTATGTCGAACTAGTGGAGAGAAGAGGGTCATACACAGCGCCGAGAGGGTACTGGCCGACACAACGTGAGTTGATCGCCATCTTGTCCGCTTTGCCGCAGCAGACTCCTGCAGTCTGTTTCACATACCATATTTCAGCATGATAGCGCCCGGCAACATGTAGGGAGGAATGTGCAAGCCTTCTTCGAAGAACGTCGGGCACCACTGCTTTCCTGGCCCGCTCGTTCGCCTGACGTGTCGAACGTGTCTACGATGTGGTCGGTCGGCAACATGTTCGTTGAGGTCCTCCTGCGGACACAGCCGATACTTTGTGGACCTGCTTATAGTGGCAGATTTTTCGCCAGCATCATATTCAGGCCCCCTTTGATGACGTATAGAAGCTCTGATTGCAGTACGTGACGACGGCGCTACTCCGTACTGAATTATGACAGTCACAGTGCATCTATCGGTCTATAATGCTGATCATTTGTTTACTGTCCCTAATCTTCTTCTTTTCCGTGTGCCTTTGTCCAACGGCAGGGTCGGCATGGTTAAGGTAGGATCTAGCATGGTTAATTTAAGGGGTGGCCGGATGCCCTTCCTGCCGCCACCCCGGTACACAGATGACGATGAAATAATGAGGACAACCAAACACTAAGTCCCAGGGCAGAGAAAATACCCAGCCCAGCCGGGAATAGAACCCGGGACCCCGTGATCCAGAGGCAGCAACGCTAGCCACTAGACGACGAGCTGCGCTGCAGTGTCCCTCACCAGTGGAGGAAATTTCATTGCGATCACATATCTCGGTCTTTCAATTTTTCCTAACAGTGGTGTAGAAGCAACAGCAATTTATGGAAAGATTGAATGGAACCAGAATACAGAAGACACCGCTAATCGATGAACCAAGGAAGTTGGATGACTGAAGTCAACGAGTTTGTTCAAGACATTCGAGGGCGTAATAAATAAGAAATGGTTCAGTAAATGATGATGACAACAATCAATCACTTTCATGTGGCTCATCTACCTAGTCCACGTATTTGAATTGGACACCAGTTTAGCAACTTGGGTCTGCCCCGATAGCTGAGTGGTCAGGGCGGCGGTCTGTCACGCCAAGGGGCCCGGGTTCGATTCCCAGTTGGGTCGGAGATTTTCTCCGCTCAGGGACTGGGTGTTGTGTTGTACTCATTATCATTTCATCATCAGTGGAAGGCAATGGGAAACCACCACTGGAATCACTTCCCTAGACGCTCATGCGGTGGACCTCTCTGATGAGGCTTCCCCCATGACAAGACCTTCCGTAAGGCAGAACACAAAGTTTAAGTTGGCCACTAGCGTGCCCGTAACCTACTCTAGTAATTCTACCAGGGAAAGGGAACCTGCATTTTAGCGTGGAATCTGAACCACGTGTCGTTCCTGGAGAATCTTCACAATACTGAGAGGTGAAGAGTAGGTTAAACGCGGACTGAAAAATTTGTGGTCGGACCGGGATTCGATCCCCTGACCTGGTAATTTCCAGACACTAGATACCCTGGCCCGACATGATGAAGGTAATGATGATAATAGTGAAATGAGTACTAGCCAGTACATAAGTATCAGAAAGCAGTATGCACAGCACATGCTATCAAAGCACAACTTCAAATACGAAGAAAAGGAACGGATTATGTATACGAGGAAAATGATTTTCACACATCTTTCCAGTCTCTCCACAAAAAGCAGAGAAATTTAAACCTGAAAAGAGAACTACGGTGCAATAGACATAGAGATATGTTAAAAAATGGCACAGGTACTCTATTCTAACGAGCAGCATTTTGTGAAATCACATTATCGGAAATGTGTAAAAATCCATGCAACTAGGCACTTAAGTAGCAGCGCTTGTAATGGACAAAACTGTCACGAACAAAACACAGCGATGGCTTGCATGAGATTTCTTTCCTCTATTTCACAAGAACTATATTCTTACGAAGAACGGCAACACAAACAAGCGCTGCACCTTGGAAACTCCGGAAGATGGGTGAGCAGCGTTCAGTGCAAGAATACAAGAATGCACATCAATAAACAACACAGTCCGTCATCGCTGCATGCCAACTCGCACCTTACTCCTGACGACAGATCAGCACCCATTTGACAGGAACTGGAAGGCCTCCACATACTTCTCTACCCATTACGGTGTTGCTCCAGCGTGCACTCTGCTCTCATCTGCCCATTAGTTGTACCTACGTACTCTCACTTACGTCGTCTTCTCGCGTCTCTTGGTATCCAACGAACTTCCTTGAGCCATTCACCGTCGTAAGCCTGGATACATGTTACGCCCAGCTCTATTTAACTTTCATTATACTGCCAATTACATCTTTAATCTGTTACCAGTCCCATTTACTTGTTGTCCCGTCTCAGCTGGTAAGAATGGTCTACAACAAAGGATTATAGAGAAAAAAGTGAAAGGAATGAGAGGAATATGAACGAAGAGATTGGAATGACGAAGGACTTTAGAGGAGGACGAACATGCAAACAGGCGAAGAAAGATGCTCAGAACAGGATTCGATGAAGACCCTCCACTTGAAACCTGTCATAAGACAGATACACTAAAGAAGAAGAAGAAGAGCCGGCCGGGGTGGCCGAGCGGTTCTAGGCGCTACAGTCTGGTACCGAGCGACCGCTACGGTTGCAGGTTCGAATCCTGCCTCGGGCATGGATGTGTGTGACGTCCTTAGGTTAGTTAGGTTTAAGTAGTTCTAAGTTCAAGGGGACTGATGATCTCAGAAGTTAAGTTGCATAGTGCTCAGTGCCATTTGAACCATTTGAAGAAGAAGAATCTTCAGCCCCATTTTCCCGCACAACCATCGCCATTGTTTTAGAAGTTCATTTCTATAAATCTTAAAAAGGATCGAGCATAAGCAGACCCTTCATGAAATCTGTTTAATATTCTAATTTTGCAGTCTGTTCACCTCTGAATTTCACCCTTGCCTCCACACCTTGATACGAACGGCTTATTGCTTCTATGTATTTCTTATGAAGCATAATTTTCCGACATCTTATACAGAGTTGATGATAGGAACTTTATAATGCACCGTTTCTTTATTCAAAGAAATTAGCTGTGTATCTTTGTACCTGCAGTCAAACCACACAGTTTCTCCTAAAAAAATGCTTGTCCTTTATTTTGCTCTAACAATTTTCGTCATCTTACGTCATGCACATGTATTCCCAAGACACTATACCGTTCGCGAGCGTGTGGTTTTGTCGTTGTGTTACATAGTGTTCTTATGTATGTGCGGTTGCGTGAAAATCGTCGAATCTACACTTGTGAATGTCGTCACAGCGCTGTGTGTAGAGAAAAACTGGGGGCAGTGTCTACGAAGAAATATAGGAAGGATCTGAGGAGACGGAACAGCCATAACTAAGCATAAGAATTGTCACTGGCCCCTCTTAATCAAATCGCTAACGAAACTGCTATTTACTACAATTTGTGTCGCGAAACAAAAGTCTAGGTTACACCGTTTTATTTTATTTCTGTAACCAGTTTCGGCTAAATTCTTCGAAGCTAAATGCGGAGAGCATATCAGCTGTCACCACCATCAGATGCACGCGACGTAGTTTGCTTTTAAAGGAAACTATAAATGTCGCGCGACTAGTGATGTTTTGAAATCATGTGAACCGTGTTTGGTCAATATAATGCTGATCAACAGGAGATGTAGCCAAAATATTGCTAGGTATTGTGGACACCCTAATGTAGCCGCTCATTACCTTACAAATAGCTGCCGATTATTTTGCGAGACGTGTGATAATCCGTTTGGTTGCCATTATAAATGAAATTAACGGCTTCTTTGGGGGGGAAAAATGACAGTTTTATTGACAGAGTTGATGCTGCGTGTCAGGCGTTACCACGGGGTGAAGTGGGAAGGAGCACGCTGAGAAACTGCCAAGACAGAAAAAAGAAAACATTATATATTGATCGATGCGCAATGCGTATGAAAAAGTGCCGCCGTGCGGGGAGTGGAAGGGGGGGGGAGGCGAGGAGGGGAGCTGCCGGTCGCCGGTTGGGGGGCGGCAGGGGGAGGGGGAGGGGGTGGAGAAGGGGCGCGCGGGGAGCGTCTTGGCCAGCCGGCCCGCCCCCGCCCTGCCCGCCCCCGCACGGCGGCGCTCTCGCTGCTGCCGCCACGGCCTTCATAAATTATGCGCTCCATTTTATTTCGCTACTGCTCCTGCCAGGGGTCAGCGATCAGCAGTTTGTTGGCGCACTGCTGCTGCGCACCGTCTCAAACTATACCGCATTACGTTATTTATCTGCAATTCGCCATATTCCGGGGACACCGGGAAATTCGCTCTAACGTTTCAGTTGGAAACCCAACCGACCCGACTCGGAAGGTTGTAGAAAATATGCAGCTGGTGTTAAATGCAGCTTAATTCCGATACATCGTGCGTTCTCGACTATTTACTGTGGTGTTACAGATAATTTCGTCTGATTACTTCGCACGTTTATACTGATATGGTGGGTTGCGAAGATTGGCTTCAACCGAAAGCGAGACATGAAACGTCTCAGCGATGACAAGATGGTGCAACTGCGACGAATGTGTGAATTATCGAGAACGAGCATGGAACAGCCGAACATGAGGAAACCTCTGCTGCATGAACGTTTGCTCGAAGTGGTATTCGTTGCCAAATATAATGTCGCTCGAAATCGCTTTCTGTAGCGTGTCCTGTGTTTTTCTCAGAATAATTACTTGGTTCAAATGGCTCTGAGCACTATGGGACTCAACTTCTGAGGTCATTAGTCCCCTAGAACCTAGAACTAGTTAAACCTAACGAACCTAAGGACATCACACACATCCACGCCCGAGGCAGGATTCGAACCTGCGACCGTAGCGGTCTCGCGGTTCCGGACTGCAGCGCCTAGAACCGCACGGCCACTTCGGCCGGCGAATAATTAATCACACGCCCAGAACGGTACGAGTCTTATCGGCAAAACGCCCAACTTGTACGTAGATTCCTGGCCGTATCTGGACAAAATTCAATGTCGCGCCCACTGGTAATCAAACGCTGCCAACAATTTGACCAAGGCTGCACAAACGCGAATGATGCTGATATGGAAGGAAAGAAGAGCTTGCACCATGCGAGTTCCATCTTTTCGGCAAGCCAAAAAAACATCTGTGAGGAAAGATATTTTCCAGCTATGAGGACGTTCATAGAGAAGTTCTTGAATTGCCCTTTGACCAAGGAGCGGATTTCCGTCGCCGAAGAAATGAACGGTTGGTAGCACGTTCCGACAGTTTTAAACAGAGCATTGGTGACTGTGTTGAAAAATAGTGTCATGCATCTGTGACATTTTGAAGTGTAGTGTAGCATTCAATAAAACTTACTTACGGTGCCACAATAATGTGTGACTTAGTTTTTTTAGTTCCCTCGTAATTTTGGATAACCTGCATACATGAGAACCATGGTACACCCAGAGAGAGTAGAAAATGATTTCCCGCCATTCGCACGTACGAAGTTGAAAGAGGAGGTGCTTTCACAGCCGCATAACTTACTGTCGCTCTGCGGCTGCTGACTGGATCCACGTTTGGGCAACGCGAGGCCGGATCAGTCCTCAGCATGCAGGAACCACAATCACTGCAGATGGGGCTGTGGTCCAGATAATGGTAACTGAAGCCTTGGTTAGTATTCTAGAAACACGTAGATAATGAAGCGACGTGAGATCTTTCGTCGATACTTGGATGGGATTGTTGGCATTCGTGCTCCGGATTTGGTATTTTTAGATTCACACACAGTTTCTATTGATATTACGGGTAGAGAGTAAATCATCACAATTTATGACATAAAACTGTTGTCAAATTAAGCCTATCCATTCAGATGTTTTAGAACTCGTGGCTGTTTTTTCAATGCAAATACATAAAACTGCCACCAATCACCCTCTTTTTGTTTTTTTAAATAGATATTTTTTCATTCCATGAACCAGTTTTCGATACCTTTCGGGCTCATCTTCAGATGGATTTCCAGAAGTTACATAGCTATTTCAAGCATAATGAATACACAACTATTCCAAAAAAGTGACTGGTTGCAATTTCACGTATTTACATTCTGCTGTCAAATGCATCACGCTTAGATGTACCATTGTTCACTTGAGTGGGACACAAACTGAAACGGCGTGTTGGTTTCTCCCATGGCCCCTTAAACACCATGGGCATTATCCGCATGATGCCAAACACATGCTGCAGAATTGTATTTGGTGTTTGTGTCACAACTGTGGTATAACACACAGCTTAATCATCACTGATTACAATGCGTAACACATTTTTACCACTTTTTCAATTTTTTTTTCTACAGCCTTGACCTGCTTTATGTAACGGTACCATTCCACACAAGCGGGCCGGCCGCGGTGACCGAGCGGTTCTAGGCGCTTCAACTCCGGAACCACGCGACTGCTACGGTCGCAGGTTCGAATCCTGCCTCGGGCATCGATGTGTGTGACGTCCTTAGGTTAGTTAGGTTTAAGTCGTTCTAAGTTCTAGGGGACTGATGACCTCAGATGTTAAGTTCCATAGTGCTCAGAGCCATTTGAACCATTTTGAACCAACAAGGGGAGCTTACGTATCAGTGCTAGTAATACTTGTCTCCTTTCAGATGGTAGTCAAAAAATAATGCTGCCTGAGTGAGACACTGCCTGTATGTGGCCTAATGGCTATGAAGCTGTCACCGAAGATATTATGTCCCCAGTGCGAAATCTTCAGGCAGTGCGTAGCATCTTCACTACACATCATCACAGTGATTTCTGTTGATCATCTGTGGAACAAACTTACATGGAAAAATAAACTTGTCCAAATAGTGTACATTTGCTTTGGACCTTTTAGTACCTGATCACATATCACTAGAATGGAGCGCCTGTTGTCTTAAGAAATGGAGATTCGTAAGAGGTGCGTCATACGAAGGAATTTGATTCTGTAATAAGAAGTTCCCTAGTGAATCATTTTCCTTTTACTAATGACATTCACCGACTATCAGCTGTCTCTAGTTTTTTATGACAAACACTTAGTTTTTACTTCAAACTACGTACGTTTAAATAATGCAAACTTCAGTTCAAACTAAATATTTTTTAATCACAAAAAATTATCATCGTATGAGGAACATGGTCAAGTATAACACTAAATTGTGCCTCTTATTCACTTGCATGCAGGTTTTCTGAAAAGAGCATCGAATAATTCAATAAGAAACAAGGCTATTAACTTCAGTGGTAAGGACATAGTTGTAACGAAAGTGAACATTACGAGGATAGCAGATAGCCGCCGATACAGGGAAGTGAAATGAATGAGTTCTGAATAAGCTGAAGAAACGGCAGCTAGAGACTGCGAAGCTGGAAGTAGAGAGAGGCGGTTAGATACGGTGACGTAATGGAACAACTGGTACATAAAGGGTTACAGAGATAGCTAGCTATCCTTGTGCACTGCATCAGGGAGAGTGGAGTTGGAAAATAATTACGGGCAGCGCTGATTCGCATCACAGTGGACGCTGCTATACTCTCTATGGAATAGTCATATAAAGTAAGATATGCCTGCCACCATCCGGGGAGAACAGTATAATCGAGTTTAACACATAAGCTCTGTATTTTGCTGCAAATCTACTGTCAAATTCTAACTGCATCGAAAATTTGCAAACGAACCTCGCTGATTTCAATTATTTCCATATTAATAGTGATAATGCTCGGCTTTAGGCATCTAATACTTCACCTTGTCATAACTAATTGAGATCGTTTGTAATACTGTAGCATTTCTAACACGTTCGTTCTTCGTTTGTCGTGATTGTTAAGAGCGATAAGATGAACTTCTTGCTACAGTATTTCTCAAGTATTTGACGGACCTGGCGTATGAACTGCCAATATTCTGAGAAAGACTGGTTACTTCGCCGTCCCCTAACATCGCAAAATTCTGTAAGAGAGTGAGAATTGGCGGAGAAGAAAATTAATGCGTTTTGAGAGACATTTATTTGGGAAACATGAGACCGATAAAGAAATGCTTAATATTGTCGATAGCAGACCACCGGCAAGATGCCATAGTGACCACGTATTGTATTGATTATGGCTTCGATCTACCCGCTGATATTTACCCTTGAATAATTCCTTCTTCTGGCAGCTATTAGAGCAAGTGAAGTGTCAATTGGTTTGTTTATTCTCTTTACCATAACGCCTTTCCTAATTAATTTCCAGTAGTACTTGGTCATTAGATTTTGTCGCATCCTACATGTCTTTGTTACTCTTCTCGATATCTATATGTTTATGCTTGAAATTATGCTTCCGGTTTTCCGAGGGTACAATGTCCGTAACCTCAAGATACAACATAAAAGTTACGAGAATTCGACCTCGCAGCGGGTGCTGGAAACCCCAACATACACGCCGCCCGAAGTTCAAAGTTATAAAATTATAGAAACTGGACCACATACTTGTAAGGACAGTCATTCTCCCCATCTGCGTTCATGAATATAACATGGAAGAACTGCTGTTACCGGTTCCTGCTTCCCTCTCACATACACGTCGTGCAGTCTCAACACAGATATATTTCCGCCTCATGTTGCTCCGTGAAACTAAACTTGTATATTACCGAAATGCACGCCGTTGCATGTAATCATGCATTTTAGGTCTGCTGGCCACAGTCACTTCTGGACTACCCTCCTTCGTTTCATTTTACCAGTTTTATACATGTAAGATTTCATGAGCTTTGTTCCTATGCTGGTCTGCTAGAGACTTATTTTTGACATTGGGAATTGACGGCTTTTTTAATATCTTCCCTTGCTGTATCCTCTCAAGGATATATTAAGGAGTTTCGTCTACAGTATAGTCTTCACCTGGAACCAACCGCCGAAAAAAGTTGGATGAACTTTTGTTCTCTCTCTGATCCACTCGCATCTCATCCAGTACGGCTGGGATTCCTTTATCTTGCACATGCTATAATATGGATTCAATAGCAGAATTTCTTGTAAACTTGATGGTATCTAGAGAATAATTGCAGAACCCTACTCCATGCTGGTGTTATCATCGACGCCAAGGTCATTGGAAACGGAGCACAAGCTCACATTGGGGAAGAAAGATGGCCATGTCCTTTAAAAGAATCATCCCGGCACTTACACTTTTATTGGCATACATAAGTTATATCTTACAGCAAAGTCTTATTCATGTAGCAACAGTATGGTACGACCCCGGCCAGTCCGAATGCAGGATATCACTGTTGTTTGCTGCAGAATGACACAGCCAGTTGGGAACTTACCAACGAGATTGCGACGTAGTTTCAACTGCGATTTCATACACCAATGACTTCATTGGGCCCAGTAGGTAAAAATCTATAGGAGTGAGATCTGGCAGGCGCATATCTGTTGTTCAAGTTCGCACGGACATTAATGGAATTGTGCACCGTCGTGTTGAAACCACATTCTCTTCCCTACAACAAGAGTTACAGTAAACAAGAACAACAACACGTCTTGGATGAATATCAGGAAACATGCACCATTCAAACAGGATGGTTGGAATAAGATCCTGTTAGTCGGTGCATAATTCCGGCCCAAACAATTATACAGAATCGTTGCTGATAGTCGGAGAGGAGAATCGCGTTCGGATTTACATCGCGGGAAATACAGCTGTTGCAGCAGATGAAAACACCACTAATGTTGCAAGGAGCCTTATCCGTGAGCAATGCAAACTGTAGCACGTTCGGCATGACGGAAGTGAGCTCGAAATTCGAAATTATTTGGTCCTACGGGTTGCAATCGTTGTTCGTGACAGATGTGTAATTGACGTTCCACAGATGAAGGGACACCACAACGAATTCTTATATATAATGAGCAAGCTGAAGGATGATTATTGGTGACTCTTCACACACATGATCCAGCACCGCCCCTGTACGAACAATTCTTGGTCGAGAAGCTTACTCGGCCCAGTTGTTCGGCAGTTTACGTCCAGGGCGACAGATTTCTTCTAATTAGTATGGCGCCTGTTGCGAAACATTTCTTGCATGTCCTTTCAGCTTTCTGGACACTATACCATGCTGCATCATACATTAAATGCATGTTTGCAGGCTTCTGTAATAAATAATTATTCACTTTCTTCGACTATTCACGAACTGTAGACAGAGTTAATTCCATCGACACATCTCAGACGAGTGAGCATTGCTTTTGACGGTAGCGCCACCAAATTCGCTGCGAAGGCAACTGTTGCGGTTTACAAACAGGTTACTCGTATGCACTGCTCACTCAAGACCTCGAAATATTAACTACTGACTCACGGTAGCAAACGTCATTATCATTCCCTGTCATCTGTGTAATTTCAACCCTAAGGGCTTGGGACAGACAGTAAACGCTATAAGATTAAAAGTATCCGGACACTTATTACTGGCCATTACTGTGAGATATGTCCGCGCTTCGCCTCTAGGATTGCTTGAACTCTGCTGGTGGACACTTTCAATGACGTATATGAATGACAATGGAGGAATGGCAGCCCATTCTTCCTTCGCAGCCGACGTCGGAGGAAGTAGTGATGTTGGACGCTAGGACGTGGAGCCAAGTCGACGTTCCCATAAGTGTTCCGTTGGGCTCATTTCGGGACTCTGAGCAGGTCAGTCCATTTCAGCAATGTTATTGCCCACGAACCGTTGCATCACAGATGCTGCTTTGTGACAGGCTGTATTTTCATGCTGAGCAGTCATCGTCTCCTCTTCTGTACGTAGTATGCAATGCTGTAAAGCGTGTTCATGTACTTTCACATTTAGTATTTCCTTAAGTATAATGAGGGGACACCACCCTAACCAGAAAATAACTCTCCCATATCGTAGCACCACCTCCATCGTAATTCACTGTTGACCTACACATAATGGCAAATAAAGTTCTCCAGGCAGTCCACGAACACAAGCCCTTCCATCGGATCGCTACAGAGTACAGCATGAGTCATCACTCCAAATCAGTCTTTCCAGACGTCCACTGTCCTCTTTACACCACCTTAAGCATCGGTTAGCACTGACTGCGGAAATGTGTGACTTACGAGTAGCTTCTATAGCATTGTACTCCATTCTTTTTAACCACGCACATTCACTGTTCTAGCTGGACTGCTGGTAGAGCTTGGGAATTCACGAGTGTTTCCTGCCTCTGATTTCATATGATTTTTTTACAGTCACTATCTTCAATACTTGATGGTCGCTGAACAAAGTATAAGGTGTGCCCGGTTTTGGTTTAGCCATGGCTGTTCCTTCCCCTTTCCACTTCACGATCTCATCACCAATAGTCGACTTGGACAGCCTTAGTAGTGATTTTTTTTTCCGCAGAATACGTGTAAGGATTTATAAACACAACATTATGACCAGCCTTGAATATGACATTTTACTGTTTGGCTCTACTGTACAGAAACTTTAACAACGAAAGGAATGACAAATGCAGTGAGTTTCAAAGCAGGACTGAAAATTAATTATAACGAAATGAAAATAGTGTTCACCGACACATCGAAAAGAAACAGTAGGGGAGAGTGTGCTGTACCTAGAGAATAGTGTACGCAGGAACTCATAATTGGTTTTGGTCTAGCGATCAATTTTAGTATCGCACAAAGGAGTACGCGCTAGAGACAGCCATAAGCAGTTTGCCGATATTTGCTACAGTTATTGTTACTAGACATTAGGTTACGTTCTGCGCAGCATTTGTAAACATTTCGAGTGCTGTATAATATATTAAAACTATTTGGAGCTTGTTGTTAACTCCTTAGTTACAATGTTTCAGTTGAAGCGATTATGGTAGCCGTTCATGGATGTTTTGCAGACACTCCAGAACCACATTCCAGAGCTAGATTGCAGTCACCGAAAAAACTTTTGGAGGATCGGCGAGCACGCGGATGATAAGTGCATTTTTACCTAAAAGATAGGTAGAGAAACTGTCACCTGTTTCTCAAATAATTACGAGATTTTTAATCGTGGATGCGGATGTAGCTTACTTACCACACTGGTATTTCGCTGCTTATCTTTCCCTTCTATGATAAGTGATCCGAAAACTATTGTGGTAGTGTACACCGCAGCATTTTGTTTCTCTACACAGAAGGAAGCACATCCAATGACAGAGACTGAAATTAATTAATAGTGATTATCAAAGACAATGAAAGTAGATCACTCTTTTACGAAAGCGGGCGAGGTACACTAAACAGTATTGTCTTTGGACGTGATAACAGGACTCGTTTTGTCGATGGACAAAGCTAGAGTTACTTATCTGCGGAAAATTTCTCGTTGTAGTATTTTTTAATCAAAAGTCGTCAGCAGGGATAATAAATTCATTCGCCACGTCCTCAGCTCTCTAAACCTAGAATGGCGCGCTGTAACCTCGCGCTTCACAGACATTAAAATCCTCGCCCCGTCATCCAGAGTTAGGATTTCCATGATTTCACTAAACCGATTAAGGCAATGACGATATAGCACCTTTCAGAATAACACCCCGAATTTCGTTCCGTCATTTTTGTTTTCTCTGAGTTTATGCTCCATCCGTAAGGTGCGCGTCTTCGACAAGTCGTTAAAGCCTCATGTTGCTTCGGTTTCTTCGCAGCAACATGATATGGACGCTAAGAAGCTGACGCTATCATAGTCTATGGATGGGCTGATGTTGATGCAGAGTTGATTCATTATTGATTTGCTAGGTTATACAAGGCAAGTTGCACGAATCACTCCTGTATAGAGAAGTAATGTGTTGTACATGGGTATTACGACATTGTTAGCATATTCTTTAAGCCTCCTAATTATGGACGATGTGCCTTAATCGAAGCGACAAAATTTCTCTGGTCACTCGTTACTGAGAAATTGTGTTTCGACTGATTTCTTTCCCCCCTTTATCTTCTTTTCCTCTACTGCACTGAAAATATCTGGGCAATAGTACAAATGCGCTGTGTGTCTTGTTCTTAAACAAAGCTGTTCCATTCATTCGCGGTATTTGCTGTTGACAACAGTAACGCCCAATTCACTATTCGCCTCAAGCTTGCATTCAGTACTGTTCGGTTCTGTCTCGGGTTTGTTTTCCCGGCAGTGTTAGTTGTACTTACACAGTCGCTGTACACGTGGCCTGATGATGGTGGTCGACAAGTTGAACAATACCTGTGAGGGACGAGTTCTTCCATTTGATATCTACTCTTCTATACACTAACAGGACAGATTGAACACAGTGTAATAAAAGTCTTGGACTTCTCCTGAGGGTTGCTGCATTACTCTGTGTTTGTTTTTTGGGTCATCAGACTACTGACTGGTTTGACGTGGCCCGCCACGAATTCCTCTGCTGTGCCAACCTTTTCATCTCAGTGTAGCAGTTCCAACCAACGTCCTCGATTATTCGCTAGATGTATTCCAGTCACTCTCTTCCTTTACTGTTTTTACCCTCTAAGGCTCTCTCTAGTGCCATGGAAGTTATTCCCTGATGTCTGAACAGATGTTCTGCGATTCTGTCTATTATTCTTGTCAGTGTTTTCCGTATATTCCTTTCCTCGCCGATTCTGCGGAGAACCTCCTCACTCATTGCCTTATCAATCCTTTTAATTTTTTTACATTCTTCTTTAGTACTGCATATCGAATAATTCGATTCTCTTTTATTCCGGTATGCCCACAATCCATGCCCACAATCTATGCTGTGCTCCATACGTACGTTTTGAGAAATCTCTTTCTCAAATTAAGGCCTTTCTTTGATACTAGTCGACGGCCAGGAATGCCATTTTTGTCGCTGCTAGGCAGTTTGATTTTTATGTCCTCCTTGCTCCGTCCATCATGAATCATTTTACTACCTAGGTAACTACATTCGTTAATTTCGTCCACTTCATTATCAACAATGCGTATGTTAAGTTTCTGCTTCTCATTACTTTCGTCTTTCTTCGACTTATTCTCAGTCCATGGTCTGTACTCACTAGACTGTTCATTCCATTCCACAGATCGGGTAATTCTTCTTCCTTTCACTGAGGATATGAATGTCATCAGCTAATCTTATCATTGATATCCTCTCACCACGAATTCCACGAATTTTAATCCCAGTCTTGAACCTTCCTGTTATTTTCGTTTATTTTACGATTACTTATTGCATATAACAAGATTTTTCAGTATTGTGTACGTATTTTTAGAGAAAAAAAGGTAAATAGATTAGCAAACCGAATAAGTCATAATTCCATTATTACGCTGTAACGAGACACCGTAGAGCACGAGTCCCCAATACCAAAATACTCTGGAAACATCCCTTCATAACATCCGTAATTTTGTTGGGGGATTTGGGTTGTATCCTGTATATAGCCAGATCACCTTGCACAGTACAAAGCGGATCAACAACCATTTTTCTGTTAACCAGCCAAGTTAAAAACAAAACTGTCTGAAAATCTTTCTCCCTTTTTCTACATCTCATATTCGATTATGGAGCTGCATTTCCTAACTTCTGCAGATTTTATGCTGGAAATCTTGGTTCTCCTCAACAATTACTTTTGAATGTATAAGTTAACAGCTGAGGGCTTGTGATGGATGATGGTCTCCTCACCCTACTGATCAGGCTGCTCGTTGCAAACCTCAGTCCGACGAGAAGAGCAACGTTCACGGTAACAGTAGACGTTCAAAATTTTAATTTATATTGCGACAAATAAAATCCGTTTCCTTAATTCCTTTCCTTGGTGTCTGGTTTGTCAAATGGTGTATCGGGTATTACGTAATGCTAAAGTTTGATCATGTAAGTCTTTCAACATCACAATCCTAAATATTAAACTTGCCATTTAATGTAACATAAAATGCGTAGATGCGGTTTTTCAGGGACTGTAAACATGCCGTGGTCAGCCACCAACTCTCTTAGTTACGAGATGCAAATGTAAACGCTTATTGCTTTTTCAGAAATCAGAAATAAGGGACGTGACACCATAACAAAGCAGTTCGGCTGCTCTAGAAAATTGTTCGATGTTAACATAAAAAGGAAGGGTTGGCGTTCATGGAAAAAGTGAAGCTACGAAAGCGACGCTCTAAGTGAACACCTAACAAAAAGAACCACGTGATGTGATTTTCAACGCACTATGACATATATTCTCCACGTAAGACGCTTATATTCGTCTATATTCTCACGTTTTCGACTGAGGGTACGTATTTTGCTTAGTCCATGGATGAGGATTTCTTTCAATTCCTTGCGCGGATACAGCGTGGTAATTGGAACTGCTTATTCCCATGCCGGAACGGTACTTGACTTTTTGAAAAATATACGCAGTTTCTTCCCTAAAAATCGCCTTTCTCGTGAATTTGGAAGCCTTCTTTTGAGTGTCTACGATCTGTACCATTTTGGTTCGAGGCACAGGAGTTTCCTGGACATCTTTTATTTCCTCGTGTTCCGAGAAACTTGAACAGTATTCTGATTTATGCCGCAAAACTCTTTTTCAAGTTATGTGGATGATAATATTTTACCTTAGAGGCTGTCACTGAATGAAGTGTAATTTACCTTTATTTTGTTTCCATTATTGCAGATTCCACTCTGAAGTGTTTTCCGTATACACTATGTGATCAAAAGTATCCGAACACCCCCAAAAACATACGTTGATCATATTAGGTGCATTGTGCTGCCACGTACCGCCAGGTACTCCATATCGGCGACATCAGTAGTCATTAGACATCCTCAGAGAGCAGAGTGGAGCGATCCGAGGAACTCACGAAGGTGGTCACGTGATTGGGTGTCACTTGTGTCATACGTCTGTACGTGAGATTTCCGCACTCCTAAACATCCCTAGGTCCACTGTTTCCGATGTGATAGTGAAGTGGAAACGTGAAGGGACACGTACAGCACAAAAGCGTACAGGTCGACCTCGATTGTTGACTGACAGAGACCGCTGACAGCTGAAGAGGGTGGTAATGTGCAGCCGGCCGGTGTGGCCGAGCGGTTCTAGGCGCTTCAGTCTGGAACCACGCGGCCGCTACGGTCGCAGGTTCGAATCCTGCCTCGGGCATGGATGTGTGTGATGTCCTTAGCTTAGTTAGGTTTAAGTAGTTCTAGGGGCCTGATGACCTCAGATGTTAAGTTCCATAGTGCTCAGAGTCGACGTAATGTGTAATAGGTACACATCTATCCAGACCATCACACAGGAATTCCAAACTGCATCAGGATCCACTGCAAGTACTATGACAGTTAGGCGGGAGGTGAGAAAATTTGGATTTCATGGTTGAGCGGCTGCTCATAAGCCACACATCACACCGGTAAATGCCAAACGATGCCTCGCTAGGTGTAAGGAACATAAACAGTGGCGACTGAAAAGTGGAAAAACGTTGTATGGAGTGACGAATCACGGTACACAATGTGGCGATCCGATGGCAGGGTGTGGGTATGGGGAATATCCGGTGAACGTCATCTGCCAGCGTGTGTAGTGCTAACATTAAAATGCGGATTCGGTGATGTTATGGTGTGGTCGTGTTTTTCATGGAGGGGGCTTGCACCTCTAGTTGTTTTGCGTGCCACTATTACAACACAGACCTACATTGATGTTTTAAGCACCTTCTTGCTTCCCACTGTTGAAGAGCAGTTCGGGGATGGCGATTGCATCTTTCAACACGATTGAGCACCTGTTTATAATGCACGGCCTGTGGCGGAGTGGTTACACGACAACAACATCCCTGTAATGGACTGACTTGCAATGAGTCCTGCCCTGAATCCTATAGAACACCTTTGGGATGTTTTGGAACGCCGACTTCGTACCAGGCCTCACCGACCGACATCGATACCTCTCCCTAGTGCACCACTCCGTGAAGAATGGGCTGCGATTCCCCAAGAAACCTTCCAGCACCTGACTGAACGTATGCCTGCGAGAGTGGAAGCTGTCATCAAGGCTAAGGATGGGCCAGCACCATACTGATTTCCAGCATTACCGATGAAGGGCGCAACGAACTTGTAAGTCATTTTTAGCCAGGGGTCCGGATACTTTTGAACACATAGTGTATACGCATACCTACAATCTATACTCGATTCGAAATCTAATAATTCATTAATTACACTTTTGATTGGTCTCTTTCTTTGACTTCACAATCGAAGTCTTGACAACAAGCGTATCTAATAAAATATTTATCCAGCGTTCCAATTAGAGCCGTATGTACATATTATACAAGGTACACGTACATATGGACTCGCATCCACGTAGGCCTTTTTGCAGAAAACTGCAGTTTCCTAGTATGATTACATAGTATGGAAGCCTGCCATTTCTTTACCTTCACCTGAGCCTGTATAATAATTCCACTTCATATTTCTACATATCGTTATATCCAAGTATTTCTATGATATACCTGAGTCCAGTTGTGACTCATCAATCACACGGTCGAGAGCTGCTACATTTTCACTTTTCGTATTGTGTGAAAGGTAATGCTTCCGTGTAGAACTAGTTACCAGTTTTTTACAGCGGGCGAAAATTTTGTCAGTATCTTCTGAACTTCCTACAATTTTATTGGCTAATATTTCTTCATAGATAATCATGTCATTTATGATAAATGTGCGGTTGCAACTAATACTAGGATTTAATTCGTTAATATGTAATGTAAAGTAATTCATCACATTTTCCTGTGACACAGGTGGAATCATTTCTACCTCTTTGGGTGACTCTCCATACAAGACTCTGTGCTGCGCTCTGCTTGTGAATGACTTATAACTGAGGCGTAAACCTGGATAAAAATCGTAAACAAATATATTATCTTTCCTCTGCGTCAATGCAGTACCGCATCCAAATCTCCATAATTATTATTCCCTATTCCAGCTGATATGCGAGTATATAGGCTACATGCAGACAGGCAACTTTTCAGATGTGCTTAAAAGGTTCACGCCAGGAGACTACCGAGTGTGAACGGACTGTATACAGATCCGGAATGTACATTTTCCGTTATTACCTATTTTTTACTATTTTTTAATACCCTTTTGCATTAATGAGGCATATTTTGTGAAAAACAGATAGGTATATGAGCCACAGTTGTTCATCACAGAGTTACCATAGTAAAAATGACAATGTAGAAATTTGTGTGGCGTTAATGTCGTACTGTCTTCACGAGCCTGTGCCATAGTGTTTGAAACTGCGCCAGAAAGACGCTATTTGTTAAGTTATAGAATGGCAGGCTTCAAACTGCTTCTGTCACCGGATTTACGTACCTTTTCGATAATGTCTGTATCAATGTGTATGTGATTACACAGACCACATTTTCAGGCTGTTGACAGTGTTTAAAAATCACTGTTCTGTCAACTGTTTTCACATCACCTTCGTTTTTCTGAGTCTTCTGTCTCCGTACAGCTATTATAAATGAAATAGTCTTAAACTAGTCTCTTATGATTTAGTCTGTGATCACCTCTTTTCCAATACTGAATCAGCGGATCATGCAGAGGTCAAATGGAGGCCCATCATTACACCGTTTTTTATGAGTTTATATCCTCAAGTATCTTAACTAATAACCTCGCTTTTCCACTTATTGTCAACATTTAAAATGTTGCCAACTTCCTCTGCGCCGTGATTCACATCGTCAGATTTTGGTCTTCATGCAATGCTGTGCTTTGATCATAAAGTTCAGTTGGATTGTAATCGGATTTACACACTGTGCTTCCAAAGTATATCGCACAATTATCTTTCCGTGTACTGATACATACATTGTTCGCATTAAATTCCAGGAGCATTTATTTTAATGGTCTAATGGGAAAGATCAGAGGACTTTGGAAACTCACTTTCACTGCAAGTAAAATTATACGAATATTCTACTAACTATTTGACGTTTTTACGTAGCCGAAATTCACCGATCCTCGAGTTCAGTTACCGACTGCAGCTTTGTATTAAGATTATAAATATTATACCTTAACTATGCTCCCCGACAAACAACGAGGAAAAAGAAACTCTTTATTACAGACACCAATCGAAAGTTCCTGTTGTTAAATGAAGTTATTCATAGCGCAGTTATTGCAATGCTTGCAGCTTTCGGAATTATATGTCACACTTATTTCAAATGTGGACTAATAAGATTTTCCTATATGACTATGCATTTCTTAAGACACTAATCCAAAAGCTTATTGTTGCTCGCAATAAAGGCTTCAGAGGGCCCAGGTTTTAGATTTTATATCTTCGCATAAAATTTTTGGAATAAAGTAATAATAGTGATTAGTTCAAATGATTCAAATGGCTCTAAGCACTATGGGACTTAACATCTGAGGTCATCAGTCCTCTAGACTTGGAACTACTTAAACCTAACTAGCCTACGGACATCACACACATCCATGCCCGAGGCAGGGTTGGAACCTGCGACCGTAGCAGCAGCGCGGTTCCGGACTGAAGCGCCTAGAACCGCTCGGCCACAGCTGCCGGCTAGTGATTAGTTAGAAAGAAAATTACGAAGCCGATTAGTAGAAACACGGATTCAGTACAATGATACCAATAAAGATCTGGTGCCCCAGCTAATAATTTTCGTATTACTCAATCCATAAAATCCACTGCTTTTAAAGAGAAAGTATTAACTTCTATTAGTCTAGTACGGTGTACTTCACATGTTTGTGAGTTTATGAGTACTTGTCGAATGAAAATATTGTCAATTCATTGTAGGTATAGAGATTTGTTTAACTGCGCGTATGAATGCTACAGTTACAAAAATTTGCAGTCGTAGAATCCTGATAACTCGATAATCTGTGGTATCTGGCGACAGACTGCGAGTGGCTTTTGCGCCAGAAAACGAAGATTGACTTCAAATCTTCAAAAGCACTTCAAGTCTACGTGATAATAATGTCTACATGATATTCTGTTATTCTGGTGGAATGTAACACGGTTCATCTGAAAGTGAATTTATTATTGCCTAGATATTACAATGCGTTGGTATGAGGCTGTAGCTTGCCAGTACCGTTGAAGACGATTTCGAACAAAATTCCACACCTAATTTCTCTTTTAGAGACAGCCGATTTCGTTCCCCGTTCATGTCCTTGTGTTCTGTCTCTAACGAAGTCAATATTTTTGCTATTCGATTTTACTGAATTACGCCAAAAGAGATCAAAGAAGTGGAATTACGTAACGTAGGCTGAAATTTGTGACTCGAGTTGAACACAACTAGGGGAATTTGTACGAGGGCGTGCTGAAAAATAGTACCTCCGAATTTTTTGTGTGAAAACTCTTACAGCTTTATAAACAAAACAAACGTTATTAACATTCTACATCTTCATTCATAATGTCTACATATTTGCATCCCTCTTCCGCTAGAGGACTCCGAATTGTAGCGTGTAACATGGCTGTCTGTGACGTAACTATGTCGGTGCCTGAGAAACAGCGTGCTGTAATCTAGTTTCAAATCCGAAGAGTTGTCCACACGTGTTTACATTTGTGTTGCTCTCCCATCATTAAACAAAATCACTCACTAAGAGCTAATTATTGTCTAGGTTATGGAAATAAGTAAAAGCAAATACTTAGCAACACAAATAGATGCACCCACACGTGTATACGGGCGCGCGCGCGCGCGCGCGCGCACACACACACACACACACACACACACACACACACAAACACACAAACGTCTCACAAGTCCATTAGAAAAAAAGTGTAATATGTCGTATCATTGCAGAGCAAGTACAATGCTTCTCACATTTAGCGGTTATCTTGACAGACTCGCCACAAATACGAAATTATCCAGCAGTCGCGAATGGAATGAATAAACTAGGTCAAACATACATGTGTTTCATACAATGTCCGAACATTCTGTTTCGAATTAATACACGACCTGTCATCAACGTGGAAATTCTGGTACAGGCATGATGTCCCCACTTCAGTTAAGTTCTTACCCAAATGGAAGCAATGCTGTCAAATTTGTACAAATATGTTTTCTCCCCAAAAGACACTAAACAGTTCTCTTCCTTTTTTCGCGAATCTTTACGCATTATGTCTCTACATACAGTTTTAAGTGTTACACAACACGTCACAGTTTATAGATCACGGAGAACTGGTAGATTACAGTATGATTTGTCCCAGTTCCTAGATCACTCACGTATTATTCGATTTTAACGAGGTTATTTGTAACAATTTCTTCGCGGTTTGCGTCATAAAATCTGAAAAGTCTTACTTGCTGAGCTCAAATTATCACTGGTCGGGCTTTTCTTTTTTATGTTAAGTCCTCATTATTCGTTTAGCAAAATCCATTCCAGATACATCTCAAAAATATTGTGTTCCGGAATAATCAAGGTAGTTAATAAGTGAAACATTTGTGCGAAAGATATGGTGATACTCATGCAGACTGCTACAACGACGTGAAAAGCAGACAAGAGCTAACTTCGTCTATTACGGCAAACCAAGAAGGCCAGGGTTTAACGGGCCGTCGACGATGAGATAATTTGAATCGAAGAAAAAGATAGGACGGGACCAATGCCTGACAAAAATTGGCAGCGTCCATTTAAAGAAGCCATCCCACTATTCGCCAAAAATTATTTAGACAAACCGCAGGAGACATACATAGTACATGAATAAATCCTGATCTGATGTATTGAGTATTGTGTATCATCTTATAGTATCGTTGCGTGTCATTATACTTATTTCCATGTTTCACGATTTTGATTGTGACATGCTTGCGTAACATCGTTCTCGAATACGTTCAAATGGCTCTGAGCACTGTGGGGCTTAACATCTGAGGTCATCAGTCCCCTAGAACTTAGAACTACTTAAACCTGACTAACCTAAGGACATCACACACATCCATGCCCGAGGCAGGACTTGAACTTGCGACCCTAGCGGCCGCGCGGTTCCTGCCTGAAGCGTCTAGAACCGCTCGGCCAGCCCGGCCGGCTCGAATACGTCGGTCTCCCCATTACTTTGATGGCATACTTCGCCTTTCACACCAACCGAAGTGATAATGAGATTGGAATTTGGCTGAGATCTAAGTCTGATCATCATGATTTCGATTATGCGATCATTTGAGGCCGAAAATAGATATCGGATGTTTATTCTCTAGACATCTACTAGATGTTCCACTTCTTGCCGCAACAACTTCTCTATAAGTCTCACAGCCAATAAACATAATACAGGGTGACTGCAATTAACGCTCCAGTTTCAGAACACTGTAGAAAATGAACCACGGCCAAGAATATCTTCAAATTTGAACTGAATGTTATTGGAGCTGGGGGAAACGTCATGGAACAAAAAATAAAAAAACTGAATAAATTAATTTCAAAAATAAAAAGTAGTAAATAAATATATAAATTTTAAAAAAATTGGCCAATAGATGGCCCTGTAAGTGTCAGAATATTCGCACCAACAGACGCACGCGGCCGTCCCTCAGTTCCAACATGACTGTTGCCATGTAGCCTCTCCCGCCGCTGGTAGAACGGGGACTGTGAGCCAGTAGCTCTGCAGAAATCCGGACACTTAAGGGTGTGAAAAAAGGCAACCATCTGGTGTCTGCTAAGGGCCTGGAGAAAATAATTACAAAATTGGAAAAGACGGGTTCTTTCGAAGCTCTGTGTGGCAGAGGGAGAAAAGCAGTTGATCCGACGTTTGTCAAAAATTTGGCCGCAGCGCTGCACGAGGGGCTGATTGGTGATGTGCAAACACGTAGAGAACGGGGAGATGTCCGAACGCTGTACACACCTGCGAACGTGATGCACAAAATACTACGAAACATCCTGCATGGCTATCCATACAAAATCACACCCGTTCAGGAGTTACTTCCTGCTGACCTCCTAGCAAGACAAACGTTTGCTCGGATTTTCTTGCTTGCATGGAAGTGCACAAAGAATTACCATGGAACATTCTGTAGACAGAAGAAACCCATTTCTACTTTCAAGGACATGTAAATACATAGAATTACAGAATATGGGCAACGGAAAATTCGCACTCACATCAACCGTCACCACTTAGTTTTGCAAAGGTGACAGCGTGGTGCGGGTTGACGCCACCGTTTATCGTGGGGGGGTGTTTTTTCGACGAGATGAATCCTGTAGGTCCTGCTCGCTGGTGAACACTATGAGACTCCTTCGCGCATCATCGTTATTCCAACCCTTCAACAGTGTGGACGTGTGGGTAGGATCACTTTTATGCAAGATGGCGGTCCTCCGCACATTGCACAGTCAGTGATGCGGCTGCTGCAGATGCATTTCGGAAATGCTACAGTTATCAGCCGTCATTTTCCTACAGCCTGATCTTAGCCCTTATGACTTCTGGCTGTGTGGTTATGTGAAAGATGCGTGCAGTAATCCAGTTACGAACATTGCTGAACTAAACGCACGCATCGCGCAATGCACGCTGAACGTGACCCCAGAGATACTCTAATCTAAATGCTGTTTCTCGATTTCAGCTTGTGCCAGAAGTTGGTGGACAGCATATTGAACATGTCTTGCGCCAGTCTCACAACAATTAAAAACAATGCCATTTTGATTTTTATTCGTTTTTTGGCCACTGGACATTTAAAAACCGATTTTTCCCATAAGATGTGATGAGACTTTTCCGTGGTGGATGGGCTTACCTAAATAACAGTGCCACAATTGTTGACTAACGAACATGTGCAGTCATGCACACTGAACAACACGGATGGTGCAACGTGCAACTCAAACCATAGCCGACGTACTGCGATTCGTCTGTCATTTGTAGCCGCTACCATTTAAGTTAAGACACTTACAGCGCTATATATTGACGAATGTTTTGTTACTTTGTTTGTTCCATGACATTTCCCCCTGCGTCAATAATATGGCGTTCTAATTTAACCTGTTTCTGGGCAGTGGTTCCCTTTCTACAGCGTTTTGAAACTGGAACTTTAAGGGGCTCCGGAAAGGCTCAAAATCATGAAAAGTTCAATTTTTACTTTTTTGCGTTTTCTGAATCTGCAGACTATTACCTTTTAATAGATATATAATTTATTCAATTCCGAAGACTACAACTATTTTTAAATTGTTTTTGAAATGTGTTCTACATGGGCGTGACCCACTGTGGCGCTGTTAAACTGCTGTCAAATGGTGTTATTATTAACGTCCGTGTTCATCAGGTACATTTTAGTGATGTGTTGTGGCTAACCTGTGATGGTTCAATATATATCGCTGGTGTGATTGTCGATTGTTTCATGTTTATTTACTCTGTCGTTATCTCGAAAATATTCGTAATTAATTCTGTTTCTTGAGTCTGTTTTGTTGAAGTATAATAATTAGTAAAAGTACAGTTATTAGAAATCCTCTGAAGGCTTTTAAGAAAAGGAGAAATGTTGGAAAGCCAAAGGTATGTGTTATTACTGTTAACAATAAAGACGATAACCAAGTGAGTGAACCTAACCTCTCAAGTACACCTGCCCATAGCAGTCAAAGTGGGAAAGAAAATATTTCACAGAAGAAGCTTGGTTCAATGAGTGAAAACTATGAATGTTTTATGGGCGAATCGGATGTGAATGAAATATTTGATATGTCGGTTCTCAAAGGAATTTTTTCAAACTGTGTAAGATGTATTCATTGTAGTGAAGTTGGTCTGGAACTCTCCATAATAAAGCACGTAGGACTTGCTAGTGAAATACAACTGAAATGTGATAAGTGTTCATACATGACCACCTATTGGAACAGTGTTGCAGTAACTGCAACTGAAGAAAATGGTAGCAAAATCTACGAACACAACAACGAGCGATGCTTGCTTTAGACAAGGAAAGCCTTCGGGCTGCAGACAGGGCTGTAAAGAGTCTAGAAATCCAAGCAAGAGTGAACAGGAGGAGGAAAAAGAGGACGCTGGAGGAGGAGTTTGCAGAGGATGAAGATAATCCATCCTATGGATCTGGAATGCACTAAAAAGTTAATCCAATCTTTGTCGCTCGATTCCCAAAACTTTTATTTTCTCATACTAATTACATATTTTCTAAGGATCTTCCAAACATATTTGTTTCAAACTTTCAGTAAATGTTACACAGTACCTTCTGCATAATTTAACACAGCCTTTTTCCAAAAAACTGTATATTTTTGAATATATAAATAAAAAATTGCAAAGAAATGTTGTGAATTTTCATTACAACTGAAAAAAAAACATCTTTAATAACTGAACTAAAATTTTGTAAAATCCCTGTGTTAAGTTGTAGCCCATATTCCAATAAATAATCTGTAAAAAGTTCAACTTCCTACCTCAAATACTTTGTGAGGAAAGATGTAATTTATAAGCGTTATTTTAACATTGCAAGTATAGGGCGTTCCGGAGCCCCTTAATTATGGACATACTGTACATTCCAACGTTTGTCGTTTAGTGTAGTACGGATCTTCTGCTGTCTTTTTCGTAAAGAAAAGAAATGTTCTTCCTTATTCTATAAACGAAGAGATGTCGACTTCATTTTGTCGATCCGTAGCCAACTACATTCCAAATTCGTCTCGCCTCCCCCTTTCCTCTTTCTGCGTGGCAAGCACGTAACTTCTTAATATCTCAGCACTTGACACAGGAGTGTTTTCTTGTCAATGAAAGTTTCTACTCTCATAATAATCAGGTTCTTACTCAAGCGTTTTTCCTGCTGTGATTGTCTCGCGTGAAATACTTTGTACCCTTTTGAAATAAACCACTGGCGTCCCGGCTGAAACGTGTGAATACTAACAAAATTTAATGGAAAATTCTCGACGGAAAGAAGAGAGATGTTAGCGAGAAGGCGGGGCCGTGTGCAAGCTATTATTATGTCCATTACTCGGATGCATAATTTATAAACGAGTCGATATCGCGTCGGTACTTCGTCGGCATGACTGTGGAAGCAAGCTTTCATTAATGCGAACAAACCTCCTCCAAGCAGAACAATGGCGCCATCAGTTTTTCTGAAGGCTTTATAAAAAGATAAGCTCGATAGTTGTCGTCAACAACGGACTCTTACACATCAGGCAGAAATTTTGAACTGGAGAAACTTCCGAGCTTTGCTTGTGTTTTACGATTAGTCAGTTTTAATCTGAAAAGTGCGTGTAGAAATTAAAAGCAAATGCACGAATTAAGGGCAGCATCGCTCTGACAGGAATTTGCATTTATATAGAAGCAGCTGAGCATATCGAACTTGTTGGGTTCTAAGAATTACGGCGCTGTCGAAGGCCATTTTTTGTGACCTATAAACGATTTTGATATTTATTTCAGGAAACTTAACTGTTACGTAACGTTTTGCCATCACAATAGTTGCTCGCTCGGAAATACGTTGCCAAGTCAGTTTTCTTCGGTTCATGTGATCGTCTTCTGCATGCCAAGCACCAGAAGGTATCTCAATTTGTGTCGCTAGGAGCAGCCATAATGATAAATATAATAAAACTTTTTCTGAGAAAAATACAGACGAAAATACGCTTTAAAATTCAGTCATATCACAATGCTGTCATTTAACGAACAGACTAATTGCTCTGACTGATTAGCAGTACCGCAAGAATACGCAATTTTCATCTTCTGTTTGTCAGTAATCTTTTTTCAGATAAATGTAACTCTATTCGAAACATAATCGTCTTTCCAGTATTTAAGTAAAAAAATGAAGTCAATGAATGCAGTTTGAAAAATAAACCACGATAAAAGGAAAAAAAAAACTGTTTGCTACTTTATGTCTCTCCTCGATAAAAAAAAAATGGTTCAAATGGCTCTGAGCACTATGGGACTTAACATCTGAGGTCATCAGTCCCCTAGAACTTAGAACTACTTAAATCTAACTAACCTAAGGACATCACACACATCCATGCCCGAGGCAGGATTCGAACCTGCGACCGTAGCAGTCGCGCGGTGCCAGACTGAAGCGCCTAGAACAGCTCGGACACCGCGGCCGGCTCTCCTCGATACAAGGGAAGTTTAAACGATGATGAAAACTGATAATAGTTGTAAAACTATGTCGCAGTGATAACCTTGGTGTATTTGTTCGTCATATCATCTGTTACCAAGACTAAAAGAACACGTTCGAGCGCTTTAATTTGATAAAGATGAAATACTACAAGCGAAGGTAAGGTTGTTACTCTGCCAACAGAGTCAAACATTCTACAGTGACGATATCAGCAAAGTGAACTTTCGTTGGGAGAAATGCGTTCGTTGGCAGGGTGACTGTGTTGACAAATAAACATGTAGACATGAAGAATAAAGATATAGAATGTTTATAGCGTTTGTTTTATTTTAAAAGCTTTAAGAGCTTTCACATAAAAAAATTCGGAGGCGTTACTTTTCAGCATACACTCGTAAGCTTAAAGGCAACTGAAATGAGTTTCTTGATCATTTTATCAATGTGTGACTTTATATAAGTCTGTGGGCTATGTGAACAAAAGAAATGTTAACGTGTAATTTCAGGCAGTGTGTTTGAGCGATGATATATATTTATAGAACTTGCTAAATATTAATTCATCTCGGAATTACATCTAGGTATGATATGACATTTAGGTAGGAGGTAGTAACAGAGTTATCGCTTAATTTATTTAACGCAGTCTCTGTTTAAAAAAGATAGGTCGGATCGAGATAACTTCCTACAGCGGTTGCAAAAATTTTGCATTTTCCTGAATCACGACGCATCAATTATAATGTACTGAAGAAAAATGCAACCTGTAAAAAGAGTGATTCTTACAGCAGAATGCCAATATTGATAAATACTTGTAGCACTGCACTAAATATTCGTCGAGTGTAAGCGAGACCGCTATCATCCAGAGTCCGCAGCTCGTGGTCGTGCGGTAGCGTTCTCGCTTCCCACACCCGGGTTCCCGGGTTCGATTCCTGGCGGGGTCAGGGATTTTCTCTGCCTCGTGATGACTGGGTGTTGTGTGCTTGCCTCGGGCATGGATGTGTGTGATGTCCTTAGGTTAGTTAGCTTTAAGTAGTTCTAAGTTCTAGGGGACTGATGACCATAGATGTTAAGTCCCATAGTGCTCAGAGCCATTTGAACCATTTTACTCATCCAGAAATCCCATAAATATGATAAAACTTTTTCTGAGAAGAACACTGACGAAAATACGCATTAAAATTCAGTCATATCACAATGTTGCCATGTAACGAACAGAATCATTGCTCTGACTGATTGGCAGTATCGCAAGATTGCACAGTTTTCATCTTCTGTTCTACAGTAAAATTTTTTTCCAGCTAAGTTTTAGTCTATTTGAAACAAAATTGTGTTTCCAGCAGTTAAGTAAAAAATGAAGTCAATGAGCCAGTTTTAGCAACAAGCCACAACAAAATGAAAAAAAACCGGTTCGCTACTTTATTTCTCTGTTATATACATGGGAAGTTTAAACGTTGATAGAAACTGGTAATAGCTGAAACCATTTCGCAGTGAAGAACTTTGTATATTTTTTCTTCAGTGCCCTTCACACACTCCCTATCTGCCATTTCTGCCTAGTCACCGTAGACGTTGTTCTTCGCAACCGACATTATTAATTTTCAATATAATTACGTAAACTGTGTTTTATTTGTGAGGTTTCCTGGTACCCTCGTTATCGCGTGAAACAGAAAATCGCTTTATGAACTGAAGCTTGTGTCGCAAAGAATGCATACAGAAAGCAAAGAAAAACAACGGCACTCCCATCAGTGGATGGTGAGGCGGAATTAAATCGTCCCTAAGTAAATATCAGTGGTCGATTTAATCGTCATCGTTTGTCCGATATTAATCACGTTAAAAGGTGTTCCCGTAAAATTAATATCAGTCGCCAGAAGACATTAAAGGCCAAACGAATAGCGTATAACGAATACAGCCCGTCTGCGACACACTTCCACAAACTTATGACATTGCTATTAGATCAATTTTTATACCCACTGAAAATTACAAATACTGTGAGATCATAAATTTTCTTCGGGACAAACAGTTCGTTACATTTCTCCCAAGATGAATGACGTTGTCAATAAGCTTTAGAACTACCTCTCATTGTAATGATGAAGTGCATCGTCTAACTATGTCACCTGCAGCGTTAAAAGTTTTAAAAATGATGTAGTGGTGTCGGCGGTAATCAGGTACAAAACTGAGTGTTGCGAGAAAACTTACGATCTTTTCGTAAAAAACATGTCGAGCTCGTTGGAAGACTGAAGTGTATCAAACGCCGCTACTGAAAGGCTGAGCAGTTGGTGAAGTAAATGACGAGAAAAAATTACCAGCTCTCCTTAAATGTCATAATATTTCTCATCCTCAAACAACACGTTTTCCAGAAGCTTCTGGCTTTTTGGAAAGTGGCAGGACACTTCGGAAATGCAACAGATCTACTAAGGAGACCGCCTGCACTACGCTTGCCCGCACTCTTTTAGAATACTGCTGCGCGGTGTGGGATCCTTACCAGATAGGATTGACGGAGTACATCGAAAAAGTTCAAAGAAGGGCAGCACGTTTTGTATTATCGCGAAATGGGGGAGAGAGTGCTACTGGAATGATATAGGGTTTGGAATGTACATCATTAAAACAAATGTGTTTTTCGTTGCGGAGGAATCTTATCACGAAATTGCAATCGCCCACTTTCTTCTCCGAATGCGAAAATATTTTTTTGACGTCGATCTACATGGATAGAAACGATTACCATGATAAAATAAGGGAAACCAGAGGTCGTACGTTAAGATATAGGTGTTCGTTCTTTCCGCGCGTTGTACGAGATTGGAATTATAGAGAAATGTGAAGGTGGTTCGATGAACCCTCTGCCAGCCACTTAAAGAGATTTGCCGAGTATCCATGTAGACGTAGGTGTAGATTCAATTATTTTTCCTTAATCCTTCCCAAAATTTTGTCTTTCGGTATAGAACCGGTGCAGAATAGTTTAAAACCCACAATAGTACGGGTACAATGTAAATGTTTATGGGTCAAATATTGTACTCAGCATGATGATTAAGTCAGATTTAAATACAAGCAATCAGTATTTATTCCGTAGGTCAATGGAAATAATTTTTAGAAATATTTTCCTTTACAGAGGAAGCTGCGATTAGAAATTTAGGAATTCAGAATCACTTAAGAAGCAAACGGAAAGATTTCCATTTACTAGATGATATGACGAAGATGCGCATAGAGAAAAAAGCTCATCGTTCATGACACCAATTAGTTTAAATTCGTTGAAAACAATGTTTACACAGGCTAATATGGTCACTGATTTAAGGAATATCAAAAATGGTTCAAATGACTCTGAGCACTATGGGACTTAATATCTGAGGTCATCAGGTCCCTAGAACTTAGAACTACTTAAACCTAACTAACCTGAGGACACCACACACATCCATGCCCGAGGCAGGATTCGAACCTACGACCGCAGCGGTCGCGCGGTTCCTGACTGAAGCGCCTAGAACCGCTCGGCAACTGCGGCCGGATAAGCAATATCAGCAGAATAAACTCGCAATACATTTACATCAAGTTTGATCTCTCAAACATTGCAGAAGACTTAATCGCTATATGCAAGGAAGCTGTTTCGTTATGAAAAAGTATAGGGCGAAATCTGCTTCGTCTTTTAAATGCGTCAGGCTATTTTGTAGTGTTTGCCAACGTGGAGCGCGGAGAATTCGAGTTATACTCTCAGTATGGTGCATTTAATCAGTTCGCAGGCTGTATCCATATTATCCAGGTTATTAATAAAACCTGACGTCAAGTGTACGTACGTATTTTGTTTGGAAAAAGAGCTCTTCAGTCTTCAGTACTGAACATATTTCATTGTATTTTGTCGACAAATTAGATACAAAGATGAAGCAAGAGTTTTAAATGGAGAAAGCAGCTGAGGCCATAATATTTGTATGGAGACATTAACGCGATCTGCAGTGGAGGGTGTTTTTCTTCGGAAGGACTCAGTATGTAGGCGAAAGCATTCGTAGTTCGGGAAGAAATGATTTTGAGGACGGCGTGAGGGTGGCAGTGACCTTAACGTCAACATTTGCTTACCCCTTCCGTTCCAATTATGTACGTAATCTACGGAGTCAACACGGACTCCTCCTTGCAGTAGCTAAATAAAAAACTGTTTTACTTCCATAATTTTAAAATAACAGGGAATGTTGTCTCAGGCGGTGGACCGTAATCGGCCAATCTTTTTCGGCTTAATAGATCGACGTGAATAGCTACAGCCTCCCTGAACGTGTAATTTGTGGTGAAAGAGAGGACAGATGAAGTCGATGAGAATTTGGCGCCGCAGCAGCAAATTTTAGTGAAATATCGCCACCATTCCGGCACTTCGCTGACTGACTGTCTGAGTGAAGACATAAACAGAAGGCAGCTAATGTGTGTTCAAGGTTCATGATTAACGTCGCATTACTATCTTCTGCTGTACTCTATCGCGCCTCTACTGACTGAACGTTTAATACTACGCTATAATTTCAAATTATAGCAGAGAAACATACGATTTTAGTTTCGTATAAAGTCTCTAAACTAGTAAAATAAAAACAATGAAGCACGGTAAGGATTACCATCTCTGTCATTTCGAACAATGCTCTCATTAAAACTGAGTGAATTTGAAGCCGAAAAATAGATCGAGTAAAATTAAATAAAATTTTGTGGGACGTATGCAATATGTGTGTTTCATTCTGTAATGAAAACTTGCACTAATGAATTGTTGTATGAATACGAAAACTTCAGCAAGAAAACTAACAAATTCTGTAATTCTTGAAGACACATTCCTGGTATAGTTTCAGATCCTTAAACACGGTCCAGTGTCCGTGTACTTATTTAAATACCATTGAAGATGTGGAGGGAACGGTGATGCCTAACAGTTATATTACTAATGAAAAGTTCAAGCGATGGTAGGCGATGTAACTAATATCATGAATAAGTCTAGTGAGATCTTCAGTAGATAACATAAAAGAAAATTCTCAGACCACCGGAAGAAAAGTTTTTCTTACGAATTGAATTAGTGTGGTTCTCCTAACGTTCTGCATAATTTTCATAATGTCTGCTAACATAGCGATATTTGAATGAAACATAAATCTATTGACCAATTTTTCATATTGTGGCAGTATTAATAGTAACTGTACAATAATAGTACATGGCTTCAAGAAATCTGATTTTTTTCCTAGTTATGTAGGAGCATTGCTGATACAATTTCCTTTGACTACGAGTATGGAACATTTCATCATCCCTTCTAGGTATCATTACGTCTGGCTGATAAGTCTAAAAAAATTCCATAATCTGAGAAATAATTTACTCTGATTGTTTGTAAGATAACCTCCACTTCTTTATAGATTACACCAGCAGTCAGTATTTGGGAAAGCTACATTTAAAATACCTAGCTTAATTCCATCACTAAGCCACCAGTGTTGACAATCATGTGATCACTGCTTGCAGTCACTTGCTGTGGCTGTGTTGAGGACAGCGCAGGCTACCTAAAGAGGTTGTTTCGTTTCCTTACAGACTTGTGCTGTTGGGCATGAAGATTACGCCATCAGTCCCAGTCTCCAGCAGGAAGGGTACCTGTTCCAGAGTATTCCATTGTAACTGTCTTCAAATTATATTTTACGAAGTCCCCAAAAATATGTTCCCGGATTTCACCATCAATAAAAATGGAGATGAGCAGACGTAGATCGAAACTTCCATGTGCCTGTGTTATATGGTTCATACTGACGTCACTGAGGAGGGTTGGACCGATACCTTAACGACATTTTATTGATACTTTTGAACAGGAGTTTGGTAGCCTGATAAAAATTCCGTTGTAAGTCTACTTCCAGATTGCTCTACGAAGTCTTGTAAGCCTGTTTCGTTCGTGATATGAGAGAAAACTGCCCATTTACGAGGAAAACTTTGCAGGTAATTGTTTGCCTCAAAATCGTATCGGCCCTCTTGATTTTATTTTCTACTACTCCGTACAATTCTCTACTGGATGACGACGCAATTCGGTTGTCTGCGCTTATTGCAAACCTTTCAGGTTTGCTGTAATAATTCAGAAAGTTGTCCTTCATTTAGTGGTCTAATGGTCTGCATATCGCAAATAATAGTGAACGAGAGCAGTGAAACATTTCAAAACCAGCAAGTCAGAATCGAATCGTTCCAGAAATCGGCACAGCTCAAGTGGAGCTACTGCTAACCACTAAACGTGTTAAACAGTGTCCAAGCATCCAAATTCACGAATGTAGGAACAAATGTTAGCTGATGAGCATACTGTACGTCTTTTAGTGAGGTCTTTCAATAAGATGGCGACGGATTATCATCCGCCACGTACGGCAGCAACGATTTGTCGGCAGAGACGAGCCCGTGATATCCAACAACGAATATACGTGCCATCAACTGTGCTACGATTCAGTAAAACTAGAAAAGTCTCAAGCCAAAGTCCATCCGAATTTGTGTAGCTACCACTACAACAGCGGACCCTTGTGTTACGTGGACCATGTTGGTATCTCACTCGAATATTACCTGTACTTATTCAGCAAGCAGTATTCTATATTCAGGTACTTCTTAGTTTGCTATCGTTTGCCATCACTGATTGTCAAGCATTCATAATAAGAAGACTGCTAGCTCTCTGAAGTCTAATTTTGCAGTAGATCAATGTAAACTACCACCAATTCACATATTTTGTCCCAGTACTTAAGATTTGCAGTGAACAAGTGACGTATAGTTGCCCATGTCCGAAGGAACAGTGCGTCGAACTAAACAGACAGATGGCACTACTGTATTTTATGCCAAACCAAGGCAGCCTGACGAGAAAAACAATGTCTCTCCCCATGTAGGAGTCACATAGATTACCTTCTAGCACTTTGGGTTGTAAACACTAGGACATACGGAAATTTTGGTCGGTCCTGGAGGAGTGTTTGGTTAGCTTAAGTTGTTAAGGCGGCAGCTCGCGATAAGCTGGAAATACAGGTTCGGCATAAATTTTTGTATGTTTCTAGTAAATGGAATAGCAGTTGTATAGCCGTGTTCGCAATTTGCGAATGAATTTCATAACAATCTTGTAGGACAGACAACAAACTGCATCGAACTTCCAGAATGCTGGAATAGCTGTGGCTCAGCAACTTCTGTTAATTAGTACTACGAAAAACCAGTCCAAAGTTGCAAATTTCACTTTTTTTCCACTCGATGACTAGTTTCGGGCCGGGATCCATATTCAAATCATCGTAACATAGTCAAAAATGGTATATCCGAAAACGTAAGAACCATGTCAAATATGTGCAAAGGAGCAGTTACAGCGTATACAAGTTATCTTGTGCGCTGTAACTGTATGCACATTTCTGACTTGGTTTTTACATTTTCGGAAATACCATTTTGACTATGTTACGATCATTTGAAAATGGTGTCCGGCCCGGAACTATTTATCGAGTGAACAAGAAAAAGTGAAATTCGCAACTTTGGACTGGTTTTTCGTTGTACTAACAAATTACAACAACTAGAACAGCAGAATAAAATATAGTAACCCCAAGATACTTGGCGCTAACACCGTGTAACTCCGCCGCTAACATTGGTAATGGCCTCATTTCGGCGAGAAAGACGGCACACGCGTTTGTTAAGGTGTACGATATCCAGCTGTAGCCACTCATTGAATCTTACATCACCAGAGCTATCAGATATCGGGGATGTCGATTACGACGTTTCACGAGCTGTTCCAAAAACTCCCAGAAATTTTCTACGGGATTAAGATCGGGTGATTTATCGAATCATCTAGACAAGATGTGGTGGTTGTATGTTCGTCAAACCAGGAATGTATGCCTGCAATTCTGCTATCACGGTTGTTGTCATCATGGAGGGCTTTGGTATCCTTACTCATCATGAAGATGTAGAAGAAAGAACAGCACGTAGTCACTCTCAATATTTATTTCAACAACCAGGTTCACGTTCACGAAAATATGAAACGGTGGGCTCAAGTCATGCTACGAAAAACACGCACAAAACATCACAGAAACACCTCCGGCCTGAACTACACCCTCCACAAATGGAGTTAGATGCATTATTAAGTCGTTAGTGACTCATAATTTGAAAAAATAGTAAAACTGCGACTCGCTGGACCTCTCTACGTGCCTCCAGTCGACCACAGTCTATTTCTGTGTCTTCTAACCCACTGAAGGCGTACAGTTCCATTTGCCGCTGTGAGCAGTCTTTCGCGAGGTACCCGACTCCAAATGTCTTTCACATCGAATTTCCCTCGCGATGTTGAGAGAAGCCCGCCATTACCGACAGCAGAATTTATTTTCAGGTTTGAAACTGTTTATCATTTATAAGGCGTGATGCTCATTTCTGGTCCCAGTTGGTCATGACTTTTTCGGCCTCTTCTCTTATACCGTGATACATAGCTGCGAATAACACTCCATTCACTCTAGAGTCTAGACGCGCTGGACAGCCGGCGTTCATACACCGACACATCAGACAAGTTCAGTCACGGTGAGGTCACGGGCACGTCCAAACACGGTGTTTTTTTCTGCCATTTTGTTACGTTTCCACGTCGGCCCGTCTGAACTCGCTGATTCGATACAACCAACGTCTCTGCCCTGACTTATTTCAGCGGTGGAGGATCACTTGGCCTACCCCATCCATAGCGCTACAAAGCGACCATTTCATTCTTTCAAAGGGGTGACTAACATTTCCCACGGTCAGCATATTTCGTCTGTGGAATGACATGGAAGACTCGTTTTAGTTATATTCTATATGATACGGCTAGAACAGAAGACTCAACTCTTGCCTGAGCTTGGTGTTACTTCCCTGTAGCCGTGCGGAATTATCCGAGCGGTCTAGAGCACTACAGTAATGTACTCTGCGGCTGGTCCCGGCGCAGGTTCGAGTCCTCACTCGGGCATGGGTGTGTGTTTGTCCTTAGGATAATTTAGATTATGTAGCTTAGGGACTGAGGACCCTAGCAGTTAAGTCCCATAAGATTTCACCTCCATTTTTTACCTCCCTGTAGGACATTCTTGTTGCTACGACTGAATCTGATAACGCAGCAGGTTTATTCATTGCTCTGCAAATATCATTACGGCAAATGATCTCGTTACTGTTACTCCAACAGTAAACTGCAATATCAGGGTGACCGACCTCCAGAAACTTACTTCTTGTAGGTTCATTGTCTCTAACAATTTCAGAACGAGACCTGATACAAACAGTACGTGATGAATGTTGTGACTGAGTGCAGTAGGCTCCGATTTGCATGGTGCTCTAGCACGACAGTTTGATGACGCTGTACCTTGTGGCATCTATTAGCAGCAGTTACCGACAAACTTTTTTAAAGCTTTTAAAGCACATACATCACGATTATTTGACAATCCTGAGAATATTTTCAGAATCCTTCATCATTGTTATCTCCACGATGGAACATGCAGTTCGATTTCTTCTATTACAAATTCAACCTCTTACTCTCATTGCTTTCTTCAGCATCCGATATCTGTACGGCTAGTCGGTTTGTGGAGCAAAGCCTTTTGTCTTCCATTTCTCGTAATAACTGCTCGGACCGATTGCTGTTTCTTTATATGATACATTATTATTTACTGTCTGACATTTTCGTTTCTTATCTCATCTCTAAGGATTAACCAGTTGTTCTTTTCTGGAATGCCTGCCGGAGTGGCCGTGCGATTCTAGGCGCTACAGTCTGGAACCGCGAGACCGCTACGGTCGCAGGTTCGAATCCTGCCTCGGGCATGGATGTGTGTGACGTCCTTAGGTTAGTTAGGTTTAAGCAGTTCTAAGTTCTGGGGGACTGATGACCTCAGAAGTTGAGTCCCATATTGCTCAGAGCGATTTGAACCATTTTTTTTCTGGAATATCACTTACGTTACTTCAGTAGCTTTCTCCTCCTTTCGGTTCAGCGCCAAATTATTACAACCATATAACTGCAGAGGCACTGCCATCACTTCATAGAATTTAATTTGTGGATCGTTTCTTGTTTTGCTGGAAACCGTCCCGTCTGTAGTTCCACACATCGCTCTGAATTCATTTATTTTTTTCGTCAGCCTTCATAGACATCATAGGATTTCAAATGTCCTGAACAGATGACTCTGTTAACTTCCTCAGTTCGTTATTTTCAGTTTAAGTTTCTCGCGGACTGGAAATTTCCTCTGGAATGTCGCTGCTGAAGGGACATTTCCAACGGTGAGGAGTTCACACGGTGGATCTCGCTGACTCCGTGACCAGTCTTTGCCTACTGCCATCCTACTTCATTATTCATTGACCCTCAACTCCTTTATCAATTCCTTCACATCCTTCCGACAGCTCGCTTATGATTGTGCTGCCATCTGCCTGCATACATTTCACGTCACACTCGTCTCTGCGCTCCACACTAAATACCTGATATTTTACTTTTTCCTACGATATATAAATGTTCCCGCCCTTGTACATGAAAACCGAAGGCAGTTGTGGTGTTAAGAGGGCAACAGTACCTTGTAAAAATAACACGGCGTACTAGATCTGAATTCCTACACCTTTTGATTACTTCGACATATACGACAAGTTTTGTTAAACTACGATATTAACAAAATTTAACTTAGTCAAACGCTAGCCTCCGCGCTTCAGCAACAAGACCCAATCGTGAGGCTAAACGTAATGTTAAGCACAACGTGAAATAACAAATCAAGCAATTTCGATACTTCTTGGGAGCTTTGAGAACGCTTAAGTTGCACGGCTGTATTGCTTGCAAAACCCAGATCTTGATATGAATAAGTCTCTTACTACACCGTTAAGACTGCTGTCTTTTAATGGCGGTGATATGAATCTGGAAGGATTTCGCAATGCAGTGTTAACAACGTTGTTCATCTTAAGAACTGAGAATACTGCTTGAGATTGCACTGCATGTGTATCATACGCTGTGTCTGATGCTAAGACCATAATCCGAAAACGCGAAGCCTAAAGTAATTTTAATTGTACCTGAGTTGATCTTTGTTCGTATGGAATTAAAGATATGATTCGGGATTCTTTTTACCGTTCTTATACACGCAATGGAGAAAATTACGATCTGTCTTCATTTGTGTGGCCATCGTGTACACAATTTCTTTTCAATTATTAAATGCAAATAAAAACTGTCTGTTTTATACTCTGAGAGACGTCTTGTTATGCTTCAAGACAATAGCATAGCCTACTCTATTACCTCCCTCAAACGTCATAAATTTATGTTTGCGGGATATGCACAACTGTTATGTACATTGTTCATAACTGAAACTTCCTTAAAGCTACACCTGAAGATGGGGCTGATACCTACAAACCGGGCTGTGTAAACCTCAGTAACAAAAGTTTTATACATCTGTCGCGGAAGTTTCAGTTATCTCTTAAATGTGTTTCTCTGAAATATTTTTGAGGTCTTAAGACAGTCTTTTTTCTCATATCATGACATCCGTTGATCTTATATAGCAAAGCCTATGCTTTCCTTCTGCACATCGTCCTGCTCATAATTACGACTAGCTGCTAGCTATAACCTGAGACGTATGCAATACTCGCAGTTAAAAAAAATGGTTCAAATGGCTCTGAGCACTATGGGACTTAACATCTGAGGTCATCGGTCCCCTGGAACTTAGAACTACTTAAACGTAACTAACCTAAGTACATCGCACACACCCATGCCCGAGGCAGGATTCGAACCTGCGACCGTAGCAGTCGCGCGGTTCCGGACTGAAGCGCCTAGAACCGCTCGGCCACAACGGCCGGCCTCGCAGTTAACCGTTGCACGTTAACTCCAGAAGATGTCCTGGTAAATTATATATCTCGCCACGCCCGTACGTGTTCTCGTAACGGCAGTTACTGCCGCACTCATGTTTACGGTAGAAAGTTCAGTTAATACGACGCTTCCGAATAGACAACCGCTCATGCCGTAGTGAAAACTGCACTATCCATTACACGTTAATACCTGACAAGGAAAGCAAAACAAATTTCGAGACGCACTTTCTTCAATTGTAATGTACATCAGAAGGAAAGAAAGCGTATGCACTGAAGAAAGAGACCAAATAAAAATTACTTGGTAACAGAGACAAACAACTCCAGCTTTTAACCCTTGTTTTTCATTTACTTAGCCTTTTCGTGCAACATAAATTTAGCCACTGTTATCCTAACTGACGCAGGTCACAGACATTTTAAAATAACCGAGACATGCATTCTCCTTATCTTATTGTGAAAGTACCGCAGCAGGAGCCATTTCTCAAAACTATGACTTTTAACTCTAAATTTATGTGTCCTGATATGAGCTGGTCGAAAATTATTTTGCAGAGTTTGTTAATACAGCAGCCGATAGTTGAGGACCCCAAAGAAGCGTACACAGCAACTACAAGGAATTATTGGATAACTGTTAAATTTGACCGACCTGCAGATGTGCACTGAGGTTCATCCGCCGGTGTCCCTGTGGTATTTCATAGAACTACTTTAGGTTTGGATATCTGCTACCCACTTCTTCGAACAAAAGACGGTGTAGTCCGTCTTGCGTAGCTGTCAGAGACATTCGTGGTAGATCCATGTCGCCTTAATTAATGCTGCACAAAGTCGATTCCTGAGCGTCATGTAGCATCCGAAAGTTAGTTCGGGTGACATCCGTGTCCCAGTTGGATATGAGTTGCTGCAGATCTGTGACATCAAGGAAATTTCGTCTGAGAGTAGCTTCGCTTTTGTTATTGTTATTAGACTATTATTATTATTTGTTAAGGGAATGAGGCTCAGTTTTCCTGTGGTGTCGATTGAGAACGCTGCAGAAGCTCTTTCTACTCCTGCGAGACCTCCTTCAAGACGGATATCAAGTCAATGTGAGATAATCTAGCCAAATATGGTGTTGTGCCAGAATTCATACTTTATTTTCCACTGTACCGGAACTACACTCTACCTGATAATCCTCAATGTACGTACCTCCATATGACACCTAAAATCTAGAAGATCTACCAACTATACGTCGTATATTGTCAGATTTAGAACATACATTGCATATATAAAATATACACAAATATTTTCCAACAACGGAACTTAAATGTTCATTAACTTGTCGAAGATTCTTAACAAAAATTGATGGTCACAAAATAAGTGTGAAGCTTCATCGAAAGGGGTATAGAAGATAAACCCGAGTCACCAGCTGCATGTACTTAAGACCAAAATTTTGCGCTGTACAATGAAACATCGTATACAGCGCAGGAGGAGTATTGTTTATAACTTCCGCATTTTTAATCGATCTATAAAATGTGTGTTCTTCGCAAAACTCGCGACTTTACGTACCACAAGCACAATTAAAACTATTACAATACCGGACGACATAATTTTTGCATTCGCAAGTCTGTCATGATAAAACGCAAGATCCAGATGATCTCAAGAGACAGCTTCTTGTCTGATTCAGCATATGAGAACTCATATTTGATTAAATAATTCCCTCACGTGGGTGATCACAGCATAAAAGTATGTTTGACGTGGATGAAGATGATTTACTGCAACAGCCTACAGGAAGAAACGATAGACTTTACTTTTATATTTTCCGGAAATACCTATTTGCGAACAAAAATTTTGGAATTACTGATTTTTTGTTTATTATTCTATAATTTGTCAACTTAATAGAACGATTTTAGATCAACCAAAGGTGTCTAGAACGACGACAGTTGAAGGAAGGAAAATACACTTGGAGAAAACAACAACCGTCTTCAGATTCAATGTAACTGCTTTAAGCGTTCTACGCCATGTATTAGTTTCTGTAGGTCTACAGACCACATTTAATAAGATCATGCCAATCAGTCATACTGATCTGAAGGGCAATGCGAAATGGCGGCCGAAGTGATCCCTGCCTGCGGCATATTGTCAGTTCTACTCTTATTACGATTAGGAAGAAGGATGTGCTGCGTCCCATAGCATGTTTCACTCCTTTTGACGCTAGCAACGAGGGAGACATGGTGACAAACGACATGTGACTGACGTCCGTGATTTTCACACAGCTATATGTCGGATACGGTTAAGAAAAGGGTGTATGTTCGTTTGAAGTTTTTTGTTCAGAAGCACCAATAGCATCAACCTTCAAAACATGTAACATTCCTCCTGACTCACCCTGCATACAATATCAGTAGGAACAATTTTTTGCTGCTATTATAGGTTTCGACCTATCGGAGAAGTTTCCACTAAGTTCTAATACTAGAAGGTGGAACGGGTTTCCATGCTTTTATTTAGTGAGATGATTTGACTTGGCACACAACTAACACTCGGATTTTTCTCCTAAATGTTGGATGCGGTGCAGCTCTGGAATAGTCAACCAGTTTTTCCTAAGTATCAACAAGCAACGATGTTGTGGGCAAAATGATTATCATAAAAGTACTTTTGTCACGCTGTGGGCACAATGACAGTGTCTGATGTGTCTTCACACACAGTTAAGTCCATTTTGTCATCGATGGAGCCTAACCGACCGAGTCCAAGACAAACAACGTCACATCTGCTAAATTTCATTGTCACGTCAACACAGGTATATACCGTTAGCCAGACATTCGGCCTCAAGTACGGTGGGAGGCTCAAGACGTTCTTCCACCACTCTACAGATGCCCTTGTGAGTTCTCTAAGCGACGTTCTTGTAATCAGTGGCATTTGGATAGCGACACAACCTTGACAAGAGACCGGTCGTTCAGTCACTGGCGCTGCACCCAAGGAACCGAGTTTATGGATCTAACATCCCGTCGACAACTTGGTGATTAACGATGGAACACAAATTTGGATTGGGGAATGATGGGGAAAACTATCAGCCATGTTGTTTTTAAAGGTACAGATACATGTACATACATACTCCGTAAGCCACCGAAGGTGCATGGCAGAGAGTACCTTATACCATTACTAGTCATTTCCTTTCATGTTCCAATCGCAAACAGAGCTATGGAAAACGACTATCTATATGCCTCCGTATCAATCATAATTTCCCTTACCTTATCTTGTGGTCCTTCCGTGAAATGAATGTTAGCAGCAGTTGAATCGTTCTGCAATCAGGTTCAAATGCCGGTTCTCTAAATTTCCTCAGTTGCACTCCTCGAAAAGAACGTCGCGTTCCCTACAGGGATGCCCATTTGAGTTCCCGAAGCATCTCAGTAATACTTGGGTGCTGCTCGAACCTAGGTGTTACGAACCTAGCAGCCCATCTCTGAGTTACTTCGAAGTCTTCGTTCAATCCGACCACGTATGGATCCCAAACACTCGAGCAGTACTCAAGAATAGGTCGGATTATTGTCGTATATGCAGTCTCCTTCACAGATGAACCATACTTTCCTAAAGACTCCCTATAAACCGAAGTCCACCATTCACCTCCCTACAACAGTCCATGTATAACTTTTCCATTTCACATCTGCAGCGTTACACCCAGATATTTAAACGACGTGACTGTGTCAAGCAGTACACTAATAATATTACAAGATTGTTTTCCCTATTTATCTCCATTAAATTACATTTTTCTACATATAGAGCCAGCTGCAGCCGGCCGCGGTGGTCTAGCGGTTCTAGGCGCGCAGTCCGGAACCGCGCGACTGCTACGGTCGCAGTTTCGAATCCTGCCTCGGGCATGGATGTGTGTGACGTCCTTAGGTTAGTTAGGTTTAAGTAGTTCTAAGTTATAGGGGACTGATGACCTCGGATGTTAAGTCCCATAGTGCTCAGAGCCATTTGAACCATTTTGAGAGCCAGCTGCCATTCTCCACACCAACTAGAAATGTTGTATAAGTCATCTTGTATCTTCCTACAGTCACTCAACGGTGACACATTTCCGTACACCATAGCATCATCAGCGAACGGCCACAGATTATTGCCCAACCTCTCCGCCAGATCATTTATGTAGAGAGAAAATAACAGGGGTCCTGTCACACTTCCCTTTGGCACACCTGACGATACTCTTGTCTCTGATGAACTCTCGTAATCGATGATAACGTACTGCTTTCTGTTACTTAAGAAGTCTTCAAGCCGCTCACATATCTGGCAACCTATTCCGTATGCTCGAACCTTCGTAAACAGTCTGCAGTGGGGCACGGTGTCAAATGCTTTTCGGAAATCTATAAACATGAAATCTGCTTGTTGCCTTTCATCCATGGTTTGCAAGAGTATGATGTGAGAAAAGGCAAACTCAGTTCCGCATTAGCGATGCTTTCTAAATTCATTCTGATTCGTGGACAGAAGCTTTTCCGTCTTACGGAAATTTATTATATTCGAAATGAAAATATGTTAAAGGATTCTGTAGCAAACCGACATGAACGATATTGGTCCGTTCATTTACCCTTTTTAAATTCAAGAATCATCTGCTCTTTTTTCTAGTCGCTTGGGACGTCGCGATGGGCGAGAGTTTCGCGATAAATGCAAACTAAGTAAGAGGCCAATGTCATTGATACTCTTTGTAAAACCGAACTGGGATTCCTTTCGGACGTGGCAACGTGTTTGCTTTCAACTCTTTCAGTTATTTCTCTGCGTCAGGGATGCTTATTACTATTTCCTCCTTACTGAAGTCTCTGTGGTGATCAAATGACGGCGCGTTTGTCCGATTCTCCTGCGTGAACAATTTCTTAAATGAGAAATTTAAAGGTTTGATTTTTCTTTCGCTGTCTTCTACTGTTACCCCAGAGTGTTTAACGAATCCCTGGACCCGCTTGGCTATTTTACATAGGACCATAAGGTATGAAGGTGGTATTTTTTGTATTCTTCTGGCGTCGATCTTTTTAGAGACTCATTAACTTTACGTGTCCTCACTTGGGCGTTCTCTTTTGAACTGACAGTGCAACAGGCTTTGCTTCCTTAGCATTTTCCGAATTTCTTTCTTTTCCGTCCTTAATCCAGTTACTCGGCACGTACTGCTCCAGACCACGATGTACACCTTGGCCGTAATTTCTCTAAGTCCATCCTACTCTTTCTAGCAGAAATACTCTTCTAGCCTTCTTGACTGATTTATTAACTCTAGTAACCATACTCGCTATGATGAAATCGTGGTCACTCTTCTAGCCTTCTTGACTGATTTATTATCTCTAGTAACCATACTCGCTATGATGAAATCGTGGTCTCTATGCTGACGCTTCTGCAATTGCCTTAAGTGATTTAGGGAAATCGATTGGAACCTAAACCTAGATGGCCGATGGAGATTTGAACCACTGTCCCTGTAGTGCGAGTCGAGTTTCTTACCACTGGGCCAACTGTCGACTCCCTAGGTCACTGCTCCCAAGCTGCAAGGGAACTTATCTATAGTGGCTGACAACAGCGTCTCACGAGTGTTCCACGAAGTACGCCTTAAAATTTCATGATCTCTATCCCTTGATTTCCTTTATCTAACAATGGAATCAGTGGCTCCTACTTCACAATAACATCTATAGCTGTGGACCTAGGCACGTATAACTGAGAAATAATCGACGGTAAGTCCCAAGTTTCTGGCGTCTGCAAGAATTGCTCTTTCGAATTCTCCCAATTCTTTCCGTCATTCTGACCGAACAGACACCTACGATGACTACTGCAGTAATACACCGGTATTTGATCCCTTGACCCCAAAACGTGTGCATTCAATCAACTATCAGAACGCTTAGTATAGCTCAGGCGTAAAAAGTACTTGTTTCCAGATATTAGATTAAAATGCAAGCACTGCAAAGAAATATTTAGTCTAATATATAAGATCGGAGGTGATAATAAATAAAACATACAGCCGCTGAACGCTCGTAGATTTAAATATTTCAGCAGTAGGAAGTAATCCTGCTGTTACATAATGACTTCTCTTGTGGGTAACATACCACAGAACTATAGACGATATTAAAATCGCGTGATTCTAGATTTCATCCGAAGCTTCATCTTCCCCTGAAGTCAACGAAAAGATTTATCCCTTTTTTTACAGACCAGTTACTTCACTAAGATGACAGGTGTAGCCTTGGCCACACAGACGTAACCAGAGTATGTAGAGATGAACTGTCATGAACAAGGTTTTTTATTTTTGGAAATATGTGGTATCGTCTTATGGGATCAAACTGCTGAGGTCATCGGTCCCTAAGCTTACACACTACTTAATCTAACTTAAACTAACTTAAGCTAAGGACGACACACACACGCACACACACACACACACACACACACACACATGCCCGATGGAGGACTAGAAGCTCCGACGGGTGCTACCACGTGCGGTCTGAGGCGTCTTGTCACGGTCCACGCGGCTCCCCCCATCGGAGGCTCGAGTCCTTCTTCGGGCTAACAAGGTTTCGGATGTGACTATGTATAATTAGTGGGTAAAACCGTGTTTTAAACCATGAATGATCTAATGTGATGAACCGTACTTACAAGGGGAGGCCGCCAATTGTGAAATTCAGATTCGACTCATACTGCGCATAATAAAAGCTCATGGCCAGAGGTGTAATGTGGCAAAGCACCAAGATGCACTTCTCAGCCGTTGTCGAGAAAATCGACAGTTAAAAGAAACCGTTGCGGTGAAATACTCTCTACGATTGATGGTTTTCTACAGCGTCGTGGCGCAGCGGTAAGTGCTCGGGTTCGTAATCCGAAGGTCGCCAGATCGAATCTCGCGCCATGCAACTTTTTTATTACTTGTTTTTTTGTAATTCAAATTATATATATATATATATATATATATATATATAATTCCCGGCAATCAGTTGCAACAATTATGCTATAATAAGTTGTTGAAAGTCGTTTGTCGTGGAAAAATAAAACTTGAAATATCACAAATAATATTCAAGTGGATACAATTTATTGAAAAGTTCGGTATACACTCGCACATAATTAACAATTAGTGACCAGAAGTAGCTGGAGTATTGCACGAACCAGAGTGATAGTTATCATAGAAACATGGAAAGCAGAAAACAGCACGACATCGAGCACATCTGATAAACGATGCGTTTTTACAAGAACAATTGTTTTGTAAATTATCTGTTGGGAAACACCTGATTGACATTCTGAAAAATTGTTCTATCGTTCGTCAGGTTTGATGCATACCACGCGTATCGTATCATATCGGCAAAAATCGGAGAAGACAATTGGTGGTGGACGATGGATTGGATTTATTTCAAGTATATATATACACACACACACACACACACACACACACATATATATATATATATATATATATATATATATATACACATATATATATATATATATATATATATGTATATATATATATATATATATATGTGTGTGTGTAATTCAAATGTATACACACACACACACACACACATATATATATATATATATATATATATATATATATATGTGTGTGTGTGTGTGTGTGTATACATTTGAATTACAAAAAAAAACAAATAATAAAAAAAAAGTTCCATGGCGCGAGATTCGATCCGGCGACCTTCGGATTACGAACCCGAGCGCTTACCGCTGCGCCACGACGCTGCAGAAAATTGTTAAGCGTAGAGAGTATTTCACCGCAACGGTTTCTTTTAACTGTCGATTTTCTCGACAACGGCTGAGAAGTGCATCTTGGTGCTTTGCCACATTACACCTCTGGCCATGAGCTTTTATTATGCACAGTATGAATCGAATCTGAATTTCACAATTGGCGGCCTCCCCTAGTTAGTGATGCAGCATAAGTTTTTCAAAAATGAAATGAGTAGTCTTCGTCCAGAATGCCCGTGCAAGAGTACGATGACACGTGCCACATCAACCGCAACTAATATCCAGGGAACCTCTGTCGGGACCAAGATGTCGGAGGTAACACACAGTCCCATGTCGAAGCTATGCAGAAATTATAAACGCTTCTTTTATTCAAAAAAATTTTCAAATGTGTGTGAAATCTTATGGGACTTAACTGCTAAGGTCATCAGTCCCTAAGCTTACACACTACTTAACCTAAATTATCCTAAGGACAAACACACACACACCCATGCCCGAGGGAGGACTCGAACCTCCGCCAGGATCAGCCGCACAGTCCATGACAGCAGCGCCTTAGACCGCGCGGCTAATCCTGCGCGGCGCTTCTTTTATTAGTGAAAATATTGTATGATCTTTCAAATTATGCAATTACGGTTTTCCAGCGGTTTTGAATTGATGTACCTAGACCCCAATGGAGCCAACGACAGAATACACAACCTGACAAAAAAGTGGAGCGTCTATGAGGGGAAAAAAGAAACGAAATTAAATTTCACTGTTTAAGACGTTATGTCGGGTTACTTCAGTGACTACAGTAACGAGTCGAATTTACAAAAAGCTTGGCCCACTTACCAGTCTGCGCCGCACGCCCTCTGGCCTGGATGCTTCGGCTGAGGAGGTCGGTGTGTCCTCTCCTGAAGCAATCTGCTCCACAACTGCTGGAACTGCCCCTTCATATCCTGGATACGGAGCTGATCTCTGAGCTCATCCATATAAATTCTATCTGGCCAAAGGAATACTTCAGCATCAAGCAGACAGTTAAGACAGGTATGTGCCTTGTGTGTACCAACATTCTCATATTGAAAAATGGCGCCACGATACCGTCACACGAAAGGTAACACAAGAGGAGGCAGGATGTCCGCGACGTACCGTTCTGAAGTCAGAAATCCGTCAGTCATAAAGAGACTTGGACAGTAGTCATGCCTGATGATTCCCCACGCCATGACGCCAGGAGTAAAATCCATTGTGCCTCTCCAAAACATCCGAAGAATGGGAGCTCTTCCCAGGTCGCCGCCACATTCGCCGACGAAGATCATCTGGGCTAGTGCAGAGACGCAGTTCATTGTTGACGTTATTCCTCAGCAGTACATCCATGCCGGTCACGGCACCACTCCAAACGCGGCTGTTTGTGCTGAAGGCCGCCTTAGGATGTCCGCCTGCTGCTAGTGTCCGACCAGTGATTACCTGTTTCTGGATGGCCGTCGCAGATGTGGAGGGGCTAAGATGTGCTCGGTGCACAATACGGCGATGCTGCATCGCGGTGGTCAGACGTGGTCGACGGGAACCTTCAGACGAGTATGCCTACCCTAACATTCTCAACTGTCGAAAATCGATCCACTGTCAGATCAGAATGCTTCACGAATCTGGACATTGCACAAGTCGAGCATTGTGCCAAATGGAGACACACAATGAAGCCCGTTTCAAATTCTGTTAGGTGCTGATAACGCTGTGTCACACGAGTACTTAGGATATCCATATCCATCATAGTGATCTGAGGCTGTTCACGCCCTCATATAGCCTATAAGCCCTGGTGACAACATTAAAAACACTGTTGGCCGTTCTATTTGCCATGGAGAACTGCAACTTCATACACGTAAGCACCGATTATGTGTACGTGTATGAAGTTACGTTACCATGCAATGTAGAAAGATAGGTGAAAATATCTTTCCCATGGTTGGAGCCACAACAGCATTAAATTTCTCCAAGTAAGTCATTTCCCTCTCGCCAGGCAACTTTTAGCAAATTAGATTTGCGATTAGCTAATTTCGGTGTCATGGGTATTATAACAGAACATCAGACAAACACTGAATTGTATGCTTCCGTTTGTCCGCACTTCGCGACAAGATAAACATGTACTGGTGTAGCATTTTCTTGTCGAATGACATAATATCCTGCAATCACAGATGTGAGGTTCTACATCGAGAATGAAAAAAGCGCATCGGCTCAGCGCAAACTACGAGGGCCGTTTAGTAAGTAGTACAACACGTTTTTCTGAGAGGATTGGTTTCATTCACGATTCTAGTCGCCGTATTATTCCCCACTTTATTGGATACAAAATGCTATTTTTCAACATAATCTCCGTTCAGTGCTACGGCGTTACGCTGTCTTTCTCAGAGGGCCTGTTTGCCCGCATGGTACTACTTCACCGGTCGACGTCGCAGCCAAAGTTGTATTGCATCAATCGCCTCCCCATCATCCGTATACGTTGTGCATGCTTCACTAGCCCAGACAGATGGCAGTCGGAAAGTACGAGGTCCGGGCTGTAGGGTGGATGAGGAAGAACAGTCCGATGAAATTTTGTGAGCTCCTCTTGTGTGAGGCCTTGCTTCATCTACGAGAAGGAGAAGTTCGTTTACATATTTGTGGCGAGGAACAACCTGAAGTCGTTCCTTCAGTTTCCTGAAGATACCACAACAGAATCCGGAGTTGATAGGTGCACCATTGGGGAGGACGGACACCTCGCCCAACGACTCGCCGTGCTTTTTTTTTCACTACCAGGTCTCCGCAGACAGTCTGCAAGGGCCTACGAATAATTGCGATGCTCTGGTTTTCCGCCGAAAGAAACTCAATGACAGCTGTCTGCTTGGAACACACCTCCGTTACAGACGCCATTTTCAAGGCTGTGTATAGCGCCGCCACCTATTGAAACTTCATGAAACTATAGGAGCCGAACCGAGAATATTCCACGATGTCCCACAACAAATTCCCCATTTTTTTAACCGAAACTGGCCAAGAGATAAAGCTCCATTACTTATTGAGGGCCCCACCTATATTAAAAAAGGGCAGGATATGTTTTTAAATAGAAACGCCGCCCGGTGTGGACGTGCGGTTCTAGGCGCTTCAGTCTGGAACCACGTGACCGCTACGGTCGCAGGTTCGAATCCTGCCTCGGGCATGGATGTGTGTGATGTCCTTAGGTTAGTTAGGTTTAAGTAGTTCTAAGTTCTAGGGGACTGATGACCACAGATGTTAAGTCCCATAGTGCTTAGAGCCATTTGAACCATTAAATAGAAACACACACGCCTATTCCTGAGATCGTTCATACTATTTTAAGACTTTGACCACCACAAGTGTGTTTTTAGCTCAGGACAAATGCTGATCTATATAAATGTTCTGTGTACGTTGACACTATATTTATATTGCAATACATTTTAAGTATGTTAGAAAGTTTTAGAAAAGACGAATACAGTGAAACAACGATATTTAATGTTGACGATCAAAGTCTCATAAAAAGTCTCAGATATATGCCAAAATTGAAAGGAAGGCGGCTGTATTCCGGCATAGCTACTTAAACAACCTCTTTCGGGACAATGACGACAGGGTCACTCGTCATTAAGATAGCACGAGACTACGAATATTCTCTTGTATCTGCTTTTTACAAAATAGGTTCAGAGCCAGGTACTATTTTTGAGCTTGGAAGCGAACTTTACGTTTAGCGAATCACAAGGAGAATAGTAAAACTGCTAAAAATACCTGTATGTACTGCCTTTAACCATGAGAGGTCCGTGTGGCGGGTGGTGTTTACTCCACAAGAGCGGATTCCGGCCACATTTCAATGTGTGACGGAGGTTGCCGTCACTTTTACCCTTCCGTGTTCCAGTTTCGAATGCTGTGTGAGAAGAACGACTGACGATAAGCTTCCGTATGAGCTCTAATTAATTAATTAATGCAATTTTATCGTCAAAGTCATTCCTCGAGGCATATGTGGGACGAAGTAATATCTTGCCCGAGTCATCTTCCCGGAAATTCAACAGCAATCCTTTCCGCGACACACAACGCCTCTCTTATAACATCTGGTACTGGACTCTCCGTAGCGGTCTCGCGCTTACTAAAGGATTCAATCAGTAAACGTGTCGCTATTCATTGGATCTTCCTTATCTCTCCTATTAATACTAGTGGGCAAGGATCTCAGACTGAAGTACAACGCTAAAGAATCGGTAAAATTAGTGCGGAAAAAAGTATACTTTTCCATTTCAAAAATTATACTAATTTCGGTGTCTAGATTGATGTAAGCGTTTTTAGCATTAACTACATGACAGAATGTTGTGGCCCAGTGTGTAGTTCGTTGATAAGGCTGTTGCCAATTACGTGACTCCTTCTGTGGAGATTAACGGGGATATCTACCCAATATTTGGGTAAATGCAGACTTGCTTTTGGGATCAAGATGAAGAGTCTTTCTCGCTAGTAATTGGTAGGTTACATTTTTAGCCCAGCTTTGCATTTTTGTGCCACCTCGGCACCTTCTTCCACGTTTCTGTTGCGTTTCTTTCCTCATCGTATTATGATTTATCCACGTTCTGTCTGCGGCACCTAATGTCAGGCTGCGAGTAAGTCAACAAAAAATCGTTTCGTGTCTTTAGGGGAGTGATGAATTATGAGTAATGCGGAAATCAATTTGACGCTGTTCAATCAATTTGTCATTCTCTTTTTCCGTATTTGATAGAGTAAACATAGCGAGAGCGTTCGACGAAAACATTAGGCTAATGCCGTTTGAGCAGCGAAGGAATAATGTAAGTCAGAATGAAGTGGTTTGTGGCGGGCTCTGGTGTCATAATCAACTGAACATTCACAAGGAATAACAGATGTAAAAGAAAAGACTTCTTTCGAAGACACCCCAAAATTTACGTAATGCAAACAAACACAGCTTAAGCTGCATTGACTTCAATTCTGGGGCACAGTATGCAGTACGCCGGCTATCATGTTTTACCGCCCATGTGGATTGTTGACACAAGGCGACGACCGCACGCAGCTTTTAGGAATTCATCACCCAACTTTAGTCGATGACTCCTTAGCTGTAAACGGCTGAAATCTACTGAATTTTTCGAACACATTGGCTCTGGCGCTAGGCTCTACCTAAGTAAATTACGCGCGACGTAAATGCTACATTTTTGTAACACTTATTGCAGTGACTTTAAAGTAGGTAATTCGTGTTTGAATTAGCGGAATTATGCAGATTTCTTCTGACTGATTGTTCAAATGCTCTTCTTTTTAGTGATTTAACAATTACTTGGAATGTCACGACAGTTTTAGATAGTCATTGCTTAACTACTTGATATTCTAAATATCTTTATTAATCGTTTGCTTAACTGATGTGAATCACTCGGAAATAATGAAGACGCTGTACGTAACCAACATGCAGGACACACCACTAGTCAAGCTCGAAGATTATATTGATAACAGCTTACATGTTTACAGTGGAATTTCATGGAATTCGTAAACATCTATGCAGTCATATTAAACTGATCTTTCTTCACGTAACGAAAAATTTTCGTAAAATTGTAAACACTGAGTTTTACAAAAAAAAAAAAAAAAAAAATGGCTCTGAGCACTATGGGATTTAACACCTGAGGTCATCAGTCCCCTAGAACTTAGAACTACTTACACCTAACTAACCTAAGGACATCACACACATCCATGCCCGAGGCAGGATTTGAACCTGCGACGGTAGCGGTCGCGCGGTTCCAGACTGAAGCGCCTAGAACCGCTCGGTCACACCGGCCGGCTCAATTTTACATAAGACAAAAAGTTCTTTTATCCATTTTTCGTCTCTGAAGGGGACGACTACAGCCACCCTGACAGTATTAACGAGACCATTTCGAAGATTATGGATAAAGCCTTTAATTATTGCGTTGGCGGAAATTTCATATCCAGACACATCAGTTCAATTCATTTTCTTGTAAGCTGTAGCTGAGAATGTTATCGCAGCTATTCTGCTAACATGAAAAAGTCATTAAGCTGCCATAGTTACACAACTGGTTGTTACAATATCGACATCAGAGAGTATTCGTTTTGAGGAATTTTTTTATTGCCGCCTTCAACTGGTTCTGCTTTTCTCATTATTTTATCTGCTTTTGAACTGCAGAATCGAAGATAATCGCTCTGAATTCTCTGTAATGTATGCCGCTGCAGTGTACACTACAAAACTTTGTAAAACTATGAAACTGGAATTTCACTGAGCTGACTAAATGTTCTTTGGTAAAGTTATTATTTGAACTGCTGATAAACGTACTATAAGAAAATGCCAGCTGTTCTGAATACATTAGAACAGATTCCACACCAAATTTAAGAATACTCCCGTCCTCAAACTGTTCCAAATTTTTTTGGCGCGTGGGAGGGGTGGGTGGGAGGAGGAGGAGTGGGGGAGCTGCCTCCACTGCTCCTCGCTGGGTACGCCGTTGTCAGCCGACTGGATAAATTGAAACACTACATTTCTCTGGAAAACTATCGTTGAAACTTATCTCTCCGAATCACTGAAGAACTTGCAGCAGAGCGTTCTGAGTAGATGTTTGTCAGATAAATTGAGCAGGTCGCTTAGGAAATGAAGCCATGAAATGATTTGGAACGAAATAAATGAAGGTAACAGGACGACGCACCTTTCATGTCACAGCCTACATCGATTAATTGTCGTTAATTAGGAACGTCGCAGATTTTACTCTCCTATTTATTATCATTAAATAAAAATTCAATTCAATTTACAGACTGTAATGCACCAAGACACGCCAATATTACGACACAATGAAAACGCAGCCGTTTTTCACTTTGGCCGTACAGGAAGACGAAGCAAGAAAAGCAATAAAGATAAACAAGATGAAAAAATAAGGAGTGATAAAGAAGAATAAACAAGACAATTGACAAGATACTTATCTCGTATGTTTTCAGTCGTAGCACGGCTGTTCTCACTTGTAAAAAACACAGGAAAGCAGATTTCATGTACGGTACCAAAACGGAGACACGATTGACAAGACCTTTTTCATTTATGCAACGGACCTATATGAATCTTCAATATGTACGAGTATATCAGTTTAACAATTATTTATTGAAGACTGTTGGCATGATGGATAAATTATTTATGACGTTCACAGGATGGCGATGCCTAACCAGCAGAATTAACTTATAAGAATTTCAACCGGAATGTTGCAGACATAGCTTGTATTCTTTGTATGACGACAACCTTGCTTTCCTTTACATTCTTCCGTTTCGCCGCGAGCTACGATCAGAACTGCTTTCTACACATGCCAAACGGCGATTGAAGTACTAAAATACTTCTATTAAATTTCCGTTGTACTATAAATCATACGAATTTACGTGTTGCCCATTCAAATAGGTTCCAAGGAGCTACAGTTCCGAAATCTTAAATTGGCAGCATCGTACAGAAAATATGGGGAACGCTAATCAAAAACTGCGCTTTACTGCAGAGCACTTGGAAGATGCAACAAATCTTTGAGCGAACTGCCTGCACTACCCTTCTCCGTCCTCTTCTAGGATACTGCTGCGTAGTTTGGATACCTTACCAGACGAGACTGAAGCAGAAGATCGAAAAAGCTCAAAGGAAGGGTAGTTCGTTTGTATTATCACAAAATAAGGGAGAGGATGTCACATATACGATGACCGAACTGAGGCGGGAATCATTAAGAGAAAGACGTTTTTGTTTCGGTGGGATGTTTTTAACAAAATTTTATTTATCAACTTTCTTTTTGTTGACTCACACCTGCATAAGAGAAATGGATATCGTAATAAAATAAAATAAACCTGAGTTGGCACGGAAATATTTAGATATACATTTCGGCTACATGCTATTCGAGACTGAAACGATAAAGAAATGTCCTGAAAGTGCACTCTTTGTCAAACACTTTAGTGAGAACTGAAGAATAATCATGTAGATGTAGAAAGCGTTCTAAATAAAACAACCATACTACACAGTACAGCGTCGTAAGACAAGTTTTTTCCTATATGTTAAAGCTTCGGCCATGTCCGGTGTCGTTACTTGTAAGTGAAATGTGGAAGTGGACACGTAATTTACGGAAAGGAGGCTGAGTCCGCAGGAGACGCATTAGCTTCTGCAGACGCTAGAAATGAGGGGAAGGCGAGAGCACCGAAAGCTGGGGAGGAGCAAAAAAGGTGAGATAGAGAGGGCGCCAAATTCATTTCCATTCCCGGACACAAAGAAAATTATTAAAGGGTGATTGGATCTTCTAAAATAAGTTTCAATGGGATTTTTGGAGAGCGCAGCCAGCGTTCTTGGGTTTCTTTTCTCTCTCTCTCTCTCTCTCTCTCTGAAATCTAAAAACAATTCTGCCCCTAATGGTTCTGAACAAATGAAGCGTGCGAGCTCGGACACCGGGAAGCTCCTCCAATTGGTACTAATAACTTTCTGAGGAGCTGCCAGCGGAGGCGGAGGTGGAGGTGGATGCGGGGCGGGGCCAGGGGGCAGGCAGCCAGGGACGTCGAGCCAACTACATTTGCGAATCATTTAGAATTCGGCTAATATTCGCGGCACATCTATAAATAAGACGCAAATGCGATGGAGCGGAACTGATGAGTACGAAAATAAACTCCCGCCGACCACTTGAAAGGAGAGTCTAATTTTTGAAGTTTGAATTTCTAATTAATGTTTCTTTCATTCGAGAAGGGTTTATTACGGGCGTCGTCGGCGCAGGCCGATCTCGGAGGAAAGAAGGTGAGGGCGCTTACGTGTGGGAAGGCACTAATGATTGGCGGTAGACGGCAAATGAAACGGCCTTCCTCGCTGTCATCGAACGCCTCTTGTAAATATTGCAACACTGTTATTTCCGTAATAATAATGTACGCTTTTGAGTCCGTTATGATACGTAATTAAAGCACTTTCAGTGTCTTTAACTTATCCCGCGCAGTGATGTTTTAACTTCGCCATGACTGCCCTAGCCTAAGAAAAAACTGAGCCACTGGTTTCTGAATCTTACGATTGCTTTTTACAAACATATAATTTCGGTCTTCTTAGTGCAGTCAGTCCTTAGATGCAATACCGATCACCGCAGACAACACGTCCGCGTGGCTATCGAAACACTACTGTTATGTACCGCCGCAAGAAAAGAAAGAGGCTCTGATATCATTTGACTTGATCTACTTGAAGTCACTGGCGGGAGAGTAATAGAATTTCTGCGAAATCTTACAGATAATGGTGAAGGAAGGAACGTAATCTCTCATCAACACGTACTTAGAATGTTCGATGATCTTGTTTTCGCAGTAGAATCTAAGAATATTCTTACTTACCCTCCACCCGCGCTAACTCCCAAATCGCCCCCCCCCCCCCCCAGAAAAAAAACAATGCTCTCCTTGGGGCAGTTATGATAAAGTGTAACAATTAAAATGTGATACATAGACATATAGTCTTAAGATATATTTTTCAAACTCACTGTAAGTACTGTCCACTGTGTTTGATTTCAATCTTTCCCTAATGGAATGATTACCGGCAAGCCTATATTAAACATTTTATACGTGTAATAATACTTAACAACTGGTAGCCAGTAAAAGAGAAAAAAATTGTTTTTAAGTGTAGGAAAAAATTGTTTTTAAGTGTAGGAATCAAATGATAACGTGTTTATCGATGTTAATCATGAATATATATCCTGTGAACCGACTCGTTCCACACAATTTCGATGAAGGAATAGTTCAAATGATCTATGGAACATGTAACTAACATCGCGAACGTAACTTTCTCTCGGACAACTGCTTCTACTCTGCTGAAGAATATCGGCTAAGAAGTTCTTTAAGTACTGTTCAGTCATTTCAATTCACTGTAGTTAAATAAGATATACATTACTGGAAATTTAGATCCTCCTGTTATGCTAAAACTATTCTTTTTAAATGATGAAATACGTTTCACCCTATTTGTGCCACTATCAGTGGGTACTTTTTCTTAGTTTTAATTCTCTATTGGGTTAGTTCCTGTATGACCTTCTGTACATTATTCTGTAGCTAGCCATAGTTATATTCGTGGTAGTTGTCTTCATCAGCATGCTCATCTGCTGTAGCAATACATGTAGAGATACAGTACATCTTTCTACTGAACCACACTCTCAAATTAAAATTTCTAACTTCACATGACCCAATGTTTATATTGCTGATGGTTGCTTGGCTGATGAGTCACGTTGCAAGTGTGGTTCAGTATATATATGCACTGCTTCTGTGTTTCTACAGCGGATGAACATGCCAATGAGGATGCATAACACGAAAATAACTATGGCAAGCTATGTAATATTGTACTGACGGTCTTACGGAAAGTAACATTCTTGAGAATTAGACCTAAATTTAAGTATCTCTGCAAAAACGGTTGCTTTATAGCTTGGAAAGCAAACGACCACGGTAAAACGTACATCTTAGTCTTTTTCCACATCTCACACGGGGTACGATTATGGCAGTGTTAGGAACGTAATACTTGAATAGCAAAAGCGCTTCATCGCTCGAGCGGCTTGCTGCTGTAACGTTACTGTCTACCACGTATAAAAAGAGTGGAGACAGGAAATACTGGAATTCCATTGCTGGTGTATGAGTGAAAATCACTGACCTTAACCTGCACTATGTCTAAATGTTTTTTAATGCACGGTAATTGTTGTATGTATTCGACAAATAAATGTTCCGTTAAACGTTTCGTTGATAAGCATAATAATTTATTTCATAAAATATGAAGCTAAGCGGCAGTATACCGCGATTTCTTCAACACTGTTGAGAGATCTGTTTCTTATTTCTTTCTTTGCCGTGGAGTTGAGCGGAAGGAAACGTACGGAAGAATTGCACAACAGCGGAAGTGGCGGATATTTAAATTTTCAGGCATCGAAGCCCATGCAAATAAGCTGATCCTATCAATTGTTTTCCTGTACGTGCAACCTAACGAAATTTATTTCCGACACTCGGACCGCACGATCGTAGATCTCAGCCCATAAATTAACCTCGCTCGTCCACAGCTGCAGTTCTTTGTAAGGAGCACCATCTCCGCGTCAGATGAAATCTCTGACAATCTCTTTAAGGAGCGCGGCTTAATGTACTCTAATAGTAGGCGTCTCCATTTCTTTCCACGTACGAGCCAGTGGCCGGCCGGCTGCATTTTGCCCGCGGCTGGTGCGGCTGGGAGGCGGCGTTGCAACACAGCCGCTCCGGGTCATTCCGCGACAAATTAGTGAGAACATTACAGCCGCGTCTTGTGACATTCACGCGTCATTGTGCGCACGATCGATAGCGCGCCGACAGTACCTCATTAAGGAGCCGTTGGCCGAAAATTCTCAACACTCCGCTATCAAAGGTAACGCCCAAATAAAATCCCGACAAACTAGCTCGATGACATTCCCGTGAGCGAGCAGTTTTTTTTTGTGTAACAAACACTTAGTCTGTAAACAGGTCACCCCGTTCGTTAGTTTATTACCCAACAAGATGCATGTTCATAAAAGAAGAGCATTATTTGAACGTCATTTTTCGTATCTTTTTATATTTCATAACATTGATTTAACCCATGGAAAAAATATATTTTCACAATCTCAGTGACATATTTTATAAACGTTGACTATTTCATATCATGTAGTATTCATATTCAGCTTTAGCGTTCTATCGCCCCGAGGATAGTAAAAAATAAATAACTATGAAGATAAACGTAAGGTGAAAATTTTACGAGAGCCGCCACAAAGCGTTATTAGTCAAAATTCTTTAAAAGTTTTCACCTAACAGAAATTTATAGCTACTTGTTGTAGCTACTTATTGTTTCATCTATTTTCATATACAGCTGCATTTTGTCTCATTGCGAAATCTCTTGGATTATTATTATTATTATTTCAATGTTCTGGCACGTATTGGCATTTACCGTCTTGCTTCCAACGCAACGTTGTTAAGTCTTAATAACAATCACTTAATTTTGTATACTCTTTTAAATGTTCTTTGTTTGTTCACAATAGAACCAATATTGTGACACAAAACACAATCTGCAGACGGCATAATGGATATATTACGCAGAAGCGAGGCCAAACAGTCATGTCCGGTATTTGAACGGAATGTGGCTACTGCTTCTCTCCTTGGTCCGCGAGGCACTACCGAGCCATTTTTTTCAGATCTTTCCCTCACATGAAATTTTATTGGATTGTTTTAATTCTTCTTGAAATTTGTTGCTGATGAGCAACGAAGAAACCGAAAAAATATCTGTTCGTAATGTGTTTTGATGTCACTCAGTAAAACTTCTGCGGTTGAAAGCGAGAAATAACTACACAATTGGGAGAGAGGGGTAGTGGGGCATTAACATTTAGAAATAGGCAAATGTCTTAAGTGACAATGAGTCTGTGCTCCACGAAGAAAATCAAACTGTTACCTTGTAGCTAAAGTAATGCTTGCATTTTGACTAGTATTAGCATCGTAAAAATTAGTTTTCACTGTGTGGTGACGGGCTCTCTGTCGACTAAACTGAGAATCGAATTTCTTGACACAATACTTGAAGTTTTGAAAGTTGTACGTTCATCACAGACGCAAACAGTATAAACTAATACTTGTTTTGTTTCTGCTGACGATATTGTAAAAGCTTAATTAAATGACTTGAATACTACCAATGTTGAAATGTTTATTATCAGACTGAAGCTCTGTGTAAGGACGAGTGTTATCTTTCAGGAAACAAAGACAGTTCCGACCTGCATTATGTAATGGAGTTATTATAACATAACAGAATCATTATCGGTCTCGAACTTGAATATTTCACCATCGGACAGGATCACTTCTCATTCAGTATCTACAGTACAAAATTTAAACCACAGCAGGTCGAAATTGCCGCTACGAACCCATATCCCTGTGTCAAAAAACGAATGCAGAAGACATTGTGTAAAACGTTAACTACTATCTTGTGATGGTCCCTTGTGATTCGAAATAAATAACAGCTCTCTTTTGCTAGCACAACAGCCACTTAGGCATGCTTCCGTCTTAATTTCTGATAAAATTATCTATAACTGTTTTATTCATTATATTTTGTAAGTATTGGTCCGTTTCCGCTTAGGTTTTGAATTCAACTGAACCGTTTCTATTTGTGAGAAAACTAAGGAACAAATTTTAATTTCTGTTTGTAAAGGTAAGAAGGGTACTGCAAACGAAACGCTTTAGTATTCTAAAATCGTATTGGAAACTGATTAGAAGGCGGAGTGCTGTTATTTTCTAGTGTATGAACTAAAGTGCAATTTTGGTCTGTACGTGTATGTAATTTTTACTTGCGTCCTCTGTTTGATGGGAGTTGTCAGTACGGGTGGCCAGCTATAACTTGCGTGTAAGAACAGTAGCTAACAGACTTTTTTGTTTAATAAGCATAGTTTGTTGCCCATGACTATATATTTTATTATGTTTCCACCAAATTATTCATATTTCCGTAAAGGTTTCCCTTTGCGTTATCTCTCTATGCCTCGAGACAATAAAATCTGTTCATAAATATACCATGATCTACATTTTTCTCTAAATAATTTAATATCTGTTTCGCCTCATAGCGATCATTTCAGTTATCATAAGAGCAAGGGAGAGAATAGGTCCAAAACTTATTTAAGGGATAACGCAAGGCTGTTGGTTTCAAATGATTTAGGAAAGCCAGGGAAAAGTTATTTTTCATAAACTAAATATTGGGATAAAGTTTCTTGACTTGATAGAGAGAAATAAATGCTTTACAAACTACGAAATCTACGACTCTGAATCTAAAGTGATTACCTGACAAACTAAACTGGAGCATCTATTACAAAGTTACGAATATCTCCAGTGATATTTGATGCTCTCTTAACTTAGTGAAAAGACAGAATAACGACAAAAGAAAGACACTCTTTCCAGGAATAAACACCAACAACAAGTGAAGACGAACATAAAAGATCCTCACTATCGAACTGAAAGTTAAGAATAAATGCGAAAGACGGGTAAACGTTTGAACAGGACTTAGAAACGGTGGCGAGGTGGTGAGTCCTTCGGCCTTTATCTTGGTCTAATCTGGTTTCATTTATCTTCGTCCCCACGCCTTACGTTCCTCTTTCTCTTTTTCACTGCGTTTGCAGCGTTTATCAGAGGAAATTACAGCGTCGGGAGCTCAGGAGATGAACTGCGGTTTTCTCAGGAAGATCAAAGGTGAGGCACAATTCTTTAAGTGCACTGTTTACGGCGTAAATTTCAGTCCGTTGTCAACAGTTACCAACTTCTCGTCCAGCTGACATCCAAATTAACTCTATTACTCCGTGTCACATATGAAACTGTAGACGAATAGATATGCCTGTATCTAGCGGTTATTCCTTTTAAGTTTCTGTAACGAGTAGACTTCCATCAATGATAAGGAGTTTTCATAACATTTTACGTTACCCAAGTTTCGTTCGCAGCATTTCGTACTGCAGTGTTAATTCAGCTACTGCCAAACGACGAATTATTACGATGATTTTTACTTAATGCAGTTGCAGTGTTCTGCATATTTTTAAGAGTGGAAAAAGTTTTTTATAAGAGTCTCTGTGGAATCGTAGCTGACCCCATCGACGATTTTGCACAGTAGACTAAAAGAAATCGGTGAATATTTGTAGTGTAATAAAGACCTTCGACATATGTTTATGAAAGTTATATGCTGAGAAATATTGCTCTCTGTCCGTCTCTCTCTCTCTCTCTCTCTCTCTCTCTCTCTATCTCTCTCACTCTGTGTCTCTCTCTCTCTCTCTCTCCAAGTGCTCGTAGCATGCATTTGTCTTTGTAAGCAGAACGCTCCTGAACGCATTGTGAGGGCGGCCTATTCGATAAAATCCTATGTCTGCTTAAGCATTGAGGTATACGGCCAAAAGTTGTCGTTAAGAACGGATTTAAAATTCCGTTTCACAGAAATCAATAGTCGGATAGCAGTAATGCAGTGGGGTCGTAGCGCTAAATATTTACGACTTGAGTCGTCAATGTGAGGTTTCGTGTGTACTCAGAGCCTCAGAGAGAGGAATATAAATAAAATCCACTCTACTTTACAATGAAGTCACGCCGAGCCGTTTTTCTTCAGGGAGTTAGAGGTAAGCGATGACAGTTTGTGAAAGGTAACAGATTATTCCAAAAAGAAGTGCACGTACGACATTAGGAAAGGAGATTTAAAATATTACCAAACAGGTTTAATCACACTAGTATTTTACCCAAAACAAAAAGTACTGCTTCATGATGATAAAAAGGAATGTCTAGCGAAGAAAAAGGACGATCAATGACAGAACTTAAAACTTTACTTTTGAATCTCTTCTTTCTGAATCCCGCCTTTAAAAATTTTTGTAAGCGCGTACGAATGATTTCTTCATCCTCGCCGAGAAAATGTAGAGTAATACATAGTTTGCTACGACAAAAGGGAAGAGAGAACAGAAGACTAGTGTTGCTATCTGTACGACTGCTTTCAAGAGAATGCACAGTCACTGGTACATCCACTCGTGCCAGAGCCCTAGAGAATTTCGTGTACTCGAAGCTGAAATGAAATTCTTGTTTCTTTTGCCTTTGAATTCAGAGTGCAGTTATCAGTGCTATAGAGCAGTTGCCCTGAGATGCAAATGTAAATCAACACAGCAACTGCGCTAGTCAGAGAAAAAAACAGAATTAAAATTTAACCCAATTCTAAAAACATAAGGAAAGCACCACTGTTTAGTATAGCAAAATCCCTAAATGTTGAAATTACGCTTCTCCCGTAAACATTTCTTAAACAATCATCCTCATCCGATGCAGCAAGAATATTGTAAATGAAAACGCTGAATGAAGGTGGCAAAGATGTGCTGTAACACGTTTTACAATGGAAAAAATACTAAAATTTATTTTTGTCAGGAGGCTGATCCGTCATGAAAAAGATATTTACACGCGGTTGTCAACGTGCTGCTAAGCTCTAGATATGCTAGCCGAACAACCTTCGAGACGTGCCGTGTTTGTAGGATTATAAACCTACTTAACTTCCTGAAATTAGATTTTTCGATAAATTTTTCGGCGTCTATTTAAGAAATTTATCCCTCACAATGAGTCGAAAGTTGAAGTTCGTAGGTTTACTCGCTCATAGTCGAGTTCCATAAAATGCTTCTAGATTAGGGTATTTAATACTACTGGAGCCATTTGTTAACTCCATTATACTCTCATCAGCTCCCTTCCTTTCTACTCAGATGACGAATTTCATTTACGTCCTTTTCTAAAGAATTGTAGGGGCAGGGGAGAAGACAATACATTAAAGTTACTTTACGCCAGCAGTGTTACACACCTGAAGAAACTTTGGTATAGTATGTTACCACATGACGTTATCAACATTCCAGGAGAATGTTACGAAAATAACGCAGGAGTGTCGGATTTCCATGATCTTCCCCATTATTTTGTAAATGGTATTGTGATATACGTGGTTAAGTATTTCCCTGTAATTGAGAGTTACAAGTATACACTTTCTTTAATTATTTTATTTCTTTGTTCTCTACTGGTTTCGGGAACACAGCCTATTCCCAAGCACTCGTTTTAGTTCGAATCAGCCAATTTTTCACGCTGCAGTGATGAAGCCAGGTTGCAACTGATTTCCACGAGAATCTGCTTGAGAAGGGTGCTGCGCATAATGTATATCTATGGAACTGTTGTTTCCAGGAGAATATTCGAAATTTACGTTTAACGAAAGATCTTGCACTTTTTACTCTGCTTAGTCCACAGCCTTAAATTACGGATAAGTAGGGGATGATAGTGCTGCAGCTGCCAGAATTTTTCCGTGCTTTCCGGAATATAGCGTGCCATTTCCTGCAGTTTTGACACAAAACTCTCTGCTGTGTTAACATTTACAGACTACTAATCTGTATCAATCGTCGGTAAATCCTCAGCAGAGACTTGACTGTTTAACAGCAGTTTCACAAAACTACTGAGAAACGCAGAGGTGATTCGTTTCATAAATAAAATTAAGTTTTACTCGAATCTGAGAAGGAAATCATTATATGAAGCGCTGTTTTTAAGTACTGAAATGTGATCAGGTTATTGGGGAACTTTTATTCATTCTTGAGTAACTTTTCAGTACAGAACTACATAATTTTTAATTACAACAGACACTGAGTAGAGGGACTTCTGATTGGCTTCTACCATTTTTAAGATGTGCACTACTGTTTTTTACAAGTACAAATTAAATTTATTCCGATGTATTCTTCGTCTGCGACTAATACTGTCACCAGTTTGTTTAGTTCTGAGATTTCTTGTGATGTTAGGAAGCACAATCAGTGTTCTAGTGGACACCAAACACTCGTTATTTGTTTGAAAAAATCGGTACCACGTATTCTCATCTACCAACGGTTGCACTGGCCTCTATTCATTTTATTGCTAAATCTTGGCGAATAAATTTTTATGTTAAAGTTTGCTCTTCAGCGAGTATTGCAATTCAGTGAACATATTTTGCTTGTTTTCTTTTTTTTTAATGGCGAAGTGATAATGAAACAGGCAATAAGCGAAGTCATCAATTACGGATTTACATACGAAACATTCTCGCCATTATGACGCTGACAGAGCTCAGAAACTGCTGCTTTATGTCTTGTTTTGATTTTCAATTATGATTTTTATTTATTGAGCTGCCTCATCCTATAACAGTTGCACTGAAAAAATGTTGGGAGGATTAACGCTTTGATTGTGAACAGACCATCTTCACTTCGCTCATAGTATTAAACAGTCTCAAAGTTCAATATATTGCATAAAATTATTCAAAAGCGCGTGTAATTATAGCGGAGAATCAACTCAGAAACTTCGAAAAAAGAAGAAAGAAGATAAAAAAGAAATTGAGAAGAAGGAGGAAAAAAAAGGGTTTCGCGCGAAATAAATAGTGAAGCAATGGGGTGGGAGGGTGTGGGCGTAGTGACTATTGAATTGGGCCGCGCGTCGGCCATGTTTCCATCAGTTATTCGGACAGCGGGCATCGATCTGTGGACTCCACGTTCTGCGGACCGACCATGTACTGCGCTCTCTGCACGCACCAAAAATTAATACGACATGCCTTTACACGTTTCTTTCGTGTTAAATCCCTCAACTGGGTGTGCGTACAATTTTTATTAGGTCTAATTCTATTTTTTTCTTTTGTTTACTTTTTCTTCTTTTTTTCGTCCAACCGTTGACTTTTGCTGTGTTTGCCCTAGATTTTCATTCAAACGCCTACACTTTGGCGTTGGTTCCAGAGTGAAGCGCCAGACAGCCGCCCTTGTCACGAGAGCTAGTCAATGAAGAGCAGATTGGTTGGGAATCCCACGTCAGCGGACGCTGTTGTAAGCTGAGCTCGACACATTGAAGCCAGCTGCTTTCGCTGCGGCCGTCGTTAATATTTCCCGTCCATGTCATCCCTACGATAAAAACGCATGTCTCTACTCAAAATCCAAACAACTTCCCACAGCGAAACGGCGCATCATTTTAAACGAACATCGGAGAAGATGCACGGTTGTTTTTAAAACTGGCCTCAGAATTACAGCTGACTGGAAAATAACGGAGAAGCGGAGAAAAAGAAAGCGCCCGAGGATACATGCTCTCTCCCTTCCTCCTCCCCCCCCCCTCTCTCTGTCGAACGTACACACGAGTAGGGCGCCATTGCAGCCGCGCATGCGCTGTCAGAGCGTGCTCGTGGCGCGTAGAAAAGTGCGTGCCTCTTTGAGGCGTAAGCTGTACAACTGGTCGCCCGGGAACGGGACGGGGTTCGAACCCCAGCTAGCACTAGCGAGGCGTCCCTAGCTCCGCCCCTAGACTGGCATAGAAAAACGTTATCTAATCCTGGCCGCTTTTTATTCGACCTGTAGTGGCTATTGAAAAGCCTAGTGGGGCGATGTGGCACACATCGTAATTCATCGTTTCCTAGGCAAGGTATCAACATAAAACTTCAGTGCCGCAAGTGAACACGTGTGCTAATTAAAATTTAATCAGCATATGTGTCCAGTTTCTGCCATCGATGTAGCCGGTATCACATGTTCCTCTCGTGGGCTAGTGCTGCAAGGAGTAGACTTAAAAGCTCGTTTACAGACTTACGAGATACTGAAAATTTAGTTACACTAAACCTATTCTATCTAATGCGTCATTTGAGAAAGACAGAAAAAAGTGTCATTGGTACCTTGATGGGATACTGTACATCCACCGTAACTTTTATCACGGATCCAGCTTACTGAAAGCCTATAGTAGGAACGAAGACGGAAAAGTAACTCGCATTCTGTTGCAAATGTAGCGTATGTTTGGAAAGTAAAAATATGAACCATAACAGATCGTAATTTCACTGAATTCACTCACTTCCAAGTGATTTTTTTTTTTTTTTTCAAAACTGTCTTGACCTTCAAATTTCCGCGCAGCTAGCAATAGTTACTTTTGCGAAGAGCGGAAATTATGAGTGCATCCAGAACTACGCCAATTTCCAGTGAAGTAGAATACCTTTTGAGCATGTACCTCACACTGGATATACTATTAGTATTATTACAGTTTATTATTTTAAGTTGAAAATTTACGTTGGTCGCTATTGAAGATATTGTCAAGGCAATTAAAAAAGTTGCTATCGGGAGCAAGGTTGTTTTAAGGACCAAATTGTTAAATTGGAAATCTTACGCCCAAACAGCTCATCGGTCTCGTTTCAGACCGTTTATCACTGACTATTGGTGATAAAAGTGTCACAGTTAGAAGAAAGACAAATGCGAGAAATTAGATTGAGCTGAAATGGACAGAGAACACCAGGAAGAAATAAGATGATTAAACATGAGATGCTGCGATCAATATAGAGAGCTGTCCCCCCCCCCCCCCTCCCACCTCCACCTACACCCACCTTCCCCCCAACAAATGCCTCCCTCACATTAAGACGCTGATGACGCACATTTAGAAATAAGTAGGTAAACAACGGAGAGAGGTGTCAAAACGTGCCTCCACAAAAAAAGATATATTCTTTTTTTTTTTTTTTGCAGAAGCTCGATTTTCCGCAACCAAATTTATTTTCCAAACATGTGTAGAACTAAGAACTGAAATATTATTTAAAACAAAGATATAATAAGGCAATTACATAAGTCAGCTAGCGACCGACATATCGAAGGGAGGACCAAACTGGCGAATTTGTAATGGCAGAGTGCCAAGATTTTGTGTGGGAATAGCCAAATTTAAGAGTGACACCCAATCACAAGCTCCAGTCGCTGTCAGCTGCTGCATATCAGTGCGAGAAAGATGCTACTGGCTGTGAAGCGAATCGCGGCCGTAGGTGGCGGTGTCGCGAGGCCTGCGGATTGCCTAGGGAGACGTGGTTGAGAGCGGCGTGCTCCCCCCGAGTCGCCGCACACGTACCTCTGAGCCTGGCGCGCTTCACAAAGACACCGACGCCCCCGCAGAAGCGACATTTCGCCAGCGCTCGCCACACGCACGCACTCGCACACGCGTCCACTCCCGCACTGCCACACTTGGAGCGCACCATTAGATCCTCGGATGAAACCCGCCCGACGGGTTTGCCTCCGGCGGTGGGAGAGCGCGCCTTACCTGCTGGCTGCGGCAGTGACGACCAGGCCGTGGACGTGCTGCGGAGGCTGCGCCGGTCCGACTGACTCCGGGTTCAAGAACCTTCGTGTCCAAGGGCACGCCGGCGGACCCTTACCAGCGCTAGGCGCGTTTTTTGTGCTAGCCGCCCGGCTACAGGTGAGTAGGAGGGGGACCGACAAACTTGCCTCCCTCCTCCCACATTACATTAAATGCCCTCGGATTCCCACAGCGGCCACTTCGCACGACCTGCCTGCCCTTCCGCCACTGGACTGTCGCAGTCAACAGGTACCTTCCGGAAAATGTCCCCGTACCCGACTAGGCGACGACGCTCGCATCGCCAGTATTCGGTTCGAATCCAAGCGGTGGAAGAAATGGTCACAGCCAATATTTGGAGAAGAAGTGCAGCATTAAACTATTCCACACGTGAGCTCTTCCCATTATCCTATCGCTGCATAAAATTTCTGATCCTCCTCTGCCAGGTTCAGGAAGTCGTGAAATACGGAAAAAGACTATGTTTACTTTAACGGGAGTGTCTCATTCGTACAAAACATCGGTCTTACAGTCACGAATTTCTTTAAAGGCCACGTGCTAGTAATATACGAGGGCCATTCACAAAGTAAGGTCCGATCGATTGCGGAATTCCCGACACTGAAAATCCGATTAAGCTTTGCAGAGATGTGTTGGGCAGTGTGTCTAGTATGCCCGTAGATCGCGTCACGTCCCTCTTTTAAGTTCTGAGCGCACAGTGAGCACTTAAAGATACCTAGAAAACAGTGTCTCCCGCCAATTCGGAGGGTCTGGTGAGAGATTTCGTCTGAGGCTATACAGCCCACATAACATGACTGTCATGCGAATCCTTCTTCATGACAATTATCGTCCGCACTCTGCAGGGGCAATGAAGATGCTCCTGCTACGTTTTCGATGGGAAGTGTTTTATCACCAAGAATACAGCCCGAAATTGGCTCCCACGTTTCTGCTCAAATGAACCGCTGAGTATGAAGACAACAATTTGGCACAGACAACGAGCTGCAGACCATCGTAGAGATTTGGCAGAAAGCACAGGCGGTGGACTTCTATGAATAGGGATTGGAAAGTTGGTACAACGCTATAACAAATTTCTAAGTTTGAGCGGCGACTATGTAGAGAATAAGATGGAAAGGCTAGCTAACTGTTTCAATTAAAACATTTTTGAATTTCACAGTGGTTTCCATTTCGCGACCGATAGTACCTTACTTTCCGAATGGCCCTCGTACTAGAAGTAATACAATTTCATTCTACACAATAAACGCGCTGCACCAGTGCGGCCTGCTATCGAGTGCGAGCTGTCCAAACAGCGACTCCCTCTGTCTCTCTCGCACACTCCAACACCCTCTAAATGGCTCAAATGGCTCTGAGCACTATGCGACTCAACTTCTGAGGTCATCAGTCGCCTAGAACTTAGAACTACTTAAACCTAAGTAACCTAAGGACATCACACACATCCATGCCCGAGGCAGGATTCGAACCCGCTACAGTAGCGGTCGCTCGGCTCCAGACTGTAGCGCCTAGAAACGCACGGCCACTACAGCCGGCCCAGCACCCTCTGCGCAATGGTGCACACCAAAGCAGACTTATTGCTGAAGGCAGAAGCAAACAGTAATGTTCTCTTCAAGTTGATGATGAGGTCCCATACTCCTTGACAGAGCGTAGGGATCGATGCGGGAGACCCGTTCCGCCGTACTATGCAAGTTCCTAGCGGAGGTGGTTTGCCATTGCCTTCCTCCGACAGTAATGGGGATGAATGATGATGAGGAGGACGACATAACAACACCCAGTCATTTCGAGTCAGGTAAAAATCCCTGAATCCCTGACAGTATACGAGACACGCACTTGGGCAAAGTGTTATGAAATAAATTCTCTAACATTTGCCCCTCTCCGACTAAATAAAAACGTGGTCCAGGCTCCTGTCAGTCTACTTCCGTTGCTAAGTGGCAAGTGCGTCTGACTGTTACGATAACGTCACTGGTTCAATTCCAAGTGCTGCCAGGGACTTTTTCTTGGTGGGAGAACCGGAAGGCCGTCTTATCAGGCTCGTGATGCCAGATAAGGAGCTGGCTCCAAGATCTGGACAGTCGACGACTCCAGGCTGACGCCGCGCCCCTCCATACCGCATCCGGATGACGCCGGGTGACACGGCGGACGGTTGGCATCACGTGGTCTTTTGGGCCTGTATCACATCAACCAACAGACCTGTATTGCAGTCACTGAAACAACCACAGAAGATCATTTTCCTCCATTTTGCTACTCCCCGTGCATGCAGTCCAGCAGGAAAGCTTGATAACATTTTCGTTGTATAGCTTCTATCCCTTCAGGTAACCCTATGGACAGCAGTGAGCATTATTGCCTTGTCTGTACCTCTGCTCCAAATATTTTTGTAATACATTTATCATTTGCTTACAGACTATTAATTGGGGATGGGAAGATTTACGTAGATTTCCTCCAAAAATTACTACTTCGTTGAAACAGAATTTTTAGTCGATTCACTCACGTAGATGAATACGTTTTTAACCTGAACTCCGTCGACAAAACTTGGAGAACGTTTAGGAATATTTTCTGAGTATATTGGTATAAGGCACTCGTTGTTCCCCGTGGCTCGTTACAGAGCAATAGTGCAATCATAATTTACTGGAGTTTGTTTTCTGAGTTGCCCTTGTTTTTGTAAAAATGTGTTTACACGGATGAAGACGTCTGTAATATGCAATCACTAAAACGTACAAAATTCAGAGGAATGTAACTACTCTCAGACGACACACGTTCACATTTATCACAGTTCTATCCGTGTTCAGTGGACCGTCATACGACTTGCATATCGGCCAACTCTTTATCACTAAACCTATCAACACTGCTATGTATTACTGTTAACATATAGCTAACGCTGCCAGAAGAACACATCCGATATTGACCCTAGCAGTACTCAATCTAAGCTTGAGGGTAAAGAGTGAAGTGAGCATTACTCTTGTGTAGTGAGTGAGTGGAATAAGTTTATTTGCAAAGAAGACACTACTTATACCGTCGCCATTTGCACTGTTATGAAAATATTTTCAGTGAAATACAGATTCAGAGATAAATGGGTACAACAAATCGAATGAAATGCAATTGCTCTGTGTTGTGTCTAGACAAGACAGCCTAGACACAATGAGAGGAAGCCGAAAGGCACGCGCTTAAACTCACGCAGGCTGGCGTGAGGTCTGAAACAGGATACGTAATGAATGCTATAAAGAAAAGTACGTAGCTGCTGGAATACTTAACTTTAATCCACAATTGGTGAACATTGGTCTTGTTGATACAGTATTATCATCTCAATATAACTTGGTGATGGCGCCTTGCTAGGTCGTAGCAATTGACTTAGCTGAAGGCTATGCTAACTATCTTCACGGCAAATGAGAGAGTCTTCTTCATTGTAGCATCGCTAGCAAAGTCCGCTGTACAGCTGTTGCGAGTGCTAGTACGTCTCTCTAGACCTGCCGTGTGGTGGCGCTCGGTCTGCTATCACTGACAGTGGCGACACGCGGGTCCGACGTATACTACCGGACCGCGGCCGATTTAAAGGCTACCACCTAGCAAGTGTGGTGTCTGGCGGTGACACCACACTCTGCATCACTCCAGCGGAAACAAAGTGGCTCTTGTCCAAAATACTCAGAGAATATTCCCGAGTAACTTTCAAAATTTTTTCAGTTGCACTGGGGTTCACCTGGTATGTAGGTATGTGCTGGAGTCACCAACACGTCACTATCATTGCCCAGCAACACTATAATGCAAATGTTTAGTAGAGAGTTACGTTTTCCATTACTAATTTACCAGACAGTGGTAGCCCCGAGGCCATTCACCTCATTTTGCCATTTTTTGACATCGGTGTACCGGCCCTCGTGAGACTACCTAAGCAGCTGCCAGATTCAGCGTTCCATGTGTATAACATTTCTCTGAAAATACGTTTTCACATGTTGATTACAAGATCAAAGTTTCGGTCACTGTGAGAGGCGTCAGTCCGTACCCATCCTGACATCTCATATCCTCATTAATAGCAATCACAGTACGTTTCTACAACTCAGTTTATACTGGCTACTAATTATAATAATGAAAACTGTGAGTCGAAAGGTAAAGCCGTATTTTCCAATCTATTAGCCTTCTCTTATCTGATTGGTAACTTTTGCATGTGAAATAGTAAATGTTGCTAGCGAGCCTCGGTCTAGGGAACTAGCAGTATGCCAAACTAGAGCCGAGTTCCCACAGAGATATTATCTAAAAGAAAGGAGATGATTCTGAGGAGCCCTGTCTCCTGGTGAAAGCGAGTTGTGTCAAGATGCCTGCCATGAATACGTGAGGATTTCTTCCACCAATAGACGAAAGATATTGTTATTGAGCATTCTTAAAAAATCATAAAATGTAGACTATCACGACCAGATGCCAAGCTGCTGCTGACTCTTCCGGGCTATATGGCCCTGGTCAAAGAACCGAAAAATTACTTCGGCCACATCAATACAACTCAGAGACTCATCAGTAATTCTTAAACAATGGTCGAGAGTGGAAGACTAGGAGCTGATGTTCAGGAAATTTTGTACGCAGGAAAACCACAGACTGCCGTACTAAACAAAACATTAGTGATGAAGTACATCGACTTAGAATGCCCTAGAAATGGTGTTGGCAGGAATTCGACTGACTGGAGAACTTGTTTGGTGAAAGAACAGAGAGAGGAAAGGGCATTTGGCACTCGATTCTTATTGGGTGATTCTGTTTAGTAGCGCAGTTTCTGTGCAGAACAGGGTCTAGACAGGAAGTATTGAGTAGACCCTGTATTCTTTCACATCGATTACAGTGTGATTACCTCGTGGCATCTGCTGGTTATGGAGGAGTTACGTTACGCATTTTTTTGACACTTAATTAAATTCATGAGGGCTCATCCACGATCAGGAGCAGTTAAGTGTTTTGTTTTCTTTCCACCGTTTGGTACTAAGTAGCAATCGCAATGTGTCCACGATAGGCCACGTTTCACACCATTAAACTGAAGATGTTAAATATTTGTGAAGTCCTCAATTCCATTTGCGTGTAGTTTGCCAAGTTAATCAGCACTTGAAGTGTACTTCATTTATTTGATCGAACTGAATGTTGCTTTTGTCGTGTGCCCAGTTGAGATACATGTTAACGTTATTTTTTTTTTACCCGTGCTGGTCTAGAGTGATTATAATAAACTTAGATTCACTTGGGCCTAGCTTTAAAAAAAATGGTTCCAATGGCTCTGAGCACTATGGGACTTAACTTCTGAGGTCATCAGTCCCCTAGAACTTAGAACTACTTAAACCTAACTAACCTAAGGACATCACACACATCCATGCCCGAGGCAGGATTCGAACCTGCGACCGTAGCGGTCGCGCGGTTCCAGGCTGTAGCGCCTAGAATCACTCGGCCAACCCGGCCGGCGCCTAGATTTTAATTCAGTAGCTACTGAATCACTTTTTCTGTGCAGTATTTCTTTAATGATTTTTGACAAGCCCAAACCACGAGACTCATTTTAGAAGGCCATCCTATTTATATCGTTAGATCCGTTTCAGGCGGCTCTTAATTGAGTTCTTAGCGGAACGAGCTGCTTGTCAGTAGCCCAGCCGATGCAAATCCTAATACACACATGAAAAAAAGTTTTGCATCACCCCGGTTCCCAGAACTCCTGAAGATAGACGTCGACTGTGGATATTGTACCACAGACACAATCCCTTTTATTGTTCAGAGATGTCACTAAACCCGCCCAGAGATGTAAACAACCATGAATGAGCAGCGCCTATTAGACGGAGGGGGTCCGAGCCGATCAGTTCCAGTCATTACTCAAAAAAGGAGGTACACGGCTCGAGTTGTCTGTAGTTCAACACGCGGTTCGATCGCGTCCGCATTGTTACTTTGTGCCAGGAAGAGCTCTCAACAAGGGAAGTGTTCAGGCGTCTCGGAGTGAACCAAAGCGATGTTGTTCGGACATGGAGGACATGCAGAGGGACAGGAACTGTCGATAACATGCCTCGCTCAGGCCGCCCACGGGCTACTACTGCAGTGGATGACGGCTACCTACAGATTACGGCTCGGAGGAAACCTGACAGCAACGCCACAGTGTTGAATAATGCTTTTCGTGCAGCCACAGGTTGCGTGTTATGACTCAAACTGTGCGCAGTAGGCTGCATGGTGCGCAACTTCACTCCCTACTTCCATGGCGAGGTCCATTTTTGCAAACACGACACGATGCAGCGCGGTACAGATGGGCCGAACAACATGCCGAAGGGACCACTCAGGATTGGCATCACGTCCTCTTCACCGATGAGTGTCGCATATGCCTTCAACCAGACAATCGTCGGAGACGTGTTTGGAGGCAACCCGGTCAGGCTGAACGCCTTAGACACACTGTCCAGCGAGTGTAGCAAAGTGGAGATTCCCTCCTGTTTTGGGGTGGCATTATGTGAGGCCGACGTACGCCGCTGGTGGTCCTGGAAGGCGCCCTAACGGCTGTACGATACGTGAATGCCATCCTCTGACCGATAGAGCAACCATATCGGCAGCATATTGGCGTGGCATTTGTCTTCGTGGACGACAATTCGCGTCCCCATCGTGCACATCTTATGAATGACTTCCTTCGGGGTAACGACATCGCTCGACTAGACTGGCCAGCATGTTCCCCCGACATGAGCCCCATCGAACATGCCTTGGATAGATTGAAACATTGCTGATGATGGACGACGTGACCCACCAACCACTTTGAGGGATCTTCGCCGAAAAATGAATGATTCAAATGGCTCTGAGCACTATGGGACTCAACATCTGTGGTCATAAGTCCCCTAGAACTTAGAACTTCTTAAACATAAGGACATCACACACATCCATGCCCGAGGCAGGATTCGAACGTGCGACCGTAGCAGTCGCGCGGTTCCTGACTGAGCGCCTAGAACCGCTAGACCACCGCGGCCGGCTCTTCGCCGAATCGCCGTTGAGGAGTGAGGAGTGGGAAAATATGGACTAACAGTGCGTTGATGAAGTTGTGGATAGTATGCCACGACGAATACAGGCACGAATCAATGCAAGAGGACGTGCTGCTGGGTGTTAGAGGTACCGATGTGTGCAGCAACCTGGACCGTGATCTCGGAAGGTCTCGCTGTATGGTGGTACAATATGCAATGAGTGGTTTTCATGAGCAATAAAAAGGGCAGAAATGATGTTTATGTTGATCTCTTTTCCAATTTTCTGTACTGGTTCCGGAACTCTCGGAACCGAAGTGCTGCAAAATCTTTTTTTGATGTGTGTAGAAGTCAGAAGGCTCGTGTTCATAGCTCAGATGGTGCTTGGCTACTGTTACAAGTCTCCTTTGATCAGGATGATGTATTTTATACATGGAAATAAACTTACTAGTCATAGTACTGGCTGGTTCAAATGGCTCTGAGCACTATGGGACTAGACATCTGAGGTCATCAGTCCTCTAGAACTTAAAACTACTTAAACCTAACTAACCTAAGGACATCACGTACACCCATGCCCGAAGCAGGATTCGAACCTGCGAGCGAAGCGGTGGCGCGGTTCCAAACTGAAGCGTCTAGAATCGCTCGGCCACCCCAGCCCGCAGTCATAGTATTAATCAACCCCTTAAAAGACCATGCTGGTCACTGTAGAGCACAAGGATGGCTCAGAACGGGTGCGAGAGGATCATGTGCGCCTTGACCTATGACGTAAGTCATGGCCGTGAAATGATGTGTATGTCTCAGTCGGTCGTATGGAATTAGCACGCAGGGTCAACGTGGAGAAGTGACAGAATGACAGAAGCAGATATCGTGGTTTTATTTGCCTATGACAACACCGTGAATGAATTTTCCCGATTTGCTGGTGTATCCACGTGGACTCTCCAATGTGTCTGGCACTCACAGCCATGTAACACGACATCACGACATATGAAGATCCCAGCCTGCAGGAACCAGAGACGACTCTCATGCCTTTTCAATGGCAGTGGTTTTCAGAATCGATTGTAATTATTTTCATCAACGAATGCAGTTCCGTCTCAGCCAGTTTAAAGTAAATTTTGCGAATGAAATGTATTCAGTGGAAATTTGGGATTGGCTATCTGGCACGTGGCCATTTCTCACAGAGACACAGAATTCTGCACGTCTTCAGTGGGCCAGAAAATGCAGAACAGGACAGTAGATGACCTATGACCAGGGGCGGACCGAAAGTCCGATTTTTGAGGTCTCCATCTTTTGTTGTCCCTCCTCCTCCAAATATAGCTTACAGCCACACTGACATCTAACGTGCTACAAGTGCCTCGGCCTTCAATAAGATTAAGGGTAAAATATGTGTTTTACATAATCATAATTATTTTAGTACAACAGATATTAGTTAGTGGCTTTGCTTTTGGAGTGGGGAGGTCGTTCTCCCCCTTTCCCTTGGATCTGCGCCTGCTTGATAAACCGACGGCTAAAGGAGGCTTTTAATTCGCAGTGTATGGAGCCTGTAGTTCAAGCAGGAGGTGGTTCTGTCATGTTTTGGGCTTCCTTTCTTTGCGCCATAGCTTTGTTTCTACTCATTCAGGTTACCGTGAATGCGAACCAGGATGATTATTACAGCATTTCGGTATTCAAGTACTGCCATTTCTTCGACATCTCCATAAGGAGTATACTACCGACATTGCTGTGTTTCGCTATGACAACAACCGTGTTCATACGGATGCACCAATACGTTCCTATTTTGACAAACAATGAGGCACTCTATCTCACGTAGACTGATCCGCAATATCTCCCTACCTTAATCCCTCAGAAATGTTTGGCACTGTTTGTAACAATTGGTGAAATGTAGCAGTCATCACCCCCTGAATCTGGCAGTTCTACAGAATTTCATCATTAGTGAGAGGTTTCAATTGGATCCGGTCAAGTTGACGAGACTTTGGTATGCTCTTCCTCACCGAACTAAGCTCATTATCAATTCTAGAGGCGGTTTACACGGTATTCACGTAATATTTTTGTCTGATGCTCTTTCATCATCCCTATCTAGGTCACTTAACAATACTGGGTGAAATATTGTTTTTGTAAACATGACGACGCTGTCATGTACGCACTAACGCTTTATTTAAGATGACCACGGAAACTGAAGCTTCACTCACACACGAATAATTTTTGTCTAGTGACCTCGTGGCTTTGTCAAATGTCCGTTGCCAGAAACTGAGACACATAGATTCTGGGTGCTTCTGTTGCTAACAAACGTGACTTTCCTGAGACGGGAATATCAACTTCGGAGACTAACCTCGACAAAGCGTATGCGATAATGGTGAACGACAACGATGATTCAGTATTTTGTACGCTGCGAGCTCGTGTCTAAGCTTTCACAAACGGACAAGTGCTCATCACACCAGAATTTCAGAAGCATTTTGATCTCTGACTTCGAGAGTTCTGCAAACGGCCTGGCCAAGTGGAATCCTCGTGGTCCATATGGCACCACCAGCGCAAGCTATACGACCAAACATATCTCAGAGTTTTGATTAGCTCCACTCACATATAACACAGTCCAACAGCATGTCTAATAGTCTTGGTAATAAGCACAGCCCTCTTTGCCCTGTCCGAACTCATTTTCTTACTGCTCCCTCTGCATATTGACACTTACTTTGACCCTTTCGTTAGGTCTGACTCCTCTTCGCTGCCTGAGACTACTAAAACAACGGACTCCCCTGCTGGACCAATGTCTAAATCTTATCTCTACGTTGTTAATCTCTTATTACTTGCACACTGCTCTGCCGTCGTTTGGATTCACTCGGACAGCCCTTTCGAGGTCTAATGTAATATCAGCTTGTCTTACGTTGTAGATTAAATTTTTCTGCCCATTCAAGAGGTGAAAATTGAAATTTGTCTTTTAGCCGGAATTTTGCCATATAATTTAGTGTTCAGGTATTTTTCGTGGACACTGTTTTTCCTACTGAGCGCACGATTTTCGCTGTTAAAGTTCTTTCACCAATGGCTTTAGAATCCTAGAACTTCTCCATCGACCACTGACGCATCATTGACGCCACAGAGACAGCTTCTCGTAGAAACGAATAACTGTTTCGTTTAGTGTGGGTTCTCCTACATACTCCTGGCTTTGCCCATCTGCTATGGGGTAAAAAGCAGGAAACTACATAATCTTCACTGGTGCCTATAAACTGTGGAAAAAACTGAAAAACATAAAGCAACTAACACGAAAGTACAGCATTCAGGACCACAGCAAGTTAACTTTTTTTCCGATTTTTTTTAAAGTCGTTCAGTAGGAAGCGGAGTGGCAGCGCTCCTGTTGCCGAACTTCATCCACAGAATAAAACAACTGACAATTTATAAAAAACACATTTGTAGGAATGAAAACGGTGATTTCAAGCTTTTTGAGCTTGCATTGTCTTAAAGCTTATCAGGATGATTTACTATGGGCTCATGGTAACATTTCTTGGGAGAGGGATTTGATTTCTGATAGGACTGCAGAGAAACTAATATGAAAAACGATTTGAGATGACTATTGGGAACGGTCAAGAGACAGTGCGTAGGCCGTGAAAGGCTGGTAGGATTTCATACTGGGTTGGAGCCATCATTTTGAGTCGAAGGGGCAGGAAGAGTTGTAGCTGACTGGCTTGTACAGCTTAGGAGTAGATCTCAGGAATAAGCTCATAATCTGGGAGAGATGGCGGTTCAGGTCACGCCGGGTGAGGGCATGGCGAGTATGGAGACGTAAGGGATGTGGGAGGGGATGGCGGATGGCGGCGCGGGATCCCAAAGTTGGGGTTCAGTGGGTTATTGGGATTCCAATTTTCGGAAGACATACGACTGGTGATGGTAATGCACGTGTTTATATGGTACGTAGTACAGCATACGAGTGGGGAAGCTAAACGGTTCGGAAGGCGTAACGATCAAGAAAACGAAGAGAGTAGTAGAACTTGGGAGGGGCAGAGATTCGTGCACCATCTGCATCGGCGAGGATGGGACAGATTCAGTTCACGGAGCTTCTGGCTTCCTTTAAGTACTCGTCCAACGAAGATCCAACAGATGTATTAACCACAGTGAGTATAGGAACCCCACACGAATTTGCACGCTGTGCTTATTGTATGAACTTTTTTTACCAGTGGAACTATTTGCCACTGGGCCACACACGCAGGCCAGTGGAGGCAGTATTACTGTATTGCCTGGGCATGTATGGGAGCTGTGGTAATAATCGAAGCCACTGTAACAGCTGTGGACTAGTAAACATTATTATGGACCACGTGCATTCCTCCAACCTGGATGTCTTCCCCAGCGGCGATGACATTTGGCAGCAGGATATCTGTCGGTGACACAATACCATAATCGTGCTAAAGTAGTTCGTGCATGATAATGGACTCACAGTGATATATTTGCCACCAACTATGCCTGTTATGAACTAAATGGAAAACATTCGGGACGTTATCGGGCTCAAACATCGCGCCCACAAAGCACAGGCACGTAATTTATGAGAAATGCGTGTTGGTACCTGGTGCCACATACCCCGAGAAACCTACCAAGCACTTGTCGAATCCATACAACGCAGAATTGCATCTGCATTGCGGTCCACCGATGGCCATAATTTTCTTGCTCAACAGTGAAATTAGATCCTAGGAAGGGCTATGGACATGAAATATGAGGAACCAATTAGCATTCCTTGAGTTTTTCGATGGCATAATCCAGCACTTACTGAAACAGTCTTAGTGGAGTAGAATTAAAGTGATTTCTATTGCTGTTATTCTTGAGAGGCATCAGTCCATTACCGGATTAGCGTATCTCATTTTCTCACGTAAATTTCATTAAACACAATGGAAGTCATGTTTCTACTGACGATTTTATGTTTGATGCTCATTATGGTAACGACATCAGTAATTGTAATAGTCAAGCCATCTTCTCCTGTCTATTAACTTTCTCTCTTCTGACTGTGAGTTTTTGCATGTGGAGCAGTAGACGTCGATTGTGATCCATGGTCCTTGGAGCCAGCGTTAAGTAACAGAGGAACCTGCAAGCCGAGATCCCTGCAGTGACTCCCCCTAACTCCTGAAGCTCTGCCGAAAGGAGAAGGCGTAGTCCTCTGGTCATCCGGAGGAGAGGTACACAGCCAATCCACATTGTTCTGCTAGGTGCTGTTTCAACTGTCCTTCCATATTTTCCCATTAGCTGTAGACAGAATGTGAAAGCACTTTCTAGCTTCGGAAAGAAGGCAAAAAGAAGATAATAATTATATTAAGTGGTAACATTGAAAGTGTATATCGAGAAACCCGTCTGATGCTTCGAATACAGCCGCGCGGTATTAGCCGAGCGGGCGCTGCAGTCACGGACTGTGCTGCTGGTCCCGGCGGAGGTTCGAGTCCTCCCTCAGGCATGGGTGTGTGTGTTTGTCCTTAGGACAATTTAGGTTAAGTAGTGTGTAAGCTTAGGGACTGATGACCTTAGCAGTTAAGTCCCATAAGATTTCACACACATTCACACTTTGAACACACTGCTTACTACACTGGAATCGCATTCGGAATGAGAAGGGTTCAAATTTCCTTTCGCCTCTATAAATTAAAGTGTTTCATGATTTTCTTAAAGCGATTAAGTTGAATGGTGAGACGCTCCTCTTGAAAAGGAGACGTCCGATTTCCTTCCCTATCCTTTTCCAATCTTAATTTCTGCTCCGTCTATAGCAATGTAGTCGTAGATGGAACATTAAGAAATGTTAAGGCTTAACTTCTTCTCCACGACGAGGTCAGTAGAGGTGGAGCGCAGATTCCGACTAGGGAATGATGGGGAAGAAAATCCCGGTATTTGCGTTAAGCCATCAGCGGAAACCACGGAAAATCTTAATAAGCATTGCCGGAAGGGGATTTGAACCGTAGTCCCGAATGCGAATCAACATTACTGGGTACCCTATAAGCACTCGTTGTCGCGGTGCGAGGTGGTGCTGCGCTTAAGAGAAATTATCGAAACCTATGCGGCCGGACGGGAATCGCACACCCGTCCTTCCGAATGTGAGTACAGTGGCGCAGTGACCACAGCTCCTCCTCCTCCCCCCCCCACCCCCCGGCGCTGGTGAAGAGACTATAAATTAGCTTTAAATTCTTGGAAACCATTAGTTCAAATTGTATACTCATACGAATGTAACTTCTTTCATGCCTATCTTTGACTCAAGAGTATCTTTGATTTCGGAAGAATAGGCGAGTCGGCATGCATATAACGAAGTGAGAGAAAGGAATGTGGTTAGCGTCCTTGTAATTCGGGGCTAGATAATGATTAGCTGTGGACAGTTATTGGTTGTTAGGTTTGTTTCTTACTTCAGTTTGATTTCACTGTTATTATGACGAAAATGGAATGTCTCGTCTATGTCAAATGTAGATGAGGAGATTTTTCGTAGATTAAATAAACAGGAAAAAAGAGAGCTTGCATATTATTCAAGAAACTCATAAAAACTCGACCATTATTAACACTAGGCCAACAAAAGAAATAATCCTCGAGACAACACTGCTGAAATTAAGCATCTGCAATCTTTAACAGAATGTATTCCTCTCCAGATTAATTAGAAGTGCGAAATAGAAGTGCCTTCATTTAGTTACTGTTCCCAATAATATCATTGTGGGACTGGATGATGTGTCCTCCTGTTGAAAAGCCTTTTGTTGCTGTCTTGTCGCCATCTCGACTCGACGCACGTTCAGCAATAAACGAGAAAGCGAGCGAGAGAGCCCGCAGCACCAGTACCGCCAACCATATGAACTGCCAGCCTATAACTGTCGGACAGGCAAACCTTTAGTTTTTAGGAGTAAGTTAAAATTCACGTTGAGCTTCTATCTTTATGTGTGTAGAAGATAAGTTCGTGTGAGATAGGATGAAACTTTTTGAAACATACTGTGTATTCACGCATATTCTTTATTACAATTTCGCTACAATTTCCTCTTCATATCAGTGCATTTTTTGCTTCGGTAAGTGGACGCCAATGGAAAAAAACGACTAGTTTAGGGTGTAGGCGGTAAGCCTCGGAGAACGGAGGCGCACGCCTCACGGTGCATCAGTTCGGAACGCATCCTCATGCATAGATCCGTGATTCGCTGCCCATCGACGTCCTAAGTGGTCCGAAAGTCCACCATCCTTGATCATTTAGGGCGATGAGCAGACGCCTAGCGTAAATAAGCGCTAGGCGGCATGTGCTTATGGCGGAACCAACTGCTCCTTCTCCTAGCGATACACAGTGTCGGCAGTTAAGGCCAATTTTCATGGCTTCCGTATCCCCTGTTCGAAAACGGGTTAACTTTTACAAACCTGCACGAACCTTCAACTGTTACTCTGAACATTCGAAACAAATATTGAAGTGACTGCAGCTTCTACCAAAGGGTTTTTCTCTGCAGACCTGTTGGATAAATCTTTGGAGGAGACATTCAGGTACACCAGCACACCCTTGTCTCTCCAATCTGTCTAGATTCAGTATCTGGTATCAGAGGTGGCCCACCCACTTTATCACGAATTACCTTTTCTGTCTAATCCACTTCTTCCGAAAAGCTGAAACCGATTCTTATAACGTTCATCAACCTGCTAAAGGCATTTCACATTGTTTACAGAAATACGTTTTTAGTATTATTTCTTTGAATGAGCTTTAGTCGTAACTTCTTCGGCTGAACAGTAAACTGAAAGTTGCTTCGTGAAATCATGTTATTCTGAAATTGACGGAACAGGTTTGGGAGGTCAACCAGAAGCCGTGAGGATCTCTGCGGCTGCTTTGTTCTTGTCTGTAGCTAAATACGCATGCCGTGTATAGTGTCGATCACACGAATGGATGTAGCTGTCAGCAAGAGGTAGCGCATAATTGCAGGCCACCTACGACACACCGCTGTGAAGAAGCTGTATTATCTTGCTAGAATTGCTGCTGCTGACTTTCAACAAGAAGTACTAGCCAGAAAAGGGAAGAACAGTGCAATAACATCTGGAGTTCGTTTTCCGTTTACTTACAAACAAGCACATTCACGAACGAAATCCAGAAAGAGTTACTACAAGACAAGTGAGACATTGGCAGCACCACCACAGCAGACGAGACTACAACATGTCATTTTAGAACTAGCATGTTCTGTTGTGTATGATACTTGGAGGAAAAAAACCTCATGGCAATGGACTACCTTAGGTTACTCAACCGACTCCTTTCTACTGTCACAAGGAGTAAAACGTCTCTCCACAGATGAAGTTTCTGTGGATTTCGTGTTCTGTGAATGCGAGGCTTAGCAGATCTCAGCCAACTTCTCGAAGTGTCGTTTATGTCTAGATTCGTGCATCGTGGAGGACATAGCAACAGCTACGATCAGTGCACTACGGTTTGTTAACTCCCGGATTGCAGTTTATTAAGGTCTGTAGTGTAGTGTATATATTTAGCCCTTAGCTAAGATGTGCATATCTATGTTGTATGTTATTTCCTTCTGACAAGACAATTAAATGGTTCAAATGGCTCTGAGCACTATGGGACTTAACATCTGTGGTCATCAGTCCCCTAGAACTTAGAACTACTTAAACCTAACTAACCTAAGAACATCACACACATCCATGCCCGAGGCAGGATTCGAACCTGCGACCGTAGCGGTCACGGGGTTCCAGACTGAAGCGCCTAGAAGCGCACGACCACACCGGCCGGCGACAATTAAATAAATCTGATAATTATTACTTCATCCAACGAGAACACGTAGCATGTCCCAGGGAAGTGTCTTAGGACGCTTGCTGTTTGCTGTATGCCGGCCGGTGTGGCCGAGCGGTTCTAGGCGCTACAGTCTGGAACTGCGCGGCCGCTACGTTCGCAGGTTCGAATCCTGCCTCGGGCATGGATGTGTGTGATGTCCTTAGGTTAGTTAGGTTTAAGTAGTTCTAAGTTATAGGGGACTGATGACCTCAGAAGTTAAGTCCCATAGTGCTCAGAGCCATTTGAACCATTTTTTTGCTGTATATTAATGACCTCGCAGACAATATTTAGTGTTAGACTTTTTGCAGATGTTGCCCACGTCGACGATGAAGTATTGTCCGAAAAAAGTTGCATAAATATTCAGTCATATTTTGATAAGATTTCAAACAGGTGCAAAGCTTGCCAACTTTGTTTGGATGGTTACAAATGAAAAATGCACTTCACTAAACGTAGAAGTATTGGACCCTGTGACAGATATCAATGAGTTACGATCAGAATTTGTCAATACGTGGGGGATATGAAACGAAATGATCTCACTGGGTCAGTTGCAGGTAAAAGACATGACAGACTTCGTTTCAGTGGTAGGATAATGCGAAAATGCAGTGGAGCTTGATCACGAATCGCTGGTGCGATCCATCCTAGAATACTGCTCAGTTGCATAGGACTCATACGAAATAAGACTATCGGGCGATTTTGAAGGTATACAAGCAAAAGCAGCACGAATGGCCATAGGAATTTTGATCCATGGGATTGCGGTTCAAAAATGGTTCAAATGGCTCTGAGCACTATGAGACTTAACATCTGTGGTCATCAGTCCCCTAGAACTTAGAACTACTTAAACCTAACTAACCTAAGAACATCACACACATCCATGCCCGAGGCAGGATTCGAACCTGCGACCGTAGCGGTCACGGGGTTCCAGACTGAAGCGCCTAGAAGCGCACGGCCATACCGGCCGGCCATGGTACTGCGTCACTGAAGTTCTGAAGAACCTGAACTGGCAGAAGACAGACACCAACAAGCCCACGAAACCCCAATTACTATGTTTCATTAAAATGTATAAAATGAGAAGTATAGGAGTCTAGTACAACCCCCTACGCATCGCTCCCATAGGAACGCCGATAACAAAATTAGACGAATTGCAGCAATCATTCTTCCAGTGCTCCACAAAAGAAGGAGTAGGATGAAAACTTAATAGAGGTACAATTGGAAATACTATCTGCAGTGCACTACACACTGCTTTATAGAGTGCAGACGTAGGTGCAGATGCCGATCAAAGTACATTACGTACTTGCTCATACGCTTCTTGACGTTTCTTTTCCTTGAAGTACGATTTTGGAACATCATGTACTGACAGGAACCTTTTCAATAAATAAATAACCTGTTCCTCTATCAACTTCCAAAAATTGACCATAACCGAAGTAAGTACAACAAGCGAAGATAAAAATGGAATGAGAATAAGTAAGTAATCACTGTAACTGACGTATATTTTATGAATTAAAGTCCGTCGACTGTCTGTGTTTAGGTGTTTAGATTTTTGTTTCCGAGACATATTTTGAAGTGAATGCTTCATCATCAGAAGTTTCGACGTTCACGTAAGACCTCGTGGTGATGCAGTCGTTCCTGCATGTTGCGAGAAACTGGAGAGGTTGTGCATTCCGGTAACGCTCGCGCCTCCTAAAATATCACGTGAAGAAACGCTCCGCTTTCCATTGGATCTTCTGTGCCCGTTTATTAATCCTACGTGTCAGGTTGCCGGACTGACGAGTAATACTCAATAATCGGGCAAACGAGTGTTTTGTAGTCACTTCTTTCTTACAAGGGAACCTCCCCATCGCACCCCCCTCAGATTTAGTTATAAGTTGGCCTAGTGAACAGGCCTTGAAAAATTGAACACAGATCAATCGAGAAAACACGAAGAAGTTGTGTGGAACTATGAAAAAAATAAGCAAAATATACAAACTGAGCAGCCCATGCGCAAGATATGCAACATCAAGGATACGGTGAGCTCAGGAGCGCCACGGTCCCGTGGTTAGTGTGAGAAGCTGCGGAACGTGAAGTCCTTGGTTCAAGTCTTCCCTCGAGTGAAAAATTTACTTACTTTATTTTCGCAAAGTTATGATCTGTCCGTTCGTTCATTGACGTCTCTGTTCACTGTAATAAGTTTAGTGTCTGTGTTTTGCGACCGCACCGCAAAACCGTGCGATTAGTAGACGAAAGGACGTGCCTCTCCAATGGGAACCGAAAACATTTGATCGCAAGGTCATAGGTCAACCGATTCCTCCACAGGAAAACACGTCTGATATATTCTATACGACACTGGTGACGGCATGTGCGTCACATGACAGGAATATGTTGTCGACCCACCCAACTTGTACACTTGGCGAATGGGTAAAAAAATTCTTCTACCTTGCCCGATTTAGGTTTTCTTGTGGATGTGATAATCACTCCCAAAAAAGTGATGAAATCATACGAGTTTGTCACATAAACTGCAACAAATAAATGCAACAGTTTCACAGTCGCACAGTTTTCCTGTGCTCTGTCAAAACATATGTATTTAACGTTTTCATACAACGTCCCCATACTACGGCGCAGTTACCTCCATCAGACGGACAGATAATAATTGTCTTAAAATAAAAAATTAAATTTTTCACGCGAGGGGAGACTTGAACCAAGCACCCCTCGCTCAGCAGCTCCTCACGCTAACCACGGGACCACGACGCTCCTGGGTTCATATTGTCCTAGATGTTGCCTATCTAGCACATGGACTACTCAGTTTGTATACTTTGCTTATTCTTTTCATACTTCCACGCAACTTTTTCTTGTTTTCTGGATTGATCTGTGTTCAGTTTTTCAAGGCCTATCTACTGTGCCAACTTATAACTAAATCTGAGGGGGGTGCGATGGGGAGGTTCCCTTGTTAGATGAATTATCCTTAAAAATTTTCCAATGAATTTCAGCCTGGCATCTACCTTTCCTATACTTTATTTTGTGGTCATTCCACATTATGTCACCCCGGGTAGCTGCTTTCAAGTATTTTACAGTAGCCACAGTTTCCAGCGATTTATTTGCAAAATTGTAATCGAACGGAAGTGGATTTCTTCTTCTCTCTGTGCGCAATACGTTACACTAACTACGTTCACGATGAATTACCTACCCCTGCACTGATCTTATGTTCTCTACAGGTCTTCCCGTGCTACTCTACAGTCTCGTGGCGTTGCTACCCTCCTACAGACAACTACATCCTGGGGAAGCACAGAACGTCCCATGCGTGTTCAATACGATTAAAATCAGGCGACCTCTCGGGGAGGGGGAGAGTGGGATGTGAAAGAAAACACACTACCGTGGAGTTTCTATTAAATCATTCTGAAGTTTCGACAGAGACGTGGTGAGAAATCTCTACTATCCCTCAGAGTGCACAAGACGATTGGTTGATACGTCGTCCGTCGGCGAGCGACGGTGGCCGCCATATCGTGGTCCTCATTTCATAGCCGTGTAGATATAAGCCACATGCGCGACCTGTCCACTGACAGTCAGTGGGCACATCGCTTTGTGTGGTTTTCTGCGTACGCGCAACCTGCTACCACCGCGTGTTAACGCGTGCAGAGATTGGTCGGGCCAGGTGACCTTTTTCGATGCCTCGAGGGCCTGTGGTGGCGTACCTGCAACACGCGACGTGCTCATGCGCTGTCCTAGTTCAGCACAGATGATGATGATGTTTGGTTTGTGGGGCGCTCATCTGCGCGGTTATCAGCGCCTGTACAAATTCCCAACCTTGCTCAGTCCAACCCTGCCACTTCCGTGAATGATGATGAAATGATGAGGACAACACAAACACCCAGTCATCTCGAGGCAGGTGAAAATCCCTGACCCCGCCGGGAATCGAACCCGGGACCCAATGCTCGGGAAGCGAGAATGCGACCGCGAGACCACGAGCTGCGGACTGTTCAGCACAGAACCGACGGCTGATGTGTTGGACTACAACTATTATTCCCTGTATAAATAAAGGTTGCAACGCTAGAAAATTGCTGGTAAATGTAGGAAGACCTGGAGAGGGCAGACGCTTGGTGTAGCTATTGGTGGTTGATCCTCAACATAGACAAATGTAACGTATTATACATAAAAAAACCAACACATTTCGTTATTCCATGATTACACTATAGCCGGACTGTCACTGGCAGCAGTAACAACTATTAAATATCTCGGATTATCCTTACGTAGCGATCTGAAATGAAACGAATACACAAATATGATCCTATCAACGGCAGATGCCAGATTGAGATTCATTCGATCAATGCTGAAGAAGTGAAGTCCACTCACGACGTATGTAGCTTACAAAACACTCGATCGATTGATAGTGGAGTATTCCTCGTCACTTAGGACCGTTACCAACTATGACTGATAGATGAAATGACAAAATTGAAAGAAGATAAGTGCGTTTCGTCACAGATTCGATTAGAGAGCGTGAAGGCGTTGTGGATATAATTACACAACGCAGGTGTCAGACGCTACAAGACAGATATCACAATGTGGCTTACTGTGAAATTTCCGAAACCGTATAAATAATGGTTCAAATGGCTCTAAGCACTATTGGACTTAACGTCTGAGGTCGTCAGTGCCCTAGAACTTAGAACTACTTAAACCTAACTAACCTAAGGACATCACACACATCCATGCCCGAGGCAAGATTCGAATCTGCGACCGTAGCAGGAAACCGTATAGTGCTAGAAGAGTAGACTAATCTCCCTCCTATGTATATTTCGTGGAAAGACCATGAAGGCAAGGTTAGAGAGATTCGAGATTGCGCGTATACGTAGCAACAATCGTTCTTGGCACGTTCCATTCGCAGCAGGAAAGACGTGGGAGGTTGACAATGGCACGAGAAGTACCCTCCGCCACGCACCAAAAAGTGACTATCAAAGTATTGTAGCATTGTTTTCCTAGAACTGAGGTACCCATTGAAGAAGAAAAAGCAGCTAAATATTATTTATCTTGGAATTCGCTGCTAGTACTATCGTTGCCGAGCGGGGTAGCCGCACGGTCTTACGCGCCTTGCCACGGTTCGCGCCTCTGCCCCTTCGGAGGTTCCAGTCCTGCCTCGGGCACGGGTGGGTGTGTTGTCCTTAGCGTAAGTTAGTTTAATTTAGATTAAGCAGTGTGTAAGCCTAGAAACCGATGATCTCAGCCGTTTGGTCCCATAGGAATTTACCGAAGTTAAAAATTTTTTTGTTTTACTATAGCTATTTATGTGCAGCGAAAATATGTACTGAACCCCACATTATCTTTCACGGTAAAATGTAGAGTGTTTGGAAAAGATCTATGCGAACTCACAGATCAGTGAAGAAACAAACTTGGAGTTAATTTTATCGAAAGAGTTTTATTTTCAAAGGCAACATCCGACTTTACAAGAATGTAACTTTTACGTGCATGCCTATATAACCATGAGATACTTTCTAAAGTTACGTTTACGATCAAAGTTCACATTTACCTCTAACAAATGGTCGATGTTCGCTGCGTCAGATGCACGACGAACATCCAGACGACAATCAAACTAGTCCCATACTTTTGCAAGTTACTGGATTCTCTGCTCTTGCTATGCGCCTTCTCAGTTGTAAGGGGCGGCTCATAGACAGTCTTTCACATACCGTGACATCAGGGGGCCTTGCAGGGCACTGGTAAATCACCAGATCCGAAAGTCACTTACGACCATCGTCGAGGTAGCTCATTGTTAAGAAATGCCAGTGCAATAGTACTCTAAACTGTTTAAAAATGGAATTTTCTGCATGATGTGGCATAGGTGGAGAAAGCCAGATCTACAACACTTCCAGGTATGTCGTTCATGTGACCAAGCGAGGGAACTATTGTGAGAAATAGACACGCATGTGCGGCACTAAAGAAATGACGCTGATGGCGTTACTGTCGCTGTGTGTTACTATGTAAAATTTTTACGAATATGACCAGTATTCTTAGGCCGTGACAAATTTCCTGAAAATTGTTCAACGCAGACGCAGTGGACAGTTTTCCGCAGACTTCTTTCAATCCGCAGTCAGGTATAAATGGTGAGGTTCAGAGCACTGGAATCAACAAATGCAGACGAGCTGTTGCTTAGAAAGCGACCTCCACCATTTGAACATGGTTATTAACTACATAAGTATACAGCAGCTGTCTCGTTCATTTCATGTCACACTGTATACGCGATGTCTTACGAAATAGGACACTGCTCGTCCATTGCCATAAAATCGATCAATTTTGGTGGAACTTGTTATACAGTAATGACACACTTTGAAAAAAAAAAAAAAAATTTAACGCACTAACGGCCGGCTGGTGTGGCCGAGCGGTTCTAGGCGCTACAGTCTGGAACCGTGCGACAGCTACGGTCGCAGGTTCGAATCCTACCTCGGGCATGGATGTGTGTGATGTCCTTAGGTTAGTTAGGTTTAAGTAGTTCTAAGTTCTAGGGGACTGATGACCTCAGATGTTAAGTCCCATAGTGCTCAGAGCCATTTGAACCATTTTTTGAACGCACTAACGCGTAGCGACAAATAATGTCTTAGTACTTTGGCAGTCCGACATCCTTTTTGCCAACCCACGCATGTTAAAAATTCGATAGATTATTGTTAATTAGGGAGGTAATGTAAATTATAATATACACAATAAGCTAACAGCTTGTGGTGCAAATCACATGCTGAATACGCGTATTGTTCATCAGTCTATGAACCGTTCCAAAGTGAGTTAACATAAGGAGAATAGTTGTAGGAAAGATATGCGATTTTTGCAGATATTTTGAACAATCCTGACGACACAGTCTCATGACAGACCGTATGCTTTAGAGTTGAGCTCACGCGTACAGTTACAAGTTCAATATACGTAGTAATTAATCTCTACACGACATATTTGAACTAGTGAATACGAAATTTGTACCTATAAATGACTAGCTATTCACTAACGGAAGTTATTAATGACTCGAGGAAGAACACCGGAAAAATTTTTCATGCCAGGAACGTTTGCATAAAGTACTGTGAACATGGGTGTCGTCATACTGGGGGTCAGGACTGCCGATAACATACTTATCATGTAGATGTAGAAGGAGCGGTAACACTAGGCCGCCGAGAACGCTGAAATAGAAAAAAATCTGGTCCACTTTCGCGGTAACCTGACTCAGTGGGCCCAAGTCACAGTAAGAAAATCACGCTAAAACGTCACAGAAGCAACTCCGGCCTGAAGAAGGCCCCGTGGGCCATCGGCGCAATCCAGGTCTTACATCATTTGGAAAGATCAAAATCTTGACTCGTCGCGAGACACTACATGCTTCCAGTTACCCACTACGCAGTTTCTGTGCTGTTGGGCCCATGAAAGACAAGCAGCTGTACATGCCGCTGTGAGCAATGGCCTTCTCCAATTGTCCATTGCATATAGTTCTGTTGGTGACGCGCGCTCGGAAACTCATTGAGACGTACCTGCGTTCACTGACGACAGCAAACCGATTGTTCGCGACAAGGCGTAATACTGGTCTCTGGGTCTTGTCGGTCAGGACATTTTTACCACTAGTGCTCTAATGCCGTGATATATGGATGTGAGTCGCACACCATTCATTGTCGACACGTGGGGCAGTCCGTGTTGACACACCAGCAAAAATCGAGCGATTTCATTCACGGTGTGGTCATAGCTGCTGGTCTCCTGTCATCTCCATGTCGGCGCTTCTTACTACGCTGATTACAAAAAACTGACTGGCACATAGACGCCACTTGACCGCCATGACTTAGGACAGCGGTGAAGGGTCGCATGCTGACTGGTAGAAGTTCCACATCATCCGAAGCGACCAGTATGCTCTTTTAAAGCGCCAAAGAAACTGGTATAGGCATGCGTATTCAAATACAGAGATGTGTAAACAGGCAGAATACGGCGCTACGGTCGGCAATGCCTGTATAAGACAATAAGTGTCTGGCCCAGTTTGTCAGATCGGTTACTGCTGCTACAATGGCAAGTTATCAAGATTTAAGTGAGGCTGACGTGGTGTTATAGTCGACACACGAGCGATGGGACTCAGCATCTCAGAGGTAGCGATGAAGTGGGGATTTTCCCGTACGATCATTTCACGAGTGTACCGTGAATATCAGGAATCCAGTAAAACATCAAATCTCCGACATCGCTGCGGCCCGAAAAATATCCTTCAAAAACGGAACCAATGACGACTGAAGAGAATCGTTCAACGTGACAGAAGTGAAACCCTTCCGCAAATTGTTGCAGATTTCAGTGCTGGGCCATCAAGAAGTGTCAGCGTGTCAACCATTCCACGAAACATCATCGATATGGGCTTTCGGAGTCAAAGGCCCACTCATGTACCCTTGATGAATGCACTACACAAAGCTTTACGCCTCGCCTGGGCCCATCAACACCGACATTGGACTGTTGATGACTGGAAACATGTTTCCTGGTAGGACTAGCCTGGTTACAAATTGTATCGAGCAGATGGACGTGTACGAGTATGGAGACAACCTCATGAATACATGGGCCCTGCATGTGAGCAGGGGACTATTCAAGCTGGTAGAGAGGCTCTGTAATGGCGTGGGGCATGTGCAATTGGAGTGATATGGGACCCCTGATACGTCTAAATACGATTCTGAGAGGTGACACGTACGTAAGCATCCTGTCTGATCACCAGTATCCATTCATGTCCGTTGTTCATTCCGACGGGCTTGGGCAATTCCAGCAAGGCAATGCGACACCCCGCACGTCCAGAATTGCTACAGAGTGCCTCCAGGAAAACTCTTCTGCGTTTAAACACTTCCGCTGGCCACCAAACTCCCCACATATGAACGTTATTGAGCATATCTGGGATGCCTTGCCACGTGTTGTTCAGAAGAGAGCTCCACCCTCTCGTAATCTTACGGATTTAGGGACAGGCCTGCAAGATTAATGGTATCAGTTCCCTCCAGCATTACTTCAGCGCTTCTGCGGGCTCGCGGGGGCCCTATACGATATTAGGCAGATGTATCAGTTTCTTGGGCTCTTCACTGTAGACATATGCCGCGCGTAACATGTGATGTATGCTGGATTTTTTAAAATCTGGATGACATCCTAGAAAGGAGTAATGATTCGGGGTTATAGAAACACAAGTCCAAATAAGAAAGAAGAAAATCATTATATACAGAAAGATAAGCAAAATTGTACATATTAAAAATAAATTTCCGATAGTATACATTTCAGTGCGAGTGAAGAAACATATCACTTCCTCCCACACTGGAAACAAGGGTGGCGCCAAATGAAGTCCGGTTAGCTGGTGTTATACAGTTCTAGTCTGTAAGTTGACGGAGAACCTTTGCTGCTGATTGGAGACGAACGTGTATGAATTTTCACCACTTCATGCATGGCTACTGCGGCAGTTGAGAACGCCATAACGATTAAAAAGGGCTTCATCCGTGAACAGTATAAACTGTAGAAATTTAGGTACTGCAGTATTGCGAAAGAACTGATCTCTAGCCTCACTGTCTGCTTACGTTCATCACACAGGAGAATTAAATTACTCTCAACACTCTATGCGCATATAGTAGGCAAGTTTATGTGTGCTTGTTGATGAACCTGCCACACCATCTCGTCGAATTTTTCTCTGCGAAAAATTCTTTGTGAAGACCTTTGCATAGTTCTACACACGTCAAAAAAAGTCTTACATCACCTCGGTTCCGAGAGTTACGGAAGCCGTACAGATATTTGGAATAGAGATCAACCTAAACATCATTTCCGCCCTTTTTATTACTCATGAAAACCACACATTGCGTGTTGTACCACCGTACAGCGAGACCTCCAGAGGTCACGGTCCAGATTGCTGTACACACCGGTACCTCTACTACACAGTAGCACGTCCTATTGCAGTGATTCATGCCTGTATTCGTCGTGGCATATTATCCGCAAGTTGATCAAAGCACTGTTGGTCCAGATTGTCCCATTCCGCAACGGCGATTCGACGTAGATCCCTCAGAGTGGTTGGTGTGACACGTCGTCCATAATCAGCAGAGTTTCAATCTATCCCAGGCATGTTCGATAGGGCTCATGTCTACAGAACATGCTGGCCACTCTAGTCGAGCGATGTCGTTATCCTGAAGGACGTCATTCACAAGATGTGCACAATGGGGGCGCGAATTGTCGTCCATGAAGACGAATGCCTCGCAAATATGCTGCCGATATGGTTTGCTCTATCGGTCGGAGGATGGCATTCACGTATTGTACAGCAGTAACGGCGCCTTTCATAACCACCAGCGGCATACGTCGGACCCACATAATGCCATCCCAAAACAGCAAGGAACCTCCACCTTGCTGCACTCGCTGGACAGTGTGTCTAAGGCGTTCACCCGACGACTGTCTGGTTGAACGCATATGCGACACTCATCGGTGAAGAGGACGTGATGCCAATTATGATTGGTCCATTCGGCAAATTGTTAGGCCCATCTGTACCGCGCTGCATGGTGTCGTGGATGCAAAAATGGATCTCGCCATAGACGTCGGGAGTGAAGCTGCGCATCATGAAGCCTATTGCGCACAGTTTGAGTCATAACACGACGTGCTGTGGCTGCACGAAAAGCATTATTCAACATGGTGGCGTTGCTACCAGGGTTCCTCCGAGCAATAATCCGTAGGTAGCTGTCATCCACTGCAGTAGTAGCCCTTGGGCAGCCTGAGCGAGGCATGTCATCGGCAGTTCCTGTCTCTCTGTATCTCCTTCATGTCCGAACAACATCGCTTTGGTTTACTCTCAGACCACTGGACACTCTCCTTGTTGAGAGCCCTTCCTGGCACAAAGTAATAATGCGGACGCGATCGAACAACGGTATTGACTATCTAGGCATGATTGAACTATAGACAACACGAGCCGTGTGCCTGCTTCCTGGTGGAATGACGAACTGATCGGCTGTCAGACCCCCTCCGTCTTATAGGCGCTGCACATGCACGGTTGTTTACATCTTTGGACGGGTTTAGTGACATCCCTGAACAGTCAAAGGCATTGTGTCTGTGATGTAATATCCACAGTGAACGTCTATCTTCAGGAGTTCTGGGAATCGGGGTGATGCAAAACTTTTTTTGATGTGTATATAAGGTATTTTGTAAGTTTCTATCTGTAGCGATAAATTTCTTTCGAATAGGATGATTTCTGTTGTAAAATTTTTCTCTGTTAATTTTTTTGTGTTTCCGAGCAGCACATCCTGCCGATTTTTATAAATTCTAGTAACGAGAAATGCTCCATCTTCGACAACCGATCGTTAGCTGTAAACAGTGGCAAGCTGCATCGTGAGTACATCTCAGAGGACTGTGAACTGTCTTAAAAGGCAATGCCACAGAAGTTTGAAACATGTCGGTCGTGAGGTGGACTAATACGCCTCATGTACTATTGCCATTGTTTAAATTTATCGTAAGCCGTACCATGTTTCTACTGATTGACGAATATCTGATGCAGAGAATGTGGGTGATAATAGTGATCGCACTGATCGATCTGGTTACATTTCTTAATTTCTCTCACCCTATGTAGTAAGGTGCGTGTCCCGTGCTTCTTGTGTTGTACAAATGTGACAGAGTTTGGATGAGAGCACACAGGTTCTGAAGACTAGGATAGTTGGAGCAGGGGAAGAATACTCGGGCGCTGACCGCCAGGTTGGCATTCACGAGTTCCGTATTGTCCGCCTTGGTGGCGGCGAGGCGTATGCAGTCAAGATGCCACAAATTGCCGCAACGTGCTGTCCGGTTCGGGACTCTGGCTAAAAAGCCTAGTATAATGAAACACGTTGCGCTTTTGCTCAGACCAAAATAAATTAGTTTTAAAGCCAGTCTCTCTGCTCAGAGAACAGCTAGGTAGAATATTGTTTTTGCCAGTAAAGCTTTTCCTAGAAAACTAGTGGGTACCAGGCTCACCGAGGGATATTTATCACTGCTTTCTCATGGGAAGCTCTGCAGCTGTTTATTGTTGAAAGGTTGTTTTTCTGACCTTGTGGGAGAGTTAGTGCCAGAGTAGGGCACCACTCCATTAGTAGTGAGAATTTCTCTCTCACACAAAGTGGTAAGGTAGCTCATGGGATGACATAAAAAATATCTGTCAATGTGTCTTTAGGACGTCGTTTAATAAAAATAGATATCTGAAAAGTGGAAGTATGGAGCTTAGTTTTCTCAGAATTGTGTTGTTGGAATGCATCTCATTGGATAACTTGTTGTTGTTGTTGTGGTCTTCAGTCCTGAGACTGGTTTGATGCAGCTCTCCATGCTACTCTATCCTGTGCAGGCTTCTTCATCTCCCAGTACCTACTGCAACCTACATCCTTCTGAATCTGCTTAGTGTATTCATCTCTTGGTCTCCCTCTACGATTTTTACCCTCCACGCTGCCCTCCAATGCTAAATTTGTGATCCCTTGATGCTTCAAAACATGTCCTACCAACCGATCCCTTCTTCTAGTCAAGTTGTGCCACAAACTTCTCTTCTCCCCAATCCTATTCAACACCTCCTCATTAGTCATTTGATCTACCCATCTAATCTTCAGCATTCTTCTGTAGCACCACATTTCGAAAGCTTCTATTCTCTTCTTGTCCAAACTAGTTATCGTCCATGTTTCACTTCCATACATGGCTACACTCCATACAAATACTTTCAGAAACGACTTCCTGACACTTAAGTCTATACTCGACGTTAACAAATTTCTCTTCTTCAGAAACGATTTCCTTGCCATTGCCAGTCTACATTTTATATCCTCTCTACTTCGACCATCATCAGTTATTTTACTCCCTAAATAGCAAAACTCCTTTACTACTTTAAGTGTCTCATTTCCTAATCTAATTCCCTCAGCATCACCCGATTTAATTTGACTACATTTCATTATCCTCGTTTTGCTTTTGTTGATGTTCATCTTATATCCTCCTTTCAAGACACTGTCCATTCCGTTCAACTGCTCTTCCAAGTCCTTCGCTGTCTCTGACAGAATTACAATGTCATCGGCGAACGTCAAAGTTTTTACTGCTTCTCCATGGATTTTAATACCTACTCCGAATTTTTCTTTTGTTTCCTTTACTGCTTGCTCAATATACAGATTGAATAACATCGGGGAGAGGCTACAACCCTGTCTCACTCACTTCCCAACCACTGCTTCCCTTTCATGTCCCTCGACTCTTATAACTGCCATCTGGTTTCTGTACAAATTGTAAGTAGCCTTTCGCTCCCTGTATTTTACCCCTACCACCTTCAGAATTTGAAAGAGAGTATTCCAGTTAACATTGTCAAAAGCTTTCTCTAAGTCTACAAATGCTAAAAACGTAGGTTTGCCTTTCCTTAATCTTTCTTCTAAGATAAGTCGTAAGGTTAGTATTGCCTCACGTGTTCCAACATTTCTGCGGAATCCAAACTGATCTTCCCCGAGGTCCGCTTCTACCAGTTTTTCCATTCGTCTGTACAGAATTCGCGTTAGTATTTTGCAGCTGTGACTTATTAAACTGATAGTTCGGTAATTTTCACATCTGTCAACACCTGCTTTCTTTGGGATTGGAATTATTATATTCTTCTTGGATACCTTATAAAACATTTTCTAGGTGAAGCGTTCGACCAACGTTTTATTTTTTCAAAAGTATGATTGGGCAGTATTTAGTGAAGCTTTCTGATAGGTTAAGTACCTTCTGCCGAGTTTTTTTTAGAGCAGAGAGAAAACATGGAAACACGGAAGCCACCACTTGGTTTTTGGACACGTGAACACGAAGAGAAACAGACACTCTGGACAGAGATGTGGATAAGGAGACCCTGACTTTCTGGATACGGTAGATGGCAGACGTGCATTTGTGAGGGTCAGCAGCAGATGAGAAGCGGTGGCCAGCGGTCCCGGCCGCATGCAAGACTCGACTCTACAACTCACCGACTATGGTGAGTACGTCTGGGAGCACGGTGAACCGGGGAAAGAGAGCAATTAACTGCTTCTTTGCGCATTGCTTTTAAACGCGATTAAGTTCTGTGATTCAACACCTGATCAGGTATTCGAGGGCTCGTCTATGATAGAGCAGACTTTGTAATTTTCAGGTGAATTTCGTACGTCTCTGGCACGATCGGGGCGTTCACGGCACACTCATCCGTGGTTATATTTTCTCGAGAATGACTTGTTGAGATAACGGTCACCCCAGTGTCACGTGTTCCTTGTGGGCTTTGTCAAATGAACCTAGCTCTGGCTTAAATATGTTTCAATGTTTATAACTGGCAGTTCATTTCACTTTGGGTTTTGTTAATCATGTTAATGTGTAATTATAGCTTTCTTGTTCGTGTATATGTTAACAAGGAGTAATTGTAACAAACAGTGGTCAAACTGGGCAAGGATTCCACACCTGAGTCCCCAGGGACCAGTCTGGCTCCCGATCGGCCAACATGTACAAGATGGTTAAAATGGCGCTGAGCACTATGGGACTCAACTTCTGAGGTCATTAGTCCCCTAGAACTTAGAACTACTTAAACCTAACTAACCTAAAGACATCAGACACATCCATGCCCGAGGCAGGATTCGAACCTGCGACCGTAGCGGTCTCGCGGTTCCAGACTGCAGTGCCTATAACCGTACGGCCACTTCGGCCGGCTCGACATGTACAGATCGTGTCAAACTAATGATGAAAGAATTCAAAGAACTCAAGCACAAAATAAGTACTGAAAGCAAGCTCTGTCCCAACAGCACATCCTACTTATTCACTGCCATAAAGAAGACCTCCTACTGATGTGCCTAACTCCTCCCCTTCACCCCACCCCCCCAAAGAATCCAATGCCCCTTCTCAGAGAGATGCGCTCACACACACACACACACACACACACACACACACACACACACACACACACGCACACACACACACACACACACCATTCACACAGTTACATACGTAGCAAAACGATATTGTACTGGATATTAACACTATATAAATGGTTAAAAAATATCGCCCATCCGTCAGAACAAAAGGTCTGTTTACAGGGCAACGTGGTCACTTAACAGGTCTATTATGACTAATCCAAAGTCCTAGGTATCCAGTGTTTGCATATCGTCTTACTTCATGTTGAAGTGATCCCTCCTAAAGGAGTTCTGAAAGTAAGCAAGACCATTTAGGTTGAGGAGAAGGTAGAAAATCTCCACTAATGAGTGATGAATTGTTGAAGCCCTAACATTAACTGAAAAGCGATCCAATGGAAAAGACTAGGTACACACGCGATATTTAGACGTTGCTTAGAGTCGGCGACCTCATAGCAGCACACTCACACTGATTGCTTACATCCATCCTATCGTAAAAGGAAGTTTAGGATTTAGTATCCCTTCGACGACGTGATCATTAGGAATTGATCACATGGACATGGGTAAAACTGGTAAGAGAAACTGGCAGTGCTCTTTCCAAACGAACCCTCCTGGGACTTGATTTAAGCGATTTAAGGAAACCGCGTAAAACCTACGTACTCCATACAGGTTGTAAACCCCACAGACTGACAATCCTTCGCTCACCAATGGTGTACCAGTGGCCTAACCTCGAAGGGGTTACATTAGCAGATGACAGAGCTTCAATCAATGGACACCAGGCGGCAGTGCGAGCCCCAGCAGAGGCAGCTGGCTCCACGGACCCGTTTGCCTCTAAAGGCCACATGACAGTAAACAGTGTCTCTAGTATCTCTTCACGGCCTGAGTATTTAGGGTGCGATCGGAACCTTTTCTAAGTACGACGCTGAGCCAAACCGCCGTGTGAGGGCGCCACCAGTGTCTGCTTTCACCATTACCAGCGCTTGGCCTCTGCATTGAGGACGACCAGAAGCCAGATATCGGCGGTCGACCTTCACTATGTCATTTTGTTCTACTTACGAGTGAATATTAAACTTTGACTGTTCCCTCATTATGACCTTCAGCCTAAGTTCGGAGTTCTGTAAATTCAGTCCATATTACGAACTTTCTTCAGAATATTGTATATTGCAATGATTAACATTTCTCCGAAGAAGAGCTTTTGGTTGATACATCTATTAACAAAACTATTCTACACAGTTTATCATGGCGGTGTTGTCATTGTGCCTCAGTCGGTGTAAGACTTAGCAATAAATATAAATGATCAGGCAAGGAATGGGGCCAACTTCCAGTTGAATATGAAAGCAGTGTCTTACCATTGCTCCACCTCATTCCATATCCGATATACCATTTCACAACAATTGTTTATTTAGTTCTAACTCCTAACACGTCCTGTGTCAAGCGTAATTCCGCGGCATTTCGCGGAATCAGTAGTAGAAAGCACATGATTTTTCAAACCAAGCGAGTGAAAAATCGTTTGAAAAACAGCAACAATGATAATAATAGCAGCAGTAAAAAGTTTTAGTTGTATACAATGTACTGAAAGTGTTGCAAACCCTACTGCCATAGTTAAATGGTTAGTCAACAGGTAGTAATGTAAAATCTAAATAATCAGAATTAGTGCGGATAACCTCGTATGTGATAACTGGAACTGAATTCAGGAGGAGTGATGTCTAAATCTCGTGCAGCCCTCCGGGTTGGAATTCCCCGTGCTTTGTTTTAGACGCTTCAGGTAAAGGTCAGGATTCTTTTTCCAAGCAAGCGAATGGCGATTCTGTTTCCAGATTTCGTCCAGTCTAACTTGTGCTGTACATCTTGGCCTCTAGACAAACAAGACGTTTCGTCTTTACATCCATTGACATCATTCGAACGTCTCACATTCTTTTATTCAATCGAAACTCTGCATTCAGGTAAATCTATGTTTCGCAGACAACATTACAGTGTGTATCAGAGGGTACTCATACCATTTCCTATTGTTTATGTTCCATTCGAGAGTGGCACGGCTGTCTGAAACCTCCATAATAAACAAATGTGCCTATCTTTTTCGTCGTAGTCTCTTCATGAGATGTAATGGGTATAGGAGAGGCTAATATGCTGTTATATCATTTTGGACCGTATGCTCTCAGAATTTTAACTGTAAACAAATCCATGATTGACAACTTCTTTCTTTAGCGTTTGTATCTGGAGTTTGATGAGCGACTCTGTTACGCTAACGCACTTACTAAACGAAACCAGCACGGAACTCGCTGCTCTTCTTTGTATTTTCTCCATCTCTATCAGTACTACTTTACAAGGGCCCCAACCTGATATGTTGTGCTGAAGATTGGTTCAAATGGCTCTGATCACTATGGGACTTAACGGCTGTGGTCATCAGTCCCCTAGAACTTAGAACTACTGAAACCTAACTAACCTAAGGACATCACACACATCCATGCCCGAAGCAGGATTCGAACCTGCGACCGTAGCGGTCACGCAGTTCCAGACTGAAGCGCCTTTAACCGCACGGCCACACCGGCCGGCTGTGCTGAAGAATTGGCTTTTCTAAGCTTCCTGTTTTGAAAACAAACGTAAATTTCTGTAAATTATTCCATTGAATCTCAGTCTGGCATCTGCTTTTCCTACACTAGTTACATGTGATAATACCACTTTACGTCGTTCTCGGATATTTTACGGTTGTAACTGTTTTACATGATCGCTTATCAATCCCGCAATTGAGCAACAATGGATCTGTCCATATACTTCTGCGCAACACTTTACGTCTGCTTGGCCATTATTTTGGTTTCGATGTGGTCCACAGTCACATGAAAATGGTTAATTAATCTCGAAAAGAGCTGTTATTAAACAGAGTAAACTTTATCTTTATTTGCATTAAGTAACAGTTTCCGGCGTTTTTAGATACGAACTAGTGTTTGACTATATGCTGGTCAACTCGCACAGTACTCGTATTTGTTTATAACAGTCCCTGCATCGAGGTATCGTTACCAGCATCCAGTTTTTCCTGCACTTTTCTCTAATTTTCTGGCGCTGTGATTTTTCTGTCTACGGCAGTTTAATCGCCATAAGCCTTAAGGAGCAACCGACGATACCAACCAACTTATCTATATGTAACCTTTCGTTAAAATTTTGCGAAACGAAGAAGGCTCTGCTGAGTTCTGTCTGCTGCACAGTTCTGAACCCGTTCAAAAAGCTGACCCGATATCCCAAAAGCGCGTACTTCCCTGGGGTGACAAAAGTTCTGGGATGGCGATCTGCACATATACAGGTGGCGGTAGTATCGCGTAAATGGCAGTTCAGTGGTAGGGCTGCCGTTTGTACTCAGGTGATTCGTGCGAAAAGGTTTCCGACTTGATGCTGATCGCACGATGGGAATGAACAGACTTGAAAGGCGAAATGGTTGTTGCAACTGGACGTATGGGACTTTCCATTTCGGAAATCGTTAGGCAATTCAACATTCCGAGATCCACAGTGTCAAGACTGTTCAGCGAATCCCAATTTCAGGCATTGCCTCTCGCCACGGACAAGTTGGTTGGTTGGTTGGTTTGGGGAAGGAGACCAGACAGCGTGGTCATCGGTCTCATCGGATTAGGGAAGGATGGGGAAGGAAGTCGGCCGTGCCCTTTCAGAGGAACCATCCCGGCATTTGCCTGGAGTGATTTAGGGAAATCACGGAAAACCTAAATGAGGATGGCCGGACGCGGGATTGAACCGTCGTCCTTCCGAATGCGAGTCCAGTGTCTAACCACTGCGCCACCTCGCCCGGTCCACGGACAACGCAGTGACGGACGGCCTTTACTTAACGACCGAGAGCAGCGTCGTTTGCATGAAGGTGTCAGTGGAAACAGAAAGCAACACCGAGTGAAATAACCGCAGAAATCAACGTGGGACCGACGACAAACGTATCCGCTAGGACAGTGCGGCGAAATTTGGCGTTAATGGCTTATGGCAGCAGACGGCCGATGTGAGTGCCTTTGCTAACAGCACGACATCGCCTGAAGCACCTCACCTGGTCTCGTGACCATGTCGGTTGGCTCCTAGGCGATTGGGAAACCGTAGCCTGGTCAGATGAGTCCCGATTTCAGTTGGTAAGAGCTGATGATAGGGTTCGAGTGTGGCGCAGACCCCACGACGCCATGGACCCAAATTGTGAACAGGACACTGTGCAAGCTAGTGGTGGCTCCATACTGGCGTGGACTGTGTTTACACGGAATGGAATGGGTCCTCTGATGAAACTGGGCCGATCATTGACTGGAAATGGTTATGTTCGGGTACTTTAAGTCCATTATCCATTCACGGACGTCATGTTCCTAAATGACGATGGAATTATTGTAGATGACAACACGTCGTGTCAGCAGGGCGCATTTGTTCGCTACTGGTTTCAAGAACATTCCAAGCAGTTCGAGCCAACGATTTGGCCACCCAGATCGCCCGACATGAATTCCACTGAACATTTATGGGATGTAATCGAGAGGTCACTTTGTGCACAAAATCCTGGTTATCAAAGCTCGAAGCTTCCTCCACGATCTGTCCCAACAGCCTTTCCTGTATCAATAACCCCGGACTTCGACAAAAATATGGGCCAGCCTCAGCAAAAAAGAAACAAACCACGGCAGACGCGCGTCATACCGGTGAATGAGGACAGCCATACCAGTCTCAGTAGACAAACCATCTACCAGATGGCAGTGGAGCGCCCTTTACGTTCGTACTGTGACCAAAATTAACACTTGTTGAGTACGATTCCAAATGCAACCGAATACGCAAGAAATGTGACCGCTTTGTGATCCTTGAGGTTTATTATGCGAACCTGGGTGCTCTCTGGTGCCATACGCTAAATAAATAGCGGTCGGCGCTAAGCGGAATGCGTTTGAAGGGCGATCGACTGTGCCCGCGGAGTGGACGCGGCCGGCGCTAGCCCCGAAGCCGCTAATGAAAACCGTCCGAAAATAAAACTCTTTCCTTTGTGCTGGGCAGCTGCTTAAGCCTTTTTATTCGTGTCTCCCGAAATGAAAGCTCATTATGACCATTCAAATATGTGAGCAGGAGGGGCCGTCGCTATTCAAATAGCGGGCCCCGAGCTGGGCGCTGGGCGTTTTTTGGCGGCGGGGCCACACAGATGGCGCCCGCGACCAGCCGGGCAGCTGGCGTCTGACCCACTGCGCTCAGCGAGTGGACCGCGTGTACAGGAGAAGGCTACGTACTGGCTCACATTCCTCCTCCTCTCTCACAGCTCCACCGAGATAATACTCTGTTGGCCATGAAAACTGCAAGTTATGAAGGTAGCACGTAATAAACGTCAAATTGCCGTTAAGTGTACTGCGTGCTCGGATATGCAAATGATTAACACTGCAACTCAAGCACACAAAGTAAACAGAAGCAACGGCAACTATATTCTATATACATGGAAAGATTATGCGGTGAGTTTCTCATACAGAAATCGCATTCGAATCTTAGTTGTTTATGAGAATATCGAGCTGTGTCTCGTGTAATAGGATGGTAGTCTATTAGCACGTGTCGGAATTTGACAACAGCACGATTCTTCACCGTCCAGACTGCGGCTTATCGTTCTGCCATATTGCTGCTCTCGCTGGTTAGGATCCCATGACTGCTACGCAGATATGGAGTCGATGGGTTCAGGAAGGCCGTACTCAACGCCATGTAGGATATCAGAGGCCCTAAGCGATTACTTGGTTGGTTGGTTGGTGAAGGAGACCAGACAGCGTGATCATCGGTCTCATCGGATTAGGGAAGGAGGTCGGCCGTGCCCTTTCAGAGGAACCATCCCGGCATTTGCCTGGAATGATTTAGGGAAATCACGGAAAACCTAAATCGGGATGGCTGGACGCGGGATTGAACCGTCGTCCTCCCGAATGCGAGTCCAGTGTCTAACCACTGCGCCACCTCGCTCAGTCTAAGCGATTAGTGCCCGAGAGGACAGACATCGAACTACCGTACAGGGTCGTACAGCCTTGTCACGTAGTTGGAGCTTCTTTGCAACAAGGCAAGCAACCAGACTCACTCTGCGATGATGCCTGAAGTATAGGACCGTAGTTGACGATTCCTTGACGCGACAGAAGAGCCGCGTAGACAACGACAATACTGGACACTGGAGTGTCACAGCATCTTGTTTTCAGAGTTGTCCCTACCTGCATACAGTGTCAAGACGTACGTATCCGTTTTTGGAGCAACTGAGGAGAACGAGCGTTACCGTATCGCTTTCGTCATCGTCATACAGGCCCACCACCTTGTCCATAGGTACGGTTAGGTACACAGCGCATACAGATAATTTGGGCTGCAGGTGTGTTAAGGTCGTTGGCTGTGCCCTATCTTATCTCTCCGTGACATTTCCTTTCAACACGACAACGCAAGACTGTGTGTTATTCGAGTTGTCCCGACCTACCTCGATACAGGGGGGGCTATTCGATTGTTGCCATGGTGACCAGTTTCTTTCAGATCTGTCACCCATTTAAAACGTCTGTTGCAGGGAGACCGCCACGACACTACTCACCATCCACTACAATCGATGAACACTGCCATAAAACTGGAATGACTTACCCATATGTGTCTAACTTCAAAGCTTAGTTCCGCTTGATGCCCATCCGTGTTGGAGCCGTTGTTGCTGCCAGAAATGATAGATCTGTGCACTACACTACGCATCCTGAACACTCCGAAATTACCTACAGATTTATTCACCTATTCTTTTTAGTAAACTATGTACTCACATTCAATAAAATTTCTTTATTTCCTACACTTCCTGTTGCTGCAATTTCAATGGCTAGTAAATTATACGGGACACATTGATTTTTAGCTTTAATTTCACGTATAATTTTCCTTTGACACAATCGATTAGTGCAACTCACAGCATCTTAGCTTGCAAAATCGGGAAGTCAGCCACAAGGGATCGAATCTGCCCGGCCGAAGGAAAGGAAGATTATGGTTTAACGTCCGATCGACGACAGGGTTACTAGAGGCGGATCGTCGAAGGATGGGGAAGAAAGTTCACCGTGCCCTTTTCAAAGGAACCGTACCAGTACCTAAGGCAAGTGAGTAAGGGAAACTACTGAAAACGACAATCAAGATGGCCGGTCGGTGATGGTTACCAATCCCTGTTTCAGCAAACATGACAGTACTTAAAAGACAGCACAGGTCAGGACCCTGTACGAGAAGGATGGAAAAAGTTGTCCACAAAACAATCGTTCAATGTTTTTGACATCCAACTCTTGTATACTCTTCCAACATTTTCTGACCTTAAATATAATTAAACATGTCGAATAGAATGATCCACGCTACCGCTCCCCACACCGCATTCCAACCAGTACAGTTTCCGCTAACATGGGTCGTGCGAAATTCAAGTTGAGAAAACAGTAAAGAAAACTAACGTGAATTTTGAAAAAAATAGAAATACACACAAAAACTCTGAGGCTTTTCGATAACATCTGATTTCTATCAGACACGGTAAAGGATCTAGAGCAGCAGTTCAACAGAATCGATAGTGTCTTGAAACGAGATTATAGTGGTAAACAATGGTAATGGAATTTTGTCGAATAAAAGGAGTCGATGTAGATGGTATTAGATCAGGGAATGAGACATGGGAAGTAGTAGATGAGTTTTGCTATTTGAGCAGCAGAAGTAGAAAGAATATAAACTGCAGACTGTCAATACCAAGAAAAGAGTTTCTGAAATTTGTTAAAATCGAATGTGAATTTAAATGCTAGGAAGTCTTTCATGAAGGTATTCGTCTGTAGTGCCTTCTTACGTGTAAATGAAACGTGTGTGAGAAACAGTTCAGACAGGAAGATTACAAAAGCTTTTGAAAAGTAGTGTTACAGACGAATGCTGCAGATTAGATGGGTAGATCAGATAACTAATGAAGATGACAAATGTTAAACAAATGAAATTAATGGCCCAGCATGAGAAAAGAAGGACTATGTTGTAAGGGTAATTCCTAAGACTCCAACGAATTGTAAATTTGGTAATAGAGGGAAATATGCAGGGAGGACGGTTGAGATTCAAATTCTGGAAAGAGACCTAGACTTGACTAGAGGAGAAGATCCAAATGGATGTAGATCGGAGCAGTTATGAAGAGATGATGAGAGCTTGCACAGGTTAGACCAGTACGGAGACTTGCATCAAACCAGCCTCTTGACTGAAGGCTACAACAACCAAAACATGCGATAGGACTGAGTATTACCTTGATGAAGGAATGAACTACGCCGTTCGTAATGGACAGGAATCATCAAAACTGAAAACAACGTCTGGGGTTCCTTAAAGTAATAAGACACAATCGGTACTGTTCAGGCTGCGTGTAACCGATCTGACAAATAATGTCTAAAACTTTTCACAAACAACGAAATTGTGTACAGCTATATGACGTGGTTAGAAATTTGTTACGAAACGTGGGCGAACTATAAGGGGATCACCACCTGGTGCAAACCCTCAACACAAATGAAAGTAATGTAAAGCATGTAAATAACCGAGATGGCAGTATATCGTTCGACTAGGTGCTCGGCGATCGGTTCCTGGAATCAGTGACAACTGTAAAATATTTCGGAGTCTGTGTTCGGAGGATCTGCGGAGGAATGACCACTTGTATGTTCCACATTCATAATTTTTAGAAGAATCCTAAAGTAATGTTTTTCATATACAACAGAACTCGTTAAAAACCTTGTTCGACCAACTTTTAGGGTATTCCGCGTCGTGGGACACTTACCAAGTTAGATTAACGGAAGAGACAGAGAAAGTTTGAGGAACGGACGCTAGGTTCGGCAGGGGTTCGATTAATAGCCTCAAGAATCTCGGATAAACTCGATGACGTGTAGTTGGAAACACTGAGAATGCGACATGTGTATCACGGAGATCCTCACATACAACCGAGAATCCATGCTCCAAGAAGAGCTGAGAGTAACAAAATAAATAAGGGTAGAATTACTCTAGTGTTCTGCGTACCATCCGTCGATACAGATGACGTTCTGGTTCTAATTGATCGTTCCCTTATTAGCTTCCTGTCGGATGCTGATTTGGACGGAACGCCATCATCACTGACACTTCCTTGCGTCTTATGTCGGGTTCGAGCCTATAAACACGCTGCTGGAACACTATTTACAGCGTCGCGACGATAGTTTGAAGTTCCTGGCGAGATACGCCACTGCTCTTACATCGCCAGAGTTTCCTAAGGACAAGGCCGCGTTATTAACTACGCGACCTTCGGGACTCCCAAACACAATGGCGGTTTTTTGTGACCCCGTCATACCTGCACTGTTCGCCATTCGGTGGCCTGCTTGAAGAAACCGAGCTACGTTGTTATGATGACTATGACATGGGTCGCAGCTCGTCGTCTCCTGTTCTTTTCAAAGGAAATCAACTGTTGGGTCGGAAATGCTGCCGCGACAGTTCCATGTCTGGGTGGAGAGCTACAAAGACACTGAGTAGATAGCAGACAAGGAAACGCTACCCCGTTTTCCAATCCTGAATTAGAGTAACATATCTTATCTAAATCTACATTGACATCTATACTCTGCCAACCACTGAAATAATTGACAGAGGATACTAGTCCCTATTGTATCATGGATTAGGCTTTCTTCCCGTTCCATCGATAACGCTTCACTTTTATGACTTGTATAAATAATAATTAAATAAGGTAGTAAATTAAGAAGTTGGATTTGGTTTCTATGTTATCATCAAGGAGGTAAATGCCTAAATTTGTAATAATAATGTGAAGCCATTTTGCAAAGTAGAAGCACCAGATTTGTTGGGACGGGGTGTACCATTCCGTGCTAAAACAATGTTTTAAATAAACGGTTGTACATGAGATATTTACTTGATTATTGTTTGACAAAAGTGTTAATAAAACAACTTCCCTCATTCTAGCCCGCATCTCGTGGTCGTGCGGTAGCGTTCTCGCTTCCCACGCCCGGGTTCCCGGGTTCGATTCCCGGCGGGGTCAGGGATTTTCTCTGCCTCGTGATGGCTGGGTGTTGTGTGCTGTCCTTAGGTTAGTTAGGTTTAAGTAGTTCTAAGTTCTAGGGGACTTATGACCACAGCAGTTGAGTCCCATAGTGCTCAGAGCCATTTGAACCATTTGATCCCTCATTCTAGTCTTAAACAACAAAACAAAAGGAAACTAAATCACAATACAAATGGAACACACGACAATGAACAAAAAGGTATGTGGCGAAGGTTTGTTGATTATTAAAAGCAGTATTAAGTATTTAACACGGTCCGGCTCTCAGCTGAATACGCTACAAAAATATTCTCATCAGGTACCAGAATTTACAAAAAGGAGGTAACCGTGCTTCCTTCGGACCGACACGTTACACAGTGATTGACTGAATGCCGCTACCCGAGTTATAATTAGTCTAATCTTATTTTCGCGATCACTATGGGCACGGTGCGTATAATCCTACATTCCTCGCTTAAGACTGTTCCTTGAAACCTATTGAGTAAGCTTTCGCGGGATATTTGGCGCGTATTTTCAAGCGTTTTTCAGCTTCTCAGTGATGATTCCCCGAGGATCAAACAAAACTGTGACCATTCACGTTTTCGCTCTTTGCATGCCTTCAGTACGCCCTGTCCGTTGTATTCGGGATGCGTCCCATACACTTGAGCAATTTTCTAGGGTGGAATGCACTTGCGTTTTGCAAAGCAATCACTTTCACAGAATGGTTGCATTTTCCCTGTATCCTGCCAATGAAACGAAGTCTACACTTTTGTTTTATTTTCGATTGAACCTATGTGATCGTTCCATTCCATATCCCTAAAAATTGCTACATCCATGTGTTTGTTTGTACGCACTAGCCGATTCAAATTGTGGCTCATTATTAATGCAGTCATATGATAATGGTATCATATTAAAATTATATAGATTTAAAGAAGTCTGTCATTCATTACAGCAAGTAGAAATGTCCGAGTCTTTCTGAATTTGCTGACAGTCGTCCAGCGGCGGTAGCTCGCTGTGGAAAACAGCACGGGACTGACAAGACACGATACATTCGTTTTGATTTAACCGGAGCGCCACCCCACTACAAGGTGCTGCGAACGTTGGCTAATAATTTGTCCCCGGGGGCATACATTACGACAGAGGCCGTTAAGTCGAACGGAACCTCGTGGGGCCCGTCAGAGGGGGGTGGTCCCTGGTTCGGAGATGAAAGTTGGGAAGCGACGCGTGTGCAGCTGTTGCTGCGGCACATAACGGCACCGCACGAGAAGGTCGCATTGTCTTTGTGAGGATGTCCATCCCGGTTCCCACGGCGCCAGCTGGTCCACGGCGCATTGACCTCGGCCGGCTGCATCCTGCCTGCCCGCCACGCCACGCAACTGCCGCCCACGCACTCTTTTCACATTTTCGGTTGCCGCTCGATACCCATCGCCAGAGGCGGAGGACCTGCCTCGTGTGCTAGGACTCGGCTCCAAGGCAGTCAGTTCGAAGCCTGGTCGTTCTTCTGGTGGTCTGTGAACACTGATTTGATGAAACATACACACTACTGCACATTAAAATTGCTACACCACGAAGATAACTTGCTAAAGACGTGAAATTTAACCGACAGGAAGAAGATGCTGTGATATGCAAATGATTAGCTTTTTAGAGCGTTCACACAAGGTTAGCGCCGGTGGCGACACCTACAACGTGCTGACATGAGGAAAGTTTCCGATCGATTTCTCATACACAAACAGCAGTTGACCGGCGTTGCCTCGTGAAACGTTGTTGTGATGCCTCGTGTAAGGAGGAGAAATGCGTACCATCACGTTTACGACTTTGATCAAGGTAGGATGATAGCCTATCGCGATTGCGGTTTATCGTATCGCGAAATTGCTGCTCGCGTTGGGCGAGATCCAATGACTGTTAGCAGAATATGCAACCGGTGGGTACAGGAGGGTAATACGGAACACCGTGCTGGATCCCAACGGCCTCCTATGACTAGTAGTCGAGATGACAGGAATCTTATCCGCATGGCTGTGATGGATCGTGCAGCCACGTCTCGATCTCTGAGTCAACAGATCGGGACGTTTGCAAGACAACAACCATCTGCATGAACAGTTCGACGACGTTTGCAGCAACACGGACTATCAGCTCTGTGAGTGGCTGCGGTTAACCTTGATGCTGCATCACAGACAGGAGCGCCTGCGATGGTGTACTCAACGACGAACCTGGATGCACGAATGGTAACACATCATTTTTTCGAATGAATCCAAGTTCCGTTTACAGCATCATGATGGTCGCATCCGTGTTTGGCGACATCGCGGTGAACGCACGTTGGAAGCGTGTATTCGTCATCGCCATACTGGCGTATCACCCGGCGTGATGGTATGGGGTGCCATCGGTTACACGTCTCGGTCATCTCTTGTTCGCATTGACGGCACTTTGAACAGTGGACGTTACATTTCAGATGTATTATGACCCGTGGCTCTACCCTTCATTCGATCCCTGCGAAACCCTACATTTCACCGAGCGAGGTGGCGCAGTGGTTAGACACTGGACTCGCATTCGGGAGGACGACGGTTCAATCCCGCGTCCGGCCATCCTGATTTAGGTTTTCCGTGATTTCCCTAAATCGCTCCAGGCAAATGCCGGGATGGTTCCTTTCAAAGGGCACGGCCGACTTCCTTCCCCGTCCTTCCCTAATCCGATGAGACCGATGACCTCGCTGTCTGGTCTCCTTCCCAAAACCAACCAACCAACCAACCAAACCCTACATTTCAGCAGGATAATGCACGACCGCATGTTGCAGGTCCTGTACGGGCCTTTCTGGATACTGAAAATGTTCGACTGCTGCCCTGGCCAGGACATTTTCGAGATCCCTCACCAGTTGGAAACGTCTGGTCAATGGTGGCCGATCAGCTGGCTCGTCACAATACGCCAGTCACAACTCTTGATGAACTGTGGTATCGTGTTGAAGCTGCGTTGGCAGCTGTACCTGTACATGCCATCCAAGCTCTGTTTGACTCAGCGCCCAGACGTATCAAGGCCGTTATTACGGCCAGATGTGGTTGTTCTGGGTACTGATTTCTCAGGATCTGTGCACCCAAATTGCGTGAAAATGTAATCACATGTCAGTTCTAGTATAATATATTTGTCCAATGAATACCCGTTTATCTTCTGCATTTCTTCTTGGTGTAGCAATTTTAATGGCCAGTAGTGTACATCTACAGTTATACCCGCAGGTTTCCTTACGATATGTTTCGGAGGTTACTGTAAGTACCACACGCACTCTTCTTCTCCCTCCCAATTTTCCCGTTCCAGTAGCGAATGGTGTGCGCGAAGAACGCTGTTTGAGCTCGATTCTTTCGAATATAACCTTCATTGTCTTCCCGCGAGATAAAAATTGGAAGAAGCAATACATAATCTGACTTCTAGGAACGCACGCTCTCGGAATTTTAACTGTAAACCACTGTGTGATGGACAGCGCCGCTCTTGCAACATCTGCCACTGGAACCGGACACGCATCTTCCTGACGCTTTCGCGCCTACTAAACCAACCTGTGACGAAACTCGCTGTCCTTCTTCGAATCTTCTCTGGTTCCTCTATCAGTCCCGTTTGGTAAACTCAAGTATCGGTCAAAGGAGAGATTTGTAAGCTACCTTTTACGATTAATTTTATGTGGCCGAACCACTGTAAACGTCACTGTACTTATACTCCGAGATATTTAATGGATGTGACTGTCTTCAGCAGTTCCTAAGCAATCGTTTACTCGCGGTACATTTGTTTACGATGAGGATCGACTGCTAATCCTTGCACCCCCGCGACTTCTATAAACACAACAGCAGCATCCACGAATAGCTTCATGGAGCTTCCGGGACGATCTACTAGCGTACTCCATCCAAGTCACTTGAACTCTACTGCGAACTTAACTTGCATACTGTGCTCAACCCTTGGTTCCCTTTCACAACTTCCGCATAGCTACTGCTCCATTTTACCCTTCATTACCAACTGAACTACTTTATACTTCAAGATTTGTCCTCTTATCCTTCTTTTAGTCAAGTAGTACCATAAATTTCTACTCTTCTGACTTCCACTGAGTACCTCTTCATTAGTTATCCGATTTACCCATCTAATCTTCCTCATTCTTCTGTAACGCTGTAATACAGAAGCTTCTGCCGGTGAAATACACACCATCAGAAAAGACTTTAAATATATCTTCGAAATTAACAGTTTTTTTTTTCCTTTTTTGCCGCGCGGGATTAGCCGAGCGGTCTAGGGCGCTGCAGTCATGGACTGTGCGCTGGTCCCGGCGGAGGTTCGAGTCCTCCCTCGGGCATGGGTGTGTGTGTTTGTCCTTAGGATAATTTGGGTTGAGCAGTGTGTGAGATGATGACCTTAGCAGTTAAGTCCCATAAGATTTCACACACATTTGAACATTTTTTTTCCTTGTTTGGGAAATCATTCTTTGCTATTGCCAGTCTCTACGTTATATTCTCTTTAATCTTGTTATAGCTAGTTATCTCGCCGCCCAGTCAGCAACATTCGTCTATTAATTTTAGCCTATATTTTCCTAATCTCATTCCTTCAACATCACTCGACTTCATCCGCCTACTCCCATTATCCGTGTTTTACTTTAGTTTACCTTTATCGTATAACTATGCTCAAGACGCAATCAATTCCGTCGCTCTGCTCTTCCAAGACGTTTATTGACTCTCACACATTTGGGAAACTATGAGTTTTTATTTCATCTCTCTTTATTTTGTACCTAATAACTTCTTGCTTTCAGAGACTGTGTAACAGACAATATTTTCAAAAGCTGTATCGAGTCCTGTAGTTACAAGAAATTTTCGTAAATCGTATTTGGCCTGCAAATAAGGTAAACATAGTTGTTTACTTGCGAGTATCTTGGGCAACACTCCAGATCCTTCCAGAAAGATTTATCGGTTGCTGCTGGTGGAAATCACTGGTATACGACTGGGATGTTGTATATGGCGATTCTCCTGGTACTGGTCTAAAGAAAGAGGGTAAATGCCAAACCGGGTTGAGATTCTGCCTCCACTTTCTCACGGTCATCAGCAACACCAACCATACAGGAAGAAAGGAGGCAGGGCCAGGGATTAACGTCGCGTCAACGACAGGGTCATCAGAGATGGAACACACGTTCAGATTTGTGAAGGATGAGGAAAGAAATCGACTATCGTCCACCGATATTTTCATTAAGCTCTCAAGGGGAGGCTATGACAGCCCAGATAAGCATAGCCGGAAGGAGATATAAGCTGAAGACCCAAATGTGGGTCAACATTACTGCGCACCCTCTAAGCTCCTGTTGTTGCTGTGCGTGATGGCACTGTGGTTAAGGAAAATGAACTCTTGAGCGGGTGGACTGGGGTTCATTTCCTTGTCTAGCCATTAACATTTAACTTTTCCATAATTTCCGTAAATCACTTCAAGAGAATGCCAGGACGACTACTATGTTAAGTGCACGGCCAGTTTTGTCCACTCAGTCTGAGCTTGTACTCCATCTTTGATGATCTTCTCGTTGACTGGATGGTAAACTCTAATCTTCCTTCCTTTGTCTTTCTTTGCCAACGGCCTTGCCGCAGTGGTAACACCGGTTCCCGCCAGATCACCGAAGTTAAGCGCTGTGGGGCTGGGCTAGCACTTGGATGGGTGACCATCCGGTCTGCCGAGCGCTGTTGGCAAGCGGGCTGCACTCAGCCCTCGTGAGGCAAACTGAGGAGCTACTTGATTGAAAAGTAGCGGCTGCGGTCTCGGAAACTGACATACGGCCGGGAGAGCGGTGTGCTGACCACATGCCCCTCCATATCCGCATCCAGTGACGCCTATGAGTTGAGGATGACAAGGCAACCGGTCAGTACCGTTGGGCCTTCATGGCCTGTTCGGGATGAGATTTGTCTTCCTTTATCACCGGTACCTATAGTCCGACGAATTGAACATGAGAGTCGCAATGAATGTACCGCCATTTGTCACGCTAAATCTGTACTCAGGGAAATTAAAAATCGGACAGGAAGTATAAAACATTACAATCCTCATTATTATCATCTCTGGATAAGCCATACAAAATAAAAATAATAAGCTGTATTAAATTATAAAGTCGACGACATTCTGGGAGAAACATACACACACACACACACACACACACACACACACACACACACACACACATCAGTTGGCAGGTTTATCGGCGATACGATTATGCTTAAGACACAGCACACAGATTTCGGAAAGGGAAGATGTTCACACCACAGAGAATTTTAAAGAATCCGACTTAGGTAGCGGAACCATTAGGGAACTTCCTAGCCCACGCATTTTGATCAGCTCGAGTGCATAAGGAAAGGAAAAAAAAACTAAGCCATTCCTTTTAAGAAGAAACGTTCCACCATTCTCCTGGTGTGACTGGGGACATCAGCGGAATCGAAACTCTGGATGGCCGGATGGCAGCATGGTACCACCCTCACCTTTCTCGGTGGCAGTGGCAGTGATCACTATTTTTTTGGGTATCTCCACTACTTCAGTCTATGTGGATACCACAGAAAGTAACTATTTTGCAAGTAATACGAATTCTGTTTGCTGAAGGTACTGCCTTTTTGTCTAGAAAATCTAATGATCCCAACTAAAAGCAGAAAATACAGTTCCATGTCGCCATACCACATACAACATGTTTAACTTTCTCCACGACACACGCAGTTCGCCAGGCGTTCACCAGATGAATAGATGTCCATCCAAGTGCTGTATCGTCTACTACGACTCATTAATCCGTGGAAACCTTCTTCCACTGCTACACAGACCAATGACAACTTTGTTTCTCCTACTCCAAGCGACGTTTTCTATTCATAGTAGGAGTCAGTGGGTGTTTGCAGCTGCAGAACGAGTAGTAACACGTTTCGAAGGATCGTCCAGTGATTGGCCACAGTACTTGTGATGCAACGGATGCCTTAGACAGTATCCGGCCTTTCGTATAGTTCGCTTAGTTAATTTCTCGAATGTACCACTTTGTGCTTCTCTGTCGTTTCCATTTCTTATAATTTTAGTAGTACTGGAGACAAGCCCTTGTACCTCTTTAATTGAATGCACAAACGTATCACGTCTCATTTGCATCTTTCGAGTGTCCCCATTGACTTTCTGCTGCAAAATTACGTCTTTGATGTTGACACACTAAAATACTTTCTCTTTCGTAGTTTGGCTTCGGCCTAGTGTACAGAGACTTTGAAGCACAGAGCCTAGATATTGCTAGTTTTTGTGATTATATTTACATCTCTACTCCGCAAGCCACCTTAATACTTTTACCATCTTCCCCTTCCTTGTTCCATTCACAACTGATGGGTGGAAAGGATTGTTGCAAAACACCATACGAACTTTAATTTATCTGATTACGTCGTCATGGTTATTCTTCGCGAGTTTCATGTGGGAGGAAGTAAGATGTTTCCTATCTCTTCTTGGGACGTAAGCTCTCGGAATCTCGACAGTAGTCGTATCCGTGATGCACGAAGCCGCTATTGTAGCATTTGTTTCTATAGTTTGTTGAACCTCTCCATAACGCTATAGTGCCGAATAAACGATCCCGAGACGAAACGCATCGCTGTGTTTTGAATCTTCTGTATCACTTCCATTCCAACAACTTTTTAAGGGTCACAGTCTGTTGAACAACACTCAATAACTTGTCAAACAAGTGTTTTGGAAGCCACTACTTTCGTAGATGAATTACACCTCGTAAAGATTCTGTCATCTGCTTTTCCTATTACTTGTTTGATGTAATCATTTTCCTTTATTTCGATCTAGATGGTTATTCCTATGTCTTTTACGACGATTGCAATTCCCAAGTATTTGTCCTAAAAAGTGTAATCGAAGAGCAGTTATCTCTTCGCCTGTACATGGTGTAACAGGAGCATGGTCGATCATTTGAAGCAAACAAGTCTAGTCTAGTAAACAAACAAGTCTAGTAAACATGGGCTCTAAAATGCATACCTCAAGATCTGGGAGCACTTCTTCATTTTCGATACTGTGAAACAAATCTCTTATACTGCAAGCTCTTTGCTTTTCATTTGTTGGAAGTAGGTAGTGTGGCCGAAACCGATGGAAAATTATCTAGCAAACATGGGCACTAAGACGCATACCTTAAGAGCTATGAGCACTTTTTTCAGTAGAAGAGATGTGTTTTGCCGTAGCGTAGATGAAAAAGTACTCATAGCGCTAAAGGTACGCATTTTAGAGCCCGTGTTTGTTGCAAGTTTTTCCTTCGCATTACCATTCCTGTTATTCTGGGATACTGACCAAAGCTCCTGGGACTCCATTTATGTTTATGGTCAACTGCCAGTGCATACGCCAATCGCCGATACTCTGCAACTGGCTACAGCATTCCCGCATAGCAATCGTTCTGTAGACAGTAGCATTGTCCACGAATAGCCTCGACAAATCTCCAATGCTGTGCACTAGATGAGTAATATAACTCGTAAACAATAGGAATCTAAACACTCCCTTGGGGTGTTCCTGAAATTAGCTTAACATCTGTCAATTTTGTTGCGTTAAGAACGACATGATGGGTTGTCTCTGCAAGGAAGTTCTGAGACCAATCACTTGATAAGTTTACAGCTTGCCCATTAATCCAGATGCGAGCACTAGACTTGAAGGGCAAATCCGTTGCGGGCGGTAGCCTGTCGTCCTCTGAAAATGACGTCATTTGGGTGCCGTACGGACTCAGCATACCGCTCTCCCGGCCGTTGTTAGTTTCCCAGACACTGGAACCATTACTTCTCACTCAAGTATCTCCTCAGTTGGTATCACAAAATTGAGGGCACCCCCATTCCTGTCTTCCCATAAGGAAATACTCCTGGCAGTCCCGGGAATCGAACCCGAGTCCCTCCCATAGCAGTCAGTTTTGAGGAAATTACACAACACGAAATATGATCTGTTAATGTAGGCTTTAGCTGGTTTCAGATTAGTCAGGATTATATTTTCAACGTTCGTCGCTTTAAGTGGGTTAAAGCGTGCAACACTGTGGTTCAGATGGCTCTGAGCACTATGGGACTTAACATCTGTGGTCATCAGTCCCCTAGAACTTAGAACTACTTAAACCTAACTAACCTAAGGACAGCACACAACACCCAGTGCAACGCTGTGGACGATATGCCAAAGTTCTTCTTCACTTTCGGATTGTAATCGCTGCTTTGGGTATTTTCTGGAGGGTATCAGCTATTTTACACACCGACGGAGTGACACAGGGCACGGAGTCGTAAGCAGCCGGATCCAGATCCACACTCGATCATCATGATTAGATTTTGCCTGGTACGCCTAAACAGAGGGTGAGTCAGTTACCCGCACTGACGTTATTTTATGCAACCCGCAATATTATATCTGACCTTCAAAAACCACTCACGATATTTTCATATAATCCCGCTCGCTACGCGCTAACTATTAGTCCTACAGAAAAAAAAGAAACAGGATCTTTCTGCCGGAAATTTAATGTTGTCAAATTTTGTACTGGGATACGTTTTCTCTGGAGCCCACGGCTTTCGAGTTATTCAGGAAAAACTTACAAAAGTGACCTTAAAATCAAATTTCAAGCGTTCGCTTATTCCCCACTAATCGGTATTCATAATATGTTGTTCGCGGAAATCCATCTTACCACAGTAAAAAAATTTCCGACTACTCGAACTATTCCCGATACTATCGCTGTCTTTTTCTGCCCACGAATATACGTTAAATATCGGTTTATTTCAGCAGTAGTGAGTGTGCGCATATTTGAACTGGAAGTAACGTGACGAAAAAGTTCTATGCTGTCTGAGAATCAAACCTCACTCATATCATCGTTGTCGACTGCACACGAAGAGGAGTTAACTACTGAAATCTGTTTCACCACTTGGAGTGGGATTTTTGGACCTGAAATGATACAATGAAATGTTCTGTTTCTCACTGGTAGTCAAAACTGGCACCAATCCTTTCTGTTGTCACTGCACGGAGAGTCGTAAGAAATCACGATTACTTTTCGCCTGTAGGTCAGTGGACGCCAGTTTCAGCTTTGATATGACATGAAGAAAGGTTTTGTGTCGGACCAGGATTCGACCCCAGAGAAGTAGTTTTCTTGGAGATCTTGAGGAGTTTGGAACGTCGATAAAAAAGCGGAACGATGGAGCTACATCTTCCTAAAGGGTCAGATACTGCGAAAGGGAGATATGAGTTCATATTTCAGTCCAGCACTATTATTTTCAACTCGAGTTCGAAACAATAACAAATAAGTGCTCCGTAACCCCACAAGACGATTAGTAAGAAAGTTTACTTGTGACAAAATGTTTACTTGTTGCGACTTCCGAAGTCTGTCTCATGGTCCAGCCTGCACCGACACTCCTGCAGGCAGTATCGAAGGGTGATAATGTTTAACGAGGATTTGGAACACTACAGTAGTTCTGTGTTGTTCAGTTTGTGTTCCAGAGGCGGAGCGGGTATGTTCGTGTTTGTTAAAAATCGTTACCTGAAGTGTGAACTGAGCCCATACTTTATAGATAAAGAGCTAGAATCATTCCAACAAACGAACAAATTGCTCATATAGCTCGCTTATGATTTTGGTGTTAGGGATGAGAATTCTGACTACATGGAGGTGGATAACACCCTGTTTATAATATTCATTTCCTCGTTCTCCGGGATTACCATTTACCAGCTGTCTAAAGCTACCCAATGTGTAATTTCCGCTTGATTTTGTAATAACTGAAATGAAATTACGTAACGGCCATGTGCACGAACTGACAACAAAGTAGGAAGCGAATATTTCTGCAGGAAGTGTTGCTTTCCAATTGAGCTGCACTGGCGTTGTAGACTGAACAGCCAAAACATTATGACTACTGTCCACCGCGGCGTTGGATGTAGCCTGGTAGCGTTCGGGACACGTGATGCTGTAACAAAAGTTTGCAAGCGGAGCAGACACGGACAGGAGATCACACTAGCGAAGATATGGGCTGCAAATGGGGAAGTCCATTGAGATAAACGACTTTGACAAAGGACAGATTATTATTACGTAGAGCCTGTGAACGAGTATCTAGAAAACGGCGAAGCTGGTCGAATGTTCACGTGGTATTATCGTGAGCGTCTACGGAAAGAGGTAGACGGACAGTGAATGTACCACTAGGCGCTACATGGTTGGACGTCCACGACTCTTCACTGAACATGGAGTTCGGAAGCTTGTCTATTCTATAAAGCAGGGTAGATGGTGATCTGTGGCATTTCTATCAGTAGAGCACACTGCCGGTGAGCGCAAAAGTGTTTCCGAGCACACTGTTCATCGTGCGTTGTTGAACATGAAGCTCCGGAGCAGACCACCTGTACGTGTTCACATGTTGACACACCGACATCGTCAGTTACGACTGCAGTGGGCTCGGAACCATCGGAATTCGACCGTCGATCAATGGAAACGTGTTGGCTCTTCTGGTGAACCATCTGTATCCCTTCATGTTTGATGTCCGTCCCGACGGCGATGTCAAGCTTCAGCAGTACAGTTCTCCGTGTCTCGGAGCCAGAACCGTGTTACAGTGGTTTGAGGAGCTTTATAGCGAACTCATGTTGATGTCTCGGGGAATGAATTCGCTTGACGTAAATCCTATGGAACCCATATGGGTCGCTATCGGGTGCCATAACCACGTACGCAAATCAGCGGCCCGTTATTTACACAAATTACACGACCTGTGTGTAGACGTCTACTGCCATATACCTTCACTAACGTACCAACAAACTGACGAATCCCTGATACACAGGATCAGTGATGTATTTTGTTCCAGAGACCGACAAATAAGCTATTAAGAAGGTGGTCATAAAGTTTTGGCTCGTCAGCGGGTATCGAGCACACTCCTCTTATAACATTTTTTAACCGCATTTCGTCTCAAATAATTGTGTAGCCAAGGACGTTGTGATCTATAAGTTGTCGGAGATTTTATTTGATGTGTTGTCACGCAGACTGCTGCTAGTATATTTATCAATCATCATTTTTTATTTGTGGTTCTAGAATTGTTCTTGGGGTAACTTATTGAATGTGACATAGCTAATCCTGATGAGGAAGGTCATTTAAGCGTTACAAAATGGAGCGTGATACGGAAAAAGTCTAAAATTTGTAATATTTTGGTCTCTGTGGATTTAATGAAGGATTCTGGAAACATCCCCCAGGCTGTGGCTAAGCCATGTCTCCGTAGTATCCTTTCTTTCAGGAGTGCTAGTTCTACAAGGTTCGCAGGAGAGCTTCCGTACAGTTTGGAAGGTAGGAGACGATATACTGGCAGAAGAAAAGCTGTGAGTACCGGGCCTGAGTCGTGCTTCGGTAGCTCAGATGGTAGAGCACTTGCCCGCGAAAGGCAAAGGTCCCGAGTTCGAGTCTCGGTCGGGCACACAGTTTTGATCTGCCAGGAAGTTTCATATCAGCGCACACTCCGCTGCAGAGTGAAAATCTCATTCTGGAATCTGATAATTTATTGAAAATATCAAGGGAGTTTTGCTGGATAATTCTGAAGCACCCCAGGAAGTAAATCGATGGCATCAAAGCCGCCAAACATGTTGTACAATGTTGCCACTTCTCCATTACCCAAATGACAGGAGAATACGACTGCTCACCTGATTTTTTTTTTTTTGAGTTGGCTAGCAGTTAGGAAGCTCGCACTGCGAACACGCATTAGCGCCAGCTACCACCCCATGGACTGGGAACCGAAATGTCTAAAGTAGAGGCCAATGCGCTTGATTAGCATTTCTGTAACTATAATTTGAGTTCAAAGTGTACTTACGAGTAATAGCCAGATGCACCGACTGCAACTCGAACACCGAAGGGGGAATTATTTGGGGAGTCCTCCTCTTGAATAGCAGTCGTAACGTTTTTGGGTTTCCGACTTCAAACGTCCTGCAAACAAAAGCAGAGATTTCGCTGGAAGCGATTCGCTTTTTAGCATCACAAGATAGTATTAACATTATGAGTAAATAACATTCTTTTTAATGTTACACACTTAACAGTTTTCTTTAAGAATCATTTCATTGGCACCACCTCTAAGACTTAATAACACCAAAGAAAAGACAAAGTAACACCGACTAAAGAATGTGAATACTAACAAATGTCATATTGAGGAACACACATCTTCAAATCAGAAAAGGTAACAGTGCAAGGAAATCTTACGCAACGGCCGATACATAGGACTCATAAAACCGTGGAAAAAATGAAAGAAGTGAAGGAGTACAATGCAAGTTCGATTACAGCTTGAGATAACGTGAAAAGAGAAGCAGTAGGGATGAGAATACGGAAAAAGGAATGCAAAACGCTGACGATGATGTGTCGAAGACGTTATACTTAAGCAGAACTGTCATTCAGTCTATAAAAACCGAAGGCACGTACAGTATCATGTACTCATAGCAATTACAACCTGATGAATGAGTTTTTCAGCTTTCAGAGAGCTTAAGACACAGGAAAAACAAAGTAACTCGAAGAGATTCAGGTAGGTAAGCTTGGGATGCAGTTTCTATGCAACTCCTCACAGTTGGTGCATTTTGATGTTAGTTTATTTCGTTGTTGTCTCACACTAACGACGCCTCTAGCTGTCAGAACATTCATACGACAATTATCGTGGTGTAATTCTTAGAACAGACGGTTACGTTAAATACTATGGTACACACGGCTGAATCTAACGCCGTCGAAAACGCTAATTTCGGGAGCAAACGTAATTCATTGCATTCCGTAAGCATTCCCATGTTGAAATCATTCCTAGCTGGGGCACAAAATGATAAATACACCTCACTAAAGATCTCTTCGAGTTATTTTAGACACTTATTTTGGTTACTTGAGGATATACGGTACTCACTCCTGTTATCATTACAATCCCGGTGCGTTGCAGCCTTTGATCTCGCTATCCGATGCAATAATAATTACTGGGAAAATTTATAGGCGGAACCCGAACAGCCGGCCGGTGTGGCTGTGCGGTTCTAGGCGCTTCAGTCTGGAACCGCGTGACCGCTACGGTCGCAGGTTCGAATCCTGCCTCGGGCATGGATGTCTGTGATGTCCTTAGGTTAGTTAGGTTTAAGTAGTTCTAATTTCTAGGGGACTGATGACCACAGATGTTAAGTCACATAGTGCTCAGAGTCATTGAACCATTTTTGACCCCGGACAACTACCTTCACTTTGGTACTAACGAAACGTTTTAGATAAGCCTCAGCAGTCTTGTGAGGCGAGGGTTATCAAGTCATCAGTTTTGTATCACTGTCATCTCTGAAGCTAAGTTCGAAATTCGTACTACTAAACCAGAAACACATACCACTACCGGTCTCCACATAGCCACCGACTTGCATCATGAAATTTCATCGGAAAGTGCAGCAAAGATATAGTTTCGGGAAACTGCTGGTGTAAATCCACACCCGCGCGTAGAATATTGAGTTCTTGCAGTACTTCCACACCACTTCTAATAGCTCAGAGGCATCGTTTGTGTGAAACAGCCAGTAAATAAAATACTTGCAAAATGGACCACCTGCAGGGAGCTGCCAGCAACTGGTGGTCTTGTAGTTAGCGTTGCTGACTGTTGATCATGCGGCTGCGGGTTCCATTCCTGGGTGAGTTGGACATTTTTCTCCATTCAGGACTGAATATCTATCTAGCCCTCGTCATCATTTCGTAGTCGTTGATACTTCTCCCTTCTGAACTTGCCCTCCACTAATTTTTATTTCTTATTTACTGGCTTTCGGATCCTGTCCTTCAGCCACCCAAACACAGGAAATGTTATATTACAATTGGTTTTGAAAATTCATCATGGACATTATTTTTAGTCGTACCCAAGTACGATGTAACAGAGGATGAACAAAGGACTGATACGATACAAAACAATTTTTACAATTGGAGTGCACTAAAAGAAGTAAGCAAGACAAAAATGAAACAGTGGATACCATAAAAATCTTACCGCTCACACAAGAAGAAATGATAAATCAACGTTGGTATATATTTGGGATTTTTCCAGTTCAGCATACATTACTGAGTACAGATCTAAATTAACAATAAAACGTTCTTTATACGTCCTCTGAGAATTGTTTCACAAGCTGTGGATAGATGCGAATAGATAATTGAATAATTGTCTGGGGCTATAAGTACCATTTGGGCAGAAGAGGGGAGCAATTAACAAGAATAAGACTCCCTGCACTGATTCACTTGTTTCATTTTCTTCATGGCTTTTTGAGTCCTATTTATTGGCCATTGTGGAAGATTTCCTTGCACAGTTTGCTTTCCTGATTTCAAACTATGTGTTATTCACAACATATGAAATGTCTTTGTGGGCGTCCACATTTTGTAATCAGTATTATGTTGTCTTTTCATTTGTGTTATTATGTGTTACAGGTGGTGCCAATGAAAAGATCAGTAAGGAAAACTGTTATTAAGAGTAAAATTTCCAAAATGATTTTATTTAATGATAATGCTAACAGAGTCTGTTAATGTAGAAAAACAGTGAATTGCTATTGGTGAAAGCTCTTTGTTTGCAGTACGCTTAAGGATGTAAAACAAAAATTGCTAAAACAACTTCTGAAGAGGAGAACCGCCAAAGAATTCCCCTGTTCTTTACTTGTGTTATTCTAGTTGCAGTCGGTGCATCTGGATACTATTCGTAACTATGAATTAGATCTAATTATAATCACAGAAATTTGAATAAAACGCATCCTATAGTTTAGGTATTTCGGTCCCCAGTCAGTGCGATGGCAACTGGCGCTAACATTTCATCGAATAGCCACCTTCCTAGGTGTTAGCCAGGTCACGAAACACACCGGGTGTGCAGTCGTATTCTTCTTGTTGCTTTTTTAACGGAGAATCGGCAACATTGTAGAATACATTTAGAACTGGCTAGATCGTCGATTTGTTTCTTTGAGTGGTTTAGAATTACAGTACGAAATTCGCTTGATATTTTCTTGTATTTCCAAAAAATTATCTTATTTACTCTCACTTATGTAGCTACATTTGGTTATCAATTTATGATTAGATTCCAGGAACGTAGTTCTATGCAGCATCTACAGCCAGATTCATATTTTACATTAAAAATTATCTGTTACCTAAATTACTATCACAATTAAAGTGTACTGCAAACTATACTGGCTAGTTAAATAAATGCTAACGTGACCACTTTGTTAAGGGGAAGTTGCGTTAGGTCTTAATTCCAAACGTGCTGGACACCTAGACAGTTCAGCTGTTTGCTTCTTCTCTTATCGAGCCAATCACTTGCAAATCGAAAATATGTAATAAAATCTTAATTTTTCTTCTTCAGTCTTCTCAGTTTAGTGGCCCATAGGTCAAAAGTTAAAAATTACATTTTTCTTCTTATGCTGACATCATTTGTATTTTTTTGCTGAATACACAATTTGATTGATTTGTAAGTGTCATTGCACAATTTGTCAATTGGATTTTCTTTAGCCTCTACTTACACTGCCAAATTCACATATTTTATGGTAGTTGTGAAATGCTTCATGGATAGGACACAGGAGTTCACATAGAGACAGGCCGTATAGAGAGCTAAAGTGTGCAATATCTCACTAATGCGTGCAATTTTGGGCAGATTCGTATTAATAATACTTTAAAAATGTACAGAACCCATGACGAGAGTCCGAGGCGCCTGCGGGCAGGCAACGCTGCTGCTAAACGGCTGCTCTGGCTCGGGACAGTAGGCCAGCCAGAATCGGAGAGTGTCGAAGGGGTTGCTGGTCAGCAAACACCTAGCACTTCGTCACGGCTTCTCCTTGCACAGGTACATTTTTAAAATTCTCTGTAATGGTGGGAGGGTGCCACCGAGAGTTTTTCCTTTTGACTTAAAGGACCCTTCGACTTTTTTTTTTTTTTTTTTTTTTTTTGTCAGTGTCTCATCCCCCCATGACCACGCCACAGGAGGACACAACATAGGAGCGCTGAAAACCCGTAAGCACCATTAACTGCTGCGTTCCAAACGGGTGCGATAACGTTCGATGGGGTTGCAACCCCACAATGTCCTCAGAGGAAGGTTAAAACGCCCGAGAGTTTCAGGAGAGTTGAAGGGTGTGAACAACGTTGCTCATCGCACTGCTAATAGTCGTTTTAGACCACGAAATGTGTGGGAGTCAACGCTACAGGAAAAGGCGTGGTTTTATTAACCCCCTTTATGCCAATCCTTGCAGCCTTTTCGGCCGATTCTGAGCGGCAGTACGTTTGGACGTTTTTCTCAGTCATTCATAAGAAACCTTTAAACCAAATGTCGAACTTAAGCAACGCAATGGGTGAGAATTACTACGTTTCGCAAAAGTGATCCTTTAATTCTGTTTCGCAGTATAAAAGAGTATGATGACGCTCATTTAGTTTTTGGATTTGAAGTCTCTTTGAAGCTTCTGGCTCCGGGATAAAAATTTCGCCAATAATAGTTAAAATTGCCCTTTCGACCACAGTGACATTTTCTTGATTGTAGCTCGATAAGGCGCGAGATATGTAAATGTTTGACGACACACGATTAGTTGAATAAGGCGGGTAGGGACTGCTTTCCAGCCAGGCTCCAGGACAGTTCTTCAGTGGAATCAGCAGAGTGCAGAGAGGCATTCTCGTACAGTAGCGACACTTGCTGCAAATGGTGGACACGTCCCAGGCATACAGTTCGTAACACAAAACACCTTCTGATTGGGAATAGATGCATGATAATACTATTTTTGGAGTCGCACATGCCTTTGCTTCAAATATTTTTCGTTAGAGATAACCATTATTTTCATTTTATGAAGTTAACACATGGTGGTTCAAATCACTAGCTGGTCATCCCGATTTAAGGTTTGCGTTATTTCCTTACATAGATGGAGGCAACTCATGGGACCTTTCGTTTGAAAGGGCCAAGTCGTTTTTCTTCCCCAACCTTCTGCTTCATCTCTAATAACCTGGTCATCGATGGGACGCTTAGGCCTATCAACCTCCTTTCTTTCTTTCCCAAACATTGCCCACTAAATCCAATTCTTTCATGAAGGTTAAATGGTCACAGTTAATCTCTTTTGCTAATAGTCGGCAAAGGGTCTTTTCTAAGACTTCCCAGTTTGGCAAAACCCTCGGTAGCACCTGCCCACTTTTATTGAGACTTTTAAAAATGTACATGTGGAGGCGCAACCTTTGACGAAATTCTAGACGCTTGCAGACCGGCAACCCCTTCGACACACTTCGATTCCGGCTCGCCTACTGTCAGGCGCAAGAGCAGCCGTGCAGTGGCGAAACAGCAGCACCGTAGCCTACCTGTAGACGCCTGGGACTCACATTTTGGGTTCTATTACATAGGTACCTTTTTACGATGGCCAAAAAAGGCGGGTGGGTGGCACCGAAGCTTTTTCCGAACTGGAAGGGAGGGGCGGGGAGGGTCTTAGAAGGATTCTTTGCCGTTTTACCCACGCATGTGTCAATGGCGCAGGCCCCTGTGATCACACTACTGGAGGATGCGAAATACTAAGGATGAAAAAGCGTGAGCACCCTTTCCTGCTTCTGATTACGTTCAGATTTCATCGAATGATGTTGAACGGTCACTAGTGGTAGTAACCTGTGTGCGAGACTATAAACTGCGGTGGCGCTGCGCTCCAAAGCGGTCAGACAACGTTTAATGGGGATGTAGCCCTATAATGTCCTTGTAGAAGAGCTGAAACGACTAGGGGTCTCAGCAGTGTCAAAGTTTGTCAAGAACGTCACCCAGTTGTTCATCACACTGCGAACTGTATCTTTCGATCGCGAAATGTGTGGGAATCAACACCCCAGGGAAAGGGACTGTTTCTTTGAGCTTCTTTATGCCACCCCTCGAGGCCTTTTCGTGCCGATTCTGAGCGACAGGTGTGTCTGGAATGTTATCCTCGGCAACTGAAAATAAAACGGAGTGATTTCAGCGCTGTTGCCGCCGTCCTAACAGCCATCGCAGAGCCGTCGAAAGAAGGGCGAAATGTGGGTAAGAGGGATTGTGACGACCTTCCCATTGTGTGACACGTCCACGGTGGCGTCGGGCAGAATTGTGGTAAAGTCGGTGCCAGTGTGACATCATGAACCCACCTTACACGTCTCGTGAACTCCTGAGTTGTGGCTCTTTTTTGTATATGTGTCGACACGTTGCTGTTTAAAGCGTCGTCGAACTGTGGGGTGACATGGCAGGGCGCCACACCTTCGCACCATTACAGAGGAACGTTTTAAGCACCTTTGAGCTTGGGAATGGGAATGGGTGGGAATTACGAGTTTTCTAAAAAGTAATCCTTGAATTTTGTTGCACAGTGTATTTAGATATAGCCGGCCGGAGTGGCCGATAGGAGCTTCAGTCTGGAACCGCGCGACCGCTACGGTCGCAGGTTCGAATCCTGCCTCGGGCATGGATGTGTGTGGTGTCCTTAGGTTAGTTAGGTTTAAGTAGTTCTAAGTTCTAGGGAACTGATGACCTCAGCTGTTAAGTCCCATAGTGCTCAGAGCCATTTGAACCATTTTTGTATTTAGATATAGGACAAAGTTCGGTTCCCCGTTCACGAAGCTGTATTTTGTTTTTCCCTAATTTCCTAAGTCACTTGAGATGAATTCAGAGATGAATCTTTCATCAAGGCTTCGGTCGATTTCTTTCCAGGTCATCGACGAATTCGAGCTAGTGCTTGTTGTTATTCAGGTAATACTCTCTAGAATCTTAGGTTTTGTAGGGCATTTTTTACATTAACATATGGATTACCATTTGCAACGAAAGTGTGTTACTATGAGTTTGGCTTGCAGAAACTCGCTTTTTGCATGGACATATTTCTGTTGTGTGTTATTTTGAGTTTACTTACATTTATTTTAGTGGTACCTGTTCTCTTCGGCACTCTGATCTTTTGCTGAAATACATACATGGAACACTATACATGTTTTTACGGAAGAACATTCGCTCGTTAGAACCTTAGCCTTCACAGAACCTAATTTTTATGTGGCTGCTATGGGCATGGCCTACAGACCAACTTTTAACTTGCAAATGTCTTTCAATACAAACATGTAGCGTGTGTATTTCTACAACAGACAAGCATGCTGTTGAGGAAACATAGCGCGAAAATTGATTATAGCAATCCATATTATGGTGTAAAGAAGGTTCTACAGACCCCAACATTGTAGAAAATAAGACCTGAGTAAATCTACCCACTGATAATGCTGTCGAAACACGTTTTAGCGTTAAAAATAGTTGTTTACATAATAGGCGGACTTGAAACAATTTAACCACGTAACACGGCTATTGTTAGAGCTTCAATTCCGAACGATGACCAGCTAGTTCTCAGTAGACGTCAGCAGAGCATTAACACTAAAATTCGTCTTTTTCATATTCCGTGTTCTCCGTACAAGAATGAAAAGCTCTTGTGATCAACTTGTTTTCCGTGACACATGTCACTGATCATATTCTTATTCCCGTCACTGACTACTTCGTTTTCTAAATTACCCTATGTCATCCATTAATTCACGTCCATATTTTCGTTTCTGCTGGGCAGAACGAGTTAGCAGCGTTGACACGCCACCCGCAACGGCGCAGATGAGGGGTTATCTGGAAGAATGTGGGGTCGGCGGTTGTATACGGCTGCTGCTAATTGAGTTGTCACGGACAAGCATCGCAGACCCACCAGCTGGAGCCGACCAAAAGCTGCTCCAAAATGTCGATTTAGGGACTGCGTGGCCACACATAGGACGCAGCCGCTCGCTGCGGAGGGGATTCAATTAGTTGCGTTGTCCTCGCAGTTTTCACTGCCACGAGGTCCATTAACGAGAACTTCCAAACCTCGGATCCGTCGCAGGGACCTCCCGTACTCTAGGTATTGTTGTATGTCACACATTCCAGTATGCCAACAGGACAAGCTATGTTGCAGCGGCAAATTGTCGAGCATCTGAATGTCAATGTGCAAAATTTCCACAATTTTTTTTCATTCCCTGAGCGACAATGGAATCAGTCAGTATCTGAAAACGTCAAGAGACTGATTTGGGTAACAGATACAAAACATTACGGGCATGTCCGAGAAATTAAATGCACCTAATTGAATAACGTACAAAGACATTTTACTGTTAATTCATGTTAATAATTTCCAAAATGAAGGTAAAATAAAGTATGTTCAGAATTGCTGAATTGATAAAATCACCTGGCGCAGATATTTTGGGATGATAAAATTTTATCTCACGCGCTTGTGACTTCGAGCAATAGCATCAGTAAAACACATATCAAGCTACCACTACAGAAGCTTACTAGATCTCCGGTAATACTGAATGCTTACTAGTTCTTGTACTCCATCGCAAAACGACTCCGGTCACCTGAGTGATTACACTCTCTGTGACATCAGAGCGTGCAAAACAAAGGCATAAGTTATCAACAACGTAGAAATGTTTTCTGTCGGAATGAGTCGACGAACAAAAGTTAGTGACTCTCCAGAGGACGTAATTATGAGGGTTTACTAGCTGTCAGAGAGATTTCGTGGGAGCAATATGTGCACATAATCAATGTTACCAGTGATAACGCATAGGTTTTCGGTTTTATTTTGCTGATAACCATCATTTGCACCTATAATTTCGCCATATAGGAAGCTTTCTGTGTTACATGAGCACACTGGTCGCTTCGGGGAGCTTAAAGAGAGTAGAGTTGGCACCGCGCAGTCATGTAACACTCCACCGCCGATTTAAGGCCTGGCAGTAAAGTGTAGTGTATGTGCCAGCCACTTGATCATATCCACACCAGTAAGATGCGTCGACGTGGAGACGGGACACGATGGCAGAAAGGTGCTGCTGTGTTTCACACGGTGAATCCAGTTGTCCTATAGTTGGTGGATAAACGCGGGCTGTCCGTCGTTACTACGAGGATTGGTGCACACCTCACAGTCATGTAGAAGTTCGCAAGAGTAGCCGTCATAAAGAGATCGTAACCTAAAGACACGGGAGTCGAGGGATACGAACTGTCAATGACATACGGTTTCAAACCCAACAGAAACAGCTGTGGCAGTGAATACAAGTCCATCTTCACTTACAACGTTGGAAAGCAGTATGAAATGGAACTAGCACGTAAGGATGGTAATAGGGAATGCGAATGGTCGACTTTCATTTATTGGGAGAATTTTAAAAAAAGTGTATAAGATTGCGTACGGAGCACCAGTCCAACCCAATTTTGACTACTGCTCGATTTTTGAGATCCCCACCAGGTCAGACTAAAGGAAGACACAGAAGTTGTACAGAGGCGTGCTGCAAGATTTCTTAACGGTACGTTCGATCAGCACGCGAGTATTACGCAAATGTTTCGTGAACTCAAATGGGACTCACTGGAGGGAAGACGACGCTCTTTCCGCGAAGCACTATTCAGAAAACTTAGAGAACCGGCATATGCAGCTGATTCTAGTGCCACCAACGAAAATTTCGTAGAAAGACCACGAATGCAAGACAAGAAAAATTAGTGGTCCCACGAAGTCATTTAGACAGTCCATTTGCGTTTGGAACAGGAAAGGAAAAACATAGTAGTCATTCAAGATACCCTCCGCCGTGTATCATAGTATGCCTTGCAGAATGTGTATGTAGATGCAGATTTCCGAACAATCATTCCGAAGTCCATTGTGCACTGCAGCATATAAAGGAAGAAGGAAGGTTAGAGTTTAACATCCCGTCGACAAAGGAGGCATTAGAGAGAGAGAGAGAGAGAGAGAGAGAGAGAGAGAGAGAGAGAGCACGAGCTCCTACCGGGAAGGCGCCGTGCCGACATTCGCTTTATGTGATTTTTGGAAGTCGCGGAAATCCTTAACTTAATCAGGATGACTGGATGGGGATTCGAACCGTCCTCCTCCCGAATGCGAATCCAGTGAGTTAACCACTGTGTCATCTGTTGTCCTAATCATCATCATTTCATCCCCATCGACGCGCAGGTCGCCGAAGTGGCGTCAAATCGAAAGACCTGCACCAGGCGAACGGTCTACCCGACGGGAGGCCCTAGCCACACGACATTTCCATACCTCGCACGGCAGCGTATGAAGCTCCTCGTCTTCATTGGGCCAAGCAGCACAGCATATTGCACAACGAAGCGATTAACCCACGTAGGCCAGAGGTGGTTCTGAGACGTTTTTCTTTTTTTTTTTTTCGTTCGCGACTTGGTCCACTCATTTCGATTACCACGAACATGAACCAGGAAATTTATTTTAACATTTTCGACGGTCAAGTGTTTCTCTTTCTCATACAAATCGAATATATTTAGGCACTCCTGTCGTACAAGTTGACAATACCCGTGTTTCCAGGGATACGTGCATACGTTCCTGATATGAAGAGCATTACGGGCACCTTTCGCGTCATGAATGGCTTGCAAAATCAGCCGATATCATTCCTATAGGAAAGGTCTGAAATTATTGGGATCAGTGGGTGAAACGTAACAATCCACATCCTAGAAATTTGGTAGCTCTATGGGATCTAATTAACAATCAGTTACTTCACCTGGATGAGGCTTACCTGAAAAAACCCGTGGGCCCCTTTCCTCACTAAACTGATGCCATTGTCACACGTAGAGGCAGTGTTACAGGGTATTAGCCTCATGTCGCCCGGGAATGACCGATTTTTTTGTCCGGCGTGTTTATACACGTTTTTATACATAGGCAAAGTAACAATGCAAGATGACAACACCCTTGAAGGAGTGATCGAAAAGTTACCGTTCGAAGGCCGTTCGGTTCAGAATCGGTATACCAGTCAGGCCAAACCGCCGTCAGCAAGGAAGCGATCATCCTATCGACGTACAAGGTCGAATTTAACCATTTGGTAAAACACGGTGCCCTGCTGCGTGGAGAAGTCCGCAACTGTCTGCTGTGCATCCTCGTCCGACGGAAATCGCCAACCTTTCTAGGCCATTTTTAAGGCATCATAATCTCATGGGGAGAGAGGAGGACTCTGGTGCCTGCCATTTGAACTGGCGCAATTTCTGCGTTGCGACATTCGCGGTATGAGGGCTTACTTCATCAGGAAGCACCAGCACCCCTTCGCGCACCATTCCACAACGGTGGTTCCCGACAGGCATGCTGCCCCATACACAGTCTTCATTTTTCGAAGGACGTCAATTGGTGCTTGTACTTCGGCAGCCAAGAAAATAATTGCAGCACGTTGGCCCTGTTTGAGGCCATCCAGTAATTAAGTCGCCATAGTTCACGTTTCCGCATTTACCGCAAGCTCGTCGGATGGACACAAATACCTCCCTAATCCCTTGCCTACATGTCCATGTTTAGATACCCAAATCGGAGTCTCGGTTCGTTGCATATATACGCTGCACCAAAGCCCCCAAACGAAATCGTTTTGATCGTTCCTTATATAGAATGAAGTGACAAATCTTATGTGATACCTCCTAATATCTTGTCGGATCTTCTTTTTCCCGGCGTAGTGCACCATCTAGACGTGGCATGGACTCAACAAGTCGTTGGAAGTTCCCTGCAGAAATATTGAGTCATGTTGCCTCTATAGCCGTCCATAATTGCGAAAGTGTTGCCGGAGCAGGATGTCCTGCGCGAAGTGATCTCCAGATTGTGTTCCATAAATGTTCGATGGGATTCATGTCTAGCGATTCGAGTGGTAAAATCATTCATTCGAACTGTCCAGAATGTTCTTCAAACCACTCGCGAACAATTGTGGCCGGTGACACGATATCGTTGTTTGGAAACATAAAATCTGTGAATGGATACAAGTGGTCTCCACGTAGCCGAACATAATCATTTCCGGTCAACGATCGGTTCAGTTGGACCAGAGGACCCAATCCATTCTATGTAAACACAGCCCACACCATTACGGATTAGCCACCAGCTTGCACCAATTCCTCGTTAACAGCTTAGGTCCATGGCGTCGTGGGGGTCTGAGCCACACTTGAATCCTACCATCAGCTCTTACTAACTGAAATCGGGACCCATCCGACCAGACCATAGTTTTGATATAGGGATCAACAATTACGGTCACGAACCCCGGAGAACGACTGCAGTCGATGTCGTGCTGTGCGTCTGCTGCCTTGTCTCATTAACGCCAAATTTCGACGCACTGTCCCCACGGATGCGTTCTTCGCACGTCCCACATTGGTTTCTGTGATTATTTAACGCAGCGCTGCTTGTCTGTTAGCACTGACAACACTACGCAAATGCCGCTGTGCTCTATCGTTAACTTAAGGCCGTCGGCAACTGCGCTGTTCGTGTTGAGAGATATTGCGTGAAATTTGGTTTTCTCGGCAGGTCCATCAGACTGTGGATCTCAGGATATTGAGTTACCTAACAATTTCCGAAACGGAATGTCCCATCCGTGTAGCTCCAACAACTATTCCGCGTTCGAAGTGGGTTAGCTCCCATCGTGCGGACATAATCACGTCGGAACCTTTTCACACGAATCACTTTAGTACAAAGGACAGCTTCCTCTCTGCCCTTGATACCGTGAAAGCGCGATACTACCGCCATTTGTATATGAAGGGCTTATTTCAATAGTGGTACAAGTCCATTTTCGTTCATTCTGAAATGCAGAGTCCTAAAGTTAAATGAGCACTGGAAAATTTGCAGTTGAGATACCATAAATATTCAAGTATATACAGGGTGATTCAAAAAGAATACCACAACTTTAAAAATGTGTATTTAATGAAAGAAACGTAATATAACCTTCTGTTATACATCATTACAAAGAGTATTTAAAAAGGTTTTTTTTTCACTCAAAAACAAGTTCAGAGATGTTCAATATGGCCCCCGCCAGACACACGAGCAATATCAACCCGATGCTCCAACTCGTTCCACACTCTCTGTAGCATATCAGGCGTAACAGTTTGGATAGCTGCTGTTATTTCTCGTTTCAAATCATCAATGGTGGCTGGGAGAGGTGACCGAAACACCATATCCTTAACATACCCCCATAAGAAAAAATCGCAGGGGGGTAAGATCAGGGCTTCTTGGAGGCCAGTGATGAAGTGCTCTGTCACGGGCTGCCTGGCGGCCGATCCATCGCCTCGGATAGTTGACGTTCAGGTAGTTACGGACAGATAAGTGCCAATGTGGTGGCGCTCCATCCTGCTGAAATATGAATTATTGTGCTTCTTGTTCGAGCTGAGGGAACAGCCAATTCTCTAACATCTCCAGATACTGTAGTCCAGTTACAGTAGCACCTTCGAAGAAAAAGGGACCAAAAACTTTATTGGCTGAAATGGCGAACAAATGTACAGCTAAATGAAACTTTATAGCTCCCTTAATTCGCCGACAGATAATGCTTAGCTCTGCCTTTTGTCGTTGCAGAGTTTTAAATTCCTAAAGTTGTGGTATTCTTTTTGAATCACCCTGTATACTGGAATATTTCTGGTATCTCAACTGCAGACTTTCAGCGCTCATTTAACTTTAGGACTCTGTATCTCAGAATGAACAAAAATGGACTCGTACCACTACTGAAATTAGCCCTTCATACGTGCATATGGCTATCCGAAGACTTTTGACACCTTAGTGTATTTCCACAACGTGATGAAAGCACTTTTTCTTAAGAAACACGGCGTAAAGAGAACGCAGAAGTGTCACCTGCGGGATGGAGGACTGTCTATTTGCTGGGTCGATGCAGGCAGCGGTTGGGCTAGAGAGAGCAGTGTAACATAATCCGACGAGTTATGAAGGTTACCGCCGCGGCTGCAGCGGCGCGCCTACATAATTGAGTCGCTCAGTGCACTAACTAAACGCTGTTGACACTTATAGACAAATTTCAAATGATGTAAATTGGGTTACCTGTGTCAACCAATTATTTTTACATGCGTTACAAACCGACATAAGTAATGGTACGTACGAGATTTACACTCTAACAAGCGGAGGCCGCCAATTGTGAAATTCAGATTCGATTCATACTGCGCATAATAAAAGCTCATGGCCAGAGGTGTAATGTGGCAAAGCACCAAGATGCACTTCTCAGCCGTTGTCGAGAAAATCGACAGCTAAAAAAAGAAACCGTTGCCGTGAAATACTCTCTACGATTAATAGTTCTGTACAGTGTCGTGGCGCAGCGGTAAGCGCTCGGTTTGGTAATCCGAAGGTCGCCGGATCAAATCTCGCCCTATGCAACCCTTTTTTTTTTAGTATTTGTTTTTCATAATTCAAATATATATATATATATATATATATATATATATATATATATATATATATATAATTCCCGGCAATCAGCGGCAACAATGATGCATATAATAAGTTGTTGAAAGTCGTTTGTCGTGGAAAAACTGGCGACTTCGAACATCATTATGTTTTCCGCAAACAAAGTTCTATTTCACAAATGTTATTAATTGTCCTCATAATGTTAACCACATATAGTTAACGGAAGACGTAGAAACGATATTACGAAACGAACACGTATAGCGTAAGTCAAACGTTCGAATTAGAATAGAGACCCCACGAACACAAATTTGCTGTGGCAGGTATGAAATATAAACTCCGTTACTCGCTCGTTGCACTTGAATGACAGATGTTGAATGGGCCGAAACGAGCCGCCGCATAACAGCGTAGTTGTCTGCTAACTTCGAAAGAAGGTAGATGCGGTCCCTAGCGCAACTTATAACATTGTCGAAAATCAGTGCGGACGGGAGAGCTTTGGTACACCCTGTTAAAAAAAACGGAAAAATGGAGGCGGTACAATTGGAGACCGATCCGCCTTCACCAACATGCATCAGCAATTCATTAATACTTTATATATATATATATATATATATATATATATATATATATATATATATATATATATATATATATATATTGAATTACAAAAAACTAATAATAAAAAAATTGCGGGGTGCGAGATTCGATCCGACGACCTTCGGATTACGAACCCGAGCGCTTACCGCTGCCCCACGACGCTGTAGAAAATTATTAATCGTAGAGAGTATTTCATCGCAACAGTTTCTTTTAACGGTCAATTTTCTCGACAACGGCTGAGAAGTGCATCTTGGTGCTTCGCCACATTACACGTCTGGCCATGAGCTTTTATTATGCGCAGTATGAATCGAATCTGAATTTCACAATTGGCGGCCTCCCCTTGTAAGACAAAAAGGAAAAAAAAACGACGCACCACGAAGGAATTATCCGAATGGTATGGAAATCGGTAGACGTAATATACGTGTACAGACAAAGAAACAATTACAAGTCCAGAAAAAGTAGATAATTTATTGAAGAGAAAGAGCTTCACAAATTGGGCAAGTGTATATAGCGTTGTTAGACGCCAGGGCCCTGAATCAATTTTCAAATTTCTTCGCAGTGCCCCGTGGAGTGCGGGCAAGTGTCTGTCGGATGAGAACGTTAAGCTCAGAGGCCCCTTGGTGCCATTTTAGAGGAGGAGGCGAGGGGACTGACTGCCGACAAAGGTTTTAGTCCTCTCACTTCTCTCTATCACCGACATCAAGAGGCTAGCATCAAGCTACACATTCCCTCGTTGCAATCATCTACTCGAGACAGTTTGCCCTTATACACCTGATGTGAAAGCCGCCCAAGTGATTCCAGTACCAAATATCTTTCATCAGGACGCGAGCCACACAAATTCATCTTCATCGACTATACCGTCGTCGAGAAGAAACTGGCGTGCCAAGGAGACTGCTGACCGGTATCGTGGAACTTATACGCGACAGTCTGCTGAAGTCGTTGAGCAGACGTGTAGCAGCTCCAGAACCGACGAAAGTCACAGAGGCTACAGGGGTCGGTAGTGTGGTAGCCCAGGAACCTCTGACTGCATGCCGCCTCTTCTAGTGGTGTAAATGACGCCGTCATTGGTGCGCGGGGAAAAGGTAAGTACATTTATGAAAAATTTGGACTCAAATGGAAGTGTACAGACCTTCTGGATGCTTGACAAACGGTATTCGCAAAAACTTGTTGTGATGCCAGTGGTACTCGATGGAAATGTTTCGATGTTTTAGAACCTTTGTTCTGGTTTAGATAATTAGTTTTTACCGATGGAAAGTGTATGCATCTGTGTATGAAAATATTTTGGGCATGCTAAAGAGATGTATTAAGCTCTGATGTAAACAAATGTTTATTATTTGTATGGTTTATTGTTATTATTATTTCAATCCTAGACATCTGTGTCATGATAAAACTGGAGGTGACACCAGTTTATATTGGAGGGGGGGGGGGATGGGAGTCACAAACTGTAACCCCCTCCCGAGAACTGAACTACAGTGACTTCACCGTCGGCGCGACGTTAAATCTTAAGCTTCTTTCCATCCTTCCACACTTTTGCAGAGTTTGGAACCGCTTTTTCTCTGTATCAATATATAAGCCAGTGTGCACAGGTATTGTCATCTACGCAACACCTATCGAACAGGCATTTACACAGCCAAAAGCAACGTGTTCACGTCCCAGTAAGAGTCGGAAAACCCGTAGTCTTGTCGCACCTGGAACATCCGCACCTGTCTCGATTGCAGCGTTTGCAAATACAGGTCATAAGACGTCTCTTTTACCTATATGTCACAAATACGGGGTGACAATTACTGAACTATATGAAACAAAATTGCCATAACTTTTGAACGGTTTGCATTAGGGCGTCCAAACTGCACAGTTGGCCGCGGGGAATGTTGGGAATTAGTATGCGGATGCGCTCTCTTAGCGACTAAGCCACTTTCATTTGGATGGGTTCTTCAATAAGCAAAATGGAGCATTTGGGGAATGAGAATCCGCATTTCGCGATCGAGAAGTTTCTTCAACCTCAACTGCCGACTGTGTGGTGCGCAATGTCCAGTCATGGAATAATCGGTGCGATATTCCTTGATGGCACGGTGACTACAGATCGGTACGTGGAGGTTTTGGATTTCATCCCCATTATCCAAAGTGACCCAGTTTTCGACAAGATGTGGTTCATACAAGACATCGAAGCAGGAGAGTGTTTGATGTCCTGGAGAAGCACTTTCGGAACCGCAATCCGACTCTGGGGTACCCCGAGGCCCCTGGCGTGAGCCTCGATTAGCCGCCATATTCTGCGGTATGAACACATGCGACCCCTTTTTGTGGTCTGTATCTAAGACAGGGTGTACAGCAGTAACCCCAAAACCATTGCTGAGCCGAAAACAGCCGTTCAGCAGCTCATCGGCAGCATCGATGTTCCGACACTTCAGCAGACCATGCAGAATTTCGCTATTTGTCTACGCCACATCATCGCCAGTGATGGCAGGCATATCGAACATGTCATAACTTAAATCCGAATATCTGTAGTGACATTTACATGTTGAATAAAGTATGTACACGCAGCAGTTTGTAAGTAATTCACGTTTTTTTCATATAGTCCAGAGCTCGTGGTCGTGCGGTAGCGTTCTCGCTTCCCGCGCCCGGGTTCCCGGGTTCGATTTCCGGCGGGGTCAGGGATTTTCTCTGCCTCGTGATGACTGGGTGTTGTGTGATGTCCTTAGGTTAGTTAGGTTTAAGTAGTTCTAAGTTCTAGGGGACTGATGACCATAAATGTTAAGTCCCATAGCGCTCAGAGCCATTTCTCGTATAGTTCAATAATTGTCACCGTGTGCATTGAAACTGTTGCGTACTCTCCACGTGTAGAATGGGGAGGACGCTCGGTCTATGTGAGTTTGACCGAGGACAGATTGTGATGGCCCGGAGGCTCTGTCGATTATTTCGGAGGCTGCAAGACTTTTCGGGTGTTTGAGGAGTGCTGTGGTGAGAGTCTTTAACATGTAGCGAAAGCAATATGAAGCCATGGCTCTGAGCACTATGGGACTCAACTTCTGAGGTCATCAGTTCCCTAGAACTTAGAACTACTTAAACCTAACTAACCTAAGGACATCACACACATCCATGCCCCAGGTAGGATTCGAACCTGCGACCGTAGCGGTCGCGCGGTTCCAGACTGTAGCGCCTAGAACCGCTCGGCCACTTCAAGGTGAAACCATGTCCAGCCGTTGTGGAGTTGGTTGCCCACCTCTCATTACGGATGTCGGACGTCGTAGGCTGGGCTGACTGGGAAAATAGGAGAGGCGGCGATCTGTGGCGTAACTAACATCAGATTTTAATGCTTGGCAGAGTACGAGTGTGTATGAACACACAGTGTACCGAACACTCCCAACGGTGGACCTCCGCAGCCGACGATCTGTGTATGTGCTAATGTTAACACCACGCCATCGGCAACTACGACTGAAATGGGCACGTGACCATTGGCACTGCACGTTGGCGCAGTGGTAAGAGCGTTGCATGGTCTGATGAATCCGGATGGCTTCTTCATCATGCCGACGGGAGGGCACAAATCCGCCACCTTGCTGGGGAACAGCTCCTTGACACCTGTATTGCGGGACGGAGACAACCTGGTGACGGTTCCATTATGCTCTGCTGAACACTAACGTAGGCATCCACGGGTCCAGTAGAGCTCGTGCAAGGCACGACGACAGCCAAGGCGTATCGCACACTGGTTGCAGACCACGCACACCCCTTCATGACGATCATGTTTCCCGATGGCAGTGGCATTTTTCAACATGATAATGCGCCATGTCACAAGGCCAGGTGTTTTATGGAGTGGTTAGAGGAACACAGTAGCGAGTTCCAAATGATGTGCTGCCCCCCCCAACTCGCCAGATCTGAGCCCGTTCGAACACATCTGAGATGTAATTGTATGTGGCGTCAGAGCTCATCGCCTCCCTCCCCGGAATTTAAAGGAATTAGCTGACTTGCATGAGCAGATGTTGTGGCAGCTTCCTCCAGCGACCTACCAAGACCTCACTGCGTCCATGACACGACGCATCACCGCGGTTATCCGTGCCAAAGGTGGACATACCGGCAGTGAAGTAGATGGTCATAATGTTCTGGTTGATCAGTGTATATGGAGGTGATAAAAGTCATGGGGTAGCAATATACACATACCAAAAGATGGTGCTTGCATCGGGTACACAAAGTGTTGGCGAGACTGTCGTTGGTACTCAGTTGATTCATGTGACGTTGTTTGCGACGTAACTATGGCCCCACAACGGGATTTAACGGACTTCAAACGCGGAATGGATGTTGGAGTTAGATGCACGGAACATTCATTTTCGGAAATCGTTAGTAAATTCAATATTCCGATATCCACAGTGTCAAGCGTATGCTGAAAATGCCAAATTTTAAGCATTACCTCTCACCATGGACAACGCAATGGCTGACAGCCTTCACTTAACGAGTGAGAGCAGTGCCATTTGAGTAGAGTTGTCAGTGCTAACAGACAAAAACACAGGGTGAAATGACCAATAAAATCAATGTGAGACATGCGATGAACGTATCCGTTAGGATAGCGTTAATGGCAGCAGACGACCGACATGAGTGCCTTTGTTAACAGCACGAGGTCGCCTGCAACGCCTCTCCTGGGATCGTCACCATATCGGTTGGACGCTAGACGACTGTAAAACTATGATCTGGACAGATGAGTTCCGATTTCAGTTGGTAAGTGATATTGTAGGTTTCAGTGAGGGGCAGACCCCATGAAACAATGGATGTAGGCTGTCAACAGGGCACTGTGCAAGCTGGTGGTGGCTGCAAAATGGTCTAGACTATGTTTACAGGGTCCAACTGAACCGCTCATTGACTGGATGTGGTTATGTTCTGTTACTTTAACCCATTTGCAGCCATTCAAACTATGCCCCAGTGCACTTATCATGTATTTATTTAAGTCCCGTATTTATATTCACATAATCCCTTTCAAGTTTCTACATATCCCTTCCCTTCCCCCTCCACTCATCCCTGTCTTCACAGGGTAATTGGACGGTGTATAATTGTTGCGTTGGCGTTAATTGTCTTAATTACTGTGATTTATGATAAATATACAACATCTCAAACACTTTGACATGACAGTGGATGTGGGAAATTAAATTGGGCGTCACCTCCTTCGCTGAATTGCTGTAACTTAATGACTTCATAACTACTCAGGCATATCGGTATTGACACCCATTGCTATTTACATTTGTGGGACAAACTGTTACAGTTTTATTAAAATTTTCGGTCATTTTTCTCCCAATATTCAAAATAGCTGCTTTCCTAGATTGTCACCAAAAGACACACGCAAATATGACCCCTATAATATTTAACATGAACACAGTGCATTATTGTAACTAATGTATTTGTACTACTAACCACGTCTAAATACAATACTTCTTTGAGGAATTTGTCCCTGCGTTATTAAAGTGTTAAAAACAATGGCCTACACACCATGACATCACTATCAGGCTCCCTTAGAGTCATCAGACACTATAATATTACAATAGATGCGAGAATAATCCAAAAAGATCTGAGAATGAAAGTTCCTACGGACATGAATGTACATAAACCCAAAACATTGCTAAATTACACTAATGTCACAAGGCTCTGCTGCTATCACCACTGGGATAGGAAGAAGAGAGCTTTGTCATTTATTATTTTTTTTTTTTAAAGGGACCGGGCGTACCATGGTACCACACACCTCTGCGAGACCCGCTGCTGCAGCGTGCTTAAGTCTTCAGGACAGCCGTCACTTCACAACTGAGATGCCGCTGGCCAACGGTCGCCAGCAGCACCCATGCCTGAAATACCGGAATTAAAGCCCCCACTTCTGCATATACATGTCAGTAGCGGATGTATAGACAGATGAACCATTGTACGACCTGCCGCTACTTGCCTAGACAGTGGCACACACCCTACAGATATCAATACGTGCACAGTCGACATCGTGTGTAGGTAGTCTTAGACTGTAAAAATTTTATATCTTTAATATTTCCAAAGATTTGGAATTATGCCGTCACCCTGACATTTAGTCTTATATAGCAAGACCTATACAGTAGCCATCTATACATTGGCTGTAACGTATTTAAGCAAGTAATGATGGCTATACAAATGTCACTGCGGTAGCGCCCTGATCACAGCTAGGGGTGTTCTTGCTTCGAACACTGTAATGTGTGATTCCCTTAAAATTCATCTTTCTCAACACACCTTTTGTGGAACACATAGGAAACAAGGTTCCACCACTTAGATCTCTACACGTCCACTCTGGTTGCGAATACAAAAAAAAAAAAGATTAAACTCCTCTACCGTAATTACATAGGGACCGTAGCGACCACTGCCAAGATCGTTGGCTCCTGTTAGAGATGCTAGCTGGCTTTCTCCCGCTGATTAAACCCATCTTTTATTACCCCATAGCATCGAAGATGGTTAATATATGGTTCTACGAACGTGAATGGGGACATCACGCTCGAAGATAAACTCAGAACTCGTTTATCTAAGACTTTTTCTTCTTCTGCACTTAACAGGTTTGTCAGGCCAATTTAAACCTTGTTCTGGAGAATGACGAAAATATCTTTCCTTATATTTCTGCTATGAAACAAAATTTCTACTAAAACTAAAGTCTTCATGAAATTAGTTTATCACATCAGTCGTTTAAATAACAGAACTGGGAGGTCTATTACTGCCTTATTGTGTCTCAGAGTATGTGGTGGACTGGAAATTGTACATCTTTGTATTTCACAGGTATTACGAAAAAAACACCCTAAACTGTTAATGTTCCCACAAATATCATTATCCACAGGTCTTGAACATATTTTACGTATATAAGAGAAGAACTAAATCCAGTACTATTCTATTAAACTGTTGCTGGAAACAGGAACTACCGTAAAATACTCAGGAGTAAGTATCCAGAGCGACCTGAAGTGGAATGGTTACAGACTGCAACAGCTGAGGCCTGGCTGTGAAAAATCTTAATGAAATGTAATTCATCCACGAAAGAAGTGGTTTGCAAACACTATACCGATAAAATCGTGTTAACTCGTTGGTCGTGACTAAGTGTGAAGCAGCTACACCAATATAAAGTTCGAGAGGATGGTGTTGGGAGCTACCGGTAATACTGTTATGATGTCCCTCTGCCCCCTCCCCCCCATGCATTATGTAGTGGGTTGCAGAATTGTGTTTGGATGTGCGCTGTTCGCAGATGATGAAGCTCCATATAGGAGCGTTGCAACACCAGGAGGCTGTAGCGATTTGTAGGACGGCCTGCAACGGATTGACGATTGTGGCAGTGAGTGATAGTTGGAGCTGAAAGTAAATGTATGTAACGTACTGTGTATACATACTTAAAAAGAGATGCTGCTGTTGTATCACAGTATTGACAACAAATCATTATAACCCGTTCCAACCGTAAAATATCTGTAAGTAATAATCTGGAGTGATCTGATGTGAAATCAGTACAAGTAGTAGGAAAAACAGATGTCAAGCTGAGGTTCGTTGGAGGAATCATAAGGAAATGTAATCCATCCACGACGGAGGTAGCTTACAAAGCACACGTGGGACTGAATTATAAGTACTGTTCGTCAGCTTGGGGCCATTACCAGGTCAGATTAACAAAAGATGTAGACAAGTTTCAATGAAGATTTTTTTCGTCAAGGGATCATTTAGTCAATGCAGCGTGCTAACTGAACTCTAGCGGCAGACGCTACAAGAGAGGTTTTGTACATCGGAAAGTGGTTTACTGTTTATAAAAACACCTGAAAACATATTGCTTTCCCTCACATATGTCTTACAAAATGACTACAAGAAGAAATGCGAGCTAATATAGAGGCTTACTGATCGATATTCTTTCCACGCACCTTGAGCGAATAGAACAGGGATGGTTGTTGAATGTTAGTAGCAGACATCCCGTCTTTGAAACGAAATATAAGTAATCGGCTTGTTTATAAAATAAGTATTTTTGGACGGTCGAGGGTAACAAAAGATATGTGTCATCAACGGGTGAAGGCCCAACTAGCATCTGTATCAGAGACGCATTACGTTGGTGGTGGTCGTTGTATTCCCTGTGTCGGTACTGACAGGAGTTTCTGTGTGTTTTTAAAGTTCGCAACCAAAGTGCGTGTGTGGAGCTTTGAGCTGGGGATCCGTGTTTAATACGCATTGCGGTGTATTGAGAAAAGATGAATATTGAGAGAATTACACGTGACAGTGATTGAAGCCAGAACGTCCCTGGCTACGTGCAGTACGGTACTACAACGACACTGCTGTAGCCATTGTTACTCATTTAAATATTGTATAGCTGACACAAAAATAGTTATTCTGCATGTCTTACTATGGATAAATGTCAGGGTGATGGAATGTTAAAAACTCTTGATGTCTGGAAATATTAAAGCTATAAAAGTTTTAGAGTTTAAACTAGCTTCACATGGTTCCACTGCGCAAATCTTCTTTACAGAGTGCTTGCCAGCGCACACGTAAGTACCGACAGGTCATGCAATTTACCGTCGATCCGTACGTCCGACGCTGACATGCATATGTGGAATTAGGGGCTTTAATTCTGTTATTTTAGACGTGGGTGCTACTGACGACGGTCGGCCAGCGGCGTCCTTGATGTGAAGCGATGGCCGTCGTGAAGACTCAAGCGCAGTGCGCTAAAGACAATGGTAGCGGCATTTTTACTTGTTTTAAATAAAGTTCATAGCTCTCCTATTGCTACCCCACTAGCGGTAGGGGTACAAGTCTGGAATATTAGCGTAATTTAGCGATTTTTTATGTATATGCACATACATGTCTGTAGAAACGTCCCTGCTAGGATACTTTTAGATATCCTGTCATTATTTGCAAGTCTTCTATAATCGTATATTGCCACACCTCTCTAAGGCAGCCTGACAGTGACATAACGGTGTGTATGCCATTACATTTAACATATTAATGTTGTAAAGATAAATTCCTTACAGTGGAACGTTCCTACATAAATAGCTTTGGTATCTAGTAAGAGTGTATTAGTTTCAAAACGAACTGTGCTAATTGGTCTCGTATTTGTTTGTGTTCAGCAGAACGATTTAAGAAAGTGGGTATTTTGAATAGGGGGAGAAAACTGACCAGGAACTGCAAGAAAATCGGAACAGTTTGCTCCAAAACTGTAAGTAGCAACGTGAGGTAGTCACACATTGGACCACCAGCATCAAATTGCCAGGGCGGTCAGTAGTAAGTTAGCCAATATGATAATATCCATTTGACTTTCCCGCATTTGCTGTACTGTCAATGTGTCTGACGTCATTTTTGTGTTATAAATCATAGTAGTCGAAGTAATTCAGCCTGATACTTAGTCATTGACATAAATGAGTGTTGCATAGGGAGGTAGGGAGAGGGATGGCATGTACAGCAACTTTAAAGAAGTCAGGTGGATGAACATATGGGACTTGAATAAATAAATCATAAGAGCATTGATGTATAGCTTGTTTACATTAGGATCGTAAATTACACTTGCATAATCACAACAGTGATGTTATTGTTTACATTAGGAGGAGCTCACTTGGGCTACTCCGAGAGGAGGAAGGGGGAGGTGGCAAACTGAAAAAGCACAAATGAACGATCTGTTTCCATTAGGGTCAAAAATTACACTTATATAAACCTAATTTAAGTGTGCCATACTTGTTTTGTTTACATAACAACGCTAGGACAAGTGGCCAGTTTGCTGGTTGGTATAAGGAGAACAATGAGCCCCTTTGTCTTAGCTGCTCCTTACTGCTCAGCTGCTTTTTACGATTTACATCAACGATCTGGTTCATGGTATTGACAGCGGCATTAGACTGTTTGCCGATGATGCTGTAGTCTACAGGAAAATAGTATCACACGAAAGCTGTGAACAAATCAATGAGGATTTGCAGAAAATAAATGCGTGGTGTAATGACTGGCAGTTACCTGTCAATATTAATAAGTGTAACCTACTGCGTATAACAAAGCGAAAATTCCCATTAATGTAGGAGCACAAAATAAATGTCCAATCTCTGGAATCAATAACATCCGTCAAGTATCTGGGTGTGACTATTCGAAACGATCTCAAATAGAATGATCAGATTACACAAGTAACAGGCAAGGCGAACTCTAGATTGCGGTGTATTGGTATAATCCTGAAGCGATGCAGTTCTTCAACAAAGGAAATTGCTTACAATACGTTTGTTCGTCCAGTCTTAGAGTATTGTTCGTTTGTATGGGACCCTTACCATTTGGGTCTGATTCAAGGGATTGAGAAGGTCCAAAGGAGAGCGGCAAGATTCGTGACTGGTACATTTGGCTATCGCGAGAGCGTTACAAATCTCATAGAAAGTTTGAAGAGGGGCACACTTGCAGATAGACGACGCATTAAACGGAAGGGAGTGCTCACTAAATTCCGAAATCGGATCTTCGCCGAGGATGTAGAGCATATATTATTACCACCAACTTTCAAATCGCGCAATGATCACCATTCAAAGATAAGGGAAATTAGAGCTCGTACTGAGGCGTTCAGACAGTAGTTTTTCCCTCGCGCGATCAGCTAGTGGAACAGAGGGGGGAAATATGACTTTGGCGCGAATTGTGCCCTCCGCCACACACCGATTGGTGGCTAGCGGGGTATGTATGTAGATGTAGACGTAGATGTAGAGGAGCAAATTGCACGACTCTGTGCTGAAACTTACCTTGCCCCAGTACTAACAAGTGCGATATTCGTTTTATCGATATGTATTAACAGGGGCTGTAAAACACCAAGAACAACCAATACTCCAGCGGAAACTGAGCAGCGATGCTGCACGACAGACGGTGCTGTCACTGATGGAGTATTGATTTTCGTCATGTTTTACAGTCCCTGTCAATACATGTCGATAAAACAGATACCACACTAGACTAATTTGGGATTGCTGTATTGAATGGGCACGTAAAATTCGCCTTTAAAAATATTTTGTTTGTAACGGGAAACTAAACGTCGCTTTCCACCGACAGTGGGCCTAGCATGAAAGATGCGATGAGCAGTACTTGTTTGGCCTGACTCCGTCTATACATGTTGACTTCATCTACACATGGAGGAAACGCAATAAAAAATATCTGCCGAAACACCAGATAAACTGCATCTGACGACTTTGTGTATACAGGGTGAACCAGTACTCCATGAACAAACTTTCAGAGGTTGTTCAGCGTGCCCTTCTGAATATTTTGGTATAAGGGAGCTACAGTCACTGGCCACTGGTTACACAGTAATAATGTAGTTAAGATTTATTCGGTTTGTTACCACAATCACCTTTTTTCCATGAAAATATGTTCACAACAGTGAAATGGCTTATAATATGCAATCAGAAAAACGTAAAACATACAACACAGAGCATTGTAATAACCCTCAGACGAAATGAGTACACTTTTATTACAGCGTGTTCACTCCATTCTGGCAGAATAATTCTGCAAAATTAAAAGAAAGTGGTACTTCCCACTTTTGCTGTAATAATTTTATTGGGTCACAGCTAGACTCAGCTTTCTATGCCATTACGAAGTGATTTTGTTATTTTGTAATGGAAAACTATGCCATATGTACTGAAAAGGCAGCGTCTTTAAATTTGTTTCTTCTATTCGTGTTGGTTCACATATTCTGTCTCGTTGGTTTTACAGCTTGACATTTACAAAGACAGTACAGTGAGTAATGTAAATTCTTTGTAAATGGCAAGCTGTCAGACCATCAAGACAGCATATGTGAACAAACACGAGCAGAAGACACCAGTTTAAAGACGCTAGACAGAACCGAAGAACACGGAAGGCAAAATTGAGGGCAACGAGGTAAGGAGAGCATCACTGATGTTAACAGAAGGTACCGTGAGCGAATAGAAACGAGACCCACAGCGCACACCGTTGACATTTGGACTGCTATGCACTATTTTCAGTCTTACACAGATACAAAATTAATAGGGCGAAAAACCAAACGTAATGCAATAACTCTGTAACGAGCCGCCTGACACCGTGAGCCCCTCATTTCAAAATACTTAGAAGGTATCCACGAACAACCTCTGAAACTTTGTCCGTGGAATTCTGGTTCACTCTGTACATACGAACATCAATAAGAGTTTTGCATCATCCTTTTATTTCGAAGTAGACGGAAATATGTTCAGTCAAAAGGTAAGATCTTAAGTAAGACAGCCAGAGAGTGCTCACAAAATCTGTCTATGAGGCATGCACATACAATCATTTTCAATGTGTATAGATCACCCAGTTAAAAAAAATTGTCTGTTTCACAGCAGTCCTGAGGAACGTGAATACATGGTGGAACGTCCCCTTGCGCGGGTGCAGGCTTGAATTCGTCATGGCATACCATCGATGAGATATTCATGTCAGACCTGGTTCAAATTATCTCGTTCAACGGCGATTCTGCAGAGTACATGGTCATTGTCGACGTCCAAAACAGCTCGTTTCAATCGATCTCACATATGTTAGATTTAGTTCATGACCGGGGACAGGCAGGCCACTCCATTCTCTTGATCCTAGCATGTTGAAGGAACGTATTCGCGAGAACAGCACGGTGAGCACGCGATTTATCATCCATCAAGATCAAATTATCACCAAAACGTTTGCGATACGGTTCTACTATTGGCTGCAGAATCTTATCCATACCCCGTAGGGTCGTGATATTGTCCACAAGAACCACTAGAGGTGTACGGTGGCCACATGTAATGCCACCTCGGAACATCATTCCAACACCGCCTCGTTGCACATGTAGGACACAGTGTTGTAGGTATTCGACATGACCCGTTTGTCTACAAACACGTTAACTGCGATTTCAGGATACAAACAGATCATAATTTCGACCGTAAGCAACACACGACACCAATCCTGGGGCGTCCATTCTGCATGTTTTCTTGACCATCTGTTAGGAAGTAAACAGACGGCCGATATGGCCGAGCGGTTCAAGGCGCTTCAGTCCGGAACCGTGCTGCTGCTGCGGTCGCAGGTTCGAATCCTGCCTCGGGCATGGATGTGTGTGATGTCCTTAGGTTAGTTAGGTTTATGTAGTTCTAAGTCTAGGGGACTGATGACCTCAGATGTTCAGTCCCATAGTGTTTGGAGCCACAGACAGACAGAAAGTACACAGTGCAGTAGTATACGCCGTGATGGTATTGCCGTGGCCGTTCGGAACTGAGATACGCATCATGAAAACGTCTAAGAAAGTCGAATACAGTTGTGGAGCACTCAGCCCACGGATCCTTTTACTCAAAAGTCGTAGATATCGATCACCCTGTGCACCTAACGAACGTGGGCGACCTGTGCGGTGTAAATCCTCAGCCACTGTCCACTGGAACTGACTCCATGTGCACACCACAGCACTGAGGTGCATAAGTCGAGCAACTCCCCTGTTTGACAAGCCTTCTGTTCGCAACATGTTGATGCACACGGGATCACTGGTTGAGATTACCATTCAGGGCATCATGGATGTTCACTCTACTGTTGCACTGATGCCACTCATGATCCGTACTGATGCTTTCACTTTGGCTAAAATGTAATCCATATGACTGTGGCATTCTGCCCGAAGGTAATGCTCTTAATCCTTATGACGGTGGCGTTCTAGCCGTAGGTAGTGCTCATGGTAATTGTGTGTATTTTTACCAACAACGTTAGTAGTAAAGTTCTAATTGGTACAAGAAGAGCCACAGTAGAAACACACCTAGACGACATATCGGTGTGGTGCAACACTTGCGCTGACGTATACACGTAATTTCACCTCGTCGTGGAAAAAAGTTGTTGATTTCATCGCACAGCACACTTAACATAAAAAATCAGCCCAGCATCCCAAACGTAGATAATACTATGTCATCAGTAATAAAACACACCGTGTGCGGTAGTACTATACCATCATCAATTGAATATGATACAGTATCACAGCTATTGTATTCAGATGGTTTCAGTCACACTTCTCGATTTGTGATACACACTACATGACTGTCATAGCTGCGAAGCCACATCATCTTTATTTGTTATCGCTACGGTCGCAGGTTCGAATCCTGCCTCGGGCATGGATGTTTGTGATGTCCTTAGGTTTAACTAGTTCTAAGTTCTAGGGGACTAATGACCTCAGCAGTTGAGTCCCATAGTGCTCAGAGCCATTTGAACCATTTATTTGTTATGACTGAGAAAACCCCAGAGAATATATTCTATACTATATAAATGTATCACTCTCTCGCTGTCTTACTTAACACCTTACCTTCTGATCTAACATATTTCTGTCTACTACTTCCACTGTTTCTTTCTGGGTTTCCTCGTGAGCCTTTTCAAATTTTTGGGTCGATGGTATATTCTTTAATTGTACAATGTATGTCATAATACATCAGAAAGTTATAGAATATACCACGAATCCGACAAGTTAAAGAGAACCTCACGAAAGCCTAGATAGTGACAATCGCTTAAGGTAAACTGTAAACTGTTGGGTACTAAAACTGTAAAACGCCATTAAAAATGAAAGCGAACCATGTGGACTGAGGAAAGGACAATACCCAACAGTACGAAAGATTAGAAACGTACAAAAAAGCATTGCGTTGTCCATCAGGGTCCATACGCATAATAATAATAATAATAATAATAATATATTTCTATCTATATTAAGTATGCTGGCTTGACTTTTAATGTCTGGTGTGTTTGAAGCGGGTAGCAAATAAAATTTTTCAACCACTTTGTCTTGGTTAAAGTGACGTTCTTTCCATAGAAGAAGAAATTAGACTTTGCGTATACAAAGGAGGTACTGTAGCCATCATCTGGAAGAATTTAAGGAAAATACAGAAATTTTGAATCCTGGTAGCCGGACAGAGATTCGGATTCAGTCCCTCTCGACTGTGAACAGTTTCCCGGCGCAGTGTGGAATTCAGAGCTTCACGTAACCTCATAGGTAGACAAGAAGTACATACGCTCTAGGAAATTATAGTCCGAGAATACTGCGAACGATGCTTTCGACCGGAGTACAAAGATAATGGACAGAACTACTTTATGCCACTGTTTTATCAGGCGACTGATCGTCAATAAGCGTGTCATTACTTATGTATTGCTTTATTAAAGACTGCATTCCGATTGTGAATAGCGTTTTGTTAGTCGATATCAGATGCTCTGTCGACTTCTAGGGAAAAAAGAGACGAATATCCATAGTGGACAGCAGTGCTTTCGCGAAACCTTTCGGGTAATTCGTTTTGGTGTACGACTTTGACGGCTGTCGCGCGGGCCGGCAGCGCTGTTCTTGATGTCAAATATTGTTGGGGTAATTACTGATCGTGATTGCTGGAGAACATCTGTTCCCCTCCAGGTGAACGACCGCCGGTGTACCATCTGCTCCTACAAGAAAATCTCTTGCTCTGTGCGGACGGCGGGCGGCGGGCGGCGGCTGGCGGCCGGCCACAAAAAACCCATTATTGCCGGCCTGTGGACGTTTGATGGCTATCGTAATTGAACCGTCTTAGCCCTGAAATAACGGGAAACAAATGAACAGTCTGTACGAATTAATCATAAATACGACCGATCATCCGATTAAGAAGTTCCATATGTGATAGGCGCAAATATGTTCTGACCGAAAGGGTAATGCAGCTACTTTCAGTCGATGTGCAACAGTCGGGTAACTGTTTCCCACGGGGTTAGCGGACGATTATAACTGGCACAGCTTGTACTGTAAAAATTCGTTTCAACGACTGTTACAACATGAATTAGTATGTTGCAGGTGCGTTTATTTTAATGTACGTAACAACGGCCAAGGTCGAGCAGTGATGTATAAGGCGCAGCACTTCCGCTCTGGAAGACGCAGAGCGCGAACAAACATGCCCCTGCGATTTCAATTCGGAGAGGCGCATCCCCGTTCGGCGGACCCCTTTTAGGAATAATAATAAGAGTTCGGCACCCTCTTCGCTGGAAAAACCCGACAAATTAAACTGGGTATTTTCTTTTAAAATTGATTTCATTATCTGCTGCCCCATCACTAGACTCTGCCACTGCTCCAATGATATGATTTTGAAAAGGGACAGTTTGCTCCTCGCAGAACGTGCTGTTATCCTCGCAGCTTTCCACAGTAACACCGTACGAATCAGGTTTCCAGAGATACGAGCAGCTTACGTTTACTACACACTGGCCAGGGTGTCACAGCTACAGAAAGTCACATGAATTACGCAAAGTAGTAATAATATGGCATTCATAATACTACTCCTTTTACGTACTTGTGCGACAAAAGGATGGACTATTGGGCTATGTGGCCTTACTTCCATAGAAATCTAAATTGCGGACTACAGCTCAACAATATTTTTTTATGGAGAGTAAAAGCTAATCACTTACTGCTGTTCTGCTAGTCAACTGTTTTTATTGTTTTCATTTACTTGGTTGGAATCGATTTCCAAGCACCATAGCTTATTTTGAAGAACATTAACACTGTAGTCAATATGATATACCAACCTCACACTTACAATACACAAGATGCTGGGGTTCATTAACAGAATGTAGTTGCTGTGGTATAAAAGTACAGTACATTGCTGGACAGTCTGTAGATGGATTGTTGCTTCAAAATTTTCGTGCAGACATCCCAATAACTGGGTATTTTAATTAAAGTTTTTTAGGTTTCGCGTGGTTTCGCCGAATCACGTCGAAGATTTCTGCAAATGTTCCTAAAAGTGAGGCCACTGGAACTCTAGGTTTGTTTCTTTTACAGTTCGAGGCAGTCTTCTGTCTTTACTGAAATGGACATCGTCGGATTGTAAAACTCTCTTTCTCTCGGGTTCACCCACGTCAAAACTCTAAGCTGGTTTATTTATCTGACTGCGTGGCGAAACGTCCCAGAAAACATTAATTTATATGAGATTTTCACAGGTACTGGATCAGAATAGTACATTATTTCCGGAGCTTAGTATTCGTACTGGAAGTCTAATAGGTGTTTGAATTTTCTGAGAAAACAGGAGACGGCTTTAAACTTTAACATGAAGTCTGGGGTCTCTCACACTATGCTTATCTGCTATTTTTTTCTTGTATGTACTCTTCGTCATGCTATGTCTCAATACGACTAAGTAAATATGTATTTGTGGAGTAAATACACCATTATAACAGCGTTAGAGTAAAAAAAAAAAAAAAAACTGCGTCCTACTCTCCAATTCCTACTTCGCATAAATATTCAAACCTACTACACTCTAGCTGATGTGTATTTATCCATTAAATATTTAAATGGACCAATTAGACAAAAGAAATTAAAATACTTCTCTGACATTAAAAAAATACCTACCACCGGAGAAATATATTTTGCTGTGAGAATTTCTTGCAATGAACAGTAAGTACGTGATAGGAAGTGTGACTCCAGCTAAGACTCCAACATAGTTATTGTGTTCTCTTACTTCTCTCTTTTTGCAGGAATCCTTCTAGCAGCAATTTATCGTAGATCGCTTGAGCAACGAAAGGTACCTAACGACTGGAAACAAGAGCAGGTCATTCCCGTTTTTAAGAAACGCCGTAAGACAGTTCCACACAATTATAGACCTATATCGTTGACGTCGGTCTGTTGCAGAATTATGGAACATGTTTTATGCTCAAGAATTATGACGTTCTTGGAAAATGAGCAGCTCCTCAATAAAAATCAACATTGATTCCGCAAACAGAGAACCTGCGAAACTGAGCTCGCTCTGTTCCTCTATGAAATCCACAGTGCAGTGGACAACGACGATCCACCGAGCGAGGTTGCGCAGTGGTTGGCACACTGGACTCGCATTCGGGAGGACGACGGTTCAATCCCGTCTCCGGCCATCCTGATTTAGGTTTTCCGTGATTTCCCTAAATCGTTTCAGGCAAATGCCGGGATGGTTCCTTTGAAAGGGCACGGCCGATTTCCTTCCTTGTCGACGGGTCGTTAAACAACACTAAGCTAACCTAACCTAACAACGATAATCTGCGGAGTATCGGAGCAGACCTGTGATTGGATTCAAGACTTCCTTGCAGATAGATCTCAACACGTCACTCTTAAAGGAACTAAATCGACGGATGTAAAGGTAATATCGGGAGTACCACAGGAAGTGTGATAAGACGATTGCTGTTCACAGTATACATCAATGACCTAGTAGAAAGCGTCGGATGCTCTTTAAGGCTATTCGCAGATGATACAGTTGTTTATACCAAAGTAGCAACGCCAGAAGATAGTAAGAATTTGCAGATTTGCAGAACGACCTGCAGAGAATTGATGAATGCTGCAGATTCTGGCAGTTGATCCTGAACGTAAATAAATGTGACATATTGCGCATACATAGGAAAAGAAATCCTCTACTCTACAGCAACACTACTGATGACAAACAGCTGGAGACAGCGTCTGCCGAAAAATATCTAGGCGTAACTATCCAGAGCGACCTTAAGTGGAATGACCATATAAAACAGATAGTGGGAAAAGCAGACACAAGACTCAGATTCATTGGAAGAATCTTAAGGAAATACAGCTCATCCACGAAGAGCCATTATGGAGTAAGGGGAGTAGCTTACAATTGGTTCGCCTCTTGCTTTAAGAACAGAAAGCAGAAGGTAATTCTCCGCAATATTGAGAGTGGTAGTGATGTTCAGTCCCAATGGGGCACTGTTAAGTGGGGCGTTCCCCAAGGGTCGGTGCTGGGGCCACTGCTGTTTCTTATTTATATAAATGATATGCCTTCTAGTATTACATGTGATTCAAAAATATTTTTGTTTGCTGATGACACCAGCTTGATAGTGAAGGATCTTGTGTGTAATATTGAAACAGTATCAAATAATGTAGTTCATGAAATAAGTTCGTGGCTTGTGGAAAATAATTTTATGCTAAATCACAGTAAGACTCAGTTTTTACAGTTTCTAACTCACAATTCAACAAGAACCGATATTTTGATCAGACAGAATGGGCATATTATAAACGAGACGGAAAAGTTCAAGTTCCTAGGCGTTCGGATAGATAGTAAGCTGTTGTGGAAAGCTCATGTTCAGGATCTTGTTGAGATACTAAATGCTGCTTTACTTACCATTAGAACAATATCTGAAACAAGTGACACTTCAACACCAAAGTAGTCTACTTCGCATATTTTCATACGCTTATGTCATATAGTATTATTTTTTGGGGTAATTCTTCTGATTCAAAAAGGGTATTTTTGGCTCAAAAACGGGCTGTTCGAGCTATATGTGCTGTAAGTTCGAGAACCTCTTGTCGACCCCTATTCAATAGTCTGGGAATTCTGACATTGCCCTCACAGTATATATTTTCTTTGATGTCGTTTGTTGTTAGCAATATTAGCCTATTCCCAAGAGTTAGCAGCTTTCACTCGGTTAATACTAGGCAGAAATCCAATCTGCATGTGGAATGCACTTACTTGACTCTTGTGCAGAAAGGAGTGCAGTATTCTGCTGCATCCATTTTCAATAAGCTACCACAAGAACTCAAAAATCTTAGCAGTAGACCAAACCTTTTTAAGTCTAAACTGAAGAGTTTCCTCATGGCTCACTCCTTCTATTCTGTCGAGGAGCTCCTGGAAGAGCTAAAAAATTAAGTAAATTCCAATGTTACAGTGTTGATTTTCTTTATTTAAATTTACGACTTGTCACCTGAATATGTTTTTTTTATATTTCATTTTATCTGTTTCTAATATCGTGTTATAATTTCATGTATTGACTCGTTCCATGACCATGGAGACCTCTCCTTAATTTGGTCCCACAGAACAATAAATAAATAAAAATAAATAAGTGGCTTATAAGGCGCTTGTCCGCCAGATTCTTGAGTATTGCTCATCTCTCTGGGATCCCTATCAGGTACAGCTGATAGAGGAGATAGAGAAGATCCATTGAAGAGCGGCGCGCTTCGTAACGGTATCGTTTAGCAGGCGAGAGAGTGTTACGGAGATAATAAACAAACTCCACTGGCAGACGTTACAATAGAGATGTTATGTATCACGGAGAGATTTAATATTGAAATTTCGGGACAGCACTTTTCAGGAAGAGTCAAACAACATATTCCTTCCCCCCTCCCCATAAATCTCGCGTATTGACCACGACGAGAAAATTCGAGAAATTAGTGTCAATACAGAGGCTTACCGACAATCATTCTTACTATTCACAAGTGTAACAGGGTTGGAGGGATCAGATAGTGGTACCGACAGTACCCTCCGCCACACACCATTAGGTGGCTTGCAGAATATGATGTAGATGTAGAGTGGAGTTCTAAAAAGAATCCTTTCAAGACACTAGTTTAGAAAATGTCACCTGTTGATTTGTATTTCCATTTGTGACAGAATATAGACAGACACTAGTTTATTATCGGGGAACAGCGGGGCTGAAATATTCATCCCGTTACTCTTTTTATGAATCACTTTAGATTAATCCCTTCGACAGAGATTGTTTTCTCCACTTCAGCTGGTTCTCCGTATCCAGTCATCTCCACGTCAGTGCTCTAACCATTTACCCTACCTTTTCCTTTATGAATACTGCCGTTCGTACCCAACTGTTTCTGCTGTTGCCAACAAATGATATTGTTTCTATTTGGTTACGAAGAGTGAATACAGAATATCTCTTGACAACAAAGCCACTACTGGTGCAGCCTGTGCCGTGTCAAGGTAGACAACGTGTGGCCATCCTTAGCGAGGGTTCAAAGAAAATATTAAATCTTTCACGGACCGTAAGTAATTTATTTATTCGTTGTCCGGGTTTCAGCTGGGCGTGCCTCCAGCTTGTCCTCGTGGGACCAACAAGTGATTGCCTCAGAAATCGCACTGCGATTGCGAACCCCGAATATTACAGCTCTAGCCAGCTGGGTGTCGGCGCAAGAGAGAACTTTGAGGCTTGGGCCGACTTTCTTGAGGTGGCAGCTAGCGGTGATCGCGAGATTCCTCCCCCATGTTTCATATTGACTACAGGCCTACTCAGAGTGGACCCATGCGAGTGAATATGGGATAGATTCATAAGTGGTTTGGGGAAGATGCAACCACCGCTGAGGTGACAATCCCACAGCGCTCATAGGCTATAATGAATTGTAATTGAACGATATTATACTCTCGAAGAAAAGTTTGAGATGATAATTAGACTGTATGTGCAACGTGTACATAACCTAAGAATTCCCAAATTCGTGAACGCGAAACTACGAGACAATCGTGAAACCATATTTTCCAATGACGGCTCGATTCCAATGAAAGACAACATTTATGATAGGACTAAGTTACGAAAATAATATTTTACTGCATCGCAGAATCTGAATAAACAGATTAAAACAGCTTTTATGTACCGATTTCAATAATAGTGGACTTTATTTTAATTGAAAAGTTGAAAGGACTTTGTTTGCTTCAAGGTCTCTTTCGCCCATTCACCATTGCCACTGTTCTGCTTTAATGGTCACTTTTCCGTCACGATATTGTGTCAACGGACTCTGTAATGCGTTATGTGTGTGATGGAATGAGTACACCGTGTTTCAGTGGAGTTAAGATTTATCGTGATCCATGCGACAGAGATATGGTTGACCATTTTTACTACAGCTCTTACACTGAATCTCAGTTGGAAGCACCACCAACATAAGAGCTGCTGAAACCCACTGACAATATAAAACTTGGAGTAGCTGAGGCCGCCCGCATCTCGTGGTCGTGCGGTAGCGTTCTCGCTTCCCACGCCCGGGTTCCCGGGTTCGATTCCCGGCGCGGTCAAGGATTTTCTCTGCCTCCTGATGGCTGGGTGTTGTGTGCTGTCCTTAGGTTAGTTAGGTTCAAGTAGTTCTAAATTCTAGGGGACTGATGACCATAGCTGATAAGTCCCATAGTGCTCAGAGCCATTTGAACTGAGGCCTCAAGACAAGCATTTGAACTGCGTTTAAATTTTTTGTTGAGTGTTGTTAGTAAAAAGCAAGAAAGAGAGATAAAGATTTAACATCCTATCGACGAGCATGTCATTAGAAACGGTACGTTGTTGTTGGTGTGATTAAGTGCACGAATACGTTAATTAACTGGAATAGAAATTCCAACGCACAGTGGTGTCACATTCTCGATAATGATGTGAGCGAAGCAGTGGATCTAAGGGTAGAGTATATTATAAAGCTTCAGTACGTTATAATGTGAAGTTTATTAATATGGACGGTGTGAGTTATTACAACAGATTAAGAAGGGAGCTTAACCACAATCGGTTGAATCGTTCTTCAAACTGTTCCCGACCCTTAGTTGCATACGTCAAAGTAAATAAATAACATGTCCCTTCCGGCCTGCACTGTCGCCAGAATCACCCATTGGATCATCAACAGCAGGTTCAATAAACCCTAAGCAAACACGGTGCATACTTAACAAACCAGGACGTATGAACCATCTCAACCGCTATCACACTCAGAGGACATTGCTGCTCAAAAGTGTAGAATTAGGATTTACGAGGCGGTATCGGATACCATACTTCAAACCAGGTTCTGTATGGGACGCTATCATTCGATCTCGTGTGGATTAAAAAGAGCCGGAGTCTATGTTTTTTCAACTACGCTCTGAGATGATAAGTCCAACAAGAATATTAACGAAAGTCGATGTATGACAACGAAATGAAATAGATGTTAGGCGCTTGGTGTAGAAAGAGTGATTAGAATCGAACCTAGTGGTCGTGATTTTGATTGGCTAAAGTTCTAGAATTCGCTTAAACCAGCTCTACACTTAATCTTCCCGAACATAAAATCTTAGAAGTGATAATATCATTAGTTGTTTTTTAATGTTTATATAATAGTATAAATGTAGCGTATGAAAGCGAAGTAGAAAGAGAAGTTTAACTATAGCGTGATTTCATATCTAAGGACGCCGAAATTCGTCACAGTTACTTGCTTCCATGACACTGACATCACAATGAACATCTCTCAACAGTCGTGGAGTGCCTCGAGAATGAGGCTCTCCTTCGAATCACGTTGTCGAATTAAATGCGCCCCTGTAAAAGAGTCGGGGGAATTGACAATTAATTCTACAGTCGTCTCGTCATCACAGGTTGTCTAGAAAAGTCAGTGTTTCTACCATGAGAAAAGAGTCTCACTTTTGCTAATCTTGATAAATTTGATAGAAGTCACGACGTCTTATGCAACGTCAACAGCTGCGGAACTATGAAATAAGAAAATAGTAACACTGAAAAAGCAATAGCCTGTTTGTTAGTCGCGAGAACTCACATTGACGTGAGTAGTGATGGCTGGCAGTCTGTACATTATATGGTATCACGTTGCTTTAGGTAGCTGCAAAATGTTTATAACTTTAGCTGTAAGCTTTTCAAAGAATAGATGCGTTTAAAGAAAGATGTGCCTTCCAGAGGGAACCTTCGACACTTTAGTGGAGTGGATCGCGACTCGAATCCGCACTCTCGCCTTTCGTGGACAATCATCGTACCGCTCATACCGCTTTACCTGTGGTAGTAATAGGTCGTGAGTCGTGCCTGCATAGCTTAGTCCGCGGAAGGGATGGTTTCGCGTTCGAGTCACCGGCCTACACACGGTGTAACCCGCTAACAGCTTTCAGGTTGCCCTTTAATCATTAAAATGGTTCAAGTGGTTCTAAGCACTATGGAACTTAACATTTAAGGTCATCAGTCCCCTAGAACTTAGAGCTACTTAAACCTAACTAACCTAAGTACATCACACACATCCATGCCCGAGGCAGGATTCGAACCTGCGACCGTAGCGGTCGCTCGGCTCCAGATTGAAGCGTCTAGAACCGCTCGGTCACAACGACCGGCTTTGCATCATTAGTGGCCAGTCATCGAACCTTACCGTTGAGCTTGACTACCAGTGCTGTGTGTTCCACATAGCACTATGTCGCTTAGTGTGAGATTAGGCCCAGCACTTGACTTGACAAGCATCCTGGAGCATTCCTCTTGGACACGAATTTCCCCAGTGCTTCAACAGTCTTTACGAAACTTCCTTTCATCAACTGACAGCGGAGTGAGTTTATTTTTGACAGTCGAAACGAAAGTATCTGATCGTGGCCTCTCCTCGCAGCTGCCAGTTCCCTCCCCTCATTCACCTCTTATCGATCTCCCCCCTGCCTACTCCTGAGAGAATCGGATCGTTCTTCAGTCACACTTTTGAAAACGCCGCAGGATCTCCAAACGTTTCGATCTCGGCAAGTGAGAAGAACTGTCCCAATCACCTATCACTCCTCACTTGAAGAGAGCCACCGCTCTGTACAAGCCCAGATTTCTCTTTTCATACCGCCGTGGACGTCTGGTGTGACTTATACTTCCTTAGGATTCTTCCAACAAATTTAAGTCTGGCATATGCCTGCCATACCCCTTAAGTCTCTCCCTATAGATGCTCCTAAATACTTGACGGCATTCACTGATTAGATCAACTCACCATTCATCGCATAGGCCCATGATATCGGATCTTTTCGTCTCCTCACGCTCATTATATTATATTTATCTATGTTGATGGCCAGCAACTAATATCTGCTCCAGGTACTGATCGCCTTCAAGACTCTCCCATTTCGTAACATTCCCTAACAATGTCAAATACCTGCTTGTAGTTGTGTCAACTGCGAACAGCCATCAAAATAAATGAGAACTACATTCTTTAAGAAGGTATGTTACTGATGACTGACTTCTTTAACACTTTACCGTCCTGCCTCGAATGAGTCGCCAGTGTGGACGACAGAATATGGTAATAAAAGTTACGCAATTTGTATACTGCGAAGTTCTGTTCTGTTTATTATCTTATTATGTTCTGTATTTCATCTCATTTTATTCTATGTCCTTCAGTCATGTATTTTAAAGTACATTTCATCACTGATCATATAACAAGTATAATCATGTGTGTAGTGGAATAGATAAATAAATAAATACAGCTTGTCGTCACATAGAGCATTATGTGAAAACCGAAAACAATAACTGAAAGAAAATGTTGAACCATATATTTTTTAATCTTCGTCGTTGTTGACGACGGCATCACAGACATAGACAGCCGCTGTGTATTTTACTATGTGAAGGATTATGGACTTCCTCAGGTTGCACAGTACTGATGTTGATTATTCATACAACACAAGTAACTGATTCCAGAGTACACATTACATTATCAAACATATCTGGAAAATTAGTCACATCTACAGTGGTTCAAGGAAATATGCCCATGCATGGATAGCCGATAACCGATTACAACTTTCCGCTCTACTTTAATGCGTGGGTAAAATCGCATAATATTTTGAGAAAAATTTTGTTTTACAGCATTTGCGAAATCCAGAGTGCCGTGAACGGACCAACCAAAGCTCAGGTACACTCCACGGTCGGTCAGCTTGGGTTTCGTACGTGATGAAAACCAAAAACGTTTTTGCAGAATGTTACGTGGTTTTGTTTACGTGATTAAGTGGTAAAACAATATTCCGAAGGTTTTCGGCTACCCACGCGTGGACGTATTTCATTGAATCGCTATAGAAATGACTGGCTTCCCAGATAAATATGATAATGTATGTTCTGAAACCGATCGTGTATGTTGTATCAATAATCAACATGAGTAAAGTGCAGACTGAGGAAGTCCATAATCTTCCATATAATGAAATTACTCTATAGCTTTCTGGCAGTTTTTGTGGGTGTTTCATACTGAGTGGAGATTACTTTGTATGAAAATAATAATGATATGTAAAGACAGCCAGGGATATTGCAATCCTACCGGCGGTTTGTAAGAGAATTCTGGGTATGACTATGGCAGTACCTGACGGCGCGAAAAGTCTGCGTGCACTTGGCCGCCTGACGGACAAACAAACTTGACAGCGAGGGAGGAGGCGAGGCGTTTTAATATAGCCACTGAGAAGTAACACTCGGAAAGATAGGGAATTGCCAAGAAAGAAACAAGTCTCCTTAATGAGAAAAAAGAATGATGACTGGTTTTGTGGGAGGGGAGGCGGCGTCAGGGAGGGTGAAAAACTCGAGATGAGAAAACTTGAGGAGAGCGCGGGAGAGCACCTAATGGAAAGAAAGCGTAAAACGCGACGCGGGGGCGGCAGAGGCGGCTCGCAGGTAGTCTTGCCCTCCGTGTCACACGTCCCGCGCGTCGCGCCGCTCCAACCAAATAAGCTAATTAGCAGCGCGCGCTGTCAAAGTCACCTTCATTAAATCAAAAAGACCGCTTTGTTCTGCGCTGAAATGTACACACAGTGGCACACCATTTACAAAACAACGTCATATGCAGGCAGGATTTGCAAACGAAAGTCTTTCCGCGAGTTACTCTATTTATGTTCATTCTGTCGGTTACGACACATATCTACGAATAAAACCTGAAAAATAGAAACAGGAAAAGAGAAAAGCGGTGTACATGCAATCACAGTCGTTAGCAGTAAGAACATATCGTACATGCTAAAAGTCGCAATAAGGCGTATACCGTAGCTGAGTGTCAGTATTATATTGTACTCACCTTCTTCTCATTCTGTAGTCTGATAGCCGGCCGCGGTGGTCTAGCGGTTCTAGGCGCTCAGTCCGCAGCCGCGCGACTGCTACGGTCGCAGGTTCGAATCCTGCCTCGGGCATGGATGTGTGTCATGTCCTTAGATTAGTTAGGTTTAAGTAGTTCTAAGTTCTAGGGGACTGATGACCATAGATGTTAAGTCCCATAGTGCTCAGAGCCATTTTGTAGTCTGATACCGAAGGAGACAGACAAACCTTGAATGTGGTAAGACGGAATATTTTTGCAACTGCAGTAGGTTCAACTTTACCGCTACGATTCTTGCATGATAAGTTCCAAAATGGAATGACATATTCGAGGGGCGTCCAATAAGTAATGAAACACACTTTTTTTTCCTCGGCCAATTTCCGTTGGAAAAATGCGTAATTTGTTGTGGGACATGGTGGAATATTCCCGCTTCAGGCCCTACCGTTTCATGAAGTTTCGACAGCTGGCGACGCTATAAGTAGTCTTCAAAATGCCGTCTGTAACGGAAGTGCATTACAAGCAGACAGCTAATGAAATCTTCTTGGGCTTCCATCCGGGTAGCTGCGTCGAAAATCCGCGATGTTTCGATGAGTGTCATTCTCATCATCTTCTGGCGAAGTGATGAGAAGCTTCGCCAGAAGATGATGAGAATGACACTCACCGAAACGTCGCGGATTTTCGACGCATCTACCCGGATGGAATCCCGAGAAGATTTCATCAGCGGTATACACCGGGAAAGCCTGCATTCACATACGAAGCAAACAGCTGTCATTGAGATCCTTTTGGCCGAAAACCAGAGCATCACAGATGCTCACAAGCGCTTGCAGAATGTTTTTGGAGCCCCGTCAGTGAACAAAAGCACGGTGAGTCATCGCAGTAAGGTCGCGTAAACCATCTTACAGCCCGGATTTCTCTCCTTCCGATTTCCATCTGTACGTCTCAGACGTCGACCAGTAGAAGTGTACCATACGGGCATACATACCCTCCCAGTAAAGTGGCCCAAGGCTGTCGCATTGAACGGAGATTATATTGAAAAATAGTGGGGACCAATATGGTGCATTCGAATCCTGTACAAAACCAAGCTGGCTGCAGAAAAAAACTATGTTGCATTACTTATTGAACACCTTTCATATGTTTCTTTACACAATTCACAATACTTCAACTCACAGATCTCGCTATATTGCTCAATAATCATCGATTTTAGAGGTTCATTTTGAGCAAACAGTCCTGTCACAAAGCGCGTAGCTCGTCTTGGACCAGTTTTCAATGTCCTCAGTCATTCCGACTTAGTAAGGACCCCAGACAGATACATAATTAACACTCTTGGAGGCACCATTAAGTACATCCTTGGTAGGGAAATGCTCGTTAGGAAGACTAAGGAAGAGTTAGAGAGACAATAACATCAATTTCCCACGTACAATAGATTCATAAAACGAGAGGATGTAACAAGCACAAACTTAAAACCTCAGGAAAGAAAAATAAGAGCTTAGTTTGCATAGGCCCAGTATTAGATAATCCATTTTTGTGCACACTCGCTATGGACATAACATGTTAGTATTAAAAAAAATGAGTCCCATATTCTTTCAGGAAATAATATTGGTAAAATGCAAAAAAAAGTCGTACAATCATAAACCAGGGAAAATAGCCTTTGAGATGTAGACTAACTTACCTTACTTTCACTCAGCGGTGTAGGCTGTCTTTCTGTCGAAGTTGATTGCTAAGTTTTTATGGCTATGTTACTGTTGAAGTACTCATTCCACCAAATATTGAGCTGATGACGATAACAGCAGTTACATCTGTCGTTCCATTCAGAGGTAGGCTTGTTGAGAGCTAAATATCTGCAGTTCAGGGTATCTATTTTATCTACGGATGAATTGGGATACACGGGGAGTGTAATAATGAATTACAACAATAGTGGCTGGTGGACCGGTCCAAGCCCTGGGCAATCACTGTAACAAGATAATATGTTCGTTTATGTATCAGGTTGTGGGCGTTAATTATGGGTGACAGACTCAGAAGGCCGTGCGCCTTTACCATACACATTGACAAGTACTGTTTATCAATAATTTCTAAGCGAAAAAAATATACGCGGTATTGAAGAAAGCTATCGTCAAACAAAGAAAAAATACTTCTGTAGATGAGCCTGAGAAGACTCGATAACTTGTTTGTGGAAATAATCAAATACTTCACGAGGGACTTGTCTCAGTCACTAGATTTATATTCAAATAATTCTACGATATCCATAATCAATGAGCTTAACAACAACGTAGTTTATGCACTATGGTGCGAGATGGTATCTTATTTTCTACGATTCGCATAACAGTAGCTAACAAAGTTTTCATGACCGATGGATTGGCCGAGATGGTCCGCTAGCATGGCTTCCCCGCTAAACCGACGTTAACCTTTCAAAATTCTGGCTATGGAGCATTTAACAGCAATAGTGTGTACCACTCCCACGGACAACGTGCACACATTACAGGACAGTGTGTCCCATACTTGTGACCAAATTCGAGGGCAACCAGGTGCGTCCAGACGAGTTTGTGATACTGGAATAGGAGCTCCGAACGACATGCTAGAATCGATGGTAAACACATCAACATCTGCAATGTCAGTAAACTGATGGCTGCCGTAGCACAGAATAAATAATATCTCGATAAGTTTATTCTTAGATCTTTTTGTCTGGATTTGAAGTGTACCATCTCCTTTAAGCGTATGGGGCATTGACTTTTAAACACCCTATAGATGAGCGCGGAAAACACTCACGTTTGGTAAGTATGTGTGCTTGTAGTTCAGAAATAAAATTTAAAAAGAATTAGGTACAAAATAGAAATTTTTTTTTCAAATACAAGTATTTTTAGTTTGATTTTAAACGTAACTTTACTATATGTGACTCATTTTAGATAGATGATGGCAAAAATTTCCACATCATAATTTACCGCTTTTGAGTACCCCTAACTGTAATAAATTATTTATCACGAATTTCGTAAGAGTATTCGTACTGCACAGTCGTTTCGAAAATTCCTAAGTACAAAATAACTGTGAATAAGTGCCACTCATTGAGCTTATAGTACGTTATCGTGGAAAATAAAGCTTCTTTCTCCGATATGAATAACCAAGCATATGATTGGTTACGACGCTGGGGAATGGTGGACTGGACCTATGAACTCCGTAGACAGGTAGTGGACCAACCAAAGGAGGAGCACTCATTTAACCTAATCTACCACTACGAATCGGGTCTTTGAAAGAAGAGATGGGTGAAATGAAAAAGTTTCCTCATCCGGAAATGGAACATGTAAAGCGCATACAGCCTGAAAGAGTTGCATATCTCGCCACCTGCAGCTCACAATAAGCACTATAAACTCGAAGAAACCTTCTCCCGTGTTCTCGGGGCCTGTGTTATGGCTGGCCGGAGTGGCCGAGCGGTTCTAGGCGCTACAGTCTGGAAGCGCGCGACCACTGCGGTCGCAGGTTCGAATCCTGCCTCGGACATGGATGTGTGTGACGTCCTTAGATTAGTTAGGTTTAAGTAGTTCTAAGTTCTAGGGGACTGATGACCTCAGATGTTAAGTACGATTGTGCTCAGAGCCATTTGAACCTTTATGAAAAGGCCTTGTGGACTATGTTAGTGGGCAGTGGCCACTGTCTAAGATACCAGAGACATAAAGACACCTTGTGTTATTATCCGTTAAAGATAAGCTTCATTTACTAGATCTTTTTAGATATTTGTCTTTCGGCTATGTAGTCGTTCAGTAGTGTCAAATTGGTTTTGAAGACGTAAATATTTCACCACGTCTGTCATTATTGCCACAGTTTGCGAAATCTGACACAGTGTAAAGGCACGTTTAACCTTCACACCGACGATACTGCGTGATTCACAACCACGACCCCTTACTTATGACGCAGCCACGATATCCCGCTACAACGGAGCCGGTTAATTTCCGAGGTCACGAAACAAAGGCTGATTCGGTCTTTCGTCACCATATTTCACTGATGTCCCTCGAGACCACGTTTTTACATTCGTCGCTGCTGCCTTTTTGCTGAAGAGTTCCCATTGACTGGCAACGGGCTTGATGGTTTCGTAATGCGTTCTTTACTGCCGATGTATTGGCGTACGTGCTCCGTGGCGCGAACGGATGACGCAGTCCATAGATAAGAGATCGTCGGAGAGACGGTCGCGGACCAGATGTCTTTTATTCTTTTCGATTTGGTAGGCAGCGCGAGACGCCGTTTTTCCCCCAGTTCGCCTCGCTCCTTAAATTATCTGCGTTCCCAGCAGTCTGTAATAGCCCCTCACTCGCGACGTTTTTGTCCCTTTAAGAAGCAGACGCCGCATAAATCACGAGAAAATGAAAAACTTTGAGAAAGCCTTTTTAATCTACTTTTAAACAGAGAATCATTTTTCACCTCAAACAAGGGACGCACTAAAGTGTTTTATAAATCACGAAATTTTACAATAGTTTGAGAAATGGCACTTATCTTTTCAGACACCGGAGAATGAGGATGCGTAATTTCTTGACTGGAGGGGAAAGAGGCGTCGGGTGTTAGCTCTAACATCGTCAGCGAGCAGCCGAGATCTAGTTTACTCTACAGAGAGAGGTCGCTGTTGGAACAGTACGAAATCTGTTGTTTGAAACACATAAATATATGAGCCCGCGAAAGTAACTTACGATTTTTCAAATTTTATTTCTTTAAATGTGACATCTCGCTACAGTTTTAACTAGATGTATGCTGTGAAGCTGTTCTTTCAGATGATTTATAATAATTTGATGCAATCTTTTTCACAACGTGTTTGCTGTGCTTCTTTCTGATTGTGTCTCCGTATGTGGAATTACGTCTACAATGGAACTGTGACACAGAGTATGTTAATTTGTTAATATCCAAAAGGTAACTTTTTTTTTTTAAAAAAAAGCCATGCTAAATCTCTGACCGAAGTCTGCTAACACACAGCTGATTCGTCTCCAATTCCTACGCTATGTTGGCAAAGCTTGAGACACAGCTTCCAGATATTCTTTGGAAAACGTTTCGCTGTGAACATTCACTATATGACTTTACTTTGTCCACGAACTATTAAATGCAAACAGAAAATACATCGGTTAATTTTGTAATCTACCATTGCTTTTTTAACTCTATAACTAAAACCGTTGCGGAGTAGAATCTTACGGAAAACTGCTTGCCTCTTTGCTCGCTGTCATTTTATGAAAACCACTAATTTGTAGATATTAAGTATGTTACAGAATAGGTGGCGAGAGAGATAGAGAGGGAGACAGAGAGTCAAATGGTTCTGAGCACTATGCGCCTTAACTTCTGAGGTCATCAGTCGCCTAGAACTTAGAACTACTTAAACCTAACTAACCTAAGGACAGCACACACATCCATGCCCGAGGCAGGATTCGAACCTGCGACCGTAGCGGCCGCGCGCTTCCAGACTGTAGCGCCTAGAACCGCTCGGCCACTCTGGCCGGCGGAAAGAGAGTCATATTGCATAGAAGTTTTCTGTAGAATCATCTGAAGTTTGTTCTGTTAATGGATACAGCGATTGATGGCCCAGTAGAAGATGAGGCGTTATAAACAGCATTGCGATTAATCAGCAAAAAACAATTTACTTGTGTGGTGCATTTGTGGCACCCGTCGGTTTTAGTCGCCAGGAGCGACTATTGGCGAATGGTGCTAATGGCGAGGAGCATTTGTTGCAATCGTTAGCGAAGACATGAAGGATAATGGCTATGTCTCTCTGTTTTACAGTAGCGACGTGCGTGCTGCGTATGAAACATTTCCGTCCGTTTCACGTGTACACAGGGTGGAAACACCAAAAACATAACACATTACCATGTCTAATATGATACTTATCGGAAAACTATTGACTTTCAAAACAGTCTCCAGTCGTCTCGGAATGAATAAATTACAGATCCTGTATGGTTTGAAGAAAATAGCGGCAAGTTTAGCTAAGATGATGGAGATGGGTAGCGATCGCTCACCCTTCTCCCCAAAGTAGACCACAGTGGCTCAATAACATTGAGACCAGATGAATGTAGTGGCCAGGGGAGATGTGAAAATTTATTCTCATGCTTATAAAACCAGTTTTGGAAATGGGAGCTGTCTCAACAGGGACCCTGTTGTCTTGGAAAACGGCGTCAACGGGAGCAAACACTGAACCTTGGGATGGACCTGATAGCCAGAATTGTCACATAATCCTTAGCAGTAATGAAATTTCGCAGTGACCATGAGGCCCGTGGAATACCACGATGTGGTTGCCTAAATCACCATCGAACCTCCGTCAGGTTTGACTCTTGGGACGGAAACTCGACCATACATTGGAAACAGTGTGAGACAAGACTCACCCGACCAAATGACGTTCTTCCATCGAGCTATAGTCCAAATAGTATTGCTTCTGCACCACGAGGACTGCTGACAGGGTTCGAGAGTCCAACATTCATTCCTGCAGCAACTTTTGTTGCTATCGTTCTCTTATTTTTCGTCGTAATCCTCTTCATTGGCCATTTGTCACAACCACTGAACATACACTTTCGTCTGCGTTGTGACTTAGTGGATGATGTTTTTCTCCGCCCGCATCTCGTGGTCGTGCGGTAGCGTTCTCGCTTCCCACGCCCGGGTTCCCGGGTTCGATTCCCGGCGGGGTCAGCGATTTTCTCCGCCTCGTGATGGCTGGGTGTTCTGTGATGTCCGTAGGTTAGTTAGGTTTAAGTAGTTCTAGGGGACTGATGACCATAGATGTTAAGTCCCATAGTGCTCAGAGCCATTTCATTCACTGGTCAGAATGACGTTGAATTGCAACGGAATATTATCGGAGAAGGGGGAAAACGTATGGCAGAAGAAAAATAAATAGTTCCAGAATGTAGCAATAGATGGCGCTGTAAGCATCATAATTTAATAGTGGTCGACTACCAATACAACAAAGCTTAAGTGTACGTTTGACGCTAAACAAACTGTGCTACTCAGTGTGCATGGGTGTACGGGTGTGATACTGTTAGTTAGGTAAGCCCATCCACCACGGCAAGGTCATATTACATCGGATGGGAAAAATCGGTTTTTAATTGTCCTGAGGCCAAAAAACTGCATAAAAAGCATAACTCACAGTGGTTTTTAATTGTCCTGAGGCAAAAAACCGCATTAAAAAGCCGCAGTCAGAATCAAATCGAATTATTAATTTCCGTGTGACTTTCGCAAAGAATGTTCAGCATGCTGTCCACCGTTTTCTACAAGAAGTTGAAATCGAGACACAGCATCTTCTACAACTGATCGAAGTGTTTACGGGGTCACGTTCAGAATGTGTTGCGCAATGCGTGCCCTCAATGGAACTAAGTCTGCAATCGGAACACTGAACACATCTTTCAGATAGCCCCACAGTCACACGGATTAAGATCAGGTGATCGGGACAGCCAGGCTGTAGGGAAATGGCGGTTGAGAAGTCTAGCATTTCCGAAATGGCGCTGCAGCAGCTGCTTAACTGGATTTGCAATGTGGGGAGGTGCGCCATCTTGCATAAAAACGATCCCATCCACACATCCACGCTGTTGGAGAGCTAAAATGACGTGGTTGCGGAAAATAAAAATGGCTCTGAGCACTATGGGACTTAACTGCTGAGGTCATCAGTCCCCTAGAACTTAGAACTACTTATACCTGACTAACCTACGGACATCACACACATACATGCCCGAGGCAGGATTCGAACCTGCGACCGTAGCAGTCCCGCGGTTCCGGACTGCAGCGCCTAGAGCCTCACGGCCACCGCGGCCGGCTGCGGCAAAGACACTCACAGCGTTCGCCAGTGACGGTACTGGTAACAGGACCGGGACCACCTGTCTCTTCGAAAAAAATATGCGTTTTCATTTACGTGTTCTGACACATTCAGCGCCATCTATTGATCAATTTTCACGCTACATATTTTTCTTCAGCCATACGTTTTCCCCCTTCTTGGATAATATTGAAGTCATTCTGACCAGTGGTGTTATTTCTACAGCTTATTGAAAGTTTAACTTTAATTATAATCACCCTGTACATCCTTAGACTGTATGACGGCTTGAGTTCTGATGGGTACAACAGTGAGGTATCTGAATGTCTGTGGAGGAATGGCAACCATCAGACAAGATGTTGGTGTTAGACACTGGGCTGTGGAGCAAAGTCGACGTTCTAGCTCATCCCGAAGCTATTCCATTGGGTTCAGGGTGGAACTCTCGGCAGACCAGTCCAATTCAGGAATGTTATTGTCCACAATCCGTTGTCTCACGGATGCTGCTTTATAACACGGTGTATTGTCATGTTGACACATAATGTCATCGTCTTCGAATTGTCCCCCTACTGTAAGCAGTACTGAGTGCTGTAAAATATATTCATATTCTTCCGCATTTAGCGTTTTCTTTAGAGTAATAAGGGGATCTCATCCTAACCAAACAACATCTTAACACCATCTGCTCCGCACTTCACTATTGTCACTGTGCATGATATCAGGTAACGTTCCCCAGATATTCGCCAAACACAAACTCTTCCATCGGATCACTAATCGGTATAGCGTGATTAATCACTACAAATCATTCGGTTACAGTCAGTGCCGTTACTCTGTACAGTACTTCAAGCGTCGCATAGCACTGCCTACGGAAATGTGTGGCTTATAAGGAGCTACCCAGTTCGTTTTAACTCCCTCTGCACAATCATTGTGCTGACTGGACTGCTGGTAGCACTTTGGAACTCAGTAATGATTCCTTCCGCTGATTTCATGATGCAATATACACTCCTGGAAATTGAAATAAGAACACCGTGAATTCATTGTCCCAGGAAGGGGAAACTTTATTGACACATTCCTGGGGTCAGATACATCACATGATCACACTGACAGAACCACAGGCACATAGACACAGGCAACAGAGCATGCACAATGTCGGCACTAGTACAGTGTATATCCACCTTTCGCAGCAATGCAGGGACTTACACCTTCTAGAGCACGTTGGGTGGCACGGGATACATGCGGACGTGCATTGTCCTGTTGGAACAGCAAGTTCCCTTGCCGGTCTAGGAATGGTAGAACGATGGGTTCGATGACGGTTTGGATGTACCGTGCACTATTCAGTGTCCCCTCGACGATCACCAGTGGTGTACGGCCAGTGTAGGAGATCGCTCCCCACACCATGATGCCAGGTGTTGGCCCTGTGTACCTCGGTCGTATGCAGTCCTGATTGTGGCGCTCACCTGCACGGCGCCAAACACACATACGACCATCATTGGCACCAAGGCAGAAGCGACTCTCATCGCTGAAGACGACACGTCTCCATTCGTCCCTCCATTCACGCCTGTCGCGACACCACTGGAGGCGGGCTGCACGATGTTGGGGCGTGAGCGGAAGACGGCCTAACGGTGTGCGGGACCGTAGCCCAGCTTCATGGAGACGGTTGCGAATGGTCCTCGCCGATACCCCAGGAGCAACAGTGTCCCTAATTTGCTGGGAAGTGGCGGTGCGGTCCCCTACGGCACTGCGTAGGATCCCACGGTCTTGGCGTGCATCCGTGCGTCGCTGCGGTCCGGTCCCAGGTCGACGGGCACGTGCACCTTCCGCCGACCACTGGCGACAACATCGATGTACTGTGGAGACATCACGCCCCACGTGTTGAGCAATTCGGCGGTACGTCCACCCGGCCTCCCGCATGCCCACTATACGCCCTCGCTCAAAGACCGTCAACTGCACATACGGTTCACGTCCACGCTGTCGCGGCATGCTACCAGTGTTAAAGACTGCGATGGAGCTCCGTATGCCACGGCAAACTGGCTGACACTGACGGCGGCGGTGCACAAATGCTGCGCAGCTAGCGCCATTCGACGGCCAACACCGCGGTTCCTGGTGTGTCCGCTGTGCCGTGCGTGTGATCATTGCTTGTACAGCCCTCTCGCAGTGTCCGGAGCAAGTATGTTGGGTCTGACACACCGGTGTCAATGTGTTCTTTTTTCCATTTCCAGGAGTGTACAACCACCCTCCACAATGATCAACGGTCCCTGTCTGTGAGTACATAAGGTTTGACCTGTCTTGGTTCAGCTGTAGTTCTTCCTTCGCGTTTCCACTTCACAGTCACATCATCAACAGTCGATTTGGGCGTGTTTAGAAAGTCTATAATGTCACTAATATATCTGTTACTCACGCGACATCCAGTGACTAGTCCACGTTAGCAGTCACTGGCCTCTCCTAAGTGACTCATCCTGCCGTTACTGCTTCTCTTCTGACAACACAGTCCTCCCTGCCTCCTTTTGTACTGGTATGTCCGTCTCTCGTGATATCCGGTGGTCAGTTTCACATTACATACGGGTGTACTGATACTTTTGCTCTGAGATTGTATAAGCTCTGCTACCGGGCGAAACCAACACAGAGCGAAATTCTGGGTCTTCACTGTAAATCTGTATTACGTAATTTTACCTCTGTGGCTGTCACTGGAACAAGTAAAACTGCCCGATACTTTGTTTCCATTATTGTTGAGTTTCTGCTGAGAAGCCTTTTCAAATGCATGCTCAAGTACAGCTATTTGAAATGAGTCGACTATGGTCAGTGTCCAGGACAACATCAAGCCACACAACGATTAGTGTTACGACAGATTCCTAGACAATCTGAGCACCTCACTCTGACTGGATTACAAACTGATGTAGGCAATGTGTCGAGACGAAAAGCAGCAATTTACTCCGAATCATAAAAAAGTGTGAAATGCGGCATGTCAACACAAAAAAGAGACTTTAACTTTCACGTTTGTTGGAGTGGCCATCTTCCTCAGCAAGTATATCAATACTTGTTTTGCAAATCAAACTGCAAGCAGCAGGAAAAGGCAGTTTGATTTGCAAAACAAGTACTTTAACTTTCGGTTACACGAAAATCGAGCAAATTTAATGTTGTTGATTCAACTAAATACCTATTAATTATAGTTACTAACAACTTCAACTGCAAAAAACACATAGAAAATGTGTGAAAGACGAAGCAAGTACTGAGTTTTATTGGCAAAACACTTAGAAGGGCGACAAATCTACTAAAGAGACTGTGTACGTTACTCTTGTTCGTCGTCTTCTAGAGTAACTCTGGATCCTAGGATTGACAGGGGAAAGGTATCAACGCCAAATAAGGGAGACGGTGTCCGGATATGATAAATCAGTTCCGGTGGCAATCATTAAAACAAAGGTGTTATTCGTTGTGGCGAGATCTTTTCACAAAATACCAATCACCAATTCTCCTCCAAAGACCGAAATATTTTGTCGACCCCCACCTACGTAAGGAGAAATAACAATCATAATAAAATACAAGAAATCAGAGATCTTTCAGAATGATTTAGGTTTCAAATTTTCCTCGTCGTGCTCGAGAGTGGAAATAAAAATTGGAAATGTGTGATATGGTCTTATGGGATCAAACTGCAGAGGTCATCGGTCCCTAAGCCTACACTCTATTTAATCTAACTTAAACTAAGTTACACTATGGACAACACACACACCCATGCCCGAGGGAGGACTCGAACCTCAGTTGGGGGGAGCCGCACGGACCGTGACAAGGCGCCCCGGACTGCGCGGCTATCCCGCGCGGCGAGAGCGGCAAGGTGGAGAAACACTCTGACAGAGGTTTTATGCTGTCTCTGACGAACACTTAAGTGTGAATTGCGGAATAATCATGTAGTTGTGACTTTCCACGTTATAGAACTTCACATTCAATGATATGACTACAAGTGTATACAGTTCTAAGCGGTACGCCAGTTAACTTCTGTACTAGTTGAACTTGTTCAGCTGTTCAAATGTGTGCTGCGCGGAGCGGCCGAGCAGTTTAGGGCGCCATGTCACGGACTGCGCGCCCCCTCCCGCCGGAGGTTCGAGTCCTCCCTCGAGCATGGGTATGTGTGTTGTTCTCAGCATAAGTTAGTTTAAGCAGTGTGTAAGTCTAGGGAACGATGACCTCAGCAGTTTGGTCCCATAGGAATTCACACACATTTGAACATTTTTTTGTTCAAATGTGTGTGAATTCCTCAGGGACCAAACTGCTGAGGTCATCGGTCCCTAGACTTACACACTGCTTAAACTAACTTATGCTACGAACAACACACGCCTCCGGCGGAAAGGGCCGCGGGATCCGTGGCAGCCGGCCGCTGTGAAGGAGTGGTTCTAGGCGCTTCAGTCCGGTACCGCGCTACTGCTACGGTCGCAGGCTCGAATCCTGCCTCGGGCATGGATGTGTGTGATGTCCTTAGGTTAGTTAGGTTTAAGTAGTTCTAAGTCTAGGAGACTGATGACCTCAGATGTTAAGTCCCATAGTGCTTGGAGCCATTTGAATTTGATCCGTGACATGGCGCCTCTAACCGTGCGGCCACTCCGGGCCGGCTTGAACTTGTTGTTACGCTTTTGACTGTAAAGTCTGGTAATGTGGCCAACCACGTTCTTGGACTCTAAGCGCAGTATGGACATTCAGAAGGGCTATATTTACACATACATTTTAAAATTTCTCCGCGACTTATACTACAACAATGGAAACAAAGTAAAAGGAAATTTTACTTCATCCAGCTACAGCCAGTGTGTTAAAATGTTGTCTTTTAGTGGCTGTGGACTCATTTGTAACCATTATTCACTTTAAGTCATCAGACAAAGGGTAGAATTTTTGTGGGAAAATCCTCTTGACCAAAGTACCGTCTGAACTGTGATCGCACGCACGAGTCGGCTGCAATAGGCTCTCAGAGAACGCGTGCCGAGGGTTCTAATAAAAATACGGCGTCGATGTCATGTGTAGGATTGTCAATGAATATCTCACAGGGCTTCCTGAGCTACCATCAACACTGACAGGAGAATAATATTTTTACCACCCGGACGTTTCTTTAGCGCAGATATTGGAATAAGTGGTAGATAGGCCCTGATCTGTGCGTTATACTTCACACAGATAGTTACTTTCCTGGCTCCCGTAGACAGAGCGCCAGATTAAATTCACTGGATCATTAATTTATGAAGAAGAGATTTTTTACGTAAGTAACATGCGAAGGAGAATACAAAAGGCGTGTGACATTCCGCGAAGGAGCAGCGACGTGATGGAGTTTGTCAGACACATCACGGCTTTCATTGTGAACAGTACACATGAAATGCTTATGCGTGCGTGCGTGCGTGCGTGTGTGTGTGTGTGTGTGTGTGTGTGTGTGTGTGTATTATTTTTTATTTTCACGCGTGTATTAAATTCGTTTGGTCTAAATGAGACCTAAACCAGTATTCTGTATAGTGATTTCACATGCATATTTAAACAGGACTGCTGGCCGAAGTGGCCGTGCGGTTCTAGGCGCTGCAGTCTGGAACCGCGAGACCGCTACGGTCGCAGGTTCGAATCCTGCCTCGGGCATGGATGTGTGTGGTGTCCTTAGGTTAGTTAGGTTTAACTAGTTCTAAGTTCTAGGGGACTAATGACCTCAGAAGTTGAGTCCCATAGTGCTCAGAGCCATTTTTTAAACAGGACGCCAACAAAAAAGAATTGACCGTAATATAGCTCGTTTCAGTTTCGCTTACAGATGGCAACTAAGCCTGATGCACAACACCAGAGAAGCTTTAGTGCAGATGGCAGCTCGGTGACCCAAACTAACACCACACATGCCATTTTCACCCTACTGCCTCTTTTCACTCAAATACTCAATTCAAATTTCTCAGTTTTATGTAATACACTTAAAACTCAAATGTTTCATTCAAATTTCTCAACTACGTGTAAATAATTAGTACTGTCATTTCTTGATTCAGGATCGTGTGAAACGATCGTTCTATCTTCGTAGTTCAATGTGAGGATGTAATAATTATTTTTCCTAACCCTTGACGCCTATTATATGTAATCCTGTTTAGCTTTTGTTTTATGCCCGTGTAGAACATTTTACTTTACTGATGTTAGTTATTTGTCCAAATGAAGGGAAACTGGCATAACGCTTGTTAATATTTGCTGTGAAACATTTTGGAAAAGTGTTGTAGATTTGAGGCCAATATCTACTTGCTCAGCGCAGTGATAAGCGATGTTTGCAAGGATAGGGAGTTGAAACTGCGCTACGCCGGATGCCTAGGTTTCGTCTGAGACAAGCACTACTCTGAAATCTATCACGTGTTACATTATTTTTAAGATTTTATCAGCTGTCCAATGATGTCACGAAACATACAATGCTTTCGGGAAAAAGTATTTGCTTCAGAATTTCGGAAAATAAAAAAAAATGTGTTTATCATGCTACAAAATAATCCTCCTCTTTCGTACCATAATTTGTTTCGATATAGTGTTCTATTATAAATGTGCAACGACTACGTTGCATATAAATTACCGTGTATGTAAATTAGGGAGACACCCGTTAATTAATCGGGTATGGCTTCTTTTTGAGAAAATTGATTAATCGACTTTTAAGAACCAAAGTATTCTGTAGCGTAGTACAGTGGTTATAAGGCAGGTAAATAGAAGTGCAGTGCTAGTGTGCGTCTATGAGAGTACCTCTTCCTTTTTTCCAACTAGACTTACTCTTATTTGACAATAAGGACCAAGATTTATAGTCGCAAGAACATTGTAAATCTAGATAGATAATTACATTTAGTTAAAGTACGTAGTGTGTAAATATCAGAAACTGAGGATAGTAATTCACAAGGGCTCAGGTCATTAGTATAAATAGCAATTCTTATAACTAAGAGTTCAAATCACTGCTCACAGAATCTCCCAGATCGTCGGCTAACTTAATCTCTATAATAAAAAAATAACAATAAAGCTAAATGAATCAAGGACATAGCACGAAGCCTTTCGTGTTACTATACTGCACAGTGAGAGAAAGAAAATTAAAAATTTGATAAAACAGTATGTTGAATCACGCGCGTTATTTTGTGTGTGCTGTACCTGTCACTGAGAATATTCTGAATAAACGTAGATCCTTTACAAAAGAAAATTAATCTAAATATTCACTTTTTCAGCTTTCTCTGATGCTAAGTTGAGAAATGTGGCACTGATGTGGTGTCCAGGAGTTGCTCAAGCAGTATGTGAAACGGAAACCAGCTTCCAGCACATATCTGGCCGGGCAACAATTTTGGTTTGTATTTCAACAATTCTAATAAACTCGACATCAAAGAGCACGTTAAATTCCAAACTTCCTTCTTAGCCACCTGTTCTGAACTTCGAAAAGAAAAGTAAATTTTGACACTGAACTGGATCTACTTCAGTAGCTCGGTAGTTAATAAAGCTGAAATGATTAACCATACACCATGTTAGGTAGACCTATTATGTAATATTATTTCTCGAAAACCTTGGTTCAGTACCTTGAACATTAATTAAATAATAGGGCTGTCCTACTCTACACCAAACATTCTGTACAAATGCAGAGAGCTTTTGCTAGAGCTAACACTAACGCTTCTGTCAATGAAACCAACAGTACAATACTGAGAATGGTGAAAGTAAATAGGTAAAATACTTGCGGACGAACAGAACAACCGAGGTGAGCCACACATACATTTATCCTGAACTTCAAAAGGGCACTAATATTCAGAGATAATATAGATAAAAAGTTTCATTTTTTCTTATTTCCTTCGAAAAGGACTGCAAACAGATTAGAGTTGAAAACGAGGCCGTGTAGAAGGAGCACAATTTTTCACAAAATTCACCTTTATCTTCATAATAAGCAATGAAAACAAGAAGTAGTTGGCAAAAAGTAAACACTCAATTATTTTGAAGGTGTTGTTTCAATTTGCAACCACTGGGACACAAAATTTTCAACCACCCGTCACTTCATGAGATATATTTGAAAGTAATTTGGCATTTTTCCTACACAAAATCCAACGTATCGAAACTTCCATGAACATGTAATGTCTAAAACAAATTATAGTTCTAGATAACACTCAAACATGGGCCTAAAATTTAATAAATTAATACAAAAACTACTTACTTCTCCAGTGGTTTCCCTTCGAAACAAATCATTCCAAAACCACGGATAACAGCAGTAGTACAAACGATCTCCTAAAAATACAGCACAATCTCCGTGTCGACAGTTGGTTTGAACGCTGTGATTGCTATAATGCACAACATTTCTAGAAGTACGTTAATCAGCCACTAGATGTCACTGTCTTGCAATAGCATCGGTGGTTTCATGCGAAAGACACTGGTACTCAAAAAAAAAAAAAAAAAAAAAAAAAAAAAAAAAAAAAAAAATGTTGGCTTCCGTCAGAATCCACTGTTACTAAGGATAAGGATGAAAAGGGAAATCAGGGGTGTCGATTTTAGCAAAGCTACACAGTCATTTGTGTTAATTAATCTAAGAAAAGCCAGGAAAATCAACATCTAGATGACTGTCCGGGGATTCGATCACTGCTCCTCCCGAATAAGAGCTCACTGCATTATGTACATCGTCCACCACGAGTATGATTTTCCAAACATCTTGTTACACTCTGTGCAATTTGTACGGGTACAAATGACTACCGGTTCCAGGGCGATACATGTATTACTAGCGCCGTGGAGTGATCGGCCTAGAGACGAAACAGAGCACATGCCGCATAGTTCGTCGGTGTGAGCACGAAAGCGCCAGAACAGATAGCCATGCTGTTCACTGACGAGACTTAACGTCCATGGAAGCTTAGACATCCATGCTATCACTCATGACGACATGAGCGTAGGCCAATAGCCGATAGCTTCTCGTTAATCGTTGCTAGACGTGTCATTCCCTACTGAAAGGAGCATAAAGTACGAATGCTGCTAGATTAGGAGTTAGGAGTCGTTTTACTTTCTCTTGTCTTCTCACCCGCACCAGATTAGGCGTAATACAGGGCGTTTCAAAAATATTGGCTGGCTCTGAGCACTATGGGACTTAACAGCTGTGGTCATCAGTCCCCTAGAACTGAGAACTACTTAAACCTAACTAACCTAAGGACATCACACACATCCATGCCCGAGGCAGGATTCGAACCTGCGACCGCAGCAGTCGCGCGGTTCCGGACTGCGCGCCTAGAACCGCGAGACCACCGCGGCCTCAAAAATAGTTATCATACTTCACAGTACTGTATCTTCTACCTGAATGGAAGTAGAAACTTGAGATGGATTTTAAATTTTTAATCGAAACTGAAAGTTTGGCGCCAACTGCAAGTTTTCTGCTGATGTTGTTGCTGGTAGGAGTCTCCCGTAGTTAGCTCGCTCGTTCACAAGGTTACAGGAATCATGTACCTGGACGTGTCGGAGATCGGGCGATTTCCATAATTGCTAGACTACGCTGTAAGATTTAATGTTTCAACAGATGAGATACCACCTCACTGACACCCATACAGTATTTCTTAAAAATAATCCACCCCAACGATGGTTTGCTATATGTGGTGTATGGATCTCGCATTGGACCACTGGCGTCCAAGGTCGCCTGATATATAGGTAAGCGTGGAGATTCGTGAAACACTTGGCGCATGTGCTTCCACTTCCATCAACTTTCGGTGTACTGTGACGCCACATGAAAGGAGCAGAGAATGCAGTAGCTGCAGACATGCTCGCAAAAGTATACGTACGAGTGTGAATATCATCTGCATGTATGTCGTAGGCCCACTGGAGAGCATACTGAAAACTTTGATCGTAAACTTACTTGCAAGAAGTTTCCCAAAGTTGTATGTATGCACGTGAATAGCAGCCCTTGTACAATCGTATGGTTTTTGAAAATAAAAACTTTTAGTCCTACACATAAGTTAATACACAACCCAAGTTTCTGTCTTCATTAGTGTAGAAAATGCATTACTCTGAAATCGGAATGAATGATATTGAGCAATCAATTTTACAGAGGGCGAACGGAAGACTTAAATTTGTTGGACGGATTCTGCGGGAGTGTAGTGCACCTCTCATGGAAACGCCAAAGAAGACGCTTCAGTATTCGGTTTCCGTATCCAGTAGGCCGAAATACCAGGGGCTGATAGAATTTAGAGACCCGCTTCTGGGTGGTAACAGTTTCGTATGACTTATAAAATGGTTTTACTTTTGGTTCAGGTTTCTGCTGCACTATTGATTTATTTACTCGTAGTGATTACAAAGTTACACGACGAGCCCGTAACTTTGTAATCATTACGAGCAAATTAATCAATAGTGTAGCAGAAACCCGTACCAAAAATAAAATATGTCGTACTTCGACCTCATGCATGCTGCGGGTCCGCTAAAAAAAAGGCTTGATCATTAAATAGAGCTGGAAGAAAGGCCAAGTTGTTCTGTAAATTTAGAGAGGCAGTGTTAGAAGGAGAGCAGTCATTTATCTCTCCAGGGAGCACACTTCCCCTCCTCTTTTACTCCAGTAATATCCTGATTCATCGGTACATGTGACAGTAGGAGAACTACGCTGTGAAACAACTCTACTGCCTGCAGCGTATCCCTCTTCGGGGACGACGAGAATAAGAAAAGCGATATTACGGGGCGTGCACTTTGCTTCATACGCGACTGGAATAGGACAGAAAGTCGCTCACGTTGATGTGAACTACTCTCCGAAATATACTGCAGAGCATACGGGGTATATTTGTAGATTTTGAGCATTCCGCTCTGAGACACTTTGAAACTTCGCGCCGGACAGGACACAAACCTGGGACTTTTGCCTTTAGCGGGCAATTGCCGTCCCGCCTCAGTTATCTGGCCACGACTCATGACCCACCCTCAGAACTTCATCTCCAACTGTATCTCTCTCCTACCTTTCAAACTTCAGATCGTCCATGTTGAACTACTTCCATTTCATATTTCTCCATCTAGCTCTGCACAATTTGGATACAAATTGTGCAAAAAAAAAATAGTAATTTTTAGTTTCGAATATATCTGAAGGGAAAAAATATCACAGCTCATGCAGAAGCATCAAAATAGTGCCTTAAATCTCGCTCCATTCGCAGACGGAGTCGAACAGGAAGTGGCTAATACCGGTCATCACTACCCTGCGTTATGCATTGCTTGCGATGTATTTGTGTAGATGTGAATCCTTTACTGCGTATTTGCTTCTTCTTAATTATACCAATACACAAAATAGGAAATCCTTATAAACGTAGGCGATCATTCATTAGCAGTCATGCACCGAATTTTTCTAGATGTCATATGTTTGTTATTCCTAATGACGGGCTTGGGCCGTTTCTTTATCAGATCTAAATATTTTGTCAAGAGCTGTTCTGAACATTACAGTGGTGTTCAGTACAGCTGGTGACTAGCTATGCAAGGTGTCCCAGGACGAATGGTCAATATTCAGGGGTATGACAGGAATGGCCATTCGAGGCAAAAAAGCCTAGTACAGATGGGCTATAAAATGCATACCTAAACCTCCTTTCATCTTCGAAAATGTGAAGCGGATCTCTCTTACCGCAAGTTCTTTGCTTTCCATATTTTGAGAGGTGGTGGTAGTACGGACAAAAACAAAAAAATCTAGTAAACATGGTCTCTAAAGAGCATACCGTAAGCGATATAAGCACTCGTGTTCCTCTTCACTAGTGTGAAACACATCTCCTCTACTGAGCAACTGCTCGCAATTCTTAAGGTATGAATTTTATAGCTCATGTTTACTAGACTGGTTTGCTTCGAAAATCGTTGCTGTCACCTTCCTGAGTATTGATCATTCGTCCTGGAAAACCCTGTTTATTGAATATAACCTTGCTTTTATTTTGGTATCTATTAATATTGTCATGATGTTCCGTGCTAACCAGTTTATGCATTAGCTCATAACGGATTGCTTCTTTCTCATATGATGGTTATGCTGGAAATGCGTCATAAAGAATAAAAAAAAAAAAAAACATTGCGGTCAGTCCAAATTCTGTGTTAATCATTCCACTGGAGCTACTATCTGTTGACAGTTTTTCAGTTTTCTTGATTTCTTGTAGCTATAACTCAGTTTTAATGAAAATTAAACATTAAATTCACTGACTGGTTCGAAATCCTACAGGTGAGTTGAGCAGTTTCGTAATAGTAATAATTTTCTCGAGGTATTCTGTGGCGTTGCGCCCCGATAGCGTGGGATGTTGTGTAGTTTACGGTGGAATCTGAACACAGTGCTGATTGGCGCTCGTATCGTTTAGTCTTGCTCATGAGAAACTGATTGAGCTACCAATCGTTAAGACGCGATGCCGGAGCTCTTCCACGAAGCTAAGTAAAATTGGCCTACTTTTACTCTAGCTGTTAATGACGCATGTCTTCCGATTTCATACCTTCAGTACGTGGCCGTGCTTAATCACTTAACACACATGGGTATGATCAGTAACTTCATTTAAAACGCAACTTGAATAAAATTACAACCTAATTGACAAGTATAGCGCTTTGTTCGAAGAAATCGAACCGTACACGAATCGGGGAGTAGGAATCCCATCATTCATCTGTAAAGTTGCTGAGTTATTTACCAAAGCATGGAGAATGAGCATAAAGTCTTTTCCTGATTACAAAAATTTATCTGTAGGTAACTATGCAACAGCTACGTGATTTATTACAAAGTTTAGATTAACTCAGACATTTTTTAATGCCTACACTTTCACATGTACCCCATTTGTTACCTGTAGTACACCTTGGCGCTACTCAATTTCTCTCCATGTTTTTGCCAACATCTTATCAGTCACCGCCTCTAAGGCATCTCGTATTCGTGCGGCAAGAGTCTGCAGATGATGGTAGGCGTACCCTGGAAATTCTTTGCCAGATGCCAGTGGAAACATAAGACTGAGATGAAAGGAAGGACAACACGGCTGAAGTTTGAAGAAGCATGTCAAATGCCTTATGAAAATACCTCATAACGTCGTCCGAATCTAACTAGTGTTAAAAAAAAACGTGATTTTGAGGGAAAGTGTTTGAGGAGATCGTATGAAGGTGACCAACAATACATTATTCAGGTATATGGCTTGCCCACAGTAAAAGGTGTATTATCACACCAGAAGTGGTAGCAAACTATTCACTTAAATCTTTCTTTCGTTTGAGGTATTGAGATGAACAAAAAAATTTAAATGAGTGCTGTGTCAGAAATTTTGTTGCGAAATGTATCAGATTGCAAACGAGATTCATCTCATGTGGGAGGTACTCGACTGATTTGTCCATTTATGTATAAACGGCGATGACTGGGAGCTCATGGAATTAATCCAAACGACCACGGTTAAATTAAATTGCTTTTGAATGAATCCTGGAACATATTGAAACTGTGATGAAGAGATCTCTTGGATTACCATAGTCGCAAGCTTCTCTGTAGTGCTAGCAGGTTCTCCGGATATTGTTATAATTAAATACGTATGTGGTAATCGATTAAAATCAGTGGGTACGAATTAGACGATGATGAAGTTGGTGAAAAAACCCTCGTATGGAGTAACACAAGTATTGTAACGTAAAAGGGCAATTGTTCCTCAAAACGATATAGCACATCACATTTTGAGGCTGTATTCGTAACTTGTCACTGTCGGAATTATATATCTGCCTACGGAAACGGTATGCTTTTGGCTTCATACGCACCGGTTCCCCTATGAAACGGAGATACTTACCTCGGTTTAAGTCGTTGTACCCAACACTGTCTCGAATTGCATATCTCTTAATTTTTAAAGGTTGCAATGCGTTTAGAAGTTCAACTTTAGACAACCATTCATCTATATTACTAACGAATTATTTTACGTTGATTAGTTATATGTGATGGTCAGAACAATGGTTATAGAATTTTGCCCCAGAAAAAATGTTGATTACATTCGAGTCTGAAGGACAGAGTGACATGTCAGAAACATACTCAAACTGACATCAACATTTTAAATCGATTTTCATCCACTTCACTTTCATGGAGATCACCATGTATCGTAAAAGATACGAAACAGTATGATATGTTCTAACATTGGAACAAGTCGAACGTAAAATATTTCAGTATAGCAACACGTGGTACACAGACGAGCAGAAATGAAAACACATGACCCCAAATTTACCTGGTGGTAAAATAGATTCACGAATGCTTCTGCAGACAATTAGCGGTTTTAAAGCCAAATCCATGAAGTGAAGAAAATAAGGAACTGTAAATCAGAACTGAACATATGTGAAAGAACATGCACTACAGAAACAATACCTCAACAAATTAGGGTGACATTTTATAAAATGACAGAGGTTCCAAAGCTATTATATGGAGGTGAATTGGTGGTTATAAATAATCGACACAGAACTTCACTCAGCCTCAAAAATGAGATATCTCACAAAAAGCGATAGAATGTGAGAGGCAGTCAGAGTTGAGTTAGAAAACAGCTGAATTTCAAGCCAAGAGACTGGGAATGTTTGGCCAGAAGAAAACGGCGATGGGTGCCTCAGGTGGCATACGACAAGATGACAATGGTAATGTTTTCCAAACAATGGCCTAAAGACGCGCGGAGCGTCAATACAGGTTACGGAGTTACAGCAATGAGCTACAGTGTATGAAACGACTGACTATCGTTCCAACTGTCACGCAGCCCCTGCGACCCTCCCTCCTCTCCCCTCCCTCCCCCCCCCTCCCCCCGCAATCACACTGGACGCAGCTTTGTAGGGTGGTCGGGGCAGGCTGTGGATGCAGCGGTGTCGCTCTCAGAGACAAGCGAATGTCTCTCTCTACAAAATGAACTACGAATACAAATCTGGTGTTATAGTCAGCTTGCCAAAACGTCGCATTTACCGTGCTACTGTCGACGAATGCCGCACAGAGCTCAAATTCGTAGCTTCTCTCAACGGGCTTGAGAGTGGACGCGGCGCGGTGGCGGCGAGTCGTAGCGTGACGTAGCCGGGGTTAGAGGTGTCGGCAGCGCCAGCGCCGGCTGGAGTCGAATGGGCCCCGCTGACCCGGTGCGCGCCGCCATTTTGTGTCACTGGGCGGGGGCCGCCCTTGCCGCCCTTCCCCAGCCGCCCTTGGGCCCCCGCGCCGCCCCGCCCCCCGCCCTCAGCCCACCGACCCTCGCCTTCCCGCGCCTTCGTTCGCCTTCCCTTCCCTTGCCACTTCCGGTATCGCTGTGCGGCGCTCCCATTTCTCGGGCCGGCAGAGTCAAGCGTGCAGCCGCGCATCTGCCGCCTTCCCTAGGTACCGTTACGTTAGTTCCGGTGCACAAATTCTTCGCCACTGTACCGTTCTGCCGCATCGAGGAAATTCGAAACACCGCTCAACCGACTCTTTCCTTCGACTCAATGGCACCGAGTATCTATGTTATCGGTCGTCAAGGTGACTGACCGCGAGGAGCAAATATATCACTCATTTTCTTGTAAAGCAAATCTGTGCTCAATTCGATATTTAATTTCAACATCACAGTGTTTTACTACGCGCTGCCGTATTAGAAATGGTGCTCGCTTGTATCCCCCACTCCCTCCCCAACCCTCCTCCCCAACACCTGAGAACCGGTTCACACAGTCATTTCTAGGGCGTGTTACGGGTTGCGACTTGTTCGCGATGAATAACACAGTAATACAGCAAGTATGATGTCAACGGCCCCACAGCACACATAATACAAATTGGCGAAGGTTTAGGCGGCTACCTCTTTACGCATTGCTTGCTGGCACGCGTCTCGGTATCTTTGGCCGTCATTTGTTTGGTGGTTTATCTTACCAGTATCGTCAAAGGTTCGCCAACAACTGCTGGTGCCAGCAGTAGGCATAATGTTTGCTATTGTCTTCCCATTGTGAAGGAAGGAAGAAGACTAGAATTTAAGCTCTCGTCGACGACGAGGCCATTAGTGACCGAACGCAAGGTCGGAATGGGGTAGGAAATGTGTAGTACCATTCCAGATGGACCATCCTGTAATTCGCACATGTCGTTTGGTACCATACCGGATGCATTAAACATATTCTGTTATCTGAACTCATCTTAGGGGCATATATCTCTTTTATTTCTTGACGTTTCCTGTGTTTGACGCTTGGTAGGCCATCGTTTAACTGACAGATTACGGCTGCAAAGATCTAAAAATGAATCAAATGGCTCTGAGCACTATCGTACTTAACATCTGAGGTCATCAGTCCCCTAGAACTTAGAACTACTTAAACCTAACTAACCTAAGGACATCACACATATCCATGTCCGAGGCAGGATTTGAACCTGCGACCGGAGCGGTCGTGCGGTTCCAGACAAGCGCCTAGAACCGCTCGGCCACATCGGCCGGCTGCCAAGATCTGGGATTCATCACGAGTCAGTTCTATGACTTTTATCAGTTCTTCTTTCACCTCTGGCATTGTATGTTAATGAGAAAAACGGCGAGTTACAATGTGGTTTATAGTGCACGTTGAACTGTAGATCTCCTACAACTGGATAGATAAGCCACTTGAGAGGTTTGAGGAAGGGCAAGGGGATACTGCATCCAGTCGGACCATGCCCAGTATAGCACTGCGGTGTTCAAACCAACTTTCGGTTTGATGACAACTTTATCTTACACTAAAAATAATCTATACAAAATTATTTGGAAGCTTTGACTGAAAATCAAACCAGGAAAAAAAAAATATTCAGAAATCTACAGGGTGGTTACAATTACAAAGATCCAGTGTGGACTGTAATTATCTTATGGCAGCGAAACTTGGTAAAACGCTAATGCGTTAATGCGGAACAGATTTACACCGGAAAATATACCTCCAATTTTTGTCACCAGGTACAAATCTGGAGATGTACTGAATCTCGTCGAAGCCACCGGTGCTCATACTGAACAAACCGTGTAAGCGGTGGTTAATAATAAAATCAGCATTATGCCTTTCTCACTCGTTTGACCTTTTCTTCCCACATACCGTTCCTAATCCATTAGGTGAGGGAACATTTGTGTACGTCTTTCTTGCATTCACGGCGCCAGATTTGCACCAAGTGGCCTAAACTGAAAACTTCTTTTTTTTTAGTGTAAAACAGTTCCGTACTAACGCATTAAAATATCAAGTCCCGTTGCCATGTGATAATTACAGCCCTGACTAGACCTTCACCCAGATCTTCTACATACACAAAACATCGCAAGAGATAGATATCACGTTACTTAGTAAAGACGAAAAAGCAATAAGTGAGAGAGAAATCCTAGCACCAACCGGGGCCTGAACCCCAGGCCGGGCACTTCCTTACTGAGCTAGAAGTGACAGAATTAATTGAAGCACCCAGTAACCGAAGCCTTGGGCCTTTTATGTCGTGGTCGTTAAAATTATTATGTTATCCGCGATCTGAATGAACTGGAAAGTTTCATTTTTATAGAAGTCGTGCAAAAAGCTAGCATCTGACTGATACACAATGTAATTTCATCACGGAATGAAACTATCTCACATCTGAATGCGACAATAAACGAATTAAAATCGAACGGAAATGTTTTTGAACGTGTTTCCTAGGGTTACGAACGCGGGGAGAAGGAAGTAACTACAAATTTGCTGGGAAGCTTGTTGCGGGCGCATGGATCGACGACGGATTTCTGGGACATAGGTGTCTGACTAAGGTAGCTAAACACACTCAGGAAATGTTAATTTTCCGACAAGTTAACTCACTAATTTGTTTTACCGGTTTTCTACCTCGTCCCAATGAAAAGAGAAAGTAGATGTTAACAAGCCTCACCCGTACCAATCATCTTCTGACACGTGTGCTGACGAGACGGAAAACGGCCACATAATCACATCACATCCTTCGACCTACTACATGAAGCTTTTTCTATCTTGCGATAGCAAGAGCTCCGAACCTTGGTTCCTTTGTGCGTACAAATACTTTACTGAGAAACCACTTACACGCTGACTTAGCCGATACGTATCTGGAGAGGCAGGCGCAAACCCGTCCAAATTATTTCCACTTACTAGGCAGCGTCTAACGAGGGCGTACTAATAGGGCTGGCCAGCCCTTCTCAGAAGCGCCAGCCAACCAGCTGTATTCCCTGCTCCGCTGCCGTCTGATCATCTTCCCTTCGCTGTCGGAGCCGATGTCGCTACCGCACGCCTGCCGGTGGCAATCGATTCGAGTTCTGGTAGTGGAGGAAATTTTCGTCACTAATATTTGACGGCCACAATGGTGAGAGACAGCGGTGTAAAGGACACCAATGTCCAGGATTCAATTCCCATATCCCTCGGCAGCGTATCATGGAATGACATGTGACACTGTTGATCGTAATATGTTTTCGTTTTAAAATGGCTCTGAGCACTATGCGACTTAACTTCTGAGGTCATCAGTCACCTAGAACTTAGAACTAATTAAACCTAACTAACCTAAGGACATCACACACATCCATGCCCGAGGCAGGATTCGAACCTGCGACCGTAGCGGCCGCTCGGTTCCAGACTGTAGCGCCTAGAACCGCACGGCCACTGCGGCCGGCTATGTTTTCGGGATGGGGAGTTTAAGCGCTGCGCTCGACTTGGAAATGTTCGAGAGAAATGGAAGAGATGAAGGGAGAAAAATCTGTCGATTTAAGCTGCTAAACGTACTCCTCGAGGTCTTCAAGTCAACGACACCGTACGATTCTTTCCTCTCCTCCTCTTCACTTCCTGCCAGCCCCGTTTCACTTCTAGAAGAGGACACGTCAAAAACCAATATTTTGAATGTTTCGTAATGAACACGTAAAAATTACGAAGTTGCTGCAGAAAAGAGTAACCTATTTCGAGTAAAAAAAAATAGTCAGTATAAACACGATTCCACTCAACAACGTGTAGAGAGAGTCCAAGATGTCTGAAGCACAATTTCGATACACTTAGTTCAAATGGTTCAAATGGCTTCCGCGCGCTGTACGAGATTAGTATAACAGAGAGTTATTGTGAAAGTGGTTCGATGAACCCGCTGCCAGGCACTTAAGTGAGATTTGCAGAGTATCCATGTAGATGTAGATGTAGAAAGCCTGCGAAGGAAAGGTGAAGCTCAATAGCCCTCAGGCGTCAGCAATGTTTTCATAGTTCCACGCTGGGACATCCAGCTTTATTCTGAAGAATCAAGATGGGATCTCTCGTCGAGAAAATTCCTGGTGAACAGATTTTACAACCTGGGAGTGGTCTGAGAAGGTTCGCTTTTTCGCAGAAGGCCGGCCGAAGTGGCCGTGCGGTTCTAGGCGCTGCAGACTGGAACCGCGAGACCGCTACGGTCGCAGGTTCGAATCCTGCCTCGGGCATGGGTGTGTGTGATGTTCTTAGGTTAGTTAGGTTTAACTAGTTCTAAGGGAACTTTTTTTTTTTTTTTTTTTTTTTTTTAGCAGAAGGCACTATTACACTATTATCCCCATAAGTAGAAAGTTGACTGTTTCTCCAGAAAGCACTAGATGTCAACCTCTCGAAGGTGGATTGGCGTCCGACAGTTTGAAAATGCTGAACTTACTAACTACGGAAAAGAAAAAACAAATGTTTACACAATGTATGTACCACCAGCACTGACTAACGTAAAATTTACAGGATAGAGAGAGAAACGTGATGGTGAAATCAAAGGCCGCCTCATTGGTTACAGAGGGAGAGAGAGAGAGAGAAAGAATGAAATGACATTTTTCTGTGGAAGATGATAGGACGGATGTTATTAATTACCAGGTAGAGAAAAGTGATTCGTGTTTTCTAAGGAGAATTTTTAGTGATCAGGCCTTGGAGGATACAGAGCCCAACCAATCTGAATTTTGTACGAGATGCAAAACGCAGCAATGCAAGGTTTCCGTATAATTAACATTCGATTAGAAATCACTTGATCTGGAGGAGCCTCCTCCATCAGACTTCCAAATTGAGAGTCTCTGTCGACTATGCCAGCCTGTTGCGCTGCCTGAGCTGGTGCTTTGGAGACTTAGAATAATATTTCTCCGATCTGCACTTAGCCTCTGGTGAGGGTCGTCGCTTCCTCCAATGACCGATTCTGCAGCCACTTCAGCCTACACCTGCAATACTATGGTGAGATCGAGCTGCAATTGTAAGATGACGTGTAGTGACATTAAAGTCACTTTACAGTATTCCAAGAGCGTATGGTCAAAGAAGGCTCAGGTAACATATTACTACCTTCCGTGCATCTCTTCTTCTTCATGTGCCGTCTCCTCTAAGAAGGTTGGCTGTCATCATGGCAATTTCTGATCTTGATTTGGCTGATCTAAGGAGTTCTGACGTTGAACAGTTGTACCAATTTTTTAAATTGTCAATCCAGGATGTCCGTCTTCTACCCCTCGTTCTCTTCCCACAAATTTTCCCTTCTAGTATTATTTGCAATATTTTGTAATTTACTCCCCTAATAACATGGCCTAAATATTGTAGCTTCCTTACTTTAATAATTTTAATTAATTCTTTTTCCTTTCCCATTCTTCTTAGGACATCTTGATTAGTAATCCGTGCATAGCTCTTCAGATAATAATGAATTTAAATGAGATAAATCTCAGCTCAGACAGAGGTCTTCGTGCACCTCATTTACGATGTTGCAGCAAAGGGGGAAATTATAGTGGCACCCAAAGTACCTTCAACCACACACTGTCAGGTTGTCGTTAGAGAATGAATGTTCAAATAGAGAAATATTATACTGAACGACTTGCTCGAAGTATACTGACCAGATTTCGTTGCATGACAACACTAACTGGTTTAATAATTAACACCCACATTACAATAAGACTGAAGTATAATAAAATCATAGTATCTAATCCAAAAATTTAGACTTGCAAGTTTATCACTACAACACAAAACTGGTTAAACAAAATAATGGGTAAAATGAAATAAGGTAAGGTTTTCAAGCTTGCATGTAAATGTACTGGACTGGAAATCTCGCAATAAACTTCAGATATGATTTTCCTTTTTCTTTTGTTGCATGACAGTTTTTACCAAACTGTCTTTTAACTTATGTAAAACCCCGTGAGAAAGAGTCAAATCGGGCCGCGGTGGCCGAGCGGTTCTAGGCTCTCAGTCCGGAACCGCGCAACTGCTACGGTCGCAGGTTCGAATCCTGCCTCGGGCATGGATGTGTGTGATGTCCTTAGGTTAGTTAGGTTTAAGTAGTTCTAAGTTCTAGGGGACTGATGACCTCAGATGTTAAGTCCCATAGTGCTCAGAGCCATTAGAACCATTTTGAACCAAAGAGTACTACGTAGATTGAAATTTGCTATGTTAAACTGCATGAGTAGCTAAACGAGAAATCACTGTGAAAGCAGCTTGGCCTCTGTGGAGAACAACGGAAGCGCGGTAGGGCCACAAACTGCATGGAGACACTCTCCCACCCCTCATTCGCAGAACTGCCGGTTGCCTCTGTGCGACGGAAAACAGCAGGCAGGTACAGCATAGGGCCAGCATGTGTTTTGAAAGGAAGCTGCCCTGGCTCCAAGTATCTGAAGCCACATAATGCAAGGTATATCTCCAAAATGTGCGGGGCGGCAGTCCGTTTCTCGTAAGCTGTGTGATCACAGAATGCGTGCCATTAGACAGCAAAGTCCCGGAACAACTGCCATTGTGGAGAGAAGAGCAGCCAATCAGAATCCGCCAAAAAACACGGGCTGTTAAAATAGCATCTTAGCAAGTAGCAGTGGAACAGAAAGATCACGACTCCTTTGAAGGTTGCGAGGCGTCTACACCTCGTGCAGGTAACATCAAAACTGTATGTCTGAGGCCACGTAAAAATGGCTACCATTGGTTCACCAAAACTGTACGTTTAAGCCACGTAACAATGGCTACCATTGGTTCACATAAATAATTTAGAAGTGGGGGTCAGGAGTGCAACTACGCTTACAGAGGTTCTTCAATATGGGCCAGAGCATAACCGTAGACAGACAGAGGGCGTGAGTTGGACACTTTTTGGAGCGCTGAGCCTCTCAAGTTTTTCAACCTGAGATGCGACTAAAAGAGAGAGACCAGCGTCTTGTAAGACAAATTCTTACGGTTGAACACTCACAAGATTTAGTATTCAGCCAATCAAAAATTATGTGATGTTCAAAAATGCAGAGAACAGAGTTTTCCTTGTTGGAAGCGAACTGCGGAGACTTGTTATTAGGCCGGAGTCTTCTGGGGTGGACTCTTTCTCAGGCAGTGGACTTCTAGCAGGCTTCTCGACGGGCAGACTTCACTGCTGGACGACGTCTCCAAGGCTCGTCTCGGCCGAGAGTTTCTCATCGGCTGAGATGAACTCAGACGCAGAGAGCGAGGGAGTTCGTGGTATGGAGTCAGTGAGTGGTTCCGCAGCCACGCCAGCAGCCGCCTGTATATTTTGAGTATGGTGAGATGCAGCCACAACAGCGATGAGAAGTGTAGGGAGAACAGAATCATTGGTAACGATGTTCAGTAACTTTAATATTCATTCTGAAGACTTGTTTGCACATGCTTTCAACTCTGACAGTAGATGCACATGCACATCCTTCTGTAGTATTTTTTATTTCCATGCAGTAGCCTTCGGCATTCAGGGTGCGACTTACACGAATGTAAATGTTTTGGGCAGATACGCGTTCTGTTCAATCACATTGCCCATCCCCTATCCAAACTATCAAGACATTAGTTAATCTCTTTAACGTTCGTTACATTTCCTTATTATGAATTTGATTACATGCGTGTATAATAAAACGGAGTTCACTGAGACCTTTATCTACAGATATACATGGTCAAATTAAGATATTTAATTAAAAATTACAATTAAAATCCCGCACGTCATGATAGGACGTAATCTTACACTACGACTCAGACATGACGTGTACGAGAAGTGCTTCTTGGATTTGTTGTAAAATGTCAGGTCTTTTCTACACCAGTGCTCTACCGCTATTTCAGAAGCTTTCCGAAACATTGTCACCTTTGTATCGATCAGCACTCCGTTTCCTAATGCCGCACCTGGGATTCCTTCTCTGATGTACCTGGGCGCTGTTACCGCAACAGGTGGTGTGTCTGTCATGTTATTATTGTATGCATCTGGGCTATTCCATTCTGTGAGTGTTACACTGCGTCTACCAACACTTAAGGTAAGGTAACATTCGCAATAGCAAGCGAATACACAGGAGAAACTTTCTAGGTCGGCCTCCCTGGTGAAATAAAAATTGAATCCCTCTTCCGTCCCCGCCCCCTACACACAAAAGTACGAAAAATTTGGTTACCTGTTAACTACATTTCGAAATCCATAAAAATATTATGTAGTAGGTCTAATAATGTTTTATCTCCATTAAACTTCGCGTACTATATGTGTGATATAAACTTTTACTCTTTATCATCTGTCGCGCCTTAGGACAGAGTCCACCTGGTTGACTATTACCTTTCACCTAGCGCTGTCATTGGCGTCTTGTGGAGATGTCACTTCGTAGCGTGTCAATTCAATGTTCCTTAATTAATGACAGCATTTTAAACAGCACAAAATTTTGAACCAATATTTTGTACGTAAGTGCACAGTTTTCCAAAAGCCGTCAACCCTACCTTTATAAATTTATAGGTCTCAACTTATAAATATAACTTACGTGATATAGCATGCTTTGTAAAAACAAATTGTTACTAGACTCATATTAGCCCCGGGAAGGTGCAACATAATGTGCCCAGTTTCAGTTCTTCCCCTTTCTTTTTTTTTTCTTTTTTTTTTTTTTTAAATCCGACTAATCTGAGTTTATGTTGTTGCAACTGGAATGTTTTCAAACATTACTGTATGAAGAGAATTTTCATACAACATTTCTGCGATTGCTGTGTATTCTTTGTAGGCGCAGTAGGAGTCCAGTCGCAGAGCAGCGAGAAACTACCAGTAGCAGCTGTGCCTTGCTTGTATGCCGGCCAGTGTGGCCGAGCGGTTCTAGGCGCTTCAGTCTGGAATCGCGCAACCACTACGGTCGCAGGTTCGAATCCTGCCTCGGGCATGGATGTGTGCGATGTCCTTAGGTTAGTTAGGTTTAAGTAGTTCTAAGTTCTAGGGGACTGATGACCTCAGATGTTAAGTCCCATAGTGCTCAGAGCCATTTGAACCATTTTGAATCTAGCTTGTATACAGCGCATAGTTTTGTCACTATTTTGCGTGCTTCTACAAAGACGTGAAGAGTAAGTAAATGTTAAAATGTTTGTGAATTCCTAAGGGACCAAACTGCTGAGGTCATCGGTCCCTAGACTTGCACACTACTTAAAGTTACTTAAACTAACTTATGCTAAGAACAACACACACCCATTCCCGAGGAAAAACTCGAACCTCCGGCGCAAGGGGCGGTGCAATCCGTGATATGGCGCCTCAAACCGCGCGGCCAACGGTAACTGTCTATCTTGGTCAAATACTGCCAATTAGTACTTTTCTAAGTTATATTTGGTGTATTATGCTCTAGTTCAATCGTTTCATGTCGTGCCTCTTTTTGGAAGTGATCTGCAGCTGTTTATTTATTGTCTGTCATGAATAGTGCTTTTCATTTCTCTAACTGGCGTATTTTGCGAGTGGTAGTGTAGCGTTATCGGACCCAGTGAAGTTTCACGCTATCAAAGCGCCACTCAGTTTGAATTAACTGCCACTGAAAAAATAGTCGGTAGCGCCCCAGACCATGACGACACTGTGACAGCCGCAAACAGTACTTACAAAGATTTATCTAGCGATACGCACGGTTTGTCCGGTTCAAACTTAACTGTGGCTGAATGGCGAACACTGGCGAATATCTGATCGGAAGGCGAAAATTAGTTCTGGGTCCATGGCTTATGCTTCGAAAACCGCTTTTACGAGTAGACCTTGGCCTTTGTCATGACATTGCACATATATATGAGTACCAAAAGGCAAAGAGATTCCACAACAACGCCTAGGCATTTTATCCATGGAATTTGAAATCTGGATAATGCTAAAAGCCCCTCGTAGAGTGCAATAAGCCCTCCGCAAAAACAAAAACTTTCTAGTTTTCACCAACTAGTAATGTAGAGTCAGGCGAACTTTAGCATATAATAAATTATACTGATGAAGGATTCCGCGTAACCACGAAAGTTATTAATGTAATGCGTTCTAGAAATATCACACGCAAAGCTGACTGGGTATACAGGGTGTAACAAATGCGTCTAGTCAAACTTTCACAAATACCGTCACACAAGAGGAAGAAAATACGTTACATAGACGTTGTTCCGGAAACGCTTTGTTCCCATGTTAGAGTTCAGTTTCTGCAACTCTTCAACACATTCTTAATGGGATTCACACAGTAAAAAAACGTATCAGCGTAGTACGAAACACTTTCTTAAATGAAACGTTCAAAATTCCCTCCGTTAGCAACGATATCTGCATCAGCAAACCATCACAGTGAATCCCCGATGCGCTGATGTGCCCACAGAGAAATGCTTATTTCACAGTGTTCCAAAATACGGGGCCGCAGACTCTGTATTTCTTGTACAGGGGATCCGTAGACAAGAATTTTCAAATGCCCTAGACATAAAATACTTGTGGACTTAAGTCTGGAGAGCGTGGAGGCCAATGAATTTCCCACATCCAACCCACCCATCTGTCACGGAATCTGTTCTTTAGAAGCAATCTCCAGACAATGCTGTGTTCAACGTTACTTTTTGCAGCTAATTGTCTTGCGCTACCACCAGGTCCCCGTCAACTGCACGAAGAAGTTTCTCGTCCATTTGTGGTATCCTCGTTCTTTCTAGGCTTTCCCCTGTCGCGAGTAGTAGGCTTAAACGTCCTATGCTCCCTAACACGACGATCAGTTGCTTCAAAGATCCTCCTGTCGGGGCATCGTGTTCTAGAAACCTCTCCCAATACAAACATTGAGCGCCATGGCAATCACCATCTAATAATCCGTACAGAAAATGGGCATCTACTAACTTCGCATTTGAGTAGGCTTCCATTGTACTGCAATGGAAACCAAGCCCGCGATTAACACTTAAACAGCTGATGCTACGAGCGCAGCCCTAGTTGAGCAAAGAGGTTATTCGCATGTCAACACAAACAATGAAGTGAGTCACACATCAACGCTACCTTCGTTGCTGTGGAACAACAAATACTGGAATTACAACTTATTGTACATTCAAACCAAGCATAACAAAGCTTTTCATGTAATATTAATACGATCTGTTTCTATTTGTTTATCACGACTAATGTGATTATGAAGAGAAGTAGAAAATGAGTTCTAACGCGGGAATGAAGCGTTTCCGGATCCATGTACATGTAAAACATTTTATTCAAAAATGGTTCAAATGGCTCTGAGCACTATGGGACTCAACATCTTAGGTCATAAGTCCCCTAGAACTTAGAACTACTTAAACCTAACTAACCTAAGGACATCACACACACCCATGCCCGAGGCAGGATTCGAACCTGCGACCGTAGCAGCCCCGCAGTTCCGGACTGCAGCGCTAGAACCGCACGGCCACCGCGGCCGGCCAAAACATTTTATTCCTCTGTACGTGACGAATTCTTCCTGGGCGTTTGGTCATGCCTTTGAGCATACAACAACTGAAAAATAAAATGCAAAAACGAAATAGTCCGGTCTTTCACTAGTGTGGCAGCTACTGTTCCAGTCACTCACACGGCCGCTAAAAAATCAGACATTGAAAGCACCCAAGCCAAGCAAGGTAGCAAGCTATTCCTCAAAATGAAGAGCAAAAAAGGCTCAAAAGATATAAAGATGCCTCTCATACAGCTAACTGGTGCGAAAAAGGAAAAGACCAGAGTCAGGGCCGGCCCTGTGGACGAGCGGTTTTAGGCGCTACAGTCTGCAACCAAGCGACCGCTGCGGTCGCAGGTTCGAATCCTGCCTCGGGCATGGATGTGCGTGATGTCTTTAGGTTAGTTAGGTTTAAGTAGTTCTAAGTTCTAGGCGACTGATGACCTCAGAAGTTAAGTCGCATAGTGCTCAGAGCCATTTCAACGAATGATAATAGAGATAAGGAGTAGAGTTTCTGGAATTGGCTAAGAAGAAAGCAAAGCAAGGAACGGAATGGATGACTACCTACGGACGAGGGAGACTTAAAAAGGAACACACTGTCAAATTCAGAACAAGCTGAAAATGTAACGAATGCAGGGAGTGATAGCAAGCAACACGTAACAAAATCGGAGTGTGATAGCACGTGACAGCTAATGGAGGAAGTTAATGAAAATGTAGAGATCATAGGAGAATCTGCAGATGACTATAGGAATTACAAAGAGAGGATAAACAGTGGTGGATATAGAATGAGAAACGGAAGAAGTTTTTGATCAGAAAAAGCAAAATGTCTAATTACGAAATGTGTAAAAACACAGTTGGACTAGTTAGATTGCATGTGTTAACCATGACGATAAGACACCTGGTTAGACACATTCCTCTAAATGGCTGTACCATAAATTTTCCTGTTACGGAGGACGCTGATCATACAACGTTCCTACAAACAAAATGGCTCAAATGGCTCTGAGCACTATGGGACGCAACTGCTGTGGTCATCAGTCCCCTAGAACTTAGAACTACTTAAACCTAACTAACCTAAGGACATCACAGACATCCATGCCCGTGGCAGGATTCGAACCTGCGACCGTAGCAGTCGCACGGTTCCGGACTGCGCGCCTAGAACCGCGAGACCACCGCGGCCGCCTCCTACAAACACAGAGGAACTACAGAGCTAACTCGACCCCGTCTATCTGCTCGTCTCCCTCTGTCCATCTCATCCTTCCCCTTTCTGTCCGTGCTGTCCTTCCTCCTCTCTCTGTCTCTCTGTCCATTGCCTCCTCTCCATATCTCTATCCTATCCATTCCCTCCTTCTCTCTCTGTCAGCCCATCTCCTCTTCCCCAGCCCCCCCCCCCCCCCCCATCACTGACTATCTCTGACTATCTCTTCCTGTTTCCTTTCTCCGCCCAGCCTTTCCTCCCCCTCTCACTGTCCACCTCCTCCTCCTCCTCCTCCTCTTCCCTTTGTCCGCATATTTTCTCCTCCCCCGCTATCCATCTCATCCTTCTCCCTTTCTGTCCTCCCATCTCCTCTAGCCTTCTCTCTTCATGCGATCACCCCCAGTGTTTCTGACGTCATACCTTCTGAACATTGTGTTATACAGTGACATAATTTTGCCAGTGTATTCAATTTTATATGCGAATCCCGTTTACAAAATATGTGGCAAATACAGTTGTAAACAAGTAATACGTTAAAACATCATGCTTAATGCGGCAGTTTTACTGCATGAATAGCAAAAGTGTAGTAAGCGATAAACTTTTTCGTTTCATTATTTTGTAAGGGTTGTCAGCAATAAATTTTTTTGTAAACGTTTGCAATTGTGTGTACACTCGTCTGAGTTTAAACACTTCCGCTGGCCACTAAACTCCCCATACATGAACGTTATAGAGCATACACTATGTGATCAAAAGTATCCGGACACTTGGCTGAAAATGACTTAAACGTTCGTGGTGCACCCCATCGGTAATGCTGTAATTCAGTATGGTGTTGGCCCACCCTTAGCCTTGGCGACAGCTTCCACTCTCGCAGGCATACGTTCAGTCAGGTGCTGGAAGTTTTCTTGTGGAATGGCAGCCCATTCTTCACAGATACTGTACTGAGGAGGGGTATCGATGTCGGTCGGTGAGACCTGGAACTAATTCGGCGTTCCAAACATCCCAAAGGTGTTCTATAGGATTCACATCAGGACTCTGTGCTGGCCAGTCCATTACAGGGATTTTATTGTCGTGTAACCACTCCGCCACAGGCCGTACATTATGAACAAGCAATCGATCGTGTTGAAAGATGCAATCGCCATCCCCGAATTGCTCTTCAACAGTGGGAAGCAAGAATGTGCTTAAAACATCAATGTATGCCTGTGCTGTGATAGTGCCACGCTAAACAATAAGGGATATAAGCCCCCTCCATGAAAAACACGACCACAGCATAACACCACCGCCTCCGAATTTTACTGTTGGCATTACAAACGCTGGCAGATGACGTTCACCAGGCATTCGCCACACCCACGCCATACCATCGGATCGCCGTATTGTGTACCGTGATTCGTCACTCCACACAACGTTTTTCCACTGTTCAGTTGCCCAATGTTTACGGTCCTTACACCAAGCGAGGTGTCGTTTCGCATTTACCAACGTGATGTGTGGCTTATGAGCAGCCGCTCCACCATGAAATCTAAGTTTTCTCACCTCCCGCCTAACTGTCATAGTACTTGCAGTGGATCCTGATGCAGTTTGGAATCCCTGTGTGCTGGTCTGGATAGATGTCTGCCTGTTACACTTTACGACCCTCTTCAACTGTCGGCGGCCTCTGTCAGTCAACAGAAGAGGTCGGCCTGTGCGCTTTTGTGCTGTACGTGTTCCTTCACGTTTCCACTTCACTGTCACATCGGAAACAGTGGACCTAGGGATGTTTAGGAGTGTGGAAATCTCGCGTACAGACGTATGTCACAAGTGACACCCAAAAGCCAGATCACGTTCGAAGTCCGTGAGTTCCGCGGAGCGCGCCAATCTGCTCTCTCAAGATGTCTAATGACTACTGAGGTCGCTGATACGGAGTGCCTGGCAGTAGGTGGCAACACAATGCACCTAATACGAAATACGTATGTTGTAGCGGGTGTCCGGATGCTTTCGATCACATAGTGTATCTTGGATGCCTCGCAACGTGCTGTTTAAAAGAGATCTCCACCCCCTCGTACTCTTACAGATTTATGGACAGCCCTGCAGGGTTCGTGGTGTCAGATCCCTCGAGCGCTACTTCAGAGAGTAGTGGAGTCCATACCACGTCGTGCTCGTGGGGGCCTGCACAATATTAGGCAGCTGTACAATTTCCTTTGGCTCTTCAGTGTATTTGTTCACCAGTCATAAGTTTTTAAAATTCATTGGTGCTCTGTTCTACCGTCCTTAAGACGCAGAACAAGGCAGGCGAGAAGATTCTACCAGTGATCCAGAGGGGAAACAGAACGACAAAGAAGCCGATTTTCTACTGAGCAGTCAAACAACAATAGCAGTGCCATGTCTCCACAATATCCTTTCTTTCAGGAGTGCTGGTTCTGCAAGGTTCGCAGGAGAGCTTCTGTAAAGTTTGGAAGGTAGGAGACGAGGTAGTGGCAGAAATGAAGCTGTGAGGACGGGGCGTGAGTCGTGCTTGGGTAGCTCAGATGGTTCCGGATGAGTTGCCTCCGCCGGACGAGGCTGCCTGCTAACATCAAAAGCGAGGCATTGCAGCTGATGGGACGGGACTTCCTGTCGGTGCCCTCCTCTTACTTCCCTTGGTGATGGTAGATGCGCGTCCACCACCACTGAAACAAACATACCGGTTTGCCACACTGAACATCAACATGATCGGCACTGCACCCAAGCTGCAACTCCTATGTGACATGCTTCGGGCCTCTGACGTCGACGTCGCCCTTCTTCAGGAAGTACGCGTTGCCACACTACCACCAGTCTACGGCTACGACTCATACACGTCCACATGTGATCAATCAGGGCGTGGAGTGACTTTCTACATACGCGAAGGAATCCCACTCACGGACACGACAATCCTTCCCTGTGGAAGAGGCATGGCTGTTACCATATTCGACACGCGCGTCATCAATATCTACGCTCCGTCTGGCTCCACGAACCGTCGGCAGCGGTCCACTTTCTTCGGACGTGACGTGGCGCCCCTGTTTTCTGGACGCTATGATCGCCTTATCATGGGAGGCGATTTCAACTGTGTCCTCCATCCGCAGGACCAAGTACCTGGTTATTCGCCATGCCCGGCGCTGCTCACCTTAATCGAAGATTTTCATCTAGTGGACGTTTGGGAGAAAATTCATGGCAATACCCCCGGTTTTACCCATTATACAGCACATTCTGCGAGCAGACTGGACCTGTTTTATGTCTCTGCTCACCTCGGCAATGAAGTCGCCCAAGCTGAACGATGGCCCCTTGCATTTTCGGACCATTGCGCCGTCATTTGCTCCCTGGCTCTGCCACCTCAGTCAGTGTGGCGCAGCTGAGGTTACTGGAAGCTTAATACCTCCCTCCTTAATGATCCACACTGCCGACAATGTATTGCCACTACATGGGCGTCTTGCGAAAGACGCCTTCCGCAGTACACATCGACGTTCCATTGGTGGCTCAAATGTGCCAAACCTGCGATCAGAAAGGCCTTCATACAATGTGGCAAGGAAGCAGCAGCATGGCATCGAGACACCACAAATTTTCACTACGCCGTCCTCCGTGAGCTCGATGCGCTCCCTCCATCACCTGACACCCACAGGGAACGACAACGTACTAAAGCTTGTCTCCTCTCTCTTCAACGTGCACGACTGCATGGTGTTGTGGTGCGTTCCCTACGACAAGACCTCCTCAACGACGAAACCCCATCCACAATCCATGCCGCATCCGACCATAGTCGTCGACGTCGGCTTTTCGTCCCCAACATCACGACCTCCGATGGTGTTCACCACACAACACAGGCGGCAGTCGTGTCCGCCTTTGCTGAACATTATCGCCAATTTTATGATGATGAACCGATGGCGACGCCCATTCCTATTGATCTCCGTCCTTCCCCTGATCGGACCCTCACCGTAGCGGAGTCAACGTCCATGATGTCTGCAATCACCGCAGAAGAGATGGTAGATGCGATCAACAAAGGGGCCAACAACAAATAACCCGGACCAGATGGTCTCCCAGTGGAGCTTTACCGGGCGTTCACCACGTTAATGCTTCCTCGCTGGACGGAAATGATTCAGGAACTCTTTACTCCGTCCTTCCCAATTCCACCTGAATTCGTCACTGGCATTCTCCTACCTGTGCCTAAACCGAAGGGAGGGTCTCATGTCTCTGCATATCGCCCCCTTACACTACTGAATGCAGACTATAAAATCTACGCACGCCTCTTAGCAGCGCGCATACGCACCGTCTTACCTACGGTCCTTCCACCTGAGCAGACTGCACGTGGTTGTGGGACCACCTTACAAACAGCCCTAGGAGAATGCCGTGACCTCATTGCACTGGCGTCGGTTTGTCGCCTTCGTGAAGCACTGGTATCCGTCGATTTCACGAGTGCCTTTGATCGCGTTCGACACCCATTCCTCCTCATGGTGGCGACACGTATGGGGTTCCCATTGCTTTTTGTCGATGCCATTCGCCGGTTACTACTTCCCGCGGTCTCGATGGTACAAGTCAATGGGAGGCTTGTAGGATCGATTCCTATACGCCGCTCTGTGCGTCAAGGATGCCCTATGTCTATTTTACTATATGCCATTGCACTTGAGCCCCTCATCACTGGACTTACCTCTAGACTGCAGGGCCTCACTTTGCGTGACCACACCTTTCACTGTAGGGCTTATGCGGACGATCTCCTCTTTCTCACCTGCTCCTCCACGGAACTCAATGACGCCATCCAAAGGATCCACCAGTATGGACGTCTTTCTGGTAGCATTCTTAATGTCCGTAAATCGACTATGATGCACATTGGGCGCGGCCTCCCGGCTATGGTGCCGACCCCACTCCCAGTCAGTGCCACCCTTCGTTACTCGGGTATCGAATTTACGAGCTCCACACACCGCACAGTGGCCCTGGCTTACCAGCGGCTTTTGCAGTCGATTCGGCACCATGTCCGCGGTCAAGTGCACCGTAACTTAAACCAATTCCAACGTGTGTCCTATGTCAACATCTATGTCGCCCCTAAACTGGTACACGTCGCCCAGATCCTCCCAATGCCGTTACTCCTTGGCCGCCGTATCCAATCAGCCTTTGGATATTTCGTGTCAGCAGGGGCACTTTTCAAAGTCCACTACAACACTCTAACACTGCCTCCTGCAAAAGGTGGCCTCGGACTCATCAATGTGCGGGCACGCTCTTCTGCACTCTTTGTCCACACTGTGTTACGGCACTGGCAGGGGCCGGTCCGTGCTATTATTGGCTTTGGGATTACCTGAAGTAGCATCTCTAGCGATGCTGTAAGACATCCGATGCCAATGCCTCACCATAACCCCAGACATGCTTTACAGTGTTGTTCACAACATTATTCCTCGATTACAGCTATTGTTGAGGAATGATGGTGGACATATTGAGGATTTCCTGTAAAGAACATCATCTTTGCTTTGTCTTTCTTTGTTATGCTAATTACTGCTATTCTGATCAGATGAAGCGCCATCTGTCGGACGTTTTTTGAACGTCTGTATTTTTTTGGTTCTAATAAAACCCCATGTCATTCCAAGCATTTGTGTCAATTTGTACCTCTCTATCTACATTATTCCCTGATTTATTCAGTTTTCAAATTTATACTGACTTTTTGATCACCCGATATATACAGGATGGAGAATACTCCATATTTGCGATGCAATATTACGATCTGATATCGGAGAGGGGAGCCCTATTATTGGTTAGTTAACTGTCGGAGCCCCCATGGGAAACTCCCAGACCTAGTCTCGCTTGTAATCGGCAATAATACCCACATAGTAATAGCAACAGAGAGCTGCCTGAAGCTAGAAGTGAAGAGCAGGAAAACTTACTATGGAGATGTCTCAATAGTATACCGGACACGGGTGGTGGAGGCATCTTTATATCTATAAATAATTCGATAATTAATAATTCGAAAGAAATATAACGAATACCGGCTAAAGAGAAAAGTGGAAAGCAATTTAAATTTACCGACAATACATCTCCCAAGGTGCGAGGTTCTCCCAGGAACATTCTACTTGGGTAACATTTTAGAAACATGTTATGTAGGATTGCAAATTATGGTCTACAGCGGGACAAGTCTAAACAAAACCATAATGCGCCTGTAGGAGGAGTAGCAGCGAGTTCACCGGTGTCCAACGAAGCACGGCGCGTGTTCTCCGCTAGATGGAGACCAGGAGCATGGAAGGCTCGCTGCTGACAGCAGCAGTCTGGAACTGGAAAAGGCGACAGTCGCGGGGCTGCCGTCTCAAAACAGCATCCATCTTGACTCTTTCAAAACTTCAACAAAACAGCACTCTGTGGCAAAGTGATCTATTGCAGCGCTCCAACCGAACAGTGTTCTCCTCCCGTGCTGTTCTCTGTCGCACGCTGTACTCTCATTAGTTTGTCTTTGGTACGTTCTCCTGCCTATGGGGTTTGACTTGCAACAGGTATTCTTGGTGTCACTTTGTACGTCCTCTAAACAGACTCTCCGAGATACACTTTTGCAGCTGGATTTCCGTGTGTGGGTACTTGCTTTTGGATGTGAGAGAGTTCCTTCTAGGAGGGACAGGTTCACATCGACTAGTTGTTTTCTGATAGTGCCTCTGGTACAATTACTCCACACTGCCACAGTCGTTCTCCAGACAGGAACGTTTGCTGTGTCCTAGTGGGTGGTCTAGAGCTCAGAGAAACAATGAACGGACCGTTTGCTGAAGCACTCATCTTCTCGTAGCTGTAAGCGTTCCTATCTCACGAACTAATATTGTGGTCAGAATCATACAGAGTGTCTACAGTTATCGAATCGTATCAGACGCAAATAAAATCAGCGGCATATCAAGTCACTTTTCACCTACATTTAAGGCCACATGCACAAATGTTGGTCGCGGAAGCACAGAATAGTTACAGGTACTGTATAGAAGCGCAGGTACAGTATAGAAACTTAGTACTCCGACTTGCCTCTACAAGACTAGTCTCTGTTGTCAGGTATTTACTTCTGGGTTCGATTCCCGGACGGGTCGACAATTTTCTCCGCTCGGGGTCTGGATGTCGTGTTGTTCTCACGTCCCTATCTACATAACTGACGTTCCACTATTTGCATGGTTATATGGACACGTACCGAAAGCCAATAAATAAACAAAAGAAAAGGAAAGTATTTGCTGATTTTATGCTGCAGTGGCATGTACTACCATACACAGGGGTAAAACTACGCATTTGTAATGGACAGTATTAGCTTAGAAAGCGACTATAATAACAACTTCCAGTGTTACTTCACGAACATTGTATAATCCCTGTTGAGCCATTTAAAAGTTATAAGACTGCTGTGGTAGTAAATAATACTTCCTCACACTATTCGCAATTAATTATATGAACTCATACAAAGGATACTACCGCAGTCACTCGTCAGACATTCAACAAAAACAGTAGTTGTAGCTTGAGACATACAGGAACTGGTCATCATGCTACAGTTTAGTTCCTGTTACACAGTTTGTAGGCCTGATGGCCAGAATAAATGAATTGTTCAGATAATATTTAAAAACCCATGTTTAATTAATTTTACAACAGAAACCTTTAACAAACAGTTTAAGTACTGCATTCATTCAGTTGCAATTTCGTTTTTATATATGCAAGTATTTCTTTCGCTTTTGATAAATTACGAGTCATTGTCATCTTTGTGATCCATTACTGAAAGTAGACCTGCTTCAGTCTCTAGGGTGAGAACATATAACAGAAAGGTGTAAATTGGTCACCACGGAACCAATATTTGTAATTTTTAATCGGAATAACAACTCTAAATGACTGTAGATAGTGTTCAAGAGTAAATTTTGTATTATGAACAGTAACAAGGTAATCTGTTGCATTTTTGTTTACATTTTTGGTTATGGCTTTAACGTGTCCTGACCTCCACATTACAATGAGTGCACCGTTAGGCAATGATACATTCTGCGCAAGGACAGCAAGTTACTAACTACATCATCTGTATGTATGTGACCATAAATTGTGTTAAGTAATAACTCGAGCCTAAACACTGATGCAAGAAGAGTGTGATGGACAGATAAGATAAGCCGTCGGCGCGGTCTAACAAATTTCATCATTCGCACAGCAAAAACAGACAGTAACCATTTGGATTTTGGCAAATTTGCTTGCCCTAGCATCACGCCCAACAACAGTGAGAAGACAATAGTCCAAGAAAGAGCCGCAGAGAACACTTACAAATGTAAGTCCCTTTCTTATCCTGATTTAGGTTTTCCGTGATTTCCCTAAATCGCTCCAGGCAAATGCCGGGATGGTTCCTTTCAAAGGGCACGGCCGACTTCCTTCCCCGTCCTTCCCTAATCCGATGAGACCGATGACCTCGCTGTCTGGTCTCCTTCCCCAAACAACCAACCCCCCCCCCCCTTTCTTATCACACCAAATTCAGGCAGTAGAGTACCGTAGCAAAATATTAATGTTATATGCACCAGAGATAAATGCCATAAATGAACTAACTGAAATGCAGAGAAGAAAAGGAAAGCCCTAAGAAAGGTTCTGAGGGCGAAAATAGTAACAGCAGATGAGTTTACATTTCAGCTGAGATCAAACAAGGATTTGAATGAAAAGTTTGAAAAGAAATCAACCACAATAAAGATAAGATTCGAAGGTCACATTAAAAAAAGAAAAAGTAGCCGCTAAGATGTTGACCGACCAGCAAGACTGGAAGACACACGAGTGAAAGAAGTTCATCGGGTTCTACGGAAGTATGCGGTCAATGAATATGATTTAGGAAATAAAGAGAGGTTCAGTGAAAATACCGGATGAACTTCAACATCGCCATTATTATTTCAGATTTTGTTCATCGAGGTCCATAATAGTATTTTCACGGCATATTGACTGATGCATTAGATTTCGGGTGGGCAGATAACGGTTTCAGCCTGGACAAAGGATGGAATCGGGCGCTTTCTTTGATCAAGTGACAAGGACGCCTCTGCAGTGGAGCTCCTACTGCTGCATCGCTATCCCAGCGCCTAACCACAGATTCAGTTCACATACGGTTCTTTGCCGCCGAACAACATCTCTGACCGCAAGCGCAGTGACGTGTCCCTCGTGTGGCTTCGGTGTGAGTTCACCCGGAAGGTGGCCGAAGAGTATACGACTAAATTATCACTTGCAGAAACTGAGTGTCTTCGTCTGCACGCCTGGAATGTAATGGATCAGTTGTTCAGGGATATTTTCGAGTATTTCGGAGGCTCGTTACAGATTAATTGCACTTCGCTTGATTTCTTATCCCATTTTATCTTTCCATCTGTACTGCACTGAAATTAACAGCACAACAGTGAACTGTCGATGGTACACATTGCATCCCTTGTTCGGATGCAAACTTATTTCATTCACTAACTATATCGTACTTGCAGTTGACAACAGTAACGCCCAATAAACTCTTCGGCCTCGAGGTTGCATTCAGTACTTTTGGGTTCCACTTGGGTGTTTTTTTCCCGAAAGTGTTAGTTGAACGTTAACAGTGATACACAGAATTGTGGGTATGTTTACAGATAAAGAGTTGGCGGATATGCGTCTCGTGTGAGGTTTACTAAAAGCAAAGGAAGTGCGGCACAACCACGCAATTCTGAGCTGTTATCGTAGCGAGGCCAAGCACAAGACTTTTGCATCTGTACGTGGCGCATTCTTGCATAACACAGTGTTCCATTTTGTATGTCTCATGGCCTGCAGCATAGTGTATACCTTGTAAAAACATATTATGGCTCTGAGCACTATGGGACTTAACAGCTGTGGTCATCAGTCCCCTAGAACTTAGAACTACTTAAACCTAACTAACCTAAGGACATCACACACATCCATGCCCGAGGCAGGATTCGAAGCTGCGACCGTAGCAGTCGCGTGAAAAACATTTTATACGGATTGTTATAGCAGGATGCTGCTATTTTATGGAGCTTTATTCAAGAGTTGTCCAGTTAGGAGATAAGCTAATTTCGACTGCATTGTCATTCTCAAGCGATTTCCATATCTCATCGTTGACGTTTTAGTGGTCAAATATTTCTGCATAATGTATCTGTAACACGGATTGAGCAGTTTTTGTTTGCATATATTTTTTCTCAAAAGTAGATGCTAATTTTGAGTGATATTTTTGAAATTAACATCGCTCATGTACTTCAAGTAAAGCTGTCAGATTTATAGAAAACGAAAATTTCAGCAACAACATCTACTATTGGGAAAAAAATATATAAACAAAAGCAACTCAATCTGCACTACAAGTACAATAAGCAGAAATATTTGACAACTGCACCGTCAACGATGAGATATGAAAATCGCTTGAAAATGACAATACAGCCGAAATAAGCTTGTCGCCTAACTGTACATCTCTTGAATAAAGCTTCATGAAGCAGCAGCGTCCTGGTGTAATAGTATATATCAAATGTCTTTACAACAGTGTTTCATGGATGCGTTTTGGCGGTTGCGTATTACACCCTTTTGCACTGTTGCGTGGGTATTTTCACAGAAACGAAGGTAATTACGGCCACAAATCTAATAAATTACGATTATATCATTACTCTGCAACGAGTCACGAGGGATCACGGATCCATTACCCCCAAAATACTCAGAATATATTCCCGAATAACATCCGAAATTTTGTCTGACCGTAGAGCATATACGGCTGAAATGATCAAATAAAGAAGCAAATAAACAAAGCAAGGTGATTCTGTACGGCAACAGAGGCACCTTAGCATAGGACGACCGAGGTAGATGTGATCGAGTGAAACGCGTCCGCGAGGAAAGATGTAAATGAAACGTGAGGCGCGGCGTGATGTGAGTAGCTTCCGGCCACGGGGCGGGTGGGCAGCAATGAGTCGCGACCTCGTAGGTTATTGACCCGCTTCGGCATGAAGTGGGGAGGGAATAAAAAGAAGAAAGCGTCGTGGTGGCGGTGGCGGTGGCGCCTCCCCCACAGAAGGGTTGGCGAGCATCAGCTGCCGCGTCTTCCGCTGTAAATAAAGGCCGAGCCCGCTACCAATCAAAGCGCCACTTGTATGTGCTTCTTCTCCCGAGTTGGCGCTACACTTTTTCACTCAAACGAAGCGTAAACTTTGGAATAAAAGGCGCCGGCGAAAGGGGGAACTTGTGCCGAAGCGATGCGAGCCGTTATTGGTCTTCTGTTTCCAGCCTTAAATTAGCAAAACGGCTACACTTAACGGCAACCTACTCCGCCTTCTTAAAATACAGCTGCGTGTGCGTAATAGCTTTGATGTCGACAGGCTCCCATTAGACTGTCGTCAAATTTACAAAAATCGTCGCGAGAAGAAAGAAATGACATTAATTTTTAGCTCAAATTCATTATTAGAAAGAAGTTCTATCGCGTACATTTCAACAAGCGAACTTAAATGGCGTATCTCAACATTTGGCAACCCACGAACTAGGTACGACGAATGCACGTTTTTTGATATTTTAATAGGAGAAGGGGAACAGAAAAACAATTGGTGCGAATGGAAGACAAAAGGTCTACTAAAGGGAGCTTTCTCCCCAAAGGGACTAGTCGTAGAAAAGTTGGAGCGAACTGCATAGCCAATTATGAAAGTTATAAGATGATAATGATGATTATCGACAGAAGTAATATTAAAGTTTGGTTCTGTCAACAATGGGATCATTAGAGATTGCCCAATGGCTCAGCTGCAGAAAGCTGGGGAAATCAATTGATCGTCACGATTTTGAAACGGTCATTTAGCACTCTCCTATAATAGATTACGGAACAACATTTGTTTTTTAAACAGCACAGATCAGCTTAACAGTGTTAGAAATTTACCTGCTACAGCTCTTTAATGCTTCTCACATATACTTCCAACGAATTAGAATGCTGAGGTTGGTAGCCTCTTTGGGAAGTATGTGTCATTCCGGCACCAGGCTTCTTATTGTCCTGTCTTCCAACAACAACACAAAAGCAACAATACGCTCAGTGCCCACTCTGCTCTACTCATATTTGAAACTAAATTTGCTGATGTAGACGCTCTCAACTCAACCATTTACACAGATAAGTTTCCCCAAATATAGGAGCCAACGTTTACTAAGAATGAAAGCATTTTCAGTTACACGGTTCCAAAATTTCTTTAAGTCCTCCTTTACCCAGAAAAACAAAACAAAAAATCTTTCGCTATTTCGCTCCCCCCCCCCCCCCCCCTCTCTCTCTCTCTCTCTTCCTCTCTCCTTGAGGCAGTATATTTGAATAATATTTCGGACTAGCGCAGTTCAAATCCCAGTAAGGCACTCTGTAGTACCGATGGATTTTCTGAAGTGATTGAAGCGAATGTTGCTAATTGTCCTTAAACAAGGAACGGATGTTTTTGTGATTCACCTTTCCCCGTCTCATTTTGGGCTGTGTTTCTAATGACTTCGACATTGACGACACTGAAATCACTAACCCTCCTTATTTCATTTTTTTTCTGCCTCGTAGTTGTAAATTCAAGGTGCGCTTGTCGTGGGTGGGCGTAAGTGAGCCGGAGAGTAGTTCCTCTGTCTTTCTTCGAAATCTATACCTATATTCGCTGCGAACACAATGAAGTTTATGGCAGGGGATACCAGATCTACGGTTCAAGTGTCTAATTTCATCCTACGGGATAGGTGTATAGGGATCTGAAGAATATGGGTAGTTTCTAGTTTGAGAGACAGTTTTTCAAGGTTCTTCTGCCCTGAAAGACAGTTCTTGAAGTTTTCCAAGCAGGTTCTCATGAGATGTACGGCGTCTTCTTCCTTCGAATGTCTGCCAGTTAGGATTTGCTAACATTTCTTTCATACTCTTTCGTTCGTCTTTCAAACCGGTAACATTCCGAACTGCCATTCATCATACATGCTGTCAGCTGTCAGCTGGCCCTGATATTGGCAGTATACACTTGGCAGTACTTACGTAAGGACCGTAGAAGTTCTTGTATTTTTCGTCTGCTTGACAAAATAGAAACTAATTTCTGAATCTCCAAACACCCGAAATCCCAGTTCACAAGAAGAGAGTATTCCGAGTCTTCCGAAAAAGCGCACCGAAGTCTTTGCATAGAAATTTACATAATTTTAGGTTGGTGATAACCTGCTCAAGGTCGATTCAGACTGTCAGTTGCCAAGTATCGCTTTCTGGAAAGCTGTCTGAATAGAACCGTTTGCTGCTGCTAAAGAGTGCAGTCCAAATATTTGCCAATCTCATCTATAACTGTCCCTGTGTTGCTGCAGAAGTGTTGCGAGTAACACTGGTATTTTGTGAGTCAAAACGCCGGACATTGTATACGGTTGCTCTGATGGTGTCCGTCAGGTTCTTCAGGCGAATTTATGGCTCATTAGTGGAAAAAGATTAGAACTGTGTGTCAGACTGGAAATTCCAACCGAGATTTATGTCTACCTACCGCTCCGAGCACATTCTACCAGTAGCCTCTCAATATCTTCCAGACTTCACACAAATTCTCCAGAATGCTTTGCCACCAAAACATTCCTGCGACAAGAGATCTGGCAATTAGCAGCTTTCACAGTTTAATGATTGCATATGGTACGCGGCGTTTACCCTTCAGGAGAATGAAACTGCACAGCACATATACATCTACCTCTATACTCGGCAAGAAACGTCACGATGTGTAGCGGAAGGTGCTTCAGAGAAGACTACGTTTTACCAGTTTTAACATTCGAATCGCAAGTAATGAAACTCCCTGACACATTAAAGCAGCCGGCCGGGGTGGCCGAGCGGTTCTAAGCGCTACAGTCTAGAACCGCGCAACCGCTAAGGTCGCAGGTTCGAATCCTGCCTCGGGCATGGATGTGTGTGATGTCCTTAGGTTAGTTAGGTTTAAGTAGTTCTAAGTTCTAGGGGACTGATGACCTCAGAAGTTAAGTCCCATAGTGCTCAGAGCCATTTGAACCATTTTGAACCACATTAAAGCATGCCACGGATATAAATATTTGCCATTCGTCGACAACGCTTGTACAAACTCAACCATATTTCTCTGGCTAGGGTGCATTAAACTTCTGTTCACTACTATTGCCTGCAAAGGCTAGGGACCACTCCAGAACGATTAATGAGGTACATTGTTATCTACATATATATCTATACTCTGCGAACCACTGTGATGTTTACGGAAGAGATTACCTCCAATTATGCCACGTATTAGGGCTTGTTCCTTGTTCCATTTTCGTACGGAGCAGGGGAAGAACAATTGCTTAAAAGCTTCTGTGCGAGCTGTAATTTTGTCTTTACAATCAGTACGAGTGCGATACGTAGGAGATCGTAGTATATTCCTAGATTCATCTTTTAAAGCTACTTCCTGTAACGCTGGAATTAAGTTTTCACGGGATGTTATGCATCTATCTTCAGGCGCCTGCCAATTCACTTTTTGCAGCATCTCCATTACACTACCTCGTGTGGCAATCAAACCTGTGAACATTCGTGCTATCGTTCTTTGTTTCCTCTAAGTTCTATCTGATAAAGGTACCTAGGAGACGATGTACAAGTGTGTTGTAAGCAGTCTGCTTTGTACATGGACTGCATTTTCCCAATCTCCTGCCAATGAACCGAAGTCTGCTACCTACTATACCTATAACTGAGCCAATCAGATGACTGCGTTTCATATCCCAATAAATTGTTACATGGCTGATTCCATATGAGACTCAAAGATAAGAACATTGATAGAAAGTGGACAACCACAAAATATGACCGAATAATCTTGCAGCTGTTCTCAGAAACACTGCAGCTCTCTGATTCCTTTGAGCCATGGCTTTCAGGATAGTTCCTGTTCTGTTTGCCCCTGGAGTTGGGTGAGCAGCTCGGTGACGGACTGGCACCTACTAAACGAACACATTATAACACGCCCCACTGTGTTCTAATCACACCCTGTCGCAATTTATTTAATCATTGTTTCGCCGCGCAGGATTAGCCGAGTGGTCTAGGGCGCTGCAGTCATGGACTGTGCGGCTGGTCCTGGCGGAGGTTCGAGTCCACCCTCGGGCATGGGTGTGTGTGTTTGTCCTTAGGATAATTTAGGTTAAATAGTGTGTAAGCTTAGCGACTCATGACCTTAGCAGTTAAATCCCATAAGATTTCACACACATTTGAACATTTCTTTTTAATCATTGTTTCCTACCGGCAATGCGTGTGTTTCTTATTTACAAACGGGCCACACAAAGACGCTGATACAAATGTAGATTGACTATGAAGGGGGGAGTGGGGTGAGTGTGAAGAACGTTAAAACAAAAGAAAGATCGTATATTACGATTCAAGGTCCCATCGACGTCGAGGTCATTAGAGATGCAGCACAAGCTGGAGTTCGGGAAGGAACCATTCCGGCGTTTGCCTTAAGCAATTTAGGGAAACTACTGAAAACCAAAATCTGGATGTCCATCTGGGGATTTGGACAACCGCTGCATCCTGCGGAACTCGTGAACAATATCCAAACGCTGCGAGATCTCTATGTGTATTTTATGAAAACGCTACTGGACATACAATAATTTATCTTTTATCAACTCAGCAGACATTGGTAAGCCACCAGTAAAACAACCATAAGCAATTGAAAGAAAACACACATTTACCTACTTAATGCTGTTATACAGAACAAAACTGACAGGGTAAAAGTATACGATAATAGAAACGAAAACGTTCTAGTACGCGTAAGTTCAGAAAGGAGCCGTTTGCATGATAATTGCGAATGTCTGGTTAGGAGCCACCAGTATGAAATAAATTTTTACTTAGTACAAACATACACAGCCTGACATAAAAGTGAAGCATCCAGAAAAGAAGAAGGAAACAAACTGAAACTTCAGAGACAGGGAAGGAATGTGATGTTATTTCAACGATTACAAAATAGAGTCAAATTTACAAACGAGTTGTCAGTACGGAACCATTTAACAGAATGGCGTTGATCCTCCTCTGGTTTAGATGTATGTACTGATACAATTAGGAAGGGAGTCATAAGGATGTTGTATCCACTCTTGGGGCAAGCTCGTCCACAACCGATGTAACTGGTCCTTGATATCCTGGATGGTCAGCGTAACGCCAGGTGTAACACCGATGTGCCTCTCCAAAACACTTCTAGAATGGACGTCTTCCCAGGCGCCGCCATATTCACCGACGGCTGTCATCCGCGGAACACAGATTCACGATTCATCGCTAAAAACAGTGCGACGACATTCATCATCGTCCCATAATTCCTGGTCCGGTAGCACTCTAAACGTAGTCATTTCTTTGTAGTGTTAACGGCAGCCTGCGCATTGCACGCTAATTCTCTGTCCGCCTGATGCTGCCTCTGACCAATGGCGTGGGATGAAATAAAATGTTAAGGGAGGCCATTACTTGTTGTCGGATGGCAGATGAAGGGATTACGATGCGCTTGGGGCAGAAAATGGTGATCCTCTTTTGTGGTGGTGAGACGTGGTCAACGGAAATCTTGAGGACGAGTATGGCTTCCCTCACGCTCCCATGCAATCTAGTATCGGGCCACTATTATATCCGACTGCGCTCCAAATCTGGATATTGCACAATTCGAACAACTGGCCAGATGGAGACCTATAACGTGTCCCCCTTCAAACTCTGTCAGGTAGTGATAACCCCGTTTGATACGAGTTCGAAACATCTCCGTGTCCTTCAGGTCGGTTACTCGACATCTGACGACGACCAGGTCCCTTATTCACGTTACCAGGCCCGGTAACAACACTAAACGCAAACAATACTAATGCACTCTGGTGGCCGTTTAACCTGTCGTAGAGAATTAATCATGTACGTTCATGCGAGATACGTTCACTAAGTTATATTGACATCCGATGATGTCTGATACTTTTTTGTCAGGCAGTGTACTTGAAATCTAAGCTATTCCATTAAAGTCCCCATTCACCTCAGCTCGAATCTGACGTAAGCCACATACTGGAATCAGTGGCAGCTCGTGACCACACATTCGCAATTACCTCGCAAACGGCTCGTCTGCAGACCCGTGTTTGATAGGCCTTTTTCGCTTCTATCATCGTGTACACTCTCCCGTGGCAGTTCCCACTATTAATTATGATACATTGCGTATACGCCTTAACAACTCCCGGAGTCACGTCAGCTGATCAAAGATAAATTATTCAAACGTCCAGTAGTGGTTTCATTGTCTATAATTACCTGCTGCTCTTAGGTTCAGTGTTCTCGCGTGAACATCGGCGATATTGAGCAAATAGCTTCTCGATCATTTTATCATAAATTTTTAGTGGTGTACAATGTCCTCTTAAATGTAGTTCTGTTTTTCTATACCACACAAAATTATTACCATTATTAACGATAATTTAATGTGAGGCCCATTATAAGCGACGATCAGAAACAACCGTTCTTTTACTGTTTCGGTGAAATTGCAATTCTGTGGAACATTTCGTTTACCCTACTTGGTGGCTCCGGTCCATCAAAATGCTCCATGATTTTTAGAAGGGTTTAAGAGCACTCGTCGTCTCCCGCATCCATTACACCAAAAGGGTATGTAATCCAGATCTACATCGTTGCCGCACTCTTGCCTGCTCACATTGTCCCCTCTATCTCTCCCATCTTCTCTTTCAGAAGAGACACAATTCCATATCATTTTACAGGTCGCATTTTCTCCTCCATTACTTAAGATGTGCATATGTTGTAGTCAAATTCGTTTTATTTTGTCTTTCATTTCCGTGATTTCTTTTACGTTCGTATTTGGCTATTTCTCCAACTGCAGTAGTCTGCAGCTTCCCCTCATTACATCTGTCTCCTGATTTTATGGTTATCTCTTTTGGTTTTTGTTGACGTTCCCTACTTATTACTCCCTCAATATTTATCAAATGAATTCCTTTCTTAACGTAAATTTCTACGGATTTGATCTAATAGATACCTTATAATTTTTGCACGGCCTTAGTTCATTTCGTCTTCTACTTTCTCTTTACAACATCAGTGCTCCCAAACAAAGATCTAAGAAATCTGAATTCTGTGCAAGCCCTTACAATGTTCATAATCAACAGATAAGTCTTTCTAATGAGATAATGTGACTAAATGGAAATAATAATAATTTAACTTTCCTTCTCCGAAGTCTGTAGATGTCACACGTCCATTATACGTAACGTATGGATCCCGTAATACGTCACATTTTGGTGTAGGACACAGAAAGCTACTAGGCTCCTACTGAATTGTAGTTTTTAATGGATACCTATCAACTAGTGTCGAACGTATATTTTGTCTACAGTAATACAAATCAAAAAAGATCTATGTCCCGGTGTATTCGGACTTACTGGCACTATCATCTTGCTACGTTCTAATAATAATTATACGAGACATACACAACACTTACCACCGTTGAACATGAATAAAGTAGGTCGAAAGCCGTGTTGCATTGAAGACAGAATCTGCGATTCACAGAAAAACCGTGAGTTTATTTTTGTTTCACAGACTTGCTTACTTGAACCCACTTCCCATGAATGTTCTACCTTTATGTCGAATAAGTCTAACTGGATGTTACAGAATGTGTTAGAAATGATAATTATAGCTGCAGGAAACATTCGGCTGTAACAAATGGTTCAAATGGCTCTGAGCACTAAGGGACTTAACTGCTGAGGTCATCAGTCCCCTAGAACTTAGAACTACTTAAACCTAACCAACCTAAGGACATCACACATATTTATGCCCAAGGCAGAATTCGAACCTGCGACCGTAGCGGTCGTGCGGTTCCAGAATGTAGCGCCTAGAACCGCTCGGCCACTCCGGCCGGCTCGGCCGTAACACATCAGATTTCAAGACTATTCGTTGGTCTATGACTGGAGAAAAATATTGTTTGTTCCAACTTAAATTTCATTAAACGTTTTTGACAGAAAAATTTGAAGGATTCTGGCTTAAGTACCGACATTCGTTCTTGTCACTTATCATCCACGTATAGAACAGGAAGATTGACAAATAGCGCTAGAACAGTGTATCACAAGAAGTACGATGGCTCGTGGGGTGCTAATGCTGATCTAAAATTATCGGTCTACATATATAAATGCAACTGATGTAATCGCTGCCTCCCATGGTCCAGATGATACTAAAAACGTAACAGGGTTTCAGTTTTCAACAGTCACTAAGGAATTGACATCACTCTGTGAAGCGTCACATATGATTCACGAAGACATTTTCTCCGTGTACATATCAGTTCCAGATTTGTTTCACGCAACATGTTTGTGTCTGCTACTTCCAGTTCCACCGGCCGGAGTGGCCGAGCGGTTCTAGGCGCTACAGTCTGGAACCGCACGACCGCTACGGTCGCAGGTTCGAATTCTGCCTTGGGCATAAATATGTGTGATGTCCTTAGGTTGGTTAGGTTTAAGTAGTTCTAAGTTCTAGGGGACTGATGACCTCAGCAGTTAAGTCCCATAGTGCTCAGAGCCATTTGAACCATTTGTTACAGCCGAATGTTTCCTGCAGCTATAATTATCATTTCTAACACATTCTGTAACATCCAGTTAAGTCCCATAGTGCTCAGAGCCATACTTCTAGTTCCCGCTCTGTTCTATCTTCCATAATTCCCCCCTCGATCACGGGATACCAAATTTGCCACTTGTAGGCACTTGTCGCTGAACTGGCGCCGGAGAGATATAAAAACGCCAATAGCTTCGCGAGTCTCTAGTATTTCGCCTTATTAATGGCGATGGAGAATATAAAAGATGAAGATCATCACTAGAAGCTCAGAAATAATTAAAATGTTTTCCAGATGGATCGTAACCACAGATATCTAGGCATGAACCTAAAGAAGCAATCCTGAACACCTTCCTTATTCAGGAAGGCAGACAGTTCACGGATATCAGTGGCACATAGGTTCCCGTTTCCCATTACATATTAACATTTTTCAGCCACAAAAGGGTGCACTGCTAGTGAAATACATACGAATGGAAAAACTGAAAGAAGCCGACCTCGGGGAAGATCAGTTTGGATTCCGTAGAAATGTTGGAACACGTGAGGCAATACTAACCCTATGACTTATCTTAGGAGCTAGATTAAGGAAGGGCAAACCTACGTTTCTAGCATTTCCGGACTTAGAGAAAGCTTTTGACAACGTTGACTGGAATACTCTCTTTCAAATTCTGAAGGTGGCAGGGGTAAAATACAGGGAGCGAAAGGCTATTTACAATTTGTAGAGAAAGCAGATTGCAGTTATAAGAGTCGAGGGGCATGAAAGGGAAGCAGTGGTTGGGAAGGGAGTGAGACAGGGTTGTAGTCTCTCCCCGATAATATTTAATCTGTATATTGAGCAAGCAGTTAAGGAAACAATAGAAAAATTCGGGGTAGGTATTAAAATCCATGGAGAATAAATAAAAACTTTGAGGTTCGCCGATGACATTGTAATTCTGTCAGAGACAGCAAAGGACGTGGAAGAGCAGTTGAACGGAATGGATAGTGTCTTGAAAGGAGGATATAAGATGAACATCAACAAAAGCAAAACGAGGATAATGGAATGTAGTTGAATTAAGTCGGGTGATGCTGCAGGAATTAGATTAGGAAATGAGACGCTTAAAGTAGTAAAGGAGTTTTGCTATTCGGGTCGAAGTAGAGAGGATATAAAATGTAGACTGGCAATTGCAAGGAAAGCGTTTCTGAAGAAGAGAAATTTGTTAGCATCGAGTATAGATTTAAACGTCAGGAAGTCATTTCTGAAAGTATTTGTATGGAGTGTAGCCATGTATGGAAGTGAAACATGGACGATAAATAGTTTGGACAAGAAGAGAATAGAAGCTTTTGAAATGTGGTGCTACAGAAGGATGCTGAAGATCAGATGGGTAGATCACATAACTAATGAGGAAGTATTGACTAGGATTGGGGAGAAGAGAAGTTTGTGGCACAACTTGACTAGAAGAAGGGATCGGTTTGTAGGACATGTTCTGAGGCATCAAGGGATCACCAATTTAGTATTGGAGGGTAAAAATCGTAGAGGGAGACCAAGAGATGAATACACTAAGCAGATTCAGAAGGATGTAGGCTGCAGTAGGTACTGGGAGATGAAGAAGCTTGCACAGGGTAGAGTAGCATGGAGAGCTGCATCAAACCAGTCTCAGGACTGAAGACAACAACAACAACAACAACAACAACTTGCAGAGCACAGGCCAAGTGTCAGGTTCCTATTACTCAGTACTGATGCTTTCGAAGACTGCGATCGAACTGGCCGGCCATAGATGGCCGGCTGGTTAAATCAGCGTTGACAGGAGGAGATGAACTCTATGTTCCTGGAGGTGTTGCGCTGTCCGCTCTTTCCATTGGCGAGCGGGTCAGCGCATTCTTGATGCCGCTTCGCAGCGCTGCACCGGTCGGTGTGCAACCCATGCTTTAGGACTGCACATGAATAGAGTTCCAGAAATTCACCAATAATTTTCAAATCGGATATTATTGCGTTCTTTCTTGTTTGGGCGTATTATCTCTCATTTATCCACATTTAAGGAAGGCTGGCATTCATTACACTGAGTGTAAATTCTGTCCAAGTCTCTCTTCACTTTCTTATGGTCGTTCAACGACGATGCTTTTCCGCAGACAACAGCGCCATCGGCAAAGAACCTGATAATGTTCCTGATGTTACATGGTAAATCTTTTGAGGAGTATCGCAAAAATTAGACGTCGTTTTACGTTTCCTGAGAGTTTCTTGTTTGCATTAGGCGTTCAATATAAGGTACGGGGTTCTTATAGTCATAAACGCATCGAACCCTTTGAATATCTTGAAGATATTCTTTATAATACGACAACTTCACTTAGGTACCTAGCAATGAACAGATGATTTGGATTACGAAGCTATATAGTGTGAGGTCCCACGTACACATCATGGTATGCAATTAAAGAAGGGCCGGAGATCTCACGTGAAGCGAGTAGACAAAGCATGAGGAGAGGGGACAGCCCGTAGCGAGCAACCACATCCCACCCACGTCACGAAAGCAGCGGTGCCTGTCGATCCCTGCAGATGCCAAGCAAATTCCTCACCACATGGGGCGAGGCCCTGTCGTACTGCAATGTGGCATGTGGAAGGCTTGGGCTCTGAAACCTCCCTGATGTAGCGGTTTCGGTTCAGATTGGGGTCAACACGTAGGAGATGAAATCGCATGTAGTATTCGATTACGTCTGACATCATAACTTCTTATGCTTGTCCGTTATCCCGATAAACATTATCAACTGCCATATTTTGGACTCACAGGTGGCTCGTAAATTCTATGTAGGGCCACTTGGAGAGGGAAACACCCTGCACGCTGACGCCTGTGTTCGCTATAATGCGTTGGAAAGTGTAATTTTTGCCCCTTCATTTGCTGAGAGACCTCGAGTACATGGCTAGCACGGAGCTGTACCGACACGAGAACGGGACGCGGCAGTGGTCCTGCTACGTTGTCCAGTCTCCGACAGTGGCTTCTACACTGGTGGCCCTCCTGAACATATAGCTTCCACGTTCACACAGCAGTCGAGGGCACCCAACCGGTGCGAGCAGCAGTATCGAGGAATGATAAACCACAGTTTCGATACGCTTTAATCCTATCACTTACCACTGTCGAGTTCCAACAAGTAGAGGAAGATTTTTCTCCTTCTTTTACGAGATGTAACACGATCTCCTCAGAAACAACTGAAGCTGTATGCGATATCGGAGTAACCAGACCGCTGCGTTATCTTTCCATACATTCAGAATGTAGATGGTGTTGCTACTACGAGGGCTACCCAGAAAGTGATGAACTACATTTTTTTTCTCAGCCGAAAACAATGCTACGAATGCGAAACGTTACATATGTATTATTTGAAATCTCTTGAGTGAGCGCTCCAAGTTACCGTCATTTCCGACAGATAGCGTAGCTGCAGGACAGTTTCAAAATGGCATCTGTAGGTGATGTACGTTACAAGTAACGTGCCGTCATTGAATTTCTCACTGCAGAGACCGAAACTGTGGGGAATATTCGCAAACGCTTGTGCAAAGTCTATGGAGCATCTGCTGTCGATAGAAGTACAGTTAGTCGCTGGGCACGGAGCGTGAGGTCATCGAAGGCGGAGCTCCACGATTTGCAGCGGTCAGGGAGATCATCCTGGTTGTCACACATGACATATTGCAGCGAACTGATGTTGTCATTCGCGAGGCAGAAGCATTGCGACTCGCCAGTTGGCGCTACATCCGTCAAGACATTTTGAGGACGATGAGGAGGTGATTCACACAGTCAAGCACTGGCTCCGCCACCAGGAGAAAGGTTGGTACCGAAGGGCACACACGCCCTTGTGTCGAGCTGGAGGAAGGCCATAGAATGGGATTGAGATTACGTGGAAAAATAGAGTGTGTAGATAAAACACTATTCTTTCGTGTGTAATTCTCCTTATGTTCAACAAAGAATAGTTGAAGAAAAAAATGCGCTGCATTACTTTCTGGGCAATCCTCCTATTTACTTTGTACCTCTTTTTACTTTTTACCCTCGTATTTACTTTTGTATGGCACCTTCATAGTGTTGCACTTTTGATTGCCAGCCGTGTATCTAGAGGTGCAAACCACGCGTGTAAACCCAACATCATTTCTCGTAGGCCAATAATTTGCCCCGTTTCAACTTATTCATTCGGGAACTCCTTTGCCTACTACCAGCTCCACAAGTATTTGGCTGAAAAAAGAAAAGCATAGCTTCTCCATAATGGGTTGGAGTAACAACCTGAGCCTGCTCTGTAACTTGGTGTAGAGAATGGGAAAAACAAAAGAAAAAATCCACACACAAATATTTGTGCCTGGGAGGTTGTGGATTTGATCTCCGACACTGGTAATTATTTCTAGTTTTTGGGAAAGGCTTTGTAATTGTCGAATGTTAAAACGGCAGCCATACCCCCACAGCCTGAGAACTTCCAGTTCTCAGTTTTGACGTAAGTACTTTTTAAATTTCGCAAGTCTACTCTACATCTACATCTACAGGATTACTCTGCAATTCACATTTAAGTGCTTGGCAGAGGGTTCATCGAACCACAATCATACTATCTCCCTACCATTCCACTCCCGAACAGCGCGTGGGAAAAACGAACACCCAAACCTTTCTGTTCGAGCTCTCATTTCTCTTATTTTATTTTGATGATCATTCCTACCTATGTAGGTTGGGCTCAACAAAATATTTTCGCATTCGGAAGAGAAAGTTGGTGACTGAAATTTCGTAAATAGATCTCGCCGCGACGAAAAACGTGCTTGCTTTAATGACTCCCATCCCAACTCGCGTATCATGTCTGCAACACTCTCTCCCATATTACGTGATAATACAAAACGAGTTGCCATTTTTTGCACCCTTTCGATGTTCTCCGTCAATCCCACCTGGTAAGGATCCCACACCGCGCAGCAATATTCTAACAGAGGACGAACGAGTGTAGTGTAAGCTGTCTCTTTAGTGGAACTGTTGCATCTTCTAAGTGTCCTGCCAATGAAACGCAACCTTTGGCTCGCCTTCCCCACAATATTATTTATGTGGTCTTTCCAACTGAAGTTGTTCGTAATTTTTACACCCAGGTACTTAGTTGAATTGACAGCCTTGAGAATTGTACTATTTATCGAGTATTCGAATTCCAAAGGATTTCTTTTGGAACTCATGTGGATCACCTCACACTTTTCGTTATTTAGCGTCAACTGCCACCTGCCACACCATACAGCAATCTTTTCTAAATCGCTTTGCAACTGATACTGGTCTTTGGATGACCTTACTAGACGGTAAATTACAGCATCATCTGCGAACAACTTCAGTTTTACTCGATGATTTGCCGTCTATTACTATGAACTGCGACCTTCCTGACAGGAAATCACGAATCCAGTCGCACAACTGAGACGATACCCCATAGGCCCGCAGCTTGATTAGAAGTCGCTTGTGAGGAACGCTGTCAAAAGCATTCCGGAAATCTAGAAATACGGAATCAGCTTGAGATCCCCTGACGATAGCGGCCATTATTTCGTGCGAATAAAGAGCTACCTGCGTTGTTTTCTGAAACCATGCTGATTACGTATCAATAGATCGTTCCCTTCGAGGTGATTCATAATGTTTGAATACAGTATATGCTCCAAAACCCTACTGCAAACCGACGTCAATGATATAGGTCTGTAGTTCGATGGATTACTCGTACTACCCTTCTTAAACACTGGTGCGACCTGCGCAATTTTCCTATCTGTAGGTACAGTTTTTCCTACTTTTCGGAAAGTATCCGTTATTTTGGCAGTTACGAAATTGTTTCATTTACTCCCACCTATTGGGGCTCACACCTTGAATGTCGTAAGTTCGAACTACACTCTATATTCTACTAATTTTCAGAGATTTCTGCATTTTAGGTAGTTATTAAACTTCCCGTAGTTAAAATGATGGGAAGCTACCGCTCACACGGAGAATCGCGGTTGAAAAGATCTGGGCTCTAGTCACGACGTTGATATTCTATCAAGTAATGCTATTTTCGGCAATTTTCCGGTATTTGAACAGTTTTACAAGCTTCGTATTACATCTAGTTTATTGGGATTCCCCGCCAGTGACGCTTAATCTTTCCAAAGAATTTGCTGCTGGCGTCAGGTCGAAACAACTGTGTGAAAGTAGATCATCATTAGAAACAGCCACTCTTGCACTCATCTCTGAGCGTTTCGATTCGTTTGTGCCTTTCTTTCGATGTGCAGAAATTTTCACAAACATTTACTGTGTTACCCACATGACCACGACCAGACATGTTGAGAAAAAGAAAGGTTTCTTCACTCGTTATTTCCATATACGAGGTGGCGACTAGTCACGCAAATGTCTCATAACTCTCTGTTGTCTGGGGTTACATATGGAATTTCTAATTAATAATTTGATTGTTTTGCTGGCGTAGTCTCTACTCTCCATCCAATACAGTAGGACCATGTAAGATCACGTTGAACAGCCACTGGACGTACCAGGATCTTCACTCTCTTGGATGATGATTTCGTTTCAGAGCTTCGTTTCCACACCTTAACTGGCAGGAGACACTTCATCACCAACACATTGAGAAACTGGTGGATTCCGAACGAAGACACAATTTGCATGTACATTCTAGAGCAGCTAGTAGAGGTTTATCAAGCGTTTTTGCTACCAATAAACGGTTACCAATACGCAAATCCCTCTCGCAAGACTGTTCAGTTTCGTGATCTGATGATAATACAGAAAAGAAATTTTATCTTTACAATTTAGAAATTTGACAGAAGGAAAAAAAATTTGCTGTTCAATGAAACAGAAACCATACCTTTGTACAACAAATTATGAACGAGAGAGAGAACTGCTAAGAGCACTTACAGACATTAATATTTAAAGATAAAATTAGATGTCGTGTTCTTTGATTGCCTGAAGGTTTTTCATATCGGACAAGCCCTGTGAGTAGACTCAGGACTTTCTAGCAGAGCCGCGCCTTGTCACGGTTCACGAGCCCCCCCCCCCCCCCCCTCCCGCGTCGGGGGTTCGAGTCCTCCTTCGGGTATGGGATTGTGTGCGGTCCTTCCCGTAAGTTAGTTTAAGTTAAAATGGTTCAAATGGCTCTGAGCACTATGGGACTCAACTGCTGTGCTCATCAGTCCCCTAGAACTTAGAACTAATTAAACCTAACTAACCTAAGGACATCACACACATCCATGCCCGAGGCAGGATTCGAACCTGCGACCGTAGCAGTAGCGCGGCTCCGGACTGGAGCGCCTAGAACCGCACGACCACTGCGGCCGGCTTAGTTTAAGTTAGATTAAGTAACGTTAAGCCTAGGGACCTCAAGAGTTTGGTCACATAGTCCGCAACACAAAATTCTAAATTTTCCTAGCAAACAGAACTCAACGCGCCTTTCTTAACAGGGCTAAATCATCAGACGTAAAATCGACTTGAGGAGTAGGAGAATGGAGTGCTACCCGTAAATAAATGATCTGGTGCACAGCGTCGAAGAGTCCGTGAGGCTGTCTGTGAGTAGAAGAGAGTCGCAGAGCTAGAAAACTGTAGCGAAATTCAGGAACATCTGAAGAGCAGGAGACAGACAGTAGAGCTTCAGTATGAGAAATGCAACTTATTTCACACAAGCAAAATAATGACCTATTGTGCGTTTAGAGGGCCGCTGATAAATGTCTGGAAACAGCAACAATCGTAAATATCTAGGAGTAGCCTACCCGTACGGAACAACTTCAAATGAAACGTCTAAATGGAACTAATCGTAAGAAAAGCAGATGCTATTCTGGAATGCACTAGAGGAATCCTAAGGAGCTATAATTTATCGACAAGGTAGTTAGCTTACAGAACCTTTGTTCGACTGATTTTTAAGCAGCGCCTCGTCATTCTGGAAACCTTACCTGTCGGGAGTAGTAGAGGAGATGGAGAAGATCTGAAGCAGGATGGGTGCTCAGTAAGCCGAGAGTGCCACAGAGGTGCTCAGAAAACTCCTGTGTTAGATTTACATTCCTGTGGGAATATGACATTTGGTACCCTTTGTCATGAAGTGTATCATAAAGAGGTTAGCCATTCTGGGGACATAATGGTGAGCATTTAGCCTCCCTACAACAGTTACCAAACAGTCCTGTTGTCATATCCAGTAGTTCCGCACACTGTGGAGATGATCTCTGCTGCCGGCCGGTGTGGCCGTGCGGTTCTAAGCGCTTCAGTGTGGAACCGCGTGACCGCTACGGTCGCAGGTTCGAATCCTGCCTCGGGCATGGATGTGTGTGATGTCCTTAGGTTAGTTAGGTTTAAGTAGTTCTAAGTTATAGGGGACTGATGACCTCAGATGTTGAGTCCCATAGTGCTCAGAGCCACTTGAACCATGATCTCTGCTTTCTGTAGCCTTTCGCCGGCTGGTCTACGAACACGGTGGCGTTGATCTGACCGCCGAAAGAAGAAGTGATATTAAAATCACAGAATGCCACTCACGAGGGAACATCACAAATATGACACCATATTTTAAGGAGAAAATAGCACGCTTGCAAGTATCAGCCAAAGCAATCGATTCCAGGCCGGCCGAAGTGGCCGTGCGGTTCTAGGCGCTGCAGTCTGGAACCGCGGGACCGCTACGGTCGCAGGTTCGAATCCTGCCTCGGGCATGGATGTGTGTGATGTCCTTAGGTTAGTTAGGTTTAACTAGTTCTAAGTTCAATGGGACTAATGACCTCAGAAGTTGAGTCCCATAGTGCTCAGAGCCATTTGAACCAATCGATTCCAGTGGAATATGTATTCCATAGCCCTAACATTTCGCAGCTATGACCTTCTGAACGTACAGCTTTTAAATCTCCGCGTGCACCGGTTGTTTGTCACTAACGCCGCCCCACTGCAGCTGTCTAACGCGGGAGCGCGAAGTACAGTATAGCGTAGTGAGTAAAAGGTTTGAGAAATATCATTTGGAGTTTGAGATTGATAACACGCTTTGCACATTCTGTGAAACTGCGCAGTGTCTAACTCGTAAATGGTACCGGGGATCTGATGGCTGTCAACGTTCTTGCGTTGTGATTCACAAATGCAGTGTGAATGAATGAAACTAATTAGTGTGTCATTAAAGAAGTGGCGTAGCGCTATTGCATCATTAACATCATTGTTGTGCGTTATTTTCTTCGGATTTTAAAGCCAGCACTGTTAAAATCAAGAACACTTGCAGGAGATGTATTATTCTTCAACGTAATTAAATTATAAATCGAAAATCATTAAACTTAATTTCATAATAACTCTGTAGTTGCTTCGGTTTATTCATTTTCATTTTGAGACGAATAAATAACTGCATTATATCAATACGAGAATAATGTTAAAATAATACTGAATATATATGTGGAATAGGTTGACATACAGGGTGATTCAAAAAGAATACCACAAGTTTAAAAATGTGTATTTAATGAAAGAAACATAATATAAACTTCTGTTATACATCATTACAAAGAGTATTTAAAAAGGTTTTTTTTCACTCAAAAAAAGTTCAGAGATGTTCAATATGGCCCCCTCCAGACACTCGAGCAATATCAACCCGATACTCCAACTCGTTCCACACTCTCTGTAGCATATCAAGCGTAACAGTTTGGGTAGCTGCTGTTATTTCTCGTTTCAAATCATCAATGGTGGCTGGGAGAGGTGGCCGAAACATCATATCCTTAACATACCCCCATAAGAAAAAATCGCAGGGGGTAAGATCAGGGCTTCTTGGAGGCCAGTGATGAAGTGCTCTGTCACGGGCTGCCTGGCGGCCGATCCATCGCCTCGGGTAGTTGACGTTCAGGTAGTTACGGACAGATAAGTGCCAATGTGGTGGCGCTCCATCCTGCTGAAATATGAATTGTTGTGCTTCTTGTTCGAGCTGAGGGAACAGCCAATTCGTTAACATCTCCAGATACTGTAGTCCAGTTACAGTAGCACCTTCGAAGAAAAAGGGACCAAAAACTTTATTGGCTGAAATGGCACAGAAAACGTTCACCTTAGACGAGTCACGTTCATACTGCGTTGTTTCCCGCGGATTCTCAGTGCCTCATATACAGACATTGTGACGGTTGACTTTCCCGTTAGTGTGGAAAGTTGCTTCATCACTAAACACAATCTTTGAAACGAAAGATTCATCTGTTCCCATTTGAGCAAGGATAAAATCACAGAAATCGATTCTTTTAATCTTATCAGCTACAGACAGTGCTTGAACCAATTTCAGACGATAAGGTTTCATAACTAAACTTTTTCGTAGGACTCTCCATACAGTTGATTGTGGAATTTGCAGCTCTCTGCTAGCTCTGCAAGTCGATTTTCCTGGGCTGCGAATAAATGCTTGCTGGATGCGTGCTACATTTTCATCACTCGTTCTCGGCCGTCCAGAACTTTTCCCTTTGCACAAACACCCATTCTCTGTAAACTGTTTATACCAACGTTTAATACACCACCTATCAGGAGGTTTAACACCATACTTCGTTCGAAATGCACGCTGAACAACTGTCGTCGATTCACTTCTGCCGTACTCAATAACACAAAAAGCTTTCTGTTGAGCGGTCGCCATCTTAGCATCAACTGACGCTGACGCCTAGTCAACAGCGCCTCAAGCGAACAAATGTACAACTAAATGAAACTTTATAGGTCCCTTAATTGGCCGACAGATAGTGCTTAGCTCTGCCTTTTGTCATTGCAGAGTTTTAAATTCCTAAAGTTGTGGTATTCTTTTTGAATCACCCTGTATTACACAGGTACTCATATTACTTACTAGTTTTTGCATACAAAGACACGTGTTTTCGACCGAGATTTCAATTCACGTCGGGCGGATGTATCCACCACCCACGTCCTATACCGTCGCCTTCAACATTCCATAAATAGGACGGCTGTGGTCGTTACTCCACTACACAGTACTTCGCGCTCGGGCATTAAGTGGCAGCAGTGGGGCGAAGAGAGTGACAAACAGCGGGTGCCCGCGAAGTTTAAAAACTGTACTTTCAGACGGTCATAAATGCGAGCTATTAGAATTATGGACCTGATTTTCAGGAGGAATTAATTTCTGGAGCTGATATCTTGAACGTATGTTAGACGTCAGCTTGGTGATGTTTCCTTGTCAGAGTCGCAGTTGATTGGCTCTATACCATGCGAGTCTCAGTTGGCATGTAATATGCTGTGAGTAGTAAACTAGATATCTGAACCCAGCTTCCAGTAATCTGTCGCCGACAGTCTCTGGTGACACTCAGCCTGCAGCCTCTGCGTGGATTTCAGCTGTTAACGTCCATATGTTCGTCAAAGCCAGTCGGACAATCCTGTGATCTGCTCGCGGCATACCCCTTCTGTAACACTCTCTCCTTCAGTATGACATATCCAGGCCACATACGGGCGTTGTGACGTCTGCAAAAATCCGTCGCCTTGAGTTCACTATCGTCGTCCATTCTCTATAAAGTCCCGACTTGACCCCATCGGGTTTTTACCTGTTTCCAGACCTTAAAGAACGCCTCCGAGGAATTCACTTTGACAGTGATGAAGGCCGGTATTACACAATCAAATTTCTTTGTCAAAGATTTGATCAAAGATGTGATCAAATATTCCGTCCAATATATTTGACAAAGATCTTTGACGTAGCGCTAGAAGGGGTATTACACTGCCATCAAATTTTTCGTCAAAGTTCAAGATGGCCGACAACAACTTGTTATTAACCGCAGCAGTTGCTCGTACCGCAATTGCATTGTGTGCACAAGCGGAAAAGAAGTGGGGGAAAAACAGGAACCATACATACGAGGTTGACAGTCTTAAATTCCTGGGATTACAACTTGATAATAAATTCAGTTTGGAGGAGCACACCACAGAAGTGCAGAAAGGGCCTTAACAAATCTGTATTTGCAATTCGAGTGTTAGCAGACATAGGCAACATCAAAATGAAAAAGCTTGCATACTTTACCTACTTTCATTCCATAATGTCATATGGGATAATATTTTGGGGTAAATCTTCAAGTCAAACAAAAGTTTTCAGAGTCCAAAAGCTTGTAATACGTATTATTTGTGGAGTAAATTCACGGACGTCCTGCAGAAGCCTCTTCAGAGAACTGGGTATACTAACTACTGCCTCTCAGTATATTTACTTCTTAATGAAAAAATGGTTCAAATGGCTCTGAGCACTATGGGACTCAACTGCTGAGGTCATTAGTCCCCTAGAACTTAGAACTAGTTAAACCTAACTAACCTAAGGGCATCACAAACATCCATGCCCGAGGCAGGATTCGAACCTGCGACCGTAGCGGTCTTGCGGTTCCAGACTGCAGCGCCTTTAACCGCACGGCCACTTCGGCCGGCTACTTCTTAATGAAATTTGTCGTAAATAATATATCTCTTTTTCCAACAAACAACTCAGTTCATACATAGAATACCAGGAACAAAAATGATCTGCACAAGGACTTAAAAGCACTTACTTTAGTTCAAAAAGGGGTCCACTACTCAGGAACACTCATCTTCAATAATTTGCCAGCAAACATAAAAAATTTAGTTAGAAATAAGGATCAGTTTAAAAGGAGCCTGAAAGACTTACTACTGGCCAACTCCTTCTACTCCATTGGCGAAATTTTTAATAGAAACAAATGATGTATTTATTCATACTATTAGTATTGTTATTTCAGCTTAAAAAAAATCGACATTTTACACATCCACGAGGATCTCCTCAGCACGGATCTATGGAACGAAAAACTAATCAAATCTGGATGAAGCCGTGGGTTTTACGACGACACGATAGAAGCATTCAACAAAACTTGTTACGTGAGCTTACAGTGGAAGACGTCAAGTCGTACATCAATTACTTAAGAACGGATGAGCATACATTTCTGTATGTGCTGAATGAAGTGTATCCTCATATCACAAAGCACAATATTCACTTAAGAACTGCTACATCCTCAGAAGACAGGCTCACTGTAGCACTCCGATTCCTTGCTACAGGAGAGGGTTATGTTATGTTAGGTTAGGTTAGGTCAGGTCAGGTCAGGTCTCCAATCTTCGTAATCTATTTTTGTATTCAGGGTGCCTCACGTTGTTAAGCGCATCAGCTTCAGACATCTCTATTAATTTTGTAGTTGTCGGCGCACACCAATTGTATTTACCGGCAATGTTTATAAAAACACTACAGACGACAGAATGCAGCGATGCTAGCGCTCTATGTGGTAACATGTCACATTGCAGCGAACAGAAGACAAGCGATTTCTTTGATCAAATATACAGCGAGGCCCTAGATTTGATCAAATATTGGACGACATTTGACAAAGTCCCTATTACACTATCAAATATCTTTGACAAAGATATTGGACAAAGATATTGGACAAAGAAATTTGATAGTGTAATACCGGCCGAAGCGGTGCAAGCAAAGGTGGCTCCGTCAACAAAGTCTGTCATTGTACGTTGACGGTATCAACAAAAGTGTTCCGTCGTTGGGAGAAATGTGTTCATCACCAGAGTGACTATGTGGAGAAATTAATATGCAGACGTGAAGAATAAAGATGTACACTGTTAACAACGTTCATTTTATTAAACAATCTTCAGGAGTTTTCACACAAAAAATGCGGAGGCATTTCTGTTAGCACGCTCTAGTATTTACAGCGGCAGCATCCGCGACCAGCCTCATTTCGTTAAAAACTGAAAAAGATGTACTTCCGGAGTTTAGTTTTTAACGACACATTTCTCGTTTAAACGCTGCGGTATCTATCCCCCCAGTTTGTAGAAGTATATCTGACACAGCGGAGTAGTCGGATGTGGTGTTCGGAGACCTATGGGAGCCCGCATCTCGATGAACAGCGCCGACCAGCATACGAGGCGCCAGAGACTGGCCGTATCGTGTGTTTGCCTACCTGTGTCGCGTGGCAGATCGGCGCGCAACAAGTGTGCTCGCAACAGGTGTCGCGGTCTGCTTCGCCTCACACGAGCGGTCGGCGCTCCACCGACACGTGTGGCTGGAGCTGCCGACCGCGACGCCGGCAGCGTCCCGCGGGAAAAAACTTCTTCTCTAAACTACGACTTCTCTTACATCTCATCTATACTCCGCAGTCTAGTTTGCTGTGTCTGGGGGTGGCAAAAACCACTGTTGGTGAAACTGAGTATGAGCTTGAGTTTCTCATGTTTCATCATTATGGTCATCTCGCGAGATGTTTGTAGATAAATGGAAGTCTAAATCTTGAACATCTTGGACGACCGCTACCAAACCAATACTCCAGTCTATCCGTGGCTATGTGACATATAGGTTGGAATTTGATGCTTATGCTTGTTTGGGTTCAGTACAGAAAAAGCCTAATAACCATCAATATGGGCTACTGGGTTATCTAAAATTACTGGAACTTCTTAGGTGAATATCACAACACGGCATTAAAAGAGGACATTGATGTATAGCACATTGCAACTATTCGGAGTCTAAGGAACGTCGAATCATTGGCCTGAAGGACATGGGAGCACCAGACCAACGGATCGTACGTACAAAAATAGTTCAAATGGCTCTAAGCACAATGGGACTTCACATCTGAGGTCATCAGTTCCCTAGACTTAGAACTACTTAAACCTAACTAACCTAAAGGCATCACATATATCCATGCTAGAGGCAGGATTCGAACCTGCGATCGTAGCAGCAGGGCGGTTCAGGCAGGATTCGAACCTGCGATCGTAGCAGCAGGGCGGTTCCGGACTGAAGTGCCTAGAACCGCTTTACCACAGCGGCCGGCCGGATCGTACGTACAGGTTGCTGTACTACATTAACCGCGAAACGTGTAGAAGGCCACACTGGCCGGCTAATATCGCTTATGCTCGAGATTAATTTTATAAAACAAAATGTTATCCGTTATAAGAATGTCTAGTCTCTGAATTATGAAGGTGACATTAGATTTTCATTGTCTACGCATTTAAATGAGATTTGGTGAGATTTTGCATTACCACAACCCCGCCTCCCCCCTCCGTTTTAAGCTAACGTAATTTACGGGCGTCTCCTTGCACGTTACAATACAGAGACCTCTAGTGGCAGATTGTTGCAACTTGCATCAGCTCGGGCGGAACGTAGTATGCATGACATGTAATACCTCAACCGATACTGAGAACAGAATAAAAAATTCGCACGCATTACTTTTCACAACATCTTCGCAGAAAAGTCGCAAGGCTAGAAATTTATAGCGAAATGCAGGAAGACCTGAAGAGGACGGACGCTTGGTGCTAGGACTGACTCTAGACATAAACGAACGTATAAATAAGCGGGCGTATGTGTACATAGTTATTTAAAGTGCAACACATACATAAAACTAATCGGGGCAAAGACAAATAGCACAATCAGATTTATTGGAAGAAACTCCAGGAACAGTAGTCCGATCACGAATGGAGTAGCTTACAAAACTCTTCTCCGACCGATACTTGAAAATTGTCTGTCAGTCTGGGAACCTTGCGAGACAGGTTTCGTAATAGAAATACAGAAGATTCAACGAAGAAAAATGCGTTTCAGCACTGGTTCGTTTAGTAGGGGCGAAAGCCTCATGGAGAGGCTCATCAAACTCCGAAAGATGCGTTGATCAGTATGGTGTGGTTTATTGATGGAATTTCCTAGAGCGTACTTTCCTAGAAGAGTCAAGCAGTATATAATAGTTTCTTCCTGCGTATGTCTCGCGAAAAGGCCTTGAAGCTATAGTTAGTGAGATCTGGGGTCGCAAGGTGGCTTACAATCATTCTTCCCGCGAACAAAGTGACGATAGTAGTCGGCCGGAGTGGCCAAGCGGTTCTAGGTGCTACAGTCTGGAACCGCGCGACCGCTACGGTCGCAAGTTCGAATCCTGCCTCGGGCATGGATGTGTGTGATGTCCTTAGGTTAGTTAGGCAGAAGTAGTTCTAAGTTCTAGCAGACTGATGGCCTCAGAAGTTAAGTCCCATAGTGCTCAGAGCCATTTGAACCATTTTTTTGATGAATACAGATGTAATTGTAGACAGGTGTAGATCTAGCCTACACGTTTCAATGTGGAATCCAACCAGTGAATTTAGTTCAAATGGTTCAAATGGCTCTGAGCACTATGGGACTTAACATCTTAGGTCATCAGTCCCCTAGAACTTAGAACTAATTAAACCTAACTAACCTAAGGACATCACACACATCCATGCCCGAGGCCGGATTCGAACCTGCGACCGTAGCAGTCACGCGGTTCCGGACTGCAGCGCCTAGAACCGCACGGCCACCACGGCCGGCCCTGAATTTAGTAACTCTTAAAATTAATTTTCTGTGATAATCGAGTAATGTGAGCCATAATAGTAAATCTGCTCAATCACGCATTCTTCACTTCATGATGTTATGTTCCTACGGAGACTTATTTACATCGGACATTTCTGTAGATCTGAAGATATTCTACCATGAACGTTCAATGCGTGTAGTGGCAGTTATAGTGAAGGAGATCGAAACTACCTGAAAATATTATGGAACGCAAATAAACGTATATGATACCGATTGCAGAGAAACTCGAAGACTTCGTACACGCAGGAAGTAAAATAGAAAGCCGTAGGTGGTGCAGCACCATTATTAATACGAGAATAGTAGTGGCTTTCTCCTAGAAACGGAGGATCTGTAGCGGTATACAAAAGGCTGGGAAAATGTTTTGTTGGAGTTGCATATTGCACAACGGCGATACATTGACAATGAAAAGGTAGTAGTCCTGAATACTGCACGATTCTGATATTAAGTACATCTGCTTAAGATTGAGCCGGCCGCTACACGCAACAGCAGACACACAACGAGCTGGCTGAAAATACGACCCCTACATTAGTATTTACGTATTATTTGTTTTAGAAATAGACTACATATTGTTTTTATTTTCTTTATTTATCTTTCGTTCTCGGCGACAAGGTACACGGTGGCAACTCCGATCTCAAGCAATCATTTCTGCTGTAAGCCAAGCCATCAGGATGGACTCTGGAATCATCGATGCTCACAGTCAAACTAAATTGCGTGCTATGCAATCACGCTTCAGAATGGGGATCGACCACGAAACTAGTTCTAACGATAAAAAGATAAATAAGTAAAAATACAACAAACTGTAGCTTTGGAACGACGGACCAGCCAGTAATAGTCTCATTTAAAAATTATCGACAAGTGCATGCATTATGGCCCGGTATCAGGAGGCATGTTATTATATACATTTCAGTTGATTAAATCTACATAAATAACCCTTTTGGCAAAATTTTAGCACTTTATTATAAACGCCAGATCGTTTGTTACGTTTTCGGTAAGACTCATATGTCACATAGTGTACTGGTCTGTAAGCTGAAGGACGAGATAGATAAAGTAACAAATAGGTGGAAATAAATGAAAGTACGGGAACATGTTGATAGAGGCCTCTCAGTTGTGCACTGAAAGCTAGACGTCACATGACATGAGATCAGCGTCACTATAGCGCGAAATGGTGCTGGATCCACAAGAGGAGGAAGTTGAAGGATGGGAAAAAGATAGTGTGTGTCACTCAGGGAGCAGTTACGGTGCACTGTGATGGTGTTCTTCATTACAACATGGCCCAGAGACAACACCTCGATGACTTCGCACGGGGAAGAATCATCGAGAAACTGGAGAAGGAGGAGGAGATTAGCGTTTAACGTTCCGTCGACAACGAGGTCATTAGAGACGGAGCACAAGGTCGGATTGGGGAGGAAATCTGCCGTCCCCTTTCGAAGGAACCATCCCGGTATTTGCCTTAAGTGATTTTGGGAAATCACGGAAAACGTAAAGCAAGATGGCCGGAGGCGGGTTTGAACCGTCGTCCTTCCGAGTCCAGCATACTAACGACTACATTGTCTCACTCGGTCAGGGAAACTGGAAGAAGGACGTAGGATGACGCGTGTAGCCCAGGCATTTGAAACTGCTTACAGCGTGGTTTCACGGGCATTGGAAGAGTTCCGAGCAACAAGCGCTGCTGCCTGAAGCAGAGGAGGTGGTCGACCACGGCCAATTACAGCAGCAGATGGTCGCCACACCGTGCAGCATGCAAAAAGCGACCCAGGTCAGGTAGCGGCTGCAATAGCAACCCCGTTTAACACGACTGCAAGGCACGCAATCTCACGCATCACAGTGTCACGGTGACTGCATCGGGTGGTCTCCTTGCCTCACGACCAGTGCGTAGTGTTCATCTCACACCAGGACGTTGGTGACACCGTTTACGGTGGTGCTAAGGGCGTACGGACTGAACCAACGAGAAGTAAGGTCATGTAATGTACACTACTGGCCATTAAAATTGCTACACGACAAACATGACGTGCTACAGACGCGAAATTTAACCGACAGAAAGAAGATGCTGTGATATGCAAATGATTAGCTTTTCAGAGCATTCACATAAGGTTGGCGCCGGTGGCGACACCTACAACGTGCTAACATGAGGAAAGTTTCCAACCGATTTCTCATACACAAACACCAGTTGACCGGCGTTGCCTGGTGAAACGTTGTTGTGATGCCTCGTGTAAGGAGGAGAAATGCATACCATCACGTTTCCGACTTTGATAAAGGTCGAGTTGTAGCCTATCGCGATTGCGGTTTATCGTATCGCAACATTTTTCTCGCGTTGGTCGAGGTACAATGACTATTAGCAGTATATGGAATTGGTAGGTTCAGAGGGGTAATATGGAACCCCGTGCTAGACCGCAACGGCCTCGTATCACTAGCAGTCGAGATGACAGGTATCTTATCCGCACGGCTGTAACGAATCGTGCAGCCACGTCTCGATCCCTGAGTCAAGAGATGGGGACGTTGGCAAGACAATAACCATCTGCACGAACAGTTCGACGACGTTTGCAGCAGCATGGACTATCAGCTCGGAGACCATGGTTGCGATTACCATTGACGCTGCATCACAGACAGGAGCGCCTGCGATAATGTACTCATCTACGAACCTGGGTGTACGAAGGGCAAAACGTCATTTTTTCGGATGACTCCAGGTTCTGTTTACAGAATCATCATGGTCGCATCCGTGTTTGGCGACGTCGGATGAATGTACATTGGAAGCGTGTATTCGTCATCACCATTCTGGCGTATCACCCGGTGTGGTGGTATGGGGTGCTATTGGTTACACGTCTCGATCACCTCTTGTTCGCATTGACAGCACTTTGAACAGTGGACGTTACCTTTCAGATGTGTTACGACCCGTGGCTCTACCCCTCATTCGATCCCTGCGAAACCGTACCTTTCAACAGGATAATGCACGACCGCATGTTGCAGGTCCTGTATGGGCCTTTCTAGATACAGAAAATGTTCGACTGTTGCCCTGGTCAGCACATTCTCCAGATCGCTCACCACTTGAAAACGTCTGGTCAATGGTGGCCGAGCAACTGGCTCGTCACAACACGCCAGTCACTATTCTTGGTGAGCTGTGGTATCGTGTTGAAGCTGCATGGGCAGCTGTAGCTGTACACGCCATCCAAGCTCTGTTTGACTCAATGCCCAGGCGTATCAAGGCCGTTATTACGGCCAGATGTGGTTGTTCTGGGTACTGATTTCTCAGTATCTATGCACCCAAACTGCGTGAAAATGTAATCACATGTCAGTTCTAGTATAATATATTTGTCCAATGAATACCCGTTTATCATCTGCATTTCTTCTTGGTGTAGTAATTTTAGTGGGCAGTAGTGTATACGTACATCCGCTTTTATATTATGTATGGGTTCTCAAGGTCACACATGAAGATCAATCTGAGTACAAAGGTTATATATTTACCTTATTAGATGACCCAATACCATACTTCTTCATCGTAGTTTAAATGTTATGTAAACAGGTCCACTACTGTCTCCGTTTTTTACCGTCGATCGTTTCCCACTTCATGTTTCTTATAACTGCAGCCACTGAGAGGTCATCCAGCATCTGGTTCCTTTTCCATCCTTGTTTTCTCTCGCAATTCACACGTCGCTCTTAAACCTTTTAATATTCCTTCACACTTTCTCACAACATTTTCTTATTATTGGTTCAAACACGTCCAGCAGCAGCATTTATCTTCCCACTCTTCTTTACTCTCTCTGCCTACTGTAACGACACAGTCCTCCCGCGAAACTATTAAGATAAAGTACAGATATTAGAGACTAGAATTCCCTGTTGTGGGTCTCTGAATGCTGATGTCGCTGGTGAGCAGTAAATCTTGTAGATCAAGACGAAGCAGATTCTCGGCAGTTGGCCAACCAGATGACCAGAACACGGACAGATGGGCTTTCGCGAGTAGCAGCGACTCTTAACGATGCTACCTGAAGTTTGCGCCATATAATTTCTCTGCAAATCATAAAATAGAGATAGTTAAGAGTAATACACCAGTCATTACGATTAAAGTATGTAAAAGTGAAGTAATAGCTTATGATCGATAGAAGAGTGTTTGATACAAGAAAACAGGAGCATAAGCAAATACTGAAAAATAACATCAAAATTAGGTAGCGTGAGAGGATGGATTGCGATTCTCAAGAAGTGCTTCCGAGCAGAGCGGGGAGCTTACCGTCTACCAATGATTCTCTCTCACTTCCATCAAACATTTGGTGGCACTCCGTTCAGAGACCTGGTGGGACACACTTTCAGTAAAGAGGTGATAAGGCTCACTTCTCATGTAGGCTCGATGACCTTCAGATGAGGTGAAAATGCGGAATACTATGCCGTCTTGGAACTGGTAGCGAAGTTGGAAATCGTTTGTGCCAGCAAAGCTTGCACCACATTTATACTTCTGCTACAGATGTGATATGTTTGTGTGGAGAATTACACTGGTGGGAAAAACATAAGGGGGGTAGGACGTCAAACGGGCCGACTTGGAGCAGGAGAGGCACCTCAGGACATTTTAATTTCCACTGTCTATACTTTTACAAATAAAATCATAAAACTGTGTCAGCATGACCAGGAAGGATTCAGAATTCACACTCATAGCAGTGGAAGTTCGAAAACATAACGAAGTAATTTTTTTTACATGTAAAATTTCATCATTTTTTCACTTACTAATGGCAGCATTTGTTGCTATAGGTACACTTTTCTTCATAAGTAAGAGAGATGGTTCGATGAATTTTGTACAGCATACAAACCATACTTAAAGGTGTATGAAACTCTAGAATTTTCCAAATCTATTACAAACTGTGGTAAAAATGAACTACAAAATTTGTGTTTTTTCTAAACATGAAGTTTAAAATAGACAGATCATTCGTTTTATCATAAATTAAATAAATTCTAGAGTTTCATACAACTGTAAGTATGGTATGTATGCTGTGCAAAATTCATCGAAGACTCTCTCTAACTTGTGAAGAAAAGTGTACCTATAGCAACAAATGCAGCCATTAGTAAGTGAAAAAATGATGAAATTTCACACGAAAAAAACATTTATTTTGTTATGTTTTCGAACTTCCACTGCAATGACTGTAAATCCTGAATCCTTCCTGGTGATGCTGACAAAGTTTTATGAATTTATTTGTAAAAGTATAGACACTGGACATTAAAATGTCCTGTGATGCCTCTCCTGCTCCACGTCGGCCCGTTTGACGTCCTACCCCCCTTAAGGACGAAAGTAACTTTCGAGTGATGTGCCACTGCCAAGTAATATAGATCGATGAAACTTGGACCATACATAGAAAGAACTGCTACTGCATAGCGCAGAAGGTAACTGAAAGAAATACGCAGTGAGACGATGGGAAGCGACACTTTTATTCGGAGACAATCATTACAAGTCACCGCGACATTACAAATAGAGGGGCATGGTCCTTGATAGGGTGTGTGGTCACCATGGAAGGCAATGCATTGCCTGCAACGTGTTCTCATGCTGGCTACAAGTTTGGTGGTAGGGCGTTCCATTCCTCCGCCAGAACGGTAGGTAACTGCTAGGTTGGGGAATGATTGGTCAGTTACAGCAGCAGATGGTCGCTACATTGTGCAGCATGCAAAAAACCGACCCACGTCAAACAGCGGATGCAATAGCTACCCCGTTTAACAAGACTGCAAGGCACGCAATCTCACGTATCACAGTGTCACGGTGACTGCATCGGGTGGTCTGCTTGCCTCACGACCGGTACGTAGTGTTCCGTTGACGCCAGGACGTTGGTGGCACCGTTTGCAATGTGAACATGCTGCAGTACGTCTATCCAACGTACCACACGAGTATTCGAAAGGATTTGAGTTACGGTACTTGGCAGACGAGTCCATTCGCCGAAGATGCTCTCGTTCCAAGAGCTTCTCCACCTGCGATGCTCGATGCGGTCGTGGATTGTCATCCATAAAAATGAAGACATGACCGTACGCACGCCTCGAAAATAAGCGTATGGAGCAGGAATACTGTCTCACACAACGTTGATCCGTCAGTGTACTGTGATTAAACATCTGGAGGTCAGTATGCCTATGCAAAATTATACCTCCATGCACCATAACACCATGACCACCCAAAACGATGGACAGTAGTGTATATGTATGTATCTCTCTTCCGCATCTCCTCCTAAACCACTGGACAGATTTCAACCATACTATATTTGAGAACGAGAGTACTTAGAGATTTGCGACAAAATTTCCACAAAATGTTTAGGAGTGTGGAAATCTCAGGTACAGACGTATGACACAAATGACACCCAGTCACCTGATCACGTTCGAAGTCCATGAAACAATACCAATCGCCGATATTTAGGTTTATTTCTAGGGTACCAGTTTCAACGATACACAGGTCGACTTCAATCGAGTAACCTTCGTGTTAGAAAATATAGCAGCACTTTTAACTGGTCTTGTAACAATTATTACATACATGCGTGCTCGCTGGACAGCTGTCAGCAACTGTCGAAGTCCGTAAGTTCCGCGGAGCGCACTATTCTGCTCTTTCACGATGTCTAATGACTGCTGAGGTTGCTGATAAGGAGTACTTGGCGGTAGGTGGCAGCACAATGCACCTAATATGAAAAACGTCTGTTTTCGGGGGTGTCCCGATACTTTTGATCTCAGGTCAAGAGACAGAATGGCATAAACATTGAGCTGCGTAAAACATAACTCTGCAGGTCGAAATTCGCTATAGTCAGAGGTGAAATCTGTATACTATACGTGTGGTAAATGTTAAATATTTGTGAAGTATACGAGTATTTGACACGTGTGACGGACAAAGCCGCGGATAAAAAGCTCATCCTAAACTCCTGGAAGGATTTCAACCAATTGCGGTACACTTATTAGTTACACTCTGGAAAAAAATACTATGGAGGTAAGAATCACGAGCTTCCTATTGGGGTGAGCATATATTACACGGTGAGAGAAGGGAGGGGAAGAGATGGGTAGAGAGAGGGGCAGGAGGCGATGGACAGTGGTGATGGCTGGAGGAAATGGAGAGAGAGAGGGTGGGCGGGGGAGGGAGGGGATGGAGAAGATGGACAGAGAGGGAGTGAATGAGGATATGGACTGAGACCTGGAAGGAGGATATGGACTAATAGAAGACTGGAATAAATAAATACCCAGGCAACGCCGGTTACTCAGTTGTAATATACGTGAGTTTACAGAGGTTTATCAAGGCGCGACATAAGACAGGCAAATCTTCCAATATTGGCTGCTGTGTATAGTCCCATTGATGAGATGGGATCGGCTCCACTACGAACGCTGAATCTATGTAGACCATGATTCTCTGGTAGGCGTGGTAAGAGAGAACGGACTCTACGTGGGACCAGAGACGATCCTGGTAGGGGGATCGTAATGTGTGCAAAGTCGTTCGCATTCTGAGTATGGATCACTGGAGAACAATCTTTCCTATTTGATGTGGGATGTGTTCCCGTAAATAACAGGGAGCATACGTTTAAAGGATGAAATAACATTAGCATTTTTCACTCCCATCGTTCGAGGTATACTGAATGATATCTACCATTACAGTTGGAATGATATGGGATGAGCCGTTCTATGACCTACATCATTTTCCGAGCTTAGTTCTTCGAGTATCTAGGCAATCAAAACGACATTCGCAGTTCAGAGGCATTTCATCACAGTGTCATTGAAGGTCGTGATCGCTTTCGGCTGTGTCGTGGGGTGTTCTAAAGAATCCAACAAGTGCATGGCTGTGTAGAAGCACAGCAGGAAATTTTGGAAATTTATTATGAATTTTTGTTTTGAGTTCTTCATTAAAAATGATTTCAAAAACATTTTAAAAAAGGAGGGTTTTCGGACATCATAAGCTCGTGTGGACATTCTTTATGTTATTGTATGTGTAATCTGCCCCAAAATTTTCTAGAAGTAAAAGAATTTCTAGTATACCTTGAATACGAGCAAGCACAATGCTTGAGAAACATGTAGTATCTTCTTTCAGAATGGCTGATATCGCTGATTCAGTAAAATTTCTTCCTATCCACGATAGGAGGCTTTATTCACGCAAACCGCAGTGAAAGACATCGAGGACACACAATTCATTTAGTGCACATGGGAATTATTGTTAAGTTAGATAAGTTCAGGGGTTTAATCTGAGTCATTTCGGAAGAGCTATTTTGAAGTGGAAATGGAGAATCAGTGGAGTACGAATCGAAAATGTATTCTTGTAAGACAACCACATTAACTTATGGAGACGCCTGAATTGCGGCAAGGAGTTGTTGGATAACACTGTCAGTCACTGCTTCGGGCATCTGATTCAGATCACATTCATAGATCTGTGGCAGAGTCATCCTTCGAGAGGCGATAGGGTTCGCTTTACATGATCTTCTTGTTGCCCAGAAGCCACTTATCACAAGAGCGTAACGCGAACAGCATTAAAGATGTTTTTATGAAGCGTTGAGTTCCGGTACATAATGTGGCAACCAGACTAGGTGCGTGGACGTGATGGATGCTAAAAGTGGACAAGAATATATATACATTCGATTTGTTGACTATGAAAAAGCGTTTCATAAAGCTTACTGGGTATCTTCCTGCAGTCCTTGAAAGATGTTGATATAGAGCGGAAGAATAGAAGAATGATAAAAGAGTTACACGCAAATCGAAAAAAGTACCACGAGAAATTGTCGGTGAGGAAACATATGAGAAGGTATTGGAAGAGTTGTTCGGCAGGGACTTTATTTGTCACAACGATTTTCAACACTTTTACTGAGAAAGAAAAAGATAAAGCATCTGGGAAAGCAAGAAGCATAATAACAGGAGAAGTAAGAATAAAGACAATGAAGTATGAAGATAAACGAACAGTGTTTGTAGAAACACAGGAAGAACTGCGATTTATGATGGGAATGGTTGTATTCTTCCAATACACATAAAAATAGGAAACGTGGATTTCAGAGCCCAACTTTTTTCATTAGAGATAAGAACGGCAACTTGATAAACGATAAGAAAAGAATTGTAGAAAGGTGGAAAGACTACTTCTCAGAGCTGTTGAACCGCCCAGACCTAGATGAGATATTACCTGAAAACACTACGGAGGAAACGAAAGATGAAGAAGAATGGTAAGTTAGTGAAGAAGACGTGAAGATCGCTATCAAAGGCCTCAGAAACAACGAAGCCTCAGGGGAGGACAGAATAACATCAGAATTAATGAAGGAGGGAGGTGAGAGCTTACACTTAGAAATATATAAACTGATCCAGTTGATATGGGAGAGGGAGACGCTGCCAGAATAATGGAAGTTGGCTATAATATGTCCAATATGGAAGAAGGGAAGCAAAATGGAATGTGTTAACTACAGAGGACTCAGCTTGTTGAATGTAACGTATAAGGTGCTGTCCATCATTACCCTCAGAAAATTGCAACCATTCATAGAGAACAACATACAGGAGTACCAAGTTGGCTTTCACCAAACCGATCGACAATAGATCACATTTTCACACTAAGACAATTGTTTGAAAAACACTGGGAATATGATAAAGATATCTACAGCTTCTTCGTTGATTTTCAAAGTGCATATGACAGCAACCAAAAGAAGAGGCTATACAATGCAATGCGTGACTTCAGAATCCCTGGGAAGCTAGTGAGAATGGTGCAAGCTTGTATGGAAGGGTCAACGGCAGCAGTACGTTTCCGAGGAGCCACATAAGAAACATCCGAGACTGAGACAGACCTCAAACAAGGGGATGCTCTCTCATGTGTTTTGTTCAATGTCACCTTAGAAGAAGTAATAAAAGAGTGTAGGCAACAGGAGTGGGCTGGAGTAGAGATGGACGGTAACTTCAATTGTCTCGCATATGCGTATGACATAGTACTACTAAGTGAATCAAAGCAGAAATGGAAAGGAATGTACCAGAAAATGGACAATCATGCACAGAAGGTAGGGCTCGATGTGAATCGAGACAAAATAGAGTTCATGCAATTAGGAAGAAGACAAGAGCAGGAAGAATTTCTTGAGACAGAAGACTAGAAGCTCAAGAGGGTACACCAGTTCAAATATTCGTGACCTTGCTCGTACAGTCCACGGGTGTACTGCCGGTCCATAGTATCCAACGGGCACAATATTTCGGCGATCAGACATGTCGCCATCGTCAGGTGCGCTGACGAACTGAGCTCCTGAGGGCGGACGGCCGTCTTAAATCCCCTCCCCTCGTCGACGGTCGCTGAGACGCTGGCTTCTGCGTCTGTGGTGGCGGCGCTGTAATTGCCTCGTCCGCCCTGGTCGCCCATTTGTTTCCTTTGTTGGGCGCCTTTTTAATTACACTCAGTGCTGGTTCCCATGCCCTTCTGAGGTAGTAGCCGCAATCTCGGTTGATGAGTCTGTCCCAGGTACGAATTTCGATAGCCTCTCTAACGGTGCTGTCTCACTATTTAGATTTCTGTGCCAAGACCCTGATATGTTGGTAGTTCATTTAGTAATTTTCGGACAAACAGTGCTCTGTGTCCGCCGACTTGTTTAGGTACCCAAGTCAAGTGTGCCTCCGAAGTTCTCAAATGTTCAAATGTTTGTGAAATCTTATGGGACTTAACTGCTAAGGTCATCAGTCCCTAAGCTTACACACTACTTAACCTAAATTACCCTAAGGACAAACACACACACCCATGCCCGAGGGAGGACTCGAACCTCCGCCGGGATCAGCCGCACCCAAAGTTCTCGGCAACGATCTTCAATGGTGCGCAGTCTTCCCACATTGACACGGAATCTGGTATATGCCGGCCTTCCGCAAACCAAGATCGTCTTTGTCACTTCCCAATAATGCTCGCGTTTTATTTGGTGGGCAAAAGACAGCTCCTACTCGGTGTTTCCTCAGTATTCATCCTACTTTCCCCGATAGGGTGCCATTATACGGCATATAGGCAGTGGCAGAAACGATTACATTTTGTACTGTACCTATTCGGTATTGTCGAGATACATACCCGTTACAATATAAGTTGTTTGGTCGGAAGTATCTTGATATCCCTACGCAATGTATAATTTACCGTTAGATGCTACGAGGTGAGGATCCGACGGTCACAAAGAAGGCGAGGAGAATTTTGTTGTGAGTGTGTCACAATAACATTACCTGTGAGTGTACAGTTGCCACAGATTTGGAGATCTCTATATGCATGCAACATTACACCGTAACACTTGGACTACCAACAGGATCATGTCTGACAATGTTCTTGTGTGCATTTCATGTTCCTACGTCTCGTCATATGAGGGTACGTCCACTACTCTCATCGGGGACGAGGATGACCCCACTATTCGTTTGTACAGTTCATATGCTCTTGACACCATCGCACACGATGCCGTCGATGTGCGGGTGTGAAAGGAACACAACATACTGTTCATAAGACAAGAAGACCACCCCATGCACTCACCGTGCCACTGTGAACGCGCGATTTCATGCCTTGCAATGGTGTTAACCGGGCTTGCAATTGAAGCCGCACGTGAAACAATGCTGTGAGCAATACCAAACTCCTGGTCAACACTCGCCACACTCAGTCCTCCTTCCAGTTTTCCAATGAAGTCACTGGGCCATGGTGCAGTGAATAACACCACCACAGCACACCGAAACTGCTCCCTGACTGACAAAGACTGCCTTTCTGTGCTCCTTCCAAAACTGCCCATGTCGATTGCTGTAGATGTGACTGTGAAGAGAAAACGCGAAGGAAAAACCATAATTATACCAAGACCAGGCAACTCTCATGTGCTGAGGGACAGGGGCCGTCAAGTATTGCGGAAAGATGTAACAAATCGCAAGAAATGTGGAACTAATCGCTCTTGAGTTCCTAAGTAGAACCAGCAGACAAGCTAGAGGACTGAGTAGGGAGTAAAAAGAATGGGGTACAATGTTCGAGCATGTCCTCGTGAAACACCCATTTCTGTAGTCAATGCTAAGTGCTGCTTGAGGTGGTGCAAAGAACGAAGTCACTGGACAGTGTATGACTTGAAACGAATGACTTTTAATTGGTGAATCACGTTAGACTCTGTAGCAATCCGGTGGAAGGGTTTGGGTTAGGCGAATGCCTGGAGACCGTTAACTGCCATCGGTTGTTTATATAATCATGACAGTGCACACTGTCATAAAGCAGTATCTGTGAGGCAGTGACTGGTCTACGACAGCATTCTTGAAATGGAACATCCTGCGCAGAATCCGGACCTGAACCCGATGGAACACCTTTGGGGCGAGTCAGAACGTCGACTTTGCTCCAGACTAAAGCGTCCAACATCACTACCTTCTCTGGTTTTGCCTCCTGACGGAGAATGAGCTGCCATTTCTCCACAGGCATTTACTTACCTCACTGAAAGTGTCCCCAGCAAAGTTCAAGCAGTGACAAATGCGAATGGTCTACGCACTCCATGTTAATGTCCACTAACAGGTGTCCGTATAATTCTGATCAGTTATGTATTCCGTACTAGTTACTCTACTCACTGAACGTCGTTACTGGAGTAACTATTACACCTAAATATACTACTGGCCATTGAAATTGCTACACCAAGAAGAAATGCAGATGACAAAGGGGTATTGATTGGACAAATATATTATACTAGAACTGACATGTGATTACATTTTCACGCAATTTGGGTGCATAGATCCTGAGAAATCAGTACGCAGAACAACCACATCTGGCCGTAATAACGGCCTTGATAGGCCTGGGCATTGAGTCAAACAGAGCCTGGATGGCGTGTACAGGTACAGCTGCCCATGCAGCTTCAACACGATACCACAGTTCAACAAGAACAGTGACTGGCGTATTGTGACGAGCCAGTTGCTCGGCCACCATTGAGCAGACGTTTTCAATTGGTGAGCGATCTGGAGAATGTGCTGACCAGGGCAACAGTCGAACATTTTCTGTATCCAGAAAGGCCAGTACAGGACTTGCAACATGCCGTCGTGCATTATGCTGCTGAAATGTAGAGTTTCGCAGGGACCGAATGAAGGGTAGAGCCACGGCTCGTAACACATCTGAAAGGTAACGTCCACTGTTCAAATTGCCGTCAATGCGAACAGGAGCTGACCGAGACGTGTAACCAATGGCACCCCATACCATCATGCCGGGTGATATGCCAGTATGGCGATGACGATTACACGTTTCAAATGTGCGTTCACCGCGATGACGCCAAACACGGATGCGACCATCATGATTCATCCGAAAAAATGACGTTTCGCCATTCGAGCACCCAGGTTCGTCGTTGCGTACACCATCGCAGGCGTTCCTGTCTGTGATGCAGTGTCAAGGGTAACCGCAGCCATGGTCTTCGAGCTGATAGTCGATGCTGCTGCAAACGTCGTCGAACTGTTCGTGCAGATGGTTGTTGTCTTACAAACGTCCCCATCTGTTGACTCAGGGATCGAGACGTAGCTGCACGATCCGGTGCAGCCATGCGGATAAGATGCCCGTCATCTCGACTGCTAGTGATACGAGGCCGTTTGGATCCAGCATGTCGTTCCATATTACCCCTCTGAACCCACCAATTCCATATACTGCTAATAGTCATTGTACCTCGACCAACGCGAGAAAAATGTCGCAATACGATAAACCGCAATCGCGATAGGCTACAATCCGACCTTTATCAAAGTCGGAAACGGTACGCATTTCTCCTCCTTACACGAGGCATCACAGCAACGTTTCACCAGCCAACGCCGGTCAACTGGTGTTTGTGTATGAGAAATCGCTTGGAAACTTTCCTCGTGTCAGCACGTTGTCGGTGTCGCCACCGGCGCCAACCTTGTGTGAATGCTCTGAAAAGCTAATCATTTGCATATCAAAGCATCTCTTCCTGTCGGTTAAATTTCGCGTCTGTAGCACATCATCTTCGCGGTGTAGCAATTTTAATGGCCAGTAGTGTACTTTTTTGCCCACCGACCAAGCTCTGCGCATAGCTGTGCTCTTTCATTTCATAGGTATCTCTCTCCTGAACAGATCTTTGTCTTCTACATACTGAAGAAGAATCATCATGGCTGTATTATCACTAATCGTTAGAGATGAATTTGCTTGAGTTGAACCCGTATTCATATGCGTACACGCCGAACTGAATAGCCACCTTGACACAGGTCATTATAGGTCGACACTGCAATTCTGCTGCACTTGCCGTGTGCCTCTGCAGTGGTTCAAAAGGCTCTGAGCACTATGGGACTTAACTTCTGAGGTCATCAATCCCCTAGAACTTAGAACTACTTAAACCTAACTAACCTACGGACATTACACACATCCATGCCCGAGGCAGGATTCGAACCTTCGACCGGAGCGGTTTCGCGGTTCCAGACTGTAGCGCCTAGAACCGCTCGGCCCCTCCGGCCGGCGCCTCTGCAGTGGCAAGGCACGGCTACACACGGTCACCAGACAGCGATTCCTTTTTTCCAGTCACTTGTCTTAGCCCTGTTAAAAGCACAATTTAACGCTGTGAAATATCGAAAGGCCAGCGATTTTCCGTACGGCGGGACCTGTAACGTATGGAAAGATGGAGCCGGAGTATTATGAATACTGCTTATTCCGCCCGAGTCGGACAAGAATTGGATGTCGCATAGAGAACATGGCTAGTGAAAGAAATTTATTCTGTACTTCGTATCACTGAAGATTTCCTCCGCTGAAAATATGAAACTGTCTGAATACGAAAACTACCGAGCTGGCGCTAACCAGCGAAAAAGAAGTAAGACGAGTAACGAAACGTTTCCGTTACTCCGAGTCTGCTGAGGGTAACTAGTTTGAGGAATACGAAAACTACCGACGCGGCCGAATCGGGCACGAGCTTCGTGCGGTGAAGACAACATGCGAGTAACGAGAAGTTTCAGGCAGTAACCAAACGGTACTTCGAATTTCGAGGAATACTTTTTACCCAGTAACGAACACATACGATACGCAACAGACGAAGTTGTGAGGGTCAGGGAGGATCGTCATCAGATCAGTCGTGAAATGTCTTGTGTGTTTGAACCCATGGCCGAAATGAATGTCTGATTGTATTTCATAAGTAACCACTCTTATTGATTAACACAAGAGAAATACACTCCACGCAGAAAAAAGTAGGAGAGAAAATCTATTGTGAGGCTCTTGTTAGTGTGTAATTCTTTAAAACTACCTACTTTAAGTTCGGGGATCGGTATGTTATCCTTTTGTTCCTATGCTTGGAATTAACCTGGAAAATTATTCCAAATCACATCAATGAATGTAAGTATGCTAAGTAATGTAATTTACTAATGATTTCATCACAAAAGTCAGCAAGAGCAGATACAGCAAATGTTGCTGAACTCAAGCGTTCCAAAAGATCTACAATGCGTGATGTACAATTCTAGTTCTAATCAATACGCACACCCAAGAACTCTGAAGAATCAGTTTCATAAAAAAGTGAAACATCAAGAAGGGAAAGGGGAAACGAAATGAAAGTTCACGTGATCACAGCGAGTGTGATGGTATGTCAGTGATAAGGAAATCGAGTCAAATTCGCAAAGAATTTGTACGTATTGTAACGTCCCCTTAGAAAAATTTATAAATGACTGTGCTGGAAAACCTCTACGTTATTTGATTTTCAAACAGCTGAGCAAAACTGAACGTACTCAGACATCTCTCTCTTTACTTATTCTGATCAACACTAAACTGACACACAATATTTTTAGCGCAACGCAATCTGACTTCCAATAATCCCTACAAAAGAATGGCCCTGACTAACAATAACCTATACCTTTCGTGAATCACTTACCTCATAAAAATCTTCGTTACTCGAACTACTGCAATACTACTGCCAGCTAAATAAAAGATTCTAACTACTGAAGGCACTAACTACTGATAGGCATAGTTAGGAAATAAAAGATTTTGGTAGAGAACAAACAATGCATTTACCTTAATAGTGTTCAAAAGTCATATATATATATATATATATATATATATATATATATATATATACAGGGTGTTACAAAAACGTACGGCCAAACTTTCAGGAAACATTCCTCACACACAAAGAAAGAAAATATGTTATGTGGACATGTGTCCGGAAACCCTTACTTTCCATGTTAGAGCTCATTTTATTACTTCTCTTCAAATCACATTAATAATGGAATGGAAACACACAGCAACAGAACGTACCAGCGTGACTTCAAACACTTTGTTACAGGATATGTTCAAAATGTCCTCTGTTGGCGAGGATACATGCATCCACTCTCCGTCGTATGGAATCCCTGATGCGCTGATGCAGCCCTGGAGAATGGCGTATTGTATCACAGCCGTCCACAATACGAACACGAAGAGTCTCTACATTTGGTACCGGGGTTGCGTAGACAAGAGCTTTCAAATGCCCTCATAAATGAAAGTCAAGAGGGGTGAGGTCAGGAGAGCGTGGAGGCCATGGAATTGGTCCGCCTCTACCAATCCATCGGTCACCGAATCTGTTGTTGCGAAGCGTACGAACACTTCGACTGAAATGTGCAGGAGCTCCATCGTGCATGAATCACATGTTGTGTCGTACTTGTAAAGACACATGTTCTAGCAGCACAGGTAGAGTATCCCGTATGAAATCATGATAACGTGCTCCATTGAGCGTAGGTGGGAGAACATGGGGCCCAATCAAGACATCACCAACAATGCCTGCCCAAACGTTCACAGAAAATCTGTGTTGATGACGTGATAGCACAATTGCGTGCGGATTCTCGTCAGCCCACACATGTTGATTGTGAAAAGGAAGTACAGTACATACTGACGAAACTAAAATGAGCTCTAACATGGAAATTAAGCGTTTCCGGACACGTGTCCACATAACATCTTTTCGTTATTGTGTGTGAGGAATGTTTCCTGAAAGTTTGGCCGTACCGTTTTGTAACACCCTGTATATATATTCATGACATCCATCTTCACAAATTTCCTCTTTCTGACGGACACACGTCCAGATCGTCCGCTCTCAAAACTCTGCCATCTCTCTCCCCACATCCACTACTGCTGGCGGCTCACCTCCAACTGAACAACGCTACGCGCTGTTCACATCTAGCTGCCCAACACTACAATAGCGAACATTCCAACAATGCAAACCAGCCACAGACTGCACACAGCACAGTCAATGATTTTCATACAGAGCACTACGTGGCGTTACCAACATAAAAACCTAAACAGTCTACTTACAATATGAGCCCATTTATCAGTTTGAGGTAGCACTCCCTCTGCCCTGCTTGCACTGTCTCGGATGCAGAGGGTGTGTAAGCCGTTGCAACCTCTCCTGAGGCACACGGGCCCACAACTGTTGTAGCTGATCCCTGATATCCCGGATACTAGCACTGGGACGCAGTTGACATCCGAGCCGGTCCCTCACATGTTCTATCGGAAACAGAGCTGGGGACGTTGCTGCCAATAGAAGAACCTAAACATCACTCATACAGTTCATAGACACACGTGCCGTATGTGGACGAGCGTTGTCCCGTTGAAAAACGGCACTAGGATGCATTCGAAAAAAATGGTTCAAATGGCTCTGAGCACTATGGGACTCAACTGCTGTGGTCATAAGTCCCCTAGAACTTAGAACTACTTAAACCTAACTAACCTAAGGACAGCACACAACACCCAGCCATCACGAGGCAGAGAAAATCCCTGACCCCGCCGGGAACCGAACCCAGGAACCCGGGCGTGGGAAGCGAGAACGCTACCGCACGACCACGAGATGCGGGCAGGATGCATTCGCGTCTGCGTGAGTGGTAACTTAAGAGATCGCAGGTTACCTGTGCCGTGACGTTGCGATGTCACACCTTTCATTTCGTGAACGGTTACCCATATCGAAACGCGGTATTCGGCAAATGTTGGAGCATAGAGTGTGCGTATGTTTTCATCTGGTTAATGTTTTCAGCGATAGTATATACTGAGATACTGAAGTAAGTACGATTTTTAAATTTAACCGTGTACTTTTTATAACTGCATTTGACAGCTCTTGAGTAAACAGTTACTGTGATATAGCATTTGTTAATGTTGATGTTGAAACCTATCGTAAAAAATTTCGAAAAATCTCTTAGAATGTGAGAGCACAGTGGCCGGAAACGGCATTTGCGGTGTAAACACTGCCAAGCAGGCATCTCGGATCAGCCTGCGTAGTTGTGTATCGTAAGGCAGACCAGCACTACGAGAGTAAAGCCGTAGATCCACTTGAACCTACTTACGATCTACATGCAGGTTCACCTATGAATGTTGTATGTGGAAATACGACAAGGCTGGAATCTAGTGTATCACAAAGGGCTTAGGAAATCTATTTCACATTTGTGTATCCTCCCAAATTTACGTGAGCTAAAATAGAGAAATCAGCTATTTGTTCTTCAAAAATAAAGAGATCGTATACGCTACAAAAAGCAACTACTGTGTTAAATATGTAAATGTTAGAAGGAAGATTTGACCTCTCTTTTCCTACACGTGGCTGTGTGTTTCTTAGAGGTAAAATGCATGCTGTCGATCAACTGTCTCTATCCGCAATGCTCTAAATCAAATCACATTTGTTACATTCATTGAACTAGACATTTTATTAAAATAATTTGGTGACGGCCTATAGACCGCAAAATAAATATTCTTCGTAACGAAATGTCGTTTCATGCTGTATCTACGCGCGTAATGACAATGTTACCAGCTACGTATGAGACACGCTGTCGACTTACTTGAGATTGCAAAGCAATTTGGTACGTACGTAGATGAAGTAAACAGTTTACTAATAATGATTTGGTAACCACTCAGATCACATAACATAAATTTTGTCTTCCAGAAAAATAGCTTTATCCTTAATTTAAGCGTGTGTTCAAACTACTGACCGTGGACTGAAAGGCACATTTGTAATCGCCGTTCGAGTGAACGATGAACAAATGCAATTACAGTGGGTGATATGGTAGAGCATGCAATGGCGATTTGACGACAGATATTGTCTGCCGTAGTTGGGGCTTCGTCATAGACTGCATCTTTGAGTGCTCCCCAAAGAAAGAAATTGAGAGGAGTCAAACTGGGGAACCTCGCAGGCCATTTGCCAACAGAATTTCGTCCTATCCAATGTCCAGGACAGTTCTCATTCAGTATTTGCGTTGCAACGCGGGACGAGTGAGCTGGACAACCGTCGTGTTTCAGCCACATACACTGTCGAATATCCAGTGGTACCTCTTCTAGAAGAACCGGCAGAATGTCCATTTAGAATGCTTAAAATGAAGTGAGGTCTCACAATGTAATTTCCTATGATGCCACACCGTGCGTTTACGCTCCACCGCAGTTGCTGTTACGCCTGACGAAACCAGCGTGGATTTTTGGCTGCCCAGTAGCGCATCTCATGCAAGTTTACAATAGCGTGGTTAGTAAACATTGCTTCTTCGGTAAAGAGCACACTTTGGAGAAACGTAGGGTATTCTTTCAGTTGCTGAAAGGCAAACCGACAAATTTCTGTGCGACGTTCGAAATCACGGTCGGCCAGTGCCCGATGTAGTGACAGATGATAGTGATGGAAACTCTGTCGATGCAAGATGCGAATGGCATTCGTCTGGCTAATTCCACATTCCTTGGCAATATGTCTCGTACCACCGTGCGGAATCATTAGTGTCATAGCCAGAACAACTTCTTCGTATCCTCTGTCAGTTGCAGTCTTCTTTCCTGTCCTCTTTTTCATGTTCAAGAAGTCTGTCCGTCTTAATAATTCTTACAGTTGCATGGCGTGTCGGACATTGCCGATCAGGATAGATATCCCTATACCACTGTACTGTTCTTACGGCATTTCTTTTATATTCACCACATAAAAGTAGTACATACAACATCTGCTCATTGCTGTACATGTCTGCAAGAAGCAGAAATGAACGGCCTGCAGGGCAGAGAAGTAAACAGGCAGATGTGTTGATATTCTGATGCAGCGTAGCACGAGAGCTCTGCTTGGCGGTGTTTGCACCGCCAATGCCCATTCCGGCGACCGTCCTCTCAAATTCTAGGGCAAAAAAAAAAAAAAAAAAAAATGGTTCAAATGACTCTGAGCACTATGGGACTTAACATCTGTGGTCATCAGTCCCCTAGAACGTAGGACTACTTAAACCTAACTAACCTAAGGACATCACACACATCCATGCCCGAGGCAGGATTTGAACCTGCGACCGTAGCGGTCACGTGGTTCCAGACTGAAGCGCCTAGAACCGCACGGCCACACCGGCCGGCTTAATTCTAGGGCATTTCTCGAATATTTTTAAGCCAGGTTTCAACGTCAACATTAACAAATGCTATATCACTGTAATTGTCTTCTCAAGAGCTTTCGAATGCGGCTATAAAAAGTATACGAATCCATTCAAAAAAAGTTCTTGCTTCAATATCTCTGTTGATACCAGCACAAAAAAACATTAACTGAACAAAAAAATACGCGCCCCTCGACGCTCTAACATATGCCGAAAACCGCTTTTCGATATGTGTAACCGTTCACGAAATAAAAGAGGTGTTACGTCTTACGTCACTCACCACATGTATACATCTTTACTCAGAACAGCCGGCCGCGGTGGTCTCGCGGTTCTAGGCGCGCAGTCTGGAACCGTGCGACTGCTACGGTCGCAGGTTCGAATCCTGCCTCGGGCATGGATGTGTGTGATGTCCTTAGGTTAGGTAGGTTTAAGTAGTTCTAAGTTCTAGGGGACTGATGACCACAGCAGTTGAGTGCTATAGTGCTCACAGCCATTTGAACCATTTTACTCAGAACAAATTCATCATGAGAGCTGCATGAGATATTTAAAATAACCCTTTACTTCCTATCAGTCAAGTATGAAATGAACCATTGCGTATTGTAACTCGAAAGCGAGGAGGTGTAAGTTTCTCCATTTTACTCAGAACAAATTCATCATGAGAGCTGCATGAGATATTTAAAATAACCCTTTACTTCCTATCAGTCAAGTATGAAATGAACCATTGCGTATTGTAACTCGAAAGCGAGGAGGTGTAAGTTTCTCCAGAAGAAAATGTGATTTACATAGTCCGATGTCTTAGACAGATCATAGCCTTCTGTAAAAGCCCAAATGTTATGTTGGTTGTCATTATGGGTAGTATATGTTGGAGCATTAATATGTTTAGTGTTTCATTTTGGAGTGTGTGCTCTTCGAGGTTGGTAAGACCATCAGTGATGCACGTCTTTCCTGTAACGTCTCCCACTGCAGCTGGTTGAGCATTTCTGTCAGTGTGACGCTAACTAAACAAATCTGTTACGAATCGTGCTGTTCTTCTTTGAATGTTTCCGTGAGTACCAATTGATAATGGCCCCAGTCTGGCGAACAGCGCTCGAAAACTGATTGAATAAGTGCTTTGTAAGCGACCAGTTACATAACCTGAGTTCAACATATGTCTGCCCACAGCCACTTTTTTTTCTTTTTTTTGTCGTTCCTGCTTAAATCAGTCCGAACAGAAACCTGTAAGTACTCGAAGCTTGAGACTGATTCTAATGACTGACCGGCAACAGTGTAGCCAAACAGTATCGAATATTTCGCCTATTTTATTCCATTTATTTATATTAAGGACGGCTGACAATCTTTGTACCGAACGTTGCTCACCTGCAACTTCCTATTTAATCAGTGATAAATGTCTACAGTTATCGCCTTCTTGTACATAAAAGCGTCTGTCAACAGTCTAAGGGTGACTGACTTTGTCCGCCAGGCCTTTTATATAACCGTTACTCAAACGAAAACGAGACAGATGGAAAAAAATGAGTAAATTGTTTATTAAATCTAAAGTAATCGCCACAACTCTTAATAAATTTATCACACTGTGAGCATAGGTGGTCAGTGCTTTCTTGGGAAATGTTTCCAGTTGCCTACAGAACGACGATTGTGCCCAGACGTTCACATCTTCGGCAGAACAAATCGACGGCCACTAACTTCTTCCTTCAGGTCAACAAAAATATGGAAATCGCATGGGAAAAGATCGGAACTGCATGGAGGGTGTGCAACACGTGAGCTTGCCCGGGTTGTTTCGACAACGCTGCAGAAGTTTCTCGTAGTAGGAAGGCCTTACACAACCTCTAACAGTTCCGATCCCTCCCCATGCGATTTCTATATTTTTGTTGCTTTGAAGATAGACATTCGAGGATGTAGATTTGCTTCGGGCGAAGAGCTACAAGAGTGGGTACAATCACGGTTCTGTAGGGAACCGCAAACATTTTACCATGACGGAACTGATCATCGTGACTCACACTGCGATGATTTATTAAGAGTTATGGAGATTACTTTTGAAATAACAAGCTGTTTACTTATTTCTTGTCCCTCTGCCACTTTTTCATTTCACTGCCCCTTATACATATCACCAAGTCCCTGTGTCGCTAACTTGCGATACACCACATGCTACCTTGGCATCTGGCCGCACTTTCATGTTAAAAAAGACACACAGAGTTCTCTTCGCTAGGAAGTCTTTAATCCAATCTCATACCCTTTCGGATATACCGCATGCACGAATTTTATTTACCATATGAGCTTTGTCGAAGGCCGGCCCGTGTGGCCGAGCGGTTCTAGGTGCTACAGTCTGGAACCGCGCGACCGCTACGGTCGCAGGTTCGAATCTTGTCTCGGGCATCGATGTGTGTGTTGTCCTTAGGTTAGTTAGGTTTAAGTAGTTCTACGTTCTAGGGGACTGATGACCTCAGAAGTTAAGTCCCATAGTGCTGAGAGCCTTTATCGAAGGCTTCCTGAATGTCACGAAACACAGCGTCAGCCTGAGCTCCTCTATTTACCACCTTCTTGGTTTCACGAATACACAGAGTATACTGGGTTTTACATGATCCGCGCTTACCGAAATGTTGTTCGGTCTCTAGAGAAGCTATGACAAGATAGGACAATGCCATCCTGGAGGAAACTGACGTCATCGGGATATACTTATAGTTAAGCACATCGGTCTTATAGACATATTGCTGCTGCTGCTTCTGTTGTTATGAATGCACCAAACAAGTGGACTGCGACAATTTGCCCTCGCCGGAAATACGTCAGGTTCGAAAGATTCGATAATCATCACAAACGCATTGTAGCAGCAGAATGCTTCTAACATTCTAACACGGAAAGGGTCGAATCGAATTTTCCCAAGTGGAAATTGGAATCCTACAAAAGCCAATATCTCGAACCGAGAGCAGTATAGTACATCCGTAGCGCGAACGTAACAAGTATACCGAGCTACAACGTGGGCAACGTGTATGGAGTCCATTTAAGTGTACAGCACGCTAGCGGCAAATACGCTGTTTTAGATGGAGCCAGGGGCCGCCAGTGCTGGAAGGACTAATCCATTAGGCTGCGGCGTGATCAGCACTAATGGACAATAACGTGAGGTGTTACACCCCCGTAATAACGGACAAGTGTGTTAGTTTCCTTATAGCGATACCTCTGCAGTCCCTGATACGAGCGAATGTAAACGGCTGCACCCGGCGGCAGCGTTTATGGGAAAAACCCCGTCACATTTCATAGCGTGACAGAAAAGCGCTATTGTGATGGAGAAAACACATGCTGAGGCAGACGTACTAACGTACGAAGTAACGCGTATTTGTGACAACTTAAAACAGAACTTTGAATTAATGGATACTGTATCCTGCCAGTAAAAAGCGTGGCCCCGACTTCGAGTCCCGGTCTGACAAACAGTTTCAACTAGTTGAAAATAGGAATCGCAGAGCACACTCCTTTGAAAAGTAGAAACATGCCAACTCAAGTAACGGATCGACGTGACGTTATATCCTAAGTAGCGGATGGCAGGACAACAGCCTCAGCCTATGTCTGACTTCACAATGGGTTAGTTTTGTGACATAAAGCTTTGCGAATAAAACGCATTACGTTCTGTTGGAGTTTGATAACAACCTACGAAACGCGAGCCAATACGATTCGTGGTCACTGCCTACGCCACAGGCTGAACCGAGAAGTCTCCATATTGTAACATTAAAAAAAGTAGCTTTCAGCACGATTTGTTATCACAAAATACTGGACAGCAGTATGCTTGTGTTTAGGAGAGTTACCACATCTCTAATCGCAGAGGTAAATCCATAGACTGGGAAAATAAACTTCACCCGATGTCTTACTCAAGTCAGTCTTTGTAAGCATCTGCGCTGGTAGTGTGCAAATGAAAACTCTGAAATGAACATTGAAATGTGTGGAGGCAAAAAAGTTAAAAATCCAAACTTTGAGGAAACTGGTGTTATGCGAACACGTAGGAGCAAACGACGTTCTTTATTTGGTGAAGTATCTTGGTATCTTGGCACCTTCAAATCAACGGAATTTTGTCTAGGAGGAAATGGATGGTTTTTAAAGATCTATTTTCGACGTGTCAGGCTCCTTTGAATTCACTGACAACTCCAGAAACTACTTCCCGAGTTTCACCGCGCATCTTTGAAAATCGGTTATGCCTTTAAGCCAGCTATATAAGCGTGTCCAGTTTTGGAAGCAAAAATTGTGAGTTTGGCACCACCACTATAGCTCGAAAGAAGTAACTTCTTGTTGAACAGATGGCTGTGGCGGGAAGCAGTGTTGTGGCGTGCCACAAGCAACTCTAGACAAGTCTTTAAGTACAAAAAGTAGTCACCCTCAGGCGACACAGCTTCTAGCCTTGAAACTGGCTTCATTTCGCCGAGGAGGAGAGTCCACATGTTTGTTCAGGTACGCCGTATCCAGCTGGAGTCATTCATTGACGATTAAATCTCAAAGAGGTAAACAACTGCGGAGATTTGGACTAATACGTGTCCCCGATGTTTTAGAAAGTCCCAAAAATTATCTATGGCATTAAAACCGGGTGATTTAGCGCGCCAGTCGTGTTGGAATAGGTTTCTCGAGTGTTATTCAAAGCAGGAACGTCTGCGTGCAGCGCAGTCAACACGGCTGTTGTACTGTAAGACGAGACTGTCCATAGCACACTCATCGCGAGGATGTAGAAGAAAGAGCAAACCCCGGTCACTAATAATGTTGAAAGAAATACTCTACTTCATTTATATGGTAACTTGAACGAGTGAGTACAAGTCGTGCTATAAAACCAGCTCTAAAACGTCACAGAATCAACTTTGGCCTATGCTGTGCTCTTCACAGCGTGCGGGTCAAATGTCTCACTGGGTAGTCGGTGCACCCGACGCCTCGCATCATCAGGAAGGAGCAGATGCGCAAAACTATAGACCTATATCTCTGACGTCGTCTGTTGTAGAATTTTAGAACATGTCTTTTGCTCGAGTATCATGTCGTTTTTGGAAACCCAGAATCTACTATGTAGGAATCAACATGGATTCCGGAAACAGCGATCGTGTGAGACCCAACTCGCTTTATTTGTTCATGAGACCCAGAAAATATTAGATACAGGCTCCCAGGTAGATGCTATTTTTCTTGACTTCCGGAAGGCGTTCCGTACTGTCGCCTGATAAACAAAGTAAGAGCCTACGGAACATCAGACCAGTTGTGTGGCTGGATTGAAGAGTTTTTAGCAAACAGAACACAGCATGTTGTTATCAATGGAGAGACGTCTACAGACGTTAAAGTAACCTCTGGCGTGCCACAGGGGAGTGTTATGGGACCATTGCTTTTCACAATATATATAAATGACCTAGTAGATAGTGTCGGAAGTCCCATGCGGCTTTTCGCGGATGATGCTGTAGTATACAGAGAAGTTGCAGCATTAGAAAATTGTAGCGAAATGCAGGAAGATCTGCAGCGGATAGGCACTTGGTGCAGGGAGTGGCAACTGACCCTTAACATAGACAAATGTAATGTATTGCGAATACATGGAAAGAAGGATCCTTTATTGTATGATTATATGATAGCGGAACAAACACTGGTAGCAGTTACTTCTGTAAAATATCTGGGAGTATGCGTGCGGAACGATTTGAAGTGGAATGATCATATAAAATTAATTGTTGGTAAGGCGGGTACCAGGTTGAGATTCATTGGGAGAGTCCTTAGAAAATGTAGTCCATCAACAAAGGAGGTGGCTTACAAAACACTCGTTCGACCTATACTTGAGTATTGCTCATCAGTGTGGGATCCGTACCAGATCGGGTTGACGGAGGAGATAGAGAAGATCCAAAGAAGAGCGGCGCGTTTCGTCACAGGGTTATTTGGTAACCGTGATAGCGTTACGGAGATGTTTAACAAACTCAAGTGGCAGACTCTGCAAGAGAGGCGCTCTGCATCGCGGTGTAGCTTGCTCGCCAGGTTTCGAGAGGGTGCGTTTCTGGATGAGGTATCGAATATATTGCTTCCCCCTACTTATACCTCCCGAGGTGATCACGAATGTAAAATTAGAGAGATTCGAGCGCGCACGGAGGCTTTCCGGCAGTCGTTCTTCCCGCGAACCATACGCGACTGGAACAGGAAAGGGAGGTAATGACAGTGGCACGTAAAGTGCCCTCCGCCACACACCGTTGGGTGGCTTGCGGAGTATAAATGTAGATGTAGATGTGGATGTAGAAAATAGCGGCTCGTCGGACCATACTTCGCCCCAACTCAGCTACAGTACACTTTCTGTGTTGTTTGGCCCACTGAAGACGTGCTGTTTGGTGTGCCGCTGTGAACAATGGCATTTTATGAGATACCAGAGTCCAAATGTCCATCGCATGCAGTACCCGTCACAACTTCCACGTTTATAAACCGATAAATCGGGCAACTTAATTCACGGTGTGAACATGGCACGTCCGTTCTGCCATTCAGTCACGTCTCTACGACGGCACTACTTGCTGCCTGATCCCATGTAGCCAACTAACACATGCACACCAGATCACTGCCCTGACGTACATCAGCGGAGGAAGCTCACGTGGCAGCCTGGTATCAGTTCTACACCTTACAGCGCCCTGGTGCGACCATTGTACCTCTTTACATCCACATCTACATCTACATCTAAATACATACTTCACAAGCCATCGTACGGTGCGTAGCAGACGGTACGCTGTACCACTTCTAGTCATTTCCTTTCCTGTTCCAGTCGCAAACAGAGGGAGGGAAAAGCGACTGTCTATACGTCTCCGTATGAGCCCTAATTTTTCGTATCTTCGTGTCCCTTACGCGAAATATACGTTGGAGGCAGTAGAATAGTTCTGTAGCCAGCTTCAAATCTAGGTTCTCTAAATTTTCTCAGTAGTGTTCCTCGAAAAGAAAGTCGCCTTCCTTCCAGGGATTCCCACCCCTTAATACTTGCGTGTTCGAACCTACCGGTAACAAATCTAGCAGCCCTCCTCTGAATTCCTTTAATTCGGCAATGTGCGGATCCCAAATACCCCAGCAGAACTCAAGATTAGGTCGCACCAGCGTCCCATATGCTGTCTGCTTTACAGATCAACCACACTTTCGCAGAATTCTCCCAATAAACCAAAGACGAACATTCGCCTTCCCTACCAAAATACTCACAAGCTCGTCCCATTTCATACCACTTAATAACGTCACGTCCAGATATTTAAACTACGCCACTTTGTCAAACAGCACACTACCAATGGTGCATTCGAACATTATGGGTTTCTTTTCCAACTCATCTGCATTAACTCAGATTTTTCTACATTCAGAGCTAGCTACTAGTCATGACACCAACTACAAATGTCGTCTAAGTCACTGCATACTTCTAAGCCGGCCGGTGTGGCCGTGCTGTTTTAGGCGCTTCAGTCTGGAACCGCGTGACCGCTACGGTCGCAGGTTCGAATCCTGCCTCGGGCATGGATGTGTGTGGTGTTCTTAGGTTAGTTAGGTTTAAGTAGTTCTAAGTTGTAGGGAACTGATGACCTCAGATGTTAAGTCCCATAGTGCTCAGAGCCACTTGAACCATTTGTATCCATCTAGTCACTCAATGATTACACCTTCCCGTACACCACGGCATTATCAGCAAACAATCCGCAAACTGGTGCCCGCCCTGTCCGCTAGATTATTTATGTATATAGAAAACAATAGCGGTCCTATCACACTTCCATGGGGCACTCCTGATGATACCCTTGTCTCCGACGAACACTCCTCGTCGAAGACAACGGACTGGATTACATTACTCCAGACGTTTCGAGCCACTCACATATCTGGGAATCTATTCCATATGCTCATACCTTCGTTAACAGTCTGCAGTTGTGCACTGTATCGAAAGCTTTTCGAAAATCTAGAACTATGGAATCTTCCTGTTGCTCTTCACCCATTATTCGCAGTATAATATGTGAGAAAAGGGCAAGCTGAGTTTCGCACAAATGATGTCTTCTAATACAGTGCTGATTCGTGGACTCTAGTTTTTCCACCTTAAGAAATGGGGGTGAGTGCTATTTTATCCGATGAGCTTACCTACAAATGAAACAACGCGGCGAATATGTGCCGCTCGAGAAGGAGCTGAAATTGGCTTGCAGCTACTCATACCATTCGACTCGCAGTAAAATCAGTCAGCAAGTTATTTTAATGGAAGTACAGAGATCTTCGTGACTCCTAGCACGTCCCGTGCGAGGATTTCTAAGTGCTCACCAATTACGTCCACAGCAGGTTTAACCACTCCACTGTTAGGCAACTGGACGATGTAGTACTTGCCAATCTTCCAGCTTGTGAAGCAAGCCCATTAGTGTGAATCTTAACCAGTGTGGAGTACATTGATTCACGCATCTGTTAAGCGTGAGGTGGCAGAGTGGTTAAGACACTAGCCCATAATTTCTAGGAACGGTGCTTAACACTTGACAGCCATCATGATTGTTGGAATAACGTACAGTTAAATGAATGAGACGATGATCGTATGTGTAGTCCATTATGTCTTCACATTCAGAATACATTGTTAGTGCAACCGAACTTACCTCCCCGTACAGGCAATGCACATTCTGAGGTTCAGCTTAACAGGATTTCGTGAGTAGTACTTCTCACAAAGGAATTACAGTTCCTTAGTTTCGTCAAAGCAAATCAGACTGCTTATTGGGTACTCATGACAAAACCTTTGTTGAGTCCCTTTTGGTACAACTGAATCTTCTGAATCTAGGGATTTGTGTGACGTGGTTCATACTAGAAATCCTGTGATACCATTAAACTCCATTATAAATTTCGGTGACTTCGCGATTTTCTATATTCTGAGTCTAACATAATATACTCACCAGCAGTACACTAATATATTAACGTAACACTAGCTGAAAATTATGCTAACGTGATCAGAGTTAATTTAAAAACATGCAGTCTTAAGTTTGAAATCTAACGATAAGCGTAAAACACCTACTGAATTAGTGCAACATGGCTTTAATGCCTGCACAAGAAAAATACGCACTCTACAGTACTATGTTTGCGGGTGTAGATCTGGACAGACGGACAGGAATTTAAAGCACACACCTCTCGAATAAAGAATGGGTATCTTATTTTCTTGGCCGCCTAATTATATTTCAGCGTCAGAGATAAATCAGTAAATGATATGAGGACGACCGAAAACGGCTTCTCGCAGTGAATAGAGCTACGATTCGGATATTAAGAGAAAATATTTCGCGAGAATGTATCAAGGAAAAATGCCGTTGTTGTATGAGAGAATTAAATAAAATGAGACTGAAAGACGAAGTGTTTAGTAGCCGAAATGATGAATTCTCGTCGGGTTATCAGCCGAGTGGTGGCGTCGTCTCGTCGCAACGTTTCGATGAGTTTCGTACCCTTCATCTATGACAGAAGATGAGAAAAATTCATCATTGGAATACGCCGAGAAAGATTGCAATCGCATATAGTAGCCGAAATGTAGTACTTTATCATTGTGAAAGATGGAAGGTTAATATTAATGTTAAATGGCATAAAGAGATGTAACACGATTTCTTTTGCAGAAAGACGGTATTATCGTTGAAACTACCAACCCTGCATTCGCTTCAGACGGTTTACGAAAATCGTGAAAAAATAACTTGTGGAAGGATGGGACAGGGTATTTTATAATATTGCACTATTGAACTCGAATATGGGAAGTAGGGGAGTGGGTGTAATGGTGCGTGTGTTTCTTAGAAAATTATCGTATATCCTCACATAGTATTACAGGGTCATTCGACGCCTTTTTCTCCGACAGTACCTTGCGGCGAGGAAAAAGAAAAATGAAGGGTGAAACAGAGGAAATGAAGAATTTTGACAGGGAAATGGCTGCTGCCTACAACAAAAAAGTAGAGCCGGTGAGGGAGGAGCCACTCACAAGGATTAAGCCTGCGCTGTCTTAGCGCGCCCTCTCAGAGTTACGACACCCCGCGCTCTGCAGTCCCCGCGGTTAAAAAGCTGCTAATGCACTGCCCGCCCCCAGTCGTAATCACCACGGACACTTGCGGATCAAAAAACCTGAACCCACGGCCCAACGAAGGTACCTCCAAGTGCTGAATCAGGACCGGAGGAACATGCCGCATTTTGCATGCTGTACGGCGAAACTTTCCCTTTGCATTTCCGACCCGCTAGCACCTACTCAGTGCGTACACGTCTAATTTCAGAATAAAGGGATGTGATTAAGTATGCCTCAACATAGATCCAGATATAAAATTCAGTCGCTTCATTTCAACTAGAAACTATTCGCAAAGCAACGCTACATTCACTTATGAAACTCCTGATGCCAATCTGCACTGCATACTGAAACATACGTCACAATTTTAGTGGCTTATTCTCCTGTAGATTGTGCTTAGCACATCTCCGTTATGTTTCTTGATCGCGCATCTATATTTTCGTGTAGACAGTGGGATTTACTATGATGTGAGCGACAGAGGACACAGATTCTTTACTGGTGGATCATGAGAAGAGCTGTGCGAGATGTTTATCCACACCACCTCTACGGGACACATACGTAAGCTGTTTAAGAATGTTCGTAGTTTTTACCCTGAAAGACTTTTCTCGAAGTTTTAGAAGCAGGTTTTTACCAGACCTGCAGCGTCTTTCTTCCAATGTCCGCCAGTTACACCCTCCCAGCAGTGACACGAACTTGTCATCATCCGCACTGTTCTTCCTCGCATGCGCTCGGTTAACTTATTAGCCTCACTCGATACACGTCACATATATTCGAATAGAAATTAAGGTGGACGGTACACGTGCCTTTATGTAATCTGTTGTGTAAGGGAAGTGCAATTGCTGCCACTGAGTCAATGCCGTCTGTTTGCTTTTTTCTGCATCTGAATCTGTGTGATCGTTCCACTTCCTACGTGTACACATCGCTACACCTAATTATTTTTATGAAAAGACGCTTTAGTTGTGATTCAGTGACACAGTAACCAAAGGATAAAGTGTTTTTCCATTCAGGAGGTGCACCAATTTTGCATTTCTCTACGTTGAAGGCTAGAAGCCACGTTTGACAGTATGCCGATGTTTTCCTGACATCTAACTGGATACTCCGCTTTCCGATCAAAGATTTCCAGACACCCACTTGCAGAAACGGTTAAGGGCACCAGTCATATCGTCATTAGTACGCAGGACCTCCGTTTCCTAGCATTTCTCTGTTAGAACTACTGGGAAGTGTTCCCATTAAATTCTGTCGTAATTGAGACTTTTCCTCATTCTACTGGAAACGCAGCGCAAGTTGTTGCCAGGGTTTACAGGAACTTAATGAGACACACAAACAAACAAAAAATAAAGATTAACAGTATACGTATCACCCTTTGAGAAATAATTAAAGGCGAATATCATGCGTCGAATTCACAGAGCGACGGAAGGCGATTGGCCGCTACCTCCTTAAAGGGAGCATCCCGAATTTTGCTTTAAGCGACTTAGGAAAACAGTGGAAAACCTAAATAAGCATTTCGAATCTTTGGCTCTGCAACGGAGTGTACTCTGTTTTGAAACATTCAGACATATTATAACTGTATACCGGGGCTTGAACCCAGAACCTTGCCTTTCGTGGGAGGTACCTGAAGCTGAAAGACTCCTCACCTTGACGATGCGAGTCGTGTTTGGATAGCTCGGTCGTTAAGAGCATTATCCACGGAAGGTAACATTCCAGATTCGAGTCCAGGTGGTTTCTGAATCACCATCTCCTTATGGTATATTAATCCAGTTCCTCTCACATGCGTGTCCACCATTTTAACAACTACGCCAACTAGCTTAGTGGTACGCAACCGAAGCTCTATTTGAGAGTGAAACTGTTCCATGGCTTTGCGTACACAGGAAAGGAAGTAAGACAGGGTTTAACTTCCAGTCGACGATGAAGTCGTTAAAGACGGGATAGGACAAGGTGGAAGAGGGCCTTCACCGTGTCATTTCTTCCAAACGACACCTCCGAGAATTAATATAACCCGTATAGGAAAATCACGGAAAATGTCAAAATATGCGACCAGACGTGGATTTGAATCGCGTTTCTCTCTCAAGACAGTCGAGTACCTCAGCCAGCGCGTTGCCTCGTCCAGTTTGTGGCTGCTGGTACACTCATCTTGATACTAAAGAACTGAAGTGCGAATGTCATTGTATTAAATATAGCCTCTTTACATAATGATAGCAAGCTCCCCTGGCAAAATATTTGTCACCCTTAGAAGACTGCACTAGACCTTTCATATTGCTATATATAGTACAGAATTGACACGAGGTGGTCAGGCGTCCCTCTGCCGCTGATTTAAGCCGTGGCACTGAAGCAATATATACTTGCCAGTCGTTTGTACTGATCCAATCAGGTTTGTGTCCCAGCATGAATGGAACCAACACACAAAAACAGAGTCCACGTGGTGGTATGATCTAACGACGGGAAGAATTTAACGTGCTTATCGTCACACCGTGGACATAATGGCCTGATTTGTTTATCAACCCGGATTTTAAAACACGTCTAAAAGGCATAGTGTTCCACATATAGCTATGTAACACAGTGCAAGAAAATTTGTTGTAATAAGATACTAACAAACAAGGGCCAGAGATGAGTGTCATGCCTTGTCAACAACAATCAGTTTCAAACCAAATGAGAATTGCTACTTTCAGTCGTTAAAAATTCATGTATAGCAGCTTGCAGTGAAAACCGCTAAAGTTACTGCATGCAATGAAGATCTGCAGTCTAATACCTAGTACCAGACCATCGCTTCCAACGGCACTTAAACCTGTACGTTTTCAATGAGCCAAAAAACACAGAAAATGGACACTAGCTTCCTAGCTTTTAGTGGGGACTGATGAGTCGCGATTTTGCCTATTTTCTGTTCGTGTAAGTATTAGAGTGCGCCGACGGTCCAATCAGGCGTTTAAAACCCGATGTGCGGAAAGAAAGGAAGAGCACAGTTTAACGTCATGTCGACAACGAGGTGATTAAAGAGGGCGGTCATTAGAGATGGAGCACAAGCTCGGATTACGAATGGATGGGGAGTGTAACCAGCTCGCCCTTTACAAAAGAAACATCGCGGTATTTGCCTCGAGCGATCACGGAAAAGCTACATCTGGGTGGCCGGTAGAGGATTTGAAGCGTCGTCCTCTGAATGCGAGAGGTTTAACCACTTCGCCACCTCGAAAAAATGGCTCTGAGCACTATGGGACTCAACTGCTGAGGTCATTAGTCCCCTAGAACTTAGAACTAGGTAAACCTAACTAACCTAAGGACATCACAAACATCCATGCCCGAGGCAGGATTCGAACCTGCGACCGTAGCGGTCTTGCGGTTCCAGACTACTGCGCCTTTAACCGCACGGCCACTTCGGCCTGCGCCACCTCACTCGATCAAAGTGTGGAGGGAATAGCTCGGCCTACGGGTAGTTCTCTGACGTTTTGAGGGACTTTTTCGTGCCGTCATTTGAGCCCATGCGTTCAGGTTATCAAAAAATGGTTCAAATGGCTCTGAGCACTATGGTACTTAACATCTGAGGTCACTAGTCCCCTAGAACTTAGAACTTCTTAAACCTAACTAACCCAAGGACATCACACACATCCATGCCCGAGGCAGGATTCGAACCTGCGACCGTAGCGGTCGCGTCTTTCCGGACTGAAGCGCCTAGAACCGCTTCAGATTATCGTTAACATCACCTAGGATGTTTACCCCCTCATCCTGTCTTAAGCGTTGCCATTTCTTATACTTTTTCATGCTGTGGACCCTTCTGACTTCCCATATGACTACAGACGTTCAGGAGGCTGCACGCATACATTCCTGGATTCGCAAACACTGAATCACCATAGCGCAACTGGAGTGGCGCGATAAATCATCCGTTATCAACGCCTCGGACGATTTGGGACTGGGGATGGATCGTAGCCATAGACATCCGGAAACTGGGGTAGCTGTACGTCACGTACTCATCGATGAGTGGCTGCAGCTGGGTATGAAACACCTGAAGAAGTTCGTGAACTCTCTACAATTTATAAAGGCTGTCGGCCGTTTTTCACAGTATTAGCGTAAAACCTCCTGGGCGCGGTGTACTTATTATCGGAGCAATTAAGGAAAGTCTTGTGTAGCGCCTCATCTTGCCAATCAACGATTGTCTGTTGTACTACAGCACAAAGAGACTGATGACCATGCTGTTCGGTCCCTTTACCCTAAAAACCAATCAACCAATCAAATAGAGCAGGTTTAGACAGAAAACCGGAAAGCAACGCAGAGGCTACGAAATGTGGCAGACCGACATCTAACAAAAGTGCGATATTGCAGTGTCTGTGTTATTCCGAATTACGATGCAATGTTGATGCAGCGTCTACATGAGCTGTATAATGGAATGATGACAATGGAAATCTGTGTCGGACCGCGACTCGAACCCGGATTTCCCGCTTATCTGAAGGAACGTCACGCCGTAATTCGGAATAACACAGGCACTGCAATATGGTATTTATCCGCCGACTCCGGGCAAGAGACATTCAAGTAAAATGTCTCCCCTGTACGGAAATATACATAATGGATGGAAAAATATGGAAATTTGTGGTAAGGTCTTATGGGACCAAACTGCTGAGGTCATCGCTCCCTAAGCTTACACACTGCTTAATCTAACTTAAACTAACTTACTCTAAGAACAACAGCCGGCCGCGGTGGCCAAGCGGTTCGAGGTGCTATAGTCCGGAACTGCGCGACTGCTACGGTCGCAGGTTCGAATCCTGCCTCGGGCATGGATGTGTGTGATGTACTTAGATTAGTTAGGTTTAACTAGTTCTAGGGGTCTAATGACCTCAGAAGTTGAGTCCCATAGTGCTCAGAGCCATTTTCTAAGGACAACACACACACCCATGCCCGAGGCAGGACTCGAACCTCCGACGGGGGTAACCGCGCGGACCGTGACAAGGCGCCTGAGACCGCTCGGCTACCGCGCGGACATAATAATGGATGTACGAGTAAGGTTATAGGCACATGGTTGATGACACATGAAAGTTTGTGTTTGTCTGTAAGTCGTGGGCGAATAGCCAAACGGTATGGTGAGCGCTCGCGATAAGCTCGAAATCCCTGTCCCAGTTCCGGTCCGGCACAGCCGACGGTTGTACATATTCGCAATTGCGAATACATTTAATGTATCTAAGAGTGCGGATTACTTGTTCATAACCGCATCAACTGAGAGGAAGTGCAGTCGTTAGGCAGTGTCTCCACATCTAAGCAGCCGGAGAGACCGGGGCGAAGCGAGCCGGCAAAGAGATGCTCCTTCAGAACAAGGGAGCGTCCCCTCCAGCCAGGTAGCCAGGCGGCAAATTCCTCTACAATGCCCCACCGCGACACACAGGGAATATTTGCAGGGCGCGCCTGCGGGCCGGGGAGCGATGGAGTGCTTCTGTGGAGTCTGGAGCTCAACAACTGCTTACAATAGATTACAGTCAGACATAATTTGTACTAGCGATAGACAGTGGTTGAAACGATTTTACAAGGGCGTCCTGAAAAGTAATGCCTCCGAACCTTTTATGTGAAAACTCTTCAAGCTTTTAAGTAAAACAAATCTAATTAACATTCGCATCTATATTCTTCATGTCTACAGTCCTATGCGACTAGATCGGCCCCAATTGCAGCGTGTAACATAGCTATGTGTACCTTAACTATGACAGTTCGTGAGAAACAATGTTCTGCAAATGGTTCAAATGACTCTAAGCACTATGGGACTTAACATCTATGGTCATCAGTCCCCTAGAACTTAGAACTACTTAAACCTAACTAACCTAAGGACAGCACACAACACCCAGCCATCACGAGGCAGAGAAAATCCCTGACCCCGCCGGGAATCGAACCCGGGAACCCGGGCGTGGGAAGCGAGAACGCTACCGCACGACCACGAGATGCGGGCTGGGGGGACTTAACAGCTGAGGTCATCAGTCCCCTAAACTTAGAACTACTTAAACCTAACTAACCTAAGGACATCACACACATCCACGCCCGAGGCAGGATTCGAACCTGCGACCGTAGCAGCCGCGTTTTTACGGACTGAAGCGCCTAGAACCGCTCGGCCACCGCGGCCGGCCAGTGTTCTGCAATCGAGTTCGTTCGCACATGGAACACAACCTCCTTCAGCATGACACGAGAGCGGCGATATCTGCAAAAATCCGACGCCTTGTGTTCACAGTCATCTATCATCTGTTTCCAGAACTTAAAGAACTCCTTCGAGGACTTCACTTTGATAGTGATGAAGCAGTGTGAGCAGAGGTCGGATTGTCTCTCCGTCAACAAAGTCAATCGGTTTACAGCGACGGTATCAAAAAACTGGTCTCTCGTTGGCAGAAATGTGTTTGTTGCCAGTGTGACTATGTCGAGAAATAAATATGTAGACATAAAGAAAAAATGTAGGATGTTAGTAACGTTTGTTTTATTTAAAAAGCTTTAAGAGTAATTACTTCGGAGGCATTACTTTTCAGCACACCCACGTAGTAAACTAGTGGGGGGGGGGGGGGGGGGGAGACCGCTAGAAGTGTCATAAATCTGCAGGGAGAAAACCATGCAGACGACACATGATGTTATGAGATATGGAGCACTGACTGAAAATGAGTAACTCAAGTGGTACGAGGTACCGTGTGTGTGTGCCACGTGTTTGCAAACTCCTTATGCTTCGTAACGTAAAGTAACAACGACATGCGTGATGCTTTCATAAATTTAAGGATATTTCAAAAAGATTCATCCGGCTGCGCAAGACTAAATTTTCTAAATGAAAGGAGGCAGAAATTTTTGCGTGAATTTTAACTTACGCACAGTAACGCACCGTCTTCATTTTGAAAAGGACAATCCGATTTTACAAGGATATAGCTTTAATACGCACATACGTACAGCCTTGAGGTGCTTTTTAGAATTACATTTAGGATCAAAGTTTTCGTTTATCTTACGAAAGTTTTCAGTGCATCCTCCACCAGAAGCACGACAAACGTGTTCGTTCACTATAAGACAGCCATGTTCATCTGAATCCTGTGTTGTTTTTTTTGTTTTTTTTTTCTTTTTGAAGGGGGGGGGGGCGGAATGAAATGCCACCACGTCTAGCTACACATGGTTCAGAAAATATTGTTCCTCTAACACCTCTATCTGATAATGAGCCTGAAGTGGCCAGATAACTATTTAGTCGGCCGCTGTGGCCGAGCGGCTCTAGGTGCTTCAGTCCGGAACCGCGCTGCTGCTACGGTCGCAGGTTCGAACCCTGCCTCGGGCATGGCTGTGTGTGATGTCCTTATGTTAGTTAGGTTTAAGTTGTTCTAAGTGTAGGGGACTCATGACCTGAGATGTTACGTCCCATAGTGATCAGAGCCATTTGAACCATTTTTTGAAAACTAGTTAGTGGTATAATAAATAGTATCAAATTCAAAACTCCACTGGCTGCATACAATCTACTAAGCTAAGAATTTAAAACACAGTTCCAGTTCGTCATCTACAATGGACATAGTGAATCTAACGGTATTAAAACTCGTCCCATACTGTTGCAATCCAGTGTAATGTTACTGCGTTCACTGCTGCTGCGTATATACGGATTCTTTCACAAACCCACAAAAAAACAGACATACCATGAAATAAGGCAACTTAGGAAGCCAATGGTGCAAAGCGAGACCCTTACGCTCTTTAGGACCGATCCATCGTTGCACTATCTTACTTTGAAGGTATACTGTCACAAGTTGGTGCGAGAGCAATGGTGTTCCGTCCTCATCCAAAAACAAAATTTTCGGTATGTTCTCGTGTCATGGATAAAATCAGATCTGCGAAATACCCATGTAAGTGATTCCCGTAAGGAAAGAGTTAGCGACCAAGTGAGATAGCTCCACCAGGTAACCCCATGTCCTACAGGCAACCCCATGAACCAGCAACTTACAGCTGACATCAAAAATGAGGAATACTAAGATTCAGAGAAACATGGGTTTTATTCCCAAGAACTGCCACTAGGTGGTACAATATTTACGGAAACTGGCTACGGTCGCGGAGTGAACCGTACAAGTTCCGGAAAGAGGATTTCGCCGTCAGTAGGAAAGACTGATGGACGCGTCCAGAGGATAAGGAAGCTGGCAACCAGGAGAGCGACCCGGTGTAGCGGCCGCTACCTCTCCGACCCTCTTGCGTACCTCACGTGACGGCACCCGGTCCTCCCATTGGCGGGTTTGTGGCAGAATGTTGGCGTCTTTCACTCAGCAATACCGTGGTGGCGTCCCTAGCCCAGCGTAATAGCGCCTCAAGTACTGCGGAGTACTTACGTAACTGCTCACGCCGCTGCCTGAGGCTAAGTTAAAATTATAAAAGTAGAAAGCAATATAAATTTTGACCATTATTACCCGTTACCATGTACAGCATCTGGTCAGAAAAAAACTTCCCTATTCATGTGTTTCGTGTTTAATTATAGTGTTCTAAATCTACATCTCCATTTGTAGTTTGTGTGGTGGCATTCACAAATCCGGCTAGAGTGGCCGAGTGGTTCTAGGCGCTTCAGTCTGGAAACGCGCTACCGCTACGGTCGCAGGTTGGAATCCCGCCTCGGGCATGGATGTGTGTGATGTCCTTAGGTTAGTTAGGTTTAAGTAGTTCTAAGTTCTAGGGAACTGATGACCACAGCAGTTAAGTCCCATAGTGTTCAGAGCCATTTTTTGAATTCGTTCCCTGTTTCCTAGAGTCTCGCTCTAACTAAACAAACCACTAACGGAACTAGTACTTTGTAAATAACTGTTCTGTCTTATGGCAAACTTTGTTGGTAAGCAACCAAACTCATTAATGATATTGTACTATCAGCAAGCCGGTACCTGTTGTAAGTGACCCCCCTGGTTGACGAATGTCAGTTCTTTATTGTTCTTCCACAAATTTCAGAGAAACATCTGCCACCACGAGAACTGAATTTATAATCTCCTTCAACCTTAAAATACCCAGGCATATATCTCTAGATATCTGAAGTTTTAGATGATACCAGTGAATGATAATTGTTGGTTTAAGTAAACAGTATCGAGCCTTTTTGCCTGTTTAAGTGCATTTCAGTATTTTTGTTTATGTAGATTATGAGCTATCAGTATTTTCTCCAAACGAATGATGCTTTCGATGGTCGTCTTGCATTTTGCAACGATTTACTGATTATACAGTTACCTAGTATACAGCTGTGTATTTCGTCTAAAAGGTGGAGTTTCTAGGGAACACATTTTTACTGACATTGTCAATTACATACCATTACGGATTTCACTGAACCTAATCATGCTCATTATTTTGCTTTACTGGTTATGGTAACACGCACTGTTGCACCTACACTTATTTGAAATTAATTATTATTTTCGGTTGCGTAACTCATCTATAAATTGTCGGAAAGCAGACATATTTAAATACAAATTAAGTTAATAATCTTAAAAATTAACTTGTTTCACCTCCTTTCGATACATCGTGAAAGTGACCCGTGAAAGATCTAACTAAATAATAACAATAGAGAAGCGGATTAGTGGGACGGGCAGTAGTGGTCAGATGTCGTCACTACGTCAAGATATTAATCGTAAAAGGAATCAACTTTTCAGTTTGTGTAACGCAAAGAAAGACAGTATTAAATGACACGCTTGAAATACGTGTCCATAACTTTAATATTAAGTGCCGAAACTACACTATCTGATGAGAAGTATCCGCACACCCCTAGGTAATGCATGATTGACCAGTAGATGTCACGACAGTGGACCCGCAACTTGAAAAGGAGGCGGAAAGCATTGTGTTGTCAGTAGGAAAGAAGTAACAGCAGTATTGGTGGTTCAAATGAGCCCAGTGGCTTCGTACGTGTACTAGTCATTGTATCTCACCTGAGTAACAAATCCATCAGAGACGTTTAAATCTTTCTAAAGCTTCTCAGTTCAGCGTTGCGCTTGTGAAGTGGAAACGCAAAGGAACAATCATTACTAAACCAAGATTAAGCAGGTTGCAAAGAATCGCACGAAATCAGCGGAACGAGTCACTCGTGAGTTCCAGAGTGGTACCAGTAGCTAGCGCAGTGACTGAATGAGGAGGTAAAAAGAATCTCATAATCCACCCATTTCTGTAGTCAGTTCTAAATGCTACTTAATGAGGTGTAAAGAGCGAAGTCACTGGACGTTAGATGGCTGGAAACTGCTTTAGAGTGATGAATCTCTCTGCAGTCTGTGGCAGTTCGATGGAAGGTTTTGGGTTGGGCGAATGCCTGGGTTACGTTAACTACCATCCTGCATAGTGGCAACGGTCAAGAACGCAACAGCCGGCCGCGGTGGTCTCGCGGTTCTAGGCGCGCAGTCCGGAACCGCGCGACTGCTACGGTCGCAGGTTCGAATCCTGCCTCGGGCATGGATGTGTGTGATGTCCTTAGGTTAGTTAGGTTTAAGTAGTTCTAAGTTCTAGAGGACTGATGACCACAGCTGTTAAGTCCCATAGTACTCAGAGCCATTTGAACCATTTTTTTTGAACGCAAAAGGCGATGTAACGTTATGTGGGTGATTTCCTTGGTTCGGGTGTGGTTCCCTTATTGCGCTTAAGGAAACGTTAAATACGGATGGATGTAAGACATTTTACAGAACTATATACTGCCTACAACTCGAACAGGATGATTGTTTGTATCAGCATGGCAACGCACGCTGTCATAAAAAAACATCTATGGGACGATGGTTTATGGATAATAACACACCTGAAATGGACTAGCTTGCCCACAATCCCTACCTGAAACCGATGAAACACCTTTGGGATGAGTTAGAATGTCGAATTCGCTCCAGATCCCTACGAGCAACATCACTACCTTTTTTGGTTTCGCCTCTTGAGAAAGAACGGACTGCCATTCCTCCACAGACATTCAAGAACCTCATTGAAAGCGTCGCTAGCAGAGTTCAAGCCATCATTAAGGTGAAAGGTGGACACACCTCATATTAATGTTTACTAACAGGCGTCCGGATACTTTCGATCAGATAGTATACTGACTACAGTACTTGAAAAAAAAAAACGATGCGAATTGCGGCAGATGGTCGGATTCGCGTTGTATTTACTACTTACACTGTTAAATCTGGTATCCGTAGAAAAGCGTTTCAGTAATTGAAACAAAAAAAAAAATGGTTCAAATGGCTCTGAGCACTATGGGACTCAACTGCTTAGGTCATCAGTCCCCTAGAACTTAGAACTACTTAAACCTAACTAACCTAAGGACATCACACAATCCATGCCCGGGGCAGGATTCGAACCTGCGACCGTAGCAGTCGCGCGGTTCCGGACTGCCCGCCTAGAACCGCTAGACCACCGCGGCCGGCAATTGAAACACTGGGACTCTTTGTGGGAAGAGAGATATGCCATTTCCTATTAATATTGTAAAAAGACTCGAACATTTAAATACAATCAATGGATTGTTTAACTAGTGATACGAATATGTAACTTAAGTAACCTGACTAGACAGTATAATAGTTACCTCCTTAAAAGAGCATACTGGTTACTTCGGAGATCTGTAGATGGTGCAGAAATCATATCAGGCGGTCATGTTACCCTGCTCCGCTAACGTAAATCGTGGCAGTGAAGTGGTGTGGATATGCTGGTCGATTGTATGAAATCAGAGTTGCAAGACAGGTCGACGTGACAGAATTAGAGACAGTAGCTGTCGTGTTTGAGAGTGCCCATAAGTACTCTGTGAATATAAACGTCCAATTTGCTGTTGTATCAACTCGGACTGTCCAACCTGTACCACGTGCAGCCATATAACAGAACGTAAGAATGGTGTTCTTACAATGATCCTAACAGACAATGATCGGAGGCGAGTGTCAATTATAGTCGATGACGGTAAGAGTCAAGACTGTCAGGAATTACTGCTGCTCGTGAATGCAAGTCCATTTCAACCAGTTATCGACAGAAAACTGTCCAGGGAACTGCACGAAAAGAACTGTCAGAGAGAAGAACCTTGCAAGAGGCCAGTGCTTACAGGGACTCATAAATCGGCATGTCTTCAGTTGACCAGAAAACTCAGAAACTGGACTGTAGTTGACTGGACACGTGTAGTGACATCCGACGATATTGCTTCCTTCCAAATTATTCGATGGTTCAGATTAGATGTAGATTTGTGATGTTTTCGTACCATCACGTGGGCTCTTTATTTCAAGATTATTGATGATCAAGGCTCGCCCTCTGTTCTACATCATCGTGATGAGTATGCTACGAACACTCCCACCTTCCAAGGTAACAACAGCCGTGTTCATATTGTTGCACACATACGCTCCTGCTTTGAGTAACACCTTGACACTATCATACTCGTCTGGTCAGCTAAATGGCCCAGTCTTAATCCTACAGTGACTGCCTGGGAGTATTTTCAAGAGCGGATGAAACGTAGAAAACGACTTCCTCGTAGTTTGGCAGTTCCGCGGGATCTAATGACCGACGGTTGGCTTCAGGTGAATACGACCTACATGAACGAACTTGTGAACTATCTTGCTAGTCGAACCGATGTCATAAGCAAAGTTATATGCGCTGTTACACAGTATTAACCTGATGTGTCCTCGTGGCTAATTTTTGTGGGGTGTTCTTAACATTCTGTTTAAAGATGTTTGTAGAACGAGTTTCACTCTGTGGTAGGAGGGCGGTGAGTGTGTAATTGCCGCCTTTCCTAGTCACGAAATTCAAGCTTGTACTGTTCTCCTCTACTTACATAACTACAGTGTGCGTCATAAGAAATATTTAATATTTGAAATGGTTGAGTCACGGTTATTTGAATGTTACGGATAAAAGAAAAAAACGTAAAAAAGTAATCAAGTTCACAGGAATGAGTTATTAAAGCGATTACTTATTAAAAGGCAAGAGAACGCCCTCGAACAGTTAACACTCAAGTATTAAATATCCCAACGCCAAATTCAATACATATTTAAGCTTTCTCGCCATTCGTACAAGTTACTCTTTTTCGGTCGTCTGAACATTCTGTTTCTGAGAACGAAACTGCTAAAAAAACAAACGGCCTGCTGTTTCCTTGAGGTTTTTCACAGTTTATTTACTTCGACATTTTCAGTTTTAAAAGGAAAATCTGATTTAGTTAGAGAACGCTAATTACAGTTATTGATTACCCAGGGAGGCTTAACATCTATAAAGGGCTGCAAACATGTGGAAAACCTTCTCTGCTTTCGACTCAGCTTACAAATACACTACAGACGAGTATGGATTTCGTAACTGGTAGAACGTATATATGCAGATAGAAGCGACGAATGAAAAGTTTTACCAAGGTCGGGATTCGAAAGGTATTAAAAAAAACTGAGTGAAGTATTCAACGCTTCACATGAAGGGGTGTCATGTGACGTCCGCATAGACCAACTAATGACAGAAATAACGAACAAAATTAAGTAGAAAAAGGGAGCAAGAGACCACGGTTCGGATCCTGGCCTTTAGTCCGTCGCTTCAGCCGGCATACATACATCATAGGTGTTTGAGACATGAAAAGGTCTCTGAAACCATATTGCTTGATTTAACTGGTAGAATTTATCACAGATGTGACATCAATGTAAAGCGGAAGGAGTCAGTGTTAATTAAGTGGTCAAAAGTGATTTTGATTGGAAAATGTTTGTCAATATTTGTTTGATCACAAGAAACCGCTACATGCCACGTGATGTGTGAACATAAAAGTAAACCTGCATTGTCAGTGATGTTCAGTAGAGGGCATCTCATCTCCCGCTCGTAACGGGACACTGCGGCTTGTTTTCTCTGTGCAGCGTGGCTGCATGCCCCCCCCCCCCCCCCCCCCCCCGCCGCCCACGGCTACACACTGTGCGCGCAACGGCACTTTGCAGCAACATGAGGTGCCGGCGTGCAATAAAACATTCAGCCACTGAGATACAAAACGCTGAAGATCTGCACTGTTCGAGAGTGGAACGGCAGAGACATAGTGTGGAAGTGGTTCGATGATCCTTCTGCCAAGCACTGAAGTGTGAATTGCAGAGTAGTCATGTAGACGTGACGGACGATCGACAGCTTTTAAAACCGAAACCGGTATTTTAGTTCCGAATATTCGGTATTTTTCGATATTTGTTTGATCTCGGTTATAACAGGTGTTTTTATTTGTTACTGATAACCTGGTAAAAATATCGATATCAGTTAGCCATTGCAGCAGGGCTAAAATTTTTCGCTTTGAAATATATCTTTTTTAAAGAACGAGTCTTTTTTTTCGTAAAATTTGCATTGCTTTGAAATATTGTGTTATTATAGAAAATGGGAAAAGCGATCAGTTCTATTTTAATAACAATACCCGAAAGAAACGAGCAACAAATACGTGACATAACTGGTACAGCATTGTTGAGATAGTAATGTATCTTTTCTTACGCGGCGCGGCCTATTATATGAGATGCATGAATATACAGCGTGCAGGACTTGCCACATCTGGTCCACATGATAGTCTTTAACTGTCGTCGGTGGAAGAGGAGGAAGAGATTAGTGTTTAACGTCCCGTCGACAACTAGGTCATTAGAGACGCAGCACAAGCTCAGATTGGGAAAACATGGGGAAAGAAATCGGCCGTGCCCTTTCAAAGGGATCATCCCAACATTTGCCTGCAGTGATTTGAGAGTCCAGTGTGCTAACCACTGAACCACCTCGCTCGGTCGGTGGCTCGTCATTGGACATCAGCTATATTACAGAATGGCGCCATCCCTAGTCTGGAAGTATTTTACGAAGAGCGGTATCAATGCAGTACCGCTCCAATTGCATTAAAAGATTAAAAACGGGAGGAGCCTCAACAAACGTGTGGAGAAAGAATAGGAGAAAACAGTTCATTCATAGCTACAATAAAAATAGCAAAAGACACTCGCGTCGGTTGTCAGCAGCCACAGCCCATTAACGCAAAATACCGACGCACTGTCCTAACGAATGCATTCGTCGGAAGTCCAATATTGGTTTCTGCGGTTATGTCAAGCAGTGTTGCTTGCCTGTTGGCACTGACAACTCTACGCAAACGTCGTTCTTCTCGCTCGTTAAGTAAGTGCCGTAGGCTACTGCGTTGTCCATTGTAAGAGATAATACACGACATTTTGTGTTCTCATCACACTCTTGACGCTGAGGATCTCGGAATATTGAATTCCCTAACAATTTCCGAAATACAATGTCACACGCGTCTAGCGCTTGAAAACGGACAAATTAAGAAGATAAATAGGGTTCGTCAATCTCAGTTAAGATACACAAACACAACGGGCCGAGGAAAACGTGATCACTTTTCCAGTTGCCTATGCCGCCAGATTGTGTTCCCAAGTCGCACAGTGTTCACGCTGCCCGCGGTGTGGCCGTGGAACCGTACAACTCCGAACGGCCAATACTCGTGCGCTCATCTAGATAACAGTGTCCGATTCCGCCGATGATGCTAAAGTTTGTGTAGGTAATTTAATACTGCACTGCCAGACACGTCGTTCGACCATGTATGTATTGAACTGGGGACCTAGAATCAACGGAGAGGCTTCGTCCCCGCCGTAGCCCTCAGTGGTTCACAACCCAACAACAGGCTACAGCAGTCCACTCACCCCACCGCCGCCCCACACCAACCCAGGGTTATTGTACGTTTCGGCCCCCCGTGGACCACCCCGAGAACGTCTCATTCGAGACGAGTGTAACCCCAATGTTTGCATGGTAGAGTAATTATGGTGTACACGTACGTGGAGACAGTGTTTTCGCAGCAATCTCCGACATAATCTAACTGAGGCGGAAAAACGGGAACCCGCCCGCATTCGCCGAGGCAGATGGAAAAACCGCCTTAAAAACCGTCCACGGGTTGGCAGGCACACCGGACCTCGACACTAATCCGCCGGGCGGATTCGTGCCGGGGACAGGCACGCCTTCCTGTTTGGAAAGCGGTGCGTTAGACAGCGCGGCTAGCCGGGCAGGCTGACCTGACATACATACTAGCCTTGTGAAGCTCGTAAACCATTGTTTATTACCATGATTACTGAACGTGTGCGACCTGTTTTAGTGTTTTAAGAGACCAGGTACAAAATTTGTGCTAATAAATAGAACTGAATTGTACACTGCTGGCCATTAAAATTGCTACACCACGAAGATGACGTGCTACAGACGCGAAATTTAACCGACAGGAAGAAGATGCTGTGATGTGCAAATGATCAGTTTCCAGAGCATTCACACAAGGTTGGCGCAGGTGGCGACACCAACAACGTGCTGACATCACACAAACAGCTGTTGAACGGCGTTGCCTGGTGAAACGTTGTTGTGATGCCTCGTATAAGGAGGAGAAATGCGTACCATCACGTTTCCGACTTTGATAAAGGTCGGACTGTAGGCTATCACGATAGCGGTTTATCGTATCGCGACATTGCTGCTCGCGTTGGTCGAGATCCAATGACTGTTAACAGAATATGGAATCTGTGGTTTCAGCAGGGTAATACGGAACGCCGTGCTGGATCCCAACGGCCTCGTATCACCAGCAGTCGAGATGACAGGCATCTTATCCGCATCGCTGTAACGCATCGTGCAGCCACGTCTCGATCCCTGAGTCAACAGATAGGGACGTCTGCAAGACAACAACCATCTGCACGAACAGTTGGAGGACGTTTGCAGCAGCATGGACTATCAGCACGGAGACCATGGCTGCGGTTACCCTTGACGCTGCATAACAGACAGGAGCGCCTGTGATTGTGTACTCAACGACGAGCCTGGGTGCAAGAATGGCAAAACGTCATTTTTTCGGATGAATCCAGGTTCTGATAAGAGCATCATGATGGTCGATCCGTGTTTGGCGACACCGCAGTGATCGCACATTGGAAGCGTTTATTCATCATGACCATACTGGCGTATCACCCAGCGTGATGGTATTAGGTGCCATTGGTAACACGCCTCGGTCACCTCTTGTTCGCATTGACGGCACTTTGAACAGTGGACGTTACATTTCAGATGTGTTACGACCCGTGGCTCTACACTTCATTCGATCCCTGCGAAACCCTATATTTCAGCAGGATAATGCACGACCGCATGTTGCAGGTCCTGTACGGGCCTTCCTGGATACAGAAAATGTTCGACTGCTGCCCTGGCCAGCACGGTCTCCAAATCTCTCACCAACTGAAAACGTTTGGTGAATGCTAGCCGAGCAACTGGCTCGTCACAATACGCCAGTGACTACTCTTGATGAACTGTGGTATGGTGTTGAAGCTGCATGGGCAGCTGTACCTGTAGACGCCATCCAAGCTCTGTTTGACACAATGTCCATGCGTATCAAGGCCGTTATTACGGCCAGAGGTGGTTGTTCTGGGTACTGATTTCTCAGGTTCTATGCACCCAAACACCATGAAAATGTAATCACATGTCAATTTTAGTATAATATATTTGTCCAATGAATACCCGTTTATCATCTGCATTTCTTCTTGGTGCAGCAATTCTAATGGCCAGTTGTGTTCTTTCATTCGGCTCTCTGAGTACACCTTCACGTTCTTAAAATTTATAAAGTTACACAGAGTGTGGCAAATAAAAGTTGCTCGGACAAGTGGCTGCGATTCGACGTGAATGTATGCGTATAACCACACCCGTTGACGCGCACACCACGTGTACGTACGCCACGTGATTCACACCTGTTCAGAGCGTAGTGCGGGCTGTTTCAGTGTGAGTGGCTGAGTTCAAATAGCTCTGAGCACTATGGGACTTAACATCTATGGTCATCAGTCCCCTAGAACTAGTGTGAGTGGAGCAGTGCAAAGGGGACGAAGGCACTCAGAGTGGGGCAGTGGGTGATCGTTGTGGAAGTTACTTAACAACAAAGTCATGCAAACTGTGTGGTCAGTTGCTTCCTGAGAAGTTTAATGGTGTCAAGGTGCCAGCAAAGAGTGCCATGCGTGGCTTAGTCCGAAAATGACGTCAGCCGGGATTTGTTTTGAACAAATAAAAGAAACCATTCCGAAACATGTCCGCACCACCCGAAAATGTGGCTGTAGTTCACGAGAAAGTGCTTCATAGTGCTACCAAATCAATCCGACGCCTGTCGCAAGAGACTGGCACATCACGTCGATCATACTCAAACTGGACTTGCAGTCTGGTCGTGGCCCGAGCAGCATCTGCTGTACTTCCTGACCTCTGCTGTGTTTCTTTGCACCACGGAACTGTGTTCTCCGGACCACTTTTATTTGCCTCCCCCTCTGGTGCCCTCCGACACTTGCCGTCGTCCCTGGCCACCACCTAATGAGGCATGGCCTGAAGATGATTTTTGATCAAACCGAAACAGATTACCATTTTGACATGTGATTTTTTAGTTATTAATAAATCCTTGTGATCAAGACTGATGAGTATTTTAATTACAAAAAAAAAAAAAGGTTCAAATGGCTCTGAGAACTATGGGACATAACATCTGAGGTCATCAGTCCCCTAGGACTTAGAACTACTTAAACCTAACTAACCTAAGGACATCACACACATCCATGCCCAAGGCAGGATTCGAACCTGCGACCGTAGCGGTCGCGCGGTTCCAGACTGTTACGCCTAGAACCGCTCGGCCACTACGGCCGGCTATTTAATTACAAAGTTCCATCTACCACAGCCAGTCATGATCTGTAAACAGTGCTAAACTCTGCATAGACGAGAAATTATTGTTCACCATGGTAACGAAATCAAAGTTGATTCGGCATGCAGTTGTTTGTTTTGAAACAAAAACAGTTTACAATCACTGCAGCTTGTGCTTTTTTTTATTTGCTGCTCCGTGTCTCCTACAACAATATACGAGTAGCATCGTGGGTCCACCTTAATACAAACAGGTTTTGTTTATTTAATTCCCCAAATTAATTTCGGCGAAATATTGCCTGCTTCAGGCGGGTTTCTTTATTCACTTACTTTTAAATTCATTGCACAATTTCTAAGTTTGTTGCCGTTTCTCCACATACACCATGTCATGTTAGTTCGTCATCTTCAGCTGCTCCAGGAAACACTATTAACTCAAATATTACGCCACCTATTTGTATTACCGCCACAGAGAAATATTATGCTTTTTTCCATGTTTTTCGGAGCAACTAAAGACACGTGTTGTTATAGTGTGTGCCACTGAAGTTAGACAGAGATGTTACACAGGGTGCCTGATGAAAATGCACAGTCCATTTTCAGGCACATAGAGCACTAAATAAAACCAAAAACACGGCTTACATTTCCACATACCTATGTTTATAAAACCCCACAGACCTCATCCACTTTCATAGAACACGGTACGTTTCTGTTGTAATTCTTCCTTTGATGATCAGTACAGTAAGAGTCTTTTAGAGTTGTGCTAATTTCAGTATCTAAACATTTCAAATAGGTCATTGACTTTTAACATAGATCTTCAGATGAATGCCAGACAGGGGCAGTCTCTTTGTCTATCCTATATAGTTTGAGAGATGGGTCAGCCGTTTACAACAGAATTAATAATAAACCGGAAAAACGAAATGGTATTGCGTAAAAATTTAGAAAAATCTGAACAATAAGATACATCGATATCTCCACAAACGTATTTTCGCCTGTTATATGCAAACGTCAAAAAAAAAAAAATCTGTAGAATCAGAGGTCAGTTCCATTTTAATTGTACGAGCTCCTAGAAGGATTTCAATCTTCTGTTTCCAGCGGTGGACACAAAAGTGAATGTCATAACTTCCCTCTGTAAAATCTCACATTCCCCAAAACATGGTTCGTTTAGTCTGTGGTGGTTACGTAGCAATTGATTTATTACTTTTTCGTTCGTGCTTCTTTCGAGCAAATTTATCTTTACTTCCGACTCATTTTCAATCCTCAGGGATGGCAGAAGGAAAACGTAAAAGATATTCGTCACTCTTCTGGAGCCGGCCGGGGTGGCCGAGCGGTTGTAGGCGCTACAGTCTGGACCCCGCGACCGCTACGGTCGCAGGTTCGAATCCTGCCTAGGGCATGGATGTGTGTGATGTCCTTAGGTTAATTAGGTTTAAGTAGTTCTAAGTTCTAGGGGACTTATGACCTCAGATGTTAAGTCCCATAGTGCTCAGAGCCATTTGAACTATTTTAAATAAATTAATAAGAGACAGAACTGATTCCCCATAGTACACAGGACAGGTCAGAACACTGGTGCTGCTGCAGCGGTAATGCACACCAAATTCAAAGGAACGTGAAATCTCCAAGACTGGCGATGCTCTACAGAAGCTCCAGATTTTGGATGGACTTCAGTGTGTGATGTTTTCAATAGTTTCCACAATGAAACTGTCTCGAAATCTGACAGAAAATTCAAAGAGATTCTGGTCGTATGTAAAGTACACCAGTGGCAATACACAATCAATACCTTCACTGTCCAATACCAATGGTAATGTGACAGCGAAAGTAAACAGCAATTACTAAACACGGTTTTCAGTTTGTTTCAGTAAAGAAGACGTAAATATTCCAGAATTCGGAGAAAGAACAGCTGCCAACATGAGTAACTTAGAAACAGATATCCTCGGAATAGCGAAGCAACCTAAATCACTTAATAAAAGCAAGTCTTCCGGTCCAGATTTTGTGGTCTCAACGTTCGATACCACACTTGTTAGGGGTTGCAGTTATCGACCCCGGACCGTTTTAGTATCGCTGGACCTGCGAGTCGAGACTAGCGCCGCTCCACGGCTTGCAATAAGCCTCTAGGGTGCGCTCGGCCACTTTTGCTCGGGACGTCAAGTAGGAAAATAGTATAGCCTTCAGCTGATAGGAAGTAACCCATAACAAGGCGCTTATTTAAAGTATGGCCTATATGATGCACCTATAGCTCTCTGTTTGTAATTATATCCCTCCTGACTATGAAAGCTCTTGTACCACCAGTTAAGTACAATATATTATTTTTTACCAACGACTTGTAATTATTTTAGTCGTTGTGGACCCAGACCATGTAGCCAGCTCCTTATCGACTTCACTAACAAACCTGCTGTATATGCAAAGAAGAGATCTGTATGTTTCTATTTAGCATTGGCCACCAGTCATTCACAATGGTGACGATTCGTTTGTCGTCATCGTAACAGATTTAATACCAATTCGGTTCCTTTCAGAGTATGCCGGTGCAATAGCTCCATACTTAACAATCTGTTGTGTACATAGTTCCGCATAGTCAGCGCGTACACAACTTTCCCACTAGAGCGCGCCTCGCTAAGCACAACAGCGCAGGCGCAGCGCTCGTCCGTCTCCGCATTACGAGATGGCGCTGTCTTAGAGACGGACCAAATTCTGCTTCCGCCGATCCGCGTATTAATATGTAACGCAGCCAATGAGATTGCTGCTAACGTAGAACCTTTTCTCCTCGCGGATCACACTCGCGCAGTGATACCTGAACGCGTGAGGTATTATAACGAGTGTACAGACCTCCGAGTAGTTAGTCTGCATTTGTCTGCATTAGTCTGTAGTCAAGTTTCAGTCTGCGCCTAACAAGAGTACCATATTCCTGTACATAGCCATGAAGATAAATGAATAGACACTTTGTCAAGTATCAGAGATATGTGAGAATAAGATTAACGTACCAAGACCAAAGGAACTTCAGAATGTCAATTGTAAATAGCACCCAGAACCAAGTTAAGTTATTTTTATGCTTGTTATTATTTCAATAAATGTGTTTGAAAATTAATCAAGTTCTGTTTAAAGTTGGTCACCGTCAATCTGCTACACTAAGCGTGGAAGTGGCATTGCTATCGTCAGACCTAAATGGCAGAAGATAAACACGCCACGATAAGACCACGAGACATATTGCTGACACTCGCCTACTTCGTTAGAGCGACAAGTCAAATAATCTGATGGTGCGTGTACCGAAGGTCTTACAGTACGCATCACCACACAATCATATACAACCGCTCGCTCGACGAAAGATCAGTACCTAAAGACTGTAAAGTAGTACAGGTCACATCAGTATTCAAGAAAGATAAAAAGAGTAATCCGCTTCATTACAGGCACATTTAACTGTCGTCGATCTGTAATAGGATATTACAACATATAGTATGTTACACGAATTATCTCGAAGAAAATCATATACTGACACACAGTCAGCTTGGATTCAGAAAATCTCGTTCTTGTGCAAACAACTAGCTCTTTATTCATACAAAGTAATGAGTGCTGTCGACAAGAGATCTCAAAATGATTCCATATTTCTCGATTTACAGAAGGTTTTGGTGACACCTTTCCTCATAGACGACTTCTAAGCAAATTTCAGTACTGTGATTGGATTTCTGATTTCCTGGGAGGAAGGTCACACAGTTCATAGTAATAGACAGACATCATCGAGTAAAACAGAAGTTATATCTGTCATTTCCCAAGGAAGTGTTACAAGCGCCTCGCCTTTCCTAGAATATAAAAAAAGGATTTAGGGGACAGTTTGATCAGCTCTCTCATATTGTTTGGAGATGATGCTTCCGTTTGCCGTCCAGTGAAGTCATCATAAGGTAAAAAACCAATTGCCAAATGATTTAGATAAGATATTCTGTAGGATGCGATAACTGTTAACTGATTCTCAATAATTAAAAGTGCCAGGTCATCCACATGAGTACTAAAAGGAATCTGTTGACTTTCAGTTACACGATAAATCACAGAAATCTGTAGGCTGTCAAACTAGTTGAATACCTGGCGGCTACAATTAGCCAACGAATAACTTAAATTGGAACGATCACTCGAAGAATATTGTAGGGAAGGTGAATCAAAGACGGCATTTTATTGGCAGACCTCTTAAAAGATGCAAGACGTCTACTAAAGAGACCGCCAACACTATGCTAGTCCGTGCTACGCGGTATTGGATGCTTATACAGATATAAGAATTTAAAAATAACGGGTATCAGGTTCAAAAAATAATGTTCAAATGGCTCTGAGCACTATGGGGCTTAACATCTGAGGCCATCAGTCTCCTAGAACTTAGAACTACTTAAACCTAACTAACCTATGGACATCACACACATCCATGCCCCAGGCAGGATTCGATCCTGCGACCGTATCGGTCGTGCGGTTCCAAACTGAAGCCCCTAGAACCGCTCGGCCACACCGGCCGGCAGAAGTTTGTGCTCCTTAAGAGCTAAGAGCACTTCTACAACTTCGATAATACGAAAGAAATCTCTTCTACTGAAAGCTCTATGCTTTCCAAATACTGGGAGGAGGTTGTGTGGAAAAAACAAGAAAAAATTGTCTAGTAAACATGGACTCCAAAATGAGCTGTGAGTTCGTGTTCAGTGAAAGATATGTGTTTCACAGTAGCGGAAATGAACAAGTGCTCATAGCTCTTAATGTATGTTTTTAGAGCCCTGCAGCTTCGCAAATATGGAACGCTAAGAGCATGCGGTAGAAGAAACTTGTTCCACGGTATCGAAGATGAAGAAGTGCTCAAAGCTCTTAAGGTGTGCATTTTAGAGCCCGTGTTTACTAGACTTTTTGTTTTGAAAGGATATTCCTGTCAATCTCTGAACAGTGGCCATTACTGCTTGATCGCAGATGTTCACCTCCATTTATGTTAGCAGCGGTTCGACAAAGTCCTTGTGATTCTGATGTGTAAGATGTAAATATTCCCTTTTTGCAGGTCACAGTCTCATTCAAGCGGAAGAAACATCTATTGCTATATTAACGTCTACAACGTAGCCAGGTGCACTGTTCGAAACCTCCGCACTAAAAGACATTCATCGACTGTTTGCTACATTCCCGCCAGTGGAGATACAGACTAAAATTAGTCATTACGTTATCATTTGAATATATTTGAAATTAATGTGTAGGGTTACTATAATTGGTATTGTTTCTTGATATAGCTTCTGCTTAGTAAGAAAAAGGTCCTCCTGATCGACGAGTTCGCTAAAAGAGTCCTGTGTGGTGCTGCTCATCTCTGACGTATTCGGCTCGAATGCTGATGGAGGCAGAAAGTTTCAGCGCCAGTATTTCGCTGGCAAGGAGAAAGTGGTGGCGAAAACTTTACCGATCACTATGATTGCACCAATGCCCCAAATTATGTTACAACCTTGTGAGCACTGCCTCTTGGAGTAGTAATGAGCCCTCTCTGCCGTGTACGCGGGCGTGGTGGAAGATAATGTCTCCGAATTTCTTATAGGAAAACTCTTAAAGCTTTTTAAATAAAACAAAAAAATGTTCAAATGTGTGTGAAATCTTATGGGACTTAACTGCTAAGGTCATTAGTCCCTAAGCTTACACATTACTTAACTTAAATTATCCTAAGGACAAACACACACACACACCCATGTCCCAGGGAGGGCTCGAATCTCCGCCGGGACCAGCCGCACAGTCCATGACTGCACCGTAAATAAAACAAACATTATTGACATTCTAGATATCTATTTTTCATGTCCACATATTTTCAGAGTTCTGCCGCTAGAGGGTTGAGGACCGTAGCGACTAACGTGGTGGTGTGAAACGTAAGTACGTCGCTGCGTGAGAAATAACGTGCGGTAATTGAGTTTCAAATTTTAATAGTTCGTCTACACATGGAGCGCCCTCTCCTTTAACATGGATACCAGACAAAACACGAGCAGTGGGACATCTGAAACAATCCGGCTCTTCACCTTCATCGATCATCCTCCGTACAGTCCCGACATGGACCATCCGATTTTCATCTGTTTCCAAAACTGAATGAACACCTTCGAGGACTTCACTTTGCTATTGTTGAAGCGGTGCAAGCAGAGATGAGGCTGTAGCTCGGTCAACACAAATAACCCAAAGTGACGGTATCATCAAATTGGTGTCCCGTTGGGAGAAATGTGTTCGTCGCCATGGTGACTATGTTAAGAAATAGATTTGTAAACGTGAAGAATACGGAGGTGGAAAGTTAATAACTTTTGTTCTATTTTAAAAGCTTGAGCAGATTTCACGTAAAAAAATTCGGAGGCATTACTTTTCATCACGCCCTCGTAACATTGGCAAGGAGCCAGGTATGCTACGCAACATTGATACGAAGCACCTCCTGCCACTCAACACTGATGAATGATGCCCTCTGTCACGCAATATCAGTAAACACCCTCTGAGGTGTAACACTGGTCCGAAGTTCCCTCCACCAACCAACTTCAGAACGAAGCACCCTTTGCCTCATGACACTGATGTGAAGCGCCTTCTGCTACGCAATATCGGTACGAAGCAGGTTGATCCGTCTTGAAGCTACTCCATCCACTTCAAAAACAGTACGGGAAAGGAAGTGCTAATCCAAAACCGGATATCAGCTTAATAGCATGCAATTAAAATTTTTTTCATTCTTACCAGAGAGAAAGTGGTAATAGAGGTACAAATAGTAACGCTCTTTAAAAAAAGTCATTGCGAAAACTGGATGTTTCCTAGTGCCAATAGGACAGAAGGCACATTCCTTAGAGTGTGCCTCTGAGTTTTGGGTTTTCAACATGGTTTTCAATGTTTTTTTGTGAAATGATGTGATGCCACTATTTTTTCTGTAGATACTGCTGACAGCAGTGTGTTTTAGACAGGTAAGTAAAAATAATACTTTCATATTTAAAATTTTGTTGACACTTCAAATTTGTGCTACAGGGAATTCTAATGGGAGATAACGACAGATTTACATGAAGAACCACAGAAACTGGTACACCTGCCTAATATCGTGTAGGTCCCCACGCAGAAGTGCCGCAACACGTCACACGACTAATGTCTGAAGCAGTGTTGGAGGAAATTGACACCATAAATCCTACAGAGCCGTCCATAAATCCGTAAGAGTACGAGGGTGTGGAGATCTCTTCTGAACAACACGTTGCAAGGCATCCTAGACATGCTTAGTAATGCTCATGTCAGAGGAGTTTGGCGGCCAGCGAAGTGTTTAAACTCAGAAGAATTTTCCTGGAGTCACTCTGTAGCAATTCTGTCCGTGTGTGGTGTCGCATTGTACTGCTGGAATTGCCGAAGTCCGTCGGAACGCACAGTGGACACGAATGGATGCAGATTGATCAGACAGGATGCTTATGTACGTGTCACCTGTCAGAGTTATATCTAGACGCATCAGGGGTTCCATGTCACTTCAAATGCACACGTCCCACGCCATTACAGAGTCTCCCCCAGCTTGAACAGTCCCCTGCTGACACGTAGGATCAATGGATTCATGAGGTTGTCTCCATTCCGTGCACGTCCATCCGCTGAATACAATTTGAAGCGAGACTCGTCCGACCAGACAACATGTTTCCAGTCAACAACAGTCCAATGTCGGTGTTAACGGGCCAGGCGAGGCGTAAAGCGTTGCAACAAGGTTACACAAGTGGGCCTTCGTCTCCTCCGAAAGCCCATATCGACGATGTTTCGTTAAATGGTTCGTACCCTGCACTTGTTGATGGCCCAGCATTGAAATCTGCAACAATTTGCGGAAGGGTTCCACTTCTGTTACGCTAAACGATTGTCTTCAGTCGTCGTTGGTCCTGTTCTTGCACGACATTTTTCCATCAGCAGCGATGTCGGAGGTTTGATGTTTTACCGGATTCCTGATATTCACGGTACACACGTGAAATCGTCGTACGGGAAAATCCCCACTTCATCGCTACCTCGGAGATGCTGTGTCCCTTTGCTCGTGCGCCGACTATAACACCACGTTCGAAATCACTTAACTCCTGATAACCTGCCATTTCAGCAGCAGTAACCGAGCCTACAATTGCGCCATACACTTGCCTTTTATAGGCGTTGCCGACCGCAGCGCCTTGTTCTGGCTGTTGACATATCTCTGTATTTGAATACGCATGTCTGTAGCAGTTCCTTTGGCGCTTCAGTGTAGTTCTGCTGCGTCGCTGGCTGCAGAGGCAGGCGCCAGGCTTGCTTCGTGTCTCCGCTGTCCAGGGACGCCGCCTCCGAACCGCTGCTGCAGCGTCGGCGGCGCCTCCTGCACGACCGTCGCCAGCTTAGGCGGCAGCTTCGCCTCCCGCGTCGGCAGGAACGCCGACGCCGCCCCCGGCAACTGTTCCTACTCCTACTACACTTAACGCCGCGTGCAGCAGTTGACGCGACGCCTCTTGCTGCAGCTGCGGCGACGGAGGCGCCTAAGACCGCACAGCTCGGGGCCGTCGCTGCGTGCCGCTAGCTTGTAGCGTCCGCTGCGGACCGTCAGCGTTCCGTCGTGAGAGCCCCTCTTCAGGGTATGCAATACCCGTGCCTCGTCCACCAGCGCAAAAGCATCCCCCTAGCCTCAGATGTGCACTTCACGCCGCGACTCATTAAGGCACAGTTTAGCTAACGAGGAGCTCACCATTTTGGAAGTCGAGGTGTTCTTCTGCTCCAGCGAGGCCAGTATCTGCTTAGTAGACGACCCGCTGCCGTCCACCAGTTGTTTGACGGCTTGCGATAGGACCATCAGCAGGCGTCTCTGCCCTCCAGCACGATTGCTGTCCTCATCCGTAGGAGACATGGCTCAGAGGTGAGACGGAAATCTAGGCTGACGACGGCTCTGCAGCTGCTTTAACGTCTCTGCTTGTGGGAAGCTGTTGTCCGGTGACGTGCTGCACTTTATTTTAGTTTTCCTACAATGCCATTCGCGACATATGTGTACAGCACTACTACGGGCTTTGTACGTTTTTGTCAGACACGAAGATCGTCATAAAGAGCTTATACACAGACCTTTCCTGATGATAGTGTAAGTAGGCTGTTTAGGTTTTTATGTTGGTAACGCCACGTAGCGCTCTGTATGAAAATCGCGGACTGTGCTGTGTGCAGTCTGTGGCTGGTTGGACTCAAAATATTCGCTTATGAAGTGTTGGGTTGGGCAGTTGGATGTGAACAGCGCGTAGCATTGGGCAGTTGGAGGTGTGCTCCCAAAAAAATGGTTCAAATGGCTCTGAGCACTATGGGACTTAACATCTGAGGTCATCAGTCCCCTAGAACTTAGAACTACTTAAACCTAACCAACCGAAGGACATCACACACATCCATGCCCGAGGCAGGATTCGAACCTGCGACCGTAACGGTCACGCGGTTACAGACTGAAGCGCCTAGAACCGCTCGGCCACACCGGCCGGCGGTGTGCTTCCAGCAGTGGTGAATGTGGTGAGAGAGATGCCAGAGTTTTGAGAGGTTGCTATAAGCGAACGATATGGATGTGTGTCCGCCAGAAATGGAAATGTGTAAAGATGGATGTCATGAATTGGTAGATATGTATATTACGACTTTTGAACTCTATTAAGGTAAATACATTGTTTGTTCTCTACCAAAATCTTTCATTTGCCAACTATGCCTATCAGTAGTTAGTGCCTTCAGTAATTAGAATCTTTTATTTAGCTGGCAGTATTGGTGCTCGCTGTATTGCAGTAGTTCGAGTAATGAAGATTTTTGTGAGGTAAGTGATTCATGAAATGTATAGGTTATTGTTAGTCAGGGCCTTTCATTTGTAGGGATTATTGAAAGTCAGTTTGCGTTGCGCCAAAAAAAAAAAAAAAAAAAAAAAAAAAAAAAAAAAAAAAAAAAAAAAAAAAATTGTGTCAGTTTAGTGATGATCAGAATAAGTAAAGAGAGAAATGTCTGAGTACGTTCAGTTTTGCTCAGCTGTTTGAAAATCAAATAACGTAAGAGGTTTTCAAGCACTGTGATTTTTAAATTTTTCTAAGGGGATGTTTCAATAGCGTTGCAATTTATTGTTCATTGTGTTATCTGCTCCTCATCATTTTCGTGTGCAACGCAGCTGCACATTTTGTAGACATGGATGATCGTAATTCAGAGTGAAAGCTCTAGAGTCAGTGAATGTGTTGTGACTAATTGTTCCTCGTTTTCTCTGCAATTCACGAAATTCGTATACACTACTTATACCCTATTTGAGCATTTCTCTGGGCCTCAGGCTGATCTTTTCCAGTGTCGGCTACTACCAATTTCTCTATTCTTCCGTAAATAATTTGCTTCATGATTTTGCAACCTTGACTTGTTAAAGTGATGATTGGGTAGTATACACACCGTCAGACAGGTAAAACGTGTCTGATCATCGACAGAGCGAATAATTGCTCATGTTCAATATATCACAGCATTCAAATACTGGTACAGTAATTATAAATATGAGAGCAGGTCGTGAGTAGGACCTTGATAGTACAGTCGACAATAATTCTGACAGCCAGCGCCAGGGTTCTGGTTTCGAATCTCAGTCGGAAAGATAGTCGCAGTGTCCCAGAGTGGCTCACTGGAACATTAATAGTGTAACAAAGTTACCATTGTACTGAGTGCTGGAATCGTGACGCCTTTCGCTTAAGACATAAACTAGGCCGGTTCAAACAGACGAGATAAACGACAAGCACTAATTACCTGTTTTTGTTTTTAGAATTCGCTAGGTATTGGCATCCATTGCAGTCCGTAAGTAGGCAGAGTGACGCGTATGGCGCTCGGGGTCCACTAGCCATCGCGTTGTCCCCTGGGCGTTATGCCAATCGCCAGTCCCAGACGCCTGCCTGACGCAAACCGTTCACATCACACAGCTGTCTGCTTAACTCTCAGCACTGTCTCCACATCCTCGCTTCCTTACTAACACAGAATGGCGAACTCAACCTTAATAGTTTAACTCCGTGTTTAGTAATTCAGTAAGACAACCTAACTAAGGCCGTCACCCTCAGGGAAAGCTGTCCTCAATCCTAAGGTTGGTTTGCGCACCGCAGTTTTTGATAAGGTATGGTGCTATTGCCCTTGTCTTCCGTCGATCTTCAAACTGATATACCTACCCAGTTATAGGAAAGCCTATACTTCAACGTAAAGTCAGAATGACAATACAACTTCTCTTTTCCCAAATAAAAAGCGTTACGAGACGTGAAAGAGATAAGTTACGGTTAATAATCATTGGAGCAAATGATAATTGAACTACAGACCCTTGAATTTGAAGCTGCAAGCCACAATTTAATATTTTGCTATCTAGACAGATCATATTTCTTTTCGTGACATGCAAAGAAAAGCATCCCTATCACTGTTCGTGCTAAAAGAAACTGGACACTGAGGTAGAGTGTCACTTACAAGTGGAGACGCTCTCAAGTAATTTGAAAATTGAGATAACGACCATTTGTTACAGAAATAGATGCAATAAGAGTAAGTTCAGAATCCGAACCTTATGGAACAACAGTGGAGACACTTACTATACTAGCGCTGTCTACTGGAGGAACAGTAAGAGCTACTAATACATTACATTTACTAAATGTTAGTGTATCACATAGGGATGTATCTGACTTGTATCTTGTATTTTAAGATGCTGGAAGATGTCTGTTTCCCCTCCTCAGTTGCCGTAGGGTTATCTACCATCAGTACAGTAATTACAACACCATCGGAATAGTCAATAAAGAGTGTTGTCCCATGATTTTTCAGTGCAAAAATTTATATAAAATTCCTTTAGCCACAGCATTCTTTGGAAGGTTTGCTTCAGTTCGTTAGAAAGCCATTCGCTAGAAAGTCATCAAGGGTACACGAGTGAGCTCCCAAAGGCCATATCGACGATGTTTCGTTGAATGGTTCGCACGCTGACTCTTGTTGATGGTCCAGCATTGAAGTCTGCAGCAATTTGCGAAAGCGTTGCACTTCAGTGACGGTGACCGATTCTTTTGCAGCATCTATTTTCGGCCACACCGATGTTGGAGATTTGATATTTTACCGGATTCCTGATATTCACGGACACTCGTGAAATGGTCGTACGAGAAAATTCCCACTTCATTACTACCTCGGAGATGCTGTGTCTCATCGCTCAAGCGTCGACTATAACAACACGTTCGAAATCACTTAAATCTTGATAATGTGCCATTGTAGCAGCAGTAACCGATCTAACAACTGCGCCTGACACCTTTTGTCTTATGTAGGCGTTGCCGACCGCAGTGACGTATTTGCCTGTTTATATAACTTTGTATACGCAGGCCTATACCAGTTCCTTTGGCGCTTCAGTGTATCAGAACTGTCAAATTTTGATACAATAATTAAACATATGAGGACTGATCGTCAGTAGGGCCTGGATCGTCCAGTCGAGAATAATACCGACAGACAGCGGCAGGGTTTTGGTTTCGAATCTCAGTCTGATAGACAGTTGCAAACCTCACTAAATGGTTCACTGAAACATAAATAATCTAACGAAGTTACTGTTGTACTGAGTGCTGAAATCCTGACGCGTTTCGGCTAAGTCGCAGATCAGGGCGGTTCAAAGAGACAGGCTACTTGACAAGCAATGATAACATGTTTTTTTTTATCTTCTGCAACATTTGTTAGAATTCGCTAGGTAGTGGAATCCATTGCAGTCAGTAAGTAGGTAGAGTAACGTGTAACGCGCTCCCGGTCTAGAAGCCATCCTGCTGGCGACCAGGCGATATGCGAATCATCAATTCCCGACAACTACCCATCGGCTGGTCACTTCTGCCTCACGCAAACCGTTCGCATCACACAGCTATCTGTTTAACTCTGAGCACCATGGCCATGTCTTCGCTTCCTTACTGAGAAAGAGTGGTGAACTCAATTTTAATAGTGTATCTCCGTTTTCAGTAATTGAGTTAGACAACCTAACTACGGCCGTCACTCTCGAGGAAAGCTGTCGTCGATCCTAAGGTTGGTTTGTGCACCGCAGTGTTTGACAAGGTATGGTGTTATTGGAGGTGGTATGCCCTTGTCTTCTTCCAATATTCAAATTGATATACTTACAAGGGGAGGCCGCCAATTGTGAAATTCAGATTCGATTCATACTGCGCATAATAAAAGCTCATGGCCAGAGGTGTAATGTGGCAAAGCACCAAGATGCACTTCTCAGCCGTTGTCGAGAAAATCGACAGTTAAAAGAAACCGTTGCGGTGAAAAACTCTCGACGATTAATAATTATCTACAGCGTCGTGGCGCAGCGGTAAGCGCTCGGGTTCGTAATGCGAAGATCGCCGTATCGAATCTCGCGCCATGAACCCTTTTTTTTCTTTTTAGTATTTGTTTTTAGTAATTCAAATGTGTGCATACACACACACACACACACACACACACAAATATATATATATATATATATATATATATATATATATATATATATATATATAATTCCCGGCAATCAGTTGCAACAATTATGCATATAATAAGCTGTTGAAAGTCGTTTGTCGTGGAAAAACTGGCGACTTCGAACATCATTATGTTTTCCGCAAACAATGTTGTATTTCACAAATGTTATTAATTGTCTTCATAATGTTAACCACGTATAGTTAACGGAAGACGTAGAAACGATATTCCGAAACGAATACGTATAGCGTAAGTCAAACGTTCGAATTAGAATAGAAACCCCACGAACACAAATTTGCTGTGGCAGGTATGAAATATAAACTCCGTTACTCGCTTGTTACACTTGAAGGACAGATGTTGAATGGGCCGAAACGAGCCACCGCATAACATCGCAGTTGCCCGCTAACTTCGAAAGAAGGCAGATGCGGTCCCTAGCGCAACTTATAACATTGTCGAAAATCAGTGCGGACGTGAGAGCTTTGGAACACCCTGTTAAACAAACGGAAAAATGGAGCCGGTTCAATTGGAGAGCGATCCGCCTTCACCAACATGCATAAGCAATTCATTAATAGTTTATATATATATATATATATATATATATATATATATATATATATATATATATATATATATTTGAATTACAAAAAACTAATAATAAAAAAAATGTTGCATGGCGCGAGATTCGATCCGGCGACCTTCGCATTACGAACCCGAGCGCTTACCGCTGCGCCACGACGCTGTAGAAAGTCATTAATCGTAGAGAGTATTTCACCGCAACGGTTTCTTTTAACTGTCGATTTTCTCGACAACGGCTGAGAAGTGCATCTTGGTGCTTTGCCACATTACACCTCTGGCCATGAGCTTTTATTATGCGCAGTATGAATCGAATCTGAATTTCACAATTGGCGGCCTCCCCTTGTTAGCCAGTTATAGGGAAGCCTATACTTTAACGTAGAGTCAGAACCGCACAACAACTTGCCTTTTTCCAAATAAAAAGCATTACCAGAGGTGAAAGAGGTAATAAGTTACGGGAATAATAATTGGAGCAAATGATAATTCAACTACAGACGGTTTAGTCTGAAGCAGTTAACCACAACTTAATATTTTGCTATGTACACAGATCATATTGCTTTTCTTGACATGCAGAGACCGAGCGAGGTGGCGCAGTGGTTAGCATACTGGACTCGCATTCGGGAGGACGACGGTTCAATCCCGCGTCCGGCCATCCTGATATAGGTTTTCCGTGATTTCCCTAAATCGCTCCAGGCAAATGCCGGGATGGTTCCTTTGAAAGGGCACGGCCGACTTCCTTCCCTAATCCGATGAGACCGATGACCTCGCTGTTTGATCTCTTCCACCAAACAACTCTCTTGACATGCAGAGAAAAGTATCCGTATCATTGTTCGGGATAAAAGAAACAGCATACTGAGGTAGAGTGTCACAATAGCAGAAACTCTCAAGTAATTTGGACGTTGAGATGACGACCATCTGTTACAGAGATAGATACAATAATCGTAGAATCAGAATCCGAGCTTTATGGAATAACAGAGGACGCACTTACTACATTAGCACTGTCTACTGGAGAAGCAATAAGAGCTACTAATACTTTATACGTACGTAGTAAATTTTTGTGTACCAGTTAGGGATGTATCTGACCGAGCAAGCGATCTTGTATCTTAATATACTGGAGCACTTCTGTTTCCCCTCCTCCGCTGAAGTAGAAGGGCAAAAATTTAAATGAAATCCTTTTGAATGTTTGCTTCAGTTCGCCAGGAAACTTCGTCATACAAATACGGTCATTCAGGAGACGAAACTATTACATCTTCACGAAATGTAAGTTGTTTTGAACAACATCGGCTAGTAAACACCGAGGAGGGAGTTCAGCTGCCTATTCGGAAAGGTGTTTCTTCCTCAACGTATAGTGACTCTTCCCTTGCAGCGAGTAAGAGGTTTGTCCTAAGTGTATCTGACGAGTTTCAATGTTCGTAATGGATATTTGTATAGTATGGTGGAATGTTTGTGTTATATGATTACGAGACAAGGCGAAACCGGGTACTGGCACACAGATCAATCCACTCGAACAACACAAGGTGAACGCTGAGCTTAATGTCCACATTAGACGGACAGACCACCGTTGACAGCATCACTTCCAGTTAGGCAAAAAGACAGTGCCCTGATGTCTGTAGGGCAATACGGGACATTGATGCAATTCTGCCGATCGGGAAAATTTTCGCCAACACCTATTCTCTCTCCTTGCCGCCAAATACTCAAGGTGAAACGTTCTTCCACCACCAGCATTCGAACCGATTGCGTCATATTTGAGCACCACCGCACACGCTTTTGTTAGCGGCCTCTTCAGCGAAGACAGCCTTTTTCTTACCAACAAGGGGACCGTAATAGATGCCCTCACCGATCTGATAAATATTATAGGGTGTGTAGATCATGGCTAGGACCTGAACATACTTGTAAAAAGGACAACTCTCGCCCGTTTTCGACAAAATCGAGTTTAAAAGTTTTAGGCGCGCGTGTATACTAATTTGTGGTCTCCGGCAGCCAAAGGGTCCGTAGCCGACCGAAACACCCGCAGAAGGACAGAGTTAAATATTCCTGCCACAAGGATGGGTACGCAAGCGGCCCCAGAACCACCGAGGGACCGCCAATTGCATCTACATACTCCGCATTAAGATGTCCCAATCCTCCCGTGTGGGTACGATCAACGTCAACGATATACACTCTGTAATCAAAACACACATGTTTCATGACATGCTCCGGGAAGAGGACCTGGATATCAACCTTCCTCCTAGATGTCCATCCGGAGCTGCAATTGAATGAACATTCATGGGCACATGGCCTACGGCATCCCATCTAGCGACGATGCCGGTGGAACCGCCATCCACTTACGCGACGTCATCGGGGCATCGGACGTCACGTATCTGCCATCTCCAAGAGGCTTGCCATTACGGCGGGAGCAGTCCGTATTGTCAATGTATACGCGCCCTCCGGGACACCTGGCAGCGAGGAAAGGATCAACATTAGTTTCGACAAAATTGCTCCACTTCTGAATGGGAATACAGAACACAACGCCATAGGCGGCGATTTCAATAGCGTCCTGGATGCAGCACACAAAGGCTGCGCTACTCTACCTGCACGGCACTACGGAAACTTGTGTGGGATCTGGCGCTTCAAGACACATGGCTTCTTCTACATGGTGACCACCGTGGCTATACATACTCTACCGACCACTCCGCCAGCCACCTCGACCGGATATACGTCTCCAGAGGACTCACAGCCGCGACAAGGAATGCGGAATTGTGGCCGACAGCCTTCACCATTGGCATATATCTGTTCAGTCACATTCCCCCGACAACAGACATACCGAAGCCGCTGTCCATGGACGCTGAACGTCTCCTACCTCTACGAGGACGCATGGCGGCGGGAGATCGCTGTTCCGTGGGACAGCTGTCTCCGGAGTCTACATGTCCATCCTTCTAACTTTCATTGGCGGCTCGACCGCGCCAAGTTGGCCTTGCGACGGACGCCCATGGGATATGGTCGTGACAGAGTGTGCTGGTGTCGGGCGGCGTTAGAATTTTATTGCACAGCGCTGAGGGAACTAATGACACAGCCGCCATCACGAGACCGGCGGACAGCGGTTAATCGTCTGAAATCTCGCCTACTCCGTCTCACCTCGGAACAGTTTAACGGAGCGCAAGACCGGGCGAGAGCACAGGATACCATCCCCACCGAAATGGCATCCGTATATCACGTCATCAGAGTGAGACGCCGCTGCAAGCACCAGTTTATAACATCATTAGACACAGCAGCGGTTGGACGCGTCGACACAGTGTGCCATCGCTGCAGCATTCGTCCAGCATTACAGGACGTTTTATGCTGAGGACCCGCGGACCGTCCGAGAGTATGAAGGCATCCTGCACGATTTGCTCAACCCCAAAGTTGTGGCCAAGGGCGACGCCCACCTGGCTCCCATAACTGCTAAAGACTTAACAGCGGTCTTGGCACGTGGCGCCCCCAAAAAATGACCGGGACCAGACGGCTTACCGAAAGAATCCTGCGGCGCCTTCTGTCCCCTGGTGGGACCTCAGTGAATTCGGACGTGTCTCCATGGATTTCCTCGAAGGCTTCATGATACAGTTCCAGAACCAAGGGGTTCTCACCGTTGTCACGACTATCGTCCTCTTGCAGCCCTGAACGCGGTTTATGAACTTTTCGCCCGTATGCTTGGCACACGTCTTCAGGTCACAATCGGACACATGATGCATCCCGACCAGACAGCCTTAGGCGGCGACAAATACATCCACAGGATACTTGGCGCCTACCGCGACATCACGGTGCTGGCGGCGGCCTGCCTCATTCGACGCGCCCTTGTCGCCGTCGATTTTGATCACGCCTTTGATCGTATCGACCACCGTTTCCTTCGCGCCGTGCTTCAACGCATGGGCCTCTCGCAGGCGTCGGCAAGGTTGATCCTACGTTTAACCCACGGGGCGCGCTCCTGGATTGGGGTCAGCGGCCACCAGACCGAACACATCACTCTTTGACGGTCGGTGCGACAGGGATGTCCTTTATCAGGAGTCTTATTCGCGGCTGCCCTCGAGCCCGCACTGCACTGCCTTCGCCAACGATTGGAAGGCATCTGCATTCGAGACGTGACCTTCCGGTGTGGTGCCTTCGCTGACGACGGGGTCCTCTTGGCGCCGTCGGTCGGCGAAATCCAACCGACGCTTCAGTGGTTGTGTCGCTACGGCGCAGTATCAGGCAGCGTCGTCAACATGCACAAGACGACGTACATGGATGTCAGGAGAGGCCCTCTGCGGCCGGCAGCGATCCCCTACCAGGAGGTTCCTACACGGACCGCATTCTAAGTGCAGGTCGCCTAACTGCGATAGCCACATACGCCAGCTACTACAACGGACCCGAGCGCTGCTTCGTGACAGCAAATTTCGCATTGCCGATATGATTCTCCGGACGCGTTACGTCAACATTACCTGGCGTCCAAACTTAATTATTTTGCGCACATTCTTCCCCAAACTGTCATCATAGCCCATAGTTTTCAGGCGTCGTACAGACATTTTGTGAGCGTAGTCACATATTCAAAGTCCGCTACACTACTCTGACGAGGCCTCCACTGGCGGGAAGCCTGGAGTTGACTCGTGTCCACAACCACACGCGGGAGTTATACCTACGGACGACGCGACTTGCATGGAGCTCGGCCAGCAGTTTGTGGGGGACGCTGCTCCAGATCGTCGCTTCTCGAGATCTTCGAGCGCCGGCCGCTGTGGGCCACATAGCTCCGTCTGTGGCCCACGTCCAAGATTTCCCGGTCGGCTACATGACCCTTGACCGAGGATCTACTGGCGACGAGGGCTCCGAGCACGAGAGACTATCATCGCATCTATCGAGCACGACAACCGCGCAACAATGTCAGACAGCACAACCCGACAATTTGCTGGTCCAGTGTGTGTCGGGCCGTCCACACCCCGTACCTACCCACATACGCGCCTTCCATGTGGTAGCAGTGGTGAACGGCAAGTTAGCCACACGCCAACGCCTCCATTCCATCCATCTTACGGACGAACCCCTTGTGCCCGCACTGCGCGGTCGTCGATTCAGACGCGCATCGCTTGACATATGCCGCGACGTGCAGCTGCTGGGATCTTATACAACGTATGCTGGCGCTCCTGTTGCAACGACAGACAGAGTCTGTTACGCCGGACTAACTCCTACTCCGAGATACTATTTCTTTTCCAACCGCCAGAACGAACGCCGTCAGATGGCTGAAGGGCGTGATGCTGTACTGCGTTTTGCAAGCTGTGCCCGAAAGCGCTCTCGACTTGTGGTTCCACAGGACGACGACGCATGAGGCGTTCCGCCGCCATGCATTGTACTGAACATGGCTGTCGAATTATTTAGGCGCATTATTCGGGGATCCTCCTGCTCATTGGGGCGTTCCGAGTACTACAAGGCACACTTGAAGACGATTCACGGCACATGATTGATCCTCTGAGGAAACCATGTAATTTGCGTGAAGACGACTTGGAAGCTTCTGGTGGCAGTAGAAGGATCCGGTTACAAAAAATAAAAATTTTAAAAATAAAGAAAACAAAAAAATATATACTTATAAATAACTAAATAAATTTGTTCAAATAAAGCTCCCTTGATCATGTAAGACGCCTTTCCTTCCTTGGCTCTGGGAGGGCGAGAATGGGGCATCGTGACCAGGCCTCAGAAGACAACCACTGCCCTCTTTGGAAGAAAAGGTGGCAAAATGCGAGAGCCGAAACTGTAAGGCCAGGGAATCGAATAATCCCGATGAGACACCGAAAAACAAATAAGTGCTTGGTTTCACAAAACGAAGGACTCTGGATCGAATCGTGGTCCCGCTAATATTTTTTTTCTTCGCTCTCATATAATCCTAATAAATGTTTATTATGATGGTGCAAATTATCAGTGTCTGAGGAATCATTTATCGTTAATATAATCTTCACCTTTGTAGTTTACCATTATAGCCGTATTTCTGCGTTTACATTTCAACCCATCATGAGCCCCATTTCGCGGTGGTTCGACCGACCAGAAACAGCAGCGTGTGCACAGGCAACTATTGGTTGGTGGAGGGAGAAAGGGAACAGCATTTACAAACACGAAGAATACTTCATTCGTATGTTAGCCTCCGAGGTAGTTACATGTCAACGGGCCAAGAAGTCTGATTTTACTAGAAATATATGTGCCTGGTACTTTGACATTAAGGGAACGTGAACGTAATTGTGAAGCCGGATCACTTTACAGCGAAGTTGCAAGATTAAAAACGGCACTTGTGTACAGTGAACAGTTATTACTCCAGAACAGCGTCATCACCTCGAAACGTTCTACAGTAATAACATAACACATTAAATTGGAGAAGAAATAATTCGCAGAATTTTCGAAATGCTAGCGGCGAAACAACTCGTGACACAAAACGAACTAATTGCCCACCAAGACATCGATGAAGAGGATGAGTTTGAAGAATGTGAAGAAGTCGCTTAATCTTCATCAGACGATTACAAGGCCGAAGAGAAGCAGTCGGATATGGGCAGTGATTACGTTCCGCAGTATTACAAGATTAGGGTCTTCAGTCTAGCGAGAGAGCATCCAGGATGGAGTTTGGCCACTCTTCGTAGAAGGGGAGCTTCACGCGTTTGAAAAGATGGGAAGAGCACATCAAACAAGGTGGAACAAGGCATGACCAACTTAAAACATTTGATTCGTGGACCTATGATCGTTTCGTAGGCGATCGAGAATTTCATGAGCAGGTGGCGACGAGAAACCTGCAGGAATGGGCTCTTGCTGCCGTTAGTCATTTCTTACTCGTGAGTCGTGCTTTTCAAACGAAGACATCGGATTCGTCAGAGAAAAATCACCAGATTTGTACCAGAGAAGGAAAGCGCTTCACTGCAGCATGTTCATGGTGCCGCAGCAAATGTCTGAATGCAGACTCGAGCCTTCATAGCAAAATACTACACTGATTTTGTTATTAACACTTACCAAACAGGTATTAGATATAAAAGTACCTTATTCATTTGCATCAACTGCGATACTATTTTTATAGATCATGCGATGCTAATTTGTGAATGTTTGTTCTTTGGTGCCAATATCAGTCAACTTATAACCGAACTCTTGCCGAACGCGGAAAATTGGTAGCTCTTGTGCAGCGAAAGGATATGCACAAGGTGCACATTCGCCTACTGCACAGTGCACTGATGAGCCAAAACTCTATGGAAACCTGATTAATAGCTCGTTTGTTCGTCTGTGGAACAAAATACAGCACTGATTGTACGTATTAGGAATCCGAAAGTTTTGTGGTAGGGTTGTGGAAGTATGTGGCATTAGATGTCTACAAACGGGTAATGTAGTTAGCGTAAATAACGGGCCACTAATTTGCGTACGCGGTGATGGCGACCCAGATGGGTTCCATAGGATTTACATTAGGCGAATTTGGTCGCCGACACATTAACGTGAGTTCACTTTATTGCTCCTCAAACCACAATAGCATGGTTCTGGCTAGGAGACACGGTCAACTATACTGCTTGAAGATGACATCGCCTTCGGGGAAGACATCAAGCACGAAGGAATGGAGGTGGTTGGCAGCTGTCTGCGTGTCTTCCATTACTACAACAGGTCTCATCCAAGCGCAGGAGAATGTCTCCCATAGCATAATACTGTTCCCACTCGCCAGCGTCGGCCGCCTTGGCCGAGCGGTTCTAGGCGCTTCAGTCCGGAACCGCGCTGCTGCTACGGTCGCAGGTTCGAATCCTACCTCGGGCATTGATGTGTTGTGGGGCGGCTGGTGGAATAATTGTTATTTGATGTTTCTACTATTTATTTAATGCTGTTGTTTGCCGTTCTCAACACTGGCTCTCTAACTACAATATTGGCAACCAGAAAGTGATTAGCAAAACGTGAAGCCTGTAATAAGGATTCCAAGTGCCCACTTCATCTGAGAAATGCATTTATAGCTACAGTTTATAGCTCTGAGGAATTAGGAGATTGTCTGGGATTCATAATCAAAAACGATTCTCTCTATAATGTTCACTATATTCTGAAAGCCACAGACCAAAAAGAATCCACACAATCCAACTACCAGAGCAGTTCAGAGTCTAATGCGCTGATGCAACTATAACTGTCCAAATTAAATGTTTAAGTGAATGCTCGCCATAATTTGATGATAATGTTCATCAAACGGCACGCAAAATAATGGTAGAATGTCTGTCCCGTGGCGGTACGTGAAAATACGACATACGCAAACTGAAGATAGATCATTAAAGTCATCCCAGAATTAACAGTTCACTCGAAAACGATTTCATGGTTACGCATATCCCGAGTAACTTATTACGGCATCCGAGGCTGTTTATAGCAATGATACCGACGCGACGCGACTCCCGGTACAGGTGGTGCGCTAATCAGGGTCTGGACTCTGGAGAGAACTGGGGCCTTCCTCTCTCGCGCAGCGTTCTTATATATAAAGCCGCGGTGCGGACGGCTAAGGGAACGCCTGATCAAATCGGCTCTCTCGACTAGCCGCTGGGCTAGTAATGCACCACTTTAAGTTATTGAATAAATCATTGCTTCCTTTGCTGATGGCCGATGAAGCTCTCAATTTAAATGTGCAATCAGCACACAGGTAAGTAATCATAATAAAAGTCTGACGTGGGTAAGTCAAATATTTTGGGCGAGAGAATTAATTTAATTACACTACACGCAGTAGACGAGCTCTGAAGTTGCTCTTTGGAGATACGCAATAGCTATAGTTTTATAGTTATTCAGTTGAACCTTCTCACATTTTTATGATTATAGCTGATCTCCCTTCTACTTAAATTTAAACATCCTAGCTTTATTTATTCGCCTACTTAATCTATCTTGCTTCCTTAATTTCTACGACAAAAACCAGAAAATCATGAATTTCAACTAAAATTTTAATTTGTGAGATCCAGAATACTGTTTCTACTAAATTATTATGCAAAAGGAATCTAAATATAAATTCTTAAGTTTCTAGCTCTTTTCTGTTGCGCCAATAATTTTCACAGAAAAAAGTCCAAATTTCGAAAATGATTATTGAACTGATATTCAACACATATTGATTTAGTATTACTCCGGACATGCTAGAAACGTTTCAGGATATTTACTTGATTTTTAAAGTATTGCGCAACATTTATGATGTCAGAGCTAGTTACAGCGGACTAGGCTGGCACACAATGGAAAGACTGATGTGAATTTTATACGGCGTGAGTAGGCTGCTTCCCTACAGTGTGTGATGCCATAAGGTTAGTTAGGTTTAAGTAATTCTAAATCTAGGGGACTGATGACCTCAGGTGCTAAGTCCCATAGTGCTTAGAGCCATTAGAACCATTTGAACCAGGCAGCGTCCATGGGGCGCTGGGCGTTTTGAGCCTCCGTTCACTTCGATGCGGGTGTTTGTAGGGAGGACCTGCGACCAGGTGTAGCAAAAATATGTTTCACCCAAAGAATCGACACGGTTTCTTTGATCGGTGGTCGAATCCCGATGGCCCAGTGTTCACTGCAATCATAACTGACGATGTCGCTGGGCCGACGTCTGAACACAAGAGTGGTCTGCTGCGGAGTTCCATGCTCTAAGATGCACGATTAACGGTGCGCTCCGGATCACTTGTGCTGCACCGACAGATATGCCACAGATTACCATCTCTCCTACTTTACAGAGCAGATAAGCTTCCGAACCCGTCGTCTTGTGAAGAGTCACGGACGTCCAACCATTTAGCACCTAGTGGTGGTTTCACTGACCTTCTACCTCTCTCCGTAGATGCTCACGACAGTAGCACGTGAATATTCGACCAGCTTCGCCATTTTCGAGACACTCGTTCACAGGCTCTGCTTAATAATAATCGGCCCTTTGTCAAAGTCGCTTGCCTCAATGTATTTCCCCATTTGCAGCTCATACCGTCGCTATGGTGATTCCCAGCCCGTGTCTGCTCCACTTACGTAATTTCGTTACCGCGTCACGTGCCCGCAACTCCACCAGCGCGCGGTGGGCAGTGGCCACAATGTTTTGGCTGATCAGTGTATGCCGTCACCTTATCTGTAAAATTACTACCAATGGTCTTCGTTTGCTTGAAAGAGGCCACTGGCTCTGAAACGTCCCCTTAGAAAAATTATAAATGACTGTGCTTAAACTGACACACAATATTTTTAGCGCAACGCAATCTGACTTTCAATAATCCCTACAAAAGAATGGCCCTGACTAACAATAACCTATACCTTTCATGAATCACTTACCTCACAAAAATCTTCGTTACTTGAACTACTGCAATACAGCGAGCGCCACTACTGCCAGCTAAATAAAAGATTCTAACTACTGAAGGCACTAACTACTGATATGCATAGTTAGCAAATAAAGATTTTGATGTAGAACAAAGAATGTATTTACCTTAATAGTGTTCAAAAGTCATAATATATATATATCAGTTCATGATATCCAGTATTACAAATTTACTCTCTCTGATAGACACACGTCCAGATCATCCGCTCTCAAAACTCCGCCGTCTCTCTCCCCACCTTCACCACTGCTGGCGGCTCACCTCCAACTGTAGAACGCTACGCGCTGTTCACATCCAACTGCCTAACACTACAATAGCAAATATTGCAACAATGCAAACTAGCCACAGACTTCACAGCCAGTGATTTTCATACAGAGCGCTACGTGGCGTTACCAACATAAAAACCTAAACAGCCTACTTACAGCTCATTTGGACCAAGTGTGCAAAAAGCAGCTGATGAGTACACACACACAAATACAAAAATCTTTTGATAAAATCTTCGAAGTCCAACAAACTGACAACAGTACTATACAGGAAATTTTTAGTTGACGTCTCGAACCCATACGTGACAAAATGGTTCAAATGGTTCTGAGCACTACGGGACTTAACATCTCAGGTCATCAGTCCCCTAGAACTTAGAACTACTTAAACCTAACCTAAGGACATCACACACATCCATGGCCGAGGCAGGATTCGAACCTGAGGCCGTAGCGGTCGCGGGGTTCCAGACTGACGCGCCTAGAACCGCTCGGCCACCACCGGCTGGCCATACGTGACAGACCAACAAATGTTTGCTCCTCGATTTGGAAGGGCAAAGGAACGCGGTTTTGTATAACGAAATTTTTCAAGATAGTCTGCCAACATGCAGTACTAAAGTGATTCCTCCAAAATGTACTACGTTTATTTTTACAGGCAGGTGAAAAACTTTATAAAGCGAGTATAAATTGCTGGTACATCGTCGAACACAATAGACAGATAGCTTCCGTAGAAGAATGCATAAAAATTCAATCAATCGTACCCCATCAGTTGTCACCACCAATATTCGGAGATATGATTAGAGATGCGTGGTACGCCGCGAAACTGTCACGTTTCGCAGTATAAACGACGAAAAAACCATGTTCATGCAAAAACTCGGCGTTCATAACGTGTGATGTATGCCACAATAATAAGTGTTTTACATGCTTCCAAGATCGGTATCATGCTGATTCTTGCGGTACCCCCTACGTGTCACGAATTTAGGTACAATAATGTCAATAAAAAGGATATAGTGATTTGATTCAGAACGGCTGTGTATCCATTTTTATTTCCAATGTGTTCACAAAAATATTTTGCTTACCTAGTTTTCAGGATAAATATTATGCAAATAACAAAAGAATCATTAAATACTGGTAATTTGGACAGTCACAATAAATCCTTTGTTAGACTTACATGAGAATAAAGGAAAAAAGCACAAGCAGCGAGATTAGATCCAGAGCCCTTGCGCTTATGAAACAATGCATTTTATTAATCGCTCGGCTACGGACTCCTTGCCTATTACCGACCACAGAATGATATATATACGTAAGCCTAATCCCTTGTAAGTAGTAGTCTGTATAAAGGATCAGTATCAATTATAGTAACCCCACACGCTTTTCCTACCGTATTGACTAATACTAAAGCGCATCTCCCTTGGAAGGAATGTAGTACAAGACGCGACACATGCCTTTTAATGCAGACATTTCGAGCGGTGCCCCGCAACTAATTTGTAATTGTGAATGTAGCAGTAGGCGCTGCGTTTCTTCTGCTTGTATGAGATTTTGATCCGCAGAAAGGGAATGTTTATCTCTTACACATCAGAATCGGCAAGGATTTGGTCAAGAGCATGCTAACATAAATGAAGGTAACATTCTACAGGCTGCCCTATGCGAAATGGTCATTGTTCAGGGATTCAGAGGAACGATTAGTCAAAGGAAAAAAGTATAGTAAAATGGTTCAAATGGGTCTGACCACTATGGGACTTAACTTCTGAGGTCATTAGTCCCCTAGAACTTAGAACTACTTAAACCTAACTAACCTAAGGACATCACACACATCCATGCCCGAGGTGGGATTCGAACCTGCGACCGTAGCGGTCACGCGGTTCCAGACTGTAGCGCTTAGAACCGCACGGCCACCCCGGCCGGCTAAAAGTATAGTAAACATGGGCTCTAAAATACATACCGTGTGAGCAATGAGCACTTCTTCATCTTCGTTACCGTGGAACAAATCTCTTTTACTGCAAGCTCTTTGGGTTCCATATTTTGCAAGGTGATAGCATGGACCACAACAAGAAAATTATCCACTAAACATGGGGTCTAAAGTGCATATCTTAAGAGCTATGAGCAGTTGTTCCTCTCCGCTACTGTGAAACACATCTCTTCCAATGACGACGAAATCATAGCTCTTAAAGTATGCTTTTTATAGCCCATGTTTACTAGGACGTTTTTTTCTTGTTTTGGTCCACATTGCCTCTTCCTTAAATATGGAAAGCAAAGAGATTGTAGTAGAAGAGATTTGTTTCGCAGTATGGAGGTTGTAGAAACGCTCACAGTTCTTAAGGAGCACAAAATTCTCCTTGCTTAAAAACAACATACTCCTGAAGCCAAAGTGTAAACAGTTTCTGATGGCCTTCGTAGCATCACGATGATCTGATGAAATGAGTAGAACTATTTTATCATGCAATGATTGTTATCATAGGCAGCGCACAGCAAGCTACGATTAATATCTGACTGACATGATGGATCAACATTTTTTTTAAAAAAAATCTTCTGGAACACAATATTTGTGCAGGAATTTGTTAGTTTTTTGTGTATAGGGACACGATGACTCATTTCTGTGGAATAAAGAAGTTAGACGTTCCTGATATGCGTTATTCTTAATTTACGACGAAAGCTCTGGTTGAGTTTAGGAACAGAAGTGTGTCATATGTAATTGTCCGCACAGATACGAACGTTTAATGGACAGTGCTACTACATTGTTTTCTCTAACTGTAAACTTACAGCGTGTTCGTTGGAGTGCGTTCCAGTTGACTGAAAGGAAAATCAATGTCTTTACTATGAAAGCTTGTAAACAACTGACGCTAAATTTCGTCCAAAGAAGAACGGTAGATAGATATCCACGGCCGTGGAGAACACCAGATACGAAGAAAGTTCGTGCCGGAGCTGCGCACGCAACGTTGATAGTTTTCCGTATAGTCACAGCTCATATTTTGCTTCATGCTCTGAAGATTATTCTTACATAAAAAGGTCCTGATTTCTTTATCTTTTACCGTCGTAATTTTTGTCCTTGTCTTGCCAAAATCGAGACAAACTCTAATTTCCTTCCTTCTTTCTAGTTATTTTTAAAGAAATTCCAAGAGCCATTTCTTGCTTTGTTTTGTTCGTGTTAAGTGCGAATGTGTTGGGACTGTTCATTTTAGACGGTTGCACGATTAATCAGCTATGACAGAGGATCAATACGATGTGCTCACGAGACAGCTGATAGGTGCTACAGTCATATTTCGGGGAGAAGTCAGTAACAGCGCTTATAATTATTGTGGCTTTTCACAGCGACCTGTGCCTACAGTACTCTCATCTTTGAGTAAATTGGCCATAGTAATTGTACTTTCCACTAAAAGCCACAATCTTTGCGGACAGGTCAATTTTGAATTTTCTCTCTTTCGATGAATAAACGTTAGAGCTCAAAATCTTGTCAATAGTGAGACCGTTAGACAAAGAGTACTAGCTCATTCGGTGAGGATGAGAGACTGAATCAGCCATATCGTAGTTAGAGGAAGATTTCCAGAATTCACTTTAAGTGATCTATGAAAACCACGATAAAGTTAAGTCTCAATTCATGGATCTGAACACTTCTCCTCCGAAATGCCTTTCCAGTACTTAGTCATTGCATCATCTCGTTCGTTTTTTCACTCTTGCTGACTGATTCCATTTTGTATATGGCTTGTACTATGGTGAACTGCAATATTTTCACAGAGAATCTAGGATTTTGTGAATTCCTATACACATTATAAATTAAAGTCTGCAGTCGCGTTTTTCGATCTGTATGTGAATGCTTATCTCAGCAACTATTTAGGGATTTTTTATGGTTTTCAATAATACGTTCATTCACAACGAAGGTATGTGTATATAATGAATTACTCTACGCCAAACAAATCATCCAACCATAGACATTTAGTACTACCATTGTGAAGTTAGGGTGCGTCTTGGGTCGTCGAAAAGTCGTACTGTAAGCCAAAGAAATAAGTAACCTTCGCTCGGTATGTTTAGACTTAGGCTCATAAATCTGCATCTGTTCTCTTTAAGTTACCACGTGGTTAGTTGGGAGGGTATAGAGTTTTCTCATTTTTCCATTCTTACTCCATTCGTGAATGGTACGGTGGGAGACGGTCCTGTGTATAAGACTGTATTTCTCTAATTTTACCAACGTTGTTAGTATGTTAGACGAATTTTGGAAGAAGTAACATATTTTTTACCAGTTTTGCAACTTGATCTGTTGGAACTGCTTGGGTAAGGCTCTCTGTCAGACATAACATCTTAATTAAGACGTCTCCCACTATGGCCTGTTGAGCATAGTGTGACACTCTTACGCTCATAACGAATCGTGTCACTGTTCTTTGAGATCCCAGTTAGTAGGGGTCTCAGATCACGAAAAACACTGAGCAACTGGATACAAGATGCTTTTATATGCGACGCCTTTCGTACATATCAGTAGGAGTTTTCCAATACATCGCCGGCCCGGGTGGCCGAGCGGTTCCAGGCGCTTCAGTCTGGAACCGCGCGACCGCTACCGTCGCAGGTTCGAATCCTGCCTCGGGCATGGATGTGTGTGATATCCTTAGGTTAGTTAGGTTTAAGTAGTTCTAAGTGTAGGGGACTCATGACCTGAGATGTTACGTCCCATAGTGATCAGAGTCATTTGAACCATTTTTTGAAAACTAGTTAGTGGTATAATAAATAGTATCAAATTCAAAACTCCACTGGCTGCATACAATCTACTAAGCTAAGAATTTAAAACACAGTTCCAGTTCGTCATCTACAATGGACATAGTGAATCTAGCGGTATTGAAACTCGTCCCATACTTTTGCAATCCAGTGTAATGTTACTGCGTTCACTGCTGCTGCGTATATACGGATTCTTTCACAAACCCACAAGAAAACAGACATACCATGAAATAAGGCAACTTAGGAAGCCAATGGTGCAAAGCGAGACCCTTACGCTCTTTAGGACCGATCCATCGTTGCACTATCTTACTTTGAAGGTATATTGTCACAAGTTGGTGCGAGAGCAATGGTGTTCCGTCCTCATCCAAAAACAAAATTTTCGGTATGTTCTCGTGTCATGGGTAAAATCAGATCTGCGAAATACCCATGTAAGTGATTCCCGTAAGGAAAGAGTTAGCGACCAAGTGAGATAGCTCCACCAGGTAATCCCATGTCCTACAGGCAACCCCATGAACCAGCAACTTACAGCTGACATCAAAAATGAGGAATACTAAGATTCAGAGAAACATGGGTTTTATTCCCAAGAACTACCACTAGGTGGTACAATATTTACGGAAACTGGCTACGGTCGCGGAGTGAACCGTACAAGTTCCGGAAAGAGGATTTTGCCGTCAGTAGGAAAGACTGATGGACGCGTCCAGAGGATAAGGAAGCTGGCAACCAGGAGAGCGACCCGGTGTAGCGGCCGCTACCTCTCAGACCCTCTTGCATACCTCACGTGACGGCACCCGGTCCTCCCATTGGCGGGTTTGTGGCAGAATGTTGGCGTCTTTCACTCAGCAATACCGTGGTGGCGTCCCTAGCCCAGCGTAATAGCGCCTCAAGTACTGCGGAGTACTTACGTAACTGCTCACGCCGCTGCCTGAGGCTAAGTTAAAATTATAAAAGTAGAAAGCAATATAAATTTTGACCATTATTACCCGTTACCATGTACAGCACCTGGTCAGAAAAAAACTTGCCTATTCATGTGTTTCATGTTTAATTATAGTGTTCTAAATCTACATCTCCATTTGTAGTTTGTGTGGTGGCATTCAGTCTGGAAACGCGCTACCGCTACGGTCGCAGCTTGGAATCCTGCCTCGGGCATGGATGTGTGTGATGTCCTTAGGTTAGTTAGGTTTAAGTAGTTCTGAGTTCTAGGGGACTGATGACCTCAGAAGTTAAGTCCCATAGTGCTCAGAGCCATTTGAACCAACACATCTGGGTTTATCATGTGACTTTTGCATGGCTAGATTTATATGGATGATCCACTCCAAATCGCTCTGGAGACGTACTACCAGATACTTGACTATTGTGAATAATTCCAGTGACTCATCGTCGATTGCATAATCAGACGATGTCGAATACTTTTGTCTATTAATATAATTCATTCCTTCAGACTACGACACTGGTCACTTCGGAGTGCTGTAGATATGTAGGATTGGTACCAGGTGATGACGTGTAACCCTTCACCGCTGACGTGAGTCACGAAGTTACGCAAGTCGATTGTAAGGAATCAGCGCATGAAGACAGTTCGGCGTGGATATGTCACAGAACGGCAGAAAGGAGCTATCGTGTTTTGTAATGCTAATGATGCACCGTGAATTATGATGCAAGATTTGTAGCAGTATCAGCGTGAACTGTCCAACATTTTACAACGAATGGTGGAGCTATAGCTGCCATGTAATTCGGCGTAAGAGGAGTCGTAAAAAGTTCGTAAAGTACAAGAGCCAGGGATAAGTGTCACTCTTCATCAGTGACAAGTTTTCACAACAGTCCTGACTTTCTGCTGTCAATGAACAGAGGACGACCTCAACAAGATTCCGACGGAACGTGCAAAGGGAACTGCATGCAGTCGATATTTGGAGTCGGGTACCTGGTAAAAGCCATTGCTCATAGCGGTACACGAAGCTGCTTATCTTCGATCGCCCAAATAACGCAGAAACAGGGCGGTAGCTTATTGGAGCCCTGTAGTGTGGTCCGGCAAGTCCCAATGTTGCCTCTTATCAAATGATATGAGGCGACGTGTTTAACTCGCAGTCCGCAGGCTGGAGGTGGTTCGGTGACTTTTCGGGGTGCATTTCGTATCATGAACTGAGTCCATTCATTTAGATTACTGTGAACATGAAACAGACTTTTCTCAACATTCAGGGTGATAACAGCCGCGTTCCCAGGGCTGCACGGTCCCGTCCCTATTTTGGCGAGCACTCTGCTAACCTGTCTAACATCGCCTGACCTGTTAAATCATCCTCTCTTACTCTCATAAATATGCCTGCAACTATTTTGAAAAGTGGGTGAAATACACCAGTCAAAACCCCGCAGTTTAATATTTCTTTGGGTTCTAATCATCGAAGAGTGCTTTCAGGTGCATATGACATTCTTGAAGAAAATTATGAACTATTTTCTTCGCCGAATTTACGTTATTATCAGGGTTAGAGGCGTGCCACACGATACAAGCGTGATGTCTGTGGCTAACGTTCTGTCTGGTAAGTTTACTTTTTGCTTTCACGAAGTGTGTAGGGAATGGGAGAACCCATCATTAAAGACAAAAAAAAAAGTAGGAGATGAGCACTCTCTTACACTCTTGCTGACGCAACTACAAGGTGACGATTACTGATCAATATGAAATGAAATCGCCATAGTTTCTGAGCGGTTTGCGTTAGGACGTTCAAACTGCACGACTGGCCGCGGTCATCATGGGGATTAGTATGCGCATGCGCGACAATGCCCACTTTCACTTGGACGGGTTCGTCAATTAGCAAAATTGGCGCATTTGGGGGACTGAGAATCCGCATTTTGCGATCGACAAGTCTCTTCACTCTCAACGGGTGACTGTGTGGTGTGCAGTGTCCAGTCACGGAATAATCGGTGCGATATTACTTGGTGGCACGGTGACTACCAAACAGTACGTGAAGGATTTCGAAGATGATCTCGTCCCCATTACCCAAAGTGACCCTGATTTCGACAAGATGTGGTTCATGCAAGGTGGAGCTCGACTACATCGCAGCAGGAGAGTTTTTGATGTCCTGGAGGAGCACTTTGGGGACCGCCACTGGCACGGACCTCGATTGGCAGCTATAGTCTTCGGATCAGAACACAAAGGACTCCCTTTTGTGGGGTTATATTAAAGACAAGGCGTACAGCAATAACGCTAAAACCATTGCTGAGCTGAAAACAGCCATTCAGGAGGTTATCGGCAGCATCGATTCCAACACTTCAGCGGGTCACGCAGAATTTCGCTATTCGTCTGCACCACATCATAGCCAATGATGGTGCGAGTATCGAACATTTCATAACTTAAATCCGAATATACCTAGTGACGTTTTACATATTGAGCAACGTGTGTGTACGCCGTAGTTTGTAATTAATTTTGCGTTTTTTTTTCCATTTAGTTTCAGTAATTGTCACCCTGTATGTGAAATTGGTTTTAAGGCGAAGGAAGAGAAACGCATGAATAGTGTTCGGTGTAATAAGCACGGAAATAAGACGGACAGCTGGAGCGTAATGCCGTAACGAGGCCGGTAATGTGGCCAGTATGGCGAGTAAAGCCGGCAGATATGCGATCAGTGAGCTAGCCGCGGGCTAATGAGGGCTCGTATTACCCGCCAATACAGTTACCGTACAGCCGGGCCGCGCCACAAGACGGCTACCCTAGCTTCAGACGCCAAATAACAAATACTTCTTCGAGCGTGATTAATTTATATCCGTACTTCGCACGCCGCCTTATAATATGTGGCGTAGGTTACTTATCATTTCCCCGCTTTCTTTCATCGTTCAAGAATTTTACGTAGGAAGAACGGCTATCTGTGAGCGATAGCCGAATAGAAAATCAGCTGAAATCGTTCGGTGCAGGAAAGCTGACTGGAACTGTTGAGATGCCTTTATGATTCGCTTTAGATTATGAGAACTGACTTGCTTTTCTTCTAGCAGAGTTCAAGTCATTGGAGCTACGCAACATCCCAAGCGAGTAGAGAAAGCCGTATGCCATTCCAGTCCTCAAGAAGGGTCAGCGGACAGATGAGTAAAAGTATAAGGCAATGTAACGTCAATATGATGTGGAATTATGGGACACGCATATAAATTCCTCCTTGGAGGCGAAAATCTTGTCCGAAGGAATCGGTACGGGTTCCGCAGTCTCAGTTTACTCCGTTCCTCCATGAGATTCAGAAGGTAGTAAATTATGGCGGTGTAATTTTCCTTGACATCCGAAAAGGGTTTGATTCACTGCCATCTAGTGAACGAAACACCAACTGACGGAATATTGGAGTATCTTTGTGATTGGAACGCGTATTTCCTAGCAACGAGAACTCAAAACCGAGATTTAAACGGGTGAAGATGGGAGGAGAAGGGGGAGGGGCAGGTTTTCAAACGTGGAATAAGTGGTACTCTTCTACGAAGCAATATAGGACCATAACTGCCCACGGTATATACCAATAACCCAGTGGGTAACGTCGAATGCAAGCACAACGAGGCCGATCTCGAAACATTCTTTCTACATATATAGAAAAACAGCAATCCGAGGAAATTGTAGTTAAATGTCATAGGCCTGCAATGAATCGACGCTTATGATACGGTATGGCAGCTGTTTCATTTCAAGATTTGAGGCCTGTCGGTGGTAACATTCAAAACGCTACTTCTATCAAAAACTACTTCTTTACGTGCTGTAATATCTTGGGACACAACACATACGGAAATATACCGACAGTTGTTCTTCTCGTGTGCTTCCCGCAGATGGTAAAGGAAATGGCGAAACGATATTCGTACTTAAAATACTCTCTGCCAAACTCTGTAAGCTGATTTGAGGACTACAAATCTAGATATTTGTTTGGACACACACTATGCTTAGCAGGGCTGTAGACGTTAGCCTTGTTTAAACGCACGAAAAAGATTTCTTGCAGTAAAAATACTGACACACAATGTACGAGGGCCCGCCGAATTTTGCATGTGAAAAATCTTAAAACTTTTTAAATAAAACAAACGTTGTTAACGTTCTACAACTTTATTATTCATGTTTACTTGTTTGCAGCTCTCTGCCGCTAGAGGGCTCCGAATTGTAGCGTTTAACGTGGTGGTGTGTAACGTAAGTGTGTCGGTGCGTGAGAAACAACGTGCTGTAACCGAGTTTCGAAATCGAAGAGTTCGTCCACACATGGAGCAGCCTCTCCTTCAGCATGGCAGTGCGGGACTACACACGAGCGTGTCTAGGCTCACTGTCCTCGATCATCTCCATACAGTCATGACTTGGCCCCATCCGATGTTCACCTGTTCCCAAAACTTAAAGAACACTATCGAGGACTTCACTTGATAGTGATGAAGCGGTGCTATCGGAGGTGAGGTTGTGGATCCGCCAACAAAACCAAACACTGAACAGTGGCGGTATTAACAAACTGATCTTTCGTTGGGAGAAATGAGTTCGTTGCCAGAATGACTGTGTTAAGAAATGCATATGTAAACATGAAAACGACAATGTTGAATGTTAGTAACGATTGTTTTATTTAAAAAGATTTAAGAGTTTTTGTTGTGGATTGGCAAGAGAGCCAACCCACTATGAGAGGAAGCCGAAAGGCACGCGTTTTAGCTCACGCAGGCTGGCGTGAAGTCTGGTACAGGACAAGGAAGTTAGACTTTAGCAAAAAAGGACATAGCTGTTAGAATACTTAACTTTAATCCGTAAATGGTGAACATCGCTCTTGACGGTACATATTTTACAGCATCAATAGTAACTGGTACTGGCACTTTGCTAGGTCGTAGCAAATGACGTAGCTGAAGGCTATGCTAACTATCGTCTCGGCAAATGAGAGCGTAATTTGTCAGTGAACCATCGCTAGCAAAGTCGGCTGTACAACTGGGCGAGTGCTAGGAAGTCTCTCTAGACCTGCCGTGTGGCGGCGCTCGGTCTGCAATCACTGATAGTGGCGACATGCGGGTCCGACGTATACTACGGACCGCGGCCGATTTAAAGGCTACCACCTAGCAAGTGTGGTGTCTGGCGGTGACACCACAGTTTTCACATTAAAAATTCGGAGGCGTTACTTTTCAGCACGCACTAGCACATTTAGTCCTTTGGTGACAGTTGAGATCATATCACAAGTAGACTAGAGATTTTTATTTTTCTTCGCTTGATCATGTTAGACGTGTTCATCGTCTGGGAGGAATGATTCCGTTTTATCAACGCCCATATTTGTTTAGTTACCGCTATATCAGCGCCACAGGATCATTTTCTGAAATTCTCACGTTAGCCAAGAACCTTTGACATGGTTTTAAATTGTACTAAATTTTTTAATTCGTTTTTCTGGCATATAACAACTAGGCTTTTGTATAACAGCTGTGCTTGTGCAAGACATGTCAAGGATACATCGAGTGTGCAAAAGAAGTAAAAAAAAACGTGGTTGTATCCATAGCTATAAATCAAAACTAATATCACCATACATATGAAGGGCTTATTTCAATAGTGGTACAAGTCCATTTTTGTTCATCTTGAGATACAGAGTCCTAAAGTTACATGAGAGCTGAAAAATATGTAGTTGAGATACCAGAAATATTCAGGCACATTGCTTCTTGCTAGAGATGAACCATTCTTTCTATTTGTTTGGATCATTAATTTCAGAAGCATTATAGACAGAAAAGTGGAGGTTATGGACTTGTACCACTATTGAAATAAGCCCTTCATATAATCTCATACATGCAACTTCTCTCAAAACATCTGTCTCTTAACGAGGGATACATGTTACTGTTGTGATGGTGTTCGATCCGACCTGGATAATCTCGCAGAGACCTCGCTACAGTTGAGTTCCTATTCATGGATCGATAGCTCAACTCCCATCAAGTGTCCAACTATATATTCAGTTCATACAAAACTCATCACTGCCGCACAGCATCTTTGGCCGCTATGTTTTCTGTGGCAGCAAGCGCAATTACGCTACTCTCGTGTTTAAATTAACGGTTGCCAGTGCTGAAGCCTCAGTACCTTTGCTCACTCGGAAGATGGTCGTAAGATATGCGGCCTAAATGGTTCAAATGGCTCTGAGCACTATGGGACTCAACTGCTGAGGTCATTAGTCCCCTAGAACTTAGAACTAGTTAAACCTAACTAACCTAAGGACATCACAAACATCCATGCCCGAGGCAGGATTCGAACCTGCGACCGTAGCGGGCTTGCGGTTCCAGACTGCAGCGCCTTTAACCGCACGGCCACTTCGGCCGGCTGCGGCCGAAATGTCTGAAATGGAATTGTATGCCAGTTATCTAATGTATTAATCAATACGCAACGAAAATATGAAGCTGCATCTGTGAATAGTTTTCGGAAGCAGTTTATATTCAGACTGACTAATTAAACAGGCATTGCACTCAAAATCAAGAATGACTGACGTAGATTTTGAAAACGAGAAAGAAAGAGAGAAGCCAAGGATATATTATCTCCGGAAAGATCTGTAGGCTCCTACGAAAACATGGCATCCGATTTATTTCGCTCCTCTCAACAAAGATGAAAAGCGTTCTTTGTAATGTTAAAGTTGATGTATGTCTCAGAAATGCGTGCGTGTAGCGTGTTCCATGGGAATGCGGCGTGTCTTACGTGGAGCAGACTATTACAACAGTCGAGGAGAGGTGCACGGAACATCAGCGACACACACGACTAAAACAATAAAACGATCACACAGATCAGCAGTCGCTGAGAACTGTCTCAGGCATAATCAAGACATGAATTACGACCTGGTAAACGGCAAGTTTCTCGGATAGACTAAGGAGACTAACGAAATAAGTATGTCGGAAAAACTAACTAAATGAGACAGAGGCCTCAGTTTCAGCAAGTCTGTGTGTATGGTAGTCCATTTATTTAGGTATATACTATACATCACATTCTAGTTGGTTGGAGCCCAGGCGCCGAACAAGCATAACACAGCTCGCAGCACCTGAAGAAGACGGCAGGGCTGGTCGTCGAAATATCGTGTAGAAACACGAAATCAACAGCACGGCTGATGACCCATCAGCGCACCATCAATCAACAGTGCAGAGAAAAGCTTGGAGATCATGGAGCGAGGATTCTTACCGGTAGGCCCTCTTTAGTCTCGACGAGTGTGTCAGACACCAGACGCGTAGCTGTGGTCAGAGCTCAGATGAGCGAGCTGGCCACCAAAAAGGAGCGCTTCTTGTTATCCACCGTTCAGGGAACGTCTCACATAGGCGTCCAGAAACATGTGCAATGTGAAATTGGAATCCGTCGTGTTGGAATCACATAGGTGCATGAGCTACATATAGGATATTTCGTCCCCAACCGATCCCATCCATACTCAGGTGCGCCTACATGTAGGTTGCAATTACCTAAGCTATAACGTTGGCAATTACGTACATAATAAATCAGTTTGTTACATCGAACAGAGGGAGATACTTAGGTCGTGGAATTCCACTGTCAGAGTTACCACCTCGTGATGACTGGGTGTTGTGTGATGTCCTTAGGTTAATTAGGTTTAAGTAGTTCTAAGTTCTAGGGGACTGATGACCATAGATGTTAAGTCCCATAGTGCTCAGAGCCATTTGAACCAGTTTTGAGTTACCGCAAAACGAGTTTCATTTCGTAACTTTTGACTTAATCGTCTCCGGACCAGGGTTCCTTATCTCGAACCGACACGTTTCCCTTCTCCGTCACCCCATAAAGTTGGCAGCATCATCGCGTAAACCTGCAGTATAGATGTTCAATATGCTCATCTTCGACCAGAGTGTAAAAAAAAACAGATACTATACCTAAGATATTAACGTAGATCGACAGTTAACCAAAGCTGAGAGACATGAACAGCGATTAATCTAATAACATAAATAAACAGTGAAACTGAGGGATCTGTGAGCGAAGGGCAGCGCTAAGAAGAAACCATCACAAATGTGGGAACCTGCAATGAAAAAATAACGAACGGGTCCCATCATGATGTAGATTTTACCTGGTCGAAAGCAACTGCAAATGAAATGGAAAGTGAGCAAGAATTCGTAAGGAGAATATGACCGGAGAGCCTCTTCCTAGCCTCTCCAGCCTCAACCTGCTTTCCTGCCTGTAAGAACAAAATACTGAAACTCGAAATAAATGCCACAAGAAACGAGGAAATGATCAAACAGATACAGCTTATTACTGTACCTGCTATTTAAACTTACAAACACTGAAGTGCAGAAAACATTACACACTTGCTGGTCAGTTTACAGCACATTTGCAGTGCGCGACACCTTGTGCGTTTGCTGCGTATTTCGGACAAAGGTGGTAAGCAATCAGACCGATACGATCGCATTCACGGGAGGACACATCGTCATACTAACTACAGCATACCGAACTCCTGTAAAAGGATTTACTTCATTATACTTCCTTTTAAAAAAGGAATGAGATGAAACGTCATGCCTCAGATTCTGCTCTTGAATACATCCACTTGTTCGAACACTGGAAAATAAGGAAACTGTATTGATACATATGAGGCTCGCAACATAATTGTCTACAAAAAGTCATTTAATTAAGAGGACATTCAGAAAAATAATTCCTCCGAATTTTTTATGTGAAAATTGTTACAGATTTTTAAATAAAGCAAAAGTTATAATATTCTACATCTTTGTTCTTCATATCTACATATTTATTTCGCAACGCAGTCACCCTAGCGACGAAGAGAGACCAATTGGTTGATACCGTCACTGTAGAATGTTTGACTTTGTTGACGGAGCCACAGCGTCACCTCTGCCTTCTCTGCTTCACCATTATCAAATGAAGTCCTCGAAGGCGTTCTTTAAGTTTAGGAAACAGATGAAAATCGGATGGGGACATGTCGGGACGGTACGGAGGATAATCCATGGCAGTGAACACAAGACGTTGGATTATTGCAGATGTCACAGCGCTCGTGTGCAGTTTGAAAGAGAAGGAGAGAGTGCTCCATGAGTAAATGAACTACTGTTCTACGATTAGAAATTCGATTACCGACGTAGTTACGTTGCACACAGCCAGGTTACATATTACATTTAGGAGCCCTCTAGCGGCAGAGGACTGAAAATATGTGGAAATAAAGAGTAAAGATGCAGAATGTTAATAACATTTGTTTCATTTAAAAAGCTTTAAGAGTTTCCACATAAAAGTTCCGAACCATTACTTTTCAGCACGCCCTCGTAATAACTTCAGTTCTTAGCAGATAGCGCAGGTATATGAAGTATTCTCATGAAATTAGGTTCACGTTGTCGTCAATCGATTCAAAACAAACAAGCAAAGATTGTCAGAAGTTTCAGACATCATGTTGACAAATATCGTCCTGTCTTCTTCCAATGGCAGCATGCCACCCCGCATTTCCCAGTCTATTATTAAAGGAGAGAGTGAACTTTGAAATATGTAGATCTACATCTACATATATACTCCGCAAGTCACTGTACAATCACGGCAGTTGCCACATCATACCAACCTTAATTCTCTGTCTTATTCTACTCAAATTTTAAGCGAGAGAGCAATAGCCCTACACGAGATACACGAAGCTGGCAGCATAATGGCCTTCTTCGAATACAGGTTACCCGAATCCACTCAACATGGTTCCGTGAAAACTGGGTCGTCTTTCTTACAAGTATTCCCAGTTACTTTCCCCGAGTATTTCTGTTATACTTTCTTATCGGATATTCTGATCTCTTATGATCCTAGCAGCGCGTCACTGAATATAAGGATTCCAAATTCAGGAATAATACTCTAGACATAGTCACGCTAGCGCCTTGTTTGTAATTACCTTTTGAGCTGCATCGCATTACTTCGGCAAATGTCTAATAAATCTGAGTCCAGGGAACCGTAAGACAGCTAAGCAGAATGCCACGCCCGCGCACGGGAACGCACTTCCGTTTGCTGGACCCACTCCTCGTTTGAATAGTAACGAAGGATCACCAATTCCTGACTTCCGTTAACGACACGAACTCCACACTACAGGACCCACGAGGGCTACCGTCCAGCACCCCGATCTGCGGACTTCCGAACCGCTCCACGAAATTATTTAACATCTGTCACTTTCAGCCATTCAGAATCACGAGCGGAATGTAGGCGTTTTCATTGAGCAGTTCCTTTCCCGCTGGTAGCACTTAAGGTGCTGACCCCTACCAGGACTACTAGAAATTTCGTTCCAACAAGTGCTGGAAAACGTTGGCCTTCAGGGCAAAACTGCACGACCTTGCGATGATCCTAATACGCTTTGACTACTACCTGTTTAGGTGGACTAGAGAATCGCCAGCACATCATCCTGAGGTTGAAGAAAGACCCATTCCCCTAGCTAACGGAAACTGGCTTTGGGGTTCACGATAGCGAACAGGCGCAGGATACAGGCCAAAGTATATGTTACAGTAGATGTGATCTCTCAGGTTTTCTTGGCATGATTGGTTAATTACGAGCGTCCGGATGTTCAGTCGAGTTGTTGATTCCATTTTCTGAATAATGTTTCGACGACCGACCAGCCATCTTCTTCAGGTTCTTCGAGTTTTGGTATTACGTGTACTCGCTGCCTGGACTCAAGCCAGACTGTCCGCTATTGTTAGTCTCACGCCCCTATTTATAGTCGAATTCGATTTTCGACGTCCATTGCGCCCTTTGATGCTCTTTTTTTTTTTTGTAGATGACGCACCGATACTGCGTGAATCGCAAATTCCCTCAGTGTTTTCCAACTCCGATGGATGTAATGGTCGGAGAGGTTTTAATAGATCGAATGCCGGACCCCAAGAGTAATTGCCGGCCGGAGTGGCCGAGCGGTTCTAGGCGCTACAGTCTGGAACCGCGCGACCGCTACGGTCGCAGGTTCGAATCCTGCCTCGGGCATGGATGTGTGTGATGTCCTTAGGTTAGTTACGTTTAAGTAGTTCTAAATTCTAGGGGACTGATGACCTCAGCAGTTAAGTCCCATAGCGCTCAGAGCCATTTGAACCGAAGCGTAATTTTAACCTGAAACCTTCATCCCTGTATATTAGGTTTTCTGACATCTTTATTACTATATATTTCCTAATTATGCTGTCCCTTGGCGTTTGCACCACAATAATGGTGTGATTGTATCTCATTCATTACTATATTCGAGGCAGTGCCCGGCGCCAGCTGATTTGCTTTGTTGCTTTAGTCGGGTGTGTCGGTGATGTTCTCTGCATGTTCCTTCGACTGTTCTGTTAGTTTGCCCGAGGTAAGACATGCCACATTCGCATGGAATTCGATACACACCCGGCTTTCGGAGATCTATAACGTCTTTAACATTACAAAGAACACTTTTTATATCAGTTGCAGAGGGCGCAATACACTGGATGGCACTTTCCATTCCATACGAATGTGTCATGTCTTACGCTGTGTAGAGTATCAGAACAGTTGAGGAGAGGCGCAAGGAAGATCAGCAACACACCCGACTAAAACAAGCAAGCAAATCAGCTGAAATACAATGATACCAGTATCACGGTGATGAAAGGAGAAAATATAAAAACACAGTAAATGAAGCAGGCAAAAGGGAATACAAACGTTTCAAAAATGAGATCGACAGGAAGTGCAAAATGGCTAAGCAGGGATGGCTAGAGGACAAATGTAAGGATATAGAGGCTTATCTCACTAGGGGTAAGATAGATACTGCCTACAGGAAAATTAAAGAGACCTTTGGAGAGAAGAGAACCACTTGTATGAATATCAAGAGCTCAGATGGAAACCCAGTTCTAAGCAAAGAAGGGAAGGCAGAAAGGTGGAAGGAGTATATAGAGGGTTTATACAAGGGCGATGTACTTGAGGACAATATTATGGAAATGGAAGAGGATGTAGATGAAGACGAAATGGGAGATAAGATACTGCGTGAAGAGTTTGACAGAGCACTGAAAGACCTGAGTCGAAACAAGGCCCCGGGAGTAGACAGCATTCCATTAGAACTACTGATGGCTGCGGGAGAGGCAGTCATGACGAAACTCTACCATCTGGTGAGCACGATGTATGAGACAGGCGAAATTCCCTCAGACTTCAAGAAAAATATAATAATTCCAATCCCAAAGAAAGCAGGTGTTGACAGATGTGAAAATTACCGAACTATCAGTTTAATAAGTCACAGCTGCAAAATACTAACGCGAATTATTTACAGACGAATGGAAAAACTGGTAGAAGCCGACCTCGGGGAATATCAGTTTGGATTCCGTAGAAATGTTGGAACACGTGAAGCAATACTGACCTTACGACTTATCTTAGAAGAAAGATTAAGAAAAGGCAAACCTACGTTTCTAGCATTTGTAGACTTAGAGAAAGCTTTTGACAATGTTAACTGGAATACTCTCTTTCAATTCTGAAGGTGGCAGGGGTAAAATACAGAAAGCGAAAGGCTATTTACAATTTGTACAGAAACCAGATGGCAGTTATAAGAGTCGAGGGGCATGAAAGGGAAGCAGTGGTTGGGAAAGGAGTGAGACAGGGTTGTAGCCTCTCCCCGATGTTATTCAATCTGTATATTGAGCAAGCAGTAAAGGAAACAAAAGAAAAATTCGGAGTAGGTATTAAAATTCATGGAGAAGAAGTAAAAACTTTGAGGTTCGCCGATGACATTGTAATTCTGTCAGAGACAGCAAAGGACTTGGAAGAGCAGTTGAACGGAATGGACAGTGTCTTGAAAGGAGGATATAAGATGAACATCAACAAAAGCAAAACGAGGATAATGGAATGTAGTCAAATTAAGTCGGGTGATGCTGAGGGAATTAGATTAGGAAATGTGACACTTAAAGTAGCAAAGGAGTTTTGCTATATAGGGAGTAAAATAACTGATGATGGTCGAAGTAGAGAGGATATAAAATGTAGACTGGCAATGGCAAGGAAATCGTTTCTGAAGAAGAGAAATTTGTTAACATCGAGTATAGATTTAAGTCTCAGGAAGTCGTTTCTGAAAGTGTTTGTATGGAGTGCAGCCATGTATGGAAGTGAAACATGGACGATAAATAGTTTGGACAAGAAGAGAATAGAAGCTTTCGAAATGTGGTGCTACAGAAGAATGCTGAAGATACGGTGGGTAGATCACGTAACTAATGAGGAGGTATTGAATAGGATTGGGGGGAAGAGAAGTTTGTGGCACAACTTGACTAGAAGAAGGGATCGGTTGGTAGGACATGTTTTGAGGCATCAAGGGATCACAAATTTAGCATTGGAGGGCACCGTGCAGGGTAAAAATCGTAGAGGGAGACCAAGAGATCAATACACTAAGCAGATTCAGAAGGATGTAGGTTGCGGTAGGTACTGGGAGATGAAGAAGCTTGCACAGGATAGAGTAGCATGGAGAGCTGCATCAAACCAGTCTCAGGACTGAAGACCACAACAACAACAACAACATCATGGTGAGAACGCCAAGTTTCTGGGACTACGTTACTAAGGACTATACCGCTCTAAAGAAGTCAGAAAACATCATTAACATAATAAAGAGGGACGGAAATTTCGATTTAAATAACTCGTTGGGCCCTGCTCTCGGTTTACCAAAATGTCGACGAACAGGACATCCACCGGATATCGTAAACGCTGAGGGAGCTGGCGTTTCACTGAGTATCAGCGCGTGCTCTTTGAGACAAAAGAACATCAAAGGGCGCTGTGGTCGTCGCCAGTCTAAGTCAGTTACGAAAGAAATGTGAGACCGAATATTCTGGTTGGAGTCCGGGCAGCGGGTACACATAATACCCAGTCTATCAGCACTTCAAGAAGACGCCTGGATCGGTCGTCGAAATATTGCGCCGAAAATGGAAGCGACAGCCCTGCACGACACGCGGAAGAGCGCAGTCGCATTGTACGTTCGACCTCTGAGTGAGTGGAGGTTCCGCTAGACCGTGGCTAAGTACCGAATCTGGTGCCTAATCCGAGTGGATGCGTAGAGAGAGTGTGAGAGGAGTTACCTGGGTGGTGCGGTCCGGCGCCGGCGGCGGCAGCGACTCCGACTGGGAGCCGGGCGGCGCGTCCACGGCCACGCCTGCGTCCGCGTCCAGCGTTTTTGCCGCACGCCTTTCCTTTCTGCGCCAATTGTTTGTGTACGCCGGGGGACAAACTGGGGTAGGTCGGGGCTGCGCCGGCAGCTGACCCGCGGCCATTCACGCGCTCAATTATCAGGCGGCGGTGTTTTTTCCTCCCCGGCGCTGCGCGGTCACAATTAACGCGGAGAATGGCGAAAGAAAATAGCGAGCGGCTGGTCACTGGTGCAGCTGGCGAGGGGCGGCTGTCCTGACCAACGCACGTGGCGCGCGCAAAACCTCTGCGCCGCAAGACGCCGCGCCCTGTGTGGCGGGCGCGAACTGCACCCGAACCACTCGCGGGAACGACGACTGTCCCAATCCCTCCGTACAGGCCCGATAACCGCAGGTCTGCGCCTGTATCAGAAATGAGATTCGCATCCGCAGTTCCTTCATCCGCAAATATTCTACCCGAATTTGCTCATATTAAAAATTTGTAAATCACTTTAACACGCTCGGTACGGCGAAACTGACGGAAGGAGTCTTTGAATTTATTTATTTATCGATTTATTTAACATGGCAAGCATCGGGTCCTCTCTCACATCTAACCAGTCATTCTATAGGGTGTCCCATAAAGAGCGCAGTTTTTAATTTAATAATAATACACGCAAATTATTAGAATATTGCTAGTACTATTATGTCAATGTGAAACACAAATAATGCAATTAAAATGGTTCAAATGGTTCTGAGAACTATGGGACTTAACATCTATGGTCATCAGTCCCCCAGAACTTTGAACTACTTAAACCTAACTAACCTAAGGACATCACACATCACCCAGCCATCACGAGGCAGAGAAAATCCCTGACCCCGCCGGGAATCGAACCCGGGAACCCGGGCGTGGGAAGCGAGAATGTTACTGCAAGACCACGAGATGTGCGCAATAATGCAATTAAACAAGAAACAAAATATCGGGCAAATGTCCTCCACGACTTCGTCTGCACGCATCCGCTCTGTGGACAGATCTTTCGACGACTTTAGAGATTAGTTCTATTTGAATTTGACCCATGACACGTCTAATTTTTGCCTTGAGATGAGGGACGGTCCGCGGATTGCTCACATAAACACAAGAGTTGACATACGCCACGAAAAAGTCATATGGTGTCAAATCACACGATCTAGGTGGCCAATTCTGATCGCCATTGCGAGAGGTGAGACGAGCAGGGTATCTTTGTCTCAGCAAACGTCTTGTTTCAACGACAGTCTCGTAGGTTGCCTCATTCTGTTGGAACCACACGAGTTCCACATTCAGTTCTCGCAATTGCGGCCATAAAGCTGTGTTATAAGTGGCTGTAACAATCATCAGTCTGTGTCACTCCTTTTCCAGTCTCGTCTTCAAAAACTTATGTCCAAATTAGTCCGTCAGCTGTAACTCGCACCAAACAGCGACTCGTTGTGCACAAACACACTTGTCACGGATCATGGAGGGATTCTCTGTGCCTTAAATCCGGCAGTTTTGTTTATTCACATAACAATTAAGGTGGAAGTGTGCCTCGTAACTGAAGATTATTTTCTTATGAAAATCACTATCGAATTATAGCTTCGTTGATATCCAATCGCCAGCTTCAGCTGTTGTGTTAGTTGCATCGTAAGAGGATGCAAATGCAGATCTTTTGTTAAATATTCGATGCAAGCTCCTTCTCGGAATTGCTGAGTGTTGAGGCGAATCGACTGCATCGGACCCTAGAGACGCTCTCAATAACGAGAGCGACATTCTCTACCGATCGACGAGAGCGAGGACGTCCAAGTGATTTGATGTTCACTGTAGATCCTGTATCTTGAAATTTTTTTATTAGTCTCTGCAGTGTTGGCACATTAGGCGCATTTAGCCTACCAAAAATTACACGAAGTCTTAGAATGGTCTCTGCATAGCATTCACCATACTTGAAATGCACTTTCTAAATTTGGATGCGTTGATCCATCGTGTATCGCTCCATTTTAGCTGATAATTATACGCACAAATGCCAACTGGCAATAACAGTCGGTAATCGCAATATTAATATTAGGGTGTCCCATTTACCTTGATCACCTCAAATAACTTTTTGTCCAGAGGCAAAATGAAAATATAAAACAAGCAGAAATTTTTTATTTGGCAGGGGGAAATTAACCAGCGTGTTAGCGTCTCTTGTAACGTCAGTCGTTACGAGGATATGAAGAGCAGTGAATGTTTTTTCAAGTATCCGGCTGTATTATTCATTTGCTAGTCCATTTTCTTCTCTCAAGAACATTCAAGTAAAAATTACGTTATTAACAACGTAAATCAAAGTTGACTTTTACTGCTCTGTACCAGAACACAACGCTGGTACCTGAGTAACGTATCTCGGACAGTTGCTGGAATTGACAGCAAACGTATAGTAACACGAAGAAAATGTATACCGGTCATTCAGTCAACAATCCTCAGGTCAGTAAAATGTACACTAACAATGAGAAGGTAGAAATTTTACTCATCCATGGAAGATGTAAGTTAGTTTCAAACATAACTTCACTTCAATTTATGGATGTCCATCTTATTGCATGGGTGAGGAACTTCAGCTGACGATATATATAAGAAAATGTACCACCAGTGCTGTATCTTGAGGATGTCTTTATTGTCTCACACGGATAGTTTCGGCCGCATCCTAAGGCCCCACCACTGCCAAAATAGTATTTGATTTCAAAAAATGGTTCAAATGGCTCTGAGCACTATGGGACTTAACATCTGTGGTCATCAGTCCCCTAGAACTTAGAACTACTTAAACCTAACTAACCTAAGGACATCACACACATCCATGCCCGAGACAGGATTCGAACCTGCGACCGTAGCAGTCCCGCGGTTCCGGACTGAGCGCCTAGAACCGCTAGACCACCGCGGCCGGCAGTATTTGATTTCTTGGTGCATTTACTGTGGGATCCTTTTTGCCAGCACACGTGGGCTAGCTTCTAGCAGGACTCTATAGTCGACATCGTGTTGTCTTTGGGCATTGGCTGTTTTGTCTGCGGGGCCTGAGGTTGGCGGCAGTGTGTCGCCGAAACTAGTCGTGTGGTGGAATAAAGACATTCTGAAGATACAGCTCTGGTGGTACTTTTTTCTTATAACTTCACTTGTTTCTCTATTTTAATTAATCTGTGTAATAAAGTTATTTTGCCCGATTCCTCGAATTGTGAATATTCTGGTAAGTTTCTTCTGTGAAGATGTTAAAAACTATATGCATTTCAGCCAACAAATTTTGCTTCTTATCTCAGTTCCCGTATTCCATTAACTGTACGTTCCATAATGCTGATATTTCCTCGTACAAACTAATTAAATGCACAATTTTGTCCTGAATCCACTTCCTGGTAGCTTCCTTTATTACTCTTTTGAGACACATCACTGACATTAACTAGTCTCAACTGTCCCAACAATAACGGATACGTTTGAAGGGCAGCTTGTTGCAGTGTCGATTTGGCATAGTGGGTAGCATTCATAGATTCACTTCAATACTGGATCGGCTCACTTCACTGCCAATTTTTTTTTTGTTTACGTGTGTTAATTTTACATAATAACTCTATCGTTTTATATATTATTTGCTGCCCAGCATTGTTTAAGTCTAGAGATTTCTACTTAGACAAGCTGGTCGTGCTGTTCGCTTAGGAGGGAAAACGGGCGATTTCTTCTTATGGCTCGAAACAAGCAGTTTCGTGGGTACTTGTGTTTAATGTGTGCATAAATACGGCAAAATATATTACCAAGATGTGGTAGTGTACAAAATGTGAATAAGGCTCAAATCTGGGACGGAATATGACCGTTCAGCACTCTCCAAGTACTTTCAGCTCTCCCGACAATGCCGTTATAGTTTTTCTTGTCTGAGAGCTACGCCGAGCAGCTCCGAGAGATGGAGGTTGCCGTCTACTCAAGAGGTCTGAACTCGCAGAACACGACTATCCGTGATTTTGGCCCACTCTCGGACACTGCTGGCGAGCTCACTCTTGGAGCAGTCCACACGACTCGTCATACTCGAAAAAGCTTTCTAAGAGTGAACAACTTTCACCAGTATGTCTAGCCTAAAACATAGGCTTCATGAACAATGGGTTACTTGAGTAGATCTCACAGCGCGACCTCCCATATAACAGGGCCTCAATCTTTTGGTTATTTGCTCTGGAGACATTCAATGGCTTTGGTATCAGCCATAACCATCGTAAGAGGAGGGTCTGTGCCATGCATGTGACTAAATCAGGGGGCAGCCACAACAACTTGCCCAACTGATTGTTTTGGTTGCTGTGGACAAGTTACACTCAAGCTTTTGAAAACATGTGATGTCACTACTCAGTGCAGGAACTCGCAGAAACGAAATTTTACTTGGCGTGAATCGGTTCTTCACAGAAGACACAAACACTCATGAAGATAATTACTATTAAAAACAGTCTTGATCACGATTTATTTAACAAGGTGACCGGTTTCGACCACTACTGTGGTCATCTTCAGACCTATAAGTTGTATACAAAGCTCTAATTAGAGGGCTACATACATTAAACAAAATACATAAAGTTATAAAGCTATAAAACGTTGAATTACCATTGAGTAGGAACCTCTTTCTGTTGGAGAATCACTGCTGGAGAAACCAGTGCACGTCTTACTATATATAATGGAGGCTCCACCCACTTCTGACTGCATGATGTCATCATTAACCAATGAGTAATAAGTCGAATTACAATTTAAAATTTCTTAGTTAAAAGAACATTGTCAAGAATTAGAAATAAATACACACTAAACTGAGCTTATTAAACAGCTATTGTCAATTAAGAAGCGTTAAAATATTTAAATATGTAGGAAAATGGACTTCGGTTTGGCAGTACATGGGTTGCCCTCTCAAGGCCTATCAGCGAACCATTTGGAACCACTGGTTGCTATGGTGAAGTTAGACGCCGTTGCAAAGATGAAGCAGTAGGCTTTTTTCACTGAAGTTGTTGTAAAGTCGATAGTCGAACTAGTGGTTGCCATGGTGAGGACAAACGCCAGTGCAAAGATGTGGCAGCAGGCTTCTTTCCAGCGAAATTGTTGCGAAGTAGAATGGCAAAGACTGTGGCGTCAGACGATGTATTATTGAGCAGCAACTTGTCTTTATTAAAACGAAAAGAGTAAGCTACAATAATCTGTAGCTGACATGTATACTACATGCTGCCCAAATACGATACGAAGTAGTTGTCCGTATATATTAAATATTATCTATGAAGTTGATATGTAGATTACATGAGCCTTTTTTTCATTTAAGGCATTGCTATTCCTCAAGTTATATGCCAGTCATATAAGCAAATAAAAATGAAAGAACTTAAAATTATAAAATTATGAGCCAGTGTCAAAAATAAAACGATGTGAATAGCAATATGCAGTCTAAAAGCATAAAAGCAAAAATTCTAAAACAGATAGTCAATCATAAAATAATGTTTGGTAAAAACAATTACAATGTAAAGATAAAATATTTGCTAAAAGTTTTTATAATTAATATATATATATATATATATATATATATATATATATATAATTTCTTTTCTTTAACCTTTTAAAACAAAGGACGGAAGAGTAAACATTCTAAAGCAGATCATCAAAAAGCTCAAAGAAATGTTTGTCTTTGAACTGAAGTTGTTCATTTGAAACAAATAATGGATTACTTTTGTGAAGTGAAAAAATTTCAATTTCTTCTAAGGTATTTAGCAGTGGTCCTTTTGGCACAATATGTAATATTTCCAAATTGCTAGAAATGCAACCTTCAGAATGATTGTATCCATCAAGATGTTGACCAAATATTGATTTGATACGTGCAGTACCAGTAGTATGTTCTTTGAAACGTGTTAAAAAGTTACGGCCAGTTTGGCCAATATACTGTTTTGGAAAGAAGCCTGCTGTCACATCTTTGCACCGACGTTTGTCCTCACCATGGCAACCACTAGTTCGGCTATCGACTTTACAACAACTTCAGTGAAAAAAGCCTGCTGCTTCATCTTTGCAACGGCGTCGAACTTCACCATAGCAACCACTGGTTCCAAATGGTTCGCTGATAGGCCTTGAGAGGGCAACCCATGTACTGCCAAACCGAAGTCCATTTTCTACATATTTAAATATTTTAAAGCTTCTTAATTGACAATAGCTGTTTAATAAGCTCAGTTTAGTGTGTATTTATTTCTAATTCTTGACAATGTTCTTTTAACTAAAAATTTTAAATTGTAATTCGACTTATTACTCATTGGTTAGTAATGACAATATGCAGTCAGAAGTGGGTGGAGCCTCCATTATATGTAGTAAGACGTGCACTGGTTTCTCCAGCAGTGATTCTCCAACAGAAAGAGGTTCCTACTCAATGGTAATTCAACGTTTTATAGCTTTATAACTTTATGTATTTTGTTTAATGTATGTAGCCCTCTAATTAGAGCTTTGTATACAACTTATAGGTCTGAAGATGACCACAGTAGTGGTCGAAACCGGTCACCTTGTTAAATAAATCGTGATCAAGACCGTTTTTAATAGTAATTGTTTATAAGACATTGATCACTGCTGTTCCCATAATGCATTCAAAAGTAACTCATGAAGATATCCTCCGCCATGGGGGATAAAACGTTAGGGTATCCAGGAAAGTAATTCAACCACGGCATTATATCTGGGAGTATTTTAATAAGTATTATCTTTCCGGACGCGAAAGACTGTTATTTACATTTAACATTTCACGTTCATTTTTAAGAGGAACGCGTAGTATTGGTAAGACATATAGCACTATGATCTGTGGTGAGCAGAGGTACACGTCACTATTGTACTGCGTAACAAGGAGGTTCTTCCATGAGATCTAGATCGTCCAAGAAAATGACGGCCACGTTGATGCCCAATTTCCTGATATCAAAAACGCATTTTACACAGTTCCACACTGTCATTTATCGAACAAAAGACAAGCTTACACAGTATCGGAGCAGACTTAGTTTGGAATCAGTACTTCCTTGCGTCTCACGAAACGGAACAAAATTGACGGATGTAAAGACAATGTCAGGCGTACACTTAGGGAGTGTGGTAGGTCCAACAGAGTTTAGGAATGTTCAAGTCGATAACGTAGGAAGCTCGACGAGGTTGTTCGCAGACGATGCAGTTGCATACACGTAGGTAGCAAAGCCAGAAATTTTTGGTGAGTTGCTGCAATGTCTACGAAAGGTCGATGACTGATGCAGGGTCTGGCAGTTGACCCTGAGTGGAAATAAATGTGACCTACTGCGCATAAATAGCTAAATGAATCCGATACTACTGTACTGAATTATTGGCGACAAATCAGTGGAAACAGTTACTGCCTTAAAATACTTAGCAGTAACTATCCGGATCGATCTAAAGTGTTATGACCACATTACTGGAAAATCAGATGCCAGGCTGCGATTCATTGAAAGAATCTCAACAAAATGTAATTTGCCCAAGAATGATGTGGCTTAATTGACAATAGCTGTTTAATAAGCTCAGTTTAGTGTGTATTTATTTCTAATTCTTGACAATGTTCTTTTAACTAAGAAATTTTAAATTGTAATTCGACTTATTACTCATTGGTTAGTAATGACATCATGCAGTCAGAAGTGGGTGTTCTTGTGTATTGCTCATCACTGCGGGAACCTTGCCAGCTTGAATTAATAGAAGAAATAGGAAAGATCGAATGGAGAGTGGCGTATTTTTTCATGGAGCGTCTAGTCGGCGCGAGAGCGGTACGGAGATGCTCGACAATCGCCAATTTCAGACGCTACGAAAGAGGTGTTGTGCATCGTGAAGAGATTTACTGCTGAAATTCCGAGAGACTACGTTCCGGGAAGAGTTGGGTAACATATTATTCAGTCCAAATACGTCTCGTGAAATGACCACAACAAAAAAATCTGAGCGATCGGAGCTAATGAAGGGATTTACTGACGATCAGTCTTACCACTCGGCATTCGGGAATGGAACAGGACGGGGCTGAGATAGCGGTATTAGAAGTGCTCTCCGGCACAGTCCGTAAAGTAGCTGGCGCAGTGTGGAGGTAGATCAAAGGGTGGTTAAGCACACTGTTGTTCAGGACAGTTGAAAGCGGTGGCGGTTTTCAAGGAATCGATGTAATTACGGGCCACCGTTTACGGCTAACCAGTGTTTGCGTTACCCGAAGACGGTGTGTGCAGTCACACACGTCCTGCGTATCGCTCCTGCTGCATTGGCCGGTCAGTATGAAGTGTGACAACATTAGAGTGTAGTACCGTTTCCGACTTTTTCTGTGTATTTATTTATGACGGAAAGGATAATGCCATCGTGACCCCCTTACATATAACCAGGCGTTTCGTATATATCTTGGATTACGTTCGTAGCGACACACATACTGCCGGCCGCGGTGGTCTCGCGGTTAAGGCGCTCAGTCCGGAACCGCGCGACTGCTACGGTCGCAGGTTCGAATCCTGCCTCGGGCATGGATGTGTGTGATGTCCTTAGGTTAGTTAGATTTAAGTAGTTCTAAGTTCTAGGGGACTGATGACCACAGATTTTAAGTCCCATAGTGCTCAGAGCCATTTGACACACATACTATAAAAGACTTACACTTGCCGTGCGTCTACGTAATATTACGGCGCTTGGGGGAAAGGAGAGTTTCTGCGAACGTAATATTACGTCAGACCAATTATGCTGATTTTACAGTGTCGAAGGTATATTTAAGACTCCCGTAAACGTCTGTTAGGTCAGCGTGATCCGTAGTTATGCTGTGGCCGCTGGATGCTACTAGCGGTAAAAATTAATTGTTTTTGAAACCTTCGTTACGTTTCTTGTTTCACAGGCACTAGATGATGTTGGAGTTTTCTCTGTTTCATGCGTTTAGCGTGCGTTTTTTGTTGATTACCTGCTGAAAATGTGCGGCGAAAAAGAGAAACGTTTGGAGAAAATAATTTGCGAAGTCGGTGAGTCTGCAGATGACTAAAACGAAATATTTGATCATGATTCAGACTACACACCATCGTAATGTAGTAGTAATTCTAGGGTTTTTTGAAGACGAACTGCTACTTACGTTTATCATTTTATTTTCACAGATAGTGTTTTTATTAAGAATTCTCTACAGGTAAATCAGACATTAATCTGAGAATATGCCTCCAGCGAGTGTAATGTTAGACTACATATCTCTCCATGTTTCAGTTTGTAACACACAACGTCCCACTGTGAACGCTAAATTTTGCTTTGACCTTGCACTTATTTTGATTTAAATTGGATGTGAAAGAAATTTAAACAGAAAGTTCACGTTTTTGCTTAATATTTTGAATACTAGAACACCTTTCCCACTTTTTCGGTGTTAATCGCTATTAAATTGAAACTCCATCCGTGTATTCACATTTAGCACTAACGATACCAAAATATACTGAGTTGACAAAAAGTCACGGGACAGCGATATCCACGTATACAAATTGCTGTAGTATCGCGTACACAAGATATAAAAATTTGGTGCATTGGCGGAAGTGTCATTTTTACTCAGATGGCTTATGTGAAAAAAGTTTCCGACGTGATTATCACCGCATGATGGGAATTAACAGTCTTGAACGCGGAATAGCAATTGGAGCTAGACGCATAAGACATTCTGTTTTGGAAACGGTTAGGGAATTCAGTATTGCGAGATCCACAGTACCAAGAATGTGCCGAAAATACCAAATTTCAGGCGTTATCATTCACCACACTAACGCAGTGACCGACGTCCTTCACTTAACGACCAAGAGCAACGGCGTTTGCGTTGAGGTGTCAGTGCTAACAGACAAGCAAAACTGCGTGAAATAACAGTAGAGTAGTGCGGTGGCCAAATTTGGCGTTGATGGGCTATGGCAGCAGACGACCGACGTGAATGACTTCGGTAACAGCACGACATCGCCTACAGCGCCTCTCCTGGGCTCGTGACCACATCGGCTGCTCATAGGCGAGTGGAGAACCGCGGGCTGGCCAGATGAGTCCCGATTTCACTTGGTAAGAGCCGACGGTAGGGTTCGAGCAAGGCGCACTTAATTTATCTAACTGATTACGAATATCCATGTTGGTTGCCCGCACTTATGTCACTTGATTGATGAAGGTCTGAACCGCCTCCTCATTGGTAACTTCCTCCATACCTGGTTCGCTCACTGTGAAGACCGTACTTTAAAAAAATGAGAAAAAAAGAAAAGAACTTCACCAGTACGCCTTTTATTACAGACACGTCTAATCCTTATGCCTCCTACATTTAAAACAAATCGCTGCTGGAGTACTGTGCCCAAACATGTCGCACTGCCCATACCGAACTCGGCGAAAACCGTCATCTGTCCCCCTCGCGTGTCCGCTAAAATCACTCAAATCAGTGACTCACTCCACTCCCATCAGTCGAACTTTCCATTAAGAGACCAAATTCAGACGAGTAATGATTAACAACTTTGCACGAAAAACAGATTGCGAGGTGCCGGGGCTAGCAGTGTATTTGACACTAAATTCTTCTAGAATCTTCATATGGAAATGATGCTCTAAGCCCCCCTTTTCTAACTACGACTTTTGCGGTTGCGCATGGATTAAGAAGAAACGCGAACTGACTGTAATAGATGCTGCAAGTGGAGTAGAAAAGAGCTTGGCACCTGCAATAATTTAATGTGATAGAAATTAATTTGATAAAGGAAAGTTTCATTCACGTAGTGAGAAATGAAAGGGTTGCTCTACCGATCAAAAAATGAAAGTTCTGTCCAAAAATAACAATTTGATTTATTATGACTTAACTCAAAATAATAAACAAAACACGTGAAACATTTACAGTATGTCAAATTGGATACTCAAATAAATGCTGTGAAGGTGAAGTTGTCCATAAACTAGATTCTGACATTTATGACGAAGTGGTATGTGGAGCCAATTCCTTGCAACTCAGAGCTTAAGAGAAACACCCAGCCAACTTAACATTCATCGCTGCTACAGTAGTGAGAACTCTGACTATGAACACCGAAGACAGAACGAAGTTAGAAAAGACGAACATCCGTGCTCTGCTGAGCTCTGATTATCACCTAGCAAAATTCCCTAATCTGCCAATGCTGCGGACATACATTACCAAGCTGTGTTCTTAACTGCAAGGACAAGATCTGGCGTACCGGAGGCGATGGCTGGTTGCTTCGACGTCCCTTCGTGGTGATGAAATGTCGCGAGTACAGCCCGAAACAAATTATCCACTCTGAAGACTTCCTATCAATACAAATGCGCCTCTGAGGGAGACGAAGAAGGCTCGCTACACAATCACTGACGGTCCAGTGATTGATTTTAACAAGCGTAGTCACACAGTAACTCCGATACAGTCAACTTTAGCCAATACTGTTCAAGACGGACAACATAGGCCGCTTGTACGCAGAACGCTCAATTGCCAACTGTACTCGGAAAGTTAGGTTGAAGTCGAAACTTCAGCAACTTCGTCAAACAGTTACAATTGAATGAAAGTATATTAGACAGGCAACGGAAGACAGGCTGTCCAGAGCAGCGAGAGCTCAGTCTTGTAACCTACTCTGACCGAAAGGCGAGAGCCGACCCCACTCAAGAGCACCCGTAAAAGCCAAACACAGAACATTCCCGCCCCCACGACAGTGGCCATGGTTAAACGATCCAATCAGTAACTCGACAACCGGCGGAAAATTCCACTCTATTGCCGAAGCACTACTATTCCACCAATGGAGATACTTGGCGCCAATTTCTGCGACGATCTTGCTACGTCACGGAGCTATCCCCTGAGCAAGCCAATCACAGTTACGATTTTGCAGAAAACGCGGGAATTTGCCCGCCACGACTGCCTGGGAACACAAGTCATTCCCACGCCTCGCTGGTAGCCCGCCAGAAAGTGTTTTCACTACGTTTCAGCGAAACAACGGAATCTCCAGCCCAGCCGCTCCGTCAGGCCCCTGTGGGCGTGTCGCCCCCGCTCTTATGACAATGTCGGCGTCTGGAAAGCATCCACTCGACTCCCTCACTCCCTCTCAAGATCAGTAGAACCACTCCTGTCACCGGACCACCCGGGTGACTAGAGACGCTGCCTGGGAAGTCCGCGTGTGAAGGAATAGCAACTTCTCACCGAATGCAATTAGAGAGAAAAATCGAATTACTGAGAGTAAGATAGAAATCTGAGAGGGGGCTCATGCCACCTCTCAAGGTAAGAAACAGTTTGTTTCCACTCACCACGTTCAAATTAGGCTGTTGATCGTCGTTCCCCGCCGTCGCTCTTTGTTACTAACGTTCTTGTATTGCCTAATGCAATGGAGTTGGACGTGTTGACACCATTAAATGCTGGATGGTCGCTACTGCCCCAGTATGGTGTGTGCAACGATAGTGGTTACGTACCACCAGTATCATGGTGAGCGTGGAACTGTTAGATATCAACTAGCAGAAAGTTGTTTATTCTGAAAGTCTTCAGTACAGAAGTCGATGGCGACGTCTAGGCGGCGTGGTCACCCCAGGCAGCGGTGGCGCAGTAGCGGCGTGCTGGAGTGAGTACGCCCGGCGGCAGTGGAGCACGGCTGGTGACGCCGCGTCCGGCAGGCAGCGGCGTACCCGGGTGGGAAGCCGCTACCAGCAGTGGGGCAGGCGCGAAGGCTCACAACATCCCTGGACGTCGAGGGGGTGCCCACCAGAACCGGCATTTGAAGCTGGCTGCAGAACGATTCTGCTGCCGCCAACAAACATTTCGCTTAATGACCACAAAATAAGAGAAACTAGGGCTCTTAGGCAGGCATTTAGAAAGTCGTTCTCCCCTCGCTCTGTTCGTGAGTGGAACATCATACGGTGGCTTGCGGAGTATGTATGTAGATGAGCCGATCTGGCCGATGACGCTGCCAGACGTACACTACTGGCCATTCAAATTGCTGCACCAAGAAGAAATGCAGATGATAAACGGGTATTCATTGGACAAATATACACTCCTGGAAATGGAAAAAAGAACACATTGACACCGGTGTGTCAGACCCACCATACTTGCTCCGGACACTGCGAGAGGGCTGTACAAGCAATGATCACACGCACGGCACAGCGGACACACCAGGAACCGCGGTGTTGGCCGTCGAATGGCGCTAGCTGCGCAGCATTTGTGCACCGCCGCCGTCAGTGTCAGCCAGCTTGCCGTGGCATACGGAGCTCCATCGCAGTCTTTAACACTGGTAGCATGCCGCGACAGCGTGGACGTGAACCGTATGTGCAGTTGACGGACTTTGAGCGAGGGCGTATAGTGGGCATGCGGGAGGCCGGGTGGACGTACCGCCGAATTGCTCAACACGTGGGGCGTGAGGTCTCCACAGTACATCGATGTTGTCGCCAGTGGTCGGCGGAAGGTGCACGTGCCCGTCGACCTGGGACCGGACCGCAGCGACGCACGGATGCACCCCAAGACCGTAGGATCCTACGCAGTGCCGTAGGGGACCGCACCGCCACTTCCCAGCAAATTAGGGACACTGTTGCTCCTGGGGTATCGGCGAGGACCATTCGCAACCGTCTCCATGAAGATGGGCTACGGTCCCGCACACCGTTAGGCCGTCTTCCGCTCACGCCCCAACATCGTGCAGCCCGCCTCCAGTGGTGTCGCGACAGGCGTGAATGGAGGGACGAATGGAGACATGTCGTCTTCAGCGATGAGAGTCGCTTCTGCCTTGATGCCAATGATGGTCGTATGTATGTTTGGCTCCGTGCAGGTGAGCGCCACAATCAGGACTGCATACGATCGAGGCACACAGGGCCAACACCCGGCATCATGGTGTGGGGAGCGATCTCCTACACTGGCCGTACACCACTGGTGATCGTCGAGGGGACACTGAATAGTGCACGGTACATCCAAACCGTCATCGAACCCATCGTTCTACCATTCCTAGACCGGCAAGGGAACTTGCTGTTCCAACACGACATTGCACGTCCACATGTATCCCATGCCACCAAACGTGCTCTAGAAGGTGTAAGTCAACTACCCTGGCCAGCAAGATCTCCGGATCTGTCCCCCATTGAGCATGTTTGGGACTGGATGAAGCGTCGTCTCACGCGGTCTGCACGTCCAGCACGAACGCTGGTCCAACTGAGGCGCCAGGTGGAAATGGCATGGCAAGCCGTTCCACAGGACTACATCCAGCATCTCTACGATCGTCTCCATGGGAGAATAGCAGCCTGCATTGCTGCGAAAGGTATATATGCACTGTACTAGTGCCGACATTGTGCATGCTCTGTTGCCTGTGTCTATGTGCCTGTGGTTCTGTCAGTGTGATCATGTGATGTATCTGACCCCAATAATGTGTCAATAAAGTTTCCCCTTCCTGGGACAATGAATTCACGGTGTTCTTATTTCAATTTCCAGGAGTGTATTATACTAGAATTGACATGTGATTACATTTTCATGCTGTTTGGGTGCATAGAACCTGAGAAATCAGTACCCAGAACAACCACCTCTGGCCGTAATAACGGCCTTGATACGTCTGGGCATTGAGTCAAACAGAGCTTGGATGGCGTGTACAAGTACAGCTGCCCATGCAGCTTCAACACGATACCACAGTTCATCAAGAGTAGTGACTGGAGAATTGTGACGAGCCAGTTGTTCGGCCACCATTGACCAGACGTTTTCAGTTGGTGAGAGATGTAGAGAATGTGCTGGCCAGGGCAGCAGTCGAACATTTTCTGTATCCAGAAAGGCCCGTACAGCACCTGCAAATGTGGTCGTGCATCATCCTGCTGAAATGTAGGGTTTCGCAGGGATCGAAAGAAGGGTAGAGCCACGTGTCGTAACACATCTGAAATGTTACGTCCACTGTTCAAAGTGCCGTCAATGCGAACAAGAGATGACCGAGACGTGTAACCAATTCCACCCCATACCATCACGCCGGGTGATTCGCCAGTATGGCGATGACGAATACACGCTTCCAATGTGCGTTCACTGCGATGTCGCCAAACACGGATGCGACCGTCATGATGCGGTAAACAGAACCTGGATTCATCAGAAAAAAATGACGTTTTGCCATGCGTGCACCCAGGTTCGTCGCTGAGTACACCATCGCTGGCGCTCCTGTCTGTGATGCAGCGTCAAGGGTAAGCTCAGCCACGGTCTCCGAGCTGATAGTCCATGCTGCTGCGAACGTCGTCGAACTGTTGGTGCCGATGGTTGTTGTCTTGCAAACGTCCCCACCTGGTGACTCAGGGATCAAGACGTGGCTGCACGATCCGTTACAGCCACGCGGATAAGATGCCTGTCATCTCGACTGCTAGTGACACGAGGCCGTTGGGATCCAGCACGGCGTTCCGTATTACCCTCTAGAACCCACCGATTCCATATTCTGCTAACAGTCATTGGATCTCGACCAACGCGAGCAGCAATGTCGCGATACGATAAACCGCAATCGCGATAGGCTACAATCCGACCTTTATCAAAGCCGGAAACGTGATGATACGCATTTCTCCTCCTTACACGAGGCATCACAACAACGTTTCACCAGGCAACGCCGGTCAACTGCTGTTTGTATATGAGAAATCGGTTGGAAACTTTCCTGATGTCAGCACGTTGTAGGCGTCGCCACCGGCGCCACCCTTGTGTGAATGCTCTGAAAAGCTAATCATTTGCATATCACATCATCTTCCTTCTGTCAGTTAAATTTCGCGTCTGTAGCACGTCATCTTCGTGGTGTAGCAATTTTAATGACGAGTAGTGTAGATGAAGCTGTTGGCCCACATGGAACCAACCGTTGGCTTTAATCGAAGCCACGGTGCTGCTAGGGGCTGAGCAGAGACGCTGCCCAGCTACGCTGCGGCAGGGCCTTGGCTCCAGTCGTGCAAGTGAACACAGCAGTACTGCGCTGTGCCACAGCGCGATATAATTAAGAACTATATTGTGGTGGGCCAACTGGCAGTTGGATTTCTTAGGGGGATCGCCTGCCCGCCTCTCGGCGCAATGCAAAATTTGGACGGAAGTTGTTGCTGCAACATATGAGAGAGAGAGAGAGAGAGAAATGGAATGTGATGAAGTACTAAAAAAGGTAACCTGTTGATGGAGAATAGAAACATAACTAGGAGAAGAAATAATTGGCTTAACTGTTTATCAGAGACAAGATGGCTACATATGTTAGTTTTTTAGGGTAAAGTGCTCCAGTGTTCTTAGAGAGCATCAGAGCTATGAATTTTGTGCAAAGTGAATGGTAGTTTATTCCAGAGACCGACGGCGGAAACGGAGGGGTTTGCCAACCCTTTTGGTTCATAAATGGGCACAGCAAGAATGGTTGGTAAGTGAGACCTTACTTATGCTGTGATTATGATAAAATGACAAGTACTTTATGTCTGATTTAAGGTACTGGGTTGCACGCACAGTGAGAAGTTGATGAAATAGACTTAGTGTCTGCTTTTTACGTAACTAGACTGGTAGGAAACACCCTAACTGGGCGTTTGAAGCTCAATAAGTACTGCAGATGTAGCGCAGACATTGATGGTTCGTTCTAACCTCCATACCGTATTAGATTACATCACAACAGTGGAGGCTCGGCGGACCGTGTAATCGCACAGATGTACATTTCGCATCTGTGGAAATATACTCCTAAACGTCTGCTGGAACACAGTGACAAACTGAGTTCCTCATAAACGTGACATCAGGATTTTCGGCCCAGCTGAGGAGCTCATTGAAAGTTACACTCAAATTCGTCACCCGTTTCTGATAAGGTATTGGGATATCGTCGATAATAACAGGACGCAGTTTTTCGCGGAATCCAGAACTTACTAATTTTCGATGGGACTAACAATACGTCTGATTTCTTCCCAATTAGTTGAAGTGTTAGGTTTCTCGCCTAAACATAACTGGAGGCCATCAGCATAGAAAAAATACACTACTGGACATTAAAATTGCTACACCACGAAGATGACGTGCTACAGACGCGAAATTTAAACGACAGCAAGAAGATGATGTGATATGCAATTGATTAGCGTTTCAGAGCATTCACACAAGGTTGGCGCCGGTGGCGACACCTACAACGTGCTGACATGAGGAAAGTTTCGAACCGATTATTCATACACAAACAGCAGTTGACCGGCGTTGCCTGGTGAAACGTTGTTGTGATGCCTCGTGTAAGGAGGAGAAATGCGTACCATCACGTTTCCGGCTTTGATAAAGGTCGGATTGTAGCCTATCGCGGTTGCGGTTTATCGTATCGCGACATTGCTGCTCGCGTTGGTCGAGATCCAATGACTGTTAGCAGGATATGGAATCGGTGGGTTCAGGAGGGTAATATGGAACGCCGTTCTGGATCTCAACGACCTCGTATCACTAGCAGCCGAGATGACAGGCATCTTACCCGCCTGGCTGTAACGGATCGTGCAGCCACGTCTCGATCCCTGAGTCAACAGATGCGGACGTTTGCAACACGACAACCATCTGCACGAACTGTTCGACGACGTTCGCAGCAGCATGGACTATCAGCTCGGAGACCGTGGCTACAGTTTTCCTTGAAACTGCATCACAGACAGGAACGCCTGCGATGTTGTACTCAACGACGAACCTGAGTGCACGAATGACAAAACGTCATTTTTTCGGATGAATCCAGGTTCTGTTTACAGCATCATGATGGTCGCATCCGTGTTTGGCGACATCGCGGTGAAGGCACAGTGGAAGCGTGTATTCGTCATCGCCATACTGGCGTATCACCCGGCGTGATGGTATGGGGTGCCGTTGGTTACACGTCTCGGTCATCTCTTGTTCGCATTGACGGCACTTTGAACAGTGGACGTTACATTTCAGATGTGTTACGACCCTTGGCTCTACCCTTCATTGGATCCCTACATTTCAGCAGGATAATGCACGACCGGATGTTGCAGGTGCTGTACGGGCCTTTCTGGATACAGAAAATGTTCGACTGCTGCCCTGGCCAGCACATTCTCCAGATCTCTTACCAATTGAAAACGTCTGGTCAATGGTGGCCGAGCAACTGGCTCGTCACAATACGCCAGTCACTACTCTTGATGGACTGTGGTATCGTGTTGAAGCTGCATGGGCCGCTGTACCTGTACACGCCATCCAGGCCCTGTTTGACTCAATTCCCAGGCGTACCACGGCCGTTATTACGATCAGAGGTGCTTGTTCTGGATACTGATTTCTCAGGATCTATGCACCAAAATTCCGTGAAAATGTAATCACATGTCAGTACTAGTATAATATATTTGTCAAATGAATACCCGTTTATGATCTGCATTTCTTCTCGGTGTTGCAATTTTAATGGCCAGTAGTGTATTTACAAGAGGACAGAATCAACCACATACCATTTACATACAAGGAGAACTATAATGGCCCCAGGAGCGCTGTGACACTCCAGAGAAAACCACAGAACGACTTTTCGCTCCAGCAGACAACACGCAGCTGTGGGTTTCTGAAGTAGCTTTCAAACCGTCTTCATCGGCGAGATGCAGGTTTACGCACGATGGACGGAGCAAGGAGGATGTAAAAAGGAAGCTAGCACAGAACCCGTGACATGACACACTGCCATCCATAAAAATTTCAGTGTCATCAAAAGATCTTGCAAAGAAGGTAATGATTGCACAAAAGTGCGCAATGCGAATAATATATGGTGTTCACCCACAGTTACCTTGTAGCTACCTTGTTACGGAATATGAAATTTTAACTCCAACATCAAAGTATTCACTGAAGCGACAGAAGTCATGGGATGCCTCCTAACATCGTGTCGGACATCCTTTTGCCCGGCGTAGTGCAGCAGTTCGACGAGGTATTGACTCAACAAATCGTTGGAAGTCGCCTGCAGAAGTACTGAGCCGTAATGCGTCTATAACCGTCCATGATTGCGGCAATGTTATTGGTGCAGGATTTTGTGCACCAACTGATCTCTCGATTATGTCCCATAAATGTTTGACGGGATTCATGTCGGGCGATCCGGATGGCCAAATCAATCGTTCGAATTGCCCAGAATGTTCTTCAAACCAACCGCCTACAACTATGGCCCGGTGACATGGTACATTTTGATCCATAAAAATTTCGGCGTTTTTTGGGACCACGGAGTCCGTCAATGGATGCAAATAGTCTCCTGGTACCCGAACAGAAGCATTTCCAGTCAATAGCCGGTTCAGTTAGCCCAGATGCCCCAGTCCATTCCATATAAACACAGCCCACACGACTGTGGGGCCACCACCATCTTACGCAGTGCCTTGTTAACAAGTTGGGTCCGTGGCTTCGTGGGGTCTGCGCCAGACTCGAACCCTACCTTCAGCTCTTACCAACCGAAATCGGGACTCATCCGACCAGGCCACGGTTTTCCAGTCGTCTAGGGTCCAATCCATACAGTTACGAGCGCAGCAGAGGCGTTGCAGGCAATATCGTACTGTTAGCAATGGCGCTAGAGTCGGTCGTCTGCTGCCATAGCCCATTAAAGGGAACGGCAGGGAGATATTTTGTTCTCCGTAGTGAGCTGTTGTAGACAAATGAGGTTTGCTGCACTGAATAAAGCATACATTGGAGTTTTTATTGGTATGTTTTATTGGAAAATACTATTATGTTCACTGTGTAATTGGGATTTTTCCTACGCGGCTCTGAAAGGAGGAAGATCGACGGTTGTCGCTGTAACTCCGGTTGTGGTTATCTGAAACACGAGATTAACATATCACCCTGATCCTTACAGATGTAATTTTAGTTCATCGTACCGGTATGAAAAAAAAAATAGCGAAATTACGGATGTCTGAAAAAAATGGCCGTTTTTGGACCTCTCTTTTGTGAACGAAAGAAATACTGAACGTCAACATAAAAAAATCGGCTGCGATGAACTGTAGAGAATTCAGTTTGCTTCAAGGGAGACCAAAAATCATTAAAATCGGACGAAAATTGTAGAGTGGCAATGGCACCCGTGCCAAAAAAACATAGTTTTGAGAAAAACGTGTTTAAAGTTTAACAAGTATTTCTCATATAAAAAAGGGACAAAACTTGAAACTTACGGGACATCTTCGATGACTGGTCCATAATAACTACCGTCCTGGCTAGTGGATGGCCGCTTTCTGCTTCTCTGACTTGATAAGCCCTCATCTTCGTCCTCAAAGCCCTATTCGTCGCTGAGGGCATTGCCGTTGGCGTCTGTATCTTGACAGAATCGTCTCATTTCATCGCCGATTTTGATTTGAGGGGCATCTGCCACGTGCATTAATGCAATATGGCCTACATCGTAGCACCGTTTACAATTTCGCTTCGACCAGATTTTATTTTTGGAGCGTATCTCCAAATGAGACTACTGAAACTTTCGTTCACATTTTGAGTAAAATCGACCAAACAACGGTCCAGAATATCAGATATACTCAAAATGCTAAACACGCAACGAAGGGAGCGTGAGCGCGGAAAGGTTTCTCTAACTCCGAAGCGTGTCGTTCACGCTCAGCTTCAAACGCTCACAGAATAGTCACTTTTTGGAGTTCGCCCACAATATTTTGGGGAATAATTCATTAATGTTTATAAATTTGAGTTCCGTAATAAAAACAAATTTCAAGTTTCATCGATCGTCACCCTGTTGTTCCCCCTTAACGCCAAATTTCGCCACACTGTCCTAGCGGATGCGTTCGTCGTACGTCCCACATTAATTTCTGCGGTTATTTCTGTTGCTTGACTGTTGGCACTGATAACTCCACGTGAACGCTGCTGTACTCGGTCGTTAAATAAAGGCTATCGGTCACTGCATTGCCCGTGGTGCAAGGTAATGCTTGAAATTTGGTATTCTCGGCACACTCTTGACACAGCGCTTCGCGGAATATTGAACTGCAGTACCTAATGATTTACGAAATGGTACGTCCCATGCGTCTAGCTTCAACTACCATTCCAGGCTGAAAGTCTGTTAGTTCTCGTCGTGCGGCGATAATCACGTCGGAAAGGTTTTCACATAAATCATCTGAATACAAAGGACAGCTCCGCCAGTGCACTGTCCTCATATACCTTGTGTAAGCGATAATATTCCCATCTGTATATGTGAATATACCGACTTTTTTCACGTCAGTGTACATCGTCCATCACAATTTGAGGGCCGGCCGGTGTGGCCGAGCGGCTCTAGGCGCTTCAGTCTGGAACCGCGCGACCGCTACGGTCGCAGGTTCGAAGCCTGCTTCGGACATGGATGTGTGTGATGTCCTTATGTTAGTTAGGTTTAATTAGTTCTAAGTTCTAGGCGACTGATGACCTCAGATGTTAAGTCCCATAGTGCTCAGAGCCATTTGAACCATTTGAACACAATTTGCGGTCTGGCTTCAGGAAATGGGTATCTTAAGGAAAAACAACTTATTCTTCAATTTGTAACACCAAATGGTAAGTTAAAGATTGTAGTTATCTTTTTTGATACAACAGAAGAATTCAGTAGTGAGGCGGGGGGTGAATGGTTTCCAAAAGGGCTCTGTTCTAGGTCCCCATTTCTTCTTAAGGCACACGAATGATCTGCACTAAGTAGTGCAGGAAACTGAAATGTCTTTCTATTTGCGTATGACACAAATTTGAATAGGAGACACGTGGAATGTAATCCAAATAGTTTAAGAAAATAGGGTGAGTGATACGAGGACTATTTTTTTTTTTTAATAAGAAAAGCTCAAATTGATCGCGAAATGGAAACCACAGTGGAAATTAAAGATGTTTTATTTGTAACATTTAGCTACGACTTAAAGCCACTTCTTTACATAGTCGTCGCTGTGACGTAGACATTTGTCGCACCGTGGTACCAACTTTCTAATATTCTCTTCATAAAAGACAGCCGATGGCCTGCAGCTCGCTGTCTGTGCCAGAATGCTGTCCTCATAGCCAGTGGTTCACGCGAGCGAAGAGATGGAAATTAGAGAGAGACAAGTCCGAACTGTATGGAGGATGAACGAACACTTCCCATCGGAAACGCTGCAGGAGCGTCGTTGTTAACCTGCAGTGTGCTGCCAAGCATTGTCAAGAAACAGGAAACGCGTGACATTTATGTTAAGAGGGCTGCATGAAGTCGAACGGAATCCCGCAGCAGGCACTTCATACTTCGAGGGAGACTGTACTGTATATATTGGGAGTCAGTGAAGTGAAATGGAAACAAGAGTGGGACTTACGGTCAGAGGGGTTAAGTTAATATCGTAGCAGCAGAAAATGGTGTAAATGGAGTAAGATTCGTTATGAATAGAAAGGCACTTCAAGAGTGTGTTACTTTGAGTGATTCAGTGATACAATTACTCATCTGAATCGACAACGCCAAGAAAATTCCATGAGGCACACATGCCGACCGCGCAATCAGAAGGTGAAGAGATAGGGAAAATGTATGGGAATATTGAACAAGTAAGTCAGTATGTAGAGGGAGAGGATATCTAACAGTCATGGGATACTAGAACACTGTGTTAAGGGAAGGAACTGAAGATGGTGTTACATGAGAATATGTGTTCCGTAGTAGGAATGAGGGGGGGGGGGGGAGAGGGGAGGGGAGAGTCAAATAGAATTCTGCAACGACCTCCAGCTGGTAACAGCGAATACAATGCCCAAAATTCGCAAGACGAGGAGATATACATGAAAAAAGCCCAGAGATACGTGAGGATGTCAGGTGGATTACATTATGGTGAGACAGAGATTGTAAGGCTTACCTAAGAGAAGATAAAGGTTCAGACCACAATTTAGTAAGATAAAGAGTAGGATGAAGTTTAAGAGAATCATCAGGGAGAATCAGCGAGGAATGAAGTGAGATGCTGAAGTATTCAATAATGATAATCTATGTTTGAAGTACTCTAAGGCTGTGGATACTGTAGCAATGAAAAACCACAGAAATCTGTTTAGTTGAAGAGGAGTAGATATCTCTATAACGGGCAACCACAGAAGTTGGACAAATATAGCTACAATGAAGATAACAGCGAAGAAACCTTGGGTAATAGAATAAAACTTACGCTGATCACCAAAACTCGCAAATATAAAAATTATCAGGAAAAACAGGAACACATCAATATAAATCACTTCAGAATGAAATAAATTGTAAGTGCAGGGAAGCCAAAGCGAAATGGCTGCAGAAAAAATGTGACGAAATCGAAAAAGATATTTGCCGTCGGAAGCACGAATACAGCATAGAGAAAATTCAAAACAACCTTCGGCGAGATTAAAAGTGTCAATATTAAGAGTGCAGTAGACTTCCCGCTGTTAGACGTAGAGGAGAGAGCTGGCTGGTGAAATGAATATACTGAATGCCTCTACGAGAAGAAATGGAAGTCGATTTAGAAAACATAGGAGAGTATTATTAGAGTCATTATTTAACAGGGCTTCGGAAGTCTGGAAATCAAATGAGGCAGAAGGCATAGATAACATTCTTTTGGAATTTATAAAATAACTGGGGGGGGGGGGGGGGAATGGCAACCAAACGACTAATCAAACTGGTTTGTAGTGTCTGTGAGACTGGAGATTTATCACCAGCCTTTCGAAAAATTTTTGCTAGACAACTCCGAAGATAGCGAGGACATATATTTGCGAGAATAGTACCACAATCAGCTTAACCGCCCATGCATCCATGTCGCTGACAAGAATATCCAGCTAAAGAATGGAAAGAAATAGGATTTCGTATACGAAGATCAATTTGCCTTTAGGAATGGTAAAGGCACGACAGAGGCAGCCCTTACGTTGCGCTTGATAATGAAAGTAGACACATGAAAAACCAAAACACTTTCATAGGACTTGAAGACCTGCAAAAATATTTCGATATTATAAAACGATGGAAGATGTTCGAAACACTCAGGAAAATGGGTGTCAGCTATACGGAAAGAGCAATATAGTGTGTGTACAGGAACCAAGAAGGAACAATTGCAATGGAAAGCCAAGAACAAAGTACATGGATTGAAAAGGTAGTAAGGGAAGAATGCGGCCTTTCTCCCCTATTTTTATTCTGTATATCGAAGAACCAAAAGAAGTAATGTTGAAAATAAAAAAAATAGGTTCAGCAACAACAAGATTCGCTAATGATTTTGCTATCTTCATTGAAAGTAGGGAAGAATAACGGAACGTACTGATTGGGATGAACAGTCCATTCAGCGCATGAAATGAATTTAGAGTAGACCGACGAAAGACGAAAGTAATGAGGATTAACAGAAATGAGAGCGCTTATAAAGTTAACATCGGAATTGGGACCACGAAGTAGACAAAGTGAAGGAGTCCTGCTATCTTGTAAGTAAATTAGAATATGGCGGACAAAGCACGAAAGACATACAAAAGTGACAAGCACAGGCAAAGGGGGCATTCCTGACCAAAGGACGTCTTCTGGTACCAAACATAGGCCATCATTTGAGGTATAAATTTACGTTTCTGCTCCTCTGGAGAGCAACATTGTATGGAAGCGAAACGCGGACTGTTGGGAAACTGGCGAAGAATAAAATCGAAGCATTGTGATGTGGTGCTACAGAAAGATTCTGAAAATTAGGTGGCCTGACAAGACAGACAACAGAACAGAAATACACTGCCTGACAAGAAAGTGAAGCATCAGGAAGGAGAAGACGAAACAAAAAGAGGATTCACGGGTTGAGAGGGTTTGTGGTGTTATTGTACCAATTACAAAATCTGCCCGATTTACTAAGAACTTCAAAGTATGAGCCCACTTTTCAGTTCGACGTTGCCTTCCGCCTGGCTTGGATGCATGCGCAGATTCGGTTGGGAAGCGTTTCGTAAAATCTCTCCTGAGGCACGCCAGTCCACAATTGTTGTAACTGGTCCTTGATATTCCAGATATTAGCTCTAGAGCGGAATTGACATCCGACCTGGTCCCACGCAAGTCCTATCAGCGACAGATATTGGGATCTATCTGGCCACGGGAGTGCCTCAACATCACTTAGACAGTTCATAGAGACAAGTGCCATGTCTGGACGGGCATTGCCTGGGGAAAAGTGCCGGCACGATGCTTTCACACGGGACGTCACGCATGTCGGCGCAGTATGTCCGTGACGTCAGGGTTCACTACCAGCCGTGACCTGAAGACGTACCCCTTGGCTCCCAACACCGTGACGCCAGAAGTAACACCGCTGTGCATCTCAAAACATTGGCGAAATTGGACATCTCCTCAGGTCGCCACCATACTCCCGACAACGGTCATCCGGGGTGTGAAGATCCGTGATTCATCGCTGAACACAATGTGACGTCGTCATAGGCAGTCCATGCTCTCTGGTCATGGCACCACTCCAAACGCAGTCGTTTGCGGTGTAGCAGCCCACGTCTACGTCAGCCTCCGTCTGCTGCTGGTTTCCGTCCGGCGCTGCAGGGCGACGCAGAATGTTGCATGGAGTCTACTACTTTGTTTAGGGTGTCAGCACAGGTGTGAAGGATTTATGACGTGCCTGGTGCACAATACGGTGATCCTCCCTAGTGGTGGTGAGATGTGGCAGACCAGAAACTTAGCGACGAGTGTGCCTGCCCTCATGATGCCAGGCTGTCCGACATCGGGTCACTGTCACCCCAGAATGACCCACAAATGTGGATACTGCACAGTTCAACCAGGAGACCCACAACGAGGCCTGTCAGGTGTAAATAACACAGTCCCACTCGAGTACCCGGCAAATCAGCGTCCTTCCAAGTGGTCACTCACCTTCTTACACTGTTCACGCCATTCATACACTCTACCGGGTCTGTTGACAATACTAAACATGAACAACACTAATTCACTCTGATAACCGTTCTATTTGTCACAGAGAATTGCAATCGTTTTCATACCCGCCGATGGTGTGTACGTGTACGAAGTTACATTGACATCCGATCATGTCTTCTGGGTGCTTCACATTCTTTGTCATACAGTGTATGTGCGAAACATTGAAGAGAATAAGGAACAGAGTGACAGGAATTGTGTTAAGGCGTCTGGGAATAACATCCATGGTACTAGAGGGAGATGTAAGGGGTAAGAACCGTAGGCTAAGGCAAACATTGGGATATATCCAACAAACAAATAAGGATGCTGTATGTAAGTCATACCCTGAGATGAAGACGTTGAAGAGGCGCGGAAGTGGAGGGTCGTGTGATACCATCACATCAGTTAGATGCTTGATTATAAAAAAAGTAATGCTTGATTAGGGGGGGGGGGGAGTATCATCACCATACGGTCAACTTCAGAGTAGTGAGATTGGAGCCGTATTGTTGGCGATCCATAAAAATCACCTGATAGATAAGGATCGCAGCTTTCTGTCGCATACAGTGCAGTTGTATTCATCTTTTGGAACTGCAGCTCTTGTAGTTTCTTTCCGCGTATTCAGCTAAATTGTAGGACATGGGTTCCGGCTTTTTGCCGACACACTGTTTTTTATTTGTACCCAAACATGTTTCAGCACCTCTGTGCCATCATCAGAGGGTTTTTGTTTATTGAAAACTGTAAAAAATGAACATATTTTACAAAAGTGAACATATTTTACTTGCTGTGATTTTACATCACATGGTTTTGCAGGACCAACTTTATGGTGTATTGCACTGATAGTTTGTCATCTGCAAACCTCTCGATGTAAATGTGAATTTCATCGGCGAGTTAACACATCCCTTGATGAAACTTCCTGACAGATTAAAACTGTGTGGCGGACCGAGAATCGAACTCGAGGCCTGTGCCTTTCATGGGCAAGTGCTCTACCAGGAGAGCTTCTGTGAACTTTGGAAGGTAGGAGACGAAGTACTCGCAGAAGTAAAGCTGTGAGGAGGTGCCGTGGTCGTGCTTGGGTAGCTCAGATGGTAGAGCACTTTCCCACGACAGGCGAAGATCCCGAGTTCGAGTCTCGGTCCGCCACGCCGTTTTAATCTATCTGTCTGCTTTCCGCAGCGCTGCGGCGAGGACGTCTTGTTTACGTCCCGTCCGCGCGGTCACGAGTGCCCGTAGTTGTTTACTGCTTCGTCGCCGCTAGTTTAGAGTCCATCACTACCGACGCAACATGGCACATTCATACAAACCACCATCAAGATCAGTTTTCAACCCGATCGTGCATGACCGCGAGCTTTTGAAGTGGAACGTTTTCTACGTGACGACGTTAAAATTGAACCGCAACGGACATAACTAGTATCCGTCTCTCTATCACGGGCAGTGTTGTCTACGTCAAGTGACGGCGTGTACAACAGATTCGTGCGCGCACATGCGAACGATCTTAAATCCAAATATTCTGATGACCATATTGGGGTGGTCTTTATCGATCACGCGGGGCTTGGCCTCTGTACGATACGCATCAAAGAACTCCCTTTCGAAGTATCACTGGACGTAGTGATAGCGGCTCTCCAGCCTTACGGCAGAGTGGTCAGCCACATGGCCGAAAAATGGTCCACTTTTGCAACGTACCCGGTTCTTAACCCTGGAATGCTACCCAAGAATTTTTGACGATCACTGCTACCCATTCGTTGATTCGACGAACACCACCACTTTTCATGTGCATAATCAACAATAACAGCAGTTTATGTAGATTTGAGCCTCGGAATGCATGTAATACTCGTTTACAGTCAATAACATATCAAAATTTCAAAATAAGTAGAGTTGAAACGAGGACTAGTGTGGGGATATAGGTAAAGAACTATTTCAGAAGTAGGTTTGGTTCGATGCTTATTAATGTAAGAGCAAACAATTAAATTCCTTCTTTCTTTTGGGCATCAATCACTTGAAAACCTGTAAGAAAAGAACAATATAACTACGTAACAATAAGCATTACAATGGATTCCTCTGTAACAATCAGAGTAATACAGTAAGAATAAAAGTAACACGTTTATATATATATATATATATATATATATATATATATATATATATATATATATATATATATATATCAGAGCTCACAAAGAAGCCAAACAATCTCCACAGAGCATGTGTTTATGATCCCCACAAATATTTTTATTGCACTTTTCGAATATTGATTTTGTCATTCTTCGTTTTTTGTAAGGACAGTATGCACGTATTTTTCTATCGGCATGAAGACGACTAAGTTGTTGGATAGGTTATTGGTGGCTATTATCAGCTGGTTGCATCACATTCGGGCATCAGCATATCATACTGTTGAGCAATCGTGGGATTGGTTGTGTGAGTCGAATGTGCATCCAAGGCAACATCAATTCGTCAGCCAATGTCAAAAAAATGGTTCAAATGGCTCTGAGCACTATGGGGCTTAACATCTATGGTCATCAGTCCCCTAGAAGCCAATGTCATGCCGAATGCAAACTTTGTAGGTGCTCTTTGGTTATTCGGAAGATTGGCAACATAGATGACATAGGAGTTGTGAATAGCTATGTTCAACATGTTATAGAAGAGGGAGAGAGGCCAACGTCTAGTTTTCCTACCACAAATCATATTACTGCACGGTATCCACCGCTCCTTTTGTAGAATTATAATTGATTACAATTTGTGGTTTGCCAGTTTCTTCATTTATGCTGTTGTCATAATGCATCGTAGAAATATGAACAACCATTTTATTTTTCCTGGTTGCTTTGAACGAAACTGAGGTGATGTCCTCGGAAAACAAGAAGAAGCTTGAGCCGGGGCCCCTATTCATGAACTTGGGATCTGCAAAATCCTTCAGTAGTTCTCGCTTATTTTTCTTTATTGTCCCAAGCATAGTTATTCCATGACTGGTGAGTAAGGTCTTTGCAAGAGGTATGCTACTGAACCAGTTGTCACACGTCAGGTTACGGTTAGAATTGCTCAGAGGCTCCACAAGTTTAGTAGTGATGAATTCGCTAAAGGACATTTCTCTTGGGAGCTTTGTTTTGCCGGTGTATATTTCATCATAGAGCATGTAGCTTGTTGAATGATCGCGAATCATGAACATTTTAACCCCGTACTTATTGGGTTTCGATGGAAGGTAGATCTTGAAAGGACAATGGCCTCGAAATCCAACCAGCTACTCGTCAATAGTAACATAATGGCTTGGTCTGTAGTTGCTTTTACAATTTATAGGGAATGGGTCCCATATGGCAGACAAGAGGGCCAATCAGTCTATCTTTCGCTTTTCTGCTCTCATTTCTTTGTCATCGAATCGCAAGCAATTTATGAGAAACTTGAATCTTGATGTTGACATTGCGGCTCGATATCTTTCTCCAGACCTCGTTGTGTCAAACAGAACTTCAACTTGCATGTGATTGTCCTTTTTAGCAGCACTCATTACAAGCAATCCAAACAGGGATTCGAATTCAGCATTTGTTACTTCTTTCGTGAAGCTAGGCGAATCTTTGCATTGAGAACGTTGTGTTTCTATTTCATCGTTGGTGTAAGTAATCATTGCGTCCAACATATTTGAACTAAACAATAAACGAAAGCACTGACGTGGACTTTCCCGTGCATTTTCCCCGTGACCTGCAGGACCTGGAGTGAAGTGAATCACATTCCTCTTCGGCGTTTTTCCCGGTTGTTTGATAGGTGTTGTCTTCCAGCTGTAGCTACCACCCTTCCAGGTATTAAGAATTTCACTCTTCTCAGGTGACACAAGAGGTGACGTAATGGTAGAGCTGTTAGTTTCAGATACCGTTTTTCTACGACGCCCTGTTCGTTTGTTTTTCTGCATGGATTCAGAAGTTGAGGTTGAGGCTTCAATGTCGTGGTTTGCAATTTCCTGTTCCACGTCGTCGATGGGTCGACGATTGGTCTCATCTCCATCTGACTCTGAACTCGAGGAAGTGTAGTGTCGCGGAATAGTAAATAGTTGGAAACGTGGAATATTGTCAAAGTTTCGTTGCCTATGCCGAGAGCCAGAGGTTAGAGGATTGCACGTATCGGAATGTGTCGTCTTGCAGGGGCAATGGCCTGGTTACACACAGCAGGCGAGAGAGAACTGCTTAGCACGCGGATTTGTGTTAGACGGAGACTTTCGTAGAGTGCAAGTCAGAGGTATAGCGTCAGCTGTACTGCATTTCACAACCTTGCGTAAGTCTGCCGCAACAACACGTAACTCTGTCGCAAGAACACCTAAGGGCGAGTACGACAGATGAATCAGCAGTATAAGTGGAACGAATGCGGTCATTACAAACGAGCATGACGTCAGGACGTCGCTCGTGCTTCCTTTAAGGGGCTCCGGAAAGCCCTATACTTGCAATGTTAAAATAACGCTCATAAATTACATCTTTCCTCACAAAGTATTTGAGGTAGGAAGTTGAACTTTTTACAGATTATTTATTGGAATATGGGCTACACCTTAACACAGGGATTTTACAAAATTTTAGTTCAGTTATTAAAGATGATTTTTTTTTTCAATTGTAATGAAAATTCACAACATTTTTTTGCAATTTTTTATTTATATATTCAAAAAATACAGTTTTTTTGGAAAAAGGCTGTGTTAAATTATGCAGAAGGTACTGTGTAACATTTACTGAAAGTTTGAAACAAATATGTTTGGAAGATCCTTAGAAAACATGTAATTAGTATGAGAAAATAAAAGTTTTGGGAATCGAGCGACAAAGATTGGATTAACTTTTTAGTGCATTCCAGGTCCATAGGATTGATTATCTTCATCCTCTGCAAACTCCTCCTCCAGCTTCCTCTTGTTCCTCCTCCTGTTTACTCTTGCTTGTATTTCTAGACTCTTTACAGCCCTGTATGCAGCCCGAAGACGTTCCTTGTCTAAAGCAAGCATCGCTCGTACCATGTTAGAACCTATCTTCATTCCCATATTTCTAAATACCTTGCACCTTACAATGTTGCCATCATTGAAAGTCGCAACAGCATCATACACACCAAAGTGAAGTGTTTCTATTCCAACAAATACAGTCTTGGGGATTCTCGACCATATAACACTATTTACACTTTCATTGGGGTTTTGAGTTTTTCCGTGATTACACTTTTTCAACAGTTCAGGTGCTGCTAAGTCTCTGAAAATAGGTTTTATCACCTCCATTATTGCATGAGGCAGACTATGCTTATGAGTGTACACTTCACCAGTTAGCAATCCTTTGTTATATTTACACCAACTGTCTTCTTCTTTGGGACACAGGCTATGTTGGGGATTTTCATCGGTTGAAGAAGTATGAAAAAAAAGATGCCAACATTTCTCCGTTTCTTAAAAGCCTTCAGAGGATTTCTAATAACTTTACTTTTACTCATTATTATACTTCAACAAAACAGAGACTCACGAAACAGAATTAATTACGAATATTTTCGAGATAACGACAGAGTAAATAATAAAAAAATAAATAAACATGAAACAATCGACAATCACACCAGCGATATATATTGAACCATCACAGGTTAGCCACAACACATACTTTATCTCACATCACTAAAATGTACCTGATGAACACGGACGTTAATAATAACACCATTTGACAGCAGTTTAACAGCGCCACAGTCGGTCACGCCCATGTAGAACACATTTCAAAAAAAATTTAAAAATAGTTGTAGTCTTCGGAATTGAATAAATTATATATCTATTAAAAGGTAATAGTCTGCAGATTCAGAAAACGCAAAAAAGTAAAAATTGAACTTTTCATGATTTTGAGCCTTTCCGGAGCACCTTAAATACGCCAGCTTTGATAACAGCAAGGAACTCGCACTCGCAGTTAGACTTGCAATTAGATGTGTACTGGGTCGCTGCGTACCGCTCAGCTCGGTGATCGACATGTTAATCTTTATTAAGGAGATGTTGCAGTAAGGGCGGCCCATCCAGCAGCAGACGTGAGGGGACAGTACCAGCTCTGGTCCTCTCTGCTGGCCAGGATTAGCAGACATCGCGACAGACTCGCTCACCGCCAATGCTGACATCAGTGAGCCGTCGTTGAGATGGTGCGGGGCCTAGGCCCTGAGCATCCGCCGTCACAACCGGGTGAGCCGACGACGCTGAGGGATTGCAGCCCGTTCCGCCCGTCCACCGCGGACGAGGCACCAGGAGGAGCAGGGAAGAAGACGGGGTGGGATAGAGTACACCCCGCACTACGAGAACGCCTCTCGTGTCGACAGCACCGGGACTCCCACCAGGAGCCTTCACGCGCAGCTGCTTGCTGTCCGCCACCGAGCCAGCCTCCGAGCCGGGCGCCGCCAGCCACGCGCGGTCGAAGTAAGGGCATTCCTCTGCTACGTCACAGCACGCGGCGCTGCGCTAGCAAGACTGGTGCGGCCCGGATCTGGTGTCATCGCTACGAGTCAGCGAGGACTCGGGGAAGGTCGTTGATATCACCAAGCCACATTGTACTCGGCAGGAATAAAGGAGTTATGAATTAATAATGTTTCTTTGGCGTTTCTGACGCTTCTACAGCCATTTCCTAGCATCCTGACAACTGGAGAGGTCACCGCTCGGCCATCCAGTCCACCGTAGGCGACCGGGACCACCTACAGATTTGGTGTCAGAAGTGTTCGAACCGCCCACTACAGCACTGGCCTGCAGATCTGGCATCTGAATTCTTCGACACTGCTACAGGTTTGGTGGCAGAAGTGACCGCGCCCACTGCCTACAGATTTGGTGCCAGAAGTCTTCGCGCCCACTGCCTACAGATTTGGTGTCAGAAGTCCTCGCGCCCACCACCTGCAGATTTGGTGTAGTGGTTAGTGTACGAGGCGATTTTTGTTAATAACTATGGATGCACGTTCTTTGTTGGGAGTGCACTTTGCGAGACCTGCGGAAACAGCAGATTTATCTGAGTTTAAGGGAAACAGTTGGGAACCGTACTTAGTACCAGTCAGATATACTGTGTGTAATTTAACGGGGCATGGGGAGCCATGCACGAAGTCTGTACCAGTAGAATGTTCAATTTGTAGACGGTTTGGTCACACAGCGCGCAATTGTAGAGAGTGTCGCTGGGCAATAACAAAGCGGAAGGATTAATTTTGTTTAGTTGTGAGTCATGTTTGTCTTCGTGTGTATAGTGCTCAACTGTGACAACGGAGTTGAGTAGCTACTGTAGTTATTGTTATGAGGAGTAAATTCACTATAGAGTAAGTTGTTAGTAATTTGCACAAATCATGCCGGAAACAAGATCCGTTAGTACTGAAGTGAGTATAGCTGCTCTGACGGAGCAATGTTAGAAGAGAATGCGCAGCATAAGTTACGTCATGTAGAATTAATGACGCAAATGGAGGCCTTGCGTTCGGACCAAGAGTCGCGAACGGGTTCAAGTGAGTGCAAGTCAGTAGCAATGTCCACGCTTGCAATAGATCCTTCAGTAGCTAACCTGATCACGCCTTTCTCGGGTAAAACAACAGAGGATGTCACAGCGTTCATTAACGATGTTTTGGCAACAGCTGCAATGAGCAACTGGTCGGACGTAACTACGTTACATATGGCAAATTTGCGACTTACAGGGGAAGCCAAGACGTTCGTGAAGTACCATGAGACGCTTAGTAAGGCGAGCACGTTTGAAGAATTAGCAGATGGGTTACGGCAGAGATATCGTAAGCAGAATAGTGCAAGATATTTTAGGGAGAAGTTAGCTAGTTTGATACAGAAAGTCAATGAGACAGTGGAGTCTTTTTCAGATAGGATACGGAAAATTAATTCGCAGACCTATGAATTATCGGATAATCATGAAGCGGTTCGTGTGTTACTACGAGAGGCAGAAAACAGAGTCCTCCATGTATTCCTCAGGGGAATTCCTGGAGAATTTTCTCGTAGGGTTAGGATGGAGAATCCTGAGGATTTAGCTGCAGCACTGCGTATTGCAACGTATCTGCAGGAGATAGACATTGCAACAAGGGTTCGCAATGATAAACGAATCTTTGCTTCGGAGAGGAATTGTTACCGTTGTGGGAGGAAAGGTCACGTGAAGGCTCAATGCGGACAGCCACAGTGCTATGCTCGTAAACGCTACGGTCACAAGGCGAATGAATGTCGTAGTAAGCAGAATGGTAACGGGAATAAATAGGAAAAAGCGTTAAACGGGAACGGGAGTGTTTCGTCCGTCGGAAGACATTCCCAGTAAGCCGAAGTACGGTGAAAACTAGTACAGAGGCGGATTGTTGCTTGATGGGCGTTGTAAGGAATAACAGATGTAAGTTTTTGATTGGTACAGGGGCACATGTATCTGTTGCTAGTCTAGACCTCGTGGGCAGGAGAAGACTAGGTACCCCTAGGTATAGATTACGTGGAGTAGGGAATAATGAGTTGCAATCATTGGGTACAACACAGCTCGTTTTTAAGATTAGAACTGTAGAGTTCGGAGAGCAAATGGAAGTGTTGCCAACTGTGGGACAAGAGTATTCTGTGATTCTCGGACTGGACTTCCTCGATAAACACCATGCCAAAATTAATCTTTCACAGCGTACAGTTGAACTTAGTGGAAACTTGTTTTCAATGTGTACAACAGCTGTAAATGTTTCTACGTCGCGAGGTGCATCCGTTACTAAGATGTCACCAACTGAACCGCGTACAAGGGCATTATAGATGATTACGCATGTCAAAGTGCCTTCGGGTACAGGGAAGTTTGGTTGTCAGTAGGTACCGATGTGCCACAGCAGAGATTATGTGTGGTGGAGCCACTGCAGAGCAATGAAGCACTGGATGAAATGCATTGTTTTATTAGGAGGAGCGTTGCGCGCGTAACGGATATACGAGGTGCGGCTAGAAAAAAACCGGACTGATGCTGGAAAAAAAACATTTATTTACAATTATTTACAATTTCATGTTATCTCCTTCAATGTACTCTCCTCCTCGGTCTCTACACCGCTCCATACGAATTTTCCACTGTTCATAGCAATGCTGCAGATCATTTTCGGTAAGTCCATACATTACTCCCGTCGCTTTTTCTTTTACTGCTTCAACAGTCTCGAATCTAGTTCCTTTCAAAGCTGACTTGACTTTAGGGAAAAGAAAAAAGTCACAGGGGGCCAAATCAGGTAAGTAGGGTGGATGATCTAAGATTGGAATGTTGTGTTTTGCCAAAAACGTCTTCACTGACAACGCACTGTGAGCTGGGGCGTTGTCTTGGTGAAGGATCCATGACTTTTTTCTCCACAAATCGTTCCGTTTTCTCCGTACTCGCTCACGTAGGGTAGCCAGGATGCTAATGTAGTAATGCTGATTCACTGTTTGTCCCTCTGGTACCCAATCAATGTGCACAATCCCTTTGATGTCAAAAAAAAACAATCATCATTGCCTTGAATTTCGATTTTGACATTCGTGCTTTTTTTGTCGTGGAGAACCAGGAGTTTTCCAATGCATCGATTGGCGTTTAGTTTCGGGATCGTAAGTAAAAAACCACGATTCATCGCAAATAATAACATTTTGTAAGAAGGTGGGATCACTTTCAATGTTTCCCAGGATGTCAGAAGAAATCATTCTTCGGCGTTCCTTCTGTTCAATTGTGAGACACTTTGGAACCATTTTTGAACACACTTTGTTCATGTTGAAACTTTCATGAAGAATCTGCCTAACACTTTCCTTGTCAACTCCTGTTAACCCAGACACTGCTCTGATTGTTAAACGGCGATCTTGTCGAACAAGTTTACCGATTTTTTCAATGTTTGCATCAGTTTTTGCTGACAATGGTCTGCCAGTGCGAGTGTCATCACTGGTGTCTTCGCGGCCATCTTTAAATCGTTTAAACCACTCAAACACTTGTGTTCGCGATAAACAATCATCGCCGTACACTTGTTGTAACATTACAAACGTTTCACTTGCAGATTTTCCTAGTTTGAAACAAAATTTGATGTTAACACGCTGTTCTTTCTGTACACTCAACATTTTCCGACGCACGGACAAAACGTCAACTACTTAGAACAGACGCCACGGGCAGACTGAGTGCAGGAGGCAGATGAAACTCGAGCAGTAGGCGGAGCGAGAGTCACGTGACAGGCCACGCGACTTTCAGCCTTATTGCATTCGTTTTGCTGTTTCACCAGTACTAGTCCGGTTTTTTTCTAGCCACACCTCGTAGATGGGGAACTGATGATTCCGGTCAGTGTAGATAATTTTGGGGCAGATGAAGTGGATCTCCCAAAGGGTTTAGTGGTAGCGAATTTGGAAATACTCGACGATGAGGATGTAGGTGAATCCCAAGGTGATTATAACGTCAAGCAAACTGTCAAGGCATCTGTACTACGTGATAAGATTCGTCATTTGGAGAATGGTGATCGAAAAGCTATGGAAGCTTTGTTATTAGAGTATTTAGATTTGTTTAGTTCAGAAGGTCCATTTCCAGTAACTTCTATTACACAGCACCGTATACCGACTGGCGATAGTCCGCCGGTCTATAGAAAACCATACAGGATAACGAAACACCTACAACCGCTAGTGGAAGAATTTATTAATCACCAGCTAAGGGACGGTATTATAGAGAACAGTGAAAGCCCGTGGTCTGCCAACCTAGTGGTAGTTCCTAAGAAGTCATTAGACGGTACTAAAAAGTATAGGTTTTGTTGTGACTGTCGTTTTTTGAACGCACGAACTGTAACAGATGCGTATCCAATACCGAACATCGCGGAAACATTGGACAACCTAGGTCGATGTAAATATTTTTCGACACTAGATCTAAAGAGTGGGTACCATCAGATAGAAGTAAGTCCCGAGGATAGACCGAAGACGGCCTTTACAACAAGCATTGGTCACTTTCAGTATCGCAGAATGCCATTTGGGTTAAAAAACGCTCCTGCTACTTTCCAGCGTCTGTTAGATGGTGTGCTTCGGGGACTGAAACCGAAGATTGCTATGGTATACCTCGATGATATTGTTACTTTTTCGCGTAATATAGAAGAGCATGTGGAACGAATGAACGAAGTATTTAGTAGGCTAAGAGCGGCAAATCTTACGCTTAATGTCGAGAAATGTCAGTTTGCTCAGACGCAAGTGACTTATCTTGGCATATTATCAGTCAGGATGGGGTAAGAACGGATCCTCGTCTAACGTCGGCTGTGTGTGATTTTCCAGTACCACAGACCACTAAACAAGTTCAGCAATATGTCGGTTTATGTAATTACTACAGACGATATGTAAAGGGGTTCGCGGAAATTGCACATCCATTAACGAGATTGTTAAAGAAAGCACAGTGTCAGGACGCATTCGAGAAGCTCAAACAGATACTAGCATCAGACCCAGTGTTGATACTTCCTGATTTCGAACAAGAGTTAATACTATCTTGTGATGCTAGTAATATTGCTGTAGGTTGTATTCTTTCTCAGAGGGTCAATGGACGGGAACATCCAGTGACTTATGCTTCTAGGCAACTAAATAAGGCAGAGAAGAATTATTCAACTACAGAGAAAGAAATGTTAGCAGTGATTTGCGGTATCTCGTATTTTCGCTGTTATTTATATGGGCGTACGTTCAAGGTGATTACAGATCACGCAGCATTGAAGTGGTTGTTGGGGTTGAAAGATCCTTCAAGTCGTTTAACGAGATGGGCACTAAAACTAAGTGAATTTGACTACGAGGTAATTCACAAACCAGGGGTGAAACATACGAATGCAGATGCGCTTGGTAGAAAAATAGCAGCTGTACAAGTTGTGGGCATAAGTGAGAAGGAGTGGATAAAGGCGCAAGCCACTAACAGTGAGTGTCAATTGTTCCGAACGCAACCGCAGTTTGAAATGCGGGATGGGTTGCTTTGCAGGAAGACGAAGTGCGAACTACGCGTCGTAGTACCGGAGTCGCTGAGGGAAGAAGTGTTGAAACAAGCGCACGACCATGTATTGTCGGGTCATGGTGCTAAAAGAACGACTGATAGACGAGTAGCTGAAAGGTTTTGGTGGAAGACGCGTCGCAATGATGTAGAGCAGTATGTGCAAAATTGTATACCGTGTGCGCAGAGAGCAGATGTAAGTCATCAGATAATTCAGTTACAGAGACTACCTGAAGCGGATCGTCCGTTCACATTCATAGGATTAGATGTAATCGGGGCATTTAACAAGACCCAAGCGGGTAATCGATACGTATTAACAATATTAGATCATTTTTCCCGATACCTGGTAATGATAGCTATCCCAGATCAGAAGGCAAGCACTGTTACGCAAGCCTTAGTAAATAATTGGTTACTGAAGTATGGTGTGCCTGATACTATAATTACAGATCAGGGTAGTAACTTTATGTCGGAGCTGATGAAGCAGTTATGCCGTTTATTGAAAGTTAAGAAATTGCGGAGAAGCCCATTTCATCCTCAGTCGAATGGACGAACAGAACGGGTTCATAGAACGTCAGTTAAGATGATTAGTCATTACGTAAATTCAGAACACACGGATTGGGACGTGTATTTAAATCTGTTGACAAGCGCATATAACGCGAAAGTTCATACAGGAACGGGCTCTTTCCGTAAGAGGTAATTTATGGTCGGAAAATGCCATCACCATTTGATGTGCTCAAACATCAGGTAGGTTCACAGGATGAGTCAGTGAAGAATTTCGCCAAAAAATTGAGAGAGATTTGGCAAAGAGTACGGCGTGCTAATACTAAAGCTTTGGAGAAACAAGAGAGTATTGGGCAAAGAACAGGTAAACTGCCGCAATACAGAATTGGTCAATGGGTGTTATTGGCTAATCCTTATGTTCCGAAGGGTAAAACGAAGAAGTTTTTGACGAAATATTCTGGACCGTATCAGGTAAATGAAATAGTGGCTGGTTCAAATGGCTCTGAGCACTATGGGACTCAACTGCTGTGGTCATCAGTCCCCTAGAACTTAGAACTACTTAAACCTAACTAACCTAAGGACATCACAGACATCCATGCCCGAGGCAGGATTCGAAACTGCGACCGTAGCAGTCGCACGGTTCCGGACTGCGCGCCTAGAACCGCTAGACCACCGCGGCCGGCAATGAAATAGTGTCTCCAGTGAACGTAAAGTTGCAGTTACCAACCAAATCGTGAGTAGTTCACGTGAATAGGATTAAGCCGTTTAAGGGCGCAGTGGATGCGTTACCGCGGATTCCTCCAGCAATAACAAAGGGTGTGAGGGTCCCGACGCTAAAAGAACAGCAGAGGAACGTTCCTTACGCACTTAGGTCTAGGGATAAGTAGATTAAGTGTCCTCAAAAATGGCTCTGAGCCCTGTGGGACTTAACATCTCTGGTCATCAGTCCCCTAGAACTTAGAACTACTTAAACCTAACTAACCTAAGGACATCACACACATCCATGACCGAGGCAGGATTCGAACCTGCGACCGTAGCACTCGCGCTGTTCCGGTCTGAGCGCCTAGAACCGCTAGACCACCGCGGCCGGCTAAGTGTCCTCGGAGAGGAACATGTCGTGTTTATTGTTATTAGGCAGTTTTTATTTGTCATTTGTGTGTTTTAGATGTGGTAAGGGAGGGAGCGCTTGACATGGCTTCCTTTTCCTTCAGGTGCCGTGCCAGGATGTGGCCCGGGAAACTTTTCGTCAGTCAGGTACTGCTACACTTTTGGAGAGGAGAGGAGGATCAATTGCAAACTCGGGAAGTGTTGTTAGTGTCAATACGAAGGAGTGCTCATGTGGTAATGTCTACGAAAGATTTGACAGACTGTTTCAGGGGAAGTGTTTTTATATGTCCAGCAGAGGTGGTGGCAACCCACAATCATTCGCGTGAGATGCAGTTGTTCTTGGGGAATATGGGAACCTTAGATTGCGAAAAGAAGGTGTTACTTCCGAGACCGAAATTTCAGAAAATCGGGGAACATTGGATTTACTCTGTGATCGAACTAGCGACCGTAGTTGCCACCGGTTACAGAAATGGCAGATTGACAGATATATCAAAGCTTGAATTGCAGGGCAGTAGGTTATTGATTAATGGCAGTAGATGTGAAATAGTGGGGAAGCATTTTCACCTACCAGCACTTTCTCGGGTACAACAATGATTAACGTGACACAGCCTATCTTGTATTGCCGGACGAAGTGGCCGTGCGGTTAAAGGCGCTGCAGTCTGGAACCGCAAGACCGCTACGGTCGCAGGTTCGAGTCCTGCCCCGGGCATGGATGTTTGTGATGTCCTTAGGTTAGTTAGGTTTAAGTAGTTCTAAGTTCTAGGGGACTAATGACCTCAGCAGTTGAGTCCCATAGTGCTCAGAGCCATTTGAACCATTTGAACCTATCTTGTATTATCCAGAGGTACCAACACACATATTGCCTCGCCAGTACCTAACGTTTATTAACGAGTCCTTGGATCCCACAGTGCTACAATCTTTAGATAGCCTGATTATCGCAGAAAAAGATCAGATCTCAGTTAATCAACTACTGCAGCACGTGCAGCAATATCGGGAGAAACGTAAGCAAAACACAATTATATTTGGTGTGTCAACGACTAGTATAATCTTAGTATTAGTGTTTATTTGTGCAACTTACTTTTGTATACGGAAAAAGGTGTCTCATTCTGAAATAACAACCGTACATCAAATACCTATTGGATTGATCGGGAATAGTGGAACGTAATATAAACAGATAACCAATGATAAGATTGGAATCAGTATTAAGTGTAAATAGATTATTAGCGGATAAAGAAAAGTTTCACAGTGTTGAAGGAGTAGTTGTAAGATACCTGTTGAGTATAAGGAAGTATGGCGTGCACAACCAGTAAGTCCAGAATTGTAAAATTCGGGACGAATTTTCTTAAAGGAGGGGGATCTGTAGTGTCGCGGAATAGTAAAGAGTTGGAAACGTGGAATATTGTCACAGTTTCGTTGCCTATGCCGAGAGCCAGACGTAGGAGGGTTGTACATATATCGGAATGTGTGTCTCGCAGAGGCAATGGCCTGGTTACACACAGCAGGCGAGAGAGAATTGCTTAACACGCGGGTTTGTGTTAGACGGAGACTTTAGTAGAGTGCAAGACAGAGGTATAGCGTCAGCTGTACTGCATTTCACAACTTCGCGTAAGTCTGCCGCAACAACACGTAACTCTGTCGCAAGAACACCTAAGGGCGAGTACGACAGATGAATCAGCAGTATAAGTGGAACGAATGCGGTCATTACAAACGAGCATGACGTCAGGACGTCGCTCGTGCTTCCTTTAAATACGCCAGCTTTGATAGCGACGAGGCACTCTCACTCGCAGTTAGACTTGCAGTTAGATGTGTACTGGGTCGCTGCGTACCGCTCAGCACGGGCGCCAACCCTTTCCGATAGCCTGCAGGAGTGGCCGAGCGGTTCTAGGCGCTACAGTCTGGAGCCGCGCGACCGCTACGGTCGCAGGTTCGAATCCTGCCTCGGGCACGGATGTGTGTGATGCCCTTAGGTAGTTAGGTTTAAGTAGTTCTAAGTTCTAGGGAACCTTTGCGATACTGACCACATTCGTCCGATATCGGCCCCCGATGTCGAGGCCATGATGGATTCTGCAGTACCGGATCCGGCCTCTACAACCGCGCCTCCTCCTACGCATAATCACCGACCGACCTTGCAAGAAAGCACATCTGCCAGGATGGACATTGACCCACGGGTTGTGCCGACAGTGGCTTTTCTTCCAGGCACCGGAGCAGCTGAAGAAATCTACCAACATTGGGATACTGAAACACACGTCTGTAAACAGCGTTTCCCGAGGAAACACAAAAAACGGCGGCGATCGTTTGACATGGACTGTGGACACTCCATCGACGATACCGGCAGTACAGAGGCCGCAGTAACATCCTACCCAACAGATCACCGTCGTGGCGGCTTCAGCCCCTCCGACCCGACGGAACAGCAGGATCACAAGCAGACAGCCGCTGCCGATTCCAGGCCTGTAGCGCCGAAGGAGTCTGCGCCGAGTGCCGCAGCAGCCACAAAACAGCCACCAACAGCCGATGGTATTTCATGGCGACTGGACGAACGACGGTGAGGAAAACTCCTTGGCGATCGTGTCGGACGACACGCGGGGGAATTTACCCCACCAGTGTTGATCCTTTTCCACCGTCAGCTACAGCGACGAGACAGCCTTACAAGGGTGTTGATGGCCAACACGGGTGCTATGGATAGACCTCAAACTTATCGCGTTGCGACTATAAACATCAACGCTATACGGACGCGCGCTGAGTTATCCTTGCTTCAGGATATGTTGAAATTCTGCTTCCATCGAGATAGCCCTTCTTCAGCAACTGTACGATGCTTGCGTCTCTCCAGCTTCCCCCACAGGCAGCGGTGTCGCTGTACTTCTTCGGGAAGGGATAGTGGCGGAGGATATCCTCTTTCTGCCTGGGGCAAGAGGAATGGCATTCACAGTACTAGGTGTCCGCCTTATCAATATCTACGCTCCTTCCGGTGACGGACAAAAGTCGCGAACGTTCACGATTCTTTGCGGAAGACATCGCCCCGCTCTTCCAAGGCCGCCACGACCATCTGGTGTTTGGAGGTGACTACAATTGCATACTGGCGCCCAGAGAGCAACTCCCACGACATAATCCGTGCCCGGAACTCGAGACGCTAATCCGAGACCTACAGATGGTGGACACTTGGGGACATCTTCACGGCCACCAACCGGGATTCACACACTTCACGAATCACTCTTCCAGTCGCATCGACCGGATTTATGTCTCACGCTCTCTCGCCGCTGGGACACAGGATGCGGAACTGTGGCCTGCATCTTTCTCGGACCACTCAGCTTACATTTGTGCCGTCATCCTGCGGCAGCAACAAGTGTGGAGAAGCCGCAGCCCGTGGAAATTAAACATTGCTCACCTGTCGTACCCGGATTGCCGCAAAGCCGTTGAGGATACGTGGCATTCGTGTGAAAATCGCCTCCGTGCATATCCCACAACGATCCGCTGGTGGTTGGACTGCGCCAAACCGGCACTGAGGCGATCATTGATAACCTATGGTCGCGACCACGCTGCTTGGCGTAGACATACACTCGATATTTACTTCAGGGTACTGCACGACTGCGATGCTATGGCGCCGTCTCTGGAACGACAAAAGGCGGGCCACCGTGCTAAGGCTCAGATCATCGCTAATATGCTAGAGGGGATGGTCATCCGCTCAAGGACGCAGGATCGGATACCGAGCGAACACCCGTCGATGTTCCACTTACTTCGTGAACGTAAACGACGCCAATGAGCGCTGATACGCTTCATCGACACGGAGGACGGTCATCGCCTCACAACGCAGCAAGACATAAACACAGCGTTCTACTGTCATTATTCCCAGCTCTATTCAGGTCAGACTCCTGATCCGACAGTACCGGAAGACGTCTCTCAGACGATTTACGGCACCGTCACCCTGGCAATGGAAGTGGCCTTGATGGAAGAAATTACGGTAGATGAAATGATCGACGCCATTAGAAAAGGAGCTGTCAACAAGTCTCCGGGTCTTGATGGCCTCCACTAGGAATTTACTGCACTTTTCAATATTTATTAGCCACTCGATGGACGGACATCTGTCGCAAACTACTATCCTTGGAAGTGCCGCTCCCTGCGGCCCTTGTATAAGGGATGATTATTCCTTTTCACAAACCGCCCGGTGGCTCACGGCTGCAGGACTACCGCTCGTTGACGCTATTGAAATGCGACTTAAGATCTTTTCTCGACTGTTGGCGGCGCGGATACACCAGAGCTTACAACACGTCATCTCACCCGATCAAACGTCATTAGGAGGCGACAATAATATTCAAACAGCAGTCAGTGAATATTGTGACTTGATCTCACTGGCGAGGGCATGTCGTCTGAAGGGTGCGCTGGCGGCAATCGATTTCAGTCAAGCTTTCGATCGCGTGGACCACGACTATTTGAAGCGGTCCTCCAACATATGCGGTACCCACAGCCATTCGTCACTGTCGTCATGCGACTACTCCGTGGCGCGACGTCCAAGGTGATCGTCAACGGCCGACCTACGCAGCTCCTCATCATTTCTCGATCGATACGCCATGGCTGCCCTCTGTCCACTTTACTTTACGCTGTGGCCATGGAACCACTCCTATGCGGCCTGCGCCAGCGACTAATGGGTATGACGTTACGAGGCCACACTTTCCAATGCATACGCTGACGACCTGGTGATCGTCATCCGCAACGGCGACGACACCGCCAGCGTACTGAATTGGATAGCGACATACAGCATGGCCACTTGTAGTCGTATCAACGTCGCAAAATCGGTGGCGATGAACATCGGGGTCGGACTGTCTGAGGACAGCGTCACCCACTTACAGCTCAGAGATGCTTCGAAATGCCTCGGTATTGATTTCACAGACGATATACGACGAACCGCTGCCGACAACTTTCGACGACTTTTACGAAATGTTCGGACTGGGATAGCCAACAATAGCCTACGAGCCCTGGATATCGTCCAACGGAAAAAAATGGTTCAAATGGCTCTGAGCACTATGGGACTTAACAGCTATGGTCATCAGTCCCCTAGAACTTAGAACTACGTAAACCTAACTAACATAAGGACAGCACACAACACCCAGCCATCACGAGGCAGAGAAAATCCCTGACTCCGCCGGTAATCGAACCCGGGAACCCGGGCGTGGGAAGCGAGAACGCTACCCCACGACCACGAGATGCGGGCGTCCAACGGACCCAGTATGTCAACACACATCTAGCGTCACGCATTCCGCACATCGCCCAGATATTACCTATACCGGTGAAGTTAGCTCACCGTATACTGGCAGCTTTTGGGTCCTTCGTGAGTTCAGGAATGCTTTTCAAGATCAAATATGAGACTCTCACCCTTCTCCCGGATCGGGGAGGGCTTGGTCTTTATCACGTTCATGACAGAGCGGTCGCCCTATTTGTGAGCGCGTTAGTCAAACTATGGCACCGCCGTCCGGACGGTCTGACGAGTTTGTTGATAGAAGAACTAGCACCGCCCTCTCCGTTGCCATCTGTGCCGATATACAACGTCCCCTCGTCACTCTTCTACATCGGTCTTTTACCTCGAACTCAGTTACGTACGACTTGCCTTACCATCGAGTAAACTGGAGACAGCGAAGACGGTTTGTGGGTCCTACAACGTGGACGAACCGATAACGTCGTGGAGAGGAAGCACCAGAACGTCAACTGGCGAGTAGTGTGGAGGACAATTCACCACGTAACACTGGACACTGACGTCACGGCGATGTGGTATATCACTGTCAACGGTAAGCAGGTGACCAGATCGAGGCTACCTGGTATCCATATGGTAGACTCACCCACGTGCACGAGCTATGGAGTTCAAGACAACGATGAACACCGTCTTAGCTGTGGCGATTCTACGGCAGAGTGGCACTTAGTGAAGCAAATGTCAACATACTTCCTTCTAGTGACGCCGAATCATATCGACCCCAAGACTATCTTATTCCCGGTTGAGACGTATTACCCAAGCACGAAAACTAATGCCATGACGTAGCTCCGTGGACATAGGGTGCATTATTTGTTTCATGACGGCACTAAGGACTCTTTAGACGTTTGGAACTATTTGCAGGAGTGACATTGCAAGATTCTCCGTAACCCAAGGTATCGACAATATTTTTTTAATTATTTGTGGAGTGCGTCCCACGACCCTCCACGTAGCTGGAACATCACAGGTAAGAGAAGCTAAAATTGCAAGACGATGATAGAACGCTACACGGTACGACGTGGGATCTAGCTTGGCCATTACGAGAAGTCATACCTGGATGATACAGCAGATGGAGAGTTTCGTCGTGACGCCTCGCACTCTATAGCAGTATTTACCCCATTTCCTCTTTTTGTCCCCAATTCGAAAAGTTCTTCGCAGTTTTTGTTTCCCATCCGGTGCAAGATGTAGTACCGGTTAATGGTGGTATGGATTCCACCCTTACGTTTTGTTTCATGGCTTCCTTAGCCTCACACTTTGCTCTCTTTCTTTATGCCCTTTGCTGCAACTATAAGCATGTTTTTTGTTATGTGCGTCCCCAACTCGACCCAATGAGTGTACTTACTAGTTTCAGTTACTTACCGGTAAAAAAAAACAACAAAAAAACAAAAAACAAAAGTAAAAATAAAAATAAAAAATAAAATAACAAAAAAAACAACCTCATACAATCCCGCACTGGAACCTAATGAACGAAATAAGAGCTCACGGAACATCAGACCAGTTGTGTGATTGATAGAAGGTTTCTAGCAAGCAGAACACAGCATGTCATTCTCAACGGATAGAAGTCTTCAAACATAAAAATAACTTTCGGGTGTACCCCAAGGGAATGTTACAGGCCCTTTATTTTTCATTATATATAAGAGGATGAGTGACATAAGACGTAACAGCCAATTTATTTCGTGAACGGTTTCATACATCAAGACGAGAATTTTACGCACGTGACAGAATCCTAAGCGAAGCTAACGTATTGTATGGATAACGATCTCAATTCTGGTATCAACCGAGATTTTGAAACAAGTGCGGCTTTTTAATGGAACTGTATACTTTTCATAACTGCATTCAATAGCTCTTACAAAGATAATTACAATGACATAGTGCTTGTTAATAGTGACACTGAAACCTTTCATAAAAGAATCCGAAGAACGTAGCAAAATTGGAAAGCAATGCTGCCTGAGTCGGCTATTGCGGTGTAAAAAGTGCCTAGAGGAGTTCTCATGCCATGATCTGCCGTTACGTGCAGCAAGACAGGTCTTCGCTTTAAAGATAAAACCTCATTTCCGATACGACATATATTCAGGGTCAGTTACGATTTTTGCATGTGGAACTACGGCATATGACGGCTATTGGCGCAACAGATGGGGCTTAGGAAAACTATTTCAAATGTATGTACGTTTCCAAGTTTTTTCGGAAACAACTATAGTTTCGTCAGGCAGCTTTCCATTTAAACCATCGCCGTTGCTGTTTACTTGTCAAAGCCGATACAGAAGTGTCGGTCGTTCGTACTTCGTAATGATAAGCAGCCTTATTCACATAAAAGAAGAAACCAGTGTATTAATTTTCTTAGATTTAAAGAAAAATACTTGACTAACCTTTGCCTGGAGGCGCCTGAATGCTTCTTAAAGGTAAAACAGCTGCTGTAGGACAAATGTGTCTGTAGACACTTCAAATAAACTAAACATTTTATTCGGAATGACTGACATGCCATCCACTCAAATTCAGTTTATGGTTAAGCATCCGAATTCCATAGACTTGATTTGGAGAAGCTGGAGTTTGGGAGAACAGCTTCACAGTTACTCCATACTCTTTTAACACATTCACCAATCTGTTTAATTCCTCATTCCTTTTTCCTCCACTCCCATCATCAGTTAACACAACACCAACATAAGTGGTCAGTCATCTTCTTTAGCCGGCCGATGTGGCCGAGCGGTTCTAGGCTTTTCAGTCTGGAACGGCGCGACCGCTACGGTCGCATGTTCGAACCCTACCTCGAGCATGGATGTGTGTGATGTCCTTAGGTTGGTTATGTTTAAGTAGTTCTAAGTTCTAGGGTACTGATGACCTCAGAAGTTAAGTCCCATAGTGCTCAGAGCCATTTGAACCATTTTTGAACAGAGCGAGCTGAGTTTCGTAAGATCTCTGTTTGCGTAATCCATCTCTATTTCTATCTCTCGTCATACTCCACTTCGCTCCGGTACTTTCTACAAGAAACTGCAGAAGTAGTTTAAGTACACTGCTGGCCACCGTAAATGCAACACCAAGAAAAACGAGAGGTAGCACAACAAAATTTATTTTGTAGATAACATGTTGACCAAGTATCAAATGATTACGTTTACAGACGTCTGTGACGTGGTTGCTGCCAGAATCAGTAGCCAGAGTAGCCACCATTGTTGGAGATCACCGCTACCACACGTCTCGGCATTGAGTCAAAGAGACGTTGGATGTGTTCCTGGGGTACAGCAGCCCAAGCAGCTTCCACACGTTGCCAAAGATCATCTGGTGTGGCAGCTGGGGATGTAATCTGGGTCACTCTTTGAGCAACCATGGACCACATGTTTTCTATCGGCGAAATATCCGGAGAGCGAGCCGGCCAGGGAAGCAATTCAATCTGGTTATTGACGAAGAACCTTTGGACAATGCGTGCCACGTGTGATCGCGCATTATCCTGTTGAAATACGGCTGTGGCCGAGCCCTGAAGGTAAGGAAGGACAACTGGCTCCAGCACCTCGGATATGTAGCGCCGGCTATTTAAAGTACCGGCAATGCGTACTAGAGGCGTGCGAGAGTAATATCCAATACCGCCCCATACCGTAATACCCGGTGCAAGACCAGCGTGGCGGTGCATAATGCAGCTGTCCAGCATCCTCTCTCCACGGTGTCTCCACACTCGAATCCGACCATCGTGGTGCTGCAGACAGAAGCGTGCCTCGTCAGTAAAGACAACGTCATTCCATTCTGCCGTCCACATCCGTCTGTCATCACACCACTGGCGACGGAGACGTCTGTGGTTATGCGTCAATGGTAGACGAAGCAATGGACGTCTTGCGGACAGACCACTCTGCTGTAAACGGCGTCGAATGGTACGCGCAGACACTGGATGATGCGTTACAGACGCAATGTGCTGTGCTATGGTTCGGGATGTCACTGAGCGATCCGTCACTGCCATGCGCACAATTTGCCTATCAGCATGTTCAGTGGTGCACCGAGGTGAATGCGATCGACCACGTCGGTCCGTCGTACCCTCCTGCATCGAACGGTCACATATCCGCATTACAGTTGTTTGGTTTCGTCCAACACGACTAGCGATTTCTCTGTATGATAATCCACAATCTCGGTAAGCCACTATCATTCCTCTGTCGAACTCGGATACTTGATCAAACGATGTTCGCTGTTGTCTACGAGGCATAACTGATCGTCTTGTGAAACAACCACAAGGTAAACACACGTGCCGAACGTACACTCGTCGAAATCGCCAAGCCTTAAATGGCGCTATGAGGTGGCGCCACAGGCGCGCGTGATGTGCGTCTTCGCTGAAATTCTAATCAGTTGCATATCTCATCGCTGCAAACCCATGGTGTAAATTTCACTTGATTCGGATGCTTCCTTCAGGGTGTTGCATTTACGGTGGCCAGCAGTGCATAAAAGAAATGGTTCAAAGGGCAGCATGGTTTGATGAAGACTGTAAAAAGTCGGTGGCAGAGAGGAGTGAGGTAACAAAGAAAATGATAAAAGGGCAACACGAGCTAATACAGAATTCATGAAGAAAGGGAGAGATACAGACATAAATTGTAAAAGAAATAAACAACAGAGAAGAAATGGATTATGGAGCTAGAAGAATATAACGACCGAAAATAAGGAAATTCTACAAGAGAATTCAGGAACTGAAGAAAGTCTTTCAATCACGTCCCGTCTTCTGTAGGGGTAAGAAGAAGGAAATTTTATAGGAGGGGGAGAACAGATGTTAGACCAGTGGGCTGAATATTGCAGTGAGCTGCAGATCCTCACTACAGAGGGAGAAGTACTGGAAGGAAGTGAAACAGAGAACGACCAACCTCGACAAAATGTTAGTCAGGATGAAGTACCTGTACTCACACCAACAACAGAGGAAGTTAAACAGGCAATAAAAAATAATAAGCCCCCAGGTAATGATAACATTTCCGCAGAAATGATGAATATGAAGTAGATCGTCTAACAAGACATTCCATCAAGTGATAGATGAAACATGGGAGAACGAAGTGATGCCAGACGAGTGGAACTTGGCCATTAATTTTCCTATTCATAAGAAGGACAAATCAAATTGTGAGCACTACCATGGTATCGCTTCAGTCAATGTCGTATACGTATTAGCCAAAGTCATTGCTATATGACTTGCTCCACTTACAGAAGTACTTGGAGACTTCCAGTGTTTGGAAGAAACAGATCAACAACTGACCAGATCTTCACTACAAGGCAAATAATGGACAAATGTTATGAATACAATGCGGAAGTACATCAGCTTTTCGTAGACTCCAAACAGGCCAATGATAATGTTAAAAGGAAAAAGCCATATGAGACCCTGATGTACTTCCCATATAAACTAATCACACTGGTACCAATGATCCTCACCAGCGCAAAATATCAAGTAAAAGTCGAAGGAAAACTCTCTGAAGAATTTGAGGTCAGCATCGTGTTGAAGAGAGTGATACGAAGCGTGGAGATTGGCACTCTGTTTAACCGTATCAACCAAAATCTAGCATACGCCGATGATGTGTGTGTCCTGTCTATAAGACTGAAAGAGTTGGGAGGACTTGGCAGAATAGAAAAGGAGGCAGAACATTAGGGACTCTGAGTAAACAACACCAAAACACAGTATCTCGTTGCAGTCAAGAAAAATACTCTTGTTAAAGTAAAATATATTAAGCTGAATGGTGGCAATTGCGAGAGGTGTGAGAAATTCCAATATGAGGGAGTGCTGGTTATGTAGAATAACAGTAAAAAAGAAGAAATTAAAGCAAGGATTGCTGTAGATAGAGCTTACTGGGTTGTGATTGAGATCTTTCAGTCACGTAGCATGAGCAGAAAATCGAAGGGGAACGGTCATAAGGCCGGAGGTAATATATGGCTCAGAAATATGGACAACTTTGGTAATATACACATCAAAAAAAGTTTTGCATCACCCCCGCTCCCAGAACTCCTGAAGATAGATGTTGACTGGCGATATTGTATCACAGACACAGTCCCTTTGACTGTTCAGAGATGTCACTAACCACTAATCCCGCTCAAAGATGTAAACAATCATGCATGAGCAGCACCTATTAGACAAGGGGGGGGGGGGGGGCGACAGCCGATCAGTTCCAGTCATTCCACCAGGAGGAATGCTTTCTGCAGTTCAACCACGCCTAGACGGTCAGTATCGCTGTTCGATCGCGTCCGCGTTGTTACTTTGTGCCAGAAACGGCTCTCAACAAGGGAAGTGTCCAGGCGTATCGGAGTAAACCAAAGCGATGTTGTTCAGACAAGAAGGAGATACATAGAGACAGGAACTGTCGATGACATGCCTCGCTCACGCTGCCCAATGGCTACTACTGCAGTGGATGACCTCTACCTACAGATTATGGCTTGGAGGAACCCTGACAGCAACGCCACCATGTTAAATAATGCCACAGGACGTCGTGTTACGACTCAAACTGTGCTCAATAGGCTGCATGATGTGCAACTTCACTCCCGACATCCATGGTGAATTCCAACTTTTCAACCACGACTTCATGCAGCACGGTACAGATGGACCCGACAACATGCCGAATGGACCACTCAGGATTGGCATCACGTTCTCTTCAGCGATGAGTGTCGCATACGCCTTCAACCAGACAATCATCGGAGACGTGTTTGGAATCAACCCGGTCACGCTGAACGCCTTAGACACACTGTCCAGCGAGTGTAGTAAGGTGGAGGTTCCCTGCTGTTTTGGGGTGGCGTTGTATGGAGCTGACGTTCGCCGACGGTGGTCATGGAAGGCGCCGTAACGGCTGTACGATACGTGAATGCCATCCTCCGACCGACAGTGCAACCATATCAGCAGCATATTGGCGAGGCATTCATCTTCATTGACGACAATTCGCAGCCCTATCGTGCACATCTTGTGAATGACTTCCTTCAGGATGACGACATCGCTCGACTAGAGTTGTCAGCATGTTCTGCAGATATTAACCTTATCGAACATGCCTGGGATAGAGTGAAAAGGGCTGTTTATGGACGACATGACCCACCAATCACTCTGAGGTATCTACGCCGAATCGCCGTTGAGGAGTAGGACAATCTGGACCAACAGTGCCTTGATGAACCTGTGGATAGTATACCACGACGAATACAGGTATGCATCAATGCAACAGGACGTGCTGCTGGGTATTAGAGGTACCGGTGTGTACAGCAATCTCGACCACCACCTCTGAAGGTCTCGCTGTACGGTGGCACAACATGCAATGTGTGGTTTTCATGAGCAATAAAAAGGGCGGAAATGATGTTTATGTTTATCTCTATTCCAATTTTCTGTACGGGTTCCGGAACGCTCGGAACCGAGGTGATATAAAACTTTTTTTGAGGTGTATAGAAGAGGATTTCTGAAGAAGATGGGGGAGGAAAACGTTAAGAAAGATTTTTGGAACTGTGATTCAGGCGGGGCAGTGGAGAATATGGAGAAACGAGGAATTGGGACAACCGTACAGTAGTGCTGACTTAGTTACGGAAATCAAGTACATCAGAATGAGATGGCTGGGCCATGTAGAGCTAATGTCGGTGGATATATCTGTCAAGAAGGTCTTCAAAGGAAACCCAGGTGGCAGAAAGAGCAGGGAGAGACCCCGGAAACGAAGGCTAGAGGACGTGGAAAATGATCTGGGAAAGATGGGAGTAAGAAGATGGAGGAAACGAGCAGAAGATTGTCAAGACTGGGCTATGATCGTCACAGAGGCCAAGGCCCTACATGGGCTGTAGCGCCAAGGAGTAGGTACGTATGTACGTTTATTTTTATAGAGGAGATTTTCGTTATCCAAAAATGTAATTCTTGAGCTTAAAACATATTCCATAATTCTACAACAGATTGGCGTCAACGATATAGACTTATAATTATGTGCATCTGTTCTACGACTTTTCTTGGAAACGGAAATGACGTGCACTTGTTTCCAATCTCTAGGTAACCTTAGTTGCTCCCGAAATCTCAGTATCTGCCATTTCGCCGTTAGTACGATGACTGCAACCATTTTCGAAGACCAAATTCATTATTTTGGCCTTCTATCCCTTATCTTCACCTTCGGTGACCGTATACTCACTTAGTGACTAAATAGATGGTTTCGAACACCTTACTGATTTTGCGTAAGACGAATACCTCTTAGGGTTTTTAACCAGTTTCGTTAGCAAAATTTTACTTTCAGAGTCACTGAACGCTTCTCACATTGCTCTTCTTAAACTCATTTCTGCTTCGTTAACCTTTAGTTTGTCAACTAAGTTTAGACTTCTCGTGAATCTGTGATGAAGCTCTTTTTGTTTACGTAGCACATTTCTAACGCGGCTATTAAGCTACGGTGGGTCTTTTCTATCCCTTAAGACCTGTCTTAGAGCATACATGTCTTAGCAATATTGAACGATTCTTTTCAATTTTTCCCATTTGTGCTACACATCTTTGTCCTCAGCACTGAATATTTGTTGTTGACTGCTCAGATATTCTCCAATTTGTATCCGGTTTTTCTAGCTAAGCAAAAGTATTTATACCTTTCTTAACACTGATTTCCATACCCGTAGTCGTAGTTGCTACCATAGCCTTACAACCACAGACACCTTCCTCTACGGTAACTGATTCGATAAGTTCAGGTCTGATTGCACCTAGGTAGTGTAAGACGTATCCTTCTCGAGTTGGTTCTCTAATTATCTGCTCGAAGCAAATTTCGGACAAGACATTGAGAATAATATCGCACGAATCCCTGACTCCGCAACTTTTCACATTAACATGTCAGTGTCAGAGGTGAGAAAAGCTATAAGTGTGTGTGTGGAGGGGGGGGGGGGGGGAGGGAGAAGGGGTTCGTACGTACTAAAAAACAAATAATGCTTAGGGATCTATACGACCCGCACTCGGATATGCATTCTTCTTAACGAAGAGCTGGTGACCTTACATTTTATCTGTAGCCCCGATCGTTTAATAAGCATGTACCTGCCCACAAAGGACTGTTTCTTAATCATGCTGGACAGTTCGTCGTCGACAGTTATTTCCTCTTCTAATCTTTGATCTGCGATTTAATGTTGCTTGTACACTGTTTATTCGATACATCTTCCAGAGACAAATATCGTTAGTGTGGCAACGGGCCTGTGAGAAACATGTAAGTTGTAAGCGGTAAACAAAAAAATGGTTCACATGGCTCTGAGCACTATGGGACTTAACTTCTGAGGTCATCAGTCCCCTATAACTTAGAACTACTTAAACCTAACTAACCTAAGAACATCACACACATCCATGCCCGAAGCAGGATTCGAACGTGCGACCGTAGCGGCCGCGCGGTTCCAGACTGTAGCGCCTAGAAAAGCTCGGCCATACGGCCGGCAGCGGTAAACATCACTGCAAGTCTCCACGAAGAGATATTATAACATACAGTTTGCAGTTGTTGGAATCCTAAATCACACACCAGAGCGTACTTCAATTGCTGGTAGAAAGTAACGCCGCGTTCTCTGTAATCTTCCACCTGGATGCTAGATCCCACCGTCCATTTCCTAATAACATAGAAGATTTGGCGTATCGACATTTTCTTTACTGTTGAGGTGAAGATACTTCGATGTAATCTGCTGCGTAGGATCGTACAACCGTGTACTACTTGCCAGGTTTTGTCGCGAACTCTTTGTTCACAATATTGACGTTAACGCAACACCATTAGCTGACTTCATAACTGTGATCACTAACGGCAGATTTCATTTCCAAATTTACCATACATAAATATGCGTGTATGGTTATATCACGGGATGGGTTTTAACGGTCCTTTGTGTTGAACAAATGGCTTGTTGCCTTCTTCCGTCAGAAAAAATATCATTTGAAATATTTTTGGGTGTGTCTTAAGCACTCGAGTTACAGTAAATGAATAAATTTGAAGCGCTAGAAATACAAATATAGAAAATAGGAATCAGCTAGTTGCGAATGACTGAATGAAGAGTAAATTGCTTGAGCAAGAGCTATATGATTATTGTGACAAAAAACCTCTGCATATCACAGCAGAAGTGATAAAAAACAGGCTGAGTCAACACTCATTTAATTTAAAATACGTACTGAAGGAAAAGTTTCAGGCAAAGATTTTCTTTAGAAGAAGGTGAAGGTGACTTATTGCCACTCATATACTATAGTAACATTTGATACCCAGAAATTAAAACAAGGAACCTCATACTCACAGGTACAGTATGAATCTGAATTTCGCCGACAAAATTTGCGTAGTTGTTTAGGCACGTTTAACTAGTATTTTGGTGTAAGGGAACCGTGGTATCCAGTGACTTGGTACGGAGTTGCAATATAATTGTGAGCTATTCGTTTCGTTATTCCAGTGACTATTGTTTCTGTAAAAATACATCCACAAGAGTGAAAAGCGTGTAACATACAATCGCCAAAACGTAAAACACGAAACAGCGAGTAATGCAACAACCCCCAGACAGATGCACAAGTTTGTGATGTTGTTGGCCCCGCTGCGAGAACAGGTGAGCATGGCACCATTCTGCCGCTCTTACATTGAATTCGGTGAAACTCTACACCAGGTGCACGTCGGCCGCTTCTTCCACATAGCTGTGTATCAGATCGTCGTCATTTACAACGATGTGCTGATATTTTCGGTGTAATACGGGTATAAAGATAAATGGGATAAGAAATAAAACAAAACGTCACCGGGGACCTCAGATCTCTTTTACCAAAATACTCAGAAATGATCGGTGAATACACTAATACATTTTATAAATGGAGACCAGATTAGTTACGTATACTAAGAAAAGCAGCGTCCTCAATTTTACACCATCCCTACCAAATTCAAACCTATGCCCTGAATGTGCGAAATGTGTTGTTGGTATCAGAGACTGCCTGTACCAAGAGTAAGAGCATTAACACCCATCAGTGCGAAAATCTTATTTCCAGTTTCTGCAACTACTTGGCTCAGTACACAGACTATTCTTCCTCAGTAATCGTCCTTCTGTTTACGGTTTTAGCAGTTAATAGTAAACAAGGTTTCTGTATTTCTAAGAGGCCGAGTCAAATGAAAAGCCTAAATACTTTTTAACTTGAAAATTATTTATTGTACCCTAGTGGGACGAATTGTGTCAATTTACCATAATCTCCATTACGCTCAACGCAAGCTCTCCAGCGCTTACAAAACACTTGAACTCCATAGAAAAGAATTCGTATGGGAGTACGTCTTCACGAGAAGGAATCGCCAGCCTACCGAATATCTAAGCGCTCCATACTTACTGGTGGCGACTGGGGAATGTTTGGTGATTATTATGAGCGTGGAAGACGTTCAGATATCAGGTCTGTAATTATCGCAGCAGTTGCAGGGGCATGGTGTTATGTTTCAACAAAGATCCAGCAGACAGCAGTATACATTGACAGAAAAAACATTGCAGCATCAGAAAATAATTAATGTATAGTAAGAAAATTTTGGCAACGGCCTTGCCGCAGTGGATACACCGGTTCCCGTGAGATCACCGAAGTTAAGCGCTGTCGGGCGTGGTCGGCACTTGGGTGGGTGACCATCCGGGCCGCCATGCGCTGTTGCCGTTTTTCGGGGTGCACTCAGCCTCGTGATGCCAATTGAGGAGCTACTCGACCGAATAGTAGCGGCTCCGGTCAAAGAAAACCATCGTAACGACCGAGTGAGTGGTGTGCTGACCACACGCCCCTCCTATCCCCATCCTCAGCTGAGGATGACACGGCGGTCGGATGGTCCCGATGGGCCACTTGTGGCCTGCAGACGGAGTGCTGCTAAGAAAATTTTTGGAATACATTTGTCTAGGTGACATATTTAAGTGGTTAACATTGCAAGATCGCAGGTTAATGTAAGAGCGAGATAATCCACTGCAAATGTGAAACGCTGATACATTAATAACCGGTGTAGCCACCACAATGTTGAATGCAAGGATACGAACCTGCATGTACTGTGTTGCACAGGTGCCGGATGTCAGTTGAGGCCTGTTGCCGTCGGTCAGTACGAGGACAGTTAATGCTGGAGTTTCGTCCGATGGTGTCCCACATGTGCTCGATTAGAGACAGATCTGGTAATCTAACACGCCAAGTCAACATGTCGACACTCAGTACAGCAAGTTGGTTACAACAGCGGTACGTGCGCGAGCGTTATCCTGTTAGAAAACACCTCCTGGACTGCTATTCGTGAGCGGCAGCACAACACGTCTAATCACCAGACAGATCGCACCCCAGACCATAACTCCAGGTGTAAGTCCAGTGCACCTAACACGCAGACAGGTTGGCTGCATTCCCTCAAGTGGTCTCTGTGGTGTCACCGCCAGACACCACACTTGCTAGGTGGTAGCCTTTAAATCGGCCGCGGTCCGTTAGTATACGTCGGACCCGCGTGTCGCCACTATCAGTGATTGCAGACCGAGCGCCGCCACACGGCAGGTCTATAGAGACTTCCTAGCACTCGCCCCAGTTGTACAGCCGACTTTGCTAGCGATGGTTCACTGACAAAATACGCTCTCATTTGCCGAGACGATAGTCAGCATAGCCTTCAGCTACGTCATTTGCTACGACCTAGCAAGGCGCCATTGCCAGCTACTATTGATGCTGTAAAACATGTACCGTCAAGAGCGATGTTCGCCAATTATGGATTAAAGTTAAATATTCCAGCAGCTACGTACGTTTTTTGTTAGTCTCATTTCCTTGACCTGTTCCAGAGCACACGCCAGCCTGCGTGAGCTAAAACGCGTGCCTTTCGGCTTCCTCTCATAGTGGGTTGGCTGTCTTGCCAATCCACAACAGTCTCCTTCTAACCAACACTCGGCCATCATTGGCACAGAGGAGAACCAACTTTCATCAGAAAAACTAACCCTGCTCTTCAAAGAACTCTCGCTTGATGGAAGTGAAGTCTCAAATGGTGTTCGTTTTGGGTCAGTGTAATACACGCTACAGGCCGTCTGGCTCGGAGCTGTCCTTCAAGTAACCTTTTTGTAATAGTTCGTTGTATCACTGTGGTGTCAACTGCCTCACATATTGTTTAAAAATGGTTCAAATGGCTCTGAGCACTATGGGACTTAACTTCTGAGGTCATCAGTCCCCTAGAACTTAGAACTACTTAAACATAACTAACCTAAGGACAGCCGACCAGAGTGGCCGAGCGGTTCTAGGCGCTACAGTCTGGAACCGCGCGACCGCTACAGTCGCAGGTTCGAATCCTACCTCGGGCATGGAGTGTGTGATGTCTTTAGGTTAGTTAGGTTTAAGTAGTTCTAAGTTCTAGGGGACTGATGACCTCAGCAGTTAAGTCCCATAGTGCTCAGAGCCATTTGAACCATTTTTAACCTAAGGACATCACACACATCCATGCCCGAGGCAGGATTCGAACCTGCGACCGTAGCGGTCGCTCGGTTCCAGACTGTAGCGCCTAGAACCACTCTGCCACTCCGGCCGGCCACATATTGTCGTTGCAGATGCAGTACCATGCGCCACAGTTATATGCCGAACACGATGGTCCTCTCTCTCGGTAGTTCGACGTAACCTTCCGGAGCCTGGTCCCACTTCTTGCGACCAGACATTCTCGCCATGTACAGTGGCTCCCTTCCAGCCAAGTCTTTCTGCAATATAGCACACAGATCATCCAGCTTCTTGTAGCGTTATTACACGACCTTGTTCAAACTCAGTGAGGTGTTAATAATGCCATCTTTGTCGTCTTAAAGTCATTCTTGACTAACATCAATTCACGACGTCCATTCTCAATACCAACTAACGCTTACGTCCGTTACAGCGTGTATTTCGAGCAAACCTGATTTGCTTTCTCATTGCGCCTTTCTTATGAGATTGGCGTGGAATTCGAACAGAAATCATCTTTCAGATGTAGAAACACGCCTGCCAACTTCCGGTTATGTCGCACAACTCCTTCTTGGTGATATTTTTCCGTCAGCATACGCCTTTTCGCTTTCTTTGCAGGCCGGAAATGGTTCTATAGGAGCTCTCAACATGATGTAGGGTCCGAAAATGACATGATTTTCGTCCCAGAAGAGGACTAGCAGGACTTTACCGGCCCATGACTCTGTCTGCAGCTTGTTTGGATTGGGTGATGAATAAGAATCCCATACATTAGTCTCCTTCTTCGTTTCTCGCTAGTTATTGTGGAGCCAGGTATCATCTCCAACCGGAGACCATCTGCTGTAACAGATAAAGATCAACATATTGAACCTTCATTCTGAGACGTATCTAGATTGGTCTCGCACCGCAGAACGCAACGCAGAAATCAAATGACCGAACGCTACTCGCCCTGGGGAAAGTTTATTGTGTAGCGGGCATCATCATACTGCTCCTGTGCTGGTGTTTGTGCAGCTGCACGATGCTGCCATCTAGTGAACATGCGGCTTACTCTCAGGAATATGCTCACCAGCTTAAAGGCTACACCACTTTACACTTTTTTAAAACTGCAAATGTACAATTTTTATTGCCTATACAGCGCGAACCCGTGCTTCACCTAAAAAGTTTCTGAGAGTATTTAGAGATTTTTGTGTGTATTTCGGTATTAAGGACGCTTACTTCCTGCTGGCTCGTGTAGAGCCGCTTCATGTCGTTTGTGTTCTTCCCACATTGCTCTTTGTGTATGTATTGCAATAAAAATATCTCCAGAAAAGTCCAGGCATCGAGGTTATACGCTGTGTGTCTTGCTTAGAGCCAAATTCGTCCCATTCACTAATAGTACTTGCCGCTGACGGTCGTAATGCTCCATCTTACTCTTCGCACTCCAGCTTGCATTCACTGTTTGGCTCTACCCCGAGTTTGTTTTCCCGGGAGCGTTAGTTGTACGTTAACAGTGATTCACAGCAGTGTAGGGCAGTTTACGGATGAAGACTTGGTCCATATGCATCTCGTGTATGGGTTCACTGAAAGCAACGGAAGAGCTACTCCTGCACCGAAGGCAGCCTCATCACATCTACCTGAGGGTTACTGCATTACTCTGTGATTTGTGTTGATTATTACTGGCATTTTCACTGCTATTACGGTAGTTTCATGGAAACGACGGTTATTGGGATAACAAACCAAATAAATTATAATTAAATTAATATTCTTCACCGAACCACCGAATACCACGGGTCCCTTATAAAAAATACTCAAGGAATGTTCATAAATTCCGTCGAAATTTTATCGGTGACGTCCAAGTTTATCCAGTATTGGCGGTGTTGTTTTGCCCGTGGCATATATGTAAAACTCCGATCTCGAGACAAATTATCAATGAAAAGAAAATGACTAATGTAACATGAGTTCTCACTGAATGGTGGCTGTCTATTGAACGCTGCTTTAACATATGTTTATTGCATCTATAACAGATCACAAAAGGACAAAGGAAAATATGCCTTGCAATACACGCAAGATAAATCCTATTCTCGTCGAAGAACATTTCATTATTTTCAGCCCTCATGAGTCATTTCTTCCGTTAAATTATAATTTAATCCCTCTCCAAGGTGCTTAACTATAGGCCACGTGGATGAAAGTTTCAGCGAAGGCCAGCACATCGTATTCTCTGCTCATTGGCAACTTCTGTGACAGGTATAATTTTATACCAGTTCCTCACTCGGACCGAGTGCTCTGCCTTTACAGAAGGTGCTCCATCAACTGATCCAGTCGAGCGAGTCGTAACTCCCAAACCAAAGAACAGCCAGTAGAACATCCCTTCTACATCTCCAAACTCCACATGAATTCTCCCGCGTGCAGTCATAGAAGAGAACGTCGTAACTACAGCGTAGACCCGTTTCTTGACTGATTCTGATATGTTAGTCCCCATATTAAGACGAAGGGGGTCGCCAGTGGGTAAGATAATGAGTTTGTGTTCTAAAGGACGTGGCTGCAAATCATTGTTCAAACATTGAGATTTAGGTTTCGCAAGGATTCTGTAAATTATTTCAGCTGAATGGTTTCCTTACCCGTCCTTGTGGATTCTCTTCCGTTTCTAATTAGCTCCGTGTCCCCAACCTTCATCCTTCATTCGTCCCTTTTTATAAATTGCCTGATGGGTACGAAGAGCGAAGCCTGTATCGTAAGGGAACTCTGTTAAGTAACTGATTACTCGTATGTCATTAGTACCTCCTCGAACGAAGCTGTAACTACATGCAAAACCCTAGTTAGATTACAGAAAAGTATTGAACATTTTTGAAGCAGTAAGTGCAACTATTAGCTATTTATCTTCTCTTCGTCATTTTTGTGAAAATTCTTTAATGCGTGTCATTGAGATGTCTGAAACACAGTGCTTGTTGCTAACTACAAACATCATCATACGATAGTTTTTACTGTTCCCTCTGAAACGTAGTATGTGGATTAGTGCTACTAGCAAAGAAACTATCTTACGTGTGCTTTTTACTCTAATAGTTTATTGTATTTGGCACGCAGTTAGCAACATTTATTAAGTTATAAAACCATTAAAACTTTTTCATCCTTTGCTTTCTTATATGAACTCATTTCTTGTCGACTGTTTCAAAAATGAAAAAAAAATGGTGGACAATATATTGCTTGCTTAGGGTGAATGCGTTGTCTCAACCACTATTTGAAATCTAAAAGAACGACATCTGAAACAACAAAGTTGCTTGTCACCTCAATGGAAACGGTGACCAAAGGTTTCATACTCTGTAATCATTTGGATCTGATAACGGTAGGACAGTTGAAATATTTTAAATGTAAATATCAATTGCGAATCACAGTTGTTGAAATTTTGTCTTAATCATATTATTTTAATTCCAATAAAATGCAGATATTTAACAGACATCTAGTTCGGACGATTGAATGTTGCCTGTGCAAGAGAATTTTTAAGTACGTCAACTAGAAGAAAATCTCTCTGGTTCAAATAGTTGTAACATATCAGAAATAATTTTAAAGAGTTGAAGACTGATGAACACGAACGAAGATACTTTTCGAGAGAAGGTTTTAGATTCCCATCTCCAGAAGACACGAGGAAAAAAAAAAAAAAAAAAAACAGAAGCCTTATGGTCAGAATATCCGAAATAACATTTTGATCGAGTGAAGGAATAGTGAATAGAAAGTAAGCTAAATGAGAAATTCACAGTGCCCAAAGAAAGCTCAAATACAAAAAAAAGACTGTGTGGCCAAATTCTTTCTATTGTGGTTGTCATTGAGACTATGAAATAGCATATAGTGTTCTGAATTCTAAGGAGATTGAACAGACTTCATTGCTAAAATTGGATGTTTGAGTGAGTCTGATTCTCGTGTAACCTGGGATTTAGATTTGGAGGAATATCACCACTCCACCGCTCCCTAACACTGCTGCTGATATTGTGTGCTAAACCTTTCTCCATCATAGGCGAGCTGTTATCTGCCGGGGAACACTTTGACATCAGTTTCATTATTCTGTGTGCTACCATGTGACTGAATCGCTCGCTTTGGATGTATTTTAGTGGTACAGATTCAGATTCAGAAGGAAAAGGAAGATTCGGGTTCAAAACATCTTCGACAACGACGAAATTCGAGACAGAGCACAAACTCCTTGGGCCACGGATGGGAAAGCAAATCGGTTGAGGAACTATCAAAGAACTATGTAGAGATCTGTCTGGGGAAAGCATGGACAACGTAAATGATATGGACTGGACGCATTTTAACACCATTTCTGAACACCGCTCAGGGCGCTAAGTGCTAATTTGGAGTAGAACAAGCCGAAGTTTTGCTTCTCGGCAAGATGTCAGCCTCGTAGTATAGATGTATTGTTTAATAATTTCTTTGCCAGCCTGAAAAGTTTTCCACTAAGCTCATAATATCCCTTTTAACCGTAATATATCACAAAGCCAACGAATAAAACGCTTTGTCCAATTGTTGGAAGAGATCACAGGTCACAACTGTCTCCAATAACTACCGTCCAAAATATTTGTCGCGCATCTGACGTAGAATCTTAGCTGAGATGAAACATACTGAAGTATCTCAAACAGAATCACCTCTTACATACCAATCAACATGGATTCTACAAACATCGGAATTTAGGAAACTCGCCTCACGCTTTTCTCATTTGACATGATACCTATTTGATACAAGAAGTGGCAACTCACCTTGAACAATAAAACGTATGAGGTGCTCTACATAAGTACTAACAAAATCGCGTTAAATTTCGGTTACAGTATAAATCACAAAAACGTAAATCCTGTAGATTCAATTAAATAACTAGAGTAATGCTGCGAGGTATGAAATATTTACCAGATAGAAGTGACAGGGGACAGTGAATGAGTTAAAAAGCATAGTAGCTCATTTTGTACTGTCACGAAATATGTAAATAGGTCATGATAAGTGAGTTGGAATGGCAATCAATAAAACAATGGCATTTCTCGTTGCGGTGAGATCTATTCACGAAACTGCAATCACCAGCTTTCTCCTCCGGATGGCAAATTATTTAGTCGGTTACCAATATGGAGAACGGATCATCGTGATAAAAGAAGAAAAATTAGTGCTCGCATGGAAAGATTTGGATGTTCATTTTTCCACGTGCTATTCGAGAGTGGAACGGCCGAGAAACAGAAAGTGATTCTACGAACCCTCTGTCGAACGCTGAAGTGCGGGTCATAGATTAATTATGTAAATATGGACATCCTGAAAGACTCGGATCAATTCAAACAGGTGGATGCAGTTTTTCTTGAATTCTGAAAAGCGTATAACTCTGTACCAAACCACCGCTAATTAATTGAAAATACCATCACTTGGGGTACGAAACGAAATTTTCGACGAGACTGAAGACTTTTTAGTTTGAAGAACCCAGCGTATTATGTTGTATGCAGCGTCACCGGAGGCAAAGTCCCTAGTGCCCCGGAGAAGTGTGTTTGCTCCTTGCAGTTCATGTTGTGAATTAATGATCTGGTAGACTGTTATTAGTAGTACGCTAAAACATTTTGCAAATGGTATAGCTATCTATAATGAAGTACTGTCTGAGAAAGACTGCACAGACGCATCAGTCAGACTTAATAAAATTTTTAAATTTGCTTTAAATGTTCAGAAATGTAAAACTGTGTACTTCATGGAATGAAAGAAACGTAGACTCCCATAACCACCCATTCTGACAACACCTATACATCATCGGAAATGGTAGATATGTCCCTTTCATTTTAGGAAGACACCTATCATTTCTGACGAAATATATACAGATTTATCAAAATGGGAGGGGCACACAGTGTCTTATTCTCCGATGTCGTCTCAATACTCAGAAGCTCAACAGTCTCAACGATTTCACTTTACCACATGTAAGTCCGACAGTATTGTTTTAATTATTTTTTCATTTGGGTCTGTTTAAAAAATAACCCCTGTTGGACCTCACTCAGTATTACTTTTTAACACTTTTGCGTTAGGGACGTCTGGCATTCTCCAAATGTAAATTTTCAGTGATAACTGGCTTTATTACGTTTGACTTCCGTTGGTGGTTGCGTCAATACTGCCCCTCATAGCAACTGGGAACACACATTGAACCATTTCGATAACATGGGACATTAGACCTTGTAAGTAATTTTATGATAGCTGCTCATGCCTTTTGTTGCTGGTTCACGTGGCATGCTTTTAATTTTTAGTATTAAGAATTCTGAACTTAGTAAGTCAGTAGTACGATTCTTATAGAGTTTCGTATAAAAAATTTTTACGCAGAAATACACCCGAGGATATACCGGCGTGGTACGAAACCAGTTATACCAGTCTCCGTGTGACTACAATAAAACAGCTAGCACGGAAAATTGGTTTCGCAATAAATTTTACCAGCGTTTCCACAGCTCAGCATATTCTAATTTGTTTCAGTATTCCTTTCAGTATGAACTTTGCAGAATGGTTTACGGAGTATAGAGATAGGTACAGTCAGATCGCAGGTTACTCTCCCCGTACTGCGGCGTCGGACTGGGATTTCCACGCTTGGTTTCGGACATTAGTGGAGGCTATGTGATGTTTCCGTTCGCTCCGCCGCGTTGAGTTAGCCCCCAGCTACGCAGCGCGCGGAGTGAGCTGCCTCTGCTGCCTGCTGCTTGAGGAGCGACGCTTCAGTTTGCTACCGCCAGATGGCAGCACCTTTCGCAGACCTCTGCGAGACGACCCACAGCTCTCCCCCCTGCCATTTCAGCCGCACTTTTAAACCTCTATGTTCCTTGCTCGGTGTCCTTAGAGAAGTAGTCAACTTGAAAAGAAATATTTCCGAGAAACCATCAAAGGAGCTATGAAGTACTTCTGACGGTGGTTATATTACGCCTTTATTACGCAGCTGCATTTCTGGCCAACGACGTTTACCCATTGTTCTTGGCGAAACTAACGGGGCAATTTTGTTTCAGGCTCACTGTTACCGTGCTTAACTTCTATTTAACGCTGTCAGTTTCATTATGGGTTTCATTGTAAAGATGTCACGTGTATGATAACTCTGCCACTCCAAACGTTACGTGGTACTACGGCAAATTAAGCGTAGTGTGTCGTCTTTGGAAGCGAATCTTCGCCACAAGAATGATGTACAATTGCAGTCTTTTTTTCCTGTTCCTTCAGCAGAACACATTCTCTGTGTTTGATACACGTCTATAAATTTACAGTCATGGACTGTGCTGCTGGTCCCGGCGGAGGTTCGAGGCCTCTCTCGGGCATGGGTGTGTGTGTTTGTTCTTAGAATAATTTAGGTTAAGTACTGTGTAAACTTAGGGACTGATGACCTCAGCGGTTAAGTCCCATAAGATTTCACACACACATATAAATTTACATTCTTTTTAATCCAAGAGTTCCTTTCTTTTTAACTCAAGTTTATCGTGTCTCATTATCGCAACAGTATTCCTCTCGAATACTCTGTATCCAATTTGCAGCCACAGAGTAAGCAGCAACACACGTAAGTGCACGTGCGTTAGTTTGCTCTTCAGATGCACCAATCTCCTCGTGATGATTGGTCATGGCACATGAAACTTGATCATAAATTAAGACCGAGGCTTCACCCTAGTTACTAGTGATATTGTCATGACTTACCGTTAGGCGCCGGTAATGGTACGGCGACGTAGGGTAAACCAAAGCGTCAGTGAGCAGTCAACATGGGTCCGGACAAGGTGAGCTGGGCTTTACTCGTAAAGCTGTTTAATCGAAAGAACAAAATTCAAATGGCTCTGAGCACTATGGGACTTAACTTCTGAGGTCACAGTCCCCTAGAAATTAGAACTACTTAAACCTAACTAACCTGAGGACATCACACATATCCATGCCCAAGGCAGGATTCGAACCTGCGACTGTAGCGGTCGCACGGTTCCAGACTGTAGCGCCTAGAACCGATCGGCCACCCCGGTCGGCTAATCGAAAGAACAGAAACAGTGTTGCTGGTCTTCGCGATTATCAACACATTAAAAGAATATCGAGGTTGAAGAACATAATTAGGAAGTTCGAATTAACTGGTGATTTGGGAATTGCTCCCGGGAGAGTCCGACTGCCAGTTTCGCCACAAACTGTTGAGAAGAATATAAAAATGCTGCGTGGTTGCTAAAAACGGTCACTGGCTTTCACCGAATTAGTTTATTGCGTTTCGTGTTTAACCTATCATTTGATGACCTATTATAAATAGACAGAAGTAACAGGATATCCTCGTAGTCTTCTCGTATTTGTTCTTTAGATTTGCGTGCACTGTCACTGTCTACTAACTTCATTTGGTAGCCATCTAGTTACTTTAGGATTAAACTGTTCCACAGAGGGTGCGTTAATCGTGTGACATGCTGCTCATCTTCGAATAGGATTTCTTATCTGTCGTACAACGCTGTTGGCCGCTTGTAGCGGTCTCTGTTGTCGTATGACTTCAACGTGAGTTCACCATCATGCTCCTCAAACCATTGCAGCACGATTCTGGCCTTGTAAGACGGACAGTTATCCTGGTGGAAGATGGCATCGCCGTTGAGGAAGACATCAAGCGCAAGGGGCTACAGGTGGACCGTAATAAAGTTCGCTCAGTCTACAGCTGTCACGGTGCCTTCGATTACTACCGCAGGTCCCATGGGATCACAGGTGAATGTGCCCTATAGCATAATACTGCTCCCTCCGACCTGCGCTGCGTGTTCTGAGCAGACGGCGTATCTGGACACCGGGATTCATCCGACCAGGCGACACGACTCTATTGATTCGTGGTCCAATCTCGAAGATCCCGTACCCACTGTAACCACAACTGACGATACTGTTGTGTCAAAATCGGAACACGTACGCGTCGTCTGTTGCGGAACACCATGCTCAACACTGTACGCTGAATAGTGTGCTCCACAACATTGCGCTTGCGCCAGAACGATATTTTGTCTTCAGATCAACTACAGATCTCCGCCTATCTTATTTCAGAGGGCGGGCAAGCCTTCGATCCTTATGCTCTGTTATGAGGTATAGTCGTCCAACTTCTTGTCGCCTACTCATTCAGCATTCTTCAGCCACTTTCCACATCTACATCTACATGATTACTCTGCACTTCACATTTAAGTGCTTGGCAGAGGGTTCATTGAACCACAATCATACTATCTCTCTACCATTCCACTCCCGAACAGCGCGCGGGAAAAACGAACACCTAAACCTTTCTGTTCGAGCTCTGATTTCTCTTATTTTATTTTGATGATCATTCCTACCTCTGTAGGTTGGGCTCAACAAAATATTTTTGCATTCGGAAGAGAAAGTTGGTGACTGAAATTTCGTAAATAGATCTCGCCGCGACGAAAAACGTCTTTGCTTTAATGACTTCCATCCCAACTCACGTATCATATCTGCCACACTCTCTCCCCTATTACGTGATAATACAAAACGAGCTGACCTTTTTTGCACCCTTTCGATGTCCTCCGTCAATCCCACCTGGTAATGATCCCACACCGCGCAGCAATATTCTAACAGCGGACGAACGAGTGTAGTGTAAGCTGTCTCTTTAGTGGACTTGTTGCATCTTCTAAGTATCCTGCCAATGAAACTCAACCTTTGGCTCGCCTTCCCCACAATATTATCTATGTGGTCTTTCCAACTGAAGTTGTTCGTAATTTTAATACCCAGGTACTTAGTTGAATTGACAGCCTTGAGAATTGTACTATTTATCGAGTAATCGAATTCCAACGGATTTCTTTTGGAACTCATGTGGATCACCTCACACGTTTCGTTATTCAGCGTCAACTGCCACCTGCCACACCATACAGCAATCTTTTCTAAATCGCTTTGCAACTGATACTGGTCTTCGGATGACCTTACTAGACGGTAAATTACAGCATCATCTGCGAACAACCTAAGAGAACTGCTCAGATTGTCACCCAGGTCATTTATATAGATCAGGAACAGTAGAGGTCCCAGGACGCTTCCCTGGGGAACACCTGATATCACTTCAATTTTACTCGATGATTTGACGTCTATTACTACGAACTGCGACCTTCCTGACAGGAAATCACGAATCCAGTCGCACAACTGGGACGATACCCACAGAAGCTCACGACAGTAGCACGATAACAGCCGACCAGCCTGGCCGTTTCCGAGATGCTCGCTCCCAAGCACTGGGCCACAACAATCTGGGCTTCTGTCGAAGTCGCTTAAGTCGGCGGATTTCCGCATATCTGCAAATTATCGTCGCTAGAATGGTTCCCGATTCGTCTCTGCTCCGCTCGTACTTCTCTTACTACGTCTCGTGCCACCAGGCAGCATACAACCTCGCGGTGGGCAGCTGTCATACTGTTTTGACGCATCAGCGTGTACTGCAGAGACGCGAGATGTTACCAGCAGGTCTGACGTACACACAGAGTACAGCACAGGGCCGATGACGGATCGTGTGCCACCCCTGCGCGCACGCCTCTGATGGTGGAAATCGCATCACACACTACGATAACGGGAGTATAATTCTGAAGACAGCTCGCCAAGAGCAGAACGTAGGAACTCTTGACAGCAAGGTTCAACCATTTGCACAAAAACCCTTTGGAACATACTCTATCAAATGCTCTGGACAAAAAATTAACAAATCTTACAAAAATGCAAATTTCTTATAAAAATCAGTTCTAAACGAACAATATTCAAGAACGAAACGCTTTTTTGTACAGAAATACATAAAGTTTTAGAGAAAAACCCACGAGACTTTGATGTAGATGTCCAAATACTGTCATTAGTAATATGTAGAATAACAGGTATCACCATTAATTGTACAGTTCGACCCTAACTGTTGGAATGCAAAACACGCAATGACCAGCGCCATCATGTGTGCTGCGTGGTAGGACTCGTTCACGTTCACGTTTAAAGAGCGCCGCACAGATTCGTTGACGTTGTGTGCACTGCACTTAAATTTTTAAGAGGTAGTTGCCGAAAGTGCGTATCAATAGGTATACAGGCGTCATCTGCGAGCTTTCCCGTCGCTCAAGACTTTGCTCTGAGCGAAAGATTTGCGATAAATGCAAGCTAAGTAACGGGGCAATGCTGTACAGTACTTGTTGTGAAACCGAATTGGGATTCAAATGGTTCAAATGGCTCTGAGCACTATGGGACTTAACATCTGAGGTCATCAGTCCCCTAGAACTTAGAACTACTTAAACCTAACTAACCTAAGGACATCACACACATCCATGCCCGAGGCAGGAGTCGAACCTGCGACCGTAGCGGTCCGCGGTTCCAGACTGAAGCGCCTAGAACCGCTCGGCCACAACGGCTGGCTGAATTGGGATTCCATCCGGACCTGACGGCTTACTTGTTTACAAATCTTTCAGTTGCTTTTCTGCGCTAGGAATGCCTATTACTGTGTTTTCCGTACAGGAGTCCGGGCAGTGCTCAAAAGACGGTATGTTTGCATGATCCTCCTGCGTGATCGATTTCTTAAGGGGGAAATTTAAACTTGCGCTCACCTTTTGCTATCATTTGTTGCCACACCAGAATGGTCAACTAGTGACTGGATAGAAGTCTTCGACGCGATTTACTATTTTAGAAACGATCAGTATTTTCTCGCGTTCTCGGCTAGTATGACGGCGGTAGATGCATGCTTCGAGCATCGATCTTTTTACAGGTGAACGAAACGCTGTTAACTTCTGCCTGCCGTCATTTGGGCGTTCCCTTTTGAACGGAGAGTGCAATAGTATTTGCTTCCTCAGAATTTTCCGAATTATAAACGACGGCGTGTCTGTTCCGTCCTTATTCCACTTACTTGGCACATACTTCTCCAGAGCGTGATTTGCAATTCATCATATCGGAGTTACGAGCTCAGTTCCCGTGCCTGCAGAAAAATAATAACTACGGTGGGTCCGCCGTTTCGCAAGTACACAAATTATTGTTTTGTGTTATCACCTAAATATGTTTCACCACAGTTGTGCATCTTCTGTGGTTTTTTCTATTGTTTCCTGAAATGCATAGATAGTGGTTAGTTTTACGTTAAGGAATATGACACATCAGATTTTGTTGCCATTTAGTTGTATGTGCACTTTACTTTTCATTTTACATTGTCTGTGTCCTGTGGTTGCCAACTAAAATCAGCGACAGTTTTATATTAGCACACCATGTCATCTGCAAACATGAGGGATGTTAGAAAATCGTCTGAATTGAATTTTTTGTTTATTATCCGATCTCTGAAATTTATGTTCTCGAAATTTCGTTGCGGATGTCTGTTTTGGCATTACCATTATAGTATTTTGCTTGTCCTTACCTACGACAAATTTTCTTTCATGTACCAGATGTGTTTTGGTTAGTTCAGTTGAACCTGTGGGCATATATAAAAGATCTGTGAAGCTTAAATATGGCAAACTATATCGTGCAGTTCGTTATCCACAAATAATTATTCTCAAATTACTTGCGTGCGACAAATTTCCTGGCTGGCAGTAAATTCGGGAACTTAGTTACGAATACTTCGACAATTTACTGATAAAATTTTGTCAGTCGCAGTGCGTTTACTCCGAACGCGGTCTGATTTCGCTATCTGTGTGTCGACCGTCGAGTGTTCATCAGAGTACCTCAAACTACCACGTAGCCCATGAAAACACCATGTGTACTTCACAACTGTTTCGCTACCCGAGTAGCTGCTTCCTTTGTGTAGTGTACCCCTAACCTATCAAGGGGAGACTTACAGCTCTCCATCCGATAACGCAGGTTATTGGCTCTGAGCACTATGGGACTTAACTTCTGAGGTCATCAGTCCCCTAGAACTTAGAACTACTTAAACCTAACTAACCTAAGGACATCACACACATCCATGCCCGAGGCAGGATTCGAACCTGCGACCGTAGCGGTCGCGCGGCTCCAGACTGTAGCGCCTAGAACCGCTCGGCCACCACGGCCGGCTGATAACGCAGGTCCAGAACTCTGCAGCTAAGACTGTCACAGAGCCGATGAACACCTTGCTTGAGACTCTCCACGCGGCTCCAAACCAGAGGAACCCGATCAGCTCTGGCAAAAATGCTGTAAACTGTGACCTCTGCTTGCACCCCGGTTTCTTTGCTGAAGGAATTTCGAAAAACAGTTATTAATTCTGCTTTAGTAGCACTGACATCAGTGAGATTACCAATACTATCGCGCAGTGAAATTATTGACTGCGTGTTCCCGCTAGCATATTTAACACACGGCCAGGCTCCCTTTGGGTTTTCTGCCAGATTTCTCCTCCGAGTTTCATTGTGGAAACTATTAAAAGCATCTCGCAATGAAGCTGGCACTGGATTTCGAGCTTCGTGGGGATATTGCATTCTTTCAAACTTGGCATGCTTTTTTCGTCGCTTCTGCAACAGTGTTATGTCCTGCTTTGTGTTGCGCGGGGATCAGTACCGTCTCTTATTAATTTATTTGGCATATATCTCTCACTTGCCTTCGGTACTATTTCTTTGAATTTAAACCACATCTGGCATATACTTAAATAAGCCTACTGTAAGGAGTGGAGACTGTCTCTTAGGAAGGCGTCGAGACAATGTTTGTTGCTTTTTGAAATAGATATATTTTGCGTTTATTTTGGTGGATTTGGATTTTATGGTATTCCTCTGCGCAGGAAAACTTTTTGCTAAGTGGAAAAGTATGTTTTCGCAACCATTTGCAATTCGATTGGGCTCCTGAAATAATTGTTTAAAATAATTTTCTGAGAAAGCATTCATCACGATTCTGGATGGGGTTTAACGCCTCTTACCGACTTTAAACATGTATTTTCGCTAAGATGGAGACGGTGGACTGAAGTCATCACAAACTCCAATAGCATGAGTGGGGTACCTATTTGAAATGCGACTCAAGTTTTCTTTGAACTTTTCAGCAATTGTGTTATCTGGGTCGGGGGTCGGCAAAGGGAACCAGTTATTAATTTTTTTCCGATTATCAAGTATAGCATGCACCCATACTAACTCACAAGAGATACCTACTTATGTTTCACTACAAGGAGAAATAATCACCCCACCACCAACTGTGTTTAATCTGTTCTTTCTGAACACGGCTAGGTCCTCTGTAAAAATGTAGACTGAACTTTTCCCTGGGTTTAGTCAGTTTTATGTACCTGAAACGATCTGAACTTCAGTGCTTTGTATTAGCCCTTGGAGCTCTGTTCCTTTCCCAACACAGCTCCTACAGTATACGACTACAATACCGATTGTTGCTAGGTATACACTCGTCCTTTGTTTGCCTTGCACCCTTTTGGAGTGAAGCCATTTCTGTAGTTTTCCGAGACCTTCTAACCTAAAAATTCGATCTACATTCCTTTACTCTTGTTTGTTTTCCTTGTTATTCATCACACAACATCTTTTCAAGACGCTATCCATTCTTCTACTGTTCTTCCAGGTCCTTTGGCGTCTCTGACAACACTGCGATGTCATCGAAAAACCTCAATTTCTTTTCTTCTCTCTGAAATTTGATTCTGTTCCGGCTTACTCTTTGTACAGACTGAATAATACCGAGGGTAGGCTCAACCCGGTCTCACTCCCTTCTCCAACATGGCCACCCTTTAACGTCCTTCGATTCATAACTGCCGTCTGGTTTCAATACAAATTGTAAATAACCCTTCGCTACCTACATTTATCCCCTGCTACCATCATAGTTTTTAAGAGTATAGAATTTTAATGAGTGTGGTCATCCAGAATATATCATCCTATCTTTCAGCTTTGCCTTCTTTCCTTACTACTGGTTTTCCATTTGAGCTCTTGATATTCATACAGCTGCTTCTCTTCTCTCGCAAGATCTCTATATTTTCCTATTGGCGGTATTATATCTCCCGTAGGTATACGTGCTTCTGAGGCCTTGTACTTGTGGTCTAGTTATTCCTGCTTATCCATTTTGCACTTTCTGTCAATCTCATATTTAAGACATGTTTATTTCCTTCGCTTGCTTCATTTGCGGGATTATTAAGTGTTCTTCTTTCGTCAATTAAATTCAGTATCTCTTGTGATATCCAAAATTATCTAAGAGGTATTGTCGGTTTACCTATTTGATCCTCTGCTGCCTTCACTGTCTGCTACTGTATTCCTTTCCCATGTTGCAGTCAATTGTTGCCTAATGCTCCCTTTTAAACTTCCAAAAACCTCTGGTTCTCTCAGTTCAACCGGTCCCCATCTCCTTAATTTACTATGTTTGTGAAATTCCATGACTTTTACTCTACAGTTCAAAGCAATAAACTGTGGCCAGAACCACTACATGTGCCCTGAAAACGTCTTACAGTTTAAACTCTGGTTTTGAAATCTCCGTCTTACCATTTTTTAATCAGTCTTAAACCCACCATTGTCTCCAGGTCTCCTGCTCGTATACAACCTTCTTTCCTGATATTTAAACGAAGTGTTAGCAACGATTAACTATGCTCTGTGCAAAATTATGCTAAGTGGCTTCCTTTCTCCCAGTCCATATTCTCCTGCTATTTGTGTTTTTCCTACTACCAAATTCTGCTCCCCTATCATAATTAAATTTTCGTTTGCTTTAGTTATTTCAATAATTTCTTTTATTTCTTCATATTTTCTGTCAATACCATCATCATCTGCGGAACTAGTTAGTATATAAACTTCTACTTCTGTGATGGCGTTTGGATTAGAGGTACGGTTCAGAAATATTGCTTGATTCCCCTGTTTGTCTTGTTAGATGTATTGAGAGAAGCTACATGTCTTTCGCATATTTTTTGAGTAATTTTCTCAGAAACTTTATCTTCTTTAAGACAGCCTTTATTTCGATGTCCTGCAGTTTGTCGAGACCGGTATGCACTAAAACTCGTGCATCACACAAAACGTAGATCATGTGAGAATAAATCTTACATTTTGCCAAAATATTTCATCCTCTACTTTTTCCTTTCGGTGTCTATTTTGTGGTGTAGCTGCTGCTAGAGAGCGCACTGCAGGAACTGATCGACAAATGCACTGCATTTGGCAAAATTTTATTCCTTCAGAAAAATGGGTATTTAAAATTTCAAGCGATATGCTGGTCCTGGTTTTGTTAGAAGACGAAATGCTGATAATTCATTTATTCAGAGATATTTTGTGTAGGTGGTGTTGAAAAGCTCTGAGGAATATTTAGAGTTGCGTTTTACAGTATGCAGCAGGCATAGTTATTTATTACTGATTATTGATTTAAAACCTCCCACGGGTAATAAAAGCTATTGAATTGTGTATTCTACTATCGCAATGCTTGAACATTCTTAAAACTTATAGTACTGTGTAACATGTTTTATACCTAATAATATAAAATATTCAAATGACAGAACAAAGTAGGTAAGCAGCAAATATTCAATTCCAACGTTTAAGTTCTTCAACTTTAATGAATTTACAAATACATTTACAGGCTTGATTATTCAAAAAATTTATAACTAATCGGAGTGAGAAATAATCAGTAATACCGAGAACTTCATGCTTTTGTTCAATGTTTGTTGGACCTAACACTCACAATAATAAAAGCCGTTTCAACTGCGCTGTGACCTCAGTTCTTATAGTGTATTAACTTTATCAAATACTTCATGTTCTTTGTAATCTATTAATAGTGATGGTCACTTTCTATATGAGACCAGGATTAAGGAACCATAGGTGCGTTATTCGCACTTCTGTAAATATCATAAAAATGCTCTTCGTTTGAGTAAGCAAATGGTGACTGTTTCTTGATGTGAGATGAAATAGGCGTTCCAACCTATCGGTTCTCGAAGCCTCTTGACAGAAGGAAGATCTATAACCCGACAGAAAAACTGCACCTAACATTCCAACCTTAGCGACTTTTTCAACCAAAATAAGTAATATTTGAGAGCAGGATGACGGCATTGAACACCATATGACAGTAGCAACAATAACTGGTTTCGCGATGAAACAGCAAGAGGGGAAACGGCCTTGAGGAAATTGCTCTCTCCAGGAAGGCAAACTTTGACGAAGGTAGCGTTACTCTCTCTGGGAGAAACCGTTAGAGTGCAGCTTTACTGCCAAGTCCCACATTTCAAGTGCGATATCCTGCTAATGATGCTGTCTGCTCAGCTTTTCGTTCCAACTAGTTATAGTCGTCACACCTGCGACGCGATGTGCCGACTATTGAGGTGAAACTCCCTATTTTCGGATAGTCCAGGAAGAAGAGAAATCCTGATTTGACACAACCGATATTTTAGAGAAAGAAATGCACAGGTGTTAGTCACTCTACTTGGAAGTATACTAATGGGAATCATCAAATATATACGATATTCGCTCCAAGAAATAAAAGCGTTACAACGTCTATACAAATGAAACACAATGTCTCACGAAGCTATCCCTGAAGAATGAAACTAGTTAGTTCATCTTTGGGTAAACGGTTTATAAATGCAGTTTTATTTTACTATCCTCGCAGAATCTGAAGATTAGCCAGAAACCTACCCATTTTCAAAAAAAAAAAAAATTATTTCGGAAAAGACAGATTTAAAAATATCGGTTTCGTCAAAAAATTTACGGTGAACGCACACTGAGACAAAAGTGATAATAAATAGCAAGACTGTCGAAAAAGTTAATTTGATTCATCTTTGGGATTTCCAAATGTCTTATCATTAAGAGAAATATACTGAGAATAATTTGTCACAAAATAATTCAAAGACGTCCTAAACCCGACTCGATAGCACATATATAGGTCATGCATAAAGTAGTAGCAGGAGTTGACTTTAATCTGCCTAATATCGTCTGGCAAAACAACGCATACGTTATCGGTGGTAAGGACAGTCTTGCAAAATAATACTGGAAACATTTACTGTTAACTGCTTCGAACAAATGTTCTAACGAGCCACAGGCAAAAGACAGACCCGAAGTTTTCGACATTGTCACCAGTGAGAGAGGGGTAGGCGACCGTGATCCTATTTCAAGAACAAAGGTCACCAAAGGCAAAGAGGTTATCAAGAATGGTACGAGAGCATTAGTGTTAGAGAGTCACTATCAACTAAGAACATTTAATTCAGATCTGGCAAACACATAAGTTGAAAGATTTTATAAATATGTTCTGGATAAGTACGTTAAAAGTAAAATAATGAAAGACGGTAAATAACTAGCCTGCTTTAAAGGTCTCATTTGGAGAACGGCGTGAAAACGGAGACCACTATACTCTCACTACAATGGAGACTGTAAAGAAACTGATAGGGGAAATTTAATAGTGAGACGTGTGTTCCTAAGAAGGGCAACTAGTGATATCTATAATAATTTTCACAGTCAGATCCTGGAGGAAGATCTATCACAAAATCATAAAAAGTTCTGCTCATACGTGAAGTCAATGAATGGGTCCAGACCTTCCGTTCAATGTGTCGTGGACCGTCTGTTTTTGAAGCTGAAAATAGCACAGAGAAAAAAGAAATATGAAATTCATTCTATAGAAACGAAAGTAACATTGCGTGCGCCTCATGGAAGCGTAAAAGGGCCTCTAGTGTTCTCAATATAGACAAATGATTCATCACACAGGGTCAGCAGCGCTATGAGATTGTTCACTGACGATGCTGCTGTGTACAGCCATCGATGGATAAGCGTAAGTAACTGTGGAATAGTTCTGACAAAATTTCCGCTTTGTGTAATAAATGTCAGTTGTGTTTAAGTGTGAATAAGCGGAGGATAAAACCTACGACAAAGAGAAGGAAAACGACTGTGTCTGGCTACAAAATCAGTTCAGAGGCGGGATACTAGTTTTGTTACCGACCGGTACGTTCGATCAACGGAGATGCTTCAGGTACTCAAATGGGAATCCCTGATGGAAAGGCGGCATTCTTTCGAGGAAATTTAGAGAACCGGATTTGAAGCTGAATGCAGAATGATCCTATTGCGCCAACGAAAATTTTGCGTAAGGACCGCGAAGACAAGGTAAGAGAAATTAGGGCTCGTACCGAGGCACACAGAACGTCATTTTTTCCTCGCTCTGTTTGTGAGTGGAACAGCAAGGGAAATGATAGGTATTGGTACAACGTATCATCCGCCCCGCACCGTACGGTGGCTTGTGGAGTATGTAGATATAGAACAATCCAAGCGCCCCCTTTCTTTAACCAAAGATACACTACTGGCCATTAAAATTGCTACACCACGAAGATAACGTGCAACAGACGCGAAATTTAACCGACAGGAAGAAGATGCTGTGATATGCAAATGATTAGCTTTTAAGAGCATTCACACAAGGTTGGCGCCGGTGGCGACACCTATAACGTGATGACATGAGGAAAGTTTCCAACCGATTTCTCATACACAAACAACAGTTGACCGGCGTTGCCGGGTGAAACGTTGTTGTGATGCCTCGTGTAAGAAGGAGAAATGCGTACCATCACGTTTACGACTTTGATAAAGGTCGGATTGTAGCCTATCGCGGTGGGTTCAGGAGGGTAATACGGAACGGCGTGCTGGTTCCCAACGGCCTCGTATTACTAGCAGTTGAGATGACAGGCATTTTATCGGCATGGCTGTAACGGATCGTGCAGCCACGTCTCGATCCCTGAGTCAACAGATGGGGACGTTTGCAAGACAACGACCATCTGCACGAACAGTTCGACGACGTTCGCAGCAGCATGGAGACCATGGCTGCGGTTACCCTTGACGCCGCATCACAAACAGGAACGCCTGCGATGGTGTACTCAACGACGAACCTGGGTGCACGAATGGCAAAACGTCATTTTTTCGGATGACTCCAGGTTCTGTTTATAGCATCATGATGGTCGCATCCGTGTTCAGCGACATCGCGGTGAACGCACATTGGAAGCGTGTATTCGTCATTAACATACTGGCGTATCACCCGGCTAGATGGTATGGGGTGACATTGGTTACACGTCTCGGTCACCTCTTGTTGGCATTGACGGCACTTTGAACAGTGGACGTTACATTTCAGATGTGTTACGACCCGTGACTCTAACCTTCATTCATTCTCTGCGAAACCCTACATTTCAGCAGGATAATGCGCGACCGCATGTTGCAGGTCCTATACGGGCCTTTCTGGATACAGAAAATGTTCGACTGCTGCCCTGGCCAGCACATTCTCCGGATCTCTCACCAACTGAAAAAGTCTGGTCAATGGTGTCCGAGCAACCGGATCGTCACAATACGCCAGTCACTACTCTTGATAAACTGTGGTATCGTGTTGAAGCTGCATGGGCAGCTGTACGTGTACACGCCATCCAAGCCATGTTTGACACAATGCCCAGGCGTATTAAGGTCGTTATTACGGCCAGAGGTAGTTGTTCTGGGTACTGAGTTCTAAGGATCTATGCACGCAAATTGCGTGGAAATGTAATCGCATGTCAGTTCTAGTATAATATATTTCTCCAATGAATACCCGTTTATCATCTGCATTTCTTCATGGTGTAGCAATTTTAATGGCCAGTAGTGTATTATCTCCTTAAGCTGGCTTCTCCGACCTCAGGTTCCCTGCCTGAGATTGTTCAGTTGGCATCGTCTATGGCCTGTTAAATTTTGTCACATTCTTACTGATACACCCTGTGTATGACATGTCTTATGAGTAATGTTGGGGCACTTTCCCCTTTGTCCAGTACTCGAATGGGAGTTGATGAAAGTCTGCTGCGCACTTTCAGAGTCTTTTGTACGTCATCAAGCATCGAAGTGCCTATACCCTTCTCTCAAGTAGCCACAGTGCAGTAACACACTTCCGCCTCTACATACATAAGCCGAAAGCCCTGTAAAGCGAGTGGCTGAGGTTTTTTAGATCCATATTAGTAATAGTAGTAGATTCGCGTAGTAGTGGAGAGACAGATCGTTGTCCCTATGTCTTCGTATACGCACCAACCTCTCTTACTTTTTCTCAAGGTACCTGCGTAATTTATGCAACAGAGACAACAGAATTGTCATCCAGTCATTCTCGGTTCTTTAAATTTATCAAACAAGGTTTCACGAGAACAACGTTAACTTTCTCTAAAAAATGTCAGCCCTCTGCTATTCTTTAGTATGCGTAATAACAGTGTCTTATGATCCTAGCACAATCGCTCTGAATTTGTCCGATACCTTCTGTCACGCCTGCTTGACGAGAATTCCAATGTGTGGACCAGATGTCACACCAGCTTCGTGATAGTTGCTTCAAAGATGCGCTGCACTTTCCCAGATCCCTTCCAAAACAACCTAAGTCTTCCATCCCCCTTTCTGCTACAGATTTTACGTGTGTGTGTCATTTCAAACAGCTTATTAGCTGTTGTGGTCTTCTGTCCAAAGGCTGACTTGACACAGCTTTCCATTTCCAGTGTTCCACCATTACTCCAGAACTTGAACCGATCTTTACCAGTTTTTTTTTCATTCTTCGGTAAATCATTCGTGTCAGTATTTTGCAACCATCACTTATTAAACTGATCGTACCGGTTGTAATATTCACACCTGTCATCATCTGACTTCTTTGTAATCCTTCCAGAAATCAGAAGGTATCTCCTCTCTGTGACGTATCTTGTACAAAAAAAAAAAAAAAAAAAAATTTCAAATGGCTCTGAGCACTATGGGACTCAACTTCTGAGGTCATCAGTCCCCTAGAACGTAGAACTACTTAAACCTAACTAACCTAAGGACATCACACAAATCCATGCCCGAGGCAGGATTCGAACCTGTGACCGTAGCAGTCGCGCAGTTCCGGACTGAAGCGCCTAGAACCGCTCGGACACCGCGGCCGGCCCTGTTGTCTGTTTTGGGATGCGTAAGTTAAAGCCGGCCAAAGCTTAACGCATAGATCTTTTCACAGACGCACGAATCTCTACTAACCTTCGCTTGTCGGCATTTGAGAGCTTCCTTTTGAACCGAGAGTGCCACAGCCTCTGCTTCCTTAACATCCTCAGAATTTCGTTAATAAACCATGGTGGGTTTTCTCTATCATTTATCCACTTACTAGGCACATAACTCTCCAGACCGCGATTTAAAATCTGCTTAAACTTTGCCCATAATTCCTCTACATCCAAATTACTGGAACTAAGTGATGCCAGTTCACTGTCTAAGTGAGCTGCTAGTAACTGGTTATCTGCTTTATCTAGTAGATACACTCTCCTAGCTCTCTTGACTGATTTATTGACTTACGTAATCATAGTTGCTGTAATGATATCCCAATCGCTAATCCTCGTTTCTATACTGACATTGTCGATAAGGTCAGGCCTATTTGTAGCTAAGAGACCTAAGATATTTCCACTGCGTGTGGGCTTCCGAGATAACTGTACAAGACAGTTTTTAGAAAACGTGTTCAAAAGTATTTCGCGTGAGTGTCTGTCTGTATCCCCCGCAATGAATCCATAGACATCCCAGTCTACACTCGGTGGTTTAAAGTCGTCTCCAACTAGTATTGCATGAACTGGGTATTTGCGCCATAATGACCGTAGACTTCCATTGAACGTCTCTAGAACTGTCGCAGCAGAATCGGGTGGCCGGTAAAAACATCTGACATACTCCAACGGTCTCCCCAAAGTTGGTCAGTCTCAAAAACCTAATAATTCCAGTCTGCTGCATGTCAAGACTCTAAACAGACCAGTAATTCCACGTAAGATTCTAAAAAAAAAAAAAAAAAAAAAAAAAAATGAGAGAGGAGGAGAGAGGAAGAGAAATAGAGAGAGCCAGGCTATTTATTGCTTTCTCCACGAGGGCATCAGTGTGAAAATAGAGAAAAGACACTATCCCAAATCGTTACTATGGTTTAGAAATCGCGGGGGTGCATAAAATGTTTTCATACGGATGTGTCTTCCTTTACCTTCGATCAACGAAAACCCTCCGAGCCTATTAAGCCACCGACACTTCTAACGCAACACTCTCACGTGTGCCAGAAATCCACCAGTTTCACACTCACGTATGTGAGTGCCACAGCTCGTGCGGTGACCGGTTACTCAGTTCTGAAGCATACGTTCACAGGTTAATGTCGACGTTAGTTGCCACTTCCTTAGCGATGCCGCCTGTCGGATCACTTTGATTGGTGGTTATTGTTTAACTGTAACACAATGAAAACGGAGACCCACTTTTACACATGACGCGAAAGTTACTTTCGTCCTGACGTTTCACGCACCAGTGTAGACAAACGATCTGATGATATGGTGAGCAGCAGTCTGCGACTGTTTTCTAATGGCGCTGTAGTGTACGGAATAGTGTCTTCGTTGAATCGCCGTAGGAGTATACAGGATGACTTAGACGGAACTTCTAGCAGAAAAATGTAAGTGAATGCAGATGAGGAAGCAAAACTATCATGTAATGTTCGAACCTAGTGTTAGTTGCGTGCTGCTCGACACAGTAACGTTGCAAAACGATGTGAAATGGAGCGAACACGTAAGGTCGGCAGGAGGTACGGGGAATGGTTAACTTCATTTTACTGTGAGATTCCGGAAAGTGCATATCATCTATATAGAAGATCACGTATAGAAAACTAGTGTGACACATTCTTGAGTCCTAATCGATTGTTACGGATCCCCATGGTGGTGGGATTAAAGGAAGATTTCGAAGCAATTCAGAGGCATGCTGCAAGATTTGTTACCATGCGAGATAACAGAAATTAGAGCTCGCACGCAAGCATATCGATAGTCTTTCTTCCCTCACTCCATTTGCGGGGGGAATGAGTGGTAGTGGTAGACGTTGCCGTCCGCCATGCACCGTATAGTGGCTTACTGAGTATGTATCTGAATGTAGGTGTAATTTAACGACCACCTACCTTTAGTAGCCGGCCGCTGTGGCTGAGCGGTTGTAGGCGCTTCAGTCTGGAACCGCGCGACCGCGACGGTTGCAGGTACGAATCCTGCATCAGGTATGGATGTGTGTGATGTCCTTAGGTTAGTTAGGTTTAAGTAGTTCTAAGTTCTAGGGGACTGATGACCTCAGATGTTAAATCCCATAGTGCTCAGAGCCAGTTGAACCATTTTTTTACCTTTAGTATACGGGTAAATTTTATGAAAGTACAGCTGCAATAGCCACGAGTAACCATTGTCTCCGGTAGCGGATAATTTCTTTATGCGGCAGTTCAAATAACACGCGTTAAACTCAGCTCCTCTTCGTCCATTATGCTTCTTTCGTTATATTTACTATCTGGCCAACCTCTTCACATGTTCCGTGATCATAAGAATAGTATGCACACTACACTGTCGTGATTAAATTCACGGGATAGCGTTATGCGCATATACAGACGGCTATAGTATGGCGAACACAACGTATTGCATCGGCGGAGCCGTATTGAAATGAAATGTCGTGTGGCGAGGGCCTCCCGGCTGGTAGGCCTGATCCTCTGGTGCAAGTCTTTTGAGGTGACGCCACTTCTGCGACTTGCTCGTCGATGAAGATTAAATGATGATGATGAAGACGACACAAACACCCAGACCCTGGGTGGAGCAAATCTCCAACCCAGCCGGGAATCGAACTCTGGGCCACCCGGCATGACACGCCGGCGCGCTGTCCACTCAGCTACGGTGGCGGACGGCAGAGCTGTCATTTGTACTCAGGTGATTCATGTGAAACGGTTTCAGACGTGATTTTGACTTCACGACGAGAATTAAAAGACGTATATCGTGGAATGGTATTTCGACCTAGACGCATGGGCCGTTCCATTTCGGAAATCGTTAGGGAGTTCAGTATTCCGAGATCCGCAGAGTCACTAGTGTACCGAGAATGCCGAATTTCAGGCATTACTTCTCACCACAGACAACTCAGTGGGCGACGACCGAGAGAAGTGGCGTGTGCGTAGAGTTACCAGTGCCAACAGATAAGCAACAATGCTTGAAATAACCTCTGAAATCAATGTTGGACGTACCACGGACGTATCCCTCAGGACACTGCGGCGAAATTTGGTGTTAGTTGGCTATGACGGCAGTCGACCGATCCGAGTACCTCTGCTAACAGCACGTTATAACTTGCAGCTCCTCTCCTAGGCTCGTGACCGCAGAGGTTGTACCCTAGACGACTGGAAAACTGTGGCCTATTCAGACAAGTCCCAATTTTAGTTGGTAAGAGTTAATTGGTTCGAGTATGGCGCACACCCGACGAAGCCATGGACCCGAATTGTCCGCGCGACCGCTACGGTCGCAGGTTCGAATCCTGTCTCGGGCATGGGTGTGTGTGACGTCCTTCGGTTGATTAGGTTTAAGTAGTTCTAAGTTCTAGGGGACTGATGGCCTCAGATGTTAAGTCCCATAGTGCTCAGAGCCATTTAAACCATTTGAACTCAAGCCGTCTACAAGGCACTGTGCAAGCTAGCAGTGGCTCCATAATGCTGTGGGCTGTGTTTTCGCGGAATGGAATGGGTCCTGTGGTTCAACGAACCGATCATTGACTGAAAATGGTTATATTCGGCTACTTGTAGACCATTTGCAGTCATTTATGGACTTCATTTTTATGCCAAAGCGCCATGTCAACCGGGCCAAAACAGTTCGCGATTGGTCTGAAGAACAGTGTAGACAATTCGAGCGAATGATTTAGCCAGCCATCGAACATTGATGAGACGAAGTCGAGAGGTCAGTTAGTGTACAACTTCCTGCACCGGTATCACTTCCTCAATTACGGACGGCTCTAGAGGTAGCGGTACTACAACCATCTATTTTTGTCCATTTAGCTATCCCATGACTTTTGTCACCTCAGTGCACGATTGTATCTTACGAAACGGAAATATTATTTCGTGTATCTACGAGGGTTTGAACTGTTCATTTTTGGAACACTACCTACTACTAGCTTAGAGACAGAAGTGATGCCACTTTCTGCAGGACCTGACCATCATTTTGCAAGACGATGCTCAGACACGTACTGTGCAAGCTGTTACTGATTTGTTTGACTGATGGGGCTGATAAGTGCTTTACCACCTACTGCACTCCCCTGACTTAAGCCCTCGTGAGTTCAACTCGATTTCTAAACTGAAGGAAACACTTCACGGCATTCACTTCAGAACTGCTACAAATTCGTCGGGCAACAGACCGCGCCGCTCGAACTGTCAACGCAACTGCCACTCCTACGAGCATCCTACGACTTCCACATCGCTGGCAACGCGCTATACACAATGCTGGCCACTACTTTGAAGGTCAGTAAAACTTTGAAACACGTATCTATTTTGTACGAGCTGTAAATAAGTAGTTGCCACTATTAAAGTTCCAACCCTCGTACCTACAGCGAATCTGTCATCAAATAGGACTTAGAGGTCATAATGCGTAACTTTAATTGGGAGAGCAGTTACATCTGATGCGTGCCCATTGATTTTGACCCGTGGTCGATTGAAACAGGCAAAGATATTGACGTATGGCTCCAGACCAGAAGGCGCAATCCGCGGTGTTGAGTAGAGAGTTTGAAGTGAGACCTGGAGAGTGACAGAGAGGGCCGGCGAAGTCAACGGAGCGTACCCTGCGAAGGACCAGCTTTGGGATGGGTGTTGCGTACACGCCCGTGGTGGCAGTACAGAGACTGGTGGACGGTGTCAACGGAAGCGTATGCTGCAGAGCGAGGAAGTGTGTTGGTGCGAGACTTGTGGCTGTGGCACCGGGTTTGGTGCCGAGTTGTGATAGATGCTGTGCTCTGACATCGAGTACATCTTGCCTGAGGAACTAGGCTGTATATTCACGAACTTTACAAACGAGTTCCTTGACTTCCGCCCAACTCGCCGTAACTTTACTCTCTGGTTATGAGTTAAAGTTTTGCTTTGGGTTGTGTGACGGGGCGAAAGGTGGGCGGAGGAGAGCGAAACTGAGTGTGTGCGCTGTTTTCCCACGCTTAAGTAAGTGTTGACATTTTGAAAGCTCTGATTTGAATCGCAGTTTCTATGATAAGCATAGATGTATTAGAGTGCCTTTCGTTAATCTGGCGTAGTGGCGGGCGTGCAACGTAAATTATTCTGTATCTAATTGCATTTTTCTGTCTTTTACAGTGCTCTGTGTGATTTTGTCATCTCCTGAAATCACCTTGTACAGTGTGGAGAAAATGGCAGTGGGAAAAGGTGACGAGAACAGTACCTTTCTCTGTGTGCGACCTGCTTAAAGTTTGGCGTGCATGTATGAGTACCACTGGATAACTGTATGAAAAGCTCTTATGTGTTTTCTTGAGGTTGTTCTACATTATTAACTCTCTTGTTTTTCGTTTAGCGACTATTCAGAAACTTGTGTTTAACTATCTGGTTACAGATTTCCCTTGATTACGCACGGTCACGTTGTTGCAGAAATGTGACCTTTTAAATGTTTCTGGACTCCTTTGACTTATTGCGGCCGCTCTTATTGCTTAAATAATACTCCAGTCTCAATTCATTTAAATAGTCTAGTGTTTGTCAGCCCCTAATTAGAGCCGTTTCACCTTGTAAGATTAGACTGCTTAGCTGTTGGTTAAAATACAGCCTCTTGGTTAATACTGTGTTATGTTTCTTATAACGATTGAACTTAAATGTTTCTTTCTGGTCAGTTAAGTATGAAAATTTGCGTATTCACATACTCATACTGCCAATTGATCACGAGCGCTCTCAGTAAAATTATTCCTAGTATTTTGTAAGTGGCTTAACTGCTGATTGATAACGCGCGCTTGTTTAGTGCTGTGTTATTTTGCTTTTAAATAATTAATCTGTTTTCTTTTACTAGTCAGTTGCGGCCATTCTTCGTATGTACTCTTGCTAACATCACGTGTTTTATTGTGTAAGTAACTTATCCGCTTAGGCAGTAATGGCCACTTGCTTACGTTATGGTATTTTGCTCTTAAATATTTAATCTAATTGTTCCTTTAACTGTTCAGTTACGACCGTTCTTGCTCAATACGATTTGTATTATCCACTCAGTATTGGTCAATAACGGCCACTTGTTTAATGTTACGTTAATTTTCCTTTTAATTTGTAACTTTTACCGGTTAGTCACGACCGTTTGAGATAAAGAATTCTTGCAAAATGATTTTCAAGGCTATGGAATTGAGACGGCTCCCTGGAATTGACTGTCCGTCCGATCAGGCCTCGGAGGGCCCAACGTTACCGTCCGACAGCCATGTCGTCCTCAGTCGATATGCGCAAAGGGATGCGGATGTGGAGGGGCATGCAGTTAGCATACCGCTCTCCCGATCGTTGTCAGCTTTCGTGACATGCGCCGCTACTTCTCAGTCAAGTAGCTTCTCAGTTAGCCTCACAAGGGCTGGGTGCACCCCGCTTCCCAACAGTGCTCGGAAGACCGGAGTAGTCAGCCATCCCAAGCTCGACAATCCGTCAATCGGTGTTACCACTGCAGCATGGTCATTGGCTCTCTCTGAAATTAGTAGACTTAAATTTTTCTAAGATAAGAGTTTTGGTCCAGAATTCATTTGAGTCAGGATATTTAAGACAAGCACACACTTAATTGAACTCACGTTTTCTAATGAAAGAGCTCTGATTGTATTGTTATCTGGAAATAATAATGTATATGCTTTGCTTTATTGGAAAGAAATATTTTTAATTGTGAATTTCTTTTCCTGTATTACTCAAGCACCGATGTGTGTACTGTATGCTTTGGTGTTAAAATAAATTTTGAAAAGAGCTCAGTGGCTTTCCTTTAGGGACCACTGTGTCCAAGAAAAACAGCTCACTTAGTCTCCAACCCCCCCTTATCCTTCCTCCTGGCTTCGTTTCATTATCCTTAGTGATGAATGTCAACGGCCGCTTGATGCTAGAAGACTATACAGAAACAAGCTGAGTTATCCACCGCCTACCGATACCAGCACCTCGACCAATACTCCTCTGTAACAGACATCGACATCAGCCGTTGAATGGCTGAGAGCATATACAAATCTAACGCTACAAGAATTCCGTAAAGCGTTTATCGAAGATAACTTTCACCTTGGTGTTTGTCGCGAGGTCGATCTTTCCATCTTTTCAACATGTCGTAGTTTCTGCCGTATTTGGGACCCATCTCGCACAATTTCCCGTCCGTAGTTTAACGATTATATCCCATCTCCTACATTCAGCACCTTAATGTAACTGTACGCTATCATGAGACCACCTTCAATTGAAATAAAAAAAGTTACCGCCAGTTTTGGATTTTCTGCATTCACATGTTGCAATGGCATGTCATGGGCAAAGGCTAGGCAGTCTTCTGCGGCATTATGCGTTATTTTGTATTTCTTGATTTCCGCAAACCTTTTGGCTCAGTAACAGAGCACCACTTATTACTGGACGAACGAGTACACGGGCTGTCAAATGAAATTTGTGACTAAACAGAGGCTACAGTTGTTAGATGAATGCAGGACGTTATCTTCGATGGAGATTATTGGAAACTGTAGAAGTAAGTTCACAAACGTCGCAGGGAAGTGTTTTGGGTCCTTTGCTGCTCATTTTGTATATTAATGACCTGGCAGACAATATTAACAGTAACTTTTTTAGATGATACAGTTATTTGTAATGTACCATTATCTAAAACAGGAGCACAGATATTCAGCCAGATTTTGATAAAATTTAAAATTAGTGCAAAAGTTGGCAACTTGCTTTAAATGTTCAGAAATGTGAACTGGTACTCATCAAGAAACTAAAAGAACGTAGTATCCTATAACTTCATTATCAGAGTTCCAGTTGGAATCAGTCAATTAGTACAAATACACAGGTATGACGATTTGTGGGATTTCAGTAGCAGGTAAATCAGATAGTGGACTTCGTTTCATTAGGCAATTAGTGCACAAGGTAAGTTGTTTACAAAACAGTTGTAAACGCATCCTACAATACTGCTCAAGTGTGTTGGATCCATAACAGAGAACACTGAACTTATACACAGAAAGCAAGAACAAATGCTCTCAGATTTCTTTGGCCCATGAGTGAGCGACAAGAAGGTTTTGGAAAACGTGAAGTGGTGGACGTTTCAAGATAGAAGCCAACTATCTCGCGAAATCCTGCATACAAAGATTAAAGAACCAGTATTATGTGAAGAATCTAGGAATGTACTACATCCTCGTACGTTTCCCTCTCGCACGGACTGTGAAGACAAGAGCAGGCTAATGACATCGCTCACACAGGCACTGTTCTCCCTACGCGAATGGAAAAGGTAGAAACCATAATGTCTAATACGTGGTAAAAAAAAGAGTACCATCTACCACTCAATTCACAGGCCTTTGCGGAATATAGCTGTGAATGCAGGTGTACTTTTAGATGTAGATACAATATGTGATCAAATGTATCCGGACACCCACAGAAACATACGTTTTTCTTATTCGGTGCATTGTGATGCCACCTACTGCCAGGTACTATATATCGACGACCTCAGTAGTCATTAGACGTGAGAGAGCAGAATGGGGCACTCCGCGGAACTCACGGACTTCGAACGTCGTCAGGTCATTGGGTGTCACTTGTGTTATACGTCTGTACGCGAGAGTTCCAAACCACTGAACATCCCTAGGTCCACTGTTTCCGATGTGATAGTGAAGTGGAAACGTGAAGGGAAACGTACAGCAGAAAAGCATACAGGCCGACCTCGTCTGTTGACTGACAGAGACCGCCGACAGTAGAAGAGGGTCGTAATGTGTAATAGGCAGACATCTGTCCAGGCCATCACTGAAGAATTCCAAACTGCGTCAGTATCCACTACAAGTACTATGAATTTAAGTGGAAGGTGAAAAAACTTGGATTTCATGATAGAGCGGCTGCTAAAAATGGTTCAAATGGCTCTGAGCACTATGGGACTTAACATCTGTGGTTATCAGTCCCCTACAGCTTAGAACTACTTAAACCTAACTAAGCTAAGGACATCACACACATCCATGCCCGAGGCAGGATTCGAACCTGCGACCGTAGCGGTCACGCGGTTCTAGACTGAAGCACCTAGAACCGCACGGCAACACTGGCCGGCGAGCGGCTGCTCGTAAGCCGCACATCACGCCGGTAAAAGCCAATCGACGCCTCGCTTGGTGTAAGGAGCGTAAACATTGGACGATTGAACAGTGGAAAAACGTTGTGTGGAGTGACGAATCACGGTAAAGGTGCAGTCCTTGTTGTTTTGCGTGGCACTATCACAACACACGCCTACATTGATGTTTTAAGCACCTTCTTGCTCCTTACTGTCGAAGACCAATTCGGGGATGGCGATTACATCTTTCAACACGACCGAGCACCTGTTCATAATGCACTGCCTTTGGCGGAGTGGTTACACGATTATAACATCCCTGTAATGGAATGGCTCTGAGCACTATGGGACTTAACATCTGAGGTCAGCAGTCCCCTAGAACTTAGAACTAATTAAACCTAATTAACCTAAGGGCATCACACACATCCATGTCCGAGGCAGGATTCGAATCTGCGACCGTAGCGGTAGCGCGGTTCCAGACTGAAGCGCCTAGAACCGGTCGGCCACACCGGCCGGCTCCCTGTAATGGAGTGGCCTGCACATAGTCCTGACCTGAACCCTATAGAACACCTTTGGGATGTTTTGGAACGCCGACTTCGTGCCAGGCCTCACCGACCGACATCGATACCTCTCCTCAGTGCAGCATGCCGTGGAGAATGATCTGCCATTCCCCAAGAAACCTTCCAGCACCTGATTGAACGTATGCCTGGGAGAATTAAAGCTATGATTAATGCTAAGGGTGGGCCAACACCATATTGAATTCCAGCATTACCGATGGAGGGCACCACGAACTTGTAAGTCATTTTCAGCCACTTGTCTGGATACTTTTGATCACATGGTGTATTTGTATACTCCGTTCACACTCAGTAGCAGTGGTTTATTTCGCTTGCATTCATTGTTCGACCGATTTTCTCGGAACCACTCAGTGACAACCTATCTTCTTATCGTACTCTACTCCTGTCCCTCTATAAAAAAGTTATCCGGCACTGTGCTTCGGAATCCGACCAACAGTTAAAATTCGTTTTGTTAAATAGTGTTATATTACCGATAAAAGTCACTCTACTAATGCAATAAATGGATTTTTCTACAAACATTATTATGATTGATATTTGTGTACAGTAGAGGGTAGGTTGACTTGAATGTCAGATGCGTCTACTACTAGGCCGTTGCCATGTAAATATTCAGTTCAACTATGACATGAAATTAGTTTTGTGAGTAGACAGATATTTTTAAGTTCATATGGCTCTGAGCACTATGGGACTTAATATCTGAGGTCATCAGTCCCCTAGGACTTCGAACTACTGAAACCTAACTAACCTAAGGACATCACACACATCCATGCCCCAGGCAGGATTCGAACCTGCGACCGTAGTGGTCGCGCGGTTCCAGACTGAAGCGCCTAGAACCGCTCGGTCACAGCAGCCGGCTATTTTTACGTCTGGGAGCACAAATATTGAGGGACTCGAGTATTCATAACTGTGCGAAAGTGCATTTGCAGACACAACACAAGCATTGCTCCGCTTGAGCGCTCCGTTGCTGTGAAAGGATCCGTAGCACTACAAATGTTGGAATGACGTACACATTGATTCACTCTGATCCACCTTCAGAACGAACACATTCTGCAAGCTGAAGAAGATCCAGTTCTGAGCCCACGACACTTCGCCACAGTATCTGATACATGTCACAGAAGGTAGTTCGCAGGCAGTTCATTTGTTTGTATCATCTCAGTCGTGGTTTGAGCTTTGCTCACTGATCACTGATAACTAGAGGACTTACGTCAGTCGCTTGTTGCATAAACTGTCAGGCATTATTTTGTTACGATCAGTCTTGTTTACAGAAGAGGCAACATTTGTAGTTGATGAAACAGACAAGTTTCTCAAATACCATTTCTTTATCGTGGAAAATCCTTGCGATAAAGACACCAATAGCAGTTTAAGAGCAATGTGTTGAATGAATTTGTAGGTGACTGTATGGTTTTTCAATATGATTGTCCCGGAGGTATTGCAGGTGCTGGCTACAGACAAGTAACTGTACACACGTGTTTTACTTACAGAGTATATCAGTGATACGTTGGACGAAATGTGTTGTGTCCCATGCAACGAGCCTGCTCGGTAGTCCGCCGCTCCGTCACAGAGGCGTGTCGGAGTAGCCTACATGCAGGCTTCGGCGGTTGTCCCCGGAGACAGCCAGCAGCGGCTGCGCTATTTCCCCAGACCTTGTCATCGACACGTTTAGGGCCTGTGTTATCTCCACCAGCAACAGCCAATCACATAGACTCAGATTATGAAGCTGTGCGGTTTTATAACTCATATCCATGCGAGTCAGCGGCAGTTCTTCGCCGATCAGCGCTGGAGACGTTCGACAGTGCGTCAACTACGAAATCTGGAGCTCTCGCTTAGCAGCAGTCTGACGAGAGCAGCTGAGAGCCTGTAATTAGTTGCCTACAGTAAAAAGCCGACGAGGATACCAACTGTCACTACCCTTAGCACCGCGAAGTTGGTATCGTAATTAGTTTCTAGACGAGTGTTTAATTCTGGAAGCGGCCGTTTTGTTATGGGACTCATTCGCAGCCTGGACAGATTCGTATGTGTCTAATCGGAACTGGATATTACGGTTTATGTGTGTATTGCAGTAAATAAGGGTTCAATTATATTGTACCAATTACTTTATGTTGCGGTGTTACAGAACCCGATCACGATGGACATATCCACCTACATACGAGTGCAGTGACGCAGTCGGCTAGACATTAAACTGCCATACATCACCAAGCACTGGATGATATCTAGTAGATAATATCTACTAAAACAGATGAATATATAGCGGAGAAGCAATTCCATGAACTGCAAATTCTCACTCCTTTGGAGTAACACCCACAGTGACAACTAAAGTTATTGAGTTAGAGATCAGTAATGTGTTATGGAAGCTGTTGAAACCGTACCACAACGCCATTCGAACATTCAGAACTGTCATGAGCAATTATATGTAGAAGTATTCACTCACATGAATGATACGTCAGCAATGTTAAGCCTTGCCGATCAGAGAAGTCATCCGTCTTCGATGAAGTTTATATTGTTAGTTGCAAAGAATGTCTATGAGCAAACGGAGCAGGGTGCATCGTGTTTATAGGCTACATTCAGTCTAACCACGAGGGAAATGAATGACAATAAATTTACCGAAATACCTACAAATACTTACCCCGTATAATATCATGACAATAAGACTTCTCTTGAAACTGATTGTAACTTCTTCCTCGATCGTTTAATCTTGTGTGTTATTTTATGTACAGCAAAATGATGAAGAACATGTGATAATGCTAGTGGACCTGATCTTTCAGTATAAAATAAATGCACACGTAAAATGAAGTATTTTCATGTAAACCTGTTTGTCACTTGCTAGATCATTACGTTAGTCACTATGAGCGTGCTGTGGACAAATTACATTTCCAGGACTAAAAATTCTAGGTCTCATCCTTACAGTCTCTTCAGTTCTTAATTTTGTTATTGTAGCGATGGCAAACTGAAAAATGGAGCAGTTGATGGTAAATAGAGTCGCCTAACGTCGGAACCCATTGGAAGTAATAAAAGCCGAAATACTTGTGAGAAAACAGTTTACTACTAGTCAGTACGGTGATTTGACAATCACAGCCACTCTGTGCCCGAAGACAAAAATACTATTTATTATGCTGAACCATCGATTATCCAAATAAGTCTTCCGAAAGGTGTGATATAAATATATAATTAGCGCTTTTAAAATTTGTTGCAGCTGACTCGCACGTTGCCTCCCACATAATTGCACGAGGAAGTGACATGAGTCAGGCATCGACATAAGTTCCTTCCCTACCACATCTCTTTCCATCAAGAGCTGCATGGAAACCATTGTGAGAATCGTGTTAACTTCTGCACATAGTCGTTAAGACAGGACACCCCAGATGTATCACATATCTTGTTTAGTGATGAAGACACATTTATCAAACAATGGGCCAAATGGCTCTGAGCACTATGGGACTTAACATCTGAGGTCATCAGTCCCCTAGAACTTAGAACTACTTAAACCTAACCAACCTAAGGACATCACACACATCCATGCCCGAGGCATGATTCGAACCTGCGATCGTAGCATTCGCTCGGTTCCGGACTGAAGCGCCTAGAACCGCTCGGCCTCAGCGGCTGGCTACACATTTATCAATCGAGGCTAGGTAAACCGCAGAAACATGCAATATTGGTCTGTTGACAGTCCCCGTTGGCTTCGTCAGGTGGAACGTCAGCGTCCATGGAGTGTACACGTGTGGTGTGGGATGGTTAACCATCAGCTCATAGGCCAATGTTTCATTGACAGAACACTGAACGCGCACAAGTATCGTAGTCTCATACAGACCATCTTCCACGGATGCCAGAAGTTCCTCTGAAGACTAGGAGAAACTTGTGGTATCAACATGATATCTGTCCAATCCATAGTGCATGAAGTACTACAGCATGTGTTTACGAACTGTATACAAATCATTAGATTGGATGCAGAGGACCTGTACCTTGCCCGGCCCGTTCCCCAGATATGACCCCTGTAGATATTTTTTCTGTGGGGAAAGCTGGAAGATGCTGTCTACGAGGACATACAAACTACAACCGATGATATGCAATGGCTTATTGGTGCAGCCTGCTCGGATACCTACGCTGAAATGCTAGCTCGTGTGAAGCAGTCGTTCCATGCCAGACTGGACGCATCTGTTGCCGCTGGTGGTAGTCAGTATGGACACAATCTGTGTTGGTCAATTGTCTCGTTACTGGTCAGAATTCGCACAAATAGTGTATGCATTTGTGTTGTTCTTTAGTGTGTGCAACCATATGTATTGTACAAGTGACGGCGTGGGAACTTTTCAAAATACAGTACATCGTAAATGACTCACTTTAGAATCCTGCGACAAATATCGCTGACATTCTAATTTACACTACTGTTAGTTTGTTAATGTGAATAAGCATTGTTCCATTTAAAGAAGTGAATGTTTGCACAAAAATACTCTTTTTAAGTATTATTACAATCTTTTTATTGGCTAACAATACGAGCCCCTGACTATCAATCCATTCTGTGATTACCGCCCATCAATAGCACTTTCCATTTCTGCAATATTTGCGTTGCACGTTTCAAGTGATTCTCCCTGTATGTGTAACATAATCATAAACATGACGAAATGCGGCTCCTAATACTTCACATCCCTGTATTCTCCCCTCTGGCTTCAGTTTGTCCTTGTCATCCACATTCTTCTCTTGAATTGCAGCTGTGTCAAACTTATAGCCTAGAAATAATTTTGATATACGAGGACCATTCGTAAAGTAAGGTACGATCAGTAGCGAAATGGAAACCACTGTGAAATTCAAAAATGCTTTATTTGAAACATGTGCTCCTCTACATAGTCGCCGCTCAGACTTTGAGATTTGTTGTAGCGTTGTACCAACTTTCCAATGCCTAGTCATAGAACGCCGCCACCTGTGCTTTCTGCCAAATCTCTACGTTGGTCTACAGCACGTTGTCTGTGCCGAATTGTTATCTTCATAGTCAGCGGTTCATTTGAGCAGAAACGAAACTCAGTGCGAGCCAATTTCGGGCTGTATTGGTGGTAATCAAACGCTTCCCATAGAAAACGTCGCAGGAGGATCTTCATTGCTCCTGCAGAGTGAGGACGATAATTGTCATGAAGAAGGATTCGCATGACCGTCATGTTATGTGGGCTGTATAGCTTCAGGCGAAATCTCTCACCAGACCCTCCCACTTGGCGGGAGACACTGTTTTCTGGGCATCTTTACGTGCTCACTGTGCGCTCAGAACTTAAAATAGCGACGTGACGCGAGCGACAGGTATACTAGAGACACTGCCCAACACATCTTTGCAAAGCTTTACCGGATTTTCGGTGTCATTTGCATTTTCGCGATCGATCCGACCTTACTTTCCGAATGGCCCTCGTATATCCGCATTTTGACCTAGTATGTCGTTCTATATTTAACTGAACCTCTGTAATAAAAAAAAAACTGAGTCAACAGATCAACAACGAACTTATATGGATGTCTTACGACGTCCGCCCCGAGCAGATGCAACGAACTAAAACGAACAAAATGAAAATTAAAAAAAAAAAAAAAACTGAGAAATACAGAAGATAGGTCTGGTATTTCTGGTCTGCTGGTTCTAGTATGAATCGTTCTATTGCTCTTGTGTGTCCACGCGTATGCTAGCCGAGTGACCTCGGTGAAGTCTCTGGCTGCCACCAATTGCTTTAGCTCGTATACCGTTATCCGGGGTACAGCACGTGTATGCAGGCTAGATCTACACAGTTTGTACCCCTATACAATGAACGAAGAGGACAAGGAATTGTGTGGACTACCGAATAGGAAGAAACGGTGCTTTGTCGTAAGAATGACAAGTTTTCAATCAGCCTTCTATCAGTTGAGCGTCTACGTGATGCCATACCCAGAGTGTAGCCACCTTGTTCGCATCAGCGTATTTTATCTTTTCTTGTGGGGCCATATGTACGAGACATCAATAGAGACTGCAGAACACCACGTGAGAAGGATTCTCGCTGCCTGTGAGATTGTTCGGACCTTACCGGGTCGATGCCATGCCTGCAATGAAGATGGAGACACCGCTTTGAACGTTAGTTGTTAATGTAACACCTTGGGTAAGACGTGCGGAAAATACCACACTCATAAAAGCTGGTCTACCTAGATTTCTATCAGATCACTATACCAAACACTGTACAACATGAATACACTCACAGGCTTGAAAAACACAAGCGTCTGTGAAAACTGCAACGTTCATAGAGAGGCAGCCGCATCAGGCAGGCTCGGAGGATGTGAAGAAGTGTATACCTGGAATAAGAGATGGCGCGCACGGCGGCAACACCAGTCCACGCCAGCACTTCCTTCCCAGCCCATCGAGCGAGGTGAGTAGTACGTAGCACACTGGACTCGCATTAGCGAAGACGACAGTTCAAATATTCATCCGACTATCCAAATTTGGGTGTGCAGTGATTTCTCTAAACCGCACCAGGAAAATGCCTGGATGGTACATCTGAAAGGAAACGTCCGATTTCCTTCACCATCCTTAGAACAGTCCGGGCTTATGCTTCGTCTCTAACGACCTCGAAGTCGGCGGGATGTTAAATGCTAATCTTCCTTCTTCCTATCTGTCCAATTAAGTGGCTGCTTGAAAGAAAGTCGAAAAGTGCAATATCAGCAGGTGCCTTATTTCGAACGGGAGAAACCGACGTATTTCCTGGTAACGGGTTTGTCATACCGTGAGCCTTGGACTTTAACAAGCCACCTTTTAACACCCAGGCAATTGTTGTAGGTCTAACGTCAACGCCCACGTGGTGATCAAAAATTAAAAGAGAAATTATGAAGATTATGTGAAAATTAAAGTAAAGTAAATCTATGTCATACCATAAAATACATGTTATGGTTCAATCCCACCGCTGTGAAAAAACGTTGTCAACAAATATACATGATAAGGGTCATATATATAAAAGCCAGTTCGCTAGGGGACAAATGACAAAGTATTCCCTTGCTACTGACATTTTTCAATAAAAAGCTTTTTAATAAAAATTTTAAAAGAGCAGACAGTTAATTAGTAGTTAGTTGTGGACCGAGCTATTACATGCACACCACAAAATTGGTTTGTAAATATAGCTATATGCTGGACATTTATAAGTTTTTTTTAGTTAGTAATTCCACCCACTACCTTTCACATACAGCAAAAATAGAAAATCTTATAAAGGAAATGGTCAAGGAGAAATTATTTCATTTTATTTTCCGTTTTTTCTTTGCTGCCTCTCAGAAATTTTATAAAGCGTGTTAGGAAATTCCCGTTAAAAACTTCTAGGTCTTGTAGAGGGGAGTGCGTACACAATATTTTCGATAGGAACCCATGCCCAGAAACGTACCGTTTCCGTTCTACGACGATTTCTGTTCAGATGTGTGACGCGTCCATGTCTGCTGAGGGAAAGAGAAAAGTCTCAAAGCTGCTTGTTCTGGTATGCAATAGGGTATATAGGATGACGTGTACTACGTCAGACGGTCACCTGATGTCACTCGGCGTCGGTCTCGCTACGAGACTACCGTAGGGACAGAGAAAGATCTACCGGCCGTTGCACTAGAAATTGAAGAGACACCAGGTGAGTTGGAGAGTGTGTACCACAACATGTGTCTTAAGTACAGCGTCTGTAACAACGTTGGTGGTTGCCACATCGAACCGCATTTGTAACATCGGTAGTGTTCTGTACGTACAGTATGCTAGATTCTTTTCTGTTCTGGTTTAATGCAAACACGGAATGCTTAAGTTTTAATACAAACAAGTGTGCTTAAGTGATGGATGGACATTTCATTATGTTGCCTTTCGAATTGTTGCCTAAAAATGGTACTGTATCACGGTTAGATGAGTTTAATAACTGAACTGAAACCATCGTAGGACGCAAACAGTACGCTTCTGCCCATGGGTTCCTATTCAAAATATTATGTACTCACCCACCTCTGCAGGTCCTAGACGTATGTAACGGGAATAATTTCCCAACACCCTGTATTACGGTGTAAGTGATCAAAAATTTTAGTTACAGCATTGTTCTCCCCTCATTCTGCCAAAGGTAACATTAATACGGAGTAATGAATGTCATTTTTCCTTCTGCTATTGTAATTATGTACATCATTATTCCTTTGGACTGCAGTGGAGTACTTACAACAAACTTCATGGGGGAATAAACAACTGTGAAGCAGCAGTCGTAATCCCCAACTGCTTAAACAGATATTCACAAGCTTATCGTGTGTGGGCACCACATATTATTTATTCTTACACCACGTTTCTGAGCAATGAATACTTTTTTATTTAAAGATGAGTTACCCCGTAACATTATTCTGTATGACATTACTCAATGAAAACATGTTAATTACGTCAACTAATTGATTTGTCTCTCTCTATGATTTGTAATGATTCTAAGGTATGTGTAGCAAACTAACTTGTTTTAAGAGTTCATAAATGTGACTTTTTTGCCTAAATTCTCACTAGTATGGACACGCAGAAGTTTTGCATTCTCCACAATATTTATAATTACTCACCATCTGTACACTTATCAATGGTGCAGACGTGCAAAAATGAATACTTTTTTTCTTTTTTTTACGATTAAGAGTGAGACCATTCCAAGAGAAACAGTCAGTTGCACTGTCAAGGAAATTGCTTATAATTTCTTCTGGTGCCCTACATTTCGTTGGTCTGATTACAATAATAGCGTTATCTATGAAACGAACAAATTCTGCATTTTGTATACTGGTCAGAAGATCGTTTACGTATATGAGAAACAGTGGTTGACCTAAGATTGTGAGACCGTTAACATCGCTGTTTGGTCCCCTCCCCCAGATCAATCAACCAGCCAACCTAAGACAGCGTTGGGGAACCACATACGTGATTATTCCCTAACGAGAGAAATCTCCCTGATACCACTGGTTGAATTACTAAGTACAACTTCCTGCATGAATATGGTTAGATATGACATTATCCATTGTTTGGCTACGACATCGATTCCGTAAAAACTCAGTTTACCTACAAGGATAGTGTCGTTCACACAGTCAGCTGCCTTAGATAGGTGATAGAAAATACCAACGCATGCTATTTTGTAATTTAATGCTAGTAAAATTTGGCGAGTGAATGTCTAAATGACGTTCACAGTACGGCAACTCTTCTTACATCCAAACTGCGACTTACTGATAATATTATTGTGGTTCCGGTAGGATACTATTCCAGAAGACATCACCTACTCAAAAAATTTGGAAAATGATGCCATTAGTGAAACAGGTTGATAGTCATTAATATGTCTCCTATCGTCTTTCTTATAAAGCGGTTAAACAATGACATATTTCAATGACACATCAAGTAAGTGATATGTAACATACTTCGGATAAGACAAGTCTTACTATATGGGAAAAGATCGTTAGCATTTTTTGGGAAAATCATGAAATAAAATTGAGCTTTTGTTTTTGGGAGAATACATAATTTTCTTAATTTCAGAGAGAGAAGCTGGTGATACAGTCATGTGATTGAATTTTACTAGAGTTTCTTTTTCAACAAACTGCTGTGATTTTTATTTTGAACTGTTTATCCCTTTATTTTCTACTATATCTGAGAAATGATTATTAATCCATTTGCTACGACTCATCATTTATAGCCCTTCCATTTAATTAAAAAGTGATGTTATCAGTTCTTTGTCCCTTTATCCTGTCTCAACCTTCACTGCATTCCATATAGCCTTAATTATGTTGTTGAAGTTACTGATTTCTGACGTAATATTCATGTTTCTTTGTTTCTGATAACTTTCATTAGTAATTCTGAGTAGTATTTGTACTGTGTAACTACTACAGGCTCTTTACATATTGTTGCCAACATATGCAATTCCCTTATTCTTTCGCCAGATGCTTTAATGCCACTAGTGATCCATGGCTTTTACATGGCTGTTTGATTTTGTTTCTGATTAGCTTATATACAGAAACCTATTTTGAAATAATATTATGAATTTATCACGGAACTGAATAAATTTTATGTCATCATTATAAATTTCATCCAAGCTCATGCCTTGTAAACTATTCTTAGAAACATTGTTCTGGATTCATTAATTGTTTTAACTGATTTCCACCGAGGAGAATCTACACTGTTAGGTGCTGTCTCATTTATCTCAACTAAATGTGTGTCATGAATAGGGAAAGAATTTTTTTACATCAAAGCAATTACATCAAATCAATTAGGGACCTACTATCTTTATCTACTCGTTTCTTGGAAATTAATTACTGAGATTAACTTATAGGATCCAAGCAAGCTTTCCAGACCATTTTTCCTATCATAACCCTTTAGAAAATATGCGGTGAAATCACCACAGACTAGCAACTGCTTGCTGCTGTATAGCGTCGGCAGCTGTGACCGAGCGGTTCTAGGCGCTTCAGTCCGGAACTGCGCTGCTGCTACGGTCGCAGGTTCGAATCCTGCCTCGGGCATGGATGTGTGTGATGTCCTTAGGTTAGTTAGGTTTAAGTAGCTCTAAGTCTCAGGGTAATGGTGACCTCAGACGTTATGTCCCACAGTGCTGAGAGCCATTTTTTGCTGTATGACAGTAAGCACAGTAAGGAATCAAAATTTCCCATAAACAACTCAAAATTTCCCAGTAGGGATTTATATACAATTTCAAAGTGAACTGTGTTTCAATATTAATTCACAAGCACATACTCTTTGTGCTGAACAGTACAGTTTCTAGTTGTCTCAAGGTTTTAGAACTTGTGTTGTGTCTTAATTTATGTAACAACTCCCCCTTTCTCCGTATTAGGTCTACACAAGTAAGATGCGGGAGCGTAAACTTTTAAATTTAGCTTCTCTATCTCTGTGGTTTTTTGGTACTCATATGGGCACAGGAGGTATATCTTTTCCGAGTTCTCTAAATTTTCTAAACAGACAAGAAGGCCTTCTACCTTACTACTTAGTAGTCTAATATCCTGATGAATCAAGCTAACCTTACTTTTCTGTACATTCTCAAGCGTTTTTTGTCTGCTGTTATTTTAACCTCTTACATAACAAGGTGGCTGAATGCTGATTCTAACCATAAAGAAGTACATCTATGAAACCTGTAACCACAGCCAAATTGCTTTGTGTGATAGTGGGAGGGGGTAGGGGGTGGGAGGAGGGGGGAGTGGAGGGGGTGGGCAGTACAGTTTCTGCAACAATCTCAACTAGCCTATCTTTTTCTCTTTTATTCAGGTTTAGGCCGTGTATGGTATACCCCAATCTTCCAGTTGAAGCAACAGGCACTGCACTCATGTACAATTTCATTCCAGTCAGCAGCAATCTGCTTAAATCTGTTCACATGACTCACAGCAGTGGCCATAGCGCTGCAGGACCTCCACAAAACTCACACTTCTCATCCTGGTCACCCCTAATACTGATTTTGTTTTGTTCACACAGGCTTACCCTGCTCCCCCTACTATGATAACCTGATCCTTCTTGTCACAATTCCTACAAAGAATCACTATGTCCTCTTTCACCAGACTAAGACTCGCACTTGGTTTCACAATGCACCTGGAAGCCTGTTCCTAATTTGAAATGTTTCTTCGCTAGAAGTCTGTTGCTCCCTGCTATGACCTACAGATTGATGAAGCTCTTCCAACGCTACTTCAGGTAACAAATCATATTTATTGGATACTGTGAGCTCAAGTGTAGATGAGGTTTCAGAGCTTTTCCCTTTTCGCCTAGCGCTTGTTACCTTTACTCAGCTCTCACGGTCGTTTTCCCACTTCAACCTATCTAGTTCAAATATCGCGCAATCCTCTTCAACCTGAACGGTACAAATCCTGGCCTCCTGCTCGTAGATTCTCTTGTCTTCTTTGCAGAGCCTACAATTCCATGGGAGAACCTCGTCAAATACTTCTCGCGAATTCCAGACCACAGTCTACATATATCCCCCCCCCTTTCCACCCATCACACGGCCACTATGACTATCTTATGAGAGCATCTTCACTTAACACGCACTGCGACAGAGATTAAACGTAAAAATAGAATTAAATCTCTTAACACTCTTAACATTACACAATTTTTTGTAATTTACGAGCTGCAACAATTAGGCCTGCAGGTAGGCGATTCAGGTGTATGTTAAAACATAAAAAGTTATTTTTTTTTTTCGCTTAAAGCAAGCTCTCAGCACTTATTTAACTGTTAGTTAACTAACTAACAGTAAAATTTATCTACCTTTTTATTGGTATTACTTTGTGTTAGACAGTGCTCAGAAATATAGAGATATAAATCGCTGAGGAATGAAGTAAATTGGAAGTGCAGGGAAGCTAAGACGAAATGGCTGCATGACAAATGTGAAGAAATCGAAAAAGAAATGATAATCGGAAGGACTGACTCAGCATATGTTGTTGTTGCTGTGGTCTTCAGTCCAGAGATTCAAAAATGTTCAAATGTGTGTGAAATCTTATGGAACTTAACTGCTAAGTTCATCAGTCCCTTAGCTTACGCCCTACTTAACCTAAATTAGCCTAAGGACAAACACACACACCCATGCCCGAGGGAGGCCTTGAACCTCCGCTGGGACCAGCCGCACAGTCCATGACTTCAGCGCCCTAGACCGCTCGGCTAATCCCGTGCGGCTCCAGAGATTGGTTTGATGCAGCTTTCCAATGAGCTAATCTATCCTGTACAAGCTTCTTCATCTCCCACTACCTATTGCAACCCACATCCTTCTGAATCTGCTTAGCGCATTCATCTCTTGGTCTCCCTCTAAGATTCTACCCTGCACACTGCCCTCCAATACTATATTGCTGATCCCTTGATGCCTGAGAACATGCCCTATTAACCGATCCCTTCTTCTATTCAAGTTGTGCCTCAAATTGCTATTCTCCCCAATTCTGTTCAATACCTCCTCATTAGCTATGTGATATACACATCTAATCTTCAGCATTCTTCTATAGCACCACATTTCGAAAGCATCTATTCTCTTCTTGTCCAAACTATTTATCGTCCATGTTTCACATCCGAACATGGCTACACTTCATACAAATACTTTCAGCAATAACTTCCTGACAATTAAACCTATACTCGATGTTAACAAATTTCTCTTCTTCAGAAACGCCTTCTTTGCCGTTGCTAGTCTACATTTTATGTCCTCTCTACTTCGACCATCATCAGTTATTTTGCTCACCAAATAGCAAAACTCATCTAGTATTTTAAGTGTCTAATTTACTAATCTGATTCCCTCAGCAGCACCCGACTTAATTCGGCGACATTCTATTAGCCTCTTTTTGCTTTTGTTGATGTTCATCTTATATCCTCCTTTCAAGACACTATCCATTCCATTCAACTGCCCTTCCAGGTCCTTTTCTGTCTCCGACAGAATTACAATGTCATCGGCGAACCTCAAAGTTTTTATTTCTTCTCCATGGATTTTAATTCCTACTCAAATTTTTCGTTTGTTTCCTTTACTGCTTGCTCAGTATACAGATTGAACAACATCGGGAATGGGTTACAACCCTGTCTCAACCCCTTCCATTTCATACCCCTCGACTCTTGTAATTGCCATCTGGTTTCTGTACAAATTGTAAATCGCCTTTCGCTTCCAGTATTTTACCCCTGCCACCTTCAGAATTTGAAAGAGAGTATTCCAGTCAACATTGTCAAAAGCTTTTTCTGGGTGTACAAATGCTAGAAACGTAGGTTTGCCGTTCTTTAATCTGTCTTCTAAGATACGTCGCAGGGTCAGTATTGCCTCATGTGTTCCAACATTTCTTCGGAATCCAAACTGATCTTCCCCGAGGTCGGCTTCTATCAGTTTTTCCATTCGTCTGTAAAGAATTCGCATTGGTATTTTGCAGCCGTGACTTATTAAACTGATAGTTCGGTAATTTTCACATCTGACAACACCTGCATTATTTGGGATTGGAATTATTATATTCTTCTTGAAGTCTGAGGGTATTTCGCCTGCCTCATACATCTTGCTCACCAGATAGTAGAGTTTTGTCAGTGCTGGCTCTCCCAAGGCTGTCAATAGTTCTAATGGAATGTTGTCTACTCCCGGGGCCTTGTTTCGACTTAGGTCTTTCAGTGCTCTGTCAAATTCTTCACGCATTATCATATCTCCCATTTCATGTTCATCTGCATCCTCTTCCATTTGTATAATATTGTCCTCAAGTACATCGCCCTTGCATAGACCCTCTATATACTCCTTCCACCTTTCTGCTTTCCCTTCTTTGCTTAGAACTGGGTTTCCATCTGAGCTCTTGATATTCATACAAGTGGTTCTCTTTTTTCCAAAGGCCTCTTTAATTTTCCTGTAGGCAGTATCTATCTTACCCCTAGTGAGATAAGACTCTGCATCCTTACATTTGTCCTCTAGCCATCCCTGCTTAGCCATTTTGCACTTCCTGTCGATCTTATTTTGAGATGTTTGTATTCCTTTTTCCTGCTTCATTTACTGCATTTTTATATTTTCTCCTTTCATCAATTAAATTCAATATATCTTCTATTACCCAAGGTTTTCTACTAGCCCTCTTCTTTTTACCTACTTGATCCTCTGTTGCCTTCACTATTTCATCCCTCAAAGTTACCCATTCTTCTTCTACTGTATTTCTTTCCCCCATTCCTGTCGATCGTTCAACGGACTGATGACCTCACAAGTTAAGTCCCGTAGTGCTCAGAGCCATTTGAACCATTTGTCAATCGTTCCCTAATGCTCTCCCTGAAACTCTCTACAACCTCTGGTTCTGTCAGTTTGTCGAGGAACCATTTCCTGAAATTCCTACATTTTTGCAGTTTCTTCAGTTTGAATCCACAGTTCGTAGCCAACAGATTATAGTCAGAGTCCACATCTGCCCCTGGAAATGTCTTACAATTTAAAACCAGATTCCTAAATCTCTGTCTTACCATTATATGACGTATCTGAAACCTTCCAGTATCTCCAGGCCTCTTCCATGTATACAACATTCTTTCATGATTCTTGAACCAAGTGTTAGCTATGATTAAGTTATGCTCTGTGCAAAATCCTACCAGGCGGCTTCCTCTTTCGTTTCTTACCCCCATTCCATATTCATCTTCTACATTTCCTTCTCTTCATTTTCCTATTATCGAATTCCAGTGACCCATGACTATTAAATTTTCGTTTCCCTTCACTATCTGAATAATTGCTTTTATCTCATTATACATTTCATCAATCTCTTTGTCATCTGCGGAGCTAGTTGGCACATAAACTTGTACTACTGTGGCAGGCATGGGCTTCGTGTCTATCTTTGCCACAATAATGTGATCACTATGCTGTTTGTAGTAGCTTACCTGCACTCCTATTTTTTTATTCATTATTAAACCTACTCCTGCATTACCCCTATTTGATTTTGTATTTATAACCCTGTATTCACCTGACCAGAAGTCGTGTTCCTCCTGCCACCGAACGTCACTAATTCCCACTATATCTAACTTTAACCTATCCATTTCGCTTTTAAATTTTCTAACCTACCTGCCCGATTAAGGGATCTGACATTCCACGCTTCGATTCACAGAACTCCAGTTTTCCTTCTCCTAATAACGACGTCCTCTTGAGTAGCCCCGCCCGGAGATCCGAATGGGCGACTATTTTACCTGCGGAATATTTTACCCAAGACGACGCCATCATCATTAAACTATACAGTAAAGCTGCATGCCCTCTGGAAAAATTACTGGTGTAGTTTCCCCTTGCTTTCAGCCGTTCGCAGTACCAGCTCAGCAAGGCCGTTTTGGTTAGTGTTACAAGGCCAGGGCAGTCAATCATCCAGACTGTTGCCCCTTCAACTACTGAAAAGGCTGCTGTCCCTCTTCCGGAACCACACGTTTGTCTGGCCTCTCAGCAGTTGACCCTCCGTTTTGGTGGCGTCTACGGTACGGCTATGTGTATCGCTGACACACGCAAGCCTTCCCACCACCGGCAAGGTCCATGGTTCATGGGGGTGGGGGGGGGGGAGGCTCAGAATATACCAAAGACAAAACATCCTTCGGTGAAAGTAAAAGCAACAGTGGCAACATTAAGGGTGCAACGGGAATTCCACGGATAAGTGCAGAAGAGGGAGCAAATAGGTAGAAATTGTACGTTGAAGGCCTCTATGAGGGGGAAGATTTATCTGATGTGATAGAAAAAGAAACGGGAGTCGATTTAGAAGAGATGCAGTATCAGAATCAGAATTTAAAAGAGCTTTGGAGAACTTGCAATCAAATAAGGCAAAAGAATAATACACAGAAGAATGGAAAAGGAAATTGAGGATGTGTTAGATGACGATCAGTTTTGCTTTAGGAAAGGTAAAGACACCAGAGGCAATTCTGACGTTGCAGTTGATAATGGCAGCAAGATTAAAGAAAAATCAAGACACGTTCTTAGGATTTGTCGACCTGAAAAAAGCGTTTGACAGTATAAAATGGTGCAAGATGTTCGAAATTCTGAGGAAAATAGGATAAGCTATAGAGAGAGACAGGTAATACATAAAATGTACAAGAGGCAAGAGGGAATAATAAGAGTGGACAACCAAGAACGAAGTTCTCAGATTAAAAATGGTTTAACACAGGAATGTAGTCTTTCACCCCTACTCTTCAATCTGCACATCAAAGAAGCAATGACGGAAAGAAAGGTTCAGGAGTGGAATTAAAATCTAAGATGAAAGGATATCAGTGATACGATTCGCTGATTACACTGCTATCCTGAGTGAAAGTGAAGAGGAATTACGCGATCTGCTGAATGAGATGAACAGTGTAACGGGTACAGAATAATGAGTGAGAGTAAATCGAAGAAAGACGAAAACAATGAGAAGTAGCAGAAATGAGAACAGCGAGAAACTTAACATCAGGATTGATGGTGAAGTGAAGGAATTCTGCTACCTAGGCAGAAAATTAACCAGTGACCGACGGAGCAAGGAAGATATCAAAAGCAGATGAGCACTGACAATAAGGAGGAGAAGTCTACTGGTATCAAACATAGACCTTAAATTGAGGAAGAAATTTCGAGAATGTACGTTTGTAGCACATAACTGTATGGTACTGAAACATGGACTGTGGGAAAACCGGAGAAGCAGAGAATCGAAGCATTTGAGATGTGGTACTCCAGACGAATGTTGAAAATTAGGTGGACTTATAAGGTAAGAAATGAGGAGGTTTTGCGCAGAATCGTAGAGGAAAGGAAATGGGGAAAACACCAAGAAGGAGAAGGGACAGGATTGTACGACATCCGTTAAGACATCAAGGAATGTCTTCCATGGTACCAGAGGGAGCTGTAGAGGGCAAAAACTGTAGAGGAAGACACAGACTGGAATACATCCAGCAATAACTGAAGACGTGGGTTGCAAGTGCTACTCTGAGAAGAAAAGGTTGGTACAGGAGAGGAATTAGTGGCGGGTCACATCAAACAAGTCAGAAGATCGATGAAAAAAAAAGAAAAAAAAAAGAAAAAAAAGTGTTACTGTAGTCAGTGTACGACCCACTACGCGAGATGTGCTTTTACGTGATAACTGAAAAACAACACTCAGATCACGAATATAGCCTGGATCAAGAAGTTATAAAGGAACGAATTTCTGCATAAAAGAGTTTTCACACACTCCCTTTACCCTATGAAAATTGACTATTTTTAACTAGTAACACATGCAGGTTCAGTCGGGCACCAATGCTGTCAATAAAAAAGTCTTAGTTGTATAGCGGTATTTTTTAGTTCTTCAGTCAAAAAATGTATAAAACTGCATTACAAAGCCTGCAGTTATCATATTTTATGACAGAAAAGCGAAGCGCCTGTAACAAGCAGACATTTTGTAAAACGTTATGTCAGTACGATAACAAGCTTATTGCATTTAAGTTTCAAATATTTTAAACGTCCTTTACGAGTTCATATTTAAGACGAAGTATCTTATACATAAGTATCAATGTTAGAAGGAAACACTGTGCATACTCAGTGACCAGTGTGATGCAGATGACTTCGCTTCTGCCCAGCCGAGGGTATCCGAGTCTGGCATCCTAGTCACCTCGCCCGAGTTCATTTCCTTGTCGACAGCACTCTCGTTCAGATCGCACGGCCAGCAGGCGAACTCGACCCGTTGTGCACTTGCGAAGTTCACATATAGCTCCAAATGAGAGGTGGAATCGTGTGTCTATAAAATGTCTTAAGAATATTAAATTAGGATCACTTGCGTGGTCTGTCTGCTGAGGCGAGTGGTTAACGCGACAAACCTACATGTGGGAGACCCTGGTTATATTCCCGATAGAGTCAGGGATTTTTCTTGGTGGTAAGACTGGACCGGGGTGTACTCAGCCTCGTGATGCCAATGGAGGAGCTGCCTGATTGAGAGTTCCAACATCCAAACTCCGACAATGGCCGGGAGTGCGCTGTATTCTATATGCCCCTCCGCACCGCCTCCAGCGATGAATGCTAAGGATGACACGGCGGTCGGTCGACTATCGAGCGGTCTTCAGAGTCTGTTCATGGGGTAAAGGAGAGCATCCCTCGCGAACTAAAATTGACCCTTTAATAATTTATGCATTTCTATTCATTGAGCACCGCAAATTTGATTTCCGTAAGGTTGTCCAGCTGTCTTCCGTTACCAATTCTGCTCAGAACTTTTAATTTTTCGCTCTTGTTAAAAATAATTTTTCTGTACTAAAGTGATTTGTTCCTTTTATGTCCATGATCCTACTAATGTATACTAATTTACTTGGGATTTCTCTAAACCACGGCATGTACCTTACGGTATTGCACCACTTTATTTCTCTTTGTTGTGATTTTGACTTAATCTCCATAAGTTATCTTTTCCTTTTTAAACTTATTTACCTTGCAGAAAAGAGGATGGCCGATACCAGACGAAATCGCTCACTTCGTCAAAATTAGTGTGATTCTGTCTGACAGGAATTTATTTTCATAACTAAAAACTATTAAAACTTGTAATGATCCGTACATAGGAAATGCATCCCTCTACCATACTCCATGCCTACAAAGCCTTAATCGAATCTATTCTCTCTTTCGGCAATTTCGCCTGGATTTCTGCTTACTCCTTCAAAATTCGCGAATGTCATACACTTTACCTCGCCTTCCGTATTTGTCTATCCCCCTCACTCTTACTTCATACGAAAATATTAATCTCCCCCACCTCTCATCTTTACCATTGAACACTTACTCATTTTCTCACTTTCCACAAATTTGGTCACTGTTACCTAGTCGTTACTAACACTGGTACTCTGCCACGCTTGTACCAGCACATCCCACCAGCCTTACATTTATCCTACCCAAACGAAAATTGAACCGCGTCCGCCCACCTGACGGCGAAATCCACCCTAAGATCTACCCATCCATCCATATTCAATAGAATAAAAATCTCTTCTTCATGTCAAGACTCTTCTTCATCTCAATCTTCGCCCCACTCTCCCCTACTAACAGTATGTGTAGAAACGTAGTCCCATTTATGTCAATCTGACATCCTTCCGAATTACTGTTGCACAAAAATCTTCATCACCTGCTGCTCGTCTTATAATCACAAAAAAGAGTGAGTCCTATTTTTAAGAAACCCTCAGAAAATAAATCTCGATTTCAAACAGTTAACTTTGTGAACTAAAATTAGGTCTTTCTGGCTGAAGATAGGACGTGGTACAGACGAGACCGCATCTTCCGACCGTGTGGGGCCAGAGGAAAGAAATATTGCGGTAATTTAGAAAAAATAAATAGAACAAGGTGTTACATAGCGACGAGTCCGTGGCGGACTACATCACATGCACTGCATGGCTGCCTTCTGATTCGTAGGTTTGTCACGGATCGTTTCGCTCGGTCAACGTGCTGGCTTGACTCTGGCACATACCAGCGTCTGCTGCGGTTTGGTTGGGGGGCTGCCTCGGTTTGCAACCTGCACAAACCACAAACGCCTCGGACTTCGACCGGCCGACATCGCGCCCGCTCCTAAGGGTCTCCATACTTGCTCGGTACAGCATGCTGTCCAAAAATAATACTGTCATGGGAGTTTTACAGAAACTCAGCGCTGTTATTTCAGAGGCGGTCGAAATGATACATCAACAGAAAGAAGAATTAATCCGAGTTCAAACTTAATTCGCGTCCAGAGAAATTGTAAGTAACGCAAAAGAAGTGAGATGATGGAGAGACAGAATTTCCCACATCATTTCGTTCCTTGTCCAAGGTAAAAATTCCACGTGGATGGCTACGTAAGAGGCGGTAACAGACCCAGAAACATGTTTCACAATACATTTTCACTATTACTCGATGGGAATCACTATTTCATTTCGTGAAGTGCACAATTTTACATTTCTGCATGTTTATAGCATGTTGCCAATTCTTGCACTATTCTGAAATATTAAGAATATCTGACTGAATATTTCCGCAGCTTTTTTTCATACAGTACTTCGTTGTAAACAACCGCACCATGTGCGTCAGGTCTGTGGTTACTATCAATATTGTCTTCAAGGTCACCAACATACAAAATGAACAGCAAAAGGCCCAACACACTTCCTTGAGTGGTCCCGGGTTCGATTCCCGGCCGGGTTGGGGTGGTTCAAATGGCTCTGAGCACTATGGGACTCAACATCTGAGGTCATCAGTCCCCTAGAACTTAGAACTACTTAAACCTAACTAACCTAAGGACATCACACACATCCATGCCCGAGGCAGGATTCGAACCTGCGACCGTAGCAGTCACGCGGTTCCGGACTGAAGTGCCTAGAACCGCACGGCCACCGCGGCCGGCGCCGGGTTGGGGATTTTTCTCTCACGGAGACTGGGCGTTTGTATTGTACTCCTCATTTCTTCCTCGTCATCATCATTCGTGACAGTGGCTCGGTTGGACTGCGTAAAAAATCGGACCGTGAGAAAACTGGGACTTTGTACGGGCGCTGATGACCGCGTAGTTGAGCGCCCTACAAACCAAACAAAACACTTCCCTGCGGCCCAATACACTGCCGGCCGAAGTGGCCGTGCGGTTCTGGCGCTGCAGTCTGGAACCGCGAGACCGCTACGGTCGCAGGTTCGAATCCTGCCTCGGGCATGGATGTGTGTGATGTCCTTAGGTTTAAGTAGATCTAAGTTCTAGGGGACTAATGACCTCAGAAGTTGAGTCCCATAGTGCTCAGAGCCATTTGAACCATTTGAACCCAATACACTTTCCTGAGGCACACCTGATATTACTTCTCCATCTGTCAATGACTTTTCATCCAAGATAACTTTCTGCGTCCTTCATACCATGAAACCCTCAATCCAGTCACAAATTTCGCTTGATATTCCATACGATCGTACTTCCGATAATAAGCGATTGTGCAGTACAGGATCAAATGGTTTTCGGAAGTGAAGAAATACTGCATTTACGCCTGAAAACCTCGGAATGCTGTCGGTGGAGCTTCGGTTCTCCCTATAGATGAAGACCGGAAGTCTGGAGGAGGCCTCGAGCGAACAGTGGATATCTAGTGAGTAATGATGCCGATTGTGACTGAGCCCATTACGTGACACGTCCTGTCCATCACTTGGCTCGCGGAGAGAGTGGGGCTGAGCCGCGTGTTGGGCGGCGGGCGCAGAGGCTGCGGCGGACAATGCGGCAGCAGCTGGGGCCCGGGAGATGTGACCCCACGGCTCCGGGATTCGTCGGCGGAGTCGTGAGAAGCGCGGCACACACGCGGCTAACGGGGCCCGCTCGTATCGCCCTCGCCCTAATTACAGGAAGCGCAGCCATTCGCCGGCGAGATGCCTCGCTACAACGGTGCCATTTAGCCGGACCGCTACTCGTGCATACGGCGCAGAAATAAAGGAGCTGGCTACTTACAATTTCGAGTCGAACGAGCACGCGGGCTTTCCGATTCAAAAGGAGCACCGACAAACGAGGGCAGAGACATCTGCGGACAACGGTTCCGCTTTCCAAAGGAAGAACGCAGCCATTGTCAGCCCGGTCCTTTTACAGGAGGCAACTCGCAAAAAGTGGGAAAATGATTTGCCGGCGAAGCAGCTGAGGGTCGCACTGGCGGGGTTGAAGAGCCGATGGCGACGATTGCGCTCGGAGCGTAGGATTACTGCCCTGCCCGCACGTGGGTGGCGTCGCAGAGGGACGACTGCTGCAGAGGTACACTCCAACTCTGCGTGCGAATTAAGAGCCGAACTGGAGAATTATGCTTCTTGTGTGTGCGCGGTGTTGTCGCAAAGCAGCTTAAATATTTGGGGCGCCTGGAAACTCAAACTCATCAGTGAGGGAGCTAGTATACACCGCGAATTATAATAGCGAAAACTGACAGGGTGAGAGTATAAGCCAACGGTAGTAGCAGCAAACACAATTCGAGAAACATCGGCCCGAAAGCAGACTATTTGCGAGAGAATTGTGGGTGTGTGTTTACGAGGTGCCGGTGACTTGAGTATGAAAGAATATCCTAGTTAGTACAAATACATTTGAAACGTAAACTTTTCGATCACGTCCCCATCTTACTGGGTCCATATATCATACATAATCAGCGTTGGGGGCTGTGGTACAAAAATTGTTCAAATGGCTCTGAGCATTATGGGGCTTAACATCTGAGATCATCAGTCCCCTAGAACTTAGAACTGCTTAAACCTAACTAACCTAAGGACATCACACACATCCATGCCCGAGGCAACATTCGAATCTGCGACCGTAGCGGTCGCGCGGTTCCAGACTGAAGCGCCTAGAACCGCTCGGCTATAGAGGGCCGGCCTGCAATAGATATCAGTGTTAAGTATATTGCAACAAGTAGGGTGCTGTTTTTTTAAAGTACGCCATGTCCGAAATTTGATCCCAGTTAAACTCGTATTTAATCGAAATGTTTACTTTTCAAATACAGAACTAACTAGGTCAATATTTCACACCGAAGCCAGTAACCACGCATTCGCAATTATTTCGCAAACGGCTCGTTCGCGGACTCATGTTCACTGGAAATTTCCTTTGTAATGGTTCCCCAGTGGTATTATGAAATCGTTACAGAACAAATTACAAGTCTGGAGATTATCAGATCACTTTTGTAATTTGCTTCAAGATTTAAGTAGCAAACAGAGCCCGTCATTCTTAAGAGAGCAAAATTGTCAGACGCAACAGTAAGTTTCGACGTATCCCAAGAGAACACTGTTGGCCCGTTATTGTACTTGACAAGAAACAAAAAAAAAAAAAAAAATATTTGGTAGGTATTATTGTAATCTCCATCAAGCATTTCGCGCTTGACACACTGTATATAGGAAAATTACAATAACAAAAAACATGTCAAAATGCAGGAAGAATCACAGAAATTTGACGGTTACTACAGCCACTGGCATTGCCTCCCTCCATAAATAAATGTAACCTGTTGAGCATAAAAGGGCGGAAAGACCAAGTATTGTTCGGTTACACCATTGACGATCAGTCACTGGAAATAGTAGCAACCGTAAAATATCAGCACTACGCGTCCGAAGCGACCTAAAATTGAACAACCACGTAGGAATAGTCTTGGGAAAATCAGATTCCGGGCTAAGTTTCACTGGAATAATTCGAAGAAATGGAGCTCATCCACGAAATAAGTGGCTTACACACACTCGTTCAGCGGCTTCTTCAGTATTGGTCGTCGGTCTCGGATCCTAACCAGGAAGAACTACTGAAGAAGCTGAAGCAAACAGAAAGAAGAGATATGCGTTTCGTCGCAGGTTCGCACAGTAAGCGTGGGAGCATTACGGAGATGCTTGACAAACTCAAGCGGCAGACGCTGCAAGAGAGGAGAGGATTACTGTTAAAATTTCTGTAGCGTTATCTCAGAGAAGAATCACTCAATAAGTTAATTCCTACCACATAAATGTTGCGGAATGACGACAGGAAATCCATAGTAAGTAGAGCTCATACGGACATTGTCTTCTTGTGAATGCAAATGGACAGGAGGAAATGATAGTGGTACACTAAGTACTTCCCAAACGTACCGTAACGTGGATAACGGGCTAAAGAGGTCATGACTACAAGTCCAAGACGCGAGGCGAAAAGTAAACATCTGCGACAATTAGCCCTGCATACCATTTGGTTCAAAATGGTTCAAATGGCTCTGAGCACTATGGGACTTAACAGCTGTGGTCATCAGTCCCCTAGAACTTAGAACTACTTAAACCTAAGTAACCTAAGGACATCACACACATCCATGCCCGAGGCAGGATTCGAACCTGCGACCGTAGCAGTCGCGCGGTTCCGGACTGCGCGCCTAGAACCGCGAGACCACCGCGGCCGGCCATACCATTTGGAAACCATTATTTACACACGTTGGTTGTGCAATGTTGTCCTTCCGCATATTTAGCACGTCTTCGGAACCAAACCTGTCTTATTGACCTTCATGTGCACTGCTTCCCCAGGGCAACTGTTTATATCATGATCACTGTTTTTACACTGGTGTGCATGGCTATTTGTCACAGGTACCAACGTTTGCCAGGCATACCTTAAAGGCAGAATAGTTTTTACTTGTGTTATATTGTGTAGCTGAAATAAGTGAATGGTGCACAGATACAAATTATTTACAATCGTAGTCGCGAGGCTTTTGTAACTTTGTAAATTAAATATTTATGCATAAAAATACAACAGGGAGAATTATCGTGTGGCGTTCATCGATGTTTAGAATCCACGCTCACGAACATTGTCATCTTCTGGAAATAACTTGCCGTCGCCATCTTTGTCAAAGGTGATAGGCAGTTACAAAACATGTCTCTACTGGCTACTAACACTATCTAGTTGAAACTTTCTTCCGCGCATCTCGTATTAGATTTTCCCAGATAGCTTCGGGCTACTGCCGCTATGGTTCGACAACACGACCACAACCCATTTCTCTGCCCCATCCTTGCCTAGTGTTCCGTCGCTAATAATCGCGTTGTCAATCAGGCTTTAAAATCAAAATTCCCTTCCTGTATGACTGAACATTGAGTTCAGAATGTCGTTTAGCTATAAGATTGTAGTTTGTTTAATGCTGACCTGCATTCTACCATTTTTGATGACATATAGAAGAATATGTCATCTAACGAATTAATTATAGTCTCATTTATACCGTAAATAACTATCCCCGGCATACATGCCGTTTTAATTTTTTTTGTTTTAGAGTCGAATTTGGTAATTCGTAGCAATGTACCTTCATCATTCGCATTATAATGGTAAATAACTTCACCTTCTGCTTCCAGTTTTTCAGTTACAAAGATACATGCTACGCTCTTTTACGCATATGAATGCCATGGATTCTTAAGCTATTTCAGAGATAAAGTGCCCACATAACAGTCATCTTGCTTTTTTTTTAAGGTACAAATCGAATCCATAGAGGGTTCCACCTTTCGCGCACAACATGAACGTATCTCTAAATAACGACTCTCGGAAGATGAAAGTGAGGAAGAAATATACTTTTAAATTCTATGACAGCACTAAGACACTTCTTCATTTAAGAAGGGCTTTGGGGATACACGTGTATACAGCAGCCCGGGAAGCATGTCGGCGCACGTAAAATTGTGTCGCAAGAGACAATGGATCAATAATTGTAAATCTGCGCATGTGGCTGAGTCGTCTTCGGTCTGTCTGGCGTTCCTCTAGTTCGCTAGTTCCCAAAATCTGCCACGGCGTTAATGGCGAACCTTTTCCTATTTAACTTTCGCAAAGGACATATTCTGCCTTACCGGACCGCTTCACGCAGTCCATAAACACTGTTCACTTTTCCGCCATTATTTAATATATATTTTGAATGCAAATAACTAACATTTTCCCGCTGAGATCGCTTTTCGATCCAGTCAACAGTAAATGTAACGTTGCTACATAATGGTTAAGGTTTTACTCTCTCACAAACGTTTAATAATTTTAAAGCAATGTATTGACAATTCAGGAAGTTGATATCGTCACTCTTTTCGAAATTCGAATTTGCTGCTTTGCTGCACAGTACCGACTGTGTTTTTACCTACGAAGGTGCTGAAATAAATGATTCGGGCTCAACAGCTTGTCCAAAATATTAACCTATCGAAATAATCAAATTATGCTCTAGCTTTGCATCATGGTTAAGCAGTTTGAAGTAGATAAATTGACATATAAAAAAATACTTGTCTATCCAGGCCAGGTGTAAGAGACGACCTCATGAGCTGTGTTTCATTGTGGAAGCTAACTATTCAGAAAAATAATTATACTGCTCTGGAAAGCCTGACACCGTTATCGCCGTTGTTGTCAGTCACGTTGTTGATATAAATTATGTGGAGCTGAGGAACGACAAACTCCTGTTACCCAACCACCACCACTTCTCGATATTTACCAGTCACAATCAGGTGCACACCTCTCAATTTATCCTCAAAAATTTCATGACCCTGTAGCGTGCAACTTAAGATAACCTCATTTGCCACTAACTACTCACAAACTGTCAGCGTCTGTGAAGACATACGAGCCATATGACTCGTCCGTTATTTACTCTCCGCAAGCGTCTTATGCTGGCAGAAATAATTACACTGAAAGTTCAGGAACAGGGACAACTGTACTACGAACCGTATGGCGGAGATAAATGGCCAATTCATTTCTTTAGAGAAGAAAGCTCAGAATGGGAGGGAAGATGCGGATCATATACTCTGAGCCGAATTCTAGGTAGACCCTAGACAGTTGGAAAGGTACTATGGGTAATGCATACAGTGGGTACGCGTAGCAATGCAGATATCGTTTACTAAAAGCAGAAGTGTTATCTAAAAAATCGAAAGAGTAGGAATAAATTAATTGTTACTTCATTCCACAAAGATCATTTCTTTAATGCCAGCTTTGTTGATTTTGAAACATGGCATGAAAAAAGTGATATCGATTAAAATTATGAATGAAACACACAAAGAAGCATTACTTAAAGATTCCCGGAGGGGGCTCTTAGTGAGACTAAGAACAGTGTATCATCTAATAGGTGACATGGAGCAACAAATATAAAAGTGGTAATCCCGACGTAGGTGGCACCAATAACGAAATGACGCGCTATTCCGAACACAACAAAATTAGTAGTCTTAGAATGTAAGAAACGCAACGTGAAAAGGAAGTTTTGCTGAGACTAAGCTAATAGGGCAAGCACTGGCTCAGTTAAACACATTTATTGTGCAGTTTAACATCGAAAATGGCACAGTCTGTTGACAGTTCTTACGAAGAACCCTAGTAATTGTTGTAATCGATGACTGCAGGACAAAGGATGCCGAATACTAAAACTTGATGAATGGGATAAAACTGAAAGGGAGCGGTAGTGTCCACGGAAACCGGCTGTAACCTACACCCATTTCAACATGCTTTCTGTGGTTTAGATTTGGTCCGTCTTCACAATCTCCGTCACCACTAGTTCCCACTTCCATCCATAATAATAATCTTACAATTCTTTGAAGCGACACTGTCAACCAAACCTTTCTTTTAATCATGTTGTACCATAAATTTCCTTTTTCCTATTTTCGATTTAGTACTTTCTCGTTGGTTATTCGATCTACCCATGTAATCTTCTGCATTCTACCACAGCAGCACGTTTCAGAAACTCCTATTCTGTTCTTGTCTGAACTGCCAGTAGTCCCCATTCATGGGTCTACGATGCAGATAAAATTCCGGAAAAAACTTTCCAAAACTTAAATATATATTAGTTGTTAACAATTTCCTCTTTTTCAGAAATTCTTTTCTTCTTATTGCCATTCTGCATTTTCTATCCTCTCTACTTCGACCATCATCAGTATTTTCCTGCCTAAATAGCAAAACTCATCTACCGCCTAATCTAATTATCCCAGGGATCGCCTGATTCAGTTCGGCTAAATTCCGGTACCTTTGGTTTACGTTTGTTGTCGTTCATCTTACAATCTTTTATCAAGACAGTATCCACCCCATTCAACTGTTCTTCCAAAGTATTTGCCGTCTTTGACAGAATTACAATAGCAACGGCAAACTTTAAAGTTTTTATTTCTTCTCTCTGAAGCTTAATTCCTTTTCCAAATGTCATTTTAAACAACCTTTCGCTTCCTGCATTTTATATCTTACACTTTTCAACTAGTTTAGTTCGGTCAACATTGTCGAAAGCTTTCTCTAAATCTGCAAAAGCTATAAAACTATGTTTACCCTTCTTCAACCAATCTTCTAGGATAAATCGCAGTGTTCCTACATTTCTCCGGAACCCAAACTGATCCTATCCGACTTCGGCTTTACTAGTTTTTCCATACTTCTGTAAACAATTCTTATCAATATTTTACAATCGTGACTTATTAGAAAAATAACTATGTTAATAACAGTATAATGATTTCCAAAATAACGAATAAACCTGTATGATGGCTTGTTAAATGTATAGTACAAGCAGCAGGTTACTATGCAATGTAAACTGGTTTCTTACCCTGAAATGTAAGTATAATGTATCGAAATCAATGTTTATATGTAAATTCGGTTTAGTATCATATGTATTACTTTAGTTAGCGTCAGTGGTAGGAGAGAAAGCATATTTCGAAAGTTCACAACCAAACAGAAGAACTAAAATTGTGTTCAGGCGAAGGACTAAAGATTTTCAGTTCATTTATCATTCGTTGTCAGGAATATGAGGAAGTAAAATAAAACCGTTACGAGACGAGAGTATTGTCCTCCAGACGGCTGTAAAGAATATGATGGTGTCCAACTTATTACGCTGCCTACTTCGCCATGTATGCAACTTTCATGTGGTTCTGACGCACCTAAGTGCATGTCATTATTTAAAACGGAAACGGTGTGACACTGTCGGAGTTGATTGCTCTCATAATGATCGAAGTCCTGATATGTCCTTACTCATTATGTTGTGAAAGAGGAGACTTAATGTGAAACAGGTTGGACAAGATAACCCTTCTGGTCTCCCGGCTAAAGGTCCTACAACACAATACGCCTATGTCGCCAACCAGAATGAAAATAGTCAAAGCTTCCCCCACTCTATGGTCGCAATGACATACTTACCGGGAGGTAATCGATGATTAGCACTAACTGCCTCATTTTTAACATTGTTTTTTCCTTGCGATTATTTCGTTATTAAAGCTGATCGCGGATTGCTGAACTACTATATTTTAGACGATTTCATAGCGATCCTGTTACCCTCCGATGTATAAATTTGTATGAATACCTGAAACACAAATTGATATGGAATTTCTGTAAGCTTTTATAAATTGGCTGGATCTGTGTTTCACTTCATTCTGCGTATTCAGAAACGTAAACAGGAGAAACATAAAAATACATGACTGTGAATTAGGAGCATTTCATTGAAATATTAAAGCCTCTAAAAATATAAGTATCTGTGATCGTATAACTGTCATTGAACTGGTACTTTAAAAAATTCATCATTTCCTCCGAATGATAGTATCTATAACTTTAAGATGCCTTCATCTATATTCCCCTCTATTTATAGCTTGATAGAAGATTCTTGCCACGAACAAGACACTAGGAACATCTACTTTTATACGGCATTACATATCTATCATCTACTAGATTCCGTTCTTTCCATCTGAAGTACAGTAAAAGCACTCGCGGAAGCTTCAGATTTTTGACATGAGTTCCAAATTCTTGCAGGAAATGCATTAATTAAAATGATGTATTTTCTTTTTATTCTAGTAAATTAATAAAATGTAAAAGAAGCACAACTACTTTCTGCATGACCACTGATCAGTCAGTTTCGCAACAATTCGAGTAAGTCCCACGAACGATCAGATGAGTTATCTCAACGAAACTGTCGCCCAGTCTTCTCTCTAAATCACGTCATTATTAACAAAATGCAGACGGTTATTACGAGCGCGGTAATGACTGCTCAGCCATACTGAATCAGACGTCTCCCTCGGGTACAGAAAGAGGTGCGCTACATCCTATTTATTTCATAGCACAGTACTTTGCACCGACAGCCACGAGAAATAGACTACCATCTTCTTCATTCATTACAGAGTTTAGCTTCCGTTTCTTGTACGCCTTAGTTGATAATTTCTCTTCTGATAGCTGCATTCGTCCCTCAAATGAGGTGACTCCTCGACAAAGTATCTGAATATCTTATAGAATGATTAAAATTCAGTTTTGAGTGCTCCAAATGATTCATTTTCATATTTCAAAGCCAAAGAACTGGAGCTGAATACCCGTTGGTTTCTGAAGCTATTTTTCCATATTTTCCTCTTCGTTAGGTGACAAATCCGTGACAATATTACAACAATTTTAACAGCGACTTGGCTTCCGCGTTAAGAAGTAGCCCTTCTCGCTTCCTCAAAATGAACAGCCCAAAGGCAAGGATATGACAACAATTCAGATAAAAAAACGGTTTTGTCAACAGTCACTTACTGACAAATAGTGTAAGGCCGTAGAATCCGTTACAGTTCCACATACGGAGGTGCGGTACTAAGCACAATTAGAGGATGTACAGGTTTGCAGAATATTTTTCTTATTCATAATTTCAATGCTTTTGTTAGTGTTTACACGTAATTCTGCAGATAAATGAACCTGCCAGTACGCGCAAGAGTGAAACTAGTAGTACAGTATTAAGCTGTTCTCAGCAAGTGATTCGTAGCAGATTATTTGCAAAAGTCTTAGTTTTAGCGTACGGTGATTGAAAGTACTCACAGAATATAACCTAGTACGGAACTATGTCGAAGAAAGCATAGCGTTGTTACTGCGATTCTTGATGACTTTTTTCGTTCACTACTGGTCTACCTCAGAGAAAAAAGATGCTTATACGTTATTTTCTTCATATATCAGATTCTGTGGGCAAAGCTACTTGTTCATGGAGCGAGTTACTGAATGCCGATAAAAAATTTACAAGTAAAGGAAACTAAATAATCTATGAAAGACGAAAAAATGCTGAGAGAGTATACTAATAGATAACACATTACAGGGAAAAGCTCTCAGTTACTGTGAGAAACTCCTGTATAGAAAATGAGTGTGTCACGTGAAACCGTATATACCTAGATTTGAAAACTCTATTATCACTCAATTTTTCCAGTTCTGATGGAAGTCTACTGAAAATGTAAGCTACTGAATTATGCAGATCTTCCGTATGATTCTTACGGAAGTGCAAAACGTTCTTCAGTCTAGTGACCACTAGATGAATGTTACAGATTCTCCTGAAGGAGTCAATATTGTGAAGCCATAGCAGAGTGTATGTACAGGGACGGTAGGGGTGGAATCCTAACACACCTAAACATCAACCTACACGAAGTTCACGAACTGACACTGCAGATATGCCTGACCCTCCTTTTCTGGACTGCGAAATACAAGACACGTTACTCACTAAAGGACTCAGCATTTCAGTTACGAATTCTGCACGCACACTACTGGAATCGTTTATATGGCTGTTTTATTGCAACTTAGAACCGCCTGGCATCGAGCAATAGTCAACTTTCGGGACCGGCGTGCCTTCTAACGTACAGCTTTGACAAACGATAGCGAATTTATCTGAAATGAAAGCTAATTGAAGCTCAGACATTCAGTATGAAGATCACAGATGTGCGAATGTTACAAAGTCAGACGTATTTAAAAGTGTACGAAAACGTGTAGGAGACACATAACTCTGCAGATGGAGAAGGGGCAGTAAAATCTGTATCAAAGACGAAACTACTCGTGAAATCTGTATCCAGGCAATAAGTAACAACGCAAGCGAGAAACACAGTAAATAAGAGAGTCTCACTCAAATAATATAACACGCAGACTGTTTTCGTTTTTCAAACAAAACACGTGTAAAAATGTGCAACATTCGAAGCACTGACCACGTTTTTAGGCGAAAGACGAAACGCATGTGACGATAAATAAAACGATTTTAATACTTTCATATGTAGCGTAAGATTTAATAAAGTATTTATGTAGCAACTACGGGTACCATGTTTGTACAAATAAAAAATAAAATTAAGGTGTACTCTAGCACAATCAATAATATCACATTTCATGAAAGTTCGTGTATACTAGTAACAAACTGTATCTCTTCATAGCATCAGAGAAAGAATATTTAATTTGATCATCTGATGATGGGCTTCAATTAAAACCCAGTCACAGCTAAACTGTACATTCCACGAAATTGTGTTCGTAATCTTCATTCAGTTTAGCAGTGTTACTAATCATTATAATGCTTAAAATTCAAGAAGTTTTGTATTCTTGTTAGACAATGAAAATGATAGTCTGCTATGTAGAAAGTGTTGTCCACCTATAATACCTCTACGTTCTGCAAATATAATTTAAAATTGAATGAGATGCAATGCAGGATTTTTAATTCTTTGCTACAGACCACATTAGGGCTCCTTGTAAGTCCTATTATTGTCTAAGTATTGCAGAAGAGTTAGAAATGATGGAGATGTCCATCTCGATATTTTCATGGAAAAATTACTTTAGTGTACTTTATCAAAGAGCCCATAAGCTGAATGTTTTGTCGATCGTTTCTGTTCTGAAATGGGCTAAAGTACTGCCTAAAGCCTTGAAACAAGACAAAAAAGGTTGGATTTCAGTGTATCTGTGAACGTGTAGCGGAGTTTCAGAACAAGAGCGAACCACGAAGTTAGAGTGAATTGCTCGGCTGTACGCTGCAGCGGCGTGGCGCATTAGAAGTTACCGCGTGAGCTGGCTAGCTGGATCGTAAGATAGGGTGCGCGAGACAAAGACGCAGGACGCGCCTAGAGCACACGTGGAGACCGGGCGCGCCCCTCCGTCATAGATCATAGCGAGCGCACAATAGTAAAACCTACGCGCAGTCTGCCGGCGCCGCCGCTGCCGCTTACTAGGTAGGTAACGGCTCCTTGCGAGGCACTGGCGCGGCGCATTAGCTTCACGTCATTACAATTTGTCTCCTGATAACTTTAGAATACGCAGAACAGTCCACTGCCACGGCTTTGTAAAAGAATTCAAGATGGCACACAACTCTGGCGGGAAAATAAATCGACTCTCCTGTTAGCCAACTTTAATATGTATGAAACGGTTCGTTCATCAGATAGTAAGCCGGGAGGCCCTAGAAGACAGAGGATGTTTTGCTTTTTAAGAAAACTACGTTACGAATTTTCTTATTTAGGCGGTAAATACTTCGTTACGGCCGGCCGGAGTGGCCGAGCGGTTAAAGGCACTACAGTCTGGAATCGCACGACCGCTACGGTCGTAGGTTCGAATCCTGCCTCGGGCATGGATGTGTGTGATGTCCTTAGGTTAGTTAGGTTTAATTAGTTCTTAGTTCTAGGGGACTTATGACCACGGCAGTTGAGTCCCATAGTGCTCAGAGCCATTTGAACCATTTGAACTTCGTTACGGTAATTCAGAACGTGCCGCGTTATTATCTACATGCACGTTTACATGACTGCTTTATAATTCACACTGATAATGTTTGCCAGAGGGTACACAGAGCCACGTTCAGTCTCTTCCTGCGCCTTTACGCTCTCGAAAAATGAGCAGCTGAAACTTCCCGTCCAAGCTTTTACCGTGATGGTTACTTCCCCCTAAAAAGATCGAGGTCAACATAGCATTTTCACATGCGATGGAGAAATTTGGTGAAAATCTCTTGGACCTCACAGTAATTAAAAACGCCTTCGTCTTACTGTTTGCCATTCCAACTCCATTACCATATACGTGATTCTCTCCCTCATTTCATGGCAGTAGATACGAGCTGTCCTAAGAACTTTTTTGACGTCCTCCCTCCCTCCCGACCAGTAAAGATCCCTTAGCGTAACAACACTCCAGAAGAGAACGGGCAAACGTAGTGGAGGTAGGCTCGTTACTAGCATTACTGCACCTTCTAAAGTTTCCGCCATAAAGTACTTTCTTTGGTTCACATTCCCCACATTTTCTATGTCTTGGTTCAAATTTAAAGTGTTGAGAATAGTAATCCCCATATGTTTAACTGAATCGGCAAACTTGAAACTTGTGTGGTTTATCGCGTAAACGAAATTTAACAGAATTTTTGTAGTACTCATGAGGAGTAACACACAAATCTAGCCTGGAAATGAAAATTGTAACATGGTTGGACACAAGAATACTTAAATAATGCGAATCTTGTTTTTTATAGACTTTGTGTAGGTGGTGACCAACAGAAGGAATCATGTTCCCAAACCGCATAGAGCAACTGATAAAATAATTCTTTATTCACTACCGCTTATGATCATGTAATACTCTTCAAGAACCATAAAATTATTTCAAAACAGCCCACAGGGGAACAATCTTTTTATGTCGCCAAATAATACGTATGTAAAGTTCACCGCACCAAAAGGCGTGATTAATTATAACAGTACATTGCACTATTGACTGTGCACTGTATTTTAATGTTGTCAGCAGTGACGCATGATTAGTTTTATTTTATTTGAGGCCACATAAAGAAGGATGACATGCAGAATGCTGTATAATAATATTATGGTACCTGAAGATCACGGAAATTGGTAGTAAATTAAGAATTTCTTATCATCAGCTGTGGGTGGTTTTAAAATATGACTTTTTTCCTTCTTGTTTACCTTGTTTGAATGTGGAACACTTTAGGACTTTGGGAAAAGGAAGGGAGATCGCGATTGTAGCTGCCTTTTGCGAGCGGTGCTCTAGCGTTGCATCTCAAAGAATACAGCACTGCGCGAAAGACATAGGCTGACAGGATGTTTTACCTGGCATACATAGTCTGTTACCGTTATATCAGTACAAAGATTTTGTTACTCTTTGCTTTCCATTTGAGAGATTGCTTAAAACATTTAATGTTTTGTTTAGTATATGGAAAAGTAAACTGAGTTTCAGCATTCAGTAGAGCATTATCAATTTCTAGTACACTATAACACAAAAGAAAATCTGTGCCACGATTTTCAAGATTAATCATCAGGACATTTCATCACTGCACGTTTTGCTCTGGAACATAATTTACGGCAATGACCTACCATAAAGTAGTGAAGGCACTAGAAAACATCTACATTTTACAGTATTATCGTATGCAAGAAATTATTTGTGAATGTTGAACGTGCGAATGACACTAAAACACCAGAAGCTGTTTATTGACTCTGCAACGATTCGTTTAATAAATTCTTGGATGTCATTATTCTGCAGCAGATGTGTAAATTATTTGTTTCTTACATGATGAACTTCTATAGTACACCAGATGTGTCTCGCTCTTCTATAAAAATACGGAATCAGTATTTATACTATAAAATCAAAAAATCTAAACGGTTCTTATTAAGACAGATTTAAAATGGTTTCATAATTCTAAGTTCAGTGTGATCAGAAATATGATTACAGTTTTCACTTTCACTACATTCCAATTCATTTAGTGCTTCAGATTTTCCGACCGTACGCGCTCTGTATCGTTCCATTTGGTGTTAGCGTCAAGTCGGAAAAACTGTTTCAACTCTGGATAGAAACTGCCAAACTCTTTACGAAGGTTTAAATAAATATTTACATGCGATTCATTTATCAGTGCTGCCATGACGTCGCAAAGTGGAGATCTTTTCCTACAAACATCAACGTAAGTACTGTGTTCTGTATAGACAGAGCCAAAGAACTTAAAGTTTCTGAGCCTATACTACTATTATTAGCAATAAGAAAATTTAGATAATGATACGGAATAAATACTGGATATCCTTTGTGTATAAAACTGTTACGCATATATTTTATTGTGTTTCACATTAATTATGATAAACTCTGGGAAGTAACTCTTTATTTTGTTTTCATTCCGTCAGTTAGGTGTGATATGGACTTATTTTTGCCACAATGCTCACATTGCTATACGGAATAAACTAATGGGTCTGCAATTCAATACATCATTAAGATATGTGACCCTATTGTCAGAGAAATGCAATGCGATGTAACGTAAAACATGTGTAATGCACCTTACAAAGGACTCTGTGATCTACTATAATGCTTATCGTTACGAGCTAATTCTGATTAATTGGAAGGCCAGAACGACGAGACTGACGGATCTTGCACTATTTTAACAACTAAAGCTCCAGGTGGCGCAGAAAGAGAAATGTATTTCTTACTTATTGGAATCGATGGCGTGCACTTAGAGAAGAATGTTCTGTAGCAGTAAATATTTACAGCTTTCTTATTTCATTCTTTGACTTTCCTAACTTCACTTCTAGTTGTAACGAAAATAATGTACATTCACTTACTATCTCTCTGAATGTGTAAATAACACACCAGGTCCAGTGTTTTCAGTTGCTTTACTTCTTACGACTCTTAGTGATGTATTTCGTGGGATCAGTTCAGCGGTAGAGTTTTATCTCATTTCCCATAAGAAGCTTCGGTGCGTGTTGCATACATATCTGCATGTCATTAAAATGAGTCACACCCATTACGTCTACGCCTTAAAATGAGAAAGTATGTAGTTGTTTTTCTTGTTTGTAATATTGCGCTGATAGTATGTCATGCGTAGAGTGACAATGAATAGTTCTGGAACTGAAGTTCATACCGAAAACTGGATGAATAAACTGTATCACAGATTCTAAGATGTTACGGTGTAGCCAGCTGTACACTGTTTTCAGCTACTAAGTTTATTCAGCAATAATCCTTATTTGAAAGTCTACAGTTAAGTAACGATTATGGATTATTGTTTGATGTACGTTTTGCTCTGGAACATAATTTACGGCAATGACCTACCATAAAGTAGTGAAGGCACTAGAAAACATCTACATTTTACAGTATTATCGTATGCAAGAAATTATTTGTGAATGTTGAACGTGCGAATGACATTAAAACATCAGAAGCTGTTTATTGACTCTGCAACGATTCGTTTAATAATATAGAAGAATAAGAGAATTTTAAAAAGCATTATAAAGCAACCGGTCGTAGTCAATTCAAATGATTCCTTCTTGTAAATGCATTTGGAAGTTTCAGATTTTCATGACTCAGATCTAAAGATAACTAATACAGTTGCATTTTTATGAGAAAACGACACAAATCTGAAAGCGCGTCCATGCATTTTTACTCTCAGGAAAATAACCCTCACACTTGGTTGGCTCTTACGACCCAGTGCATTTCACTGCACATCTAACGTATTAATTTTGTCCTGTTGAGTTCCGTTTAATGGCTCAGCCTTCTACAGTAGCATGATTAATGCTTCAAAAAGTGCGCATTCCTTATTCGTAGGAATATGATTAGATATGTGTAACAGAACTATTTGCTGTGGTGATGGGTATGTACATTTGGGAATGTATAAAGTTACTCATTTATAGAACATGTTCCTAAGGTCTACACTATTTAAACGGAGTTCGATTACTGTTATATGGAACCTCAAATAGCACCCACCAGCAAAAAATTAAAATAATAAAATTAAAAACGCGAACAGAAAAAAGTTACCTACGTATCCTGGATTTCTTCATTTTGCGGAGATAGTATGGAACATTGGCGTACACTTAAAAGAACCATAATTGTTTTTCCTTACACTACAATGCTGTGGTAACTACGTAATTCCAACATTAATCGATATAATACGTTAGCTATTCTTATGAACCATGTAGACAACTTTCGCATTTACGAAAGTGAGCCTATTTTATTTTCCACGGCAGTAGCTGTGTGGGAGTACAAACTGGACGCTAAGGTCTGTATTTTACTGATGAACTTACGGCTCAATTGTCAAAATACGTTGGCGAGGGCATAAAATAATTAATTTACACAATTCTAAATTATAGGAACAGCACGAGAATACGACAGGTAGTCGGTCTATTCGATTGTTCGCCTAGTGTAAGAGAACACCTTCATAGAGATTTCAAATCTTTCATTTACCTTGTTTGAGATGACGTCGTTAACAAGGAAATTTCTCAATTACCTCTAATATTGTAATTTTAATTTTCGTTCTGCATTACTCCCTTCACTACCTACAATGCAATCGGTTAGAGGTGTTTTGTTTGTACTGTCAAAATAGTCTCTTTGTGTTTGCCTGTATTCATTTGAATTTCCTGATTGGTACGGAACTGAATGATAAAAAATATTTGAGGAATGACTGTTGCTATATAGTCTTTCTCGTTCATATCTCTGTTTTCCGCTAATTTTCGTTTCACAATGTTACTCTCGTTATATTAGATGCATCCGGTTGCTAGGTAATTTCACTTGCTTCACCGAGAATTATATAGCAAGATGTTGAAACACTACTGCCGTTCACAAGTATTAAATGCACATTGTCGTACGTAGTTCGTATTTAATAAATTATTTCTGTTTCCCTGATAATCTGTTCTACACAGCGAAAGGATGGGAACTAACAATAAATCGATCCCCGAAAAATATTCTTGATTGTCACTGTATTACTTTTTGATCTAAAACTGAATTAAATCCCTGATCTGTGTTATTAAGATTATTTTCAGACACCACTCACAGTTCAGAAATAACTTAGCTCTCGTTTGTGTAACATTCAGGGAAATAGTACACAATATTTGACTGCCGTTACCCGCTAGATCTAGATTATCACTAAGTTCATTACGTGTTCCAAAGATAACGGTCACTATAAGCGTTAGCATGCGAAATGCTTCAATTTACTAACAGTGATTTACTTATTTATAGGTGACTGAGTCATATTATTCGATAACTGGTTTATATTTTGGACGAAATTTTCAAGAAGAAGCGTTTCTATTTTAAGACACTGCTACTCTGTAAATATATTGTTAAGGAGTTTTATAGTCGTTTATTTTACTCCTCTAAAACTCATACGTAAGTCAAATAGAGCGTTTTGCAACTACTTCTATTATTATTTTGGGGAATGTTTGTGTTACTTTCGAGCATCGCGTTTTTACATAAAATTCATTTTTCGCTAATATTTCCACTGCACAAACAGATTCATACAAAATGTACATAATTAAAACTGCATATCTAATTCTAATTAGTTTCTTTTGTGCAATGAAATATTACCGACAAGTCAACTGGAGCAGTGGTAAGGCAACGGACTCGCATACGGGAGAGTGGTGGTTCAAATCCCATCCAACCATCTAGATTTTGGTTTACCGTGTATCCCTAAATCACTTTCCTTGCTCTCGCCATCGACGGAACCTCAAATTAATTTTCCCGGTTTTGCTAATATTGCCACATAACACAATAAAAATATTTCAGCTTTTTAATTATTATTTTTGCGAAGTTCTAATCTGCTAAATAGCGAATTTGGTTATAAATAAATGTGTTAGACTCTTCTACAAATTTAATAGCTATCTACATCCTTGTTTTGGACTGCAGTACATACGCTCTATATTAATAACAGCTTTCCATTTTAACTTTCTAGCAAAGAGGTCGTCGTTTTCAGGAACCTACAACATCTCAGGAACATACATTTAGCAGATTTAAACTGCTCTTGTGTAGCCTTACGTAGCGAACGGAGATAAAATAATTGACCGAGAGCTGCGGTTCCTGAGAGGAAACAGACACAGCTTTAGACACCTGCTGCCACACATAAATGTGCACAACCCGATCCCAGTCAGTGCTTGAGTAATTCAAGCGTAAAAAGAAAACGTTTCTGTTCATTGTAGTGCAGCTTGTGCTCACTACATAAAGGGAATCTCGTAAGAACACTTGATTGCGCTTCATTTACCAAATTAATATCGGATATGGCCATCTTCAGTGGTATATAAGCATGAAAGTCTACATCACAAAACGATTAGAGAACTTCCATTACTGAATCTCTTACGAGAAATATATTGAGGCGTACCCTGGAAGTGCTGCATTTGATTCGTCAATATTTCTCTTAAAAGTTCCATAGAACAGTTCATACTCACTAAACCTGTTTAAGCTGAAAACTGGATGTGAGCGGTGTAGACTTCCGCTCTTACGTAAGACTAAAGATGAGCCATTAACGATAAAGATTTCGCAAATAAATTACCATCATTAATGCGTATTAAGGTGTAATAACAAGATATATTTTATATGATACAATGGTAGTTGCTAATACAAGTTATGTAACCTTTACATACGTTCCACAGACATTGTACTAGAGCGTACGGGCGAGGCAGCATTACTTACCGTAAATCATGCAACTCCTGTAGAATGCCGGTCTTGTTAATGGCGTGTGTGTGATACCGACAGTAATACGGCACTGGCTTCTCTTTATCGAATATTCGTCAAGCACATTGTTCAAAACGTAAATTTGCTGCACTTAGAGATTTGTGTAACGCTAGCAGATATTGTTTCATATTTGATCGGCGTTACGCAGCTACATTTTGTGCTGGCCGTCGCCAACGTTTGTGGAAGCATTAGGCCATAAGCTGCCGTTTCAGAATACTCGAGTACGTACCCTTTGATGTAAGAGTCTGTTCGTTTCGCATTCTACCCTCTTAGAAAATGGGCAGGTCAAATGAATTAAACACTGTGAAAATATTTGTGTTGCAGGTTCCAAGTCGACGTCAAACATTTCGATTGTAACAACAGAAAATTCACACCTAACCGTGATCTGAATGTTAGAAAACAATACCTTACGCATCTTCCTCCTGTGATTAACTTTTCTAAACCACTTGGACTGCAAGAAAACTTGCATAGGCACAACTGGAATCGAAACAGTTTTTTCTTCCTTAACATTTGAACTGAAAATAACTTGATGTTTAGCAAAGCCTCTAAGGAGTAAATAATTTATATTCGAGTATTTGATTCTTACGTTTCCAATCTGTAGTCCGTATAGTTTCAAGGTATCAGATCTCCTTCTTTATTATTTTTATTTTATTTTATTTTTTTGCAACTAAGAATAAATTCAGACTAGAAAATAGTAAGTAATATATCACACTATTATTTATTCAACATCGAAAGCCGATTATTATCACATACTCTTTTTGTGTGGGCAAGAGGGACCCGTCATCATTTTTTGCGAGAGACGAAGCAATCTGACACCAACAACCCACTACTACAGCCACTACGTTACAGAGTCGTTCTGATCTTCTTAAAAGACTGTAATATGCACTTATATCAGAGAGTATACTGCCACGGAGAACAGCTGTACCATATGACGAGAAAGTTCTATATTTAATTATCATTCAATCTTCATCTTATGGGAGTCATCGTATAAACAGAATATTATGTAGTATTTCCATTTCAGAACAAATTTATACCGCATACTGGTAAAGCGGAAAAACATCATCCGGTAAGTCACAACGCGGAAGAAGGTATGTGTTGAGTGGTCGGAACAGACGCTCATTGAAGAGGACTGTGATGAAAAATAAGAGGATTAAATCTGTAAAAATCACTGCAGAACTAAATATCTCATTCGCGAACCCTGACAGTAACAAAACAGCACGAAAGGAGCTTCATAAGAAGGGCATTGCAGGGCGAGCTGGGAATCAAAAAGCACTCATCAGTGATACTAATGCCCGTAATAGTAAAACGTGGGGCCGAGGCCATCAAACCCGGACTATGCAGCGATGTAAGAATGTCATTTTATAGGATGAGACTTGTTTCGCATTGTTTCCAACTTCTCTCCGAGTTTACGTCCCAAGACTGGTAATCGACAGATTTTCCGTTACGATTTAGGCTGCCATATCGTGACATTCAATACGCCCCACAGTTATTCTGCAAGGTAGCATTACTGACAAGGATTATGTAACCATTCCGGGTACAGTTCCATTCCGTGGCTCAGTGTTTTTTTCCCTATTGGTGATGCAGTGTTCCAAGAGGACAGAGCCCCTGTTCACTCACTCTCTTCGTCCAGGACTGGTTTTGTGGGCAGCAGGATGGATTTTCCCGTCTCCACTGTCCATCACAGTCACCAGATGTCAATATTATTGAGCCTTTATGGTCTAGTGTGGTGAGAAGGTTGGTGACAGTTCCATCGTTATTACCTGAACTAGTCACTGTTTCATAGAAAGAATGGCATAATATTCGGTTGAAAACCATACAGGACCTGTTTTTATCCATTCCGAGATGACTGGAAGCTGTATTGTATTCCGACAGGTTTCCTACACCGTACTAGTCATGATTATGTGTTGTGTTTCCATATTTTTGTCTCCACCACTGCACGTCCTTACGCAATGCTTTAATCCAGAGATGAAGCGCGTATATAACAAGGTTCAAATTCAAATGGCTCTGAGCACTATGGGACTTAACTTCTGAGGTCATCAGTCCCCCAGAACTTAGAACTACTTAAACCTAACTAACCTAAGGACATCACACACATCCATGCCCGAGGCAGGATTCGAACCTGTGACCGTAGCGGTCGCGCGGTTCCAGACTGTAGATCATAGAACCGCTCGGCGTATATAATAAGGGCTTGGGCCAGTAAATACGAAAGATCATTCTAACACCAAGGATGTGGAGCAATCGTTCACCAAGTGTTCAGAAATACAAAAATATCTTTCGAGCAAACGAAAATATATAGACTATAGTGGCTAACTCGGTATTATACAGGATAATTCAGAACTAATATAGGGTTTACGAAAGGCCACAGTTACTTAATGAATAACTATACAACGATAAGAATTACACACGCTATAAAAGAAAGTATAAAATTTTGATCGTTGTGCAACCACCGTGGATCGGAAGGAAAAAGTATCGGTGCGTCCAAGTGTCTCAGTAAAAACGTTGAAATAATTAGCCTGTCGTTTAAACGTACAAATCCAGTACGGAGCTACAAATGCTGCTAACAACTGTTCGTCGTTTTATTCGAAACGAAGATGAAAATGACACCTTGCATAACTCAAATTTTTCAAAATGGTTGAAATGGCTCTTAGCACTATGGCACTTAACATCTGAGGTCATCAGTCCCATAGACTTAGAACTACTTAAACCTAATTAACCTAAGGACATCACACACATCCATGCCCGAGGCAGGATTCGAACCTGTGACCGTAGCAGCAACGCGGTTTCGGACTGAAGCGCCTAGAACCATTCGGCCACATCGGCCGGCAACTCAAATTTTACAGGAATTGAAATACGAAGACTACGTCTAACGTACGAATTATCGTTAGCCGTCACAACATCCGAATATGAAGTCAGAAAAACCTACGTGTGTAGTGGTTAGCCGGCACAACATTCGAATATGAAGTCAGAAAAGCGTACATGTGTAACTGAGCATCCGTGTGACTCACAGCAGGTTAATGTGTTCTCTGCGAAGTAAGAACAAAAATTGTTTGTTCTTACTATCCGCTTTCCTTCATTGTGTCAAGTGTTTCAACAAACACTTACCTGGACATATTCGAGCAATGACTGATGTCACATTTTGACACGGATTTCAAGGATTACGTCATTCAACATGATGGGACACCCCTAAATGGGGGCACTGAGGTTTGCACACTTTTAAATCAAGCCGGCCGGAGTGGCTGTGCGGTTCTAGGCGCTACAGTGTGGAGCCGAGCGACCGCTACGTCGCAGGTTCGAATCCTGCCTCGGGCATGGATGTGTGTGATGTCCTTAGGTGAGTTAGGTTTAATTAGTTCTAAGTTATAGGGGACTGATGACCTCAGAAGTTAAGTCGCATAGTGCTCAGAGCCATTTGAACCTTTTTTTTTTTTTTTTTTTAATCAACGTGTTCCAAACAGCTGGATCGGTCTTAATGGACATAGCGACACTACTTCGTACCTGACACGCATGGATTTCTTGTTATGGGATTATGTGAAAGATCCAATTTATTTGCCTCCTATTCCGAAAACAGTTTCGGAATTCAAAATTTACTTTTATGACGACATGCAGCAGGATTTTGGAACATATATTGTGTTCGAACATTATGAATTACATCGAAGGAAACGGTCTATTGACACACAGTAAACATGGGTTTTGAAAACACCTTTCCTGTCAAACACAACTAGCTCTTTATTCACATGAAGTGGTGAGTGCTATTGCAAGGGATTTCAGATCGATTCCGTATTCCTGGATTTCCAGAAGACTTTTGACACTGTACCACACAAGCGGCTCGTAGTGAAATTGCGTGCTTATGGAATATCGTCTCAGTTACGTGACCGGATTTGCGATTTCCTGTCAGAGAGGTCATAGTTTGTAGTAATTGACGGAAAGTCATCGAGTAAAACAGAAGTGATTTCAGGCGTTCCCCAAGGTAGTGTTATAGGCCCTTTGCTGTTCCTTATCTATATAAACGATTTGGGAGACAATCTGAGCAGCCGTCTTCGGTTGTTTGCAGATGACGCTGTCGTTGATCGACTAATAAAGTCATCAGAAGATCAAAACAAACTGCAAAACGATTTAGAAAAAATATCTTAATGGTGCGAATAGTGGCAGTTGACCCTAAATAACGAAAAGTGTGAGGTCATCCACATGAGTGCTAAAAGGAACTCTTTAAACTTCGGTTACACGATAAATCAGTCTAATCTAAACGCCGTAATTTCAACTAAATACCTAGGTATTACAATTACGAACAACTTAAATTGGAAAGAACATATAGAAAATGTTGTCGGGAAGGCTAACCAAAGGCTGCGTTTTATTGGGAGGACACTTAGAAAATGTAACAGACCTACTAAGGAGACTGCCTACACTATGCTTGTCCGTCCTCTTTTAGAATACTGCTGCGCGTTGTGGGATCGTTACCAGACAGGACTGACGGAGTACATCGAAAAAGTTCAAAGAAAGGCAGCACGTTTTGTATTATCGCGAAACATGAGAGAGAGTGTCACAGAAATGATACAGGATTTTAGCTGGAAATCATTAAAAGAAAGGCGTTTCTCGTTGCGACGGAATCTTCTCACGAAATTCCAATCACCACATTTATCCTCCGAATGCAAAAATATTTTGTTGACACCTACCTACATCCTACCTACATAGGGAGGAACGATCACCATGATAAAATAAGGGAAATAAGAGCTCGTACGGAAAGATATAATTGTTCACACTTTCCGCGCGCTGCACGAGATTGGAGTAATAGAGAATTGTGAAGGTGGTTCGATGAACCCTCTGCCTGGCACTTAAGTATGACTTGCAGAGTATCCATGTAGATGTAGATGTAGATGTGGATGATGCGTTCGTGTGGGTGGCTTCACATATGCTATATAATGTTAGGCGTGAAATGAGTTATCACTTAGACGTTGTCCGTGTGAGCAAAGAAAGGTATATAAAACACTTCTAAATGATGTAAAAATATTGAACTTCCTTTTATGTTTCCCGCAACTCGGATCGAATATCGTTATACATTAGTTATAATCCTTTGTAGTCACTATATTCGTTTCGAATTGCCTACTATTTTTAGCAAAGGAACATATAAGTTTCTATTACACAGTTTTACTGCAGAAAGCAGGAGTAACCACTAAATGTCTCGCGAAAATAGCCAAAGTTACCACACGCTGTATATATGCGTATTCAGTTGGACTTTTATGTGGAAAATGCTTCATAAGATGAGAATCTGCTGGCGCAGCTGTGTCGTATTGTTCTCGTGGATAAATGCGGAGGAAAGTAGCATTGCAGCTGTAGTTTGTACCTGCGTGCAGCACGATTCTGGAAATAAGCGCCGAGTTAGCGGGCAGTTCCTTCAAACCTTCACACATGACTCGCGTATTTTATCAGTAAGCGCGACATTGCTCTAATGTCGCTCCTGCCATACTCAAAAGAAAAAAAAACTTGCTGAAGCTAAAGCGATAGTAACACAGAAAGAAATAGTATGTCATGAAATGCGCGAATACGGTCACGTAGCATCAGCAGTGTTCCATAGATTGTTGCAATGTGTGACCAACAGAGCAACGAATTTATTCAGATAAGTGCGTTTACAATTGTACAGAACAGTAATTTCAGCAGATGAAAGCAAGCAGGCGAGCGTTCCGAAGTCATTAGAAACCGAGCACTTGTTCGGGTTGGGAAAGGTAACCGACAATGTTTTTTGCAAAGGACCCAGCTTGGGAATTTCCTTAAGTGATCTGGAGAAACCACGGAAAAGCTAAATCTGATGGTGGGAAATGTCCATGAGTTGCCTCCTGCCGTTGCGAGGCCGCTGCGTGGAGCAAAGAAAGGATACATCTGAGATATTACGGAAACTCTCAGTTGAAACAAATTATTATAATTATATTTTTAATTTCAGGGTAATTTCCATGTAAGTTTAATGTAGAGCGAAGTGAACTGACAGGGTAGGTTTCCACGTATCTGATGATCTTATCTGAAAATACGGACGCGCTTTTCTCCAATATTTTGCCTAAACATTACTGAACATAATCTAATACATAAACTGCCTTAATATGTTTTAAATCAACGCCTCTGGCAATCTCTGTGCATACGAGCAACTTCTCTGCTTTTTAACGTCTCATGATCGGCGTTCCCCGTCATGCAGAATTTTTGTAGACGGGATCATATTCATCGTTGACTGTAGGGAAATTATTTATTTCACAATTAAAATTCCGGCCTTTGGGCCATTACCAAGTGATAGTGCAGAAGATTTTGATTCAGCAGATATCAGACTAAAATCCTCCGACACATGTGCATGTAAAAGTCTCTGCTTTCGTCGCTATTTATAGTGTTATCATTCACGTTTCTTTAGGGGTCTTCGGGGACTATGTGCTAATTTCAAGGCCTTTCCAGTTCTTAATCAGACTTCGTCCACTATAATCGCTTCTCTTTCATCTCGCTTTGAACTTTACTGCCCAAGTTCTCATTTATCCTAACTTGATGCCGTTGTGTGTTTAAAAATTGGTTCTGTAAACTACCCTTTCTGTTGCTAATCCTTCTTTTACATCCTTTCTTAGTACACGTCTTTAAGGTCATATAGCTAAATTCTTCACTTTACTTCGTTAGTATAATGCCGCCGTTTCTATTCAAATGCCTCATTCTTACTTTTTACATTATTTTTCTGAGCGTCGTTATACATAATTACGTTCCTCAATTTTCCGACTTCTACGGCTGTGACATAATTCTTCCTTCTTTGTGTGTCGTTCGTAATTTAGCACTAAGAATAATGTTTGATTTTCCAAGTAACTGTTGAATTTATAATGGCCACAAATCTCATAGTTAGCGACATACTGTTTCTTTTGCCATTGTATAAAGACATGCATGGGATCACATTACATTCGTATAAAACTATCATTGACATAAAAAAGACGTTTATCGCTTCAGTTCACTACTATTAAAAGGGAAATCAGCGCCGTTTCTAATTTATTCTTGTTCCCAATTAAACAGATGGTATAAATTTACAACGTCCATATCTTATCAGCTTTCAGTGTGAAAATCTGTGCACGTTTGGAAATAGCAGCTTAGCTTGCCGTTTTACGGGGACAGCGCACATGAGAAGAAACTAGCTGTCGCAAAAACTACAAATAAAAATTTCATATGCAACATGGATAACTACACCATGAGCATATGAACACACATTGTTGACGAGCTATATTAATGAAATAATTAACATTATAATACTGCCAAAGGTAGCGCTTGTCTGAAATTAAAACAATAAAAAGACGATTATGCTACTGAATATGATTTAAAAAGTACCTCACGAAAAGAAGTGGAAGTAGAGGAACAATTTTAAGACTACTGAATGGTTACTGAAGAGGCATGGTCCAATTAGACTGAGATGACTTTCAACACAGGGAACTTGGACTAAGTCTGAACACAATAGCCTGACATTACACGTACCTCTAAACCAGTTTCTCAGAGAGTAGCTGAGGAGACTAGTTTTGATTTGTGCCATAACATTGCTGTTTACGATCATCTAAGATGTGGACAATTTCTCCGCGCTCTTGTCAAATGCTACATGCCTACAGAAAATACAGATGTCCAAGACTATTCAGTGACGTGTGGCTTGTCTGACACACTGTATACAACTGCCTCAAATCAAGAATTCCTTAGCTAATCAAGAAAGGTTTCTGTTAGCAAAGATGTACTACAGTTGTTTACAAAAGTATTCTAGAAAATTTGTTTCTTGTGCTAGACCGCCACTACTCTAGGTGGCTGACTTGAAGCTATATAGCTAACTGATGTGGCAGTCATGCCTACGTTAGCTAACATATATAGAAATGAAAGCAAAAAGTAAAATAAATCTCACTGTGAAGTATCGGTGAAGGTATATTGGAATTTAGAAACCGCCATGTAAAAACTTGACTGGTTTTCAGAACTTCTGATTCATCAAGTATTGTTTACACAGAGAAGAAGAAGCTGTTGCGAATATCCAAATCAGTCTTTCAAAGAATGTGTTACGGAAGTGTTCAGATGACAAGTAACGTGTTTATTACCCGTGCTCCGTCAAGCTGTAGCTATCGACATCCTTCTAACGTGTATGAACAATTTGAACAGTTGTGTTGCGCAAAACAACATAAATCAACCTCTTACTGTGACAACGAGGACTGTGACTGAGTAGGAAGTTGTGGGTGAATATAACAGCCAGCCGTCTGGATTCATTATGGGTACAGAACCAATTGTTATATCCACGGATAAACCCCATCAATTCAGTTTTACTTTATTTACTTATTTATTTATTTAACCTGATCGTATTAGGCCTTCAGACTCTCTCTCGCATCGTACCAAGGTTTACAAATTCCTTACTTTTATACGATAGCTACATAAGAGCTAACAATAATCTTAATATGAATAAAAGTACTTACCAATAATCAATTACATTGATACAAGCGGTACTGCTGCAACTACTACTTCTACTACTGCTACTACTACTATTCAATCTGCTCAGCGACTAATAATAATAATAATAATAATAATAATAATAATAATAATAATAATAATAATAATAGTGATAGTAGGAAATATAACATGTATTTACAGGTGTACAAAACTAATACTATTTTCCGACATAATGAGTTCTGAAGGAGACCAATTTAGATCGACTGCACCAGCTAAAGGTTTCGGGAAATGAAGAAGGTCTGGTTGGAATGAACTCTACTTAGCTGCAATGAGATAAGGAGTTCGTATAGAAACAGTGGCACACATTACTGTCGCTTTAATAAATATGTCATTAACTGCTATTTGAAGCGCAGATTTTTTTCATCTGAATAATGAAGGAGGCCATTCAAGAGGTTCCTGGTGCCGAGTGATGGAGTGAAACAGCAACGATTCTATGTTGTTAAATCACCATGAATCAGTACTGAGAATTTTACCTCACCAGTCGTCAAATGTGTGATATTTTCACCTTGTGTTTCGAGATTACGTTGTTCCATCAAGTGCTATAAAACACGGAAACCAATCAATAAATCGCAAACTGCACTTTCTGAAACCCATATAAAAATGTTTATGTTGTCCTGTAGTACAACATATCCTAAAGCTTCTATGCCATTCTGCACCGTCTAAAGTACCATCCTGTAATATAACATAATTAAGGCTTCTAAACTAACAGACACAGCAAAAAACAAAAACCAGCAATAACCAGACACTGTCAAACATAAAACACTTCCTAGAACATATAATGCTGGGGTGTCATTCTTTCAAGGCATAGTTGTAAAATAAAGGCAGCCGCTCTCATCCTCCAAAGATAGTACTTTCTGCAACCCATATGTGACAGCACCCAACGATGTTACTGCCTATTACAAATCTATGAACTTTATATGTCAAGTCCCAGTAAATTCTGAAAATACCAATACTATACTTATGTTGCTACACGTGTGTGCCCGTAAAGCGTGACCAGTAGAAAACATTAACCATGACACCACTAATTCGAAAAAGACGGTGGCAGCTTCCCAAGGAGGACATCGCTTAAGAAGCCAGGACTTGACATTTAATGCTCATAGATTTGATATAGACGGTAGCATCGTTGGGGTCTGTGTCATATGCGTTGCAGGAAAGTATTATCTGTGATAGGTTAAACCGGCTCCCTTTAGTTTACAACTGTGCCTTAAGAGTATAGCACACCAACATGACATGTTCTAATAAGAGTTTTATGTCTGACAATGTCTGGTTATTGCTGGTTTTTATTTTTTACTGTGTCTAATAGTTTCGAAGCCTTAATTATGTTATATTACAGGATGGTTGTCAGAACGTGTGGTACTGAGATTTATTTATTAGTTTCCTTGTTTTATGGGATTTGATAATGGGACACACATTTGACAAATGGTGGTGTAAAATTCTCAGTACCGGGAACGGATTCTGCTCAGACAAGAATGAGTGTTTCCTGCTTTATTATTCAAACAAGAGCGTTAGGGTCAAGTAGAGATGTGAGCGACTGCGTACGTTAATAAGATAGTGGGGGAGACAGAGTGTGCGTAAATCTCTATACTTGTCTACGCGTAGCCGGGAGACCATCATCATTTCGTGCAACAAATAAAAACTTGTGTTAGAGATCACGTCACGTACTGTGTGCATCTGAGAAAATGGGAGATTTCTGAAATATTTTCCACAGTTTGTTCCGTTTACTGTTTCCTTCAGGTTAAAAAGAATTCCCTATGATTTCTAATCTCCCATAATATATAATTCATTCCAAATTTCTCATATCATTTTGCTATGAAGAGTAAACTCCTTGTATGATGCAACACTTGTAAATACTCACAACAGGTTTTAAGTTGACAGTGATACACTTTTTGCGTTACAAAATATCAAGAAAAAATGGTTAACATAGTATCCGCACTGTAACGGAATATTATTAGGGAAGTATATGTAATGCTGACTTCCCTGAAACACCTGCCAGTTTTCACTTTCACAAATTTCTTGATATATCTGTGCGCATACCCTTTGATAACTATCATGCTGCGAAAATACTTCGATGAGCTGCTGGAGAGAATATGTCTAACTGCGGAAATAGATTCATACTACAGGCGTTGCTGAACTAGCGTAAACATAATATTAGAAACATAAATCGCAATTGCTATGACAACTTATTCGAAGGTGAAGTACCTCCCCTTGTATTGAGCGATGTAGCAGGCGTGAAAGGGTGCTGATAATTTTTATCCTCGTCGTGATTTTAAGAACTTATTGAACGAAACACATTTTATTCGTTAATAATGCTACAAGATATTGACAGGAGGTTTCCAGGAGAGCATTTACAGTAGTTTAAGTACTCACAAATTAAATATCGCACATCATAAAAGATATAATAGCACCAGTATGTGTTTCCAGCAACGTCCCTGCTTCTTTTGAGAGTAAAATTCCAATATTTCTTTCTAAGAAAAAGTCCTCCCTTCTGGCTGTCTTCCTTCAGAAACTGAGTAGTTTATCTCTATGGTAAATTCTGTCGTAAAATCTTGAGAAGCTGCTGAGAGGAAGCAAACTGCTTCTCTTCTGGGATGTGAACGAAAGACCACATTTCATTTCAAGTATAGGCGTTCAGCCCTTCTTGAGTGTTTGTACATTTACACGAGAGATAATCTACTCACTTGCTGAAAGAAGACAGACGTAAGGTAAAACCACTGTGAGTTAAACTCTCAAACAAATCAGATTCATCAGTGGGTAAAGACGCTTGTGCAACTATATCTTTTATAAAGTGTAATATTTTATCTGTGAGCATTTTAATTGTTCTAAAGATTTTCCCGAAAATCATCTTTCAATATCTACCCACACACCTACCTACCTACCTACCCACGAGTACTTAACTACCTACGTACGAGACTAGCACTGCAGCTAGTCTTTCTTATCCACGAAATAAAAGTAATGAATTGTTAGGTAGAAGTATATTTACATCCCGCAGAATTTATTAACTTGCTTCTGGAATGGCTATTACTGCTTACTCCTAAAAGTAAACATAACAGTATTGCTACCTTCAGTTTTACACAAAATTATACCTTGAAAAGTTCACGCGGTAGGGCAAATTCAGATTTTGATACATGTAATAATTTACACTGGAAAATATTGGCCTGCAGATTCTGTTAGGTGAATAATCCTGGCACCTTCCACGGTACAAATAATTGACAATCATAAATGTTGTCTATTTTGCGCAGTTTAGTTATCTGGTAGTTCTTGGCATGTTCGTTCCAGAGACCGAAGCTACTCACTGTGTAAGAATAGGTCAGTAGGTGGCTAGAGCTGTCGGATTTAGTCGAGTTTCATTATGACCAAAAAACTGCTCCATGCTGAATCTATATCTAATATGGGAAACAGTGCAAAACTGGTCGCTTAGCTCAAGTGAATGTTGTCGGATTTTTACATTTTGCGAACAAAGTGACTATGCAAATACTCAATGGCGTTACTACCTCTCTCGTCATGAGACTGAAGTATGTAAACGGAACTGTGTGATTTATTTAGCGTGAAAATAAGGTTTTTCGGGTTACGATGAAGACACAAGATGTTGGGATAGTTTCCTTTATTGTAAATAGCAGTTGTTTAGTGTCTTGCTCAGTATTTATAATAGACTATTGCACTAACTTAATTTACTGTGCTTGCGTTACTGTTCTCCAGGTAATAGACACGAACAAGAGTTTACTTTTGGTAGGATTAAAATACTTTCGTAGCAACATGAAAAATGTTTTTAAATGCATCGAAGGCTTAACCCAATACTACGTAAATGAGTACGAAAGTTAGGGCTTCTGCTACTTCATAAAATTGATTTTAGAACTAAGCCAGTTTGATGAATTCTCTGAAGATGCTTTCGTGAAAGCTGAACGTATGTTTTATTCCGATGAGCTGCTCTCGGTGCAGTTGTTTGGTCGGCTCTCCTTAGAACAGTCAAATAGGGCCTGCGCTGGACGTCGTGTACAATAAAAGGCTGCTCGTGCTTACCGCTATGCCACAGCTGTGTAACTCAGACAGCTAAGTGGGTCGCCCGTTCAATTTCAGAAAATTGCGGCGAGTTACTGTTTTCAGAAAGTGCTCCGGGCTGCAGGAGGCGCACAGGTGTGCGCCCTCGCGTGTCCCGTATATTACTCAGCCGCTCTCTACGGCTTTTACGAATCTCCCTTTGCGTCAAACACGAATAACTCGTAACTGCGCATCTCAAAACTCCGTGTTTATTTGGATAGTACGAAACAGTACCTTCCAAATTTCTTCAATTTCCTTTCCACTTTTACTATCAAAGAAAAGAGGATTTCTGCTGGCGTGATGAACTCAAAAGCCCTTTGCCACAAAACCTGGAAATTTCCCTTTCCTGTTCATTCGTCGATGGTAATTCACCAGGTTATTTGTGCCACACTAGATTAACAATCATCCAACTCACTTGCTCTTCTGGCTTTCTCTACAGAATTACGACGCGTCGTTAAGAACAATTGCTTTGGCAAAAGGACGTTATCAGTGATATATTTGACTGACGAGTTGTCTACAGAAGTATTCAGTGAAACGACAACATGAAGATTCAGTCCGCGGTCACTGGTCAAGAATACAGTATCTATGTACGTATTTGTCTTTGCAATTAGTCCATCTGTTGGTTAAAAATGAACTGTATCATTTTAAAAAGATATTTTAATAGCTAAATACATTCGAAATATGCACATACATTTTTATTCTCGATTGTGGTAACATTACTTTTCTTTGTTTTTAATTTCTTCGAGAAATATCCCATACAACCAAGCGCAACATTTACAAACATGAGACAAAATTAAATTGGGTTTACTTACACAAATGACATGAACACAATGAAATTTTTAAATAAATTTTTCACTGCGTACTCCTATACTTTTGGAAGACGACTTTTTTGCGGTACTGATAACTTTCCACTTGTTCCTTTAAGATAAACTTTGAAAGTATGGGTAAATAATTGTTTAAATGCCTCTAGTACTAACAATAACAATAAGTGGAAAATAAAAGGAAACAGAGGAAAAAGAAATGTTAGTGCTATACAATGATTATCCCTCTCAATGTAATGTTTCAACTAAGTGAAATTCTGGGTTAAAATTGCACTCGACAGCTCATTCCCACTCATAACACCCATATGGAGTCGACTGCCTATGCAGTAGCTTAGCTATTTAGTATCAACGATCTCTTGTCAAGAACATATGGATTCTGGTAGCAGATACAACCCTTTCTCTTTAAACTAAGTTACTCATGTTAAATTTACTGATGTTAAATTTACCAGTACGTTACAGGTGACGAGGACAGATGTAACGTGCTGGTACATTTCATATTGCTCAGGCAAAATGAGAAAGAAATGCACACGGTAAAAGGAACGTTACATTTGGAGTTGGCTCATCCAACATTTTATACGTGTCGGGGGCATCAGTTAAATTACAGTATGAGATCACGTTCATCACTTGCTACTGAAACATATTTGGGAGAATTTACCACTAATCTGTGATATCAGCAGAGAGAAAATTTATTTCAGCTCTCAAGTCTTCTCTGCTTCTCTAAGTAAGCGTATCTGAAAATGCAGGAGGAAATAAGCTGATATGTAACGGATAACGTGAGCTACGCAAACATAATGTTTACATTAATTTTCTAATACTATTCTATTTAAGAAAAAATTTTCTGCTGTTTCATGTGATAAAGCAAGATCAAGAAATTCGTTGAAACCCTGTGCAAAATCAAGTATCTGTATAATGAATTTCTTGACGCGCCAAATTTCACTGATAGGATGAACGTTCACAGATTGGTGTTATTTGCATCAACTTCCTCTCAGTAATAAGACTAAGTACAAATTTCTGCACTTAGCTAATACTTTCTTCACTTCTGTACAAGTTTTCAGGCTCAGTTTTCAATATACTTTCTATAGAACTGCATAGCTTGGAAAACAATAACAAGATTTCAAATCAAAGTTGAAACAATGCCTTGCAGCACGCATTTTTTCCACTGTGCAGATATTTCTCGCAGTAACATGCCTTTCTCTGTGATCTGTCATTCATTTCTGTATACTACTGTATTTCTTTGCTTTCTTCTTTTTTATTAAGCCCCTCTTCAGATTCACAGATCAAAGTTTAAAATAAGAAATAGTACTTATTTAAGAAGCTAAATATAAGATGAAACCTTCTGAATCATCTTGAAATTATGATTTTACCTGAGTAGTCACAAATCGTGATCAGTTAAAGTCTTCGAAATAAGAGAACTTATCCGGAAGTTACATAATCCCACCACACCAGCCTCAGATTCTTAGTGACAGATACTAGTGGCCCACAAAATGTTATTAAAACGATTTCGTATGGGACAAAAGTGTGCATCAAGGGGTGATGGGTAGAAGGCTAGTGGGAAAGGACGAGAAAAAATTCTTCAAAGGTTCTCGGCATTCATGCTTATCTATTTATGCACTTACTGTTATTTTTGTTTTTAATTTATAGTTTTGAAGATGATGCTCTGCATGATCGAAACTACACATCACCTTTAGTCAATATGTGCCCCTTAGACAGTAAAAATAAACATTTAAAAAATATGATGCAGTGATATGTCCCAATGCAAAATGTCGTCCGTTATCGAAATTAGCTGTTTAGTTATTGTTTTTTATAAATCAAACCGTTTCGACTACAAGAGGGTGTTCTTCTTATATTTTGTCACGAAACATTTAAAATCAGTTTGTTTGTTTGTGTTGTTTTGTATATATGCAACAAACAGTCGATCTATTAAAATCTTTTCAGCTTCTAGTTACTTTTCTACGATAGGTAATATACTTTTCTTAGTCCACTAGGGCAGTTCACTCTATGTAGAAACAGGCTGGAATAGTATCATTATTATAACAGACGTTTCTTGCGGGTAAAAACAAATCACTGGCGCTCCTCACTATAGCCTTCTACTGCCTTTAATTTGACACTGGCACCAACTGATCAAAACTATTCCGAAATGAAGTCTAATTTAATATTTTTGGTCTTTCTCTTGTAGTGACCAGGCAGTCATGATCTCGGTCAGGTGATAAAGCATTGTAAGAAGAAAGGGAGCCTAATGATGGCACTAGATTTGAATTTAGTGCCCACGACATCTGAGTCACTAGCATCGCACTCACAATTTACGTTGCATCACGTAAGGACTGTATTTTGTCTGAAACTCTTACAAAAGGACTCGAAAGAAAAGTAGACGTAAAAAAATTGAAATTAAAATGGTTGATCGTCAGTGAGAGGAATGGTTAACCACCCGTCCTGAAACTCATTAAAATATGCTAATGGTACCTAATATTGTGGCCGGCCGGTGTGGCCGAGCAGTTCTAGGCGCTTCAGTCTGGAGCCGCGCGACCGCTGCGGTCGCAGTTTCGAATCCTGCATCGGGCATGGATGTGTGTGATGTCCTTAGGTTAGTTAGGTTTAAGTAGGGGACTGATGACCTCAAATGTTAAGTCTCATAGTGCTCAGAGCCATTTGAACTATTTTGAACATAATATTGTGGACATGAATCCGGGTAATTTTCAGAACTTTAAAACTCTTTACACATTAGAACAATTATTCCCTAAAATTGAATGTAGGTTACTATCCATTACTCATAAAGTGCTGTAGCGGTTGTAAGTATCGGTATAGATGTTGGCAGTCTAAAGTCAAATAGCCGTTCGATACACCCCGTAATCTTTCAGTTAGGTTGAAATTAGGGTTAGATACATTTTAATGCAAAACCGAAACTTTTCATAATAAGATCACTGCCATACGAGGTACGAATAATTCCACTTCCGTGTCTGTGAGACATTGGGTATCCCCCTGCTTTTTTTTATATCAAGTATATGATAACAACTAGGCCAGCCGTGACGATGTGACATAAAACAACGTGACTCACAAACATTCTGCACAAAGCTAGGCGTATGCTATAATTTCTCGATTTGGAAATTTTACTGTAGACTTTATGCTGGATACCATCGAAACACCACTTTGTATTTACTGACTTAAGATTACACATAAATCTTAACAAGTTTCTACAGATCTCTGACAGTTTCCCAGACACCATGTCAAGAGAAATTTGAAATTTGGCAGAATGAAGTAGAGTTGTTTCTACAACTGCTTCATGTTGCTTGCACTAATCGGTCACGATTTTGACCATGTATATGTTTCCTTGCTGATTTATTTATCCGGTTATTTACCCAGGCAGTTTAGATTAAAATGACAATATACATACTCTCACATAATAACAAAAAGCGAGACATATGAGTAAGATTTTACTGTCCATTTACGTAGAAAGATGGTAAAGGAAAACGAAAGCTACATTAAGTTTCATGAAAGAAGTAATTTTCTTGCGTGAGAGTGATTTTTATCTAAAACAAGCACTGTATACAACTGGAGATTAACTAAATTTTCCTTCTTTGAGATTATCAGGAAACATGACACAAAAGTGAGGTCATGTGCTCCAGTTCATCAAAATGACACAACAGCATTGTAGGACAATAAACACGTAATTTTAACCTATGATATTATTGAACGGAATACTACAAAGTATAATCACAGACGTGAAGTTCTACGAGAGGACTTCAGAAACTAAGCTACACATTATTATAGCAGACCGAGTAACTGTTGTGGAACGATGCTCTTGACTTCAAAGTCACATAGATACGTGACACTATCTTCCAATAACAGCAAGTCTTTGTAGACAACGCTGGGACCGTTCTAGCAAACGTGCAGTTCCTAGACGTTAGAAATCCGCTCCCTGTTCACGGAACCATTAGAGAACTCCTGCGTATCTGTTGTCGTCGTCGGAAATTATCTTTCCACAGATGTTCTTTCGGCTAGCTGAGAAGATGGAAATCTTATGGTGGACGATCTGGACTCTATGGGAGATCAGCGTCATACCGAGTTTCTGTGTGAAATTTAGACGTTTTGCCCGCAAGAATCGTGCTGCCCGATGCACTTCCACTTTAGAGTACGTTTCACTCCCATATTGTGATGCACTTTTACCCGTACCGAAGCAGATCTGTGTTTGCAGAAACCCAGAACATCTACTGTCGTGTGAAAATACGCCACTCTTGTTGCGAAATGGTCCCAGCGTGGGATGACATGCGTAACTTACTTTCTGAAGTTCGCTCGTATATCTAGAACGAAAAAAGTGTAGCCCACCAGCACATAAAGTGCGTTAAAATTCGTCAGCATGTTCCTCAGGTCGTTGGCGTTCGTGGTATTTGATTTTTGGATCTTGACCACGGCATGTGGTGGCTTGTACTTATTTTGTTCTAGATACAGAACCTCACACCTGATATTATACATTATTACGCCATTCGGCGGGAGTATGTGACACCATTACATGTTGATCTTTCTATTCGTCATGTCCAAGGAGACTAAATTAGCTATCGACAATTTAAGTGTTTCTTTCAAATGGAAATTATATTCATACAGGAAAATGATTTCTAACGAGAAAAAAGCTCAACATTGGAAAAAAAGAAAGTAAATGGGAGAGATATGGAAGTGGGGACAGAGAGATGAGCTTACGGGTATAAGGCGTGTCAGACTTAATGTAGGCTGTTGTATTACGAGAAACTGCTGTTACTTTTGTACACGGGATCCATGATGAACTGTTATATTTAAAATAGTGAAATATGTAACTTCTTTACTGTAAGAAGGCAGATTGTTCGAAAGATGATTTGGAAGAAATTTGGAATGTTGCTATCGAATTTATCGCGGGCGTTGTTGAAGAGAAAAAGTTGTTTTTTACGACACTTGTGACAGTGTGATTACGGAAGACGCTATGGAACAAACGTAGTATGTGCAAATTCTCTGAACAATGCCTCAGAAATGAACTTTCGGCAACAGACTGTGGTCAATTCAACAAGACAGCATAGTCGTAATTCGGACTTCACAGTGGCAGATACTGAAACAATTTCCTTTCTATGACACACATATCTTTTATAAACTATTCAGATTATCGTTCAGCTATTGCTCATGAACTATTTGAGGGAAGGAACAGACGTCAATCTCGGGTTTAACGCCCCGCCCGTGATGAGATTATTAAGAACAGAGCACAAGCTCAAATCTGCTGACGAATGGGGAAGTGGGAACAGCCTGACATTCACTGTAAGTGGTTTATGGAAACCGCTTAGAACCTATTCTGTTTGACTAAACCGGGATTTCCAAAATGAAGTGGAATGCTTTATTAAAATGCGCTAGAAACAATCTTAGTTCGATGTACATTTCAAACCCAATTAGTGCGTTTATAGTATCGAATAAAATAATCTGGGATTTTGACGGAACTTTAAAATCGAGAGGATTGTATTGAACTGAATCACTAGGAAAGAGGCCTTGGACACATATTTGTAGTATTCTTTGTCTGTCTTCCACTCAAAAGTCTAAAAGATTCTTTTGCTGTCAGTTACCATGATGTCCTGTTACGACCTATTATCAGTTATTCTGTGGTCCTTTTGTACTAAAACTTTTTTATATAACCATAAGATACACCACTTTGTAGTAACATGCCGACATGTGAAGTAGACCAAACGACAATAAAAAATAATTTTCAGTATGAGGGTTTATAGTTACCTTCATATTTTCTGGTCTGGAGCTCAGACGCAGTTGAGTTATTATAATCCACAATTACGTTTACAGGGAAACGATGGGTAACCAAAGTGAACTGCACATAGGAATGCAGTACGGAGTTTCTTGGTAAGAATAGTCAAGGAACCCTCATCAGCTTGACTAACGCTTTTACCATTTGCCTGCAATAGTGAAACGGACACGCCACTACGTTTTTCATTTCTGTAGTAAATCAGAAACAGTTCAGCAGAATTCCTGCAGCCTTGGGATTCAGCTGGCTGCTCCAGCTGCACCTTGTTACCGGAGAACTTTTTTAAAATCTGAGTACCAATGTATGTGGCATCTCATGCTGTCTCATAAAGATTTGCAGTGAAAAAGGCGATGCGCTCTGTATCCAGTACCCTTTCTGAAACAGTGCCCGGCGCTTAATATTGTATGATGTGGTTGTAGGACCAGAAACATTCTGCATTAGGTCACCAGCAGCGATAGGCTAAAAAGAAACTGATCAAAGTGTTAAGAAACATGGTTTTGCTCTACTTTTTCGTAGGTAATGCAGAAAGAAACCTACGTCGACACCTGTACCATGTGCGGAGGGTACCAATATCATTTCCATCTTACTTTATTTACGGGTAGTAAATCGCATACAGGGCTACTATCTCAGTTGTCATTATCATTACGCTACTACTTTATGTCCCTTCAGTCGTTTCTGAAAGACCTAATACATCTAAAGTCGTTAGTGAATAGACAGAAACATTGCAGGACATCAACGAAATGTTCATTTTTAACACGTTCCGCCCGGTCCGTCTGTTTGGTACAAATCTTGCAGTTGACTTTAAATTAACTTCCCGATGAGGTACAGACCCGAAATTGTAAGCATAGCTCAGAACTAGATTGCAATGCAACATTAATTCGCTTTTTTGTCGGTTGACAACGGCGTTGCCGCAGTGCTAAAACTCGTTCCCGTCAAATCACCGACGTTAAGCGCTGCCGGGCTTGGCTAGCACGTGGATGCGTCACCGTCCAGCTCTACCGAGTGCTGTTGGCGAGTTGGGTGCACCCAGCCCTTGTGAGGCCAACTGAGGAGCTACTTTATTGAGAAGCAGCGCCACTGGTCGCAAGAACTGACCACAGCTGTTAGAGCAGTGTGCTGACTACATGCTCCTCTGTATCCACATCTGGTGACGCCTAAGGACCGAGGATGACACGGCAGCGAGTCGGTACGGTTGGATCTTCAAGGCCTGTTTCAACGGTGTTTTTTTTTTTCTTTCTTTTTCTTCTTGTCGGTCTCTTTGTTCGGGGTGGGGTGGGGGTGAAACCGATTGATAAACTCTGACATCTAGGCTGCTCTACACGACTGGCGTATTGTGCAGGTAGTACTGGAATGAGTTTCCTGGCGTGGGATATATGTATGGATGTGCATGGGTGAGCATAAAGAAGGGCGAGGAAGAGATGGACAGTGAGTGAGGGAAAATGATATGGACAGAGATGGTGTGGGAGGAGTCGGACACACATAGGGGTGGGAGGTCATGGACATAAAGAGGGGGGAGTTGGAGATGGATTGATGGAGTAGGGTAAGAGGAAATGGACAGGCAGAAGTGGGAGGAGGAAGTGCAAAGAGAGAGGGTGGAAGAGATGTAGGACAGAGAGAGGGGTAGGAAGAGATGGACAGAGAAAGGAAAGAGGACCAAATAGCCAGAGAGAGGGGAAGGTGTAAATGGACAGAGAGAGGGCGAGGAGGTGATAAGACAGAGAGATGGGAGGAGTTGATACACAGAATGAGGGGAGGAGGAGATGGATTGAGGGAGTGGGCGGAGGTAGTGGAAAAGAGGGGCGACTAGAATAGTACAGAGGGTGGGGAAGGAGGAGTAGAGTAGAGAGAGGAGGAGCTGGAGATGGACAGAGAGAGGGGGAGGAGGAGATCTAGGGAGAAAGGGAGCGCGAAGAAATGGACAGAGAAAGGTCGGAAAAGGAGATGTATCTCAGTGGCTTTCCACACGATCTGAAATAGAATTATACCTAGCTGTTTAGAATTATACCTAGCTGTTAATAATACATCAGTCGGTTTCACTATTAATTTTCTAAAATATAAAGTAAGGAAGTGACCAAAATTAACTCTGTATGATTTTCATAGGCTTTATATTGCAGTTTCAGCTTTATGACGTGGTTTCGGCCTGTATGTGTACATCACAATATTATACACATCTCCTCCTCGTCTCTCTGCCTAGCCCCTTCTCTGCCCTCTCTCTGTCCATCTCCTCGTCCCCCTTGTCTGTCTATTCCCTCCTTCTCCACTCTGTCAGTCCTTCTCCCATTCCTCCCTCTTACTCTGCCAAACTCCTCCTCCCATCTCTAACTCCCTCTGTTTCTGCCCATCTCGTGTTCCCCCTCTCAGTATCCACCTCCTCCTCGCTCTTCTCTCTTTGTAGGCATGCCTGTCTGCGTGTGTGTCCCTGAAACACATTCCAATACCACCCACGCAATAAACTGGTCGTGCAGGGTAGTTTCGACATCAGGTGTTACCAATCGGCTTCTTCCCCATCCCAGCACTATCCAGCAGACCGACAACATAGAGAGTTAATATTGCGTTGTCATCCAGATCCGAGCTGTGATTAAAATCCCAAGTCCTAGCACAGCGGGAAGTTAGTTTAAAATCTGTTTCAAAATTTGCACCATACAGACAGACGATCAAGTAAGCAACCAAATAAAAACGCATTAAAAATGAGCAGTACGAACAATAAAAGAAGATTACCATTAGAGGCACGTGTAGGAACATTGTTAAATAAATTAAAATTTTGTCTCTTCGGAACCGTGCGTTCAATCCTCTCTAAAATGTAAGGACGAGACAGATAAAGTAAGTGACATATTAACAACTCTATGGAAATGAAAGTGTGGGAGCAGTTTGCCAGAGGTCTACCAGTCGTGCACAGGAATGGCTCAAATGGCTCTGAGCACTATGGGACTTAACAGCTGAGGTCATCAGTCCCCTAACTAACCTAAGGACATCACACACATTCACGCAGGATTCGAACCTGCGACCGTAGCGTTCGCGCGGTTCCAGACTGCGCCTAAAACCGCTCGGTGCAAAGGAAGTTTTGCGTCACATGGAGTGAGGTCAGCGCGACTAAAGCGCAAATGAGACAGGCTCCACAATAAGAAGCAGTTGAAGGAAGGGGAAAAAGACAGTGTGTGTCAAACAGCTAACTGTGGTGGTGTTCTTCATCACAACATTCTCTGGAGACAGCATTTGGATGACCTGACACGGAGAAGAACCATCGGGAAACTGGAAGAAGGACGGAGAGTGTCGAGCACAGCCGAGGAGTTCGTTATTGCCCACACCATTGCTGGCTTGGGGAGCGGTTTGAGCGTCAGACACTGCTGCCTGAAGGAGAAACGTTGGTCGACCGTGATCAACGTCAGCAGCAGATGACCGCTGCATTGTGCAACAGGCAAGAAGGGACCCACATCAAACAGCCGGTGCAGTTCCACCCACATTTAACAGCACTGCAAGACTCGCAGTCTCACGCTCCACAGTGGCATGGCGACTGCATGCCAGGGGTCTCTTTGCCCAACGACTAGTACGTAGTCTTCTGTTGACACCAGCACACTGACGGCATTGTTCGCGATGGTGCTAAGAACATAGGCACTGGACCGACAGGATATGATGTCGCGTGCTCTTCTCGGGTGAAATGAGATTCATTCTGAGTAGTGATTCTGTGTGTATACCCATAAGGCGAGAGGTGGGAGCGCGTAACGCAGCCAGGAACGTTATCTAACATGATTGTTTTGGTTGTCCAAGTCTACATCTACATCTACATTTATACTCCGCAAGCCACTCAACGGTGTGTGGCGGAGGGCACTTTACGTGCCACTGTCATTACCTCCCTTTCTTGTTCCAGTCGCGTATGGTTCGCGGGAAGAACGACTGTCTGAAAGCCTCCGTGCGCGCTCTAATCTCTCTAATTTTACATTCGTGATCTCCTCGGGAGGTATAAGTAGGGGGAAGCAATATATTCGATACCTCATCCAGAAACGCACCCTCTCGAAACCTGGCGAGCAAGCTACACCGCGATGCAGAGCGCCTCTCTTGCAGAGTCTGCCACTCGAGTTTATTAAACATCTCCGTAACGCTATCACGGTTACCAAATAACCCTGTGACGAAACGCGCCGCTCATCTTTGGATCTTCTCTATCTCCTCCGTCAAACCGATCTGGTACGGATCCCACACTGATGAGCAATACTCAAGTATAGGTCGAACGAGTGTTTCGTAAGCCACCTACTTTGTTGATGGACTACATTTTCTAAGCACTCTCCCAATGAATCTCAACCTGGTACCCGCCTTACCAACAATTAATTTTATATGATCATTCCACTTCAAATCGTTCCGCACGCATACTCCCAGATATTTTACAGAAGTAACTGCTACCAGTGTTTGTTCCGCTATCATATAATCATACAATAAAGGATCCTTCTTTCTATGTATTCGCAATACATTACATTTGTCTACGTTAAGGGACAGTTGCCACTCCCTGCACCAAGTACCTATCCGCTGCAGATATTCCTGCATTTCGCTACAATTTTCTAATGCTGCAACTTCTCTGTATACTACAGCATCATCCGCGAAAAGCCGCATGGAACTTCCGACACTATCTACTAGGTCATTTATATATATATATTGTGAAAAGCAATGGTCCCGTAACACTCCCCTGTGGCACGCCAGAGGTTACTTTAACGTCTGTAGACGTCTCTCCATTGATAACAACATGCTGTGTTCTGTTTGCTAAAAACTCTTCAATCCAGCCACACAGCTGGTCTGATATTCCGTAGGCTCTTACTTTGTTTATCAGGCGACAGTGTTGTGGTATGGGGAGGCATAATGTTGCTTGATCCCTACCGACCACCAAATCGTTGAACACGGTACACTCATTCTTCAGCGTTATTGTGAGACAGTACTCCTATCACATGTGCGTCTTTTCAGGGGTGCAACTTACTCTGACTTCATGTTTATGGACGACAGAGCGCAACCGCGTACGTGAGGGACCACCTGGAACGAGAGGATCTTCGGCGGATCGACTGGCCTGCTCGTTTAACTGACGTGAATCCCATCTAGCATGCGCTGTGTATACGTATTGCAGCGGACCAACGACTGTCCAACAACTGCCAACCGCGCTGATTGAGGAACGGAACTCCCTGCCGTAAGAACTCCGTACCAGCTTGACGGCCAGCGTGGGATCACGTTACAGAACGTACGCTGCTGTCCGTGGTGGTCAAGTAGCCTATTAAGAACCGTGTCCCACATTTTGTAGTCTCCAGGGAGCCATCACGAATTGCGGTGAGTTCAATTGTAATTACCGTCTTTGAATAAAAGTGCCGTTTCTGTTCGTCTCACCGCATATATCTTTCAGACACCTTCTGTATTATACTGCAGCAGTTCTTTCTATGTATGGTCCAAGTTTCATCGAGCTCTTTTACTTGACAGTGAGACATCATCAGAAGGTTTTGCACACCTCTGTATGCTGATGTGTGTGATACCGCACGCGACATAGGGGATTTTCAGCAATAAATAGCCGTGTACACAATTATGAAACTAGCATTAAATAACCGTGTACACAATTATGAAACTAGAAGTAGAAGTGAGTTTCACAGAGAAGTACTAGCAGCGTCCTTTGTCCGAAACGTATGATGTATCATTTTAAATTACACTCCTGGAAATTGAAATAAGAACACCGTGAATTCATTGTCCCAGGAAGGGGAAACTTTATTGACACATTCCTGGGGTCAGATACATCACATCATCACACTGACAGAACCACAGGCACATAGACACAGGCAACAGAGCATGCACAATGTCGGCACTAGTACAGTGTATATCCACCTTTCGCAGCAATGCAGGCTGCTATTCTCCCATGGAGACGATCGTAGAGATGCTGGATGTAGTCCTGTGGAACGGCTTGCCATGCCATTTCCACCTGGCGCCTCAGTTGGACCAGCGTTCGTGCTGGACGTGCAGACCGCGTGAGACGACGCTTCATCCAGTCCCAAACATGCTCAATGGGGGACAGATCCGGAGATCTTGCTGGCCAGGGTAGTTGACTTACACCTTCTAGAGCACGTTGGGTGGCACGGGATACATGCGGACGTGCATTGTCCTGTTGGAACAGCAAGTTCCCTTGCCGGTCTAGGAATGGTAGAACGATGGGTTCGATGACGGTTTGGATGTACCGTGCACTATTCAGTGTCCCCTCGACGATCACCAGTGGTGTACGGCCAGTGTAGGAGATCGCTCCCCACACCATGATACCGGGTGTTGGCCCTGTGTGCCTCGGTCGTATGCAGTCCTGATTGTGGCGCTCACCTGCACGGCTCCAAACACGCATACGACCATCATTGGCACCAAGGCAGAAGCGACTCTCATCGCTGAAGACGACACGTCTCCATTCGTCCCTCCATTCACGCCTGTCGCGACACCACTGGAGGCGGGCTGCACGATGTTGGGGCGTGAGCGGAAGACGGCCTAACGGTGTGCGGGACCGTAGCCCAGCTTCATGGATACGGTTGCGAATGGTCCTCGCCGATACCCCAGGAGCAACAGTGTCCCTAATTTGCTGGGAAGTGGCGGTGCGGTCCCCTACGGCACTGCGTAGGATCCTACGGTCTTGGCGTGCATCCGTGCGTCGCTGCGGTCCGGTCCCAGGTCTACGGGCACGTGCACCTTCCGCCGATCACTGGCGACAACATCGATGTACTGTGGAGACCTCACGCACCACGTGTTGAGCAATTCGGCGGTACGTCCACCCGGCCTCCCGCATGCCCACTATACGCCCTCGCTCAAAGTCCGTCAACTGCACATACGGTTCACGTCCACGCTGTCGCGGCATGCTACCAGTGTTAAAGACTGCGATGGAGCTCCGTATGCCACGGCAAACTGGCTGACACTGACGGCGGCGGTGCACAAATGCTGCGCAGCTAGCGCCATTCGACGGCCAACACCGCGGTTCCTGGTGTGTCCGCTGTGCCGTGCGTGTGATCATTGCTTGTACAGCCCTCTCGCAGTGTCCGGAGCAAGTATGGTGGGTCTGACACACCGGTGTCAATGTGTTCTTTTTTCCATTTCCAGGAGTGTATTTGCAAATGTGTTTCCTGCAGAAGAAAGGAATATAAAAATAAGATATATCCAAAAAAGTGTTGAAAACGCAGCTAATATTTATAATATTCAATCGATTTTATTGCACTGAGGAAATTATAAATTAATTACACTGACAGAAGCGTGCTGCCTTATTGAAGAACACATCTTATGCGTTTTCTGAGTCTTTCGCAAAAAGAACTTATCTGGTGTTTCTAATTTAGTTTGAGAGTTTGATGACGACGGGCACCAAGAAAGCTGTTGAAATGAGCTTGGAGAAGAGCAGTAGTTATTGCGTAAGTGCTGTTTTGCGTGGGAAGAAGTGTGAGAGGCGTCAGTGTTCTTTGTGTGTGTGTGTGTGTGTGTGTGTGTGTGTGTGTGTGTTTGTGTGTGTGTGTGTGTGTGTGTGTGACAGAGAGAGAGAGAGAGTGTGTATGTGAGAACCCGAGTTCCTTCGACAAAATGCCAGATGCTGTTCGGGGACGTTTTCAGAGTTTTTTGGCATAGTCGACTAGCAGAGGCCGTTGGTTTGTTACAGATAAATAATGTAGTTACTATTTATTCGGTTTGTATCCCCATATGCCTTAACTTTTGTAAAAAAAAAACTTCACAACAGTGAAAATAACCTGTAATATTCAATCTATTCAATCACTAAAACGTACAAAATATAATACTATAAATGTAACATTCCTCAGATGTGGCATGATTGATGCTGCAGGAATAGCTCAGCATAGCGCCTTTGTTTTGCTCTTGATCGCATGTAGTGAACCCATACAAGACGTGACCACTGGCATACTCTTCTTGAGTAATCCTATCCATTCTATTGTGTGTCACTGTTCACGTGCAACTAACCCCGCCCGAAAAACAAAACAGAGTCATCACCTGGTATTACTGAAATGTAAGGTTGAGGGCGAAGATTAAGTGGGCGTTGCTGTTGTCAGCATTAACTGCTATGACTGGATGATACAACATTGTTTCCAAATAAGACGCACAGGGCGTAAGATCGGCCTATGAACTGTGCGCAGATATTTTGAGTGCAATACGGACATAAAGATAATGGGGCGAGAAATAAAACGAAACGCAGTCATTGTGGAAACGAGTCACCGGAGATCACGGGTCCATTATATCAAGATACCATTAAATATCTCCGAACAATCTTTGTAATTTTGTCAATGGCGTAGGGGTTTGCCCCGTACATGACCCTAGAAGTGAGGAGATACAAGTTAGAAATTAAGATTATCATTGTGTGTACATAATAAGATGAAAACATGTTACATTATCTATATTCTCTATACATTTTTCTAAGTGACTTGTCCACATAACTAAAAAAATGATCTAAGAATGAATAATTATGTGTCATTATGATTATTATGATTATCATTATTACTATTGTTGTAATTATTTATTGGCCTCGGATTGCGTATTCAGGCGGTATCATATCTTAGATATGGGGGAAGATCAAGTTCGCTTCCAGAGAAATGCAGGAGACGCGAGGCTGTAGGCCCTGCAAATGATCTTAGAACATTGACTGAACAAAGGCAAACTTATATTTATAACATTTGTACATTTCGAGAAATATTTTGACACAGTTGACGGGAATACACTCTTTAAAATTCTGAAGGTAGAGGAAAAGAATATAAGAAGCGACATGTCATCTACTACTTATAAAGAAATCAAACTGTATTTTCAAGAGTAGCTGGGCATAAAAAGAAGGCAGGATTTCAGAAGGCAGTGAGACAGGATTATAGCGTAACCGCGATGTTATTCAGTCTATTAATCGACTGTACAGGAAAGAAAATTAAGGTGATATCTGGAAAGGGAACGGAAGTTCAGCGAGTAGACATTAACTTTGCCGACGATATAGTAGTTCTGTCAGAGATGGAAAAGGATTTGGAAGATCAGATGAAATTATGGGATAGTGCCTTGAGAAAAGTTGAACATCAACAAAATTAATGCAATGGTAATGGCATATATCTGAATTAAAACTGCCGATGCTGAGGGAATTAGAACATAAAATTTAAAAAAAAACTGCAAGTAATAGATGAGTTTTGCTGTTTGGGCTGTAAAGTAACCGACGATGGCCGAAGTAGAGGGTATATTCAATGCAAACAGACTATAGTAAAAATTAGTTTTGTAAAAGAGCAATTCTATATCTACATCTATAATTTTTCAACAGGGAATTGGAAGTAAAGTATTAGAAAATGTTTTCTGAAGATATTCGTCTCGAAGTGAAAAATAGACGATAAACAGTTTGGACAAGAAGAGAATACTAGCTTCTTAAATTTGGTGTCACAGGAGGGTGCTGAAGGTTATATGAGTGGATTAGATTACTAATGAGGGGATACAGAATCGAAAAGAGGAAAAAAGAAACTTATGGCAGATAGTGACAGCAACAAGGGATTGGCTGTTAGGATAGATCGAGAGGAATAAGGAAATAGTTAAATTGGTATGTGTGTGTGTGTGTGTGTGTGTGTGTGTGTGTGTGTGTGTGTGTGTGTGTTAAGGGAGGACAGTTGAAGCTGTAGCGGTAGACGAAGGCTTGACTACAGTAAGAAGACTCATGTAGAATGCAGTAGCTATGCAGAGATGAAGGTTTCACTGAAATGACTAACTTGGAGAGTTGCTTCAGACCAGTCTGTATCAGCATCCACATCGGCATGACAACTCTGGTTTTCACACTTACAGGGGGTGGAAAAAAATATGGAAACGTCAAAACACAACACATCATCAGTGTAGAAAAACGGTTGGCGTTGAAAATAGCTTTCTGTGGTCTTGGAATGGGTGAATACGGGTCCTGTGCGATGTTCAACAGAATCTTATACCATTTTTCCTGCGGAATAGCAAAACGTTCAGGTAACGATGATGGAGGTGGATAGCTATCACGCTCTCTTCCCACCATACTAGCACACAAAGGCTTAATAATACTGATACCTGGTGCTTTGGTGGTCAGGGGAGGTGGGACAATAAATCTTTACGCTCAGAGAATCACTTCTGGACGATGAGAGCTCTATGAACTGTGGCCATGTCGCATTAGAACACAACATTACCAGTAGGGAACAAACACTGAACCGTGGAATGGACCTGTTCAGCCCAAATGATCACTTGGAAGTAATGCGACCTTGCAGAATGGCTGCCGAATTCATCACCAAACCTCTGCCATGTTCCATTCCTGGGACATAAACTCGGACAGAAGTTGGAAACAATGTGAAACAAGACTCATCCGATCAAATGAATTTCTGCCATGGCTTCACAGTACAGTTTTTATGGCATCGGCAACACGTTTTCCGCTGACGGGCATCTGCAGCACTGATGAGTGTTTTGGAATTCCAGTTTGCCCTGAAATAACCTGTTTATGGAGCTCCCTGCATGTTAATTTGGTACTGTCAGGGTTCGAGAGTGCGACATTCAGTTCTGCAGTGACTTTTCCAGCTGTTGTCCTCTTATTTTTCGCGAAAGTCCTCTTCAACGAGCGTCTGTCACTATAACTCACCACACGCTTAGTGGCTGATGTTTTCTTTCCACTTTCCTTGTACGTCGTATAAATCTTCGGTATCGTGCCTCATGAAACACCAAACACTTCGGCTACTTTGTTTACTGATGCACTCACAAATACACAAAATACTGTTTTGACCGCGTTTGACACTTGCGTGGACATAGCTCAGGTGCCATTCGTGGTCGAATACAACAGCTCATCCTGCAGGCTTGGCTACCATTTGAATTTATGGTCAAGCACTCATTAATCGCGGTGTTTATATACTTTTGTCCGACCCCTGTAAGGGCTTGGCAGAGGGTTCATCATACCTCTTTCAGACTCTTCATCCACCGTTCCACTCTCGATAGCAATAAGGAAAAACGAACAAGTAAATGTTTCTGCGGGAACTCTGATTCTTCTTATTTTATTACGAGAGTCAGCTCTTCATATGTAGGTGGGTTTCAACAACCAAATATTTTTGCATTTCGAGGAGAAGTTTGGTGATTGAAATATCGTGAAAATATCTCACCGCAACGATATACGCCGTTGTTTTAATGATTGCCATCCTAATTCGCGTATATCTGTGACACGCTCTTTCCAATTTCGCGACAATAAAAAACGAGCTGACTGCCTTTATACTTTTTCGATGTTCTCCGTCAATCTTACATGGTAAGGGTCTACAGCGCAGTGATACTCCAGAAGAGGACGGTTAGTAGATTTGTTGAATCTTCTAAGCATTCTGTCACTAAAACGCAGTCTTTGGTTTCCTTTCCACACGTTTTCTCTGTGATGATCCAATTTAAGTTGTTTGTAATAGTAATCCGTAGGGATTTAGCTGACTCGTCAGACTAAATTTGTGTTCTTTATCGCTTTGCCGAATTATAATGAGTTCCTTCTAGCACTCATGTGAGGGACCTCGCACTTTTTATTGTCTTCAGCCAGTTACCACTTTCAGCACTATCCACATCTTATATTTGCTTTTTATTTTACGATAATTTTATTACGTGTTAAACGACAGTATCATCTGCAAACAGTCTAAGAGGGATACTCAAACTGTCTACGAAATCGCTTACATAGAGTAAAAACTGTAGAGGGCCTATAACAATTCCTTGGGGAAAGTTAGATATCACTTCAGCTTCCCTCGATGACTCCTCATCAATTATTACGAATTGTTACCTTTCCGACAGGAAGTCACCAAGGCGGCAACAACAATATGCTTGAGAAGTGCTAACGTTTGTCTGTATTCTATTATTCCGTCGAATGTTATGGTCATTCTACGTTAAATCAACCCGCACAGAGTCTCCTAGATACTTGAAGGTTGACTGGTTCAAGTTATTGTTCAGTGGTCGCATATTCAAAGGGTTGGAGCTTTGTGTCTATATATTTACCTACATTAAAATTTATGTGCGTACAGAATACTCCGCAAGCCACTGTACAGTGCATGAGTGCATGGCGGCGGGTATATTGTACCAATATTAAAGATTTTGTATTGCAGCCCATCCGCGAAACACTTAACCAAATGTCTTGTCTTACGCCCATATCCACATGAAATGTAGCTGACGGCAGGGTGATAATCGCATAATCCCTTTCAAATGCAGGTTCTCTAAATTCATCCAACGGGCCTTCGTGAGAATTATGTCGTCTTTAGTCCAGGGATTGCCATTTTATGCACCAAACCGCTATATTACGTTCCTAGCAGCGCATCCATGACTTCGCTCGACGCCTGTCGTTATGTCCACTCAATGAGACCTCCAAACGCAGGAACAATACTCACGCTAGAGTCTTGTGTGCGATTTACTTACAGATGCATTGTATTATTCCAGAACCAGTTGAGAAATCCAAGTCTTCCTTTCACCTTCACTAATTCTGGTTTTACAAGACCATCGGATTGCATTAGTATTATCCCGTTACCCCAGAATCCTTATACGACGTGACGTGCTCCAGTTGTTCGCCACCAGTCTCGTACTCACATACTAACGAGTTCTATTTTTATATGAATTTTCTTGCACTCATGCACATTCAAATGTTGCTGCAATTTGTTACACCAAGTCATTATTTGATCCAAGTCTTACTGCATTTTTGTACGATCGTGCAAGGATTCTGTAGACAACTGCATCGTCAACGAACAATTTTTTAGTGCTACTGCTCCTATCTGATAAATCATTTATGTATAGTGGATACGTTAATTATCCAGTTACCTTGGCCGATTTTGATATTCTGGACGAACATTCTCCGCCCACTATTACATGATGAGTTCTGTTACTCAAAATTTCTTCGCGTGGTCACATACCTATGAAAATATTCTGTACGATCGAATCTCTGACATTAGTCAACCGCCTGGAATGCCGTTTGCAAATACGTAAGTAGTGAATGTCCTTTTTCTCTTGCACATACCATTTGAAAGATATCGAGTGTGAATAATTCGAGCTTAAAATACCCTCCTAGATCCTGGAACAGACGGTTCTTTCTCTTTGTTATGGGTGTAGAAATCCTAGGGTTATTTTGTATTTCACGATTCAGTCCAGTGTTACGTAAACTTTCGACGTCCGCCGGCCCCCGGCCGCGGTGAAGCTGCTGTCGGCGCGCGCGGTGCATTTGAAGTTGGCGCGCTGCGGCGGCGGCGGCGGCGGGGGCGGCAGGAAGCATGGCGTCGTCGGCGGGCCCGCCCACTGCTACCCCCGCCGCCGGCTCCGCGCCGACGCCGACGCACCCCGCCGTGCCGTGCCGCGCCGCGCCGCACTCACCGAATTTGCTGCGCCTGGTTTTCCTCATTTTTTCTTTCGGGAAGGCGGCGCACGCGAATCTGTACTGCGTGGGAGGAGGCGCAGGCGGGGGCGGGCGCCGCCTCCCGCCGCGGTTTCCGATTTGTCACAAAGTAAGCGACCGCCCGCGCCGCTTGTCCGTTTTATAATTAATCGGGCCGCGAAGCCAACGTAGAGACAGGTTATCGCCGATGTGACCTGCCTTTCGTGGAATAATTCCAAATTGTATTTTCTGAGAGCCCCACCGGATCTGTCAAACTGGACGAGATCGGTGATGCCAAAAGACCGACGAGTTCGCGTCGATCGACAAATGGGGCACGGAGATCCGTAATCTCACTCTCGCGTTCCTTATTCACGGAAGGCTCCTGTGGTTCGACTCTTTGCCAACATCGTTTCGCTGTCTAAATTCATGAATCACTAACTGAGCTAATGTACTCGGCAATTCCCTCGCGACGTATTCCATCCGTGCGCAGAACAGCCAAAATTAAACATCCCTAAATATTTCTTGGACTATAACTGTCTTACTGTTCGCATAAAAATAATTTGGACAAGTCTCACCTGTGACATTCGCCCGTCTAGACTGGTTCCTGGCTGATTTACTCGCAATTTTTAGAGAATATCTTCTCGCTATTGCGAATATAATTACTGTGAAAGCATGTGAAAGTTGCTGGATTTGGACGGGTTACTCCTGTAACTGAAATATCAGATCTGAAGATGGTTCTGAATGAACCGATACCAGTCATATGAATAAAAAAAAAAATTGCATTCAAGACGGATTATATGTAAAATTTCTTTTTATTCAAATGAGCTCTTCGAGGAACATCTGCATCCGTATTATAAGCCACCGTACGGATGGTATTTCACATACCCCTATGATTTCACCTCCCCTGTTCTGTTCCATTTCAGAATGATGCGTGGTCTGAAAACCTCCGTATGAACTAATTTCTCTGATTTCCTACTCGTGGACATTTCACGAGATGTGTGTGGGAGGTAGTAATATTTTACATGACCCTTCTTAGAATGAAATCACTATTAAGTTTAAATCCTCATCGTGATGTACAACGCCTCTTGTGGCATCTACCAGTGGAGGTTGATAAGCGTCTCTGCAAGGCTGTCGCGCACACTAGACGAATATGTAACGAAATGCGGCACTCCTTGTTGGGTCTTCTCTACCTCTTTTGTTAATCTTATCTGGTAAGGGTTTCAGACGGTCTTGTGGTACTCAACAATCGCTCGAACAAGTGTTTTTAAGCGTTCTCTTTCGTGGATGTTTTCCTTAGGGTTCTTCCAATGGTTGTTAACCTGGCTTATAATTTTCCCACACAGTTTTATGCTATCATTCCACTTTAGATTAGTCCCGACGTAGGTAATTCACAGTGTTTCGACTGAATTATTGCTAATAGTGTTATTGATCAGCAATGGTTCTCTTCAGCTGTTAATGCGCAATTTGTCACATTTATCTACGAAGTTTGTCAAATGCTCGCTCCTCAGCAATCATAGCGTGACTTTCCATCCTACGTTTTCAGTAATAGTGAATACCACCGATCAAGGATGAGACACTCGAGGGGAATTCGCAAAGTGTGGGGTTTAGGTGTTAGCCGAGTCACCCCTGTGTGGTTACTTCGTGTTCTCTTGAGCCGAATATCCAATGGTAAAAATTTCTTCCCCATCACTCTATCTCCAGCTCGACCTGGATGGAAAACCGAAACTCTGCCGTAGCTTTAACCCCTGAACCTAATGATCCTGCACCAAGGAACAGTCCTGAGGAACACCCGACGCAGCACTAAAAAAATTACATCGAAACTCTCCATTTGCTTCTCAGAAGTTGGTTCACGTGGCTATGGGTTGTCGCTCTGTACTGAGATGACGAAAGAGATGGCATATCTGCTAATGTCTTGTCAGACCTCCTTTCGTCCAGCATAGTGCGGCAATTCGACGAGACATGGACTCAGCAAGTCGTTGGAAGTCCCCTGCAGAAATATTGAGCTATGGTGCCTCTATAGCCGTCCATAATTACGAAAGTGTTGCCGCTTCTGGATTCTGTGCACGAACTGACCTCTATGTCCCATAAATGTTCGATGGGTGGCCAAATCATTCAATCGAACTGTCCTGAATGTTCTTCAAACCAATCGCGAACAGTTATGGCCTGGTGACGTGGCAGGTTGTCATCTATAAAAATTCGATCATTGTTTGGGAACATAAAGTCAATGATTGGCTGCAGTGGTCTCTAAGTAGCCGAATATAATCACTTCCAGTCAATGATCGATTCAGTTGGACCAGAGGATCTACTCCACTTCAGGTAAACACAGCCTACACCATTATGGATTTCAAATGGTTCAAATGGCTCTGAGCACCATGCGACTTAACGTCTGAGGTCATCAGTAGCCTAGAACTCAGAACTAATTAAACCTAACTAACCTAAGGACATCACACACATCCATGCCCGAGGCAGGATTCGAACCTGCGACCGGAGCGGTCGCTCGGCTCCAGACTGTAGCGCCTAGAACCGCACGGCCACTCCGGCCGGCATTATAGAGCCACCACCAGCTTGCACAGTGGCTTGTTGACAACTTGGGTCCATGGCTTCGTGGGGTCTGTACTACACTCAGACACTGCCATCAGCTCTTACCAACTGCAGTCGGGATTCATCTGACCAGGCCATGGTTTACCAGCCGTCTACTGTCCAACCGATAACGTCGCGAGCCCAGGAGGCGCTGAAGGCGATGTCGTGCCGTTAGCAAAGGCACTGGCGTCGATCGTTTGCTGCCATAGTCCTTTAATGTAAAATTTTGCTGCGACACATTGATTTCTGCAGTTCTTTCACGAATTGTTGTTTGTCTGACAATTCTATGCAAATGCCGCTGCTCTCGGTCGTTTAGTGAAGACCGTCCGACACTGTGTTGCCGTGGTCAAGGGTAATGCCTGAAATTTGGTATTCTCAACACATTGTTGACACTGTACATCTCGGAGTATTCAATTCCCTAACGATTTCCGAAATGGAATGTCCCATGCGTCTAGCTCCAGCTCCAAAGTCTGTTAATTCGCGTAGGGCGGCCATAATGACATTGGAAACGTTTTCACATGGATCACCCGAGAACAAATGACCACCAACGCACTGCCGTTTGATACGTTATGTACGCGATGTTATCGCCATCTGTATATGTGTTTTCCCGTGACTTTTTGTCACCTCAGTGTAAACCAGCCATTCTATGAAAGGAATTTAGAATCCAGCGTTCCTCCGACATCTTGCTCAGTTGAAGCAAGCAGCGAATCGTTGGGTTTAATGTCCTGTCAACGATGAGATCATTAGAGACAGAGTAAAAACTACGAATGGGAAAGGACTAGGAAACGTATCCATTTCAACACAATCATCAGGGTATATTTCGTAAGCGAATGAGGGAAACCACAGAAAACCTGAATGTGGACGTCTGGACGGGTAATTAAGCATAGGTCCAGTTTTACAGTCACTGAATCACGGTGTTCAGTGTGTCTAGTCGTGGTGCAACCTTCATTCAGTTGGGCAAAAATTAGAGAATCCGTGATCAGCGAATTATTCCAGTATACGAAGTTCTTTGGGGAGTTCAGAGAACCCGTATATCAGAAATCCCGGCCAGGGAGTTGCACCATCCCTGATTTAGGTACAGAGGATGTCCCAGAGTCTGGAACTGCGCGACCGCTACGGTCGCAGGTTCGAATCCTGCCTCGGCCATTGATGTGTGATGTCCTTAGGTTAGTTAGGTTTAAGTAGTTCTAAGTTCTAGGAGACTGATGACCTCAGAAGTTAAGTCCCACAGTGCTCAGAGACATTTGAACCTTTTTTTATGTCCCAGAAAAAACACAGAGAACCGTTAGGTACAGGTTTCTTACACCAAAACAGGAAAAAATGTCCAGTAAACATGAGCTCTAAAACGCATATCTTAAGAGCTATGAGCACTGAAAAGATGTGTTTCACACTAGTTAAGGTATGCATTTTAGATCCCATGTTTAATTGACTTATCTGCTTTTGTTATCGCAGCGGCAGCATTTATCACCTCTATAACTCCTGGATTTTGTAAAACCATCCTTCATATAGCATTTCTTATTAAGCATTGATACTGCATGGAAACTGACTTGAATGGATGCAACACTGACTCGAAAATGAAGCAAAAAGGTTTCTGATTTTACTGGCGCTTTTCCTTCCTACATGATTCCTGGAGCACTCCCCCGTTATTTTCTAAAAATTACTTTCAAAAATCATAATTGAAGTTCATTATCTTGTCGTCCGTTTGGGTGTGTTCTTCCAGACTCATTTGCTTGCTATTGCGAAAATAAACACAATTTTGTTTTAACGGTAACTGGATCTAGGTAAGAATTAAATCATTTTAACACTCCGTGTCCCTAGATGCACCCTTAACTTTATTTTGCCAGTACATGCACTGCTGTGTGTTCTACACACATATTTATATTCACTGGATCACTGAAACGTGTTGCAGAGGGTACTTTGTGTTGTACGATATATTAGCTTTCTTCCAGTTGCATTCACTGACAGTGAGAGCAGGACAACTGCTTTAACGCCTCTATTGTTCATCTTATTTTATCTACGCGATAAACAGATGAGGGTCTGATCAATAGTTTTTGGTATCTGCCCTGAGAGTAGGCCCTTCAGGTTTTCTAAATTGGGCTTCTTCGAGTGTCTGGCAGTAAAGATTTTTCCACTGTCTGTTAGATTCCCTCGGCAGTTAAACAGGGCTGTGATCATTGCCACTGCCGTTCTTTGTTCTCCCCAGTTAGTCCGACATGTATGGGTTCCAAACGGTTGAGCAGTATCTAAGTATGCGCCACACTAGTGTTTTGTGTACAATCTCGTTTGCAGAAAAACTGCGCTTTCTCTCGACATCTAATTGGATGTTGCTACAGTTTGTACCGGATAGAATATACTCATAGAGGACTTCATCTGTGAAAACCCTAAGAATAACATCCGCTACGGAATTAATGTGGAATACGATCAGCAACGGTCCTGTCACACTCTCCTGTAACGCACCAGACATTACGTCAGTATCTGTAGGTAATTGTCAGTCCAAGATAACGTACTTCGTTCTTTCTCCCAGGATACTTTCATTCCAGTCACAAAAATAGTTTGGTATCCCACAGGAACGTATTTTCTTCTAAAAGGATCAAAAGCTTTTGGAAACTTTAACAACAAAGAACTAACTTCGTTTCGTTCCTCTATAGCACTGAGGCTTGGAGTGCTCGCCCTATTAAATGTTAGTGAGTGCTTTCACAGTTAAAACTGTGATCTTGCAGTAAGTAGTCTGTGTGGTCTGACATGACGTTCTCCTCCTCCTAACACTTAACTAGCACTCCTGGCTGGCCAGAGTGGCCGAGCGGTTCTAGGCGCTACAGTCTGGAACCGAGCGACCGCTACGGTCGCAGGTCCGAATCCTGCCTCGGGCGTGGATGTGTGTGATGTCCTTAGGTTAGTTAGGTTTAAGTAGTTCTAAGTTCTAGGGGACTGATGACCTCAGCAGTTAAGTCCCATAGTGCTCAGACGCATTTGAACCATTTTTGGCACTCCTGTCCTCATCCAGGGATCGACCCATTGCTGAGATCCCGGAAAGTCTCCTGCGAAGCTGTAACCGTCTTACCTGAAAAGCAAGGTTGCGACTGTGGGAACTGGAGACAACACATTCCTGTAGACGGATGACAGCAACCGAGCAGCGACCAACTGGTTGCAGCGAAAGCTGGCCACTGGGGAAGTGTATCCGGAGTAGAAACTTCCAAAAGCAACACGGCACTGTAGCATAAACGATGTTATTTCTGCTCCTCTGACCAACATCTTGCAACGCTCACCCTGATGGCTTTGAATGCTTGAATGTTCTAAAAAATTGTTGTTCATTTTTGTTTATCGTAGGTCTCATTTTTCAGTTTCAGTTCTTGTTCTCAATACTCACAAATGATTTATGTAGTAAGGTCAGCAACACTGTTCGCTGGCGATGCTGTTGTTAATACGTAAATATCATCATTGGAAGACCTTAAGAAAACGCAGAAAGAATGGAATTAAATTTCGGCTTGGCATATCTATTGGCTAAACGTGGATAGAAGGAAATTAAAGCCTAAAAACACATAGAGAGACAGTATATGATTAGAAAATTAGCATAAATCACTGGATTGCGTCACGTCGTTTAAATATTTAGGATTGGGCTGATTTGGGGAGAAGAGACTAAACAGCGAGGCCATCGGTCTCATCGGGTTAGGGAAGGATGGAGAAGGACGTCGGCCATCCCCTGTCAAAGGAACCATCCCAGCATTTGCATGAAGCGATTTAGGGAACTCACGGAAAACCCAAATCAAGATGGTTGGACACGGGATTGAATCGTCGTCCTCCCGAATGCGACTCCAGTGTGCTAACCAAAGCGCCACCTAGCTCGGTTAAATATTTAAAGGTAATACTAAGAAGGTATGGTTTACATTTGTTGCAAAGGCTTGAAAGTACACCGCATCTGTTAGCGAAATTACATACAAGACGCTAGAGCTACCAGCTATAGAATATTTTTGCAGAGCCTCGAGTGCTTGTCAAGGTGTCATGAAAGCAGACATGGAATTTTGGAATTCGCTATTAGAACCATAACAGACCGGTACAGCCAGTACAGGGAGATGCTCGAGCAACTTAAATGACAATCTTTGGGTGAAACCGTTTTAGGTAAATTCAGAGGACCACATTTTGCAGAATACTGAACAGCATTCCATCTGCGACCATCGTATGTAAACAATTATAAAAAACTTCTATTAATTCACAGCACGTCTTTGCACTATAGTTTATTATACTAACATCTTATCCTCTTTCTCACCTCAACACATTACTCACCGCTGACTGCTAAGTTAGTTTTTCAGGCACGGAGATGGGAAGTGATAGTACACAGAATCAAACATCATCATCATAATAGCTCTAATGTTAGTTGATGGTGTGTGTGTGTGTGTGTGTGTGTGTGTGTGTGTGTGTGTGCTGCGACTGATGTTGAGAAATGGATCAACCATGTAGCACTAGATTTTCAAAACTTCCTTGGGACTTGAACCCCAAACTCTTTTCGGGGTTAAATGCTCCACCCACTGAGTTATCCAGGCATTATCAAATAATGTTGTTGTTGTTGTGGTCTTCAGTCCTGAGACTGGTTTGATGCAGCTCTCCATGCTACTCTATCCTGTGCAAGCTTTTTCATCTCCCAGTACCTATTGCAACCTACATCCTTCTGAATCTGCTTAGTGTATTCATCTCTTGGTCTCCCTCTACGATTTTTACCCTCCACGCTGCCCTCCAATACTAAATTGGTGATCCCTTGATGCCCCAGAACATGTCCTACCAACCGATCCCTTCTTCTGGTCAAGTTGTGCCACAAACTTCTCTTCTCCCCAATCCTATTCAATACTTCCTCATTAGTTATGTGATCTACCCATCTAATCTTCAGCATTCTTCTGTAGCACCACATTTCAAAAGCTTCTATTTTCTTCTTGTCCAAACTATTTATCGTCCATGTTTCACTTCCATACGTGGCTACACTCCATACGAATACTTTCAGAAATGACTTCCTGACACTTAAATCAATACTGGATGTTAACAAATTCCTCTTCTTCAGAAACGCTTTCCTTGCCATTGCCAGCCTACATTTTATATCCTCTCTACTTCGACCATCATCAGTTATTTTGCTCCCCAAATAGCAAAACTCCTTTACTACTTTAGGTGCCTCATTTCCTAATCTAATTCCCTCAGCATCACCCGACTTAATTAGACTACATTCCATTATCCTTGTTTTGCTTTTGTTGATGTTCATCTTATATCCTCCTTTCAAGACACTGTCCATTCCATTCAACTGCTCTTCCAAGTCCTTTGCTGTCTCTGACAGAATTACAATGTCATCGGCGAACCTCAAAGTTTTTATTTCTTCTCCATGAATTTTAATACCTACTCCGAATTTTTCTTTTGTTTCCTTTACTGCTTGCTCAATATACAGATTGAACAACATGAATAGTGAATGAGTGCAGTGATCGGCGTTCAGAAATGAACAGTGTAGCACTAGCTTTTTCTTTTATTTAATAACTTATTTGCAGTTATATACAGGATGAACCAGAACCAAATCGACAAACTTTCAAAGGTTGTTCAGAGATACCTTCTGAGTATTTATTTTATTTCGTCCCATTGTCTCCGGCAGCTCGTTATGGAGTTGATATATCTGGTTTTGTGTCTTGGTCCAGTTAGCTTTGTGTCTGTATTGACTGTTCAGATGTTTAAGGAAGTATCCGTGTCAATATAAAATGTGCTATAGAGACAGAAATGTACCAACAGCTACCCAGTGTAGATGTGCCGGTTGCGGGGAATGGTGAGAACCTGGGACACAGCGTGTATCAAAAGCTGACACACAGGGACCGATACTCGCACAAACTGTCAAACCATCATCACAGCCAGATATAAGGGATGTTTAACACGCTCGTAATGCCCGATAGATGAATTTATGAGCCGCAGCACATTTAACACGTGATGCAATATTTGGAAAACATTCTGAGAAGTGATGGATACTTCACCAGTTGTGCAAGAACTGTCACGAAACCTAATATTCGGAGGATTTAAATTTCGGAAAACGAAATGTTGGGTACGGTCTTTCTGCCACAGAGCCTCAGGATGTCAGACAGAATCGACTGTAAATTGCGCAGAGTGTGATAACAATTTACAAACCAGCTTAGAGGATCAAAGAGACTCTCAGGTAGGCAGCGGACAAAAGGGAGCCACTTGAAATGTCGGAAATATACCGCATACCCTGTATATGTGGGAAAGTATATGTTGGAACGACTGGAAGCTCTATCAAGACCAGGATCACCGAACATAAACGGTATTACAGGTTTGGAGAAACCGGCCGTGGTGGAGCATGCGTCGTGTGAGGCCGACCACATAATAAAATGGGCCGACACGGAAGTTATTGCTGTGGTGAAGAGCTACCAAGCCCTCCTGTTCCGGGAAGCAATAGAGATCCACAAACATTGTTATACCCGCAACAAGAAAGAGCAAAGCCTCAAGATGAACAGATCCTGGAATCCCGTGCTGCACTGAACGACGTTTGCTTGTAGCAAGGAGAGAACCACAGCAGGTAAAAGCACTCAGACAATGGCGTTAAAAACTCGCCGCCACGAGCCCGACACCAGATCGCCACCAGCAGTGGAGAGTCATGCAGAATGCCAGCTACTCGTGCAGGCGAAACGTCAAGAAAATCATCAAACTAACGTTGGCCAAAGAACCAGAGAGTGAATCCAACAGGCATTTTGTCAAATCATAATTACATTATTAATCGGTAACGAAATTCCGGACACGGTGGGTGTCTCATACCAAAGTACTCAGAATATATCCCTGAACAGCTTCCGAAAGTTTGTCGGTGGAATTCTGGTTCACCCAGTATAAATGAAACAGTATATTCATACTAAGGATAAGTCGAAAGAGGTTGCTCTGTTTTTAAACAGACTGGCCTTCTATTCGGGGGGATGGAAACTCCAGTCTCTGTCCATCATCCTCATTAGGTTTTCCATGGCTTCCCTAAACTACATCACGCCAAAAGCGGGATGGTTCTTGCTATAAGGCCACAATCGACTACCTGTCCCATTCTTGTCAACTAGGCCTATAAGTATGTACATACCTGTATATACAAATTATGTTTTTTTGTTCTTAAGCTGTAATCTTAGAAAATAGATTAAGGAAAGGCAAACCCACGTTTCTAGCATTTGTAGACTTAGAGAAAGCTTTTGACAATGTTGACTGGAATACTCTCTTTCAAATTCTGAAGGTGGTAGGAGTAAAATACAGGTAGCGAAGGGCTATTTACAATTTGTACAGAAACCAGATGGCAATTATAAGAGTCGAGGGGCGTAAAAGGGAAGCAGTGGTTCGGAAGGGAGTGAGATAGGGTTGTAGCCTATCCCCGATGTTATTCAGTCTGTATATTGAGCAGGCAGTAAAGGAAACAAAAGAAAAATGCGGAGTAGGAATTAAAATCCATGGAGAAGAAATAAAAACTTTGACGTTTGCCGATGACATTGTAATTCTGTCAGAGACAGCAAAGGACCTGGAAAAGCAGCTGAACGGAATGGACAGTGTCTTAAAATCTTCTTAAAAGGTGGATATAAGATGAGCATCAACAAAAGCAAAACGAGGATAATGGAATGTAGTCGAATTAAATCGGGTGATGCTGTGGGAATTAGATTAGGAAATGAGGCGCTTAAAGTAGTAAATGAGTTTTGCTATTTGTGGAGAAAAATAACTGATGACGATCGAAGTAGAGAGGATATAAAATGTAGACTGGCAATTGCAAGGAAAGCATTTCTGAAGAAGAGAAATTTGTTAACATCGAGTATAGATTTAAGTGTCAGGAAGTCGTTTCTGAAAGTATTTGTATGGAGTGTAGCCATGTATGGAAGTGAAACATGGACGATAAATAGTTCAGACAAGAAGAGAATAGAAGCTTTCGTAATCTGGTGCTACAGAAGAGTGCTGAAGATTAGATGGGTAAATCACATAACTAATGAGGAGGTATTGAATAGAATTGGAGAGAAGATAAATCTGTGGCACAACTTGACAAGAAGAAGGGATCGGTTGGTACGGCATATTCTGAAGCATCAAGGGATCACCAATTTAGTATTGGAGGGCAGCGTCAAGGGTAAAAATCGTAGAGGAAGACCAAGAGATGAATATACTAAACAAATTCAGAAGGATATAGGTTGCGGTAGGTACTGGGAGATGAAGAAGCATGCACAGGATAGAGTAGCATGGAGAGCTGCATCAAACCAGTCTCTGGACTGAACACCACACCAACAACAAGCTGCAATACCACGACGTGTCCGACATCCTTGTAAAACTGATCCACGGATGAACAGAACTGCTACTACATTTCTCACATAGGGTTCATGAGCATAAGACCAGAGAAATGACGCCACGTACAGAGGGCTGAAGATAACCATTTTACCCTCTCTCCGTACGCGCATACAACATGACAGAAAATCGACATACTGCTACGAATCATCCACAAACGTGCTGTCCAGTGGTTAGGGGTTGTATTTGAAAATGTAAATTTATTCCAAAGTTTTTTTTACGGAATCCACAGTTTCAACCAAAAACATTAAGCTGCCATCATGTCTGACGGTGTAGAAGGCATTCCAGATCTTCTCGTAACGGAGCCTGGTTTTGATGTGTTTTCCGTATGACAATATAATATCCATTCTCTGTGACACCTGTGCCCGACACGAAGCTTTTTTACATAGTCATTTACTCTTCCCCTTGCAACTGTCATTCAAAATGATTTTTCCGTTTCCTAGGTATCATGGTGAAATTCGAAACTACTTGCAAATTATCATATTAACCTAATCGCTTCATTACAGGCATTCCAAAATACTGTTATCGACTTCCCATACCTTCCATGACATATTCTTGCTGCTGTACTTGTTTTGTATAAACATAGCTCTTTCTCCGGATATCATATTATAATAACAAGGGATAACATCCTTGCTTTCTTCTTCTGCGTTAGAATTTTGTCTTTTTGGTCGTTATGTTTCTATGAGATTTTTAAGTTTTCGAACATAGCTGTAGCTCCACCACCACATTATTGTTCTTGTGTAAGTTGATACGTCTCTTCTATGTACACTTTCCATTCGCGGTTCATTTTTCAAACCTTACAGTCAGTATTCAGAACTCCATTTACTAACTACCATGTCTCTTTGCACAGTGAATTCGAAGTTTTCCTACCGAAACAGTCCGACACTTTCAGTTTTATAGTGTACTGACCGTTCAGCAGATAAATAATTCAGTCCTTTTCGACATCATTCTCGGCCGTCCAAGTGGTTCCCTTCCATCTGACGACAGCCTTTATGTATCTGTCATGTGATTCCATTACATGCCCAACACACTTAATTCCCTTAGCTCTTATTTTTGCATGTTCTTGAATTTGGACGTTCACATTATATGCCGGCCGCGGTAGTCTAGCGGTTCAGGCGCTCAGTCCGGAACCGCGTGACTGCTACGGTCGCAGGTTCGAATCCTGCCTCGGGCATGGATGTGTGTGATGTCCTTAGGTTAGTTAGGTTTAAGTAGTTCTAAGTTCTAGGGGACTGATGACCACAGATGTTAAGTCCCATAGTGCTCAGAGCCATTTTGAACCACATTATATGATTGAAAATATCCGGACATCTATTAGCGGATATTAATATGGGATGTGTCCACACTTTTCCTTTACGACGACTTGAACTTTACCGGAGATACTTTCAATTAAGTGTCTGAATCTCTCTGGAGCAATGGCAGTTCATTCTTCCGCAACAACCAAAAGGAGAGGGAACCAGACCGTAACCACGAAGAACACAGCTCCTCCGTACTCCTCTGTTGGGACTGCGTGTGACAGCAGCTAGCGTCTACAGGCATTCGGCAAACCCGAAACCTCCCATCAGATTGCCACAGGGGACAACGTGGTTCATCACTCTAAACAACTCGTTTCCGGTCATCTACTGTCCAGTGGCATTGCTCTGTGCGTCATTTAGCTCTGAATACAGAAATGTGTGCCTTACGAGGAGTTGCTCGATCATTGTACCCCATTATTTTTAATTCCCTACGCACAGTCATTGCGCTAGTCGCGCTGCTGGAGGCACTCTGAAACTCACGCTTGATTTCTTCCGCTGATTTCAAACGATTTCTTACAGCCACCGTCCGCGAAGATAGACAGTCCCTGTCCGTTAGTACTTGACGTCTATCTGGCCTTTGTTTAGCTGTAGTTGTTCCTCCGGACTTCTTCCTCACGGTTTCCTCACCAGCAGCAGACTTGGGCAACTTTAGGAGGGCTGAAATGTGTCAGATGGATTCATTACCAAGATGACATCCAACGATTTGTCCAAGTACGGAGTCGCTGAGGTCTACGGCCCATTCTGTTGCTATTGTTTCTTTACTGATAACGCAATACGCCACGCCTCGTTTTATACAGGCGGGGCGTATCTTTTGACATCTAGTGGTTAATTCCGCATTACATAGCGATGTACGAATATTTTCCATCATCTACCGTAGTTCTATGATCTTTGGATTCCCCATTCCCTACAAACAGGGCCCATCATTGCTCCCAAGGATTTGCTTAGCATTTTCCCCTCTAATTATTCTCAGAGTTTTCTCATACTTTTTTTTTAAATTTTCAGTCAAATCTCCTCATACATATGTTACAATTCGTTGTATACGTGACATTTAGATCGATACTTCAGTTTTTCTAGAGCTGTTTTTTAAGATATTTGACAAGGCGTGATACGTTTTTCGATTTAGAATTTTAGGTTCGTTTAATACATTGTTTGCTACAGTAAAAAAGGTACACAGCTATTTTAAATTCGTTTATAGATCACTTTGGAGTTTCTAGTAGTCATTATACTTTTCTGTGAGACTGCAAGTATTAGTCCTGCCAAATACAATGCAGCTTATTCAGCGAGCGTGAGCACGTAAGATTTTTATTAACAATGACATTCGAAGCAGTTGAGAGTAGTGATACAGACGGATACTGCCTTCATTATTTCACAGCAGAACATGGAGAGATGATTATAATTATACCATCACTAGTTACGTTGGTACACAGCTGCAATAGTAACCTGCCTGCGGTAGCTGATACAAAATCTGTAGCATTAGTCGAGTCCTCTTATAAAGACTAGCTGCTCTACATGCTCTGCTGGAGAAGTGTTTATCACATGAAATGATATTGTCATCGATAGTCTTAACAGCGAGGATTCGGTTTCTGAAGACTTACGGTTCAAATGGCTCTGAGCACTATGGGACTTAACATCTATGGTCATCAGTCCCCTAGAACTTAGAACTACTTAAACCTAACTAACCTAAGGACATCACACAACACTCAGCCATCACGAGGCAGAGAAAATCCCTGACCCCGCCGGGAATCGAACCCGGGAACCCGGGCGTGGGAAGCGAGAACGCTATCGCACGACCATGAGATGCGGGCAGACTTACGGTAATCTTTTGTTTAGGTACTACACCAACGTGTAATTTAAAACAATAACGTGTTAATGGAATCTATAATTTAGTTTGCAGTCGATGGAAATTTTGTCGGCACCCATAACACAGCATTTTATCCTCGATGACGAGTCGCCTGCAGACACCGAAGTGAAATCTGGGTGATCCCCAAGAGAGTGTAACATGATTACTATTTTTCACGTTAGCCGTTAATGATTTAGCTAGCAGTACTAGTTAAAGTCACAGACTTTTGTATATGACGCGGTTATCTACGGTGAAATTTTGTCCGGTTGGAGTTACAGTCTTATCTACTTAGATGTCGCTACAATGTAAACGTCGTACAAGGGGTAACTAACTCGTAATGCAAACAAAGGAGGTAAATTTGTTTACTTCACGAAACGTAAAAATGCGTGAGCTTGCCGGCCGGTGTGGCCGTGCGGGTCTAGGCGCTTCAGTCTGGAACCGCGTCACCGCTACGGTCACAAGTTCGAATCCTGCCTCCGGCATGGATGTGTGTAATTTCCTTAGGTTAGTTAGGTTTAAGTAGTTCTAAGTTCTAGGAGACTGATGACTTCAGAAGTTAAGTCCCATAGTGCTCAGAGCCATTTGAACCATTTTTTTATTGCGTGAGCTTAAAATTACACTAGTAACCATTGGCAAACAGTAGTTTGTAATGTAGGACACATTCCTGGAAGTAACAATGTGTAGGTATATGAAGTGCAATTAACACGTGAGCTCAGTTGTACGTAAAGCAGATTGAAAGCTACTATTCGTTGGTTGGATACTGGGCAACTGCAGTCTGTCTACAGAAGGCATTACGCAGAAAGCAAAAGCACTGCGAATAATCGAATTTTGTTGAAGTTTAAGCTACGTAAATCACATCGGACTAATGGTGGTCAACAAGAAATGTGGTGCGATTGGTCACGGACTTGTTTATCTGGCGGAAAACAGTACGAGAAACTCTCAAAAACATTAACTAGCAAGAACTAGAAGGTAAACGGTGTTTATCTCGTAAAAAACTACAGAGAAAACTTTAGGAACAGTCTTTATAGGCATAAACTACTAACTTTCGCCAGCCCCCTAAGTATATACAGGCTGGTTGTGAAATTGTCGTTCACACCAAGCAGTCATTGTTCCTGGACTTCACACTTGAATGGAACTGAAAGAAACCTTGATATACACGTAATGTTCTAGAAGTAATGGTCAGTATCCAGGGATACGACAGGAACGATCATTTGTAGCAAAAATCTCTAGTAAACATGGGCTCTAAAATGAGTGCCTTATGAGCCCTGAGCGCTTCTTCATCTTCATCTCTTTGAAACAAATCTCTTCTACTGCAGGCCCTTTGCTTTCCATATTTTGAGGGTGACAGTGTGGACCAAAACAAGAGAAAATATTCAGTAAATGGTTCAAATGGCTCTGAGCACTATGAGACTTAACTTCTGAGGTCATCAGCCCCCTAGAACTTAGAACTACTTAAACATAACTAACCTAAGGACATCACACACATCCATGCCCGAGGCAGGATTCGAACCTGCGACCGTAGCGGTCACTCGGTTCCAGACTGCAGCGCCTAGAACCGCTCGGCCACTCAGAAAATATCCAGTAATCATCCGCTCTAAAATACATACCTTAAGAGTTATAAAAACTTGTTCACCTTCGCTACTGTGAAACACATATCTTCTACTGAACAAGTACTTAAATAGCTCCTAATGCTGCATTTTAGAGCCCATGTTTCCTAGACAATTTGCTCTTGTTTTGGTCCATGCTACCGCCTTCCTAAATATGGAAAGCAAGGAGCTTGCAGTAGAAGATATTTGTTTGACAGTATCGAAATGAAGAATTACTCATACATCTTAGGTTATGTGTTTTAGAGCCCACTTTTACGAGACCTTTTTGCTTCAAATTAGCGTTCCTATCTTACCCCCGAGTGCTGACCATTCCTCCTGCGACACTCGGCATGGGAAGTACCCCCCACCACACACTTCAGCTGGTCAGCCCTACATCATTATTGACTGAGCTTCCATGTATTTACAGCAAAAACTGGCTGACGTCTCATTTGATTCAGTGTGAAAAAGATTATTATTGATTATATGAGGAAACATTAGCCCTTAGTGTGTAGTGTCTGAACCTTTGAACTACGGGTTATGAAGCACTTCACATCATATGGTACACTAACTTACACTATTTATTACAATGAATGATTACTTTATTTCGTTATTACGAGTGTACCAAAATGATAAATGTATTTCTTTTAAATCCTTATTCAACAAATCCTATCGTGAGAAAAGTTTTATAAATGCGAACATCCAGTATTGTATTACGTTCGGAAAAATATTTCTATACTCATCCTTGGAAAATGCGCAATGGAATTAGAAACTGAGAAGTGCGAAAGACATACACTCCTGGAAATTGAAATAAGAACACCGTGAATTCATTGTCCCAGGAAGGGGAAACTTTATTGACACATTCCTGGGGTCAGATACATCACATGATCACACTGACAGAACCACAGGCACATAGACACAGGCAACAGAGCGTGCACAATGTCGGCGCTAGTACAGTGTATATCCACCTTTCGCAGCAATGCAGGCTGCTATTCTCCCATGGAGACGATCGTAGAGATGCTGGATGTAGTCCTGTGGAACGGCTTGCCATGCCATTTCCACCTGGCGCCTCAGTTGGACCAGCGTTCGTGCTGGACGTGCAGACCGCGTGAGACGACGCTTCATCCAGTCGCAAACATGCTCAATGGGGGACAGATCCGGAGATCTTGCTGGCCAGGGTAGTTGACTTACACCTTCTAGAGCACGTTGGGTGGCACGGGATACATGCGGACGTGCATTGTCCTGTTGGAACAGCAAGTTCCCTTGCCGGTCTAGGAATGGTAGAACGATGGGTTCGATGACGGTTTGGATGTACCATGCACTATTCAGTGTCCCCTCGACAATCACCAGTGGTGTACGGCCAGTGTAGGAGATCGCTCCCCACACCATGATGCCGGGTGTTGGCCCTGTGTGCCTCGGTCGTATGCAGTCCTGATTGTGGCGCTCACCTGCACGGCGCCAAACACGCATCCGACCATCATTGGCACCAAGGCAGAAGCGACTCTCATCGCTGAAGACGACACGTCTCCATTCGTCCCTTCATTCACGCCTGTCGCGACACCACTGGAGGCGGGCTGCACGATGTTGGGGCGTGAGCGGAAGACGGCCTAACGGTGTGCGGGACCGTAGCCCAGCTTCATGGAGACGGTTGCGAATGGTCCTCGCCGATACCCCAGGAGCAACAGTGTCCCTAATTTGCTGGGAAGTGGCGGTGCGGTCCCCTACGGCACTGCGTAGGATCCTACGGTCTTGGCGTGCATCCGTGCGTCGCTGCGGTCCGGTCCAAGGTCGACGGGCACGTGCACCTTCCGCCGACCACTGGCGACAACATCGATGTACTGTGGAGACCTCACGCCCCACGTGTTGAGCAATTCGGCGGTACGTCCATCCGGCCTCCCGCATGCCCACTATACGCCCTCGCTCAAAGTCCGTCAACTGCACATACGGTTCAGGTCCACGCTGTCGCGGCATGCTACCAGTGTTAAAGACTGCGATGGAGCTCCGTATGCCACGGCAAACTGGTTGACACTGACGGCGGCGGTGCACAAATGCTGCGCAGCTAGCGCCATTCGACGGCCAACACCGCGGTTCCTGGTGTGTCCGCTGTGCCGTGCGTGTGATCATTGCTTGTACAGCCCTCTCGCAGTGTCCGGAGCAAGTATGGTGGGTCTGACACACCGGTGTCAATGTGTTCTTTTTTCCATTTCCAGGAGTGTAGTATCTTAACGTGCACTTTCAACATAGCAAAGCAGCGTACAAATTTAAGTGCGACAATCCTTAAAAATTTTTAAGCTTTCAAGAAGTTCTTGCAGGAGTACGATACGTCTACAGCAGATAGAAGGTCTCATCATTAAAGCTATTACCACAGATGAAGCGTGAAGCCATTTTCCCACAGCGAGATTCTCAAGCAGCAGGTTTGGAGATATGTGGAAACTCCCGCCTCGTATTACAGCAGGATGGTAGAGTGACGTAATTGCGCTTCTGATGCTACGTTACACCGGCGATCTCTCCGAATTATGGAGGGGCGCGAGGGCTGTTCGTATGCACGCTGTACTGTGATGTTTTGTTTTCGACACCAATTTCACACAAATCATTAAGTGGTACATAAAGAAATCGGATTGCAAATAACAACGAAACACAGCGATAAAGCTAGTATACACCGTTTTTTTCATTCGTTAGTGTCATAAATCATATAGAAACTAAACTGCAGTTCATAGAGCCGATGGACACGAGAAGGAGGCAAAAGTCGAAAAAAAGAGTTGAACAGGGCTACAGTCTGTCCTTGACGTTATTCGAACCATACATTGCGCTAGAGGTAAACGAAACTACGGAGAAATCAGAAAATGAAAATGAAGTTTACGAAGAATAAATAAAAACATGTTTGCCGGTGACGTTCTAATCGTGTCAGAGACTGCAGAGGACTTGTAAGATCAGTTAAATTAAACTGATAGTGTCTTGAAGAGATTATAATCTCCTTTAATTACTAGTACAGATTTACGAGGCGACTATCAAAGTAAGAGATTACCCCATACAATAAGGCACATTCAACATTACATAACATAAAACTTTACGAAGTTTCACTTAACTTTTTAAGCCAGACGAAATAACATTGTCCGTGAGTTTGTGTGTGTCCTCAAGTTCACCACTAAAGCCATGCGCAGAGCACTCGATCAGGTGGTCCATCGACTGATTGAGTCTACACTCGCACGAGGGTCATTCGACAGGTCCCACGTTGATTGTCTCGCTACATGTTCGGAGGTATGTCCTCACACAGTTAAGGGTAGCGCATAGTCTTCTCAAAAGGTTGAAGCCCTCCGTTCGCATTTTTGATCATCAACCAGACGTTTATTCTTGACTTTCGTTCTACTCCACTGTTTCATTCCTCTCATGGATCGCAGGGAAATACATCTTCCCCTGTTTGTAATAGGGGTGACCTTGATCTCAAGCGGCTTTTTGGTGTCAAGTCCTGGTGTCTAGTTAGATTACAAGATGAACATAAATAAAGTTAAGACAGGAGTAATAGAGTGCACTTATTTTTAGTCAGATGATAGTGAGCTAAACAGATTACAAAAAGAAAAACTAAAAGTAGTAGATGTAATATTCTATTTGGGCAGCAAAATAAGCGATGACGGTGAATGAAAAGAATATATAAAATACAGACTGGAAATAAAAAGAAAGAGTTTCCTGAAAAAAGAAAAATATGTTAACAGATAACATAAACTTAAATGTTAGAAAGTATTATCCGAGTGTAATATCATACGAAAATGAAATGTGGAGACAAAAAAGAGAAAAGAAGATACTGGAGAGTGGTAATAAATCAAGAATGGTAAAGACTGTATGGGGAAATAGAGTAACTAATGAAGAAGCACTGAATCGAATAGCGGACAAATAAGCACATGTCACAACTTGATTCAAAGAAGGGTTTTGTCGAATAGAAACGGTGGGAAAAGGGGTTTAGGGCATAACCAAACTTAAAAAAAAGATAGGTTGATAGGATTGTGTAGGAGTAAAAATATAGGGACGGAGACAAAGAAAGTAAGCAGTTTCAGACGGATGTAGGGTCCTGAAGTTATACAGCAATGGTTAGACTTTTGTGGAGTAGAGTACCGTAGGGATTTACATCAAGCCGATCTTCGGACTGATGACTACAACAACGTCATACGCTGTCATATGTTGGAGTAACTCATCATGCCAGGTTGAAGTTATCCTGTAGAATCAGCAAGGGCTAAATATTTATTATTTTCGGAATGGATTGAAGATCGTCTTACAGAAGCCAGTTCAAAGGGCTGATTGCATTACCTACTACCCCTCAAAACACAGTTCACAATATCAATACAAGGAACGATCACCATAGAGACTCCAATTAACTCCTTCACTTTGGTCCAGAAAAGAGTCTGTTGTTAAGTATTTTCAGTAGTTTACCATCAACGATCAAAATTTCGAAACTTCTTCTACTCCATTTAGGCCTTTTTTGCGTAACCAAACGATATAATTGTTATTAATTACATTCCATAACAGCAGTACTCTGTAATACTTGAACTCGGCACAACTTCAGTGCTGGAACACGATATGCTTTGCAAACAGGCTTGTTTTCGACAAAATTTGGGTAAAATAACTTTGGAATTACCTTACCCACATTTAGATTCTTTTTTGTAACCGTTTGAAAAAGTGAGATAATTTTTAAAAAAATATATAAATTCTTCTATGTTTTCACATCCTTCACAACTTAGGCTTTATGGAAGTTTTTCTGAAAATATGTGTTATGTGTCCTATTTTTTTGATACGTAGCACATCATCGAGGACCTCTTGACTATGGCGTTATAGGACAAATAGTACACTCTGTTATCACAAGACAATATGGATCTCGAATAATCCAAATATCTACGACTGAGTTTCCTTGGGAGTATCACATTTATGATATTAGGTAGAAACTTACTTTAAGAAATACACCAATCAAAAGGTGGTTGATTGCTGTATTTCTTAAAATATTGTAATCCTCAGTCAGTAAAATGGATAAATTAATGTAGAATCATGTCGCTAGCTGCCTGCGGTCTTACTGAAGGAGAAATTCCGAAAATATTTAGGGAAACTTAAATCTGGTTGGCCTAGTTCATTTTATTTTTCACGGCTATCTATAAGATAATTTGCCTCAAAGCGCAAATATCCTTACTGGTGCCAAATACGCGCATTTTTTCTGCTTTAACTACAGTCATTTAGATATTATCAAAAAATGATATACCGCTGAGCAGGGTAGAAGAGTGGAAAAAATTTTCCTTTATAACTGCAAAATATACCATTGTTGTGGAATTGAATGTAGACATTGTAGCAAATTGGGAGTTGGTAATTTTATCTGTGACTTCTTCAGTATATATTGCAAATCAACCAAGTGCATGCCATTAAGTCGCGCAGCTCTTATGAAACATTTATCTTACTGACAACAAATCGTCGATTAATTAGTGAAGTCTGGTATTTTAAATTTCTAATATGGAAATTTCTAACATGGAAATTTCTAACATTTCTTGGAAATGTACGTCGAGGATACTGTGCGGCCGGCCGCGGTGGCTGTGCGGTTCTGGCGCTGCAGTCCGGAACCGCGGGACCGCTACGGTCGCAGGTTCGAATCCTGCCTCGGGCATGGGTGTGTGTGATGTCCTTAGGTTAGTTAGGTTTAAGTAGTTCTAAGTTCTAGGGGACTTATGACCTAAGATGTTGAGTCCCATAGTGCTCAGAGCCATTTGAACCATTTGATACTGTGCAGAAACCAGGTGTTGCATTAGAATATTTTTCTGTCGCTGACAATGGCTCTCTGTCCCACGTAAAAAACAGTGATGTGAGCACTGTGTTTGCCCTTTATCGCCTACGTACAGGTGGTTAGCACAATGGACTGGCATTTGCGAGGACGGCGTTCGTCCGGCCACCCTGATTTAAGTTTCCCATGCTTTTTCTGAGAAGCTTAAGACAAATTTCTGGATGGTTCCTTTGAAAAGGACATGTCTGATTTCCTTCTCTATCCTTTCCCTGACCCGACCTTGTGCTCCGTCTCTGATGGATACGTCGTCGGGGTGATGTTAAATCCTAATCGTGCTTCCTTCCTTCCTAGTAACAGCCCTGTTAGACCAATCACATACAGATACACATTCTTCAGCATATTACAAATTATGGCTTTCTTCCATAGACAGTCCGCAGCTCGTGGCCTCGAGGTCGCATTCTCGCTTTCCGAGCACGGGGTCCCGGGTTCAGTTCCGGGCGGGATCAGGGATTTTCATCTGCCTCGAGATGACTGGGTGTTTGTGTTGTCCTCATCATTTCATCATCATTCATGTAAGTGGCGAGATTGGGCTGAGCAAGGTTGGGACTTTGTACGGGCGCTGATAACCGCGCAGTTGAGCACCCCACAAACCAAACATCATCATCATCATCATCTTCCATAGACAAAATTTACCTTACCAAAATCCTTGAAATGAATCCAAGCCTCCAATTTGCTTTACCTAAGACATTTGTGACCTTTAATTTCCTGCTCTCTGCTCTAATCTGAACATTTCATTATACGAGCATAGCTTTGTTTTGTAAGCTCCTTTTTTTCACGCCTTTTAAATAGTCGAGTTTGGGCGTCAACCATAAGACCACTATAACAAAACTCCTAGTCTGCAAACTTTCACATTTGCGTAGCTCGTCAACTAATTATGGTCTTGATTTTCTGGCCTGGTCAAATTTCTACTTCCGCACAGTCTTCAAGTGGCAATTATGCTTCGCATCTCCAGGTGCAAAGTATCATTGTTACTGCCTGATACAGTCCGATGTAATTCATTACAGTACTCAAATGTAACGTGTACAATCGTCTTATTTGACAGTACACCAAATTAGTCACTAACAGTCACCTGCTGTGTCAAGAACTACCAGGAAGATTTTCCGGCTAAACGCTGAACTCATTTATCGGTTTTAACTGACACAGCTCACCGGATGGTTACAAAAATGACTTCAGGTATTTAGCTTCAACTAAGTTTCCGAACACAAAATAGTTTTTTAAAAAATCTATCACTTTTCCTCTAAAAGCTGATTTTGCCGTTTTTTTTAGCCTTGTTTATGCACTTCGATTCTATATCACAATTGCTGTAAATTTCTTTTAGGCCCTGCAGATTTAATGCAACTGTAATTATGATCAATAGTATGGGGATAATTGATCACTATCATCAAAAAAAATTTCTGCTTGTATCTAGTAACTTATTACAAAAGAATCATGGAATTTAATCATTTCCTCTACGTTTAATGAATGAATTAACAATATATGTTCTTGTTATATTTATTATTTTATTACGAGTGAATTGCAGCCATAACCTAGGCATCCCTTCTCAGTGAACCACATTTGAACCACGCTGTTGGAAATGCATATCTTTATACGTTTTATTAGAAAAATTGATCTCTGAATTCTTATTTAAACGAATGATTTCACCGAAATTTTGTAATAAAGGCCTCAAAATAAACAGCAGATATAAAGTTAGATGAGGTTCATTAAAAGTTTATTCATCTCCTATTGTTGTAGATATATAACGTACAATTACAGAGAGTCTATTTGTTCTAGGAACAAAAGCAGATGAACAATATTTCTTGAATAGTTTGCCAGCTGACATGCAACAATATGAGATGTAATATAATTCATTTAAATAGACTATATAACCTTATCTTGTTTACACCACTTTCCTTCAATCAGTGTGCAGTGTGATCCACCACTACGGAAGATACAGATGTTTTTGGAATTTCAGAATCATAGATTCACTGAAAGACGCGAAGAATGTGCGCCGATGGCTACAGCAGGGGGGAAAATGAGCCGTAGTCTATTTCTGCTAAGGTAGGCTAAAGGTGACACCTACGTCCAATAAGGTGGTGACATGATCAGTTCACATTTCAGATACATTTATAATCATTTGGGTAATAGTTCATACTGAATTCAGTCGCAGGTCGTGACCACGTACTCACGACTACCTCGGAAACGGCTCGTTCGTGGACCGATGTTTACTGAAACGTTTTTGCTTGTACTGTGACAGTTTCCGCAACTAACCCTGTTGAAGCTATGTACTACACTTGACAGCACCTGAAATACATTCCAGCAACATAGAAACTGGAACTCTACAGGGCGTCCAGCACCGTTAGTGTCAGGATTACACAACGTAGAGCATCCGAAACTGAGCACTTACAAGGGAACCTCCCCATCGCATCCCCCTCAGATTTAGTTATAAGTTGGCACAGTGGATAGGCCTTGAAAAACTGACCACAGATCAATCGAGAAAACAGGAAGAAGTTGTGTGGTACTATGAAAAAACTAAGCAAAAATATACAAACTGAGTAGTCCATGTGCAAGATAGGCAATATCTAGGAGAGTCGGAGTTCAGCAGCGCCGTGGTCCCGTGGTTAGCGTGAGCAACTGCGGAATGAGAGGTTCTTGGTTCAAATCTTCCCTAAAGTGAAAAGTCTACTGTCTTTGTTTTTGCAAAGCTATGATCTGTCCGTTCGTTCATTGACGTCTCTGTTCAGTGTAATAAGTTTAGTGTCTGTGTTTTGCGACCGCACCGCAAAACCGTGCGATTAGTAGCCGAAAGGACGTGCCTGTCCAATGGAAACCGAAGACATTTGATTGCAAGGTCATAGGTCAACCGATTCCTCCACAAGAAAACATGTCTGATATATTCTATACGACACTGGTGATGGTATGTGCGTCACATGACAGGAATATGTTGTCGACCCACCTAACTTGTACACTTGGTGAATGGGTAAAAAGATTCTTCTACCTTGCCCAATTTAGGTTTTCTTGTGGATGTGATAATCACTCCCAAAAAAAGTGTGAAAACATAAGAGTTTGTCACATTAACTGCAACAAATGAATGCAACAGTTTCACAGTCGCACAGTTTTGTCTGTGCTCTGTCAAAAAATATGATTTTAACGTTTTCAAATTTTTCCGTGTGTAGACCGTCAAATCCTGCATATGTCCAAGCAAATCTGAACATGTCCTGGAATTTTGGAGAGCGAAGTTGATTATATGTGAGTGCCTGAACTTTGATAATTGTCTGAAAACAAAAAATTATAATTTTCTAATGAGGGAAGACTTGAACCAAGGACCTATCGTTCCGCAGCTGCACACGCTAACCACGGGACCACGGCGCTCGTTCGTTCACCCCGACCTGGATGTTGCCTATCTTACACATGGACTACTCAGTTTGTATATTTTAGTCTATTTTTTCATAGTTCCGCACAACTTCTTCCTGTTTTCTCGATTGATCTGTGTTCAGTTTTTCGAGGCCTATCCACTGTACCAACTTATAACTAATTCTGAGGGGGGTGCGACGGGGAGGTTCCCTTGTTAGACGTAAGGCACCCTAATAGTCTTAAAAGAGTAATTAGTTATTTTACTTCATCCAACAGTTTTCAGTCTCAAAGCACGTATTATAACGACGTATAAAATTTTGTCGCATTCTCTCGAACAGACCAGCTACCAGTTGTGAAATGTGACAGCCAACTGGGTGCCTGTCAATCTCACTGCATCTTCCTGGTGTGCACTTCATGGAATAAGTTATTGCTGGCTGTTGACAAACCTCCCACACAATCCGACGTTTACTCCTCAAATTTTACTCATCAAACAGCTCCATGACGAGAACTCTGGCAGCTCTCTGTGGCTTGTGCGATTCAGTTTCATATTCCTTTCGACTAGCATGAGGCTTCCCGGTAAGTGCTAAGATTTCCATCTGTCTCGTAACACTTCCATCACCTCTGTTGCCGGCCGGAGTGGCCGTGCGGTTCTCGGCGCTACAGTCTGGAGCCGAGCGATCGCTACGGTCGCAGGTTCGAATCTTGCCTCGGGCATGGATGTGTGTGATGTCCTTCGGTTAGTTAGGATTAATTAGTTCTAAGTTCTAGGCGACTGATGACCTCAGAAGTTAGGTCGCATAGTGCTGAGCCATTTGCACCATTTGAATCATCTCTGTTAAAGTTTGTTAATGTGAAAGATACCGAGTTGCACCGTTCTTTGTAGCCCACCTTGAACTCCAGGCCCCATAACTTGTTGGGTAACACATGTAAAAAAGAGCGGAGGAAGGCAAGGGCATACTACTTGCAATTACACCAATGAAGTACTGTTGCTTTTTGAATAACCTTCCACTTTACCTTTACCTTACGAGACGCGCTGTTGTGAAAACTTTTTTCTGTACGTTCGTTCGGATTTCCTTCGTTCGATTCCTGCTAGCCATACGTTAAAACGAATAATGCTTTTCGATGGGAAGTAAAGAACTTAAAGTGGAAAGCAACATCTCGATCACACCTGAAACGATTTTGTACTGTTTTGCAAAGTGGTGCTGCCAACGTAAATGTGGCAGGCACTTGTTATTTTGTGAAACATACGCCTCACACGTATTCCTTAATCAAGACCACGCACTACCTAAAAGATTTATTTCCGAGCATTGGCTCCGTATCTCAAAATACTATGCTTAGTATCTTTTACAGTGTGATTCTGTTATTTGTTTTACAAACAGCGACCCCCAACAACAGATTCTCAAATCCAATGTCCCCACGGATATATTTATATTGTGATGCATGGTTGTTCGGGACTGTAGGTTCAAGCATCCATTTTTTCATTGAGATGATCGTGGCTTTATAAGTAACAAACGAAACATTTTAGCAATGTTTGTTTATTGCTGTTCAGTTCAGTTAGGCCAACGAAACTGAGTTTTTGATTTTATTAAATATGTTGGCAATACCGACAAACTCAGCATTCCCCCAAAGTCGACCACACGTCCGCCTACCATCAACTGAGACTAAGTTTTCGATTTCATTAAATATATTTGCAATACTGACAAACTCAACATCCTCGAAAACCGTCCATCCATTCGCTCACCATCAACGTAGGGAGCGTGTTTTAGTCTGGTGGCTTATGACGTCATTCCGATGGCATCAAATAACAATTAAGACGTTTTTTAAGTATGAAATTAAGTTATGTATATTTTTAAGCAATGCTGATCTACAGTACTAAACTAAATTATATCTGGAGTCCCTCATGAGTTGCTGGTTCTGTTCGCGTGGAAATCGCGTTGATAACAATTTGACTGAACCGGAAAAAAGACCAAAATAGTAAAATAAACAAAACACAACGCTACTGTGATGAACACAGAACCATTCCGTTTGATAAGGAGATAGTAATTAAAGTTCTAGGCGATACAGTCTAGAACCGCGCGACCGCTACGGTCGCAGGTTCGAATCCTGCCTCGGGAATGGGTGTGTGTGATGTCCTTAGGTTCGTTAAGTTTATGAAGTTCTAAGTTCTAGGGGACTGATGACCTCAGAAGTTAAGTCCCACAGTGCTCAGAGGCATCAAGTAATTAAAAATAATGTTTGAAGTAAAACTAGTTATCAGAACCGAGATATTTCGACATAGTGCTTCGACTGAAACACATTAATTGTGTCAAAAGATTTTTCTAAAAAAATGTCAAAATTAAAAGAAGCAGTCTTCTCTCATCAGGTTTCACAGAATTAGTTGATGGAAATATATGTTGCAAAATCTGAGCAAAATTTCTGAAAGAGAAACAAAATACAAAAACTCCAACCACACGAAGAAATCTGACGAAGTAAAAGAAGTTATAAGGAACTCATAATTTCGAGCATTTTTCCGTAGGGACCGAAAACATCTAATGTTACTTCACAACCAACTTTTAATACGTTGAATCTTAAGTTATAGTTTACAGATGAGTTTCGGTCTGAATTAAGCTATTTGCAATAGTTCTAACAGTAGCAATAGATGTCAGAATTATGAAAAGAGTGCCGAGTTCAACAGAATTACGTTACAGCCATTTGTATAACTGGGGCACCGGGTATATTTTCCACCGTATATTGTATAGTGGCTTTCAGAGCACCTCAGTTAATCTAGAGATACATGTCGACTAATGAACGGTGATCGATCTAGTAACTTTAGGTAAAAGTATTTGTATGACTTCTAGATCTAGTTTAACAGATTTAGATGTTATCTACAAAAAATGGGTTTCAAACATTGAATAATATAGTAACTGGTAATCTGCCGTGTTACTGATACTTGCTGTTTTGATAAGAAGAAGAGATCCGTGCTTCTCACGATCAAGCAAACGAGACGTGCAAAGGAGGATGACTGCACCAACTGTGTCTCGATACTAAAACTGAAGTGAACGCCTAGATGTACGTACGAGAAATCAACGGGCGTTTCATTCTCCCACGTTATTAAAAATTAAGTTTTTATCTGTTCACAAAAAATATCCATTTCGATGTGCCACTAAATACTTAAAAAGACAAATGAATTTTTCTGTTCTGACCATACTTCGGCGATCTGCATGACAGTTTCGATGTGCTCTTGTAGAGCAAAAGAAACGTCTAACTACCATACAATGAAGAAATCTCATTTCTTTATTGAATTCAACACCGCACAGTGTGTTTGTAAGATATATCGGTTGGCATTGTACAAAACTATAAATCTGAGGGGCAGAGAAGACAGTGCTTCCTATTTTAGGTTTTAGCTGGCCAGATAGAACTATCGTGCATGCTCGGTCCCTATTTCGTGATCCGCGTCAGCTGCTCGCCAACTCACACAATTTTCTGCCTTGTCTATGAGTATACCTCGTTATTACAGGCCGTTACGGGGTCGGTGCACAGGCCGAACAACACGAAGAAAGGGGTAATTCTTGTTAAACTTACAGATTTAATACTTTATCGAACCTCGGCTACATGATTGCCTGTGACCACCGTATTTCAGTCAGAGAGTCCACATAAGTTACCGGACGATCGCTGAATCAGTATGAAACTTTGAGAAGCAAAACTGACTTGTGTCTTACTTGGGATACCACGCCATAAATACCTGCTCTCTGGCCCTAATGATAGAGCATAGCGGTCTCCTGTTTTCTATTATTACTTCCGACTGCAACAATATTGCGAACTAAGTCGTATTAAATTTATATCTCCTTCCAGAAACATCCGTAGCGCACGCAGAGACAGTTAGTTGCCAATTACTTCTGTTCGTTGCTTTACATGCGTCATCGTGGCAGGTTATTTATTATTACTATTCATATCTGAGCCCTCCTGCTCCATGTCACTTCCCTTCTCTCAGAATGGGCTCTTTTCATATCCTCCGGGCTTGCTAGGTATTTCTATCTGGCCAGATGTGCTGCCATGAGATTTTTCCTTTTTTTATTTCCTGTTGTCTTAATCCTGCTTCTTCCAGGTCTTCTTTTACCATTTTATTGCCTCCGTTTTAAACGTTCTACGACTGTCGTAGAACTCCATAACTTTACTGGTTAAATTGGTTGGTGCCATTCTTTTAATGCACCCGTAGAATTTTAGCCTGCGTTTTTTTTAATATCAGAGTGAACTTAGGTACACTTTTGAATTTCCTTACTTGCGTTTAGTCTAAGTTTCTGCACTGGACTCGCATTCGGGGGGACGACGGCTCAAACCCGCGTCCGGCCTTCCTGTTTTAGGTTTTCCGTGATTTCCCTAAATCGCTTCAGACAAATGCCGGGATGGTTCCTTTGAAAGGGCACGCCCGACTTCCTTCCACATCTTTCCCTAATTCGATGGGACCGGTGACCCCGCTGTTAGGTCCCTTCTCCCAAAATCAACCAACCAACCAAATAAGTTCTTTCTTCAGAGTACTTTTAACCTAAGGTGTTCCTGGTTACTTTTCGTTATCTTACGAAGTTTTTAAGTGTCTCTTTTTAAAATGGAGAACTGGTTTCAAGACCGTATTGGAGTGTCTCAGTTTCGTGTTCTGAGTTCCAAATTCTGTTCTAAATGAAATTTTGCGTTGGTTATTTAGTTGTATTTTACAAACATTATCCACTTTAATCTCAGTAAAGTTATGGAACGATACAATTCATACTACTAAATTAACATCTGTTTGTACCTGAGAAACATTTGTTGATTCACATATGAGAAATATAGGTGTTTCTGGGTTCCCGTTATGCACTACGAGAGGTTGTAATGGGGACCGAGCACGTATTACTTTACGTATCACTCATACCCGAAAGCGTACGTTTACACTCTGTAGGGTCAAAAATATTCTGTATTCTGCTCTCTGGTGTTTGGTGTTTGCAGGGTGAAACAGAACTTGTAGATCAATGCGAGTTTGGTATATATAGAATTTGTAACCAGCGCACTAATGACGTAACAATTGGCTGTTGTAGGTGAAACGAGGTGTGAACCCTAACACCGAATGTACAGTTTGACACGTAAATAGCAGACGTTTCGTTTGACCACTTGAACTACATTACTTAATTATAGGTATGATAGAAAAAGGGTCCGTATAAACTGCAATACCTGTCAGACACAGCTGACACTGAAAAGTGCAATATATTGTTTTACATGTTTCATCTTGTATCAAAATTATCCTTACTTAATCACCACTGTAAGACTTCAAAAAGTTAATTTAGATTTGGGAACACCAAGTACACAACAGCGAAAAACGTTTAAGTTCAGTAACAGCTAACATACGGGATAATTTTGAGTAGAAGTTAAGAAATAATAAGAGGCGATAGGAAGTACCATTCTGGAAGGAAAGCTTCGTACAATTACATGCTCCATTATACATGGTTTCCGTCATACAGATGTTTCAAAGTGTCTGTAACGCTAACGGTGTAGGTATCAGTAAACTAACAGTTTAATGTATATTTATGTCTTTCACAACCTACAAACATCAACGATTTTCTGCCCCACACCATTTGTCTATTTCTTGAAGAAAGTAACAGGAATGTCGCACAGACTTCCTCCAGAACAGATTTCTAAATATATCCAACAGGCTTACGCGAGAACATGATCGCCTTTCTTCCAAAGATTCCCATTTAAGTTTCGGGAGCATCTCCTTTACACTTTCACACAAGCTGCACCGAAATGCTATCCTCAGAGCAACGTATCTTTGAATTAGTTCTATGCCTTGCCATGCCTGCTACACGAAACAATGGACCAGTATTCTAGGTCTGGCCGCTCTAGCATCTTATGGACGGCTTTCTTTGCAGTGGCATCGCAGTTTCCAAGAGTGTTTCGAACAAATTTAACTCTTGCGTTTCCCTTCTCTTCTACTGATTTCAGATTTCATACTACTTCTTCGTTTTACCTATAAATATTACCCGATATGACGTGCTCAAGACGTTTACCGCTAATCTGATTGTACTGTGTCCTCTCTTTTCAAAAAATGGTTCAAATGGCTCTAAGCACTATGGGACTTAACATCTAGGGTCATCAGTCCCCTAGACTTAGAACTACTTAAACCTAACTAACTTGACGACATCACACAGTGTAAAGTGTAGTACGTAACTGCAACAAGGTTAGTTGCGGATATAACGGTACAGTCATATGTAACAGGGACGGGACAGGAAATTAGTTTAGAATGGTGAAGTGTAATAGTAATAATTTTACGTATCATTTTATATGCGTAAACTCTGTATGAGAGCCACATGAGAAATCACATTAACAAAACTGCTAGTAAATGAAATAACCAAATACATCAACTTAAAACAAAGCTACAGTTTTAATGTTTTTTCTTTAAGTTATCGTTAAAAACTTTAGTCGGGTGTTTGTCTACCTTCTTAATTTTACTGTAACCAAAGAATTGCGTATCTGTTTCATTATATTCATGTTCCGTCATAGTAAGAACAGTGTTACCTTTATCTCCTTTAAGACTAATTGAATTCCGTGGTCTAAGTCTCTCGTTAATACCTTCTTTAGTCAGGTGGTTGTCATGTACCACATGGATTCTATGCTCTTGCCTACCTAACTGCTGTCATTTGACCATTTACTCATGTTTAGGTTTTATTCTTTAAATTGGAGTTTAGCTATTTGCAACACCACTTTTCGTGTTTCCATTTCACAGTCACGTCACCAACAGTAGACTTCTGTAAGTTTAGAAAGGCTCAAATGTCCCTGATGGATTTGTTACTCGTTCAGGTGACATCTGACGACTAGTCCACATTCGAAGTCACTTTGCTGTCCCTACCAGTCCATTGTGCTCTTTCTGTTTCTCTACTGACAACACAAAAGCCCCGCCTCATTTTATACTTGTGGGTCCGCCTCTCACGACATCTAATGGTCAATTCCGTATTACATACGGGTATCCGGATACATTTGTTCAGTTGGTATACATTCAAAGGTTGTGATAGTGTGCCATCTTCAACAACTATTTATGAACTGTGAACGGTCGTAAACTCGACTGTGGACACATCACAGACGATTGTGCGCTGTTGTTTTAAGGTAGCCTGAGTAAAATCGTTCCAGCAGGTAGATGTGAGTTCTGAAACAAAACACGTATCTCACACATGCTGCTCATCCAAGGGCCAGTACTGTGTGCAACATTAATTTTAGAGCACTGTAAATCATAGAAGTCGATCATTTTAAATTTTTACGATTGATGAGAGATGAGACATTTTCTTGGAAGTATAACGTTGAAGAACATTCACTAAGGAATAATCTCTACTGTCTGGTACCAAAACACTAAGGTTTGTTTACTTCACTTACTTATACTCTGTTATCTCCTACAATATCATATTTTGGGGCAACTCCGCTCACTCATAAAAGGTATTCCTAGCCCAGAAAACGGCGGTCAGACAGACAAACTTCATGTAGGCCGTTGTTAACATGTCTCGGAATTATAACAGTGCTATCTCCACACAATCACTCCATTCTGAAAGTAGTACTGGAAAAGTGCGCACTCGTCAGCAGTTTTCGTTTTCACTAGACTTTCAACAGAGCTGAAAAATATGATGGATAAACTGATAGTCCTCAAATCAAGGCTTAAAGGTTTCCTTATTGCACAATGTACTGGAGAACCTCACAGTAGTTAAAAACATTTTCCTGTAAGGCATTATTCTACATGTTCATACATACAGCACAAGTCACCGTGCGTTACGTGGGGGAGGGCACCCATACCACTACTAGTCATTTACTTTCTTGTTCCACTTGCAAATGAGGTGACGGAAAAACGACTATCTATATACCTCCGTACAAGCCCTAATATCTCTTATCTTACCTTCGTGATCCTTACTCAAATTGTACGTTGGCCGGAGTAGACTCGTTCTGCAGTCAGTTACAAATGCCGGTTTCCTAAATTTTCTCAATATTAATCCTATAAAATAACGTCGCCTTCCGTTCAGGGACTCCCATTTGAATTTCCGAAGTATCTCCGTAATACTTGCGTGTTGTTCGAACCTACCGGTAACAGTTCTAGCAGCCCGTCTCCGAACTGCTTCGATGTCTTACTTTAACCGACCTGGAGTGGATTCCAAACACTCGAACAGTACTCAAGAAAGGGTCGCACTATTGTCCTATATGCCGTCTCCTTCACAGCTGAACCACAGTTTCCTAAAATTGTCCCAATGAATTCATTTCATGTTCGTTCCACTTCATATCGCTTCGCAACATTATGCCTGGATATTTACATATATATGTGGTATCCATTGAGGCGTACATGTCCGACAGAACAAATGTTCAAACGTATGTAAATTCCTAAGGGACCAAACTGCTGAGGTCATCGGTCCCTAGACTTATACACCACATAAACTAACTTATGCTACGAACAAAACACACACACACACACACACACACACACACACACACACACACACACACACGCCCGAGGGAGGACTCGAACCTCCCACGCAAGGGGCAGCGCAATCCGTGACATGACGCCTCAAACCGAGCGGCCACTCCGCGCTGCTGCGACAGAACAGACTTCAGTGGTGGTACAGCAGCCTTATAGATTACAAACTTAAAAGGAATCAGGATTACAGCCGCATACGGGCATTGAAATAAATGAAAGGCGAAGGTTTGTGCCGGACTAGGACCATTTGACTCGGACGGTACAAATATCCAGATTCCAGTATGGTTAAGGCAACCGTTCTAGAGAAGCGGAGCACCCGGGTTCGGTTCCCGGTCTGGCGCAAGTTTTCAGCAGAGACTTATTTCAGTACATGTATGCGGCTGAAGTCCTGATTTCTCTTAATATTGCCGAAGTGACAGCACACTACTAATGATATATTCCGACAATTCAGGTTTGTTTTCCTACTCATCTGCATTATCTTACATTTTTCTATGTTAACGGCTAGCTACCATTCATCACACCAACTACAAATACCGTCTAAGTTATTTTGTATCCTCCTACAGTCACTCACACTTTCCTGTACATCACAGCATCATCAGCAAACAGCCGCAATGCCAGATAATTTATATAGGTACATAACAACAACGGCCCTCACACTTCCCTGGGGCACTCCTGACGATGCCCTTGTCTCTGAGGAACACTAGCCGTCGAGGGCAACGTACCAGGCTCTGTTACTTAAGAGGTCTTAGAGCTGCTCTCATACCTTGGAACCTATTCCATACGATTGTACCTTCGTTAGCAGTCTGCAGTGGGGCAGGCTGCCGGCCGCTGTGGCCAAGCAGTTCTAGGCACTTAAGTTTGGAACCACGCTGCTGCTACGGTCGCAGGTTCGAATCTTGCCTCGGGCATTGATGTATGTGATGTCCTTAGGTTAGTTAGTTTTAAGTAGTTCTAAGTCTAGGGGACTGATGACCTCAGATGTTTAGTCCCATAGTGCTTAGAGCCATCTGAACCATTTTTTTTTTGGAGGGGGGGGGGGGGGGGGCGGGAATCAGATGTTTTTCGGGCATCTAGGAATTTGGAACCTGCCATTTGCCCTTCATCGTTAGTTCGTAGGATGTTATGTGAGAAAATCACAGGCTGAGTTTCACACGAACGATGCCTTCTAAAAGTGTGCTGATTCATGGACAGAAGCTTTTCCGTCTCAAGGGAATTTGTTATATTCGAACTGAGACTATGTTCACGAATTCTGCAGCAAACCGACTTTAAGGATATTGGGCTACATTTGTGCGGGTCCTTCTTATATACAGTATCACCCGCGCTTTTTTCCAGTCACTTGGGACTTCGCGCTCGGCGAGAGATTCGCTATAAATGCAAGCTAGGTAAGGGGCCAGCGCCTGTTTTTAAAACCGAATTGGGATTACATCCGGACCTGGCGACTTATTTACTTTCAAGTCTTTTAGTTGTTTCTCTACGCCAGAGATGCTTATTACTATGTCCTTCATACAGCAGTCTGTGCGATGGTCAAGATGGTCAAACGAGGGAATGTTTGTACGATTCTCCTCCGTGAATGGTTTCTTAAATACGAAATTTAAAACTTCGGCTTTCCTTTTGGTATCTTCCACTGCCATACCGGACAGGTCAACGAATGACTAGATAGAAGCCTTCGACCCGTTTACTGATTTTACGTAGGACCAGAACTTTCTAGGATTCTTGGCAAGCTATTTTGCCAAGGTATGACTGTAGGAGATGTTGTATGCTTCGCGATGTTTCTACAGGCGCACGAATTTCTACTACCTTTTGACCCTCTACATTTGCGTTTTCCCTTTCAAACCGAGAATACGACAACCTTTGCTTTCTCAGCAATTTCATAATTTCGTTCTTGAACCACGGTGGATTTCTTCCGCCCTTAATCCATTTACTCGGCACATACTCCTAAAGTGGTCGATTTACAGTCCGTTTAAACTTTTCCCATAATTCCTTTACGTCCGTCATACTAGAATTAAATGATTTCACTTCATTGTATAAGTGGGCCGCTAACAACAGCTTATCTACTCTTCCTAGCAGACATACTCTCCAACACTTCTTGAGTGATTTATTAAATTTAGTAACCATAGTAGCTATGATGACCCGTGGCCATTAATCCCTGTCTCTATACTGACGTCATCGATAAGGTCATGTCTGCCTCGTGATGACTGGGTGTTGTGTGATGTCCTTAGGTTAGTTAGGTTTAAGTAGTTCTAAGTTCTAGGGGACTGATGACCATAGATGTTAAGTCCCATAGTGCTCAGAGCCATTTGATAAGGTCATGCCTGTTTGTAGCTACCAGGACAAAAATATTTTCATTGCTCGTGTGCTGTTGAAATAGCTGAGGAAAACGTGTTCAAAAGCACTTCGCAAGACCACCTATCCGTGCCTACTTCAACGAATCCTTAGAGGTCCCAGTCTATACTCGGTACGTTAAAGTCGCCTCCAACTAATATTACACGATCTTGGTATTTCCGCACCACCGAATGTAGACTTCTTTTGAATGACCCTTAATCTGTTACGGCAGAATGGGGTGGCAGGTAAAAACATCCGATAATTAACTTGATTTCACCTAGACTTATTATACAGTCCAGATAACTTCACAGTCACACTAAAAATCGACATCATTAGAGACAATATTTTGTCGACTGCAATGAACACTCCCTTGCTATGGAGTGTAATCTGGCTTTTCGATATACGTTCCATGAATCGCTAATATCTCAGAGCTTTTCTACTTCGGTTTTCAGCCTTCTCTCGGTCACGAGAATAAACTAAGCCCGTGAAATTTCCTGGAGGGCAATCAATTCGGGAACTTTAGTAAGTATATTTCTACAGTTTGCTGATAAAATTTTGACAATTTAAGTGTGTTTTCTCTGAACGCGGTCTGATTTCGTTATTTGCGTGTCGTCTGGCTAGTGTCCATCACAGTACCTCCAACTACTGCCAATCCCAAGAAAACCTCCACAAATACTCTGCTACCCCCTCAGCTGCTTCCTTTGTGTAGTGTACCTCTGACTTATTAAGGGGAGTCATACAATTATCCATCCGATAATGCAGGTCCAGAGCTCTGGAGACAAGCCTGTCACAGAGTCGACGAAGCCTCCACTCGGCTCCAAACCAAAAGACGCCGATCACCTCTGAGAAATATGTTGCTGTTTGGGAGTTCTGCTTGCACGGAGTGCGCTAGGTCAGCAGGCTTCATAACGTCCGCTAGCTGCCTGTAGGAACTGAGGATGGTCTCAGAACCCAAGCGACACGCGTCGTTGGCGCCGACGTGAGCCACAGCTTCGGGAAATGACTGCACCCTGCATGCTCGGTAGCCGCAGGCAAGGCCTCCTCCACATTTCGGATGAAGCCCCCTGAAGACATAACAAGTGCACATCGAATGAGATTTTCACTCTGCAGCGGAGTGTGCGCTGATATGAAACTTCCTGACAGAGTAAAACTGTGTGCCGCACCGAGACTCGAACTCGGGACCTTTGCCTTTCGCGGGCAAGTGCTCTTTAAACTGAGCTACCCAAGCACGATTAACGCCCCGTCCTCACAGCTTTATTTTTGCCAGTACGTCGCCTTCTACTTTCCAAACTTTACAGAAGCTCTCCTGCGAACCTTGCAGCACTCCTGAAAGAAAGGATATTGCGGAGACATGGCTTAGCCACAGCCACAGCCTTAGCCATGGCTAAGCTATGTCTCCGCAATATCCTTTCTTTCAGGAGTGCTAGTTCTGCAAGGTTCGCAGGAGAGCTTCTGTAAAGTTTGGAAGGTGGGAGGCGAGGTACTGGCAGAAATAAAGCTGTGAGGACGGGGGCGTGAGTCGTGCTTGGGTAGCTCAGTTTAAAGAGCACTTGCCCCCGAAAGGCAAAGGTCCCGAGTTCGAGTCTCGGTCCGGCGCACAGTTTTAATCTGCCAGGAAGTTTCACATCAACTTTCTTTCCAGCCTTCAACGCTATTTCCCTAAGGGGCTCCATAACGCGTTTTACATTGGATCTCCCGATAACTAGGAAACCTCTTCCCCCTGTGCCTGGGCGAAACCTGCTGAAGAAGCGGCCACCTGGCCACTCGCAGGGCGAGAACGCGAGGCCATACAGCCAACCTCCACATTAGCTCTCCGCCTCATGCGACGCCACTCACCCTGCTGTGAGGGCGGATCCACTGCTGCGAGTACAGTGGGAAGTGCCGCGGCAGCAGAGCCCGTGGGCCAAACAGGCTACGCCTGAGGTGTCCCATGCGACGCGCCAGATTCGCCGCCACCGCTGCACCCCCAGGCATCAGCCTTAAGACGACTGACAGCTGGTCGCGCACTGCAGCTCCTCCTGCGTCCGCACACAACATACACGCATCTTACCCAACCTAGCATTACTAACTTAAGAACTGAATATCAGAGCACAGGCAGAAACTGGCTACCCTCCTCTCGTGGCGCCAATGTAGGCTCACTCGTTATGAACCGTGTAACTAGCTGTTTAGAAGAAATGACAACTGTGCTACAGACTGCGTGACTCTACGCCTCACTGTTAGAAAAATTCGACAGTACATCTCTTAAATACAAAAACACGCACGGAGTTTAAGAAATATACTTTATTACTAAGGAAACACAGAAAAGCGAAATACGTAACTTGCCGCTCTGCGGGTGTGTACTAACATTGTTGATATATTTAAAATATCGCGAATCCGATACATCGACATTTAAATATATCATTATCAAGTCTCTATAAATCGAGAGTAAGTATCGATGTATCGATGGAAACATATCGACTTACCGGTCTATAAAAATATCGGCTTATCATTTTAAATATACTGCCGGTTTTAGAACTGTATATTTAAGTGTTGACTTATTATTAGATATTCTGTACATCAACAAACTAGCAGCCTGCGTATCCCCCTTAGAGCAAGAACTGAAAAGGAAACGACGCCCGTTGACGTTTGGCGATAACCCCTTTGCTAACAATGGTAACTGCATGTAAGCGGCACCATAAAAGGTGTCCGATGATTCTGTCGTTCGATTTCGTCACATAATTATCAGATTTGTCCGGAACACTTCATGTCGACTTCCCTGTTTTTTTCATTTTACCAGCGTTAGCGAACTAGCAGATGTAGCGTCAAAATTGCGTTACAGATACTGTTGGTAGCGCCGAGCGCCCAAAGACCAAGCTTGTCCTTAGATTTTTGTTCATCATTTTCAGCAACTGTTTTTGAAGAATGCCGATGGGAAGAAATAGCACTCTAGTTGCGTTAAATTTCATTTTCTTTTTTTTTTTTTTTTTACGTAACTGGTGTGCTATTTCTTCACATCGGAAAACTTGTTATTCATACACACCATAAGCCACCCCCCCCCCCCTCCCCCCGTGCAATCAGTCTTCTTATTTTGTGCCACATACACTTCTTTCACACAGTCAAAGAGAAAGATTGGACGTGATGAAATCTCGAAAAGTACCGACTCCTTCACATAGTGAAAGTAAAATTGTATCCTACCACAGTTTCAAAAGAACAATTTAAAATATTGTCCGAAAATTGAAAAAAAATGGTATAAAATAAACCTATCGGCACTCGATATTTCCATTTTGATATCGTTATATCGACACAAGCGGGGGAAAAGAAAACTGTTTAGGATTTCTACCTTTCGTATAACTTGACCTAAATGTACCGGAAGCATGGCATCTGTCATCCATAACTCAAGTATTGCTTCCTCTTAACGAGAGCAACATTCGTTCTGATTCATTATCTGTTGGTAAAGATGTAAACGATAATAAAGTACGGAATCGTGCGACAAAATAGGAATTAACCAGCTACAAACCAATCGTCTCCAGAATTTCTTTATTCGCTTTCTTTTTGTACTATCCCTTGCATTATAGAAATAAATATGATAGTGTTTTGGGCCACCATTGCCTCTACTATCGTTGTCGTGATGCAATGGTCTACAGTCGTGCTGGAATTTTTCCTCTCATCTAGCCCGAAGTGTTGTTTCAACATGATGGGAGCATATGTGACAACTGTCGCTAATTCCGTACGGGTTTCAAGAGCTCCTGTACCTTTCGTAATAAAAGCTTAGAAATTTAAGGGAAATATTTATCTTTTAATGCAAATAATGTAAGACACCTATATTTCAGGAGGGCTTTAAACTAAACTTTCCTTAATACGTGCAAGAGATAAGAAACGTTTAAGACAAAACTGTGAGATCCACCTTTGCGGCAATTCTAATGACACCACCATTGAATCGGGAGTAAAGGAATATGCGAACTGGACGAAACTTCTGTTGCTGAAATATCGAACGTGTTACATAGTGTTACATCAACCCACAATTTTTAATTTATTGCGCATGTATTCTGCTCATCATGGTGTGAGTACTATCCAGCTGTGATATATTAATATGTTAGTAAACTACAATTAAGTTAGAATTACGATATAATCTGCACCTATGTTAATATCATTAAATGATCTCTGTTCTATTATACATGTTTCCGGCATTGTAATAATTCTCTTAAAACTTACTATGTAGTAGGATTACTAGAAATTACTAGGTGGGGGCCTGACAAAGTATGCAGATGTTCCTTTACTTAGCACTCAGTTTCAGCTCCTGTCCGGGTGAAGGTGTCAGTGAATGCTTTACTGTTGTACTCAACTATGAGTCGATTCACATATTGTCTCTTGACAGCGTTCCACACCAGTTCAAGATATCTCCCCGTGCGGCCATTGTCTCCATCTTCTTAGGCGTTGGGGCAGTATCCTAGGAATGAACGTTAGAGGGACTTGGACGTCCACCATGGGTCGGTTCCTGAAACGACCCAAGTCTCGTCCATCTACTCACACGACGGTCGCTTCGTCTTTGTCGGTGCTGGCTGCGTTACGTCCTTGCAGTAGCAAGCATTGGAACTCTGATGTACGCTGGCAGCTTGTTTTGCGAGTGAATGAATGTCTCCAAGATGTAGCAGAACTCGCCTCTCTCGATCGTAGCATTTCATACATGTACACTGCTCAGAAAACACTTACGTAGAGTCCAGTATCAGGTTCTGTGACCCTATAATACCATTATCCCATGAAATCACTTTTTCCTAGGTATATCCCGGTTTATGAGCGCGTTAGTCGTTCCCCACACGGCGAAAGTCATGTTTCTCCATTTGTTGTTGTTACTGTTGTCGACAGACAGAAGAATGGTTTGATGTTGCTCTCCACGCTAATCTATCCTGTACAAGCGAATTTATCCCTGCATAAATACGGCACCCTACGTATATATTAACCTACTTACTTTCTTCAAGCCTTGGTCTCCCTTTATAATTTGTAATTCCCAGGCCGGCCGATGTGGCCGAGCGGCTCTGGGCGCTTCAGTCTGGAACTGCGCGACCGCAACGGTCGCAGGTTCGAATCCCGCCTCGGGCATTGATGTGTGTGATGTCCTTAGGTTAGCTAGGTTTAAGTAGTTCTAAGTTCTAGGGGACTGATGACCTCAGATGTTAAGTCCCATAGTGCTCAGAGCCATTTTTTTGTAATTCCCACATTTCCTTCCATTACCAAACTGACAGTGCGTTGATGCCTCAGAATGCCTCCTGTGAACCTCTCGATTCCTTTTGTGTATCATAAATTTCTTTTCTCCCCATTTCTATTCAGTACCACCTCATTAATTATACTATCTACCCACACAGCCTTTGGCATTCTCCTGTAGCACCGCATTTCTAAAGCTACCCTTATCTTCATGTCTGAACCGCTTATCGTCCTCATTTCATTTCCGTGCAAGACTACACTCCAGAGAAACGCACTGAGAAAAGAAATGTTAATACTTAAATATATATAAAATGTTAATGTTGTTGTTGTTGTGGTCTTCAGTCCTGAGACTGGTTTGATGCAGCTCTCCATTATACTCTATCCTGTGCAAGTTTTTGTCATCTCCCAGTACCTACTGCAACCTACATCCTTCTCAATCTGCTTAGTGTATTCATCTCTTGGTCTACCTCTACGATTTTTACCCTCCACGCTGCCCTCCAGTACTAAATTTGTGATCCCTTGATGCCTCAGAACATGTCCTACCAACCGATCCCTTCTTCTGGTCAAGTTGTGCCACAAACTTCTCTTCTCCCCAATCCTATTCAATACTTCCTCATTAGTTATGTGATCTACCCATCTAATCTTCAGCATTCTTCTGTAGCACCACATTTCGAAAGCTTCTATTCTCTTCTTGTCCAAACTATCTATCGTCCATGTTTCACTTCCATACATGGCTACACTCCATACGAATACTTTCAGAAATGACTTCCTGACATTTAAATCAATACTGGATGTTAACAAATTTCTCTTCTTCAGAAACGCTTTCCTTGTCATTGCCAGCCTACATTTTATATCCTCTCTACTTCGACCATCATCAGTTATTTTGCTCCCCAAATAGCAAAACTCCTTTACTACTTTAAGTGCCTCATTTCCTAATCTAATTCCCTCAGCATGTTAATAAATTCTTGTTTTTCATAAATGCTTTTATGTTATAGCCAGCCTGCATTTTGTATCCTCGCTACTTCGGCCCTTATCTGTTATCTTACTACCAAAATAGCAAACCTCTTCTACTGCTTTAAATTTTTTTATTTCTTAATCTAATTCTCTCAGCATCGCTTAATTTAGTCCGATTACACTCCGTTACCCTTGATTTACATTTGTTAAAGTTCACCTTATATTGTCTTTTCAAGATGAGATCCATTTCAAAAAGCGTAGTCCAGTTAACATTGTCGAAATCTTGCTCTAAATCTACAAATGTTATAAACGTAGGTTGGCCTTTCTTCAGCCTATCTTCTAGGATAAGTGGCAGGGTCAGTACTGCATCGCGTGTTGGTATATTTCTCCTAAACCCAAACAGATCTTATTTAAGGTCGGATTCTACGAGTTTTTCCATTCTTCTGTAAACAATACGTGTCAATATTTTTCAATCAGTACTTATTAACAAGATGTTTCGATAGTATTCACACATCTCAACACCTGATTTCTTTGGAATTGGAATAATTAAATTCTTTCTGAAGTATGAGGGTATTCCGCCTGTGTCATATATCTTGCACACCAGATGGAATAATTTTATCATGGCTGGCTCTGCCAGGGAACTCGATAATGCTGAAGAAACGTCGTCTATTGTAGGAACTTTGTTTCTGGTTATGTTTTACAGCGTTCTGTCAAATTCTTCTCGCAGTAACATCTCCCATCTCATCTTCACCGAGTCCCCCTTTTTTCTGTAATAATGTCCTAAGGCTTGTTTCCTTTGTACAGAACCTCTATATATTTCTTCCATCTTTCAGTTTTCCCTTCTTTACAGTGTACTGGGTTGCCGTCTGAGCTCTTGATATTCTTACAGCTGCTGTTCTTTTCTCCAAAAGGCTCTTTCGTTTTTCTGTAAGCGACATCTATATTTCCCCTCGTTATGCACACTTCTATGGGCTTGCATTTGTCATCTAGGCATTCCTGCTTATCCATTTATTATTTTCTGTCAGACTCATTTTTAGACGTATGTATTCTCTTTCGCCTGCTTTATTGCTGCATTTTTATATTTTCTCCTTTCGTCAGTTAAACTCAATACGTCTTGTGTTATCAACAATTTCTACTAAGCCTTGCGTTTTTAACTACATGATGCTCTGCTACCTTCTCTATTCCTTCTTTTAAAACCACTCATTCGCCTTCTACTGTATTCTTTTACCTCGTTTCAGTCTATCGTAGTTATATGCTTCTTCTAAAGATTTCAACGTACAGTGGTTCCTTCAGTTTATTCAAGTCCCATCTCCCTAATTTCCTTCCTCTTTGCAATTCCTTCAGTTTTATTCTGCACTTCACAACCAATAAACTACGGTTAGAGTCAGCATCTGCCCCTGGAGATGCCTAATAGTTTAAAATCTGTTTCAGAAACCTTTGTTTTAGTGTAATATAATTAATTTTATACCTGTCCCCAGGTCATTTCTGAAATGAATAAAGCCTTCTTTCATGATTTTTAGACCAAGTGTTAGCAATGATTAAATTTCACCCTGCGCATTCTGCTAGGTAGTTTCATCAGTCGTTCTCTTCGGGCAGTTCATGTTCTTCTGCTACTTTTCCTTCTGTTCCTTCTCCTACTACCGAGTTACAGTGAACCATTACAGTTAAATTTTCGTCTCCCTTCATTATGGGAATAGTTTCCTCTATCTTACTATACTTTCTTTGAATCTGTTCCTGTTCTGCGGAGCTGGCTGACATATAAACTTGTCCTACTGTGGCAAGCGTTGGCTTCGTAATTTCCTTAGTTACGATAAAGCGTTCACTGTGCTGTTCATAATAGCTTACTAGCATTCCTGTTTTGTTATTTATTACTAACCCACTCGTGCATTACTTCTGTTTATGGGCCCAATAAGATCAGAGCATAATGCAATCAAATGTTTGGCGCTTGTATATTACAGTTTCCATGATGGTAAACATAACTGATGGATTTACAACTTTGATGCAAGATGTTAAGAGTCTCTCCGACTTGAGAAAGGCATTTTTTGCAGAGACTTATTACTCAAAATAACGCACCATACATTTCAGAACTTCGAATACGACGAAGTAAACAAGCGCTCATTATCCTCTTGAAAGTTGCAAGCGGATTTTTGCTTTCGACATCAGTCTATCTTTCGCGAATTTGTTGAAACACTATAGAAATGAATACCAGTTTTGTTGGCTCTAATGATGTAGTACAGATAAAGAGAAGAGCTTATTAACGACATGTATTCGTACTTGGCGCGTCCATAGCCTTCTGTGCAGAACATCAGGCGTCCGACAAATCCTGCATTCACCAGTGAAGGGATACCACAAACCGAAACAATCCTGGGATCCTGACAGTTGAATATAGACCACATGAAAATACTGGAGAGGTTTCCAAGGAACTGATATGACAGACTCTAGAAGAAAGGCGACGTTTGTCTCTCGAAACCGCGTTGAGTATCTTTAGAGAATTATATTCGAGGCTGATCGTGCAACACGTCTGCTGCCTGTGTCATATGCCTCGCTAGAGATCGAGAGAATTGAGTAAGAGAAGTTAGGGTGCTAATATTGGTATAAAGTACCCTTTGTCAAGGGTGTAACGCAACATGGCGAGCCCAATGACAAAATTTCTGAGGTTTTTCAGGTAAATTTTCTGAGTGTCTGTCACTCTTGGTGCTCGATGGCTTGTTAGTGAGTAATAGTATACTTCCAATTTGATAGTTGCCCTAGTTATCTTCGCTCCTATGAAAATACCTCCACAACAATGTAGAAGCCTACAGTACTCAGTCACCTTAAAACGTGACATTACATCTCGTAGGCGAATATTTACAAACGCAAAATGACTGTGCCTCTCTTCCACTGCACTCACGAGAAAAATAGGACAAGGACCATAACCCGATTTCTCAGAAACTTCTCTCAGTGGAAGTGGAGTCAAAATAAGCGAACATGTGTTTCGGTTTATCCCTAGATACTCGGCAGTTACGACGATCGAAGTTTTTGAGGTACTTTCCAGGTACTTTACCTGCCTTGCACAAAGCGCTGTCCTCAGCCGAAATGCTGCCACAATGGTTATCGTCGACGCATTTCTTTAAATTTTGCGCCCCGCGTTCGAAACCCTAACATTACTTTTATTTTTGTTTTTCATTTACATACCCATGTCTGTAGAAGATTACTACACGAAGGTTTTCCAGTTTACATTAATATAAGTTTGTCCTTATTCGTGTACTGGTTGTTTGTCGGATGAATGAATTAAAAAAAAGTAGAAAATTATTTGAAATTGTTTTCGGTGTAATTCCTGTAGCGTACTTTGTTTTATAATCAACTGCAAGCGCCAGTTTTCGGAAAAGTGATCCATTATGCATGGCTTGCCGCGAAATTATTGCTAACGCGCGAAATTTTCACTAATCTTAAGGACGTTTTTATCCCCAAATGAGAGTCATACGAAAAAATTCCACTATGGCAAAACTGACTTCGGACTATGCTCGTGGTTTTCGGATCATTTGTTTCGGATGTTTCTACGATCGATATCATCAAAGGGAATGCACAAAATCTTCTTGAAGGATAAACATATGAATAAAATACAAAAATTAATATAACAATGAGATTGATATAAAAATGAAATATCAGAATATAAGAATTCAAAAAGATTGTAACCCCTCAACATGTCATACACACGGATATTATATAATAAATGTGTCACTGTGAATTTCAGTGGTAATTTTACAATTAGTATAACGCCCTTGCATCCCCTAATATGATAAGAAACAGTCGTGCAGTAGCCTTCTACGGACATGGCTAGATAAATGAAAAAAATTCAAATGAAATAAAATAAATTATCGGATTTGGAACACGGGGTGCAAAAATTAAAAAGCGGCGACGTTAATCACAAAGCCATAATTTTGTCACAGGTTATCGCACGGCAAAGGGCGCATAAAGTAACTCGAAAACACCTCGAAAACCTTGTCCATTTTCAGAAACGGTCAAGTGTTTGCGGATAAGTCGAGACACGTGTTCGCTTATTTTGACTCCCCTTACACCGAGCGAATTTTCTTTTAAATCCGGCTATGGAACGCGTCGTGTTATCGCCGTCAAAGAACCCTCACACGATATCGGTCAGCCGTGCATTAGTAAACCTATCCACATTGCTGGGTATCAGTTCTACGAAATAACTGACACTGCCGGAAAATTAATCCGAGCGGTACTGAATGTACACTTGACGGTGAAGAATGAAGAGAGTATTAGTGTTGTTAATCTCAACTACCGTGAATGAATGGGAGCAGTTCGTTTCCAAACTAGATTTACAGCACGTACCGTCGACATTTACAGAGTTACGGAGATATTTTCAGTCCAACACAGTTAAAGATTTAAATGTGGGCAAGAAATCAAACGAAAAGCAGTTACTTTGCAACAAACCAGCGGAGAGCACAGGACCATCATACGAAAATACTCAGAAAAATCGCTATCCCCGTAATTTTTTCGTTGGAGCTCATGTTCATGTCATTCCGTTACATCATTTGTAGAAATCCTTGCCGGGTATCGACAACGTCATTGCAATTCCACACACGCTTTAAACGAGAATTGTTTTAGTCTGACCGTTTCGGGGCCGGCCGCGGTGGCCGAGCGGTTCTAGGCGCTTCAGTCCGGAACCGCGCGACTGCTACGGTCGCAGGTTCGAATCCTGCCTCAGGCATGGATGTGTGTGATGTCCTTAGGTTAGTTAGGTTTAATTAGTTCTACGTTCTAGGGGACTGATGACCTCAGATGTTAAGTTCCATAGTGCTCAGAGCCATTTGAACCGTTTCGGGATGTGTGACGTGGAACAACAGTTTGAGCACACCATCAGGCCTATAATTTGCTGTTGTGCTATTCTCTTTCCGATGCCTCGCCTAGACTGTAACACAGCACCACTGTTGCGTTTCAATAACTCATTATGCACTCCTGTAGAAAAAAGTAACCTGCTTAACGGCATACACGGGATGTCAGACACCAACACTAAAATTTGACGATAAAGTAAGGTATTAGCCACTGGAGAGACAAGTAATTCTCCTATTGATAAAACAGAAACTCGGAAACGTCAAATTCAACATGAAATTCGTCGAACAAATTTTACGTCCACACCTATATCAAAACTGGTATAAGACATGGAGACGGACTCTCTCCTTACTTACCTCCAACTAACAATCCTCTCTCATTAATCAGTGGTACCGAAACTTTAAAATGAATTCCACTGCATATTCAATAGTAGTTCTACCGTCTGATCTCTCAAGAGTTCGAAAAGAGGATCGATTTTAAAAGCACTGGCACAAGGAAATTATTTCCGGTTTTCATTCGAAAAGTCTACAGCACAAATGAAACAGTGAATGAGGTCTGTAAGGGATTGAACAGGTCGGTTATTAGTTGCTTTATCCTCATAACAAAATAGCCAATACGACTCCTTTACGAGTAGTACGGACAGAGTTGGTCAAGAAATATGACACTGTCACAAGAAATGGCTTACGGAGAACACTGAACTGAGAATATTTATGAAAGAAGATGTAAAGAATGCACAAGTAAAGGTAGACAGCCGAATGGAGGGGCGCGGGTAGCGGTTTCCCCAGAACAAGAGCTGCGCTGCGCTACAACTCGTATCCGGCTTTCCCTTTCCTTCCCGCCTCTGCATCGACGCTAGGAGAGGATATCACAAAAGCCAAAAGTCATTCAGTGTATCACTCGTGATAAAGGACAACCAACACAGATTTCAAGTATAGGGAGGTAAAATGTGGAGAGAATGCAGAGCAAGAAATGAGCATTGGGTATTAATCACATAAACGAACATAGGGCCGTTACAAGTTCTTCTACACAATGGACATTTTGCAGATTTTGAGTTAAATTACCGAGTAATGCGATGAGTGTAAATAAACACTTTGTGTGGGATTTATAGGTTTCTGGAAAGCATTTGATTCAATTTCAGCAAAATCTGAACAACCAGCCTTTGAGGAATACCACATTGATTCAGTCTACGTCAGCATACTGTGGAACAGACGTTAATGGCACATACCTCAACCAGCTTGGTTTCGCGCACGTCGAAAAGAAGACAGTACAAATTAACACATGAACCAGTCTTTTTTTTCATGGCAGGTGGAGAGAATTAACGAATAGACATCAGATAAATAAAAGAGAAAGTAAAAATGACAGGTAGTGCCTTTCGTAAGCTGAATTCCAATGTCAGACAACAGGAAGGTTTATAATCAGTGCGCATTGTCAGTCTTGAATTTAGGAGGTGAAACACGGACTTAATGCGGAAGCCATTCTAATACGGTGGGTTGCAGAGAAGAAACACATATTGGGAACTGTTAGGAGCAACAGGTGAACAAAACAGTTGATCAGGGTACATTACGCAATAGGAGATGTAATTATGACTAATGAAAGTAAAATAGAGATAAATGGTAGAAGACACAAGATACAACACCGAGACGCGAGATGAAGACCTAATGGAAGATCGGTAGATGTTATTACAAAGAGTGCAGGAGTTATGTAGGTGCGAATCACTGAATGCTACAATGTATGGAAATGTGTGGAGGAAGACTTTACCAAGCAATGGACCTCAACAGTCTGATGATGTGTAGAACAGAATACGGTAAAGCTACACGAGCTCAATTTAAATGCACGGGTAAAACAATAAACGAATATTTTGTTGACGTAAGAGCTATTGACAAGAGTTGCAAAAATAACATCGGTATACCAGAATGTCTCCAGGCACTGCAAACAACGTTTTAACGAGACGGAAGATATATAATACATTAAGAAAATATTCCCCAAATCTTGGTGTGATGAAGCGTATAAAAAATGATAAATTTGCGGACCAAAATATTGATCACTACGGAAACAGCAGTCAGCCAGAAACGGATATGAAGAAATGGGTTGGTAAAACAAAATGTAAATGTGAAATTTCAAGGTAGTGGGGAGTATTGTACTTTGGTATACTTCTCTGACTTTTGTCTCTAGCCCGCCCTGTAATGGTAGTTTTATATATTTTTTATTCCATGTTTAAATGTTGGAATTCACTTTTTATGTGCTACAGTCTTTTTCTGAAATTACAAAAACTACACCTACTGTGAAAACTTGTTCCAAGGTACAATATGGTTATGTGCGAAGCAACAAACATTCTATTGAAATTTGAAAGAGATGCAATTGACAAAATATTATCACAGTTGTATTTAATTGCCTATCTGTTACATTATCACTCTACTAACCACTGAGAGTCATCAAATTAAGTAAAGGAGTTACAAGTAAAATAGTATTTTGAAATAGGAGCTACTGGAAACCAAAAGCTGTTTCCATTTTCAAGACAGATAAAATTATTAAGACATTAAAGAAACTCATTTCCTTTGTAAGTATCACCTGATCCGTGATAAAAGACCTTCTGTTTCATGTTACAAGATGGTGCACGAACGACGAAGTGCAGGTTGGTTGCCTACATATTATATGAATGTTTCTGAAAATAAATAGCATTTTACTTACCGTAAAATTCTGTTCCTAAAGAATTAAAGAATTATTTCAAGTAGTTTTAACACTTCATACAGCACTTAAAGGCATAGAACCTACCGAGCGAGGTGGCGCAATGGTTAGACACTGGACTCGCATTCGGGAGGACGACGGTTCAATCCCGAGTCTGGCCGTTCTGATTTAGGTTTTCCGTGATTTCCATAAATCGCTCCAGGCAAACGCCGGGATGGTTCCTTTCAAAGGGCACGGCCGAGTTCCTTCCCCGTCCTTCCCTAATCCGCTGAGACCGATGACCTCGCTGTCTGGTCTCCTTCCCCAAACCAACCAACCATAGAACGTGAGATATTTTCAAATGCTGCATAAAACTCAACCCAATGTCTAACAACAACAAAAACTGCAGAAAATGACAGAAACTCCTTACGGTGGTCTCTAGTGCGCATCCCGTCGTGTGACTGTAAAACAGTCACTAGACCGAAGTACCGACCAAAAACATCATTTGTTCCTAGATACAATAGCCTATGAATACAACGTTCTCCCTGCACAAGAAGAACTATAGGCCAACAACAGTAAGGCGACGAGGAGGGAAAACCGAAGTGAAAGATCACAGTAACTTGACCGGAAGCAAGTAAAAAAGGTCACTGTCATTACTTTCAAGCCTTATCGCATCCAGCAGGTTACAACGCAAAAAAATCAAAGCATTTTTGTGATACTTTTGTTGGCGAAGATAGATGGATTTTAATGGGAAAAAATAAACGCAAAACGACTGTCTTTGATTGTTTATTATTACTTCGATGCAGTATAAATGAGAACAATATGCGAAATGTTTAGAGGAAATATTTCATCTTTTGCAGAAAAAAATTAAGCAACAGAAATACATCCGATGATACGCCGTCCTTAAAATTCAAGTTTCACTGTGTTACTGTTTCGAGGAAGGACTGACAATGTTAGAAAGAACAAATTATTAAAAATGCAGTTACGAAAATAATTTAGTATGAGACGGTTCAGAACTCAAGTGGAGAAACCAGGTGAATCACAGCAGTGCCTAGTAATCGCACATAAACACAATACTGATGTGAGAACTCTAAATGAAATAACTTCTGTTTGCAAATTTTGATAAAAATTTTTTTAACTAGAAGTGAAATGACGACCAAGGTAGGCAACTCGCAAACGCAGTGATCGTATCTGGTAATTATTTTGTATTGCTGCACCGATGACTATATGCAGCGGATGCTTCTTTACCTACCTAATACAGTTCGCTCGTGAGAGTAGGTCCTCTGTTGGATTCTCTAAAAATTTCAATTTTCATTAAAAAATTACTTCTGCAGCTTCTTCTTCCACGTTGCGCATTAACGTCACGGGATCTAGCTCACTGTCATTTTCTTGAACACAGGTACTTACTTACCTATTTTGTTACAATATTGCCACCGACTCTGCAGAAATAGGCAGTGTAGCTGCAATATAAAAATATGCAGCAGAGGTATACCAGAGGAGGTGCACACATTTTGCTGCCAGATTAATGTATTCCATACTTCTTTGTTGCTTTTTTCGTTTTTAGTAGGTGTGATCCAAAAAATTCAACCATCACCTTAAGAAAAAGACACCTTACACTTACATAAGCAATTAACTTAGAACAAGTGGAGAAACGGTGAGAAATAATGAGTAACGTAAAAATATAGGAAACCTTCTGTACTAATTTCTGTTGTAAATTGCCACATGATTTTCTAAAATTCGTTTCGCTAGTAAGTCAAGATATTTCCCTGAGTTAGCACACAGCGTATTTCATACTATTCCCATTGATTTTTAGGCACGCCGAAGCAACATACATTGCTCTGCAGAACTGAGGGACAAGATAGGTAAAATAATGCAACTTATTAACAACTCGGTGGAAATGAATGAAAGTGCGCGAGCGTGTTGCTAGAGGTCTCCTAGACATGCATACATAACTGGACGTCACATAGTGTGAGATCAACTGTCCCCGCAACACAATGCAGTTGAGGGAACAGAAAACGACTGTTTGTGTCAATCAGTGAGCAGTTACGGTGCACTGTGGTGGAATTACTCACTACAGCGTGGCCCAGAAACAACAGTCGGATGACTTCGTAAGGGGGAAAATCGTCGGGAAACCGGAAAAAGGACGAAGAGTGAAGAGTGAGTAGTCCTGGAATTTGCTATTACTCACACAGTTGTTGACGTGCATGGGGAGCGTTCCAAACCACGGGAACTGCTGCCCGAAGCAGAGAAGGCGGTTCACCACGGTCAACTTCAGCAGCAGATAACCACTACATTTTCCAACAGGTAAGAACGGACACACGTCAGGTAACGGTCACAATTGTAACCAAATTTAACAGCACTGCAAAGCACGCAATCTTCTGCTCCACAGTGGCACAGGAACTGTATGCGAGTGGACTCTCTGCTCGGCGACTAGTGTGTTTTGTTCCGTAGACACCCGCCCGAAGACAGCATCGTTTGCGATGGTGCCAAAAACATAGGGACTGGACCAACAAGGAGTAGCCTCACGTGATCTCCTCGGATGAGAATAGACTCAGTCTGACAAGGGAACCTCCCTATCGCACCCCCCTCAGATTTAGTTATATGTTGGCACAGTGGATAGGCCTTGAAAAACTGAACACAGATCAATCGAGAAAACAGGAAGAAGTTGTGTGGAACTATGAAAAAATAAGCAAAATATACAAACTGAGTAGTCCATGCGCAACATAGGCAACATAAAGGAGTATGAGAGCCAAGGAGCGCCGTGGTCCCGTGGTTAGCGTGAGCAGCTGCGGAGCGAGAGGTTCGTGGTTCAAATCTTCCCTGGAGTGAAAAGTTTATTTTCTTCATTTTCGCAAAGTTATGATCTGTCCGTTCGTTCATAGACGTCTCTGTTCACTGTAATAAGTTTAGTGTCTGTGTTTTGCGATGGGAACCTTGTTATTGAAGTCGCGAGCTATATTTGCTGGATACATATTGCCCACGGAATACATCTCACGTATTTAATGCACTCTCGTCCAAACTGCCAGACAGCCAGCCAGGGAGCCTAGTTAGCAGGAGTTCTCTCTCTTCCGTGCGCTGTAGTCGACTGACGTCGTGTGTTTCGATGTTTGTTTAGGTGTAGCGTCCCCATTCTACTGCGCAGTTACCTCGCATCGGACGGACAGGTCTGAAAATAAAAAACTAAAATTTTCACTCGAGGGAAGAGTTGAACCAAAAACCTCCCGTTTCGCAGCTGCTCACGCTAACCACGGGACCACGGCGCTCCCAAGCTCACCTTATCCTTGATACTGCCTATGTTGCGCATGGACTACTCAGTTTGTATATTTTGCTCATTTTTTCATAGTTCCACACAACTTCTTCCTGTTTTCTCGATTGATCTGTGTTCAGTTTTTCAAGGCCTATCCCTGTGCCAGCTTATAACTAAATCTGATGGGGGTGCGATGGGGAGGTTCCCTTGTGAGTAGTGATTCTGGATGTACCGTCATACAGCGAGAGGTGGGAACATTGTCGAACATGATCGTTTTGGTGGTGTAGATGTTATAGCGGGGGAAAGCAAAATGTTAGAAGGCCGTGCTGACCTCCAAATCTTTGAACACAGAACACTCACCGGTCAACGCCATTGCGACGCTGTACTCCCTCCCAGCCTGTGTCTTCTGAGGTGCGCATTTGCCCCTGACTTAATTTTTATCGCTCTAGTTGAGGAATGGAACGATCTACCACCAGAACTCCTTACCAAACTTGTGACGTTGCAGAACATGCATTGCTGGCCGTAATAATAACACCGTATTAAGAACAATGCCCTGACTTTGTTAATGTCCAAGAGACCACCATAAATCACGCTGAGTTCAGTGTAATTATTGTCTTTGAATAAAAGTGTCATTTCGGCTCGTGTCATTGCGTATTTCTTTTAGTTAGTTTCTGTACTATATTGTAGAAATTCTGTACGTCGTCGAGGTCTCATCGAGCTGTGTTACTTGGCAGTGACACATCACGCGAAAATTTCTTTCAGCCTCAAGTTTTGCACACCAGGGTATTTCACTAGTTATAGCTAGAAATACCCGACAGCATTTGGTGTCAGCGCCAAGTTTATTAAAAGAAATAAAAAGTACCCAGACCGTATGTGGTATTTACATATCATATGAGCTGAATAATATTCTTTGACTTTCCGGAGTATTGTTCCCCTATTCCGAGTTACGTGCTTTACTGGCACTGAAACAGTTACAGGAGTCACGTCGACAGTCTTTGATATAAACGTCCTACGGTTCATCATGTTTTCGTCTGCCTTACCTACGACCCCACGACTCCATGTTAGTGAATCCTACAGATCTGTGTTTCTGAATTCTACGTCTTAAAAACAAATAGACAAATTATTTTCTCTGTACCTTCAAAGCACTGTTTGCTACGTAGTTCATAGCTGCCGACTACTCAGCGAACAGAACATCTGTACTCAAATACAGCATTCCTTCATCAACAGCACACGGCCTTTATTTATGAATTAAATTAGACATTCTGTCGTGCCACAAAAGTGCAAAACACAGTTTAACAGAAGATTAAAGAATTTGCTGGTTGCCAGCTCCTCTACACACCTGACGAATTGTGTAGTAGAATCAAATGTTGTATATAATATTAACAGTAGGAAATAATGTAAGCGTCATATAAAATCAGACATCTGGACACCTTTATAGCATAAAGGCGCTCAGTGTAAATAAAATGTTATAAAACAATTTTTTGCATTTTAGTGACCGTACATGTTTGTGACAAGTTTGGTATTATCTTTTAATTTAATCCGTGTTTTAGATTTTTCACTTATTCCACTCCCTTGTGGACAGCTTCACGAATGAGCTGTGGAAGGAATGTTATCACGCTTCTTCTTTTCTAAATGTTCACGTGTTTTTTATGGTGTATTCTGCTTCGTCTTCCGTATGAACCTATGGAACGAAAAGCATACCTATCTGTCAGCTATGGTTATTCTATTACGTATCTGTTGTATCTCAAGCTAACACCCTCTAGCACCATACCTGAGTGGTCAGCGCGGCAAAATGTCATGCGGGGGCCCGGGTGGAAGATTTTCTCCACTGGGGGACTAGATGTTTTGCTGTCTTCATCATTTCATCCTCATCTACACGCAATTCGCCGAAGTGGCGTCAACTAAGAAGATTTGCACCAGACGAACTATCTACCAGATGGGAGGCCATAGCCACACGAACACCCCTCCAGGCTGGATAACGGCCCAAATTCCGCGAGGAAGACGGTTCGCAAGATTCTACAGATATGGTCCACGAGATGCCACTCACCGATGAAAAGCTACAAAACCTGGAGGATGCAGTTTTACTTTTCATCCCCTACTCGAAATAATCGCAGACGTTTTACACGGGATGAATATCAGGTGAATTAGCGGGCCAATCCAGGTAGAACTTGCACAGTAAACGCGGCTGTTGTCAACTTGCAAGAGGGGGGTATCCACAGCATACTCACCAACAGACATAGGAGATAGGGAAAGACTTGGGAATCAAAGTTGAAATAAACATCCTGGTTTATCACCACGGAAACCTGTTTGAGTAGGTCAAGATCGTCGTACGAGCAACACCTCCAAGACGTGATACGGTCTGAACTACACCGTCCGCAAGCGGCGGTGAACACGTAATTGGACCGTACGTGCACTCGACACACTGCAGCGTTTGATAAGGGAAGAAAACTGCGACTCGCCACACTACACTCCACGTCCTCAGTCAGCTAATACCCAACTGCCGTGTGAGGCCCGGAACACACGCTGCTTTATGTGTAGCTGTGACCAGTGGCCTTCTGCGTGCTTCCCGACTACAAATATACACTGCACGTAGTTGTAGTTCCCTTCGCAATGTATGCTCGGAAAGCGGTCGAGTTAGAGCTACATCCCCTGACAGCAGAAATTCCTGTCGCATTTGAAACAGATTTTCGCTGACAAAGCGTCACACAGGTCTCCCGTACATGTCGGTTGCCTTTCCTGTGACCACAGTTTTTACGCGACGTAACGTGATCGCCGGTGGTACACTATCACTTACAGACACGTTCGGTAGTCTGCGTTGCCACACCAACAAATCGGGCCACTTCGTCCAAGGTGTGGCCATGGACACGTAAAAATAAGGTGTCATCTTCCTGCCATTCCGTCACGTTTCGACGTCGATCCTTCGTAGTGCACTGGTTTAATACAAATGACATGGACACACACACCACTTCACTGCCATAACTTACGTAGCTGTGGAGGATCACGTGACTGCCTGATATCATTTTTACGCAATCTAGAGTGCTCTAAAGCGACAGCGTGCGCTATTAAAGAGGTTGTCTGATTTTTCGTCAGATGAGCTATTTATTGACTACTACAGGTGCGGCGCCATACCGGACGCCACTGACGGAACATCATTTATAACTGAGCTAGGTAGGTACCGGAAAATTTAGCTGCGAAATTCAAATTTAGATTTAAGACTAAATATTCTCTTCGATGCGTTGACTTGAAGAGCACGTTTTGGTGCTGCGAGCAACGTGTGTGCGGACACGTGTGACAACGTGCCCCGCGCTAACAATAACGGCAGCTAATTGATTAAAGGAAAGAAGTAGCGGACACGGCAAACGATTAATTGGGCGCGGCAGGGGATAACGGGGCTATAAATAAGCTGGTGGCATGGGCCCCGGAGCGGCCACACAGCCGCGAAAGCTGCGAGCTTTGTATTGACTGCCGCGGGCGCCGAACCGGCCACCCTCCACATAGGAGACCCTTAAAATGGGATGCTGACGAGCCCGCGCTCTGTTCACCTATCAGCCGGTTCAATTATTCAGAAGTCGCTGCGTCGGACTGTAGAGCCGCACATACTCCCCACGGGCAATCTTTCTATGGCCAGACGTGACGCTCGGCGCACAGACTGGTGCGTATAGCGTCACTGTAGACAAATCATCTGACTCTTTCCTCATATTTAATCATTCTGTGTATCAGCTGCTATTCGAATGAATTTCCTTCTTTGGTATCAGCTTTTGGACCATATTATTCTGTACTGTACTGCTGGAAAATTATTTGGAGAATGGCAGCCCATTCTTCACGGAGAGCTGCACAGAGGAAAGGTATCGATGTCGGTCGGTGAGGCCTGGCACGAAGTCGGCGTTCCAAAACATCCCAATGGTGTTCGATAGGATTCAGGTCAGGAATCTGTGCAGGCCAGTCCATTACAGAGATGTTGTTGTCGTATAACCACTCCGCCACAGGCCGTGCATTATGAGCAGGTGCTCTTTCATGTTGAAAGATGCAATCGCCATCCCCGAATGGCTCTTCAATAGTGGGAAGCAAGAAGATGCTTAAAACATCAGTGTAGGCCTGTGCTGTGATAGTGCCTCCCAAAACAACAAGGGGTGCAACCCCCTTCCATGAAAAACAAGACCACACCGTAACACCACCGCCTCCGAATTTTACTGTTGGCACTACACACGCTGGCAGATGACGTTCACCGGGCATTCGCCACACCTACACCGTTCCATTGGATCGCCACATTGTGTACCGTGATTCCTCACTCCACACAACCTTTTGCCATTGTTCAGTCGCCGGCCGGTGTGACCGAGTGGTTCTAGGCGCTTCAGTCTGGAACCGCGTGACCGCTACGGTCGTAGGTTCGAATCCTGCCTCGGGCATGGATGTGTGTGATGTTCTTAGGTTGGTTAGGTTTAAGTAGTTTTAAGTTCTATGGGACTGATGACCTCAGATGTTAAGTCCCATAGTGTTCAGAGCCATTTGAACCATTGTTCAGTCGTCCAATGTTCACGCTCCTTACACAAAGCGAGGCGTCGTTTCGCATTTACCGGCGTGATGTGTGGCTTACGAGCAGCCGCTCGACCATGAAATCCGGGTTTTCTCACCTCCTGCCTGTCATAGTGCTTGCAGTGGATCCTGATGCAGTTTGTAATTACTGTGTGATGGTCTGGACAGATATTTGCCTCTAAAATATTACGACCCTCCGCAACTCCGCAAGTTCGTGAGTTCCGCGGAACGCCCCATTCTGCTCACTCACGATGTCTAATGACTACAGAGGTCGATGATATGGAGTACCTGGCAGTAGGTGGCAGCACAATGCACATAATATGAAAAACGTATGTTTTGGGGAGTGTCCGGATACTTTTGATCACATAATGTACATAGATCCATTTTTATAATATTTATGGATATATGGATTCAGTACTTATCATTGCATCAAATAACAAGATTCTCGAACATTCGGTATTTCTGTAAATAACTGCACTCTCCACCCAGCAGCTCAGTTCTCTTCTGGCTGTGCGTTGGTGTTCTTAACAAACGTGCTTTCAGTGCTAAGTATCGTATTTTATTCATGATCCTCCTTTTGGATTTGGACTTGAGCATGGTTACGATGTGACAATATGTTGCCCAGCTCTCCTTGTAACATAGGTCGTTGAAATTTTAACACTTAACTTCTCCGTGATGCACAACGTCTCTCGTACCGTCTGCTACTAAATTTTTTCAGCACACCGCAACCCTGATATGCTCACTAAACGAACTCGTGACGAAGTGGGCCACTCTCGGTTGGATCCCTGTCTCTTCTAAACTCTCAATCTGGTAAGAGCTACAGACAGACGGTACTCAAGAATTGCTCGAAGTCACTATTCGCAAATGAATGTTATTTACTTGAGATTCTCCCATTGCATGACAGATGGGCATCTACTTTGCCTACAGCAAGTTTTATGTGCTTATTTCACTTTCGGTCTCTCCGTATGGTTACTCCAACGTATTTGACTATTGTTACTGCGCAGGTTCGAATCCTGCCTCGGGCATGGATGTGTGTGATGTCCTTAGGTTAGTTAGGTTTGATTAGTTCTAAGTTCTAGGCGACTGATGACCTCAGAAGTTAAGTCGCATAGTGCTCAGAGCCATTGTTACTGTTTACAGTGGTTTATCGCCGAAGTGCAGTCTAAAGGAAACTGACTCTACGCCTGTTTATGCACAACGTGTTACATTTATTTTCGTTGAGGTTCGGCTTGTTATATATATTAGCAGAAATTATGCATTTTTACTATTATAAGTTTAAAGACTACTGTAGTAGCTTTAATAGTAGATATTGCAGAGTTATATGTTGATTACGTCAAAACTTACGTGATGTGTAATGTCATGCTTCGAATTTTTAATATTTGGTTTTGAGCACACTGACTTCAGAGGAGTCTAGTTCAAAGACTTCCTACATAATTTATCACAAAGAATTTATGAACAACTGTTAAAATTTCTCAAAAATATAACCTATCATGAAAATAAATTTAAGACTAAATTTGTGGCATTCTCATTATTTGCATAAAAAATATTGTAGCCTAGTGCTGTGAAGGAGAGGTATATAATAACCCATTCATCTGATTCGAAAATTTCAGAATTGAACGTGATGTAGACTTTTCGTCTAGGAAATCTGGTACACGATGTAGTATACGAAAACTGATTTACATTCAGTATCTGAAATTATAAACAAAGGAGAGTGTTGTGAATTCCAAGTTGGTGGGTACGCAGCCGAGTTATGTTTATTTTTTTCCACGATATTTCGCCGATCTACCCAGTTAGCACTGTTAGGGCAGAAAGTACACTACGGCTCCGAAGCAGGTGTCGGCGAATGTCAAAACAGCTCCTAATAGATGAGAATGGAGAATTAGGTAATGAGGAATTAACGTTAGACAGCAGTCCAGACAAAGAACACATGATTACATCTGTGTGAGGAAAAAGACCAAGTAAGCCAGAGGCATGTAGGTAAGGAGATGATGCGACCAGTCCGTGCCAAGGTCCAGCTGTTGCCCCAACAAGACCATGGATGTCTTTCGTCACGCTTGTCCAATCCGTCTTAATGTTCTAGACATCCACTAACCTTGCCGGGAATTAACGGGACAGTTCATTTGCAATGGACACGGAGACTTCCGTTCCACAGTCCGAGCATGTACTCCGTCTCTAATGACTCATCACCCCAGAGACGATAAACCTTAATTTTGCTTCCTTCGTTCTCCGTTGAAAAACCAGTTACTCCTAGATTGTATCAGAAGTATGCAAATCGATTTATGAAACTTCCTGGCAGAGCAAACTGTGTGCCGGTCCGAGACTCGAACTCGGGAGAACTCCCAAGTTCGAGTCTCGGTCCGACACACAGTTTTAATCTTCCAGAAAGTTTCGTATCAGCGTACACTCCACTGCAGAGTGAAAATTTCATTCTGGAAAAACAGTTTATGTTACAAGGTGAATATACAAAGTGCATTATAACAGGGACAGCTGAAACATGTGAAAGTATGCGATAGTGGAAGTACAAGCGTTACAGTAAACATGGATCGACAACCGAGCCGTTAACGAATTGTAGCGAATGTGTTGTTACGATTCGCCATTGACTTCGGTATAGAGATATTATAACAGTTTGTAAAAACGTATTTGAAATATAAACTTCTGGATTAAGTCCCCATCTGTTTAGGCCCAAATTTCACCCATGGTCTATGATTGTAGAATGTGGTACATGCACGATGTAAGACGACATGTAACGGAAAAATTTTGTCCAAGGTTATAGCTCTAACACGACTTACTCCTAGGCCTCCAAGAACATCTGAAATCCATCCTGTGGATTCTCCTGTGCGGGGTAAACTCGAAAGTGGGTTGTACCACACTGTCGTTGATAAGCTTCAGCTGAAGCAGCGAATTGTATAGCCATGTCAAGATTTACGAAATATTCCAGAGATGCTTACTGCAAAGAGTAAGTGAGTATCGCGTCTAGTTGAGAGGACGACACATGGAACATCTTAAACAGGTACGAGTGTACAGTAATATGTAACGCGCTCAAGTAGTGATTTGTTTCTTGTTAATGTAGGCCGTCGGTGACAGTTGAGTCCAGTTAGACAAGGATTCAGTCCGTAAGTCTACATTTCAAACACATTTGTACTAACTACGAGAATATTTTGTACTGAAGTCAGTGGCACTTCGTAAACACACATTCCCAAATACCTCACAGATGGTTTGTTTGCGGACCAACGTTTATTGGAACGTTTATGCTTTAATTTTGGTATGTGTTCACTAGTGTCACTTCTGCTCATTACGATAGATCCTTTAGTTAACTACTGTCAGTCATTTACAAGTCACCAGATGGTCTACACAAATGTGCGATGGCTGAAGAAAAGCTGCTACCGTAAAAATATATTTTTTACATGAACAAGGTACAAACGGGAGCTTCATGAGCTGACAAACTGTGGTTAAGAAATTAATTGTAACGTGATACAAAACGGCACAATTATAAACACATACGATTTCTTCCTAGACTTAACATTTAACCATGCTGACATCATGTTCGTTTTTGGCTGCTCTTACAATTTGTGAGCTATTTTTCCATCGTCATTGTAGCATGTGATTTGAAATATTTGGTGTCCTGGTTGCAATTATTTTCTGTTTCCTTCTCCACAGTATGAATCAACTATCTTTACGTGAGATACACACAGTGCTTTATCTGAAGTATTTGTGTTGCACTCCGCAAGAACGAGGTCGTCTTTTTTTCCTGCATAAACCCGTGCAATCTCTTCTTTTCCTCTCGTTACTTGATTCTCTACCGTTTCACTCCACGTACGAGGGCGTGCTGGAAAGTGCTGCCTCTCAATTTTTAATATGAGAATTCTTCAAGCTTTTTAAATAAAACACATGTTATTAACGTTATACATCTTCTTTCTTCATGTCTACATATTTTTTCTCAACATATTCACGCTGACGACGAACACATTTCTCCCAACGACAGACCAGCTTGTTGATACCTTCACTGTACAATGTTTGGCCCTGTTGATGGAGCCACGCCCTCCCCTCTGCTTGCACCGCTTCATCAATATTCAAATGATGTCCTCTAAGGTGTTCTTTAAGTCTTGGAAGCAGATGAAAATCGGATGCGAAGTCGAGACTGTATGGAGCATGATCGATGACAGTGAAACCAAAGCGTCGGATTGTTGCAGATGTCGTAGCGCTCATGTGTGCTCTGGCATTGTTATGGTGAAGGAGAGGCTGCTCCATATGTGGGAGACTCTTCGAATTCGAAATTCGATTACAGCACGTTATTTCTCGCGAACCAACGAAGTTTCCCTTACACTCCGCCGTGCTAGACGCCGCAATCCGTAACCCTCTGTCGCCATGCAGCTGCAAGTATGTAGATATGAAGGAAAAGATGTAAGGTGCTAATAACATTTGCTTTATTTGAAAAGCTTAAAAAGTTTTCACGTATAAAATTCGGCCCCGTATATCTCTACAGTCTACATAATTTTCATTTCCTCGTACTACACTGTTAGTTCTTTCTTTTTTCATTTTTCATTCGTATTCTTGCTACTCTTCTTTAGACAGCCTTACAGGTGTTGGTGGAATATTTGTGAACCACATTGCTTTCACTAATGACATTATACTGATTACCTGTAACGCAGTAATGTACAACTGTAAACAGATGAACTTCACACAGAAAATTTGAAAGCACACGTGAAAATCAACTGTACAAATTAAAAATCTCAGTCTTAAATGTCGCTGAGCAGCTGTTGTGTTTTCTAGCAATTAAAGACAACCACTAGGAGGAGATCACAACAAAAAAAGTAAAAACGTTCTAGAGTGCTTTTGTAGTTTTATAAACTGAGCGTCCCAAATATGGGAAAACAAAGTTCGCACCAGCTGGTTGTGCAGGTTTTGGATTATGGCAATGAAATCTGGACTTCAAAAGCGAACAACGTTAAAAAACTGTAGTTTTCTCCACGGGTGAGAGAGAGACGTATGTTGGGAATTATTAGGAGTGAGAGGAATTTAAAGAATTAAGGAAATGATCAAAAGCTGAAGGCGTAGTTATAACAGGAGCTGGTCGCGCCGTATAATCAGAAGAATGGATGGCAGATGCACCAAGGAAGTTCCTTACTGGATTCCAAGGCAAAAGTCGTGTCCAAGAAAACAACTTAAGGGAAGATAGTTAGATGACATTAGAAACCGTACGTAAACAACATCAATAACGTCAACTGAGTACTGTAACGCATGAACAACCGGTGTCCTCAGTGTCTTATCATATTGTCACCTCACTCCTTAAGGCAGAAACATGTCTCGCTTCCCACGCCCGGGTTCCCGGGTTCGATTCCCGGCGGGGTCAGGGATTTTCTCTGCCTCGTGATGTCCTTAGGTTAGTTAGGTTTAAGTAGTTCTACGTTCTAGGGGACGGATGACCATAGATGTTAAGTCCCATAGTGCTCAGAGCCAGCAGAAACATGAAATATGATTGTGGTTTACTTAACATTGCTTGAGAAGCCCTACATTATCGAAGTTGTGAAGAACGCCAGCTTACTTTCACCTGTGAACATAAACATCACACCTATAAGTGATTAATAACAATGACGTAAGAGAATTCAGTTATGGAACTGACAGGAAAGTTTCTTTTACTAACTTAATTAATAAAAACGGAGGAATCGCTCAGGTGGAAATGGTTCGCAGAGGATATCGACCGTTGCCCCTTCTATAAAATCACAATATTTTTCGCTCAAAGTGATTTAGGGAATACGCTGAAACCTAAGCTTTGATGATCAAACGGTTATCTGATACCAAGTCCTCGGGTTCGTGACACGAACAAATGAAACGGTTGTGTTTCATTTGTTCTGCTTCGATTTCTACCGCTGCAATTCATTTATTAACTATAATTTCCTAAGTTTCTTTCAATGTTTTGTATCATCTCGGTTTTATTTTATGGTGGTAGCCATACTTTATCTGATACAAACTAACGCCCGGTATGCAACAAATGTTATTTGAAATCTGACATCCACAAAGTTACAGATAAAAGTTATACAGTGTATATGTCTGTTGTAAAGCGACGTAAGATATAATTTACGTGAGCGACTGATTGAGTTTTCCTCAACCAGAAATTTAAAAAATAGTAGCTACCACATACTACATCAAAATGAACCTACTCATTTTATTCAGGCCTTTGTCGCCCACTACAGTATTTAGCCCTTCCCTTCTCTCCACTGCCATATTCACTGTTCCTTGATGACGCAGGATGACGACTACTGTGCTGTCAGCTTCCTTTCTTCCCAGTTTGATTTAACACCTCTTCACTAGTTCTGAGTATATCAATTTCATCTTTAGCATTCATCTTTGGAATGACTTTTCGAATACTTCTATGCACTTTATGACTGTTTTCCGTTATGGCCCTTGTTTCACTTCCATATATCGCTGCACGCCAAACGAATACTCTTAGAAAATATTTCATTAGATTTAAATTTATGTTTGTCAACATGTTCTTTTCTGTGGTGTAGTACGTACATAAATACAGTGTCGCCTATCTCACGATTCTACTAGTAGATAAACGTCAGAAATACGTCTTAGTGATCAAATGTTGCTCGCAGTTAACGATATGCATGTGTTCAGGACACTGTTTTTGTTTTGGCGAAATCGAAAATGAAGATGCTAGTAAGAGGTGAATACGGAAATTCTAAACTAGCTCATTAAGAATTAATACTAGAAAAGAAAGAGAATTGGTTTCGGCAAGGCTGAAGAGTAAATACGCTAGTGTAAAAGAAGAAACTTATTCAGCAACGTACGTGGTCTTCATCATCTTTTTTTCTTATGAATGTCGCACTGAGAAAATTTCCTATCTTATCAAACATTGATAATAAGTCATAAAGTTGAAAACGGTGCTGGTAACGAATTTCAGAAAGGGTTGGACAAAATTTTCACTCGATGCAGCGAATTTCAGTTCGTTTCAAATGTGGACTATGTAAGACGACGTCTGCAACAAAGAGCAAGAACGGCATAGTATCCGATTACAAAATTAGAGTTGAACATGAAGGGCATGTCACAATCTATAACTGCTTAGGACGGCAAAATAAAATATTCGAAGAGTCTCGCGGAATTCGACCCTTGTCAACGAACAAGAGAACTGCTCGTCGCAGAAAATGCTTGAGTTGCATCCTGTAGGCGAGCAATCGCGTGTTGAGTCTACCGGTAATGTCTACGTGAAGTGGAATCAGGGTTTCTGGATCCTCGGTTTTTCATTTCTTCATATGAGGCCGAGCTGAGCTGTCAAGGTATATGAACTCACTGAACATGCACCATTATGCATCAAAAACTCCCCATCATTATTTTGAAGAGCTGTTGCATAACATCAGTGCGCAATGTCTGGTGTCCGTATCCTAACACTGTTCTCACACCAAACTGTTAAAGCTAACCAGAACGTCTAGAAACTATTTATCCTGTATGTGGATCAGCTTATTGAAGATGAACAACTTGATGAACATTTTCCTTGAGAGCCTTGTCACTAGGGCAGGAGGTGTGCGGTGAGAAGAGGTCAATCAGCGGAGGCAGTGTAATATCCTAACCATCGCGTTCTCTTTCTTTCCTGTGAGTTTTAATGGCTCAAATGGCTCTGAGCACTATGGGACTTAACATCTCTGGTCATCAGTCCCCTAGAACTTAGAACTACTTAAACCTAACTAACCTAAAGACATCACACACATCCATGCCCGAGGCAGGATTCGAACCTGCGACCGTAGCAGTCGCGCGGTTCCGGACTGACCGCCTGAACCACTAGACCACCGCGGCCGGCTGTGAGTTTTAGCTGTGGAGCAAATGGAAGAGTCAGGTGTACTCCAATAATTCTCACGCACTGAAAGAGTTACAGCAGAACACTAAGAACGTGATCGCTGCTATCCGTCAGGCAGAGATGCTGCCCGTGTCTCACGGTTTAATAAACTGAGCACAGCTCTGCATCGACGTCAACTGTGGCCATTTCCAGCTCATTAACAAATGTCAATCCCGCGTCGTTCGACGTTTTATCTCGCCTACTCTTTCATAAGCGATGTGAAAAGGGACGATCATGTAAAATTAGTATTTGGGCGGGAGAATAGAAAACATAAATTTCTTCGAAGGGTTGTCGGAAATTGCAATGGATCTGTGAGGGTAATCGCGTACAGGTGTGACGAAGTCCGGAGTATTATTTCAGTGACTGGGGTCTTACCAAGGGTGCACGATAACAGTAAACCAACGAATTCAAAGACGCTTTGCTAAGATGACAACCGGTCGGTATAGCTTATACGAAAGTATAGCAGAGATGCTCGGGAAATTTAAAAGGGTCTCCTTGGAAGAAAGAAGATGTAGTTTTCACGAAAGCCTATTTGCTAAATTTAGAGAATCTGTATTCGATTAAAAGCGTGTGACCGCAGCCGCCTACGTATATCTTGCTTGGGCATCATGAGAATCAGGTACGTGGTCAGGGCCCGTGCAAGGCACGCATGCAGTCATGTTTCCTTCGCTCAATACGCGAAATGAGAAGGAAAGAAAACCAATAATACCGGTACGATGTACCCTCCACCACGGACGGTAGAGTGGCTTACGCAGTATATGTGTAGGTGTAACAGCTAATTTTTGCTCACATCGCAGTGAGAGCCAATGCCCAGTGTCCAGAGGGATAAATGTCAGTATTCAAAGAGGACGGGGAGAGTGGGAGTACGGGAGACAGCCGTGCTACGGTAAGCAGCTCCCGCGGCTGTATCTCTAACAGCCAGCCGGTGTGGCCGTGCGGTTAAAGGCGCTTCAGTCTGGAACCGCGTGACCGCTGCGGTCGCAGGTTCGAATCCTGCCTCGGGCATGGATGTGTGTGATGTCCTTAGGTTAGTTAGGTTTAATTAGTTCTAAGTTCTAGGCGACTGATGGCCTCAGAAGTTAAGTCGCATAGTGCTCAGAGCCATTTGTATCTCTAACGACCAAAGCAGGGATGTAGCTGGCGGCGACGTGCGCCAGCGCCAAAGACACTGCCTAGCTCTGTAGAACATCTTGCTAATGCAAGAATGGAGCTGTCACAGGAGATTAGCTGCAGCGAAGCGACAAAAGAAAAGGCTTATTTTCCGTCGCTCCTCCCACGTGGTGAAAAACAGCGATAATTTTCAATACATTGATAGGTTGCACATTTACGTTATGTGACAACTGAAGCTTGTGGCAGAGGCTAGTTTTTCTGAACTACATATTCTTGTTTCTTCCATCTCCACTCACCGATGGAGTGAAGGAAGAAAGACAGATTGTGCGCCTATGAGCAGGGTGTTGTTTCCTCATTTTATCTACGAGATCTCTTTGGGATGGACAGGTATAGGGGTGACGAATCTTTGGAATTTCTGCCTCGAAAGACGATCTTTCAATTTCTGTTAGGAGTTTTGTCGCTAGAGACAAGAGATATAGAACGTCTTTCTTCGGGTGTTTGGTAGTTACGAGTTTTCTACAGTTTCGTTAGCCTCTCTTGTCTGTTGAAGAAGATTGTGACCATTCGCAAAGTCTTTCATTGTAAACTCTTGATGTCCCCTGTTAGTCCGTCTTGGTTTTCATCCCATGCAACTGAGCAATCAATTATGAACCGGGAAAGAGTTTTGTATGCAATCGCTTATGAAGATGAACTGCAATTTCTCAGAATCCCACCGACGAATCGTGCCCAGCCGTTCGCTTTACATTCAACCGAACCTATTTAGTCGTTCCACATCAAATCTCTACACATTGTTGGTGGCCGATATTTGCATGATACTCAGTTTTGACTCAAGCTATTAGTCAAAAGATACCACGTACTAGGGTTGGAACTTTATTAGTGACAACTATTTATTTACAGCTCATACAAAATAGATACGTGTTTCAAAGTTTTACTGACCTTCAAAGTAGTCACCAGCATTGTGTATAGCCCGTTTCCAGCAATGTGGAAGTCGTAGGATATTCTTAGCAGTGCCAGTTGTGTTGACAGTTCGAGCGGCGCGGTCTATTGCCCGACGAATTTGTAGCAGTTCTGAAGCGAATGCCATGAAGTGCTTCCTTCAGTTTAGAAATCGTGTTGAACTCACGAGAGCTTAAGTCAGGGGAGTGCGGTAGGTGCAATTAGCAGACCCACCAGTCAAACAAATCAGGAACAGCTTGCGCTGTACGTGCTTGAGCATTGTCCTGCAAAACGATGGTCAGGTCCTGCAGAAAGTGTCATCACATCTGTCTCTAAGGTGGTCGTAGGCTGTGTTCCAAAAATTAACAGCAGCGCTCCTAGAATTCGCTCGATATCTGTAGACAGCCTATGTGATAAGGGCTCCAAACGCTGGAATAATACTCTAGAATTGGTCACATTAGCATCTTGTATATGATTTCCCTTACAGAATGCATCTCGTTGCCAGAAAGCTTCTATTCGTGCTGTTTGAACTGGATGGTCCCATGTCATATATGTTCTTAGCATACCCCCTAGATACCTACACGATGTGACGTACTCTTGATGTTTACCATTATCCTTGTAATCAGATACTACTAAATTATTTCTCATTGCTATGAGCAATATCTTACATTTATCAACATTCAAAGAGCTGCAATTTGTACACCAACTGGAAATATTTTCCAAGTGTTTAGTTATTTCCTGAAGATCGCCCAACGACATTACTTTTCTATAGACAGGAAAGCACTGCGTTGCAGCGTTCAGTGTAGAGTTACCTGCTACGGAAACCTGCTCACTCTATAAAACAGTCTTTATAGGAATTTGCAGCTGTGAGATTAGACGTGTGGTTCTGAGTCCATATAATTCGTTCTGCAATGCTAAGACTTTGGTTGTTCCGTCGTGGACGGGCGACCAGCAGACGAATAAAGTAACCGGAAACAGTACTAGAACCCGAAACGGAAGAGAAAGAAAGATACGATTGTTTGGCTAGTTGGCTTTCACATGCAAAGCTTAAGGTATAATACTGTGATGTACATCACAGAGAGCAAAGCTTGTCACTGAAGTCACAGTTGGTGCTGAATATGTGTTGCAAACTTATATAAACTTATTACAAGGATATGACTGGATCCACAAAATTCGTGTAAGCTCGTATCTCCTTCCTCTACCGCTGCGCCTTACATAGTTATTCATTCATCTTTTCTCAGAAGATACAGGGTGCCCCAAAAGGAATGGTCAATATTTAAGCATGTGACAGGAACGGTTATTCGAAGGAAAAAAGTCTCGTAAATTTTGGATATAAAATTCATATCTTAAGAGCTATGAACTCTTCTTCATGTTCAACGTCGTGAAGCGCATTCCTTCTTCTAAACAATTGCTCACAGCACTTGGGTTACGCATTTGTAGACATTTTTTTCTTGTTTTGGTCCATAGTATCTCCTCACAAAGTATGGAAAGCAACGCGTTTACAGTAGAAGGCATTTGTTTCACAGTATCGAAAATGAAGAAGTGCTCATAGCTGTTAAGGTAGGCATTTTAGAGCCCATTTTTACCCAGCATTGTTGCTTCGAGCGATCGTTCCTGTCATATCCCTGACACTAACCATTCTTCCTGGGGCATCTTGCATATTTCCACTTAATAGCTATGACTCGAAAGTGATCGATTTCGATGTCGCTGAACTACATCGTTAGTCTGTCGCAATGAAATCATCAGCGCCCTGAGTACTGGCTCAGAATCACGATCGTGTATAACATCTGGTGTGTTAGGTGTGGCAATAGTCAGCACCATTATGTCACACACACCACAATACACATGAAATTTGTCACAGAGAAGTAGCTAAGGAAGTTAGTTATTTGCATATTACATACTTCACTGTTTTATAATATTTATGAACTTGATATGAACGGGTCAGTTTACAGGTTATGTATACTTTATTCGTTTGTGTGATGTGAATTTTATAATTGTTAACATATTACCCTTTTTCACTACATGTTGCTACGAGTGAAACAGATGAGACAAAACAGTTAACATTTAATGCTATGTTTTACATGCTACGAGTTTTTAGTGTAAAATTTGTCTATGGAATAGGACGAGTTGTCAAGAAGAAATTATTTTATTTCAGATTTAGTATTTGCTGTGCTGCCAGTCTGACACTTCATATTATTGGAAAATGATGAAAGGTTCATGTGCCCACAACCCCTTTTTAAGCCACTGACAGCTTTAGCAATGTATGACGAGGTACATTCTTCTGCTAATGCTCTACCTATTGACACTACTATTCATCTCAAACTGAGATGCATAACTCGTGACGAATTTCATTAGTGAGTATTCCATATTGCTATGAGTGAGACAGTTCTCTCTTTAGGTGAGCATCTGCTGCTACTGCTGCACCTTAATTATTTTCTATCCCGTGGTGATAGTTAAAGGGAACATGAGAATTACTTTCTAAGAAAGCACGAGGGCGAGTTATGCCATGCTGCCAGGAAGGTCTCGCTAAGTGCGGTGTGCAGTGACGGTGCTTTATTGTTGACTCGATAGCTACGTGACGCCCTGACAGCCGTGCTACGACCAACCATTCATAACGATATGGGAAGAAACTATATACGTGAAAGTAGTATTGGCACAGACAATGCCGTACTACGTTCACTGGGCGCTTTCTGAGTAGATTTATTGCTTCAACGACGCAAAACATCCATGCTGTCCCTGGGTATTGCATGGCTGTCCGAGTACCTGAAGGAACTGAGAAACATCTGAAATGCTGCACAGATGATACGACCAGGATGTTTATGCACACGCGAGTGCTGCACGACGATCCAAGAAGTGGATCGATTACAAACAATAGCAAGAGGATATGTGGAGAAAATGAGAAGTAAGGTGAAAATTTATTGAAATTTGATTTTGTGGCAAAGTGAAGTATTTTAGGAGAAAACTCAGAAGTAGCCTGGATCACAGAAATGAAAACAATGGAAAAGAACAATATTCGTCAAAAATAAACGGTAAAGAAAAACCATTACACTAATGAACACAAAATTACCGAAAGTTATCATTTTGTGCCATCCTCTCGCTCGAAATTCTCTAGGTGAACTGGTTTCATCTACATCTCATTACATTTCAGGATTTGTCTGGTTCACTGCTCAATTCATTCTTTATGACCTACCTAAGATGCATTTTACCCACAGAACTCAGCGTTACTGTTTTCGTAAATTGTACTGATAACGATAGGACTGAGACACCCAGTATGCATATTTAATATTTACCGAGAGTTAGCGAATAGGTTCATTAAAATACTGCGCTCTTGCCACTCATTCAAAATACAAGCTCGATACATTTGTGAGCTTATAGAGAAAGGGAGTAGAGAAATGTGAAACAGCTTCTAAAAGTTTTCCTTTTCTTATTCTGAAACTAATTTCAATCTAGCGTTTATCGCCTGGGAAGAGTTTCAAAATTGTTTCATGGTGAATACAGCATGTCTATAATTCTAAGTGCAGCGTACGACATGTCTTTCATTCAGCATACGAAATGTCTGTAATTTTATATTCAGCATATGAAGTACTGCAATTTTAGCCTGAAAACACGTTTAAAAGTTCTGCCACATGACGACCACTAGGCCAAAGGTAATAAAATAATAAAAGGAAAACTTTTATCGGCTTGGCGTTGTTATTTTACAAATAAGTTTCTGTTATGCAAATTGTGCCGCACGATGTTAGTAAGATTTTATGGAAGGAAAAGAAGTTGATGGATAAAGAGTAATATATTTCAAAATGTAGATCAGGAACATTAGAGAAGGTGGGTAGGCTGTAGCCGCTGGAGAAAGACGTTACCTCAGTATAGACATTTCGCTAAGAATAACATCAGTGATTGCTTAATACAAGCTAGACGGCGCACTTTTAAGCGTATCAGAGACTTGGCAATTACAACTGAGGAACATTAATTAAAAAAGACACAAACAGGTGCATCGAGGAATCGGTGAACAACTGTTGTAGCTTCTGAGGATTCTGGCCTATTGGCATCCAAGACAATATTCGCAGAAGAGCTGCGAATTTTCAGAGGCTGAACATTTCTGAATTCAAAGACCATAACATTTACATTAATAAATAACAAAAGATCTTCAGGGACTACTGACTGTCGCCAGCCATTGTGGTGTTATCCGTAGACTGCGTCATTGGGTACAAGGGTACAAGCTTGTCAGAGAGCTAACTGGCGCAGTGGTAATACACTAGATTCGTATTCGGGAGGACAACGGTTCAAATGCTCATTTTTTCCGGGATTTTTACTGAATCTCTTAAGGCTAGAGCTGCTATACTTCATTTGAAAGATGACAGCCAATTTCTTCCACCATGCTACTCTAATCCTAGCTTGTACTCCGTCACTAATGGCCTCGCCGTCATTGGGTCATTAAGCACTAATCTCCCTGCAGTTGCTCATGCGCGATATGTAGGATTTTTCAAAAGTTCCTTGCACGCAGATTGAGTATACCTACGTAAAGCCGATGCATCAAGGAACAACTACTGTGTTACTGAGAACCGAACCCAGGTCCTCCATGTGCTTGACAGACTCGCTGAGTGCTTAACATAAGATTATAAAGAGAACTAAATAGCAAAAAAAGAGCTTAATTAGCGAAACGATGGCATATCTATAAGACATGCAGAAAAGCAGTGAAATAAACACAAGACCTAGACGTTGGGTAGACAAATGGAATCATATTGCAAGAAATCAACGACAGCCGACCAGCCTCTACATGAGGCAAGCTGTAAGAAGAGTAAAACGAGGAAGCTAGAAAACAGAATTTCATCACATTCCCCTTAGATACCCAAACCCTTTTACTTTGTAAGTAGATATATCTTCGGTTAAGGTGACACGAGATTCGTTATTTGGTATCAAGGAAACACTACGAGTAGACGACGTACTGTATCATAATAGTTTACAGCCAAATATCTCCACGGGTAAATTCAGCGAATGCAGAGAATCGAAGAAAAGGTTTATGCCCACAGAACTAAGTAGCTAAAGCATGTCTGCTGTACCAGATCTTCCGTACGAACCCAGTTTGCGACAGTTGTGTGTCCGAGGTTTGTCGCTTTCATGCGTTTTAGTCAAGCCGTTAAGGAGCAATTGAGTAGTAAACCTACATGTCCTCGGTCTGTGCTGTCAACTGACTGAAACAATTTCACTCTGTTCCGCGACGGGGTTCAGTCAGAGGCATGCCAAGACTGGTGAGGATTTATGAAGGAAATCGACCGGTATCCTTCCAGACGAACTATCCAGAAATTTGTCTTACGCAGTTTTGGGGAAACCACGGACAACATAAATCTGCATGGCCGGACGAGGATCTGACCCCTATTCTTCCACAATGGCGAGTCCAGCATCTTACCACTGCTCCACCTCGTTTAAAATAAACCAAACATGTATTTTCCGCAAAAAAAAAATTGATACGTTCTACAGGTTGTATGATACGATCAGAACTGCGTTCCTGGCACTGACGGAAGGCTTAGTGAATAAATTTTACAGTACAACGGGGACACTTACAAATTCACTCTTGAAGATATAGCAAAGAAAGTACTTTTCCTCATAGTTGCTAATTTTAAGAAACACATATGGTAGAAGCAGTTTTTACCAGTAAAAACATTTGAAACAGAATGTGAGAAAGCAACTGTTGTTATAGCATTAGTAGCATAAGAGGCTAAAACAGCCAGAAATACATTTCAGTGCTGGATGTTGCGCCAGTATTTAACCATAGCGTAGACTACCCTGTTAGAACAACTATCGGTTACAAGTGGTAGAAGTCGTGGTACTGCTAATATAAGTGTCAGCATTTGTAGCATGAATAATATATAAAAATTTGGCAGACTTTTATGTATTAATGGTCAATTTACGCTTCATATCTCATTGGTTTCAAAATATTTTCTGTTGGTTATGCTTAGAAAACTTTAGGAAAGATTTTTAACAACGTTCGTTGCTATTAAAACTATCTGATAAGCGACCGGTTTCGGTCGAAGTCCATTTCCCAGAAACTGCAGTACCAACTTTATGCGTACCGAGACTGTAGGTGGAAGAGTAGGTTTCGAAATTGTAGCAAAAAGATCAGGGATACTTACAACTTAGGTTAGCAACAAGACTTACACTAGAAATCAACGACGTCAAAAAAGAAGCATACTGACAAAATGTGGACTGGAAACTACATCAGGAGACAAGAAGCAGCAGCTTGAAGATCTTATATGTGAACCGGAAATATGCGGTAATTAAATCTGTTACTTTAATTATGTGGGGAGTAAATATGGTCTTATGGTACAGAATACGTAAATGATAACAAAATAACAAGTGTAGTTTAAAAGATTTTAAGATTTATACGTGCAGACTGAAAACTGAGTATCTGTTAGATAGCGATCAGTTTGGCTTTAGAAACGATAAAAGGATCAGAGAGGCAGTTCGGACCTTGCCTTTGCTAATGAGCGCAAGACTCAAGAAAAAACAAGATACTTTCATAGGATTATTATCGTAAAAAAAATTCGACAGTGTAAAATCGTGCAAGATATTCGAAATTCCGAGGAAAGGAGTTGTAAGCTATAGGGAATCTCGTATAATATGTACAGCAACCAAAGAACCAAATAAGAGTTGAAGACAAAAAACAAAGTTATTGGATTACAAAGGGTGGGATACAGAAACATAGTCGTTTGCCCCTACTGTTCAGTCTATACACGGAAGAAGCAATGGCGGAAATAAGAGAAATATTCAGCAATGAAATTAAAATTCGGTATGAAAGAGTACCAACGATAAGATTCGTTGACGTTATTGTTATCCTCATTGAACGCGAGGAGGAACCGCAGGATCTGTTGGTGGAGTGAACAGTCTCATAAGCGCGAGAGTAAGCCTAAGAAAGACGAAAGTAAGGAGCAGTAATCAGAAATGAGATTAGCCATCGACACTGGGACCACGACGTAGACAAGTAAAGGAGTTCTAAAACCTCGGAAGTGAAATAACACATGACGGGATGAATTAAGGAGGACATAAAAAGCAGGTTATATCAGGCAAAGATGGAATTTCTGGTCAAAAGATGTCTGCTAGTAATAATCATCGGCCGTAATTTGAGGAATAAGTTCCTGAGAGTTCTGAGAATATACTTTCCGAGAACAGCACTGTCTGGAAGTCGAAGCGTCTGAGATGTGTTGCTATAATAGGATGTTGAAAGTTAGGTGGACTGTCATACTGTAATCGAAGCTCTTTTCTTGTCCGCGTCTGTTTATTACTACGTAATAAGGAAATGTGGTTCCGCCTTGAGCTAACACAAATTTTCTTGCTTTACTACCCACACATGTTTCGGAGAACTTCCCCCATCTTCGGTGGGCTTTATTTATTATCCTATTTCTACACATTGGTGTTCACAAGTTCGTCTGCTGTTTGCAGTGCAGGTATAATTAATTATTTCTTTCCAATGTGTTATTGCCGGCCGGTGTGGCCGTGCGGTTAAAGGCGCTTCAGTTTGGAACCGCGTGACCGCTACGGTCGCAGGTTCGAATCCTGCCTCGGGCATGGATGTGTGTGATGTCCTTAGGTTAGTTAGGTTTAATTAGTTCTAAGTTCTAGGCGACTGATGACCTCAGAAGTTAAGTCGCATAGTGCTCAGAGAGCCAATGTGTTATTTTTTGTTGATATGGCGTTTTCGTGCTTCTGCAGGGTGTTTAAGTGGATTCCTAATACACACTATTTCACTATTTCTAACAGTCAAACAGTGTGTGTAAGGAATCCACTCAAACATCCTCTTACAAACAGTGAAATTGTGTGCGATAGGAATCCACTCAGACACCCTGGAATAGCACGAAAACGTGATATCTACAACAAATGACATACTGGAAGGCAATAACTATGGCTGTGCTGCAAATATCGGATAGACTTGTGAACATCAATATATAACAATAACATAATAAATAGAACCCACTAAAGACGGAGAATGTTCTCCGAAACATATATGGGTAGTAAAACAAGAAAAATTGTGTTTGGTCAAGGCAGAAAGACATTTCCCTGTTACATATTAGGGGAACTGATAAGGAACGAGGAGGTTCTCCGCAAATACAGCGAGGAGAGGAACTTGTGGAAAGGAAAGAATTGACAAGAAGAAGGGACAGCGTAGCACGATAGGACATATGTTAAGACATCAAGGAATAACTTCCACGGTACGTGAAGGAGCCATAGAAGGTAAAAACTGTGGGGAAGACACAGATTGGATTATATCTAAAAAATAATTAAGGACATTGTCTAACGACTATTCTGAGATGAAGGTGTTAGCGCAGGAGAGGAATTCGTGACGGGCCGCATCAACACGGTCACAAGACTGATGCACCCGCCCCCCTCCCCCGCAATCAAATAAAAAAAAAACTTGCTGATAGGCGCTACACATGTCGTACCACACAGGACAGAGACCATAACCAAACACGATGTGATGCTTGACGTAAAACGGTCCCTTAGCACTGATTACTACAGCCATTCTGTTGGTGCGAATACCGAAGCTCATAGTCAGCAGCCCAAAGGTTCATGACGCTCAGCTATGCAGAAGTAGACGCATGGAGTACCAGTTTTAACTGACAGTCCTGTTAACTAAGCTAAACACTAGTAAATACACGAGTATATAGCTTCTGTGTGTGCGAAAAACAGTTACAAATAGGCACTTACGAGAAATATAACAAATGGATTTAAACAGTTCCAGTGGATGATAACCATCACAAAACTGATGAAGAAGACAAAGAGAAAATCTAGCACGAGTCAGGCAACAGCAACTATGTACTGTATATAGCGAGTAAAACTGAAATTTCGTATAATTATGCAGCACGAAAGTTACAACAAAAATGATTATAGCTCGCCACTTATAAAATACACTGTTATAATTTCTAATCACAAATGTGAAACAAAGTAATGCAAAAAACAGAAAATATTAAAAACATTTAAAACCGTTAATATCGAGCCCGGTAAGAGCCGGGAAATAGCGGATATGCCAAAAATACGGCATTGTCTAAAGCAGAACAGAAATATAAAATACTTAATAAGTGAGAAACGTGAAAAATATGTTGCATACCAAGGACACAATATGCACGTAAAAGTAAATCGCCAACGCTAAAACACCGCATGGTTGAGGACGAGGAAACGAAAAATATGTAAAAGCTCTGTCCTGTCCACAACTACACGTGTGAAAATAAACAAGAATTACTTTGACCAAAGCACCACATTGCCTGAAATTCTTTTACAGAATTAAAAGGAAAAAAAACATGTGATGTAGAGAAGAAGACACCTCCACAGGCGAATTCTTGCTACAGCACTGAGTTCAATAGCAAAAATCTAAAATTGTGGATGGGGAGGGGGGACGGGGAGACAAGTACGAGACCAACAACCATAGACAGTCACACAAGAGAACACATAAAATGTAACGGCAAAGAAGCCATGAACAAACTTTAGTGTGAAACATCGGTAACCTGTGATTTCTGCTGATCTAGTCCCAATTAACAGGCCTACGCAAGTAGCTTACCCTTGTAGCAAGATAGCCCGAAAATTCACGATATATTTTTGTTTTTCAGTTTGATTTGTTCGTTCAGAATAGAATTCTCTTCGTTTAGCATAATGTGAAGAAATTTCCAGCTCTTTAATGAGGCTCATATACCTATCTATCCCCGCCTTATGTTATACGTTAACACTGTTTTCAGTTTTATACACTACGTGCTTTTCATCCACTAAATGCATACCGAAGATTGAAATGCTGCTACTGACAGTGTTGTAACGTTCTTTGTTCCGTGGACATACTCTCCTACCGTTTTGATCGATATAATATTTATCGCAACCTTTGCACTACACTTAATAAATGACTGTGGTAGTGTGGTGTCGGGTCAGATTTATCCTCTACATCTACATCTACATGATTACTCTGCAATTCACATTTAAGTGCTTGGCAGAGGGTTCATCGAACCACAATCATACTATCTCCCTACCATTCCACTCCCGAACAGCGTGCGGGAAAAACGAACACCTAAACCTTTCTGTTCGAGCTCTGATTTCTCTTATTTTATTTTGATGATCATTCCTACCTATGTAGGTTGGACTCAACAAAATATTTTCGCATTTGGAAGAGAAAGTTGGTGACTAAAATTTCGTAAATAGATCTCGCCGCGACGAAAAACGTCTTTGCTTTAATGACTTCCATCCCAACTCGCGTATCATATCTGCCACACTCTCTCCCCTATTACGTGATAATACAAAACGAGCTGCCCTTTTTTGCACCCTTTCGATGTCCTCCGTTAATCCCACCTGGTAAGGATCCCACACCGCGCAGCAATATTCTAACAGAGGACGAACGACTGTAGTGTAAGCTGTCTCTTTAGTGGACTTGTTGCATCTTCTAAGTGTCCTGCCAATGAAACGCAACCTTTGGCTCGCCTTCCCCACAATATTATCTATGTGGTCTTTCCAACTGAAGTTGTTCGTAATTTTTACAACCAGGTACTTAGTTGAATTGACAGCCTTGAGAATTGTATTATTTATCGAGTAATCGAATTCCAACGGATTTCATTTGGAACTCATGTGGATCACCTCACACTTTTCGTTATTTAGCGTCAACTGCCACCTGCCACAGCATACAGCAATCTTTTCTAAATCGCTTGGCAACTGATACTGGTCTTCGGATGACCTTACTAGACGGTAAATTCGAGCATCATCTGCGAACAACCTAAGAGAACTGCTCAGATTGTCACCCAGGTCATTTATATAGATCAAGAACAGCAGAGGTCCCAGGACGCTTCCCTGGGGAACACCTGATATCACTTCAGTTTTACTCGATGATTTGCCGTCTATTACTACGAACTGCGACCTTCCTGACAGGAAATCACGAATCCAGTCGCACAACTGAGACGATACCCCATAGGCCCGCAACATGATTAGAAGTCGCTTGTGAGGAACGGTTTCAAATGCTTTCCGGAAATCTAGAAATACGGAATCAACTTGAGATCCCCTGTCGATAGCGGCCATTACTTCGTGCGAATAAAGAGCTAGCTGCGTTGCACAAGAACGATGTTTTCTGAAACCATTCTGATTACGTATCAATAGATCGTTCCCTTCAAGGTGATTCATAATGTTTGAATGCAGTATATGCTCCAAAACCCTACTGCAAACCGACGTCAATGATATATTTATTTATTTATTTATTGTTCCGTGGGACCAAATTAAGGAGAAGTCTCCATGGTCATGGAACGAGTCAATACATGAAATTATAACACGATATTAGAAACAGATAAAATGAAATATAAAAAAACATATTCTGGTGATAAGTCGTAAGTTTAAATAAAGAAAATCAACAATGTAACACTGGAATTTGCTTAATTTTTTAACTCTTCCAGGAGATCCTCGACAGAATAGAAGGAGTGAGCCATGAGGAAACTCTTCAGTTTAGACTTAAAAGAGTTTGGGCTACTGCTAAGATTTTTGAGTTCTTGTGGTAGCCTATTGAAAATGGATGCAGCAGAATACTGCGCTCCTTTCTGCACGAGAGTCAAGGAAGTGCATTCCACATCCACATTGGATTTCTGCCTAGTATTAACTGAGTGAAAGCTGCTAACTCTTGGGAATAGACTAATATTGCTAACAACAAACGACATTAAAGAAAAAATATACTGTGAGGGCAATGTCAGAATTCCCAGACTAATGAATAGGGGTCGACAAGAGGTTCTCGAACTTACACCACATATAGCTCGAACAGCCCGTTTTTGAGCCAAAAATACTCTTTTTGAATCAGAAGAATTACCCCAAAAAATAATACCATAAGACATAAGCGTATGAAAATATGCGAAGTAACTACTTTTCGTGTTGAAGGGTCACTTATTTCAGATACTGTCCTAATGGTAAATAAAGCAGCATTTAGTTTCTGAACAAGATCCTGGACATGGGCTTTCCACAACAGCTTACTATCTATCCGAACGCCTAGGAACTTGAACTGTTCCGTCTCGCTTATAATATGCCCATTCTGTCTGATCAAAATATCGCTTCTTGTTGAATTGTGAGTTATAAACTGTAAAGACTGAGTCTTACTGTGAATTAGCATCAAATTATTTTCCACAAGCCACGAACTTATTTCATGAACTACATTATTTGTTACTGTTTCAATATTACACACAAGATCCTTCACTATCAAGCTGGTGTCATCAGCAAACAGAAATATTTTTGAATCACCCTTAATACTAGAAGGCATATCATTTATATAAATAAGAAACAGCAGTGGCCCCAGCACCGATCCTTGGGGAACGCCCCACTTAACACTGCCCCATTGGGACTGAACATCACTACCACTCTCAATATTGCGGAGAATTACCTTCTGCTTTCTGTTCTTAAAGTAAGAGGCGAACCAATTGTAAGCTACTCCCCTTACTCCATAATGGTCCAACTTCTGCAGTAATATTTTGTGGTCAACACAGTCAAAAGCCTTCGTTAAATCAAAGAAAACACCTAGCGTTCGCAACCTTTTATTTAATCCGTCCAAAACCTCACAGAGAAAGTAGAATATAGCATTTTCAGTTGTTAAGCCATTTCTAAAACCAAACTGAATATTTGACAGCAAATTATGTGAATTTAAATGCTCTAGTAACCTTGTATATACGACCTTCTCGATAACTTTAGCAAACACCGATGGCATAGAAATAGGTCTAAAATTGTCAACATTATCAATGTCTCCCTTTTTATAAAGTGGCTTCACTAGCGGGTACTTTAATCGGTCAGGTAACCGACCACTCCTAAAGGAAAAGTTACAGATATGGCTAAGTACTGGGCTAACATACATAGAACAATACTTCAGTGTTCTGCTAGATACCCTGTAATGCCGGCCGATGTGGCCGTGCGGTTAAAGGCGCTGCAGTCTGGAACCGCAAGACCGCTACGGTCGCAGGTTCGAATCCTGCCTAGGGCATGGATGTTTGTGATGTCCTTAGGTTAGTTAGGTTTAACTAGTTCTAAGTTCTAGGGGACTAATGACCTCAGCAGTTGAGTCCCATAGTGCTCAGAGCCATTTGAACCTTTTGAGCCATACCCTGTAATATCCATGACAGTTCTTGGTCTTTAGTGATTTAATTATTAACTCAATCTCCCTCTTGTCAGTATCATGGAGGAGCATTTCAGGTAACAGCCTCGGAACACTTTTTTCTATGAGCGCTATATGATTCCCTGTTGGGACTAGGTTTCTATTTAGTTCACCTGCTATATTCAGAAAGTGATTATTAAATACTGTACATATATGCGACTTATCAGTAACACGGACATTCCCACTACGCACTGATTCTATATCCTCGACCTGTCTCTGCAGACCAGCCACTTCCTTTACGACTGACCATATGGTTTTAATTTTATCCTGAGACTTAGCTATTCTATCTGCATACCACATACTTTTTGCCTTCCTTATAACATTTTTAAGCAACTGACAGTACTGTTTGTAATGGGCTGCTGCATTTAGATTTTGACTGTTTCTAGCGTTTTGATATAATTGCCACTTTGTTCTACAAGTTATTCTTATCCCTCTAGTCAGCCACCCAGGCTGCCTGTTTGTGCTAGTACCCTGTTTTGAACGTTCTAACGGAAAGCAACTTTCAAAGAGCATGAGAAAAGTCTTGATAAAAGCGTTATATTTATCGTCTACTGTATCAGCGCTATAAACATCTTGCCACTCTTGTTCCTTGATAAGGTTAACAAAGGTCTCTACAGCAACTGGATCAGCTTTCCTAAACAGCTGATGACTATATTTAATACGTGTTGCAGCACAAACATCTTTTAGAGTTAAAATTTGTGCATCATGATCTGAAAGGCCATTCACCTTTTTGCTAACAGAATGCCCTTCTAGTAATAAAGAATGAACAAAAATGTTGTCTATGATTGTTCTACTGTTGCCTTGCACTCTCGTTGGAAAGAATACGGTTTGCATAAGATTATATGAATTAAGGAGGTCTACCAGCATCCTCTTCCTTGCGCAATCACTTACATAATTAATATTGAAGTCACCACACATAACTAACTTTTTGTATTTCCTATAAAGTGAACCAAGAACCTCCTCTAGCTTTAGCAAAAATGTTGTGAAATCGGAGTCTGGGGATCTATAAATAACAACAGTTAGAAGTTTAGCTCCGTTAAGTTTAACCACACCTGCACAACAATCAGTGCAGTACTTTGAAACATCAATTGACTCAAATGGGATGCCGTTTTTCACATACATGGCTACTCCCCCACACCGCAAAGAGCTCTTCGAAAAGCTGCCAGCCAACCTGTATCCTGGTGAAGGAAGCCTCTGAATTATCTCCTTATTTAAGAAGTGTTCAGATATACCAGTGATTTCAGAGTCAACACTTATAAGCAGTTCACTAACTTTATCTCTAATACCTTGTATATTTTGATGAAATATACTAATTCCCTCATTACCTGGATACCTAAGCTTTGTCAAAAGTGGTTCCTTTGTTAGAGAGACTTCCCTTAAGCAGGAATACCTATCAGCTGACTTCAATCTAAAAAAGGTGCAGCTCTAACACCCACTACTGCAGGAATTTTCCCATGAGTGATCCCACCAACCCCACCTATTATGTCACCTATAAGCTTTGCCAACCTCCCCTTCCCATACCTGTTGAGGTGCAGGCCATGTCTAGTGAAATCCGTCCTGCTGATAGACTCCACCGACACCACTGAAATGTGACCCATGCCTTCTGTCATCAGCGCACCCCCTAGTCTCATGTTCTTACGCCTGACGGTTGTATTAAGATGAGGCCGATCGTGACGCTGAAACAGTTCCACGAAATGCACATTCGTGTTGCCAGTCTGAGTGGCTATCTTTTCCAGGTCACCATCTATGTTATACTCCCCAGCCCTATCAATACTATTACCAGCCCCACCCACAATCACTACCTGATCCTCTTTAGTAAAATCCCTACATAACCCCTCTATGTTGTCACCTGAGCCAATCCTGCATTAGCCTTCACAATGCTGGTGACCTGGTACTCACTCCCCAGCACTTCCTGCAACTGCGGGCCTACACCTCTGCCATGAGAACTACCTAACAGCAGAACCTTCTTCTTCCTCTTCGACTTTGCAACTGTTCTAGCCACCGTAACTACTGATGTTCGATGGATTACTCCTACTACCCCTCTTAAACACTGGTGCAACCTGCGCAGTTTTCCAATCTGCAGGACAGATCTATCGGTGAGCGAGCGGTTGTATATGATTGCTAAGTAGGGAGCTATTGTATCAGCGTAATCTGAAAGGAACCTAATCGGTATACAATCTGGACCTGAAGACTTGCCCGTATCAAGCGTTTTGAGTTGCTTCGCAACCCCTAAGGTATCTACTTCTAAGAAACTCATGCTAGCAGCTGTTCGAGTTTCAAATTCTGGAATATTCCATTCGTCTTCCCTGGTGAAGGAATTTCGGAAAACTGCGTTCAATAACTCCGCTTTAGCGGCCCAGTCGTCGGCAACAGTACCATCGGCACTGCGCAGCGAAGGTATTGACTGCGTCTTGCCGCTTGTGTACTTTACATACGACCAGAATTTCTTCGGATTTTCTACCAGATTTCGAGACAATGTTTCGTTGTGGAACCTATTAAAGGCATCTCGCATTGAAGTCCGTGCCAAATTTCGCATGTCTGTAAATTTTAGCAAATCTTCGGGATCTCGCGTTCTTCGGAACTTCGCATGCTTTTTCCGTTGCCTCTGCAACAGCGTTCGGACCTGTTTTGTGTACCATGGGGGATCAGTTCCATCTCTTTCCAATTTATGAGGTATGAAGCTCTCAATTGCTGTTGCTACTATATCTTTGAATTTGATCCACATCTCGTCAACATTTGCATAGTCAGTTGGAGAGGAATGGAGATTGTCTTTTAGGAAGGCTTCTAGTGACACTTTATCCGCTTTTTTAAATAAAATTATTTTGCGTTTGTTTCTGGTGGATTTGGTAGAAACGGCATTGAGCCTAGCTACAACGATCTTGTGATCACTAATCCTTGTGTCAGTCATGATACTCTCTATTAGCTCTGGATTGTTTGAGGCTAAGAGGTCAAGTGTGTTTTCGCAACCATTTACAATTCGCGTGGGTTCGTGGACTAACTGCTCGAAATAATTTTCAGAGAAAGCATTTAGGACAATCTCGGAAGATGTTTTCTGCCTACCGCCGGTTTTGAACTGCCTACCTTGTGTTGAATTTTATTTTGAGCCCGAAAATCAGTTTTTACTCCTGTTTTAGCAGCAGTTCTTGTCGGATATTTGCCCGAAATACGGTAGGTGTAACATTTTGATTTCTGGATTATATCATCAGACGTGGTCGGTTTTTGGAAAATATTAAATGCATGACTCTCATTTTCATTACGCATAGTAACATCTAGAATGTTCATACTCCTCTCTTTTCAGTATTCAATGGTGAACTGTATGTTCTTGTGAACTTGATTGAATTTATGATTTCTTTTGGTCCACTAAATGATGCAATCCTGTCATCCACATAATGGCTATAATACACCTATAATGTTATCGGCTCGCATTGGATGTTCCATAAAAAGATTATTTTCTAAGTGATCGAGACAGACATTAGCTTATGTTCCCACCAGACCTGCAGCTAGGGCTTTATTTTGCTTGAAAGTTTTTCCTTTAGAAACGAAGTAGTTATTGGATAGGATTGGCTGCAATATTTCAGTGAGTTCAATAATTTTGTCCTGGCACTTTTATTGTATGTGTGAGCATCATTTATCTTTTGTATCTTAAGTTGCCTATGGGGTTTGGCACTCACAACCGCAATGTGGGTTTGTAATGGGGCACTTATTACGCGAACTCTATTTGCTTATTGCTTCGGTCCTGCATAGTATGACGTATGCCTGCACGTATCTAATACTATCAAAAATCCCAGTTTCAGATTGCCCATCTAAATCCTAAAGGCTTAAAAATAATCTATAAAATTGGAGCTACAATCTTACTTTTAAGGTTTACACACGAAATCAAGTAATATAGTTAGACACTGTGTATATGTTTACTGAGGCAGCGTAACTAAGGGGGTGAAAAGTATCCACAGTATAGTAGTCCAGCATGATGTTTAGATTTATTACGTCTTTATTACTAATTATGTTCGCTACACATCTTACACACAGAATCCAAACACAGCAGTGAATGTACCTGTAAAATTATGTCATCGTACGTCACTTATCTCAGGAGATCTGACGCCGCAAACATGGAGATGCGTGAAAAACTACCTTTTGCTTAGAACAGCTCAAATTACCCAACCTATAGTCATCCATTGTTGGTAATGAGAATACTTAACGTCTCTCAACAAACTCAAAACATAATTTTAGGCTTTTACAAAATATTATCTCGCTTACATGTTTAAGGTCAAATATTTAACAAACTAACTTATTTTTAAATTAATCATACGTTTGAAGCAGTTTTATATATGAGAGTTGGACTGTTTAAAGAACCAGGTAAGTGGTTTACTAGTAAGTCTGCAAAATGTTATAAACTACATCTGCTGTTCGATTATTCGATTACGTTATCATCAACATATTCTACTTGTATACCATACAAACATGTTTCCCCTCCATACTGCTAACATGACATGTTTAGTTATTGCAAATTTTTTATCGCGTAAATAATCTTCTGGTTGCTAGTTGTTGTTGTTGTTACATCGTGTACTTTCAGGTCGGCTTTTTGACGTCATTGTATTCCAATTAACTCTTGTTATTAACCCAAGTTGTAAGTTATGCCTGTATTTGTGCTACAGTTTTAAATGATACTTTTCAACCTATTTTCTCTGTATTCATAAGGTTTATACTAAGGAAGCTGGAAAATGCTGTTTGATCGAAACCAATCACTTATTAAAGAATACGTTTAACAGTAGCTTAAATGTTCCGTGATGTAATTTCTAAAGCTATTCCTTTCACTTACTCTTATCTACAAATGTCCATGATGCCATAAAGAAAAGATTCTCCATAAGAGAGCGAAAGTAATTGTAAATTATGTGCAGGGTACGAGTGGAACATTATAGAAGAAAATCTCAACGCAGCAGTTAAATGAACTTACTTGTTTTACTGTTTAGGAAAAATAATACAGGAACTAAATTATGCATTTAATAGGATTATTCATTTCTCATATACGTGTTAGCAAAAGTCTAGAAACCCTGTTGAGTCTTCAGTATAATTTGACGTAGCTTTACACTCGGTTTTTGTTCAAAGTTCAATTCAGAATAAGTTTGAAATCTTTTGTAAAATCCTATTTTCACAACAAGGATAAACTTCCATGTTGTCTGCTGCGTCGTCAGGTATATAGCGCTTGTTATGTATCATATATAAGTCTTCTCTTTCTTTTTTTTTTGGTGCTATGGCACTGTTGTGGAGATGTTCGCTCGTTTTGGTGGCTCAACCCCAAATCATCGGACGCCACCTGAAACAAAGGAAATATAGTTGTGTATACCAGACACACTTGTAATACACATTATCTTTGTTACCGGCATCTAGTATGAGTTGTGATGGTTGTTCATGATGACGTAGGCGATGTGCATAATCAGAACAGGGATGTTAGTGAACACTCATCTACGAATGGAGTGAGTAGACGTAAATGGAGAGAAGAGCACTTGCAGTTTCCAAGAACTGAAATCATATTATCATCACTTATTCCTGTACAGTGAAGTATTAGTTTTGCAAATGATAAGACCCACTGCAGACTACTAGCAGGAGAGCAGCAACGTGAAGTGACGCTAATCTATTCCACTGATCTGCGAGCAGAAGTACAGCTTCGTATCGTTAATTGGCTCAAATGGCTCTGAGCACTATGGGACTCAACTTCTCCGGTCATCAGTCCCCTAGAACGTAGAAATACTTAAACCTAACTAACCTAAGGACACCACACACATCCATGCCCGAGGCAGGATTCGAACCTGCGACCGTAGAGGTCGCGCGGTTCCAGACTGTAGCGCCTAGAACCGCTCGGCTGCTCTGGTCGACCGTATCGTTAATTCAGCTTATGTCCATTCTGTATTCTCGGACATTGTAAAAAGATCAAGTGTTTTGTAAAATAAAAGAGAGGACATTGTGAATGATAGGTAGGCGAAGAACACTGGCACGATGCACGAAGAGCTCCTGCTTCAGAAATGGAAAGAAAGGTGTTGAGTGTCCTGTCTGTGCCACTGAGTGACATGTCTTAGTGTCGTAAGGTATCCTGTGCCGACACATTTTAATGAGCGAAAGATTTAATTAAGAAACTGAGGTCGCGAGGTTTTTTGTGATTTTCTTAGTGTTAATAAGGGACGGCAAGGAGCAGGAGAACTGCTCAAGGAAAGAACGACTCTAGCATCTCGTTCAGGATGTTGGAACTGAAATGTTGAAATTCATGGTTCGGTTCTAGCATTTATTTCAACCTCCGTCTCTTCAAGTATGAGAAAAACCAGGTAGCATTATGTTTAGTGTTTCTCATGTAACTGCATGACCCACATGGAATTTCCTTTAGTGAACACTCATCTACAGTATTATTCAGGTGCGTCTTCTTCTTTGTGTAGAATGGAATGGTCATACTCTGTCGTCACATATGAATTGTTGCATATGCTCTGATGACTTTTTTTCGACGATACCGGCGAAACATAAATTACTTCACAGGTTTCATGATTATAATGCACAATTGCTATATAACTGGGACAATAAATAATATATCGAGGTAAAACAAATGAATTTGAGGACTCTGCACCAATGAGAACTATCCTCGACGACTCAAGACAACGATAAATTTTAAGTCCAATAGCAATGTTGTATTTTACCTGAGCAGTTGTTAACAGTGCTCTGTGAAGGAGTGCAGTATTACAATGGAATGTTAGAAGCTTAAAGTATGTATTGTGGATACTTCGATAAATTAGCTCTGTGCAAAGGTATGTTTCAGTTTAGGTAACTGTTTGTGTCGAAAAACAAAATGACGGATATACTGCGTTAATTTTTTTCATGTGTTCTGCGGGCTGTATATTAATAGGTGAATAATGACAACGAAATTATTGAATCAAGAGGGTCTGAAACTTTTGGGTATCCAGCAGTCGCTATACATATCAGCGGAGAAGGCCAACAAGTTGTAATTTTTATTGCCCTTTCACTACCTTTTTAAAAGGCTAGGTGACAGACTGGTGAGTTTAGCTAGCGTTCATGCCTTTTGTTCCTATGAAATGCAGAATGCCGGTAGTGTTTATTGTTCCCAAGGACTGTATGGTGAATCAACCTGAGGAATAACTGAGTGCCGCGAATGAAACAATGTGTGTATACTGTGCGTAGTGTATGGAGTGTGTAGTGTGTACACTGAATGGGACCTAGAAGTGAATGAACAGTGTAGTACTAACAGCTTACATCATTAAATAACTTCTCTGTAAAACAGTATTGTACAGGAGGGATAAACCGATTGCGATAGCACTGCTTTAAACGAACTGGCCTTGCAATAAGCAGGGTGAAGGCTTCGCTCTTCATCCGGCCATCCTGGTTTGGGGTTTCCGTGGTTTCCCTAAATTACTTCAGGTCAATGCTGGAATATTTTCTACTACAAGGCCATGACCAATGACATGTTCCAGTTTTTTTCTGCCAGGTACTTAAGTGTGATTGCAGAGCAGCCATGCAGATGTAGAATTCTGTAACGTCTTGTTGGCAACAAGCTTGCTGGAGGCAAATAACTAACTCGGAACTGAATACAGGGAAGGAAATTGCCCGTGGATTCATTTAAGAAACCATTCCGACTTTCGTCTGAAAAGACTTTGGGAAAACTGCAGAAATCTTAAATCTAGATGACATGACGAGGATTTGACCACGACTCTTCCGTAATGTGATTCCAGTGAACCAGCTTTCTGTGCTGGACACATATTTCGCGGGAAATAGATTAAGATAAATGATTATCACACACCTTACCTATATTCCAAAATGTAATTCATTATTTTGTGGGGATCGAAGAAACTACACTCCATCCTTTGCCGTTGGCACAGCGAAATTAATGGGCAACAGTATGTATGTTGCGCTCAATGTATGTCCCCGTCGGAGGTTCGAGTCCTCCCTCGTTCGTGGGTGTGTGTGTCGTCCTTAGCGTAAGTTAGTTTAAGTTAGATTAAATAGTTTGTAAGCTTAGGGACCGATGACCTCAGCAGTTTGGCACCATAAGACCTTACCACAAATTTCCAATTTTTTCCGCTCGATGTAATGCCAGGAAATTATCATTCTGCTGTTATTTCTCATTTTTATGCGTTTATCTGAAAAATATCCATATTTAAATAACACCAAGCATATACACATAGATATTTTAACTTTCATCCAATATTCCGCAATTTAATGAAAATTAAATTCTTAATTATAAAAAAAATTTTAGGAAAATTTGTGGAAACATTCACTCCCACGATCTCAACTGGACACCCACTTTAAAATACTTTCCACTTTCAGACTAGTTGACACACCTGTTTATTGAGGTATTATTTAGGAAAATTCACTTAGTTTACGTATCACACATTAAGAGCTTGTTTTTAGGAGAGTATCGTTTTTCACCTCCTGAAAGTCATACAAATTCTGACATGACAATGAAGAAAATACGCTAATCACACATCCACATTCCGTTCCTGCTTTTCACCAAAAGATTGAGTTCGTTAGTGGATAATAATGTTTTAGTCCTCGCAGTATGTAGATTTTATGACAGAGTTCAAGCCGGCCGGTGTGGCCGTACGGTTCTAGGCGCGTCAGTCTGGAACCGCGTGACCGCTTCGGTCGCTGGTTCGAAACCTGCCTCGGGCATGGATGTGTGTGATGTCCTTAGGTTAGTTAGGTTTAAGTAGTTCTAAGTTCTAGCGGACTGATGACCACAGATGTTGAGTCCCATAGTGCTCAGAGCCATTTGAACCATTTGAACAGAGTTCAATAGAAACAGACAGTGAAAAACAAGAAGACTGCGCCATAGTAATTACGCACATACAACGGATACTTGAGAAGAACAGATCTATTTAAGTATCTAGGAAGTGTTATCCAACCAAAGGGAGGGGAACGAGATATTATAAAGCAAGAATACGAAAGATGGACTTTGTATTTCATTCAAAAAAGATGTTTATGATAAAAATCATTCTCCGCAAATGCATATATTCATCAGTGCACTGGGTGCTTACAGTCATGTGGAAAAAATTAAAGACGGAGTTTGGAAAAGAAGGCTAATATATAAACAAAAATTGTACAGGATTTTGAAAAATTAAAAGGAAAATAACCCTAGCTTATAAAATTGTATGAATACTTAGAATGAACTGACACAAATGAGCAAGAAATCGGGGACAGAATAAATTGTTGGTTGTTTTTGTGGTCTTCGGTCTAGAGACTGGTTTGATGCAGTTTCCAATGCTACTCTATCCTGTGCAAGCTTCTTCATTTCCGGGTAACTACGGCAAGCTACATCCGTCTGAATCTGCTTGGTGTATTCACCTCTTAGTCTCCCTTTACGGTTTTTACGCTCTACGCTTCCCTCTAATTCTATATTGGTGATCCCTTGTTAGGTGATCTACCCATCTAATCTTCAGCACACTTCTGTAGCACCTCATTTCGAAAGCTTCTACTCTCTTCTTGTCTAAACTATTAATCGTCCATGTTTCACTTCCATACATGGCTATACTCAATGCCAATACTTTCAGAAAAGACTTCCTGAAACATAAATCTATACTTGATTTCAAAAAATATCTCTTCTTCAGAAACGCTTTCCTTGCAATTGCCAGTCTACATTTTATACTCGCTCTACTTCGACCATCATCAGTTATTTTGCTCCTCAAATAGCAAAACTCATCTACTACTTTAAGTGTCTCATTTCCTAATCTAATTCCCTCAGCATCACCTGATTTAATTCGACTACATTCGATTATCCTCGTTTTGCCTTTGTTGATGTTCATCTTATGTCCTTCTTTCAACACAATGTTAATTCCTTTTTAGCTGCTCCACCAGATCCTTTGCTCTCTCTGACAGAATTACAATAGTGTCGGCAAACTTCAAAGTTTTCAGTTCTTCAGAATGGATTTTAATCTTACTTCAAATTTTTGTTTTCTTTCTTTTACTACTTACTTAATACACAGATTGAATAACATCGGGGATAGGCTAGAACCCTGTCTCACTCCCTTCCCAACCACTGCTTTGCTTTCATGCTCGTATAACTGCCATCTGGTTTCTGTACAAATGGTAATCAGCATTCTCAAAAGCTTTCTCTATGTCTACAAATGCTAGAAACGTAGGTTTACCTTTCCTTAATCTATCTTTTAAGATGAGTGGTGGGGTAAGTTTTGCCTCGCGTGTTGCAACATTTCTACGGAATCCAACTGGTCTTCCACGAGGTCGGCTTCTGCCAGTTTTTCCACTAGTCTGTAATGAATTCGTGTCAGTATTTTGGAGATATGACTTATTAAAATGATGGTTCGGTAATTTTCGCAGCTGTCAACACCTGCTTTCTTTGGGATTGGAATTATTATATTCTTCTTGAAGTCTGAGGGTATTTCGCCTGTCTCATTGTCTCATACATCTTGCCCACCAGACGGTAGTGTTTTGTCATGGCTGGCTCTCCCAAGGCTATCGTTAGTTCTAATGGGATGTTGTCTACACCGGAGCCTTGTTTCGACTTAGGTCTTTCAGTGCTCTGTCAAATTTTTCACGCATTATCATATCTCCCATTTCATCCTCATCTACGTCCTCTTCTCTTTCCATAATATCGCCCTCAAGTACATCGTCCTTGTACAGATCCTCTATAAGCTACTTCCACCTTTCTGCTTTTCCTTCTTTGCTTAGAACTGGCTTTCCACCTGAGCTCTTGATATTCATGCCTATTCACCAAATGTCTCTTTAATTTTCCTGTAGGCCTTATCTTACCCCCCAATGATATATGCCTCTACATCCTTACATTTGTCCTTGCTTAGCCATTTTGCACTTCCTGTCGATCTCATTATGGGACGTTTGTATTCCTTTTCGCCTGATTCCTTTACTGCGCTTTTATATTTTCTCCTTTAATCAGTTAAATTCAATATCTCTTCTGTTACCCAAGGATTTCTACTAGCCCTCGTCTTTTTACCTACTTGATTCTCTGGTGCCTTCACTATTTCATCTCCCAAAGCTACCCATTCTTCTTCTACTGTATTTATTTAGCCCGTTCTTGTGAATCGTTCCTTAGTGCTCTCTCTGAAACTCTCTACAACCTCTCGTTGATTCAGTTTATCCAGGTCCCATCTCCTTAAATTCCTACCTTTTTGCACTTTCTTCAGTTTTAATCTACAGTTCATAACCAATAAATTGTGGTCAGAACCCACATCTGCCCCTGGAAATGTCTTACAATTTAAAAGCTGGTACCTAAATCTCTGTCTTACCATTATGTAACGTATCTGAAATTTGCCAGTGTCTCCAGGCCTCTTCCACGTATGCAACCATCTTTCATGATTCATAAACCAAGTGTTAGCTATGATTATGTTATGTTATGCGCTAAATTCTACCAAGCCGGCATCCTCTTTCATTTCTTAAAATGGTTCAAATGGTTCTGAGCACTATGGGACGTAACAGCTATGGTCATCAGTCCCCTAGAACTTAGAACTACTTAAACCTAACTAACCTAAGGACAGCACACAACACCCAGTCATCACGAGGCAGAGAAAATCCCTGACCCCGCCGGGAATCGAACCCGGGAACCCGGGCGTGAGTTTCATTTCTTACCCCTATTCCATATACACCTAATACTTTTCCTTCTCTTCCTTCTACTAATCGGTCTCGTAAACTGACATACGGCAGGGAGAGCGGTGTGCTGACCACATGCCCATACATATCCGCATCAAGTGACGCCTGGGGGCTAAAGATGACACGGCGGCCGGTCGGTATCGTTGGGCCGTCCAAGGTCTGTTTGGACGGAGTTTAGTTTAGTTTTAGTTTAGTTCCTCTTACTTCTATCGATTTCCAGTCCCCCATGGCTATTAAACTTTCGTCTCCTTTCACTATCTGAATAATTACTTTTATCTCATACATTTCTTCAATCTCATCATCATCTGCGGAGCTAGTCGGGATAAAAACTTCTACTACAATGGTAGACGTGGCCATCTTGTCTATCTTGGCTACAATAATGCGTTCACTATGCGGCTCATAGTAGCTTGCCGGCGCTCCTATTTCTTTATTCATTATTAAACCTACTCCTGCATTACCCCTACCTGATTTTGTATTTATAACCGTGTATTTACCTGACCAAAAGTCTTGTTACTCCTGCCACCGAACTTCACTAATTCCCAGTATATCTAACTTTAACTTATCCATTTAACCTTTTAAATTTTCTGACCTACCTGCTCGATTAAGAAATCTGACATTCCGCTCTCCGATCCGTAGAACGCTAGTTTTCTTTCTCCTTATATATAAACAAAGTTAAGAAATGCGAAGGTTCCCCACACACTCAAGTTTCGAAAAGAGAGGGAAGGAAATCGAAAATAGAAGAGAACGAAGAAGAAAGTGAGCAGATGAAAGAATATTGGAGGAAGCATAAAGCTAACTCAATTATTTATTTGTTTAATAGTGTCCATTGCTAAAGGTGCAATTTACAATGTTAAAAACACAACATTCTCCATAAATGAATTGTATCTTTGCTTACAATGTTCATTTGTGTAACTACTGGTGTCCCTTTGCGGACGCTAGTCAGTTGTTTCCTGAAGAGGGCCCTGTAAGCCTAAAATCAGTTAGAAACAAATATCAGTAGAACAAAAAAGTTTTACTTTTTATTGGACCTAAAATATGGAATTGTTCTACCAAGAAGTGACGGAAGAATATGTAAATAAGACGAACTTAATGACTTAAAAGTGGACCTCAGCTGTTCTGTAACGAAAGAAGTAGAAGAAGAAAAAATACTTTGCATTCCAGAGCAACAGCAAATTTTTGAGAAAACTGCAGCATGAACATAAACACGAGACTTATTTTCTGTAGGTGTTGACGTGCAAATGTGCAGCAGAAATTTGAATGCTAACAACACTTTTAGTCTGTCACGGGCTCTAGGCGGGAATATCATTTTGTAAGTGGGCTGTCGTCGAAATGAGCAACACAATGTATTTCTGCCACGAAAGCGAGTGTAGTGATGGCATACGTTAAGTAAACCTAACGTTTGTCCACCATATTGGGGCTGCACTACGTGTCCACGACGTACCACGTTGTGTGTACGCGGAGACGGATGGAAACCGAAGGCTGCAGAGTAGCGGCACGGAAAGGCTTGGTCCTCAGACTATTAAAAATATTCTCTTCGTGAAAGAACTAACTCTAAATATTAATAAAAAACACACACTGACGTCAATGACTGGAAAGTTGAAAATTTGGCTTGAGCTATTGTGATTTATTTCCGAATTAATAAATGCTTCAGTAAGTCATCTGCTCACAATTTCGTTTTCAACGTTTCTTATGTACTGAATACTAAAAGAGAGGTAATACCAGTACTGAAATCCAGGGGTGTGTTAAAAATATTTATCTACTAGAACTAGTTTGCGATACTTGTTCCCCAAATGGTTATTATTTATCTTGAAACACCCTTTACATTAAATTGGGCAACTGTCTATTGAATTCCACGAAATATGTTTTCATTGAAACCCCCCAAAGAAAAGCGTTTCTGAAGAAGAGGAAGTTGTTAACACCGAATATTAATTTATGAGTTAAGAATTCCTCTCTGAATGTATTTATCTGCAGTGTGGCCTTGTACGGAAGTGAAACGTGGATGATAACCATTTCAGACAAGAAAAGAAAGAAGCTTTTGAAATGTGGTGCTAAAGAAGAATGCTGAAGAGAGACGCTTAGATCACGTAGCTAATGAGGAAGAACTGAACAGAACTGGGGAGAAAAGAAATTTGATTCACAAATTGACTAGTAGAAGGGATCGGTTGATAGGACACATCCTGAAACATCAAGGGATCACAAATTTAGTACTAGAGGGAAGTGTGGGAGGTAAAAATCGTAGACGGAGACCAAGAGATGAACACGATAAGTAGATTCAGAAAGATGTTGGTTGAAATAGTTATTCGGAGATGAAGACGCTTGCACAGGACAAAATAACATGGAGAGCTGTATCAAACGAGTCTTCGGATAAAGACAGCAACACCACCAGCAACAATTTCTTTTGGTTGGAAAAATCTGAGTGCTTGTGAATCCACGTGATCACTATGAGTAGTTGTATGTTTTTTCTTCATTTATACTAAAACCATAGTGAATTAACACTCTGAGGTCAACGAAATAAAGTTATTTTATCGATAGTACGTATAACAGTGCACAATAATCTCAAAATGCAGCTTAAACATCCAGTTAAAGTGCAGAGCTTCACTAACACTGATCCTCTTCGAGATCGATGTATATACGAGGGCAGTTCAATAAGTAATGCGACACATTTTTTTTCTCGGCCAATTTTGGTTGAAAAAACCGGAAATTTCTTGTGGAATATTTTCAAACATTCCCGCTTCGTCTCGTATAGTTTCATTGACTTCCGACAGGTGGCAGCGCTGTACGGAGCTGTTAAAATGGCGTCTGTAACGGATGTGCGTTGCAAACAACGGGCAGTGATCGAGTTTCTTTTGGCGGAAAACCAGGGCATCTCAGATATTCATAGGCGCTTGCAGAATGTCTACGGTGATCTGACAGTGGACATAAGCACGGTGAGTCGTTGGGCAAAGCGTGTGTTATCATCGCCGCAAGGTCAAGCAAGACTGTCTGATCTCCCGCGTGCGGGCCGGCCGTGCACAGCTGTGACTCCTGCAATGGTGGAGCGTGCGAACATACTCGTTCGAGATGATCGACGGATCACCATCAAACAACTCAGTGCTCAACTTGACATCTCTGTTGGTAGTGCTGTCACAATTGTTCACCAGTTGCGATATTCAAAGGTTTGTTCCCGCTGGGTCCCTCGTTGTCTAACCGAACACCATAAAGAGCAAAGGAGAACCATCTGTGCGGAATTGCTTGCTCGTCATGTGGCTGAGGGTGACAATTTCTTGTCAAAGATTGTTACAGGCGATGAAACATTGGTTCATCACTTCGAACCTGAAACAAAATGGCAATCAATGGAGTGGCGCCACACCCACTCCCGTACCAAGAAAAAGTTTAAAGCCATACCCTCAGCCGGTAAAGTCATGGTTACAGTCTTCTGGGACGCTGAAGGGGTTATTCTGTTCGATGTCCTTCCCCATGGTCAAACGATCAACTCTGAATTGTATTGTGCTACTCTTCAGAAATTGAAGAAACGACTTCAGCGTGTTCGTAGGCACAAAAATCTGAACGAACTTCTCCTTCTTCATGACAACGCAAGACCTCACACAAGTCTTCGCACCCGAGAGGAGCTCACAAAACTTCAGTGGACTGTTCTTCCTCATGCACCCTACAGCCCCGATCTCGCACCGTCGGATTTCCATATGTTTGGCCCAATGAAGGACGCAATCCGTGGGAGGCACTACGCGGATGATGAAGAAGTTATTGATGCAGTACGACGTTGGCTCCGACATCGACCAGTGGAATGGTACCGTGCAGGCATACAGACCCTCATTTCAAGGTGGCGTAAGGCCGTAGCATTGAATGGAGATTACGTTGAAAAATAGTGTTGTGTAGCTAAAAGATTGGGGAATAACCTGGTGTATTTAAATGCTGAATAAAACAACCCCTGTTTCAGAAAAAAATGTGTTGCATTACTTACTGAACTGCCCTCGTACATCCAGCAATGTTTTCAGTGGTATTTTATACTCGTTCTCGCAGAGAAACTGCACTAATTCTTTGTAAGATCGAGAGGAAAGATAGCGTGGACTTACTTGATTTCCCAATACAAGTCATGGAGGTTCAAGGATACCCATATCATTAAGAGAATGAAAGACGTTTCATTTCAACCTTATTCTCATAAAACTAACCTTCCAGATCCGTGAATGGGGTATTGTTAGTGTGAAGGATATATCTGTCAGCGATATGACTCCGTGGGACAATTAATAGCAGTTGTAAGGGGGCAGTTCAAATATTTCTCTTTCCCTTTTGGACATGTAAGTATCAGAAACCGACTTAATAATATGACGCCGGTAGAAGTACTGCAGGAATTTCGTCTTTCAAAAATTGCGTCATGACATCGCTCGTTACTAGTCTCATTCATAAGTTACGTGATTAATACACAATAAACAGTATTAATTACTTTTATCCTTCATTTTTAACTTACAAATCGCCCTGTTCTTACTAGTATCATTTTCATGTATAAAGATATCTACGCATATGTAAAAATGGGTCAAATGGCTCTGAGTACTACGGGACTTAGCTGCTGTGGTCATCAGTCCCCTAGAACATAGAACTACTCAAACCTAACTAACCTAAGGACATCACACACATCGATGCCCGAGGCAGGATTCGATCCTGCTAATGTAGCGGTCGCGTGGTTCCAGACTGTAGCGCCTAGAACCGCTCGGCCACTTCGGCCGGCCCATACGTAAAAGCTACGATCATAAGAATGGCATAGTGTTCTTTTATATTAATATGTGCAAATTTAAGACATATAGAACTAGACTCCAGTTGTTCAGCTGTTATTCAGCTGCAACTAATATGGTGAAAATTGCACCACGTGGTGGCCTTTTAAGCCAAGAAATACTGTATCGCACAGCGTTTAAAATTAATCCTTTATTTGTTCTTGATAGTGCCATTTTCTCATGGTTGTTCAAATTTTAACTTTTGTTAGGTTAAATGATAATGCCCGCAAAGGTCGAAACTGGTTGCAGCAGTACATATGCAGTGCAAGTGCGACTGCTATAAACCTTATTTTTATAAAACATTGCTTGATGTGACTGTGTGCCTTGTGTCGTAAATTAGAACAAAATATTTGTATTCCACTTCTTGTACCTATTTCTCCGTTGACATTGTGTTCTGTTGACTGTTATTAAGTTCAACAGTTACTACTACGGCAATGACGTCTTATCGGAGGTCCTCTTAGACAACCAACTGTATGTTTACAAAGATGAGTTTTCCTTTTGCAGTTGTGTTCCTCATTTAGGCGTCATTCCGAAGATCGGGTTCATGCAGTTCTACATGATATTCTGCCTTGCGTTAGTTTTATAATTCCTGCTGAACTGCTGCACTCGGCATACATTTGAACCTATTTTTTGTATTAACCCCTTGGTCAACTTCTACAGTATTTTTCCCCCACACTTTCTTCCATTATTAATTTAGTTGTTCCTTGAATTTTCTTTCCTCCTTATTTCTGTTCAGCATCTGCTCGTTAGTTACTCGATGTACCTATCTAATTTTCAGCATTGATAGCAACACATATGAAGAGATTCTATGCTTTTCTGCTCTGCGCTGCTTATCGTCCACGTTTCACTTCCACAGAAGATGACCTCCGTATAAATACTTTTAGAAAGACTTACATTTTTGTTCCATAGTAACATAATTCTCTTTTTCAGGATAACTTTCCTTTCTACAGACAGTCTATATTTTGTATACTATTTTTTTCCACTGTGGTTCGTTGTTTTGCTACCTACGCAGCAAGACACGTCTGCCACTTCCAGCTGGTCTTGTAAGTCCTTTCCCTCTGTCAGCATTTTAATGCCATCGTCACACGTTAAAGTTTTGATTTCTTCTCCCTGAACTTTATTCCTCTCTGCAAATATCTGTCTAGCTTCTGTTCCTGCTTGCTCCATGTTATGCACACACCGTCAGGTGGCTTGTGGAGTATGGATGTAGATGTAGATGTAGATGCAGTGAATGACATGGGAAATGGGCTGCAACCCTGTGTCACCACTATCTCTCTGTGCGTACAACAGAGCAAATTTTTATGTGAACTCTGTATGCTACCGTGACACTAGATACTGTAGTTCTAGATAGCCAAAGTAAATTTCCTACTGTTGTGTCGGATGTACCAACTAAGCGGGCGTTATTGAATTCATGAAGATTCACCATAATACAATTTTGTGGTTGTTACAGCCTTTTAGGCGACTCAGAACACGTTGCTGGAAATTGTCGTACACATGTAAGCAAGAGACAGTCTCAGTAAGATCTGGAACGTAGGCGTTCGTAATAATTTGGTCCAACTCCTATATAAATGTAAATCTTGTGTGTCTCCTTTCATCCTGCAGATGTCTTCCTTCACGCAGCGTGATATTTTCATAAATAGATGTACGCTTTCAGATTTTAGACGTGTAAGATTCATTGTAAATTAGGTACAGTTATCGTTTAGCTGCTTGCTGTGGAGAAGGAAATAGCTTGTGAGAAGTTTAATAGGCGCGGTTTACACCTGCTGGAGAGAGCCAAGTGAAAGTCAAGAGTTGCCGCTGTCGTGGCCCATATTGCGCCTTCCACACCTGGTCCTCAGCTGTCTCGCTTCCCATGGCACACCTAGCCTTTGTTTCCCGGCCTCTACAATCCCCTTGTGCCTCCTTCAGTTTGCCTGAGATTTACTTCAATACGATCGTCTTGCGCTTTATTGTTGCTTATGCGTATTTTTTTCATGACAGGGAACGTTTCGCAGTTTTATGGAAGTCTGTGTGATGCCTTATACTCGATGACTTTTGCATCAGACTGTATAATGTTGCTGGAGGGTAACAAGTGTCATTCACTAGTTGAACTGTGTGGGCTTATACCCGTACGTACTATAGCACAAAATAGGGTCTAGAGGTCTGTAGTAATATCACACAGCATACAGGCTTCAGACCGTACCTCAAAACCAAACAGACTGACTTGTCTAAATCACAATAATCTGACACGCTAGCTGTCGTTACTTTGACTGATTATCCTTTTGTTTTGCATTCTTCGTTACTGCACAGTCCCGGCTGTCTACAGTTTTCAAGTCTATAGTATAACCATCCAGACGGACAGGTTAGGATTACAGTCAAAATGTATGTTGCTCAACCGGGTTAAAGTGCGTAGTGTGGCGTAAAGACTTATGAGGCACTTCTTTCAGTATTTTAGCGCAACGGGACCCACAACCAATCCAAATTTTCTAATGACAATGATGTGTTGTTACTGCAGTGTCGGTTGGTTTAACGAGGCGGATGCACAGTTTAGAACACAGCAAACACAATAGGAAGATTAAAAAATAAATATATTTTAAAATTTTGAACATAGCTACTGTTCAGCAGCGATGAATGTGAATGAATCATTTCAGGAAATCAGCCTACAAATTGCATGTATAAAGGTTTTGTTAACAACCCTTGGCCATTGTGTCAACGACTGTAAAATCGTCTTCTTCGGAAGTACATGAACCTTTTGAGGAAACTTTTTTGTACATCATAATTAAAAAGAATTATCAAGGTATAAAGGATGTACCAAATCACTGGATAAAAATATAATAAACAAAGATTACTTACACATAAAAACACATATGGTGACGACAAATTTCAGAGCAAAGAAGTTCATGTCCAGTAACGCGGTATATGTGACCATTAGTAAAACCAAATAAAATCCATTAAAAACATTCCCATTGTAGCTGGTATAAACGAAGAAGTCTTTACTTTAAAATATACATAGAATTAAAAGGCAGTGCAACTGCTCGTACGTGGATGGTGCTATGCGGCAACTGAGTATTTGTCGCAGTGCACGGAATAGAAAACATCGGTAGGTGGCGTACGAGCGCGAAAACACGTGCCCATGGGAAACAGATAAAGCGTAAACTGTCAGTAGCCACGTTATATATAAAAATGACTGACAAAATTCCTAGGAAGACAACTGTTGAGAAATGGGAGATGGGAAAAAGGAGGTGAAACTTTAAAAATGAATTATAACACTAAAAATGAGGATAAATAGAAAGAGATAAAATATTTTACATGAAAGTAGAAATTATAGTGAGAATGAAAGACAGCTGTAACTACATTAATCGGTCTGAAGCACCGGCTAAAAACATTCCGGAAACTGTCAACTCGCAAGTTGCAGCTGATTATTTAATATGTTACCACACCTCTTGGGTGTGTGTTTAGAAATTTTTCTAGCTATTCACTTAAGTCTAATAGCCGCCATTTAATCTCCTTATAGAAAATTACGGTTTCACACAGATCTTTGGGGGAATGATAAGTAGTGAGTAAATGTTCAGAAAACGTGGAGTGGAGCACATTACCAACCTTCTTTCCTAGTAAATGTTCGTTATACCATACTTTGGTCGCCCTGCCAGTTTCAGCTATATAGTAACAGAGGCAGATATTAAAAATCATTTTATAAACATTCGTATTAGAAAAGGGATCACTGACATTCTTAATTGCACGCACAAGGTTTTTATTTCAGCTGTTGTCAGTGAAGAAGGTTACATTGTATTTGTATTCATTCACTAATAAAGGTTTATCCTGGAGGATACATTTCCTAGGAAGGAAATAGAAATTCGCTTACTACTTTCCGCTTTGTTGACCGCGGGTGTTTTTCTCTGTGTAACTGAATTTCGGCCATATCTGTTGCTAACTGCAATAGATTTTACAACAGCAATTCACTCCGTAAATTAATCGGGTAAAGGGGTGTTGATAAGGCGCCGTCAATAGCGGAATTAAAGAATGCAACCTTGTATGTATGTATAGCGGCAGAATCAACTGGAATAATATTTCACCAGTAGGTAGGCTTGCGGAAAATATTAAAGCTGAAGTTATTATCTACCACTGAAGTCGTGAGATCAAGAAAATTAAGCTTGTCACTTTCGTTTTCTACTCCTTGTGTGAAACAAATTTCCTCATATTACGTATGTAAAGTGCTAATCAACAAATCTAGTTCATGGTCGTTCCCATCGAAGACAAAGAGTATGTAGTCGACATAGCAAGCATAAATTTTATTTTAGTTAGCTATTCTGAACTGGAACTGAAATATGAATTTTCAAGAGAATTTATGAAAATGTCAGCAAAGAATTCAGCCAGACGGCTACCAATCGCTATGCAGTGCAGCTGTACATATATTTTGCCACTGAAGGTTAAATAAACATTTTTCGTATTTCCTATTTCGTGTACTTCCACAACTTTGTCAGTCGCCGCATGACACCAGTACGTACCGACCGTTTTACTTCATTTTCATTCCATATACATCTTAATGTGAAGACTTTTACGCTTAGCCCAGCTCCAATGGGAATGTTTTCAATGGGTTTTCTTTGGTTTCATTGATGGTCCCACATCATGTTACTTGCATGACCGTTGCTCTGAAATCTGTCGTCCCGATATGTGCTTTTACGTGCAAGTAATTTTTATTTATTATATTTTTATCCAGTGGTTTTGTATATCATTTAGACCTTGATAATTCTTTTTAACCATGCTGTATAGAAAATTTCCTCAAAAGGCCCCCGTACTTCTGAAGAAGACAATGGTACAATTGTTGAAACCATGGTCAATAGTTTCTAAAAAACTTTTACATCTGGAGTTGGTTATCTCATTTCCTCAAGTCATTCACAAATGTATTTATTTAGAAAATTTTTATATAAAGTGTACGTAGTTTTGTATGCAGCCATTTCTCTATTATCTCTTACTCTGTTCTACTAATATTTATTTAAAATGGCCAGTAACAGTCGAAGTAGCAGTGGTGTCGAACTAGGTTTGTAAAGTCTCACTGGCTTCGTACTATGTTCGTAATAAGGCGCTGCATTGTCATGCCAACGCGCGGTGTGATCGGAGGGTAGTGTGATGATATGCTGAAGATAATCTGACCAGAGGAAGTCCTCAGACACGAACAAATGATTCGACCCGTATTTGGCAGGTCGCTTATGTACAACCTAAAATGAAACACTCTAACACACTTTTGGCTCAAAGCCGTACGGATTTTTTTTTAGAAAATTGCCCCTAAATTTCACAACGCGAAGTTCACACAGAGTTGTCGGGATCGATAGATAATAGAAAACTTTGTATTTTTCATCATCACTTAAGAGATCTGAAAACACTTGTCTGTCTATAAATCGTAGAAAGAAACTTTTACGAGTACCGCGAATGTTTCCAGAAGGAAAACGCTATTCAATGGAAGAAAAAACTGGTGTAGCGACCAAGGCGTTTCGGTGGGAAGCGGAGAACCTGCAATCGGTTCCCAAGTGTATTTTTTCTGTATCGAAACCGGTAGGAATATGAGGGTTAATATGGCAAGTAAATCAATAAGAAATAATAACAAGGCATCCAAAAGATCCGTCAACGACACCAAACGAAATACGTCTCACACGATAAGACGGAAAATGTCGAAGATACACAGAAATTGGTAGCACTTTTAAGAACGCAGAGAGCACCACATATTGCCGGTTTTAGTCGTGATTACGTTATCAGCGCCGAACAAACAGGACACGAGTATCTGACGAAAATTCGACGCACGTTATTACATAACGCAGAATTCAAACTCTTGTCCTGGTCGGTAGTACGAATAAAATAACGAATTCGTACACGGAGCAATATTCCATCACAGCGTCTGGAAAATTAGTCCTCGGGTTATAGAAGAGGTCAATTGTTCAACTGACTGGTTAAAGAACGTTTACGTCACTTGCCGCAAATCCGGAAACTTGACAAATTTAATTTACAAAACATATCTTGCTCAGAGCAAGTTTTGTCTGATATTGTATCCCTGGAGTTGACTAATATCCTCATGCACTATAGCATGTTTGTAGGTGACGAGGAACAACAGACCTGCACGGTAAAAAAAAAAAAAAAAGGCTCTGAGCACTATGGGACTTAATTTCTGTGGTCATCAGTCCCCTAGAACTTAGAACTACTTAAACCTAAGTAACCTAAGGACATCACACACATCCATGCCCGAAGTAGGATTCGAACCTGCGACCGTAGCGGTGGCGCGGTTCCAGACCGTAGCGCCTAGAACCACTCGGCCACGACAGCCGGCTTTTAAATGTGTGTGAAATCTTATGGGACTTAACTGCTAAGGTCATCAGTCCGTAAGCTTACACACTACTTAACCTAAATTATCCCAAGGACAAACACACACACCCATGCCCGAGGGAGGATTCGAACCTCCGCCGGCACAGTAAAAGTAATACCGCCGAGCTGCACACCTGTGTGACAGCGTGTCACGTTTATTTGCATCGCCAAGTTAAAAACTTTATTTCGAAGCTTCAGAATTCCAATGTTTTTTTTAGAAACCAAGCAGAAATTGCACAAACACGCGTATCTAATACCAGTTCATAGAATAATTCGTGATCATCTTTCAGCATCCATTTTTCAGGCAATTCCCCAAAAACGAAATATTTTTAAATGTACATCAAGTCTGTTTTCCGCCGAATCTTCCGATGGAACGCTGTAGTTCTGCAAACACAGCATTCATTAAATACCATTGCTGTCATGACTGTATTTGTTTCGAATGTGTATGTAACAAGTACCATTCACTAGTTGTTTGAAGGAAGTGAGGACGTATAATGTATTGAATTAAAGTACCTTTGTAAGGCGACCAGTCTAACAGTTTACTTCTTTACTAATGCAAGTTGTGTGAGAAATTTATTTTCATACTTTGCTATTATTCCTTACTGATTACTTGCCCCATAAATCATCCCATTCTTAACAATTTTGTTACGAAAATAAGTAACAATAGAAAAAAATGCAGAAAGCATTTGGGAATCCAACACAGGTACTCTGAACCCGAGCCAGATGCCTCGGGCGCTACACCAACGGTGCTTTCTTTGCGTAGCGTTTAGGGACCACTAGATGATGATGAAAAATACTCAGTTTTCTATTGTCTATCGATCCCGTCAGTTCTCAGGCGCTTGCGTGGCATGAACTTTTGGGATGATTTTCTCTAAAACAAGAAGGTATTGAACCAAAATATCGTAAGTGTGTTTCATTTTAGGTTGTACTCGAGCGACCTGCCAAATATGAGCCGAATCTGTTGGCCGCGGCTGAGGACCGTCTGAGTGAGGCAGCTCACAAAGACGCGAGGACCAATCACTACTGCAGACGGCCTCGGGTGGCGTGTGTACCGTCACCTGCGGTTTCTGGCGAACCCTACCCCTGTGTAGCAGAGGCTCACGGCGGCCGAATTAGATGTTTCTTCTGCCTAGCTGTGTGCAGCCGACGAACAGACCGTCGAAACGGCAGTTACTTGGCCTTTAGCCCACATTTATCGGTTTAAGAGGTTATAGTACACATTTGAAAAGGGAAACAAAGACGAAACTGCAGATTGTGAAAAATACAAAGTAAAAGGATATTTTAATCATAGTATCGATAGCCAGTATGGCGTATTATTGGGACTCGCTTTGGACTCCATTGCGGCAAAAATATCAGTTCTAATAATTAGCACGATATTGTTTTTTGCTAGTAGCTTCCAATGAATGCAACAGGATACCCGTGGGGAATCGGTGAACCACTTTTATCTAGAGATTTTAGTTATTTTACAGTTTTACAGACAGATATTTCTACACATATCTCATCAAACTTTGCGACACTCAGAAAGGCAAGCCTTATTAGGTTTCATGAGTGACAAAATTTTGAAGTATAAAATTTAGAATTTCTGCTTTCCCTTCCCTATAATGAAATTCGAGGACGATCTTTAACCAATATCTGTTGATTGGACCATATACGAGAAAATATTTTGGACTGTTTCATGTCTCTGTAACCGCTGAAGAATTTTTACATAGCTTTTCCCCAGGAGGTTTAATTGCCATTGACCTGTTTTAAGCCGAAGTCGGACTCTTACATTTCCGTCTCTGGTACAACTATCGCATCCTTTTTCTCATACATCTTATGTTGTTTTGAACCATCACGTTTTGAAAAAGAGCGTCTGCGAACTGCATAATAGTGAAACGAATGCAGAAGTTCTGAGCTTTACACTTCAGAATTTTGTCATTGATGATACATAATAATTATTCTCCCTCTGAGCGTCGTACAGTCTGAAGATGATACCTTCTATCACTTAGTACCTTGAGCAATACCTAATCACCTAACAACGTAGCAATTGTCAGTAGCATTTACAGAACGCGATGAGACTCATATACAGGGTGATTCAAAAGTTATGTCCAATAGGACGAAAGTGATGAAGCAGAACTCTACCGACAAGATTTCAGAGATAGTAGTATGGATAAAAACAAGAAAAAAAGGTCTGGAAACATGAGATCTAAAATGCATACCTTAGGAGCTATGGGCACTTATTCAGTAGATGAGATGTGTTTCACAATAGGAAAGAGCTTGCAGTAAAGGAGATCTGTTTCACAGTATCAAAGATGAAGTGTTCTTTTTTTTGGTCCATACTACTACCTCTGAAAGTTTGTTAGTGGAGTTTTGGTTCACCCTGTTTGTCCTATGGGGCATAACTTTCGAATCACTCAATATTTCTTTTGTGATCTTTCCAAGGTTGAAGCTCCATTATTTGAATAAAACTGGATGGCGTACTACCGTATCCACATTTACGACCTCAGCAGTCTTTTGTAAAATATCTGACTAAGTAGTATTCATTACACGTCGATCCAGTGCACTAGAAATACATAGCATCGCATAGTAAGTCAGAGGAAATTTCTCTTTTTAGTAATGGTTATTGTAATAAACTTACCCTGCACAGGGCGTTTACCCAGGTAACGTCCTGGAAATTATTCTTCTCAGATGTTTTCCCTTGGAAAGAACACTATACGTGGTCAAACGAAGACGAAACCATTTTCCCCCATTAAGATTAATATACCGTTTTCATTGAGATTAAATTTATTTTAGTTACTGGTCAGCACAAATTGCGAATAATTTGAATGCAATACTGCTGCAGAAATGTCACTTTTTACCGCTAGTTTCTGCATCTACATATACGCCTAACTGCATGTTTTGCGAATCTCGTGTAAGTGCTTGGTTGAGGATACTTGTTATTGTAAACCATAACCTTATTCATATCTCCTGTCGTCCCATTCACGGATGGTGCGTGGAAGAATGACTGCTTGTCCACCTATGTGTTTGATTTTGTCAGCACCGGCTCCACGGGATACAAACCCAAGGAAGTGAAGAATATTCGTAGTTTATGACCCGCAAGATGTGCTTTGAAGTATTCTCTGCAGATTCTATGCATTTCTTCGAGTTTCTCTTAGATGAGGTTTCCAACATTTCTGTTACACTCTGTCGCCAGTGAAACAATCCTATAAACTTCCGCATCGTCCTTCTTTCTACGCGTTCGTTGCCTCCTGTTCCAGCAGCCTGATATAGGTCTGTGATAGACTGAGGACAGCTAATATGAAAGGCATTCTTATTTTCCGTGCCCTGGGATTTGAAGTATGATTTTTCAGTGAATGTTACTGTATTGCAAAAACGTGGATTAATGTCTGCTGCAGTTGGAGCATTTGTGTGAAGCCAGGTGGCGATAAACGGGTAAGACCATTGCTGTTGGCTACGATTTTAACGTTGCGATCTCATAGGCCATCAACAGCATTGTGATCATCACTGCAGAGACATTTGCACATACGTCCAATCGTCGACGGCAAATTTAGTTTTGTTAAAATCTTGTCCACCTTAGAATGAGGAAATCTGTGACTGTAATATTAGTTCCATTAGAATCGCAACAGATAGCCACATTTGTAAAAGATCGGATATTTTGAAACCATGGTAGGGTCCCAGCATTTCATGCTCGTCTTCAGACAGCTTAAATTTTATTTTGGTGTGTCACGCACTTTCAAATCGTCTCGGGGTGTATATGACGTTACATCCAACCGTTCAAATTTTGTAATGTTACTGTAATTCCTGGTTCACGATTTCTTTATTTCATGTCGTTTTGACACACTTTTCAAGAGCCTTACACTGCATTTGTATATAACTGTTGCCAGTTTCACACAACTTTTGCTAAAGCATGAGATTTGAATTCGAAAAGAACAGCTAAATTTTAAAAACGTTTTTGATCGTTATTCAAAGTAAGGCAAAATGCTGCCATATTACGATCTGACATCAAATCTTTCGTTTTGAAGGTAGGCTTTCTACCATGTTCTGCTAACTAAGTGTCTGTCTACATGCATGGAAGGCGGATGCAAATCATTAGAAGACTGTTGCTTCGCATTACACAAAAAATATTGTGTACTTTTCTTCTGTGCTGTAGGTAAGGTGACCTAGAATTGGCCTGGCACATTGCAGTTCGAGGATGGATACTGAATGGCATAACAAATCACTTCTGACTACTGCCGCGTTGCGGCGATACGGACAAGGTAACATTGAGCGTTACACGTCTTACAATGTTCTTTATAACGTCGCGTAAATGATCTGATGATCAAATATTTATTTGGGCTTATTTTCAACGCAAACTAAATTAAAAAAATGTTTCGAGGCACCGTAGAGACGAGATGTAACTTGGAATCCGACGTCGGTGGACCAAAATCGCGTTAAAATAGGTAAGAGTCTAATTGATTATCTAACGGTACAACTCTGTGCTTGTTGTGTGACGCAATGAATCTGATATATATCTTCACTTATTTAGACTTCCGTATATCAGGTTTGTTCAAAGATGACTGCCGTTACTGTTCACTGGTGCTAATAGAGGGAGTATTTCTCCTTGTCAAGGTAACCTATTCGTACTTTTGCTACAGTGAAACGTGATACGACGCTGATACAAAATAGAAAATCCGCTACGGAAAGTCGTCTTCAATTTTTGATTCAGTATATAATTTCACGTTAGTTACGTCTCTAGTGTGACAATCCGTCTCTGTGGCTCAAGACCTGCTCACTGATTTATATGTGTAATTTTCAGAGAGTTTGTTGGATCTTCACAGCGTGCTCTGTTCTTCTTAATCAGATATAATGCTGTAAAAAATATGCGTATCCAACCATCTTTGTTAACGTCAAATAAAAAAACCGCGTTCCGTATCCGGAACAGAATTCAACTGTTGCATTTAGCTAGTAACTCCAATCGTACATTTATTTATTTAACCTGACCTTACTAGGGCCATCAAACCCTGTCTTACGTCGGACCAGGGTTTTACACATACAGTACCTTTTTTACATCATAGTTACCTAAGAAATAACAATTTTAGAATGACAAATAGTATTAAAATGATTTGAGTGTCTATCGTGGCAATGTGAGTAAATAATACTGACCACAAACTAATGAAGTTAATACTGGCAGTACTTCTACTACTGCTGCTACTGCTACTAATAATGATAATAGTAATAATGCTAGTAACGAAAATGCTAATAGTGACAATAATGACAGAGGCAGATATAAAAAGAGTTTATATGTGTACGAAATAGACGTTTTCTTGTGTAGCGAATTCTGGGGAAAGGAAATTTATGCTGCTAAGTTTGGCAAGTAAAATATCAATGTCGAAAGTGGCAAACACTTCACTGAAGTCTAAGAAGCACATGATAGTCGCTTCTTGTTGATTCATGGTATAGACGAACTGAAGCTCAAAACAGTCTTAATTATACTTTTTTTTAACAACGTTCTTGAACTGAAGTAATGTTTGAGGCCAAAACGCGTTTTTTCAACTAAAACACGCTACTCACAGAGTAGCAAGAAGTTACTTTAAATAGATAGAAGTGAGCTTCGTAGCAAACCAGCACATTAGCTCCTCGACTGTTCTGCAGCACAAATTATTTTGACGTGGATATTTCCGGTTTCAAAGCAAATTTTTTAGCACCTATATTTCAGCCTGGAAGAATCACTATATGCCTTCTTTCACTCGGTAATGCAGTGCATTTCTCTCCTTGTTTCTGAATGTTATAAATAATGAACTAGCGTACTTAAGGTACGCGTCGCCCCATGAACCATGGACCTTGCCGTCGGTGGAGTGGCTTGCAAGCACGTGTGGTTCCTGAAGCGGGGCAGCAGCCTTTTCAGTAGTTGTAGGGGCAACAGTCTGGATGATTGAATGGCATGGCTTGTAATAAAAACCAAAACGGCATTGCTGGGCTGGTACTGCAAACTGATGGGGGAAAGGGGAAACTACAGCCGTAATTTTTCCCAAGGACATCCAACTCTACTGTATGGTTAAATGATGATAGCATCCTCTTCGGTAAAATATTCCGGAGGTAATATAATCCCCCATTCGGATATCTGGGCGGAGACTACTCAGGAGGAAGTCGTCATCGAGAAACAAAACTGGTATACTACGGATAGGAGGGTGGATTGGTTCAAATGGCTCTGAGCACTATGGGACTCAACTGCTGAGGTCATTAGTCCTCTAGAACTTAGAACTAGTTAAACCTAACTAACCTAAGGACATCACACACATCCATGCCCGAGGCAGGATTCGAACCTGCGACCGTAGCGGTCTCGCGGTTCCAGACTGCAGCGCCAGAACCGCGCGGCCACTTCGGCCGGCGAGGGTGGATTGTTAGCTCCTTTAATCGGGCATGTAGGTTAGAAAATTTAAAAAGGGAAATGGATAGTTTGAAGTTGGATATAGTGGGAATTAGTGAAGTTCAGTTGCAGGAAGAACAGGACTTCTGGTCAGGTGAATACAGCATGATAAACACAGAGTCAAATAAGGGTAACGCTGGAGTGGATTTACTAATGAATAAGGAAATAGGAATGCGGGTAAGCTACTATGAGCGGTATAGTGAACGCAATATCGTAGCGAAGATAGACACAAATCCCACGCCTACCACACTAGTATAAGTTTAGATGCCAACTAGCTCCGCAAATGATGAAGAGATTGAAGATATGTATGACGAGGTAAAATAAATTATTAACAAAGTTAAAAAAAAAGACGAAAATTTAATTGTGATTTGGGGCCGTAATTCAATAGTAGGGAAAGGAAGAGAAGGAAAAACAGTAGGTTAACATGGACTGGGAGAAAGGAATGGAAGTGAATGCTGACTGGCAGAATTTTGCACATAGCACAATTTAAGCATTGTTAGCACTTGGTTTAGGAGCCATGAAAGAAGGTTGTATACTTGGAAGAGAACTGGAGACACCGGAAGATATCAGATTGATTCTATAATGGTTAGACAGAGATTTTGGAACCCGATTTTGAATTTTAAGACATTTCCAAGGGCAGATGTGGACTCTGACCACAATTTATTGGTTATGAACTGTAGACTAAAACTGAAGAAATTGGAAAAAGCTAGCAGATTAAGAACACGGAACGTCGATAAGATGAAAGAACTAGAGGTTCTTGAGAGCTTCGGAGAGAGCATCAGGAAACGGTTGACCAGAATCGGAGAAAGAAATACAGTAGAAGACGAATTGGTAGCTTTAAGAGATAAAATAGTGAAGGCAGCTGTGGATCAAATAGGAAAAAAGACAAGGCCCAGTAGGAATACTTGGGTAACACACGAGATATTGAATTTAACTGATGAAAGGAAAAAATTTAAAAATGCTGCAAATGAAGCAGGCGAAAGTGAATGCAAACGTGTAAAATTGAGATTGACCGAAAGTGCAAAATTGCTAACCAGGAATGGCTAGAGAACAAATGCAAGGATTTAAAACAATATTTCACTAAGGAAAGATAGATACCGCCTACAGGAAAATTAAAAGGGCCTTTGGGGAAAAGAGAAGTAGCTGTATGAATACCAAGAGCTCAGATGGAAAACCAATCCGATGCAAGAAGATGAGGCTAAAAGGTGAAAAGAACATGTTGAGGGGCTTTACAAGAGAGAAGAACTTGAAAGCAATATTATAGAAAGGGAAGTGGACGTAGATGAAGGTGTGATTGGAGATATGAGACTGCTAGAAGAATTTGTCAAAGCTTTGAAAGATTCAAGTCAAAACAAGGCCCCGGGAGTAGACGACATACTGATAGCATTGAGAGAACCAGCCACGTGCAAGATTTATGAGCCAGGCGAAATACCCTTAGACTTCAAGAGGAATGTGGTAATTCCAATTCCAAAGAAAGCACTAGTTGACAGGTGTGAAAATCAGTTTAATAAGTCACAGTTGCAAGATACTGACACGTAATCTTTACAGAACAATGGAAAAACTCGTGGAAGCACACCTCGGGAAAGATTAGTTTGGATTCCAGAGCAATGTAGAATACACGAGTAAACACTGACCCTATGAATTATCTTAGAAGGTAGGTCAAGGAAAGGCAAACTCATGCTCGTAGCATTTGTAGACTTAGAGATAGCTTTAGACAATGTTGACTGGAATACTGCTTTGAAATTCTGAAGGTGGCAGGGGTAAAATATAGGGAGCGAAAGGCTATTTGTAAGTTGCACAGAAATCAGACTGCAGGAATAAGAGTCGAGGGGCAGGTAACTGAAAAATTTGGAGTAGGAATTAAAGTCGAGGGAGAGATATAAAATATTTGAAGTTTGCCAGTGACATTGCGATTCTGACAGAGATATCAATGGGCTTGGAAGAGCAGTTGAACGGAATGGACAGTGTTTTGGAAGCAGGATAAAAGATGAACATCAACAAAAGCAAAATAAGGATAATGGAATGTAGTCGAATTAAATCAGATGATGTTAAGGGAATAAGATTAGGAAACGAGGCGCCTAAAGTAGCAGATGAGTATTGCTGTTTAGGCAGCAAAATAACTGATAATGGTCGAAGTAGAGAGGATAGAAAATGTAGTCTGGCAATAGCAAGAAAAACGTTTCTGAAGAAGAGAAATCTGTGAACATCAAATGCAGATTTAAGTGTTAGGAATTTTTACTAAAGGTATTTCTCTGGAGTGTAGCCATGTATAGAAGCGAAACATTGACAGTAGACAGTGCCGATACGAAGATAATAGAAGCCTTCGAAATATGGCGCTACAGAAGAATGCTGATAATTGGATGTCTAGATTACGTAACTAATGAGGAAGTATTAAATACAACTAGAGAGACAAGGAATTTGTGACACAACTTGACCAAAAGAAAGTATCGGCTGGTAGGACACATTGTGAGACATCAAGGAATCACCAGTTCAGTATTTGAGGGAAGTGTGGGGGTAAAAATTGTAGGGGAAGACCAAGAGATGAATACAATAAGCAGATTCAGAAAGATGTAGATTGTAGTTATTATTCGGAGATGGATAGGTTCGCTCAGGATAGAGTAGCAAGGAGAGCTGCATCAAACCAGTCTTCGGACCGGAAGACCACAGCAACAATACAAGGTAGGCACATAATCGAGTTTCTGAAAGTGATTTCGAAATGCTTGGTTTCAACAATATTTCAATTACTTTTTCGCACTTTTCAGTCTTTTAAAAACAGGATCTTACTGCGAAAATTTTAGAACGTGGTTATTACTTTTGGACTCTGCTACACACTGGGCCCAAAATTACGACACACAGCGAATTGAGATAGTTAAAAGGTGTATTCATGATGATTTACTGAAGAATAGAGGTACACTAACTACTTCGTAAGGTCATGGTACGTTCTGTTTCTGGATAGGCTAATGTGAAAAGCGAAGAATGGAATTACTCAACTGGCCAGGCAGATGAAAATTTTCTGCCACGGGAGCGTGAGTATGTTCCGTTGTGAACAGAGAACAACTTTTTCCTTACCTCAAAGACCTCAGTTTAGGCCCCTCTAACCATCTATGCAATTTTTGCCAAAACATTTTCTAATGCTGTGTACGAGGGGCAAAATTAAGTTGTAATTATCACCTCTAAAAAGTCAAGTTGCGACCATGAAATATTGTATTTCTCTATGTATTTGTCCATCAACGCGACACATTTTTCCAAGCACAGATGACCTGACGGAGACGTCGCTTGTAGATGTTTGCATTTTAGCTGTTCACGAAACGTTCCAACTAGAGAATCACCTCGGCGTTACTCTGGATTTCCATGTGAAGCAATTTTCGTCTTCTTCCAAGGGAAGAGGAAGAACTCGATGGGTGCCTTGTAAGGACAATATGTGGGGTGAGGTAAAATTTGGCATCCCAAACAAGCGGCATGATGATTCTGTAACGCGCAGAACGAGCGGGGAGTTGTCGTGTTGCAAAAACAGCTTTCCGCGACGTTTCGTCTTAACAGCCTCCCATAAACTCGACACGATACTGAACATAATCTTTTAAAACCATATCGTGGCTGTCCCAAAATTTACTCAGAATCGCCTTGACCTATGATAGTTGTTTCACCGCATTGGTGAATACACATATTCCACGGCTCACTTTGTTCCTTTGCGTCGGCATCATAGCGATACCCCTAGCAATCGTCCGTGGTGGTTAGATGACTAAAGAAGTCTTCGGAATCGGACTGACAGAGTTGTGACATAGCCATTATTTGAATGGGAGAGGAGCGGAGGCCTGTGTTATGTTCAAAATGTCGTGCAAGATGCTGTAAAACAATCCATCACTGTTTTGTACATTTTTCTACTATCGCTTCGATTGTAATACACCGATCTTCGAGCATCACTTCTCCTGCTGTTCCCTAGTCTCCACAGATATACTGTTTGCCAATTAGTTCTTCGTAGTTCAGACTTGTTTGATAACACTGGAAGCGTTTCAGCCACATGATCGCTGTATTACTATATTACCAACCAGGCATATATTGTTGCAATGTTGTTACCGATGAAATGCACACAACCACGTACCGCACAGTACTCCACCGTACCAATGGGCTGCACCTCTAAATTTTGGCTCCTTTCCCGGAGTACTTTAGAGCAGCGATTTCAGTATAGACCAGGGCTGCAGACAGTATCTGCAAACAAATAATGAATTAATTACGTAACTTTATTTTTTTCCATTGATAGTAAAAATTTACATGTTATCCCTCGTACATATGCAAGCGCAATGTGGCGGATATCACCTTCCCAACCTCCATTATCTCCTCGTCTAAGCTCTTTATGGTCAAGACAAATCCATCCAGACCACGCATGACAAATTCTAAAAATATCCGCGATTTCTTATCTTCCATTTCATTAATCGCAAGGGTGACCATACCAGATGGGAAGGAGAGTGCCCACCCTCCCCCGGCCCCCCACCCCCAAATTTCTCTCAGGGAAAGGAGAAAGATAGTGTCGTTAGGTGCTTTTCTTTCGAGAATATAATTTAAAAATCGGTATTACACATGTTTTTAACAGGATCGGAAGTGGGACATTTTTATGGCGGCTTAAACGTCGCCATTCGTCTCCGAAAATATTAAAAATACTCCATACCCATCTGTATGGGTGTCCTTGACTAAAGGCCGGTTAAGCGTCAGTTTCATCTAGAAACACTTTGTATATCTAATCCCGAGAAAAATTACCCGTGGGGTTTGGACAGTAAATGTATTCATGAAAAGCGAGAGTGTGTGGAGTGAGGACGGAGGCAGGCAGAGCGCGCGGCCTGCCATTGGCCGGCTTCCTGCACGCCCGTATCCGTATTTGCGGTTTATTTACTGCGATGCCGCCTCCGGCACTCACACCACTGACCACACAGCCCTCGATCCTCGCTGCTACAATCACTTCGCCGTTCCTCATTTAGCTACGCAGGCGCAGAATTAACTTCGCTTTACTCGTGCAAAAAACTTATACTTGTCCCATTTGCACCAACTCAGTCAAATCACATAGTTTCTTTCCACATTAAACACATTAACATGTTTCTTAATTAACTCGTAAGAACACGATGATTAAGTACAGTAGTAGCAAGCACTTAAAAAGGCAACGCTAAATTAGTAGGAAAGAAAAATAGTATGGAAAAATGTGCTTTCAGGACCTCATCCATGAAACTCTTTCGTCCTTAAAGTTTCATCCAGAGCTGCATCCGACGTGCTGAGAGGACACCTGGGTGCCGAATGAAAACCTCTGAATCAGACTTTCGAACAAAAATGAGGAAAAGAAGTAAATACATTTCTACGTCCAAATAATAGTAGGCTTATGGACAAGGATGAAACACAACTCTGTAAGTACTCAGTTTCTCTCTTTCATTAAAAAAGTAAGTGATCAAATAGCGCAGATTTTACAAAAATATAACATCAAGTCAGTTTTTAGACAAATAAAGAAAATGTGTCACACCCTCCGATCTGTAAAGGATAAACGCCCTCCTTTGTCGGCGTAAGGGATATATAAAATTCCGTGTACGTGTGGCAAGATCTGCATTGGAACTACCAAGAGAAGCGTAAATATACTACTGAAACAACGTAAAAGTCTTTGTCGAGGAGGGAAAATAAAAAAAATATCTGTAGCAGCAGAGAGTGCTCTTTAGTCAGGAAATAAAGACATGAAATTATCCTAACACAAAATCTTTTCTACAGTGACAAACTATTATCCATGGCTATATAGAGAAGCCATCGGAAAATGGAAACGTGGGGATAAGTTTAAGAGAAAAGAAGAAGGAATGAATTTTAGTGCTACATGGACAGTGACTCTATAGAACCGATAGACAAATTTTATCTTGAGAATGAAAATATTGTCCGGACAGACTGTATTATTTATTATTACCTTTGCAACTGGCCACTTTGAACCTTTGGTCACTTTTAAGCATGTATCTTAAGCTTCCAGCTTCATTTTATATGATAATATGTCGCTGATACATGTGGACAGGAATACATCTTACTTCTGTGCGTATGTGGCACAAAACCAATATGCTACTGTACATGGTTATGTCCTTAGCAGCGATATATTATGATTTCAAATGAAGTTGTGAGCTTAGGATACGTGCTTGAAAAAGACCAAGGTCGAAATAGGCCAATGGCGTTGATAATAAAACAACCACGCAGTTTATCTGAACCATGTTTTCATTCTCAAAACATGTTAAGGCTGTGAACCTGCACAAAAAGAAAATTTTAAACGATTTATCTTCTTCACACGAAAATTTCGATAGTTAAGTTTTATCTCCGACAGTAATTATCGCTGAAGATCACGTGTATTCTATTACCACGACCCATTTTCACAGTATTTATGTCGTTCTCCTACTCCCGATCTTTCAATCGGCAAGACTCAACAGAATCAAGTCCACCTCTGAGGGTGTCCTACGCACTATGGACGAAACATCAGGAACGAAAAAGTTTCATGGACCACGTCCATATAACACGGAAGATTTATGACGCCCGGTCGTGAATGCCTTCATTGTATGTACTTTCTGGAATCGTGAAGGATTCGTTCGTCATCATTCATAAAAGGCAACACACTTCCGTTGCTACCAACCGTCTCATTTTTTCACCTCTACCAACCGGCCGTTAAATGGCAAGACATTCCACTGATCTCTCCTTGAAGGTTAGTTACTTGATTTTTTGCCCAGGAATCTTTATATATTTTTTTATTTATTTACTTATTTAGTCATCAGTTTCCATGGGAACATGCGAGCGAAAGCTGTTTGGTCACGTAATGAGTCAGTACATAATCTATAGAACGCTGATTAAAAAATATGTAAACAAACAATTAAAGAATTAATACGTATAAATAACACGTTACAGAGAAATAGTCTCAACAACTAAGAGAAGCTCCTGTACCGAGAAGAAGGTCACCTTTCATCTTGGATTTGAATACTGGAGTTTAACACACAATTTTTTCAATTCTCTGTAAGCTTTCTTAAAATGAAACCTGCCGAATACCGCAAACATTTCTGTACAATGTTTCAAGAATATAAGGTTTTTATTTTATTTTGGGGAATTAGATGGTAATTTATTTTGGTTTTCTTTTGAGTATTAATTTAAGTCCGTTTTCATTAATTTCTTTTAGTATTTCTTCGAGTACAGCATGTTATGTGACTCCCTCCACATCCATATTGCTGTTGCTTCTAATATTTTCCCTTTCAAGTTTCCACAGAGTCCACGATTGACAGCCGTACATTAAAGTGTTTAAATGACAATTTTTTTTACTCTATCGACGTAATTATGTGTAAAAGAATTACATTTACTTCTGAAAGATTATTTGGTCACTGTGATTCAAGGACCATGAATTTTGTGCCAGTAATATCTTATCTACTCTATTTTGTTGTACACTCCGTCTATATGCTGACGGTCTTCAGCAGTAGCGAAGTGCCAGTTTTTCGGTCATCACAGAGAGGTTATGCAGCAGGTATGCTGCGTTGTTTCAGTCACTTCTGTATGTACCAGAGGTGTAGAGCGCATTCTAAGTTCAAACGTCGTAATCTATGTATATTGTAATGCTCTTCACTGTGGGAACTAGGAGGAATCCTAAAAACAATGATTATTCGATACCAGCTCGCTTTCATGTGGACGACGTCCTACAAGACATTGATGACAATGGAAAGATGGACATAGCGTTTCTAAACTTTCATATAGCTTCTGTAAGTTTTTCAAAATGCGCCAGTGTTTGTAAATGAATAATGTTTGTGTGGGGAAAGAAATCCGGGTGACGAGAAGAGTCAGAAGTTCTTGACAGGAAGAACACAACACGTTGACTTGGACGGAAAGTGATGCAAGGACAAACAAGTAATTTCGACTATCCTCGAAGAACGAGTGGCGTTGTCAGTATATAACGAATAGTGAAAGTTGCCAGTTCAGATTTTTTGGAATGTCAGTGAGGAAATGATCTCCGACAAAGCATCCAGTAACATCCAGAAACTTTTGCAGACAATGCTGCACATTTTTTTATTGAAGTAAAAAAATCCCAGTACCATTAACTTGTTTACGAAAACAATTTTTATACGTTCTATTCACAAAGCAACTTAGTGTTTCAAAACTGTATTTCTTTCGATATCTAATAAAATACTGACGAAATACATTGCCAGCCGTCTCTTAATGTATGAAAATAAATCTGTGTACTCCATGAATAATAAATATGTAGTGGGCACCGATTAACATTTAACGGATCGTCCTTCCAGTCAACTCATGGCATAAGAATATATGGTGTAACATGACCGTATAGGTTCGAACGTAGACGAAGTGAGGGAGGGGGGGTGTATTGAATTCTATATGCATATAATCGAATACAGCTAGCACAGATGCATTTAAACTATCATTCTTCAATTAGTTCAACCGTTAATAGATCGTGAATAAACGCTAACGTATGCTACAATAAAAAGTTGACTCTGTAGCGAGCTTTACAATAATTTGCAGATTACAGATATTCGGCATTATGATGTGTAATAATCTTGGCCTTTTAAGTAGAATAAATAACAGGTTATTTTAATAAATAATTATAAACAATAAAACATTTGCATATAATTTCCGATTTGGATCCTAACTAGACAGAACGAAAGATTGAAGTGCACAAGAAAGCTTTCTCTTGTTTACACGTCATTGTATAATTTAGCAATATCTTTAGATATCAAGGAAGTGGTAACTTTTCCAGAAACTATTCCTATCAAATCATTACCACTGCGGTGTAGATCAACATCGTGAATTTTTTTTTACAATTTGAGTAAGCTATTAACACTTGAGTAAGACTTTCCTTTATGCTCAGGTATCTAGGCACACGACATCACTTTCACACATCGTTTTACATTCTCTCAGTAATTCTAATACGTCTGATTTTTGATCTTATACCCTAACTATTTTGCTTATTCGGAGTTCACGCTATGTTTATGTGTAATAGTAATATTTCCTGAAACTCCATTACATACAGGGGGTTGGAAAAATGTGGAAACGCTAAAAACAAAACACATTACCATGGATAATATAACGCAGGCAAACCGTTGGCATTCATAACAGTTTCCACTCGTCCCGGAATGGACAAGCATAAACCCCGTATGGTTCTCAAGTGAATAAAACACCATTTCTCCTGTAAAATAGTGGTTAAGTGCAGGTAACGATGGTGGAGGTGGAAAGTGATCACGCATCCTTCTACCCAAAGCAGATCATAAGACTCTGTAATCTTGAGATCTGATGAGTGTGGTGGCCATAAGAGGTGCAACAGCCCATCGTTGCGCTCACGAAACCAGTGCTGGACAATACGAGCAGTGCGCGTCGCCTTCGAACACATACATTGTACAATGAAATGAATTCGAACAGACAAATTGGTCACATAACCCTTGGCAGTAGCGCGACCTTGCAGAGTAAGAGGCCCATGGAATACCACATGTCTGCCCAAATCGTTACCTAACCCCCGCCATGTTTCATTCTTGGCGGCAAGCAGCCTCAGTCGTAGGGTTGGAACAGCGTACGCCGGACGAAAACTCGGCATAAAGTTGGAAACAGTGTGTTACAAGACTCATCCGACCAAATGACTTTCTTCCGTCGCTCCATAATCCAAGGTTTAAGAGCCTCGTCACCACGTTTTCGTGTTACGGGCGTTTGCAGCATTGATGTGTAGTTTTGGAATCAGAACTTGTCCTGCAGTTCCCTGTATATGGAGCTCCGTTCATGTTAGTTGTTGCTGAGACGGTCCACGACTCCTACATTCATTTCCGTGTCCTGTTATTTTTCGTCACAATCCTCTACAATGACCGTCTGTCTCTATCACTCAGCACACACTTTCGTCCGAATTGTTACTTAGTGGATGATGTTTTCCGCTTTCCCTGTAAGCGGTATGAATCATCGATATACTACCTCTTGAAACACCAAACACTTCAGACACTTTGGTTACGGAGGCACCCACCAAACTAGCACCACCAATTTTCCCCTGGTTTGAATTCACTTAACTTCGACTTAGTGCTCCGACCATCACGCAGAACGCTGTTCTGGCCAAGATTAATACTTGCAAAGTACTGAAGACATTACACAGGCGCCGTTCGTGGTCAAATATAACAGCACCACCTGCGCCTTGGCTTGCATCTGCATTTATGTTCAGGCACGCATTTCTCGCGACGTTTTATATTTTTGGCCAACCCATGTATTTAGGGTCGGCCTCTATGCTGCATGTTCGTGAGAAACCATTGGAGGGAGTTCTGTCGTTATGTAACTGAGCTGTCTCCTTCCCGTCTAACAGAGTAATACACTCCTGGAAATTGAAATAAGAACACCGTGAATTCATTGTCCCAGGAAGGGGAAACTTTATTGACACATTCCTGGGGTCAGATACATCACATGATCACACTGACAGAACCACAGGCACATAGACACAGGCAACAGAGCATGCACAATGTCGGCACTAGTACAGTGTATATCCACCTTTCGCAGCAATGCGGGCTGCTATTCTCCCATGGAGACGACCGTAGAGATGCTGGATGTAGTCCTGTGGAACGGCTTGCCATGCCATTTCCACCTGGCGCCTCAGTTGGACCAGCGTTCGTGCTGGACGTGCAGACCGCGTGAGACGACGCTTCATCCAGTCCCAAACATGCTCAATGGGGGACAGATCCGGAGATCTTGCTGGCCAGGGTAGTTGACTTACACCTTCTAGAGCACGTTGGGTGGCACGGGATACATGCGGACGTGCATTGTCCTGTTGGAACAGCAAGTTCCCTTGCCGGTCTAGGAATGGTAGAACGATGGGTTCGATGACGGTTTGGATGTACCGTGCACTATTCAGTGTCCCCTCGACGATCACCAGTGGTGTACGGCCAGTGTAGGAGATCGCTCCCCACACCATGATGCCGGGTGTTGGCCCTGTGTGCTTCGGTCGTATGCAGTCCTGATTGTGGCGCTCACCTGCACGGCGCCAAACACGCATACGACCATCATTGGCACCAAGGCAGAAGCGACTCTCATCGCTGAAGACGACACGTCTCCAGTCGTCCCTCCATTCACGCCTGTCACGACACCACTGGAGGCGGGCTGCACGATGTTGGGGCGTGAGCGGAAGACGGCCTAACGGTGTGCGGGACTGTAGCCCAGCTTCATGGAGACGGTTGCGAATGGTCCTCGCCGATACCCCAGGAGCAACAGTGTCCCTAATTTGCTGGGAAGTGGCGGTGCGGTCCCCTACGGCACTGCGTAGGATCCTACGGTCTTGGCGTGCATCCGTGCGTCGCTGCGGTCCGGTCCCAGGTCGACGGGCACGTGCACCTTCCGCCGACCACTGGCGACAACATCGATGTACTGTGGAGACCTCAGGCCCCACGTGTTGAGCAATTCGGCGGTACGTCCACCCGGCCTCCCGCATGCCCACTATACGCCCTCGCTCAAAGTCCGTCAACTGCACATACGGTTCACGTCCACGCTGTCGCGGCATGCTACCAGTGTTAAAGACTGCGCTGGAGCTCCGTATGCCACGGCAAACTGGCTGACACTGACGGCGGCGGTGCACAAATGCTGCACAGCTGGCGCCATTCGACGGCCAACACCGCGGTTCCTGGTGTGTCCGCTGTGCCGTGCGTGTGATCATTGCTTGTACAGCCCTCTCGCAGTGTCCGGAGCAAGTATGGTGGGTCTGACACACCGGTGTCAATGTGTTCTTTTTTCCATTTCCAGGAGTGTAGAATCCTGACCAGTCCTTGAAAATTCTCCCGTCATTTTTCGTATTTCTTCTCTGTTCTTTCTAGTTTGTCTCTCTCTACTGCCTCATCTCTCCTGACTTCTTTCTTTCTATTATCAGCGTCATTCCTGTATTAATCACCTACCTGCCACTGCCACGGTTACCGGCGCAAAAGTTGTCGCATTGCATATGAACATAGCGAGTACACAAATATGTCAGCCATTGTTGTAAGTAACATTTCTACCATGTTCGTTAGTACTGAATCAGTAGTCCCTCACCTCGACATTTCTTTTCAGTCTGACACTATTCATAGAAAAAGAACAATGAAATGCGTCTGATCTGGTGTAAGAAAGGAGGTGCAAACGTCCTAATAAGGGCAGGTGCGATAAATTTATAAATCTGATTGTATTTTACACTCTTCATATTCAGTTTAGTAATTAACACGATGCAAGAATGTAGCACCGTTCTCACAGTATTACACGTTGGATTTATATTTTGCTCCATCTTACTAGCTGATTATTGACTGATAATTATGTAATGAATCTGAGTAAACAATATTTATACCATGCTTTGGTAATATTTGAGTATTTCAGTCCGTATAACTGCAAAGAAATAAAAAAATTTTATACATAATAATTTTTTGAATTTCTTTTTATAGTAATCGCTGTTATATTGTGACTCCTACTATAGCAAAATCTTTTCACTTGCGATATAAAAAAAAGTACTTCATGCCCCCATCGCACTGTATCATTAGTTTAACAAAACCAGCACAGAGACTGTACATTATATGATGCCAACTTTATGCGCAATACTGTCTGAAACTAAAGATTAAATATTTTCTTCTTTTTTCAGTTGCGCACGAAGCTCCTCAAATATCTGAAACTGTTCGTGAAGAATTTTTCACATCCGACCAAGACATTTTTGCCACCTCCAACCGTCACCAGAGAAACTGAGAAGGACTATTAATGGAGCATAACGTGTTCTCTATATTTCGCTGTCTGCAGCTCGTGATAAAAGGTAACTGAAGAGTAAGAGACGAAGAAGGTCTGAAGAGGCGTTGTTATACGGTCGCTTAAGGATAAGAGTTATGTATGGCACTGTGTAGGGAGCGTGCTGCGTCCCTGTAGATGCGTCAACCCTAGTAGAAAAACTAGTTCTTCATTGTGTGCGTTCATGCCGCGAGGATACGGCACGAATCACTGCCTACACAAATACGACTAGTTCTATTTTCTGTAACGTGTAGGTTATTAGTATGTTACATTATCTGTAAAATAATGAAATTGTAACACTTTCTTGTCACGCATAGTCTGCAAAGTCGTTCTAGATGGACGCAAAGTGACTGTTGCGATGGCCTAAATCCAGTTTGTGGACTTTGAAAATGTTTCGCTGTCTCTCTGCCCCATGAGGGAGTCATCTTTGTTGTATGGGTATGACACCTATGCTGTAAACGATTGAGATTCATATCATTAATTTCTCAAACCAAAAATCTCTTTGGATCTAATCCAATGAGCTCACTGAAGATGTTTTGAGCGATAAACTTTTGCTTCTGCAGCGAAATATTATCTGCTATACTTCATCAAATAACTCTTCAAGTCCATGAAGAAAAGAGACAACGATAAATTGTCCTGCTCCAAAGGTTGCTTTGAAGATCACCATGCTTTACTAGGCACAATTTCTGTTGCAGGCGATATGCCCTTGTATTCCTCCGACCTTTGGACTAATTTGCCTTAAATTTTATCGGAAGACGTACAGTTCAACATGAAGCCCGAACTACGGGAACCAACGTGAAAGGACCAATCAATTTACATGAAATCTTAAAATTTAGAAAAAAGGCCGCGCGGGGTGGCGCGTGGTCTTTGGCGTCTTGTCACGGTTCGCGCGGATCCCCCCGTCGGAGGTTCGAGTCCTCCCTCGGACATTCATGTGTGTTGTCCTTGCGTAAGTTAGATTAAGTTAGATTAATTAGTGTGTAAGCCAGGTTGGTCCCATAGTCCTTACCACAAATTTCCAAATTTCCAACATTAGAAAAAGTAACGTTCAGAAATTAGTATGAAATGTAGCAATCTGTAGGATAAACAATGCTTAAGGAGTCACTGTTACACATTCCATAAGTAGAAAATGCCTTCGTCCACGAAATATCAACTCCCCTTCACTGCAATACTTACAAAAGGTTGTGTTCCTGCATCCAGTATGCTACAGTATTACAGTGATACGAGCTATCTTCATTGACAATTATTTAGTCTCCTCATAATAAAGGAACTTTTCTTATAAAAAATCACACGTTTTATTCGTGGCCTCATAATTTGTTTGTTCATCCCTCCCAGCCCAAAAGGTTGATTACTAAAAGAGAGAAAGGAACCGATGAGTGTCGATTTCAAGATCTCGGTCTCAGGGAAATTCCGGAAAAGCAACAGTTCTGGAATGAAAGCTTTTGAGAAATGGACACAGACGTCGATATGAATCAGGTGCTATTTTTTGAGTATATGAGATTGACAAGTATATTATACGGTCTGAATCTCGAAACTGTGGAACGACCCAGCCACCTATCCTCCCAAATGGATCTTACCGCTCTTTTTTCCTCTAAACTGTAGTGCAAATTCAGCATAATCTTACAGCACTAATAATATTAGTATTAGCAATAATAATAATAATAATAATCAACAGCATTATCATCAGCCATTCGCTATCAAGTGTTAGATGCACATTTGTATTACTCTCGCATGACCTCTATCGTCACCCACCAATTTCTGTTTGGTCGTCGTTTCTTCATTTTTACATGTTGTGGAATCCAGCAAAGATGTGCCCTGGTTCACCTAGCAACCTATCGCGTGGCTAGACGTCATGCTAAATCCATTTCACTTTCATTACCGCTACAGTTATGTCTTGGACTCCAACCTGCTCTCTGATCGACTTGCTCGTTTCCCTGTCTCTCCTAGCAATTCTCTCCAGTGTTAACTGTCCAACCCAATGGTTCTGAGAGATATTCTCACTGAAAGTTCACATCGCACAGCTACAAAACAAAACTGGTAATACATGCTCATTCTCTGAAAACTTTTATTCTCTGAAATATCGGAAGCTTAGTTTTGGGAATCCTGTTCAGCTCACCAAGAGCGCTCACGATCATTTCTGGTCTCCAATTTGTGTCGTTCCTTATCCATTTAACCTTTATTTTTAACTGCTCTAAGGGCAAAAACTTATCAACTGCTTCCTTGATTTCACTGTTAATTTGTACTATTTATTTTTCGACATGATGATTGCACATTATTAAAACTTATTTTCGGACCTACTTTCAAACTTGTTATATTAAGCTCTTCCATTCGTTGATGAAGTTTACATCCACTGGAAGGAAGAAAGAGTTGGGTTTAACGTCCCGTCGACATCGAGGTCATTAGAAACGGAGCTTCTCCAATAGAGGCAACTAGTACCATATCATCAGCGAATCGAAGGCCGTTTAGGTACATGAAGAAGTATTCCTTCTTTGTTTTCGCTCATTAAACATTTGAAAACTTCCTGTTGGACTGCTACCATTGATTTAGGTGATTTGGAATTGCTGTGCTTGTCCCCTCTTTCAGTTAAGAATATCTCACGGTCCACGCATAGTTTATGGTAGCTTTAGCACTGTTGTATACATGCTTCAGTTTACTGACGTAAGTTGAATCAACGTTTTGTTTCTCGAGGGATATTTCTACAGATTTCTCTGAAACTGAATCTAAAGTATGAATTACACGCAAAGCCGTAATTTATTCTTGTTATCCCATTCTATAACTTAGTCGGTTACTTGTTAATGGTCCATTGTACTGTTACCATTAACAAAGTCAGCTTGTTCTTTTGCCTAATTAAAACTCATTTTTTCTTCACTGCGATTGGTGACAGTGTCAGTGAATATCTTGCACCTTATGAAGACGAGGCTGCTGAGTTTCTGTCTAGGCCGTCTTCTTTACGACGACTGAAATAATTACAAGTGTGTTCCACTTGTGGAGACGTCTCTTCCTCAAACATTCGGCAAACAATTTTGCTTCCAGTTTTGAACATTTCTACTGAGCGCCATCATACTTAGGAACCTTTCCGTCCTTTGCACCTCGAATAATAATAATAATAATAATAGTGGAGGCCCGGGAAAAGAATAGGCCTCCGGCATGTTCTGCCAGTCGTAAAAGGCGACGAAAAGAACAGATCACTAATAGGGCTAACCCCTCTTTTAGTGTGATTAGTTGGTTCAGGACAGAACTAATGAAGCCTCGGACAAGCGCTGTCATGGTCGGGGACGACGCTTGAACCCTATGCCCGTCCACAATGGTAACGACACTGCTAGCCACACGGAAAATGAGTTAAATACAAATAGAGGTGTTTTGCAGGATACGCTTCCTGCAACCACTCTAGAAGGAAAACAAAGACAGAGGATGAGATGGTCAGATGAAGTTAACCGACACCTCATGCTCTGTTATTACCAAGCAACAAACTTAGGAACCAACACAACTGGATACAGATCACAAGTATACACAACATTTATTACCAGATACCCAGAATTAAAATTTTTAAAAGAACAACGACTAGCTGATCAGATTCGTGTAGTAATCAAAAATAACAGGATACCCCAGTCAGAATTAGAAAGCATAAAACAACAAGTACAACAAATACTGGAACAAAATAATGTGCAATCAGAAGAAGAAGAAAATACAGTAATGGACTCAAACATCCCAGAGCAAACGAACAAAGAACAACACGCATCAGTTAAACAGTCAGAGGAAAACGAAATCTTAAGACAGCCACCAGAACAAGCACAAATAGAACATGAAGTGACACACATGTTAGATATAGAAGAAAAATTTCGGTTGATATATATAGAATACAAAGACACAAATACTGACATTAGACCATTCTTGCATAGACCACCAAATAACCCACAAGTCGAAACAACAATAACAACTATCAACACAATCATACACAACAAAATAAATGAAAATACAACTATGGAAGAGTTACAACTACTGGTTTATGTAGGAGCACTCACTACACTAAATATACACACTAGGCAGAGATCAGAAAACCAACACACAGAAGAAGCCCACAAAACCAGCATGGCAACAAAGGCTACAGATCAGAATAGAAAAACTGAGAAAAGACATCGGACAACTAACACAATTTACAAGAAATGAAATATCAGACAAAAAACGAAAAAGGTTAGGTAAAATCTCACAACAAGAAGCAATAGTGCAATTAGATGAAAAGAAGCAGAAATTACAAGCATTGGCCAAACGACTTAGAAGATACAAAAAAAGTAAAAATAGAAGGAAACAAAACCAAACATTCAACACAAACCGGAAGAAATTTTACCTGGCAATAGATAACACACGCATTAAAATAGACAATCCACCAAACATAACAGACATGGAACACTTCTGGAGCAACATATGGTCAAACCCGGTACAACATAGCAGACATGCACGGTGGATACAAGCAGAAACAGACACTTACAAGACGATACCACAAATGCTTGAAGTGATAATTTTGAAACATGAAGTCACCCGAGCAATTAATTCAACGCAGAATTGGAAAGCCCCTGGAAATAATAAAATAGCTAATTTCTGGCTCAAGAAGTTCACCTCAACACATTCACATCTAACTAAATTATTTAACAATTACATTGCAGACCCATACACAGTCCCTGATACACTTACACAAGGAATAACTTATCTGAAACCTAAAGATCAAGCAGACACAGCAAACCCAGCTAAATATCGCCCCATAACATGCCTACCAACAATCTACAAAATATTAACTTTAGTCATTACACAGAAATTAATGACACATGCAACACAGTACAAAATTATAAATGAAGAACAAAAAGGCTGCTGCAAAGGAGCACGAGGATGTAAAGAGCAACTGTTAATAGATACAGAGGTGACATATCAAGCTAAAACTAAACAAAGGTCGCTACACTACGCATACATTGATTACCAAAAAGCTTTTGATAGTGTAGCCCACTCATGGTTACTACAGATATTGGAAATATACAAAGCAGATCCTAAATTAATACAGTTCCTAAACATAGTAATGAGAAATTGGAAAACCACACTTAATATCCAAACAAATTGAGTTAATATCACATCACAGTCAATACAGATTACGCGTGGAATATACCAAGGAGACTCATTAAGTCCTTTCTGGTTCTGTCTTGCTCTGAACCCACTATCCAACATGCTAAATAATACAAATTATGGATATAATATTACTGGAACATACCCACACAAAATCACACATTTGCTATACATGGATGATCTAAAACTACTGGCAGCAACAAATCAACAACTCAACCAATTACTAAAGATAACAGAAGTATTCAGCAATGATATAAATATGGCTTTTGGAACAGACAAATGTAAGAAAGATAGCATAGTCAAGGGAAAACACACTAAACAAGAAGATTACATATTGGATAACCACAACGACTGCATAGAAGCGATGGAAAAAACAGATGCCTATAAATATCTAGGATACAGACAAAAAATAGGAATAGATAATACAAATATTAAAGAAGAACTAAAAGAAAAATATAGACAAAGACTAACAGAAGTACTGAAAACCTGAAGTTTGTGTCAAGATAAGGGGCTCAGTAAATGACATAAAGACCCGCAGTCTGTCCTGTTCTTCATATAAATGTCAACTCTCCATTGGTTTTTAATTAAGAGGACATCCTTCGTATTTTAATTTATGAGGATAAAAAAAGACAGTATATTCTGATGACATTAACATAATTGTCCGTAGTGGGTTCTCTCTGGTGGCAATTCGCCGAGAGCTAAAATAAAGAAGTAGTTGTTATGAAGAAACTTTAGCCACACTAAAGAAATTAGGCATCTACTCGATGTCAAGTTATATGAAATGACCATTGCTACACAGTAGGAGAAAAGTGTTACAAACAGGGATACGTATGATAAATAGACCAGTGGAAGAAGATACAGTGTGTGTTAATAATGCAGCGTCGGCAAACATTGTCCGAAGGTACGAAAATATTAACACATACAAGAATCATTTTTTCCTTGAATCATAGCGTGAGAAAAGTTATGTCACAGTTCATTATGGAATCCTGTCTTCTCCCCAGAAAGAACAATTTCACTAGCCGCGGCTGATTTTTCATAACTACTGTTGGAGTCTTAACGACAGGAGGGAACGCCATAGTGAGTCCAAAGAGTGGTGTTTCTAAGGCAACACACGTCCCCATTCAGATACTGTCTCTACGTTGGATCGCAGTACACCCACTCGCAAATACCTACAGAAGTGCAGCCATTTCCACTCTATCTGAAACATGCTCACATTTTATCACTATAAAATTCACACAGTTTTAAAAAAATACGTTTCTGAAAATAAGTTCATTAACTTTCATTTGGTGGTTCTGAAATTTCATCTGACAATGATCTCTGCAAAGAACGCTTGCTGATTGGTATTCAACAATTGCTGCCATCATGTGCTATTGTGTGTGGCACATTTGGTGGTATCTGTTCTACGCCAGAGCTTCAACCATCTACCATTTTCCCTCCAGACGAATGAACGTCGAGACGTTTTCTGCGAACTGAACGGGAATTGTTCTATACATATTTGATGTTGCAAAGCATATAGTAAATGAGTTCATCTTTCTTCTTGGGAAATAATTTGACCTCTACCGTACATGACTTTTGGCCCGCACATGTCGACAGCTTCTACCAGTACAATAAAGTAACATCCATCCATTTTGCTGCATGAAGTTTAGAACGCACTAATACATTTACATCGTTTCATGGAACTGCAGATACTAGATACATATTAATAATAACAAAGAAATAAATTCCCTAAATGATTCTGTGGCCATAGTGGATTTTTGCGAACAAAGCTGTCTAGATAGCTTTATATATTTTCATTTAACACGACTTTTCAGCTACTGTGATCTCGGATGATACTGGTTGTTATAACAGGAAAAACCGTTTTTAGGCAGCATGTTAATACAAAATATATGTAAAACTAAAGTTTTATGGAACTGGTGTATGTTTGATTGTAAAGGACATGTAAATAATGATTATTGTTGTGCTTTGGTGACCTTAGAAGTTAAGTCCCATAGTCCTCAGAGCCAGTTTTTGAACTTAACATCTGAGGTCATCAGTACCCTAGACCTAGAACTGCTTAAACCTAACTAACCTAAGGACATCATACACATCCATGCCCGAGGCAGGATTCGAACCTGCGACAGTAGCAACTGCGTGGCTCCAGACAGGAGCGCCTAGAACCGCTCGACCACAGCGGCCGGCCTACCATCTAAAATACTGACATTATGATTCTGAAATCATACCAGTTTCAATTACATTTTATGATATAACTTAGGCAACGTGCTCCCCAATAGCGCCTCGGCCTAACAGTTGTATTTCTGTTAAGTTTTGAGAAATGTTAGCAGCTGATACTCCGATGAGGCATAGGTTTCATTGCTTCTGACACTGAACTTTGTTTTACGTGTTCTAAGTTTCGCGTGACTACATTTTTAAATTTTCATACCTTTTTACTAATGTCAGCTGACAATGTGTACTTAACATTTCTCATTTTCATGTTACTTTAGTCTTAATTAAAAATATGATGAAGGCAGTGGCCGAAACTTCGCAATAAATGGAACTGTATTATAACAGCTGTTAGATGAACCGTCTTCAGTTTCATAGGAAGTTTTGTTTATTTATTGATTACTGTTTTCGGATAGCTTGTCCATTATCAAATCATCCTGAAGAACAAATTACAGTAGCTGTTACTGCGCATAGCAATGAAGTCTTATCAAATTCCAAATCTGTTAGAAGGTAGATACCATACCACGTACATAAGTCTTGCTTTAAAAATACGCGTGCATTAAGTTACTGGCCACAAAACAAACATACTGTAGATACAGAAACAGTATTAAACGATCTAGACGTCTTTATTCGCAAAATATACCAAAGTATTTAGATCTGAAGTTCTGTTAACACTGCTACACTGTTGTATATCTGTGTAAGGAAGTGAAAACACAACAAATAATACAGAATATGATTCTTTTCTACTTTCTGGCAGAAACTATTGCAGACATATAATTCCATTTCTAGATATACACTGATATGGAACAAATTTTTTTATTAAATGTTACCTTCTGTTACTTAATAAAATTTACCGTTAATCTTTATTATTATATTTCGATGTGTTTCTTTCCTATAACGTCTAATGCCATTCTGGCTATATGTCCAAGAACTTGCATAGTACAAAATGGGAAGCAATGACCAAAACTGAACATCGTCACTGAGCCACCCGTACATCGTTTGCCAGCTGAAAGCAGTGTACTCCGTGCTCCGGCATACGTGGTTTTACTTCGTGTTGCAGTTGATATTGGTACTCTTGGTCTGGCCTACCACAAACGCGTTGCTGAAATAGCGGTCCCCATTCTGAGTGATTCAAGATGTCCAACGATCCTAATATGCAGACCGGTATCCATAGGGAGTTACTTTGTGAACTTCACAAAGAGGGTACGCTCTGCATAAAAACGGCTGAGGTTATGGGACTAGTGTATTACTTCTCGTTGCCTTATAATAAAGTGTCTATTCCAATTAGCGTGTATACCTTTCGCATTCTGTTAAGAACTAAGTTGTGTATTGCGTGTGAGTATTGCTATGCAAAGGTGGAGGTCGTATTCTTCCGTTTTCGGCTTCAAAATATTGGTCTTCTGTTGTATAAATAGATTTCATAATATAGTAATATTAACAAAATTACTTGTACCTTATTTATTTCGATTTAAAAAAATTAGCCTAATATTTATCTCGTCTCAAGTGAACAATTAACGAATGTCATTTCAGCGAAATTTGGTAAAATCGAATGTAGTTTTAAGTGCTAGGAAGTCATTTCTGGAAGTATATGTGAGTGTAGCCATGTAGAGAAGTGAAACATGGATGAAAAATAGTTTAGACATGAAGGGAATAGAAGCTTTTGACATGTGGCGCTACGAAAGAAGGCTGAAAATTAAATGGGTATGTCACGCAATCTGACTAGAAGAAGGGATCGGTTCATAGAACACATTTTGATATATTAAGGGATCACCAATTTAGTATAGGAGGGAAGTGTTGGGAACAAAAATCGTAGAGGGAGACCAAGAGATGAATACAGTATGCAGACTGAGAAGCACGTATGGTTGCAATAGTTGTTCGGAGATGAAGAGGCTTGCACAGGATAAAGTATCATGGAGAACTGCATCACACCAATCTTTGGACTGAAGACTACAACAGCAAGATGAAGAAATATTGTTCCACGACATCTTCACCGAACAGTATAAAGTAATAATACCTGAAGCGTGTGACATGATCTGCTCCATTACTTTTGAACGGAATTTTTTTTGGTGTACTCGTAGCTGAAAAAGTATTTGTTTTGGAAGCAGCCGTTCGAGTTGTGATGCCAGGTTCCAACCTGACGCTTGGCTGATTGCACGAATGGCTGCTTGGGAATGGGACTTCTACCCGCAAACTAGTCGCCAAGAACTAAAGATAAAAATTAAGTGGGAACTATGCGTTTGGCCTTGAGCGGCTTCATGCTTATGTTTAAACTTCAATTTTTTTCGCTATCTCGTTACTCTTTGCAAATACTTTCCGGTAGAGGAGCAGTGGCTTGTATGGGACACTTAAGCCGAAATTGGTATAAAATTTTTGTTGCTTTGAAATAAGGTATAATTGCATAAAACCTTTATTTGAACATTTGTTGTGGTGTAAATAGTGAAAACAAAACTTCTAATCAAAAAATGCAAGAAAAGAATTTTTAAGAGTTACAGTTCGAGATGCTAAGAAAAGTGTCGGGTTGTATGGACCATAGAACAAAATGTAGGTTTTAAGAGAAAGGATGTTTTTGCGATTCACAAACAAAGCTCTTTATATATCAAATATCCAAATGATAAAACAATAGTTGGTTCAAAAGCCTTTCAACTTGAGGTCGATTGAACCCGATTCAACGCATTAAATTTGTGGACTGAGCTTTTCTGTAAGACAATTATGGGTGGTCTTCAAAACGTTTTGATAGAAATCTTACCTGCCAATTTACTTTCTCTGTTAAATCTGTGAGGCAGTTTTAAATTTGCAGCTAAACAGAATTAATTTGCACTCTAAATCTCTCATATGTCCTACATGAATTGCTTCCCAATTTTCGTCAAATATTGATTTGAATAACCAATCTGAGGTATCATAGATGTCTTTTCAGTCCTTAAAATGATTTTTAACCTCCTTTACAGTGTAGTTCTAGGAACATTTTAATGATGGGATCAAAATGGTTCAAATGGCTCTGAGCACTATGGGACTTAACATCTGAGGTCATCCGTCCCCTACACTTAGAACTACTTAAACCTAACTAACCTAAGGACATCACACACATCCATGCCCGAGGCAGGATTCGAACCAGCGACCATAGAAGCACCGCGGTTCCGGACTGAAGTGCCTAGAACCACTCGGCCACAACGGCCGGCTTTAACGATGGGACGCAGCCTGTTCGGTCATTTCGCTTTCCAAAAACGCTTCAAACTGATGCTTCGTTGTAGATCGGAACACTGTCCTTGACCGTCACTCGCACGTTCCTTCTTCAACCTTGGCATCGTGCTCTAAAAACAAACAAAAATCATTTTTTTATGTGGTCCATACCACTCAACTTTCGTGTGGTCTATACTACCCGACTGACACTGCACATTAAAACGTGGCGGAAATAGCGGCTGACTTGAATGAGCGGAATTTCATTATTACGACAGAATCTACAGTAGACTAATTAAAAATTAATACTAGAATGATATTATTATTTCTCACCTTTTAAAGGATAAACCGATGATGAAAATTACATCGTTCAACAGCTGCAACACTCAGAAACAATAATGTTTACTTCCGGCAGAAACTCAACAGTTACATAACTTAAGTTCTACCAAATGGAGAAGTGATGTCTGCGCTTTCTTTCAAGCACTGCAAGCGCCCGCTATTTTGCGTCAAAAACGAGAAACACCTAGTGGCCCATAGTACCCTCGGCCCGTACTTACTGCACTTTACCTATTTCATTTTATTTCGCGTTGTATTATTGTGGTAGCAAGTGAGATTGGACTTCATAATTGTGCTCGTTTGAAACTTACGAATAATTATTAGTTTTGTTTTCTACAGGTAAAAGACAGAAATCCGTTTCAGGTAGACAGTGATTTATTTATGTGACAAAGCAGTCTTTCCGCGAGAAGTTTAAACATAAGAATAAAGCCGCTCAAGGCCAAACGCACAGTTCTACTTAGTTTTTATCTTTCGTTCTTGAGGACCAGTTTGTGGGTTGCAACCCCATTCCCAAGTAAGCATTCCTGCAATCAGCAGTTGTCAGGCTGGGACCTGGCATCACAACTCAAACGGCTGCTTCCAAAACAAATACTTTTTCAGCTACGAGCACACCAATGAAATTCCGTTTCAAAAGTAATGGAGCAGAACGTGTCACACGCTTCAGATATTCTTACTGTATACTGTTCGGTGAAGATGTCGCGGAACAATATTTCTTCATCTAGCTGTTGTAATCTTCAGTCCGAAGATTGGTGTGTCTACTGTATACTGTTTAGTGAAGATGTCGTGGAACAATATTTCTTGATCTTGTTGTTGTGGTCTTTAGTCCGAAGACTGGTTTGATGCAGCTCTCTTCGCTACGATATCCTGTGGAAGCCTCTTCATCTCCAAATAACTACTGCAACCCACATCCATTTAACCTGCTTACTCTACTGGTCTTTTGGTCTTCCTCTGCAGTTTGTATCCCCTCACTTCACCCCAGTACTAAATTAACGTTTCCTTGATGTTTCAGAATCTGTTCTATCAAGCGATCACTTCTTTTATTCAAGTTAGGACTCAAATTTAGTTTCTCTCCAACTGTATCCAGTTCCTCCTCATTAGTTACGTGATATGTTTTCAGCATTTTTCTCTAGCATCACATTTCAAAAGCTTGTATTCTTGTCTTCTCTGAAATGGTTATCGTCCACGTTTCACTTTCGCACAAGGTCACACTCCATATAAATGCCTTCAGAAAAGACTTCTTAACTCATGAATTTATATTCGATGCTAACAAATTTCTCTTCTTCAGAAACTCTTTTGTTGCCATTGCCAGTCTATATTTTAGTTCCTCTTTACTTCGCCAGTCAACAGTTATTTTACTGCCCAAATAGCAAAACTTTCCTACAACTTTCAATGTCTCGTTTCCTAATCTAATTCCCACTGCTTCATCTGATTTAATTCGGCTACGTTCCGTTACTTTTGCTTTGTTTTTGTTACTGTTCATCTACTATCCTCCTTTCAAGACATTGTCCACTCCGTTCAATTGTACTTTCAAGTTTTTCACTGTCTCATCTAATATCCTCCTTTCAAGACATTGTCCATTCCGTTGAATTGCACTTCCAAGTCTTTCGCTGTCTCTGACAGAATTACAATGTTACTGGGAAGCCTCTAAGTTTTTGTTTCATCTCCCTGTACTTTAACCTGTTTTCCAAACTTTTCTTTGGTTTCCTTAATTGCTTGTCCAATGTACAGATTGAATAACGTCGAGGATAGCCTACAACCCTGTCTCATTCCCTTCTCAACCACTGTTTTCTTTCACGCCCTTCAGCTCTTATAACTGCCGTATAAGTTTCTGTATAAGTTGCATATGACCTTTCGTGCCTGCATCTTGGCCCTGCTACCTTCGGGATTGCGAAGAGCGGCTATTCAACATTATGAAAAGCTTTCTCTAAGTTTACAAAAGCTATAAAAATAGGTTTTTCCTATTTTTAACCTGCCTTCTAAGATAAGTCGTACTGTCAGTATTGCTTCTCGAGTTTTGAACATTTCTCCGAAACCGGAAATGATTTACCCGAAGTCGGAGTCTACCAGTTTTGCTAATGTTCTGTAAATCATTCGTGTCAGTGTTTTGCAAGCGCGACTTTTTAAACTGATGATTCCGTAATGTTCACACCTTCTCAACCTGCTTACTTTGGAACTGGAATTATGACATTCCTATTGACGTCTGAGAGCATTTCCTCTGCCTCATATACCTTGCACACCACGTGTATGTCGTGGCTGCGCTTCCCGTGAATATCAGATGTTCTGAGGGAATGTCGTATACTCCACCGGCCTTGTTGCGGCTTAGGTCTTTCAGTGCAGAGTCAGATCCTTCTGGCAGTTCCATTCATCTCATCTTCATCTACTTCCTCTTCCCTTCCTATAATATTGTCTTCAAGATCATTTCTCTTGTATAGTCTCTGTATATATTTTTTCCTCATTTCAGCTCTCTCCTATTTGCTTCAGTAGTTGTTTTTTCCATCTGAGGTCTTGATATTCGTACAGCTACCACTCTTTCTTTAATTGTCATGTAGGCAGTATCTATCTACCTCCAAGTTTTACACGTTTCTATAGACTTACATTTGTGGTCAAACCATTCCTTTTTAGCCATTCTGCACTTTCTGTCAGTCTCATTATTTTAGATGTTTTTATTCCCTTTTGCCTGCTTCATTTGCTGTATTTCTGCATTCCCTCCTGTCATCAATTGAATTCAGTATCTGCTGTGATATCCAAGGATTACTACTACACCTTGCATTTTTACGTATTTGATCATTTTCTACTTTCACTGTTTCATTTCTCAAAACTACACATTCAAAATGGTTCAAATGGCTCTAAGCACTATGGGACTTAACATCTGAGGTCACCAGTTCCCTAGACTTAGAACTACTTAAATCTAACTAACCTAAGGACGTCATACACATCCATGCCCGAGGCAGGATTCGAACCTGCGACAGTAGCAGCAGCGCGGTTCCGGAGCGAAGCGCCTAGAACCGCTCGGCCACTGCGGGCGGCGCTACACATTCGTCTTCTACTGTTTTTTCTTCCACATTGCTGTCAATCGTTGCCTGATTATGCCTTTGGAACTCCACATATGGCTGATAAAAATTTATTGCGATTTCAGTTTCGACAGTTTGCCATTGTTAAGCATTTAGGTATGTTAAACTGCGCTCTACAACGTCAAGTTACTACATGACTCGTGCTCATATGATGTGTGGAATAGGATATTTGGATTCGAGCTGTAGAGCAGAGTTTAAGATCCTGCAATGCTGGACAATGACAAAACGTTGAAACCGAAATTGCAATAAATACTTTTAACAGCTATATACGGAGCGACTACTTTCAATAATTAAATTAAGTTTATAAAATTCTGTTATTTATATGACATAGATATATTACATGCGACTGAGGTGTTCAATAATACACCGCATCTCTACTGCAAAAAGGCAGGTTTTTGAGAATGGTGTGTTGCATTTGTGATGGTAATTCATACCTTGGACCTAGTATTGTGAACGTTTCCGGAATAAGTAATTGCTATTCCATTTGGTCACGTTTCCAGAACAAGTAACTGTTATTCCATTTGGTCAAGTATGGACAGTTTGTGCTGTCGACCGTAAACTACAGTTGACTGTTGCCGTCTAAAGGTAGTGTAAATAGGCGGATAGGGCGATGAACATTGTCCCCTAAGTATAGTTTTTTCGTCTTTCCATATTTTATTTATTTCGCAATACTCAGTAGAGTTTCTCCGATTATTCCTCTGTATTGCCACAAACAACCAGCTTTACGTGTGTCCTAAATACTGCTTTTTCCAAGATGTGGTATGGAAGATGTTTGGAACTTGTGGGGATGTTAGCATACACGTTGTTCGTATGTAACATTACCCACACATGTATCGTTACACAGATACAATTTCAAAGGCTGCCTTCTATCAATAAATGTTTTACTTTCATAAAATGTGTGCAAGGTGAGCAGATCTTCAGCAGAGAATGATTACTCACATTATAACTATACATAGAGATGGAAAAGTCATGGGACAGCGATATTCAGATAAACAGATGAGGGCAGTATCGCGTCACGAGGTATAAAAGGGTAGTGCATTCTGGAAGCTGTCATTTATACTGAGATGACGCATGTGAAAAGGTTTCCTCCACGATTGTGACCACACGACGGGAATTAACTGACTTCGAACACAGAATGATACTTGGAGATAGACGTATGGTACGTTCCATTTCGGAAATAGTTGGGGAATTCAATAGTCCGAGATGCACAGTGTCAAAAGATTGCCGGGAATACTAAATTTCCGGGGTTACTCCTCACCTCGGACAACGCATTGGCAGACGGCCTTCACTTAACGACCGAGAGCAGCGGCGTATGTGTAAATTTGTCAGTGCTAACAGACAAGCAAAACTGCGTGAAATAACCACAAAAATCAATGTGGGACGCACGACGAGCGTGTTAGTTAGGATAGTGAGGTGAAATTTGCTGTTAATGGGCTACGGCAGCAGACGACCGATGTGAGTGCCTTTGATAACAGCACATCGCCTCCAGCGCCTTTCGTGGGTTCGTGACCATATCGATTGGACCCTAGACGACTGGAAAACTGTGGCCTGGTCAGATGAGTGACCGTTTCAGTTGGTAAGCGCCGATGATAATGTTCGAGTGTGGAGCAGGCTCCACGAAGCCGTGGACCCAAGTTGTCAACAAGGCACTTTGCAAGCTAGTGCTGGCTCCATAATGGCGTCGGCGGTGTTTACATGGAATAGATCGGGTCCTCTGGTTCAGCTAATCCTATCACTGACCGGAAATGGTTACGTTCGGCTCGTTGGAGACCATCTGCAGTCACTCATAGGCCTAATGTTCCCAAATAAAGGTGTAATTTTTGTGGATCAGAATGCGCCATGTCATCGGTCCACAATGGTTCACAGATCACCAGACATGAATCCCATCGAACATTTATGAGACGTAATCGAGTGGTCAGTTTGAGCACAAAATTCTGCACCTGCAACACTTCCGCAGTTAAGGACGGTTATAGAGGCAGCATGGCTCGATGTTTCTGCAGGGAACTTCTAGCAACTTGTTGAGTCCACGCCTATTCTAGCTGCTGCATTACGTTGGACAAAAAGGAGGTCCGACACGATATTAGGAGGTATGGTTCAAATGGTTCAAATGGCTCTGAGCACTATGGGACTGAGGTCATCAGTCCCCTAGAACGTAGAACTATTTAAACCTAACTAACCTAAGGACATCACACACATCAATGCCCGAGGCAGGATTCGAACCTGCGACCGTAGCGGTTGCGCGGTTCCAAACTGAAGTGCCTAGAACCGCTCGGCCACCACGGGCGGCTATGGTTTTATTACTCAAAATTTTCTTCACTGATGACGACGTTTGCCAAGAGAGTGCATGAACACGCGAGCAAAAAAACGCTTGCCTACTGATACTGAGTTGAAACTTGTCAACAGATAGTCAACGCCCGAAAACCAGTGTCACCAGCTTAGTAATGGGAACAGTGTCGCAGATTTCGAATATCAGTTGTGCTGCAGATGATTTTCTTTAATAAAATAAATTGGTTATAATCGGAAGCATCAAAAACTCCTCAGGCAGTAATGGGCCCAGCTGTTGCTGCATTGTAGTGCAACCTGTGTTACGTGATTTTCACAAAGTATGCTTAACATGACACGTGCTGTCCAGCTACTGTTCGACGTTGATGGCTAGTACTCAGGCTAAACCGGAAATCTGGAGGTTGTTCAGAGCTGTTTTGTGAATATTCTGATACAAGTGAGCGGGGGTCTTCGGTGACTCGTTATAGTGATCACGTAATTATGAATTATTTGGTTCGTTACCCCAGTTGCCTTTGTTTCTGTGGAAGTACCTTCACAACAATAAAAAGCGGTACGATACTGTAGTGTCTGTGTTATTCCGAATTACGATGTAAGGTTCCATCGGACTTGCACTGCGGCGACTAGAGCCGTTATGAAATACATTAAATTTATTCTCAGCTGCGGTTGTTGACAACCATAAAGGAATGAAGACAATGAAAATATGAGCCGGACCGCATGTCCGAAGGAACTTTGCATTATAATTCAGAAAAACCCAGGCACAGAAATATTGTATTTATCCGCCGACACCCGGGCAAGCGACTGTCATGTAAAATGTCTCCCCTATAGGCGCATATTCATAATGGATGTGGAGTACAGGTTCTAGACGCGTGGCTGACGACATATGAAAGTGTGAGTCGGGCTGTGAGTCGTGACGGATAACCAAATGGTAAGGCAACCGCTCGCGATAAGCGGGAAATATGGGTGCGACACCCGGACCAGCACAAATTTTCATTGTCGTCATTCCATTGTACTGCTGATGGTTGTTGATATTCGCAACTGCTAATAAATTTAACAGAAAATACCTGCAATATGCTCTCACCAAAACGTGCAACACAGCACCAAACGGTAATGCAGCAACAGCATTACTGTGTTGAGGTTGCCGTCTCTCGTGGACAGCTCAGAATAGCATCGTTGTGCCTATCTTCTGCTGTATTCAGTGAACCTACACAAGTTTTTCATATCGTCCAAGTCTTCTTCAAAAGACCTGTGTACAACGTTTTACGTACGACTAACACTGTTGGAAAAACCAACCCAAGACAGAATCGAGCGATACTTAATGTAAGATTGACGGCGCAGAGTAAAGTCGGCATTACTGTTGTCAAAAACGAGTTCCTTGAGTGGATATAACAAGACACACGGTGCACATTGTCGATATTTGCTCTGGTGTGCAGATATTTTCAGTGCAGTACATGTACAGATATGAATTCCGGCAACAATTCAAATGAAGTTCAATTACTGTATTAAGATCTGCTGCATACCATAGCGCCCTTATACCAAAATGCTCATAAAATATCCCTGAAAAACCTCCAAAATTTTGCCTCTGGTGTTCGGGTTCATCATGCATATCTATAATTCATAAAATTCGGATACTTCAGTGATACTTTGTTGCTTATTGTCTTTCACTGTAGGCTGTTAACAGGGTTATAACATTTTTTTGCATTAGATAATAGCATATAAGGTGAGAATATGTCAGTTGGTTCCACTATGCCTCACTTCCCCGTCGCATTAGCTTCCCTACGTAGCTCTGCAACGAGGTGCTTGTCCCAGGACACCCTTCTTTAGATTCACAGACTCCCTCTTCCTGTTCTTCATTACATTTTTAGGGCTACAGATTTAGCGTTTGTCTGACACTCCAAGATGTTTAACGAACAGGAAAAAAGCCGCACATTCTACGAACAGAAACAGAATGGTTCAAATGGCTCTGAGCACTATGGGACTTAACATCTGTGGTCATCAGTCCCCTAGAACTTAGAACTACTTAAACCTAACTAACCTAAGGACATCACACACATCCATGCCCGAGGCAGGATTCGAACCTGCGACCGTAGCAGTCGCGCGGCTCCGGACTGAGCGCCTAGAACCGCGAAACCACCGCGGCCGGCGAAACAGAATGGCTTTGTGTAATAATTACGTAAATATTTTCTTCAATGTAGTCACAAAAACTGAACCAGTGAATCACGAGCAAAGCAGTGCATTAAAGTCAACAGTCACAGTATTATAAGAAAGATACTGAAGGCTTTTTCCTATACTCGGGCTTTAGGCAATACTCCATAAAACAAACCTTCGTTTCGAATTTGCTCTGGCCGTTTAGTTTTTAACCACCTCTATTTCCTTCAAGTTACTTACGGGAATGCGGACGGGTGGCCGTCGACGGGCACCGATATTTCGACAACAGCACGCACTGCCATTTTCAAGGCAAAACTGCAGCAAGTAAGCGCTGAACGAGGGTATTTAAAACATCGGTTCTCAGACTAATTCCGAAAATATAGCGCTCACACACACTGAAAACACTGTCGACATCGCAATACAAAAATGACCGTCGTCAGAAGTTATCGAAAGTGAAGTTAAAATCAACGGGTGAAGTAGCATAAACACTAAACTCTGTCCCTCTGTTATTGACAATTCCATGCAGAATTTAAACGAAAACCACCATCTGTATTTATAAGATTACTTGTTAATTTAATTTCAGCAGTTTCCTCAGTGACACTATCTCAACAGCTGGAAGTGTATGCCAGAATCTCTGTGTTATTATATTCCACAAGACCTGTGCCAAGACAGTGTTCCGCAATGACGGATATGTTCGGTTGTTGTCAGCGTGTGCGTCGCTTATGCGACGTACTCCCCAGGTCTTGTATTCTTACCAATATATGACATGCCCCAATTGCAAGGAAGACGGTAGACACCCGCCTTACACAAACCAACATCATCTTCACGAAACATAAAAGAACGCTGATCTTAGACGGTGTTTGAAAAAGATAATTCACATCATATGTCTGAAAAATACAACCAATCCTGTTCGAAATGCCCCCTACGTAAAGCAAAAACGCCGTAAACTTTGTTGTCACTTCGATGTTATCTTCCTTCACCGAGTGCAAGGTTGATCGATAGCACAACACCCGTCTGATCTGTCTTTCACTATAACAATTATGACGAAAGGGGACTTGCAGATTGGCTAACTGCTGACAAACTCTCAGCGTACGACATGACATGGGTCTTTCACCTTGAGCCGGATGGTGACAACTATCAGCCTGCAGATACACGTCAATGTGAGTAGGATTCCTATAAACGGCACGTCCCAACCTACCATCCAACCATCTCCATCGTGAAACGAAGATTCGGGTGGATTGAATTCGGGTGCTCTAGAAAGTCGTTCAAATTCTCACTGCCATACGTAAACAACGAAATTGTCGTCTACGTATCTGGAAAACACACAGGTTTCAAAGCCGCCGACAAATTGGTAATAGTAGGTGATAATGGGCTTCCCATCGCAACTCAGTCTGTCCGCTCTTAGTGCTGGCCTTTGAATAAAAAGTAACTGGCAGTCAAGACATGTTGAAATAGGTTCGTTAATTCAGCGCCAAACCTAGCGTGAAGAGAGAGAACACATTAAAACTTACTAGAATATCAGTCATTCCTTCTAATCGACGTAAGAATTCCGCCATGTTCTTAATTTGGTGCTCATACCGCCCTACTATAAGACTCAACAAAGTGGTAAGGTGCTTTGATATACAATATGTCGGAGCACCAGTGTTACTCAGAATAGGACGAAGAGGAACCTCTTCCAACTTTTGCTTTGAAAATGGCAGGGTGTCCTCCTGTCGAAATATCGGCGACTATCGGAAACGTCACTCGGCTGCATTCCCTAAGTTATTTGAACATTGTATACGCCGGGAGAAACTTACGGCTAACAACTTGTATTTCCCTCCTGCTCACGCTTTCGTATTGACTAGTTTAGTTCTCATGTTAAGTGACCCTTATCATCCTAAGCCAGCACTTTTAAAAAGCAAATTCCTTATTGACAGCGTGTAAAACATTGCTAAACTGCAATATTTCAACCTAATTCTCTCGATAGGCAGTAAAAGATGTTACCACGCTTATTACCCTTCAGATAAGTTATTTTTCGAGATTCTTCTGTGTTTGAGGCAGTTATTAGTTACTTTACGGGTTTTCAACGTCGATATTTACCTTCTGAGCATTCAGTCTCTTCTTGTTCACTCACATTTTCAGAAAATGTATAATGTAACTTAGGCCCATTCTCTTTCAGTTTCATTGAGATATTAGTTATGCAGACTCAATTGCCAAATGCTGTTTTCTGTTTTTCCTTCTAGTTCCTGAAAAATTATTTATTACAGTGGCACGTCAGTTGTCTTGACACGTAACGATAACGATAAGGCCTGGGGTGTGAATTTTCACTGCAAAATCTAGCAACAAAGCATGACCATATTGGTGATTGATGACCTCCCGTATACTCGATAGCCTTGTCACTGCACATTACAACACACTCAGGGCCCTCAAAGCATAATAGCTGCTAGGAGCAGACATGATTCCGAGAAGAACTAAACAGATAACGAGAACCACTCGCTGTCGATGTGTGAGAAGACACAAAAGGCAACGAGTGAGTGTGACCGTAGCACGTGGAGTTTACGACATACTACTCCAATAGTTCCTGGCTCATAAACTGACGTCTTCGAATGAAAGAAAAAGGCACATATAGATCTATAGTACATTGAGGTGTATATGATAATTCTTACGGTGTTGCAGCTACCCATCATAAAAGAGAAAATCAGCTTACAACAGTTATTTACATTGATCACATTACTGTACACAAAATGTATGAAAGATTTTACCTAACATGTTATATGATGTTATTAATGATACATACACGTCCTTCAGATCTACTAAGAAATTCGTCACTAGAGAAGAAGGTGTTAGCCGGCAATAGATTATTTAGGTTCCTCTTAAACTGAACTCTAAAAGAGTTAAACGTTTTATGGAAAAGTCACTGAAAATGTATGTTACTGAACAATGGACATCCTCTGGGATCAAAGTAAGTGACCTCCAGTATATATCGAGATTATTCTCGTTTCTAGTATTGATTCCATGAACTGAGCTGTTGGTTTGAAAGAAAAAGAGATATTTTATGTATAACAAATTTCATTAGGGAATAAATGTACTGGGAAGCAGTAGTGAGTACCTCTAGTTCCTTGAATAGGCGTGAGTTTATACAACAAATACTCGTAATTCGTAATACACACTTTTCGACCCACAGAATTTTAGCTAGGCTTGTTGAGTTACCCCTTTTAAAATGATCCTCTATCACATAATAGAATGAAAGTGAGTCAAACAGTAATGTGACTGCACGCACAACTTTTTTTCGTATGACTACAGTGCCCCTTGCTTATAGGCACCGCGTATATGCTGGATTATTCAGATACCAGCGTGATGTAAACCATCTCTATCACAGGCAAACGGCAGTTTACCATCATCGAGAAAAAGATGCAAACCTACAATATGCTTTACTAAGACTCTATTTCTGTTGTACTTCAACTTCTTACCCCATTGATTGTTACTCCCAAGGATATCATAAGTGATTTCAGATGTGACCCTTGAACCGTTTAGGTGATCGAAGTTTGGTGAATTGTGAACTATACGTTTCTTTACAAGTAGAGCTAGCTGCACATGTACATACCTTGTTCTTAGCGCGATAAAAAGCAGTGTTATCACTTGTCACTACCTAACAGATATCTGACTCGCACGGGGGAACTCTGAGATAGAAACTAACATTTTGCACTTAGCGAGCCACCTAAAAATTGCAACAATTTTATTTACTAAACCGTTCAAAATAACGAAGCGACGGAGACATACTTTTGTCGCATGGTCAAACCACTTTTCTCTCGTATGATATGATATATGGAGGTATGTTTTTAAGAGAATTTTTTAAATGTAACAGTATACTGTTTTAATGGCATACTATAGCTCTTAAGATGCCGAATGAAGTGATATAGCCCTTGTTAACGGTGCCGTTGAAACTTTTCGAGAAGCTATCCGAGAAATGTATTTAAACCGAAAAGCAAGATGGTCAGTATCGGCTACTGGGGTGCGAACACTGCCAAGTGTGGCTCCGTCGTTACATGCAGCAACAAGACAGGGCTTCATTAGTGTGATTAATCGTAGTTCCTCTTCGTCTTTCATTATACGACAAAGATAAAACGTCAGCCGCGATCAACGCAACTGGAACAACGGTACCCCCAAAATTTCATGTGAAATGTTGTTAAAGAAAACAAGCCTCATAAACACTCTACATCTTTGTTTTTCGTGTCTAATATCTGCAGCCCTCTGTCGCTAGAGAGCACCGAATTGAAGCGCGTAACATGGCGGTGTGTAACATAATTATGTCGGTGCGCGAGAAACAGCGGACTGTAATCGACTTTCGAATTTGAAGAGTTCGTCCACACATGGAGCACCTTCTCCATCAGCCTGAAAATGCCATAGCACACACGAGCGCTGCGACATCTGCAACACTCAGACGCTTTGGTTTGACTGTCACCGATTACGCTCCAGACGGTCTCGACTTCTTCTCAACCGATTTTCATCTGATCTTCTTCGAGTACTTCACTCTGATAGTGATGAAGTTGTGCAAGTAGGGGTGAGATTGTGACTCCGTGAAGAAGATCAAACTTTCTACAGTGTCGGTGTCAACAACCTTGTCTCTCGCTGGGAGAAAAGTGTTCGTCACCAGGCTGACTATGTTGACAAATAAATATGTCGAATGTTAATAACACTTGTTTTATTTTAAAAGTTTTAAGAGTTTTCACACATCAATTGAAAGGCATTACTTTGCAACTTGCCCTCGTATGTGCTAACTCCTAACGTATCGGGAGCGGCCTGGGAGAACTATTTCAAATGCTTGTGCGTATTTATGTTTAATTAAACAGCTTTTTTGGAAGAAAGTGAACGGTGTAAAGGTTGACTACAACGACAGAGCCCGTCACAAGAGCACCATTTGGTAATGTTTACATCGTAATAGTTGATACCGGCCGCCTTGCCCCTCACGTTTAGCTCATTTCTCGTATATTTTTGCTAAAATTTTCATCACCAACTCTAACAATCTTTATATCACTACAAACTTCTTTTAAATAAATTTCGAGTGCCGTTGAAAATGTATATAATTCCATTTTAAAAAATTCACTTGATTCGGTATGATAGTTCATACTATGGACTGAACATGGAAAGACGTTAGGTGCCTCTACACTTGTTATCATATGCTGAAAACCTCATTTACACGGTTAAAGAAATTTATAGGAGTGCAAAATTAGGTGATTCTCCCTTCATAACATGAAAACGAGCTGCCCTGTGACACTTTAGTGATGGTTTCAATATGCCTCTTCTGGCGGAGTAATATCCGAATGCACGTCCGGCCATCCTTATTTAAGTTTCCCGTGGTTTCCGTAAAGCATTTAATGTGGAGGGTAGGATGATTCCTTTCAAGATTTCATGACCTGGTTTTCCCCATTTTTGTCGAATTCGAGATGGTGTTTCGTCTGTAATAACTGTGATGTCGACGGGATGTTAAACACTAACATTCCTTTTCTTTTTCTAACTGCTCTATCTTTCTCTTTTTTTCTCTCTCTTGCTATTACACTCTTACAACAAACATACCTCCTTTCTTGTGAATGTCCCGGATTTAGACTGCTAAGCTTGGTAGGCATAATATTTCATATGTTTACAGTTTTCTTTTAGCCTTCACTATTATAATATTTTATTCAAGTATAACACCGTGCAATGTGACAAACATTAGTTACTCTCAGACCAAGTCATAACATAAGAAAATTCATTTTTCTGAAGGAAACTGCCTTACGTCGACCAATTTGAGCTATTATGTTTCTGAAACGGCATAATCCCCACGTTTATCTAAACATACGTTAATCATTTTATACACTTAAGCTTGCAGTTATTCTTTAAAGATATGTTTGTAGCTGTTTACGTGGGTTAAAAGTACTACTGTGCTGCACAATATTTCGACAACAGACCTAATACAAAGAGCTGAGATGACGAAGACGATTAATTAAACTTGAGAACATTGTGCACAAGAACGTAATTTCCAACATTACTATCCTGTATGAATTACATCTTCCATGGATATTAGTGGCGAAACCTTAGAAGTCCTATCGCGTTTCTTCTTTCGGCTATGTCTAATTGATATTATCCTTCTTTTGTTATTACGGTGTATGAGAACTGGGTGACGTAGCACTTCAATGCTATTTAATAATTTCCCTAAATTATCTTTACTGTTTGCTCGGGTGCCAAGTCTTCCTCGAATAATAACACAGACGTGCTTCTTTTACAGCAATTTGGATGAGGAGGATGCTTTTGACGATGTTGGTTGGACTGCGTTCCTTTCAGTTCTGAAGGTAGCAAGGTTAAAATGCAGGTGAGTGAAATGTCATAAACAACTTGGACATGTACGAGACAGTCATCATAGTGAAGTAGTAGTTCGGAAAGTTATTCACACTATACCGTGAGCAAGCAGTAAGGGAAATTAAGGAGAAATTTGGAAGGGAATTAAGGTTCACGGAGAAGAAATAAAAACATCGAGGTTTTCCGAGTACAGTCCAGTACTGTCAGAGACGGCAAAGACCTTTGAAGAGCTGTTTAACGGGATCGATAGTGTCTTGAAAAGAGGGTATTACATAAAAGCCAACAAATGTAAAACAAGGGAAATAGCATGTAGTAGAGTCAAATTAGACGACGCCGAAGGAATTAGATTAGGAATGCAGACACGAAAAGCAGCCCCTACCTGGCCTGCAAAATAACTGGCGGTGACCGAAGTAGAGCCAATAGCAAGAGAAGCATTTCTGAAAAAGGTAAAGAGTTCACCAACTAATACGAATATGAATCTAACAGTTGGAAAGTTTTTCCTGAAGGACCTTTTATAGCCTAGTACGAGAGACGAGATATGGACGGTAAATAGTTCATACAAAAAGAGAATGGAAGCATTTAAAATGGGTGCTACAGCAGAATATTTCAAATTAGATGGGTATATCGGATAACCAATGAAAAGTACTGAATCGAAAGAGCGAGAAAAGAAATTTATGGCACAACTTCGATTAAAACAAAGGATCTGTTGGTAGGACACACCATAAGGCATCAAGGAATCGTTAATCTGGTAATGTAGGGAAGTGTGGGAGGTAGAATTTCCAGAGGGAGATCAAGACTTGACTACATCAAGCAGGTTCTGATGGATGTAGGTTGCAGCAGTCACGCACAGATTAATATACTTGCACATGGTGGACTAGCGTTAAGCGCTGCATCAAACCAGCCTTCGTACTGAAGACTATAACAACAACATTCTTTGTCCACACATATTTACACGTGGTACTTATCTTCCGCGCCGGCCGATGTGGCCGTGCGGTTAAAGGCGCTGCAGTCTGGAACCGCAAGACCGCTACGGTCGCAAGTTCGAATCCTGCCTCGGGCATGGATGTTTGTGTTGTCCTTAGGTTAGTTAGGTTTAACTAGTTCTAAGTTCTAGGGGACTAATGAACTCAGCAGTTGAGTCCCATAGTGCTCAGAGCCATTTGAACCATTTGAACTTACCTTCCGCCAACGGCCTTGTCGCAGTGGTAACACCAGTTCCCGCCAGATCTGCGATGTTAAGCTCTGTCAGGCTGGGATAGTATTTGGATGGATGACCATCCGATCTGCTAAGCGCCCTACATCCGCATTAAGTGACGCCTGTGGGCGGAGGATGACACGGCTGTCGGTCGGTACCCTTGGGTCTTCCAAGGCCTGTTCGGAAGGAGTTGTTTTAGTTACTTATCTTTCACTGTCGTCTTTACATTGGTTTTTATTCTTTTGGCTACCGTTACGACGAATCCCTCGCAAATATAACAACGGTATTTTGTAGAAACCTTGACTAGTAGATGAGAAATACGTCATAAAAGGCAGTAGTTTTAGTTACCTTTAAGCTCCGTAAACATTTTACTATTTACCTCTTCGACTTCTTTAGGAAATACACCGAGTATACTCAGACATAATAAGCAAAAATCATCACGGTACATAGATATTGGCATCTTTAAAACCGAGTGTCTTAGAAAGTTTGCTAATGCGTGTTTTAATCTACAGCGTATCTATTCTAAAAGAAGAAGTGGCCTTACAGGTGTTTCGGTTCCAAGTTTCGTACGTCAAAGTTCAATAAATGATGTTTATTTCACGATGGCTCTAAGAATTTAACGCATCTTGAAGAAAACTACGAAAGTATTCAATAAAAAAATGTAGATTTCACACCACAATCCATCAAAATTCTATACTTATTTTCTCTCGACTGCCTTACTAATGACGAATTCCACACGGAGTAGCATGTTCATGCCATTTAACAGTTTTTCTAAAAGTATTTCACTGTCATTAAAGAAGAAATCTGCTACGTAGAAAGCACTGTTAAGCCGTATGGTCGAAGCAAGGAAGAAATCAGAAGTAAATTTGGGTAGGTGAAGAAATCTTTTTGCGAGAAAAAATCCCTACTGCCGTGAAAGTGAGGAGAAAGTTTCCGATGGTAGGTGTCTAGGCCACAGAGTTTTACAGAAGCGAAATACTGATGAAAATCCGCACAAGACAAAACTGGAAGTGTTTGTCATATAATGCTGTTGAAGAATGTAGAAAATCAGTTGACAGATGCAAACGTAAAAATGAAGAGGTACTAAAGAAAAAGAAGAAAGAAAATAATGCATGAGCAGAGAGGTGTGAGGACAACCTTAGAAGAGGTGGGGACAGGTTAGAGGGACATCTGCTACGGTACAGGCTCGACAGTGGAAGGGGCGCTACAGGAGGAAGAGCTGAATGGCAAGATTAACACGTGCCTCCAAGAGGCGCAGACCGCCACAACCTGTAGAACGACTCACGACTTTCGAAGAAAGGAAGGCGATGTCGTCCGCGAATATTAAACTTAGTAGCCTTCTTCCGAACACTTTAAATGTGTATTCATGTTTACTCATTAAGGTGATGACCCTCCATTCCCAACCAAAAATCATTTCAGTAAAAGCGTTCACATTTTCACGTGCATACATCTCCATATTTCTCAGTTAACTTACAGGTAAAATGACAACTGAGTGTCTAGTAAAACCCAAGGAATTCTAGAATCTACAAGCTGTTTTAACACAGGATACGCTTCAGTTTCTTGAGTTAGAACTGCCTGCTGTATATTGGATAGTGATTTCAGTAGTTTCTATTATTGTTAGGGGCGACTGGACACTGCTGGATAACGCAAAGTTTTTGATTCATATGCCCGAGTTTCAGTGCAGCTCTCAATATTTCTCCGTGAATTATCTTACTTTCTCTAACGCATTATGTTACTTTTTTCCGGGGTTTTATTCTCCGACTGAACTTTCCATCTGTCATTTGTTTGTTTGCATGAGTTTCTCTCCAAACCTTTCGTGGACTTCATCTGGGCTTTTGCTAGTTCTTCTTTGATTTGTTGATTTCAGGGTATAATATCAATTGTTCTATGTACGTTAATATTTCGTGGGCAAATCTTCTTACAGGCAGTGTGACGATGTGTCCACAAAATTTTAGTGTTCATTTTCGAATGTCCGCTGGAGGTTGAACCATTGATCCGTTGTTTTCCGGGATTTTTGTCTGTAACCATCTTCCCTTCTGTTTTTGTTGAGAATCTTTCTCTTAATTTCGCTCTGCTCTTCCAGAATGTTTAGCCGGCAGGTGTGGCCGTGCGGTTCTAGGCGCTTAGTCTGGAACCGCGTGACCGCTACGGTCGCAGGTTCGAATCCTGCCTCGGGCATGGATGTGTGTGATGTCCTTAGGTTAGTTAGGTTTAATTAGTTCTAAGTTCTGATGACCTCTGAAGTTAAGTCACATAGTGCTCAGAGCCACTTGAACCGTTTTTTTCAGAATGTTTCCCATCTCACCTTCTGTGTTAGATGTGAGAGTTTCGATGGCGTTCAGGCTTCTGTTTTGGTACTCGTGTTGAAACTGACTCACGTTAGACGTCAACGGAACAGAACGCAGTGGCAGGCGGCGTCTCCTTCGCTTAGCTCTGTGCAGAATGGTGAAAGTGAGGTTATGCGAGACTATCCACGAACCAAAACGGCGAAATAAAGTATCTAAACTAAGGAACTTGCAATGATACAGTTTACCAACGCTCACATAAAACTTCATATGAATGTTCTTAGTATGTTTGGTTTGGTAAACTGCTGATATTTGTAACAACACGAAAAATGTCATCTAAACATATCAAAACATGTACATTTATTCGCATACAGATACACCAAACAGTATTTATAAGGCATTACATTGAGCCTGTTAACTTATTCATAGTACCTTTTTTTTCTTTCTAAGTATCAGATAATGTTAAGAACAGCTACTTTTAACTCCTTCAATAGAGCACAATTTCTCGCTGTCAAAAAATGGTGAAAAGTACATCATCAATTTATTTTCCTAATTATACACAGTGTAGGCCTTTTCTCTACCCAGGTGGTGCGAAACCTAAATCGCTTTCGTTTTCAGATACCTAGATTCCACCTCTGGAAAGATACTCAATGGAAAAAATGTCCAGGTCGTGATGGAACATTTGCACTGTCACAAGAAAGAAATGAAACAATAAAATAAAGACTAAGAAGGCACGTACGCATAAAATCCCCTACCGTAAGACGAGTGAGCGCTGAGAAAAACAGGGTAACTTCCGACATAAGCAGACGACGACACCGTCCCACCGTTGCCAAAACTGTCATCCTGAGAACCATTCCGTGACGTGCTGTTCATGGCCATTGTGAAATGTTTTGACTTTCCGTCTTGTGTGATTCTAACATGACAGTGCCTGAGTTTTATATGCATGAAGAGACATTTTTGTTGTATATTTCGTGTGTTCTTCCACACGCCCTCTTGAGTTTCTGTAGGCGAATTCTCTATACTAATTTATTACTCGCAGTAGGATTAGATACGTGAAGTAGGGGCTCTCTCGATTTCATCACACTTGTTTCGAATGCATAAATTGAATATTTTTGCAAATAAAATCGTAAGCCAACTTTTCTGGCGTATTGATTTATTAGTATTATCACCCATGTTTGCGCTCTGCTAGAACACTTTATGAGCAACGTAGGGCATTTGTAGAGATTTTTTCGGCTTTCCTTTGTGTCAATATTATTTTCATTCTCTCAGAATGGGCTATTTTCCTATCGTCAGACCAGGTTGTTCCGCCTTCCTGGGCTTTCCTCCGGTCGTGAATCGTCTGCCTAACCTTTTTTCTATGTAGTTGTGTTATTCCTGCTTCATTCAGGCTTTATTCTGCTACACCGACCAATTTTACTGACGCAGTTTTAGCTTTACTGTATCTTTTGTAATAAAGCACAAACTTCCTAGTTAACCTGAGTGGTTCCATTCTTTTAATACGTCCAGAGCAATGTAGCCTATATAAATTTTGATATACTTTCCAATTTCCTTATTTGCTGTTAGTCCGTATGTTCCTTTTTCAATGTAAATTGAACCTAAGATTTTTCTAACTATTTTTCATTCTGCTATTCAACTTCTTCATTGTTTCTCTATCGGTTTAGAATGAGTGTTTCAACTTAATAAAGTACTCTGTTTTGACGACCGTATTGTTGTTTCTATGTTCTGTGAAGGATTTTTCATTATAAGTATCTTTCGCAAATCCGAAGGCTGTTTCCATGTTACGGCAACGAATATCATAACTAACATTTCCTAGACTAGTCTCTCGAATGATTTCGCATAAAGATTTGAACTGAGAAACTCTCCATATTTAGGACGAGGAAATCCGAATTATGCAAGAGACAGTATCAGTTTCGATTTACCCATAATACGCGGATTTTCTCGTCCTATTTTTACAGCAAGCGCGGACATAAGAACTGCGGCACCAAAAGATGATTATCTCCATATTTAGTTTCTGGATTTTGGATGCTAGATTGTTGCTAGATACGTAATTTGTTTTTTGAAGTCAGATTTGAATACCTACTCGTTCTCCTGTTTCTCAAAGAATTTTTACTTTCATATTTATTGATTACATTCATTTATATATTTCTCTGTCTATCATACTGCACGTGATAGCAATCAGGCCGCTATCCACCAGATATATTTGAATCATCCAGTGTATTATTAATTACGTCATTTTTCCATTATTTCGTTATATCTATTACACAAAAGTTATGTATGTCTCACAGAGACTGAAATCAACTGGATGTTGCGCAACGTCTATACTCTGTTGATACGTTACAGATTGTGTACCTCCGGATGTATATTTTTATTTTTACTGCATAAACTTTTTTTACTTGATTTCGGTCTTCTGTGGACAACGTAAATAATTATTTATGAGTTAACTTCCAGTTTTTATAAATAATTCTTCATTCTATCAGAGACCTGTAGAACTTCCGGTGACTTCGCTCCAAATTTCTTTTTTGATTTTCCCTGGAGATGGGAAACTAAAACCTGCTGTCGAAACGTACGTCAGTCCATAATTTCACATTCTTCACTTTTCTTCGCTTTCAGATCACTGTTAATTTCTTGGAGGCATCTGCAGCAGGTCGATGTTTTCCACTTGAAATTTACAAAAACACTGTTATATGTTCTGTTTTCATTCGTGCGCACCAGATGGCCACACAACATCACTCTACGTTTTCTTTACATTTATCTGTTCTGTTCTCTTATAGAGATCCTCAGTACTCCTGTCATTGCGTTTTAATGGCCCCAATATTTTTCTTAGGATTTTCCTATGTTTCTTTACCGCTTCCCGTTTCCCTTCCTCGGCTCCGCACGAATATTCTGGTTTTGTTAGTGTGAAATAATTATCTAATGTCCCTCGAAAGGAGATCGAGCTACTATTGTTAATATATTTAACCAACTGAAATGCCATTTCCACCTTCCTTGGTCTGACTTTATTAGCGTCCTCGTCAATGCCTTCTTCTTTACTACTTCATCAAGATGTTTAAATTTATTAACTCCTTTAATTTTTCCGTAATCTGTCTTCATGAAACCTGCAGCACCTTTTAAGCTTCTACTATATTCTGATTTTGAGTAAGAGATTTGATGGTCGGATTTTTTTCTCTGGTTCTTTTCAAAATCTTAATTTTTCTCCTGCCCTTGGTACGTCGCCAAACATTATTCCAAATCGTCGGCATCTGGTGAGTTCTATTGGGGGTGGGGAGACAGTAATGAACTGTGATTCACCTCGCCTGGAACCGAACTCTGGGTCCCCACTCCGACTATGCGGTAGCGTGAAAACAAAGAAAGCGCCATCGACACTGCGGGGAACGGGCTTCTTCTGGAAGCTGTCGACATAGCAGGCTGCAGGCTGCGTGTTTTGTTGGTGTTATCGCGCGCGCGGGAAAGAAGTGTCGGCAGCGGCGCGGATGGGGCCGGTGAGGTATGCGCGGGCGGACAGTGACGCGCGAGAAATGTCATGACGGCGCGGCCTGGCGGAATGCGATTAGGGCCACTTGCTCGCGCAATCCATTCGGCCGTGTCCACACCGGCGATTCAAAAACACACTGGCGCGTGCCAATATCGCCGACACGCACTTCGCGTACGCCTGCAGGAGCCTGTGCGCCCGCAGCCAGGAATGGCCGCCGCCTGCTCCTGGAACAACATCTTCCTATTCACACCGCACATTCGAAATACAAGCCGTGCATTTAAGTTGCTGCCGACCCTGCGCCATTTTGAAATCACTCCGGTGTTTGAAAATTCTCCTAAGAGTTGTTACGAGCGTTTCCACAGATATTTTCAATTTCGTTGTTATAATTTTGTAATTATATCGATCTCATACAATGACTCTTCATCCAGTATTTCCCGACACGTACACACAGACACACACACACACACACACACACACACACACACGCAAAGTGCAAAAGCGGGACGTAATGAAAGATGTCAAATTTCGCAATCAGCAAGGGCTACTGATGAAACAAACCTTCATTAACTACCAGATTCCATCAAGCGATCATCATCAGGGACCATAAAAGCGTATATTTCAGTCTGTACGGCAACGTTCCCACTGTGACGTCAAAAATAAAATACGGGGAAATTCGAAATCAATGTATCGATTACAACGACTTTAACTATTTAAGTATAGCAGTACATCGATATGACTTACAGAGAATGTTCCGAATTTCGACTGGGGTATGGAGGTCTGCTCTTTTTTACATCAACAGCTTGCAAACCGTGGTATTAGTCGTACTAGCCATGACGCTGTATCCTGCTCTTGTCCACCTGTGTCTCCGCACCTGACATCTATATATTTCCTGAAGCGCCTAGAACCGCTCGGCCACCCCGGCCGGCACAGTGTGTTTATTATAAGCTATTTTCCTCTTATTATAACTTATTCTCAACGGTTGTTCTGTTTTCCAGTTTAAAGGACTTAAAACTGATTTTACCAGTAACGTGATGAATTGTGGTGCAGACTAAAATATTACCGAACAAGTTCTTTAATATACTAATGTAGGACATGTGTGCGTATACGTTCATTCCAGAATACGTCTGTAGTCCCTAGAGCAATTTCCCCCCACCGTATTTGTAACTTGCATCATAGCTGCGATGAACAGCACAACGATCATGCAGGTACAGACAAATTTTTAGTCCATGATAAGAGATATATATTCGTCAGCTGATCCACAAAAATATATTTGCTATTACTGACTGGAAACAATGGAAGACTAGTATCATCGTGCGTCGCATAAGACGTAACATCCTTCTTATTTAGAGAAGGGTTTAAGATATAGAAACTAGGCTTTCGAGATTTGTTAGTATACAGCGGGCACATATTTTGTTGCATGATTAACACTTTTAATTCTTGTATAAACCAAGATATTGAAATAATATATTTTTTTATTTTTGTAAATGGAACTACATATTTTTAACGGTATTCGAAAGTTCTTGAAAAGTCGAGTACAGTGATATAAGACTTTTTAATCCTGGAGTGGAACGTTTCGCAAATATACAAGAGAAACGTGCTGATTAATACCGCCATGTTCTGTCGTTGTATCAAGCCATTCTGCTGTTAACATGCTTCCAGAAAAGCTCTTCACTCAAAACATGGATACGTACATACATAATTTTCTTAAGCTTCTTCTGAGGCACTAGAAGATAGCATATAGCTCTGTTTACAACAATCATACCTGACTGTATATACGTCATATGAAGTTGGGTCAACAGGAGCTACTTTTTATCTTAGTAACGAGGGCCAGTCTTCTTGCTGCATGTAACCACGGAGCGTGGTACGAGAGCCCAACTCGGAGTCATTTACACCCCAATAGCATATTTCGGTCACCCAGCCTTTCAATTTTAGCACATTTTTGGATATTTTTGCGAAAAGTTTCAACGCTTCCATCATCGTTTTAGAGAATTCAAAAGTCTTTGAAAGGTATGTCGCTACTTTAAAAATATATTCTTGCTTCAATAACTTGATTGACACATTAGATTCCCATCTGTGTACTATCGTTCACCGAAAACCTCGTTTTATAATCTGGAATCCTTCTCGATATAAAAGAAGTGTTAGGTATTAACGATTCACCCTATGTGTTTGACATATTACGTGAAAAAATTTGATGAATGCTGAACTCCACTAGCACCCATAGGAATGGCGTTAGTAGGATGAAGCAGAACTCTTCTACGTTTGGGACAATTTCAATCAAACATGATGGATTTATGACTCAATACCTGACATGTTGCTTTCGGTGAAGGCTTCGGAAAAGGGTAGCAAAAAAATTTAAATCCACCTGTATTTGTTCAGGATTCATAGTTTTTGGGGTTATTGGGCTGACTGTTGCTAGTCCGGATATTTAAATTCACGGGGTTCTAAAGGAACGAATAATATTTGTGCGAAAAATTTGAAAACGCTTAGGTGTGCTTGTGTTTATAATTTATGGACTCGCAACTACGGTGTTATCAGTACCTAAGCAAATGTGCAGAACTACCTCCACATTTTTAGAAGAACTTACTGTGTGAAAAGTAATTTACTCGTGTCTACATGATGTGGAGAATAGGAGTAAGTAACTAACCGGCCAATGCCATGTAACGGTTTTACTATAGTTGTAGTTTTCTGGGTTTTAATTTGTAAACGAAGTTTTTCTGTATTGCTTTTATTTGTGTTATCGAAATGCTATTCCATGTAGTGTGCGTGAATGGTAAATCACGACAAAATGAGAGGAAATATTGCTTAGAATGATTTGAATCGTATTGGATTATGCTGCAGAGAAGGTACTTTTAGGTAAATGAGGTATTACTCTAGCACGTACATTTCTATAGCCTACGTTACACAGTCCTTGTATTATTCAGTGACCATGGTTTCGTGTTATTAGCTCATTTCTGGATGAAATATTCATTGTACTAGATAATGGGTTAACAATATAGCAACTTTTTTATACCAGTTTCATTTGTCTGTGGAACACAAGCTACAGCAATGTGTACGTCACTTCAATTATAATGATTTACCGAGAACACACTGTCAAGTCAGCTGAAACGACACAACGACTTCGTAGCTGGCCTCGCTGCGAGAGATCTCTATCTGAGGCATCTAACGACAGTCTCATAAGGAAATAGCAGCATTTTATTCTGCTATTTGTATTGAAAATCATACTTAGAAGACAAATATTTTGATGGAATTGTGAGATTATCTCTTACGGCACTAGGCAGTCGCATTTGCGTTTGGTATTTATGTTTCATCGCCATTTCTCGGCATTACGCTCAACAGTGGGAACGTATTCATCAAATGAAAACTGCTCATACAGTCAACGTGCCGAGGAAATACTAATGCAATAGCATTCTTGTTGCTGTGAGTGATCATAGTTCTTTCAAAGCTGTTGTTAACGGAAATTTGCACTCTTCGGTACTACTTCATACTCAGACAGACAGTTCAACGTGACTAAAAGACGTAAAAATGATCAAAATTACTTACTTTATATTCAATTTATGGTGTTTTGTGAAACCTGATTTCAAAATCGAGATAATTAGCCCCATTTTAGATGAGAAATTTTGTCAGAGTTAAGCTTTCTGCTCCCGTTGTGAAAAATATGGTAAAATGAGACTTGCTTTAAGACAAATTATTACATATTAGTTTAAGAGGTATTGAGACTTGCGTTCTCTTCGTGAAGTGATACTGTACTAGTTTAATGAAGAAAGAAACATTATAGGCTGTGCAACGATTCTGCTGCAGCCACCTTACATCTTGCGGAAAGACCATAAGAAGAAACGTGAGAATCTGCTCAACACAAAAAATTCGGAAGTATGTTATAATTAATACTTGTTTTAATATTAGAGTCAAGTTTTATTTCCCGCAGCTAAGTACTTTGCATGTGCATGAGCATTTGGCACGCTGTAAAAATAACTATTTGAAAAAAAATTTCATCAGACTGGCAACTAAGTGGAACAACATCGTAAAATGAAATAATTTTATTTGCGAAGAAGTACGACTTCGCATAAGGAGCTTTTAAGTAACACAAATGAAATTCAGAGTCCGTAAATTGAGTATCAGATATTAAATTTTGAGTATGAGTAATCTGAAAGATAACCTTGTCCTGGGTATTAGTGATTAATTTTCCGTCTTACAGTAGTGTGCTAGCTTGTTAAGAATAGTTTGAAAGTGAAAAAAATGTAAGAAGAACTGACTTACACAAGCAGTATCCTCTCTTGGCTATTATCTCAGTACATATATAATGACAAATTAGCACATATAAAATGCTGATTTTCTCCGTGACCTGCCCAGATAAAGTTATTAACACACATGAAATATGTGATCGGATTCGCGCACTTACACGTAAGGTGGTCAGTGTTGCTTGGTCCGGAGCGATCGTTTGTTTCGCATTCAGTTAACATTAATTTTCCTTTTTATTCGAAAATAATTAGAAATAGTAATTGGTTTATTTAATTGTGGCTGTGGCCGAAATGTACGTCACACGCAGAAAATTTAAAGGATCTACTTCGTAGAACTTGATTTCTCCACAATATATTAACAGAAACAACACATTTCCTATTTTCCTTATTTGCTAGGACGCTGAAAAATCAGTCATAGCTATCCCTTCAACTACCGTCAACCGAAGATGAAGATGGAACTCTTGTGTGCTTGTTATAGCAGTCTACACTTCGATACAAGATTTGCGCTTCACGAAACAGAGATACTTGTTGGCGCGTGGTAAAAAGAAGAAAAAAGAAAAGAGAGAGAGAGAGAACTTTGGAATCAGGTGGCTCATTGTCATCAGTGCAGAAAAAAAAATCGTACGAAGAATGATTTTTCCCATAATATTTGGCAAGACTGAGACAAACTAGTTCTAACTGGAAGTAAAAATATTGTGTATATAAAACACTTTTGTTCATAGCCTTATGTTTTTGGATTGCATACTACCTCTTATGAAAAGAATATGTTGACAGTCTTACGTTGCCCGCTGGCACAGAAGCAATAAGCCTTCGGATATACACAAATTTTTCAGTATCATCGTTGTGTATTACGTCTGAGAGAAACAAGTCCATCTTCCCCTGGTCTGATTGAACACATATCGAAGTCAGTAAAAAAACATCTTCCATGATTCACGAGGTACCCGATTTCGTTATTATATATTATTTCATTAAATTAAAATAATCTTTTGAGAAGCCAGTAAGATAATTCTTGCAGAAATCAGTGGAGAGAATGTTTCTCATAACAACTGTTATTTCTATCTGACGTTTTACGTAATCTCAAAAATTTCGTTCTCGCTACCATAATAGTGCTATCATGACTATAATATCCTTTGTTATTACTATTATTAAAGTTGATTCGGATTACATGAGTAGGGTAAAAATATCTATGAAGACAGATTGACGAAATATGGTGGCCGGCCGCGGTGATCTAGCGGTTCTAGGCGCGGAGTCCGGAACCGCGCGGCTGCTACGGTCGCAGGTTCGAATCCTGCCTCGGGCATGGATGTGTGTGATGTCCTTAGGTTAGTTAGGTTTAAGTAGTTCTAAGTTCTAGGGGACTGATGACCACAGTAGTTAAGTCCCATAGTGCTCAGAGCCATTTGAACCATTTGAAATATGGTGTGTTACTCGACGGAAGGACCTACAGGTATTAGTCTTACTCGCTAAAACAAATTAAAATTAAAAAGCAGTATTTCCATAAGATTCATGGAAACGTTTCATTAACACTTTCAAATGACACATTACGTTCGGTAATATTTTGAAACATACCATTAGCAGTGTATTAGCTGAGACAACAAGATCTTCCAGGATATCTCATTTGTGAGCACAAGTAATAGCTGCAAAAATATTTTTGGGTATTAGGACACACAGCTTCACTTGCAATAATTCTGCAGATAAATTATGTGTTAAAATTAAGCCACTGCTGCAGGTGAGGTTTGATCTGGCATACATAATAGATTCCATTCTCATCGCTCTCTTTTCTCAGAAGAGTTGTGACTTTTTAAGAATAAACGGTTCACAAAATAACGAACTGAATGAGAGAGCTGAGACGATGTGGACCAGTCAAGTTTGGCAGGTGAAAGCAAGCTAGTGCTAACAGGAGGTTGCGGCACAACAGTCAATAAGACATGTTTACTACTTAAATCTAGAACGTAACTGGATTAGGGGCCCACGTGAGTGGATTGGGGTCCAAGTCGTCTTCCGGTCGTAGGAATCACGTTTTCCCTAAAAACATAAGAAAAAAGCCGGATTGGTTTCTTCGAAAATGTCTTGACTGAAGTTCCGCGCCATCTTGCCGTCCTCATCCAGTCCAACCTTGTGGTTCATCCGAAATAATCTCGTCGGTGGATGTTAAATTCTATTTTCCTCCGTTGTTTATAGCATTTAAATGAATGCATTACACAGCTGCTTCCCTAATCTCTATTATTCCTCCTTATGCTTAAGTCTGCGAAGAAAGGTAAAGAAATCTCAAAACTTTCTGCAGACTGTGTAACTTATTAAACCTACGTGATATGAGTACTGCGAACAAGACAACAGTCATGAAGGCAAATGCCTGCTATAAGTTCTAGAAATGTTTAAAGTTGTTTCATCGGCATTCCTTATTATGTATCATAAGCTAAATATGATCTTTAATGTTTGGTACGTGTTTACTTTTTATACAAACGAAATCATAAAACACTAGTATTTACTGCATGTGTTTTATGATTTCGTTCGTATAAAACACTAGTATTTACTGCATCCCCCCCATGAACCATGGACCTTGCCGTTGGTGGGGAGGCTTGCGTGCCTCAGCGATACAGATAGACGTACCGTAGGTGCAACCACAACGGAGGGGTATCTGTTGAGAGGCCAGACAAACGTGTGGTTCCTGAAGAGGGGCAGCAGCCTTTTCAGTAGTTGCAAGGGCAACAGTCTGGATGATTGACTGATCTGGCCTTGTAACAATAACCAAAACGGCCTTGCTGTGCTGGTACTGCGAACGGCTGAAAGCAAGGGGAAACTACAGCCGTAAATTTTCCCGAGGGCATGCAGCTTTACTGTATGATTACATGATGATGGCGTCCTCTTGGGTAAAATATTCCGGAGGTAAAATAGTCCCCCATTCGGATCTCCGGGCGGGGACTACTCAAGAGGATGTCGTTATCAGGAGAAAGAAAACTGGCGTTCTACGGATCGGAGCGTGGAATGTCAGATCCCTTAATCGGGCAGGTAGGTTAGAAAATTTAAAAAGGGAAATGGATAGGTTGAAGTTAGATATAGTGGGAATTAGTGAAGTTCGGTGGCAGGAGGAACAAGACTTCTGGTCAGGTGACTACAGGGTTATAAACACAAAATCAAATAGGGGTAATGCAGGAGTAGGTTTAATAATGAATAGGAAAATAGGAATGCGGGTAAGCTACTACAAACAGCATAGTGAACGCATTATTGTGGCCAAGATAGATACGAAGCCCACACCTACTACAGTAGTACAAGTTTATATGCCAACTAGCTCTGCAGATGACGAAGAAATTGAAGAAATGTATGATGAAATAAAAGAAATTATTCAGATTGTGAAGGGAGACGAAAATTTAATAGTCATGGGTGACTGGAATTCGAGTGTAGGAAAAGGGAGAGAAGGGAACATAGTAGGTGAATATGGATTGGGGGACAGAAATGAAAGAGGAAGCCGCCTGGTCGAATTTTGCACAGAGCACAACATAATCATAACTAACTCTTGGTTTAAGAATCATGAAAGAAGGTTGTATACATGGAAGAACCCTGGAGATACTAAAAGGTATCAAATAGATTATATAATGGTAAGACAGAGATTTAGGAACCAGGTTTTAAACTGTAAGACATTTCCAGGGGCAGATGTGGACTCTGACCACAATCTATTGGTTATGACCTGTAGATTAAAACTGAAGAAACTGCAAAAAGGTGGGAATTTAAGGAGATGGGACCTGGATAAACTAAAAGAACCAGAGGTAGTACAGAGATTCAGGGAGAGCATAAGAGAGCAATTGACAGGAATGGGGGAAATAAATACAGTAGAAGAAGAATGGGTAGCTTTGAGGGATGAAGTAGTGAAGGCAGCAGAGGATCAAGTAGGTAAAAAGACGAGGGCTAGTAGAAATCCTTGGGTAACAGAAGAAATATTGAATTTAATTGATGAAAGGAGAAAATATAAAAATGCAGTAAGTGAAACAGGCAAAAAGGAATACAAACGTCTCAAAAATGAGATCGACAGGAAGTGCAAAATGGCTAAGCAGGGATGGCTAGAGGACAAATGTAAGGATGTAGAGGCCTATCTCACTAGGGGTAAGATAGATACCGCCTACAGGAAAATTAAAGAGACCTTTGGAGATAAGAGAACGACTTGTATGAATATCAAGAGCTCAGATGGAACCCTAGTTCTAAGCAAAGAAGGGAAAGCAGAAAGGTGGAAGGAGTATATAGAGGGTCTATACAAGGGCGATGTACTTGAGGACAATATTATGGAAATGGAAGAGGATGTAGATGAAGATGAAATGGGAGATATGATACTGCGTGAAGAGTTTGACAGAGCACTGAAAGACCTGAGTCGAAACAAGGCCCCCGGAGTAGACAATATTCCATTGGAACTACTGACGGCCGTGGGAGAGCCAGTCCTGACAAAACTCTACCATCTGGTGAGCAAGATGTATGAAACAGGCGAAATACTCTCAGACTTCAAGAAGAATATAATAATTCCAATCCCAAAGAAAGCAGGTGTTGACAGATGTGAAAATTACCGAACTATCAGCTTAATAAGTCACAGCTGCAAAATACTAACACGAATTCTTTACAGACGAATGGAAAAACTAGTAGAAGCCAACCTCGGGGAAGATCAGTTTGGATTCCGTAGAAACACTGGAACACGTGAGGCAATCCTGACCTTACGACTTATCTTAGAAGAAAGATTAAGGAAAGGCAAACCTACGTTTCTAGCATTTGTAGACTTAGAGAAAGCTTTTGACAGTGTTGACTGGAATACTCTCTTTCAAATTCTAAAGGTGGCAGGGGTAAAATACAGGGAGCGAAAGGCTATTTACAATTTGTACAGAAACCAGATGGCAGTTATAACAGTCGAGGGACATGAAAGGGAAGCAGTGGTTGGGAAGGGAGTAAGACAGGGTTGTAGCCTCTCCCCGATGTTGTTCAATCTGTATATTGAGCAAGCAGTAAAGGAAACAAAAGAAAAATTCGGAGTAGGTATTAAAATTCATGGAGAAGAAATAAAAACTTTGAGGTTCGCCGATGACATTGTAATTCTGTCAGAGACAGCAAAGGACTTGCAAGAGCAGTTGAATGGAATGGACAGTGTCTTGAAAGGAGGATATAAGATGAACATCAACAAAAGCAAAACAAGGATAATGGAATGTAGTCTAATTAAGTCGGGTGATGCTGAGGGAATTAGATTAGGAAATGAGGCACTTAAAGTAGTAAAGGAGTTTTGCTATTTGGGGAGAAAAATAACTGATGATGGTCGAAGTAGAGAGGATATAAAATGTAGGCTGGCAATGGCAAGGAAAGCGTTTCTGAAGAAGAGAAATTTGCTAACATCCAGTATTGATTTAAGTGTCAGGAAGTCATTTCTGAAAGTATTCGTATGGAGTGTAGCCATGTATGGAAGTGAAACATGGACGATAAATAGTTTGGACAAGAAGAGAATAGAAGCTTTCGAAATGTGGTGCTACAGAAGAATGCTGAAGATTAGATGGGTAGATCACATAACTAATGAGGAAGTATTGAATAGGATTGGGGAGAAGAGAAGTTTGTGGCACAACTTGACCAGAAGAAGGGATCGGTTTGTAGGACATGTTCTGAGGCATCAAGGGATCACCAATTTAGTACTGGAGGGCAGCGTGGAGGGTAAAAATCGTAGAGGGAGACCACGAGATGAATACGCTAAGCAGATTCAGAAGGATGTAGGTTGCAGTAGGTACTGGGAGATGAAAAAGCTTGCACAGGATAGAGTAGCATGGAGAGCTGCATCAAACCAGTCTCAGGACTGAAGACCACAACAACAACACATTCTGTTATAAAATAAATTGCATTTTATTTGACTTATAAAAATTTTCTATTATTGTGTTCGTTCTGGAGTTGGTGTTAGAGTTATCCATGGCCATAATTTTGCTTTAAATGTATTCGTTTTATCTTACATACGGTTAGGTCATATCTACCTTCTTAAAATACATATCGCACTCAGGCAAAAAAAAGGTTGTAACACGAGTCAAAGAAGGGCATCTTTAATTTATGTCACTGAAAAACACGTGCGAAGTGCCCCAAGTAGACACTGAAATCTGGTTTCCCGGAACAGAGCGGATCAGGTTGTGGAAAGGTGCCAAGGTCAATCACTGTTGGTTACATAAGAACACACAACTTTATTGCTCGAACCAATGCACAGTTTTCTCTTTAAAACAATAAAGGTCAATTCACGGCTGAAGGTCCAAGTAACTTTTCCAGAATAAGTTTAAATGATTCCTTCTAAAACACCAGGATTTAGAGTAACGGCTGAAGGCCTTACTTATGTAACATTGCAATATCTTCTCGGCTAAAGGCCGAAATAATTTCAGATAAGATAAGGAAATTCTTTAGAAGTCAAACATTTACAATTTTCGGCTAAAGGCCATATTAAGGGAATTTCAAATAAATTTTTCTGCCGAAAGCCCAATAAAAAAAGTTACATAATAAAGGAGAGGCTTTAAAGATAAGCTTTTACACGGTACAACAAAAACGACTTAAGAAAACTTGAAGTATCTTGTCGGTTGAAGGCCCAAACAATTACTCAAGAATAATTAAATACCACCTTAAGATAAATATTTACAGAACACGGCTGAAGGCCGTTTCAAGAATTCAAGATAATTAAAGTGAAACCTTACAGACAAGGATTTACATATTAAAGCCACAGATTCTGAAACAAAAATGACTGAAGACCTAAATACAGAGCAACAAGAATTTTAAATAAAACACGGCTGAAGACCTAATTTTAAAATAGTTGTCGTGAAGTCGGCTCAAGGCCATATTCTAAACATAAAACAGACGATATTAATACAAGGATAAAGGCCTGGCACAGTACCTGCGACCAAATAAAATTACAATCGCAAACAACAAACAGTGGTGCTCAGAAGTGTTCCAAGGGTCGGCCTGGGGAGGAAATTCTAACAACCGTTTACGTGAGACAGGCAGCCAATCGTAACACTAAACAATCGGGTGGAAGCCAGACCTAGGGACGGCTGAAGAACCAACCAACAATCTGATCAGTTCCCTCCTCGCTGCTCTGTCGCAACCGACCGACTGACTACTCCAGTACGCAGACAGCATTCATCTGCTCAGTGGAAATCACAGTAGCTACACACAGTTCTACGTGAACACACTTGCACAAGAACTCGAACAATCGTAAAAGCAACCACTGTGGAACAACAAGGACGAATGAATTCGACACGCACAGAGTTTCCACAAGCGACCGACCTAACGACCAACACAGGTCGTTGCCACTCAAGTTAGGTGTGTCGGCGACGGTGGGGCGAGTCTGGGCTGTCCGATGCTGACTGCAGCTCCAACCCCACTCAACTTCATGTCCGTTCGGAACTCAGAGACACGGCGACCCGTGCACCCTGGCTCGGACCTATCCATGCAGAGGTAACTCTTGCCCACTGGCCGCGAGATCTCTGCACAAGGAAGGAACCGACCAACGTCCGGCAAGATGGCCAAGTGACGAGGCCCAGAAGCGGTCAAAAGACCAAATACACGTCGCCCGATGAGACGACCAACCGAACGACCGACCAGCGGTCGTCCCGCTCCAGTCTCCTCTCGTCGAACAGTTCGTGTGTGTCGCCAGCGGTCGGCGAGCACTGGCTGTCCTGACCTCAATGGCGCCCCGTCCCCGACTTCACTGCTGCTGCGTCCTGACTCAACTCCCAACTGAACTCCAGACAGACGACGACCCGGAACTACTAGCGGTCGCTCCAGAGTTGGTACGACAGTGCACTTATAGATAGGCGCTGCTGCTGTCACTGACGGGTAAGCAAACCAGCAACCTAGTGACGCCAGTAAATCGAATTAAAGAGAAAACGAGGCGACAGAACCACAAAAACAAGATGACGAGCAATAAACGGCGTGAGCTCGAGCCGCGCGCGGCTCAGATACAATTCCATTACGTTGGCACACTTCACACTTGAGAACCGTTCTTTGTCGAGAATCTTGGCCACCTCACTATGCCTTGCCTATCGTACGTTCCTATCCACAGGTGCAAAAATTCTTTGAGTCAGGAGGAGGCCTGTAGCGAAACCGTATTTTGGACATTGGCTCCACTTCGCGTTTGGCGAGCGCTGTACATTAAATGCAATTCTGAAAGTTCGTATAACGAGTATTGCTTCATCTTTGACAACCACCTGTAAACTGTAGTAAGCTCCTACCAGAACACATCACAGACGATTGTGTACAGTTTTACAAGATAGTGTCACAATCGCCGATACAACAGTCATACCTGACATGAGCAGTTTAGAATCGCACGTGCACCCATTCGTACAAGATGTGGTATAACCTGGCATATTCACTTCCGGCCATTGTTTCCTGATCTCTAAATGTGTGGAGATGCTATGTGGCTAAGGATAGACAGCTAGAAAGTGTGGAACCGAGCGAGGTGGCGCAGTGGTTAGCACACTGGACTCGCATTCGGGAGGACGACGGTTCAATCCCGTCTCCAGCCATCCTGATTTAGGTTTTCCGTGATTTCCCTAAATCGTTTCCGGCAAATGCCGGGATGGTTCCTTTGAAAGGGCACGGCCGGTTTCCTTCCCAAACCTTCCCTAACCCGAGCTTGCGCTCCGTCTCTAATGACCTCGTTGTCGACGGGACGTTAAACACTAACCACCACCTAGAAAGTGTGAATTCTTCTAAGCTGTCCTGTGTTTGTACACAAAGTCTGATTTAGTTAGCTGGTTGTCAGGAAGTTTGAAGATGCAGGATAAACTACTGTTGATGCTGATGAACTCCATGTCAGAGAATCTTTGACATGTCATTGCTAGTTCTTTAGAAACCATTCTGTGAAGATGAATGATCTGTCTTATACTACCCCTAGAAATTTGCTGTTCGTTTGCCGAATAGATCCAAACATCCTTTTTTGCAGGTTAGCTGTTAAGATGAAACGTGATTACTTTTGTGCTAATGCAGCTTGATTGAAATATTGAAGGAAGATCAGGGGTAATATCTAGTCGACGACGACAGATGGAGCACAGGCTTGGATCAAGGAAGAATGCGGCGGAAATTGGCAGTGTCCTTTCAAAGAAACCATCCCAGTATTCTTATAATCACCGAAAACGTAAATCTGATTGGCCAGATAGATATTAGAACCGCCGTCCTCCCAAATACGAGTCTAGGGTGTTATTAGTGCACAAGCTCGCTCTGTAGCCCTTGGCCGGCCGCGGTGGTCATGCGGTTCTAGGCGCTGCAGTCCGGAACCGCGGGACTGCTACGGTCGCAGGTTCGAATCCTGCCTCGGGCATGGATGTGTGTGATGTTCTTAGGTTAGTTAGGTTTAAGTAGTTCTAAGTTCTAGGGGACTGATGACCAAAGATGTTAAGTCCCATAGTGCTCAGAGCCATTGTAGCCCTTGGTCGCACCCTCAAGTTACTAAACCTCTACCTTAGGAGTAAAAAACCTTTGGTCAGAATGGATACCATAATTTCTAGCTTCTCGTGGCTTGCTGCAAGTTTAGGTGTCAGAATATTCGAATTTACTTGATATAACCCAGGGCGTGTCTGCTGTGTGGTAAGCGTAACAGCGAACACAGATCATTGTTAAGGACCAATACTGAGTTTATTTTGACAACTCGTCTTGTTGCCCATTAACGCTTGAAAACATGTGTTACCTAGCACTGCACTGTCCTTGTTTCCATACAGTGTGTGCAGCGAACCGTAAACTGTTCGTATCTTCTGAGAGGTAACGGCACCACTTGAAACAGGCCACCGTTAAGTTGTCCTCACACAGAAAATCTAAGCTAGCATTCAGCATGTCTCACCATGGAATTTCACTGTACGAAGTCCGCATTAAGTTCCGTCTGAATATGCTGCGAAACGTGAACCAACACAGCGCAAGATGCTTTCCCGAATCGAAGAGATACCATGCTGGAATACTGTTTAATAGAACTATGTATGGAAGTGAAACATGGACGATAACCAGTTTGGACAAGAAGAGAATAGAAGCTTTCGAAATGTGGTGCTACAGAAGAATGCTGAAGATAAGGTGGGTAGATCACGTAACTAATGAGGAGGTATTGAATAGGATTGGGGAGAAGAGAAGTTTGTGGCACAACTTGACTAGAAGAAGGGATCGGTTGGTAGGACATGTTTTGAGGCATCAAGGGATCACAAATTTAGCATTGGAGGGCAGCGTGGAGGGTAAAAATCGTAGAGGGAGACCAAGAGATCAATACACTAAGCAGATTCAGAAGGATGTAGGTTGCAGTAGGTACTGGGAGATGAAGAAGCTTGCACAGGATAGAGTAGCATGGAGAGCTGCATCAAACCAGTCTCAGGACTGAAGACCACAACAACAACAACAGAACTATGACGCGATATCTGTTGCATTTTGTAGAAGATCGTGCAAACAATGAAAATAGGCAGTTTGAAGGCACTAGCTCATTAAAGATGTACAGAAAATGCGTCGTTGTTGCTATGATTTTTATCAGTAATATCCCAGGAGACTGTCCGTCTGATATTAGAAGTGCTGTCATATCACTGACAGGGCAACTAACTCAGTTGGAATGGCTAAAACCGATTAAAAATTATTTTAAAGTATGGATATACGTTTGTTGTACAACCCACAAGTTATATGAAAACTCTTTATTTTCATTCAATAGATGTTTGAATTTAAAGACTACAGCTAAATAAGTCGCCGAAAAAAAAATACCACGGAACAGACATTTATGGTATCGTGGTGGATTTTCATGTTGGATTCCTCCAGTATAGATACAAAACGTCGACGTGTTGCCTTTGTCAGGCGTGAACATTGTCCTATCTGCTGTGTTTTAATCACTTCGTTGAAACTCCATATTTGCACTTCGATGACAACAAATTTCTGTTTTGTATACATGTTACTCTCTTAGTATTTCAAGTATGAACATATGTTTAGTCAAGCAAACGTTTAACTTTTGAGGTAATACTACATCATTTGTGAGTGTTGTGACCATGCTGGTGATAATCATCTGTTACAAAGTATTTTTTCTATGGTAACTCGAGTGACAATCACCTGTTACAAAGTACTTTTCATTTTCTAACTTGTGCTTCTCTGGTCCTTACATTCGTTAACCTTCAGAAATCGTTTGTAAGCAAATGGAGATTTACACAGATGAATGCCCTTGTTGGGTTGTAGAGTTGACGCCTTCGTGTTTTTGAATAACTTTTATGTTGTTTTAAGCGTTGCAGGTGGGATGTTTCCCTTTTAAGTATAAAATGTGGAATAAGAATATAAACTACTCCACATTTTTTAGTTTACCATGTCTGTGTCATTTCCACTGACCATGTACACTGAAAACTTAGTTTAAAATGAAGTTGTAGCAACAAACAATCCATCAATCCGAACTTTATGCGGCGTGAACATACACTGATGTTTCAGTTTGAGCTTCCATGTGAAATTATCAAATATACTGTGTGTGTAGGAGGGCCCCCTATCTTTTCCACATTTGTCCATTCTGTCCACGGATTGTATGTGAGAAGAACAACTGTCGATAAACATAAATCTCGGTATAAACTCCAATTTCTCGGATTTTCTCGGCGTCGTCGCGGCAGTTATGTGGTAGGAAGTAATAAGTTACCAAACGCTTCTTGGAACGTATTCTACCGGAATTTTAAAAGTAAACTTCTCCATGACACACAACGTCTCTCTTGGGGCCACTGCCATTGAAGGTTTGGTTTGCTTGTCCTTAAAGCCCTCGCGCTTACTAATAGATCCCACGATGAAACGTGCCGGTCGTTGTTGGATCTTCTCTATATCTTATATTAATCCAGTCTGCTAATGTTCACCTACTGATAACGATTACTCAAAAATCGGTCTTCCAAGTGTTTTTATACTAGCTTCTTTCGTGGATGAATTACATTTCATTATGATTCTTCCAATAAATCTCCGCCTATCACTTAGTTCAACGTAAACATTTCACATTAGGTTTCTCCGAACGGTTACTCATAGCTATTTTGTAATTGTTACTAATTTCAGTGATTTGTAGTCAACAGTGTGTACGGACAGTAATGCATTTCGTCGCCTATTTGTGTGAAATTTAAATTTATTTGCGTTCAAGCTAACTACCAGTCCTTGCACCAAGCATCGATCGTCCGCAAATTTTACTGTATTCCTCTACTGTCTTACTATAGACAAAAGCATTATCTACGAATACACTCATGCAGCTTCCGAGGATATCCATTAGATCATGTACATCTATTGTAGACGGGAAAGTTTCTGTAGAAATAATCTGTACATCGGTCCATTTTATCCTGTTAAGAACAAATTGTAGATTCGCATCAGAAATCGGTTCCTGAAATCAGTCTCTTAGCTTGCCGATACTCGGGAACTTCACACGTTTTGCAAAACGACAGTGTGGAACTCTATGGAACACTTTCCTGAAGTCAAGGAATATATCAATATGGGCGCCCTTACATAGTGCTCTCTCAATTTAACGGCCGAACCGATTGAGCTGAGTTTCGCTAGATTTCTGTTTACAGAATCCATGTTCATTCGATTATTTGTTTGCGTTAGAGTATCAGCGATTTTTTTTTCTGGGAGGACATTGGTTCAAATGGCTCTGAGCACTATGGGACTTAACATCTATGGTCATCAGTCCCCTAGAACTTAGAACTACTTAAACCTAACTAACCTAAGGACAGCACACAACACCCAGCCATCACGAGGCAGAGAAAATCCCTGACCCCGCCGGCAATCGAACCCGGGAACCCGGGCGTGGGAAGCGAGAACGCTACCGCACGACCACGAGATGCGGGCGGGAGGACATTGGGTAAATTTTAAGATTTTTTTAGCGTATTAGCGCATTAGTGCCTTCACAATTACCTTCGGAATTTTTCCCGCAAATCTGTGAGAATTGCTAATGAAGATAACGCAGCTATATCACACCCATTGTGCTTGCCTGACCAGATGCCGTTAGAGGACGCTGCACTTCTGATCGTCTCACTTTCACGTTGCGGCTTTAGACCCCCTTGTACGTATCACATCGCGATTACACTGCAGTTTTGTTTAAGAAATTTAGTCTCTTCCGGTCGTCGGTTGTAGTTCTTTTCCCGTTGTTTGTTCAAAGTGTATGTCCTTGTAGATCAGATGTACGGAGGTACTGGGAGAGGCACGGCCGCGTTTAGCTGGCCACATCGCGTGTTGCCCTCAGCGCGGCGGTCGTGTCCAATGAAGCGGGCAGCTGTTTTCCACCTGACCTGCGGCCAACTTCCTGTGGCGTGCTATTTACGCGTACACACACATACGCTCACACATACCCATACACACACACTTGCACCTCTTACCTGCAGTTAATTAACTTCTGTGCAAAAGTGTCGCCCATCCTGTTAGAGAAGCATATCTATGCATGTAACTCTGTGCAGTTAGCCCACTGATATCGGCCTTCTTCCGGTTAGGAAATGCAGTCACACGGCAATCTCGACTATTTATGATTACTCTGAAAAGAAAAAAAATGTGATTTAGGGCACCGGTGTTACTCAACTGTGTCATGATGGCATAAAATTTACCAAAAGTCTTTCACGAGAGTCAAGTGAGTTTCAACAGGTATTACGGATGGTACTTTGCGTTCCTATTGCTTCCACGAGGCTGGAAATTATTTTATTTTGAATACACAGGCTCATCTGTTTTTGTTGTTTACTTTATTTGCAACATTGTTCGAAATATATTTATGGTTTCATCTTCAGGCACTTAGGCACAGTTATTGAAATGAAATCTTGCTGCTGTACCACAGTACCCTCTATATGGTCTCATATTTGATATATTAGTCTCATATGCACTACTTTAGTGGGTACCGTGATATAGCTACTAGATATAACTGCGGGTCTATTTTGTTGCGATAAATGTACCTAAGTGCACGAAGACGAATCCATAAAAATGCTTGGAAATCATTTGCAATAAAGTATTCAACAAACCGAGCAGTTTGTTATGCTCCAAATCAAAATATTTTCTGTTTTATTATGCCGGCAATGGGCAGCCTACAGTAGCCTTACTTTATAGACGTTGGAAGCATTTCTTCGTATTTCACCAATAATAAATATCCTCGAATTCAGTATCTAACCAGGCTACATAGAGGCAGCTCTATATCTTGGACACATAAAATTATAATTTAAACAACATTTTATATGTAAAGAGAACGAAATGTAACCACCTGTTTACTGTGGGAAGCTCAGTCTCTGTTTGGGATGACTCAACAATATTAGATAAACGACAGTGAAAATATTTTTCCAGACAACAGACACTTTCAAGTAGAGACATCTGATTTCTACTCATAGAAGACTAAAAATGAAAATAATCACTCATAAGACAAGTTTGTTATGGTGGGCTTCTATACACATATTCGTTTATAAACAAAACGACAGGTTTGTGCTGCACCGTTGATTGTATTTTACTCATATTAATCCCAAATTTTAAACAGTTAATGTCTTGATTTTTACATTAACTAAAATAGTAAACACGGGCAATTATACGTGTTCCGACGAGAAACACAAAACCATCAGTTCAGTCGCCTACGTGGCACAGGGAGGGACATAATATAACAGCTACAAATTAGCCGAGGAGCATTATATTTATTCAGATCCTGTTAGAAAACTCCTACAAACACTTTCAGAACGGACTCTACGAATTCAGCCTGTAATATATTGCTTGTAACAACAGCCAACACTGTGTCATGTACACAATAATTATTCCCCTTCTCCGAAAGGAACAGGAAGAAAAGCAAATGTGTGAAATCATAAAAAATATTGTCTTCTGCATACTGTGTAGTGATTTTCAGATGTAGGCCTAGATTTAGCAAATGAAGGCAAGCGAGTACAAGAAACAAACAATTAACGTAAACTGTATACTGATTCCGAAGGAATATTGTTCTTTACAACTAGTTTCTCGGAGTGTAACATCATTAGTTATCCACACCTAATTTCTTCCCCGTCTCGAAAAAAAATATACACCAGATTATACCACGTGTCACAAAATGAACGTAAACTCTTGGAAGAAATTCTTAGAACGAAGACGAGGAAAATAAAGCGAATTTAGTATCATACTGCTACCACGATATCTGTGATGCAAAGCAAGAACATCGGTGCTGCCAGTTGCCATCGCTAGCGTTCCTGATCTTGTCGGTGGCAAGAAGTTCATCGATGCAGCCGCCTCCTATTCGTAATGAAACATTCACTAAATCCGGGCAGGAGACTCTGTCTGTTGACTAGCCGTTCACGTTCTTGTGTGGCCACTACATTCATGAAGTAATCTAGTGCACATTGTTTCTCATTCGGTACAGCATTTCAAGTTGCATACTATCGGGAACTCTGTAAAGATTTAGTCTTCACAATCCTCTGTCCAGTAAAAGGTGGACGGTAGTCCTTTCCACGATTTGACTGAGCGATAAAGCGCAGCGGTTAAGGCTAGAATATCGCATTGGGAGGCAGCAGGGCTGAAATTTATATCCTGCCATCGAGAGTCAGGATTTCCATGTTTTCCGTAATTCATTGCAGGCTAAAGCCGTGCACTAGTAAGACACTGGACTCCCCGTCCGGCCACCTAGCTTTAGGTTTCCCAAAACAGTTGAAGGCAAATGCCAGGATGGCTGCTTTGGAAACACCACTGTCGGTTTCCTTCACCATCCCTCCCACGTTCCTCACTGATGACTTTGTCGTCGGCGGGTCGTTAAAATCAAGTCTTTCGACCTCTTTCTTTTCCTCATCCTATAAGCTGTAACCTATCTCTCGTAGCTATTCCAGATGACAACCCTGACTCAACCTCCCCCAAATTCATTCCACATTATTTTACATGCAACTTCATGTACCGTACTTTCACCAAAATTTCTTACCTACAGTTACCAGGAGCCTCAACGATCAGAGCAGAGCCGGGCTGTGTGGCCGTGCGGTTCTAGGCGCTTCAGTCTGGAACCGCGTCACCACTACGGTCGCAGGTTCGAATACTGCCTCGGGCATGGATGTGTGTGATGTCCTTAGGTTAGTTAGGTTTAAGTAGTTCCAAGTTCTAGGGCACTGATGACCACAGATGTTTAAGTCCCGCAGTGCTCAGAGCCATTTGAACCATTTTTTTGATCAGAGCAGAACAACTCACTTCGCCATCCTCATGTCACGAATTCATCGCTGTTTTACCTCTTTAAAACTTATTTTATTTTATTTTTATCAAGCAAAGATAATTTCGCCGCTTTGAGACCATCCCCTACAGGGGGAATGTAAATAATAGACATTAAAAAAAAGAAAACCTTATTATTCATCGTTCCCTTTCCTGTTCCGTTCAGGCGTGCAACGAAAGAAACGTAGCTGCCTGTATGTCTCCACACTCTCTTACTTTGTCCTCACCGTTCTCAGGCGCAGTATATGATCGGCAAAAGATTCTGGGATACCCACTATTGAGTGTCAATTTTTTAAATTAATTGGGAAGATGAACGAAAGAAGACAATCTCTTTTCTCACAAGAATTACCATTCAGGTTTCCTCACCAAGTCTGTAGCCCGTCATGATGAGTAAACAATTTGCACAATCCTGGCAGCAGACGTTTCATATCTTATCTTTCACTGAGAATGAAACACTACTAAGCATCATTTATGATGTAGCCCCATAACTGCGCAATGTTTTTCCGTATTGTGCCATAAATCCATTTTTTTCCTAATTTTATATAGTATATTCTGTCCTTTATTAGTTGGTAACTTCATGAATTGTTCGACGCAGAGACGGACTTAATATACCAAGAAAATTGTACCCTTGTAATTTTACATTTCGTTCCAACTGTATTGCTTGCCTCATATTCATACGATGTTGCAGATCGAAAATGCTCCACTATTAAGAGATCTTCTTTATTGCCCGTATTTCATCCGCGTATGTTTAAGGCAAGCCAGCCACTAAACTAATGGAAGTTACATATTGAAATTCTAGATAAGAGATATATACCATAATCTATCTGTTAAGTTAATGCAGCCTTTATGGAGTTAAATTTATTTCGATTGTGAAAAAAATTATACAGACTGCTGATACGGACAGGAAAAGAAATTAACTTTGGCATACGCTGAGTATGAGAAAACTATATGAAGACGTGGAGGTAATGATCAGGCCAAGAGCGACTTGTTTCCGTCCGAGTTTAATTAAACACAATTAAGTTGCTCCTCTCACGCTGCACCGACGTCGCGCCAGCTCGTACTGCAACTTGGCAGTATCCACACCAGTCAAAGCTTTGTTGCTGGAAGCTAAATATTGACCATGAACGGTCTTTTCCGTATGCTGCGCTCTTGGTTCGGCCACGTTGCCTGCGGGATGACTGGCAATCTTAACTCCAACCGACTCTGATAGACAGTTTCCGTTTCCCACGATTTTCTCAAGGGTTTTTTCTTTTTAGTTTTAAGCATGCGTCCTCATTTTGCCTGCATTTTAGCCATCAAGGCTTATTTATTTTTCAGCATCTAATATACTCTAGGCATTCACCAAAATTCAGCAACCAAATCTACAGCTTGAGACACGGAAGACATGATGCGGTCCCAGGATTTATAAGTGGATGCTTCCCGTTTATTTTAACTTTCTTATCGTAGCATCTGTAAATGGAGACTTAGACTGCATACGGTGACCAAAATGTTACAAACCAACAACAAATCAACACATGTACAAACCAATAAAGAACATTTTCGAATATTCTATGCTATCTATGGGCAGCATGGTCTACTAAACTTTCGGTCCGCAGCTCGTGGTCGTGCGGTAGCGTTCTCGCTTCCCACGCCCGGGTTCCCGGGTTCGATTCCCGGTGGGGTCAGGGATTTTCTCTGCCTCGTGATGACTGGGTGTTGTGTGACGTCCTTAGGTTTAAGTAGTTCTAAGTTCAAGGGGACTGATGACCATAGATGTTAAGTCCCATAGTGCTCAGAGCCATTACTAAACTTTCCTTACAATCGTTTAGTGTGTTTCGTTAGTTTGAAATTTGGATCTCAGTACTGACGGAATCATTGTTGATATTAACTACAAGGGTTTCGCGTGACTACTTTTGGTGTCTTCAAATGGTGTTTTGAGTAATATATTTGTTCATTTGGCTGTTTTATCTGCATGAAACTCATATTTAATAATAAAAATAATATGTGACAGTAACGTTACTTTCATTGTCAACAAATCCTTAGCTGTTTGTATTTGTGCCAATAGCAAGATACTCTTCACACTGTGTAGCACCAAGTATCGACATGCCTTTGTTGGAGAGAAAGGTTCTTCTTTTTGTTGTTTTTGCCAACAAACAAATACTGTCACGCCAACAAAAGTGTGATCAAGGTTGGTGTTGTAGTTCATAGGAGTGCATTTTTTTCAAATGTAATAAGCTTTTAATTAAAGAACAAGTAAGAAAAGCATTAATTAACCTGAAAACAAGAAAATCAAAATTATTGTTTTCAGTTTCAAAAATGTCAGTGTAAACACCCAAAACGATAGAGAACTTCGGAAGCCTAATTGGAATTAAAATGATTTCGTTTTGTTTTTTTTTTCAGGCCGCTGGTGATGTTTTCTAAGAAAAAGTTAGAAGCTTGTGGCCTGTAAAAGTTATTGCTGTTTTCTAAGCATCGACATATTGTCAACTGAAAGCGTTATGAACTTTTATATAGCAATTATGTCAAGGTCGCTCAATTACTACAATATTCACATCACCGGTTTCGGCAATTTATTACCATTTTCAGACTTGAAAATTAATCCACTAATCATCGTCATGATATACGAACGATCAAGTTACATGTATCTTGAGGTTTTGTGTACAATGATGAAGCTGCTACTGGATTAATTACCACAACTGAAGATGCAAGTAAAGATCCGAAACCGGCAATGTGAATACTGTAGTAAGTGGACGATGTTGACGTAGTAAATTATTATATATCGTTATTTGTGGTAGAACATCAATTACAACCTATAAACCTGGTGCATATTTAAAACGTAAAATGAGTACTCAACGGGTCATAACGTACAAAAAATTTTGCCATTTTGCGCTCTCAGTGTCCAACATGAAAAAATGTCAACAATAGCCAGAATAATTTATTTCGAAGACTGAGAATAAATACAGGTTTCTATGCAAAGTAGTGTAAGCGTTGTGATGAAAAACGTTGTCCGACATTGGTCACATCCAGCTCAACTCCTGTCAGTTAATCGAGTAACATATTTCGAAAACTGGCAAAATTACAGCACCGCCAATCGGTCACATGGAAGCTAGCGAAATTCACGCATCTCATTTTACGGCAAGTAGCCTCAGTACAATAGCAGAAGCGTCACGAAAATTTTAAAATCCTGTGACAGTTGCTACACTTAATTGTGGCATTTACCTACTGTAGTTGGTAGCTGTGATAACATAAGCCGAATTTTGTATTTGAATAGACCTGTGACGTGTGACGCAAGAAGTCGATCAACCGAAACTGTTCATTTCTAACTATATTCTGTAACTCACTGTATTACTGTATACTGCACGGTAGAGGGTATTTCATTCCCATATTTCTCTCTTCCTTTCCCTTCTACCCTTTCTTGGTGAATATAATACGTGGATCATGTCTTTATGCGCTACAACCGCTCTTACCTTATTCATATGATAAACTGTTTTACGATTTGTGAAGAATGTTGGATCTTAAACTTCGGCCAAAAGAACGCTATCTTTTTTCCAACGAATCACATTTATGGTCGCCAAGCGTCTCAGTAAAGCGGTCGTGCTGACAGATTCGTTGAACAACAAATCTCACAGTTTGTTTCTGAATTCATTTCGCCATCTCCTACAATCTGACCTCCAAAGATAAAGTCTCGTGCAGTTCTAGAGACTGGGTGAGTCTTGTACGTGATATTCTTTATGTCTATACTGTAATCTCATCAGGGCTTTCTCAAAAATATTATTTAAGTACTGGTGTTGACCTAACTACAGCTGGTTTTGTATGTTCGTCCCACTTTCACTTTCTAACTATGTGACTCAGTCTAGCAACCGATCACAGGCATCGTACTCAAAAATTACTAGCTCTTTCTCAAAATTCATGCACATTATTTTGCATTTATCCACACTGAAGGAAGAATCGATTCTTTACGCAACGCCGCTGTACTTTCTAAGTTATTCTACATTTCCCTACCATCATTGTCAACCACATTTTATGACAGTTGCTACAGTTAACTGTAGTATTAATCTGCCGCAGTTCGTAGCTGTGCGTTTGAATAGAATTAATGACTGAAGAAGCTGAACAACCGGCACTAGTCATTTCTAAATATAGTCTGTAACTTGCTGTATTACTGTATACGGCACAGAAGAGAGCATTTCATACCACAATTTCACCGAAAAATCTGAGTGTTCTATATTACAAGAATTGAAATAACACTGGTTCTATCACGTTGCCTTGCGGCACTCCCTGGATTGCCTATACTTCGGGCAAGTATTCATCGTAAGTTATAACGCACTGGTTTCTACCAATCGAAATAGTCTTCGAGCCGATCATGTGTTTGAGAAAATGCTACGTACTCTCGTTCCATTGGTGTAATTCGCAGATTGTCGAACATGTTTTGGAATTCTAGGAACTCGGATAGTGCCTGCTCATCTTCGTCGATGGTTTGCGAGACACCATATTCTGTGAAAATAACGTACTTTGTTTCATCAGGATATTAAATCTATACTGATTTTTAATTAAAATCTTTTCTGTGGGTACATGTGTCGTTATTTTCACATTCAGAAAATGTTCTAGAATGAAGAAGCAGAGAAACATTAATTAATCTGGTTTATTATTTAGCTTTTCTGTCCATTTAGCCTTCGTATAAAACAGAACTAGCTTGAAGTTTTTACCCGTCCTTCACTGAAAATTTTCGCTGTGAATTTCTTGTACGGATACCTATAGCAAGTGGTTATCTCTGGAAGCATATGCTTTCATAAGGTAACAGATATAAAACAATGTAGCTCCTTGACATCAATAGTTCTAATGAAGTCAAAAACGGTGCAGCGAATGAAACAATTTATTTAGAAACAGCACAGTTGTGTATGGGCCTCATCATTCGTATGAACTATCGGCAAAATACTGTGTTTGCGTTACACTGGTTCATATCAGAGCTAAGAATATATGTTTCTCAGCCTGTTGGAAATATTAGATTTACCTGAAGATAAGCACTGGATAAATATTTCAGTGTAGAAGTATCAGCACAAGAACGTGTGCGGGAGCATATTGCAACAGCGAGAGTTTACAAAGTGTCGTATTCTAATAACTCCTCGAAGTTCGGAATTTTTTTTATTTATCATAATAAAGACAATAAGTGTGTCAGTTTTCCTTGTTACATTCTATTTTAGAACAATTAGAAATTATAATTTATATTCTTTTCCATCGTCTAACAAATAATACTTAAATAATGATCTTAGGGCTAATATTCTGCGCAACTTAATTACTAATGCTGTTGTTACTGCATTCTGTTTGGAATTGACTCGAAGTACTTGCCTGTCGAGTGTTATGAAGCCTTGCTTCGCTTTATCAGGCGCTTGGTTCGAAGACGTTTGAAGGATTAATTATCACTGGGTGCCTTTTATGTGATTTTTCGATGGTAGTTTTACAGTACTTTAAGACAGGATACGTATTCGGGAGGGATATTAATAAAAACCTACTTCAAGAAATTATCCTGCGTAGTAAAATGTGTAGCCCATCAATCTCAATCTGAGGTTTGTCGTTCATGCTTTTCTTTATTTCATTTCAGTTGGGAGCCTAGTCAAAATGCAACGCTAGTAATAGAGCACGCATTGTTGTACAGCTGATGTCTGTCTGCGAAGCACAATATATGGAGTAACAGGCCCATAAATTAACCTCCTGTGTCTCTAACACCCATTCTTTTTCAACTTTAAGAAAATAGTTTGCGGTAAAACGATTCGTATGTTTAAAGTAGTCTGCAGTGATGGAGATAACGCATAAAATGTTGACGTCTAGGCGACTGTCACATCACCACGTTAAATACAGTCAAGTCTTTTCTGCCCCTTCTCTCACAGCACATAATAGCCTCCATATCATTTACTAATTCTCAGGACCGATAAGGAAAAATACCTGTCAATGTAAGAGAAATGTGTACCAATAATCATGTTTTCCTTGTTCCGTACGTTATGGAAGAGAACAATGAATTATTAATATACTTCAACGTAGCATGTATTGACTAGAGGGGAGAAGGTCTCACTTCTGATCACAGGGACGGACGTGGATGTTAGCATCCCGCAGAGAACGAGGCCACGTGGATGGCGGACGCATAAGACCCTGTCACATGTTTTAGAAATCTAAGAGAACTTTTCTGAAAATAGTTTTGCGTGCTTAAAATTATGAGGCCTGATGAAGTACGCGAGTAATGTAGTTTTAAATGTGTTTAAGACTAGCGCTTCCCTCGACGGCGTGGCTGGCGGTTCCCGCCTTGCCGCCCTAGATCGTGAGAGATCTTGAACTACTGGCGATGTCTATTTGTATATAGGAAAGGACGGGCTGGATAAAAGCTGCTCTAGTGGCGAGCTGCCGACCGTTACGAGGCGAGGCGAGGCGAATAGCGCGCAACCGGTTGCCAGCGAGCACCGGGTTCGAGCCCCGGCTCTATTCATCTAGCAGTTGCGTAGCGACTTTCTATTCACTAGCGCAGCAGGCTGGCCGTGTGAGAAACATGTACGCTCGCCTCACGTGCCTAGGAAAGCTGCAGATGCTACGGTCATCACACTCTACTTTCGCCCAGAGTGATCTTTCTATCGTCGAACCGAATCATTCGATTTCTACAATCGTTTTCTGCCGATAGAGAGATGAAGGCCGATCCCTTAATTTATCATTACTAAATGTGCTAAATGTTATGCGCGTAGACACGAAGTACACACTGCACAGAAACTTATTGTGAGGTTAATAACTCGCACCCATTCTTGAACTTCACGCAGGCAACTGCTTAAAAAATCGCACGTGCTAACAACAGCCTCACAATAAATTTACTTCGTTTTGAAGTTTGTCGCGAAGAATCAGCCACAGTTTGAGTGTAATAGCAGCATATAACGTAGAAACAAAAGTAGCCTCAATTATCCACAACTTTACTTCACCCTTGGACAGAATGGACTTAAATATACAACCTTAAAAATATTTAACCGTCTTTCTTGTGAATTAATGGTGCTGGCAGATAATGAAAGTACTAATACCAAATCCAAATTAATTTTGCTTGGCAACACTTCTGATCCATACAAGAACATCGCAATAGATAGTATGTATGTGGCTGAGTTATATTAGTTTTTTCTTGACGTATTAAGAGTTATGTAACTGCTCAACTCATAGAGAAAATGTATCTTATCTCGAAACCTCCTGACATCTTTCACATCATAGCGCAAAGACGTGAATGTGATATACGGGACATGCATAAAAAAATGAAACTACACTAAAATGAACTTTTTTTGAGGAGTATATGTGTTACCATCTCCAGAAGTAGCAGTGGAGTCTTTCATTGTGTTTTTAAGGATTTGTTATGACAAGAGATTGTCTCTACATCTGTAGTTTCATTTAGTTGGCACAAACCATATACGACAGCTGTAGCAAAACATATTAAAGATATTGGCTGTCCTTTCAATTTACATCATATTAGTTCGTTAAGCTAGTATATGAAAATAAGGATATTAAAGAAATTAGGATTTTAATAAGGTTTAGGAGAACAGGAAAGTCAATAAAAGCGTAATGTTACAACACAAAGCTTATCGAAATTTCAGAAATGTTTAGTTCAAATATGCTTTCTTCGTCATTTCATCTCTTACTTTCACGCTGTCAACAGTACTTGCTGTTTATCTGAATCAATGTATAATATATGTGCTACTGCAGAATGTGAAGACCGATTATTGTTCGTGCAGTGTAAACGCATCGCTCTTCAGTGACTGTAAAATTTGACATAGGTGTGCTGTCAGAAAGAGAAAATCAATGCGGCACCAGAAGAAGACTACTGACGTATAAAATAGAGGCATACTTCGGGGTTTGCTTCCTAGTTGTAAAAGAACACAGGTCACTTCTATGATAAACGCTCTCGCTCCAAACTTTAAATTTAAAATAAAGCTGATAAAAGGCGTTCGTCTCGAGAGTTTTGGGAAAAACTGAATTACCTAATTTCGGGTTTCCTTGAACTATTGGAGATTCTGTCTTGAATATATGTGATTTATGTTAAGAAATTATGTTTCCTCAAAGTGGAATCCGCAAATACTGTCATAATATGTGTCAGCGGCAGCAGTTTTATCGAGTAATCCTCCGTAGAAAAAAGTCACAGCAATGTGTGAGAGGTTTTAATACCGTAGATGCTGTAAATCACCCTCTAGCACTGTGTGTAAGACGCATGGTACTAGAAAATAATTTCTAAAATCATTTAATACGTTTTAAACAGGCTTCTGTTGAACTTTCCACCTTTTCTAAGTTCACGTTGCAGCATGGCGGGCACAAAATTCTTCGCTGCACTCACTATTGTTAAGAGACCTATGACGCCTGCGCTGAAGCTGAAAACAGATATGCAGATGAAGCTGCTACATATGCCACGATCTGATGTAAATACCTGCAGACACACTACCGATTTCTATATTTTTATGAGTGTCTGTAGCCAGAAAGAGAGACAGTTGAAGAGTCCTTAGTATTCTATCGTAACCCAAATCATAGCTCGCTTCTTGACACGGTTTGACTTCTTCACGGAGATACTGTATCTGTGACGGAATTTAACCCGATCACTCATTCTCAGAACGACTTGCGTTTCGTTTTCCACTTATTGCTACTCTTTGGCTGTCAGAGTTTCTTCTTCTTCTTCTCCAATTTGCAAAACCATATTCTACCGATGCGCGAGGAGCATGTTGCGAACTTCTATTCTACAAACCACGTTATGAGGAAATGTAGATGCGTTGTATGGAAGTAAAGACTGTTTTTCAGTGTTCTGCTGCACGTATTAGTCAATGATTTGTTTAAATACCACAGAAAAGTTTCCTCATAAAGAAATTTTTAACCTTGATTTCAACAAAATTTCTTTTTTTTTGTTATCCAAGATGTCTCGAAAACTTCATGATTCCTTAAGATGGTAATGATGATAGAGTAAACACTCAAGCGTATCACAATATCGTCAGATATGTGGTGTATTTGATGGTAGCCTAGATCTGTGCCTAAGTACGTCTTCAGATGGCGGTATAAAATTCTTGGATCACCTGCCCGTACTGTTTATTATGTGTGTGTGTGTGTGTGTGTGTGTGTGTGTGCGTGTGTGTGTGTGTGTGTGTGTGTGTGTGTGTGTGTGTGTGTGTGTGTGCGTGTGTTTGTGGGCGTATTGAATTAACTACATCTATTTTTTCTGTGATACACTTCGTACTAAAAGATCCTTTGTGAATACAACAAGATATGACGTTATTTTGACTGACAACAATTATTTTTTTCTTATAATAAAAAATTCTTTAGTTTTTCTTCAGCGTCGTTGTCTCTTCATTTACTGAGACCTACTGCGGCTTGGGATATGACAGGCACAATAAGGAACGAATAAGTTATGTTCCATGACGTAAAATATAGCAATAACTTGTGCAACATTATGTAATAACTTGCACGTACCTGTGTGGAAAACAGGACGCAACACTGGCGTTAGGTCTTGGCTTTCCTCAGGTTAATTATTGACGTCCAGCTGACACCGAGCTTACTATTAACGGACCATTAATGGCCATGTTAGATAAACGCCGGAATAGGATTTAGCTGTCGCTTCTGCTGGGCGTATGTTACGTAACGGGATCTGTCACTGCTAGTTTAGGAAAACTGCTGAAGGTATCCGCTACCTGAGCTAAGTACGATTCGCATGGACACAGCGCACAATTGATCTTCCTATTACTGGATACAGAGCGATTTAACGACTACCTTGCTATACCTCCTTTGAACATTATGAAATAGAAATCAGCCAGAAGTTCTTCTTATCTAATGGCGGTTCTTGGAAACATTTTTTTCTGTTACCAGAGGTCGATTTTTGTCTTCTATTTGTGGGCTTCCATAGTTGTGTTAAAGTGAACCTGTAAAACCCAGAGGCACCGTACGGTAGAATTCTGCTGAAGCAGAACCGTCGCCTCCTACACGAGAGAATACTCGCGCCACTTTCCAGTATTGTGAATGTTTTTCTATTAATACTAAAATAAACTTCCTACTGGCTGTTATTATTTTCAGTTATTAAAACTTATGGAACCCCTATTCCTTTCAAGGAATAATACTCATTCTTTAGTACATTTTATTTAAATGTGATTCCCGTCCTTCGAGTGTGAGCTGCTAAAACTTTATTTCAAATTTCAATAATCCAGAGTATGCGTAAATTCATCATTAGTGTTATCACTGAGACACTATACCATAAATATATTATACCAAGGGAATGGAAAGCTGCCTGCTAAACAGCATTTCTTGCAATGCTGGCGATGGAAGTTTACATATTACCTCGAAAATTGGGATGCCCAACAGTATAACTTTCAAATGTGACGCTTAGCTGTGAACGTAAGCGTAGGTTTGTCTCACAAATATGGAGAGTGCAGACGGCTACGCTGCTGCAGTGGTCACATGAAGCGTCTTGGTCATAGTACTCTGTATGTATTAAATAGCACTTATAACTTTTATCTAATACCATACTACATACATTAAAGTTCTGTTTACATATCATAACAAACAAAAATTGTGTTTGTGATGCTGATTCGTAACTGCACCAAAGACGTTATCCAGGAAAGCAGCCCTCTGAATCCACGAAAATTAAATCTTCGTATACGGATTCTGTGACTTGTATTTTTAATTAGTTCTGAATGCGATGCTCATGACCAATACACTGTCATAAGAATTTAGTTCCAACATACACTGAGACAACATTCCTGGAATACACCGCTGATTTTTAATACCTTGTTTTTAACGTGTGGCAACTAAAGCACAAAGTTTCTGTTTGTCGGAATAAAATTGAAACTAACACACTGAGATTTTACGTCATAACCCTTCAGAGATTTTAGGCATCATCTGCACTAATTGTATAATTTACATTTGACTACCTAGTAACACGGTATCAGTGAGCGGGAGAATTCCAACAAAACTGTAAGAAGGACAGAAAAGCACGATTGCCTGGTATGACTCTTCTTCGAATGTTAAATTCTTCGCTTGATTCTTATAATTGATTTGCTGTTGCTCAGTTTTTGTTATGTAACTTGGGGAGCACATCCGAAATCCTGCTTGTTCTTCTGGTTGGCTCTTAATCGGGCTGAAAGCAAGACATAACTGTACTAACACTGACATTTGGTAGAAAAGAACACTTCATTTTCTGGACGTTCCTGTTTCTGTAGTTTTAGTGTTGATGATGGTCCACTCTTTTCAACAAAGTAATAGAGGCCTTCAAACCGTAGGGTCTCCGTTACTGAAATAACTAACGTTTTCATATTGTGGAAAATAGCACACCCGTGATCAATGTATTTTTAAGGACACTTTTTGTTTAAAAAGCAGAGGCTATGATTATTCCCCACCGAGTATGTTGAATATGACTGTGAATCACACATAATTTGTGGAAAATTCTTAAAGAAGTTTATTGTCGACTGTTGTATCCATCTGGAGACTTACGATAGTGCGCGGAGGAGAGATAGCGGTGGATTCTTGATGAACGCGGATGGACCAAATTCTCGGTAGACAGAATAAAGATATTTTATAGAAAATGTAACTGTTGTATCCAGACGGGAAGTAATGTGATGCATGCTCATCGAACGTGCTGTTGCCTCGGGGAATCGCAGGAGATAAATCAGAAGACAAGAAAAGCTCAACACTTGCAACAAGGCTTTCAAGATGCAGCCGGCTGGCTGGCTGCTGTGGCCGAGCGGTTCTAGGCGCTTCAGTCCGGAACCGCGCTGCTGCTACGGTCGCAGGTTCGAATCCTGCCTCGGGTATGGATGTGTGTGACATCCTTAGGTTAGTTAAGTTTAAGTAGTTCTAAGTATAGGAGACTCATGACCTCAGATGATAAGTCCCATAGTGCTTAGAGCCATTTGAACCATATGCAGCCGGCTGGATTCCCGAAACTTGTCTGAGTATCGGCACGCAGGAAAAATGTCACAATCAAGACTGAATCTTTGCGAAAATTAGGAGAAATCTAGAAATCACCCCAGCGTCTTTTTGGTGAAAAGATGGAATGAAGCAAGGTCAGACGTCAAATATTTTTGTATTACCTTGTAATATCTCATTAACATTATACAGCAGAACATGGTAAGCAACAATTTTTTCTAACAGAAGCACACAAAGGTAACGATAAAAGCAAATTCGATGCAGCAGAAATAATGGTCGTTGAGAACTAGGAACAAGACCACAAGGAAGGACGAAGTTGCCAATGAGATTAACAGGTGCGAAACTAGTGTTAAATTCTTGCTGATGTTTTACGCGGTTTTAAACTTTGGTATCATGGATATTTACAAAAAGTCAGATCGCCAGGGTTAAGCATTATGAAAATGAGGGGAGGGGGACCGGGTGGATGAGAGTGAAAAGTGCCAAGGAGATTACTGCTACAATGTGACAAAATACACGTGGATAGAAGACACTTAGGTGAGAAAAATCCGGTGGCAGTTAATCATTGCGCAAAAACATATAGGAAGCTCTTGTGCATCACGCCCTACAAACTGGAGCTGAAACATGACTTATCACCAACCCTATATAATAGCTCTCATGTGTCAGGACACATATGAAGGATTAGATGTTTTCTTATTTTTGTGGATATTAAGATCTCTTAAAATGTTAGACACATTAACATTAAAACCCGTGGATTGGTGAGTATCTTATATCTTTGTTTCTGAATTAGCAGCTGATACGCTCGACCTGGAGCAGAAATCTTCAACACCCGTATGGCTTCTTCGAATTTTGTGTTTCAGACAGACTGACGTATGTGTAACTCATGCCGTTAACAGCAAATATACATCCTTAGGAGTCTTCACAGCTTGCAGTTTGCGAATGTCGAGGTATAACGGAGAGATCGGTGTAGAGGAGACCGATACAATTTTTGATGGGAAGGCCAACGAACACAGTAATATCTTCAGAGAGGAAACTCTGACCTCGGCAAATTTAGTAGGCTGGAAAGACTAAACTCGTAAGATTGGCTTACTACATTTGACAAACAGATCATAGTTGCGATCTAGTCTAGTGGAAGTTCCGAAGAAGCTGCAAATAACGTGAGACTTTGCCTGTTAACTACCAATATTGCCTTGAGACAAACATCTGATTCTGCGTAGAAAAGTACCACAGCTGATAATTGTCCCTGCATAAATCCACTTGTTCTCATTCACAGTTATTAGTATCCTGTAATTCCTTTCCTTCTCACCTCATCGACATCTGATCGACGGCAAATACCACTTTGGATCTGAGACATAGATCAGCTTAGCGTACTAAGAATGTACTGTGCACTAGCTGATCAAGTAGTCTTTCACTGGCAGCGCTTCTTTTTTGAGATCTTTCTCTAGAATTAGGGGTAACACTAGCATACGCCTAATAGTAGTATAGAAAGGTTGCAATACCAGATACAGCTCGACAGTAGACATTAAAACAAAAAAATGTTACTGGGAAAGAAGAAGCGCGCTGCTGCATCCGGGTCGCCACATTTAGTAACGTTTACCAAAATATGGATGTATTCTTCAGCTGGTTTTAATTTCTCATATGAGTGTCAAAAGATACAAAACTATTATGTGAAGTCGTCCTATCGATGTTTTGCTCACATTGGTCCTTCCGCAGTAAGACGTGCCTACAAAGGAGTAGTGTTGTTTCTGAGTCAACGTAAAGCTCTGTAAAGCATATCGGCGAATTCTAAGAACATGTGCGCTTCTTCTCGAGTGAAAGCATCAATGACAAAATACACAAGAAAGGCTTTAATGCATCGATAACCACATTTCGATGACCTGCAGCACTTGTCACTAAACGTCGGGTGCAAAAGACGCGAACAAAAGAACAAAATAAAATTTCTCGTAAAGTAATGGAAGGAAGGTTGGAGCACTCCCACACATCCAGACTGTCAAATTGGTAACCTGATGAGAAAAAAAGATATTCTCAAGAACCAGACGCGTAGCTGATTGCAATATCGCGCATTGAAAGCCACAATAGAAATATAGTATGCGCAAATTTAGACAAAAATGCTATAGAAACTCTCGTTCCACGTTCTTAGAGTGAACAAAAAGTAATTTACAAAGTTACATAGTCCACGTGCATGAATCATTCCACACTCATCTCCACAGAATACATATGTGTAATAAGCTTTACAGCACCGTGACTGTGATAAAGTAGCAATATGCGTTATAAAAATATTTTCTTAAAAATGTACTCGTAAATTGTTTGACAACACATGCCCAGATATTATCAACCACTATCCGCTAATATCACAGTCCTTCCTCATGAGAATAACTTATTAATGAGTAAAACAATAATAAAGTTTTAAATAAATTAACTGTACTCTGTGATGCGCTGGAAAAAAGCCTTAAATCACTGGGACCTCTGTATGGAAAAACAGGACAAGTCCTCAAAATCAAGGGTGGTTCCTTCATTTTGTTAGATCCACGTAGCAACTTCAGAATAAATTCCCATTCAGAATCATCATTTCGGGGGTTATATCTTCATCACTGAAGCGGAAGGAGGTATAGTCAATTCAAAATCCTTTCAATCATGTGCTTGTAGAAATTTAAACATGAAGAGTAACGAAACTAGATTCTGTCTAGCTGAGAACATGTGTATCTTTCGTATGTGAGTAGGCGCGTTATTATTCTGTACGTCTTCAGTGAAATGTCGTTACTATTCGCACGCTTTCCATCACGTACGAAGATGTAAACCTCTTTTTGTGGTTGAAAAGTATGCTTCCAGTACCTCAACGAAAGTGTAAGGTGAGCCTTTCGAATTACTACACAAACTGGGCATACTATCCTAGCGACCTCTACAGCCATTCCTTTTGACCTTATTCAGTGGTTAGCACACTGGATTCGGATTCGGCAGGGCGACGGCTCAAACCGGTATCCGGCCATCCAGATTTAGGTCTGCCATGATTTCCTTCAATAGCTCCAGGCAAATGTCGGGACCGTTCCTTCGAAAGGGCACGGCCGATTTCCCATCCTTGACTCGATCAGAGCTTATGCTCCGTCTCTAACGACCTCGATGTCGACGGGACGTTAAACCGAATCTTCCTTTGCTTTTTTTTATTGTATTCAAGAAAAAAATGTTCCTATATTATATATCTTGTAAGGACTTTCTCGAGAGCAACAAACAGTAACATTTGTGATTGTTTTTGAGAGGTTACAGAAGTTTGCCTCCTTGTTTAATTTTTATTATTTTGTTGTCATCTGAAAAAAAAAATATGTCATGTTAATCACAAGCTATCTACTGAGTATGAGCAGCATCCGTACAGCAGGCCTGCATCCTCTGCGCAGTCCAATGATACCTTTCCTTTGTACTACTGGCTTGTCCGTTCCGCTGCTGGCGGTTACGTTACTTTCCCATTTTTAGTCCATAGAAAACTTAGCAGATAGCTACTGGAGGAAGAAAAAGTTTTTATGCGCAGTGCACAGCGAACATCAAAATCATTCACAGAGGATAGCTTTCTACACAGCGCTCAGTAGCTTATTACTGGACCTTTCAATTTTCTTGAAACACTACTTTTGAATCAAGATTGGGAACAGTTTATAAGTGAGCGTAGGTTTTAGAGCTGTTGATGCTCCAAACCTTTCGTTTAAATTACGGGACTCAACTATCGCCAAACTTGCATCCCAAGAAAGAAAGAACCATCATTTCCGAATTTTCCTTATACGTGTATATGAAGCATCTGTGTGACTTGTTCATGTATGGTCATTATATAAGCTTTTATGCTCAGTACATTGTTTAAATTACGGGACTAAACTATCGCCAAACTTGCATCCCAAGAAAGAATGAACCATCATTTCCGAATTTTCCTTATACGTGTATATAAAGCATCTGTGTGACTTGTTCATGTATGGTCATTATATAAGCTTCCATGCTCATTACAAAAGCACTAACGATATGGTAGATTAAGAATTTCAAAAAATTCATCACTGCGTTGGTATATGGCGTCATCTCATGCCCTTAGATTTAATTTCGTTCATTATTTATTCAAGGAACAGCAGTAAGCTAAAATTTGTTGAAAGCGCTTACGCTAACTTTCAGTTGTAGTTACATATACACACAGTAAACAAAATCTGTTCTTCGGTTAAATGATATTATACAGGCGAAATGAAGACCACGGTGTGTGTATGGTGACAGTTTCGATCTCGTAAGTTCATTTCGACGCCTCTAACGGTTTTTTTTCTCAGAATATTGCAGCACAATTTCTTAGACATAGTCAACTTCCTAACCAGTGAGTATCCTGTTTCCTTCAGGATTACACTAGAAGTCAGCTATTGTGAGTGAAGCCAAAACACCACAGTTATTCGCACTAATAGTACGGAACTTTGAGACGGCTGTATTTCGTCTGGGCGAAATTCCATGTACCACGAAAGAATAAATATAAAACTCAAAAACCCATTTTCTAACAAGGACTGTTTTGCAATAAGGAACCTGAAATATTAAAGAGATTACTGGATCAAATTTATTTATAAAGGCTTCTAAAAATTACCTGCAAAGAAACGCGTTCTATACAATGAAAGATAATTTAGCTAACACATAGCAGGGGCTTTGTAAAAAGTAGCAGGTGTAATTAATAATAATACACCTCTGTCATTTCTCAAGACACTTTCATAATATAATGCTTTTTTTTATTTTCTGGGAACCTTACACCAAAGCTCTTCAAATAATAATACAAACATCTATTTGTCGTTCTGAGCTATACGTCATGCTCATTATGAAGCGATACGGACTCAGTATTTCGGACAAGCAAATGGGAAGTTGGGGTACATATAATAGAAACCAAACATCGGCCTCATAGCCCTGCTGCCAGTCAATAATTTTTGTGTAGTGTGTGCAGTGAGCGATGATGAAAAATGAGCGAACATTTTAGCACTAGGTTTTTACATTATGAAATATTGTCTTTGCAAGAATGTGTAAACATGACAGTATTGTAGACTAGGGATAAGCCGAATGATGCGCTGATTTAAACATACTAGCCTCAAGTTCAAGAGGCTGACTGCTGCGATGCCAATTCGGCAATCATAATTTAAGTTTTCCATAGTTTACCTAAATTATTTGAAGGAAATCCCTGGATGTTTCCTAATATAAGGCCAAGTATTTAAATGTCTGTGTTGATGAATTATGTTCTTTTTTCATTCTGACGCTGTAATACCATAGCAAGTGCAGTATCGTTGTGAAAGCGATCCTCGGATGAATAAAACTACTACTAAGTAATATTGTAGGGAAGGAAGGCTGGTTCCAGTTGCCAACATCACCAACTGCTGTGTTGTGCATCGCCTTAACGGAGCTACTTAGCACGTACGAATCTTCAGAGCTTCGTAAATTTTAAGTTTTTGGTAAGATCTTATGGGACCAAATTGCTTAGGTCATCGGTCCATAAGCTTACACACTACTTAATCTAACTTAAATTAACTTTCTAACTTATGCTATGGACAGACAACAACGGGGGGGGGGGGGGGGAGCCCGCGCGGATCGTGATAAGACGCCTGAGACAGCGCGGCTACCCCGCTACCCCACGCAGCTTCAGAGCTACGTGTGAGATTTGTTGGTCAGCTTTGAAATACAGTATTTCTCATTTGTGTTAACCAAAAATGGTTCAGATAAGTTTATTGACTTCTACAGTGGTTTCCTTTCTCTTGTCTTCTTATCACAAGTCACCTCTTTGGAGTTTGAACAACTACGAAAGAGCGATTTTGAGAGTATAGCCTGATATAAGATAGTCTGATTATATTGTCCATTGAGCAGATTTTCTGTTAGTAAACAGTTTGCTGAAGAGTCAGCTGTTTTCGTTTGTTTTAATGATACGTTTGTTTTAAAGTACAGTATAAGCTCCTTGGGATGTAATTCAGTCTGTTCATTATCGTGGAAACTAATTGACCGATGTTCAACTTTCAACACTTGTGGCAGTTCGTCGTCAAGGTGATCCTACAAATACCAGGTTTTTTCCTGTTTTCCTGCATCTGTCAGTACAACAGCAAAACCATGCAAGCGTAGACCTACAATTTGTCACTTTAATTTACAATCACACGAAAAATTTGTGATTCCTCCCTATACAAGCAGGAAAAATAAAGTGCAAAATACAGTGATCCATGAGAGATTACATTGTATACCATCTTGGAAACTGCTGACATTTTTCCTCTTACATCTGCTCTAAGCTCTTAGTTTCGTTGTTATATGTACTTCCCCATTTAATTCGTCTCTATAAAAGGGACCCTTTCATTTGTAGTGTCCTACACTTTTCTCCTAAATTAGCTATATACGATTATAAATAGGAAACTACGTTTTATTATTAATTTTGTCTTAAATTGTAATGGTGTAACCAGACATATGACCTGTTTTTCATTCCAACATATCACACACTTGCGCAATATGTATGGAAGTCAATCCCAATGAAGCTTTGTACGTTATTTAAACACAACATGCGCGTGAAGAGGCACATTCCATCAACCTAGATTTTCGAAAGGCATTAGGCTACATACCACATGATCGATTAATAACTAAGACAAGGTCGTACAGAGTATCTTCTCAAGTATACGAATAGCTCAAGGAATTTTTTAATAGTAGATAGAAAATACTCAACAGACACGTAAGTGCCTTCGAGTGTAAGTCGAAAATCCATAATATGGCCTCTGAGATACACGAAATACACAAATGATTTATCATTTAAGATCAGCGATGTTATAAATTAGTTGGCGATAATGATGTCCACGGGAAAGTGTTCTCGTTGGCCGACCGTACAGCAGAGAAACTGGCACAAAATACCCATCTGGTGCAATTAATGACTTTCACTGAGTGTGAACAAGCAGAATACAATGTCCAGAACAACGGAAAAGAAAAAAACGCAGTAACATCCGATTACAAGATCAGTGTTGACATACGGAGACAGTAGAAACATTGGAATATTTAGATGTAATACTGGGAAGTGATGTGAAATGGGACAATCACAAAAACAGAGTTATAGGAAAGGTGAGTGGAAGACGTAGATTTATGAGAGAGTTTCTGGGAATCTGCAGTATACATGTAAGGCCATAGACATACAAGACTCACACTGGTACAAGTGCGACCAGTTCTAGTGTACTGCTTCAGCGAAAGGAGTCTTTATCTACGAAGCATCACAGCACACGTTGAGCTACTGCAGAGACGCTCTCGTACCATTGAAAGAGGTTCGTATGCCCGTAGTTGAAAGGCGACTTCGTTCTCATGAACTTTTGCTAGATGATTTTAGAGCATCCGCACTCGACGAAACATGTTCGACAGTCCTGCTGTCACCACCGTATATCTCAGCTAGGGATCATATGGTTCAAATGGCTCTGAGCACTATGGGACTTAACTGCTGAGGTCATCAGTCCCCTATAACTTACAAGGGGAGGCCGCCAATTGTGAAATTCTGATTCGATTCATACTGCGCATAATAAAAGCTCATGGCCAGAGGTGTAATGTGGCAAAGCACCAAGATGCACTTCTCAGCCGTTGTCGAGAAAATCGACAGTTAAAAGAAACCGTTTCGGTGAAATACTCTCTACGATTAAAAGTTTTCTGCAATGTCGTGGCGCAGCGGTAAGCGCTCGGGTTTGTAATCCAAAGGTCGCCAGATCGAATCCCACGCCATGCAATTTTTTTTTATTATTAGTTTTTTGTAATTCAAACATTAATGAATTGCTTATGCATGTTGGTGAAGGCGGATCGCTCTCCAATTGTTCCGCCTCCATTTTTGCGTTTGTTTAACAGGGTGTACCAAAGCTCTCACGTCCGCACTGATTTTCGACGATGTTATAAGTTGCGCTAGGGACCGCATCTACCTTCTTTCGAAGTTAGCAGGCAACTACGCTGTTATGCGGCGGCTCGTTTCGGTCCATCCAACATCTGTCCTTCAAGTGTAACGAGCGAGTAACGGAGTTTATATTTCATACCTGCCATAGCAAATTTGTGTTCGTGCGGTCTCTATTCTAATTCGAATGTTTGACTTACGCTGTGCGTATTCGTTTCGGAACATCGTTTCTACGTCTTCCGTTAACTATACGTGGTTAACATTATGAAGACAATTAATAACATTTGTGAAATACAACTTTGTTTGCGGAAAACATAATGATGTTCGAAGTCGCCAGTTTTTCCACGACAAACGACTTTCAACAACTTATTATATGCATAATTGTTGCAACTGATTATATATATATATATATATATATATATATATATATATATATATATAATCAGTGCGGACGTGGGAGCTTTGGTACACCCTGTTAAACAAACGGAAAAATGGAGGCGGTACAGTTGGAGAGCGACCCGCCTTCACCATGATGCATAAGCAATTCATTAATAGTTTATATATATATATATATATATATATATATATATATATATATATATATGAATTACAAAAAACTAATAATAAAAAAAATTGCATGGCGTGAGATTCGATCTGGTGACATTCGGATTATGAACCCGAGCGCTTACCACTGCGCCACAACGCTGTAGAAAATTGTTACTCGTAGAGAGTATTTCACCGTAACGGTTTCTTTTAAATGTCGGTTTTCTCGACAACGGCTGAGAAGTGCATCTTGGTGCTTTGCCACATTACACCTCTGGCCATGAGCTTTTATTATGCGCAGTATGAATCGAATCTGAATTTCACAATTGGCGGCCTCTCCTTGTTAGAACTACTTAAACCTAACTAACCTAAGGACATCACACACATCCATGCCCGAGGCTGGATTCGAACCTGCGACCGTAGCGGTCTCGCGGTTCCAGTCTGTAGCGCCTAGAACCGCTCGGCCACAGGGATCATAAAAATAAAGCAAGAGAGAATAGGCGAGTAGAGAGCTATTTCTCCCTCGCTCAATAAGCGAATGTAAAATGGAAAATAGCTAAAATTAATACAAAGGGCTCCGCGTCATGCACTGTACGGTCGCTCGCATTGTGTGCTTGTGGATGTAGAAGAAGGAATATAGCCAGACGAGCTTTGTCTGAAATCAATAAAAATGAGACACACGTAACGACAAATCATTCAACTGCATCATTTATACGGCGTGGCCTATAGCAATGCATTAAAAGGATAGGACAGCAGCTTTCTGCGAACTTCCTTCCGTACGTCTCGTGCAACACGAATTTATCCAGTGATACATTGGGTTTCATGTGTCTGCATGCGCATATATGTGTGTGCACGTGTGTGTTTTTTCTGTCTTTGTGCTTTTTTTTTTGTGGCTGATAATTAGCAGAAGCACATTCTCTGGAACTGTACACTGTAGAGGGGTGTTTAATCAATTCCTACGATAGATGATACTTTTTTCCTGCGGCAGCCAGCAGCGTTCGCTATCGAATGATTAAAATTCATTATGTAAGCTCTACCTAAATTACACAGCTGCGAGAAAGGGAAAAAAAACAACAAATCCATTAGGTGTGGGTCGGGAAAAAATGCGGCATAATGGTCGGCGCGCGCACGCGGCGGCGGCTGACTGGCGAGGGGCGGGCCCAGCGCCCCTCCAGCCGGGCATCGAACGCGGACCTCGCCATAGAAAGCCGCCATCGCCACGCACTGCTGCCAACTTTGCCAACTACACTCGACATGCCGCTGGCCACAAACGCTGTTAACATTTGAGCAGCCCTCTCGGCTTACACTATGTTTTATGGAACGTCGTTCCCGAGAGAAGTAAAACGGAGCACGGCCATTGAGCGGGCTCGGCCTGCGTCCACTTGCGGGTTTTTTCGCTGTGCTCACCGTCCGCAGAGCAGCTGCAGGCCGTGGTATTAGCACCGTAAGCCTAAGGCCTTTTCAGTCGCCAAATACTCGCCGACTCTGCTGCATCTCTGATACGGCTGCCAAATTTACTCGATATTTCCTCCGGGCTTCATCGAATTCCAGTGGGCGAAAATCTTTAGACGCATCCTACATTCGTATTCAGGGCTTTCTGCGCAAGCGATGCAGAGCTGACATTCTTCACCGTCTTAAAACGACCCACTGTAGTTAAGAGTGCCAAAAATTAGTGATGTTTCACTGTATCAGTTCTAAAAAGGGTTAAACTTGTACTAAAGAAAGAATCAGGCTTAAGGTGATATGCGTATCACTCGACAAACATCAAAAGTTAAAAATAAAAATAATGCTTATAATAGACGGTAGCTGTCGTAACGTAGTTGCGCGAAAGCGAGTCACGGATTTTAAACTGAAAAGAAAAATGTCGTATTCAAAATGTATTTATGAAAATTGTATAGGCTAAAAAAGAAAATAATAGGACTGCAAAAATTAGAAACGTTGGCATTAGAAAACAACTTTTTGTTATCATGAAATAGAACTAGACTAAGGAGAAGATGGAAGTGACACCTGCAAGGAATACATCCATTAAATATTTTCCACCAGCTAAAGAAAGGAAAAGTATCAATGGTGTATTAACGTATATGCAGGGAATGCAAAAATCAATTACTTTTGTACCAGAGGAAGGGGAGGAGAGGTAGGTGGAGGGGAGGGATGGTTCAAATGGCTCTGAGCACTATGGGACTCAACTGCTGAGGTCATTAGTCCCCTAGAACTTAGAACTACTTAAACCTAACTAACCTAAGGACATCACACACATCCATGCCCGAGGCAGGATTCGAACCTGCGACCGTAGCGGTCTCTCGGTTCCAGACTGCAGCGCCTTTAACCGCACGGCCACTTCGGCCGGCGAGGGGAGGGAGTGTTGGGTGGGAATCCAAGGTGGAAATGTAGTTCAGAGAAAGCGAATGTGAAACTTTCGTAGTATACAGACCTCTGAGAGACAAGTGTAGGAGTTTTTAATATTATCACAAGTATCCCTGCTACTCTCATTCTGCATCCCTACATCATGCGTTACCTGTCAGAAGATCACGGAACAGAAATTGTCGTCTGGACATTGCATTTAGGTGGCCGATTTGACGCTAGACATATAAAAAGGAAGAAACGAGACGGATAACCAAAATCATGAGCACTTCGGATATAGAACCACAGAAAGAAATCGCATTCAAAATCGTGTAGTCTAAATACGGTTAAGTCAGTAATTTTTTCTGCGTTTTTATGATACATGAGCATGATTTGAATGGATGGTAAAATATTCTTTAATAATTAAAAAAGAAAGTTTTTCTCCTTCCTGAAATTCACAATCAGCATTTGACATTGACGTTTCGACTGAGGTCAAAGAATTTTGAGGGGAAAGAAAACAGCTGGGTTCTCCTCAGAATTGACTGGCACCGCTTCGTAGAACTTCTTCAAAGAGCACTAATGGAAATGGTACAAGCTGATCGATAGTCAAAGATATTTAGGCTCATTCTGTCAGAATTACAATTCAATCAGTACCTGAATGTTACGGAGATGTCCACGGATGTGGAACATGATGATGATGTTGATGATGCTGATGATAATGCCTTCTTCACGAAATTTAAAGGGACCAATTACTGAGACATGATTTACAGTATTTTTATTGCCTCCATTGTACATCTAGGGGGAAGACCATAAGAACTAGCCGAGGGAGATTAAAGACATTCAGACAGTAATTATAGCCACTTTCCAACCGCAAATGTAACTGAAATGCAGGCGTCAACAACGATAGGAAGTACCCTCTGCTATACATTGTTTATTAGCTTTCTGAGACTTTATGTTGTTATTAATGCACACGGGAACATCACAAACACAAAGATCACAGAATTAAGGTGATTTCACTGAACAGGGTGCATTAATTATTGAAATATTATAGATCACATCAAATGGACAGTTTATACCTGCAAATATGAAATGCAGTAGAACGATATAAACCAAAGAGCAGTTCTATAATTTTTATTGTTACTGCATATTTGGTTCTTCAGTTACATGAATTTAGTTTATACTTTTCTTCCGATTTCACTGCACCTTTAGCATAACCCACATGCGAAACGTAGCTAATCAATCACTTACATTGAGGTCTTCAGAATTGTTAAACTTGTATGGTGGTTTTTAGATAATAATTTTCTCATCTTAAATTGATCTAGTTGTTAGTCCTGTTCCACGCATTCACTAACTGACCTGCGTTCTCCGTATTTATATCTGCCATTCATATGTAGTTCTTATCCAGCCGTGCTTCTCGCCGCTTCTTCTTGCGTCATTTCTTCCCGTCTTTCCTCAGAGCTGAAACTGAAACAGCATTCTGATCACTGAATCTCCATATTATTATCATATTGACTGATAACGTAACAATAGAATTGTCAGTTTTCTTGGAAGCTGGTCTACACAGTACAAGAGTCGGTGCTCTGAAAGTTTTTCACAACTGGAAATTGTCGCTCCCCTGAGTACTCCGTTGTTACCTTAACTGATCTCTTCAAGACTTACGGTTTCTCAATACTGGGATCTAAAGCCCGTGAAATATTACATGCGGTCAGTTTCTTTTTTATTTGCCTGGAGATATATAGACTTTTGCTTAATAACAACAGACCAATAACGGAAAAACGTCGATACTTAATAACGGACAGAATGATTCAAGTAGTCGAAGTCCATAGTAGCATGAAATTGCAACTGCTCATGTCTAGGAACCTACGGTTTAGGACGAAATATAGTTTTGGAAAGCAAAGAAGAATATAAGGAACGAAAGCTAATCATACTTGTATATTTTGTAGTACTGTTTTTATTTATTTGCATTTTTTTTCTTTTTTACTGCACCGTTGCTGTGAACTCTAGCGTAGAATACTAAGAACACCACTGAATAAAAGGGCTTCATCAGGTGCTATGACTAAGAGAGTCGTTGCACATTAAATCGATTGGCGACGCTTCCAGCAGCTTTTGTAAAGAATATTTTCTTTCAATGTATGATAATTTCCTGTGTGTAATAACCTGCAATTTCCTTCGAGCTTTACGTTTCTATAAATAAAGAGTATTGTCATAAGCAAAGACTGTGACGTCCAATACAATAGTTACAGGAATGTATAAATGAATATTATCAATACATATGAACATAAAAATTCTTAAAGAAACAGCAGAAAGAGTAAGTTTCCAAATATCATTTCAAAAGCAAGTGTATGCATCGTCTGACGCCCAAAATTCCAGAAACTAAATACGGAAAATCGAGAGTTGCTCATTTCAAATATTTTGGCGAATTAACAGAAGAGACTAAACGGGAAATGACTGGTTACGAAATTCGTTGCTACAACTTGGAAACAGACTTCAGACTTAAGAAATACGTTTACAATGAAATATACTTTACAAACCTGAGACACTGCAACATGGTCATCATAGCAGACTGTCTCAAGGCCGCTAAACAATTATATTGAATGGAAATAGAAATAATGAATAAATCTAACAGAAGAAAGAAATTAAATTTCCTAAATTTCAGCTCCACAATACACTGAACAAGGAAAATACAGGCTAACAGCAAATAAAATAATTCGGAAGTATACAAACATTAATTCGAGAATGACGAAGTGCAGACAAAATTTCTAAGGGTATAGTAAAAGGAAAGAGAGAACTAGATTAACTAAAAATGTTGTGGAATACAATGAACCTCAAAGTACAGCTAAAAGTATGGCAATAAAATGGTTATACTCTGCGAAAGAGGGCCCCAAAGAGGGATACTACAACATGAAATACAATACAGAAAAATATTTGGGCCGAAAATTCAGGTCTGTACAGATGGCCAAACTAAAAAACCCAAATCGGCTAGAACCACTTTGAGTCAGGGTAGGAGAACAACCAATTCCTAGTGAATGGAAATGATTCGGACCGTAATAAAATTCCAAAATTTCATTTACATCTGGTGGTCAAGCAAATTCCAAAAATGAATAACAATGATTATAAGACGGCAAGATCTCTACAACAGTGTCTCGCAGCCTGAGAGTCTTCGTTTTACTCAGGATCAGTGTTTAGACACAGAGTAAAGGTCTGAATATCGTTAGAATTTGACTGAATAATCGGCTCATCCCGAATTTCAGTGGAACCTTCTATAATGACATCTACATCTACATCTACATCCATACTCCGCAAGCCACCTGAGGGTGTGTGGCGGAGGGTACTTTGAGTACCTCTACAGGTTCTCCCTTCTGTTCCAGTCTCGTATTGTTCATGGAAAGAAAGATTGTCGGTATGCCTCTGTGTGGGCTCTAATCTCTCTGATTTTATCCTCATGATCTCTTCACGAGATATACGTAGGAGGAAACAATATACTGCTTGACTCCTCGGTGAAGCTATATTCTCGAAACTCCAAAAAAAGCCCGTACCGAACTACTGAGCGTCTCTCCTGCAGAGTCTTCCACAAGTGTACTGTAACCTACTTCCTTTGTTTTCGGACTGCATTTCCTCAGGACTCTTCCAAGGAATCTCAGCCTGGCATCTGCTTTACCGACGATTAATTTTATATGGTCATTCCATTTTACATCACTCCTAATGCCTACTCTCAGATAATATATGGAATTAACTGCTTCCAGTTGCTCACTTGCTGTATAAACCATGGAACAGTCTTTTGGTAAGTTATATCCATCTCAGTGAGTACTAAAATACCTTGATCTAAAAGTAAGGCTTATGAAAGAGAAGATAACCTATGGTTGGTGCCATTCTGCAATAGACGGGATATTCGGTGACGACAGCGATAAACTACCATATAGACCTGGTGGGGGAAAGTTTTCCACACCCCACGTGCACGTGAGGCACGATCTAAGTCCGGAAGTTAGAAGGTTAGTATGTCATTTTACCGCAAACATTGCACAGCCATGACTGAAGTTCTATTATTGGTGCACTGGTAAATATAAACTAGTAACTCAAATTGATTGCTGTAATATTTTGTTCACGCCATTGTCTAAAGTATTCATGAGGTGCGTGTTTCGTTGAAATTGCTCCAAATGCATTACGGTATGGTCTAAAACAACACATATCCTTCGCAAGCACTATGGAGCGCATTACACCAAAAAAATCTTTCTTTCATTATTTTCCACTGTTACAGCAGTTCGAGATTCACAATAATACGTACCGCACGCTTCCTTCGCATGGTCGGAGCTTTTTAGTGTCATTTATTGTGTAGGTCTACAGCGTTAATCATGAACACTAAGGGTTCTATTTATTTATTTCTATCTGCGTTACAAACATCGAACATATTTTTCACTTTCAGTAGCTTCCCAGATAGTAAAGCTAACTGAAAAAAATGAGCGGCACCGTCCTTTTTCGGAATTACAAATTTTCTGCATTTTCTACGAAGGGCGTAAATAAATTCTGAACAATATTCACTACATTTAGAATCCAGATTCAGAAAATATACTAGCATCATCTTTGCTGTTGGCCACATACCATTGTGGGAAAGGAGAGAGCGTTTATAGTTAATTATAAGTCCTGGTTGAGCAGATGGAACTCAGAAGAACACTGAGAAAATCGAGGATTATGAGAAAAACTGGACACTAAGGATGAAAGAGATTGAATTTCAGATCTGCGAGTCGTCAAACCAATCGTTAAAGACGCGTCAAGCTGCCTGGATCCAATCAGTGCACATGAAACATGTAATGAGTCCCACATATTTTCTGAATAAATCAACAACTACTACGAAAAGTGAAAAGTCTTGTTTCCCGTTTTGTGCACACTCTCATTTGCCGCTTCAGTATGACACAGATGGCGAATATTAATATGAAATAAAATTTTTGTCACATTACTAGTAGTATTATAGGCTCAATTAGTAGCGGAGGAGACGAATGGAAAACTCAGATCTGTTACGAGGCACCAGAGAAACTGCAGTTTATCTGTAAATGCACCCGCATAGAAATCACTAGTGTAACCTCTTCTAGAGTACTGCTCCGAGGTTTCAGTCCTCGTCAGGCAGTCATAACACATCGGAGAAAATCATAAAGGCACTTTTAGGTCAGTATATTGTGTCTGAAACTGTATCAGAGAACTAAAATGAGAATCTCTGGGGAAAAAACACGATTTATTTAACGAAACTCTGTTCCGCAAATTTTAAAAAGGCGTATTTAGATGAGATTTTGGCTGTGTTGTGTATCTAACGTAGAGGTAATGAGAATAAGACGAGAGAGCTGAGACATAGTCGCGGCAATCGTTCCCTCCGCTTAAAAGCCGTTGGTAACGTCGCTAATATTGGTACCAAGTACCCATCGCCATGCACTTCATAGACGCTTCTGAACTTGATGTACAGATGTAGACATAGATGCAGATGGAGACATTGAGGCCATGTGTCACGAAATTTGTTTCCTACATCTTACTTTTCGACTACACTGTTGATTCCTTGAGCCAAGAAAGCCCTCTTTGATACTTCATCACGCCTCTAATCTACATCTTCATCATTTTATAGTGTCTTCAGTTATTTTCGACCGTCTATTGTTCAGTTCATTGATCACACAACTTTTACACAAAGTTATGTAGCGCTATGGTCAAGACACTGAATTCGTATGCGTGATAAGTGGGGTTCAGATGGCCACACAGTCTTTCATATTCACTTCCCTAGATCACTTAGAGCAAATGTTGCGGTGGTTGAATAAGGCCACGCCCCGTTTCATTCCACATGCTTAGCCGTTTCTATTGACGACGACATCGACGGGATGTTAAGTTCTAGACTACCTTTCAACCTTTTTGCTTTAGAAAGACAACTAATATCTTGAAATTTAATAAATGGGTACAAAATATATCTGTTAAAATATCTGTATCACCTATCATGTAACTAACTTTCTGTCATGGAGTATCTGTAGTGTTTTATATAGATGAATGACTTACATGTTTCATTTTCTCTTATTTATCAGAAGTGCCGACTAACAACGACCTCGCAATGCATTTGTTCTCATGTGAAGTTTCTTGGTGAAGAATGAGACACAATTCGCTAATGATAGCAGCATTAATAAATATCACACCAGCAACGAAAAACGTCCACTACCCGCAACTTGCCTTTACTCTTTCACAGAAAGCAGCTAATTGTGTAGGCATAAGAATATCTTACCATCTCCCTTGTGAATTAAATGTGCTAGCAGATAATGAAAGTTCCAAAAACAAACTGAAATCATTTCCACTTGATGCCGCCGCCTATCCCACTAATAAATTTCTGAGTGGCTAGAGTGTATGTGGCTAGGTTACGTTTACCAAATTTTGTTGTAGATTAAGATTAAAACAAAAAATCCAGTTTCGTGAATGGTCAGCATGTAGCTACGTTTCAACAAAGAAAATACATAGTATTCGTTAATATTCGACATCGTGTTAGTTGTCAACAATATGATCAACGGAACATTAAAAAATATTAAACTAAACTAAACGTAAGATCACAAGGATCTTAATCTCCTTATAAAGATACCTTTGTTTAACTAGATATGTAAAATATTAACTTTTTGTCAGGAACTCGTTTGGTTCAAATCTAAGATCGGTTGTCCTTCTATGGATTTTTTAGTTTCCCAAAAAACAGACTTCCGTGGTCTTTCCCAGCAGTCTTCCCAGAACTCAGCACACTGTCACTTCTAAGACGCCATTCAGAGCTGATCACGACCCATAATAAAAAAGACACGTGTGTATTTTAATGTAGCCTGGAGAATATAGCTGCGGACAAGTTTGAAATAATTGTTAAGTGTTTTCTAAATGTGCATTTATTACTGTAGTATAGTAACTGAAACATACGTCCAATCATAAGGTAGAAACCAATTTATAATGCAGTATTGTATATCTTCAAACAAATGGAAACTTCATACCCATCACAAAATTAAATGGCTGCGGATAACTAGAGGTAGTAAATTAAGACGTAATACTCGTATATCGAACATATACGACTGGCACCGTACTCAACAGTACTTCCGAAGACAATCGAAACTGTCGACAATTAGAAAACGATAGAAATTTAGTGACCGACGTTTCATTGGGCGTGATTTTAAGACTTGCTTGGACCATAATGAGCTAAATTTTTAGAGAATCTACTTCTCAGATAGTTGATAGACACCTGATTTATGTCACAGGCAAAAAATCCATTGTGAACCAAAGCAACATAGAAGAGACTGCCTATAATGTCTGAAGACCATAATTAACGAGGCAAGTCGAGCAGTTCCTACTAGAATATGACAAGGTTGCAGAAGCTGGAAACTGCTGAAAACGTATACATGTATATGCAACTCTGTCCAGAAGGAAACGAGAATAACGACAGAGGTAGAAATTTCAAACTTAAGTCAGTAAGTATAATTTGCTAAGGTATAAATTATGAAACCGAAACAAAAAATTAGTGAATAACTCTCCTGAATTGAATCCAAACGACGAAACCAAGTTACCTCTACTGTATTTCACCAAAATAACGAAAATTCCAAAAACTAATTGAAATCATATCCACCTGATAACGCCTCGTATTCCAGTGATGAATTTCCGAGTGGATACAATGTATATGGCTAAGTTAGACTTGCCAAATTTTGTTGTAGCAAAACCAAAAATTCAGTTACGTAAATGGCAAGCATATAGCTAAGTTTCCACAAAGAAAATTTTTCTGTTTGATAATCTGCTGACACATTAGGCATCGTGGCGAGTTGTCAACAATATGATTAGTGGAACATAAAAAAACCTGTTCGATTTTCCACTTTTGAAAAAGCTATTATTATGAAAGGCGTCCCCGGAGGAACTGTCAGCATTCCAGGATATGTGTGGAATTGTCATTCGAAGCAAAATAGTCTAGTAAACATGGGCTCTAAAATGCTTATATTGAGAGCCATGAGCACATTATCTTCGATACCATAGAACAAATTCCTTCTACAGCAACCTCTTCGCTTTGTGTAGTTTTGGACGAGGTAGTATGGACCAAAACGAAAAAAGTATGTTAAACATAGGTTCTAAAATGCACGCCATAAAAGCTGTTGGGACCTGTTCAGTAGAAGAGATGAGTTTCTCATCAGCGAAGATGAACAAGTGCTCTTAGTCCTTTAAGGTATGCAATTTAGAGCCCATGTTTATTGGACATTTTTCCTTGATTTGGCCCCTATTAACACCTCTCAAAATTTGAAAAGCAAAGAGCTTATAATGGAAGATATCTGTTTTACAGTATAGAAAATGAAAATGTGTTCATAGCTATTAAAGTATGCATTGTAGAGCCCCTGGTCACCAGACATTGTTGGTACAAATTATAGTCCTTGTAATATCCCCGAATATAGACCATTCCTTCTAGGACGCATTGTAGTTAGAGTATTAGTAATATTGCTTGTATTGATGCAACATAAATATGTGTGATATAGACTCTGATTTATACACACCAGACAGTTTCTTTAAAATTTTTTGCTGTAATGCTTATTCTGTTTCTCAAACGTGCATATCGGTTGTTAGGTTTTTTTCCATTTACGTGGAAGTAAAGTTCTGTAATGTGTCCGAGAGTTATATTACATGGTTCTGTATATACGGCTGGCGTTTATTTTGCATGTCATTACTGTTTCGTTTTCCATTAATTTCTGAAATATAGCAGTTAGCAAAGGTCATCTTATTCAGTCACAGTACATTTCAAAGAGTCAGAATGGAAATGTAATCACTAGTTCAGCAGTCCTACTGTTAAGTGTGAAGTGTAATGAAGTTTTATTTCACCCAGGAACAGCTGAAATACATAAAAATATTCAAGAGGGAGTGCATTGCACTTCAGATCATTAGAATAAGTACTGTGTTATTATCATGCTTTTTTTACAGTTAGCATAAAATATTAAGTTAATTTGCTCTTAAAATTATCATACTTACAAAGAGCCGGATCATTATAATTAATTTTGGTTCAAGAACAAGAGCAGAGTTCAAATGTGTGTATTGTGAGAGCAGAATTGGATGTCACTTTCTCTCTAAGGAAAAAAAACATAGTATACATACATAACTGCGAAGTAAATAAAAAGGCATGTGTCATTGGATATTTATTGTTGTTGTAACAATAGCTTTGTTGCGAGACGAACTGCTCACTTTTTATCATCTTATAGTATAAACTACTACTTCTTTTAATATAGTAGTTAACTAAGTTTGCAGAACTGCATGAAGTAGATCAAGGCATGTTTCATGGTGTCATTAAATTAAGCTACTAATTGTCATTTAAGTGTGTTACATATACTGTTGTTGATGAAGTAGTATAGTTTACAAAAGAGGGAGGCAAAGCTGATTTATCATCATTTCATCGAAACTATCCAGAAACAGTTTTCTGGCAAAGTAAGTTTCTCGTTAAGTATTTTTAACGACGTAACATATATTTTTAGAAGTATCCTTCTTTGATAATTTTCTGATTTCCTCAGTGGAGTGGTATAGATTGAGATTACTTTCACGTCTGTTTTTTAAAATATCTACACACACCCATGTTTGTCATCAAAATCGTATTAATAAATAGTCGATGAAATCATAGCATATGAGTTGGGTTCAAATTGCGTAAATTTTTCCCGCCTCTTCAAGAAAGAAACTGCAATATATGTCATTCCTACATTCATAGCAATCACTCTGTGTTAACACTGACTGGGTTTCTTGTTGCTTGGTACATTACTGCAGTGCGTTGTTAGTTTATTAGTCTGTCATTTACTTAAACTGTGTCAACAGCTTAGTAGAAAACTTTCATTCGAAAAGATATGGGATACATGAGACGAAGCGGGCAGTCTTATTTTAACGTTTTATAAAGGCTTAAAATTACAAGTGGGCGACATTCATTAGTGAATCTGTGGTTATAAATTTATTTTATGCAGTAAGCAACGATGAATATAGAATTGTACCGAAGATGTAAGCCAGTCCTAGTAGACGTAACAGTGTGGAAAATGAGGTAAGTAGTACTTTTTGAGAGAAAAGCAGTATTAACTGTAACTGTTTTCATGTAGCTTGAAGTCCCTGTATGTTTGAAACTTAAATGAGAAATTACTCGTACATCAGCTGTGACACAAAAGCGGGGTATATTCACAAGTGTAAATTTAAAAGCACGCCCTCTTCAGGGATTCGGATTACTATTGGCAGATTTTTTATCAGTGGCCTGCTTAGCTGCGTGTGACATTGAACTATCGTATTTTCAGAAATTTATTTCTCTTCTATACACTGCAATATACAGTTCGGCACACAAAACGTTACGTCTCCACCTTGTATGTGAATGTATAACGTCAGTAAAACACTACATAGAGATATTATATCCATGGAAGAGGAAAAGAATACCATAAAACAGCCTCTGTTATTTCTAGTTTATGTTTTCTCCGTATATTAAAATAGTAATCGTGTACTGTTTCCTAATTGAAGGCACTGGTGCAGTAATCAGGTACGTCCACTTTTGGCGGAAAATGATATTTTACTACAACTGCGTAATTTGAAAACCGCTCTACCGTGTGGTGCAGGAGTGAGACCTGTACGTGTTACCAATTCAGAAGAACATAGGAAATGGACTTGTCGAGGTCATGTGTTTGCGGCAAGAACCCGACGTGTCGTGGGTTTGCTTTGTCGTTGCACCAAACATTAGTCAGAGTCTGGCATGCTGAAATACATCCATGGAGTTCACGTTGGCTGATGTTACACAAGATCTATTTGTAGACTTCTTATGCCATCCAAAGAAAGCTGTTTCAAACTAGCATTAAGAGTGCTGACAATGAGAAGTTTACTGTTTCAAAGTAGAGGTTCTTTGAGCATTCAAATGCATGTAGCTTGTTGCACGTTACCATTATCACAAATTATCTATCATGATTTCGTCATTCGGAAAGCTTCAAATACGTTTAATTTTGATAAGGAAGAACTTTATCAAGTACCTCGGCCATTTAAATCTCAGAAGTCTAAGGATGTAATGAAACTTGCCAAGAAGTATGTGTCCGCCTTAGACATGGAATTTTATGAGGTGGTCTGTGACAGAACTGTTACGGATGCTACATACAGTTCATCAGAAGGAGCAGCACAATGAACTTCTTATTATCCTTCCACACTTCTCAAGTTTATCTACTTATTTCTTTAATTTTCAGACTCCTCATCATGTTCAGTAAGTGCTAACAGTTGTAGTTTCTTTAGTTACTTGTTTATTTTTTAAATCATATTCAAAAAACATAATTGTTTGGTGCAAGAGCGAGACAAATCCATTTAAAAAAAATCAATACATTTCGTAGTAAATCTTTGCCTGAATATGAAATAAACTGTTGAGGTGTGTTGGGTGACTAAATAAATTTAGAAAAAGACAAGACCGATTAATAAAGTTTACCAATTTTTGAAGGGTTTTTTTGTGTTTTACTTGAAAGTATATTAACTTGACTTTTCTGGTTATTGCACCATACCTTCATATTGTTCTCCCGGACACTTCTGAGTTTCCTATTTAATAATTCAGATGCATGAGATGTCAGACGACGATGCAGTTTCCGTGTTTCCTCGCTTGTAGTTTGATTGAGAACGTGAGGCTCACGTTTTGCAGAAAAACCATTGGTATTCTCTCATACATGGAGATACTGAAACCTTTATTGAAAGTTTCTACACGAGGAATTAAAAATATTGTTAGAAAAATATGAGCACCTGTAAGTTCCTGCAGAATCAAAGCAGATGGTTCATTTTTCTTACTTTCAGTGCGTCACACTGAAGCACCAACATTATTAGCTCCGTGAAATAAGACGCTTCACCGTCCGCCGACGGACACGGCATGTATTCATATATCACTGCTTTCCGAAACCGACTGATCGAAAACAAAAACGAATTATTCCTGTTGCCAACAAGTATCGCTCACCGTGCTTGGAACACAAACCGAATGAACCATGCTGCTGCTGACGTGCTTTTAGTTGTTCATATGGAAATAGTAAAATTATTTTCAAGTACACGTTTTTTAGTTATACAACTGTTTATAGAACATCAAACAAACATTTAATAAGGGAACGATCAATCCAGCGCCTCACTGATTTTGTAATAAATACTTAGAACTAAAGAACGCTACTCAAGAACGATGCTCTTCTCAAGCGTTTTGGAAAAATCGAAGTTCAAAGTTTTACAAGCCCGTTGAACAACTTACGAGATCGCCAGTCGCCGAGCAGCGGCTTTACCGCGGTAGGCTTGCTATCTGCTGGTACTGCGTCTAGCTATGAAATAATGACAACCTCTCAGCATGTACGAAATCTCTCTCCCTTACTTTTTTCATAAAGTTCAATTATTTAGAAAAATATTTCGCTTCAAATTAAACAAAATTTAATCCAGTTTATAGTCTTGCCAAATCTTGGCTACTGTGATGTTCAGCATTGTTCAAATGCTGAAAACTCCAGCGTCATCTGAATAGTTTCGTAAGACATATGTGTAACGTTCGGTTGTCCTTCCCATGCCCAGTTTGGCTGATACGACTGGTAGGCGATGGGATTTTCACACGCTCTGTTTACTTCATCTGTTTGTTAGTCACAAGTGACAGCAGTACGTCTCCTCGCATAAGAAATACCAATCACCATTCCATAACTGCAGTACCAGAGCTGATGCGTCCAGCATCTTGGCTGTACTTTGCGTAATGCTAAATGTTTTTCCGTCTCCTCCCGCATTTCGGCCATACAGCTGTGGAACGAACTACCCTGTAACCTGCACCTTATTCAAAACTACACTTCGTTAAAGGAGAGTTTAAAGTTTTATCTGTTGTCATCGCAAAGCTTCCTTCTCAAAAATATTCCAACTGTTTCCCTTTCTCTGTCACACTGTAAACTATGCATGCTTTATTGATCCGTTTTCACTTTTGTTTTCTTCCTTCCGTTTAATCTGCTAACTTTACCCTATTATTTGTAGCTGTCCTCTTATCATTTAATTTCATCTCCACAGTGATTCCGTCTGTACCGCTGCCGCATATTTTTGTTTGATATCATCACTCACTTTAGACAAGAACGTAATGTGGAAATTGTATAACACAATGCTGAGAAGGCTGAAATTCCCATATATTCATCATTATTGCTATTATAGTTATTATTATTATTATTGTTATTATCATTACACATTGCTTATGCCCTGTACAAACTGTAATGTTGACTCATTAAAAATGTGTGAATAGAGAAAATAGAGTGCCTAACGGCCCTAATCCTGCCAGTAAAATAGACGCATAAATAAATAATAAGGGCACATTTGTTAATCCTTATTTCGTGATGTGAGGTAGGTTTCTCGTTGCCTTGGGCGGGCTTTCGCATGCTGCTTCGAATGCAGCGGAATGGCCATTACTGCACGCCAGATAAACACATGCGCTGCCCCGTTCTAAAGGCTAAGCTAAGTGAATTTACCCATTTCTATGACAGTGATTCGTGGACCTCGTAGAATGCATTATCCGCGCCTAACCACGAGTTCAGAGAAACAGCTAAGCGTGTCTGTTCCACCGTGCACCTATTCTATTGTGCCAGATCCCTTCGGCAGTTGTGCAAGAAAATGGATCGTTAGATGCTATCCACTCGTTCATATGAAACTGTTATATTCCAATATTATATAGTTCTTTATTGACTTATTACTTCAGTACTTAAGATACATTCATTAGGCTGCATTTAACAATAATGACCAAAGAGCCGAAAATGTAATTAATTCGCAGGAAGGTTATTGTAGATCACGTAAATGTAATCCGGATACAGCTACTATACGCTATTATCCAGCAAAGATAAATCAGAGCAACACTTTCCTATAATATCCGAGTGAAAATGCTATAAGAAAAGTGTTTGATTAGTTAATTATCTCGGCTTGCATAAATGGTGTAATTAGCAGCTGTTGATGAAACGATATATAAAACTAAATTCTTCTTAAAGTGTAAATAATGGATTTCAAGTTCCGTTTGCCAACTGAGTCAAAAATAATCGATAATGGAATGACTCACTAACTATTAGATAAACGTCAGAGACTCCTAAACTGAGGATAAAGAAACAACGGTAGGAAATAGTTTTTTCCGGTAGTACCATGTCTTGAATTAACAGTTAATGCGATACACGTATTATTAAACAGGTGACGTGCATGAAAAACATCTTGCTGCATCACTTGTGGCAATACTTTGAAAAACAATACACAGCATGTTTCATGTGTTCAGGATGTGACTCGTTGCAGAGACTGAGCATTACTCGTTTCAGGAAGCTACAGACACACTGCTTAAGTTTTGTGCAGTAGGATGGAGTGTATAGAGTGCCCAATGAATGGTGTAATATCGGTCTGCAAATAACAAGATTCGCGGTTAACATCTTGAGCACATCACATCGTATAATTACTTAGAGATAATACTAAGAAGAATTTGATACAGCACTGAAAGTCGAAAGAAGTTCCCTGGAGTGGACAATATTCCCTCAGGACTGTAGTAATCCCTCATAAATCGATCCGTGGCAGAACTATTCGACCTGGTGTGTAAGATGTATGAGACGGCCTAAGTACCCTTTGACTTCAGGAAGAATGTAACAATTCCAGTCCTAAATAAAGTAAGTGCTGCAGGTGTGAATATTACCCAGTTATCACTTCAATAAGTCAAGGCTTCAAAATACCGTCACGAATTATTTACAAAAGAGTGAAAGAACTGTTAGAAGCTTGGGGAAGGTAAGTTTGGGCTCCGGAAAAATACAGGAACACGTGACAAAATACTGAACCTACGTCATTTCTTAGAAGGCAGGATGAAGAAAGGCAAACCGACGTTTATAGTGTTGATAGATTTAGTGAAAGTTATTGACAATGTTGACTGGACTACACTTTTATGAAATGCTGAAGATGGCAAGGGTAAAACATAAGAAGTGAAAGGTTATTTAAACCTTGCGTAAAAACCAGACAGTAATTATAGAAACGGAAGACATGAAAGGGAAGCAGAAGTTGAGAAGAGAACCAGACAGGGTTGTAGCCTATATCCGATGTTATTCGGTCTGTATATTGAACAGACAGTAAAGGAAATCAACGAAAAATTTGGAGAATGACTTAAGGTTAAAAAAAAAGAAAGTAAATGTTTGAGGTTTGCCGATGGCATTGTAATTCTGTTAGAAACAGGAAGGTGCTTGTGACAACAGCTGAAAGGAATGGAGAGAGTCTCTAAACGAGGATATAAGATGAACATCGACAAAAGCAAAACAGGGGTCATGGAATGTAGTCGAATTAAACCATTCGATGCTGACGGAATCACATTACGAAATGAAACCCTAAAGTAGTAGATGAATTTTGACATTTGGCAGTAAAATAACCGATCATATTCGAAGTAGAGAGGATATAAAGTGCAGACCAGCTATAGTAAGGATAGAATTTCTTACTGAGATGAACTTCTTAACATTCAACATAAATTTAGGAGTTATGAAGCCTTTTCTTAAGGAATTTGTGTGGAGTGCACTGTACGAAAGTGAAACGAAGACAATAAGTATTTCAGACAAGACGAGAATGCAGGCTACTGAATTACGCTGTTACAGAAGGATGGTGGAGATCAGATGCTTAGAATGCTTTACTGAAGACGGACTACTGAATAGAATTGGGGAGAAAAAAATTTTCTAGCACGGCTAGAATAAAAGAAGGGTTCGGTTCATAGAATATTTTGTGAGACGTCAGGGAATCATAAATTTAGTACTGAAGAGAAGTGTGGGGAGTAAAAATTGTACGGGGAGACCAAGAGATGAAAACAGTAATCAGATTCAAGTGGATGTAGGTTGCAGTAGTTATTCCGAGATGAAGGAGCTCACACAGGATATGATGACTTCAAGAGCCGGATCAAAGAGTCTTAGAACTGAAGACCACAACAAGAAAATTATGAAACTATATGAAATGGGACGGTCAGGTAACAATAGAATTACGGAAGACGAATGGAAGACAAATGGCTCTGAGCACTATGGGACTTAACATCTATGGTCATCAGTCCCCCTAGACTTAGAACTACTTAAACCTAACCTAAGGACAGCACACACATCCATGCCCATGGCAGGATTCGAACCTGCTACCGTAGCGGCAGCGCGGTTCCAGACTGAAGCGCTTAGAACCGCTCGGCCACAACGGCCGGCAAGACGAATGGGAGACGTAGATTTGTTTTCACGCTCTCGGAAAAGTGGAGTGCATCTGTAAGGGAAATAATGTACAAGACGCTAGTGTGACCAATTCTAGAGTATTGTTCTGGTGTTTGGAGTCCCTATCAAGTAGGTATGACAAAATACATAGAACGAATTCAGAGTAGCGCTGCTACGATCGTAACATGTCGGTATAGCCAATAAGAAAGTGTTAACAGAAATGCTCTGGGACCATCACGTATAGTGCTTACTAGAATAATGTGAGAGAGAGTATTGTGCGTACAGAGGCATATTGATCGCAGTTTTTCTCTGGCTCAATATACGAATGCAACAGAGCAGTAAATCTATAGGATTTATACGATGTACCCTCTGCCATGCACTGGACAATAGCTCATGGGGTATATCTGTAGATGTAGTTGTAGATTCCAAAATAAGTAGTGGTCAACCTGCCCGAGCAAGTCACACTTTGGACGATGCAGCAGCTAGATATCTGTGCAACCAGTGAGGTCAAATGGATTTCAATAAAGACATCAGTTCAGTCAGTGAATTATGTTGTAATGCATGCATGGAGTCTGATGCCGTCACTTTGAAAAGTTACTTTGGGCAGAAGTTGTTGCTGTTAGGTATATGTTAGGAATATGCCAATAAAAACCGAAATATTTATTTCCGTCCGTTAGTTCCTAATCTTAAAGTGCTCAGCGTAGCATATTCTACAATTTGTATAACTTCAGTTGTAAGCGTAAGATGAACCCGGTGAATAAATAATGCATTCTTAATATTCTATGCACTACAGGTCTAAATTAGTGCGAGGCATTATTGTACACGGAGGAATGTGGTGAAATCGTTACGACACTGAACTCCGTTTCATATTCCCGTCCAACGTCCTTGGTTCATCTTTTTCACTCTTCCACTTAAGTATTTAAGATTACTTCTGATACTTTTATTTCGAAAGTCCACTGCAGCCAACTGTTTATTCCAAGGTTTACCATCTGACAAGTTTTGTATTTTAGTTTACCATTTCACATATGCGTAATTAATTAATTGGAAATAATAAGTAACTTACTATTAGAATACAAAATCATTACAATAAGGAATAACTTGAAAAATAACGTTTTTTACACCATTCACATAAAATGAACGAATTGTTTTCACGTAATACACAGAACGGGAATCACAATAGGAAACAAAATTCAGCATAATTTCTAATTGTGGGGGGTAATCCTCTAAATGTCCTGAGGTGTACCAAGCAAACTTCGGTGCACTGGAAAACCTTGGTGAAGAGAACTGATTACGTACTAGTGGCTGCAGCTTGGTAACATTGATTCTCAAGTGGAGACTGGCACCATAATCATTCAGCAGAACTAGATGTGAAAATGCTCTTACCGAGTTCTTCCAACACTGAGAGCTGTATACGTCTCACGGCTGTAGCTGCTCCTCCCTCCCCCACCCCCACCCCCCCTCACCCGAGTCTTTTGGAATCGCCAGATGAACAGATTTCGTGTCCTCAGGTATCATGCTCAAAACGATTTCTTCACACTGTCCACCCCCATTTTCAAAGCTTTAAAAGAAACTAATGGAGAGTTTTGAACGAGAAATCGAGAATCTCTTTTTAAAGCCCGAAAATTCTTGTGACGACACCGAAATCTTGTATAGTAAAGTCCGACCACATCGAAGTTTTCTTTCCCATTGTGAGAGAGAAATGTTTATTTTTGTTAGTTTGTATAGTGGTCAGTGGAAACAACAGTTTTGAGCGCCGTACACGAGGACAAGGAATTTGTTGATCTGGTGATGGCAAAAGACTTAACAGAATTTAGAGGATCGCTTGCCACAATTTTCCGAATCCTGCTATAATTTCTTTCATATTTTGTTGTGCGACATGTGTATTATTTGAAGAAATTTTGCAAATTTTTACGTGCACGGTGTAAAAAACGTTATGTTTTATGCATTTCTTTACAGATAATCACCACTGTAATGATTTTATATCGCAATAATGAGTTACTTACTATTTTAAATTAAAAAATATCTGTTTATGAAATCGGAAACAAAAAAACAAAGAAATATGAATTCAAAACGTAAAATAACAATTGAAACATAAGACAAATATGAGAACCACAAATAATTAGAACAAAGATGAATGTGTAGATGTTTGAATAACGCATGTTAAAAATACTCCGACAATACATTATTTATAGCTTAGTTGCGATAAATGGTATTTTATATACCAGCTTTATTACACATGTATGGAACTCCTCCGTAATGTACGTTGCGGAGACGTTTTTCATCTTTCAGAATTAACAGTAGTGACGTATTTTGCTAAATTTCAGATTAATGCATAACTTGAATATAAAGTTTTCAAGATCGTTAGTTACACTTCAGTTTTTATACGAAGCACATTTTTTATATATAACGGTGCTGAAAATACTCCCTCTGAGCCGGCCGGTGTGGCCGAGTGGTTCTAGGCGTTTCAGTCTGGAACCGCGCGACCGCTACGGTCGCAGGTTCGAATCCTGCCTCGGACATGGATGTGTGTGATGTCCTTAGGTTAATTAGGTTTGAGTAGTTCGAAGTTCTAAGGGACTGATGACCTCAGATGTTAAGTCCCATAGTACTCAGAGTCATTTGAACCACTTGAACTCCCTCTGAGCACGATATGACAAATTAGCTTTCGGGGTGTTTTGCACCTTAAAAGTGAAATTGTGCAAAAACGAAAACAAGTATTACATTATTTTGCCTGCTCTACATACCCACCAAGTTTTACCAAGAACGCTTAGTTCCGCCTGGGAATGTTACCTAGTGAGCCTGTTCACGGCCTGTATTTGCCTACATTTCAGTGAAACGCGAAAACCTCACTTTAAATTTCCTATAAGGAATAAAATAAGTTTGCACATAGAGAGCATTTTAGTCTTAGATATGAAGGCATCTGAGTTTATTACTCTCAGTTTGCATTTGTAGGTTTGAAGAAATCTGAGTTTATTACCCTCAGTTTTCATTTACCTTACAAGCTTATTTAAAGCAGTATTTGCAAAATACTGCAAGTTATTCTTCAAAATAACGCAAATGCAATCCCAGTGCAAATCATTTCTGTTTCGTGTTCACTGACGTAATAATCTTGGAAAGAGTTCCGTTTAGTGATATGCAGGCTTTGTATAGTTCGAGAGAATATTAGAGACCAGAAACAAGAATTACTTCAGAGGCCAAGGCTGGAGCATCGTCCAAGTATTAGTTTAAAGAGCACAGCATTTTCTCAAAGATTCGTTACCATGGAAATTTATTAATGTCCTGTTCTGTTGCCATAACAGCACCATTCGAACCAAGAGTGTGAAACTAGGTTTGAAACAATATTTACAAAGAATTTTAGTGTTTAGCGGTAGTACAGAAAGGATTCAGAAACATGGGTATACATGCAGTCAGAAACTTGTTAGGTTGTATTAAGTGTCATGTGGGAAATATGGTGGGCATCAAAGTCTAACACACTGAAATGTACTTCAAGGGTGTTCCTAAAGTTTGTTGTTCGTCATAACGTAATTCATTTTATCGATTTTGTATTACCATATTTCGTAAATTTAGCTCATTCTGTTACATTGCAGTTATATAAAATGTATATTGTTGACGTCTTTACTCATTACAGATAAATAACTCCATGACAATTATTGGGAAATGTTATATAATGTAGTCTAAAGTAACGAACACTTGGAGAGCTGCTGAAATAAAGTATCTGAACTGTCACCGCCCGTGAATCTGGTATCCTTTCACAAGGCTAAGATTGGTTTTGGGAATTCGTTGTACTGCCTCAGAATACGATGTTATAGGGCATAATCCATGGAAAAATAACAGTTAACAAGGTTTCGGAACTCAGTATTAGTGGCATTGGAGAGTATTTTCATATTGCAGACACAAGATCCTCTACGTAATCTGTCGAACAAGCTCTCAGTTCAGCTTCAGTTGCAGGATATTAAACTATTAAGCTTCGAACATAATTTGATTATGTAGTAATAACAAAACGTTCTTTTCTGTGCGGTTCTGAACAACCGCTATGTTTTGTTGCACTTAAGCGACAGTATGTAGCGCTGATGTCTCTTGTTTGTTAAATCATTTATCGCATTACATATATTCCCTAATAAATTTTTACAACACCAATGCATTCGGTGTTGCTAACGGGTAATCTCGGATGTTTTTGAAAAGGCTGGGGTTAATTTGCCTATGTTACATATTAAGTCCGCTCTAAATGCGAAGGAAGCGGCGCAGTTCTAATTCCACTAATGCTTGATTCAAACAAACCAAAATAACACAAATCACCATCTGTCTAATATCGTCCCACCACTAAAAATGTCGCTAAGCGAAAAAACCCAGTACTGTACTTCCAATTGCATTCTATAATATTACATGCGAGTTTGACACTCAGTACTAAGCTCTTGGGAATCCTGTAGCACAGAAACCCCCACACCCTGACAAGCGCCTGTTTTTGTTTAAACCATCTGTAACGCGTGCCTTCAGTTCATACTGATGAATAATTACGCAGATAGCCTTAGGTAGATTTTAAAACCAGTTCTGTAAAACTGGCTGTGCAGAGATTAGAAGTTTTAACAGCTCAGTTCTAATAAAGCTCCAATAGTTTCAAATGAACCTGATCGCTGGCATGGTGTTTAAAATTATTTATTTTGCATCATACTTGTACTTCGAATGATACTCCGAAATTAATAGTTGTAGAGCTAAAAGTAAAAATATGTGCACCGAACAGTATTATACGTAAACTGATTTGATCAGCACGAGGAGCGCAGTCAGAAGTTCTACGATCATCAGCAGCGTGGCTTTCTTTTGCACCCGGAAAATATGGGAGGCGTCTTGCCACCCAGAACAAGTAGACGTTGCTTTAAGTGAGACTATCAAGATTGTCATCTGATATCTGAGGCTTACACCTGTCTACAAAACGTACCCACTTGCAACCATATTACGATCAAATATCAGATGCAGAGTAGCCGGTGAAATAGAGAGGGAAAAAAACTCGTTTTGGGAGGAGGAGGAGCTTTATCCAATAGCACCTGCCGCGTACTTTATGGCTGGACTTCCCAAATTACAAACCTGCAACAACTAAAGTATGGTAGTACACAAATGCAGACAATTAAACATTTGCTCATGAATCTAGAATCACGCCTGTTTGGGCTGCGGATGCTCTGTTTCGATGCAATGATAAGACCATTAAAGCTGTAGAATTTTGGGAGAAGTTAGTTTTGGTTTTCTCGCCCGGACACGGAAAGTAATTACTATCATAATCATAATCATCTCCGCTCATATGCGAAAACCCAGTACATAGAAAGAGTGCCACAAGACAAATTGCCTATTGTGACAACCCATGGGAAAATCGTACAAGTACCACATTTTAAGTACCTGGGAGAAATCGTCCAGCCATCAGGGATCAACCTAAAGGCCAATGAGGAAAGAATAAAAAAACTACAGAAAGCATATAAACTCACGTGGAACTATTATAACAAAAAGTCCATATCCATTAACGCAAAATTGAGGCACTACAACACTGTCGTACTTCCGGAGGCACTATATGCATCTGAAACAACACAAATAGTTGGACAAACTAAAATCAAAGAAATAGAGAAACAAGAAAGGAAAATTCTCAGGAAAATTTTTGGCCCGATACAAGAGCAAGGAATCTGGAAGAAGAGACCAACATCAGAATTATATAAATACACAGACAAGATTACGGATACAATAAGGAAAAGAAGAATGCAGTTCTACGGACATATCCACAGGATGAATGAAAACAGAATTTCAAAGCGAATTCTTAAAGTCATCAACTTAGGCAGGGGAAAAACAAAATGGATAAAAGAAGTTGCAGAGGACCTCAGACAAGCACACATAACAGTAAACGATGCAGAAAATAGAACTGAATTCAGGAACATCATCAAAAAACATAAATTTGACACCACAACACAGAAGAGATCAGGATGCAAATGGACAGCGGAGCGAAAGAAACAACACAGTGAACACATGAAGAAAATTTGGGCTCAGAAAAAACATAAACAATCATCATAAAGGAATTCAAATTCAAACGCTCTCTTAAATGGGAATAATCGAAAATAATAATCATCTTTAAGGTTTGAAGCTGTAGATCTATTCCTTCTTCAAGTAAAATTGTTCATCCATCTGGTGAAGGATTGCCTTCTGTTTCGTATTCATGTTGGCTTATTCGGTAGAAAAGTGTTTGTACTTTTGTTAACGTTCATTTGTATAATATGTTCTTTCCATTTTAGATTACTGTTCCGTATTCTATGATTTACATTGAAGATTTCCAATCCTTTCCTTATATTATTACTTCTTTTCATATCCAGGAATGTGTATAGCGTACAGCATGTCTTGAAAATCTCGTTTCAGCCGCTTATAATTTGCTCTTGCATGATGTGTCCAGTTCTCGCTTGTATAAGTGGACACGGAGACTGGCATCAACTTATAAAACATTATTTGTGTTGATTTTTGGGTTTTATCCCTTAATGTTCTGTTAGTTGTGCTAGACTTACCATGTCATTTACTTATTTTATTGATAAATTCCATTTATAATTTTATAATTTATAGCTATGTTGTTTCCTGTGCAAGATAATCATCTTGGGTTTTGTCACAGATTTCTTCTTTAACAACGTTTTTAAGGATATTGCCAGCTAATTGCAGGTCGTTTCCTTAATAGTTAAGAATAGCCTAGTCTTCTACAAATAAAAGGGTATTGTCTACTTTAAAATTATGTATCAGCGTACTTTACCACACCTTCTACGCATATCTGAAAAGTGCAGGTGACATTGGACATCCAGGTTTTGCTCCCTGACTTAGGACTGGGTTCATTTGTACTGTCATTTTGCTGTGTTTCAGCTTGTTATGATGTGCTTTTGTATAAGCTTTCCGTCATTTTAGTCAAATTTTTTAGGATATCCTTCAACTATCATCGTTTCCCATGATTTACTCATGATCGCATGTTCAAATGTCTTTCCATAATCTATGAAAAACAGTGATGTCAGAATACAACCCTTCTTTTCTGGATCAACTGCTTCAGCACTAATATGTTATCTGATCTGGAGTGACCTATTCTAAAAGCACATTGTTGTTTTGTCAGAAGAGCGCCACTAAACAAATTTTACGCTCTTGACATTATTTTTGCTTCTATTTTGTACTTTGAGTCTAATGAACGTATTTTACAATTGTTCCGGCACTTTTATCTGTCCCTTTTTTATGTGAGGTGCTTTAAGCCCTTCAGCAGTTTCCATGGTACTCTAAATCACCTCCATCAAACATTCTTAAAGTCTGTTTAACGTTCAGTGGATCAATTAAGCTTTCATGTCATCTCCTATAGGATTTTTTCTGTTTTACAGCAACTGGGTATTTCCTCGAATTCTTCGTACATCATTGGACCCACAACTACTTCTTCTATAATGCACTGGTATCACACGAGTGTCTTCCCGCGATTGTTTATGATCTTTTAATAATGTTTCTTCCCTAGTTATACCGATTGAGGCACTGCACTTTCCAGCCTGGGTGAAATGCTTCACGATTTTATATGCTGTCGTTTATGCGGTATGCTCATCGTATGTGAATTTATCTCTCCCATATTTCCCTATTCAGTTTCTCAAGTAAGCATAAACAACAAAATCTTATTTTTAAGGAATATAAATCGTCATTATTTTCGAGAAGCAATAAATACGTAGTATAGGACATATAACTGTTTAATTGTCCACGAGACTTGCAGAAGTTTGTTGGTACAGGTGAAAAAAAGATTGTAAAATTCCACATACCAACTTTTGACAGTTTTACCTTTGGACTGTTGTTCTGAACGTGTTTGGGTCAAAAAACCTTCATTTACCTGAACAGTACTTGTGCAGTTCACATGGTGTATTACTTTTATTCCTCTCTCAGCTCGTTGTCTTACGTCTTTAAGTTTAAAAATCGTACCACCTCAGAAATACGATGCATCGATTTTGCAATAGGAATTGTGTTCTTCTCCTGGACGGAAACTCATCTAGTTTGTTATCTTGTCACACTGTTTGTGCATCTGATAGGTACACAGATGTCCGGTTGTCAGCAGTTTCTATCATGCTCTAAATCCCTCTCATCAAACACTCTGAAAGCCTGTTTAACGCCAAGTGGTTCAATTCAGATTTCATGTCATCCCCCAAAGAACTTTTTTTCTGCTTTATACGATCTGAGAGTTTCCTCGAATTCTTTGTGATTTATAATGTTTTCAGGTGCATATATTTTCATTATTATATGAGAGTAGCAGTTACTATAAAATCATGAGCACTTACTTTTGTTATGTTTCCAGTGAATTTATAAATATGCCGTAAAATCACATTCAGCGTCTCAGAAACTACAGAAAGCATTTGTTTAGGTAATGAGGAAATGTATTAAAAACTACGTTATCCAAGTCTCTTATTACTAGACCTCGAATTTCTAAGCACAACAAAATAGCAAAGTAAGTAATCAAATTAGCAGGAAGAACGCTAAAATAAGCACCAAAATAAGCAAAAATGTATACAAGAAAATGTGACAGGTTCACAAAACTCTTATCTTATTGAAGGTGTTACAGTACACAAGGAAGTTGATGCTGAGATTTTCCTATGTAAAACCCGTACATCTACATGTGAAGAATGATTTGTATACTGAAAATGTTCTTTCAACGTATCACAGGTGCTTGGGGAAGGTAGCATAGTTTTTCTTCGGTGAATTACTTTCTGTATTTGTTTCTTCACCAGAAAGCTTTTTAAAAATTTGACACAGTGTTTTGTAATCGGAATTTTTCCGTATCACCTAATTCAGTTTCTCGGAAGCAAGTTTTGCAATCCCGTGAGTTTCTGACGACAATGTTACCAAAATTTCATCTATCGTAGTGTTCCAAGGAATTATTTCGAACTTCCAGCTACTTTAAAATATCAGATATTTTGGAGAGCCGATTATGAATGTACTATATCATAACTTGGATGCCATTTTTTTAAAAACATTCTTCGGCTGTGGCACTACTGTCTGCATCTTCTGCATTTAGGGAGTTCTAAGCGTTTTTCACCTCACTTAAACGTATGGCAGCCTGTAACCACGTTCCCGACTGGTTGAGCAGATAAATCCAGATTCGGATGGAGTTCACGAAATTTTTGAACTCTAGTTGGTCACCTGACAGACACTTCCATCAAACTTCAAACAAGAAGATCGGTGTCGTTATACTGACTTCGGACAGTTTCAGCGACACGATGTAAACCGTGAGCAAGGCACATCAGGTGAACTAATCTAAGGTAGGGAACCTTTCATCCATTTCCCGCTTTGACGGTATATGGAGCAGCACCACTGAGAAATAACAGTACATTTTTATAGGTCCCTTTTATAGGTGTACCAGTTTTTCCTAAAATTCTCCCAGCAAACGGAAGTCGACCATTCGCCTCCCCTACCACAGTTCTGACATGCTCGTTTCATCTCATATCGCTTTGCAACGTCACTCTCAGATACTGAAACGACTTGACTGTGTGAAGTAGGACACTAGTAATACTGTAACCGAAGAGAAAAGGTTTGTTCTTCCTAGTCATCAGCATTAACTTACATTTTTACACGTTTAGAGTTAGCTGTTATTCGTCACACGAACTACAAATTTTGTCTAAGTCGTCCTGCATTTCCTACAGTCCGTCAACGTCGACACCTTACTGCACACCACAGCGTCATCAGCAAACAACCTCAGATTGCTGCCCGCCCTGTCCACCAAATCATTTATGTATATAGGGAACAACAGTGGAACTATTATATTTCCCTGGGGCACTCCTGACGATACACCTGTCTCTGATGAACATTCGCCGTTGAGACAGCATGCTGGGTTCTATTACTTAAGAAGTCTTGGAGCCAGTCACATATCTGTAAACGTATTCAATGTGCTTGTACCTTCGTTAAAAGCCTGCACTGGGGACACCATGTTAAATTGTTTTTAAAAAACTGGAAATACGGAATCTGCCTGTTGTTCTTCATCCATAGTTTGCAGTACATCAGGTGAGAAAAGCGCAAGGTGAGTTGCACATGAACGTTGTTTTCTAAAACGATGCTGATTCGTGGACATGATCTTCTCAGTCCCAAGAAAGTTTATTACACTCGAACTGAGATTATGTTCAACGATTCTGCAGCAAACCGAAGTTAGGGATATTGGTCTGTAATTTTGCAAGTGCGTTCCTTCACCCTTCCCATACACTGGAGACACCTGAGCGTTTTTTCAGTCGCTTGGTACTGTTGGGCGAGAGATTCTCGATAAAAGCAAGGGTCTAATGCCGTAGAGTACTCTTGGTGAAACCGAACTGGGATTCCATCTGGACCTGGTGATTTATTTGCTTTCAAATCTTTCAGTTGTTTCTCTACACCAGGGATGCTTATTACTATGTCGTCCATACGAGTCCGATGGTTAAAGGACGGTATATTTGAACGATTCTCCTGTGCGAATGATTTCTTGAACTTGAAATTTAAAACTTCGGCTTTCGTTTTGCTACCTTCATCTGCCACACCAGACTGGTCAACAGTGGACTCAATGGATGCATTAGACCCGCTTACCTACCCTACATAGGAGCAGCTTTCATAGCACCAACTACAGCACTATACAGGCACTGTCCCGATGCATCTGTAACCTAAAGAAACATTCCTCTGGTATCCTTTTGTTTGTGTATTTTTATAAAAATACACGAAGCTGCATATTATGCAATTTCCACAACGGCATGTCAGAATTCACTAATGCTAAACACAAGCGTTCGGAAAATGTATCGCTACAACTCGATTGTTGGCCCACACTGCTTTTAATCAGTTGCTGGTTTTACTTAGATTTATTCTTAAACTTCTCCTTACGGCCCGTGGTATCTATGTGCTGCACAATATCATATTTTTTCATTGCAGAAGCACTCTTTTCACACACCAAACAAAGACGCTGCAGTCTTCACTGAAAATATTTCCCTTCACTTCGTTTACTCAGTTGTGTGAGAATGCTGATTGAGAGAGTTTTGTCGCTGGTATTTCCTAATTATAACAGCAAGCAGTCACTCAACACTCAAACTAACGAGCGTTGCACAACACACTGCAGCTTGAAACTCGGGGATTCACCCTCCATGCCGGTGACATAATTCCGATGCGATAACTGACTGATGTTTCATCTGCCCAATCGCAGCAAGTTGCTTTTCCTTGAAGTATTACTTCACAACATCCGTTCCGCTTATCACTGCTCGCCTACGCATTCAACGGACGTTAATTTCTAGTATCCGGTAAAAATAGAAGCGAGTCTCGGTCGGACACACAGTTTTAATCTGCCAGAAAGTTTCATATCAGCGCACACACCGCTGCAGAGTGAAAATCTCATCTGGAAAAATAGAATCGCTAAGTGATAAATGAGTGCTGTGAATGAAATATGCACTTTTATAAAGACAGTTATCGGTAAAATATGTTTTTTTAATTAAAAATAATAAAATAAATAAGAAAAAATAAGCGTAGGCAAACCTAGTTAAAATTGCTTATCTAGATGTGTCTTATGAAGTCCAACCTTTCCGCTTATGCTTAAAGTTGAGGAAAAAATCGTGCCTTTTGCTTAGAAATTTAGGCTTAATTACTAAGTTTGTGAATTCCATTATAATCACATCCTAGACAGTATCTTTTACCGGTTGTCATCTATAAGCCAACTTGTGTAGATATGTATTCCTCCTTTAAAAACCTGGGCAGTTGCGAACGATAACAAAATTACTTTTCCACTATGTTAACGTTAATTGGAAGTAGTTTTTTGTGGACAATCTACAATGCATACAGTTCTTATACCATATAATGCAGTCAGACACATCCAATGGAACATATCCATTGCGAAGTCTGTACAAAAGTAACGTCAAACAGAATATATCAAATTGACTGAAGCAACAGAGAAAGCCCGCATCTCGTGGTCGTGCGGTAGCGTTCTCGCTTCCCACGCCCGGGTTCCCGGGTTCGATTCCCGGCGGGGTCAGGGATGTTCTCTGCCTCGTGATGGCTGGGTGTTGTGTGCTGTCCTTAGGTTAGTTAGGTTTAAGTAGTTCTAAGTTCTAGGGGACTGATGACCATAAATGTTACGTCCCATAGTGCTCAGAGCCATTTGAACCAACAGAGAAGCGGAAAAACTTCCCCCGTAAACAATAAATTATACCTAAAATCAAAACATAAAAACGATGGTACTAAGAAGATCCATATCTGAAAGCAAGGATGTATAAAATAATGCACATGGCATATCTCCGATCATACATGGTATAGAATGGAATAGACATACGGATCACATACTCTAAACACATTAACCCATCTATCTGCAACAAACACACGAAATTCAAATTTCTATACACACTAACTATGAGGGCCTTACATTCATAGTCATCGCACAAAGTCGGAAATTACTCTGTCTTGGAAAGAAACGGAGCAAATCTAATTTCCTACAGCAGTTAAAGACATTGCAAGATTTAAAAAAAAAAAATCAGAGCGATAGTTGTGACGGTACGTGACTGAAATATTTCAGAAATACTGTAAATGATCTTTTCACTACCAGAGTTATATTTTCATTCACACGACAGTTTTGAGATTTTAAATCTGATTCTCAAAGGTTTCGTAGGTTCCCGCGTCGTATGACCAAACTGGGAACGTCGAAGTGATACAATACGGTTCCATTATAAGGCTGTACGTGCTTTGAAATGTATTTCGGGACCAATAATACAGCTCAGCTTATAGAATCGATTTTCATCTCCATCCTTCAGTGATTCGTGTTGACGAAGGACTCAAACAGTCTAAATGTTTCATTCTCACTCTTCATCGAGCCATAGGAAGGCAAGTTGTTTCAGTCGTATGAGTGGTCCAGACATACACAGAAAACCATGTTCAGCAGTATACCTGCTATGTCGTACCCCTCTGATCCCAAATATTTGAGAATAAGATTTTATCCCATAAAATTAATATCTGAATAAACATATATTAATCTTGGTACTTCTTGACTTAAAGATTAACAGTAAAGTTCCGATTCTTTAAAGACTCGAACTGCCATGTATAAAACAGCATGAAACGTCTGATTACTACACAGATGAATTACTGTGTTAAATATTTGCCTTTCAACAGAACTTTAGGAAAGGTTTGAAACTACGCTTAAAGTTTGTTGGAAGTCGCTAAGTGTTCTGATTACGAAACACTGGATGAATATAGTCTGGAATTTGCAAAAATGGTTCAAATGGCTCTGAGTACCATGGGACTTAATTTCTGGGGTCATCAGTCCCCTAGAACTTCGAACTGATTAAACCTAACTAACCTAAGGACATCACACACATCCATGCCCGAGGCAGGATTCGAACCTGCGACCGTAGCGGTAGCGCGGTTCCAGACTGTAGCGCCTAGAACCGCTCGGCCACTCCGGCCGGCGGGAATTTGCACTCCACTTTAACAAAAAGGTAGTTTCTCACGCATCTAAATGTTTATGGCGCTATATCTCCTGAACTGAGCGTCGTAAAACGATATAATTTTGTAGGTATATTCAGTCGTACGTACGGGAATTGTCTCCAAACTGTGTTGCGAACAGTGTATTAGCAGTAGAGAAGCAATGAATTAAAACGTCATGACTGATGTTAGTTTGACTGCATGAACACCGAAGTAGCAAGCATAAACTTTTCTCCTTTCATTATTTGTGTGTATGTGGGAATGGGGAGCGTGGGGCTTCGTCAGCAACAAAGGTTTGAAATTATGTGTAAACTTTGTTGGAAGTCGCTAAGTGCCCTCATTCTCAAATACTGGACGAATGAAGTCCGTGTATTTGCCCACCGTCAATCGTGTTGGTTAATTGTGTTAAACTTTTGACGTAAGATTATGTCTCTTAAAGAGTTGAGTATGACACCATTTTAAATTTTTAAATTCGGTCAATAATTACTCGAAATATTAAAACTGATACTTTGTTTTGCCTACGTTGCAAGTAGTACCGGACTCCGGGACAGCATTTTAGTCATATAGGTTGGTACCATTAAAAACTACGCTGTCTGCAGAATTAAAAGTTAGAAAATTAATCATTAAGTGTACCATTTGTTTTCCATGCAAAATGAGACTAAAGAAGAAACATTTTCAGTACTCCAACCCCAATATTCCTCGGAAGGTCATTTTGAAAGTGGAGGATTTACTTTGGTAACTTTCTGCAATATACTGGAAATTTTGTCGTTACGTGACGTGACCGTTGTTAACTGTGATTTATGTAATAATTTTACTGAAATTTAAAATAGATACAAAGTGAAAAATTTGTTGACATCTGTCTTCAGTGATAGATGTAACACGTTTCACAGAAACTAATGATGACAAGTATTAACATTGCCGATGGAAAGTGAATTGAGACACGAATAGTAAGTGGTCTGAGGGTAGTTTATTGCTAGGCAATGAATTTAACGGCGGCTATACAATCATTCCATCGTGGGCATGTTCTGTAATAACGAGAGCGGTTTTCTCTAAAGACGTGGTCAATAAATTTAGTAGTTTCATTATGAAAGACAGTCGCATTAAGATTCGTAAGGTTTTCAATATGGTAGTTATCTCCTGTATGTGAGTGAACTAAACGTTGCTAAAAGATGGAAGCCCATCTAGAAGAGAAGCCCTTAGAAAAACGTATCAGAAGTTGACACATAATGTCAAAGACTTTTGGTGTCCTTGTGTGATTTTAGACAAATGGTGCAGTTATCATTATATCGTGGATATAAAACTGCATAGAATATTAGGCTGCCTGACACGAAAGTTCGCAGATATAAGAGAGAACCATTTTATCCGCAGCACTACCTAAGGTGAGAATGTATCTGCCACATCTTTTTCGTAGAAATCATTCCGGCTCTAATAAAGAGGTTATCGGTACTGTACACAAATATTGCACAGAGCTGTATTTTCTTTGGGAAATAATTTGCTGCAGATCTGATGATGGTCATTAAAGACCGAAACCGGTAATTTGTTAACAAAAAATTTGTGACCATAGATGTAAATTAAAGGACGCTTATTATATATTCGGGTCACTGTTTTTTTCGCGACGATGTCGCAGCTTGTGATTTTTTTTGTGAGAAAACATTATTTAATAGTCCTTTTTTGCTGAAACTATCGATGTATCCTCGTATACATGAGGCATATTTGAAATTCCAACGTGTCTTTATGTGATGTATATTCTCTAAGATATGAAGGAGAGAGAGCCTGAAAGACAGTAACTTCAGTGTTTTGTTTACTTTTTTACATTTCTAACCATTTCTCAACAACTGATCTGGAACGTGTCAATAGATTCACATTTTTAGGATCTCAGTGAAATATGGCAACAGTTTGATGTTTAGCATAGTACGATTTTTGCTTTGATCTTGATGTATAACAGATTTAATAAACGTAAACTGACCACACTCACATATCTAGTCGGGCTTTCATATGTGTGTTCGTAAGAGTTGCCATGTGGAAATGATTTCATTGACTGACTGCGCTTAAAATCGCGAAGGAAATGGTCAAATAATTTTGTGGCTGCATAGTTTTCTCATTTTTATGCAAGAAGAAGCTTATGATGAAAACATTTTTTTCCCTTTTGTTATTGTTATGAATACTGCTATTACTTTCAAAGTGTAAGTTCTTCTTCACAACAGACTTTGTAAAAAAACAAACGTATTGTGATGCTGTTGTTAATATGCCTAGTTTCTTTTACTGTTGCCTTTATAAGGCTCGAGAAAGGGCACGAGAAATTATCCTTGTGTCTGAGTGTGGCAGTGCCGCAGATTATAACTTCCTGCTGATGTCATCAATAAAATCAGCTGTTTCGTGCTGAGTTACTGAATGTAAGTGTTTGAGAAGCTCTACAATATGTGATTTCCAATTTAAGCAACAGTTAATAAGAACATCCAGGAATCTCGAAATTTACATTTTACATGTTCCACCCCGTATCCTACTGATATTTATGATAATTTACCGATCTTTGTAGAGAACTGAATGAACTATGTTTTGTCTATATTAAATGACCAACGAATTACCAACAACCACTCAATATTTTTTCTAAATAATTCTTTTATTGTTCCTTCAATAGTAGAATCTCTGTCGTACTTGATTATGATGACGGCGTCATCAACACAGAACAATATTTCTTCTTTGTCAATGTAACCTCACTAACACATAGGAAAAGTAGCAGAAGTAGTAATACTGAGCCCTGTAAAACATGAGTGGTGATGTATCCCCATTCAGAAGAAAGTTCGTCATAAAGCCTACAGGAGGAATCTAACATGACTGATTGCTCGCTGTCAGTTAAATACGAAGTGAATCACTTGCTGACTCATTTTAGAATTTGAATGTTTCCTAAAACAGTACTTTTCTTCCTCTGCTACGTGGCGAAGCAAATACATAGAATATTAAAGCACCTCGCTCGTAGAAAAAATGGATTATACTGTAAAGTTTCAAATACTTATTATGTGAATGATTTCTCAAAAGAAGTCATGCTGAACACAATAATTCAGAAATTAAATAGTGACTGGTGTTTTATATTTAGAATGGGAAGCAGTCTCAGTGTTTGTGTAGTATTTACTAGATTTATGCTACTGTTACCGACAGTTAAATTCTGCGCAAATGGGACGCGTATGGCGCGGAAGCCCAGCAACGTAAGGAGAGAGACTGGTAATACGTCAGTAAGCCGGGACGCAGAGCAGCGAGCGCAGAAATGTGATTGCGGCCCGCAGCTGGCTCTGACGTTGCAATTACATGATTATCCCAAGATGCAGGTCAGCTTCACTTCTTACGCTCCTAGGGAAAATAGCGTCCTTTTAACTGCTATCCGTCCCGTTAGTCCACAGCATAAAGGACAATCGTGCTGCCGCCGACTTGAATTCCGGCACTCAGAGGTACCGCTCTAGATACGTGTTCCTCCCGGCTCGCTTCAGTAGTTGGGATACACCAGTTTTTTAAAGTTTTTCTTCCAATCTCGCCATCTGCTCCTCCGTACTGAAATTTTGTCGCAGGAAATATAGGTCGTCTCGGTAGGGCAGTAACATCTCACATAACGGAAAAGTATTGTACATTAAGCGGGCAACGATTGTAGGTGACGAGCCAGATGTCGGGCGGAAGAGAAGCTTTGGACACTGCGCTTTCTCAACAACTACGGACAATGTTCGTAAATTAAATTAATAATAGATATTCGCTGTTTATGTCTCCTTGACTCGGAAGACCGCGGCCGACTTTTAGAGCACGTGGAGGACCACCTTTATTGAGTGAACAGTTGTGAGCGTCTTTTACTTTTATTTTACGTAATACCTACTTCAATTTTCAAATTCTGTTGTGGGAGCGGCTCTTGTCTGTATGTCTGTACGGGACAGAGTGTAAGGGCTGCATGATACGATACGGCTATACCTCCAAATTAAAATTTATTTTTTAAAAGTTTGCAAGACTTCCACAAAAGAGGTCTACTGATCTCTGCCAGAGAAGTCGACATTAATATACCGTTAGAAAAATTAGTCACTACATTTACCTTGTTCTTAAGAGAACGTATGGTATGACATGGGAGAATGTCGTGTTTCTGCCTCTCTACTTGGTCGGCGGCAGTATGTGAATGATAAACACGTCCTTTGTTCCTTTTAGAATTTGGTGCAACTCTGTGCATTCGAACAGAAAAGGGCGGTCCGACAGATCCGCGGTTTCTGTTATTCAACTCCGTGCACGCCGCTGTACATATACGCCCAGTACATATACTGCATCGTGAAATTTAACGTTGGAAATGTTGACTCATTCAAAAGAAACTGTTTCAAGCATTCAGTGAACACTAGACGGATAAACGATCTGCATTCGGATAACAATCCCCTAAGAAATATGCAGAAAGGTATGCACCGCCGAGCACGTTTAATTTCTTACAGCTTATAGTTTACCAGCAGAACTGAAAAAAACTGAATGATATACTAGAAGCTTTCAAGTGTCAGTTTAAAGGTTTCCGTACGGTAAACGTCTTCTAATCTACACAGGAATTTCTCGTAGTAGTTAAGAACATTGTTCTGTAATGTATTATATATTCGCATACTCTCTCACGATTTTTATTTGTTTGATAATACCGAAGTTGCACCATTTCTACGGTATTTATGCCTTACTTAGGGAACCTTTTCCACATGACTGGTGTGTTTTGCGGAAATACGATATAGAACGCGTTTTTCGACCACCATCTAGGATTATGTGCCTTTTAGTGTTCATAATGGATGATTTTTGTTTGCGTATGGCGAGTGTCTATCCTATTTCTTGTAGCTGTGGCATTTCATACATTAGTCAGACCATCAGGGCCGTGTAGGACTGGTGTACTGAGCACAAGCGGCATGCATGCTTACAACAGCCGATCAAATCTACTATTGCAGAAAATTGTATTGGCACCGGTCATACTATGGCATATAACAACACTGAGAGTGTCATGCACTTCCGGCTATTGGTATAGTGTTATTAAGGAAGCAGTCGAAATTAGCCAGTGACCTCATAAATATAGATGGATCTTTTTGCTGAAATGCTGCGTGGAATCCTGCTGTCTCTCATGTAAAAAGAACAGAAGGGCAAAGTTAATGTTACCTCACGCGCTGGCTATTGAAGTTCAATGTCGGTAACTTTTCACGTAGGTCATCTCTGGTTTGTGGTGGCCCTAGTGTTAACAGCTTGTGTGTGTGTATGCGTGTGTGTGTGTGTGTGTGTGTGTGGGTGGGTGGGTGTGGGTGTGTGCGTGTGTGTGTGTTATATGTTCTGCGTACCTAGGTTTAAAATTCTATTGCACAACGCTTCTTTACTACATTTGTTCGTCTGAAAACGACAGGATAAGGCGTACCGAAATATCGGCGGTTGCCGAACAAGTTACCCGGCTTCCTTCCGTAAGTTACTTGAATATTCTATGCTCCGGGAAGAAATGAGGTTTCAATTTATTTCTTTTGTTTATAAATTTTGTTAATCAGAATTCTGCAATCTACGTATACACCCGTTGCGTCTCTAGCTGGCCTTGGCTAGCATAGTACCTCAGAACTTGATAAATAAATGAAATGAAAAACACACAACACAATAACCCTGGAGTATACCGTTCTTGTAACAAGAACTGTGGAGTGCCAAGCTTGAATATCCTAGTCTGCTACATCACGCTCATAATTCCTGAAATTGGATGCGGAAATTGTTCCGTGTGAAGAATATCCAAGCCGGCTAAACTTGTGTTATATTTGTACTTATAACCCACAGCATCGTAAGAGCAGCCGCGTTTATTTCTTTAGACTTGAATTAGTCCACAGGCCACCATAAGTTTTGTGGTGGAAAGTAAGATGTGTACCAACACCATTTTCCCCTTTGGTATTCCGCTCTCGGATAGTACGCAGGTCTAAAGACGCTTCGTCTACGAGGACGAAATTCTCTATTTTTAGTGTCGTACTCATTACAAAGAAATATGGAGGAGGAAATATGAAATGTCTTGAAGCAAAGGCCTCTGCACAACGCCGTTCTTGAAACGTCTCCCAGTGAGCACATCTGTGGCACTCTAACCGTGCCTAACAAACCCATGGCTAAACGTGCAAGCTCTTCTTTGAATATTTTCTAACTCTCACGTTAGTGAAATTTACTGGAGATCACAAACCCACAAACAATACTCAAGAAGTGCTCTAATGAGGATTTTGTAAGCTATCTCTTTTTATCGTTCATGAATCGCACTGCCTTAAGGTTCTTCCAATAAATCTTATTCTTACATCTGCCTTCCATGCAGCTACATTTGAGTGGTTTGAATTATTGCCAACATCAGAGACGCGTGCGTTTAGGGAGCTGTAGTCCTTTGCTTACGTGCTTTCGGGACCAAAAATAAGGTAATCACAAGCTAGCTTGGGGTAGAATGTGCTTCTGAAATTCGTCAGGTGGGAGTCGATTTTCCATTTAAATGGATGTTATGTAACTCTTTCGCAAGAGAAATTACATATCCCTGAAAACTGCCATGGTCTCATGAGGAAAAAAAGAACAAGAAGATGCTGACATAAAACGTCGAAACATATTCATTTTCTACCATCATGTATTGTAATACAAACGATAATGTTTACCTACTGTGCTGTGCTGCAAATATGGAGACAGGGCTCGTACCCTGGCATGGCCATCATCATATAACTGGTGGCTGAGTATTTACAGCTGAGTAATGGGATGGGTTCTTAGAAAAGGTCACAATCGCTTTCATTAGTGATAAGCTTAGCGTTCAATGACCTACCCGATGGAAGGTTTTACTACAACAAAAGAAATGAACATGCTGTTGTCGGTAGAGAGAGCTGCAAAAACTGGTACTCTACCGTAACACTTGCCTGACAATCACATTTGATAAAAAGCAAAGATCTGCCTATGTCGAACAAATTAAAAATCAATGATTCATACTATTTAGCGTTTCAGATACAAATGTGGTATAAACAAATTATTGTTACATGAAACCTTTTCAGTAAGTCGTTGAGAGGTTCGTGGATATGTGGAACGGTTGAAAAGGAAATATTTCCATATCTCAATTATTTACATGTCATTAAATTGGAACATCTGAAATGCGGTGTTTTGCTTTGCATATACTCTAGCTTCACTGTATATCATTGTTACGCAAGATATCGTACATGCTGATTGCTACTTATACAGGTGTACTGCTTCTGACTTGCGTACTACAAATTAAAAAAAGGAGCAGTTTCGAAGAACTCCTGTCAGACACAATATTTACGCTACAATACTGAAACTCGAATGCAATTTATTCCAGTAGAAATGTAGAGAAGTGAGCATTATAACTTTAAACTGGAAACGGAACCCACTACACAACTTACTTATTTGAGCAAAAGCTAAATGTATATAAAACGTGCAACCACAAACATATGGTCTGTAGCTTAATTGTCAAGATTTCCTGGTTAACTCAGTCTTCCAGAAGAAATAGTAAATGTTAACATCACACGGTTTGTCAGAATGTTGACAGACTTTACGTAATACAGTATAGAAAGCTCTGTATCGACGATTCATACTCAATAAATTCATCGAAGGACTTTTGTTCAGAGGGGACTACATAGCATTTTATTGTTACTAGATGGAAACCTGAATTTACTTTCTTCATCTACATGACCTTGAAGTATTTCTCTGGTTTGGAAAAGTGACAGTACAGCAATATGCAAATATTAAGTGAAACCTGTGTAAGTATTTAAAACAGTGAATTTCTATGACAATCAGAGGAACGAAAACTTGTTTGAACTACTGAACTTGTTTAAACCTAATCGAATATCATAGCATGAATAGGCAACGTACAGAACCAGATAATTTCGCGTTTAAATAAAAGCAAGGAAAGCGGCCACGGATATGAGATGGCTACAGACGTATGTGCAGCAATACTAGATATTTATTTTTGCCCTTCTATCTCTTTCTCACCCATTACAGATACTTATTTACTTTTATAAACGTAGAAGGCATTTTAATTTCAATAGTAATTAGAGTTTTAGTAGACTAAATGTTTAACATTTGAAGTCAACTTGCAACCATATGAGTAGGTAAAGCACACGTGACAGGTTTTGCAGAAATGACATTGTGATTTTCTGTGTTTGGATTGAGGATTTCTCGATAAGGAACAGCAAGGGTCCTAACATAATTCCCTGGGGCACACCTGAAATTACTTATACATCTGTCGCCGACTCTCTACACAAGATAACATGCTGTGTTATCTTGTGTAGAGAGTCGGCGACAGAGGTAGAAGTAATTTCTGGTGTGCCCGAGGGAAGTATGTTAGGACCCTTGCTGTTCGTACGCGTGACAATATTAAGAGTAACCTTGGATGTTTCGCAGATGTAGTTATCTACAATGAAATACTATTTGAAAAATGTTACAAAAATTGATTAGATTTCAAAGTGATGCAAAGGTTGACAAGTTGCGTCATACAGTGAGGTGGCTTAAGACATGGGATAGCGATGTGCACATAAACAGATGCATATAGTATCGCAGAGAGTTCGAACGCGGAACGGTGGTTGGAGCCAGACGCATGGGACACCCCATTTCGAAAATCGTTTGCAAATTCAATATTCAAAGTTTCACTCGAGTGCCAAGAGTATGCCGATAAAAGCACATTTCAAGCATTATCTCTCACTACGGACAACGCAGTGTCTTCACTGAACCACCAGCCGCAGCGGAGTCTGGGTAAAGTTGAGAATGCTAACAGACAAGCGACACACCGTGGAATAACCGCGGAAATCAAGGTAATAAGTACGATCCAAGTATCTGTTAGGACAGTGCGACGAAACCTGGCGTTAATGGGCTATGGCAGCACACCACCGATGCGTTTGCCTTTGCTAACATCAAGACATCGCCTGCAGCCCGTCTCCTGGGGACGTCACCACATCGGTAGGACCCTAAACAACAGGAAAACCGTGGGCTGGTCGAAGGCTGCGAACAAGGCACTGTGGAAGCTGGTGGTGACTCCATAATGGTGTGGGCTGTGTTTACATAGAATGTACTGGGTTCTCTGGTCCAACTGAAGCGATCATTGACAGGAATCTGTTATGTACGGCTACATTTTCAGCCATTCATCGACTTCATGTTCACAGAAATGATGGAATTTTTATGCACTACAGTGATCCACGTCTCCGGGCCACAATTGTTCGTGACTCGTTTGAGGAACATTCTGGACATTTTGTGCGAAAGATTTCGCGACCCAGATCGCCCGACATGAAACCCATCGAACATTTATGGGACATAATTAAGAGGTTAGTTCATGCACAGAATCCAGCGGCGGCAAAACTTTTGCAACTATGGACGGCTATAGAGCTGGCTCAGTATTTCAGCAGGGAACTTCCAATGACTTGTTGAGTCCATGAAACGTGGAACTGCTGCACTGCGCAGGGCAAACGGTGGTCCAATACGATGTTGGGAGGAATCCCATGACTTTTGTCACCTTAGTGTATTTGCAGAAACGTAAAACATTGCACATCAAAAAACGAAAAAACTTAGGGGAGGGTGTTGTGCCTTGAGACGCTTTTCAGACTTTCACCTTTAGCCAGCTCTGTAATAGAAGTTTACAGTATTTTCTTTTTACATTTTTAACTGATGCATTCGATTTTTTTGTGGTGTTGCCTTTTACTGAAACTACAAATGGTTCAAACGGCTCTGAGCACTATGCGACTTAACTTCGGAGGTCATCAGTCGCCTAGAACTTAGAACTAATTAAAACTAACTAACCTAAGGACATCACACACATCCATGCCCGAGGCAGGATTCGGACCTGTGGTTCCAGACTTTAGCGCCTAGAACCGCACGGCCACTCCGGCCGGCTACTGAAACTGCAAAAGCTACTCTGGAAAATTAGTGTTTTTCAAAATAAAAAAATGTGTTCCAAGGTATAAATGCTCTTATAGCTAGGAACAAATATTCTGTTAAAATTTAAAAGCGTTGCAATGGACAAAATCTTGTCAGTACCGTGTTAGGCGTCTATCTGTTATGTTATTACTCTATTATGCACCAATAATTATTAAACTAAGTCAAATTAAGCACAAGTACTATCAAAAACCAGTTAAAAGTTAAACACATTCTGAAACTGAAGCTACTGGAAACTGACATTTGTCTCGAAAGACAGGTAACATTGTTAAAACACGAGAGAAACTTATTTAATTTGCAAATATCGCATGTCCCATGGTAAAAAAAAAACTTTCTCTTTGGAGGTACAAGATGCTGCACGACCGACGATACATGATATGTAACTAATTTTGGAAATATATAGAAATTCAATTGTCATAAAATTCTGTAACTGATGAACGAACGATATATTCCAAATAGCTTTAATATATTATATAGCATTTAAAAGCGTAGAACTAGAAATATTTACAGATGCTGTACAAAGGTCGGTCTCATGTCTAGCAACAACAACAAAAAAATGTAGAAAATGGCGGAAACTGCTTATGTCGGTCTCTAGCGCGCATTCCTTCCTGTGATTCTAAAATCAGTGACTAGAATGAAGTAACGACCAAAAAACATCATGTATTCCCAAGTACACTATCCTCTAGGTAAAAACCTTCCCCTACTATCCTATGTCTACAGTATCAATGAGTTACAACTGGAATCAGACAGCTCGGAGTGTAACAATTTGTGGGGATATGAAATGTAACGATCCATAGGTTCAGTCGTAGTTAAAACAGGTGGCAGACTTAGGTATATTGGTAGGATACTAGGAACACGCAATCAGTTTACAAGGGAGGCTGGTTACAACGCGGGTGTACGATTAATCGTACAATATAAATGAAGTGTGTGGGACCTTTACTTACAAGGAATATTAAACGTATACAAAAAAGGCAGCACGAATAATGACGTATTTGTTTGACCCATGGGAGACCGTCATGGATATGTTGACAAAAAACGACATGCATGCGCTTGTAAATAGACGCAAGTCTGCTTACAAAGTTTCAAGAACAAACATGGAGAGAGGAATCTAGAAACATGCTACAATCTCCTACAAGTGGGATAACGGAGTCGCGATAAGACAAATTACTGTACGCACAGTGGGGTTTAAGCAATCACCCTCCATACGAAAACAACGGGAAGAAGTTCCAATAACTAGTATAATGGGAAGCGTCTTCTGCCATGCACTTTACACTGATTTTCAGAGTATATACGTAGATGGAGATGTTGGTGTATACGTGAGCAACACCGCCAGATATTGAGTTGCACAGTTTTAGTTAATATAGGTTTCAGTCTGCATGACCATCTTCAGGTATCTGAATGTACGTACGAAACATCGTGTCTTTTCAGTCCAAGCTTGTGTTCCATTTATAACAACTTCGACGGGACATTATACTCTAATCTTCCCTCCTTGTTCGCGAAAGACTTGTACTACCCATACTCGCATATTGACCAAATGTGTAAGATCACGTTAAGGTTGACTCGTAGGGTACACGGAACGTATGCAGTGGACAGCGAAGCGAATGGTTATGATCTTGACTGTTTGGAAGAAAATCTAAAAAGAGTTATCTGGCAAGCACACGAAGAAATAAGCTGAATGGCTCGGGAAAACCTGCTTAGAACACTGCAATCGTCATACCGACGATCTTGTTATTCGTTACTGCTATTCGTTTATAAAAAAATACATTTTTCGTGTTGCAAATTTAGTGTTCATTATCTTAGACATATTTCGCCTTTTACGTGAAAGACATCTTCCTTGGACATCTGAAAGAATGGGTAGTTTTAGTTTTTACTGATATAAATCACAGTGTAAAACAGTTCGGAACAAATTTTTCTACAAAACAACTGTATACTATTCCAGAACTCTCTCTGACGATGCCTTTCGCACAAAATTTAAAAATAAATACCAAACTCTTTGCATAAAAATGCGTTTTCTGTATGAAAACGTATTTGTACAGCTGCTGCGGGAAGTAGGCACACGAAAAAACTTGTTATCCTTCGTTGCTTTTTACTAGAATTATCAATCATCCTCGTGAAATGGACCTCAAAGTATTGGTAACCCAGCATTTATGCGCATTCTGGAAAGGAACAGAGATGATTTAAGCGAAGTGGGGTGGAAATGTCCAAACTTTCGCTAACCTTCTTGCTTATGGCGTCCAGTCACCGGCTACTCGCCAGCTCCGGATTATGCTAATACAGGACTAAGGAATGAGATTTTCACTCTGCAGCGGAGTGTGTGCTGATATGAAACTTCCTGGCAGATTAAAACTGTGTGCCGGACCGAGACTCGAACTCGGGACCTTTGCCTTTCGCGGGCAACTGCTCTACCAATCAGTTGGTAGAGCAGTTGCCCGCGAAAGGTAAAGGTCCCGAGTTCGAGTCTCGGTCCGGCACACAGTTTTAATCTGCCAGGAAGTTTCAGGAATAAGGATATTACAGCATATCCTCTCTTAAGGCAGAGTGCGACTCTAGACACAGCTAGATAGTCTCTGTAGGGTGTCGATGCCAATACTGAATTGGTATCGCATACGACCATAAATCGCACACTCACATTCCAAAAGCATGCTCTTTCTACTGTGAGGTGGTCCATTTTTTCATACTTCAGTTACGTCATTGTCCATTATTCTCGATTAACTGTAGTACTTCTGGCAATGGAGAATGCAAGCGCCGACGTAGAATCCATGACGTGTGGCTCCAGTTAAATTTGGTTAACTGCGTACTCTCTAACTAACCTTCCATTTTCTGTAACAAAAGTGACAGCCAGCCTGCATCTTCACACAACAGCAGGAATGTTCCAAGAATACGTGCTGCTTTGTGTCAGCGCCCTTTTGTCTCCTACACACAGTCAACGTTCTAGAACCACACCGTCAGAGGTACCTGCTCCCATGTGATGACGACACTGCTTTCCTTGCAGTCCATTCCACCTTCCATTCGTCTCATCTCTATCTGTCCCCCAATAATTATACCACTTAGTGTAGCCAGTAGTAACTTTCCATCAACCTAGTAAAAATCCAGACAAGAATTATGTGAAAAACTACACCAGACATCCACCACACATTGCAAATCGTTAATTTGCAACTTCCACAAACAAAATTTTGCGAAAGAAGACCCTCAGCAAACTAAAAATACTAATCAGTCGAACATAGGAACAAACTCGCACGTTCTTCAGGCATACCTACAAGACTCTTATCTCTCCCAGACTAGCAGGACAGAAGGTTGATTAGGGTTTAACGTGCTGTCGACGATAAGGTCATTAAGGACGGAGCACAAGCTCAGTTTGGTGAAGGATGGGGAAGGAAATCGACTGTATCCTTTCAAAGGAACTATAGCGACATTTTCTTAAAGAGATTTGGAGAAATCACGGAAACCTACACCTGGATTGCCGATCGGGGATTTGAATCGCCGTACTCCCAAATACGTGCGCAGTATTTAACCTGTACATGAAACTCCCTCCCAATTATTACGATTATCTCCAGATCCGTGAATGTCATACAATCTATCTCATTTCTGTATCAAATTACATTCCTGGACTGGCATCCTGTACAGCTGATATGTTCCCACATCTCCTGAGCCACCAAGAACGCCTTAGCCATTCTTATTTCTGTAGCAAAACTGAATCTCAACACCCCACTTGAGAGCCACAGCGTGTTGTCGCCACATCCCACCTTCTTTACATCTTCAAACTCTCCATGTGCACTTCAAGAATAATTTCCATCACATTCTCTTCTCTGACCACGAAATTATTCTTGATCGGCTATAACCTAGCCTATCTCTTCCATTTTAAAAGAAGGCTCCAACACATTCTGTCCCTGAATAACCGGCCCCTTTCCACCTACATTTGTTTCATTGACCCTCCCCAACCGCCATCCCACATCTTCTTCTGTATAGCTTTCCCTCCAGTCCCATCTGCATTCGAATCCATTTTCTATAAAATGCTACTAGGAGCCTACAGCAATAACAGGAACTACACATATTACCAACTTTTCATCACGCATCAAATATTAGTTTTATATTCTTATTAAGGGGAGTTCTGGTCGTGAGGCACGAAAAATGGGTGAAACTTAGAATTTTTTCTTTACAATGATTGTTTTTATTAAAACGGGAGTTTTACCGCTTTGCTATACATACATTCGTCGACGAAAAAAAATTATCGCATAACAAAATAAAAATGGCGGCTGCAGTCCTTGGCAAAGCATGCGCCACGCGGCACGTCCTGGCTTGCGCGAAGCGTTGTACACACCCGTGACTATTTCTGAAGCCCATAAAAATAGAAAATTCTCAAATCAGAATCAATTTCAGAGGAGATGATTACGATGGAGGTTTGAAAAATACCTTAAAAATGGCAGCTATTTGAAAAACCTGTTAATTTCTTGGCATGTTTTCCTACATTGAAATGGATAAAAAATATTTAAAATTCGAATAAAAAAAGCTCTGACTAACGCCTCCTAAGTTTAATTATCTCTCATTTTAGAAAAATCAAATAAATCATTTGATCTGTAGAGTGTCTAGAGTGCTCTGCATGCTGAAATATGTTGTTTCGTGAAGGGAGGATTTGAAGTTTGGAGTAATAAAAGAAAACGGTATTTCAAAACTTTAGGTTAACCTACGTTTCCAGGACCATAGAGGCATCCTTCCTCATCCTCAACGCCGGCCGGAGTGGCCGAGCGGTTAAAGGCGCTACAGTCTGGAACCGCACGACCGCTACGGTCGCAGGTTCGAATCCTGCCTCGGGCATGGATGTGTGTGATGTCCTTAGGTTAGTTAGGTTCAAGTAGTTCTAAGTTCTAGGGGACTTATGACCACAGCAGTTGAGTCCCATAGTGCTCAGAGCCATTTGAACCATTTGAACCTCATCCTCATACATGCTCTGGTTCTGAATTTGGTGATGTATTTTTTCAATCCGGGCTCTTCCAACAAACTAAGACATTCCTTGCTCCTCGGCGGCCACTCATTTCCTGTCACATAACTCAGCAAATTTTTGCTGTTCATCCCAGTGACGAATCCTAACACGTACATGGTCTTCAGAGTAGACGAGTACCCTATATATGATTCAGTTGCAATAGTTTTTGTCTCAGACTGAAGATGTCTCGGTACCAGTTTCCAAATGCACCCGTTGAAGCACTCGTTATTATTTTGCGTGTTGGCACCGGTGCATGTTTTAGGCAAATGTTATTGGACAGTAATTCATACACTGATGGAAATTTTTCTTGAAATAATTCATCGAGCGCGCGCAGCTGTCTACATTCCGCCGGCGCACGTTTCCATTCAACAGGGAGTAACTTCTGAAATACCTTCACAGCCAAAAAATATTTCTTCAAGCATAATCTATATACCTCAGGGATGCAAATTATATAAAAAGGCGAATTCTTTTCTCTGTCTCAACCAGAACCTCCCCTTCACTCAGTTTTAATTATTTTATGGAATGACTGAAGTGCGGCAACATGGGCGTTTCCAAGTCTGACTTATTTCTCTCAGCAAGAAACGGTTTTTTTATTAGGCGGCGCAATATACCACCAACTTACGTATCTACATTTACAGTTGTGCTTTACAATTAATTTAAAACTGCGTTGCAGAAGAGATATTTCTGTTTGGATGAAATTCTTCTCGTTGCATTCATTGGTGCTGCATGTTAAGAAATCTTCAGATTGTCATATTATTAGTGTATTATCTTCAACGATTCCACACGAGCGCAATGTGCAGGCTGAAAAATCTGCACCGAAAAATCTGTTATCGGGAGTTCCTGTGACGATGTATATAGGATGTTCCGTTAGGAAACAGGGCTTCGTCAAGAAACGATACAACAAACCACTCGGAAGTGAAAATATAGTACAAATATATGCCCTCTTCTAAATGGTTTGCGAAAACCAGCTGCTTCAAACTAGCAGGAATGTGAACAGGCCTTACTGTAAGTGACAGTAAATTAACTCATGATTATTTGTTTAATATTAATTTAAATTTGCCTCCAATATTTACGGACAAAAAATTTCCAACAACTATAGCGCATACCACGACTCATGTAAACGATATATTCGCATTGCATTTGGTATACGCGTACACTTGACGTCAGCTATATTTGCAACTCAACATTTGCTTGTATGAATTATCAAATGGCTCTGAGCACTATGGGACTTAACATCTAGGGTCATCAGTCCCCTAGAACTTAGAACTATTCAAAACCTAAGTAACCTAAGGACATCACACACATCCATGCCCGAGGCAGGATTGGAACCTGCGACCGCAGCAGTCGCGCGGTTCCAGACTGTAGCGCCTAGAACCGCTCGGCCACTCCGGCCGGCTATGAATTATGAAATGCAACGGTAAATACAGATTGTAACGATCTGTGACTAAAACTTACGCTGTTTCATCCCTATTGATTTTCAAATACTTGTACCCCGAAACCTTCAAGAATGAAGATATATCATTGTACGAGGCTTTCATTCAGGATGGGTACATTACCTACCGACATCAATTCCTTTCCTTTCTCCTTGATGCAATATTTGTAGTGGTTGTTGCAAATTAATAAATTCTGCGTGGAAAACGATGTTCAGATCCTGGTAAGTATTAGTTTACGAATTATTTTTTAGTATGTTCCACAGTTCAGATATTTCCACATTTCTATTCTACAGCAAGTAAATCGTCCATCTAAATACATTTTCGATATCCACAGTTAATCCACAAGAATATATTTTCCACACACTCAAATAGTGACCGCGCAAGCGGCTTGTAAGAAATGGCCATACCAACAGCCTGCAGTTCCACAATGATCTATAAATGATCTCATATCCGTATTTTTCCTCACCAGCTACTAAGTTTACACGAGCTTTGAATTGTACGTTTGTTGTGTTTGCACTGATCAGTCAGAACATTATGACCACTGACCTACATGTCGGGTGTTCGAGGAGTGCTGTGGCGAGTGTGGCGAAAACAAAATGAAACCACGTCCACACGTTGTACGGTTGGGCGGTCACCCCCGTATCACAGATGCTGGACGTCGTAGGCTGGGCAGACTGCTCAAACTGGGCAGGCGACGAACTGTGGCGGAACTAACATCAGACTTAAATGTTGGCCAGAGTACAAGTGTGTCTGAACACACAGTGCACCGAACATTCGTAATGATGGGCCTCCGCAGCCGACGACCCATCCATATGTCAATGATTACAACACGGCATTTGCAACTGCGACTGAAATGGGCACGTGACCGTAGGCACTGGACGTTGGTGCACGATAGCTGCGTTGTGCCGATTGGAGGACGCGAATCCGTCGTCTTCGAGGAGACCAGCTGTACTGCGGGACTGTGACAAGCTGACAGCGGCTCCATTATACTCTGGGGAACATTGACGTGGGCATCCATGGGTTCAGTGGAGCTCGAACGGGGCACCACGACGGCCAAGGAGTATCGTACACTGATTGGAGACCACTTGCACCCCCTTCATGGCGATCATGTTCCCGGCAACAGTGGCAGTTTTCAACAAGATAACGCGCCACGTCACAAGGCTAGGAATGTGATGAAGTGCGTCGAGGAACTCAGTGGCGAGTTCCAGTCGATGAGCCGACCCTCCAACTCGCTAAGTATGAACCCGATCGAACACATCTGGGACGTGCTTGAACATTGCATCATTGCTCATCGTCTCCTCTCTGGAATTTAGGTGAATTAGGTAACTTGAGTGTGCAGATATGACGCCAGCGACCTACCAAGGTCTCCTTGTTTCCACGACGCGTAGCCGCTGTTATCCGTGCTGAAGGTGAACATACGAGTATTACGTAGAGGTCGTAATATTCTGGCTGATCAGTGGAGTATTTCCTCAGTAGATGTTGATGCGGTAACGTTTAACTGTCCAGCACATCACGGGCACGTTACGCTCTGTATGCGTAACTTGAATCCTATCGCACTCGAGTCCTCAAAATAATTATATGCAGAATATTTCTGACTGACGTTCTTGTGATGGTATTGCGAATCGTCTAAAAAAAAGCAGGATGCCCATCATACACAAGCCGACTCATGTTTACAAATATGCCTAACTTAACAAAATCCATGTTTTTCAACCAACAGATTCGTTGCCTTTCCTTCTTTCTTCGTGCCTCACTATGTCACTTTTGAACCAATTACGAGACAGATACGTTGCTTTCAACGTCTCTTTATTGATGCTACATTTTTCAGTTCGAAGACTGACCTATCACGCTAGTCCATCCTAGGCAAGCCTCTTCATATCTGCATAATTGTTGTAACCTACATTTTCATTGACTTGCTTCCTGTAACCAAATCTTGGGCTCCTACTACATGTTCATCCCCTACACTTTCACCCATTACCAAACTGGCGACAGCATAATGCCCCAGGACGTATCCTATCAATCCTTTCTCCCCAAATCTGTTCAGGACCAAGTCATTAGTTACCCGATCTACTCTTCTAATTTTTAACGTTCTGCTATAGCATCAGATTTTATAAGCTTATATTATTCTCTTCTTCCTCTTTGCGTCTCACCGTCACGTTTCACTTCCGTAAAAGGTTAAATTCCAGATAAGCACTTTCGTAAAAAGAAAAGCTTCCTAACATATGAAATTTATTCGATTTGAACAAATTTCCATTTTTCAAAAATATTTTTCATACTGTTACCATTCAGGATTAAGTATTCTCCCTACTTCGGTCATCGTCAGTTATATTGCTGCCCAAATAGCAAAATTCATATATTGCTTTCGGTGTTTCGATATTCTAATCTTATTCATTTTGTTTTTATGAATGTACAACTCACAACCTCTTTTAAAAGCCACTATCCATTCACCATAATTGATCTTTCACACGGTTTGTTTGTCAGTTTCTGACAGAAATACAGTGTTATCGGAATATCTCGTGGGTTCTCATGAAAAGTACTTGAGACAATCGTTGTTGAATAATGTCCGCTTGCATGTAGAAAACTACGCCGGAGTTAAGAGAACTATTTTATATCATTATCATATACTATTTCCCTAAATTTACCTGATGATCTTTCGTGAGAGAAGAGTCTTCTTTCCTCCTCCGATTCACAATGAATGTCCTTTAGCATATCGCTCACAGTCTCTTACCGTACATGCCGACTCGGAATTCGGATGTTACGTCGACCTCATGAGTGATGAGTGAGGGTGGTCGAACGTACGTGCAGTGACCGACCATCAAACGCTAAAACTCAACTTTCTCCGAATGAGAAAACAAGAAGCATCGCAACAGGAAGCCCATCGAATAAATGCCTGGGCATGCCTGAATTGAAAGGAGAAACCGAGGTTCAAGGACAAGGGCCGGCTCTGCTTACCACCTGCGGTATAGAACGTGGGAAACATTTAGTAGCGTTCTAACACGTGAGAGTGACCCAGATATCTTATAACGTCTGGAATGGGATGAAACATGGGATTGTTTTTGCCCAATAACCACCGTTTACAAAAATATAGTGATCTCAACGAACCACGAGCCGTGGAAACAAAGTCAAGATAACAGCTGACACACAAGTATTTTCTGACACCTTGTCCAATGTATTTTAACCTGGAAATCTTTCTTTCTCTTTCTTTTTGATACTTAAATGTGTCTATCTCGTCTAGTACTGATTGTTCTGGTATATTTTCAATTATTTTGTGGATCTGGAAAGTAAAATAATTAAGTAATAAAAATATGGTATGTTGCATCTCTCGTAAGAGAGAGAAATGAGACGCACAACCCTTCACTTTAATAGTTGTTTCCAGCTGATATGAAGCAAAAGCAGTTAAAAATTGTAGGCTATTTTCTTAACTACATTACGTTCATGTTTGAACAGATTTATAACTGACGGTACATTTACTTATGTCGGAATCTAAATAAACACTGCACTCAAACACTCATGCTCAAATGCATAAAAATTACCGATTTAGTCGATTAGTTGACTGAATAATACTCGTACATGGAACACTGACTACTATCGCTTTATACGACTTCAATTTCTCGAAAATTAAATTTCGTTACTGAAATTAGACATAAAAATTACTGGAACAACTTATAGAGAGAAGTAATTTCCCAAACATGTTTCGTAAGTACAGATGAATAACGTCCAACTTCATTTTTGTTTCCGAGAATGATCGTCTTGATGAGCCTCTTTAGCGCATTTTATTTCACTAGTCTCTACCCTGGACAAACACTATCTGTATCTTCCAAGCACGAAAAGCTGGTTCATACAAGTTATTGTTTTAGGCATTGCTATACCAGATGAGCATCATGTCATGTTCTGCCTGTCACTGCGGTACGCAGACGTCTGGCATTCCGTCATAGTGAGCCAGTGGAAGAGAAAGCTACAAATGATGCACCTCGTGCTGCAAACTTTTCTCTCTGAGTAGCGACACAGCGGCCCTTTAACTATATCAGTTGCTTTTCAATTCCCGTTAAGTTGAGAATAAATGCATCCGTAATGTCACTGTTATAACTTTCTAAATTTTACATGGGCTGAAATCCGTTACTGTCATCATTTGTTAATATGTTTTTATTAGTCCTTGCCCGCATGTCGTGGTCGTGCGGTAGCGTTCTCGCTTCCCACGCCCGGGTTCCCGGGTTCGATTCCCGGCGGGGTCAGGGATTTTCTCTGCCTCGTGATGGCTGGGTGTTGTGTGCTGTCCTTAGGTTAGTTAGGTTTAAGTAGTTCTAAGTTCTAGGGGACTGATGACCATAGATGTTAAGTCCCATAGTGCTCAGAGCCATTTATTAGTCCTTTCTAAAAACGTGCACTGACTTGCACCGGACGAAAATACATTCGTCGGTACGATGGTGAGTTCTTTACTTTGCTCCGGGAGGAGACCGATTGGATACTATAACACACGAAATATTAGTTTATTTAGTTATAACATAGATAATAAGAATTACTTAACTTTGTACAATCCATTTTCACAGGAATGTCACGAATATTTACAACTGTCTGAACATTAACGTATATCTTGATACAGACAAACTACAAGTCTCTCACTCAGAGTACATTTAACAATAACTTTCACGTAGAGGCGTGCCTAATGCATTGATCACGCTGTTGGCCTGCTAGGAGACGATGCTGTCATCTTATGCGGTGATCGTGGGCTGAGCAGTGAGCTCCAGTGCGCGGCCGTACGTAGAAGAGCGGTTGCGGTTGCGGTTGGGTAGCGAAACTTCTACGGGTGTCGATACGCCTGTCTCGCTCATTCGTCGATGCGGCTCGCAGCGCCTACCTTCTCTTGCGGTATGTTGCGAGGTACCAACCTTGCTTTGGTACGCTCTTTGGACGACACCTCCCTGACAGCCTGACAGATGTTTTCCTAGGTTAAATTCTGTCTGCAACAGAGCTTTTAAGAAATTCAGACTGCTGCTGTGACAGGGAAACAGCAGGGGAGTCATTAAATCGAAACTTCTCTTTTTGAAACTTTACTGCCATTCGTAGTGCGATGGCTGAATTCTATGCGCGAACATTTCCAGTGCAGTTAAGAATTTTGTGAGAGTGACATTAACACACACATTCAAGTAATATTTGACAAACATGGAATATGTTTGACGTCATTTGGAAATGCTTAGACTCTTGACTGATTTACAGTACCCACGTTTTAAAATATGATTCCAGTACCACAATGGTATGGCTGTTGTGGCTAATCTGAATTAAAGGAATCTGGCGATGTTCTTTCTCTAAATATCTACCACTACATTCATATCCCATTTCAGCAGATGCAGTGCCCATATCTCTAAAAACAATTCGTAACTTACTGCAGGACAGAGCATTGTGAATAGAACATAGAGATAATTTTAGCTATTCATGTCATGCAAGGACGCAGGAAAACTGACTGTCTGTATACCTTGGTACGCTCGCTGGGTGGAAACCAGATGGCAGTTATTAGAGTACAGGGGCACGAAAAGGAAGTAGTGTTTGATAAGGGAGTGAGACAGGGATGTAATCCATCCCCGGTGTTGTTCAATCTGTACACTGAGCAAGAAGTAAACGAAACAAAAGAAAAATTTTGAGTAGGAATTAAAATCCGTGGAGAGGAAATAAAAACTTTGAGGTTTGCCAATGACATTGTAATTCTCTCAGAGACAGCAAAGGACTTGGAAGTGCAGCTGAACGGAATGGACAGTGTCTTGAAAGGAAAGATGAACATCAATAAAAGCAAAACGAGGATAATGGGATGTAGTCGAATTAACTCAGGTGATGCTGGGGGAATTAGATTAGGAAATGAGACACTTAAAGTAGTAGATGAGTTTTGCTATTTGGGGAACAAAATAACTGATGATGGTCGAAGTAGGGGGATATGAAATGTAGACTGGCAATGGCAAGGAAAGAGTTTCGGCAGAAGGGAAATTTTTTAAAACCGAGTATAGATTTAAGTGTCAAGGAGTCCTTTCATAAAGTATTTGTATGGAGAGTAGCCACGTGTGGAAGTGAAACATGGACGATAAATAGTTCAGACAAGAAGAGGATAGAGGCTTTCGAAATGTGGTGCTACAGAAGAATGCTGAAGACTAGACGGGTAGATCACGTGACTAATGAGGAGGTACTGAACAGGATTGGGGAGAAGAGGAATTTGTGGCACAACTTGACTAGAAGAAGGGATCGCTTGGTCGCTTGGTAGGACACGTTCTGAGGCATCAAGGGATCGCCAATTTAGTATTGGAGGGAAGCGCGGAGAGTAAAAATCGTAGAGGGAGACCAAGAGATGAATACACTAAGCACATTCAGAAGATAATAGCTTGCAGTAGTTACTCGGAGATGAAGAAGCTTGCACAGGATAGAGAAGCATGAAGTGCTGCATCTAGCCAGTCTCTGGAATGAAGACCACAACAAGAACAACAACGTGGGTGGAAGAGGTCTTTTATTCGACAGTCACTATATCTCGATGCTTTTCAGTGTGGTGCTACTCAAATTCAGTTTCCCAATTTCCTAAAAGATTCACACTATTGTGAAGTCCAGAATAAGACTCATACTGATATAAAGTCCCTAACGTTGTTGAAAGGGCAAATACGAAAGGAAAAAGAATAGCCAACGTTACTTATTTTTGAATGTCCTTTCAATTTTCTTGGAATCTCAAATTATGGTTAATTGTACACATACTGGCTAAGTTTGGGAACCATGACTGTGTGGAATAAATATTTGTATTTTATTGCTACCAGTCACATTTATTTATTTTATATTTCATTACATACAATACATTAATCACTTAAACAGTAATTAAATGTGACTCATAGCAAAAAATACAAATAAGTAATTTAAAGTGTTTTTAGTTTTGTAGTTGTCTTACATATTTGTAAATACGGCTTCTCCTAGCCAAAAATAACTTCAGAGGTTTCTTATCGATACACGAGCTGCTGCATAATTACTGTCTATATATATATTTTTTAAATTACACTGTAAATGTGTATATGGTATTTTCCATATATAATGCATCGATTACCAGACTCTAGGCTGTTGTAAGAAACACACAATTTCCACGTAGCGCTAGAATTATTTGAAACATTCTAATCCAGAAGGTACAGCAGTATATGTTCTTAAGAGATATACATGGTATTTAATTGTATCATTAGAACGCCTAAGCTGTAACAACTCTTCCGACAGACATCAACAAAAATTTCAACATTTCTTATTTTCGATAAAGATAAAAGGTGAAGCAATGAATTAAAATCTGTGCCAAGGCCGGGACTTGAACACGTGTTTCCTGCTTACCAGGCACAAATTTTAATTCATTACTTCAGTTTTTACTCTTATCGAAGATAATGTTGAGATTCATATGTCTCTAGCAAAATGTAATTCCATCAGATCAATTCCTTATTTTATTACTCTTCTCGCATTAGGCTTTGTTTCGTTTTTTTGACCCCTAATATTGCTGAAAGGAACTTTGATTTCACGCAGTTAACAGTTTCTTGATTTTGAAAATCGAGTAATCGTACTCACAGTGACAAGTAATACGCCTAGAGCCCTGCTCCAGTGTATTTCCATCAATTCTATGGTAGACGCAATAATCACTTTTCTTTGGATATGCAACTTAGAATTTTTCGTATCACTCTTCTAACATCCGGAAGTATTCTCGAAGATAATCTGTCATATTTGTTATCTTAAGCTCTGTGGCTGTGACTGAACTGCGTTTAAGTCCTAGAATGCAGTAGCCAGACGTTTCCCTTAGAAAGTTCATTTCAGTGGATGTTAACTGTTTCCTTTCTTGATTTCGAACGGTGCGTGCTTCGCTACTAGAACAGAGGACCGAAATTAAAGTTTATTTCAAACAAATACTCACGCTTCGATTGACAAGTAATTATTACTAGCCCATAGATGCTTCTTGGCTGTTTGCGATCTCAGAACATGCTAGTAATAAGTATTTCCATGCGGCTTCTAGTAGAGTGCTCTAGTAGGACGCAAGCACGAACAAAACAGAGGGTTGGTCGCATGAACTGTTTGATCATCTTAAAAAAAATGACTTTCGTTATTTGAGGAACTTAAATGATGATTCTGATTACACAACTGTAATTTTGTGAAACATCTACATCTACGTGTACATCTATATCCACACTACACAAGCCACCGTATGGTAGGTGGCGGAGGGTACCCTGTACCACTGCTAGTCATTTCCTTTCCTGTAACTCTTCAGGCTTTCCCGGCGATCTAATGACATCTTGGGTTTTCGGGTGTTCTGCCGGACGTGCAAATACGACGCTGATATCCGGCAGAACACCCGACAACCCAAGATGTCATTTCCTTTCCTGTTCCACTCGCAAGTAGAGCGAGGGAAAAGCGACTGTCAATATGCCTCCCTAAGAGTTCTAATCGCTCTTATCTTATGTTCATGGTCCTTAGGCGAAATGTACGTTGCGGCAGTAGAATCGTTCTGCAGTCAGCCTTCCCTCCACTGATTCCCATTTGTGTTCCCAAAGCATCTCCGTAATACTTGCGAGTTGTTAGAATATGCGGGTAACAAATCTAACAGCGAGCCTCTGAAATGCTTGACGTCTTCCTTTAATCCGACCTGGTGTCGATCCCAAATACTCGCACAGTATTCAACAATGGGTCGCACTAGCGTCCTGCATGCCGTCTCATTTACAGAAGAACCACATTTCCTAAAAATTCTCCCAATAAACCAATGTCGACCGTTTGCCTTCTGTACTACAATCCTTACATGCTCATTCCATTTCACATTGCTTTGTAACGTTATGCCTAGATATTTAACCGATGTTACTGCGTCAAGCGGCATACAACTAATTCTATACTCGAACATTACGTGTTTGTTAGTTCCTACTCTCGTGCATTAACTTATATTTTTCTACATTTAGAGCTAGCTACCATTCATCACACCAACAAAACAGTATATGTATAAATATATGTAGACGTATTTTTCATGTGTGAGATTTTTTTCGCTTGCTTGCTCAAATTACCGATTGCTTTCAGAGAGTGAATAAGATGTTGTACCTCATTTTTAGTGTTACCCAAGAAACAAGATTGTCCACATTTAGTATAGTGTCTATTTCGTTGAAACTGAAATAACCATCTGCACAAGATCTTTCTTTTCGAAAACCATTTTGCTCCTTTCCTAACAGATTTTGGCAGCGAGCTATGATTTTATTTCTTATCATCCTATAATTTTTTATTTCGATTTTCTTAGTCGCTAAGACTTCCGGTTTTGAGAACTGGTTTAACTGTAGTTTCTTACGAACATGTTATTGGACCTACAGTTTAGGAAACTTTTAGTTTAGATTATAATATGAAAAGAAACCGTAATATTCAGTCTCATTATAATATTGTGATGGTGTGTTAATAAAGTTATCGGTATTAAAATAAATAGAAGACAGGTGTACTATCGGTTCTTGGTTATGTAGTATCTCTTCGAACAATACAGAGGCGGGGCCACAAAAATCATGTTTACTCACAATGACAGACACTGAACTAAAAAATCTTCACATTGTCTGGCGAGAGAAATGAGTTTCCTTTACTAAATGCGCTGATGTCATCGGCGTAGCACAGTTCGCATTTTCTATCTGAGGCACTGTGCAACCGTAGTGGAACGGTCGCGACGAAATTATAGTTGCAAACCTGTCCAGCCAGCCTGATTTACGTTTACTGAATTATTCCAAGCGAATACAGGGGCGGCGCCTTAATCAAGGGCTTGTCAGTTGTGTGTAAGTTGTCCATCTTTTATAGCTGCGGTGCCGTGGGCATGTTGAACAAGGCGCTCCTCCCACATGCGTCGCAGCCGACCACCCTCAGTGCCGGCTGCTCCCTTATTCTTCGTTCAGTGCAAGATCGAAGGAAGGTTACGATTAAAAATTCACTGCGTTCCCTTTTCTTTTTTTTTTCGAGTGGTGACGGTACAGATTAGTGGGAGTCGTTCAGTTAACAGTCTTCAAATTAGCTGCTACGTGTTTTCTTCGAAACAGTCAAAAGTTCATTCTAATATACATTATATTTGGTAACGTAAACTAAAGAATACAGCATCTGACTACGTTGTTCAGCCACCTTCCATTACGTCGTTGTCTTGATCTTCCTTTATGTTTTCCTCTGTCTTTTACTTGCACCAAACATGAATATTTCAATTTCTCGATCCATGCCTAACTTTTTTTAATGACTTCGGCGCTTCAACTCACTGTCAAAACTGGCTATATGCATCGATTGTAAGCTTTCATTTTCAGAAAAATCGAAAGTTTAGTTCTGATAACTCTGTTTAGATTCCCAAACGCACTGCGTGGTTTTTATTCTTTTGTTCATTTGTTCTCCAGTCCTCCAGTCACTGTCGTCAAGAATCTTAAATACAAACGCTCATCGATTGACACTACGGCTTCACTGTGAATAAGTACTGTTTTCTTTTCAGTATCGCTGTTGTACGTAGTTCAATTTAGTTTGAGTTTGGTTACTTGAGTGTCCCATGGAGCGTATCTGCGATTTCTCACTATCATATAGAAACAGTCAGTTTTAAATTTATAATATATTTTATCAACGAAAACTTTGGCAAAATGCTGTCTGTTTATAAGTACATATGAAGCCACTTTTTTGTACATAAATGATTTCTGTTTAACTATATTCACCCTCTCTCTCTCTCTCTCTCTCTCTCTCTCTCTCTCTCTCTCTCAACACACATATAAATCACAGATACATTATTATACATTCAGAAAGTCTTATGTAGAATAGAAGGAATTATCAAGCAGATACTATTTCAGTTTGTATTTGAAGCTAATTTTATTATGTGTTAAATCCATTGCAGCACTGGATATATTGCCAAAGATTTTACAGCTGAATTCCACACTTATTCGTTTGCCACGCTAAAGCTGAGTGAAGGACAGTGTAAGCCATTTCTCCTTCTAGTACTATATTTACGTTGTTTTCGAATGGTGATTGAGTGTTGACAGCAGACTTTCAAAGGAAGTAAGTTTACTGTGATGCTGTTCTTAGTACACCCAAATGTTTGAAGTGCTGTGTACATGAGCGTCTGGAGTGGACACCAAATATTATCCTCATTACACTCTGTTTTGCAACGAATGCTGTCGTCAGTATATAGTTACAGCAAAATATGATGCCATACGGCAATAGTGAATTAAAATAGGATACGTAAGTCAACTTTTCGACATCTTATCAGCGAAACATGACATTACCCATTACCTGAAGGTAACAAGATACATAACATGTGACTTCCAGTTCAGGCTTTATCAATATCAAAACCTGAAAACTCGAAACATTCTGTTTCAAAAATGGTTCAAATGGCTCTGAACACTATGGGACTTAACATCTGTGGTCATCAGTCCCCTAGAACTTAGAACTACTTAAACCTAACTAACCTAAGGACATCACAGACATCCATGCCCGAAGCAGTATTCGAACCTGTGACCGTAGCGGTCACGCGGTTCCAGACTGAATCGCCTAGAACCACACGGCCACACCGGCCGGCCATTCTGTTTCATTAATTGATTTACCCTCATGAATCATTTCTAATGGCGTGGTCAAAAATTCTGTTTCATTCATTGATTTAACCTTATGCATTTTTCAGGCACTTTCATCATCGCCAAATGGAACCATTTCTGATTCTTGATGTATAGTAGCAAGTCACGTGTACATTGAAAGAACGAGAGTGAACCGAATATTGATCCCTGTGCTAGGAAGATAGAGCTTATTCCCCATTCAGAAGACGGTCTTTCGTTGTTTATACTCAGTGGGTTTCTTAAGAAGATACTTTAAGGCTTCTTGGTTACATATGACAAAAACCATTTATCAGCAAATTACCGACGCCATAATATTTCAAATTCTCTCGGAGAATATTGTGAAATGGACAATAAAATACTTTTCACAACTTACAGAAAATACCAATTGACAATATTTTCTCGTTTAAATTTTGTTTTATCTGATTCATGAACTGAAAATTGGCATGATCGTTGAAAATACTTTTTGAAGTATAAATTAAGCCTGACGAAGTATTTTATTTTGTGATATATATGTTATTTTTCATGTGTGTACATATTTCCAACCACCTTCGAAGAGGACGTAAACAATGAAACTGGCCGGTAATTATTAGTTTCTGTACCATTACCGTTCTTGGAAAGAAGTCTAATAGTAGAATATTTCAGTCGGTCTGGAAATATCTCCTGTGATAGTGATAGGTTGCACACGTGACTAAATACATTGCATATGTGTGAAGAAAAGGTTTAATAATTTACTTGACATGTTATCGACTCTGTGCGAGATTTTGCTTTTGAGTGAGTAAATTATCTTCTTAATTTATCTCGCAGAGCATGAAGTAATTGTGATTTGGCTGCAATGGCTGTGCTTCTTACGTGTATTTCATCGCTTTATTCCTTGAAATTTCCACTCCAATGTAATGAGCTACTTACAGGAAGTGATTAATAAATATTTTGGCTAACAGGCAGCTTCAATAAAGTTTTTCTCTGTTTTCTTTAATATCAGAGTCCTCGCAGTCCTTACCTTATTTATACTAGTTTTATAATAATTGAGTTTTAAGCATACTTTAGGACTTGCTTTGATCAACTCTTTCAATCTTCTTTGACAATTATCTGCAATAGAGGCAATCCGTAGCGACACGAAGGTGATCCATTAACACAGAATCCTTTTTCAGTTACTCTATTTCACGTCCTGGCTACACCTATTATATTAATTACATCTAGCCGTATAGCAGCTGCGAAGTGGAACCGGATTGTAAAACGGCATATTTCCTTCAGTAAGGGTAATATAAAATTAAAATATTGAAACTCGTGGAAAACATTTTCATTTCTCAAGACATAAAAGATTATATCGTTATGTCGTTTGTAAGAGAAGAATGTGCTACTCCAAAGAATAACTACCTCTCTTTATGGGATAATGAAGTTGTGAGCTGTCACGCAGTTGAAGACCAGCAGATATGTTGCTCTGCTAACGCTGTTCCAACGTGTTTGATACAACCGAGAGTAGTTGCCCAGCCTGGATCACATGCCGCTATTCTATTGCGTTAATAATTGCTGTTCATCTCATTCGATTCAGGTTTCTTCACGAAAAAAATGTCAGTACGTTTCCTTAATATCTCGAATTCCGTCACCTTCAGTGTGCGGTAAGTATTTAAGAAAGCACAGAACGCTCCGAGAATCCCCTGCGAAGAAAATTTCTCGCTGCTTTTCAAGCTATGCAAAACGCGTCTCGAAAATACGATATTTTAGGACATTCTTGACCTCTCTGCTGCAGACAAAGTATACCTCTGTAGGAATTAAAGAAGAGCTGCAGAATTCGTCAGTTATTTAGATTTGGCGATATTAACGGACAGCCAGACACTACTCAAATATGGGCTGCTTGTTTTGAAAGCTTTTTATCAGGTTAGTTAACTGCAACTTAGTTACATCATTTCCTTTCAGTGGCACTGTACGTTTGTAACAATGTACATTATGTTTTCATCTTTTTCTGCCAAGATTTTTTTTCTGAATTTCCTAGGATGTGTTCAAACTTTATATAAATCGATTCTGAAATAGAATCTTGTAATGCATTCATGAAATAATAGTTATTTCTTTAGGTTCTAGTATACCTGTATGTATGAAATGAATTCATTTTGTTGCATTGCTTTTGCAAAACACCTAAATGTGGCGTACACACAAACAAACACCATTTATAAGTGGCAGCAAACAAACCATCAGACATTTCTATTCTATTATTTGAGACAAAACCAAAAAATCTGTGAACCCGAAGACTGATGATGGCGATACTTGTGGCAAGCTTTCCATGTATAATTCTATGACTTCCGTCACGAACTGTACAATGATTGCAGACTGCACATGATATGTACACCAGGACTAAAACTTAGTAATAACCGCCTTCTCAGTACCTACGTGGCACGTAGAGGGAAGCCTTCCATGTTTGAAACTTCTTCTCTCCCTATGAGGAGTTCTCAGTTTCTCTTAAACTGTCATTGCTTGCTTTTCCTGGAAATTACAATTGCAAAAATTCTTGTAGTTATCTATGGTTCGTTTTACAACTTTATATTAGGTACAATTATAATGCAGTCATGGCTGCAAAATTATGATAGTGAATTCTGTGTCTGTCTTTGCTTAAACGGTAAACCAAACGCGGCGCGACTGCCTTCTATGTGTGCGCTCTTCTTACGATTATTCAGTTGTTTGTAGCAGATTATTTAACATGCGCATTCGATGCTGCAGTCACTGGTTCCATAGTCCCAGTAACTATCTTCTGTCTCGGACCTTATCATTTTGTAGGACCATCTAAGCGAAATAGGAAAACGTGGTGTCTGGTATAAGCCCAAGGAAATATTCATTCTAACAGTACAATAAGACGAAATATGTTACGACGTATTCCTATCAGCGGAACTGTACGTGCCTGTCCCTGCAGTACCATCTCGTCAATACTGAACGGACTTCTCCATTGCGATTAAAAACACTTCACGTTCACGTTCACTGTCGACCAACGTTTCCCAGTGTGCAGTAATCTTTTTTTGTTTTGCTTTTCAAATTCAGAAGATTGTTGCTTACTTTCACGTAAGTACATTTGGCAAGGATTTCAAAGTAGCTATGCTTCCATTATAGTACATAAGTTACTTTTACAATCAGGTGATAGTAATTTAAAGATATTCCTAAAAATTTACATTAACCTTAATACTACTGACTCTACTTAGCGGAAATACTTGAAAAATTGCACACATTTTCTCTCAACATACGTTACATACATTTTCATCTCTGTATGGTGGCAAAATAATTGAGTTCATTGTAAATAAAGTCATGTTTCATGCTTTATGAATTGTGTTGTGGAGCTGGATAATTACTAAGAAGTGAAATTGTAGCCTATTTGCAACACGCTCCACCAACACGGCTACATTAAAAACAAGGCTGCATGGCTCTTTTCTTTTGAGTAGGCTGACGGCGTTTATCGACAACGTCTTCAAAACGAGATGATTTCGTTGTTAAGTGAAGTGCTTGGCCAATTGCACTCTGATCATTTCGGTATCTAATTATGATAAGTCATTGGAAACAGTGAGGTTATGGTACACGATACATATGTACTGCAGAGCACTGTTTAGTCGCTCGTGGCGTTACGGCACCATTATGTCAGTGTCACTTTCGGTAAATTTTACTTATACAAATGGCAGTGAGTTTATGTAGCTTTCATCAAACGATAGTAAAATGAACTGTTTTCTCCAAGTTTATTTTCACCTTTTTTAGTATTTGTTGAGGTGTTCCGCTGCTATAATTGGCCTCATCTCTCATTTGTTTCCAGTTCTTCTTGCCGCTTATACTGTATCGTGAAACGTTTCTGAGTGTTTTTTCTTAATCATAGAATTATGCGGCGGACAAGTGACGTGCATTGAACGCAATACCTACTAGCAGTGTGTTATACTGCACCTCTGACGAGTCCCTCATTTTCCTTGCGTACACATAACTCAGACACTAACTTGGTTTTATACAAAAAAAGTCTTTGGCATGATGGATAGGTCCATTGTTCGACATTTTGCCCAACTTTGTGCGTTCAGCTTAAATACTTTCTTTCTCAACTACATACATTTACTCAAACAATGTATATAAGGAAGCTTGAAGAGGTCTTACGACACTTCGTGAGATACTGCTTTATTATGTGTGACCCACAATATTACATTCTTTGAACTTACACACAATGTCCTAATACAATGTCCTATAGATACGTTCCAATAAATTTCAAAGGTTGTCCTTTACAGAAACCCGGAAGAACACTGCCTCCGAAAAGAGGAACTGTACAGAACTTACCACATTTCCCTGCTGCACTCATGCAAATGCAGGACAGTTCGTACAGAGTGGTCGAAAAATCATTTCTTGTTATTTACGTCCGCTGGCTTTTTGATACAAGTGTACGAGTTGATTCCAAGGACTTCGAGAACTAACTAAATTCATTTTTTGTTACACGTCTTGTATGTCGCTTGCAATGTGCAGAGCAAAAGAAATGCCACTGTTGACAAAAGCATGAAAACATTGTGTGACGAGCTGTAGGTCACAGAAACGGCTTGCTGAGAACTGAACGACCACCGATCTCAGCAGACTCCGTGGAAGCTGCGAAACAACGTTTCGCTCCAACAACTGGAACTGCACATATTTGCAGCTACTCTTCCTCAACTGTTAGTTCAGTTACGTAAATTATAATAAACATAACACGTGTGGGGTTGTTGAACCCCCCAGTGGACGCCTGTACATCTGGCAGATAGGTAAAAGTCGCTCAGATATGGCTGGTTCTGGGGAAATGAAATATCCGGGGTGGACCAAAAACTAACACAGATCTAAACCCGTTAGTGTCTGTTCTGGCATCCATCTGCTAGAGGTCAGCATCTGTTCACCATGTTGGTGGTGCTAATACAAATATGTCTCGATCTCAACAATTAAGTCTTTAACATTTGTGATCCCAAACAGAGACCACCACAACCACCTTCAAGTTGAAGGAACCGTGATGGAACAACAGGAAAAATATCGACTACCCCAGGCCCCAGTAGATATACTGCACGTCCTTAGTCACTGGATTCTGAGGGACCAGGAACATCGTGAAAAGGAGATAAGTCGGAGATTCCCGAAACCTCTTCGCAAACACTATATTGGCACACTCAACACAAATACACTGATCAGGATAGGCAAAATCAACAGCTTACGGATGTTCTGGAAAAAATTCACATCAAAATCCTCACAGTACAAGAGACACGTTTCACAAACGAAAACCACTTCGACACAGAAAACTGCATGGTGTACAAAGGAAAACCTGCCGTCAGAAGAGGAACACCGACAATGTTTGGCACAGAATTTTCGGTTCAAAAATCAGTCGTCGACAACATCCCAGATTTCAGTTCAATATAAGACAGGATCATTATAATAATCTTCAAATCAGGAAACAAAATGTACACAATCACCAATGCACATGCACCGACAAACGACCATAACAGAAAGAAACCACAAGACGTTGAAGACTTTTGGGAAGATATGGAAGAAATAGCAAACAAAACACCTGAAATACATGTTTAACTTGTATTCGGAGACTTCAGTACACAAATAGGCAAACGCAAGAAGTACAAGCAGATCACAAGCCCATACACAGCACACGAATGCCCCGTTAAGAATGGGGAATATCTCGTATTGTCAAAAGTTTGAATAAAAATTGTATCAACACAATTTCAAAAGCCAAGGCGAGAACTCACAACATGGGAAACTCCCAAAAACATGTGGGGGGGAATTCCAAATAGATCACGTAGCCATAACAAACAAAAATACAAGAGAAATTCTGAACGTGAAAACACGCAAACCATTTTTAGAGGCCGGTCACCACTTTCTACAGCAAAAATTAGACCAATTCCAAGAAACAGAAAGACAACACAGAATAAAATTATAAGACCGGACCCAGAATACTTGAAGATAAACAAGGACAAAATTATTAAAGAAGCTAATCATAGTTTGACAGGAAATTGGACAAACTTTGCGAAAACAATGTACAGTCCAGTGTTTTAGGGTCAACCTCCCAGGAAACGAAAATATAGATGGTAGAACGTAACTTGTGTTCGGGCCACTGAACGTAGAATCCAGGCTTGGAAAACGTTTAGCTGTAAAAGAACAACAAAAACATACCTGGATTTCCACAAAGTCCAGAGACAATCCTCGAAAGATTCTACATGAGTGAAAAGGACATGCATCATAAATAGACTAAATGAAATCGTGGAAGACTTCAAGAGAAATAACACTAGAAGTTTCTACAGAACTTGTTGGGAAAATATAAAGGGTTGTCAGTCTCCGGATATCTGCCTCAGAATAGCAGACGGATATCTGAAAACAAATACTAAACAAAACTACAAAACTCTTACAAAATGCCACAATTGCTAGAAGCCTAAAGAAAAATTACACTTCACGCAAACATTACCAAACCCAGATTCGAAACTGCCTACAATAACATTGGTAGAGGAGACTGTAAAACAACTAGAAAACACAGAGTTATAGGAGAGGACGGCATTATCTCTGAGATCTGGAGCTTCAATGACCAAAACATCACAAAGGATATTGATAAAATTCTCACAGAAACATGGAATGCAGAGAAAATTCCACAGGAATGTAAATGGGCGTTGATTCATTCGCTCCACAGAAAGGGCAACACAGACCCTAATAACTACAGAGGTATCTCATTATTACTGGTCACCTACAAAATGCTCTCCAAGAGCTTACTCAACAGACTAGAAACACAAGCTGATATAAAGTTGGCGAATACCAGGCAGGCTTTAGAAAAGGAAGGTTCTGTACTGAACACATTTAGGTCAGACAGACGAACACCACTGCAGTCACATTCGTGGACTTTAAGAAGGCATACTACTCCAAAGACAGGTAAACTCCGTTTGACACCATAGAAGAATATGGTACAGACAGAAAAACTAAGACACCGATACAACAGACACATACAAATACCACATCTACAAAATAATTATGGGAGAAATCACAGACACATTCGAGATACACAGAGGGGCCAGACAAGGAGATGGTGTCTCACCTGTTTTATTCAACATGATCCTGGACAAAACTATCAAACAATAGGAAGGAAAAGTAACAGGAGTTCGGTTAGGAAGAACATGTACAGAACAGACGATCATAAAATGCCTGGCATTTGTAGATGATCTGGCAGTTCTCCAAATGAAGTCTCTGCCGAAACAGGTCTACAGATATCATACGAGAAAACTCGATACACGGAAAGAAAGAGAAGCAAGAACCAAGCCATGCACACTAAATACGGAAAGGTTAACAGAGTGGATAAAATCAGATATTTTGGGGGATATATAAAAATAGGCGGATCAAACAAGTCATGCAATGTAGAAGGAACAGAAAAACTTGAGAAAGCCTACAAACTAACAAGGGCGTACTACTATAAAAGAAATGTTTCAAGACAGGCCAAATTCAGGCACTACAATACAGTTGTGCTACCCGAAGCGCTCTACCCACCAGAAACGACCACAATCGAAGCATCAGGCGTCATAGAGACAGAAAAATAGAACATAAAACCCTCAAAAAGTATTTGGAACGGTATACAGAGATAATGTATGTACGAATACACCTACTAAAGGATTATACGAACTCACGGACAGACTCACAGACATGATCAGAAAACGCCGACTAAAATTCTATGGACACATATGTAGATAAAATAAACAATAACAAAGCCACAAAGAGGATTTTTAATCCAGTAAACAGTTCAGTCAAAAAAAATTGGTTTCAAAAAACTGAAGAAGACCTAAAACAAGCAGGGATAAGTACTGGAATGACAAATGAAAAATACAGATTCAGAAAGAAAATAATGAACATGAAATTTGAAGTAAAAGAGAAGACGAAAACAGGCAAAACATAGTCAGAGCAAAGGAAATAGGATCACAACCAAAGAATAAAGAGGTTTTTGGAAGAGAAAAGGAAGAAGAAAGCAAGGAAAAAATGAATAATCCTGTCACACTCAAGTTAATCACTGCCCCGGAGGCAAAAAAAGTGTAAAAATAATAGAATAATTCTAAGATAATACGTCTTCAACAGCTGAATGTTTATTATTGTTTTCAGTCAAACATCTTATAGCTTTTCATACCAGGAACCACGAGTGGTTTATAAAAATAATATATGTGTTCAGCGATACATATTTTGTAATGGAATATGTAGTGTTTCCTGGCAATCTTACTGTGCTTTGCACTATTAGTGTTACATGTGAAACACAGATTTTACAGTGAAGTAAACATGTTTCTAATTGTGCGGCATTTGTTACTGACATTAAGTCAAATATTTCACCACAGTATAAATGTTATCCAGAAGAAATGACTCCCAATTAAATTTAAGATTTCTTTAGCTGCTTGTAAGATATTCTACGTCACTGGACAAGACATCAAATATTGTTGTGGCTGCATACTTATACCCTCTTTCCGAGCCACTGCCTGCTTTAGGACCGTATAACGAAGGTAATTATTACATTAACAGAATCTTCCGTCGGTTCTTGGTAGAACAACATTATAATAATAAATGAAAAGCACCAGTTTGCTTTGGTTCTACAATATTACTTTTATTGCTAACCGGTTTTCGGATTACACGGCCATCTTCAGACATTTACTGAGTATTATCACCAAAGAAGTTAAATGTTAGCAGACAACATTGGAAGAGCCGTAACACATCTAGAGTGAAGTAGAAACATACAGTGAGTAACATATTTGCAATGAAATGGTAAAAACTGAACAGTACATAAATAACAATGGAGTTGACAGGAAAAACTTTAGAACAAAATAGGAATAGCATGCCTACATAACTGTTTCTATTAATAAGCATAACTAATAAAATAAGATAAAATTAGTACTAGACAAGGCCGCATCAAGAGGTATGAAACATGGAGAGTGATACACAACCAATTAAAAAAGAAGAAACAGTTGTCAATGTAAATACAGAATACATGAGGAACTTAAGAAATATCAATAAGATAAACAGAAATTAATAAATGCAGGAAAATTGAGGTGTTTGAGGGAACCTACAGTTTGAGAGTGTGGTGGTTATTATTCTTCAAGTGTTGTTGCTATGGCTACTGATACTCATATCAAATTAGGATGCATGATCTACGACAAATTTCATCCGGTAAATTATGTCATAGAACTTTAACGAGAAGAAGCATGCGAAATATGTGAATATATTGATTTTTTCGTTTCCATAACTAGTGTTTATCCGACGTGCGTAAGTTGATGAGCTTAAAACACATGGTTCAGTCTTTTCATGGTTTTAAATGTTAACAGCCATTTCTTGACAAACTTTTTGTTATTGATCTCGAAGGTAACGGTCTATTGACACACTGTCAGCAAGGATTCAGAAAATATCGTTCTTGTGAAACACAACTAGCTCTTTATTCATACGAAGTAATGAGTGCTATCGACAGGGATCCCAAACTGCTTCCATAACTCTAGATTTCTTTAAGGCTTTTGATACAGTTTCTCAAAAGAGACTTCTAATCAAATCTACATCTACATTTACATTTATACTCCGCAAGTCACCCAATGGCGTGTTGCGGAGGGCACTTAATGTGCCACTGTCATTACCTCCCTTTCCTGTACCAGTCGCGTATGGTTCGCGGGAAGAACGACTGCCGGAAAGCCTCCGTGCGCGCTCGAATCTCTCTAATTTTACATTCGTGATCTCCTCGGGAGGTATAAGTAGGGGGAAGTAATATATTCGATACCTTATCCAGAAACGCACCCTCTCGAAACGTGGACAGCAAGCTACACCGCGATGCAGAGCGCCTCTCTCGCAGAGTCTGCCACTTGAGTTTGCTAAACATCTCCGTAACGCTATCACGCTTACCAAATAACCATGTGACGAAACGCGCCGCTCTTCTTTGGATCTTCTCTATCTCCTCTGTCAACCCGACCTGGTACGGATCCCACACTGATGAGCAATACTCAATTATAGGTCGAACGAGTGTTTTGTAAGCCACCTCCTTTGTTGATGGACTACATTTTCTAATGACTCTCCCAATGAATCTCAACCTGGCACCCGCCTTACCAACAATTAATTTGATATGATCATTGCACTTCAAATCGTTCCGCACGCATACTCCCAGATATTTTACAGAATATAATCATACAATAAAGGATCCTTCTTTCTATGTATTCGCAATACATTTCATTTGTCTATGTTAGGGGTCAGTTCCACTCCCTGCACCAAGTGCCTATCCACTGCAGATCTTCCTGCATTTCAATGCAATTTTCTAATGCTGCAACTTCTCTGTATACTACAGCATCATCCGCGAAAAGCCGCATGGAACTTCCGAAACAAATTGCATGGCAATGGAGTATCTCTTCAGTTGTGCGACTGGACTAGTGATTTCCTATGAGAAAGGTCACAGTACTTAGTAATCAAGAGAAAATCATCAAGTAAAAGAGAAGTGATATCTGCCGTTCCCCATAGAAACGTTATAGACCCTCTGCCGTTCCTAATCTATATAAGCTGTTTAGGCGACCATCTGAGTAGGTCTCTTACATTGTTTCAGATGATGCTGTCTTTTATCGTTTAGTATAATCATCAGAAGATTAAAACCAGTTGAAAAATGTCTTGGATGCAATAACTGTAAGTTAGGGAAAGTGTCAGTTGACTGTGAAAAGGAAGAGTGTGAGGACATCCACATGTGTACTAAACGAAATCCGTTAAATTTCGGTTGCACGATAAATCGCACGTTCTAAAAGTTTTCAGTTCAACTAAATACCAAAGTACAATTATGGACAACTTAAACTGGAACGATAGCATAGATACTATTGTGAGGAATACAAAGCAAACACTGCGTTTTATTAGCAGATAACTTAGAAGATGCAACAAGTCTGCCAAAAAGGCTGCCTACATTACGCTTGTCCGTCCTCTGCTAAAGTGCTGCTATGCGATTCGGAATCCTTACCAAATAGTATTAACGGAGAACACCAAAATAGTGTAGTAAAGGGTAGCTCATTTTGTATTAGCCCGAAACAAGGGAGAGAGTGTCGCGCATATCATATGAGAGCTGGGGCGGCAAACATTACGACAAAGGCGTTTTTAGTTGGAGCGAGATCTTTTCACGAAATTTCAATCACCAACTTTCTCCTCTGAGTGTGATAATATATTACTTACGCCATCCTACAGTGGGAAAAATGTAATCGTAATAAAAAAAGTAAACACAGTTCGCACGGAAAGATTTTTCCCAAGCTCTGTTACAGAGTGGAACCTTAGAGAAATAGCCTGAAGGTGGTACGAAGATTCCTCTCCACAGGCACTTAAGTGTGAATTGTAGAGTAGTCATGTAAATGTAGATCTGGATTGACGTGTTACACTTAGTAGCGACGATACAGCCAACACTGTACGTCGATACTGATTCCTTAGCAAACGTGGTACGTTTTTATTGCATTTTACTGTTTTTTATGTCTTAATACTTTTATATATAATATATGTTTTATAGCTTGTTCAGATTTCACATTAACTGAAAAGCAATTTTCCCTTTATTTTCATAGGTCAGTCAACCGAAGCCGGATATCAAAAAATTGTAATTTTATATTTTATTGCGATCAAGAACATTAAAAAATTTGTTTAACCATTCGAGAAGCTGAGTACCAAGTTTCTCTAAGATCAAAATTTCGGCTACATGTACGCTCATGCATCTGGAGCAAATGCCATCCACAACGCATGTACTTCACGTCTGACACTAAAACTCTTTTTATATATTTCATATTTTACAATGGTAGTCAGATGACAGTCCTCGGATGAAGAGGAAAGCTGTCACTCTCGTCTCAATATTCTAATAGTTTCTTTCGGACAGTAATTTGATATTTGTAATCATATTACCTTCGATAATTCCAGATATTACAATCAATATCAGCAGTCAAACTGTCAACACAAATCAAGGGTTTAGGTCTATATCTCTTTCAGTAAGACACACAAGAAGTTTATGTTTCAGTAAATACAATTCTTAATTAATTCGCAAATCTGGAATTATATCTTATTTACTGAATGTTTATGTTGTACTTATCCCAATTATTCACATATCTGCATACACACACTCGACTGAATGTTTATGTTGTACTTATCCCAATTATTCACATATCTGCATACACACACTCGTAATTTACGAGTTCTAGGATATCATGCATGAAGAATACTACTTACGTCGGTCAAGATCTATATTTTTGTGTATTTATGTTTAATTAGCTTCGGGTTGACCGACTTGTTCCAGCTAAGTGGTGTTTGTTATAAGCCAATATGAAGGTTTTGTTCGACATAAAATATTTTATTTACTTCCAAAACTTTCTGCTAGTTGAACGATGTAGAATAATGTTGATGTGATCTTCACTCCTAAGACTGGTTTGAGGCATTTCACCTTGTTCATCCATACTGTGCACATATCTTCATCTCTGTGTAACTACGAAAAGTTACATTTATTTTAACCTGCTCGCTGTATTTCATCCTTAATCCTCCTCTACATTCACCCCTCCCCCCCCCCCCCCTGCCATCACAAAGACACACTTCTTTCCGTTATCGAACTCACAATTTCTTGTTGAATCAAGATGTGTCCTGTCAACAGATTCTTTCTTTTAGTCAAGTTGTGTCATAAATATCTTTATTCCCAATTCTATTCGGAGTCTCCTCATCAGTTACTCGATCTACTCACTTCATCTTCAGCATTCTTCTGTAGCACCACACTTAAATTTATATCATATGTTGACAAATCCTGCTGTTCTAGAAAGACTTTTCATGCTTTTTCCACTCTGCGTATCCGCTTTACTTCGGCCATCATCAGTTTTACTGCCCAAAGAGCAAAACTCATCTACTACTTTCAGTGCCTCATTTCCTAATCTAATTCCTCAGCATCACCTAATTCAACTCTACTTCATTCCATTAACTTTGTTTCCTTTTTATTCGTTTTCATCTTATAGCCTCTTGTCAAAGCACTATCCATTACGTAAAAGTGCTCTTTCAACTCATTTGCCGTTTCTGACAGATTTACCAAGTTATCGGCAAACAGTAATGTTAGTAAAATCTTCTTTCTGAACTTTAATTCCCTTTTCAATTTTCTCTTGGTTTCGTTTACTGCTTGCTCCATGTACAAATTTAATAACGCCAGGGATAGGCTAGAAACGTGTCTCACTCATATATTAAGTGTTCCTTCCCATTCACGTCCTTCGACTCTCATAACAGCAATTTGGATTCTGTAAAAGTTGTAAATAACCTTTCTGTCGTTGTTTTTTATCCATTCTATCTTCAAAATTTCAAGAAGCGTAGTCCAATCCAAACTGTCGAAAAGTATTTCTACATCTATAGATGCTATAAACGTAGGTTTACTATTCATAAATCTGTGTTCTAAGATAAGTCTAAAGGTCGGTACTGCATCGCGTGTTCCTGCCTTCCTCCAGAAACCAAACTGATCTTCCCGGAGACTAACCTCTATCAGTTTCTGCATCATCTGCTGCCTTTCCTATTTTATCTGCCAAAGCTACCCATTTGTCTTCTATTCCTTTCCCCTGTTTCAGTATAACGTTGTATAATGCTCCCTCTGAAGCTCCCAACAATTCAACAAATGAACCGGAGGAAACAGTACAGACGAAACGACTGGTAGTTACTGAAAGTAAGTATATGATTAGAAGTTGTGTTCTTCTCACATCCTGTGCGGAATTTACATTCAGCGTTCTGTAGATGTTTGGCCGCAATGTTATCTTTGCATCTATGTTTCTTCTGACTGTGGGTTTGATATGCCTGCTATACCGCATTATAATCATTCTCTGTCCGACGTAAAACTCTATCTCATACATATAACAAGTCAAAATCTCGTGTAGGTAGTAGCTGCATAAAATTTTCAGTGTATTGTTATTATAATTCGTATATCGTTTCATTTTATCTTGGTAGGAGAAATACACTTTTTAGGTATTTAACAAAATGTAAAATTATCCTTCTTTTTTTCCTTGAATACTGTGTAAATTTAGTAAGTTATCTTCAGTGGATTATTAATATCCAGTCTGAGAACTTTAAAAAAATATCTCCACGTGAAATGCATACGCTTGCTTCCAACATTATGCTGTGTCTGACCATAATTAAATACAAGAAAGGAACGAAAAACTGAAATGATAAGTGTATGTTCTTAATACTGTTTAGCGCGTAAGTTTTTAAAGATAGAAGTTGCTTTTTGATACAGTGAAATTGAAGTTCTTTCATCTTCATCAGCCGGCCGCGGTGGTCTAGCGGTTCAGGCGCTCAGTCCGGAACCGCGGGACTGCTGCGGTCGCAGGTTCGAATCCTGCCTCGGGCATAGATGTGTGTGATGTCCTTAGGTTAGTTAGGTTTAAGTAGTTCTATGTTTTAGGGGACTGATGACCACAGATGTTAAGTCCCATAGTGCTCAGAGCCATTTTGAACCATCTTCATCGTTATTTTGAAACTTGCCGTTGTTTTGAAGATACAAAGGAGACATAAGAGAGATTTTCTAATAGCAAAGGCTCGTGTTATTGTTATTACGCATACTTTCCTCAATCCGTGCTTAGGCGTCATCTGAATGACAACAACAGTTCCATAATAATTAATTATACGGCTAACGGCACACGGATAACTGAAGTTTGATTTTAACGTCAGTTCCCTTGCAGGAAGGGGCCTCCCTAAAAATAAACTCTTTCTTTTGGCTAGTCTTTTGCTTCCCATTGAAAGCTCTGAAGTACCTTTGATTCCTAGAGTTTTTTCTATTATATAGCATTGGTAAACGACGTTTTATTGCTGTAGTGCACTGAAGTATATATAATGACTGTTCGGTTAATTCCCTTATTTTACAAAATTTGTATCTGAACAGCTCAGGAATTGTTGTTTCTTGCTGTATGTTCCTGTTAGTAAACTAACTCACGTTCGGCGTTAAATATGTATTCACATCTACATCTACGTGGATACTCTGAATATCACATTGAAGTGCCTGGCAGAGGGTTCATCGAACCACCTTTACAATTCTCTATTATTCCAATTTCGTATAGCGCTCGGAAAGAACGAAAGCCAATATCTTTCCGTACGGGCTCTGATTTCCCTTATTTTATCGTGGTGATCATTTCTCCCTATGTAGGTCGGTGTCAACAAAATATTTGCGCATTCGGAGGAGAAAGTTGGTGATTGGAATTTCGTGAGAAGATTCCGTCGCACCGAAAAACGCCTTTCTTTTGATGATGTCCAGCCCAAATCCTCTATCATGTCAGTGACACTCTCTCCCATAATTCGCAACAATACAAAACGTGCTGCCCTTCTTTGAACTTTTTCGACGTACTGCGTCAGTCCTATATGGTAAGGATCCCACACCGCGCAGCAGTATTCTAAAAGAGGACGGACAAGTGTAGTTTAGGCAGTCTCCTTAGTAGATCTGCTACATTTTCTAAGTGTCCTGCCAATAAAACGGCGTCATTGGTTAGCCTTCCCCACAACATTTTCTGTGTTCCTTCCAATTTAAGTTGTTCGTAAATGTAATTGATACAACTTTGTATCCAATCATCTATAGTTTGATGAATGCAGATTATGTGCAGAGGGACCGAAATGTTTCAGAATGGAAGATACGAAAAGTATCGTCCTTATTTGTAACTATGAAAAGCAATAGCGGAACAGATTTTACCACTTCAGATGAGAACAATATGGAAATAATTATAATTCAGATTACTCAATTGAGGGTGAAGCATTCTAATAATTACACTGACACACGCTTCTCAATAACCTATGTTCCATTTTTATTTTCATACAACGTAAGTCAGGCTGCTTAATCGTTGTAGATTAACACGATAACCATGTATTTCAAATTAACACTGTGGTGTAATATTGCAACAAAGATCCAGTAAGCAAAGCAGAAACTAAATCCAGTGTCTATATTACCCGTGTTACTATTGCAGTAGTATAACAAGCGTTGCCAACACGACGAAATTCTTTATTGGAATATTAGGCGCGTTATTGGTGTAGTATTACATTGGATTGCAGAAGTTGGAGTTTTGTTATTTAGAACCACTCCGGAAGAGTCCTTATTGATGGTTTTTGATGGGCTGACTTTCTAGATCAGTAAGTTTTAGTCCTTTGTTGCCTGAGCTTGGAATCTTTATCTTTTATTATAAATTTGTGTCTGGCTTCTAGGTAGTGTTATGAAAAAGTGAATAAGTTTTTAAGCTAGTTGGTATGAATCGCATTCACTACAAGTAATGTTATAAATACTAATTAATAGCACAGGGGCTGTTTGTCTTATAGTTCAGCGGGTTTTCGCCCAATGTATTTATACTATGAGACTAACTGAGCAATATTTCACTTTCTAGATATTGGCAGCTCTGGTAGTTTTCATAGATATAGGTAAGGGCATTACCTCTTAACAGATATTGGAGACACTCCTACTAGCTATACAATATATTTACGGTCTTCTGTTTTTCCACACTAAAACTCTCTATAGCGATGGGATAGTTACGATTATTTAAGGATACCGACTTAATAGTATAACATTTCAAATAAAAATATTTTTCTCTTTAAAGTAACAGCATGTGTCGAAATTGAACTGAGATGTAACATAGATCACTAGATGCATAAAAGAATCTAGTTTAAAGGAGTATGTAAATATCTCTTTATGGTAAGTCCTGAACTAGTGGCTTCCTGTTCAAAATATTGGGCAGGAAACAAATTTTGAGGATTTGCGGAATATGTGCAGAGGACGAAAAAAGTACGAGTATAGGGAACTAATCCAGCGTTCTGTAAGAATCTCCTGAATGCTAAGTTTTTGACAGAATGGCTTGTTTCTAGCACTAATGCTTAGTTTACTTCTGTACTCCGCAAGCCACCTTACGGCGTATGGTGGAGGTTACCTCTGACGGCATTATCACTTCTCCCCTTCCCTTACCACTTAGTGAACACGGTGTGGGGGAAAAATCTCCGTTAAAGGGGTAATCTATCGTCAACCTGAAGGTTGGTTTCAGCACCACAGCGCTTTAGATAGCATGGGACTGTTGGAAGTAGTACGTCATTGCCTTCCTCCATACGGCATATGAGCTCTGATTCTCTCGTTGTTGTCATTTCACGAGACTTATGACGGAGAAAATAATAAGTTTCCGGTTCTTCTTTGGCCGTAGACCACACCGTGATGCACATCTGTCTTGTAGCGCTAGCCACTGGAGGTTTATTGTTCACCTATCGAAAGCTAAACGAACATCCCTTCGTTGAATCTACTGTCCCTCTTCTGTTTATCCAACTTGATGATGGTCCCAGTCTGAATTTGTCTCAAGATTATGTCGAATGATTGATTTGTAAGGCACTTCTCCGTGGATTAATTAAAATTCCTTTAAGATTCTTCCAATGAATCTTTGTCTGGCACTTTTTTTTCCTACAACTAGTTTTCTGTTGTAATTCCACATTTGATCGCTCTGGGCGCTTACACCCAGGTATTTTACGGTTGATACAGTTTCCACTGATTTTTCATCAGTACCATAATCGAACAGCAATGGATGTGCAAGACATTACATTTATTTACGTTCACGTTTAACTGCCAGTCTTTGTACCACTCACTCATCCTCTGCAGTTCTTCCCGCATTTCACTGAACCCTTCTGGCGTTTCCACCTCTCTATAGACAACTGAATCATTCTGCGATGTTAACCTCTAGATCATTAAGTGTTTGTTGTAAATAGTAAAGGCCCTAAACTCTCCATTGTGATGATTAGGAAATTACTTCTACATCTTTCGATTTCGTCCCGTTAAGGGCGATGTGATGAGTTCTGTATGCTAGGATGTCTTGAAGTCAGTCACAAATCTGCCTCGATACCCGATTATCTCGTACTTCTATCACTTGATGACAGTGCGGAACCGTACAGAATATTTTCCGCAAGAGCAGGAACAGAATATCAGCTTAGGTTGTTTTTTGGTGACCTGGATTTCATGGACAAGCCCTGGGAGCGGTGTTTCGTAAACTCTTTGTTAAGGAAATCCATGTTGAATTCTATAGTGGAGATCATCGTTCTCCACAAATGTCGTAGTGTGTGAGCATAAAACACAGTTCTACAACAGACTGGCACCCGCGATGATTATGTGCGTGTGTCCGACGCCCTTTCTCGAAAATGAGAATGACGTACGCTACTTTGCGAGCGCTCGGTGCTTTTCGGTGTTCTCGCGACTTAAAATAAATTGCAGCCACAAACAGTCGGTGAGCGACCTCAGTACGCGGTTGTGCGAAGTGTACGAGTAAGACGGGGGGCCAGTATTCGATCCCCACTGAGCTTCAGAGCTGCCGGCTGTGTATTAAGGCCCACCCCCGGCTGTTTGCCATTTCATGTTCGGAATGAAGGTACACGAATTCTCTGTGGAAGTGCCGTCAGGCTGGAAATGCGCCGCCCGTCACTGTATGGGCGCAGGCTGTTTTCAGCTAATCCTTTGTCGTGTTCACGGCATTAATTGAGGCAGCGTTCATCTGAATGCGGAGAGCCGACAGCGGGACATGCCGCCTCTTACGCTCTGTCCCTGCTGGCTCGCAGATCGATTCGCAGGTAACGAATGTCTGTAAAGCGCCTTCATTTTATCACTCGCAAAAATGCCCTTCGATAAGCGTCTACCAGATTAAAATATATTTGCTTTCCTCTCTTTCACGGAAACAGAAGTACCGGCGCCTGTCAGATCTCACTGAGCGAAGTTGTACCGAATTCGCTGCCGCATAATTATGCGCGATTTAAAGTGCATTTGCTTGTTGCATCATTGCACAGGGATGTGTTTTCCGCTTGTTCCTACGGCCTTGCAAATCAGTCTGACAAGTTTAGTCACGACAACCGACTGGACACCTTCACTTTAGAGCACTAAACGAGCTTGTACATGGAATCAAACAAAACTGAATCCCCATGAAGCATTCCTAGAAGCTACCCAGTGACCTCGGCTAAAGCAGAAAAAAATACTGCTGGGCAAACAGTTGCACTGCTCACACACATGTGACTCGTTATTCCAAATTTTAACGTATCCATACGGGGCAAGTTGTACGGCGGGTCATACAGTCACGCAACACTGAAATGCAAGCCAGAAGACACAACATAAAGAAGAGCACGAAAAAGTGGCAATAAAACACAATAAACACGTCCCAGTTTGCGTTTTTTGGTCGTAATATTCCTGCAAAAATAGAGAGGAATTAATGTACTGTCTACATAGATATAGCAAATATTAGTATTTATAACCTTAAAACATCAAAATGAGAATTTTCTGTGCTACCACAGAACAGATGGCCACTTCAGCATCGGTCCAAAGCAAAAATAAAATATGAAATAATAACTCAAAAATTACAGAAGTGATAACATTTTTATACATCACATACGCACATTTCTCGAATGTACTACGTGTTTAGTGTTACAAAATTCTAATCATGTGATGTCAACAGCCGATTATAATATTAAATTATCTTTTAGCAGTGTCATGTTCATACAACTTGCATTCACATTGAGGGGCTCTGTCTTATATTAACCTCGAAAAGGGAGAAATGAATGCTACCCAGCGTTTCTGTTGATGACACTTAACGAATAGCTGATGCTATTAGGTCGTTATCGTGAACGTTACCAAGATTACACAATTTTTTATGGTGGTTATCTTCTTTTTACCACGCTGACCTATAGCGTATGTGTACATTGAGGCAGTCCCAAAAGACAACTCATCTTGAGGTAGTAATATTGTGCTTATCCGGCGGCTCCAAATGTATCCCTTGAGTATACAGAACAAGACATCATTCCAGTTTTCTTTGAATTAACGTTCTGTGCTCGGGTTCAGAGAAGAATCGTTGCACTTGTCTCTAATGCACGAATCGTCATTAGTATTATTGTCCAGATTCCGTGAACGTTAATCATACGTTTGTACAGTACCTATCTATCTTGTCAATAAATTTAATTTTTAATAATGTAATTAAGTGAATGGTATGCCAAATATAACATCTTTAGTATAACGTGGGTATCGTCATTTATTTTCCAGAACCTGTGAACGTTAGAAGAGATAATTTTTGTAACTTTAATCACACGTTTGTGCAGTTTCCATTTTGTCAAAAACTTTTCTTTTAAATATCATAATTAATTCAATAACGTATGAAAACTAAGATCTTTAATTTAATCTGCTATCTCACAGTACCTCATCAGTATTTTTCATCTAAAAAGCTGTTTATGAATATGACTTTATTTAATTCTAAACTGAAACACTGATCAGGTTGTTCCGTTGTGAGCTGCCAGTATGCTATCAGCTGGAATCTGTAACAGTCTAACACGGGGGAAATTTCATGGCTGTTCTCAAAAACCACGCTGTTTATCACGTCACCTCCGACAAATGGTTCACTGAAGGTGCAATGTGGTTACTGTCATACGAATACAGAAAGCACTTAGTATTTCATACTTTTGAAGATATTATATGCCAACACATATGAATTAAATTTTCATTGTGACAGAGCAATTAAAATAATGTAACTATTACAATTTTAACTAGATGCTGTTTCTTTCGTTACTGACGTTGGAAACAGAATTTATGTCTCTACTAAATTAATATTTTCAACTTTTAAGTGTGGCGTAAGTTCTACTCTAATAAATTTCTGCTACATATATACATGATTGCCAAGTGGCGGTTTGTTCTTGTTGAGTAAAACGATAACATTTAAGACGTAAATTGAACTAGATTAATCTAATATATTGTGATGTTCTGACACATTTAATAAGATAATGACAATTTTTCTGCAATTTTTTAATCTTCAGCAGTTTGAGACCTATTTTGTGGTACCATGTAACAACAAGAGTAACTTTTTCGACTGTAATTACAACACAGCATCAATATATTCGTTGTGACTCAGTTGGCATTCTCTGTCACTAACAATCGAGATAACGTTTTACATGACTTTGTGAAAGCTGCTGACGTTATCTCGACAAGTTCGCATTGACTACTCACTAACTGCAAGATAGTAGCGCCTGATTCTTACATGCGTACAAGTTGAGATACCTTGTCTACTTACAGAAATGTCTCCAATACTAATACACGTGTCAAGTAGTGCCAGCATCATTTTCATTCCACGCAGTAAACTTCCCTATTCGAAATATAAGTCTGTAAATCGAGCAGCAAAACAAATATTATGCTCAATTTATGATATCAGGAAAGCAGAGATACTGGCCTATGTTGTATGCAATACTACTAAGGAAAGAGGAAAACAGTGGAATGTACAGGCTTGCACACCTAAAGAAGAGTATACCCTGCGAAATGACCATGAAGACAAAATCAGTGAGATTCGAGCTGACATGAAAGTTCGTAAACACTCATTCTTGCTGCATACCATTAGTGATTGGAACAGGAACGAAGGGCAGTGGCTACGATACAAAATTATCGCCCGCCATAGACCGCTACTTGAGATGTGTAAATGTAGTTGTAGATCTCTCACGAAGTCGTACGTACTCTGCATGTTACCCACGAAGTAAAATCCTTACACCTAAATATTATCAGCTCTTTTAACCAACAGCACTACCAAAGTGAACTGTCTCTCGGTAAACGGGGTTTCTTCGTGATTTGTGAGCTAATTTACACTAAAACGTTTCTGGCAAGGCTCAGTGTTCCCCTCTGTCACAATATTAAAAAAAAACGGTACTGAAGAAGTTATTCACGAAATTTCTCCTCAGGTTTATAAATTAATAGATGAATGTCGGAGTGATTTCTTCAAATCAAAGTCAAAACCCCTTCCACGTCCTCCTTAAGTACTCCATCTCTAGAGACCTTTATGTCGACAATATGTTCAATTCTAACCTCCCTTCCTAAATGTTTATAGGTGTAACGTTAAATTTTCAACTCGGCACAACCGTATCGTCGAGGGGAGCCTTTGAGAGTCACAACTGGGAAGCTACGAGCAGTTCGGATGACACAGCCCCCACATGTTAACGTACCACCACAGGCGCTTACTCAGTGTTCTCCTCGCTAAACCAGCGGACTACAAGCGCACCCAGGCACAGTTTTATCGACTATAGTACCGCACTAGCGGTACATCCTCTCGAGCAAACTGTAGCCCCTTGTTAAGATTCCATAAAGAAACGAGACATACCGAGGAATCGGGCGCATGCGCGCTCGAGTGAAAACATTACTATAGAATCCGAACTCTCGTTCCGTAACAAAACAGCTCACACTTGCATGCAGTTTATGAAAAAAAGGCAAGGAATACAGGAAAGGATAATGATAAATACTTAACCGGACTCATAACCTACGCTGCCGTCCTGAATTCCTGTAGATGGTACACTATCCGTTTCATAGCTAGCTAGCTAGTGGTGATAAGGGGCCCTTGGAGAAGACAAAGACTATAACACTGCAACTGGATTTACGTGGCTTGTGCAATCAAATACCAAATTTGGTTTATTACGTACTATGCCCAAACAGAACAAATAGTCCTGTCACGGAAAATCCACGTATAACACTTCTGTCCGCTATTGCTATACCACAACCTTAAAGTTGGAGGCAGGTCGTGAAATAAAACTATCTTGTTAAAGCAATTATGGTATAAAGCAACAGAGAAGTGTTACCCTCTGAGAGAAATTTTGTTATGTTGACCGTGAAATATGTAACGGAGGTAGCTTATCGGAAGTGAAAGCCAGAATTACGTAAATATTTAAACAGTAACGAACAATAATTTGCCTATCCACAGTGCCCAAATTATAATAACAACGGTCGCCAGCCTAATAAGGCATAAGAATGAGTAACATTCTTATTCAAGAAACTGAAAGTAAGTAACTTCAATGGACAATCACAGCCTATACTTCGTCACACGAGAGTGCAATGAACTCTGGCACCTGCATATTTTCAAGGTTAAAGAAAGTGCTAACAGTTATAGGAGAACATCGCTATTTGCATAATGGTAACAGACAATGATATATACTTTTGCCTTGAAGGCTTGGTCAACTGAATGGTCTCAATAACGTTACTATTAATTTTCACTGTAGAATCGTAAATTGGACATAGGTTTAATATTACTTTTCAAACAAATTCCTATCTGACATGAAATATGGATATGGTCCACCGCAAATTTAGTTACTGTGCATAGATTAAATCTTTCACTACTAAACTCCTTTCTACTTGGAATGAAAATTAAATGGAATCCACTAACAGATTAATTCTCACTGTCTTTTGAATAAAGAAATTATTGTTTTCATAGATAGTGATTTTTCTATTAACCGTTATCTAGCATGAGCACAATAGACTAACTGTTGATCCTGTTACACCATTAATATGCACTTTTAATACACAAGAAAAGCACAATATTGTACAGAATATCACTTGAATAGCAAGAATAATTGAAACTTGCTATAATTAAGTAACTTTGTGCATTTGAACTACTTTCATTGGAGGGGGCCCCTTAATCTTGATCACTGTTGCAGAGCATACTAAACACACTTTCACTACACTAAAGAAACAAGCCCTTAACAAGTATGAACATGTAATCTTCAGCCGGGCGGGGTGGCCGAGCGGTTCTAGGCGCTACAGTCTGGAACCGCGCGACCGCTACGGTCGCAGGTTCGAATCCTGACTCGGGCATGGATATGTGTGATGTCCTTAGGTTAGTTAGGTTTAAGTAGTTCTTAGTTCTAGGGGACTGATGACCTCAGCAGTTAAGTCCCGTAGTGCTCAGAGCCATTTTGTAACCTTCAACAGTGTTAGTTCTCAACTCTTACTGTAGTAGAACACAACCTGATGTGGTTATAAGACAATAGCTCACCTTTGGTTGATTTTCAACAGACTGCACATTTTCCAAGCAAACTTTATAAGCCTCAGTTTTGAGAACTTTCACTTTAGAAGTTGGCAATAAAATTTTAATAAGCAGTTTTAATAGAAAAATTATTTTCAGCAAGTATTATTTACTATATTACTCACTTCTGCTAAAACACTGAGTTTTAATGTTCATTCAGTAAGGACACTCGGTAATCACTTTAGCATGGGAAGGGCCCTAGGTGGTTGTGTGACTAGGAAAAAAAATTCAAGGTAGGTATACGAGTTCGAGTATAAGTTACCTTATATTTGTGCACACTAAAACATCCAATGAGCTGATCCTTCACCATACATTTCTATTATTCCTTGGTTCCTTTTCAGTGATTGCGCAATGTGGTGGCGATTGCATGTTGGTAGGTGTATTTGCAGGTGGAATCGCTGGACTCTTTCATTTCTTGGTGGCGATGATAGATATCAATTCCAGAATAGTTCCAGCTCTTTATCCATCCATCCGAGGCATTGGAAAGCGGCACAGAAAACCTCTCTCGGCACCAGCACAATATACAACTTTTGCATGAGCAGTTGACAGTTTGGTAACTCGTCCCCGACTGACTCTTTGTTCCACCTTGCTATCCATGCCAACCACAGTTCCGTTCCCAAGAGGAACCACAACAACTTTTACATATGAAATAACTAAGAATCCTAAGTGAAGGTTAGCAGTTTACATAACAGTAACCAAACGTATTAAATAAAACAGAACATTTGCACATATTGACATTTCTACAAAAAATTATTCCCCCAAGTTCCAAATATATACAGTAAGTTTTGTTTCCCTCCAAATGAGACAGATAATTTAAATGATAGATACACTACATTGCATAGAATCAAATCATGACATCAAAGTTTTTACAAAGAAAGGAGTATACTTTCGTGCTATTAATGCAATCAAACAATATTTACAGAAACTCAACGATGTAACACTAAATAAAACAAAAGGCAAAATAAATCAGTACAGCATTAGACCTATGGTGTTACAAGAACAGTCAGAAGTACTTCTTATGAGCCTCTGTTTTAGCCTTTGACTGGTGCACAGTCAGCTGACAATGCGCTGTGCAGAGATTGACTTTGCATCAAGTATCCTTGGCTTAGCGCACGACTGAAAATATGAGAAAGCCATATTATTTATTACCAAAACTGACAGTGATACAGAAAGGAGGTGTGAATGCAGTCCAAAAATCTCTGATCCACTGCCCAACACTATAAAATTTTAGATGTGATTTGCAATCATTTTTACTAGACAACTGTCTGCTTTTGAGGAATTTTTAATTAAAACACTGGCAGCATTTGTCGTAGTAGAGCACGACTATATAATTACTTTCTTCGAAATCTATGCTTCACTCGCAACTTGAATAGCGATAAAGTGTAATAAGTTTATTCTTAGTATAGTAAATGGCTGGCATGCAGCCATCAACAGAATTAAGTCATGTGTGTGGAGCCTTTAAATGGCTCCTTCCATTCAGTTTCCATAGATATTGTGAAAATCATTAGTGTAATACGTAATTACCTCTTGGTCTCACTAATTTCAGTGAATTTCGTTGTTGATGTTACGTCTGGTTTGCATCGAGGAAGATGTTTCTCATTGTGTCAAACGTTCCCTACAAACACAAACCAATCATTGAGAAAACACTGTAATAAACCATGGAACAATTTGAAAATTGTATTATTGCTCTAGAAAAAGGAACAAGAACTTTGAAATTTCAAGTCAAACTGTTTTTCTGTCCGACACGGCAAAGGACTTGGAAGATCATTTAATTAGAATGGGCAGTGTTTTGGAAAGAGGTCAGACAAGGCTTTATTACACTGATGGATGTAAGTTATGGTAGTAACTTTACTCTTCTGCTTTTTCCCCCAGTATTCTTTCATCTTCTCACTATGTATCCTTTTTCTCTCCCCAGACCAATTTGGCCCTCTCTTCTTCTCCCTCCTGCCTTGGAATCCTTCCATTTTACCACTTTCTTCTTAAAAAATCTCTCCTTCCGTTGCGTCTTTTTCACTTGTGTTGTTTATGTACTAATTTTTCCTGACTTCTTGAATCCAGGCTATTGTTGACTTCTTGTTGCTTGGTTGGCTGATTTGGGGGAGGGAACCAAACAGTGAGATCATCAGAACGGGGAGGGATGGGGAAGGAAGTCGGCCTAGCCCTTTCAAAGGAACCATCCTGGCATTTGCCAGAAGCGATTTAGGGAAATCACGGAAAACCTAAATCATGATAGTCAGACGCGAGTTTGAAACGTCATCCTCCCGAATGTGAGTCCATTGTGCTGACCACTGCGCCACCTCGTTCGGTGACTTCTTGGCCCAGTGATGTATAAAAATCTGTTTGGTTAACCTGTTGCCATTCATTCTGTATAAATGTCCAAAACGTAGCAGTCGACTCTTCCGTAGAGTTTCAGTCAGGTTTTCTATGCTCCTCATTACTTCTTAATTTTCATACCTCTGCGTTTCTTAGTGGACCAGGTATTGTTAGAATGATTCTTCTTCCTAGGACTTCAAGTTTGTGTAATTAGTGATTCAGTCCTAAACGTTCACTTGCATAAAGAGATACTGGTTTTACTACTGTGTTGTAGTGCTGTATTTTTAATTTTTAGACAGAGGCCTTTTGTTGTAAATGTTGTTGGTTATACCATACGCTCTCTCCATTTTACGTACTCTTTCTTCTACAACGAATTATTCTAAGCCATTTTCTTCAGTCATTTCTCCCAAGTATTTAAATTTACTACCGCTCTTTATCTGTCCAATATCCGTTACTGGGATTTCTGGAGCATTTTCTGTTTTTGTCATAAATTTTGTTTTCTCTACAGAAATTCTTAAACTTCCTTTGTTGGCTACTTTTTCTAAGACGCTGATTTGTATTTCTGCACTTGTTAGGTTTTCAGTAAGAATGGCAAAATCATCTGCAAATGAGCAGAGTGAATTTCAGTATCATTGTTCTTAGTCCCCAGACTGCCTAGGCCTTATGTTCTGTCATTTTTGTTTCCATTCTCTTACTATTTTCCCTAGAATGCAGTTGAAGAGTAGTGGAGACCGTCACCTAGCCTTACGTTTGTTTTCATTTTGAATAACTTAGATACTTAAGCCCGACAGTTTACTTTTGATTTAGTGTCTGTGAGCGTCTCACGAATAAGGGTCGCTAGTTTACATTTAATACCAAATTCTCGGGTCACTTTATCTAGTGTTTCTCTATCAGCTGAATCAAATGCCATTTTAAAATCTATAAATGTTACAACTGTGTCTTTACAGGTTGTAAGCCTGTGACTTTAGGTTGAGAATCTGTTCTGCGCTAGATCCGCTCTTTCAAAACCCACTCTGATTGTCTCCCAAATGATTATCAACTGTTGCTTCTACCTTGTTTAGCAATATGGTTGAAAATATTTTATAGCCCATTGACAACAGAGCTATACCTCTGTAGTTATTTACATCATGCTTATAACCTTTCTTTTGCAGAGGATGGATAAGAGCCATTTTCCAGTGTCGTGGAATCTTTTCAGCTTACCATTCTTCTTCAAACATGATCTGAAGTTTAGTTACTGTTTTTGGTTGAGACCATTACTAGTTCAGCTGTAATACAGACTTCTCCACTGGCTCTGTTATTTCTCAGTGAATTTATTCCTTTTTCAGTTTCTTCAGCAATAGGTGGTGGAGCTGCGTCTGTGTTTTCATGAAGGTCTGCAAATTCTAGCTTACTGTTCGGTCCCTCACCGTTCAAGAGTTTTTCAGTATTTCACAGTTTTGGGTATTGCTTAGGCCTATTTTGCCATTTTCATATCTGACGTCTCACAAGATCGTTTAGCACCCTTAATCATTCTTGCTGTTTCTTTCCTTTGCGTTTTAAATTCATCAAGAGCCTCTGTCTTCCCAGAACATTTCCATTTTTTCCACTATTTTGTTCATTCAGCAACTGCTTTTTGACATGTTTCATTCCATGAGGCCTTTTTTTTTTAATTTTTGTTGATTCAAACACATTCTTCGCTGCTCTGTTGATTTCTTTGGGTATTTCTTCCCATTTCCCTTATTTAGATGTTTTAATTTCTTCTCGAAAGTGTTTTGTTCGTTCTTCTGTGATGTTGAGCCTTTCTATGTTACATTTAATCAGTTTTTCCTGCCTCTTTTGGATTTTATTAGTGAGAAGTTTCAGCTTAGTTTCAGTCAGCTAATTATCAGAGTCAAATTCCCTGTTTCTTCTTACTTTTACGTTCATGGATTCGTTCATATTGCTTTGAGAAATAGCCACATGATCTAACCGGATCTCTCGTGGCATTATATTTAGAGACATGAATGTTTTTGCTTTTCTCGGCAGTTTTTGGAAGGAAGTTTACATTAACTTCAACTGGGATGTTTTGCAAATATTAACTGCGCTGCTTTTGTTCGTTCTTTTATGGACTGGATATCCTCCTACTATTTCCGAAAAGTTTTTCCCCTCCCTGTTTGCGCGTTAAAATCTTCCAGTATTACCACAACATTTGAATTTGGAATTTTTGATATTTCGTCTTCCAAAAGTTCGCCGGATGCTTCTACTTTACTCGAATTTTTCTTATTGTTATCATTAATTGGAGTATGGCAATTAACAAAAGTATACTGTTTGTTTTTGCATTTTACTCTGAAAATAGAGAGTATTTGTGAACTGGATTCCAATTCTTTAACGTTATCTATTAAATTTTTATGACTACAGAATGCTGTACCAGGTACTTGCATGCCTTTCACAATTTTTATTGCTCGTTTATCCTTAAAAATTCTGTAGTTTTTGGTTTCTGAAACATTCTCGTACAAAAACTTTGCTTCTTGTACTGCTAAAATTTTTATTTCATGCTTATATAAGATAATTTCAAGTTGTTTCTCATTGCCAAGTTTTGGTAATGAGTTTAAATGAAGCTGCTTGCGAAGAATTTCCTTTTGAACTTGAGTTTGGAAGGATAACAAGGATTCTCCGACTCATCATCACTCTAGATATTGCAACTCTCCTGAACCCTAGGTCCAGATGAATTGAATAAAGCAATGGTAAAGTCCTCTTTCCAGTTATGACTTGGGTAGTGCTTACTTTTAGCGGACTTCCCATTCTGCAATTGAAATTGTGCATTGTACATGGTAGGAAAGAAAGATCAAGATGAGATCGGATTGTTAGTCCTAAATGATTATTTTTCATGGTTTCCTCCACCAGGTTCTTCCGCTCTCTCTCTGCTGTTAGGAGCTAGGATTCGTCTTACATCTTTAAGACCGTTGATCGAATTTCACCTGTAACCCTAGGCAGGGGCCCTCACAGGGTGCTACTGTCCGGAGCAAATCGACACAGGGCTCTTTACGAAGTCTTGTTTTTTATCACTGTTATTATTAACTCTGTTGCTAGTCTTACGCCAACCCTCCAATCTTCCAAATGCCGTACTATCACCATGGTGATTCTTCATCCTTATAACAACGGCTTCTCGTGGCCGCTGCCAGCTACCCTCAAGTCTGTTTATTACGCTCAAACAAAATTTGAATATCTTGTGATCCCAGCCTCTGACGACGATATGGTTTTCACCAATCTCACATTAATAAAATTGCACATCCATCTGATTAGGTTTGTACCTGCTTCCTTATCGTAATCATTACGATAATCTGCAAACTTACCAACTTAGAAATGAATAAAAACAGTGAGATGACATAGCGTCGCCACGTCTCAGATGAAATGGTGAATATGCTTTTGACCAAGAAGATGCTGTCAGCAAACAAATTTTAGTCAGTTACAACTATGTATTAACTTTGGACTTCTGAGCTAAAAATATTCTATGTTCCTCATTTGAGTTGCTTCAGAACGGTAAATGTTTAGAAATACAAATATACCTAACATACAAGTAAACAAGTTTAAGTAGGAGCAAGTCACGTGTGATGATGGCAGAAAATACTGCAGAATAAATTCGTAGTTTTCACTTCAGAAAGAAATCATATCAATTCTTGCTGTCACCATTTTCGGCAGTTGTAGAACAACTCCAGAGTGATTTTTTCCTTCTGTTTATCTGTTTTGCCCTGAGCAGCTGTCCTGTACGTAAGGATATAGTTTTCAGTCTTAGCTACCATGTCTGCCACTTGATTGTCCAAGCCTTATGAAAATTTTACTAATTAATTTTCAGAATCATTGTAATCACCCACAAGTGATCAAGGCTTTAAAATTACTTCTGAGAAACTTTAATGGATTTTATCAGTTGTTCTCAATAATAATAGAGTTGCAAATTGAACAAATGTTACGCCAAGAGTTCTGCAGTGTTCACTTGACAGAATCGTCATACTCATTTTTTCTTCATAATATCTTCTGTCATTTTTAAAGGTGTTTCTTTTCCTCTCTAATCCATAATTTTCGTTTTTCACATTTGTTAGGTACTTGTAACGTTCCATTGTTCATTTACCTACGCTTACGTTTCCTGTATGAAAATTTCGTTTGTTCACTGAGTGTACATAGTTCTCAGCTATATTCTGTTTTATTGCTTTTCTTTTTTTTTTCATTTATAATATTTCTTGACCCGTCCGTGAACAGAAATATCGTCAGATTTTCGAGGTACGAAGCTGATATTCTAGAGCAACGTATTGTCCCAAAAATGTTTGTGCGGGGATATTTTAGTATAGTTATGCGTATCCTTCTACAGGGAAATCAAGTTTAATTTTGCCGTGATTGGAAGAGAGACGATGCAGAGTTCATTCAGTTGGCAACGTCAAACCTGTCATCGTTCACCATAATAATTGTCATATTATTACATATAACATCAAAACTTATGTTACCGAAAATAATTTTCAAATAATGATGACGAAATAAGTTTTGGACGAATGGTGGCTTGCAGAGTCACGCACAGTTACGAGTAAGAAGCTTGCAGTGATGACATTGTTTTACACAAAAGCTCCCCTCGAAAACGATGGAAATTACGGTGCTCTTCGGTTAATGACGCTCCATTCTTATATGCGTACAGAATTTTTCCATCCAAACTATAGATACAGCAAGTAAAAGTTTTCGCAATTATTTTGACCTGAGAGTGATTGTATGTGGATGGGTGGAACTCAGGATTATGTATACGAGCTGATGCAAGGCACTTTACAGCTTTAATTAAAAGTATTATTTCGGCGATACGACAGCTGTGGAGTAGTGCACCAACTTGCTTGTCGCACGTCCCCAAATTGCAAATGTCCTTACGCCAACTCAAGTGTGATGCAGTCGAGGGCCCGCTCCATAGTCCTGATCTCTTTCCATGCTATTTCACGACTTCGTTCCCTTAAAAAAGGCCTTGAAGAGTAGATGACTCCTGTCAGGAGTCAGTTACGGACTTGTTCACACAGCAGCACAAGGTGTTTCGCAAAACTGGTACCTTTAACCAGGTCGTCGGTGGGATAATTGGCTCAATGCTCAAGGCGATTTTGCCTTATTGGCATACTGATTCTGGGCTGTATGGCCTTCGAACGGAAATATTTTGTCTTCCACCTCGTTGTATATGCCTCTGAAAGTCGACAATTTATTCCTGTTACTGTGACCTCATGGATTTCGTTCACTTTTTGTTACTTCGCTCTGTGCTTTAGGGAAACTGAAGTAGAAATATCACCAGATAGTTATTTTGGACAGCAACCTGCTTCGACAGATAAGTAAGGTGGAGCTTGGAGTGTCGTAGCAGCAAGGGCGAGCGATAACTTATTCGGCTTTTATCTGAGCTACCGAGTTAGATTCGAGTGAACTGTTTCAAGAAGGCGAACAAACCAACCAGTGGATAATTCTGGAAAAAATTTTCGAAATACGCTGGACTAACGAGATGATGCGACCGGCTCTAATTTATAAACGACGTATTAATTCAGAGCAAAACCTCTTGTTACTGAATTTGTTTCTTCATTCGTTTTCCCTCATTGTTGTCAAAATAACTGACAAAACCAAGCCAAAATGTCTTTGGTACAGTGAAATAAAATCATAAATTCACTCAATTTCTTACAATAATAAGACAAAATGATATAGGCGTTGCCCATTAAACTTCAAAATTTGTTGCAGTCAGGAAAAAACCAAGCTACGAAGTGTCATTTTCGGCTTGAATATAGACCTGGATGACTTGTTATGAATACCGATAGTCTGGAGACATATTTTATAATCTTAAGGTTAACGGTTCATACATTCCGTTTACATTTTCTGCGATACATCTCAAATGCTATAATGTTTCTGAAGCAGTCGATTATAATTCTATCTGCACCCTAATACTTTTTTTATTATGATCTGAAGCAAAAGTGTGTCGCGACACTGTTAAAAATCATGATGTGATAAACCAAGAGCACAGGAGTGATGATAGTTTTAGCATCTTCGGTAACCTCGTACAAAATACGGTTTTACCAGTGATATGAGAATATTTCTACATTGCAACACATACAACACCCATTTTAAGCCGCTCTAGAGTAACAGGCTGAGTATGGCAGGCAACTGAGGTATATGTACGGTTTTTACATGCAGAATGTAACAGAAACACGTTTACAAATTTGGTGGGTAGATTTTTCAGTCCAAATCACTAAAAAAACTTCATATAAACGTAGGTCCGAAAATCGTAAGTCAATAAGTAATCTACGGTGGTAAGTGAAAAATATAAAAAACTGAAGTTTATTGTTATAAATTAAAATTAATTTTGTTAGATTATCGAGTGATGTAATCATACGTACTTGTCAAGATACTGGTTGTATCACCGATAACGAAGTGCAGCTATATGACAAGTTTGCATCTGACGTTTTTGTAGGTTTGAGATTAGACTTTCCAGACGTTTCATGTATGTGGTGGTGGTGAGTTAAACGATAAGTGTTCCGTTTAACCGAGGCCATATTGATTTCGTGAGCTGTAAGACACATTATGCGTGTACGGTTGCACCAGTGGTAACGCAAGCAGCGCTTCACGACAGTATCAAAATGCGTTTCTAGGCAAAAGACAGCAGAGAAAACAAACTTTTGCTGCTAATGACTGTCACGTTTGCGACACCGGATCGGCAGCACCACGAATGATGGAATGAAGTAGGACAAGACTCACTCGAATTCCTGAGCAGGAAACACGAATCCTGCAGACTAGCGAAGGAGATTTAGGATTTATGGTAGACGGCAACTGGTTGAAAAGTTCCAAGAAGTTACATCGAATGATGAGTCTAGGAATAAACTAGAACCGCCTACATACCTCTCCGTTACGGATTGGAAAGACCGGATTAGATTGATAACAAGGGCCACAAAGGCATTTAAAAAGTCACTCTTCCCTCCCTTCATACGCGAATGGAAGCTTAGACGTTGTTAGTAAGTGTAACAATTAGACGTATTCTCTACTGTTCACTTTATAGTGGTTTGTATAGTACAGATGTAGATATAAATATCAGCACACAATTCCCAGCTGAAGCGTGTGACACATATCACAGTACAGGATGGTTATAATTAAATTTTCTCTACTTAAGAGAGTGATCGTAGGACAATGAAACGGTGTGGGAAGGTTTTTAAGGTCACATGTAAGAGAAATAACGAACAGAGGATTGATAGAAACACATTTTAATTTCCCCAAGAGAGGGTAACATTTCTTAACTGCGTACCATGTTCGCTTTCCCGGTTACAAATGTTGCGCAATGAACTGCACTAGAGTTTTCTGTACGAAACTTCTTTGGTGGCATGTTGGCTATGTAGCTCATTATGCTCATCTTCAACCTCCAACATGTGTTAGTGTCCCACTGATAAACCCTGTCCTTCATGTGACCCCCAGCCAGAAATCACACGGGTTCAAATCTCATGAACTTGGCGGCCATGAAGTTTGGAACGATCGGTCAGTGATTCGATTTTCTCCAAATGTGCTACGGAGTAACCGAGTTACCTCATGAGCAATAAGACGTGGAGCTCCATCATGCACCAAAACTGTTCAATCCAAAGCATTTCTCTCCTGTAGAGCACGGTCACATCTTTACGAAGCAGATCACAGGAACGTGCGGCGTTCAATCTGTATGTCCTTGGTCCTTAGAGCCCGAATTCCTCAAAGAAAAATGGACCAACCATCAACCGTTTCGTGAAACCAAACCACACAGTGACGCGTTCACTATGCAGGGGAGTTTCATGCGCGTTCTTTGGCGGTGAGGAGAATTAAGAGCGTTCACTGTCCCAGTGACAGTGAAGTGTGCTTCGTCATTCCACAAAATGTTCCAAGGCTACATGTCGTCAACTTCAACCCTTGCAAGAAACGTAAGTGCTAATTCTAGTCGTTTGTCTGCGTAACGTGGTAAAAGTTAGTGAATAATGTGAAGTTTGTACGGATACACATTGTTCGTAGCACTTTTCTAACGGTGGACTATGGAATGTTTAGCTGTTGCGACACAGCTCGTCACTACTTGAAGAGCGTGCACATTGCGTCGAGCATTCTGAGCCACGACAACAGCAACTTATTCGACAATCTGTTGCGCAATTGTTCGTCGGCCTCTCCCAGGAGCAATTCCGAGGACTTCTCCGTAATCATTTAAAGCATCAGTACTCAGGAAGAGCAGCAGCACTATTGCTGTTGTTTTGATAAAACAACTGCTCACCTCGTCCAGACCCATGTTGGCTGTCTGCAACTGCAGAGTGATGCTTGTGTTGTGACTTGGCAAAACAGCCAAGTCACTATGAGAGGAAGCCGAAAGGCACGCGCTTGAGCTCACGCAGATTGGCGTGAGGTCTGGAACAAGGTAAAGTAATTATCCTATAAAGAAAAGAACGTAGTTCTTGGAATACTTAACTTTAATCCACAATTGGAGAACATCGCTCTTGTTTAGACATTATTACAATCTGAATATAAACTGGTAATGGCGCCTTGCTAGGTCGTAGCAAATGACGTAGCTGAAGGCTATGCTAACTATCGTCTCGGCAAATGAGAGCGTATTTGTCAGTGTAGCATCGCTAGCAAAGTCGGCTGTACAACTGGGGCGAGTGCTAGTAAGTCTCTCTAGACCTGATGTGTGGTGGCGCTCGGTCTGCAATCACTGACAGTGGCGACACGCGGGTCCGACGTATACTAGCGGACCGCGGCCGATTTAAAGGCTACCACCTAGCAAGTGTGGTGTCTGGCAGTGACACCACAGCTTGTGTATCAAATCTACGTCGTCGTATAAGCAGCGGTGCCTAACGGCACGTGATGACACTAACACAATGCAAATCCTGCAGCGCACAATCTGAACATCGTTAATATTAAATTCTGTACTTAGGGAAAGTTTAATTATAACCGCCCTGTAATTTTCTGGCAGTGCTTTCCACGTGTACAACGTCTTTCGCCTGCCAATCACTAACTACCGGAGAATTTATGCCGATGATTTGTTACATAAACTTTCAGTTCATTGTTTGTGTATTGTTCTCCGATCCGTTCTCACAGCTTCACTTCTGCCAGTACCTCGTCTCCTACCTTCCAAACTTCACAGAAGCTCTCCTGCTCGCAGGAGAGCTTCTGTAAAGTTTGGAAGGTAGGAGACGAGGTACTGGCAGAAGTAAAGCTGTGAGGACGGGTCGTGAGTCGTGCTTGGGTAGCTCAGTTGGTCGAGCACTTGCCCGCGAAAGGCAAAGGTCCCGAGTTCGAATCTCGGTGCCGGCACGGTAGCTCAGCGTGTTCGGTCAGAGGGTTAGCTGCCCTCTGTAATTAAAAAAAAAACTGAGTCAATCGATCAACAACGAACTTAAACGGATGTCTTACGACGTCCGCCCCGAGCAGATGGCAGATGCAGCGAACAAAATAAAAAAAAAAAAGTTAGTGGAGCTCTTGCCCGCGAAAGGCAAAGGTCCCGAGTTCGAGTCTCGGTCCGGCACACTGTTTTAATCTGCCAGGAAGTTTCATATCAGCTCACACTCCGCTGCAGAGTGAAAATCTCATTCTGTTCACCATTGTTTACATATAAGGCAAGAATATCGAGAGTAGAATGGCATATTTTTCAAACCTAATATTTTTGGGAGACTGAAAATTGTCACGTTATAACTCACTGTAGAGAGGTGCCGTCTAGAAGCGCTATATTCAGAGAACTCCTAGACTGGTTGCAGGATGCGTGTCTGCAATTAAGAGGAAGCGGATGGATTATGAACTATGGGACGCTAGCATATTCCAGTGATTGTAATCAGGATGCATTGTACGATACATACCATGGCAAATGGAAAGTGTGGGAGGAGATGGCTAGTATCATGGCTTGCCTATTTCCATCACCTTAAAGGAGTAACAGTGTGATCACGTAAGGCAATTCATTTCCGCAAGAGACGTTCCTAGGGCGTAGACACGTCATGGAATTCTGCGACAGCTTCTGGGGATGTTGCAGTGCATGATCCGAAAAGTGCATGAATGTATGAAAGCAAGTTGATTATGTTTTGAACATGTTTTATAAGTCTCTATATAAAGAAATTTGTAAGGTGTTTTGTATATAGCTTTACAATGTTTTGTATGTAGCTTTACAAATCCATTTACAAGGACTCTTTTTCTTATTTCGACGTTTGAAATGTATTTCTCATACACCCCTCACAGTGGAAAGAGAAAATATTTTACAGTTATATTCTAACTGTGGTACTTGCAGTACAAACAGGCATCAGAATAATCGAAAGAATATCGTAGTATGTATTTCACTACTCCACGGTCCATGGAAAAGTAATATCCGAGAGATACTGACATAGAAGTCAACCATCATCGTAATGGGAAACATTGGTAGCTAATGTAGTACGTTCACTTCTGTAGTCAAACGCCATTATTTCATTTCAGTTAAGACACAAGAATGTTTATCCATTCTTGTTGAAGGTATGTTTCTCCACGTCCATGACACATGGACTTTGTTTAAAATTTCATTCTGGTTCCAGTGGAGATAAAACATATACTTGAGAAACTTTTTCGGCAGGAGTTGTATGCACCGTATAAGAGAGAATGCGGCGATTAGAAATGCACGTCTCCGTGCTGGACGGCGAGGTGCGTGAGCGGCTACGCTTGAGAGATCGCTGGCAGAGCTTCATATTTCCGGCCGCATTATCGCGCCGCTCATAAATATAAATCAGCAACGACAAGAGAATAGTTAGGTCGACCTGCGGGACGTTGAATCACACTTCAATTTTCGATGAGACATCGACGTCAATCGCCCTGCATTGCGTCCTTCCAGACAATTAGCGAACAAAAGCGGAGGACCGACAGTTTAAAATCTGAAATGTACAAATGGTAAACGTAAGCCTTTGTGAATTCAAAAACATTTAAACAACCCTTGCAGAGTAGATATACCTAGCTAAAATCGTGCGCCAGTAATCATCCCTAGAGTAAGGATGAGATAATTTCCGAGGAAACCGTAGAAAGGGTACTTTCGCACAGCCGCCTTAAGTCTTCATGCCGACCGGACGGCTAGGATGTAAGAGGTATGTGACACACGGTAATTTTTGCGGTGCCATGTCGTAAGTTACTTCGTGGTCAGTTTAGTGAAGAAAGGGATGGCAGACGATTATTTTAATTTTATCTCCAGGAGTCTACTACAGCAATTTGTAGAGGATTATAAAATATTCCTATGTTTCTCACGGAAAGCCGATTTATCATAATCGTCTTCAACAACAGTCATTTGATACCCACAGATAACCGTCCTTTAGACTAGCCCACGCATTACGTCTTCACTCTATACAACCATGTTTTCATCGCATGTTTTATAATGTCACCTACAAAGCTTTTTCCCGAACTTTTCTTGGCTCTTGGAGTCCATGTATAATTCATTCGCCTGTCTACATACCCTGACCACTTCCAATTCACTTGCACTGCGGTTTGAATTACGTCTTCCAACTAGTTTACTCTGTGATACTTTTGTCTGTTTGCCTGGGTCTACTAGTATCTCATATCATGCATATCTCCATCGCACACTGAGCAGTCATCAGCTTAGGAATGTTTTCGCATTTAAAGTTCATGTTTCATTTGCCAAAAGTCAAAATTAATAATACACCCTGGTCGTATCCAGTCCTTTTCAGACACATCAGAAGATTTGTTTTACAATCTCTCCTTAATTTTACAGAAGTGCTTCATGTTATTTTTACTACCTCGTTTAGTTATTCTTCTCATGCGTTCCTTAACAAGAATTCTCGAAGAAACAAAAAAAAAAAAAACTCATTATCTGATTCTATTACAACATCGTTAATTTCTACTTTTATCATTCCCTTTTCTTTCTTATAAATTATTTTATTATTACTGAAACTGATTTTCAGTTTTCTTTTGAACTTCCTCTATTAAACTCTTCAACTCGTTGTTGACGTTTATTTGTACTCGAAGTAAATGGCGCACTGACACCATCAGAACGAAGGTGGATCAGGTATGTTCTATTTAACACTTCTTACTTCGTCTTTCTCCCTTTTCTTGCATCTGAAAACATTCTCTGGAGTTCTGAGAAATGATTTGGCGACATGATTACTGACTCCTCCTTCGATTCTGAATTTCCCAATACCCTGATGATGTTTAATGGAGACTGTAGCGTCCATGTATACAGGGTGTAAACATTATGATTAATGGCGTAAACGCATACAGTTGAAAATACACGATACTAGAAGCAAAACGTCTGAATAAACATAGGGGCGAAAATGGACACCTTAAGAGCTACGAGCAATTTTTTATCTTCAGTACTGTGAAACAAATCTCTTCTATTGCAAGTTCTTTGCTTTCCATATCTTGGGAACTGGTAGTATGGACCAAAACAAGAAAAAAGTCCAGTAAACATGTGCTCTAAACTGCATTCCTTAAGAGCTATGTGCAGTTGTTCATTTTTGCTACTTTGAAACACATCTCTTCTAATGATCAAGTGCTCGTAACTTTTAAGGTATGCGTTTTAGAGCATTTTGCTGGACATTTTTTTCTTGTTTTGGTCCATACTACCACTTCCAAAAATATGGAAAGCAAAGAACTTGGAGTAGAAGAGATTCGTTTCACAGTACGGAAGATGAAAAAATTGCTCGTAGCTCTTAAGGTATGCATTTTCGACCCAATGTTTACTGAGACTTTTTTGCTTCTAGTATCGTGTACTTTAAACTGTATGCGTTTACGCAATTAATTATGATACACCCTATATATATTTCAGTAAACTAACAATGCTAGAATCAACGTCTTGTGACTATAGGGCTGTTAGTACCGCCCCTGTTTTTTTTTAATTTCAAGGGCAGGATGATTCTAGATACTACGAATCTGTCTAGCCTTATATGTGCGTTCACATTTTTCAGCTTCTTTCTTTCTGAAGCCCTTTCGCCAGCCGGACAAATGTGGCACTACTCGGACTTTAATCCGCGACAAAAAGTCTCGACCATTATATGAATAACTGGGCACGTTTAGGTCGCTAGTACCTAGAGTCCACTTGTTGTTAAAACATTTTTACTATCGCGTTTAGAGTGTGGCATCATCAGAATATCGGAGAAAAAATTTAATACAGAGTATTGTGTAAAGTGTTCGATACGATTAGTCTGGCACCTTGTTCTCTGATATTCTGATGATGGGCCGTACTCGAAAGTCGTTAATAAAAGAGTTTTAACAAGTGGACTCTCGTTAATAGGGATATAATGCAGTGACAAGGGCATGCTCATTTACGGTTCATACTGCCTCTGTTTATATGACCAGGACATCCTCTCTTATTCCATAGTGATAAGGATCCCATAGCCAAGATCACACTCCCAGTAATAAGTAGATAAATAGTATCTGAATAAACAAGAACGAACCGTTTGATTAAAAATATATTGATCAACTGTGAGCAAGAAATACATTGTCTTTTTTCTCAGATAACGATGGCAACACTATTAGTACCGTGACTTTCCGGGGGCGTAAGAATAAACTTGCTTGATGGTTTATCCAAAATGTTGTAGCGATCTTCTTAAAGCTTTTTTCCACTAATTCTTTCTTTCTCCAAAATAATCTGGAAGGAGAACATAGTTTCAGAGACGAGAAGCGTCTTGCTATGTATTGATATCAGTTCCATTGTAACACCGCTTTCTCTGATTTTTAAGTTAATTAATGTTTGGCCTTATTATACAAGCACGGTATTTCAGAGGAAACATGAAGTCATAACAAGCTTTCTAGCTTTCGGACATATCTCAACTGACGAAACAAAATAACCTCATTCAGTTAGTGAGTAGGTTACAAGTAACTGACAGAGAAACCGGTGTTATACCTCGAATGGCCGAGGTAATATGTGGTGGGAGTTTCTGAACACCTAACTTCCTACAGCTAGACTGAAGCTTGGTGGAACAGTTGAAAGTTTCCTTCCATCTCGTCCTCAGAGCTTCCGTGGCATCCGGCGGTGTCTCACAGCTGCGGGCAGAATCGAAGCACTACTTACGACGTGCGGCGTGTCAGAAAAATTAAGCGATTTACTTGGAAATATTTACTGGCGGACCCGGATTAGTCCTTCGATCCACTACACAATTAAAATACCCTAAACAAAGATCGCCAGCCTCGCTTTGATCCGCGAGACAGAGTAAAATTGCCGCTGCTCTTATACCATTAATAAATGACGAGCAGTAATCCAACTGATTTCAAAAGACTCTCAGATTTGACTATTAGATTGATAAAGGAACGCCACAAACTGTTTCTACACAGTCTCCATCTGGTATCTAGAAACTCTCGTTAATAATACCCCCATAAACAAAATATGATACCGGTTTAAGTCAAAAGAAGAAAAAAAAACACAAAAACATCACACTTCAAACTTCCACGGAGTCAAACGGAATTCTATTAGCCCTCGCGAAGTCCGCCTCATTTCAGTCAAACGCATCTTCCACCCTCCACGTTTTAATATAAGTTGAGTGCCTTGACGAGCACGTGCTCGCACACTAAATTGCGACACTATCCGAGAACATCTGGAAATGACTAAACCCCATTCCAAGCACACAAACGGAGAAGTACATTTATATTCCTGTAGGTTTCTGTACCATCCGATTAACTGCATCGATCACTGAGAACCACTCACCGCCGACAGGCAACGTTAGAAATATCAGACTCACCCTGTTGGGTTCGCGACTTGATTCCCATATATCCACGAGCTGGTGACTGACGTCGGAATTACACTCTGAAACACCATCCTCCTCAGGCTGCACAATCATGGCCTCCTACAGCCAGCGACGGCTGTCGGCCGACTTCTAGATTTTGCAAACTCTAAAATCACTGCACGAAATTGTTTTAAGGGGCTCCGGAACGCCCTATACTTGCAATGTTAAAATAACGCTTATAAATTACATCTTTCCTCACAAAGTATTTGAGGTAGGAAGTTGAACTTTTTACAGATTATTTATTGGACTATGGGCTACAACTTAACACAGGGATTTTACAAAATTTTAGTTCAGTTATTAAAGATGATTTTTTTTCAATTGTAATGAAAATTCACAACATTTTTTTGCAATTTTTTATTTATATATTCAAAAATATACAGTTTTTTTGGAAAAAGGCTGTGTTAAATTATGCAGAAGGTACTGTGTAACATTTACTGAAAGTTTGAAACAAATATGTTTGGAAGATCCTTAGAAAACATGTAATTAGTATGAGAAAATAAAAGTTTTGGGAATCGAGCGACAAAGATTGGATTAACTTTTTAGTGCATTCCAGGTCCATAGGATGGATTATCTTCATCCTCTGCAAACTCCTCCTCCAGCTTCCTCTTGTTCCTCCTCCTGTTTACTCTTGCTTGTATTTCTAGACTCTTTACAGCCCTGTCTGCAGCCCGAAGGCGTTCCTTGTCTAAAGCAAGCATCGCTCGTTGTTGTGTTCGTAGATTTTGCTACCATTTTCTTCAGATGCAGTTACTGCAACACTGTTCCAAAAGGTGGTCATGTATGAACACTTATCACATTTCAGTTGTATTTCACTAGCAAGTCCTACGTGCTTTATTATGGAGAGTTCCAGACCAACTTCACTACAACGAATACATCTTACACAGTTTGAAAAAATTTCTTTGAGAACCGACATATCAAATATTTCATTCACATCCGATTCGCCCATAAAACATTCATAGTTTTCACTCATTGAACCAAGCTTCTTCTGTGAAGTATTTTCTTTCCCACTTTGACTGCTATGGGCAGGTGTACTTGAGAGGTTAGGTTCACTCACTTGATTATCGTCTTTATTGTTTACAGTAATAACACATACCTTTGGCTTTCCAACATTTCTCCTTTTCTTAAAAGCCTTCAGAGGATTTCTAATAACTTTACTTTTACTCATTATTATACTTCAACAAAACAGAGACTCAAGAAACAGAATTAATTACGAATATTTTCGAGATAACGACAGAGTAAATAAACATGAAACAATCGACAATCACACCAGCGATATATATTGAACCATCACAGGTTAGCCACAACACATACTTTATCTCACATCACTAAAATGTACCTGATGAACACGGACGTTAATAATAACACCATTTGACAGCAGTTTAACAGCGCCACATTGGGTCACGCCCATGTAGAACACATTTCAAAAAAAAATTAAAAATAGTTGTAGTCTTCGGAATTGAATGAATTAAATATCTATCAAAAGGTAATAGTCTGCAGATTCAGAAAACGCAAAAAAGTAAAAATTGAACTTTTCATGATTTTGAGCCTTTCCCGAGCCCCTTAACGCCCAGGCCTTTCAGGCAGTCACCTGCCGGACCAGCACGTAGCCACTTTCACTGGCCAATTCCTCCTGCGGCAAACACCACAACTCCTCTTTTCAGAGCTCGTTTCCAACAGGCGCCGGAAACCCCCGCCATCGTGCGATAACCGCTCACCCTTCAGTCAGCTTCTGCGGCCCAGACCGAAACCCATTCAGAAGGAGTACATAAAAACGCACCCATAGTTTGCAGGCTCGACGAACGCCGCCGTCCTCCGAATACCGGGGACAAGCCCTGGTGTACACAGGAGCGAAGTACACGGCCAGAAAATGATATTTACACAGTCTCGCGTTCGTCCGTTTTCATCAATTTTCTTTCCGACGTCTGGCGGAAAGCTACTCTATATTCACGAGAATCTATTAACGATTATATGTTACTTTGACTGATGGGAGAGTGTTGGAGAAAAATTGTTTTATACGAAATGGCAGAGATTTGAAAAAGTCTCGTGTAAATCGACTTACAAAAACACAGGAAACATTTTGCAATGAGAAAACCTAGACTGTTCGGTAACCCGCTGATTTCTGCTCTCATAGGAACTAAAAGGGTGAAATGGAATTAATTACAACTCGCACGGAATCAGACAAGCGGTTGTTTTTCCCACGTCCCATCTTTGGACGTTACACGAAGCTCCTTAATGTATGGTTTAGTGCCACACGCCCTGCAGTTATTTGCAGACTGTACACACTGGTTTAAACTAAAATGACAGTCATTCTCAAAATGGAATCCAAATGTGTTTAAAAATGGTGACACGCAATGAGCACGGAAGGAAACAAATGCTCGTGAAGCGTGATGTAAGAGACCAAGAGTTAGGCACAAGCAGGAAGTGCGCCTCGCGTGTGCGCTTAAACCTGCTGTTGGTCTTCTCCCGACTTGTAGACAACACGCGTAATTTCGCACGAGCACATTGCGTAAACGCAGTAGAGAAAATAATGACGAGGCTACTCACTGAGTAGGCTAACTGGCTACCACGATGTTAACCTGGCTGCTCAGCAGTTTGTGTCCAGTCGCTCTCCAGCTCCTTACACTGGACGGCTAAAACCAGTTAAATTGATTTTAGAATACGGATTTGAATCATCTAGACCACCCCTTATCTTTAAAAATCTGCATTTATCTGCTATCGATGTCTGAAGGTTAACGAGCTTTGAGAGCACAGAAGCACACTCGCTGAAAAAAACCATCCCGTGTAACAGACTACTATGGCGAACAAATTAACGTGAATCGTAAATGGGGTATTATTTGGCATAAAGCAATACATTTACTTGATAGAAAATGTATCACCCTGTGTAGTACTTAGAGATTCATAGTTCGGAAAACATAAGCTGCTGTGTTGTCTTACGTTCTTTCCTTATTCGTCATCGAAGCGCAAATGTAGAGTTTCTGTGAAGTAATTAAAATATGACGGAATGAAACAGAACGTATCCTCGACAAGGCTGCGTGTGTACATGCTACATCATTCTACGTCCATCCGCATTGTGTTAGTCCAATATCAAAAGCCACAGAGATGAAACCTAACAGTTCTTCAGAAAGGTCTCTTCCATTCCACCATGTTTTGCTTACTCCACTAAAACTCCATATTCATTCTTCGATGACGAATAATGGAAGAACGTACGGTAGCACCTAAACTTCTGTATCTGGAAACATTACTCTTTAAGTACTGCGTCTGTTATTTTAACCTTTTTGCTTAAAATACCTCGTTTATGACCTTTGTAATGGCTTGAAATCTGCTAGGGACACTTTTGCTGAGGAGTGTGAATATCTGTGGAGGAATAGCAGATCGTTCTAACTGCAGAGCCCTCACCAGAGAAGGTAGTGATGTTGGAAGCTGTGGTCTGGAGCGAACTCGACGTTCTAACTCATTCCAAAGGCGTTCTACTGGACTAAGGTAGGGATTCTGGACAGTCCAGTAAGCTTCAGGACCGTTACTGCCGACAAACCATTGCCTCGCAGATGCTGCTGTATGACAGAGTGCAAAACTATGCTGACACAAACAGTCATCGTCTCCGCGCTCTTTCTGTAATGTAGGTAATACGAAATGCAGCAAAAAATGCCATCTCCTTCTACATCAAGCATATGCTTAAATGCAATAAGGGGACGACATCCGAACCACTAAAAACATCCCCAAACCACAACACTACCTCGTGTCGGCACTGCATGTGTTGGGAGGTAACGTTCTGTAGACATTCACAAAACCCAAAACCATCCCCTGGATTGCGTGATTTATCACTCAGCGTCACTGGTTTCCAGTCATTCATTGTCCAGTGACATTGCTCTTTACACTACCTCAAGCGTCGCTTAGCATCGGCTACACAAATGGGTGGCTTTTGGGGGTCTGCTCTAACATTGTACACTATCCTTTTTAATTCCCTGGGCAGAGTCATCTGCTCCATCAAACATAGGCTGTGACGGCTCGGGGTGACTTCTGTGCCTAAGTTATACCGATAGCTATACTGCAGATGCAATCACAACGGAAGGATATCTGTGGTTCTTGAAGAGGGAAGCATCCTTTTCAGTAGTTACAGGGGCGACACTCTGCATGATTGAACCGGCATTATAACATCAGCCAACATGGCCCTGCTGTGCTGGTACTGCGAACGGCTGCAAGCAAGAGGAAATTACAGATGTTTTATTCCTGAGGATATGCAACTCTACTGCACGGTTAAATGATGATGGCATCCTCTTAGGTAAAATATTCCGGAAGTAAAAGAGGCCCACATTCGGATATCTGGTCGGGTGTTACCCAGGAAGGCCGGTCGGGGTGGCCAGCGGTTCTAGACGCTACAGTCTGGAACCGCGCGACCGCTACGGTCGCAGGGTCGAATCCTGCCTCGGGTATGGATGTGTGTGATGTCCTTAGGTTAATTAGGTTTAAGTAGCTCTAAGTTCTAGGGGACTGATGAGCTCAGAAGTTAAGTCCCATACTGCTCAGAGCCATTTGAACCATTTTCTTACTCAGGAGGATGCTGACACAAGAAAAAACAAAACTGGTATTCAGCGGACAGGGGCGTGGAACGTTAGTCCTTTAATCGGATAGGTAGTTTAGAAAATTGGAAAGAGAAATGGGTAGATTGAAGCTGAATATGGTGGGGATTAGTGAAGTTCGGTGGCAGGACGAACAGGATTTCTGGTCATGGAAGACCACCGTATACATGAAGGAGACATGGGCACATTGAAATGCTTCAGATTGACTATACAATCGTCAGACAGGATGTTATGAACCAGATATGAAACTTTAAGGTATTTCCTGAGCCTCTGATCATACTTTATTGGTTATGAACTGTAGATTATAAATGGTACAGTCATTTTTGTAATTGCCTTACTCCCAAGTCTTAAGTTTTCGGGAACGGCGGAAAAAATTCCGCGGGTGAGTAGATGGAATGTGACAAGGCGGGCTTACCAACGGTTAAACAACAGAATGAAGTGAACATTTAGCTGTTACTGCAACTTGCTAACTTCTGTAATCTCTTTGAAAACAAAATAAGTCCAGATTTTAGAATAAGGTACTTTTCTTGAGGAAATAATTCATGTGGTTATGTTTTTAGTAGTGTTTTAAGTAGCTTCTTTTTTACTCATAGATTTCACAGTAACTCTAATCAAAGTACATACAAAATGGTTTCACTGATCATTACTAACAACAATGTTACATGCAGGCCATTTCATCAAATCGTCATAGAAATATATAAATTCGTGAGGAATACAATCAAGTAAAAATCGAAAGTTTTGCATTTTGTTCCCGTGAATAGCTACTGGTACAGTGTAAACCTTTTCAAAATTAAAAACAGGAGACACTTCTTGAAATAAAAGATCGAATGTATGCTTCTGTATTCCTCCTATGTATTCAGAAGCCACAACACTGATTGTAACTTACTATGTTCAAAATTCACAAAGGAACATGGCTGAAGCCTGATTTTCTGACTTTTTGGAACATGTCTACCTCGTGACTCGTTCGACAACCTTCGTTCCTGTAAAATGTTGGCCATGACTTAGAGAAGTTGGAGATATCCTATGTTTATACTAGCTTCGTGGTTAAATTATATTTTTTGGGAGCAATGGCAGTAATTTCACAATATTCTTTCACTTTATACACGCTATCAGCTATTCTCGTTACCCGTTTCACCACAGAAAAGCTTCTGTCACAGAAATTATACAAATATCCACGAATAGAAAATAAATATTCGAATTATACAGTGAGTATTATTTTGCCCATCGCATCCATCGAAAAACAAAGGTAGTTTTTTGACGTTTTCTGGTACATGCTCTGTAATACAACCAAATACGAAAGAGAACACTTCATTCTCTCATTTCTTCGCAATGCCTTCGTGGAATACATGCATTACACACTCACTGTTCTTGGTGTTATAGACACAAAACACATTTACCCATAGCTTCCGAAGTTAAAATACATCCTTTATTGAAAATTTTGGCAGCGCTAAGTTTTGCATTAAGTCTAAACCAATACCAATAAGTGAACTACTATGTGCTCTCCCTCAGAACTTTTATGCGGATGTAGAACTAATCATCTCGGAATTTATTTGCAACAAGCCCCGCAGCAGCTATTCTTTTAGCAGTATCATTCAACACAGGATGTTTCATTTTTATTTAAGTGCATTAGATATTCGATAATTGTATGCAAAGATTATCATCGTTTAAGGGGCATTATTCCAGGTGTAAAGCCCTTTCAGAAATTACGTCGCTCTAACGAAATCGCAGAAACACATTTATAGCGTGTGGAACAAAACGCTTTTCATGTAGAAAGGTATATATATGTCTATAGAATCTGATACAGTTCTTAACACATTTTATTAAAAATTAGAGAAGGCCCTTTCAAAAATAACTGTATTAAATGAATAATTTGCACACAGATAGGAAACTGAGGAAATGGAACCTGAATAAGTTAAAAGAAGAAGATGTTTTTGAGAGTTCCAAAGGGAGGATTAGGAAACGATTGACTGAAACAGGAGCAACAAATAGGGCACAAGATTAATGTGTAGCTCTTATAGATGGAATTACGAAGACAGCAGAGGATGAAATAGATAAAGAAACAAGGCACACTATAAATCCTTAGATATATCAAGAAATACTAAATTTAACTGAGCAAAGGAAAAAATATAAAAATGCAGCAACGAAGCAGGTGAAAGGAAATACGAACGTTTCAAAATGAAATTGGTGGGAAGTGTAAAATAGTTAACCATGAGCAGCTAGAGGACAAATGTAAACCTACAGAAGCGTATATAACTAGAGGAAATATAGATAACGTCTACAGGAATGTTAAAAGGACCTGTGGCGAAGGGAGAAGCAGTTGTATGAATATCAAGCGCTCAGATGGAAAAATACTAGAAGTACTAAGCAAAGGACGCAGAGAGAATGTAAGATGGAGTAGAAAGGATATAAGATGTAGAATGAAATACATTTCTGAACTGTAACTAGTTTCAAAAATATACTGAATTTTATCCACCATAAGACTCTGCAACTGAAGAATTACGAATATCTTCCAAATAGCTTTAATGTATTACACATCACATAAATATGTAGACCTCGCAATATTTACAAACGCTGCTCAAAACACATTATGTCTCACATTAGGAAAAATGCTAGAAAATGCCTGGGACGGTTTCCAGTGTACATTCCTTCATGTGATTCTAAGATCGGCCAATAGATTGAAACTGCGACCGCGAAACATGGCGCGTTCCCATGTACACTGTCTTCTAGGTACAACACTCTCCCCAGTGTGAGGTTTTAGCTGTGTTTGTTCTTTCGCGTTTCCGATTCACCATCACAGCACCATCAGTCGCCCCGCGAAGCTTTAGAAGGATTGAAACGTTGCTGATAGATTTGTTCCTTAGGTGACTACCAATGACTAGTCCACTTTGTAAGTCTCCTCTCCTGAAATACCGCTGTTAGTGCTTCTCTACTGACAAACAATAGCGCTTACTTCCTTTTATATTGGCGCGTCCGCCTAGCGTGGCATACGAACGTAGTGATCAGTTCCGCATTACTCAAGGGTGTCTGGATACTTTTGACTAGATGTTGCAACCGTCTGTAACACAATATTGTTTCTTGTGTGTCTGTATTATTTATATTCGCTAACCTTCAGACATAGATTGTACACAAATGCAGAAGTTTTTCACATAAAAGACCTTCTAGGATCATAGAACACATATATCTCCGTAATGTAAGATAATTTCTCTTCGCTTTTAGCCGTTCCAGCTAAGGTCTTCCCTCATTACTATAATTTAATTACAGAACTAAAGTCTCATCAGACTTTTTTGCCAGGTGTCTCGAGTCATTTATCTGCACCAGGAAACTCGATACTCAGCGATCAGCAGTGGTACATTTGGCACGTTGCTTGTACACTGCTAGATGAACCGTGCCTAAGTCTATCTGACTAAAATGTGGCTATCTTAGATCAAACAACTCTGATTTACAGCATATTTTCTAATTCAAGTGATGTTTTCCGTAAACACTATTTGTTGACAGGAGATTCAAGAAATCAATTATATAACAGAAAAAATGTGATATCTTGGGGTTGAGACAATAAATTTCAATTTGTTCGAGACCAAAGCACATTCAAATCATTTACATCCCTCTCTAGTGTGGAAAATGCCATTGCGGACGTATGTGACAACGGGGCAGCGTTGCTGCTCCGTGTTATTTGAGCCGTACGGGCATAGTTGTAGGCTTCAAATATGGCGTTTCTATGGTTGTCCAACATGATTAAATCTTTTCCCAATATGAAAATCAACCACAACAAGTGACACTCAAATACACACAAGATATTTATTGAACCTATGTTAGTGCACTGAGGACTGTAGGACATATACTCGTACACCAATGTTGCAGCTTCCAAAGAGATCTTGAAGGTAGTGTGATATTCAGAAAAAGAAGAGAAACTGAGAAAGGACACTCCACACTACCTCAGTTACTCTCAGCAGCTCTGTGAGAAGTTTCCAGATCTCCAAATGGGAAAAGAATGAAGGTATTCGTGCTAGAAGGACACATCTGAAACACGACAGCTTTTTTTTTGCTACAGTGTTGGCCTGTAGTGAGCATGAACTGGAACAAAGAATAGAACATCGTAGAGAAAGTATCAAGGTAGACATGATAATCAATTTTAATTACATAGATACAGAGTAGAACACCTGTTCGCGGACGACGAAGATCCCGATTTCGAGTCACGGTTCGGGACACAATTTTAATCTGCCAGGAAGTTTCAAGATTCGCATAATTTATGATCAGTACCAAAACAGTACAAATTTATAATCAAGTCAAGAAAGCAGATGGATTTTTCTATTTGGAGCAGCCCGAAAAAGTGTTTGGAAGGCAAAAAAAGAAACAAACAGAAAGCCATAACGGACCTTGAGTCATTTTAGGAAACTAATGGGCTATTCAAAATCAGTTTCCGATGTGCGTGAAACTAGAAATTTACGTTCAGAGCAGAGAAACAGTTCACAGTAATGACAATGAGACACGACATGCCAATGTAAAAACCATTCATAACTTCACGATTGCTCAGTGAGCAACGGAGTTACTCTTGTAGATAATTACTAGGCGACAATGAAATCCATAGTAATTTATCGTGGAACACACGGATGTGGAGGATTAAATATTAACGCAATGAAAATTTAATGGAGGTGGGAACGGTGTGTATCTTGGTAAATGGATACTGGATGGACCAAAGAGGTTCTCTGTTGGTTTCCAAGAGATAAATGGGAACAGAAAACACGATCTAAGGTCAAATGGGAGGATGATGTTAGGACACACGAAGGAGCAGCTTGGGTAGGAACAGCTAAAGACGGCAGTGCAGCAGACATCTAGAGGAGCGTATGACGAACACCTGGCACAACATAAGGTGGCTTTCAGGGTATTGGTGTAGGTGTAGATATATAGACGATGGCAACTCTGCACTGAAGGAAGGAACGTCAGAACCTCAGTACGAGAGATAAAAGCACATTCCTAAATATACTCACGTTTCCCACACTTCAAAGTATACTTTCTGGTATGTGGTTAAGTAAAAGAGTCTTGATGTACATTGTTACGCACTAGAAGGGTCCATTCAAAATTTAACGTCGTGACTCGCAAAGGATAGTGACAGAAATCCGATGTTCACAAAACAGGCAGTAAGAAGAAAATGTTCTTCTGCTATATGCAGAATTAAAGAGAACGAACTATAAGACTTTTAAACCAAATGTTACTCGGCATACCAGGAAAAAATGTTTAGTGGTAACAGTATTTATTTATCCTTGAGACATTTTAGAAAATTTAGTTAGAGGCTTCAAGTTCCACATAAACATGGAAACATACAATACGCATTAGTAGGTGGATAAATGGGGTACCTTCGAAGTACAATGATGGCAGTTTCCCGCTGCACTCCATCGCATGTATGAAATATCTAAGACATTTAAGGCGATACGAAGCGAAATGAAAATCAGTTGTATGAAGAACAAATAGACGACTAAGAATTATTCAGATAATTCTGAGAAATATAATTCATCTACACTGCAGTCTGTGCTGAAGACTGTGACATCCTTCACTATGGTCAAGGGTTTGGGATTAGGATATGAAATTGAAGGAATTCATAGATTTGTACAAAAATTTGTAAGAGTTTGTAATACCGATGTCAAATCATTTCTACCTAATTCTTTAAATGTATAACCTCTGTCTTTTTAAATGTCTAGCTACGTGTAATCAAATTTACCCATAACGGTAATTTATCTGAACATACTGGAGAATTTCAGTGACTAAGCAGCAAGATCGCAAAATATTTTAAAGCAGAAATATAAATCAAATGATTAGCTGAAAGTGGAAGGTCAGGCCTCACAAAACTGAAGATATTCGTCTGTAGCAATAATCAGAATGTCAAACTCAGGCATAAAATGAGTGAAGTTTCTTTTCGTGCGTCAGAAACGGAGCATGGTATGGTCGGCAGTGCGGCCATAAGAGAAGCAGCACAAAATCACTTGGACAAGGATAAAGAAAGAAAAGCAAAGGAACCATTCGTCTGTTTCCTTTATGGCAATTTTGGGAGATGGCATAATATTTTATGGGGTGTGAATTTACTGCACAATACACTCTGTTTCACCGAACAGAGTAAACATAAAACTCGTCCACTTTCAAGAAATGTCGTATGCTACATATCGTCAGCCAAACAATACACAATATAAAAGAGAATAAACATAAAATATGTGCAGTATGTACAGAAATATCACGAAATCCTCTCCACAGTTCATATTTTAAGTTCATACATTCGTAATTCCTCACTGAGACAGTATTAAATTGTGCTGTATATTGACAGTATAGAAAGAACGACAGGCGAAGTTGATATTCTATGACTAATTGTTTAATTTGCACGCAGTTTTCAAATAATAGGCTGGTCCAACAAATCTGTACTCCTGAACTCGTTGGTTGATGGATGAGTTTTTCCTTATGCTCTTCACGATCGTTACAGAAAAGTCACCACAATAATGGAGGAGCTTACATATCACAAAAATCACGCCGAGAAAGTTATTGAACTCAAGAAACGCTCTTGATAATGTGAGCTACTTACCGAAACACGTCGTGAGCAATATTAACAAAAAATTGGAACTGGCAGCATCAAATATTATTTTACAACACATAAAACGAAAGAGAACTTACAAAATTATTAACAAATTGTTTTCAAGAGTAGACAATTCCCTATAATTGGAACAATGCCTGGAACCATTCTCCTCACAAGAAACGAGACAGACATGAAACACTACATGCACATCAGCCTTCTAGTCGATATTTTCTAAAATTATCACCAACCACGTAGAAGAAAACGGTTAGCTTTTAATCAACAAAAATAATAATTCGGCTTTAGAAATGTGTATATAGAATAACAGATCATTTCTAACACGTAAATGAATTGTAGAGTGGAATAACGACCACAGCTCACCATTTTTCCTGGGATTCACAAAACATGGGCAAGCTTCTGGTTTAAAACTTCCCAGCAGATCAATACTGTGTGCCGCACCAGGACTCGAAACTGGGACCTTTTCCTTTCGCGGGAAAGTGCTCTGTCCACTGAGCTATCCAAGTACGACTTGAGGTTTGAAATCAGCTTTCACTTCACTGAAAAATGAAAGTACATTGTAATTTATACGTAGTTTTAACTAAACCTGTAATGACAACATTTCGTAAGCGAAGCATTGATTGAATGTATTTTACTATACAGAAACAAACATATGTCAATGTTACATCTAAGATTGGAATTAATCGACGTAGCGAGAAACGTAAAATTGAAAGATGACTGAGCCAAAGACATTCTACAAAATCAAAACTGTTCTCAGCAGTCTTTGAGGAAGTTTTCAGATCCTTAAGCTCCAAAAACACAATTTGATAACACATATCTCGAACAACTTTGTTTTGCTGAAGTCAAAACACCGAAGGAAAAAACTTGATAGAGGTAGTTCGAGAGAAAACCTGAAAAGAAATTACAATACAACAAAAATAATATATAACCAATAAATTGAAACTAAAATGTGCTAATTAAAAATTAAATTCTTGAACAGATTATGAGTTTCTTAGTTAGGGCAGTTGGAAACAATGACTAAGTAGATAGAAAGTGAAATAAAGAAAATAGTAAAAAAAGAAATTAACTAGATAAAATAAATTGAGTTCTCAAAACTGGGCTGCTTATGTGCCTGAAAAGAAATTCTTACAGTCTGTGGGTATTCTAATTTTGACTTATCGCAGTGCGGCATGGGATTTAAATGCGTAAATAGCTCAGTAATTGATGGTTTATCTACGAGTAATGCTGAGATGCACATTAAGCATTAGCAGGAGAGAAACAGACATCATTGAACAGGTCAGCGAAAAGATTGAAATGGAGTAGGAACGGATGTTATTTGATGGATTCTAAGGGACAAGAGAAGACCATAGGGATGACGTAACCGAAGGTGGAGGATTCAAAATAGAAGTCATGCAGTGACAACGTGGATTCGTATAGGTTAAGATAGTAATGTAAAGCCTAGAACAGAACGTTATCGAGCAGTGGGCATAAAATGTACAATGAGAAATATGACTGGAGAGTCGTATGCTCAAAGCATGTGAGAGGTAATACTAATCTCTCTTCATATTTGTGAGCTAAACATTGCGTTCAAAATGGTTCAAATGGCTCTGACCACTATGGGACTTAACATCTGAGGTCATGAGTCCCCTAGAACTTAGAACTACTTAAACCTAACTAACCTAAGAACATCACACACATCCATGCCCGAGGCAGGATTCGAACCTGCGACAGTAGCAGTCGCGCGGTTCCAGACTGAAGCGCCTATACCCGCTCGGCCACCGCGGCCGGCAAAATTGCTTTCGTTATGGATGGATTTTGACTCAGCTTTTCAGACAAGACAATGGTGGAGCCTGAGAAATGTAAAGGAAAAGGTCCTGACGCCAGCCAAAAATCATGTTCTTTGTTGTTTGTAATTTGAATGACCACAGTAATATTAGTTTTTGCACTGTTAGCAAGTAACTGCATATAAAAGAGCTCTGCAAGCACCGTACTAATCCTTATGAATTTGTACCTGTAATTAATTATACATCTGTGACTATGAATTCGTCAGTTTTAAGTGTTTTGTCATTAAATGATTAATTATTTTAATTCTATGTGAATGAGTAATCAACAAACCGACTAAACTTCATCTGAGAGCCACGTAGCCGTTCTTGACGGAGAGAAAATCTTCAGACGTAAAGTAGCTTCGGGCATACCCAAAAGATATTTTGTAGGACCATTACAGTTCACAATACGCAGAATGACCCAGCAGATAACGTCGGAAGTTCCAAGAGGCTTTTTACGGATGATGCAGTTGACTACAAAGAAGTCTCAACTCTTGAAAACGTAACGAAATGCAGAAGACCTGCATGGGATCGAGACGTAGTGTAGAAATCTGCAATTGACTTCAACATAAGACGCCTAATATATTGTACATAAATAGAAAGAAAGACCCATTTTTGTATAATTACAAGATTGCAAAACAATCACTAGAAGCAGTCACATTTATCAAGTGTACAGAAGTACACGTACGGAGACGTAGAAACGTGAAACGACCACTTGAAACTAATCATTGGTAAGGCAACTGCCAGACTCAGATTCACTGGAAGAGTCCTCAGGTACAGTAGTCCATCCACAAAACCCCATTTTCACCAGTACTTGAACACTCCTCGTCAGTATGAGTTGCTTACCAGAGAGGATTGATAGAGGAAGCAGAGAAGATCCAAAGAAGAGCAGCGTGTTTCGTTAGAGGAGTATTTAGCAAGCGTGAAATCGTCGCGCAGATGTTCCGCCAACTGCGATGGTAGACACTGCACGAGGGGCGTTCTCCATCACTGTGTTACCTCCTCCTATGTACATCTAGCGAAAAAGCCATGAAGATAAATTTAAAAAATCTGAGCTGACACGGATGCTTGCCAACAATCGTTCCTCCAGCGAACTACGTGCGATTTCATTAAGACAGGTGGGCAGTCACAGTGGTACAGATAGTATACACTCCACCACGCTCAAAATGTGCTCTGCGTATTCTAGATGTAGGTTAGATGTAGATATAGTGTAGCGTTCTTCGTTTCTGTTATACGTTCAATGACTGCGTGGATTTCACCAACAATTCCATTCGTTCTCGTGATCATTAGTTTCTGGTGTAGCAGCATTAACACGAGAGATGAATTCTCCTCACCTGTCGCTGAGTACTATCCTTGAACGATGGCAGATGGCAATAGTTGCGAAACATATCTGAGAACTAGTCCTCGCAGTACCGCTTTAGAGCTTGACGATACTTCGCAATAAGACACACAGACTACCAAGTCGCTGACTGAGTTTTTTCTTGTCCATCATATTTATTTCACTGTAACCCCACCTACAGCTGTCAGTCCTTTGTCCACTGCTTTTATCTCTGAATAACAATCATATCTGATACCTGCTTTGTTCTTACAACTAACACTTATGTACTGATGACATCCAGTTCTACCTAAGCATTAAACCAGGAACATTGCTGGTACTGCGTGAAATATGAATGACGACCTTTGTTCAGTAACACGAAGGACACAAAACCCGGCTGTTAAATTAAACTCTAATAAGTCAAAGGTCATCTACATATTATACGGGAAGTTGATCATCGGACGTTTTAGTGAAACAATTTCTGCAACACTTCATAACAGTATCTAATTACCCTACTCTAATTACCTAACGAAGATAGAAGAGTAAAATATCATGGAATGAATGGGGATGAGCATCTAAATTAGGAAGAACAAACTGTTACAGCAGGTAGGATACCTCTCTCAGGCCTTCATGTAGTAATAAAATAAATCTCCACCTCAAACAATTAAACAAAAATTTGGTCAGTCTTTACTCCTGCCAAATCTTCATTGTTGTGATGTAGTGCGATGTGGCACAAACGGTTAAAACTCCGCACTAATTTACCTAGGTATGCATGTTTGCGCAAAATATGTGTGTAGCATTTGGTAGTTTCAACACGTCAGTCCTTCCTGTACTCAGGCGGGATGCGACCGGGTAGGCAAGATAATTTTTACACACTTTGCTTATTTCATCCGTATATTTGTCACTGGCGTCCTCAGCACCTGTTCTCACATTCTCACATACCAGGTATCTATCGTCATTGCATAGTTGCAATAGTAAATCGGACACGTCCAGCATCTTGGCTTTATCTTTGAATAACAATAATTCTTTCTCCATCACCTTCGCCATTTCAAATATATGACAGGGGAAAGAATTACCTTGAACCTTAATCAGAACCACTCTGCATTCAGGATGAGATTAAAACTTTACCTCTTATCATTCGCGTAACTTCCCTCTCGCCATATCACAGCTGCTTTATATCTGTCCAACGCGGAACCAGTATCTCTGTCCCAATGGAAAACATCTATGCTTTTCTTATGGACTTCTACTTCTGTTTTCTTCCTTCCATCTCATCTGTTAATCGTACCCTGTTATTTCTCGCTTTTCCTCTAACAAGTCAGCTTCTTCCCCACACTGATGACTTCTTTACTGCTGCCATACCTTTCCGTTAAACGTTACAACTTTTATGCGATACGAACGTAATGATAAAATTGCTAAATATATGTGAATAAGTCTGACACTTCTTAAACTCCGTACAATCATTACTGTATTATTACTACATTCTACTAAGTATTGCTAATATAGTAGACAAGTTAAACTTTTGACTCAGTACCGAATTCTGTTTAGATCAGAGGTGAAATAAATGAGCAAATAAATAAATAGTAGACGCGGTGACTTGTATTTCCTGTGGAGTTTCTCTAATGAAATAGCGTCCCTATAACCATGCATAGCTTCAACACACTTATCTCTGACTCACTCCAAACAGAAAAAATCGTCTTTGGCGTTGACAGCTTGTGTGGACAAAATAAAAATGGTCCGTAAAATATTTCATGCACCTTACGGCAGGCAACCTAACTTGCAGCAATGACACTTAGGACGGGTGGTGTAACTTGGCTTGTCATCTTAACAAGCATGAAATATTTTCGACGGTTTTTGGCTGAGTTATACTGACTTACTTTCTTCACATGTTATCTAAATAATTATGGACTTAAACAATACAGTGAAGCGTGAATCACATATTATTCTTCGAAGAGGCCCTTCCAAGGTGATCGCATAGCACAAAATCAGGCTGAGATTGCGGCACAATATGAAGCGGAATTTCGAGATAGTAACGTAATTTTTTTCGTAACTAAACATTTGGAAATGCATGAACTGATGTAAAGTATAGAGTTGTTTTCGTTGTGTATGGTACGCTACATTTTCAACTTAAGTACGAGTTGTGTAGCTATACATACGAACCTTGATCGTACATTTCCGGTAGCACAGTAGCGACGTACAGAACACTGCAATACATTTTGTACTTTCTTACTGAAATCTTGTTCATGAATTTTTACATGTTGTTTTTTTGAAATAGGTTTCGTCACTTTCTAAGCTTCACAGTTCCTAAAATATTCCCACGATTTGAACAAACACGCGAAAAACATCGTTCTGCCCAACGTTGTACGTGTTTTACTTCTTCTCGTCCAGTGTAATAAACGTGGAAGACTTACGCGCAGTGATTGACGACAGGGCGTACAAGGGTTCTGCGACCCATCTCTTCCGCAAATAAAGTCAAACAGCTCTTTATCTTGTTGGCGAATCTATCTCTGCCGCCACTTCCTTGATCCATGGATGAACGTCTATTTCATACACACCGCATTGTTACACACTAGTATTTCTATGACATGACTGTTCGCGACTCATTAATTCTCTAATGACAGATTGTTAGAGTTTATGGTGTCACAGATTTAAGCTTCCCGTCCCAGATAAGTGTGTCACCTTCAAAAGGACTGACTTGGCAACTAATTTTGGCTTAGATGACATTGACAAATACTACGAGGTGACGTGGCTCCATATGAGCTTCTTAGATACATCTATGCCAGCTCATTACTCCATCCAGAATAGCGAACGGCACATTGCCCCTAATAAATCCTCTTACACAAACGTGGTAAACTACCAGCCACTGACCAGAAACACATTCGACAGCTACAAACTCACTACTGTCCTGATCACTTCAGCTCATGACTTTTTAAGAACCATCAAGAGTGAAAAGACAGTAACCGTAATTTTTAAATTCCACGCAATTTTTTGTGCAGGGAACTGTTTTATACATTACAGATCAGAGGGTTTCAGAAAGGATACTAAGGCTTTATAGTGTGGATCATTCTGGATGTACAAATCATATACATATATGCCGTATTTGAAATCAAAGTACTCAAAATTTTTACCCATATTGTGCATCACCTGCTATCTTTCTAGACTACACTAGTGTTTATGACTATCGAAGGTGAAAGGCTGAAAGCGTTAACAAAGGAACGAATGCTTACATGAGTGTTACACGTTTTCCCACATCAGTTTTCAATAGTTTATCATCTGCGTACATGAGCTGCAAAAGGTATCCAAGCTGATGGTGTCAGTTTTTTCGTTTGTATATTAAGGAGGGATTGACAGTAATGTACAATTCGTATGTATCTATTAATTTGCCGTACTGTTACTATTACTCAATGCTTCATATCACTGTACTCCACATTTTTCGCATAGTTGCATGGAATGTGGATATATGACGTAATTTATGAACATTCGTGGTGTCGTTGAATTATGTGGACATATTCGGACGACTGCAGACGAGTATGTGCGATCTTACCTACTAAATTTCCTTATTGACCGTCATAACAAACAACAAAATAAAACTACACATTACTCACACTCATCACACTTATCTCCGCGAATCAAATTTAATTAGGCGGAAACCTACAGTAGTTTGTCAGGCAATTGCGGTACCCGAAAGTAACGGTTTTCATCTTTTAGAGTGCCCATATTGTGAGCTCTTGCCCTTAGTCTGTTTCTTCCTGGAGCAGTTTCTCTACGAACTTATTTTTGTAAAAGTAACATCGAAAAATAGGCACTGACGCTCCAAGAACTTCATAATGGATTAGGTGTTCCGCTTTAGTAATTTCGTTTCTTTTTTGATGTGTGTATCGACTTTGCAATGGTAAGGTAACAGAATGAACTCTCGATCACGAGTTTGTTATCTGAAGCACAGTTTAGCACTTTGAATATTGTTTGAATTTTCTAAATGCTAGTTTCTCATGAACAGTATCTGTCCTGACACCTGTTTCCGCGCCAGTGCCAAAATATGTATAAAATTCTTTAGGGGTATATGAGAGTTCTAGAAACAGTTTTCTGTCGTGGCAGATATTGAATGATCCATGCATCTCTTCTTCAGTTAAAGTAAAGACTTACTCGAACTATTAAATCACTTAATAGCTTTATCTTCTTCCCTAGAAAGTGTTGTATAAATACACATTTCCGTTTCCATAAAATAATAGCTGTAATACATTGGCAAATTTTCTGAACTTCATAAGAATAACACAACATTAATAGTAAAAACATTAATAGCAGTAACAATAATGATAATAATAACAGTTGAGAACCAAAAAAATAAAGTTGTAGAAAGTCATAACATTATGCACAGAGGTAATATATATAAGGCACCACAAGTTCCAAAATTAAATATTCACTTGTGCTCTATTACCTACGGTTGTTCTGCGGGCTCTGTAACATTTCGAGTCACAGTACGCCGTTTGAGATTGCTTTTTGGCATATTTTATTTTGTGAATGACCTCTAATGGTTTTGTAAGGATCGATAGAAATCCAGTCGCAGCGTGCCATGTGAGTTGCCACTGGTTAAGTTTTCAGCTGTACGGCGTGAATGAACATTATAAATCACAAACCACATTCTGCATTCCCACTGAGTCTCTTTCCTTAACAGTCACATGCAACACAATTTAAATTTGCCTGTCTGTAAACAAAGACTCTCTGGTAAACACTGTAACTTACAGCTAGCCTTTTGCACCCACCTGCCATCGTGAGGATTGTAGAGTAACACAAGACAGAGAGAATTGTTACATTCTTCTCACACTTCTCTATCCCTGTGTCTTTCACTTTATATCTACATTTCTCTCTCTCTCTCTCTCTCTCTCTCTCTCTCTCTTTCACACACACACAATATACATATACACACACGCACACACAGAAACGCGCACAATACCACATGCACATGCCGGTACACCATTAGAGATAATAATACTCACACATAAATGGCTGTAGTTGAACTTACAACATCTAGTAGATGAGACTGACACAGTTGTCAAAGTTTCCGACAACTAACTAAGTTAAAAATCATGTGACGTATTAACTACGCACAGCAGACAGTTTGATGTAGTTAAACGGTAAAAAGTTTTTTTAATCTGTTTTCCGTCTTTCCCTTAGTTGCTCTATTAGTCGCTCTAAATTCGTGGAGGCATGTACGGTCTATTCAACTAAATGAAGGCAGTTTATTTGTTGCCATACGCGTTTCGCTTAATTTATTTGGGAAGCATCATCACTGAGCTGAAATACATGTTTCTTTTTATACAAACAATAAACGTATTGTATGATAGATATAATATGCTGATATATAACATTTTGTCGTGTTTTTCTCTTGCTTTTTAGGTTAGAAACAACTTTTGTAGCACAAGTTTCGTATTGTGAACGTATCGTTCGATGTTACTTACGATTTCCAGCGCTGTTAACACATGTGTTTGTTCCTGGAGACGGTAATAGTTTGCTTCATGTAAGGGGAAGATCAGTATTACTTTGCCAATAAAGATGTATTTCAGGTAGGGTAAAGTTGCATTAGTCGTACCACAGTCTTCCTGTAATATATTATGTCACGTTCAGAAAATGAGACATCAAGTGGTGTAAAACTGAACTAAATAGTTGTCCGAGTAGGCAAAAACAAGTGAGCCTACTGCTGGCTGCCGTGACAGAAAAATGATTAGCATGTTAGTTTGTCTGAGTGTTTTTATTAAATACTTTCGTTCTTTTGTATGCGATTTCAGAGAAGTATATGATGTTAAAGTAATTGTTTAGTATCATATCTATTTTCGTGGTACCCTGCAATTCATTTAATCATAAACAAGTTGCAGAAGACAGGTTATGCACGCAATTCTGGTCTGAAATGGCAGATGTCCCACTACCTAAGTCGTACCAGTAGAGAATTCGTTAATCGTGCGTGCACTACTTAAGAGTTGATGGAATTACATATCAGCCAAAAACTGTTTGTTTCAGCTGACCGTACAATAAGTGGAAGCAGGAGCATATGGACGACTAAAACATCGGAATGGCGAAAACACAAATAACGAAGCATGTAGAAAATATAATATACCAAAGCCAATACTACGTTTTCATTTCGAGCGTCTAAATAGAAGATCAAAATTTGAAAGATCTGATTATATGAGAGTGGAGATGGAAGATGAATTAACATAGCATTTAATTAATTTAGAATCTAGTTCCCTCGGAGTAACTACTACTGAATTAAGGAAACTTCCCTACCTACTTTCTGAGAAATATAATCTATCGTATCGCTTCAGCAAAGAAAAAAAGGTAAGCAGTAAGAAATGGTAGTACGGGTTTTTCAAAGATCATCCCACTTCATCTTTGCGAGTGCTGGAAGTAATATCGATGGTACGAAGAAAGGGGTTTAATAAAGAGAGTTTTAATGAGTTTTTTGATAAATATGAAGAAACACTAGAGGAACATAGGTTTACTCCTGACCAAATACATAACGCGGGTGAAACCGTGTTACCCACAGTTCAAAAACCGTCTAAAGTATTTGTGCGAAAGAGCAAACGCCAAGTGGTCGGCGCAACCACAAGGGAAGAAAGCGGTCTTACGACGACATGTGTATGTGCATGAATGCGGCACGTGAATTCATACCTCTGACTGATTGATAACTTCAAAGGTGAGCTTCACCAAACACAGCATTTGGATGCTCGATAAATGGATGGATAACATCGGAACTGTTTGCCCAAGGGCTAGAACATTTCAGAAAATACACGAAAGTAGAAAAAAGGGACCAGAAACGAATTTTGCTTTTACTGAATGCACATAGCGCAAACACAAAAAATTTTGATTCAATTCAACTGGCACGTGGGTATAGTATAATAATGCTTTCACTTCCTGCTCACACAACTCATCTTCTGCAGCCATTGGACAGATCGTTCTTTAAAATCCTAAAAAGAAGTTACAATGAGACAGCTTCTTGGCTACGTTCAGATCCTGGCGGTGTCATTGAACAAACTAACGTTGAAGAACTCGTGCATAATGCATACCGCTGATCAGTTTACATGGACGTATCACTAGACGGTTTTTAAGGCCACAGGCTTGTGGCCCTACGATAGTAACGTCGTCAAAGAAGAAAACTTTTTAGCTGCTAGTATACCTGTTGTTAAATCAGACCAAGGATCGGCTGGTGGAACTGAAGCAACGACGTGAAAATCTGGAAGCCACCCTAACGTGGCAACACTACTCAGTGATCAGTCTGGATCTTGTACAATGTCTCAAAAATGTGGACACGAAAGCAATACTGTAACAGTTGCCGAAATTGTCAAACAAAACGGTTCAAACGGCTCTGAGCACTATGGGACTTAACATCTATGGTCATCAGTCCCCTAGAACTTCGAACTACTTAAACCTAACTAACCTAAGGACATCACACAACACCCAGCCATCACGAGGCAGAGAAAATCCCTGACCCCGTCGGAAATCGAACCCGGGGACCCGGGCGTGGGAAGCGAGAACGCTACCGCACGACCACGAGATGCGTGCCCGAAATTATCAGTCAACAAATAAAGTCATACTAAACAATTTACCTCCTACCCCGTGTATAACAACAGATAATAAGAAAAATACGAAACGACGTAAACCTACAGTGGAATTAACATCAAGTCCTTAAAGAAGGAAAATATAAGCCAAAGGAAAGGCAAATAAGAAGGAAAAATCTGTGCATAGACGTATAAAAAAGAGACAGATAGATGGAAACTTTAACAAGACTAAAAAAAGGGACAGAGTGCAGTGTTTGTGTCAACTCCATACGGAAGATAGAGAAAAAGACGTAATTCAATGCATGAAATGTAAAGGCTTGATCTATGCGCTGGAGTGCAAAGTGAAATTAAGAAATATTTCTGCGATGTTTGTGTTTAAACCAAGTGATTTTCATAAGTTTGTTTAAGCAGTTTAACTTGTTAAGAATTTGTATTTTGATTCCCATCTAACTGTGAAAATAACGTTACGTTTATAGTTTGTAATTTGTTGTTTTGAAGTTTTGTTACATTATTCCATGGATTTGTTATGTCGTCTCAGACTTCATCTCCTAAGTACGACTTAGGCAAAATAGGGTACGGATTTGGAAACCAGACGCCTTAATCGTACTGATGGTACAGATTTGAAAAAGGGTGAAAACTCATTTTTGGAAAAGATTTTTGTATTTGTATGGAAGCTGGATAATAACTTAAAAAAATAAAGATTCAGTGTACGCAAAACAACTTGAATTTTTTTAAATTACCCTACCAAATATAGTATTTCTCCCTTGAGAGTTACGGCTTGAGCAACCTTACCCTATTACCGTGAAATAATCTTAGTAGTTCTTGACCAAATAACTTGAATTACATGGCTGCGAACAGGAAACATACGTTTAAATGGAACGCACGCATACCGGGTATCTGGTGCATGTCACATCTATGTTCCAAACGTTGAATATCTTTGGCTAAACTTACGTAATCCACTAAACGATAGCAAGGTTTTTGCCGTGTTGAGATCTTTGTAGCATTAACGTATTACATTTCTTCACTTTCTCTGACACGTACTCCCTACAAGCAGTGTTATGCAGTTGAAACATTTTCAAAACCTAATGGGGCTTAGAACTGATAACACATCCGAAAATTTAATATATATCGATATCACAGCAATAAACCAAAGTATATTCAAAGAAAACACGCATTCATAATATTATTCTACAATTATTTTTGACTGCGACAAGACTTTTCGGAACAACGATATTCACATAACTAATTACAAGTAAATAGTCTCAGTAACCACTAGTGCCAGTTGGTAATTTACAGCCACCCATCTGAAACGCACTACTCGTCGTGACAAATCTCCCGCTTTCTATTTTCTCTAGATGATAATACCGGTCTTTCCTTCTTATTCCACATCCTACCACTATTAATTTCGCAGCTGAAGAAACGCGCTACGTCCGTAATTTATTGACGATCTCCTACAGTTTCAATTAAATTAATCAAAAGTCAGACAGGGCATTTTACGCAATTGATGGGTTCGATTTCATTAAATATATTAGAAGTAAACGTGACGTGAGTCCTAAAATGTTATAAATAACGTGAAAAAACTGAAGTAAATTTAAGAAAAGGGGACTTCATAAGAAGTTCGAATAATTTGTGGTTCAATTTAACGAATGTTTGAGTAATGAAGATGAAACCAGGGAAAAGTCGAATCAGGAGTATTCGCTGGAAAAATAATTTAAAAGAAAGGTACTGTTGTTTCAATTATATTCGCATTTCTTTATTAAGGGAAGTAGAAAGTAACAAGTAAAACTCCAAAGTCCAACGTGTTTCTTTTGTACTCTACGCTGAGTAAGCCACTTCAGTCAAGACGCGGGAAATCGGCCTGCCGCTTTCTTTCTCCGTATGGCACGTTTCGCCAAATCAATCTTTTTACTTTAGGATTGTAGACAGCGTGGATGACGCAGTCAAGAATGTGCTTTAGGTGACAAAGACGCCATTGTCAACACCTCACTGAGTTTGAACGAGATCTACATCTACATAGATACTCCGCAAGCCACCGTACGATGCGTGGCGGAGGGTACCCTGTACGACTAGAGGTCATTTCTTTTCCTGTGCCACTCGCAGATAGTGAGAGGGAGAAATGACTGTCTGTATGCCTCCATATGAGCCCTAATTTCCCGTATCTTTTCTTCGTGGTCCTTACCCGCAGTGTACGGTGACGGCAGTAAAATCGTTCGGTAGTCAACTTCAATTGTCGGTTCTCTAAATTTTCTCCACACTGTTCCTCGAAAAGAACTTCGCTTTCCCTCTTCAGGGATAACCATTTCAGTTCCCGAAGCATCTCCATAACAATTACGTGGTGTTCGAATCTACTGGTAACAAATCTAGCAGCCCGCCTTTGAATTGTTTCGATGTCTTCCTTCAATCCGGATGGATCCCAAACACTAGAGCATCTAACAACCCTACCACAACAAAGGTCAAAAATTAATTATGATTGTAGTGTCGCTCACGCTGCTAAATATTGCATTTTTGGGCAACAACAAAGTTATATTATATGGCACGTGTCATTAGAGGACAGTTAATAAAGCCATTTCATGAAATAATGGATAAACTAGGCACTCATCTTTTCGTGTTTCCCACGCTGGTCTCATTGTGAACTCATGGCTCAATCGTCAAAAATTTAGGTGGTGCTGATTCCAAGCTCGGATGCAATGAGGCCTAGGTGTTATTCTGCGATATTCAAAAGTTTTATAGATGTGTTTCATAAACCATTCTTGAAGATTAAACTTTTGCAAGTTAGCACAATGGTGATGTAAAAAAGTAATCAGCACTCTGAATTTAAGTTACACTTCTTTTTTATAACTTTTGTTGCACCATCACTTCACAGTATAAAACATACTTGAAAATATCTTCCTCACCGTTAAAGTTCACATTTCATAAACTGACCACAATTTGCGTCTTTTCTTCATGACGACCGAGACTTGACTCTCTCTAATAACCGCTTACGCACCCAAAAATCAGAGTTACAAGTACGACAAAGAGCATAGTGACAAAAGAAAGAATACACGTAAGAATAATACTATTGCAACACAAACATATCGATGTATCGAAGTACCTCTACATTAATGAAATCAAATCTGAATGTTGTCTCAGAAATATGTTAACTACTTTCCAGAAACACAGTAGAATATTGCTGGTATCGAGAGGTTGAGGTGAGGTGCCGTAATGGTTACGTAATTCAAGTACCATTACAAGCAGTACTCAAGAATAGGTCGCTTCAGCGTGCTAAATGGGGTCTCCTTTGCAGATGAACCACTCTTTCCTAAAATTATCCCAATAAAGAGAAGTCTACCATTCGCCTTCCCTACCACAGTTCTCACATGCTCATTCCACCTCATATCGCTTTGAGACTTAACTGTGTCAAGCTGGACGCTAGTAATATTTACTCGTACATAACAGCGATAGGAGAAGCTGGTTATTTTTCCTGAGATACTGCAGAAAGACATAGCAGAAATGTAGCCACTGTACATGACTGCTTGCAGTAGTGGTCACGAGAATGTACAGTCGCAAGAAGACCGGGGTCACGATAGGAAAGACCATCGTGTTCGGCGTATGGCTGTGGCGCATCCTACTGCATCCGCAACAGCATTCTGAGCTGCAATTGGCACCACAGTTCATATCCTCGCAGTAACGAAGCAGCTTAAATCACTTAATAAAGGCAAGGCCGCCGGTCCAGATTATGTACCAGTCAGGTTCCTCTCAGAGTATGCTGATAAAATAGTTCCATATTTAGCAATTACATACAACCACTAGCTCACAGAAAGATACGTACGTAAAGACTGGAAAACTGCTCAAGTCACACCAATACCCAAAAAGGGAAGTAGGAGTAATTCGCTGAATTACAGGTCTATATCACCACCGTCGATTTGCAGTAGGGTTTTGGAACTTATACTGTATTCGAACATTATGAAGTACCTCAAACGATTTATTGACACATGGTCAGCACGTATTCAGAAAATATCGTCCTTGTGAAACACAGCGAACTCTTTATACTCATGAAGTAATAAGTGCATCGGCAGGGGATGTCACATTGATTACATATTTTTAGATTTCCAGAAGGCTTTCGACACCGTTCCTCACAAGCGTCTTCTAACCAAATTGGATTCGTGATCTCCTGTCAGAAAGGTCACAGTTCGTAGTAATAGACGGAAAGTCATCGAGTAAAACTGAAGTAATATCCGGCGTTCCCCAAGTAAGTCTTATAGGCCCTCTATTGTTCCTGATCAATATTAACGACATAGGAGACAATCTGAGTAGCCGTCTTAGATTGTTTGCAGATGATGCTGTCATTTACCGTCTTGTAAAGTCATCAGATGGTCAAAACGACTTGCGAAACGATTTAGATAAGATATCTGTATGGTGCGAAAAGTGCCAAATAACCCTGAATAAGGAAAAGTGTGAAGTTATTCACATGAGTACTAAAAGGAATCAGCTAAATTTCAATTATGCGTTAAGTCACACAAATCTGAAGGCTGTAAATTGAACTAAATCCTTAGGGATTACAATTACAAATAAAATAAACTGGAACTATCACATAGATAATATTGCGGGTAGAGCAAACCAAAGACTGCTTTTCATTGGCAGAACAATTAGAAGGTGCAACAGGTCTACTAAAGAGACTGCTTACACCACGCTTGTCCGCCCTATTCTGGAGTACTGCTGTGCGGTGTGGGATCCGCATCAGGTGGGACTGACGGATGACATCGAAAAAGTACAAAGAAGGGCAGCTAGTTTTCTATCATCGCGAAATAGGGGAGATAGTGTCACAGATATGATACGTGTATTGGAGTGGCAATCATTAAAACAAAGGCATTTTTCGTTGCGACGGGATCTTCTCATGAAATTTCAATGGACAATTTTCTCCTCCGATTGCGAAAGCATTCTGTTGCACCCACCTGCATAGGGAGAAATTGTTGTGACTTGGCAAGACAGCCAAGCCACTATGAGGTAGCCGAAAGGCACCCGTTTAAGCTCACGCAGGCTGGCGTGAGGTCTGGAACAGTTAAAGGAGTTGAGACTAGCAAAAGAAGTACGTAGCTTCTGGAATACTTCACTTTAATCCATAATTGATGAACATCGGTCTGACGGTACATGCATCACAAGATAAATAGCAAATGATAATGGCGCCTTGCTAGGTCGTAGCAAATGACGTAGCTGGAGGCTATGCTAACTATCGTCTCGGCAAATGAGAGCGTAATTTGTCAGTGAACCATCGCTAGCAAAGTCGGCTGTACAACTGCGGCGAGTGCTAGGACGTCTCTCTAGACCTGCCGTGTGGCGGCGCTCGGTCTGCAATCACTGATAGTGGCAACACGCGGGTCCGACGTACACTACCGGACCGCGGCCGATTTAAAGGCTACCACCTAGCAAGTGTGGTGTCTGGCGGTGACACCACAGAAATGATCATCACGATAAAATAAGTGAAATCAGGGTCCGCACAGAAAAATTTAAGTGCTCGTTTTTCCCGCGTGCCGTTCGAGAGTGTAACGGTAGAGAGACAGCTTGAAGGCGGTTCATTGAACCCTCTGCCAGGCACTTTATTGTGAACAGCAGTGTAATCACGTAGATGTAGGTGATGTAGATGTAGACACAACAAAGTGTTATAAATAGGTTACTTCAAGGACAGGTACGATCCAGATGCTCTGCAGAGTGCATTTCACCGAATCCGAACGACCGCCATTTGCGACTTCAGTGGTGTCAAGTGAGAGCTCATTGCAGGGCACGATGGGGGTCTGTTATGTTTTCTGATGAAAGTTGATTCTGTGTTCGTGCCGTGATGGCCTTGTATTTTTTAGAAGGAAGTCAGTTACTGGCCTGCAGCTAACCTCTCTACGTGCTAGACACAGCGGTCTTACACCAGGAGTTGTCGTCTGGGGTGCGATTTCGTACGACAGCAGGAGCAGTTTCGTGATTATTGCATTCATCCCGACTGCAAAATTGTATGTCAGTCTGGCGATTCGATCTGTCGTGCTGCCATTCGTGAACACCAGAGGGCGTTTGCCAACAGGATAGACCTCGCCACATATCGCTATTGCAACCCAATATGCTCTACAGGGTGTCGACATGTTGCGGTGACCTACTCGATCACCAGATCTGTCTCCTATCGAGCACATATCGGGCAGCATCTGAGAACTCCAGCATCGTCCACGAACAACACTAACGTCCCTATTTAGACCGATCAAGTGCAACAATTACTGAAGTCCTTCCCACAAACTGACATCCAGCACCTGTACAACAGACTATATGGACACCAGTATGCTTGCATTCACCATTCTGTCGGTTACACCGGTTGTTAATGTACCAGTATTTCACATTTGCAATGGCTTATCTAGCACTTACATTAACCTATGATACTGTAATGTTAATCACTTAAATATCTCACTCAGAAAAACGTATTCCAGAATTTCTTTACTCTTCGTTAAATAATTGTTGATGTTGCGATTTTTTCTGTCATTGCAACTTTATTGGTTCAATATAACTACCGGTTCCAGGCAATTATGAGCCTATGTTCTGCTGTACAAGAACCGTAGAGCACGTGGCCACTGCACACTGTGAACGCTAGGCTGCCGCAGCTGACAGCAGCACGTGAGGCCGAGATCATTCCGTATCTCGGCGCAGCGTGCAGCTGTCAGCTGCCCACAGCCTACTGTTCACAGCGTGCAGGGGACACGTGCCCCACGGTTCTTCTGCACCTCAAGATAGGCTCAGAATTTCCCGAAACCGGACATGATTTTGTCGATAAAGCTATTTACAGCTGAAGCTGTTGATTGTCTGACTCTGTCACGAAGCTCAGTTGCAGCTGTCCTCCTACCCAAATCATATTTCTGTTCATCAAGGAATTTTATTAATCTCGGTTAGAATTAGCAAGAATCGACTGCATACAGAATGAAGAATTACTGACAAAGTTCCTAACGAAAAAAGCTGATTTTGGCATTCCATCATTGTTCAAAGAGTCAATTAATTACGACATTCTTTATCGTAAATAAACTCTTATATTCTACATCTACATTTATACTCCGCAAGCCACCAAACGGTGTGTGGCGGAGGGCACTTTACGTGACACTGTCATTACCTCCCTTTTTCTGTTCCAGTCGCGTATGGTTCGCGGGAAGAACGACTGTCTGAAAGCCTCCGTGCGCGCTCGAATCTCTCTAATTTTACATTCGTGATCTCCTCGGGAGGTATAAGTAGGGGGAAGCAATATATTCGATACCTCATCCAGAAACGCACCCTCTCGAAACCTGGCGAGCAAGCTACACCGCGATGCAGAGCGCCTCTCTTGCAGAGTCTGCCACTTGGGTTTGTTAAACATCTCCGTAACGCTATCACGGTTACCAAATAACCCTATGACGAAACGCGCCGCTCTTCTTTGGATCTTCTCTATCTCCTCTGTCAACCCGACCTGGTACGGATCCCACACTGATGAGCAATACTCAAGTATAGGTCGAACGAGTGTTTTGTAAGCCACCTCCTTTGTTGATGGACTACATTTTCTAAGGACTCTCCCAATGAATCTCAACCTGGTACCCGTCTTACCAACAATTAATTTTATATTATCATTCCACTTCAAATCGTTCCGCACGCATACTCCCAGATATTTTACAGAAGTAACTACTACCAGTGTTTGTTCCGCTATCATATAATCATACAATAAAGGATCCTTCTTTCTATGTATTCGCAATACATTACATTTGTCTATGTTAAGGGTCAGTTGCCACTCCCTGCACCAAGTGCCTATCCGCTGCAGATCTTCCTGCATTTCGCTACAATTTTCTAATGCTGCAACTTCTCTGTATACTACAGCATCATCCGCGAAAAGCCGCATGGAACTTCCGACACTATCTACTAGGTCATTTATATATATTGTGAAAAGCAATAATCCAATATCACTCCCCTGTGGCACGCCAGAAGTTACTTTAACGTCTGTAGACGTCTCTCCATTGAGAACAACATGCTGTGTTCTGTTTGCTAAAAACTCTTCAATCCAGCCACACAGCTGGTCTGATATTCCGTAGGCTCTTACTTTGTTTATCAGGCGACAGTGCGGAACTGTATCGAACGCCTTCCGGAAGTCAAGAAAAGTAGCATCTACCTGGGAGCCTGTATCTAATATTTTCTGGGTCTCATGAACAAATAAGGCGAGTTGGGTCTCACACGATCGCTGTTTCCGGAATCCATGTTGATTCCTACAGAGTAGATTCTGGGTTTCCAAAAACGACATGATACTCGAGCAAAAAAGATGTTCTAAAATTCTACAACACATCGACGTCAGAGATATAGGTCTATAGTTTTGCGCATCTGCTCGACGACCCTTCTTGAAGACTGGGACTACCTGTGCTCTTTTCCAATCATTTGGAACCTTCCGTTCCTCTAGAGACTTGCGGTACACGGCTGTTAGAAGGGGGGCAAGTTCTTTCACGTACTCTGTGTAGAATCGAATTGGTATCCCGTCAGGTCCAGTGGACTTTCCTCTGTTGAGTGATTCCAGTTGCTTTTCTATTCCTTGGACACTTATTTCGATGTCAGCCATTTTTTCGTTTGTGCGAGGATTTAGGGAAGGAACTGCAGTGCGGTCTTCCTCTGTGAAACAGCTTTGGAAAAAGGTGTTTAGTATTTCAGCTTTACGCGTGTCATCCTCCGTTTCAATGCCATCATCATCCAGGAGTGTCTGGATATGCTGTTTCGAGCCACTTACTGATTTAACGTAAGACCAGAACTTCCTAGGATTTTCTGTCAAGTCGGTACATAGAATTTTACTTTCGAATTTACTGAACGCTTCACGCATAGCCCTCCTTACGCTAACTTTGACATCGTTTAGCTTCTGTTTGTCTGAGAGGTTTTGGCTGCGTTTAAACTTGGAGTGAAGCTCTCTTTGCTTTCGCAGTAGTTTCCTAACTTTGTTGTTGTACCACGATGGGTTTTTTCCAGTCCCTCACAGTTTTACTCGGCACGTATCTGTCTAAAACGCATTTTACGATTGCCTTGAACTTTTTCCATAAACACTCAACATTGTCAGGGTCGGAACAGAAATCTTCGTTTTGATCTGTTAGGTAGTCTGAAATCTGCCATCTATTACTCTTGCTAAACAGATAAACCTTCCTCGCTTTTTTTATATTCCTATTAACTTCCATATTCACGGATGCTGCAACGGCCTTATGACCACTGATTCCCTGTTCTGCACATACAGAGTCGAAAAGTTCGGGTCTGTTTGTTATCAGTAGGTCCAAGATGTTATCTCCACGAGTCGGTTCTTTGTTTAATTGCTCGAGGTAATTTTCGGATAGTGCACTCAGTATAATGTCACTCGATGCTCTGTCCCTACCACCCGTCCTAAACATGTGAGTGTCGCAGTCTATATCTGGTAAATTGAAATCTGCACCTAAGACTATAACATGCTGAGAAAATTTACGTGAAATGTATTCCAAATTTTCTCTCAGTTGTTCTGCCACTAATGCTGCTGAGTCGGGAGGTCGGTAAAAGGAGCCAATTATTAACCTAGCTCTCTTGACAAAAAACCGACTGCACATACAGGCAAATTATTTCGGAATTCGTGATCACATGAACCTGATGATAGCAATAAATTTTACAAGAAAATGGAAAAAAAATTATCAGTATGTCTACTGTAGTGTTCGGGATTCTTTTGTATGGTATATGTTGGCTGAGAAGATGAGATAAGACAACCAAAATTCGGTAACTTACTTACTAATTTACTGAATGGACTATTATCCGATTAGAAACATCCGTGTGAGCAATTTGATCGCAAGATTTGTTTGCCTCAGCCACAGAGAAATGTGCAACTCAGGTATCAGTTTTCATGTGTTGCATAACACTGTATTTTTGCGCAAGGCAGCCGGCTCATTGCAAAATGTCATCTCCCATCATCAGTGCCTGTGGCATTATTACTAACAAACTTTCACATACAAGTTGCATACACTTCAACTAGGCATTTTGTTTCCTAAGGAAATGTGATATACGAGAGAGCAAAAAGTGAATGTACCCGGTGTCGAAAGCGGGTCTCTGGCAGTATCTGTTTTTACCACGATACAAGGGTCATTTTCTTTCAGGAGGCTTCAGTCATTACGCTAACACAATAAAGGCCACATTTTTAACTTCCGTCACGGTGATGAGCAAAATACTATCATGACTAACGAGTCTATTGTTTACAAAACAACTATCATGACTTCCTGCTATCGATCACAGATAATGATCTGACTCCAGAATGAAAAATACAGCCTCGATCTATCGTAGTACTGTTGTCTGTCATCATTCTGACGCACTTTGTTTATATTTTGTGACACCCCCTGACATGACTTCGTGACAAACTTCTGCTATTAAGGCAATCACAACTAAGTATTAAAATGAGGCAGCCAAACCAGAATATATTTTCAAGAAATAAGTTCAATAAATTTAAGAACTCCAACTAGCCGTGTTGTGATTTTCAACCCTATGCCCTGTCTCCAGCCAATCTGAACGAAGTATTAAAATGACGCAGCTTAGTCAGAATAAAGTTTAAATGAATAGACAAAATAAATAACTAAAATCCAATTATCCTAATTGTATTTTGTAATTCCGCTCAGTCACAAGGTAGTTTTAAAATTGCGTGTAAAAATGTCGTAAGATATGCAGAAAAGAAAACTGTGTAACTTTCACGGCTGTTAACAACTTGCCTGAGGAAAGAAGACATGCATTTTTATCGAATCGGTGATATATGGGAGACTAAAAGATAAACTGCTTATCAAATATAAGATACCCTCCATCAACAGTGAAAAACCAAAGAATTTAATTTGGAAATATTTAATTTGAGGCTGTAGGGTGATTTACACCAAGCGTAGACCTGATTAAGCACATCATTCCAATAATTTGGACTGCCTATTACCTTGTGTCCATGTCTTATTTAGGTAAAATATATTGTCTCCAGTTATAAGTCTGGTCAGGTTAGTTCTACATCGATCTTTTAGACATAACCTGTAATATCAACTGTCACCTTAGCATGTTTTTAGTGATTAGTTAGGCAAGAGAAGATCATTGTAACACTTACTTTCAAATTCACAATCGTGTTTTGGGCACTAATTTGATAGATATGTATGTATATGGAAAATACTTGTGATACTTGAGATAAACATTGCACGTTTTTCCAGACATTTTAGACTTAAAAAGAACACTGTGACACTTGACAAGGATCATAGATGTGGAAATTAATAAATTTTTAGCTCTGATGTGTCTTAAACAAAGCATTTTCTTTTTTATTTAACGCGATCTGATTAGGGCCATCAGGCTGTCTCTTACATCGGACCAGTGTTTCACACATACAGTATGCCTAGCATTTTCACATCATAGTTGCCTAAAAAATAAAATAAATAGTATTGGAAATAATATTAAAATGATTTTAGTATCTGTCATGACAATGTGAGTAAATAATACTAACTCTGGACTAATAAAGTTAATACTGGTAGTACTTCTAATACAGCTTTTGTGTCGAAAACTGATATTCTGCGCCCGTTGCTGTGTACAGAATGTAGATTGACTCTTGCAGAGAAGGTAACAGCAACCAGCTACTTTCTACAATGCAATTTATTTAAAGCCGTAAAATGGATCTTAACGTGAACCAGCCGTCTGAATATGAACCTGTTGGTTCGAAACCAGTAAAGGCACTGTTTAAGTAAGTAAATAGCTCTGCAAAAAGTGGCTGGCTGCTGTTATCTTCTCTGTAAGATTCAACCTATACTTTCACTACCGCTGCTGCCACCACTAATAATAATAATAAAGATAATAATAACAATGATAGTGGCAGATACAAAAACAACTTATAGGCGTAGAAAATAGATGTTTCCTAATATAGCGAGTTCAGGAGGAAAGGCAATTTAAGGAGACTGCAGCAGCTAAGTATACTAAGAAATTAGGAAGACCTGATTGGAAAAAAGGATGCACAATGCTAACGTCGGCGTAAATAAACAATGGTAAATCATTATTGTCGCTTTAGTAGGTATGCCATTAACTGACTTCTGAAGTTGGAGAGGTTATTCAGTTCTCTAACACAATGCGGAAGGCTGTTGCAGAGCCGGGTTCCTGCTACTGAGAAGGATTTCGAGAAAGTGATTGAACGAAGGAGTGAGACAGAAATGATTTTGGTTTTATGGGAACGGGTGTTACTACCATGCTATTCAGGCAAGAATATTAAGGTCGAGGTGATACATGAGGGATACACATCTAACTATGAATGCCGCCATCTGTTCGTGATAACAAACGGTTTGAACTTAAAGTAGAAGTTCATTTTATTTCGCCTTTATGGAGTTTTTCGAAATAGTATTTAAAGTAAAATTCTATTCGGCGACTGCGTATTGCTAATTGGTTAGTTATATTGTAGAAGCAACGTTGGTTTTTAACTGTGTATGTAGAGTGAAGCTTATACTAGCTCTCTCACACTTCATAAGAAGATTACGTGCCTGTTTACTGAGCCCCATGTGCTTAGGCGTGAACATAGCATTGGGGTACCTTACAGTTCGCAATAATGTTTTAGACACTAATTTGACGTAAGATCTGTACTTTTTAGTGTTGCTGACATATTATTACAGATATCTTAGACGTGGAAGGAACATTATGATACTTGACAGGCATCATAGAAGTGCAAAATAGTCAATTTGAGAGAGTCACTATAATATTTAGCGGATTTTGGTATCAGACGAGTTCTTGACGTGGTAATAACATTGTTTATTCTCGTCAACAACTCCATATTAAGCTACAGTGCCTATGTGTGTTTTGCAATGTATCATGCATATCATAATACTTCCGATTGGATGTGAGACTTGTCAGAACAACTAAAAGTACTTTGTCAGAGAGTTAATATTTTCATTATGTCCCACATATCACCGACTCGAAAAAAATGCATTCTTTTCTCAGACAAGTTCAAGCTTGCAAAATAATGTGTAGTCGTGTGTGTGTGTGTGTGTGTGTGTGTGTGTGTGTGTGTGTGTGTGTGTTTGGACACTCGATTCAGAGGCAAATATGTTTGACCTTAGCGTTGTGAAGGCTACGTAATTTTTTCCTACGTACCTGACGATATTTTTAGACATAATTTTGAAACTACCCTGTTATTGGCTAGAGAGGAGGTGAGGGGAGAAGGGTAAAATGCAGAGTTAGGCTTATTGGTTTTTTCCCATATACACTCCTGGAAATGGAAAAAAGAACACATTGACACTGGTGTGTCAGACCCACCATACTTGCTCCGGACACTGCGAGAGGGCTGTACAAGCAATGATCACACCCACGGCACAGCGGACACACCAGGAACCGCGGTGTTGGCCGTCGAATGGCGCTAGCTGCGCGGCATTTGTGCACCGCCGCCGTCAGTGTCAGCCAGTTTACCGTGGCATACGGAGCTCCATCGCAGTCTTTAACACTGGTAGCATGCCGCGACAGCGTGGACGTGAACCGTATGTGCAGTTGACGGACTTTGAGCGAGGGCGTATAGTGGGCATGCTGGAGGCCGGGTGGACGTACCGCCGAATTGCTCAACACGTGGGGCGTGAGGTCTCCACAGTACATCGATGTTGTCGCCAGTGGTCGGCGGAAGGTGCACGTGCCCGTCGACCTGGGACCGGACCGCAGCGACGCACGGATGCACGCCAAGACCGTAGGATCCTACGCAGTGCCGTAGGGGACCGCACCGCCACTTCCCAGCAAATTAGGGACACTGTTGCTCCTGGGGTATCGGCGAGGACCATTCGCAACCGTCTCCATGAAGCTGGGCTACGGTCCCGCACACCGTTAGGCCGTCTTCCGCTCATGCCCCAACATCGTGCAGCCCGCCTCCAGTGGTGTCGCGACAGGCGTGAATGGAGGGACGAATGGAGACGTGTCGTCTTCAGCGATGAGAGTCGCTTCTGCCTTGGTGCCAATGATGGTCGTATGCGTGTTTGGCGCCGTGCAGGTGAGCGCCACAATCAGGACTGCATACGACCGAGGCACACAGGGCCAACACCCGGCATCATGGTGTGGGGAGCGATCTCCTACACTGGCCGTACACCACTGGTGATCGTCGAGGGGACACTGAATAGTGCACGGTACATCCAAACCGTCATCGAACCCATCGTTCTACCATTCCTAGACCGGCAAGGGAACTTGCCGTTCCAACAGGACAATGCACGTCCGCATGTATCCCGTGCCACCCAACGTGCTCTAGAAGGTGTAAGTCAACTACCCTGGCCAGCAAGATCTCCGGATCTGTCCCCCATTGAGCATGTTTGGGACTGGATGAAGCGTCGTCTCACGCGGTCTGCACGTCCAGCACGAACGCTGGTCCAACTGAGGCGCCAGGTGGAAATGGCATGGCAAGCCGTTCCACAGGACTACATCCAGCATCTCTACGATCGTCTCCATGGGAGAATAGCAGCCTGCATTGCTGCGAAAGGTGGATATACACTGTACTAGTGGCGACATTGTGCATGCTGCCTGTGTCTATGTGCCTGTGGTTCTGTCAGTGTGATCATGTGATGTATCTGACCCCAGGAACGTGTCAATAAAGTTTCCCCTTCCTGGGACAATGAATTCACGGTGTTCTTATTTCAATTTCCAGGAGTGTATTTTATTAATTTGTTGAAACTACATTCTAGTTGTCCTGCCTTATTTCAATACTTACCTGTGATTAGATGGAGGGGAGGGGTTCGTCATGAGATGACGTCATAGGAGCGTATCATTGTCACAAAATGTAAACAAAGTACGCCATAAAGCCCATAGACGGAAGTACTTACCGTACGCTGGAGTTAAATGAGGTAGATAACGTTCGCCAATTTTATATAAACCAGTCAGAGTCAACTCATGTACCATGACTTACTTGTCCACACCAAATTATCCTAATGCTCCGCAGACCAATGAACCTACTACTTGCGCTTTTCTAAGCGACCAGCAGCAACATTAGGCGTTTGCAATAGTTAAACGGAATAACTGTGGGCTAGCTTCAGCCGTTTGCCATAGAGGTCGGCAATGAATAAAAAGTGATTTCAATGCTTCCGCTCATTTCACAATAATTTCGCTAAAACTGGACCGGGACATGACCAATTCCCATTCAGATTCCCTCAGTTCTGTCCAGTGATGTATTCTGACAAACAATACCTCAATAATATCTAGATACTGTGCCAGTACTTACATACTTGAGCTCTCCCAGATGAGTATCTCCGCTGCGCAACAAAATTGAAGAATCACTTTTTCGAAACCCCGTAATTTTCTCCCAATTTCGATTCATAGGTCTGAAATTTGCTCAAAGGTTCCTATAGCCAGCCTCTGTAGTGGTGTAAAAGTATGGCACTCAGCAGCTCCGCCCTCGGGTTTGACGGCGCTTCACACAGCAAGGAGTGAACACTTCCGAAGAGAAGGCCACAGCTCGGAAGTTCATACGAGCTGTAAGGTGGGTTAACGACGTCACATTGGCACCAAATTTCACCACAGTTCTGCCCAATGTCACAGAAGACGTGTCACACTATGAGAAGGTCTTTACAGCCCCTGTTACCCCATTTAAACCCTTCTTTTGACTTCTCTGCGATCGAGATCCGAAGCGCTACACCCTTCGTTGACAACACACGGTTCTCTTATGGGTACCCGAGGATGACATTTCAGAAACATCGCTGCTCTAAATAGTCACGTAAAGGTCTCAGAAGGTGGCATAAAAGGCGTCAATGAAAACTCCACTTTCCCTGGGGCGTTCATTACCACACATTTGCGCCCGAAAACGACAGTTCACAGTTCGATGAGCAACAAGAAGATGTACTTGACAACGTTTGACACTGCCGACATTCTGGGACGTTTCAATCCTTCTCTAAGGATATTGTTGGGCTAGATCCCCATCGAACGTGATTGCACCCATTTTGAGGGCGCAGCGACTACAGTTATTGATGTTGTGCACAGGTTGGAACCACTAGGGGCTCTTCGAAACCATTCAACAAAATTTGAACGTGATTCGAAGCAGCAAAGGGTACTTATGCTTTTTTAGTCCTCATGTTTTCTTACCTGCTGTAGCGTAATTTCCTGGGAATGTGTGTGACTAAAGTGGGAAAGGTTTCCTCTACGACACTCTAGTTCGGCAACGCTCTATGTAGCACACATGCAACTTCTTTGAGCACGTTACAAACGTATCTGTCAGAAACTTCGACACCAGTTCAGCGTGGTGGCTGCTCTAGGGCCTGAAGGTAGGCAAACCGCATCCAAGGGTTGTCGAATAGGTTGCATAGTCCTCAGGTGCTAGAGCAGACGTAAGGCTGATTTGGCGTCGAAATTTCTGGAGGTACATTTGTAACGAGCTCAAAAACTCTCCGTCAGGCGTCCACTTTTCCTACAACAATTTATATGTCGATGCACTGATCGGCAGTCGTGAAGGCGGATAGGTTTCTAGGCACAATATGTTTGAGCTGTCATATTGAGGTTCAACTGCCAGGCTCTACGTCGATTCTCTGTGGGTCCTGCATATCGCTACAGTCTTCTGGCTTTATCATCGTCATCTTCATCATCAACAACAAAGTCACTATCCGCAAACTGTCTCATATAGCATATCGACCTGATCATTTACGCGTATTAACAGGTACGATCCTACAACTGTACGTTTGTTGGATTATTTCAGATCGCTTTTCATAAGAACTGATAGAAATTCATCTATCTTGATGATCTGGAGCTCGGTTAGGCGCCACACGGGAAGGCATACAGGAAGCACATGACTTCCTCGAATTGAGAAAACTACAGTGAACAGATCTGAATAGGAACGTACAACAATGAAACTATTAAAATTACAAAATATGCAGCAACCAGTCGCAAAATTGTTGCTGCATCTTTGGTAATTTTATGGTTTACGGTCGCTGTACAACTTGGGAACCACATGGAGCCCACCATTCATAAATGAAACTGTTGTTTATAATATGAAGTTTACGCTGTGTGTTAAGCATTTATGATCCTCAGTAACGTCTACTGCACGAACACGGAGTGACAGAGTAACAACGAGTCCTAATTTTCTTACTGTGAAGTACAGTGTTTTGATATGTCTCGTATATTACATAGCTTTTTTTCTGTCTCGATACTGGGAAAGCATTTTCAGTAGACCCTGAACGGTAAGGAGTAACATTTTCATGTATTATCTTTCGTAATTCAAAATATGAAATGTATTTTGCGCTCCATACTTCAATTTCTTTTCTTTTGTACATAGAGCTTGAAGTTATCCTGGTGGTGGTAGTTAAAACTTCCACTACACGAACGGCAGGTGGTGGCATCGTGCACTAGCAGTTAGTAAAGCATTTATTTGTGACTCAGTCACAGGGACATGTATCCCTCTGTACGTAAGATGAAACTCGACCATATGTTTAGAGTACACCAAAGAAATAATGAAAAGTGAAAGAAAAATTGCCTCATGACGCAATGATATGAAAATTCACTTGTAAATGAACTCAGCTGTTTTCGTCAAAGTCTAATGTTTCGTTCTATGCAGACACGTAGCTGATGATACACTGTCTGACTCAAGCCTCGGTTCACAATGAGAGAATAACTAAACGATCATCTAGATTACTTATGGGTAGTAAAATTGGTGTATAAACTGGCCCAAAGTGCATAGAGTTTTAGAAGACTCTGAAAGCTTACACCCCAACTATACTGACCATATATGATTTATTTACTAGTACACTTATTTTCTCATAGTATAATAGGGACATCATACACCGTAAATGGAAAAGCGTACTGTTCACTTTCGATTGGATCCTATGTTTTTTTCCTAATCATTTTTCATCATTCTTGAAATCTGAGGCAGATGATGCGAAGTTTCATAAAAAAAAAAATCACGAACATGCAAGCAGAACTCCGCACACTGATGAGTAGAAATGATAGCTAGTCTGAACCATAGATTCTTATTTACGCTAAAACCAATACTTTCTAAACTAAAGTGGTACTGTGAAAGAGGGACAGTGTACAATAACGATGTATATATTAGAGAAATTGGTGTGATGGCTACCTTAAATTTTAGATTCCGTTGTCACAGTTGCTCATTTCAAATCAATACTGCTCGGATAACAAAAGTTCCTATTCGATACACATGGGGAGGACAAAACTATTGAAGCACCAAAACCACAACACATTGCCGTGCCTAATACGGTGTAGGAAATGTGTTGGCATTCAAAAATGTTTCCAGTTGTCTCTAAATGGATAAATAAAGGTCCTGTATGGTTTTCAAAGGAGTCTTTAACACCAACCTTCATGTGAAACAGCTTCGAGTTCAGGTAACGCTGATGGAGATGGATAGCGATCACCCATCCTTCTCTCCAAAGTAGACCACCACGGTTCAATAATATTGGGATCTGGTGACTGTGGTGCCCAGGAGAGGTGCGAAAATTCATCCTCTGCTCGCAGAACCAGACCTGGACGATGCAAGCTGTGTGAACAGAGACCTGTCGTCTTGAACACAACATCACCGCTAGACAACGAACAATGTACCATGAGATGGAACCGATCAATCAAACTGGTCACATAACCCTCGGCAGTAATGCGAACTTGCAGAGTAGCCAAGGGCCCTATGGAATACCATGATACGGTTCCTCAAATCATCACCTAACCACCGCCACGTTTCACTCTGGTCAGATGTTGTAAACAGTGTGAAACAAGACTCGACGACATTCTTCCATTGCTGCACAGAACAGGTTTTATGGCTTCGTCACCATATTTTCCTGTTACGAGCATTTTGATCACTGATGAGTGGTTTTGGAATTGCGGCTCTGCCTGCAGTTCCAAGCTTATGATGCCTCCTTCGTGCTGCTTTGATGGTGACAGAGTTCACAAGTGCGACATTCAGTGCTGTAGTGACTTCTGCAACAGCCGTCCTCTTATTTTTCGTCGCAATCCTCTCCAATGACCGTCTCCCACGACCAATCATACACTTTCGTCAACGTTGTAACTTTGCGGAAAACGTGTAGCCTATCCGCTTTCCCTGTAGGCTGTATAAATCTTCAATACAGTGCCTGTAGAAACACCAAACAGTTGGGTTCACTTGGTCACAGAAGTAACCACCATACTAGCACAAACAATATGCAAAAATTCTAATTAACTTAGCTCCGACATAATGCACTCACAACTACACGGACGGGTCTGACCACCAGTGACACATGCAGCATATTGAGGGCATTGCGCAGTGGTCAAATAAACTATGTGATCAAAAGTATCCGGATACCTGGCTGAAAATTACTTACAAGTTCGTGGCGCTCTCCATCGGTGATGCTGGAATTCAGCATGGTGTTGGCCCAACCTTAGCCCTGATGTCAGCTTCCACTCTCGCAGGCATACTTCAGTCAGGTTCCGAAATGTTTCTTGAGGAATGGCAGCCCATTCTTCATGGAGTATTGCACAGAGGGGAGGCACTGATGTCAGTCGGTGAGACCTGGGACGAAGTCGGCGATTCCAAACATCCCAGAGCTCTTCATATCGGATTCAGGGCAGGACTCCGAGCAAGCCAGTTCATTACAGGGATGTTACTGTCGTGTAACCACTCTGCCACAGGTCGTGCATTATGAACAGGTGCTCGATCGTGTTAAAAGATGTAATCGCCATCCCCGAATTGCTCTTCAACAGTGGAAAGCAAGAAGGTAATTAAAACATCAATGTAGGCCTGTGCTGCGATAGTGTCATGCAAAACAACAAGGGGTTGCAAGCCCTCTCCATGAAAAACACGACCACACCATAACACCACCGTCTCCAAATTTTACTGTTGGCACTACACACGCTGGCAGATGACGTTCACCAGGCATTCGCCACACCCGCACCCTGCCATCGGATCGCCACATTGTGTACCGTGATTCGTCACTCCACACAATCCTTTTCCGCTGTTCAGTCGTCCAATTTTTACGTTCCTTACACCAAGCGAGGCGTCGTTTGGCGTTTACCGGCATGATGTGTGGCTTATAAGCAGCCACTCGACAATGAAATCCAAGTTTTATTATCTCCAGCCTAGCTGTCATAGTACTTGCAGTGGATCCTGGTGCAGTCTGGAATTTCTGTGTGATGGTCTGCCTATTGCACATTACGACCCTCCTCAACTGTCGGCGGTCTCTGTCAGTCAACAGACGAGGTCGGCCTGTACGCTTTCGTGCTGTACGTGTGCCTTCACGTTTCCACCTCACTATCGCATCGGAAACGGTGGACCTATCGATGTTTAGGAGTGTGGAAATCTCGCGTACAGACGTATGACACAAGTGACACCCAATCACCTGACCACGTTCGAAGTCCGCGAAATATACGGAGCGCCCCATTCTGCTCTCTCGCGATTTCTAGTGACACTCAGGTCGCTGATATGGAGTACCTGCCAGTAGGTGGTAGCACAATGCACCTAATATGAAAAACGTATGCTTTCGGGGATGTCTGGATACTTTTGATCACATCGTGTAAAATAGCCCACCTTGCAGTCATGGCTAGTTTTTGCAAATATGTTCAAGCATGCACTTCTCGCGGTGTTTCCATACTTTTGCCCAGCCCTCTAATAGCACGTTTATGTCTAATTCTTCAGGTTAACTTCTGATGCGGATAGAAGACAAAACCAGGGTGCTTCACGAATCACTGTTTTTATATGAATAAAACTTTCTGAGAAAGTTTGCAAGTTCATCCGCTTGTTTGAACTTAGAATTTTAAATCATATTCGTATTGATTGTACATATAAAGTCAATAAACTTGCCAATAACAGATGAGGCGTCCAGATGCAAAATGCTGTAAATCCACTTTTTCTCGAAAATGAGTTGGTGCCACCATTTTGTCCTCTGCAGTGCCATCTATCGATTACGGTCTTAAAACACTAACAAAACAGCTTTTTTTCTGCTCTAAAATGTACCTCGAAAACCGTCTCCAGATGCACAACTCTGTCTTTCCACTTCTGGTTTCAAAGCAAAACTGAGTGAATCCATTATATGATAAAGAAGCAGAACTTGGTATATCCTTAGCATGTGCCATTATTAAAAAGGTATGAAGATACAAAACTCGCTTGTACACATCATGTGTTTTGTCCGAATAATACAGCCTTCCCAGATTATTACTTCATAAACTTTACTTTGAGCCCATGAGTGGCAATTTGTCAAGTTGTCCCTACTGCAAACTAACGTGAAAGAAAAAACAGCAGCACGTCAACTGTCACCTAACCATACTGGCGCGTTTTTCTTGGCTTGGCTTGTTTGTGAGTGCATGGAGAGCCTTTGTGGTATTGTTGTTGGGTAAAATACGAAGAGTGCTTTATCATTTCGTCCATAATCATGGATGTTACTGATGGAAGACATGTACAATCAGTTCCAAAAGGAAAAGTCTGTAAAAAAAGGCGAATTCTTCTGACTGGAAGAGGAAAAAAGCAAAACACATGAGGTAAGATTTAGTCAAAAATGGTTCAAATGTTTCTGAGCACTATGGGACCTAACATCTGAGGTCATCAGTCTCCTAGACTTAGAACTACTTAAACCTAACTAACCTAAGGACACCACACACACACCCATGCCCGAGGCAGGATTCGAACCTGCGACCTTAGCAGCAGCGCGGTTCCGGACTAAAGCGCCCTGAAACGCTCGGCCACAAAGGCCGGCTAAGATTTAGTCCTCAACCTTAGTTGTATGGAAATAATAAGAACTTCGTTACCAACATTTCTGTATACAGTAAGTTATGTTGTGGTTGGCAGGAGAGCCAACACCGTGTTACTAGAGGAGGCCGAAAGGCACACGTTTTAGCTCACGCAGGCTGGCGTGAGGTCTGGAACAGGACAAGGAAATTAGAATTTAGAAAAACGGACGTAGCTGATGGAATACTTAACTTTAATCCATTAATGATGAACGTCGCTCTTGACGGTACATGATTCACAATATCAATAGTAACTGATAATGGCGCCTTGCTAGGTCGTAGCAAATGACGTAGCTGAAGGCTATGCTAAACTATCGTCTCGGCAAATGAGAGCGTAAGTAGGCAGTGAACCATCGCTAGCAAAGTCGGCTGTACAACTGGGGCGAGTGCTAGGAAGTCTCTCTAGACCTGCCGTGTGGCGGCGCTCGGTCTGCAATCACTGATAGTGGCGACACGCGGGTCCGATGTATACTAACGGACCGCGGCCGATTTAAAGGCTACCACCTAGCAAGTGTGGTGTCTGGCGGTGACACCACAAGTTACACTGTGATATTTTAGGTTTATGTTAATATAAACTGTTGTCATTTCATATGGCTGCAGTCAGGAACGATTTCCTTGAATGAACAGTGCATTATTGATTTTATAGCCATTTGTTTAGGAACACATAGTACAGTATGTGATTTTTTAGTGCATTATCCTAGCTTTCTCCTTATTAGTACTGTCCTGTGGTAGATATTCCGCAAGTGTGTTGCCAGTTGGTCCCCACTGCAAGCATGCATCTTCATCAATATACCAGTGTGCAAGAGTATCAATGCAGGATCCAAGGAGATCACATCAGGCCTTTTATAAAGGACAAGTTTATAATCAGTCCAATCTCCGATGAGGCGTCGGATTGAAGCAGCACATACCAGGAAAAACATAAATACTTCAATCAGGTACTATTTGCCCAATCTGAAAGCGGTAAACCAAACTCACCAACTGCACTTGTGCCAAAAGATGTTTACTAGTGTTCTTGGCATATCAACAACTTGAATACAAAGAGTCTGTAGACGGTACTTATAGACAGGAGAAGCTCCAATTGAAAGATGAGGTGGAGACCGACTGGCGAGTATTTATCAAGGGAAACAAGGCGCGGTTAAGGAGTGTATTGAGAAGCTGAAACCAGTGCAATCACACTACTGACGTGGAAAAAACTTCAGTAGACTCTTCATGTCCAGTAAATTATCGATTGCAAAGCTTTGGAAATTGTTTAATGCGGATCCAGAGAAAACTGAGGATAAAGTTACGTACGAGTTTTTCAGATCTATTTTTGTATCTGATTATAATATCAGTATCGCTTCCCTAGCAACCGACTGTTGCACACTGTGCGTCAGCTTAGAACAACAAATAAAGCAATTAACCCGAACAACTGTAGATGAGGTGAAGAAACAAGAATTGACAACACAACGTGCTTTACACAAAGCTAAAACAAATGCTTTTTATGATACACTGAAAGTTGAGGACAAAGGTGAAATAACCCTGACATTTGACTGCCAGGAAAACCTTCCACTGTCTAAATTGCAAGATCAAAGTGCTTATTATACACGTCAAATGTACGTGTATAATTTTACAATCTGTCAAGGACCATCTGGTTCACGCAAAACAAGGAGAACACATTTATACACATGGAAAGAAACAGACTTTGCAAAGGGATCCAATGAAATTGTATCTTGTGTACATCACAGGTCAACATCTGCAAACCTAACTGACATCCATACCATCCGACAGTTGTGGAGGGCAAAACAAAAACCAGACGTTGTTGGGTATGCTGTGCTATTGGCTAACACAAGAAGCTCCTATCAACGTGAAACGAGTGAAGATATTCTATCCAATGGTTGGACATTCGTTTCTACCACCCGACAGAAGTTTTGGCCGAATACGAAAGGTTCTCAGGTCTCAAGTCACAATTACCTCACCGAATGAGGTCAATGAAGTGTTTGAGGATCACGGAATAGTTTTTCAATTAGGAGTAGATGTCAACAATCTGCGTTGGAAGGATGCAGTTGCTGATGTCAATGGCACTTCAGATTTGCCCCTGTAAAACGGGTTGTGATCACCAGAAGTAAACAACGCACTTGTAAGAGGTGAAGTGGCTTATAAAACGGCCGCTGGTGAAGGAAGAGGAATATGCAGACGAGGAAAAGCCTACTCGTCCATGGAGCCAAACGTAATCAGAATTGGAAAAGCCTTAAAGGAAGTTAAAGTGAGGGATATTGATTTCCTGCTAAAAAAGCATTTCTGGCACACTTGGGAAGAAAACGAAAATCTTGCTTTCTACAAGAATGTAATTCATTGTCAGACAGCTGGGAACAATGCAGATGAAGATTCAGACTTTGAAATTCATCCAGAGGACAATGAGTTGCCAGTGTAATTTAGAGGGGACTGGACAGGACTTGAAAGCTTGTGAGGTATTAACTCCTTCCAAACTATTGTTTAATGTCACATAATTTGTAATTACACTCAGTTTTAGTCATTAAATCTTTTGTAACACTATTAAGGTGTCTTTTTATGTTTATGTAATGATAATATATGCACATCGATCTCTACAGAAGCATAACTCTGTAGATCCCTGGGAACAGAGGCAAAACTCGGTGAATCCAAATTATTTTAGGTAATAACTAGCAAAATAAAAACAGAATATTTCAGAGATTGTCAGAAATATACTCCCTAGGTAAACATGAATCTGTGATGAAAGGGAATTTCGAATATCTGCCATACGAAGTAAGTAAGAAGTTTTTTGCGTTTCCTGAAGAAAATGTTCTAGCGCACTCACTGCATTTTGCTTCTGGACGCCTTAGATGTGTTTGTCTAAAAAATTGCGGTTCTTGTCAACTTAACCGCGATGAATTCTGTGAGTCTGGTAAGAAATAACAGAAGAAAATGTATTTAAATATGAAATGCACTGGTCGTTCTCCCAGAAGGCGAGAACGACACCTCAACCCCAATTTTATTTCCTTAGCAATGAGACTATGAATTATGAAAGTAGAGACACATAGCTGTGTGTTCGAGTTCGGAGGAAGTAACCGAAGCGCACTTGAAGTACTTCCTACCTAGAAAAGTCTTTTGCATGGTCTACAGAAAACCATTTTTAATCTAATTGTTCGTCTTATTTATTTATGTCTTTATCAGAAAACATATAGATAGTCGCGTTTCCTTAGACTGGTACATAATTTTAAAAGGCGAAATGATTGACATGATACTAATTTATGGAGGTTACCATCAAAATGCACCAATAACAGAAGACCTGCATGAAGATACGTTTTTGTTCAGCCCATTCCATCTCCGACGTTTCTGCTGGAACTCTATACGAGAAGACTTATGAAAGTTACGAACAGTCTTATTATAGCTGCTACAATAATGCAAAGAGCGATTGTTATGTACTGATAAAATGTTTTGCACATTTTTCATAGAATTTAAACTGCCTTTCCACATCTTGCTGCGTCGAGACTGAGGTGACAGTGGATATCAAATTAATTTGGTGAATTTTTTATGGGTTTTCCTGCGTGGTAATTATTTTGTAGAGAAACCACTGCTGTTTCGAGGACATATATTTCTCTTGAAGTTATCTTAAACTTTCACTCAGCGAGTTAACCAGGTCTCACTAAGAACAACAAATAAAATCTCAGATGTAAATGATATTTCTTTTCACATCTACAGTGTAGTCACAAATGAATTTATCTCACTAATAAGTACTGCATCACAAATATATCACACAAGCAGTAATAAATTGGTTTATTTATCTCGAAGATCAGTACTTGATGAAATCACACTGACTATTAATTTATGCTTCCCCCCCCCATGTTGCTATTAAAAAAGGTAACTAGTATCTCCATGAGGCGAAACAGTTAAGTGGGACTCACTAGAAGTAAATCACCTGCCATATATTGTCGTTAACTCTCTGGGACAGTCCACAAAAGAACAAGCTGTACACATCATTTGAAAATTTTTCTCAAATGTAAAAACACCTTCAGCTCACGTGCACATGTTTCCACGTGTTGATCTCAGCAAAAATTACTGTTTAAAATAGATCTAAATTCCTCGTTATTTCCTCGTTATTTGTAGCACGCGTGATAACTCATTTCGTAACATTTCACATTCATCAATAAGCGGGTATTTTACAACCCTCTAAGGGCCGCGTGTCGAATCCTGTGTTTACATGGAGCTCAGAATCTTACCGCTTTCAAACGATGTATCTAGGTTATCGTTAACTCAAGTTCCTTGTTTCGATAATATCGTCACTCTAGAGTTCTTCATAATAACTAAATTAGTACCACCCAAACAATTCGGCAACAGCATTGTGTGCTATTTTGCGTGATGATTTTATTTTGTCTTACAGGTCAGTGTAATTCAGTTTTCGGCGCATACAGGACATGAACGCGGCATTAACTAAGTGGATGTTGAAATGAAAAAAGGTCAATTTGCAGATGACCCGCCGATCCAACTTCGCTCTTTATTCGGATAATTCCAGATCTGCTCACAATCGCAGGGACCACACTCGTAGTTCATTCGTGCAGCCTCCTGTACTCTCATGTCTCATTAATGGAAGGATACTAAAGGAGGTTTGTTACAGACACGTATTCACTTAAACAAAATACCTCCACCCATAACTTGCAAATCACAGAGGCGCATAATAAATCCAAACACAGTAATTTTGGTTTTCTATTTTAAGATACCTTATTATTAGAGCCAACCGACGTCAAACTTTTTGCGAGATCAGTACTTAGGAGACTACAGAATATTAAAAGAATATGCCCTGGTTACCAGCCGTTGCGAGCAGGTTATTGTCAGATATTTTACTTCTTTCTTCGACTGCCAGCCGCAAAACTTTGTTCAGTATTTCTATCACACTGTCCATATGGGTAAAGGAGAGTGTTACCATCCCCACTGTAATTGTTTCCTTATACTCGATGTCTTGTGTAAGTATTAGCAGATACGGATCCCATGCACTTGACAAAGGACGCAGTTTAGATATTAAGAGCGTTCTCTTTTGTGAACAGTTACAATTTTCGAGTATATTATCTATAAATCGAAGCCTGGCATTCGCTTCAAGTGCAAGTGGGACTCTTCCCTGTCGTATCTACGCATACTGTAACTTTCAAGTATTTCTGTATTATCACTGGCACAAGTATGCCAAGCTAATCTTGTTATCGGAGACTAATACGCCTTAACGTTTATTTAAGTGAACAACTTAACATTTATCAAGAATGACAGTTGCTTGCCACTCTTTGCTCATATTTGTGTTTTGTTGACGTATGTCTGTTATTGTCATCGTCGGCTTTCTGTCTTAACAGCAGCTGTGGAATAGCCTAAATTATGGGATTTCAGGATTGCCTGTTATGCAAACCACTAATCTTCTTCGTAGTCCCAACATGTTTCGGCATGTTTTTGCCATCCTTAGTTAGTACTTTTATGCAGATCTGTGAAACACCAACATGCTTTAAGTAATAATTATTGGAACACGAATTAAACCCAAAAACATTTTGTGCCTATTGTGATTATTACCGTAATCTCTACGATATTAGCTTATATAGGTCCTTTTTATTATTATATAGCTTTCCGTCTGCAACTAATTTATATTTAAGTGATAGGGGTTAAGGAAATGACCAAAATTTGGTTTCAGAATCAGGAAAGAAGGTTGAACAAGTGGAAGAGGTCTGGAGACACTAGATGGTTTGATTGATTGAACAGTGCTAAGAAAACGATTTCGAAACCAGATTTTAAACTTCAGAACTTTTCCAGGAGCTGATGTAGAGCCTGATCATAATTCGTTGGTTATGAATCACAGATTAAAGAAATCAGAGAAAAGTAGGAACTTACGGTTATGGGCCCTGCACAAATGGAAATAACGAGAATTTATGGTGAGCTTCAAATGGAACATTAGCAACGATTGACTGAAACAAGAGGAAAAAATTCTATGAAAACTAAATAGCTGTGAGAGATGAAATAGTAAAGCCAGCAAACGATTAAGTAGGCAAAAAGATAAGGCATAGTAGAAATCCCTTGATAACACAGGACACACTAAATTTAACTCTCGAAAGGAGTAAATATACTACATCTACAGTAAATTAAGAGGGCGAAAGGTAATTCGATGTCTAAAAGCTGAGATTGACAGAAAGCGAAAAATGTATACATAGGACTGGTTAGAGGACAAATAGATGAAGCATTTATGAAAACTTCCCTCGAAGAACAGAGAAGCACCTGTGTGAATATTAAAAACGCAGTACTAAGCAAAGAACGGCAAGCTGAAAGATGGAAGGAATATATGGAAATAATTTACAACGGAAGTAAAGTGGAAGACAAAATTATGGAAAGGGAGCAGGCAGTAGAAGAAGACGATATGGAAAGGAATTTGACAGAGCTCTATGAGACGTAAGTTGAAACAGGGCTCCTGGAATAGAGAATATTCCTGCCGAATTATTCAGATCCTTGGGAAAGACAGCCACGGCAAAACTACTCCATCTCGTGCGCAAGATACATTAGACTGGCGAAATACCGTTAAACTTCAAGAGGAACATAATAATTCCAATTCCAAGAAGACAGGTGCAGGCCGGCCGGGTCGCCGAGCGGTTCTAGGCGCTACAGTCTGGAACCGCGCGACCGCTACGGTCGCAGGTTCGAATCCTGCCTCGGGCATGGATGTGTGTGATGTCCTTACGTAAGTTAAGTTTAAGTAGTTCTAAGTTCTAGGAGACTGATGACCTCAGAAGCTAAGTCCCATAGTGCTCAGAGCCATTTGAACAGGTGCAGACTATTACCGAACTATCAGTTTCATAAGCCGTGGCTGCAAAACCCTTAAACAAACTTTTTGCAGAAGAGTGGAAAACCATTAGAATCCGCCCTTGGGAAAAGGCAGATTGGGATTCGGAGAAATTTACGGACACGCATTGCAGTTCTGACGCTACGTCTTATCCAGAAGACAAACTGAATTAAGCAAATTATAAGAGTCGAAAGATACGAAAACAAAAGAGTGGTTGATAAAGGGGTGAGTCATGTTTATAGCGTATTACCAACGTCGCTCAGTCTACGCAATAAAAAACAGGACAGGAAATCGAGGCAAAATTTGGAAAGGGAATCAAAGTTCAGGGAGAACAAATAAAGACTCGAGGTTTTCAGACGACATGGTAATTTGTAAGGGACTGCAAAGGACTTGAAAGATTAGTTGAACGAAATGACTTACCGTTATTATAGCATAAATATCAAAATAAGTAAATAGGAATAATGCAATATATTTGACTCTAATTAGGAGATGATGAGGAAATTAACCAAATGAGACGTTCGATGTAGTAGACGAGCTTTGCTCTTTGGACTGCAAAATAACTTATGATGGCAGAAGCAGACCTGATCTAAAACGGCGATTGGCAAGAGCAAAAAGAATAATTGTGTAAAAGATAAATTTGATAATCCAGAAATCAAATTTAAATGTTAGGAAATCTTTTCTGAAAATATTTGTCTGAAGTGCAGGCTCGTACGAAAGTGAAACTTGAACAATAAACAGTTCAGGCAAGAAGAGAACAGAAGCTCTTGAAATGTGTTGCTACAAGAAGACTGTTGGAGGTCGTATGAGTAAACCGAACAACCAATGAGGAGGTAAATCGAAATGGCAGGAAAAAATTTATGGTGCACCTTGATTGAAATAAAAGAGTGGTTGACAGAACATGTTCTGAGTATCGAGGAATCGTCAATTTGATAACGGAGAGAAATTAGAAGAGCAGAAAGTGTAAAGTTGCACGAAGGTTTTTATGCAGTAAGCTGCTTCAAATAGATGTAGTTGCAGTGATTATTCAGACATGAAGACAATTTGCACAGGGCAAATCCGCGTGGATCGTAGGACCCGACAGCAAAACGGTAATTATCACGCTATATATAAAATACTTCTATGTATAATTTTTGTTCCAATAACTGTTACCGAAAGCACGTTTGTATTTTACACAACTGAATAAAAGTAACCACTGATGGAAAAGAGCCACCGTGGTACAACAACCGAGTTAGAAAACTGCTGCAGAAGCAAAGGGAGCTTCACAGCAAACATAAACATAGCCAAAGCCCTGCAGACAAACAAAAATTACTTAAAGTGAAATGTAGTGTGAGGAGGGCTATGCGAGAGGCGTTCAACGAATTCGAAAGTAAAGTTCTGTGTACTGACTTGGCAGAAAATCCTAAGAAATTTTGGTCTTATATCAAAGTGGTAGGTGGATCAAAACAAAATGTCCAGACACTCTGTGACCAAAATGGTGCTGAAACAGAGGATGACAGACTAAAGGTCGAAATACTAAATGTTTTTTTCCAAAGCTGTTTCACAGAGGTGCACCGTAGTTCCTTCTCTAGATTGTCGCACAGATGACAAAATGGTGGATATCAAAATAGACGACAAAGGGATAGAAAAACAATTAAAATCGCTCGAAAGAGGAAAGACCGCTGGACCTGATGAGATACCAGTTCGATTTTACACAGTGTACGCGAAGGAACTTGCCCCCTTCTTGCAGCGGTGTACCGTAGGCCTCTAGAAGACCGTAGCATTCCAAAACATTGGAAAAAGGCACAAGCCATCCCCGTTTTCAAGAAGGGACGTCGAACAGATGTGCAGAACTATAGAATTATATCTCTCACGTTGATCAGTTGTAGAATTTTGGAACACGTATTATGTTTGATTATAATGACTTTTCTGGAGACTAGAAATCTACTCTGTAGGAATCAGCATGGGTTTCGAAAAAGACGATCGTGTGAAACCAAGCTCGCGCTATTCATCCACGAGACTCAGAGGGCCATACACACGGGTTCCCAGGTAGATGCCGTGTTTCGTGACTTCCGCAAGGCGTCCGATACAATTCCCCACAGTCGTGTCATGAACAAAGTGAGAGCATATGGATTATTAGGCCAATTGTGTGATTGGATTGAAGAGTTCCTAGATAACAGAACGCAGCACGTCATTCTCAATGGAGAGAAGTCTTCCGAAGTAAGAATGATTTCAGGTGTGCCGCAGGGGAGTGTCGTAGGACCGTTGCTATTCAAAATATATATATATATATATATATATATATATATATATATATATATATGAGCTTGTGGACAACATTGGAAGTTCACTGAGGCTTTTTGCGGATGATGCTGTAGTATATCGAGAGGTTGTAACAATGGAAAATTGTACTCAAATGCAAGGAGGATCTGCAACGAATTGACGCATGGTGCAGGGAATGGCAATTGAATCTCGATGTAGACAAGTGTAATGTGCTGCGAATACATAGAAAGATAGATCCTTTATCATTTAGCTACAATATAGCGGGTCAGCAACTGGTAGCAGTTAAGTCCATAAATTATCTGAGGGTAGACATTAGGAGTGATTTAAAATGGAATGACCATATAAAATTAATCGTCGGTAAAGCAGATGCCAGACTGAGATTCAGTGGAAGAATCCTAAGGAAATGCAGTCCGAAAACAAAGGAAGTAGGTTACAGTACACTTGTTCGCACACTGCTTGAATACTGCTCACCGGTGTGGGATCCGTACCTGATAGGGATGATGGAAGAGATAGAGAAGATCCAACGGAGAGCAGCACGCTTCGTTACAGGATCGTTTAGTAATCGCGAAAGCGTTACGGGGATGATAGATAAACTCCAGTGGAAGACTCTGCAAGAGAGACGCTCAGAATCTCGGTACGGGTTTTTGTTGAAGTTTCGAGAACATACCTTCACCGAGGAGTCAAGCAGTATATTGCTCCCTTCTACGTATGTCTCGCGATGAGACCATGGGGTTAAAATCAGAGAGATTAGAGCCCACACAGAGGCATACCGACAATCTTTCTTTCCACGAACAATACGAGACTGGAATAGAAGGGAGAACCGATAGAGATACTCAAGCACCCTCCGCCCACACCGTCAGGTGGCTTGCGGAGTATGGATGTGGATGTAGATGTAGACTGAGGATGGCACAAATGTGTCGACACAAGCCTGGGACAGTTCACAGATGTTACACATCACTTACACAGTTGACAGTGACCTGTCAGCTACGTAAGTGATGCATAATATGTGGGAATTTCTACGTAAGAGGACAACAAGAAATCTGTGTTTAGAAAATGTTTCCAAATTCGTCATTATCTATAGAGAAAGATACATAATTAATTACATAATTTCCCGTGAATATATTACAGGGAAGGCACTAGAATAGAGCACTAGGTCACACACCGCGAACATCACGTCTGTAAGTTTCGTAATGCGCAAGAGATGCACTTGATAACGGGAATTATTTCCCAAAAGGCATCATGGAGAAAGAAAGGAAAATAATTATTGGACGTAGCATATGTTATTTTATGACAAACTAAACCTTTGTTTGTACAGGCGTATATTTTCAGAAACAATTTATAATGGATAAAATGAAAATACAGAAATACGTTGCTGAAGGCTATTTGAAATAAGATCCCAAATGTTTATTCATCAGCTTAAAATAGAGCGCTCTGTCAACGTATTATAAGAACTCTAGTAGTCCTATGATACTTCCCTGGGCCAAACGGGAAATTATTTCCGTTCTCATTGCCACGAGGTTTTCGATCCATTCGTAAACTACTTAAGACACTAGTATTTCACGGAAATGCATTTGGAAACCGTATGCATTTTTTGGTGGAGTAGTAAGACACGAATTGTCAGGAGGTCACCAGCTTGTGTAGGTGTCAAGGACGAAGACGGCGTATTTGTGGAGAGCCGGTCCCAGCTATAGCGGTCTGCGGCGTGTTTAGCCCAAATGATTGGTGCGCGCCGTGGGAGCGGGCAGCTGGGCGCCGCTTCGCAGCTGCCACGCACCGGACACCTCTGACCCCAAAAATCGCCGCCGACGGGTCAGCGGGCCAAACTTTCCCCTCTGGTTACCGGTCCAGAGCCGTTCCCAATAAGAAGAACGGCCAGTGTTTACAGCCGTTTCTAATAAGAGTCAAGTCGCTTCTCATTACACACGGAGCTTAGAGACAGAATCGTTCGTGGCCTCGTTGGTGGAGCCACAGCATTCGGCTGCATTTACTTATTAAAACTGTATAATGGAGTTGGTGTCTGGTGGAAACAAATTAAAGTGTCATTCACCCTAAGATATTTCTCTCACTCAGTTATCGTAAGTGTTACGTCGTATAATTACAATTTGTCTCTAAAGAGTAGGAGATGTGTTTACCTTTCTTGTATTACTATTTAACAAAGATACCGATTATTTTTTTTTAAATTATATGTTTAATTACAGTCTGAACTGATTATTAAAGCACTGGTACTTCTGAATTTCGCACAATTTCATTATTAAAACTTTATGTACAACACCATAATGAGACTAAAGTACAGCAAATTAAATTGTGAAACCCTTATACTCAAATAAAATATTTTAACGAAACTCTTTGGATTTAAACTTATTGGCGTAAAAACTGTATCACCTGTGCTACAGAACAGCAACGTGTCACTCAAGTCCATGCCAATTTCAGCATCAGAATGGAGCACACGTACAGTTCTTCTTGCAACTGTTAGTATAGTTTGTGCGCTCGACCCATCCGCTACGTCACATCTACAGATCATGCAGCTAATTCATTTAATTATAATCAGTACAAGCCGCAACCTAACCTGTCGCAACCTAACCAGTCTCCTCACGTGCTGCTGCATGAAATCGCCTTTGGTTGCCAGAAAAAAATCCATATAAATGATACCTTCCACCTGGTGACGATGGTTAACCAACAAAAGCGCAGTGCATGAAGTGAAACCTTTGTGACTGAATAATATGTTTTTACCTTCACACTGTATCAGCTATGGGAAATGCAGAAGAACAAAACAACTTACAAGTATACCACATGGAAATTTCTTACATGAAATGTTCAAAATGACCTCTTGGTTACGTTTGGCTAAATTGCAATTCTTAAGTTCACCGTCAATGTTTTGTGCACCACTGCACCGGAGATAGTATTCATATGCGACTCATTTAACTTACATACATGCAGCATCAATTAATTAAGTGAGCGTTACGAATCTGGCGATCACAGAATTGTTAACTAGTGTTCACCGCGGACATGGTTTTCAGTTTAGTTCAACTGAAGTGTAAAGAAATGCCGTATGCCTATTAGGTATATAAACTAGTTTTATACGTTTCAATGAAAATATGAAAGCATTGAAATAAGATTATTTTTGAAAACGTTATTGGAGGTATCAGCGAGCAAGTTATAACCTTTGAAAATAGTTATAACAGTCAAGATCGCAAGGCACATTTATTCAGAGTCGATCGGGTTTGATCGTTACATGATCACCTTCAGACCTATCCATTTTGATGGACAATGGCTGAGTATGGAGCAGGAATCGCTCAATGACGGTAGTCAACAGCTGCAATTCAGCGGTTCCTGCTCCATACTCAGCCATTGTTCATCAAAATGGCTAGGTCTGAAGATGATCATGTAACGATCAAAACCGTCACCTCTGAATAAATGTGCCTTGCGATCTACACTGTCATAACAATTTTCAAAACTGTAATAAGAATATTGTATAGAAACGAAAATCCAAGACGAGAAATGTCAGTGTATGATCTAAATCATTTAAGATACTTTAAAAATAGAATTTAAAACAATGGATAAAAGTACTGAAGTTGGATCAGTATATTTCCGTAATGTAAACCATTAATATTTTCTCAATTAACACGCTTATTTAACTAAAAACTAAGGGAATGGGACTTTGGACAAATCGTTTCCTACTTGAACGAGCAGAATGTGGAAATCCACGTTTTGAATATGTTTTACTACAGAGTCTATTCTGGACGTAACACTCCTGTCTTTCAATATAAGTCACCTGGTGATGTCCATACACAGCAAAATGTATATTGCAGTTTAGCAATAGTGTCTTTTCGCTCTACACGCGCAGAATTTCGTACCTACAATGCGACGCTCAGCAACAATATAAAAGTGGCTATAGCGTACTTGTTCGTCAATTTTTTTGCTGTAGATTTTCCCATTTTCACCAGACACTAATCCTGAGCTAATTTTTATCATTGCGTTATAGAACAGGAACGAAATGAATTAGCTTGGTGACGTAGCAAATCCAGAGGGAAAAGTTGACAGTGTGGACAGAACGACAGGAAGCTGAATACCAGCGCTAAGCACCCACCACCATTCGCTGCGCTCAATTTCTTTTATTGCCTGCGTCTGATAGCCAATGGTTCGATTGATTCCTCACTCGGGAATACGGCCCTTCAGGAATTCACGGAGTTGTCGAGCACGCTGTTTTACTTTTAGGCTTTAGGGCGATGTTCAGTTTCATTCGAAGCAGAATGTAATGGTGTGCTCGTCAGCTGCCTACATTTACAGACGCGCTGTGCAGTCATTTCTATCACAGAAAATAGGGGCTGGAGGCGAGTACTTCGTATCTTCACCATGTCGCTCATCAAATCGTGGCATGTTTACTACTCATGGGTTCAGCACAAACGTGGCAGCATTCATCCAGTATGGAGAAAATGATACCGTTTGCCTTTTGTGGGCTAGAGTTTATTCGTTCCCGTTCGAAACGTTTTCAGATACCGTAACGGATCAGTGGTTATTGGTTCGAAGGACATTGCTACCAACCAGAATTTTATGACTCAGTTGTATAGTCAGGTATGGGCGTATTCTTCAAAGCTTCGTGCTAACAGTGCAAAAAGAGTGCTCTGGAGTCGCTTGCAACTTGTGTCTTGCCACGTAAGAACTCCCCGCAAAGTAGCTACGAAATTTCTTGAGCCATAACTCGTATTATGAGCTGCCATACCGAGCATTGTTAGATTACGACGGAAGGCATACATTTAAGAACTAGGTCCAATTAGATATCGTGGACAAACAACTCATCAAATAACAGATTGATTAGCGCCCCTGTTGCGTTTGCTTGAGCACTGAAGTATTATGTGCTCAGATTAGAGAAAGAAAAAATTGCAAGATTTACCGTCCATTTATGGTAGTAATGGTCACCACAGAGTTCGTTATAGCCGGAAGAAACTCTATGCCTGACCAACGATGTGAGTCGAAATGTATCATGGGCTTTCTATACAAAGCATCCGACAGTTCCCTTAAGTGATTTAGGAAAACCACAGAAATTCTAAATGTGAATTGGCGGAAGGATTTGAATGTCCCTTCTGCCGAGTGTGAATACAGCAGAAGCGTCAGGGCCATCCACAATCTTCGATTCAACAAAATAAGAACATCGGCCAAAAATTTTGTCACCCTCAGGAGGCATTATGTAAATATCTTCTAAAACCACTTCGTCCTTTGAAAATTGACACAATTCGTCTAGTAAGAGAGTCCGCATGTTTCCTCCGGTATGCTACATCGAACAGAAGCCATTTATTGACGGTTACACACCGTAGAGTTACCAAACTGCGGCGATGCTAATTCAGCGGTTTGTTCGAATTGCGAAATGCTGCCTGAGCGTTTATCAAATTAGGAACGTATGCTAGTAGCTCTGTGAATGCAGCTATTTTAGACTTCGTAGAACGGAATGTCCACAACATACTCATCACAAAGATGCAGAAGGAAGGTCAACACTTGGTCTCCGAAATTGCTGAAATAAATATTTCTGTATTGTGTTCACGTAAACTAAAGTAGTGAGCCCAGATTATGGGACTAAAACACATTCGAAACACACCACAACCACCTCTGGCCTTAACTACACCTTCCACACATTCCAGGTTAATCGCCTCATTGGACCGTCGCTGCAGCCGACACCTTAGATAATTTAACACCAGGCAAAGCTGGTGCTCGTCGGATTACACTAGACGTCTCCAGTGAGCTACTGTCCTGTTTCTGTGTCCGTTGGGCCACTGAAGATGTCCATCTCCGTGTGCCGCTGTGAACAATGGCCTTTTGCGGGGTACCCGACACCAAACGTCTGTTATATGCAGCTGTCTTCACAACGTTCCCTCGGAAACTGCTTGATAAGAACCTACATTTTCTACCATCAGCAATTCCTCTCGAAACTGAAACCGATTTTCACTAACAAGATGTTATACTCGTCTCCGGTCCTTGTCGTTTAGGACCTTTTTCGGACCACCGATCGTACGCCGTGTTACATGGCTGCGAGTGCTATATCATTCCTTCGAAGATGCTGGTCAGTCGGCGTTGATACACTAATAAATCTGTCAACTTGATGTGCGGTGTGGTCATCGGCACTGCAAACACTATAGCTTGTTTTTCTGCCATTGTGTCACGTCTCCATTACATACAGTCGAATTGCACATACATATTACTTTATTGCTATAATTTAAGTAAGCGCCTGCTACCACTTCTACTACACTTGTACCACTTCAAAGTGACCAGAGTGATTTATATTTAGTCCGCTCGGCTTAGTTATCCCTGGTATAGGTGACAACGTCAACTTGTACGTAGTACCATACAAACACCACATGACAGTCCTTAGAAAGCACTTAGATGGGCTAAAGGAAAGTGCTATGGAGAGGGACGGAGGAATAAATAATAGAAAAAGAACAATTTTTCTCTCGGATGAAACGTCCATGGCAAGACTACTATTCATTGCTGCGAAAAGCAGTTGGCAGTTATTTTAAAGCTTGTAGCATAAAAATGGACAGCTTGGTGACTTACGTATTACTTTATGACAACAAAGTGCTGTAGCTTTTCGTTCTCAAATACTTTAACTTGTGTCAACATTCAACATATATCTCAGCTGCATTACGTTTTTGCGCAGCTGATATTAGTAATGAAAGCTAAAAGTACGTACATTCCACTTGAGATGCTCACAGTGCCATATTGTTTGCCGCTGGAAAAATATATTTGTAGATTTCTCGAAAAATTTCTGTTACGTCGGTAAATTTGAAGCGCTGACTAACTGAAGGTAAGTTGATACAAATAATTTATACGTGCAAATCATTCTATATAAAAGTTAAATTTTACAAAAAAATCCTTAAGCCACTGGAAGGTGAAAATAGTTGTTTCCGTAGATTACAGGGGTAACTTTCTGATTGCACTCATATCTGCAGAAACTAGTGTGACAATTGAAACTGAATAAAAAAAGTCTCATTAATGAAGTTAGGGATATCTGTGATAGTTTCGTAAAAAAAAGATAAGTTTCGTTTCGCGTCATAACTTTGTTTCTATATATAACACTCTTGCTCAGAATATTTTACGAAATGTGCGACGACTTTGTTTCTCCTAATACCACTGAACTTGTAGGTAAGTGTCTAAAAGTTCGAACTGTTTACCTTGCTTAGAGGCTCCACTGAACAGACGCGTAAACAACAGTGTAAAGGTTTAATTTAATTATCTCGCTTAATTTAGCTTATTTACTTTATGCATTCTTATTTTATTTCATTTAGGATTATTTTGACTATAGGCAAATTATAAAAATACTCTTGCCAGTTTGGCAAACTTGGTGACAACTGTTTTTCCCGGTACTCAAAAACAAAACTCATAGAACCGAACCAATCTGTAACAAAGTCATAACGGTCTATCATAAAGAAACACTTGGTAGCCCACCTTGTGACAGATGAATTGAACTCTATTTTCCCTTTCTAAGACTTCATGTCACAGTGTTGTCCTGAGCTGGTAGGACATTGTGACAGATAATATGCCATATTCCGAATATACCTCATTGCTACGAAAACTAAATGATAAAGGTTTTGAAAAGTCCATATACGCGAAAATTAAATGTCACAGTTACAAAAAGTGTTAAAAGTGTCACAAAGTTGCCCCGTTTTACAGCGTTACTGCCGTATTTACGATTCACATCAGAAAAGATTTACTGAGAAACTAGTAACCAAAAGCCATCGGTTTGAGCAACTCATCAAAGCATTATTTATGCAAATTGAATCTGATATGTCTTTGGTGACAATCTAGCTGTATTCTGTAGCCTGTTACATATTTCTTGTTAGATAAACAGTAATAGCTAAAACTGTTATGGCAAAGAACTCACAAAGTATCTGCACTCAATTTACTAGGTATATTTAGTGACTTATAAGATGCAAGGTGGAACACGGCCCGCTTCATTATTTTTCCACTACGTATTTCTGTCCTCTTATAACTAAAGTTACTATACCGCTACCTACTTCAGTTTCATAATCATTACAGTTGTGGTGCATTCGTAATAAGTAATTTTACACATAATGTTCTTGAAACTGTAATGTCCGATCATAAAATATTAATCTTGAAACAGTCAAAGTGCCTTTTTTATTTAATTTCTGGCAATCAGTTTCGGTTAAATCACCTGCAGGCCAAAATGTGACGAGGTGGCAACGCTGGTGCCATTAAACTAGAGTTGAACAAGGTCAAGCCCAACAGTTACGTCCATTTATATCACCTTAACAATCAAAAGTAGTTGTTCCTTGTGTGGCTGGGCGGTAAAACTACAGTTCCTGGATGATGGAAGCCGATTTCAGAAGGCTAAACACAATTTAGTGAACAGTGTTCAGAAAATGAAAGTTCAGTAAATGTACTAAAACTTCGCATGGCAAATGAAGTGCCCTGAGCGCTGAGATTGCTGTAGTCAGCTTTCAGCTCCGAAGCGAAAAGGCTCGTGGCAGTACTGAAGCGATGCGACTCAACAGTCGTCTTTAGAGCTGCGACAAGCATGAGGCGAGACGTACACAAATTCGCGTTACGTGCTTAATTGTGCAAGAAGCGCGAATCAGGCACGCGAAATCCACTTTAACTGTCAGAGGTCTTCTTTCGCCATCCGAACTATACATAAGGAATTCAGTAATGAGTGCCATAGTACAACGTGGTTAATCTGTTTCCGATTTAACAGAGGGTGACGGATGGTACAAATCCTTTTATATGAAAAATATTAAAGAGCTCTTCCTTTTAGAAATGAAATAAAACAACCATGTAGATAGTTTGTCTGGTCTCGAAAATAACGACATAGATTGTCAGTTTTTTATGGACATGTCTCTGGACAAAACTGGTGGGCACTTAGGGGGCAAAACACTTTTCAAATGATTATAGGTATTATTTGCATCACTTCAAAAAGTGTACGCTGTCCGTATTAGCGGCGTCAGCGCAGTAACTATGGTGGCACCTTGAGCTAACAAATGTAAACCATAATAGTTTTTTTTATGACAAAGTAAATATCTGATTCTTCATTGTTGAAACGTGCGAAGGCTACGTAACAACGCAAGACAGTTACATTTTATCAACTGCCATTTGCAGACGCAGTTCATGTATCTATCGTAACAAATTCTGTGTAGCTATCATGACGAAACGAGTTCTTTCTGATGAGCAATTGGAAGCATTAATAAATGCATCTGACAGCGAGAAGAATATTTCTGAAGATGAAAATCATACCAGTGATGACTATACTCATCCTTCTTTTATTGGAGAAGATGTTTCAGACACTGATAGCTCAAATGACAATGTGCCATCTGCTCAGCTGATTCGATAAAGAGAAAAAATCACATCGAGCTTAGAATCTTTTCCGCATGCTCGGCGAGCATCCACTGCAAACATTATAAAACTGACTCCTGGCCCGACAGGATACGCTATCGCCTGAGTAAATGACATAAAATTATCTTTTCAAGTTATGATGAATGCTAATATTCAGAGTACAGATTATTGTGGTGGAAATGACTAATATTGAGGGTCGAAGAATTTATGGAAATAGCTGGAAAGCATTAAATGAAACTATATTTGGAGCCTGTACTGACCTGTGTGTATAAAACAGGCTGTGTGTATAAAACATATGGTGAAGCAACAAAGAGGCTGTGGGATCCAGAAACAGATATAGCCATCTACCTGCAGCAATATCGCTGAAACGGTTCTGTTGCATCTCAAACGTGTTACGTTTCGATGGAAAGTCTGATGGAAGTGCGCTAAGAGTAAATGACAATATAGCACCTACAAGAGTTCTGTCGGATACGTGGCGGAAATACCTTCAGAATTATTCAATCCTGGCACAAATGCAACCATGGCTAAATAATTGGTGGCTTTCCGAGACCATTTTCCATTCAAAAACCATATACCAAGCAAACCCTCAAAACATGGCGTAAAAATATGGACGTTATGTGACAATGCTACTTCTTACGTTTTGAAGACACAAATCTATACAGGAAAATTATCTGGACAAGCAGCTGAGAAAGGGGTTATCATGGATCTGACACATGAGCTGAAAGGGAAAATGTCACATGCGACAATTTCTTCACATAGTATGCATTAGAGCTAAGAACTTCTAAAAAGACATCCTACAGTGCTGAGGACGGTGAGAAAAAGTAAGCCTGAACTCCTTAATAATATATCAAGTAAAGAAGGTGTTCACACATCAAAGTTCTTTTTTACACGGCCGTATCTTACGTCCCAAGGAAGAACAAACAGGTTGTCCTGATGAGCACAGTGCACAACCGTGAGGAAATAAGCAACAGAGAAGATAAGAAACCAAAAACAATATTGGACTAAAATGACGCACTGGATCGGCTTATTGGCACTTACACATTCAAGAGAAAAGCCAACCACTAGCCAGTGATAATCTTCTACAGTTAGAGTAGATTAGATTAGATTAGTACTTGTTCCGTAGATCATGAATACGGCAGTTCGTAATGATGTGGAACGTATCAGTTTAATAAAAGGTGTCTATACAAGATATTACGTTAGACAAAATATTACATGACACTTAATATTTTTTTGGGGGTGGGGGGTGGGGAAATTACCCACTTACTATATCCAAATTTCATCTAATGAGTAGAAGGAGTTGCCATTCAGAAATTCTTTTAATTTCCTTTTAAATGCTCTGTGAAACTTTTGATGCTATTCGGTAAGTGACCAAAGACTTATGTTGCAGCATAATTTACCCCCTTCTGAGCCAAAGTTATATTTAACCTTGAGTAGTGAAGATCATCCTTTCTTCAAGTGTTGTAGCCATGTACACTGCTATTACTTTTGATTTCGTTCGGATTGTTAATAAGAAATTTCATAAGTATATATATATATATATATATATATATATATATATATATATATTGCAAGGCTACAGTGAAGATCCCTCGCTCTTTAAATAAGTGTCTGCAGGATCATCTTGGATGAGCTCCAGCAATTATTCTGGTTACAAGTTTTTGTGCAATGAACACTCTTTTACTCAGTGATGAGTTACCCCAGAATATGATGCCATACGAAAGCAGAGAATGAAAATAGGCGTGGTAAGCTAATTTACTGACATGTATATCGCCAAAATTTGCGATGACCCTAATAGCATAAGTAGCTGAACTCAAACGTTTCAGCAGATCTTCAGTGTTTTTTTCCAGTTCAACCCCTCATCAATGCATACACCTAGAAATTTTGAATATTCTACCTTAGCTACCGATTTCTGATCGAAGTCTATATTTATTAATGGTGTGATTCCATTTACTGTGTGGAACTGTATACACTGCGTTTTGTCAAAGTTTAATGAGAGCCCATTTGCAGAGAACCACTTAATGATTTTCTGAAAAACATCGTTTACAATTTCATCAGTTAATTCTTGTCTGTTGGGTGTGATAGCTATACTTGTATCATCGGCAAAAAGTACCAGCTTTGCATCTTCGTGAATATAGAATGGCAAGTCATTAAAATATATTAAGAACAGCAGAGGACCCAAGACCAACCCTTGCGGCACCCCATTCTTGATTGTTCCCCAGTTTGAGAAATCACCAGTTTTTACACATTATGCGAACTGCTTATTTCAACTTTCTGCACTCTTCCAGTTAGGTATGATTTAAACCATTTGAGCGCTGTCCCATTGATACCACGGAACTTGAGTTTATCTAGAAGTACTCCATGATTTACGCAATCAAAAGCCTTTGAGAGATCACAAAAAATCCCAACGGGTGACTTCCGGTTACTCAGAGCATTTAATATTTCATTATTGAAAGTATACATAGCATTTTTCTTTGCAAAACCTTTCTGGAAACCAAACTGACTCTACAACATTTTTACAAAGGTGTGAAGCTGCTGTAAAATACATTACATTTTCAAGAATTTTGGATAAGGCAGTCAGAAGAGAGATTGGGCAGTTGTTGACATCAGACGTATCCCTTTTTTTATGCAGTGGTTTAACAATGGCATACTTCAGTCTATCTGGGAAAATACCCTGCTTCAGAGAGCTATTACATATGTGGCTAAGAATCCCACTTATCTCTTGGGAACAAGCTTTTATTATCCTGCTGGACACGCCATCAATTCCATGTGAGCTTTTATTCTTGAGAGAGTTTATTACCTTCCTAATTTCAGAAGGAGAGGTGGGTGAAATTTCAATTGTATCAAATTGTGTGGGTAAGGCGTCTTCCACTAACTGCCTTGCTTCTTCTAATGAACATTTAGATCCTATTTTCTCTACAACATTTAAAGAATGATTATTCAAAATGTTTTTGACTTCTGGCTTGTTGTTTGTCAAGTTTCCATTCGCTCTGATGGTGATGTCGTCAACCTGTACTCTTGGTGTTATTGATACTTCTACCTACAATGGTTTTGTGCTTGGAGAGAAAAACTCGAGAGCGGAAAAAAATTTTCTTTAGAAAAGAAGTGGCAAGACTCCTTGTTACTTCTTAAATTCCCGGTACTGCCAGGGATTTTTCCTTGGCGGGAGGACTGAAATATGGTGCACTCAGGTTCGTTATGGAAACTGAGGAACTACTTGAGTGAGAAGTAGCGGCTCAAAAGTCAAGAAATCCGACAGCAGCCGTAAGAGAGGTGTGCCGATCCAGCACCCCTCCATACTACATCTAAATGATATCATTGGCAGATGGTGACACGGCAGTCGTACGGTCCCCATTGGCCCATTTAGGCCATAACGCGCTGCTTTCCTTCCCATCACAATTCATGAAAACGTATCAAACTGTTCATGTAAAATATCTTGAAAGGAACAATTACGTATCTGCAGCTATATCTACATCTAAACTCCGCAAACCAAATTGCTGTGTGTGACGGAGGGCGCTTTGCATTGCCACTCTGTGCACCTACTCCAGTTCTTGTAGCGAGCGGTCCGCGATAGGAACGATTGGTGAATGCTGCAGTGAAGTTTTTCGGTATACAGAAATGTCATAATGCAGGAGCATAAAATATGTTCCATAATTCTGCAACAGACTGACATCAGTTTTAGAGGCCTACAGCTTCATGCGTGTGTTCGACGACCCTTGCTGAAAACGGGAATTGCCTGCGCCTTTATCTAATCACCAGAAACAGTTCGCTGCTTCAGTAACGTACGATACACTCTAATTAGAACAGGAGCAAGTTCTTTCGCATACTCTATGCATAGTTGTATTGGTATCCCTTCATGTCCAGTGGCCTTTCCTCTTTTGAGTAATTTCAGATCCTTTTGTAACCCGCGGTCACTAATTTCAATATGTGTCATTTTTACATTCCTGCGAAGATTTAAAGGGGGAACCACAACACGATCTTCCTCAGTGTAACAGTTTTAGAAAAAAGATATTTAGTACTTCTGCCTTCTGTCTGTCAGCCTCTGTTTCGATGCCATTATGGTCAATGAGTGTCTGGGCAGATAGCTTCGATCCGGTTGCTGATATAACATAGGAGCAAAACTTTTTTAAGATTTTCCGTCAAGTCTGTAGTTGGATTTTCCTTCTGAGTTCGTTGAAGGATTCACACGTATGTCTCCTTTTGTTAGTTTTTGTTTCGTTATTGTTTGTCTGTGATGTTTTGGCTAGGTTTAAACTTGCAGTAAAGCCCTATTTGCTTTAGTGGCAATTTTCTAGATCTCCTCAGCACGGATCTATGGAACGAAAAACTAATTTAATCTAATCTAATGTAATCTCTAACACGTCTGTCGAACCACAGTAGACCTTTACCGTCCTTCATAACTCTGCTCGGAAAATACCTGTCTCAAGCGTATTATGCAATATCCGTCCTTCATAACTCTGCTCGGAACATACCTGTCTCAAGTGTATTATGCAAAATACGAGGGTTGGAACTTAAATAGTGGCAACTATTTATTCACAACCAGTACAAAAGAGTTACATGTTTGCACCTGTTACTGTCCTTCAAAGTAGTCACCAGCGTTGTGTAGAACCCGTTGCCAGTGATATGGAAGGCGTAGTATACCGTTAGCAGAGCTTGTTCTATTGAAGGTGCGAATGGAGCGGTCTCAAGTTATGGTGGTTCTCGTGTACGACTGTGATGGTGTTATCCTAACGCATTACATTCCTCCACGGCAGACCGTCAATGCACAGTATTACTGTTCGTTTTTGGAGCATCACCTACGACCAGCTTTGCGAAAGAAGCGGCGACACTTTCTGCGCAATCCACCCATCACTTTTTACGACAACGCATGGGCACATACAGCGCAAGCTGTGGCTACTCTGTTCGGTCAATGGGACTTGAAAGTACTGTACCATCCACCATACTCCCCGGACTTAAGTCCTTGTGACTTTGATTTGATTCCGAAGATGAAGGAACCACCTCGTGACATTCGCTTCAGAACTGTTCCAGAGATTCGACAGGCAGTAGACCGCTCCATTTCCAAAATCAACAAAACAGGCTCTGGTAACGGTATACTACGCCTTACACATCGCTGGCAACGGGTTCTACACAACGCTTGTGACTACTTTGAAGGACGGTAAAAGGTGCAAACTTCCAACTCTTTTGCATCGTTTGTGAATAAATAGTTGCCACTATTTAAGTTCCAACCCTTGCACTTAAGCTTTGTCCACTGGTGCCCAACATTTTCGGCTCTAGAGATATATTTTTGATGTTAGCTGCTCAGCTAACCTCAAATATGTTTTTTTGTCGCTCTTTCGAAGTAGAAATATTTTCTTACTTTCCTTTTCATCCCTATTTACAACGGCATTTAGTGCTTATGCATAGGCCTTATGATTACTAAGTCTATCTCCTATGCTAAGAGAGTCGAAAAGTTCGGTCCTCTTGGCGACTAGGGGATCTAATACATTACCGTCACGAGTCAGTTCTCTGATTAATTACTCAAGGTAATTTTCGGATAAATTATGTAGAACAATTTCACAACTACCCTTTGAATGCCAGTGGTTTCATGCTGAATTAATTTCCTTTAATCATCAGTGACTGTTAGCATGAAACCACCGTTGCTGTCGCTGGACAGAGACATCTAACGGTACACTAAGATATTTCTTCGAGTATAGTGCCTTGTTGATGTCACTTACAGTTTTAAAAGCAAGAGTCGGTGAAGAGATTGTGCTATGTGGTTGTAGGAGATTGTAACATGCGCCTTTTTTTATAGTACCCTTATTGAGGAGTTTACTGACAGTGACTGTAAGTATATCTAAAGTCGCTGTAGCGTATATTTGAGTTTGTACTACTGCTTTTTGAGTGATTTCGAAATTAAACCACTAGGGCAGTAAGTAGCTTTGATACAAAATTTATTACGTTTTAGGCCCATTTTTGCTTGTTTTTTAGGACAACAATCTATTTTAGGCTTTGTAAGTTCATTGAAGTTTCGAGGTGTGGGATTGTGTCTAGGAAAAATGCGATGACGTTAGCTGAAAACTGTATGCCCTTGTAGACCCAAAGTGAAACCACCGTTTACAGACAGTCAGTTCCCTCTGTATCCGCACCCAACAGGAGCAGTCCTTAGCTATATTTAATTAATGTTCGCCTGTACTACAAGGAATAACGTGTAACACAAACTGAAGCAGTAGCTTAATGCAATGCAATTAGTGCTGCTATGCTTCATTTTACCACACTCCAAAGTCGGCTCTCACAATGCAAATACACAAAAAATTATGCAAAAACTTGTTATAAATTGGTTAATACAGTAAAATACTAAGATACAATTCACTCCTTAGCAGAAGCACGTGAGATCAAAAAATAAATTAAATCCTATCTACAAAAAGAAACTAGAGTTACTGCTGGCGTGTCAGCTACACTCCCAACAATTAAGATCGTAAGATTTGCCCATCTTCATAAGCTCGTATTCCTTTAGTGTCTAACATTTGCAGGATTACAATAAAATGAAAGACGTACGAGGCATTCCAGGGTTGGACGGCCTCTTGGAAGAATATATCAAGTAAGTTTTGTACGTTTCCCGCCAGATTCACAGATTTTTGTCGCAAAACTTGAAACGCTTGATGACCCGTTGTATGTGGGGACCGAATACGTCTCTGCAAGCCTTCACTGAAACCGTAAACTTTCAAACTGTATCATAAGACGATTAGTGTTACAACATCAAGAGATCATCTCAAAAACCCTACGGGTTTCCGATTCTTCCGATTCAGACTTTCCATGGTTTCTACTGATTCATTTAGGCAAATATCAAGCTGATTTCTTAGAAGCGGAAGGTTACAGTTGATGTCCTTCACCATCCATGGCTAATCTGTGCTTATGTTCTGTGTCCGACGTAAGTTAAATCCTAGCCTTCCACCTGGTTCGTTGTGTAGGTGGTTGTTTCGCATTCCGCATGGAAAGGTTCCTTTGTGCCGTGAAACCTACAGCGGCCGTCTGTATCAACAGTGGGGAAGGTGATTTTTATCCTGCTTTCATTGAGACTTGTGTACGCCATGGAAGCTGTGGGCTACGCCACCAACACATCTGACTATTTACCTCTGTGGCTGGTGCATTCCCGAACGAAAAAGCAAGTACAGGTAGAATAATTAATGGATTAAAGTTAAGTACCAAACTAATTATGTCCGCTTTCTGAATTCTCATTCCTTGTCATGTTCCAGACCTCACGTCAGTATAGTTCTTCCCTCTTCACGCCAGCCGGCGTGAGCTAAAACGCGTGCATTTCGGCCTCCACTCGTAACACGGTGTTGGCTCTTCTGCTAACACAAAATGAAGACCACCTTCGAGGACTTCACTTTGGTTGTGATGAAGCGATGCAAGCAATGGCGATGTTGTGGCTCCTTCAACAAAGTAAAACATTCTACAGTGACGGTATCAACAAACTCATCTCTCATTGGGAGAAATGGATTCGTCGCCAGGGTGACTATATTGAGAAATAAATGTGTAGACTTAAACAATAAAGATATAGAATGTTAATAAATTTCATATTGTTTAATGAGCTTTAAGAGCTTTCAAACAAAAAATTAGGAGGCATTATCTTCCAGTACACCCTCGTGTTGCCTAACACAGCGGTCAGATAATTCACTGGTTATCAACCAAGTAAACACATTCCAGTATCAACTAGCACCAGGACAGAGTTCACAAACTACAATATTTTAACCTACAAGATTTTATTTCCTGTTCGTGAATGCCTGCAGGCATTTACCGAGGATAAAGTGGGAAAAAATATGCAATATCCAAAATCTCGAATAACTGAAACTGTCTGCCGTACCGAACGAAGACCAGCACGTAATTAAGTACGAGTTGAAATTGTTCTGGTTGCTCACTAGACTAGGAGATTATAAAGTACTGTCGAAGCGAAAGTCTACATGCAACGTGTAGTTAAGAAAACAACTCGCAAAAGTGGTTACTTATTTTGCTGCGTTTTATAAAAACGTTGAAATGGTTAGGTAGGTATTTGACCATAGAGGATGCCATCAACGTCTCTAATAGCGAATAACACAAATAAACTAATTCGGATCAGCTGGATCCAATCAGTAAGCAGCTACTCCTCCTCAAGGTTTTTGCAGTTTCTGTCAACATCTAAATATAAGCACTACACTACTGTAGAGTGCACGGCAATGGTACTTCGCGCCAGTATTACCAAACTTTCGTCCCATTCCATTTGAAAAACGAGCAAAGACAAATGGAGTGTTTGGATGTCTCTGTACACACTTTAATCTCTTTTACCTCATTCTCGTGACACCTGAGCGAGCTATACAACGATGGCAGCAGAACGGTAGCTCAATCTTTCTCAAATTCTGCGTTCAATGAATTTATCGAACATCATTGTTTTTCTTCCACACATTCCAATTTACGTTAACTAAACATTTTTGTTACGCGATCCTAGGAGCAGTTTTCTGAATTCGTAGGGTGTCTGTTGCCATGCTTCTCAGATAAAGCCTCCCAGCACTGGAGACGCAATGTAGAATGGGTCGCACCTACGTCTTCTACGCGAGTTTCGATACAAATTTGCCTTGTTTACTAACATCCTTTATTTTAAAAATTACAAAATGTCGGCAATATTGATACTTATAAATGTTATAACCAATGGTGATAGGGTGCTGAAAACAGTCACAAGATGTTAGTTGAACTTCTTTATTGCATTACACGTTTCGTACGTAGCCCAGCATCCGACAATGTATAAAAAAATTATTAGACAATTACGAGCACAATGGTAATTCACACCAGGCAGTAATACAAAAATATGTAACACATGACAGTGTAGGATGTACAGCTGACACATATCAAAATACAAAGCTGATGGACAATTTTTCGACGGAAAAAATGTCACACATAAAAATCTACAATGAGAAGATGTAGTGCCTAGCGATCAACATCAACGACAGTACACAAGTAAAGGAAGTAATGCATTAAAAATTAACTGTGCAAACCAGAGGCGCTGCATTATAGCCACGAAAGATTTATTTATTTATTTATTGCATTTATAATAGCAAATGGGCCACAACTAGTACCAAAGAGACGAAGGAAACTTACATACACGGGATCAATAGTATAAAACAAATAAATAATAATAGTATCAGAATAACGGTTAAAGAACTATTACATAGTCCACGACCAGGCGAAACCTACTTTCGAAACGTAAAATATGAGTATGTTTAAATGAACATAGCCGTATATTGCTTTCGCGTAAGGACAGGAATGCGTTTGGGCCTACCAACTGAAGCAGCGTACACCTTCAGCTTCAACAGCAAAATGATGCAATTACAAACCAAATTAAATAATAATGACAACAAGTACAAAAAGAAATGCCAAATAAAAGATAAAGCAGGGTAGACATTTTATTATAAAGTCCTATAATATTACAGCAAATATTACAATGTTGTTGTTGTGGTCTTCAGTCCTGCGACTGGTTTGATGCAGCTCTCCATGCTACTCTATCCTGTGCAAGCTTCTTCATCGCCCAGTACTTATTGCAACCTAAATCCTTCTGAATCTGCTTAGTGTATTCATCTCTTGGTCTCCCTCCACGCTGCCCTACAACGCTAAATTTGTGATCCCCTGATGCCCCAAAACATGTCCTACAGACCGGTCCCTTCTTCTAGTCAAGTTGTGCCACAAACTCCTCTTCTCCCCAATCCTAACAATACCTCCTCATTAGTTATGTGATCTACCCATCTAATCTTTAGCATTCTTCTGCAGCACCACGTTTCGGAAGCTTCTATTCTCTTCTTGTCCAAACTATTTATCGTCCATGTTTCACTTCCATACATGGCTACACTCCATACAAATACTTTCAGACACGACTTCCTGACACTTAATTCTATACTCGATGTTAACAAATTTTACAATAATATGCGAAAATAAACGAATCAGAAATAACTAGTGATAAATGAGATACAAATAAAGGAGAAACAAAAGACGGGCTAATGAATCAGAAAACAGTGAAAAATATTAAATAACAAACACCTGCTATTTTTCACTTGCTCATTGATGATATCCTCCGGAGCAGACCGGCGAGCCACGTAAGTTTCCAACTCCTCGAGTATATCGACGTCCCTACCGCTGGATCAACATGCAAGATATCTAAACAATCATTAACGGTGGAGGTGTTGCGGGGGTGTGGGGGGCGTGGGGGGAGGGGGGGGGGGTCGTCAACAGACGACAATTCTCTCTCAGATGACACTGCAGTACACTACTGTTTTTAGAAGCGTGCTCCCTAGGTATTGTTACATAATATTGTCTCGTGTGGCCCAACAGATGCCATCGCAAGAATCTCACTTTATTTTGTAAACACCTGAATTTTTAAAACTTTCAATTTTAATCGGGAGTGTGCAGAAAAACAAGTCAGAATTTCTTTCGTCTGCGTAAACGCACCTGAACCCTCACTTATGTGATGACGTGAGCTATCCTGTTTCAAAAAGGGCCAAAGTAAGACACGCAAAAACATGTGTAATTTTATCTTTTGAAGAAGACGACTGACATTGCACTTCATTAAGAATTTTCCTACCCATTCACGTATGACCTTTTCCGAATAGCCACTAGCTTGTCCGTTCTCGCACTAAAATATTTATTTCCTTATTAACAGCATCATTATCTAAACCTAATTTCGTTAACCGATGAAACACTGATGAATAATGTGCACCCTTGAACGCTGGAGGTTGACAAGAGTCGCAGCAATAACTATGTCAGTAGCAGTTGGCTTATGAAAAATATCTATGACCAGCCTGAAGCCTACTATGGAGATCTTTAAAACAAGAAAATTTTGGGAACCATTCACCTCAAACGCCACCTAGAACTATATATTTTTGTCCATTACGTTAAAAGCCAGCGCAAATTCCTGGAGGTCATCTCCATTACTCTGAAACGTCGATGAAGGTATCATCGACGCATGTGCGATAAACAATAATTTTAGTCCTAAATTCCTCATGAGAACTAAAAAAAAACATACTTTCCAGATCATTTATAAAAATGTGAGAGAGAATCCCAGAATTTCTAGAATCCATGGCGAAACCATCCCTTTGATAATAAGTCTTCCCATTAAAAATGAAGTGCTTCAAAGATAAAGAGAACCAAACCAATTCAATAAACTCAGTTGCCTCATTTAAACTTATTTTACCAAATCGCAAAAGATTCATCATAAAAGATCTCTAGAGTCTCGACAGTGGGGATATTAATGTATAGGCTCGCGACCTCAAGTGTCCCCTCCTCCGGAACCTCGACCTTTTCCAAGAGCTTAGACATTTCAGAACTATTTTATATAAAATAAGACTGAGAGAACGTCAAGATTTCTACAATTTAGTATTGCAAAAACTGTTAACGTTATAAGTGCGACTTAGGCACGCACTAACAACCAGGTGAATAGGAAGGTATTTTTGGTTTACTACAGTAAGACGCCTTTTTATAAAAATAAGAATTGAACAAAAGTTGCCGGCCGGAGTGGCCAAGCGGTTCTAGGTGCTACAGTCTGGAACCGCGTGATCACTACGGTCGCAGTTTCGAATCCTGCCTCAGACATGGATGTGTGTGATGTCCTTAGGTTAGTTAGGTTTAAGTAGTTCTAAGTACTAGAACAAAAGAAAAATTTGGAGTAGGTATTAAAATCCATGGAGAAGAAATAAAAATGTTGAGGTTCGCCGATGACATTGTAATTCTGTCAGAGACAGCAAAGGACTTGGAAGACCAGTTGAAAGGAATGGATGGTGTCTTGAAGGGAGGATATAAGATGAACATCAACAAAAGCAAAACGAGGATAATGGAATGTAGTCGAATTAGGTCGGGTGATGTTGAGGGTATTAGATTAGGAAATGAGACACTTAAAGTAGTAAAGGAGTTTTGCTATTTGGGGAGCAAAATAACTGATGATGGTCGAAGAAGAGAGGATGTCAAATGTAGACTGGCAATGGCAAGGAAAGCGTTTCTGAAGAAGAGAAATTTGTTAACATCGAGTATAGATTTAAGTGTCAGGAAGTAATTTCTGAAAGTATTTGTATGGAGTGTAGCCATGTATGGAAGTGAAACATGGACGGTAAATAGTTTGGACAAGAAGAGAATAGAAGCTTTCGAAATGTGGTGCTACAGAAGAATGCTGAAGATTAGATGGGTAGATCACATAACTAATGAGGAAGTATTGAATAGGATTGGGGAGAAGAGAAGTTTGTGGCACAACTTGACCAGAAGAGGGGATCGGTTGGTAGGACATGTTCTGAGACATCAAGGGATCACCAATTTGGTATTGGAGGGCAGCGTGGAGGGTAAAAATCGTAGGGGGAGACCAAGAGATGTATACACTAAGCAGATTCAGAAGCATGTAGGTTGCAGTAGGTACTGGGAGATGAAGAAGCTTACACAGGATAGAGTAGCATGGAGAGCTGCATCAAACCAGTCTCAGGACTGAAGACCACAACAACAACAACAAGTACTAGCGGACTGATGACCACATCAGTTAAGTCCCATAGTGCTCAGAGCCATTTTGAACAAAAGTTAGTATTGTTAATACATTGCCGGCCGAAGTGGCCGTGCGGTTCTAGGCGCTGCAGTCTGGAACCGAGCGACCGCTACGGTCGCAGGTTCGTATCCTGCCTCGGGCATGGGTGTGTGTGATGTCCTTAGGTTAGTTAGGTTTAAGTAGTTCTAAGTTCTAGCGGACTGATGACCACAGCAGTTAAGTCGCATAGTGCTCAGAGCCATTTGAACCAGCCAGTAATGTTGACTTGTGAAGATTTAGGAATCTTTGTCTGTTCACATCCACTTTTAGCTCCGAAATCGCCCTTTTAACCACTCTGTAGCTGACACCTGAGGACAGATTAAAGCCCAGATCCTTATTTAGAACGTACAACTCACCGGCCGAAAATTCAGCGCTAGTCAGTTGGATCAATCTGTCCGCAAACTAATGTTTACTTACTCAGTACCGAGCGAGGTGGCGCAGTGGTTAGACACTGGACTCGCATTCGGGAGGACGACGGTTCAATCCCGCGTCCGGCCATCCTGATTTAGGTTTTCCGTGATTTCCCTAAATCATTCCAGGCAAATGCCGGGATGGTTCCTCTGAAAGGGCACGGCCGACTTCCTTCCCTAATCCGATGAGACCGATGACCACGCTGTCTGGTCTTCTTCCCCAAACAACCAACCAACCAACTTACTCAGTAGGCATCCCCCCCCCCCTCCCCCCACTCATGCAGGCATTCAGCTCCAAAAGCTGTTCAATTTCGAAAGATGTCTGTGACGAATTTCTTCGCGCTCCCAACAGGCAAAATCACACACAAGAAGGGACACATCAACAAATTGCACTGGGGAAAGAACAGACTGTAGGCGAAACCGAAAATCACTAGCTGTAGAATTGGCCAAATGTTTAGCTTTATGTGCGGATCTAATTTCACTTCTCATCCATTCACCTTGGAACCTGATCTTGATTCCCTGTGCACTACACAATTTGTTAAGTAACTTAAGTTTAGCGTAAATAGGTGTTATTTCATTAAACGAGCAGTACTTACTAAATTCTATCTGTATTTTTTTGATGATGATAGTGGTCTTGGTAAAACAAATTTAAATTTATGATATACTATGGTGCAACTATGAAATCCTGGTTGCCTTAGAGACCCAAATTTAAACAATTCCCTACACTTGTGCTGCTACCACCACCAACGCACCCTCCGCCACGGCTGCCACTGGCAGAGGACACAAACAATAAAGTCATTATTTAAAGCAACGTACTGAAGGAGGAAGCCCCCGTGACACCATTTCCGAGGTGCGCACATCGCCCGTTGGCAGCTGAAGGCCGGACAGCCGCCGTCAGCGCCGCTGCTGCATCGCACTGCAGTGTGTTGTGCTCCGGACGGCTACCGCTCTGTCGCTCTGCTGTCAGACCCCTACGATCGCACGTGGGCGGATGTATGAACAATTAAATTTCAACTCGGATGCCCGGAACAACGGCCCTCTGTCTTCGTGTCACCGTGCAGCCCCCACGCAGCCATAGGGCGGCACTAGTCTTAGACACACTCATACTTTTATAAATCACGTTTCCGGTCGATGGGGATATTTCCAGGGAACAGACGTTATTAACATTTCATCACATCGACTTATTTTTTCCGTAGCAAAATCTATACACTAAACATTTTCACGTCGGTTGTTCTATATCGCCGCGCGGGATTAGCCGAGCGGTCTTGGGCGCTGCAGTCATGAACTGTGAGGCTGGTCCCGGCGGAGGTTCGAGTCCTCCCTCGGGAATGGGTGTGTGTGTTTGTCCTTAGGATAATTAAGGTTAAGTAGTGTGTAAAAGGACTGATGACCTTAGCAGTTAAGTCCCATAAGATTTCACACACTGTTGACCATTTTTTTTTTTTTTTGTTCTATATCCTAAAACTTGTCAGACCGATCGTGGGCAGTGGCGTGTCATGCTGTGTACGCTGTCACGTTACCTTGTTGTAATCTGCCTGTACATCAAGATGATGTCTACACTTCGTTTAAGCCTCCTGGTAGAATTTTGCACGGTGTATAATTTAATCATCGCTAACACTTGGTATAAGTACCATTAAAGAAGGCTGTACGCGACAAAGAGGCCTGGAGACACCACAGGGTGATTATGTAATCGTTGGACAGAGATTTTGGAACGATATTTTAAACTGTAAGACATTTCTAGGGGCAGATGTGGACTCCGACCACAATTTATTGGTTATGTATATTAAAACAGAGGAAATTGCAAAACGCTATGAAATTAATGAGATAGTACCTGGATAATTTGAAAGAACGAGAGGCTGTTGAAGAGTTTCACAGGGAGTAATAGGCAGAAATTGACAAGAGCAGGAGAAAGGTATGTACAGTACAAGATAAACAGATAGTTTTTAGAGATGAATTAGTGAAAGCAGCAGAGGATCAAATATGTAAAAACATTAGGCCAAGTATAAATCCTTGGAAAACACAGGAGATATCAAATTTATTTGATGAAAGGAGAAACCATGAGCAAACGAAGCTGGGGAAAATAAGATTGACACGATGTCCAAAATGGTTAATCAGAAATGGCTAGAGGCCAATTGTAAGATTTGGAAGCACATATCGTTAGGGGAAAGATAAATACTGCCTACAGGAAAATTAAAGACTCGTTCGGAGAAGAATGCTAGAGGACGTAGATGAAGTTGAGATGGAAGTTATACTGCGAGAATAATTTGACAGAGCACTGAAAGACGTACGTCGAAACAAGGAGCCGGAAGTAGACGATATTCAGTCTGATTTACTGACAGCTTTGTGAGAGCCAGCAATGACTTAACTCTTCCATATGGCGTGCAAGATGTATGAGACAATCGAAATACGCTCAGACTTCAATAATAATGTACTAATTCGAATTCCAATGAGAACAGTTTCTGACAAGTGTAAAAATAACGGAGCTATAATTTTAATAAGTCATGGTTTGAAAACACTAACAGACGATTGGAAACCTGGTAGAAGCCTACATCGCAAACCAAACCTATGTTTACAGCATTTGTAGACTTAGAGAAAGCTCTTAGCAGCGTTGACTGGAATACTCTCACAAGTTGCGAAGGTAGTAAGGGTAAAGTACAGGGAGAAAAAGGCTGTTTACAACTTGTACGGACACCAAATGGGAGTTATAAGAGTCTTGGGGCACGAAAGGTAAGCAGTGGTTGAGAATGGAGTGAGACAGGATTGTAGCTTATCCCCGGTGTTATTCACTCTGTACATTGAGCAAAGAGTAAAGGAAAACAAAGAAAAATTTGGAGTAGGAATTAAAAGTACAGGGAGAGGAATTAAGAACATTGAGGTCTGCCGATGACATTGTAATTCTGTCAGAGACATCAAAGGACTTGGAAGAGCAGTTGAACGGAATTGTTTTGAAAGGAGGATATAAGATGAACAACAACAAAAGCAAAACAAGGATAATGAAATGTAGTCGAATGATAACAGGCGATGCAGCAAAATAACTGATGATTTCCGAAGTAGAGACGATATAAGATGTAGACCGGCAATGGCAAGAAGACAAAGTTGTTAACATCGAATATAGATTTATGTGTTAGGAAGTCATTTATGGAAATATTTGTAAGTGGTGTGGTTTGGTATAGAAGTGAAACATGGATGACAAATAGTTTAGACTAGAAGACAATTGAAGCTTTTGAAATGTGGTGCTACAGAAGAATGCTGAAGATTAGATGAGTGGATGACGTAACTAATGAGGAGGTACTGAAGAGAACTGGCGAGAAAGGAAATTTTTGGCACGACGTGAACAGAAGTAGTTGGTAGGACACAATCTGACACATGGATCGATCGCCAATTTAGTACTGGAGGGAACTGTGGGGACGGTACACATCGTAGAGGAAGACCAACAGATGAATACAGTAAGCAGATTCAGAAGGAAGTGGGATCCAGTAGTTATTCGGGGATGAGATTTTCTCAGGGTACAATGGCGTGGAGAGCTGCATGAAACGAGTTTTCAGACTGAAGACTACAACAACGACAGTAAGAAGAGTGTCCAGGTTCTCCAAAAATGACAACTAACCAAAGTGTTCGTAACTAGGTGTCGTCTTCCTTTCTAATGAAAGCACATCCGGCGAAGCCATGTTGACACTTTCCACAACAACAGAATACTGATCACTCGTGGCTGCCAAGCCTCTTTACATACTCCATAGATCCAAAACGGCGGCCCTAATGGTGACGTGATCATGTCCTCACTTCTGGTCACGCATTCTAAATTTGATGGTACTTCGAATCCATTCGGAAACTCCTAGCCTTACTGCGCTGTTTTGTCTATTGGGAAGCAATGTGTACTATCCCCTTATTTCAAAGCACTTTTTAGCAGATGATACGAAACTATGAACCTTTCATTTTCGACATGTACGCCAACGTGTGGCAACTCGCCATTAGTATTTACAGTTAATGCAGTTATTTGTTTTTCCCACTCATGTTCACATTTTTCCATTTACTATATTTATTGTAATTTATAAGCCTTCTTCGCACATCGACAGTGGCATGTTCTTTTTCGAGTAACAGTTTAAATGGCGTACTATTCCCACATCACAAAGCACCTCCACCTGCTCTCGGGAGAGGCGCGCGTAGCCCTGAGACTGTGACACGTGTGATTCCTCCTTCCATTTTTTGTTTTAAATAAAAACCTTGTAGTTACTGTCCTATACCACAGGTAGTGGTGGTAGTAGCACAAGCGTGAAGAACTGTTTAAACGTCGGATAATAGTGTAAATTAGCGGTGTCTTAAGTGTGTTTTTAACGTACATACATGCGTGTAAAAACGTTCCTACTTGGATTTTTAAAATTTCCCGCCGTTTTTCACAAAGCCATTATAATTTTAGAGTGTCTGACTCCTCTAAGGTAATAATGTTTCAGTAATGAGGTCATAGCGTGTCACAAATTATAATAAGTAAGATACGAGCGAAATAAACATTTAAACATCTTTCAGTAGAGTGCTGCAGTGCGTCTGTAGAAATGTCGCTACATATTTCTTGGAGACGAGAAAAAATCTTTGTTGTCCATGGGTCATTAATTATAGTACTGAAGATAATTCAGCCCCACAGTCACTGAACAGGGCTATAGCAGTGGAAGGCGGGGGGGAGAAGGGAAACAGCCACTTTTTTGTCATAAATTACAGTAACTGAGTCGTAAACTACGTTTAAATAAACAAAACATAAGAGAAAAATTGCGTTGTTTGTTTACATGAGGGCCACAGGCCGAATGTCTGATTTATTTACATAAACAGAACTATGGGCCAATTGAGGTAGCACCGATTTTGATGACCGAGCGAGGTGGCTCGGACTCGGAATCGGGAGGACGCCGGTTCAAACCCGCGTCCGGCAGTCCTGATTAAGTTTTCTGTGATTTCCATAAATCGCTTCAGGCAAATGCCGCGATGGTCCCTTTGAAAGGGCACTGCCAGTTTCCTTCCCCATCCTTCCATAATCCGAGCTTGTGCTCCGTACTAATGACCGCCGGCCGGAGTAGCCGTGCGGTTCTAGGCGCTACAGTCTGGAACCGCGCGACCACAACGGTCGCAGGTTCGAATCCTGCCTCGGGCGTGATGTGTGTGATGTCCTTAGGTTAGTTAGGCTTAAGTAGTTCTTAGTTCTAGGGGACTGATGACCTCGGAAGTTAAGACCCATAGTGCTCAGACCGATTTGAACCATTTGAATCGTACTAATGACCTCGTTGTCGACGGGGCGGTAAACACTAATCTCCAGCTCCTCGGACTTTGATGCAATACTGCTCGAGTTTCATGCCATTATGTTTTTAATGATTGCCATTACGGTGCAACTGCCCCCTAGCTTATAGTGTGGGTCGTTTCCTCTGCTGGCCCCTGCTCTAGTACCCGCTTATCTGTACCACCTGTCTCGAAGTATGCACTGCAACATAATGCACTGAAAGAACGAAGCTTTGGCTTCAGAATCAGTTCATCCTACTTCCAGACTCTATTTTCAGTCTGCAGCAGAGGGTGCACTTGCATACGACACAGGTGCGAATATCGGTCTGGCACACAGTTTTACACTAATGGCCATTAAAATTGCTACACCAAGAAGAAATACAGATGATAAACGGGTATTCATCGGACAAATATATTATACTAGAACTGACATGTGATTACATTTTCACTCAATTTGGATGCATATATCCTGAGAAATCAGTACCCAGAACAACCACCTCTGGCCGTGATAAGGGCCTTGATACGCCTGGGCATTGAGTCAAACAGAGCTTGGATGGCGTGTACAGGTATAGCTGACCCTTCAGCTTCAACACGATACCACAGTTCATCAAGAGCAGTGACTGGCGTATTGTGACGAGCCAGTTGTTCGGCCACCATTGACCAGACGTTTTCAGTTGGTGAGAGATCTGGATAATGTACTGGCCGGGGCAGCAGTCTAACATTTTCTGTATCCAGAAAGGATAGGAAATGTAGGGTTTCGCAGTAATCGAATGAAGGGTAGAGCCACGGGTCGTAACACATCTGAAATGTAACGTCCACTGTTCAAAGTGCCGTCAATGCGAACAAGATGTGACCGAGACGTGTAAACAATGGCACCCCATACCTTCATGCCGGGTGATACGCCAGTGTGGCGATGACGAATACACGCTTCCAATGTGGGTTCACCGCGATGTCCCCAAGCACGGATGTGACCATCGTGATGCTGTAAACTGAACCTGGATTCATCCGAAAAAGTGATGTTTTGCCATTCGTGCACCCAGTTTCGTCGTTGAGCACACCATCGCAGGCGCTCCTGTCTGTGATGCAGCGTCAAGGGTAACCGCAGACATGGTCTCCGAGCTGATAGTCCACGCTGCTGCAAACGTCGTTGAACTATTCGTGCAGGTGGTTGTTGTCTTGCAAACGTCCCTATCTGTTGACTCAGGGATCGAGACGTGGCTGCACGATCCGTTACAGCCATGCGGATAAGATGCCTGTCATCTCGACCGCTAGTGATACGAGGCCGTTGGCATCCAGCACGGCGTTCCGTATTACTCTCCTGAACCCACCGATTCCATATTCTGCTAACAGTCATTGGATCCCGACCAGCGCGAGCAGCAATGTCGCGATACGATAAACCGCAATCGCGATAGGCTACAGTCCGACCTTTATCAAAGTCGGAAACGTGATGGTACGCATTTCTCCTCCTTACACGAGGCATCGCAACAACGTTTCACCAGGCAACGCCGGTCAATTGCTGTTTGTGTATGAGAAATCGGTTGGAAACTTTCCTCATGTCAGCACGTTGTAGGTGTCGCCACCGGCGCCAAGCTTGTGTGAATGCTCTGAAAAGCTAATCATTTGCATATCACAGCACCTTCTTCCTGCCGGTTAAATTTCCCGTCTGTAGCACGTCATCTTCGTGGTGTAGCAATTTTAATGGCCAGTGGTGTAATATGGCAGAAAGTTTCATTTCATGCCATTGCTTGACACATTCTTTGCGATGGAGGTTTAATTGCTGACCCTTCAATACTTTCCACTCTATTCTTCAATGTGAGTACTTCACGTGCAAGTTGATGGGCGCATGTTGATAAACCTCCTCTCACCTGCCCTAGCACCTATCCTGAAACTCCTTTTTTTGTAGAACATTACCCAGTTCCTTGCAGCTTCAGTGATTCTATACACAGCGATAAGTCATCACATGATGAAAACCAATTACGAAGTGATTTAGACAGGATGTCTGTATGGTGCGAAAAGTGCGACTTGATACCAAATAATGAAAAGTGTTAAGTCAGCCACATGAATACTAACAGGAATCCGCTAATCTTCGGTTACACAATAAATCACCCAAATGTAAATTCTGTGAATTCAGTCAAATACTTAGGGATTAAAATTACGAATAAATTAAATTGGAACGATCACATAGATAATGTTGCGAGGAAAACGACCCAAGGACTGCGATTTATTGGCAGAACACTTAGAAAATGCAACAGTTCTACTAAAGAGCCCGCCTACACCGCGCTTGTCTGTCTTCTTCAGTATTGCTGCGGAGTGTGGGATCCGCATCACATAGGATTGGCGGACGACATCGAAAAGTTCAAAGAAGGGCACCTCATTTAGTATTATCGTGAAATAGGGGAGAGATCTCCACTTATATGATATGGGAATATGGATGACAATCAATAAAACAAAGGCGGTTGTCGTTGCGACAGGATCTTCACATGAAATTTCAGTCACCAGCATCCTTCTCCAATTGTGAAAATGTTTTTTTTTCTGGTCCATGTAGACAGGCCGAAATGATCATTATAATAAAATAAGAGAAATTAGAGGTCGCACAGAAAGATTTAAGTTTTCGTTACTTGCGCGCGCTGTTCGAGAGTTTAAAGCCGGTTATATGCCTTTTTGGCAGGCACTTAACTGGAATTGCACAATAATCATGTACATGTAAATAAATTTGTTCCAATAAAGATGACATCGGTTGCGAAAGTTGAAACGTCCCCTTAGAAAAATTTATGAATGACTGTGCTGGTAAACCACTTACGTTCTTTGTTTTTCAAACAGCTGAGCAAAACTGAACTTGCTCAGACATTTCTCTCTTTACTTATTCTGATCAACACTAAACTAACACACAATATATTTAGCGCAACGCAATATGACTTTCAATAATCCCTACAAAAGAATGGCCCTCACAACCTATACATTTCATGATTCACTTACCTCACAAAAATCTTCGTTACTCGAACTACTGCAATATAGCGAGCGCCAATATGCCAGCTAAATGAAAGATTCTAACTACTGAAGGCACGAACTACTGATAGGCATAGTTAGCAAATGAAAGATTTTGATAGAGAACAAATAATGTATTTACCTTAATAGTGTTCAAAAGTCATTAATTATATATATATATCAGTTCATGACATCCAGTCTCCAGTCTTACAAATTTCCTTTTTCTGACGGACACCCGTATAGATCGTCAGCTCTCACAATTCTGCCATCTCTCTCCCCACATCCGCCACTGCTGGCGGCTCACCTCCAACTGCACAACGCTACGAGCTGTTCACATCCAACTGCCCAACGCCACAATAGCAAATATTCCAACAATGCAAATCAGCCACAGACTGCACACAGCACAGTCAGTGATTTTCATACAGAGCGTTACGTGGCGTTACCAACATAAAACCTAAACAGCCTACTTACAAAATTTTGTTTATAAGTGTTCGTTATTCTGGTATCTCACTACTGAACGCCTCTTACATTTGTTAAACGGAACTGACACTATAGAAAGGTTTGTTATGTATGCCGATGTCGTTCTAGTATTTATACCTGTAGACTCAAGGGCGATACTTGAGGAAAAGACTAATAATGTGCTCATTCAAATGTAGTGGTGGAGCACGGACAACAAACCGGCTATAAACATCCAATAAAACTACGCATGTTCTTCTCCGTTAGATACAGAGGTAGGGTTGTATTGGTATTGGCGTGAACAATATTATTGCGTACACTAGGTCGTAGGAGCTCATATATCTAATAAAATACTTCAATGAGTCTGAAGATTAGACGAATAGTCGTTTGGAACCCTGGAAGCACTGCAAGGCAGGTATACAGCATATTCCAAAGAACCAAGGACAGACCCAGTTAGCGCGACATAAATGCTTCTCGAGGTATCCGTACATGTTGAAAGGTCATGGTCATTATCGAAACATCTACACTAAGTGATATATCATAACACACCAGCTTGCGAATGTGAAGAAGAATATTCCTCGGAACATGCAATTTTCAGTTTCCTCGTTTCCAGGCAGAGCGGAAATCCAAATAAGTATAAACGATCGGTATTCATGGACTACAGTTAATTTAATTGCACGTCGCAATCGAAAAAGCAACGACTCAACTTTTTGTCTTTAAGATAAAGTGGACGCTCTGAGAATCAGACAGACATTGTTCGAGTCAGTGCTATTCGAGCAGCGCGTGGGCGGCTCGCTAGTGTAGTATGAAGCACACCAGTGTTATCATGATTACTGAATAGTAACGACCTGTGCTACATTTTGCAGAGAATGAACTGAATTTTGCATTCGTTCGGCTGTCTGTTTACACCTTCGTGTTCTTGAAATTTATAAAGCTCCTTCTTCGACAACCAGCGATAATCTGTAAACAGTAAACCGCGAACGTATCACAGGCGACAGTGTGTTGTTTTCGATGGTAACATGTCCGCAGCAAGTGGTCTTGCGGTAGCGTTCTCGCATCCCGCGCACGGGGTCCCGCTTTCGATTCCCGGCGGGGTCAGGGATTTTCTCTGCCTCGTGATGACTGGGTGTTGTGTGTTCTTCATCATCATTGACTCGCAAGTCGCCGAAGTGGACTTGCACTACGGCTGCCCAACTTCCCCGAATGGGGCCTCCCGGTGAACAATGTCATTTCATGGTAACATCACCAACGTTGATTCTGGATGCAGTTGTTCGTTTCGAAACATAGTTTATTCGGGTAACTGTATAGATGTATGCGTCCGAAGTCAGTTAACATAAAAGTTTTCTAAGTATCGTGCCGTATCATAATGTAAAAATCTTACAGGAGAGCCGGCCGCGGTGGCCGTGCGGTTCTGGCGCTGCAGACGGAACCGCGGGACCGCTACGGTCGCAGGTTCGAATCCTTCCTCGGGCATGGGTGTGTGTGATGTCCTTAGGTTAGTTAGGTTTAAGTAGTTCTAAGTTCTAGGGGACTTACGACCTAAGATGTTGAGTCCCATAGTGCTCAGAGCCATTGGAACCCATCTTACAGGAGAAACCAACGTTTCGACCACGGTTACAGAGGCCTTCTTCTGGGTCTACTGATGTGCTTTTGCTGTGTGGAGTCGCTTATATTTTGTCATTGTTTTCTAACTGAGCATGACCTGCCGGTGTGTACAAGGTGTATTGTCAATGTGGAGAAGTATACACCGGTGAGGCCGGCAGGCCGACAGCAACGCGCATACGGTAATATTAAAGCTACATTCATCTGGGGCAGCACAGCAAGTCTGCACTGACCGAATACCTGCAAGACAGCGGCAAGGAAATCAAATTTTACGGAATGTGTGTACTAGAAAAGCAGCCCAATGACGAAAAGCAAGACCAGGCAAGCCATAAAATAATAAAACGTCCTAACAACATGAACAGAAGGGATGGATACAGCCCTGCCCATCCTGGCTGCTGGCCCTCGGGAGTCCAACAGGCCGCACCCACAATACGTGACGCGAGCGCTGCCGGCGATAACTGCCGCAACGCGGCCAGCGCCCAGCAGCAGAAAACAGGAGACCGCGCCTTATTCGCTGATGAGCACCAGTCAAAATGGTTCATATGGCTCTGACCACTATGGGACTTAACATCTGAGGTCATCAGCCCCCTAGAACGTAGAACTACTTAAACCTAACTAACTTAAGGACGTCACACACATCCATGCCCGAGGCAGGATTCGAACCTGCGACCGTAGCAGCAGCGCGGTTCCGGACTGAAGTACGTAGAACCGCTCGTCCACCGAGGCCGGCTGAGCACCAGTCATAACAAACAATACAACAACAACAGGAAACAAAAAAAATGGCTCTGAGCGGTATGGGACTTAACTGCTGTGGTCATCAGTCCCCTAGAACTTAGAACTAATTAAACCTAACTAACCTAAGGACATCACACACATCCATGCCCGAGGCAGGATTCGAACCTGCGACCGTAGCGGTCACACGGTTCCAGACTGTAACGCCTAGAACCGCACGGCCACCCCGGCTGGCCAACAGGAAACGGCACAGCCCCACTCCCTCCACCGTAGCAACCTACTATAATAAAGTTCCTGCTCTTTCCGCTTAAAGTGACCAATCATAACAACGACCTTTTAAAACTGTGACGTAACGCCATGCTCACTGAGCAGCAATGACAAAATATAAGCGACTCCACACAGCCAAAGCACATTATCAAACCCAGAAAGAAACCGCAGTAACATTGACCGAAACCTAGGTTTCTCCAGTATGAATTTTTACATTATGATGTGGGATTATACACAACGTTTATGTCAAATAATGTATAGAGTTTTCAAGCACGTGCCTTCCACGCATTGGCCACTGAAGAACTCGTACCGTCATAAACATTTAACTGGTTGCCACCCTCGAATTTTTTGCAGTTTAGGATCCCTTGCCAGCTGAACCCGAAGATTTCGAACTGTGTTTCTGTCGTCATTTGAAAGATCGCCAGTGTTTGGCGGCACCGGTCCGTCACGTAAGCTAACGCGTTGCATAAGCAGAGTAACGCTGAAAGTGCAACCAGCAGTGCGTGCAACGTTTTACAACACAGTCCATGTTATGCAAAGGTGTGCTAAACGCCTATTAGTCATGGCCAATGCCGCCTGCTGTTGACATGGCCTTTCTGCCGATAATTTGCCCCCCTGCCGCGCGCTATCTGGCACAACGTTTTTCGCTACGTTAAACTGTCCACAATCACGATTGTTCCCACTGCATTCGTGGACCTCCAGGCGAAACAAAGTTACTTCCTGTGTGTGGAGACTTCATTGCCTACACGTGGGCCCTGTAATTCTCCATCTCCTTCTGCGAGGCTGTAATTTCGTCCAGATGGACACGTGGAGCCTAACTACTGAAACATGTAATCGACCCTCTGCTTTTACACATTTATGCTACTGCGGTGATATCCAACAGCTGACACCGTTGTTCAACGTTCTCACCATGAACATGATTGTCTTACGCACATACACACACACACACACACACACACACACACACACACACACACACACACAATATTTCATTGCAGGTTGAGGTATCCTTATATAGAGTAGAAGAAGTTATCAAGCCCATATGATTCTAGCTTGGGTGAGAAATTAATTTTGTAATCTATTAAATTCCTTACATCAATTCTTAAGTCGTTAAGATTTTATTCCTGACTTCCACACTCATTCCTATGCCACAGTAAGGCTGAGGGAAGAACAGTGTAAGCCATTTCTCCTTATAGTATTATATTTATGAATATTACTGTTGTTTTCAAACTGTGATGCTGTTTCCAGAATGGGATTTTCACTCTGTAGCGGAGTGTGCGCTGATATGAAACTTCCTGGTAGATTAAAACTGTGTGCCGGACCTTTGCCTTTCGCGGGCAAGTGGTCTACCATCTGAGCTACCCAAGCACGACTCACGCCCCGTCCTCACAGCTTTACCTCTGTCAATATATCGTCTCCTACCTTCCAAACTTCACAGAAGCTCTCCTGCGAACCTTGCAGAACGAGCACTCCTGGAAGAAAGGATATTGCAAAGACATGGCTTAGCCACAGCCTGGGGGATGTTTCCAGAATGTGATGCTGTTGTGAGTATGTCCAATCGTTTAAAGTGCTTCTGGAGAGGACACTAAATATTTTTCTTATTACTCACTGTTTTGCAGCAAATATTTCCTTCCGCAGTGTCTAGTTACCCCAGAATACGATACCATTTGAAAATGGTGACTTAAAATACAGAGAAAATCAAGTTTTTACATTCATCAGCAAAATATAATATTAACCGAAAACCAATTACATGTGACTTCCGGTTCATGTTGCAATCATTGTAAACAACTTGTTCTACATAAAACAACTTGTTCAGCCTGAAATGTCATGATGGTCGCCTAACTATGGACCCAGATTATTGTTCACTTTACTTTAGTCGTTTATGCATTTCATTGTTCACAACCGCACTCACTCTTATGATGAGGAACGGGTCACTTTTTCGTGTATAGTAGACATTCTGAGTGAAAAATATGCCAGCAAGCCCACCATTGTATTACTTTCTCTTTTACATTCAGTGATTTTTACGTAACTACGTTCAGTTTCTCGATCTTTCTCTCTCTGCCTCAAACACACACACACAAACACACACACACACACACACACACACACACACACACCACACCACACCACACCACACGACAGACAGTAAGCATCAAAAAATTATAAATTATTCTGTAGAATAGAAGGAGTTGTCAAGTGGATTTAACTTCAGCTAGTGTTTGATTTCAAAGTTAACTATCTATTACATTTTTTATATCATTACGTAAGTAGTCTAAAATTTTTACGGCTCAGTACTTCACTCCTTTCTGTGTCAGGCAAGGGGTGATTAAAGAATAGTGTAACTGAACTCTCCTAGCATGAAGTTTTTCGATTCTGTTAAAGCAGTGGAGGGAATCATTGCCATTACATATCATCAGTACGTTTGAGTATTACACGCAGCAACGAAGTGGACCAAGTCATTTGCGTTGTTCAACTTAGGGATATTACAGAATATTTGTTTCTTAATCGTAATGGCAGTCAGTCACTGTGCCAAGCATTAGTAAAAAGAAAATCTATTGCACCACGGGTATGTTGTGGTGAAACGAGTACTGTTCATCAAGAGATCAGTGTCTTACCCGACGGTACTAGCTGACATCTGTGCGTTTATGCATATTACATAGTCATTGCCAAGGAAACGTTATCCACTATACTTGGGCTAACATGCAGTTGTATATTAACAAAGCATCAGGCTGGTTCAAGGCTTTGCACCTATCTATTAATACTGAGAAACGTAGAAAGCTTCGAAACTACAATTAATAATTCACGTATTACATTGATCACATCATAAAAACACCTGTCGGCAGCGACGTATCAGCATATGTGGTGGCACGCAACTGTAAATAAACGAAATAACTTTTCGATTTATATGCAGTATGGAACTGCAATTGTCCCAGTACAGAAGTTTCTTTATACGGCACAATCTGGTTCACTGCTAGAGACCGAGCGAGGTGGCGCAGTGGTTCGACACTGGACTCGCATTCGGGAGGACGACGGTTCAATCCCGCGTCCGGCCATCCTGATTTAGGTTTTCCGTGATTTCCCTAAATCACTCCAGGCAAATGGCGGGATGGTTCCTCTGAAAGGGCACGGCCGACTTCCTTCCCCATCCTTCCCTAATCCGATGAGACCGATGACCACTCTGTCTGGTCTCCTTCCCCAAAAAACCAACCAACCAACCACTGCTAGAGAGTTTGTCAACTGCACCACGTCTGACTAACAGTGGATATCGCCTATGGGAAGAAGGGAAGCGTGGTTGTTTTCTTGGGTGAAGAGCGTAATAGAAACGCTGGAAAATTTTTATTGAAGGTAGTTGAAGGAAGGTTCCACATTTCCACGAAAAAGTCTGCTTGGAATATTTAAAGAATGTGTTCTCAGGGCGAAATGTAAAAACGTTCTTCAGATTCCAATATCTCGCTCCTGGATGCAGCAAAAATTAAATTGGGCTTGCAGCAGCTCGCTCAGAGCCATGTAAACAGCATTCAAAACTCCATCCGCGAAATCCTTACACACTACACAGGAACGCGCACCTCCTACGAACAAGCTTACTGCGGGAAGCAGAGTAAGGAGTGCAGAGCAGGAGAGCGTCTAAATCCTTCCAAAATACAAGGCAGATAGACAGAGAGACCGAAAAGCTTTGTAGAGAAGGAAATAGGGCTAGAAGATGCATGGACTAGTCGTGTAAACCTGACTTAGGGAACGTATATAACTAAGACAAGAAAATTTCAAATGCTACTGAGCCATGTGGGAATATCCACGATAGGAATCCTCAGGTGATGTCACAATTACAACTCATAAGCTGTGTGAGGTGGCAGAATATACATAAATATTTTATGTACTTTCAAAATAACATCGTAACATCACCTGTTTTGAGAGGTACAGCTATGTTATGCAGTTTGAAATGTGTAACTCTCCAGCTGCCTTCGAATGTATGATGGAAACCCTGTTTCGATAACTCAGATTGACGACGTCTTTCCTATCTGAATGACACTGTCGTCTTTCCGAAGAACGAGAACTATCTTCAGACTGCAGGCCTCTTGCTGAATCCGTAAAATTGCCTCCTCACTGGCCAAGAAATAGAAATCTTGGGGAATCTAGTGAGTCGGCCCCCATCCATATAAACATCTACATCAGCATCTACATGGCTACTTTGCAAATCACACTTATGTGCCTGCCAGAGGGTTGATCGAACCACCTCCATAATAATTCTCTGTGATTCCAAACTCGAACAGCGTGCGGAAAAAACAAACTCCTATATCTTTTCTTGCGAATCCTGTTTTCCCTTATTTTATTATGACGATTTAGGTCAACAAAATATTTTCGTATTCGGAGGAGGAAGTTGGTGATTGAAATATCGTGAGAAGATCCAGCCGAAATGACAAACGAATTTTTTTAGTGATGTCCACCCCAAAACCTGTATCATGTCCGTGACACTCTCCCACGCCCCCCCTTTTTCTTTTTGATAATACAAAACGTGCTGCCCTTCTTTGAACTTTCTCTATGTACTCCGTTAATCCTATCTGGTAAGGAATCCACATCGCGCAGCAGTACTCCAAAAGATGAAGGACAAGCGTAGTGTAGGCAGCTTTCTAGTAGATCTGTTGCATCTTCTAGGTGTTCGCCTTACACGCAACGTTTTCTATGTGTTCTTTCCAATTCAAGTTGTTGGTAATTGTAATTCCTAGGTATTTAGTTGTATTTATAGCCTTTATATTTGACTGATGTATCGTGTAATAGAAGTTCAGCGGGTTCCTTTTAGCACTCATGTGGATGACCTCACCCTTTTCATTATTTATGATAAATTACCAATTTTCGCACCATACAGATATCTTATCTAGATCGTTTTGCAATTAGTTTTGATCTTCAAATGACTTTACTAGACGATAAATGAGAGCATCGTCTGCAAACAACCTAAGACAGCTGATCAAATTGTCTCCCAAATAGTTTACGTAGATAAGGAACGACAGAAATCACGTCTGTTTTACTCGCTGACTTTTTGTCAGTTAGCACGAACAGTGACCCCTCTGACAGGAAATACGAATCCAGTCGCATAACTGAGATGATATCCCAGAAGCATGCAATTCGATTACAAGCCGCTTGTGAGGTACGGCGTCAAAAGACTTCTGAAAATCTAGAAATGCAGAATCAATCTGAAATCCTTTGTCAAGGCCACTCAGCACTCCGTGTGAGTAAAGAGCATAATGTTTTCAAAATCCGTATTGACTGTGTGTCAATAAACCGTTCTCTTCGAGGTAATTCATAATGTTAGAACACGGTAGATGTACAAAGATCCTCCTGCATATCGTCATTAATGATATGGGCCTGTAATTTAATGCAATACTCCCATTGGCTTTCTAGAATATTGGTGTGACCTGTGCAAATTTCCAGTCTTTGGGTATGGATATTTCGTCGAGCGAGCGGTTGTATATGATTGTTAAGTATGGAGTTATTGCCTCAGCATACTCTGAAAGAAACCCAATTGGTATACAATCTGGATCGGAAGAATTGCTTTTATTAAGTGATTTTCGTTGCTTCACTACTCCGACGATATCTAATTTTAAATTACTCATGTTGGTAGCTGTTCTTGATTCGAATTCTAGAATATTTACTTCGACTTCTTTGATGAAGGAATTTCGGAAGACTGTGTTTGGTAACTCTGCTTTAGCACCACTATCATCCATAGTATTTCCATTGATATCGCACATAGAAAGCATTGATTACGTTTTGCCGCTACCATACTTTAAATACGACCAGAAACTGTATGGATTTTCTGCCAGGGCTCGAGACGAAGTTTTGTTGTGGAAACTATTGAAGCATCTCGCACTGAAGTCACCCTAGATTTCGAGCTTCTGTAGAAGATAGAGATTCTTGGGGGTTATCCGTTCGTTTAAATTTGGCGTTCTGTTTTTGTTGCTTCTACATAAGTGTTCTGACTTGTTTTGCATACCATGGGAGATCAGCTCCATAATTTATTTAGTGAAATTCTTTGAACTGCTGTCGATACTATTTTTTTGAATTCAAGTCACATCTGGTCTACACCCTCATTGCTCATTTGGAACGCGTGGAAATTGTTTCTCAGGAAGGCGTTCAGCGAATTTTTATCTGCTTTTTTGAATAGATATATTTTTCGTTTATTTTTGATGGGTTCGGAAGTTACGGTATTCAGCCTCGCTACTTCAACCCTGTGTTCACTGATTCGTGTATCCGTTTTGATGCTCGTTACTGACGGAGTATTATTTGTTGCTAAAAGGTGAAGTGTGTTTTCTTCACCGTTTACTATTCGAGTAAGCTCATAATCTATTTGTTCGAAATAATTTCCAGACATTGCGTTTAGCAGATTTTCTAACGATGTTTTATGCGAACCTCGGATATAAACATCTATTTTTGCCAACGTAGCTAGGGTAAACTGAAGCCACCTTTAATTATAATTCTATGGGTCGGGTATGTTTTTGAAATTAGACTCAAGTTTTCTTTCAGTCTTTAAGCAATTGGGTAGTCGGTAAAGGATCTAAACGTTATTTTATATCAATTGCCAAGAATGATCTCTACACGTAGTAAATCACAGGAACTATCTATTTCAATTTCGCTACAAGATAAACTACATTTAATGGCAAGAAACACTCCACCGCCAACTGTATTTAATCTATCCCTTTCTGAACATCGTTTGGCTCTTCGCAAAAACTTCAGCTGAACTTATCTCCGGCTTTAACCAGTTTTCAGTGCCTATAACGATTTGAGTATCGGTGCTTTCTATTAGCGCTTGGAGATCTGGTGCTTTCCCAACACAGCTACGACAATCTAAAACCGTTATGCCGATGGTTCCTATCTACGTTCTTCCTGTGTTCTACCAGCACCGTCTGAGACTGAAGCCCATTCTGTGTTTCTCGGAGGGTCTCTAACCTAAAAAGCCGCCCAGCCTTCGCCGCACAGCATCCGCTACCCGTGTATCCTTCTGCATGCAATGGACTCCTGATCTGTTTTGCTGAACCCGAAACCCGACCACCCTGTGGTGCAGGTCGAGGAATATGCAGCCTACACAGTCACAGAACCGTCTGAGCCTCTGATTCAGACTATAAATAAAGTAAGGGTAATCACAGGTTTACCAGCTCCTTGGTAGATTCATGACGTGAGAAGGTTTCTCGGAATGTGCTCGTACTATCGGCGATTCGAAAAGGACTTCTGTATCAGGGCGCGTCCCTTGCAAGGACTGCTGCAGGGAGACACAAAATTTTCTTGGAACGAGGCACAAGAAAGATCTTTCCTTGTCCTTAAGCAGGCGCTAATATCTTATCCAGTTCTAGCATTGCATTATGAGAAGGCACAGACAGAACTTCACACAGAAAATAACGGTTATGGAATAGAACCAGTGCAAAATCAGGAACGTGCTCAAAAGGTAATAATCTATGCTTTCAGAGTACTCTCAAGTCAAAGATGCACTACTCCACAAGAATGAGTACCTTGCAGTTTTTTGGGTCTTCGATAAAGCTGTCGGCACACGGACCGTGCATCCGAACGTTGAGCGTTGAGCGTGCCGAGTTTCTGACGTCACAGCATGGAATAGCACGCTCGGGAGTCTTTTCGAACGTGCAGAGGAATATCTGTCATGTCAGATATTGTGAGCGTGCTTCTGAGCGTTGACCAATGAGATGGCCCAACGCCACCTACGTCACAAGCACGCCGTCTCCGGTCAGTACAGAGTTGTGAGGCGCCATATTGACATTCATTTAAAAGTCTATACGTATATATGCCGTTTCGAGCACCAGCAAATTGAGAATCACTGCAAAACCCGTTGTTAACTGTGTGATTCGTTCCAATAAAATAATGAGAAACATCATATTGTAACTTGGGTATAATGAGAGTAGGCTATTTGAAGATCCATCCAAAACGCATTGTTCTTGGTACAATTTGTTATAATTAAATTTCAGTTAGTAACATATCTACGATTAGTGTTTTTAGCACGATCTAAGATACATGTTGGTTTAGTGTAATGAAGAGCGTCAGTGTTCTGTAAAGAGGTTTTTTTTTTTTTTTTTGTTGTTGGGGCGGTGGTTCGCGTCCTGGCACAACCAATTTTTTTTCTTAACATTCACGTTTTTATTAGGTTCCGATACTTTATTATTAGTTTAATACAAGTGTAGACTATAATATTTGATGTTATGTAAATACAAGTTCACCTTTTTTTGGGGGGTAACTGTTCGATTGGCTTAATCTAAAGGACAGCTTGCGCTACTTGTTTAAAGATATTTTACTCCTTCTTCTTTTACGCTTCGTAATTCACATGTTGCAAAGATTCTGCTACTGGGTAGGAACAGTGATCAAGTAAGACTGAACTTGGAGTTTTTCTAAAATGTGGGAATCATGAAATAATGTTTATCTTACGCGGAGAAGTATTCCAAATTTGTAACGCACTGTCTGTAAACGGAACTTTTATAAGCCTGTGTCCTTACTGATTGGACATGGTACTTTCCTTTTCGTGGACGATGGAAGAAATGTGCGTTTTAATAGAGCTAACGTGGGAATTACGCGCACCTGTTGAGTAAACAGTGTGATTTACGAACTAGAAACATCCCTCAAACTGCCACTGGAGTGCGTTGCGATCGCGTATACCACGTTGGGGCCCACGTACCGTATGCACAAATCGCATCGTTCCTGAGCGTTCAGCAGCACGATGAACTTGGCACGCTCAACGTTAACGTTCGACAGCACGGTCCGTGTGCCGACGGCTTAAGTTTCCGGCCGTATTTATTTGGAAAACCATTCACCTTTGTGACGGAAACTCATTCCCTATGCTAGCTTATTAACATCAAGGATCCATCGGTTCGACTGACGAGATGAGCACTGAGGCTTTAGCAGTACGACGACACAATGGTATAGAAAAGCGGACGCAAACACAAGGATACCGACTGCGTTTCGAGGAATCCTATGTCGGATGAAATCTCAGCAATTCCTGCATTCAGTGTCATTGCTGATAAACAGAGGGATGATCTAGCGATGCTGAAAACCACAGAAGCCGTGAGGAATGAGCAGTCGGTCAAACGAGGATTTCCAATTAACAAATGGATCATTGTATAACAGAACCATGATGCAATGGGGCGGAACTGGTTGCCCGTCATCCCCAGTTCAGCTACGGCCAGGTATTCTGAAGTATTTCCACATCACTCCAACAGCTGGTCACCGTTAGTGATCATTCTACACAGAATCAGGTGTAGGAAACACTGGCGACGTCTCTCCCAAAATTTTAGACACTATGTGAGCCGCTGTAAGAATATCAACGACAGAAGCACGGGCCACAACTATCTCCACTCCATATGATACCAATCTCACCTGCTACTTTCCACCGATTTAGAACCAGCCTCTTGAGGAGGTTTCTGAAATCGAAAAATGGCGGTCGATGGATCAGAGTCTGCACTGACTACCTGACCCACTATGTTGTCACGGAACGTGTGCTGACTGCTGAAACTCTCGAAATTGAAACTTCAAGTGGTCCGTGTTTGATTTGGTGCAGTGAAATTGAACATCCAGGAGAGCAATTAACGACAAGTTTATCTCAAGAAACAAAAAATCTGTCTCCATTGCCTTGGAGCACAAATTCATATGCACACAAAAACCAATAGTTAATTAATCGATGTCTTTGTCTTATTATATACTGCTGATAGTTTAAGTCAAAGTCCAAACTGATCAGCCGGCCGAAGTGGCCGTGCGGTTAAAGGCGCTGCAGTCTGGAACCGCGAGACCGCTACGGTCGCAGGTTCGAATCCTGCCTCGGGCATGGATGTTTGTGATGTCCTTAGGTTAGTTAGGTTTAACTAGTTCTAAGTTCTAGGGGACTAATGACCTCAGCAGTTGAGTCCCATAGTGCTCAGAGCCATTTGAACCAAACTGATCACTGGGAATGGCGAAGTCTCTCAACGATGTGACGGAGTCAGAGTCTTAAAACGACTGTCTCTAACATAATCACAATCTGATTATGGCAAAGTGAAATAATAGTTAAATCGACACCCTAGCTGCACCAGCTGCAAACAGGCGTTCATATACGTCATTGGGGACATGTTGAAAATGTGTGCCCCAACCAGTATGGTGTCTCTTTTGGATTGGAGCTTTTAGTAATTCCATTGTCGGTGCCATAATAAATGCTGTTTGGAATAAGAACATGAAGTAATAATAATACGGATTGTGATACTCTTCTTTCACTACTACTACTACTACTACTACTACCACTACTGTCAAATATTAAAATTAGAAAGAACAGCTTTATGTCTAGAATATTTCTTATTGAGAAGGACAGTAATTACCAACTAGCAAAATGTAGAGATCCTTCAGGTTTTCTCGGCATAATTGATTAATGTTGGCGCTTCCGAATGTTCAGCAGAGTTTTTGCTTCTGTTATATGGGCAGTAGTTCGACGATCGGCCCACTCACCTTTTCATGCATTGCAGCTTGTGCTGTTATATGGAGGCAAGAGAGTTGTAGCTAGAAGACACTGTACCTAGGAGCAATTGGTATTTTTTGGTCAGTACTTCCGTATAGGCACTGATTTTAGAATCACACGAAGGAATGGGCATTAGAGATCGCCGAAAGCAATCTACACCATTTTCTACTGTTTTTGTTGTTGCTAGACCTAAGGTTGTGTTTTATGCAGGATTTGTCACTGAAAATTTGGAAATTTATGTTAAGTTCTATGGAACCAAAGCGCTGAGGTCATAGGTCCCTAGGCTTACAGGCTACTTAACCTAACTTAAACTAAAGCTAATGACAACACACCCATAACCAAGGGAGGACTCGAACCTCCGACGGGGGAAGCCACACGAACCGTGGCAAGGCGCCTGAGACCGCACTGCTACCCCGCGCGGCCGAATTTGTAAATATTTGGAGTGTTACACATTTAAATTCTGTATATTGTACTAACGCTTTTTAACTATGTTATTAATTCTTCGGTTACAAAGTTGTGGACCATTATAATTATATATATTTTTAAAACTTGTGAACGGTGAAGCCGTCACTTCGTGGGTCGTGCATAATTTTGTACCTTCAAACCGAAGAAGGTATTTCGCCACGGAACATGGGATGTTTGCAAATCCACCTGTCATGAAAATAGAAATTTGTGTTTGTTTCCAACAGCTTCTACACTCCTGGAAATGGAAAAAAGAACACATTGACACCGGTGTGTCAGACCCACCATACTTGCTCCGGACACTGCGAGAGGGCTGTACAAGCAATGATCACACGCACGGCACAGCGGACACACCAGGAACCGCGGTGTTGGCCGTCGAATGGCGCTAGCTGCGCAGCATTTGTGCACCGCCGCTGTCAGTGTCAGCCAGCTTGCCGTGGCATACGGAGCTCCATCGCAGTCTTTAACACTGGTAGCATGCCGCGACAGCGTGGACGTGAACCGTATGTGCAGTTGACGGACTTTGAGCGAGGGCGTATAGTGGGCATGCGGGAGGCCGGGTGGACGTACCGCCGAATTGCTCAACACGTGGGGCGTGAGGTCTCCACAGTACATCGATGTTGTCGCCAGTGGTCGGCGGAAGGTGCACGTGCCCGTCGACCTGGGACCGGACCGCAGCGACGCACGGATGCGCGCCAAGACCGTAGGATCCTACGCAGTGCCGTAGGGGACCGCACCGCCACTTCCCAGCAAATCAGGGACACTGTTGCTCCTGGGGTATCGGCGAGGACCATTCGCAACCGTCTCCATGAAGCTGGGCTACGGTCCCGCACACCGTTAGGCCGTCTTCCGCTCACGCCCCAACATCGTGCAGCCCGCCTCCAGTGGTGTCGTGACAGGCGTGAATGGAGGGACGAATGGAGACGTGTCGTCTTCAGCGATGAGAGTCGCTTCTGCCTTGGTGCCAATGATGGTCGTATGCGTGTTTGGCGCCGTGCAGGTGAGCGTCACAATCAGGACTGCATACGACCGAGGCACACAGGGCCAACACCCGGCATCATGGTGTGGGGAGCGATCTCCTACACTGGCCGTACACCACTGGTGATCGTCGAGGGGACACTGAATAGTGCACGGTACATCCAAACCGTCATCGAACCCATCGTTCTACCATTCCTAGACCGGCAAGGGAACTTGCTGTTCCAACAGGACAATGCACGTCCGCATGTATCCCGTGCCACCCAACGTGCTCTAGAAGGTGTAAGTCAACTACCCTGGCCAGCAAGATCTCCGGATCTGTCCCCCATTGAGCATGTTTGGGACTGGATGAAGCGTCGTCTCACGCCGTCTGCACGTCCAGCACGAACGCTGGTCCAACTGAGGCGCCAGGTGGAAATGGCATGGCAAGCCGTTCCACAGGACTATATCCAGCATCTCTACGATCGTCTCCATGGGAGAATAGCAGCCTGCATTGCTGCGAAATGTGGATATACACTGTACTAGTGCCGACATTGTGCATGCTCTGTTGCCTGTGTCTATGTGCTTGTGGTTCTGTCAGTGTGATCATGTGATGTATCTGACCCCAGGAATGTGTCAATAAAGTTTCCCCTTCCTGGGACAATGAATTCACGGTGTTCTTATTTCAGTTTCCAGGAGTGTATCTCAAAATGTATTTAATTTCTAACCAGTTCATGATAATAGTCCTACTTAATACGATTTCGCTTACTGATAATTGGTGTGTAGTGTAGTATTAGTGTAACAGATAACAGACTAAACACAATATTGGCAACGTTTTCTCGACTGCATCCCTTTTAAATTTCAATGTAGTATTTGTCCCTAGGTACATTGCCGTGCTGTACCTTGGAAAGTGCTCTTAAATTTGGGGAAAACATTAATTTTCCGGAGTAACATTTGTAATTTCGGAAAAGGACTGTAACATATAAAAAGTGAATGCCATCATTTAAAAATGGAATACTAAACGATATTAAACTTACATTAGATAGCTGACAAGAGGCGAAAGCCTGAAAAGTGTCGCAAGGTAGAGCAGTCTCCCCTGCTCGCTACCTAGACGCCAATCAGGGAGCGAGTATACGTAAAGCACGGCTCGCAGTATCTAAAGAAGGCGGCTGGTACTGTGATCGTTAGGTTGTGTTTCTCGTGTCGTGAGTTTGGCCCACTCATGCAGATTACAGAGAACATGAACCAGGATGTTTATTTCAACGTTTGCGACGACTGAGTCTTGGCTTTCCTCTAGATATTCGTGGTGAGATACAAACGTTGCTGTAGGTGTACATATAGGTGTCGGTGATTATGCTGTGGGCACTCCCGTCTTACAAGATGACAAAACCGTATTTGAAGGGCTGCAGCCTCGCTTACCTATTTTGATGAATATGGAGGCAGTTAATCGCACGTCGAGTGGTCCGTTAAATCACTTGATCTTTTACGCCTTAGAAAATACCTAGCCCTATATGGAACAGTGTGTGAAACGTGGCAGTCAGTATCCTCCAAATTTAGTGGCTCTATGGGACCTAATTATCAACTGGACTTGACATGCCTAAAGAAATTCGTAGAAACTTTTCCTCGCCAAACTCAGGTTATTTTGAAGGCAAGAGACGGCGCAATAACGCTATTTCTTCAAGTTTTTGTCCATTGTACTTAGTTGCTTTTGCATTTTTCAGGGATTCTGGCTGTGACAGAAACGATGGTCTAATTCAACCCAAAATTGTAGGCTGGAGTTGAGATCGTGATTTTTAGCAAGTCTGTCACAAATTCACACGATTTTCTTCAAACTATGAGAGAATGGATAGGATCTGATTTCAAGATGTTGCCTCAAGTAGAGAAGTATATTAATCTTTAAAATGTTTGTTCGAAATCGATGAAAAATTATGTTAAGAATCAAAACACTTCCAAAATAACGGACACGTAATTAAGATGAGGACGGCCAATGTGCGATGGACACCTGGCTCGAACTCTTGCGGGAATCGGCGAAATGCCACGAGTAATGAGGATAATGGGCAAGGGGCCCATCAGTAAGTGTGTGGGTAAGTTTAGAACTTGAGACTGACAAGAGGCGTGCTGGGGTAGGCCGTGCGACTGCGATGAGCACTGTGTTCAGAAGGTGCAGTGGTCAACACATGTGCCTAATGAGCAGGAGACTCGCATTCGAATTCCTATCTGGCTCAAAATTTTCAACTTTTCCATTCATTTAAATCAATGCCCACTCGCAGCCAGTCTCTGTAATTCCGTTGTGTCTTAATTCATAGTGGCTGCTGTATCAAAATGGCGTGTTCTTTGGGATATGTCCGAAAGAACAGATACCACAAATGTATTATTAATTTCTAATGCGATATTGAGATTATTTACGACTTTTTTGCATTTAATTTAAGCCCTAGATTTTTCTCACATGTTACCACTGAAGACAGATCAATAATCTGAACAATCGCAGTACTTATATCTTCATGTCTGGCTCTTAGGTAGAGCTGGTGGTCGTCGGCATAAGAAATAGTTACAGGAAGACGGAACTGATGGAATATTATTGACACACAAGGGAAAAAGAGTGGACCTAGGACTGAACCTTGGAGCATTTCTGAAAGAAAATGTTTCCAGAACAATTTTTCATTGCCACAGACAACAATTTTCTGTCTGTTTTAGCTTCCAGACCACTTCAGCACATTAACTGAGAAATTCAGCTGTCTCGTTTTTCTAAGCATTATGTCAAAATTGACTGTATCAAAAGGTTTGCTGAAGTCTATTAGAGTCAATAACGTGACCTCGCGTTTGTCCTTAGCATATTGCACGTCATCAGTTATTTTGATTAGTGCTGTGTTTGTAATATTAAGTTTACAAAAGCCGGGTTGATATTTGTCAAAGTCATTAAATTCGCACAAGTGTTCGGTTATTTGGTCGTGAACAATATGTTCCAAAGCTTTGGAAACAGCACGTGATATTCTGATTGGCTGGTAATCACAGGGCAATTTCGGATTTTCGATATTAGGAATAGGTCAGACATGCTTCCTTTCCACGAAGTGGGATGGATTCCATTCACGAGAGAAAAACTAAATATCTCCCTTAAGATAGGTATTAAAGCATCGGATACGTTCCGGATCGTACTTATGCTAATACCGTCGTTGCTTCAGAAGAGCTTGTCATTACTGCTTTTCTTGTTGAATTTATTGTTGCGGGTTTAGGAGGAAAGTGTCGTGATTAGCTACGCAGTTAGGAGATTCTCGTGCGCCGAAGTTCCTTACTGCAAGGAAGTTGATTGGTGAATGGAAAAATTAATTCAGTTCTCCTGCTGACACCTGAAAAGCTGTTTCTGATTTTGCCTTCCTAACACCCAACATAAGGAGATACTTCCACATGGTTGCGAGTGTCTCATTGCAACATACAAAAGAACGAGTATGCTTGATTTTGGCATGGCCAACGCATCGCTTTGCCTTGTTTCGTAGCTTTCTGTGTTCTTCGTAATACTCAGGTTTGGGAATTGTCTTGAAGCGTATATTAGCAGCGTTACTGCTACTACTCATTTGTAGTAACTCTGTTGTCAGCCATTGATTATGCGGTTCTCTTACACAGATCGTGTGTATAGAAACATGTTTGCTGTATAGATAAGTGAGTTTATTAGCAAGTTCACAGACTTTACCACCTTTTGTGAGCCATGAGATTTCTGAGCAGTCGGTTGTTAGAGCCTCACCATCCATCCATGTTTAATGTGCCTACGCGTTATACACACATCAAAAAATTTTTTGCATCACCTCGGTTCCGACAGTTCCGGAACCTGTACAGGAAGTTGGAATAGAGATCAACATAAACATCATTTCTGCCCTTTTTATTGCTCATGAAAACCACACATTGCATGTTGTACCACCATACAGCGAGACCTTCAGAGGTGGTGGTCCAGATTTCTGTACACACCAGTACGTCTAATACCCAGTAGCACGCCCTCCTGCATTGATGCGTGCCTGTATTTGTCGTGTCATACTATGCACAAGTTCATCGAGGCACTGTTGGTCAGATTGTCCCACTCCTCAACGGCGATTCGGCGTAGATCCCTCAGAGTGGTTGGTGGGTCACGTCGTCCATAAACAGCCCTTTTCAATCTATACCAGGCATGTTCGATAGGGTTCATGTCTGGAGAACGTTCTGGCCATTCTAGTCGAGCAATGACGTTATCCTGAAGGAGGTCATTCACACGATGTGCACTATGTGGGCGTGAATTGTCGTCCATGAAGACGAATGCCGCCCCAATGTGGTTACACTATTGGTCGGAGGATGGAATTCACATATCGTACAGCCGTTACTGTGCCTTTCATGACCACCAGCAGCGTACGTCGGCTCCATATAATGCCACACCAAAACAGCTTGTAACCTCCACTTCGCTGCACTCTCTGGACAGTGTGTCTAAGGCGTTCAGCCTGACCGGGTTGCCTCCAAACACGTCTCCGATGATTGTCTGGTTGAAGGCATACGCGACACTCATCGGCGAAGAGAACGTGATGCCAATCCTGAGTGGTCCATTCGGCATGTTGTTGCGTCCATATGTACCGCGCTGTATGGTGTTGTGGTTGCAAAGATGGAACTCGCCATGGACGTCGGGAGTGAAGCTACGCATCATGGCGTTGCTGTCATTCCTCCGAGCCATAATCCGAGCGGTCATCCACTGCAGTAGTAGGCCTTGAGCGGCTTGAGCGAGGCATGTCATATTCAGTTCCTGTCTCTCTGTATCTCCTCCACGTCCGAACAACATCGCTTTGGTTCACTCCGAGACGCCTGGACACTTACCTTGTTGAGAGCCCTTTCTGGCACAAAGTAACAATGCGGACGCGGTATTGACCATCTAGGCATGGTTGAACTACAGACAACACGAACCTTGTACCTTATTCCTGGTGGAATGACTGGAACTGATCGGCTGTCGGACACCCTCCCTCCGTGTAATCGGTGCCACTCATGCATGGTTGTTTACATCTTTTGGCGGGGTTAGTGACATCTCTGAATATTCAAAGGGGCTGTGTCTGTGATACATTATCCACAGTCAACGTCTGTCTCCAGGAGTTCTGGGAACCGGAGTGATGGAAACCATTTTTGATGTGTGTTTAACCCACTTTCAGCTTGTACGGAGTAAGCGATAAATATTAAATTGTGTGCTGAGATGCCTGGAGCGGAAGTCTGACTCTGTCAGTCTTTTTTCTTGGGGTCAACTCTATAAGGATGTGATTGTGTGCCGTATGGTGTGTGGTTTCTAATGGAAAAATTTTCATGTTGTTGCAAATATGCAGCATTCTTTGTTTTATTGCGGAGTGACTACCCCTCAACAAATCTATGTTCAGCTGTCCCATTAAGATGGCGTATTCGTACTGGCAGTGTAGTGAATGTAATTCTGACCGAAAGGAGGTCGTTGACCCGCTTTTGGCGGCTTGTATGTCCTGCTTTGTCAGAGTGGCTGATGTGTTGATCGTGCTGAGAGAGCTGGCGAAACTCCATAGCCGAACTACGTTTGATATTAACAGCATTGTAGAGATGCACCCTGTGATTCCTTTTCTCCTTCAGTTTTTTGCACTTTAAAAACTGATACTTCTCAACCGCGGACCTTGTCCTCGGTGGGGCTGCTTCCGTGCCTGAGCGACACACATAGCTCTACCGTAGGTGCAACCACAGCGGAGGGGTATGTGTTGAGAGGCCAGACAAATGAGTGGTTCCTGAAGAGGGGCAGCAGCCTTTTCAGTAGTTGCAGGGGCAATAGTCTCGATGATTGACTGATCTGGCCTTGTAACATCGACCAGAACTGCCTTACTGTGCTGGTACTGCAAACGGCTTAAAACAATGGGAGACTACAGCCGTGCCGGCGGCGTACAGCTGTACTGTACGCTTAATTGATGATGGCGCCTTCTGGGGTAAAAGATTCCGGAGGTAAAATAGTTCCCATTCGGAACTCTGGGAGGGGACTACTCAGGAGGATGTTGTCATCAGCAGAGACAAAAATGGCGTTCTACAGATCGGTGCGTGGAATGTTACATCCCTTAATCGGGCAGGTAGGTTAGAAAATTTACAAAGAAAAATGTATAGGTTTCTGGGGTCCTGCCCACTCGTCTCTTATAGGGTGCCTAAAGGATGCTGCTTTCTCGGATAGCTATACAACAATTCAAGCAAATAACATTAATGGTTTTTATTACAACAAAGTAGATTGACAATACTTTGGATTTACAACGAGTTGTCGCAAGCGATGTGCGACATGCGAATAGTCAGTGTCCTTTGCTATAGAGGGTGAGCGACTAACTATTGCCTCCTAGAATAACTCCGAAAGTATGATAGTAGCTGAAACATTTGTGGGACAAATGTTGCACGGGACAACGGGGTCCATAATATGACGTTGGTTTTTTGTTGTGTTTTGCTTTTTTAAATGGGACCCTATAGTTTCGTACTTATTTTCTGATAGTAGCTATCGAGACGAATCCAGTTATGTATAACAGTAAGATCTTTGAGGCTCAACGAAGGTCAAAAAGGGTGGCATGAACGTCCATTTACAGAAGTTGATCCAAGAGATGACCATTGGCATCAATGCAGTACTGCAATCTTCTTATCATGGATATTCCTTATCAGTTCGGCACTTATCGAAGCACATGCTCTCACAATTCTCTCTCGTATTTCTTGTAAATAGTAGATATTCGCCGAATACGGCGTATCCATCTAACGTGCCATTGACATGTAAACACCATTCGAAGGTTTCGCAATACAACACTAATAGGAATGGTAAGACTAGTATCGCCGAATCAAGCGAATGTCAATGATGTATTGCTCCGCAGAACAAGTTGATATGCTTTTCATTTACTGAGAATGCCAACGAAATTCAGTGAGAGCTAGAGACTTATACGCTGAAAGATGTCCTCAACGTACTCATCCTACACGTCGTACATTTAAATATGTATATGATTAATTGAGAACAAGTGGATCTTTAACGCATCAGAAACATGTCTGGCAAAGGAAATTCACTAACGAGAAAACGGGAATTGGTACTCTTGCCACTGTGGTTCGAGATCCTTATGTCAGTTAGCGTCAAATCGCAAGGGAATCTGGCATCGCCATAAATATCATTCTTACCATATCAGTCTCCAGCAAGAATTAACTGTTACGGATCGTATGCGTCGCATTGAATTCTGCCGATGCGTTCAACTTCAGATTCAGAAGAATGACACATTTATTAATTTGATTTTATTTACTGACAAGGCTACATTCACGAACCATGGAAATGTTAATTTGCATAACATGCATTATTGGACAACTGAAAGTCCATGTTGGCTGCGGCAAGTTGCACGATAAAAACCGTGGTCGGTGAATGTATGGTGTGGGATTCTGGAGGACAGAATTATAGGGCCCTATTTCATCGAAGGAAATCTTAATGGTACGAAGTACACCACATTCCTGCAAGAAACATTAGGTCTGTTATTGGAAGAAATACTTTTTGGAGCAAGGAACAGAATGTGGTATCAACATGGTGGGTGTCCGGAACATTTTTCGCTGATGTCTAGGAATAAGTTGCAGAGACAATTCTCAGAGCGTTGGACTGGACACGGAGGAGATGTGTTGTGGACGGCTCGTTCGCCAGACTTGACGCCTCTGGATTTTTTCTTGCGGTGATTCGTAAAAGACATTGTTCATAAAGATGTTCCAACTACACCTGTAGATATGCGAGAGAGTATTGTCAGAGCATGTGCTTCGATAAGTGCCGAAGTGATAAGGAATACCACTCAATCCATGATAAGATGATTGCAGCACTGCACTGATACCAATGGTCATCACTTGGAACACCTTCTGCGAATGGACGTTAATGCCACCTTTGTGATCTTCGTTGAGCTTCAAAGACCTTACTGTTACACATAATGCAAGTCGTCTCAATAGACGCTCTCAGAAAATGAGTACCAAACTACAGCAACCCATTAAAGAAGAAAAAACAAAGTTGACTTTCATATCTCTGAAGCGACCCCACCTAGCAACAAAAAACCAACGTCATATAATAGCCCCCGTTGTCCAATTCAACTTTTGTCCTACGAACATTTCAGCTCCGATCATACTTTCTGAGTTATTCTTGGTGGCAATAGTTAGTGACTCACTCTGTATACAATGTCCCTCATAAGTCACCGCTATCGTTAACATCACTGCTCATCTAGGCATCTCTGCCAGTGTCCGTCTTCTACTGTCCCCGAGGATGGCAGGAGCGTCGCTTATATTCTCTTCGTATAGAGGAGGCTCCTGTCGTGATGCGGGCTATTGGCTGATGTCATCTCATAGTCTTCTCTGCTCTTCCGTTCTTCATCTTCGTGTCGGCGCTTTTCGTTACGCCGGAACAAGGTTGAAGTTAGATGTAGTGGGAATTAGTGAAGTTGCAGAAGGAACAGGACTTCTGGTCAGGTGAATACAGGGTTATAATTGTAGAGTCAAGTAGGGGTGATGGAGAAGTGCGTTTAATAATGAATAAGAAAACTGGACTGCGGGTAAGCTACTATGAACAGCATAGCGAACGCATTATCGCAGCCAAGATAGACACGAAGCCCACACCTACCACTGCAGTACACGTTTACGTGCCAACTAAGTCCGCGGATGATGAAGATACTGAAGAAATGTATGATGTGATACAAGATATAATTCAGATAGTTAATGGAGACGATAATGATACCGACTGGAATTATATAGTAGGAAAAGGAAGAGAAGGAAATATATTGGCCAATATGGACTAGGAGAAAGGAACGAAAGGGGATTCTGCCTGGTAGAATTTTGAACACGGCATAATTTAATCATCGCTAACACTTGGTCTAAGAATCATGAAAGATGACTGTATACCCGGAAGGGACCTGGAGACGCCGGAAGGTTTCAGATTGATTATGTGATGGTAAGACAGAAATTTTCGGGACGAGATTTTAAATTGTAAGACATTTACAGGGATCGACATGGACTCCGACCACAATTTACTGGTTATGAACTGTAGATTAAAGAAGAAAAAATTTCAAGAAGGTAGGAAACTAAGGAGATGGGACCTGGTTCGAATGGCTCTACGCCCTATGGTACTTAACATCTGAGGTCACCAGTCTCCTAGACTAAAACTACTTAAACCTAAATACCCTAAGGACATCACACACATCCATGCCCGAGGCAGGATTCGAACCTGTGACCGTAGCAGTAGCGCGCTTCCAGACTGAAGTGTCTAGAACCGCTCGGCCACAGCGGCCAGTGATGGGACCTGGGTAAGGTTACTGAGAGTTTCAAAGGGAGCATTAGACGACAGTTGACTACAAAAGGGGAAAGGAATGCATTGTGAAACGAATTGGTAGATTTAAGAGTGAAGTAGTGAACGCAGCAGATGATGAAATAGGTAAAAAGACAAGGTTTAATAGAAGTACTTGGGTACAACAGGCGATATTGAATTTAAGAAGAAAATATGAAAACTAAATATGTAAAAAGGAAGAAAATATAAAAAAGGCAGCAAATGAAAGAGGAGACCGGTAATACAAACGTCTAAAAAATAAGACTGACAGGCAGTGCAAAACGGCTAAGCAAGAATGGCTAGACGACAAATGTAAGGGCTTAGAAGCGTATTTACTAGGAGCAAGACGGATACCGCCTACACAAAAATTAAAGAGACTTTTGGAGAAAAGGAAAGCAGATGCATGCATATCAAGAGCCCATATGTAAACTAAGGAAAGAAGGGAAAGCCGAAAGATGGAAGGAGTATACAGAATGTCCACACAAGGAGATGGACTTGAAGACAATATTACAGAAATGGAAAGTGATGAAGATGCAGATGAGATGGTGGATATACAGCGAGAAGAATTTGACAGAGTACTGAAAGACGTAAGTCGAAACAAGGCCCCTGGAGCAGACGACATTCCGACTACTGACAGTCCCGGGAGAGAGAGCCATGGGAAAACTATTCCATCTGGTGTGCAAGGTGTATCAGACAGGCGAAATGCCCTCAGACTTCAAGAAGAATGCAATAATTCCAATTCCAAGGAAAGCATTTGTTGACAGGAGTGAAAATCACCAACCTATCAGTTTAATAAGTCATATTTACAAAACGCTGGCATGATTTCTTTACAGAAGAATGGAAAAAATGATAGAAGCCGACCTCGGGAAAGATTAGTTTGGATTCTGGAGAAATGTAGGAACGTGCGAGGTAATACTGACACTACGACTTCTCTTAGTAGAAAGGTTAAAGAAAGGGAAACCTACGTTTGTAGCATTTACACAATTAGAGAAAACTTTTGACAGTGTTGACTGGAATACTCTCTTTGAAATTCTGAAGGTGTCAGGGGGGGGGGGGTGAAAGAAAGGGAGCGAAAGACTATTTACGATTTGGATAGAAACCAGATGGCAGCTTTATAGTTGAGAGGCATGAAAGGGAAGCAATGGTTGGGAATGGAGTGAGAGAAAGTTGTACTTATCCCTGATGTTATTCAATCTGTATATTGAGCAAGGAGCGGAGGAAACCTAAGAAAAATTTGGAATAAGAATTAAAGTTCAAGAAGGAGGAATAAAATTCTTGTGGGTTGTTGATGACACTGTAATTTTGTCAGAGACAGAAAGGACTTGGAAGAACAGTTGAGCGGAATGGACAGTGCACTGAAAGGAGGATATAAGATGAACATACAATGACAATGGAATACAGACTAATTAAATCAGGTGACTCTGAGTGAATTAGATTAGGAAACCAGAGACTTGAATTGGTAAATAGGTTTCGTTATTACAGCAGCAAAATTAACTAATGATAGCCAAAGTAGAGAGGATATACAGTGTAGACTGGCAATGGCCAAAAATTGCGTTTCAGAACAAGAGAAATTTTTAACATCGAATATAGACTTAAGTGTTAGGAAGTTTTTTTATGAAGGTATTTGCCTGGGATCTAGCCATGTGTGTAAGTGAAATATTGACGATAAACAGTTCAGACAAGAAGAGAATAGCAGCTTTTCAAATGTGGTGCTACAGAAGAATGCTGAAGATTAGATGGGTAGAAGACGTAACTAATGAGGAGTTAGTGTATAGACTTGGGGAGACAAGAAATTTGTGGCACAACTTGGCTAAAAGAAGGAATCGGTTGATAGGACACATTCTGAGACAGGAAGAGATCACCATCTGGGTATTGTAGGGAAGTGTGAGTGAGTAAAAAATTATTTAGGAAGACCAAAAGATGAACACAGTAAGCAGATTCGAAAGGATGTAGGTTGCACTAGTTATTCAGAGATGAAAAGACCTACACACGATAGAGTCGCATGCAGAGCTGCGTCAAACCAGTCTTTGGTCTGAAAACCACAACAAAAACAACGTCACAGTAATGTCCTCTCAGAAGAGCTCTCGATTATCACTGAAACAGAAACGTGATTCGAGCTGTTTTGTTGTTTCTCACAACACAGGTCGCATCGCATAACGTATCGCATACGGTATCATGCCAGTGGGAACACGAGTGTACCGTCGCATCGCGCTATCTTTATAGCTTAAAGCAACCTTTGTATCTTCTCAATGTGTACCTCGCCTTACAACTTCAAATTCTATTAGTCACGATATCATTTTCGTCAGTGTCCATCAAATTTGTATAGTATTTACATATTCTGTGGGTCATCACCTATAATAATGACATACTAATTACTACTGCAAGTATGTGTGAGGTATTTTGCAAAAACGATGTTGTCTTTACATTTTTCATTAGCACGTTTGTCGAAGGAAATGGTAAATTGCACTAAATATTTTGCTGGAAGGACGGTGGTCTCTGATTCTCAGACATTTATGCGTATCTTTTTTGTTACATGAATCGCAGTGAATCGGTATTACATTACTTTCTTGATTGATTTAGTTTTAGCCAGTAAAGGAGACAAACCTTTATTTCATTGTTAGTGTGTAATAATTTTGAGAAGTCAATAATTGGTATGGGAAAATTTAATGCCACTTACAACAGTTCTTGGAGTTTTGGAGGGGAGAACTGAAGATTTTCTTGTGAGGGGATCTGAAGTGAAGCGTGTAAGGTATCTGATACATGCGTGAGCTGTCAACTGATCTTGGAGGTCTCAGGTCAGGAATATTTCTTATTAATATTTTTCCTGTTAGTTAGTTCATTCTTTTGGGGAAAGCTATATAGTGTTTAAGTGTCAGTTTATGCTGGAAGTGATAACTGTATCCATTTTACTGTTTCAGCATCATGGAACATTTACTGTCGTACCTTACGCTAAAGTCTACATCTGTTACACGACATACACATTTCTTAAAGTATGTCATACTATGTGACCCTGTGGGAAGTGATCACGTAAACATGTTATTTGCAAATATTGTGGTGAAATTATTGCTCATTCTCCTGCTACTCAATGTGAAAACATATTTGGTCTTATGGTATTTTTAACAAGCACACTGTTCAAGTGGAACGTCATTGCCATTGTGTAGATCTGTAACGAAGAGAAATTTTTTTGTGTGATAGTATGTGAAGTTTCTATGTGTTATTTGTTTTAGAAAAGTACACTGAACTATTTTAAGTCAAATTAGGTTCAAATATGGACGGTAGAAGCTTTATAGAGATTGTAGGTCAGTGATCTACTTCAGAACCCGGGATTAAATGAATTATGAATTTTAGTTGATAAATTCTTATACAGTCAAAAGTTTTTTCTTTTGATAAATTGTGTGATTTTGGTTTGCCTTACGAGAAAGATAAATTAATGTCAGATTTTTACACAGTAGAGGTAACATTTTTTCATTGAATTTTATGCACTGTTAATGTGAGGAAGATAATTCTGACTGCTGGAATTGCATTGAAGGGTTTGTGGTACTGTTTTGTGTTTCTGAAGTCTTTAATCTTTTGAATTGTAACATTTTGCTTTAAGTACTTATCGTATAGGACTTACATTTCAAAATATTAGTATTTATTCATTGAAGTTGGATTTACTGTGTGGAGCATAGCTATTGTTTTATCTGCTTGGTACAAGTCAGTGAGTCAAATGCAGCTAGAGGGATTCGTAGTTGGAGTTCATATGGTATACTACAACAGATGATCTTATCATAGTGTCGAAAGTGGAGTGATTTTACTTAATAATTCAGTATCTGAAACTCAAAGTGCAGTTGGAGACTTCTTCGAACGCTCAATACCTCTTCCACATATGAAAGGACAGAATAAGAGTTGGAAGGGAGGTTAGTGTGAAGCCGTTTTCACATGATTTGAAGGTCTGGAGTACATTGAATTAAATAACATTAGGCTATTTTCATTAGTAAATTAACTCTCATTAATATTCATCTTGGCATTTGAAAAATATTGTACCTTTAGTTGACTTTATGTGGTACTGAATATTCTATGCTGTGAGATGAGGTTTCTTGTGCTTCTGTAACTATTCATGTAGATTTGTGGATGAATGATATACGTCTGAAGAGTGATTATTTAACTTTGGAGACATATTTACAGTGACCTTTGAATGTTTTTCAACTCACTTTTTATCCGCTTAATGTTTTCGTGTGCTTCATATCTGTCTGACTAATAAGACCACTTTTTTCTCAGCAATGGGTACAGATATCAAGTTGAAACTCATATCAGACGCTACGCTCAACCATCCCTTGGCGGTCTAAAAGAAGGAATTAAGCTTCTAAGCCAATACACCGAAAGATACGACCGTCAGTTAAGACCTCCCTTTCTCCAGCAGCGAAAATAGGTATCACGATGAACTTTATGTCAAATACTAGAGGAGATTTTCGTTCTTGAGCATAAAAACATGTTCCGTAATTCTACAACAGGTTGAGGTCAACGATGTAGGCTTATAATTACGTGCATCTGTCCTACGATCCTTCTTGAAAACTGGAATGACCTGCCACTTTTTCCAGTCCCTACGTACCCTCCGTTGCTCTTAGCGAACTACGATGTACTGCTGTTATAAAGGGAGCAAGTCCTTTCGCATAATCTTTTTAGAGCCTTACTGTTATCTCATTTGGTCCTGATTCCTTTCCACTACTAAGCGACTGAAGTTTCTTTGCTGTTCCGCAAACAGTTATCTCACAAGCTGCCATTTCGACATTCGTACGTTGACTGAAAGGAGGGACTGTATTGCGATCTTCGGTGGTGAAACAGTTTCGGAAGACCGTTTTCAATACTTTGGTCTTCTCTCTGTTATGTTCCGTTTCGATCTTGATTTGGTCACTGAGCGACCGAATATATGATTTAGAATCTATTACTGGTTTTACGTAAGACCAAATCCTCTAAGTGTTTTTATTCACCTGGGTTGACAATATCTTGCATTCAAAGTCACGGAAAGCTTCTTTCATTTCTCTCCTTACGCTAATTTTCGCTTTTTTCGGCTTTTGTTTGTCAGTTAGGCTTAGACTTCTCTTCAGAGTGCGATGAAGCTCTCTTTGTTTACGGATCAATTCTCTAACACGTTATTTAACCACGATGAGTATTTTCCACACCTTAAGACGTTGCAGGCATATTATTCGATGCTTTTCTTTTTTTCTATTTGTCTCCACATCTTAGTCCTCGGCACTGAATATTTGCTGATGCCGACTCAGATACCTTGCAAATGGTACCGCGTCACTCTTGCTAAGCAAAAATATTTTCCTACCTCTCCTAACATTTTCTGCAATACCCTTACTCATAATTGTTATCACATTCTTATGATCACTGATTTCTTCTTCTACGTTAACTTATTCAGTAAGTTCAAGTCTGTTTGTTGTTAGGAGGTGAAGACGTTACTTTGTTGAGTTGGTTCTTTAATTATCTGCTCGAAGTAATTTTCGGCCTAGATATTCATAGTAACATCACATGAATTCTTGTCTCTGGTACCGGTTCTGATCGTATTACCTACTTGCGAGATCCAAATTCAGATACAATCTCATGCTTTTTTTCACCCACTTCTCACTACAGACTACATGTGTGCGTTTGAGTGTGTGTATGAGTGAGTGAGTGAGGGAGAGAGAGATAGAGAGAGAGAGAGTGTTTGTGTACCAAAGTTTTGATTTCCAGTATTATTTTGTCAAAAGACTCGTCTTAGTTCGACTTCAGTAGTTAGGTTTATACAGGGCTAATACAAATGATTGAAGCGATTTCATAAATTCACTGTAGCTCCATTCATTGACATATGGTCACGACACACTACAGATACGTAGAAAAACCCATAAAGTTTTGTTCGGCTGAAGCCGCACTTCAGGTTTCTGCCGCCAGAGCGCTCGAGAGCGCAGTGAGACAAAATGGCGACAGGAGCCGAGAAAGCGTATGTCGTGCTTGAAATGCACTCACATCAGTCAGTCGTAACAGTGCAACGACACTTCAGGACGAAGTTCAACAAAGATCCACCAACTGCTAACTCCATTCGGCGATGGTATGCGCAGTTTAAAGCTACTGGATGCCTCTGTAAGGGGAAATCAACGGGTCGGCCTGCAGTGAGCGAGGAAACGGTTGAACGCCTGCGGGCAGGTTTCACGCGTAGCCCGCGGAAGTCGACGAATAAAGCAAGCAAGGAGCTAAACGTACCACAGCCGACGGTTTGGAAAATCTTACGGAAAAGGCTAAAGCAGAAGCCTTACCGTTTACAATTGCTACAAGCCCTGACACCCGATGACAAAGTCAAACGCTTTGAATTTCCGGCGCGGTTGCAACAGCTCATGGAAGAGGATGCGTTCAGTGCGAAACTTGTTTTCAGTGATGAAGCAACATTTTTTCTTAATGGTGAAGTGAACAGACACAATGTGCGAATCTGGGTGGTAGAGAATCCTCACGCATTCGTGCAGCAAATTCGCAATTCACCAAAAGTTAACATGTTTTGTGCAATCTCACGGTTTAAAGTTTACGGCCCCCTTTTCTTCTGCGAAAAAAACGTTACAGGACACGTGTATCTGGACATGCTGGAAAATTGGCTCATGCCACAACTAGAGACCGACAGCGCCGACTTCATCTTTCAACAGGATGGTGCTCCACCGCACTTCCATCACGATGTTCGGCATTTCTTAAACAGGAGATTGGAAAACCGATGGATCGGACGTGCTGGAGATCATGATCAGCAATTCATGTCATGGCCTTCACGCTCTCCCGACTTAACCCCATGTGATTTCTTTCTGTGGAGTTATGTGAAAGATTCAGTGTTTAAACCTCCTCTACCAAGAAACGTGCCAGAACTGCGAGCTCGCATCAACGATGCTTTCGAACTCATTGATGGGGACATGCTGCGCCGAATGGGGGAGGAACTTGATTATCGGCTTGATGTCTGCCGAATCACTAAAGGGGCACATATCGAACGTTTGTGAATGCCTAAAAGAACTTTTTGAGTTTTTGCATGTGTGTGCAAAGCATTGTGAAAATATCTCAAATAATAAAGTTATTGTAGAGCTGGGAAATAGCTTCAATCATTTGTAATAACCCTGTATAATAAAACTACTTGATTCAGAAGTAGCGGTTCCGGTAGCGAAAACTGACAAAGGCCTGGAGAGCGGTGTGCCCATTTAAAAATGGGATGGGGCCCCTCCACGCCCGCACCAACGTGGAGACCAAACCAAAAGTTCTACTGTCACCTCCGTAAACATGTTAGTTATCTAGTAAGTGGATCACAGGATGCTGGGCTGTGATGTTATCCGTGCGTCTGGGTAAGACTACACATTAACAAGGTACATCAGGTGATAGAGGACGAAACGCGAGTGAGGGTAGCGATTTGAACAGAAGAGGGAAAAAAGTGCCAAGGTTCGTGGCGTGGGAAAAAAACCTCTGCGACAGTGGGATGGGTAGCAAGAGCAGTAGTGGCTTACTAGCTGCGATAGCGGTGTGCCCGCCTATCTCTGCGTCCATTGACGTCCATAGGCTGAATGAGGATGACACTACTGTCGGTCAGTACCGTTAGGGTCTTCCGAGACAGGTTCGGACGGAATTTGGTCTAGTTTAGTCTTCGCATATTTTTGATTATAATCAACCCTCGTCTGTTCAGAAGTTTCAGATTTTCAGAAATACATCAAACAAAATTCATCCTTATATTTGGTTACAGCATTCTGATTTTTCACTTCCCCTTACTTCGCCTGCTGATAAAAAAAACTGTGGGTATTTGGAAGGTGAAACTGCCATGCACATGTAGTCATTCACTAGGATCTGAGTGCCTTTGGGAGTTTGCTGCGCGGGGTAGCCGTCTCGTCACGGACTGCGCGGTTCGAGTCCTGTGTTGTCCGCAGCTCAAGTTAGTTCAAATTAGATTAAATAGTGTGTAGGCTCAGGGACCGATGACCTCAGCAGTTTGGACCCATAAGACCGTGCCATAAAATTTTCAAAAAATTTCCTTGAGGAGTTTCATCATCTATTCTTGTCTGTATATTGTTCTGAGGCAGCACAAGACAGTCAAACATCGTACGCTAATGCCGTAAAATTTAAATCATTCTGGTTTTGAATAATCCTGCTCGATTCTTTGAAAATATGGTGTTATAAACTCAATTATTGTACAATCATCACAGTCCTGCAGAGCTGGTTCATATTTGTCTCATGTACTTTCTTTCACACTTACGTCGATTTATTCTTGCTGGTCACTGTAAAGATGATTTACAATGTTTTCAGAGAGTATTTCTAGAATTAGAGTACTATGACGGTGGTGAAAGGAATGGTTATTGTAAGAGTTATTATCATCTCTTGTGTTCTGGATACGGGAAACCAGGTGTGTGCACTGAGTGAGTCCGGCTTTTAGAGGTACGAAAGTCCATGGAATAATGTTCCTTAGCAAAGAACTAAGGGGAAATGGTGGAATATCATAAAAAAGTGTTTTGAAGAGGAAAGCATCTGTTGAATTTCTTTGTCAAGAACATATATTTTCTTTGAATTTTGTGACTCTGGCGAGACTGGCTAATTGTTTGATTTTAGACATTTATTTTTTATCAACAAACCAAGCTTTGATGGACTTGGGTTACGGTGAAGTATGTTTGAAGTGTGATGACACTACAATGAAGTTGAATTTTGATGAGTATGCTGTTAGGAAAAAAAAAAATCAAGCCACTGTCTTAATTTTCTCACCAGACCTGAGTTGTATTTTGCGTCGAAGCCTTTAATGAATAAGGACAAATTTCATGCAACTCTATTACTAAATTGTAAAAGTGGTCATTGTACTCTGCAAGAAATATGGAGTAGAGTTGACCCATTTGAGAGGTGGTGGTGGTGGTGGTGGTTGTTGTTGGGATGTTTAAGGGGGACTAAACAGCTAAGGTCATCAGTCCCCCACCATTTGAGAGGGCAGATGAAATAGTGAAAGGAAATTTTTTTAGTGTACTGCCATGTCTGTTCTTGGTGTTTCCAGAGCATCCTGAACAATCAGAGGTTTTTTGTATCCGTTCAAAATTAACGAGCAAGGAAAGTTTTCTGTCAAGCCCTACCCCACACAACTGACATAAAGAGAGGTTTAAGACTGAGATAGATAAAATTCAACAAGGTGTTACTGAGCCTCCTGTCAGTTCCCATAAAAATCTGTTGTTGGTAGTTCCAAAGAAGAGAGGTGATATTGGGTTGATGTTAGATTCAAAGCAGATAAATGTAATTATTTTACTAGAAACTGACAGACTGGTGGCGTTAGACGAGGTTCTGCAGAAATCTCATTGTGCTGTTTTCCATTCATTGAAGCGTATTGGAAACTAAACTGGATCTGTCTTGTCAAAAATTTGTGTTGTTGCTCTAGTAATCAGTTTTGCACAGTGGCTTTCGGATTGAACGTTGTTTCAGCTGCATTTATTAGAGGTTTTAACAGCACCCTCCCACTTCATTAAAGAAGAAGACTGACCACTTATGTTGGTGAGGTGTTAGCTGCTGATGGGAGTTTATGAAAAGGGAATGAGGTATTAAACAGATTGGCAAATGTGTTAAAAGGGTATGGAGTAACTGTGAAGTTATAGAAGCTGGAGTTTGGGAGAAATCAAGTCTATGGAATTCGGATGCTTAACCATAAACTGAATTTGAGAATGTAAAACAGGCTCTTCCGGAGGCTCGCATCCTGGATCAGACAGTTCGAAAACTGATCTTGGTGTTTAACTTTTTCAAGAATTTGAGATAGATGGAACTATGAGGCGTCGTACTATCACTTTTTCTAACAGGTAGGACAGTAAGTGTCAAGGCAAATATTCGGTTATTCAGTTAAGAGACTTTGGCTGGTGCATGGAGTTTTGTGAAGCTTCATTGGTATTTGTTTGGTCAGATGGCCAAGGTCGATAGAGATCAATGAGCTTCAGAGGTTTCGATAAGTGCAAGGTTGGCTCAAGATCGTTTAGCTATGTGGCCATCATACTTGCAAGAGTTTAATTTCACTGTTGCTATATTTCTGGTATAGCTAACATCGTTACTGATGCTCTTCAGGATCTCCTCCGTAGACGAGTAATGTGCCTGGGGATAATGATAATGAAAACAGTTTCATTGTTTTGCTTTTGACCATTTTATTACATGTTCACTTGATGATACTGCCAAGGAACAAAATAAGGGCCCATCATGGAAGGGGATGACGATGAAATGGAGAAACATGCAAATACTGGAATCACATAGTTTTATTTGAATGAGGATGGGATTTTGTTTAGAAGAAGAAGAAATGTATTCTAGACGAATTAGTTAACAAGTTTATTTGGCATATTCACTTGAGGTATGTGCAATACAGTCCAAAAAATGTTTTCACAGACTTCATGAGACATGCTACATTTTAGAGCTGGAGAAACATATCAACAAGGTCTTGGCTACATGAAAATCTTCTCAGAAGTCGAAACTGTCTACGGTGCCCCCTCAGCCTCTATTATCTCCAACAATTTCTCCAAAACTGAGAGAAATTGTTGGTGTAGAATTGTTTGTTCCTCTTCCAAGAATCACTGAGGGCCATTCCTGTGTGTTTGCACTGCTTCAGTTGACTTCCAAGTTTGTGTCATTCAGACAAGAACTATTGATGATCATTCTTGTGTGCTTACCGTGGTTGAGGTGACTTCCAAGTTTGTGTCATTTACACAATTGAGGACGGTTATTACTGAATCAGTTGTAACTGTATTTCTTATCCATTCTCTGCCTACAAGTGATCATGGTAAGATCATTTCATCCGATGGTCCACAGCTCTGGTCAGTAGTTTGGAGGCTTGCAGTATGTCACAGGAAGATTAAGATCATCATACCATCTCGCCTTAAAACCCTTCAACGCAGGCTATTATGGAGCGTAGTAAATTGTGCAGACTTTTTGTCAATGTTGCTACATGTCATGGGACACAGATCCTCTTCGGTTTCAGAAAATGACTAATGAAATTCCAAATCAATCTGTTTGTAAAAAAAAACTACCTTCCACCACATAAAATACGAGACACTATACTGCTACCAGCTTCCAATACAGTGAGACATAGCGATGTAGTGACGTTATCTTTGATAAACAGTAGGAATGCTGCTGTGAAATGCCAAAGAAGTGACTGAACGCCTGAGGTCAGGGATGTCATTCATGGCAGAAGAAGAAGTGCTATTAAAGTTGCACAAGTTATCTAGTAAATGGCATCAGTCGATACGTAAACTCCTTCGACTCCATATGGGATGGTATAGAGTTAGGTGTATTGTGCGTCAGAATACAATTGATGTTAAGACTCTTAGAAGCAAGAGATCTAGTGGTGTTCACCGTATTAGTATTGTGAAAATTGTCATGGAGCAAAAGTATGATAAACAGTATCTCAAATTAAGTGAAGTTTATTTTGACTTACAATAACATTTTACGGATATCTTTCTAATTTGATGTACATTTCCAGAGAGAAGAATTACATTTCCAGACAGATGAGATACTGTAAATACTGTGTGGTAATGTACTCCGTTTTTAATCAGTCACTGGAGCATGAAAGGTGCTTTGGAGACATGAAAAATAAAGACGTGAGTAATATGCAAAAGATGAAATCAACAGGAAAAGTTAATGAGGTCCTATGAAATGATTAGTCATCAAGAGGAATTAAAGGATGAATTCAATGAGAGAATTATGTGCTGGATAGTGAAGGAGGAGAACTGATTTTGATTGTGGGTAAGATATATTTCCCTAATTATTGGATTCCCATGTTTATATATATATATATATACTGTATTATTTTGATTTATGTGTCATTTACAGTTTTCTTTTTTACAAATGAGGGATGTATTGTGTTCAGTGGTTTATTTCTGGAAGGACATTTGAGTGGAGGAAATGACTGATCTGAATAACTGATACTTTTCAGAAGTAGAAGAGAGATCAGTAACTACAACAATGAAAACGGGATTGTGTGTGCTAATCACGTTTTCACTCGCAGGTGGAGATTACGTGAAGGAAGAATTATTATAATGATGCACAAAAGTATGTAAATAGATACGCTTAAATTTCATTTTGCAATAATGGACTCTCTCTTTTGTATGTAATTTTTTTCAACAGAGACAGGTTACTTCGTCCGTAGAGAAATCCCTCAATCGAATTAGAGTAGAAGGGTTATAGGCAGCGTTGACAATAGTATAAATAGTGGTATTTAGTTTGGTATGGTAAAAAAGTAACATTGAACAAGGGATATCGTTTGGTTTGAATCTGTTTAGACACAATGGGTTACAATGCCAGTCGAATGTGATAATGGAATTGGGTTTCCAGTTAAACTTATAAATATTTGTAATAAGTACGTGGGTGATAACATAAGTAGAGTTTTGCTAACTGAACAAAATCTGACTACGTTATAAAAGTGAAACTGGACTAAAATAGGGAGATGCTTCGTTCGCCCTCCGAAGAAATAAAATTTTTCAGCAAGCTCTCATATACTGTGTTTTACTCTTAAGGACCCTCAAAATTATTTTAAAGTTGTTGCTAAAAGAAGATATCAGTATTTGTAAGGTAAGACGTTATTTATTGTTTTTAATACATGTATGAATATTCAATACCAGGCTTACACCTAATTTTTTGTAACTTCTCATGTATATTATGAGGGACCGGTGGAGTGACCAAGATTGACACATTGGTGCATGAAGTACGAAGTAACTAGTCAGCTGTTTGCTGGGCCTCATGAAAAATTTTCCTCTCAGAGCTACCGAGAGGTCAATGACGCTGCCGAGCAGAATGACACTCATCCACTACCAAAGCTGGGAGCACATGCCATACCAGGTGAGGTACTAGCTGCATGCTAGCACATATATAAAAGAACACCCTTGGATGCTTCCTAACATGACAGCAAACATGCATCATATGAACCACGCCACAGGCTGTCAGAACAGCGTTGGCGTGAACAGACAATGATATCGGCACAAATTTCAAGATATTTAACCAGTGCACTGTTGCCACTCCATTGTGTCATTGCCCAATAAGAAGTCTAATTAGTGTGCCCTTAGTATGTCTATGTGTAGATACACCACTCCATCCCAGAACAAAGTAATTTTCTTTCTTCATTTTTATATGTTCGATGCAAGAAAGTTTCTAAGGAAAAAAACAGAGTTTTAATCTAAAATATATTCGTTCAAGACTTTCGTTCAGTGAGTAATTCATAAATTATTGTACTCATTCACTACTTTTATCTTTTAAACTGTTCTGGCTGTTTACAGAAAGTAAAACATGTTACTTGTTCTTTATGTCAAATGAAGCCCCTACTGGCAGTTTTCATAAACCGTGATGGAGGAAGACTTAAAAAATGTATGATATTTTAATTTCTTACTACTTCAGGAGAATGTTGCTTTGCGTGCAACTTATTTTATAGATTATACCAATTTTTGTTTCTAACGTTTTATTGTTGAGAACCTTACCCCATGAACAAATTTGAGGTCACTATGCACTGTATAGGTGGGATTGCCCTCACTGATCAATGTTAACAGAGTATTTTCCCTGTTGAAACAGTCTAGGCTAAGAAGATTTTTAGTATACTTAATGTCATCATTTGATTTCTGCGTTAGTTGCTGCTGTATGTATCTCCTAATGATTAGTGTATGAAACGTATTAACATTTTATTACTATTTTTATTTTAACTCATGTTCACTTTTCCTTTAAAAATTTAATGTGATATTTGATGTGTACATTGTACATCCAGTTTCATCCACGAACACACTAATTCAGCTTAGTGCAGGCTTATCATGTGTTTGTGTCCGCTCCGATAGCTGACTGGTCAGCGCGACGGATTGCCGTCCTACAGGCCCGAGTTCGATTCCCGGCTGGGGCGGAGACTTTCTCCGCTCAGGGACTTGGTGTTATGTTGTCTTCATCATCATTTCATCCCCATCCGGCGCGCAGGTCGCCCAATGTGTCTTCGAATGTAATAAGACCTGAACCAAGGCGGCCGGACCTGCCCCGCAAGGGGCCTCCCGGCCAATGACGCCAAACGCTCATTTCCATTTCCACTGTGTGTTAGTATTAATCAGTCTTTTAGTATAAAATACCATTTATGATCAGATGGGCCTTCAAAACCCCATTTTATAAAAGTGAGAATGAAACATATTTCGTAATTTGAATTGCAGCGGAAATGTAGCGCGCCACTTATTCTTGCTTTGGTACATTTTTAATGCATAGCAGTTCTTTCATGGATGCGTTATGTGTGACGCCAAAGCAATTTGAATTTCAGCACGCACGGTCCTCGCTGTTTTTGGTTGTATGCAGTTGCAGGGTGATCGTTCAAAAGTTTTTATTCCGTGCATTTCCTGTGAGACTCCGATCTTAATAATTGTTTTTCTGTTACTCGGTAAGTCAATTTATACCAATAATTGGCGAGAAGCGGAATATATTATACATCCTTAGAATGAATTTTTACAGATATGTGTTTTTGCAGGCAGGCTGTGGCGAATGGTTCAAATGGCTCTGAGCACTATGGGACTTAACTTCTCAGGTCATCAGTCTCCTAGAACTTAGAACTACTTAAACCTAACTATCCTAAGGACATCACACACATCCATGCCCGAGGCAGGATTTGAACCTGTGACCGTAGCGGTCACGCGGTTCCAAACTGAAGCGCTTAGAACCGCACGGCCACAACGGCCGGCGGCTGTGGCGAGAGAGTTGGCAGATGAAGAGGTACTGGAGTTACTCCTGGAGGATTTTCCATCTGACATCGATACGCCTGATAAGGAAAGTAGTGAGCCTGATACAGAAAAATTTTAGAAAAATTCGAACTCAACAATGTACAGGTGCAAAGAACAAAAAATTATGCCTCAATCCACCAGTAGAAAAGAGAATATTTCCACTTGTTCTCAAGAAGCTGAAGAAATACATTTTGAAAACAGTAGTGATTTTGAAAATGACCTGACAAACGACGAACAAGAATGCAACATTGTACAGGCGCAACAAGAGGGACTTAACAAAAAGCAAGCTGTTAGTCACGAAGACAATACATACTCTCCCTCCGCCGAAAATGAAAGAAATGCCGAAATTGTAAATCACAGTCTAAAGGTTTCTCTCGAATTTAGGAGACAAAACTGTGCAACAGAGTTTCCTAAATTTACGTTCCAAAAGGGAGTGATCGAGCAATACTTTTCCCCAAAGTATTCTGCAACAGATATCTTTTTGGCTGTTTTGTCGAGCAAAGTGACTGAAAACATTATTTTTCAAAGTAATCTATATATTGTGCAAAAGGGGAAACGGATTCACCCTATAACTGGAAAAGAGCTTTACGGATATCTTGGTCTTTAATTCTTCTGCAGTTATCACCGTTTGCCACAAAAACGTCATTATTGGTGTTGTGATAGTGATCTGAACGTTCCACTTGTCACAAAAACACTAACAAGAGAGAGACACGATTAAATTCTGTCCGCGATTCACCTGCATTGGTTCAAATGGCTCTGAGCACTATGGGCCTTAACATCTGAGGTCATCAGTCCCCTAGAAATTAGAACTACTTAAACCTAACTAAACTAAGGACATGACACACATCCATGCCCGAGGCAGGATTCGAACGTGCGACCGTAGCGTTCGCGCGGTTCCAGACTGTAGCGCCTAGAACCGCTGGGCCACTCCGGCCGGCTCACCTTAATGATAATCTTTCTATACCTAAGAAGAATGAAGACAAACTGTATAAAATACGTCCGTTAATTACAGCGTTGAACGAAAACTTTCAGGAACTACGGAATCCAGATAAGTTTGACTATCGGCGAGAGTTTTGTTCGATTCAAAGGACGATCTTCCCTAAAACAATACAATCCAATGAAGCCAGTGAAACATGGGTATAAGCTTTGGTGTTGTGCAGATATGTGAGGCTACATCTACGAATTTGATGTCTTCCAGGGTAAAACATTTGATAGCGGCAAAGGAAAGTTCGGATTTGGTGGAAGTGTGGTGCAGGAACCGATGTCCCGCCTTCATTACAATAAATATGTGACTGTGATGGACAATTACTTCTCTTTTGTGGATCTTTTTGAATATCTAAAAGCTCAAGGTGTACATGCGTGTGAAACTGGGCAGCCCAATAGACTTGGCCCACCAAAACTAAAGAGTGATCAAGAGCTGTTAAGAGGGAATTTGACAGTCAAGCTTCGGAAGAATAAATTACATTTTTAAATAAAAAATTTTCATGGAACGGTAACAGTTAACATAAAACGGAAGCAAAAAGATGGTACAAAAATTGATGTGACGGCCCCAGTAGGGATTAGACATTATAATTCACATATGGGTGAAGTTGATAAAACAGATATGCTCCCATCGATTTATGGCAGAGATTTCAAATCTAAAATATGGTGGTACCACCAGTTTTCCGCTGCCACCGATATAACACGTAAATTCATACGTTATGTATTCAGATTTCAATGGACAAATACGTTTCCTTCAGTTCAAGCGTATGGTGGATCGTGGGCTTTTGACAAAAGGTAAAACAGTTTTAAATGAAAGAGGAAGACCAAAGCAAGAGACATCTCCAGCTCTTTACTGAATAAAAGAAGGGAGAAAGGTTTCTCACCTTCGAATGAAATTCGAACCCAGAATCTCGGAGGTCGTTGGCCAAATTGTGTTGCAAATCGTGGTAGATGTGAAAACTGTGCTATTCATAATATAGAATCAAGGCCTCATTCCAAGTGTTCTCATTTTAAAGGATTTTTATGTTTCAGTGAAAGAAAAAATTGTTTTTATGAGCCGGCCGCGGTGGTCTAGCGGTTCTAGGCGCTCAGTCCCGAACCGCGCGTCTACTACGGTAGCAGGTTCGAATCCTGCCTCGGGCATGGATGTGTGTGATGTCAAAAAAATGGCTCTGACCACTATGGGACTTAACATCTATGGTCATTAGTCCCCTAGAAATTAGAACTACTTAAACCTAATTAACCTAAGGACAGCACACAACACCCAGTCATCACGAGGCGGAGAAAATCCCTGACCCCGCCGGGAATCGAACCCGGGAACCCGGGCGTGGGAAGCGAGAACGCTACCGCACGACCACGAGCTGCGGCCATGTGTGATGTCCTTAGGTTAGTTAGGTTTAAGTAGTTTTAAGTTCCAGGGGACTGATGACCACAGATGTTAAGTCCCATAGTGCTCAGAGCCATTTGAACCATTTGTTTTTATGAGTATCACTTTTCATGAAGTAAGGCTTGTTACTGTCTGTACAGTTGTGACTTGATGGGACTTTAGAGTCCCTTTTTGAAAAAAAATTAATAAAATTCGCATAATATTATCTGATCTGTTCTCTTTTTATATTAAACCTGTTTTCTACAACTAGAACGCCACAGAAAAATTTAAAAATGTCAAAGTCAAAAAAAAAATTCAGGCCATAAACAATTGTTCATTATCTGATATTTTTCAGTAATTGTTCGCGCGTTTTCAATATTGTCCAAGTCACATTGTTGTTATCGAACTCAAAATTTATATGAGTTCATTCTCTTGGCTTTAACATGATACTGCTATTTCTTCAATTTAACTACAGTAATATCGCTTGAATTCCAGTTTTCATTAATAGGTAGTTTTCTTTTTGAACAAGTGTAATGTATTTTTTACATCAGTTTGTAATGTCCTTATTCTGGTTCCCTCCAGAACACATTACAACTCATTTCAAACTGAGAAGGAGACGGTGTTCAAAACATGTGTTAAACAGAACTTTGATCCTATTCGCAGTTTGTTTTCTTCAGAGCACGAAACAGTCTTTGAAAATTTTTTGCAAAGATACCCTGCCATGGATAATCCGTAGGTAGAGCAAGCTTTTTATGTCAGCTATGTGTGACATATTGCTGCAGTAACATGTTTCACCACTGGCGAATTCCACTGGCTTTCAGCCAATGAGAATAGTGCACAGGCATTTAGGCCATGTGGTAGAGAGTGTCTGAATCCCTTTGATCCAGGCGTCGAAGCAAGGAAGTTGGAGCAGTTCAGAGGTGGTCGATGCAGTTTTGGAAATTTTTGGTGAGACTGTTTCAGTTATTTGCTGTGACTGTTGGTAGGAAATATTTAATACAGGGTGACAATTATTGAACTACAGGAAAAAACATAAATTAGTTAGAAACTACGGTGTGCACACACTTTATTCAACATGTAAACGTCAGTACAGATATTCGGATTTAGGTTATGACGTGTTCGATATGCATGCCATCATTGACGCAGACGAAATCAGGGTCACTTTGGATAATGAGGATGAAATCATCTTACAAAACTTTGACGCACCGTTGGGTAGTCACCGTGCCATCAAGGAATATGGTACTGATTATTCCGTGACTGGATATTGCACACCACACCGTCAGCCTTTAAGGTCAAAGAGACTTACCGATGCGAAATGCGGATTCTCAGTCCCTCAAATGCGTCAGTTTTGCTTACTGGCGAACCCATCTTGATGAAAGTGGGCTTCGTAGGCTAAACCAAACCATACAGCGCATACTAATTCCCATCATGCCCCGCGGCCATCCTTGCAGTTTGAACGTCCTAATGCAAATCGTGCAGAAGTTATGACGATTCTATTTCATATAGTTCAATAATTGACACCATGTACATTTCAGCAGTGTAATATTCGAATTTGTAATATTACTTTCGTAGCATTTCGAACGCTGAGTTTGTGCCCAATTGCGTACCTGATATGGAATTTAGACGCGAGACATTGCAGAAGCACAGAGTTACAGCAGACTTCCATTACTCCGGCATTCCGGCATCTAACAATCCGAAACGCTCAGTGGTCTGGCACCATCCCAGGTGCGGAACCACTCGGGAGTGTCCACTACGCGTCTACTACTGGTAGGCGCAACCAGATCTTTATTTATGGAAATATTCAGTACAATCACCAACAAATTTTACATATTCACATACACCTTTACCTTTTATCCAAATAAGTACAGATTCATTAGGATTGAGTTTTCTTTTGTTACGTGTATACAATACAAGTGGAGACGTAGAGTCATAAGCAGATTTACCAAAGTCTTTATTAGCAATTTCAAACATATGATAAGTGCGAAACGAAATTACCTCACTATCATTATAACTTTCGAGTCCTGGTGCACTTGGAACTCCACTACCACCTCTTACTATGGCAACTGTCAACCATCCATTCCCATGAGAGAAGGTATCGTTTATGTCCAAACTAAAATTAAGAGTACATCCAAGAAACACACATGGTCCATCAACGAGCGCGTTTGCTGCAACACTCTTCACTGGGATGCGATTCTTCTTGTCGCCTGTTGTTGTTAGTTCGATGTTTTCTATATTTTGTAAACTGCGTTCGTACTTTACTCGGCTGATCTCGGTCGTCACCACGCACAGGTCCAGTTCACTGTTTCGATTGCGAGCTGTTTTCGCCATTTTTTCTTGCGAACTACGACGATCCGTAATACATTAGTGAGCGTAAACAGAAAAGTGACCTGTGGAAGTTTTATTGACATTTAAACAGTGACAACGTTCTCGAAACCGTACCTTTCTTCAAGTTCAAAATCAGGAGAGAAACCTTAAGCACGTAGCTCTGACCCTTCTGGTGTTAAAGCAAATCAAGACAATTTTGTTGACTGTTGGTTCAGAAACTTTAAGTTCCAGCATGGAATTGGAAGACTTGATACAACTCGAGAAACATTTTCAGCAAATCAAGAATCAGCAGAACTATAAAAACACGAGTTTGAAGAAATAATCACAGGTAATAACCTAACAGGTGATCATATTTACAATTTCGATGAAACAGGCCTACTACGGCGCTGCTGACCAACCAAAATCTGCTCTAGCTGTAGGAGGTAAAAATGCGCCTAAGCGGCTTAAAAAAAGAAACAAAGGCATTTACCGTTTTGCTATGTGCTAATGCGACTGGAAGCCACCGAATAACTCCTCTTGTAATTGGTAAATCTGGAAAATCTCGGGCATTTAAGAATGTTACGAATTTTTCTGTTCATCATGACACTCACCCAAATGCGTGGATGACGGCCACCCGTTTCAAAAACTGGTTTTTCCCATTTTGTTTCACGAGTCAAAGAAGGCTTGAAAGTCCTTGGTGTACCATAAGACATCAAAGCCATCATTCTTTTGGACAACTATAAAGTGCATCTGCCAGTAGTTGAATTAGCTTCTGGAAACATATTTGCTACATTTCTGCCACCTAGTATTACGTCACTAATTTAAACAATGGCTCAAGGAGTAAACCAGAACTTTAAATGTTTTTAAAGGAACTCTCATTCAGGACTTTTCAGAAAATCAAGAATCAGCAGAAAAATGAAAAGACTTCAAATGTTTCAAATGGCTCTGAGCACTATGGGACTTAACATCTGAGGTCATTAGTCTCCTAGAACTTAGAACCACTGAAACCTAACTAACCTAAGGACATCACACACATCCATGCCCGAGGCAGGATTCGAACCTGCGACCGTAGCATTCGCGCGGTTCCGGACTGCAGCGCCTAGTACCGCGTGGCCACCGCGATCGGCTAAAAAGACTTGTTTGAAGAAATAATCAGAGGTAATAACCTAACAGCTGATCATATGTACAGTGCCGATGAAACAGGCCTATTACGGCGGTGCTTACCAACATCTGCTCTAGCTGTGTGAGGACTGACATTTAAAAAAAGTTTGATGTACAAGATGCCAACTATGCTGCCGCACTGTCTTGAGTTAAAGTACAAAAAGCTACTTTACATCGGTGCTGTTGGAAACGTTGGCCAACTGCAGATTCTACGTTTGATTTAACACCACATATTGTTGAGGAGAAATGGATCAAATGGCTCTGAGCACTATGGGACTCAACTGCTGCGGTCATTAGTCCCCTAGAACTTAGAACTAGTTAAACCTAACCTAACCTAAGGACATCACAAACATCCATGCCCGAGGCAGGATTCGAACCTGCGACCGTAGCGGTCTTGCGGTTCCAGACTGCAGCGCCTTTAACCGCACGGCCACTTCGGCCGGCATATTGTTGAGGAGAATCAACATCTCGAATCAGTGTCTGAAGTTTTGATGTTGTAATAAGCGTAACCAACAACATTCCTTTGAAAAACTTATCTGAAGAGGAAGTCATGGAGTGGATTCAACTGGATAACAATGAACCTATCGAGCAGGGGCTAACCGATGAGGATATTATCTAAAATGTAGTAGACCTTCAACCTATACACAGTCTTGAAGAGTAGAACTCAGATGAAGAAACGGAAGAGAAGGACACAAGCAGCTGGGCAAAAGACGCAGAGTCCCTAAATGCTTGTGTTGTAATGCTAATTACAATGCCTGTGAACTTACTGGCTTACCCAACATTTGAAAAGGACTCTGCAAAATCAACAACGTAAATCAAAAACGTAAATTAGTTACAAACTACGGTGTGCACCATGATGCAGCTGATTTCGCTGTGGGTCTTAGTCTATAGCAGCAGTAAGAAGTACCGCTCGGTAGTTAGGCATTTTTCGGTGATCCGACAACGGGCTGCTTCAGAACGCGTCTGACTTTCAGAGTTCTGATGTAGTTTGTTCTTCCTGAGTTGGAAGGAAATTACAAGACCATGTCGTAGTTACTCAATACGACGTATTACACACTTCACTTTGTCATTCCCTCCTGTATTTTAGACTCAACAATGCCTTACTTGTAAAGAAAACTTTAATTTCCGTAATTGTTAGAAAATAGACTCATGCTCACAAGTCTTTTGATTATCCTGTAGTGTAAGTTCTTGTTTGGTCACATCTAAGTTAATGCAGAACAGAAATTCAGTATTACTGTCATTCATTTATGCTCTCCAAAGTCATTTATTTAATATCCGTACGTAATATTCTCGCACACTTTGTGTGATGACATACTGAGCACATCTGTTTGTCTGTTCAAATATTATATTGCGTATTATCAGTGTGACAGAAATGGAAAAAAAAGTGTGACCGAAAGTACGTTTATTAGGACAGCTGAAGAAATAACTCGGTCGAAATGTCTTACTACTTGAAGATAAAGTTTATTTTGATGGAAATATGCGACTTACACGAGAAGACAGAACCTAAGTTATTTCAGTAATGAAGATTTTTGTACTAAGTATTCAGATATGAAGAAAATAGCGAGTGCGTTTCCCTATACAAACCCAAGTTGCAACCGTCAACTAATCTCTCCTCACCCCTCTCTTCTCTCTCTCTCTCTCTCTATTGATATACAGAGGGGTCCAAAAATATATAGCCACTGTGTAAAAGTCCATAACTGGCAAACTAATTGACGGAGTTATCTCATCTTTGGTAGTGTAATGGCCACTCAAGCGTTGTATTGCATTGTTTTGTTTTGTCAGATGACAGTCGCCATATAGTCAGTGTTTTGTTATTAGGTGACCTAGTTACCGGTAAGGTGTACCTTCAGAACTTTTAGACATCCATTTTACTTGCCATCCGACACTTGTATGGAGACGGAAGGGTTTACTTTCAACAAGATGGTGCCCCAGCCCACTACCAAAATCGTGTTTGGGCGTAGCTCGACGAAAATCTACCAGGAAGATGAATAGGCCGTAGAGGTGCTGTGGAGTATCCACCACGTTCCTCAGACCTAACTCCTGTGGAATTTTACCTGTGGGGAACACTAAAGGACGTCGTTTAACAACAAGAGCCACGCACATTGGATGAACTTCGAGAATCCATCGTACATTCATGTGCAAATATCCAACTAAACACGATTCAGTCAGTAGTTCGTGCTGCAGTTCGGAGGCATCGTTTGTGTGTGGATGTTAATGGTGACCATTTCGAAAACCTACAGTGATATCTTTAAGTTGGACTTTAAGCTACATTTTCACCAAAAATGAGACAACTCCGTTAATTAGTTTGCAAGTTATGGACTTTTAAACAGTGGACACATTTTTTGGACCCCTCTGTATACGAGCAAATCGAGAGAGAGAGAGAGAGAAGAGAGAGGTAGGGAGAGACTGGTTGACGGTTGTAAATTGAGTTTGTGTGTGTAAACTTACATTGCTCAGCCAGAACGTTATGACCACCTACCTAATAGCCGCTATATCCACCTTTGGCACGGGTAACAGCGGCGACGCGTCGTGCAGTGGGAACAATGAGGCCTTGGAAGGTCGCTGGAAGGTGCTTGCACCTCATCTGCACACCCAAGTCACCTGTTGTTGTTGTGGTCTTCAGTCCTGAGACTGGTTAGATGCAGCTCTCCATGCTACTCTATCCTGTGCAAGCTTCTTCATCTCCCAGTACCTACTGCAACCTACATCCTTCTGAATCTGCTTAGTGTATTCATCTCTCGGTCTCCCTCTACGATTTTTACCCTCCTCCCTGCCCTCCAGTACTAAATTGGTGATCCCTCGATGTCTCAGAACATGTCCTACCAACCGATCCCTTCTTCTAGTCAAGTTGTGCCACAAGCTCCTCTTCTCCCCAATTCTATTCAATACCTCCTCATCAGTTATGTGATCTACCCATCTAATCTTCAGCATTCTTCTATAGCACCACATTTCGAAAGCTTCCGTTCTCTTCTTGTCTAAGCTATTTATTGTCCACGTTTCACTTCCATACATGGCTACACTCCATACAAATACTTTGAGAAACGACTTCCTGACACTTCAATCAATAGTCGATGTTAACAATTTTCTTTTCTTAAGAAACGCTTTCCTTGCCATTGCCAGTCTACATTTTATATCCTCTCTACTTCGACCATCATTAGTTATTTTGCTCCCCAAATAGCAAAACTCCTTTACTACTTTAAGTGTGTCATTTCCTAATCTAATTCCCTCAGCATCACCCGACTTAATTCGACTACATTCCATTATTCTCTTTTTGCTTTTGTTGATGTTCATCTTATATCATCCTTTCAGGACACTGTCCATTCCATTCAACTGCTGTTCCAAGTCCTTTGCTGTCTCTGACAGAATTACAATGTCATCGGCGAACCTCAAAGTTTTTATTTCTTCTCCCTGGATTTTAATACCTACTCCGAACTTTTCTTTTGTTTCCTTTATTGCTTGCTCAATATAAAGATTGAATAACATCGGGGATAGACTACAACCCTATCTCACTCCCTTCCCAACCACTGCTTCCCTTTCACACCCCTCGACTCTTATAACTGCCATCTGGTTTCTGTACAAATTGTAAGTAGCCTTTCGATCTCTGTATTTTACCCCTGCCACCTTCAGAATTTGAAAGAGAGTATTCCAATCAACATTGTCAAAAGCTTTCTCTAAGTCTACAAATGCTAGAAACGTAGGTTTGCCTTTCCTTAATCTTTCTTCTAAGATAAGTCGTAGGGTCAGTACTGCCTCACGTGTTCCAACATTTCCACGGAATCCAAACTGATCTTCCCCGAGGTCGGCTTCTATCAGTTTTTCCATTCGTCTGTAAAGAATTCGCGTTAGTATTTTGCAGCTGTGACTTATTAAACTGATAGTTCGGTAATTTTCACATCTGCCAGCACCTTCTTTCTTTGGGATTGGGATTATTATATTCTTCTTGAAGTCTGAGGGTATTTCGCCTGTCTCATAAATCTTGCTCACAAGATGGTAGTGTATTGTCAGGACAGGGTCTCCCAAGGTTGTCAGTAGTTCTAATTCCTAATTCCTATAAATTCCGGGGAGGCGGGTGATGAGTTCTAACACCACGTTCATCACGTCCGAGATGTGTTCGATCAGGTTCAGATCTGGCGGGATGTGGGCCGGCACATCAATTGGAACTCGCCACTGTTTTCCTCGAGCCACTCTATCACACGCCTGGCCTTGTGACATGGCGCATTATCTTGCTGAAAAATATCAGTACCATTGGGAAACATGATCGACATGAAGGGGTGTACGTGGTCTGCACCCGGTGTACAGTACTCCTTGGCCGTCATGGTGCCTTGCATGTGCTCCACTAGAGCCATGGATGCTCACGTTAATGTTTCCCAGAGGGTAATGGAGCCGCCGCCAGATTTTCTCCGTTACGCAGTACAGTTGTCAAGGTGCTGTTGCCCTAGAAGACGACGGATTCGTTCCCTCCTATCGGCATGACGAAGAAGGTATCGGGATTGATCAGACCATGCAACGCTCTGCCACTGCGCCAACGTCCAGTGACCATAGTCACGTGCCCATTTCAGTCGTAGTTGCCGATGTCGTGGTGTTACCGATGGCACAGGCATGGGTCGTCGGCTGCGGAAGCCCATCGTTAAGAGTGTACGGTGCACTGTGTATTCAGACACACTTATACTCTGGCCAGTATTAGTCTGATGTTAGTTCTGCCACAGTTCGCCGCCCAGTCGTGTTTTATCAGTCTGCCCAGCCTACGACGTCCGGCTATCCGTAATGAGGGCTGGCCGCCCAACCCCACGACGCCTGGACGTGGTTTCATCTCGATTTGGCCACGTGTTGAAGACAGTCACCACAGTACTCCTCGAACACACGACAAGTTGTGCAGTTTCAGAAATGCTCGTACCGAACCTCCGGGCCATCACAGTCTGTCCTCAGATCACGCGCCTTCCCCATTCTACACACGGACAGCGCGCTCTCTGACACTACATGCACCGTGCATGTGTCTCACTGGCAGTCGTTCGTCGCCAGGTGACGCCGCTGTTGCCTGCAGGGGTTTATAACGGCAGTAGGTCAGTGGTCATAATGTTCCGGCTGATCAGTGAATAATGAGAATTGTGTCCTGTACTCACTGGTCACAACAGACGAGTAATAACGTAATATTCTGCAGTGTTCTGCTTTATGTGCCATGTTAGTACAATGTATCCAGGCCTGTACTGAGCTGTTAGGAGCGGTGATAATGAATCAAGTTTCGATTAATGTGGGACAGAATTTTCGTTTCTTCTACGATACAGATTTGAATCTTAGGCAAGATATGACTCCGTTCTTTGTTCATCTAACGATTCCCAGTATTTTCGTTGGTTGCGTGAGTTCTTTGTCAGCGAAGTCTTTCTTAAACAGTAGTGTAGATGTCACGTTGTTCATGATACTTTAACTATGTTCTTCCGCATAATATAAGCTACGTTTTTGCATTCAAATAATGAATACTTGCTACATAACTTTTCTGCATTTACTCGTGGTCCTCTTCATTGTCAGATTGAGAGCATTTATAGAACGTTGTTTTCAACTAGCCATTTGGTCATGGACTTCGAAGTAACACGGTAGGGGGGGATTATGCCATGACCAACTAATTTCATAGAGAGTATTTACTGAGTGAGAATTGTTTTGCACAGGCTGCATTCCTTAATTTCAGAAAGTGATTGCTAGCAGTATCTCTCGTACGTTTCTTCCAGGTTCCAGATTGTAAGTTTGTGTCGAGATCTTCAGAGCAGCGAATGTTACACCAAATTATGTTCAGTGTTCTTTATTATTAATTATTTTCAGACCCTACAGAACAATGTTTAAATTACAGCTATGAGCCAAGCATGCTCACTGCATATGCTTCTTCTATTTGGTGGAGCATCTGAAACATTTCGTTAGTCAAGTGATGACCTCTTTGATAGGAAACTGGATCATTAAAGTGTACTTAAATATCATTTTAAGCTATTTGACTATCGTTTAGCAAAGTAAATGGTTCCTGTGTCAGTTTACTCTTGGAACGAATCAGATGGCGTTATAATAATATATTCATAGGTTCAAAATGGTTCAAATGGCTCTAAGCGCTACGGGACCTAAACCTAACTAACTTAAGGACATCACACACATCCATGCCCGAGGCAAGATTAGAACCTGCGACCGTAGCAGCAGCGCGGTTCCGGACTGAAGCGCCTAGAACCGCTCGGCCACAGCGACCGGCACATTCATAGGTCAATATTCATAAATATAAAAACACATTTTATTAAGAGCAGTTTTCTGTAGGCATTCACACACCTCAGAGCTCAATAACACACAATCCACTTACATGGTTAAAAGAAACTTGCGGTTTTCCATATTTTAACGTCCATATCAAGAACTAGGTGCTAAATATCCGGCGTTAGTATTTCAAAAATTACGGGTGGTATGTGTGGAAACATTAATTTGAAACAGCAGCTTTTTTTGTGGCGTTTACATCGTGTTTACTTCATTTCCCGAGAACTATCTAGAGGCCATAAAATCAACAATTATTCTGAATCATTAGCCCCTGGGGGTCTAAATCTTCTTGTCTACATCTACATCCACATGTCTACTCTGTAAATCACGCTTAGGCTCCTGGCAGAGGGTTCATCGAACCACCTTCACAATAATTCTCTATTACTCCACTCTCGAGAATTACTGTGATCATCGTTTATCCCTACGTAGGTCTGCAAAAGAAAAATGTTTTCGACTTCGGAGGAGAAAGTTGGTGATTGGAATTTTGTGAGAAGATCCCGCCTCAGCGAGAAATGCCTTTGTTGTGTCCGCCCCAAATCCTGTATCATATCCGTGACACTCTCACCACTATTTCTCGATAACACAAAACGTGCTGCTCTTATTTGAACTTTCTCGATGTACTCCGTTAATTCTGTCTGGTAAGGATCCGACAACGAGCAGCAGTACAGCAAAGGAGGACAGACAATTGTAGTGTAGGCCGTCTCTGTAGTAAATCTGCTGCATCTTCCAGGTATTCTGCCTATAGAACGCAGTATTTGGTACGCCTTCCCCACAACATTTTCTGTATGTTCTTTCCAATTTCAGTTGTTCTTAATTGCAATTCCTTGGTATTTAGCTGAATTTACGGTCTTTAATTTTGACTGATTTATCGTGTAACCGAAATTTAACTGATCGCTTTTAGCACTCATGTGGATGACTTCATACTTTTCATTAGTATTTTCGCACCATACAAATACCTTATTTATGTCGTTTTTCAATTGGTTTTGATCTTCTGATGACTTTAGTAGACGATAAACGACAGCATCATCTGCAAACAGCCTAAGACAGCTGCTCACATTGTCTCCTACATTGTTTATATACATAAGGCACAACAGAGGACTTATAACATTACGTTAGAGAACGCCTGAAATCACTTCTATTATACTCGATGACTTTCCATCTATTACAAGGAACTATGACCTACCTGTCTGACAGAAAATCACGAATCTAATGTCATAACTTAGACTATATTCCACAAGGAGGGAATCTGATTACAAGCTGCTTGTGAGGTACGATGTCAAAAGCCTTCTGGAACTCTAAAAATACGGAATCAATCTGAAATCCTTTGTCGATAGCACTCAACACCTGGTGTAAGTAAAGGACTAGTTGTGTTTCTCAAGAATGGTATTTTCTAAATCCGTGTCGACTATTCATTTACTTCAGATGCTACAGCAAAACTGAGATATTAGCTGTGTTTTGTGTTCGCTCACGCAGCTACTGCTGTTCTAATGACAATACTAGTTCTAACATCACGTGAGTAATATTAAAGCTGAAAATTCTAGGAAGAGCTCACGTTATTGGCGGCAGACCGGCTACCCGCGTGCTATTCTTCAGATAGCAGCGCCCGGAAATGACGCCAGTGTTGATTGTGAAGATGCAGCAGCGGTGATAGTGGCCCGGCCTGCAGAAATGATTAATGGCTTTGTGCAATATCGAATCATGGGGCCGGCTGGTAACAACGCAGGCTGGAGTAATTCGGCGCGTCTGAGGACGCCGTAATTATTGACGACTGTGCTATCAGCTTCCGCAGAGCACTCGCCGTGCTGGGCTAGTCGAACAAACGACGGTGCCACCCGGCTGCACTGCGGCGCATACCTCACAGCGCACAAAAACCTCCTAGTTGAAACCATAGCGCCACCTACGAACAGTTAACATACAGGGTGTTTCACGACACAGGATCTCCTACCCGAAAGAAAATAGGAGCTCGCGGTGATTCGTAACGTACGGATCGAAACTACTACCCTACGACGATAGTGTTACACTTGGGCTCCTGTGGCCTTTTTAAACAAGTGTAGTGGCCACTAAGGAAAACGCAGCGCATTGTGTATGCTTTCGTGACAGTTGTGCGTATTTCATCAAGATGTTCAGCGTGTTCTCGTGAAATGTCACGATAAACCAACCGAAGTGCCATGAGTCCCAGGTGCAGTAGTATTGTGGGCGACTAATAAGAGGTTAGCTTAGCGCTTGTTACAAGTTGCCTGCCTACAGGGCTCTCCCTAATGCAACTAGGCCGCTAGCTCATCTTTTTCCACAACAGCGAGACAATGCTGCAAGCTTCGTTTTTCTTCAGGGCGGCCCAACAGAGCACAGCACCTACATGTACGAGGGGGTACCCAGAAATAGCGGAATAACACTGCCGTGGGCGGAGCTTGTATAGTACGCACTTCTGCCGCTAGACGCGGACAGAGAACTCATTGCCAGTTCAGTGACGCCTGCGTTGTCGACCTGGGTGATTCTATTCACCTGCAGTGATTCTTTTTGCTAGCGCTGTTTTGTTCTTGTTTCGTTTTTTATTATGGCAAGTTTAAGTGAAAAACGTGCAGCTGTGAAATTTTGTTTTCTACTCGGTAGAAATGTTGCTGAAACAGTTTTAACGTTGTAAACAGCTTATCAAAATGACGCTTTGGGAAAAACTCAAGTGTACGGGTGGTTCGCTCGATTTAAAAATGGCGACATGTTGATTGATGAGAAACCTCATTCTGGACGCCCATCAACTGTCCGAAACGACGAAAATATTGAAAAAATTCGAGAGCTTGTGCTCACAGACCGTCGACAATTGATCAACTTATATAGAAGTTTTAAGAAGATTTTGGAACAGTGTTCGTCAAAAAATACCCGATTTGTTGTAGACAGGAAATTGGTTCTTCCACCACGAAAACGCAACTGGAAACACAGCCGCCTCTGTTAGAAAGGATTTGGCTAAAAATCGCATAGTTTCGCTGCCCCACGAACCGTATTCGCCTAATCTTGCTCCGTGCGACTTTTTCTTATTACCGCGCACTAAAAGGGGCATGAAAGGACGCCGATTTGATAACATTGAAGAAGTCTAGAAAAAAACATGGGAGGGGCAGTCATCTATTTCTAAAGTTGAAGATTCGAACATTGGAAACACCAGTGTGACAAATGCATTAGCTATACTGGAAGGGCATAAGTCTATTTTGTAAACAATTTGAAAATATGTAGCTATTAAAAAATAATTTCGGTTTGTAGCTTTTAAAAAATACTTCCGGTTGTTTTTGGGTACCCCCTCGTAAGAGCATTTGTTAACTTTGAGCTGCCTGAACGGTGGATTCGGCGTAATGGGAGTAAGGATCTCGCATTGTCCTTCAGGGAAGCCTTATTTCACAACATATGATTTTTTCTTTTTTTGAGAGAGAAGAAAGACTCCATCTGCATGCTCTTCCTTCGAATAGGGTTGGGTGCGTTCCGACCCCGTACACCAACAGCAGTAGCTGCAGTAACTTCAGACGTGCTCGCAAAAGCATAGGGCGACATTTGTTAAAGGTTCTGTAGGAATCAGGGTACAAAGCTGCCACGACTTTCTTAAATGACTCCATGCCGCCGCCAGTTGATGCACATATGCACTATTATACGATTTTGGCACCTGCGGACCTTACTTCAGAGCAAGTCGTTGAATCATGCCTAATCCCTTTGGGTACTTTGAAGAGGCTTAAGATGGAAAATGTGCAGTAGTGCATAAACAAACTAAAATTAATTAATTTAAGACGGCATGCGATCATTGAAGAGATTAGTGAAAGCTAAATGAAAACTTTGATGATAAACGTAACTGTGAAAAGCATGTCACGGTTATATATGCATGCATGTAAAATGTATTGGGTGGCTCTTCGGAAAACAAAAACCCTATAGTCTTATGCGTAAGTTCAAATCTAACCCAAGTTGATATCCTCATTCGTCTAAATGATTTACTTCCGTAACTTCGGATGGATCGTTTTGAAACACGCTGCATTTTCATTAGCCGGTGATACACTGAGTAGCATGACGAAAACTGTACTGATTGAACTTGAAAAACGATGCAATAATTCATCGTGTGTTAACATACCTGAGAATATACATGCGTCAGAGCTCCAGCGTCCATTATACAACATGGCAAATTCAACACCGAAAGAAGAATGACGCAAGGAGAATCCATGTCGTCAAAGCTACGCAGAAATTTGCGTTATTGTTGAACAAAAAGTTTCCCATCTGAAGCAGTCGGTTAGGTGTAAATCGAGAGCTCGCAGCCGATATTTGATTTAAGAACAACGAGCGGAAAATGCAATTGAATTATGTCATAACCCACAGCAAGGAAATACTGACGGCACGAACTCTGTAAAATAACCTTCTGTCGCATCTGTTATGAGGTTTGTGAAACGGAAATATTTATTCACTTTTATGCCTCCCTCCGCCTCCTCCCCCCGCACCAACCCAATACCGCACGCAAATATTGCAGTGCTTACAGGGTGGATCAGATTTTGCACGCCACTGTTAGACGTGTCATTTTCCTAGTTTTATTGTCTCGACATTTAATTGACCAATAATGTAGCAAGCTGACGAATTTTTGTGCATTCTCGCCAGAACTCATTTCCGGTATTTTCTTAGGTTTCCGTTCAATATTGTGAGTCTTTCTTAGACCGTCAGCCAGATTAGACATCTCAATTTGTCTAAATTAATCAGTGTATAATTACGCAGGCCTCCTTTGTATTTGCTTATACTACATAATACGGACCTCACACACCTGTGCAGTATAGGCGCAAGAGTATCTTTACACGGTTCCTTTTGTAAAAAAAGTATTGTTGCTTCACAGTAGTCTATCAAAACTTCGGAACCCAGTCTTTGTTTTACCAACATAAAAGCATGAATGGTGTTTCACTTCTCATGCACAAACATTGCCAATGGCAAGTTATTGTACAGTGAAGCTAATTCCGCTTGTGGGTCATTCACTGGATAGTAAAAACATACTACCGTGAGACCTTTCTGTTACTGAATACTATTAGAATTTTTGTCTGTCTTCTTAATGACTTTCAGTGACCTGCACATGTGTGAGGTGTGGTCCAAATAAAGAAAAAGAAAGAAAGACAATCAAAAAGCAAAACGCTGAAGGTCTCATTTATTTTAAAATAACTAGCAGCATTTCAGTTCACACGTAGACACGTGAATAGCGATCCGTGTCGATTTTTATTGGATTATTCACCTAAGAAAAAATTTAATGACATGATCTTACAACACACTATTAAAAGTATGAAATTGTCCTAAATGACATGGGATTCATCCAAAAAGAGAGGCACCACAGACTTCCCATAGAGTTCAATTTCATCCATACTTCATAGTTGCGGAACATGGATATGGACAACTCTAAAAACACACATGCACCACGTAACCGTTACATGTACTAATATTAACGTGCGAAAAGTCAACTTTTCGTTATTTAGGCTCAAAACTGCGACATAGAAAGCGTCAGCTAGGATAAAAGTAAGGGAATCGCTAGATATAAGGAAGAGGAATAGCATGTAAACGTAATGAACATCCAGATTCATATCCAATACGTGCACGCTAATTAAAGAAAATCTTGTGTAATTAGGAAAGAAAACTGATATTATTATTTAGAAAGTCACATAAAATATTAAAATTAATACAGACATGTGAATGTAGACTCGCTAAGCAAACTCCCTAGGCAGTTGTAGTCAAACACCGTGTAAGGACGCCACTTGACAATGTTTATTTAAGCAGATCACATTACTGTATTGAAGATGTGCAAAAGTCAGGTATTACGTAGCACTCACGTGATGTGGAATTGTTAATTTTAAATGAAAATCCAATTAAAGTTTCCTTTATTGTTTTTACATTTTACGTGGTGGTTGAAAATGTGTGGTCCTAAACACATCTCATAATTCATGGGCAATACCTGACTAAATTGTTCTTAGTCCTGTTGGTAACTTGAATAATTCTCGCTGTTGGCGAAGAAAGGACAGTAGTTGTACTGGTGCAGCATAGCGGACAGCGACACGAAACTGATTTAACAGTAGAAACATGTAAGTTTTCGTATCCGTGTGCGACATTTGAGTGAACTGAAAATAACATACCTGTTTAGTGCCTCGGCATGTCGGGTCTCGTACCTAAAAAACAGCATGTGCGGTTAGTGTCACTCTTCTTTTTTCATCTCATCGTTTGCTAGCATACGGAGAACATTCTCTGTCGGTAAAAGACGTACAGAGACTTGTTTCAATGATTCAAAGACAACGATTTTGAGGTGAATGACAGAATGCGCCCTGGTCGGTATCGTGTACCATCAGCTGCTGCAGCCCTCAATCGAAAATCATTTCCTAGGTACATGACCACGTTCCAAAAATGTTCAAATGTGTGTGAAATCTTATGGGACTTAACTGCTAAGGTCATCAGTCCCTAAGCTTACACACTACTTAACCTTAACCATCCTAAGGACAAACACACACACCCATGCCCGAGGGAGGACTCGAACCTCCGCCGGGACCAGCCGCACAGTCCATGACTGCAGCGCCATAGACCGCTCGGCTAATCCCGCGCGGCGACCACGTTCCACCTTGGAACACGGTTACACATTAGAAGAAACTTTAATTTTCTGGAGCTATTTCTCTAATTTCAGAAAACGACCAAAGCCCGTGAAAATCGAATGCCATCCTTTAAAAATGTAATAGGAAAATATATGAAACTTGTTTTACAGGGCCAACTAGAGGCGAATGTCAGAAAAATGTAGCAAGCTAGAAGACTTTCCCCTACTGAGAAGCAGTTGTTGGTATAGCCAGTTCTTTGAACGATTTTGTACAGGACGCTCTGCGAAGCAAGCACTTCACGTTCAACTCGAGAGCCTTAGAGGAATTGCGGAAAAGTTAATTAACAATGACCGGATGGTCATTTGTATCCCACTCCTCCAGAATATCATTGCAAAGGTTTAACGAGCTTCATGTGGTGCATAGGCCGTTAGTAAAGTACACGTTAATTTCGGCAGATGTGGGAAGAGTGTAAGCTTTTAAAATGTGATGGTGCCATTGTGCTATGAATACCTTGACAGTTATACGCCTGTCTCTAAGCATTTTTGATTAGTAGGAGACGTTGCGTGGTAATGAAGGGTGAATATTCAACAAAAACGAAAGTAACATCGGGTGTGCCCCACAGAATCTTACAAGGGAACCTCCCCATCGCACCCCCCTCAGATTTAGTTATAAGTTGGCACAGTGGATAGGCCTTGAAAAACTGAACCCAAATCAATCGAGAAAACAGGAAGAAGTTGTGTGGAACTATGAAAAAATAAGCAAAATATACAAACTGAGTAGTCCATGGGCAACATAGGCCACATCAAGGATAATGTGCGCTCAGGAGCGCCGTGATCCCTTGGTTAGCGTGAGCAGCTGCGGAACGAGAGGTCCTTGGTTCAAGTCTTCCCTCCACTGAAAATTTTAAATTTTTATTTTCAGACAATTATCAGAGTTCAGGCACTCACTCATAATCAACTTCGCTCCCCAAAATTCCAGGACATGTTCAGATTTGCTTGGACATATGCAGGATTTGACGGTCTACACACGGAAAAATTTGAAAACGTTAAAAACATATGTTTTGACAGAGCACAGAGAAAACTGTGCGACTGTGAAACTGTTGCATTCATTTGTTGCAGTTTATGTGAGACACTCTTATGTTTTCATCACTTTTTTGGGAGTGATTATCACATCCGCAAGAAAATATAAACCGGGCAAGGTAGAAGAATCTTTTTACCCATTCTCCAAGTGTGCAAGTTAGGTGTGTCGATAACATATTCCTGTCACGTGACGCACATGCCGTCACCAGTGTCGTATAGAATACATCAGACATGTTTTCCTGGATCAAATGTTTCCGTTTCCCATTGGAGAGGCACGTCCTTGCGTCTACTAATCGCACAGTTTTGCGGTGCGGTCGCAAAACACAGACACTTATTACAGTGAACAGAGACGCCAACGAACGAACGGACAGATCATAACTTTGCAAAAATAAAGTAAGTAAAGTTTTCGCTCGAGGGAAGACTTGAACCAAGGACCTCTCGCTCCGCAGCTGCTCACGCCAACCACCGGACCTCTACGCTCCTGTGTTCACATCATCTTTGATGTGGCCTATGTCGCCCATGGACTACTCTGTCTGTATATTTTGTTTATTTTTTCGTAGTTCCACACAACTTCTTCCTGTTTTCTCGCTTGATCTGTGTTCAGTTTTTCAAGGCCCATCCACTGTGCCAAATTATAACTAAATCTGAGGGGGGTGCGATGGGGAGGTTCCCTTGTTAGTAGGACCTGTCATGCCATCAATACACACTGACGTGATAAACGTCATGGGGTATCTCCTAATATCGTATCGGATCTCCTTTTTCCCGGCGTAGTGCAGCAACTCGACGTGGTATGGACTCAACAAGTCGTTAGAAGCCCCCTGCAGAAATATTTTGCCATGCTGCAACTATAGCTGTCCATAAATGCGAAACTATTGTCGGTGCAGGATTTTGTGCACTAACTGACCTCTATATTATGTCCCATAAATGTTGACGGGATTCATGTCGGGCCATATAGGTGGCCAAATCATTTGCCCGAATTGCACAGAATGATTTCCAAACCAGTCGCGAACAACTGTGACCCGGTAACATGGCGCAGCGTCATTCATAAGAATTCCAATATTGTTTAGGGACATGGAGCCCACGAATGTCTACAAATGGTCTCCAAGTAGCCGAACATAACCATTTCTAGTCAGTGGTTCAAATGGCTCTGAGCACTATGCGCCTTAACTTCTGAGGTCATCAGTCGCCTAGAACTTAGAAGTAATTAAACCCAACTAAACTAAGGACATCACACACATCCATGCCCGAGGCAGTATTCGAAGCTGCGACCGTAGCGGTCGCTTGGCTCCAGACTGTAGCGCCTAGAACCGCTCGGCTCTAGTCAATGATCGGTTCGGTTGGACCAGAGGACCCAGTCCATTCCATATAAACATAGCCCACGCCTTACGGAGCCAACACCAGCTTGCACAGTCCCTTGTTCACAACTTGGGTCCACGGCTTCATGGGGTCTGCGCCACACTAGAACCCTACCATCAGCTCATACCGGCTGAAATCGTAGCTCATCTGACCAAGCAACGATTTTCCAGTCTTAAAGGTCCGACCGATATGGCCACGAGCCCAGGAGATGCACTGCAGGCGATGTCGTGCTCTCAGCAAAGGACTCTCGTCGGCCGTCTGCTGCCATAGCGCATTAACGCCAGATTTCTCCGCACTGACCTGACGGTTACATAAGTCGTACGTCACAAGTTGATTTTTTTTTTTGTTATTTGACGCAATGTTGCTTGTCTGTTAGTACTGACAACTCCACCCAAAAGCCACTACTCTCGGTCGTTAAGTGGATGCCTTCGGCCTGTGCGGTGTCCCTGGTGACAGTTAATAGCTGAAATGTAGTATTCTTGGCACATTCCTGACACTGTCGACCTCGGAATGTTGAGTTCCCTCACGATTTCTGAAATGGAATGTCCCATGCACCTAGCTCCAACTACCATTCCGTGTTCGCAGTCCGTTAATTACCGTCTTACGACCGTTATGACGTCGAAAGCCTTTTCCTACGAATCAAATGAGTACAAATGACAGCTCTGCCAATGCACTGCCCTTTTATACCATGTGTACGCGACGCTACCGACATCTGTATGTATTCATATCTCCATCCAATGACACGTGTCATCTGAGCGTTTATGAAAGATATATAAAAAAAATATTAAAAATAGGATCAGCAGCATCATTTTTTCAGTGACCCATTTCGGTTCGACAGGAACCATCCCCAGGTCCAACCTGTTCCAGTATCAGCAAAATACACTACTGGCCATTAAAATTGCTACACCAAGAAGACATGCAGATGATAAACGGGTATTCATTGGACAAATATATTATACTAGAATTGACATGTGATTACATTTTCACTCAATTTGGGTGCATAGATCCTGAGAAATCAGTACCCAGAACAACCACCTCTGGTCGTAATAACGGCCTTGAAACGCCTGGGCATTGAGTCAAACAGAGCTTGGATGGCGTGTACAGGTACAGTTGCCCACGCAGCTTCAACACGATACCACAGTTCAACAACAGTAGTGACTGGCGTATTGTGACGAGCCAGTTCTCGGCCATCATTGACCAGACGTTTTCAGTTGGTGAGAGATCTGGCCAGGGCAGCAGTCGAACATTTTCTGTATCCAGGAAAGCCCGTACAGGACCTGCAACATGCGGTCGTGCATTATCCTGCTGAAATGTACTGTTTCGCAGGGATCGAATGAAGGGTAGAGCCACGGGTCGTAACACATCTGAAATGTAGCGTCCACTGTTCAAAGTGCCGTCAATGCGAACAAGAGGTGACCGAGACGTGTAACCAATGGCACACCATACCATCACGCCGGGTGATACGCCAGTATGGCGATGGCGAATACACGCTTTCAATGTGCGTTCACCTCGATGTTGCCAAACACGGATGCGACAATCATGATGCTGTAAACAGAACCTGGATTCATCCGAAAAAAATGACGTTTTGCCATTCGTGCACCCAGGTTCGTCGTTGAGTACACCATCGCAGGCGCTTCTGTCTGTGATGCAGCGTCAAGGGTAACCGCAGCCATGGTCTCCGAGCTGACAGTCCGTGCTGCTGCAAACGTCGTCGAACTGTTCTTGCAGATGGTTGCAAACGTCCCCACCTATTGACTCAGGGATCGAGACGTGGCTGCACGATCCGTTACAGCCATGCGGATAAGATGCCTGTCATCTCGACTGATAGTGATACGAGGCCGTTGGGGTCCAGCACGGCGTTCCGTATTACCCTCCTGAACCCTCCGATTCCATATTGTGCTAACAGTCATTGGATCTCGACCAATGCGAGCAGCAATGTCGCGATACGATAAACCGCAATCGCGATAGGCTACAATCCGACCTTTATCAAAGTCGTAAACGTGATGGTACTCATTTCTCCTTACAAGAGGCATCACAACAACGTTTCACAAGGTAACGCCGGTCAACTGCTGTTCGTGTATGAGAAATAGGTTGGAAACTTTCCTTATGCCAGCACGTTGTAGGTGTCGCCACCGGAGCCAACCTTGTGTGAATGCTTTTAAAAGCTAATCATTTGCATATCACAGCATCTTCTTCCTGTCAGTTTAATTTCGCGTCTGTAGGACGTCATCTTCGTGGTGTAGCAATTTTAATGGCCAGTAGTGTATACATGCTACACAAGAGGATTAAAAAATGTAACAACATGAGTGTTTGAATAAGAAGAAGTCCGCGTCACTCTATTACAGTCCAGGCAGTCTTATAGAGGTTTCTTTTTTTCGTTTTTCTACTAGAGCTCGCCATTTTATTGCCTTTTTCGGACTAAACTGTGAGCCTATTTTGAATGTTTTCTCGCGGAATTTTTCCATGTACGCCATCGGTGTTATTGAAAAGAAAGTCGTCCGGGATACTAGTAATTCTTCTTTCGATATTTCGCCTCTTTACCGTACAGTCATCTTCAAGGCGAGTCAGTGAATGGGTTCTGACTCTTCTGGCATGCATGTTTAAGCGCCAGAATGCTACAACCACTTGGCACGAAGATCTCCTGTAGAGTAAAATGGTCATGCGTCCCACATAAGAAAGTTGGCACAACACCTCTAGTCAAATGGTTCAAATGGCTCTAAGCACTATGGGACTTAACATCTGAGTTTATCAGTCCCCTAGACTTAAAACTACTTATACCTAACTAACCTAAGGACATCACACGCTTTCATGCCCGAGGCAGGATTCGAACCTGCGACCGTAGCAGCAGCGCTGTTCCGGACTGAAGCGCCTAGAACCGCTCGGTCACAGCGGCCGGCTCAGGTCTAGTCATAATACTTAAGCACCTAATATAAGAATATAGCAAGCGCTGAGTCAGAGAATCCAGAGTGCTTCCGAATTTTGTGGTTAATTATTAAAATCAATGGCAGGTGTTGGAATGCCAAGCAGTAAACAGTCAGAATTATAACAGCGGGAAATTCGAAACACTAGCCGCAGCCACATAATACTGAGATTCAGTGATCAACTAAGCTTTAGAAATTCATTTGTGAGACAACATGCTCAGTCGAGACGAGGACATCCACAATGACAATTCATGAACGCCTTTCATTTCACGTCCGCGTTCCCACAGGAATTATTGATCTGAGTCTTCCATGACTGTCATTCCAACGCCTGTAATCCGTTTTAATAATTAATAGCATAATTCGTAAACATAGTGAATTTGTAGACTCGGTGCCTGCTACATTTGAAGTTGGGAGCGTAAGTTTTATCCACGTCAGACTACGATGTGCCGACTATCTTATGTTTGACTCATGCACTTTTCGCACCACAGTACACCGACCGTCCAAAAAGTTCCGAGACTGGTGTTTTCCCTGGCGTATAATCCATGCCAACGCTATGTTGGCAGCTTGAGTTACCAACTTTGAACAACGGATGTGAATTCGGGCAGTCAGTTGTGAGCTGTCAGCCTTAAGCAGTGGACGTGTGGACGCGTACTGTGTCAACTTTGTTGTGTCAGAAATCAAACTGGAGCAAAATTTCCACATCAAGTGTGCACGACGTTCTCCGGAATGTTATAAAGGAGAGCAAAGTTGCGCAAAGTTTTTCCCGCACACTTTCACTCGCGAACAAAAAGAATGAAGCATCGATACCTGGGGCGACTTGCCTGAAATGAAAAAAGCGAAAAACGCTCTTCTAGAAAAATTATCAAGGATGACGAGACTTTGCGTCATCAGTACGAGACTACCACAAAACCATAAAAGTAGTTACTCACGTGAAGGGTCAAAACATTGCCGCCGACTTTCTAGCCAATGTGAGGCGGGAGTTGAACAGCCCACAGAAGGGTTTTTCTGACAGTTTCATATGATTTTACGAAGGTAAGCCGAGCGGTATAAGGCGCTGCAGTCATGGACTGTGCGGCTGGTCCCGGCCAAGGTTCGAGTCCTCCCTCGGGCATGGGTGTGTGTGTTTGTCCTTAGGATAATTTAGGTTAAAGACGGTGTAAGCATAGGGACAGATGACCTTAGCAGTTAAATCCCATAAGATTTCACACACATTTCTTCACGAAAGTTAGATCCGTTGAACTCGAGTGATTCAAAATGGTTCAAATGGCTCTGAGCACTGTGGGACTCAACTGCTGTGGTCATAAGTCCCCTAGAACTTAGAACTACTTAAACCTAACTAACCTAAGGACATCACACACAACCATGCCCGAGGCAGGATTCGAATCTGCGACCGTAGCGGTCGTGCGGTTCCAGACTGTAGCGCCTTTAACCGCTCGGCCACTCCGGCCGGCTGAACTCGAGTGAGCGGTGACTATGTGGGATACCTGAAGCATTACAACTACCACATGAACTTTTTTTCAAATTTTATTCATCCAATCCAGAAACGTTTTGGACTGACAGAATGTTCTTCTCACGCAGTTTTAGCGGTTTAGCGCGTACTTGGAGAATCGGCATTCAGCCACAGACTCACCTTTGAGATGGCTGTATGATTGACAGCCGAAATAACGGAATATGAAGTATTTCTGTCCAAGATGCAGGCCCGAAATATGATATAATATTGCCAGAGGTGAAAGAAATGGTAAGGGACATATCAAAAACTCGGACTTGGCAGAGTTAGATCCGTAGTTTGGCATTTCGACGCTGCGCCAGTTCGATTTAACTATATGTCAGCTGATGGGGCGATGTACATCACCGAGTGAGATGGCGCAGTGATCAGCGCACAGAACTCGCAATCGGAAGGACGACGGTCCAAACCCGCGTACAGCCGTCTAGGTGTAGGTCGTCAGTGATTTCCCTAGATCGCTCCCCGCAAACAACGGGACGGTTGGTTTGAAAGGCCACGGCCGACTTCCTTCTACATCCTTGATACAATTCGAGCTTGGGTTCCGTCTCTAATGACCTCTATATCGAGGGAAAGTTAAACCCAATTTTCCTTCCTTCCTTTTTCATGTATATCGGCAAATAAAAGTCAAAAAACTTGTTAAAGACACTCAAGTAGACGCTAGTTCTTTATAAGTATTTTCCTAGACGATTTCGCAATATGCCATATCCTCCGACGTTTTATTTCACAGGTCCAGTAATAGTGATGCTTCAGTCTGATGCAGTGAAGGTAAGAAAAATTAACGATCAGCAGTGATTCTACAGCTATTTACAGGTGCTCTCATCGTTGCTAAATCGGTTAATATATTTTGTTTCGTCGAAATTCTCAGTGAAAGCGTCAATACCTCATCATATGAGAGAATACCAGTGACGTTTCTGTAAAACGTGAACCTCACATTCACAGGCGAGTACAGGCGAGAAAACTTGCAAACTGTAGCACAGTCTGTTTCACAGAGGGACTACACTGTAGTTCCTTCTCTAGATTGTCGCACAGGTGGCAAAATGGTAGATATCGAAATAGATGGCAGAGGGACACAAAAACAATTAAAATCGCTCAAAAGAGGAAAGGCCGCTGGACCTGATGGGATACCAGTTCGATTTTACACAGAGTACGTAAAGGAACTTGCCCCCCTTCCTGCAGCGGTGTACCGTAGGTCTCTAGAAGAGCATAGCGTTCCAAAGGATTGGAAAAGGGCACAGGTCATCCCCCTTTTCAAGAAGGGACGTCGAACAGATGTGCAGAACTATAGACTTATATCTTTAACGTCGATCAGCTGTAGAATTTTGGAACACGTATTATGTTCGAGTATAATGACTTTTCTGAAGACTAGAGATCTACTCTGTAGGAATCAGCATGGGTTTCGAAAAAAACGGTCGTGTGAAACCCAGCTTGCGCTATCCGTCCACGAGACTCAGAGGGCCATAGACACGGGTTCCCAGGTAGATGCCGTGCTTCTTGACATCCGCAAGGCTTTTCATACAGTTCCTCACAGTCGTTTAATGAACAAAGTAAAAGCATATGGATTATCAGACCAATTGTGTGACTGGATTCCTAGATAACAGAACGCAGCATGTCATTCTCAATGGAGAGAAGTCTTCCGAAGTAAGAGTGATTCCAGGTGTGTCGAAGGGCAGTGTCGTTGGACCGTTGCTATTCACAATATACATAAATGACCTTGTGGATAACATCGGAAATTTACTGAGGCTATTTGCGGATGACGCTGTAGTGTATCGAGAGGTTGTAGCAATGGAAAATTGTACTGAAATGCAGGAGGATCTGCAACCAATTGACGCATGGTGCAGGGAATGACAATTGAATCTCAATGTAGACAAGTGAAATGAGCTGCGAATACATACAAAGAAAGCACCTCTATCATTTAGCTACAGTATAGCAGGTCAGCAACTGGAAGCAGTTAATTCCATAAATTATCTGGGAGTACGCATTAGGAGTGATTTAAAATGGAATGATCATATAAAATTAATCGTCGGTAAAGCAGATGCCAGACTGAGATTCACTGGAAGATACCTAAGGAAATGCAGTCCGAAAACGAAGGAAATAGGTTACAGCACACTTGTTCGCACACTGCTTGAATACTGCTCACCGGTGTGGGATCCGTACCAGATAGGGTTGATAGAAGAGATGGAGAAGATCCAACGGGGAGCAGCGCGCTTTGTTACAGGATCATTTAGTAATCGCGAAAGCGTTACGGAGATGATAGATAAACTCCAGTGGAAGACTCTGCAAGAGAGACGCTCAGTAGCTCGGTACGGGCTTTTGTTACAGTTTCGAGAACATACCTTCACCGAGGAGTCAAGCAGTATATTGCTCCCTCCTACGTATATCTCGCGAAGAAACCATGAGGATAAAATCAGAGAGATTAGAGCCTACACAGAGGCATATCGACAATCTTTCTTTCCACGAACAATACGAGACTGGAATAGAAGGGAGAACCGATAGAGGTACTCAAAGTACCCTCCGTCTCACACCAGCAGGTGGCTTGCGGAGTATGGATGTTAATGTAGATGTAGAGTCTGACAGCTCATGTAATAAAATTATTTGAAATACTCGGATATGTGTAGGAAAACAGTAATGAAATAATACCTGTTTACTCCACTGGTTTGCAAACTTGGCGACGAAAGTAACTTTCGCATGATGCGTTACTGAGAAGTAACATAACTAGATGAAACTTGGACCATACGTACACGATCTGATCACATCAACGTGACCACCGCCTATGTTCCACGTCAGCGTGCAGTAACTATTCACGGACGGCAGGCGGCAGCACTAGCGGTGGAGGGTATGCATAAAATATCTAGGGAACGAGGAGACAGGGCAGCCGTTGTAATGCGAAACGGGGCGATTTATCTGACGTCCAAATGGGCATGATCATTGGCTTTGGGGCAAAGGGGGCAAGAATATCGAAAAAGGGTAAGTTTTTGAACTGTTCGGGTACCGCCGTGGTGAAAGGATACGTACAAGGCAAAATGATGCTACGAAGGCTGGGATTTGCACGCCGATACCATAACTGGACGTCCAGTGAGTGCTGATAGGTGGCCTTTCAGATGATTCGCGTTTTACGCCCCACTGGACAGGTAGACGCTGGCGTGTACGCCGTGAAAGGTCTGAAAGCAAACATCCTAGATGGCTTATGGTCTGGGGAATGTTTTCGTGGCATTCCCCGAGTGATCTCGTCATTCTGGAAGAAGTAATGGATGAAACAAAGTATGCATCCATCCCTGGGGACCATGTCCACGCCTACATGCTGTTTGTTTTTCCTCGGCTCGATATTATCTATCAGCAGGTCAATGCAACGACTCACACAGCTTACAGTGTACCTGCGTCATTCGACGAACACGCGGATGACTTTACCGTACTCCTCTGGGCACCAAACTCTCCCAATTTAAATCCACTCGAGAATATGTGGGACCACCTCAATTGGGCTGTTTGCACCATGGATCCTCAACCGAGGAACTTAGCGCAGCTGGTCACAGCACTGGACTTGGCATGGCTCCCTATTCCAGAATCTCAATGGCTCTCTTTCTGCACGTTCACGTTGTGAAAGATGGTTATTTAGAATTTTGACCGGTGGCCACAATAATATGATTGGACAATGTGGGAAGAGCTGCTACAGTAAGGTGCAGAAGTTAACTGAAAGAAATACGTAATGAGACGAACAGAAACGGCACATTTAATCAGAGACAATAATTACACTGAAGTCACCGTAGTTTATGATAGTCCTCTGGACATTACAGAAGGTTAGAGATGATTCTTAATAGGGTGTGAAATCACCAACAACCACAAAGCATGCTCTGCAACGTGCTCACATGCTGGAGACAAAGTTGGTAAGAAATTCTTGTGGTAGGGTTTTACAGTCCTCCACTAGCGCGGCTGACAACTGCTTAAGCGCTGAAATACGTCTTCCCAACTAATTCCATATGTGCTTGATCGGATATAGGACAGGACAACGGGCAGGCAAGTCCATGCGCCGGTTATCGTCTAGTCAGATGCACATTATCATACATAAAAAGGAAGTCAAGGTCCAGTGCACCACTGAACAGACGCACGTGGGGTAGGAGATTAGTTGCACAGTGACGTTGACCAGTGAGTGTGCCGTGTTCAAAGACTTTGAGGTTAGTGTAAATGTCAAATTATGCCTCTCCACACCGTAACTCCTGGACCACCAGAACGATGATGTTCTACAACGTTCGCGGGTGCATTACGTACTCTGATTTGGCCATAGGTGAGAAAAGTAATTGACATAGGAAAATTGTCGAATATCATCGTTTTGGTCGTGCAAGTGTTACGGTGTGGCGAAGCACTATGATGGACGTGCATCCTGACCTCCAAACTGGACAGTGTCAATGTGCAACTGTACTCCTTCTGGTGTGTCTTTTCAGGGGTACATTCGACCCTGACTTCATCTTTATTGATGACAAGGAGCGACAGCATCGAACTGCGTAGGTTGAAAAGCTTATGGAATGAGAAGATATTCGGCGAATCGACTGGTCTGCCAACTCCCCGATTTAAATCGCAACTAGCGCTTGTGAGATGCGGTGGAGAGACATACTGCAGCAAGTCCACATGCACCAGCAGCTGTCAACCGCGGAATGGTCTACCATAAAAACTCGTTACCAACTTCGGGACCAGCATAGGAGCAAGGTGCACAGCATACATTGCCGTCCTTGTCGATCTCACACCTTATTAAGAACCACGTCACTTCTTTTGTAATTTCCAGAGAACCATCATAAACCGCGGAGACTTCAGTGTAACTACTGTCCTCCATTAAAAGTTTCGCTTCTGTGGTCTCACTGTGTATCCCTCTCAATTACCGTATGTAGCACGCTGTAACACTTTCCATATATGGTCCGGGTTTCGTCTAGCTATGTCATTTGTTAGTGACACATCGTATTGTAGGGATGCAGCCTACTCACGCCGTAGTAAATTCACAGCAGTCTTTCCATTGTGTGCCAGGCCAGCCAGTCCGTTGTAACTAGCTCTGACGTCATAAATGTTGCGCAATACTTTAAAAATCAAGCAAATAGCCTAAAACATTTCTAGCATGTCAGGAGTAATACTAAATTAATATGTGTTGAATGTCAGTTTGATAACTTTAACCATTTTCGAAATTTGGACATTTTTCTGTAAGAATCATTGGCGCAACAGAAAAGAGCTAGAGACTTCAAAATTTATAATCAGATTCCTTTTTCATAAATATTTTACAGAAACAGTCTTCTGGATCTCACAGTTTAAGATTTTAGTTGAATTTCAATATTTTCTGGTTTTTGTCTTAAAACTTAAGGAAGCAAGATAGATTAAGTAGGCTAATAAATAAGGCTAGGATGTTTATATTTTAGTAGGTTGGAGATCCGCTATAACTATGAAGATGTGAGAAGTTTCATTTGAATATCTATAAAACTATAGCGATAGCGTATCTCCAAAGGGCCAGTTCAGAGCTCGTCTACTGCGTGCAGTGTAATTAAATTAATTCTCTCGCCCAAAATATTTAACTTAGCCAGGTCAAAATTTTATTATCAATACTTACCTGTGTGTTGAATGCACATTTAAATTGAGAGCTTCATCGGCCATCAGCAAGAGAAGCTATGATTTATTCGGTAACTTAAAGTGGTGCATTACTAGCCCAGCGGCTAGTCGGGAGAGCCGATTTGATCAGGCGTTCCCTTAGCCGTCCGCACCGCGGCTTTATATACTGTATAAGAACGCTGCGCGAGGAAGCAAGGCCCCAGTTCTCTCCAGACGCTGAATAGTACCCTATCTGTGTCGGGAGTCGCGTCGCGTCGGTATCATTGCTACAAACAGCCTCAGATGCCGTATTAAGTTACTCGGGGTACGCGTAACCATGAAATCATTTTCGAGTGAAGTGTTAATTCTGGGTTGACTTTAATTATCGATCTTCAGTTTGCGTATTGTCGTATTTTCACGTGCCGCCGCGGGACAAACATTCTACCATTATTTAGCGTAGCGTTTGATGAACCTAATCATCAAATTATGGCGAGCATTCATTTAAATATTTAACTTGGACAGTTATAGTGCCATCAGCGCATTAGACTCTGAACTGCTCTGTTAGTTAGATTGTGTGGATTCTTTTGTTTTCATCTGTGACTTTCAGAATACAGAACATTTTTTTTCACGACCGTTTTTGATTATAAATCCCGGACAATCTCCTAATTCCTCAGAGCTATAAGCTGTAACTATAAGTGTATTCTCAGATGAAGTGGGCACTAGGAATTCTAATTAGAGGCTTCACGTTTTGCTAATCACTTTCTGGTAGCCAATATTGTAGTTAGAGAGCCAGTGTTGAGAACGGCGAAAGACAGCATATATAACATGCTAAATAATAGGAACATTTAACAACATTATTCCACCCGCCGCCGCACATATGGTTAATCGGCCGGAAAATGCAGTGTTTCAACATGCAAACAAACTTTATATAACAATTAATTCCACCCACCGCCCCACAGTATGAAAGTTACTTACGTCCTTAAATTTTGCACACCACTGTGTCGGCTGTGTTTCAATATAGGGAGAAAATGTTGTTGTTGTTGTGGTCTTCAGTCCTGAGACTGGTTTGATGCAGCTCTCCATGCAGGGAGAAAATATGAAATGTAAATAATAGGTGCAGGTATTATGATAGTCATCGTGGAACTAGAAGTGATCTAGTCGTTAGTGAACAATGTATAACCGCTATGGACGCTCATTCGATACAAGGCAAAGAAACGTTTACTGTGTTTTTATAATAGAGCCGTTACCCTGACCTTCAACGGTGTTTGAAGAATCATTTTGCGATTATGTGTTTGGTGGAGATAACAAAAAAATCTGACGGGACTGCAGTGCAGTATGGACAGATTCCTAGTCTGCCGCACTGGCCGGTTGTGCCGACGCCGCTGCTTCTGAACTAGTAGTGAAAATTTTGAAACTCCGTTTCTGAGACACGTATGAGAGGCGCACCGCACTAAGTGCATATTAGAGCGGTGCGGAAGATGAGGGCTGTGGCTGCAAGCGGCTGAGGTGTCCCAGCTGCTGCCCCGCTCGCTGGGAGAGTGGGCTGCGGCCCTCGCTGGCCACCAAACTTCCGGCCGGCCCCCTCGCAATCCATCTTCCGCCGTCACACTTTTCTGCTTGCGCTCTCCTAAACTGCGCCTCCGCAACTGACAGAGCAATCGCCCAAGAAAGCCGACGCCTCGCTACCAGCGTAACGCTTCTGCGGTGCATCTCTAACGGCCATTAAAAACCGCAGAGGTGGCTATATCTACCATCTTCGTCTATTCGCGTATTTAAATTCCTCATTAACAAAAAAAATTCCTTCAGAGGCAGAATTCAGGTGATATCGTTTCCCGTACACAAACGAAATACACTGCTGACCATTAAAATTGCAGTACCACGAAGGGGCCGTGCATCAGACGTCAAATTGTAATCGATGGGTTCGTGAGGGCAGCACTTCACGTCGTGCAGGATTTCATTAGATCTACGTGGCTAGCGCCCAAGAGTGGAGACTCTTACAGCCACGTCAATTACCTCGAATAAGGAAATGGGACAGTTTGATGACATTTGGGGTACCTCGAACTGTTGGCATTCTGACTTTCTTTAGGACGGACTCGAAGAGAGGCCCGCAGGCAGTGGTGTCCCCAGACACTGCACACAGGAGTGGCACAGTGCCGTCTTTACAGACGAGACGTGGTTCCGAGTACAGCATCGGTATGGACGTATCCGTGTGAGGAGGCTCGGAAGAGATCGAATATTGCCAAATTACACTCGTCATCGTCGGCACCTATAATGATCGCATTTGGTGCCATCGGGTACACAATACCATCACTTCGGGTTTGCATAGCAGGTAATATGGAAATCAGCCGCTACATTTCAGACCTGTTAATAGCAGTGGCTGTGAATTGTTTTCGAGGTATCTCTGATGTTAGCTTTCAATAACGTAACGCAATCCAGTAACTTCGGCGAGCTGTCCTCAGCTTCCTCGATGCAGAGGGTAACGGACTGTTGATTAGTCAGCATTTTCTCCACATCGACAGAAAACATCTGGTCATGGGTTGCGAGAGTCTTGCACGCCATAACGAGCCATTGACTGCATTTCATTAACTGTGGAACTGAATTGAAACAGCATAGAATGACTTGCATGCTTTTGTCATCCAAGCTGAGTTCGACTAAAAGCCAAGCCGGGTTAGACTCGTTGTTACTGCCTAAGGTGGCAGTTCGGCGCCCTAAATGAAACACCCCATATACCCTCAAAACATACACAAATTTAATAGTTTATTCTTCTTACTATACTGTATATGGGCCATAAGTACAGTTTCTACCGGAAAGGTATCCGCAGTTGAGAATACGAACAACCATTAGCTGTGTAAGGAAATGACGACAATGCTGTTTTGAAGAGCGAACTGATCAGCAAGCAGTCTCTCCTTAAGCCCAAAGGGATAAAATTGGGAATTTTAGCAGACCAGCTCAGTGAAAGGGTCTGAGTAACATACGAACCGTAAGCTACGCTCTTTGGTTTGTGGATAGGTTCTCGTTATCTCATGAAATTTGACGGATTCCTTTTAGTACTTATGGGGAAGATCTGATGCATTTTTTAGAGATACTGGCTCTTTTCGCACCATAAAGATATCTTGTCTAAATCATTTTACAATGTTTTTGGTTGTCTGATGACTTTACTAGACGATAAACGACAGAATCACCTACAAACAATCTAAGAGGGCTACTAAGATCATTTCCTAAATTGGTTATATAGATTAGGAACAACAGAGATCCAATTATTGGTCCTTGGGGAACGTCAGATATCATTTATACTTTGGCGGAGGACTTTTCGTTAATTAGTATGAACAGAAATCTTTCTGAGAGGAAATCACGAAGCTAGTCGCACAACTGAGACGGTATTCCATAGGGACGCGATATGATTAGGTGCTTGAGGGGAAATGTGTCAAAAGACTTCCGGAAATTTAGAAATATGGAATCAATTTGAGATGCCCTGTCGATTACACTCGTTACTTCATGTGAAGAAAAAGTTGTGCTTCATAAGAACGATATTTTCTGAATCCGTGCTGACTATCTGACGTTTTCTTCGATGTACTTTACAACGTTAGAGCTCAGTATATATTCCAAAATCCTACTCCAAATCGATGTCAGTGATATGGGCCCGTATATCACAGATTATCCGTATTTCCTTTCTTGGGTATTGGTGTGACCTGCGAAACTTACTAGTTCTTACGTACGGACCATCCTTGGAGCGAGCGACTGTGTATCATTACTATGTATAGGACTATTGTATCTGCATACTCTGAAAGGAACCTAAATGGTATGCAATCTGCAAGGAAAGACCTGCATTTAGTAAGTGATTTAAGCTACTTCGCTGCACTGAGGATATCTACTTCTAAGTTACTTTGGCGGCTGTTCTTGATTCAAATTCATGAATATGTACGTCGTCTTGTTTGGTGAAATAATTTCGGAAAACCGTGTGTACGAAGTCCGCTTTAGTGGCACTGCCACCGATAACATGTAACTCTTGCTTCGCCCACCTTAGCTTATTTTGCTTCCAAATTAGCATAACTCACTGCGTCCAGGTACATCGTGGTGCCCAAATCGTCCTTCTTTTGTTTACTTTCCGACCATATTCCGCCCTCAATAGGCGGCTCGCCTCATTCATCATGTCACAAATTCCTCCTTACTTTCATAAAGAATAGCATTTTCGTCAGAGAATCTAATCTTTAATATTCTCTCACCTTGAAATTTAGTCCCACTTCGAAGCCTTTCCTTTATAGAAACTTATTATTCCTGAAATTCATCTTAACTGTAATAGGTACAGATGTACTACCTAAAGCGACATATTTTATCTCCTCCATTTTCAGCTTCATATACAGCTTGAGCAGTAGCGGGGAAAGGCTGCATCTCTGTATAACGTCCATTTCAGGACGTGCTGTTATCTGGTTGTCGTTCTTTCCCACGGCGCATATCCATTTTCCTTAGGATTTCAAACATTTTGCAGCACTCTGTATTGTACGAAGCTTTTCCTACATGGTGTAATTTTTTTGTAAAAAGCAACTTTTATTTTACTATCACTGCAACGCTCTGGCCGGCCGCGGTGGTCTAGCGGTTCTAGGCGCTCAGTCCGAAACCGCGCGACTGCTAAGGTCGCAGGTTCGAATCCTGCCTCGGGCATGGATGTGTGTGATGTCCTTAGGTTAGTTAGGTTTAAGTAGTTCTAAGTTCTTGGGGACTGATGACCATAGATGTTAAGTCCCATAGTGCTCAGAGCCATTTGAACCATTTTTGTCCTGGTATGGCGCCACAGGCTACTGAAGTCGATATCGCTGCCATTCTTAACGACAACACTAATTCGTCATGTAATTAGTGCCTCCTGGGTAGGAAAATGGCTGTGACAACAGAGTGGTATTGCTTCTCGAAAGTTCGTCTTTTATCTGACCTCCGAATCTGGGCTAAAGGGAACTTCCCGTGCAGTAGATGACAAAGACGTGTCTCGGTTATTTCTTTCATTTGGCTGTGGAGTGCGGGAGGGTTGTATTGTCCTGTAAGAATCATTGGGGTTAACACTCGACCAGCGCTTCCAAATAACCGAGAGAGGTCGCTGGACATTTGGAGATGCAGATTCTGTGATAGAGTGTCCGATCCCTTGGCCCTCTACAATCACATTCAGTGAGCTCTCTGGGTTGGCTAACGCTGACAAGGAACGCGGCTACAATAATAACGCATCTGTATGCCTGAAGATATACAGACCATTTTAAATGGGAGTACTCGGAGACATGTCGCTACGTAACATACTGCATTACTGTGGCATAATCTGATATAAAAGTAATTGCTGTGAGGAGCAAGTCGTATGAAAGAGATAGTTAAGAACGAGAGTAAAAATTTTTAGTGATCATATCAACTTGTCGATTACATGGCGTAAATGTGCCTGTGTTGACATCCATAAAGATGAAGTACAAATAAGAAGCGAGAAAGTTATCAGTATATGAACGGGTGCCCCTATCAGCATTTAAGAATACAAGTTCGAGTGTAAGACGTAATTATAATTACGATGTTGTTGTTATTGTGGTCTTCAGTCCAGAGACTGGTTTGATGCAGCTCTCCACGCTACTCTATCCTGTGCAAGCTTCTTCACCTCCCAGTACCTACTGCAACCTACGTCCTTCTGAATCAGTTTAGTGTATTCATCTCTTGGTCTTCCTCTACGATTTTTACCCTCCACGCTGCCTTCCAATACTAAACTGGTGACCCCCTGATGCCTCAGAATATGCCCTACCAACCGATCCCTTCTTCTAGTCAAGTTGTGCCACAAATTTCTCTTCTCTCCAATTCTAGTTATGTGATCTACTCATCTAATCTTCAGAATTCTTCTGTAGCACCACATTTCGAAAGCTTCTATTCTCTTCTTGTACAAACTATTTATCGTCCATGTTTCACTTCCATACATGGCTACACTCCATACAAACACTTTCAGAAACGACTTCCTGACACTTAAATCTATACTCAGTGTTAACAAATTTCTCTTCTTCAGAAACGGTTTCCTTGCCATTGCCAGTCTACATTTTATATCCTCTCTACTTCGACCATCATCAGTTATTTTGGTCCTGAAATAGCAAAAGTCATTTACTACTTTAAGCGTCTCATTTCCTAATCTAATTCCCGCTGCATCACCCGATTTAATTTGACTACATTCCATTATCCTCGTTTTGCTTTTGTTGATGTTCATCTTACATCGTCCTTTCAAGACACTGTCCATTCGGTTCAACCGCTTTTCCAGGTCCTTTGCTGTTTCTGACAGAATTACAATGTCATCGGCGAACCTCAAATTTTTTTTTCTTCTCCATGGATTTTAATTCCAACTCCGAATTTTTCTTTTGTTTCCTTTACTGCTTGCTCGATATACAGATTGAATAACATCGGGAATAGGCTACAACCCCGTCTCACTCCCTTCCCAACCACTGCTTCCCTTTCATTCCCATCGACTCTTATAACTGCCATCTGGTTCCTGTACAAATTGTAAATACCCTTTCGCTCCCTGTATTTTACCCCTACCACCTTCAGAATTTGAAAGAGAGTATTTCAGTCAACATTGTCTAAAGCTTTCTCTAAGTCTACAAATGCTAGAAACGTAGGTTTGCCTCTCCTTAATCTATTTCCTAAGATAAGTGGTAAGGTTATTATTGCCTCACGTGTTCCAACATTTCCAAATTGATCTTCCCCGAGGTCGGCTTCTACCAGTTTTTCCATTCGTCTGTAAAGCTCTGCCCGCATCTCGTGGTCGTGCGGTAGCGTTCTCGCTTCCCACGCCCGGGTTCCCGGGTTCGATTCCCGGCGGGGTCAGGGATTTTCTCTGCCTCGTGATGGCTGGGTGTTGTGTGATGTCCTTAGGTTATTTAGGTTCAAGTAGTTCTAAGTTCTAGGGGACTGATGACCATAGAAGTTAAGTCCCATAGTGCTCAGAGCCATTTGAATTGTCTGTAAGGAATTCGAGTTAGTATTTTGCAGCTGTGGCTTATTAAACTGATAGTTCGGTAATTTTCACATCTGTCAACACCTGAGGGTATTTCGCCTGTCTCATGCATCTTGCTCACCAGATGGTAGAGTTTTGTTAGGCCTGGCTCTCCCAAGGCTGTCAGTAGTTCTAATGGAATGTTGTCTACTCCCGGAGCCTTGTTTCGACTTAGGTCTTTCAGTGCTCTGTCAAACTCTTCACGCAGTATCATATCTCCTATTTCAGCTTCATCTACATTCTCTTCCCTTTCTATAATATTGTCCTCAAGAACATCGCGATAATTACGATAAAAGTGAAAAAAATACGGGTCGAACATGAAGCCAGACAAACAGTTGCTACACGGACCAAGAAAGAACTGGATTCACAGAGATAACAATAAAAATGAGAAGAAGATCTATATTTCATTGGAAAACATTAAGGAACGACATGGATGCGTATGACTGTAATCGCCATTGCATGGACCACACTCTTAGATCAGTCATCCCCTTAAAATATCGTCCTTTGAAGTGCTGCAGATAGTGCAAGACCGTTACCAGTTTACTGCCGTAAGTCATGGCAGTGATGTGGTGTGTACATAGCAGTCGAAAAAATGGTTCAAATGGCTCTGAGCACTATGGGACTTAAATTCTGTGGTCATCAGTCCCCTAGAACTGAGAACTACTTAAGCCTAACTAACCTAAGGACATCACAGACATCCATGCCCGAGGCAGGATTCGAACCTGCGACCGTAGCAGTCGCGCGTTCCGGACTGCGCGCCTAGAACCGTGAGACCGCCGCGGCCGGCGTAGCAGTCGGTCGTATGGAATCACTGCCGTTAGGTTGCTGTGTGGGAAGGCACGATGGAATGTTAGAAAGGAGATGTAGAGTTCTGACGTAGCCATGTTGTTGTACCAACGCGAACTATCCAACGTTTCTAAGAGAAATGATGTACCATTCGCAGGTCCGTAAAACGGCGTAAGAATAGTTGCGAGAAAATCCTAACCGACAGGTGCGGCAGAGGAATGTCAAACGTTGTTAATGACAGTCGTCTTAGAGTTGCTGCTGTCGATGAATAAAAGGTCCAAATTCCTAGCGAACGTTGCAAACGGACTGCATGTAATGTTTTGGTACCATTGCTCACAGCGGCACATAAAGTTGCACGTCTTCAGTGGGTCAAAAAACACATAATCTGGCTATCTGTTGACTGAAGGTGGATAGTTTTGTGAGACGAGTGACGGATTTGGCTGTTTTCAAATGATGCGAGGCTTCGAATGCAACAACAGCCCTTTGAGACTTTTAACCTGCAGGGTGTGGATGGCGTAGTTAAAGCTATAGGTGGTCCTGTCAACTTTTATGTCTGTTACGCACTAAGCCTGAGGCCTATTAATTCAGGTTACCGTGAGCCTGAAGCACTAGGTTTATTTCTACATTCTCAGTGATCAAATGTCCATTCCTCTACATGTGTATTATGAGTATGCTGTGGACATTCTTGCCGTCTAAGTTGACAACCGCCATATTCACACGGTTGCACATATACCATCCTGGTTGGACGAAATCTAACACACTCTAACACTCGACTGGCCTTCTAAATTACCAGAAGCCCACAGAAAATGTCTGAGACTATTTGAAACGGCTGGTGAAGCGTAACATTCAACATGCTCGTAATTTTCTGGTGCAACGAGACCTAATCTCCAATGTGAGACTTCACCTGGATATGACATTCCTGAGGAGACTTGTGAGTTCTCTTCCTCGGTGAACTGAGGCTACAGCTGGAGTTACACTGTCTTAACGTGATGACTCTTGAGACTGACTAATTTTTCTTCTCAAAAACCAACAGAAACATTTACAGATAGATGTAGATTGAGGCTGACAAATGTACCCAACACAACTTTAGCTGGGAAGACATTGCTATAACAAATAACAGGTCGGTGCTAACGGACGTCTTTGATTGACTTAAACGTCCGGTGTCTGAGCTCAGCTGAGTATATCGGATAACAAGAAACTTGCTAACAAATGTTCTTTGCCTGCATTGGAAAGTTTCAGTTGAAATACTTTATTTGTAACGAAAGGAAGTTGGAAGAGACCTGTTGAAAATCTTTACTTTCTTCAAGAGACTGTAAAATTAAATGGAGTTTCTAAAGGTTGTAGACAGAGTTATGAAACAGGCTGTGTAAGTTGACAGATACACAGTCTGACCAAGAAGTTCCGAATCTGATTTCATTGCTTGCGTATAAGCGCCCTCAGTGCGTTGGTAGCTTGAACTAACAACTGTAAACAAGAACACATGTGCTTTCGGCCACTCAGTTATGAGCAGACAGAGTTAAGTAGCGGACGTACGGCCGTAGTGTGTCAACGGTGTTGTGTCACAAATAGCAATGGAGCAACATCTCCAAATAAGGTGGTCAAAACACCAGAATTTTTAGAAGAACAGAAAAGTGTGTGCAGAGTTCGTCTCGAATACCTTAACCCACGAATAATAACAACAACTTGTAAATACCTGCCTCTACTTGATTGAAATACAAAACGCGGACAATTCTTTCCTGGAAATAGTCATAATCGGTGACAAGACTTTGTGTTATTATACTAAACTATCACAGAACAACAAGGAGCATAAATTCACATGAAGAGTCAACGCGAGTAACACTACATAGTGGGTCCTAGCACAAAGGACCAATTGTTGTCCTTATGCAAACTGACCAATTGGCCCAGCCTCCCTACGTAAGCAAACTGCTCACTTTTTATAATTATGCAAGTATAATTTATGACCCTTATAGAAACAAAACAGCTATGTAAACTTTTGTTATGTTTACGCAAGTTTAATTTGTGACCAAATGCTCTTAGCCTATTCTTAATCGCCGTAATTTATGACCAAAAACTGCTGCCTTTTCCCACCTCTCTAGTTTATACTAGTCTAATTTGTGATGCGTTTAGCCTGATGTTACTTACCATAATTAATGACCCAGAAGTGGCCACCCCCACTCCTCTAGTGTGGTGGTGTTATCGTATGGGTGGGGTCCGACGTCTACCAGAAGGCCCTCCCTCCCCACCTCACCACTCTTCGCCGCTCCTTCTACGCTATGTACCCGTCGTTCAAGCTCTGTACATCAGTCGATCACCGTGAGGCATCAGCAGTAGCAGCCACCGTCCTCAGGCAGCAAAAAGAAGAAGGAGACTCTCACATTCGAATGTATTATTAATCCTTACGTATCTCTCATTGCTCATTATTATATGTGTCTTCATTGGTTACTGTTTCTCTTACAATGCAACATGCCCCTGAGCTGCAGCCGGAGACAGTCGAACTGCCTTATTAATGGGATCAGATTTGAATTTCCATTACGTATACCCTCACAGTGACAGCAACAGCACCCAGCCAGCCCACGCGATTATCATCCACAGCAGCGCAAGGGCGATGTATCAGGGCAGGACATGCAAGAATTCTTCTTCCGCGACTTCCTGGTGCCAAAATCGTTGGCACCGCTACGCCGGTGGTTATGGTTGCATACCTCACCTGTTAAAGTGATCTTATTCTCCGTAACGTACAGTCTACATGTAAGTGGGGGTAAACTTGTTGTTGTCGGCATGTCCTCTAATAATGACTTCAACGTAGTGGTAGCGCTTCAACTGCCCCAGTTTAGTCTCATGAAAGTCGCACTTTCATGAAGTCAGAATTCTGCCAAGATAACAGCACTGTTCAACACTCAAACAGTTCCAGTGTTACTGGGCTATCATACAGCATATGCACTCACTTGGAACTAACCTTCAGAACGTTTAAGTTTCCTGACTCTGTCATCCAGTGTGCAGTGAATGACCATCTCGAGTGGTGGTATCTGCATAGATTTTTTGGAATTGTATGGTACGCGTTTATAAATATTATGCATAATAACTTTTGTATCCCGCCTGGAAGGCGGCGCATGGGTGTGCTCCTGTAAACTGAAGGGTAGGATGAATACAGGAAGCGAGTAGGAGCAGGAAAAGGTGAAGTACTGCGGTACTGCGTATTAAAAGTGGTTTTACTTAACTTTTTACAAGTAGTGGCTCGCCCACTATGAAATAGAAACAATGTCGCTTGGTCGTCTGCTCGGCATCGGATGGGATGAATCCGGAGCGGCACTCGTAGAGCTGCACAGCGCCGGCTAGAGAGCGCTGTCGTCGGTGTCGGTGTCGTAGTGCCAACCTAGCAGAGTGCATCTACGTTGTGGCATCGTAGCTATCGATACCACAATAAGACTTCAGAAGACTTTTTGCTATTAATTTAACAGTGTATTTTGCTTCTGTACACAGTATGTATGATGCATCACCACTACATGACGTTGCTAAGGATACATGTGCATCTTTGTGCTTGTTCATATATCCTACAATGTGAGCTGAAATTAAAAGAGAAGATTTATCTCTCTAAATCGTATTTCATTATAAGTAGAACTTCATATTCATTTACACGGTCCAGTCGCATTAATGTGACCACCTGTCAGAAACGTGAATAATCACCTTTTGCGGCATGGACCGCTGCAGCATGTGCAGGAAGAGAGTAAGTGAAGTGTCTGAAGGTACTGACAGGGATGTGGAGCCATGACGACTCCCGTGCCGTGGGCAGTTGCACTATATTTCTCGGTTGAAGATCCATGACACGAACAACCCAATCTAGTACTTCACCTTTTCCTGCTCCTACTCGCTTCCTACATTCATCCTACCCTTCAGTTTACAGGGGCACACCCATGCGCCGCCTTCCAGGAGGGATACAAAAGTTATTATGTATAATCTTTATAAACGCGTACCATACAATTCCAAAAAATCTATGCAGATACCACCACTCGAGATGGTCATTCACTGCACACTGGATGACAGAGTCAGGAAACTTAAAGGTTCTGAAGGTTGGTTCCAAGTGAGTGCACAGATTCTCGATTGTCTTTATATTCGGGAAGTTTGGTGGTCAGGAGAGTACGGCAAACTCATACTGGTGCTTTACAAACCATGCTCGTACACTGCAAGCTGTGTGGCATGTTGCATTATCCTCTTGGTAGACGCCATCGCGCAGAGAAAAAACAAATTGCATATAGGAGTGGACATGGTCCCCAAGGATAGATGCGTACTTGTGTTGATCCACTGTTCGTTGCAGAATGACGAGATCACTCAGGCAATGCCACGAAAAGATTCCCCAGACCCTAACGCTCCTTCCTCTGGCTTGGACTTACCCAGCTTGCAGCGTCTTTTCCTCCGTAAACATCTCCGCAGCTACAGCTGACACCTGTTACCCATGGACTATGGCGCACCACAAATGCCTCGGTCCCGTTTTTGGATAGGGCCATTTTACCATGCACAGTATACATTAACCATGATGACATGTGAACAGTTTACAAACTTAGCCGTTTCGGAGATGCTGCCACCTTTGGCCTGAAAGCCAATGAGGCAACGAGTGTATTGTTTTCTGCGTGACGTCAACATGCTTTATATACCCACTACTGCTAGTCCTGCAACCAGCCGACTGTGAGTGGTTAATGTACTTGGACGTCGGACATTGGGAGTGGTCAAGTGAATGTGACTGGACCGTGTATATGCAGTAGAACTGTCAATGTGGTTGGATTTGTGGGGAATCAGGGTATGTGGTTTTTGTAAATAAGAATGATAATAGGAATGTACGGAAGCAAATTAATTTCTATTATACACTCCTGGAAATTGAAATAAGAACACCGTGAATTCATTGTCCCAGGAAGGGGAAACTTTATTGACACATTCCTGGGGGCAGATACATCACATGATCACACTGACAGAACCACAGGCACGTAGACACAGGCAACAGAGCATGCACAATGTCGGCACTAGTACAGTGTATTTCCACCTTTCGCAGCAATGCAGGCTGCTATTCTCCCATGGAGACGATCGTAGAGATGCTGGATGTAGTCCTGTGGAACGGCTTGCCATGCCATTTCCACCTGGCGCCTCAGTTGGACCAGCGTTCGTGCTGGACGTGCAGACCGCGTGAGACGACGCTTCATCCAGTCCCAAACATGCTCAATGGGGGACAGATCCGGAGATCTTGCTGGCCAGGGTAGTTGACTTACACCTTCTAGAGCACGTTGGGTGGCACAGGATACATGCGGACGTGCATTGTCCTGTTGGAACAGCAAGTTCCCTTGCCGGTCTAGGAATGGTAGAACGATGGGTTCGATGACGGTTTGGATGTACCGTGCACTATTCAGTGTCCCCTCGACAATCACCAGTGGTGTACGTTCAGTGTAGGAGATCGCTCCCCACACCATGATGCCGGGTGTTGGCCCTGTGTGCCTCGGTCGTATGCAGTCCAGATTGTGGCGCTCACCTGCACGGCGCCAAACATGCATACGACCATCATTGGCACCAAGGCAGAAGCGACTCTCATCGCTGAAGACGACACGTCTCCATTCGTCCCTCCATTCACGCCTGTCGCGACACCACTGGAGGCGGGCTGCACGATGTTGGGGCGTGAGCGGAAGACGGCCTAACGGTGTGCGGGACCGTAGCCCAGCTTCATGGAGACGGTTGCGAATGGTCCTCGCCGATACCCCAGGAGCAACAGTGTCCCTAATTTGCTGGGAAGTGGCGGTGCGGTCCCCTACGGCACTGCGTAGGATCCTACGATCTTGGCGTGCATCCGTGCGTCGCTGCGGTCCGGTCCCAGGTCGACGGGCACGTGCACCTTCCGCCGACCACTGGCGACAATATCGATGTACTGTGGAGACCTCACGCCCCACGTGTTGAGCAATTCGGCGGTACGTCCACCCGGCCTCCCGCATGCCCACTATACGCCCTCGCTCAAAGTCCGTCAACTGCAAATACGGTTCACGTCCACGCTGTCGCGGCATGCTACCAGTGTTAAAGACTGCGATGGAGCTCCGTATGCCACGGCAAACTGGCTGACACTGACGGCGACGGTGCACAAATGCTGCGCAGCTAGCGCCATTCGACGGCCAACACCGCGGTTCCTGGTGTGTCCGCTGTGCCGTGCGTGTGATCATTGCTTGTACAGCCCTCTCGCAGTGTCCGGAGCAAGTATGGTGGGTCTGACACACCGGTGTCAATGTGTTCTTTTTTCCATTTCCAGGAGTGTAGGTTCAGTAGATATACATACAATAATTTCTGTGGTAACAATTTTTCGTATAGAATGTTTACAGATACTTTTTCTTTGATAATAGTATGTTCAGAGATACATTAAAAATAATGACTTGAAATTTATGTATGCAGAGATACTTTTTACACTCGTGCCACTACAATGAAAAACTAAAAGAAGTATCTATATAGTGCATTTCATACTACGGTCTTTAACACAGTGTTAAAATGTCGTTTGATACCACTGTTTCAATAGAGACATTCACATCTACATCATACTCTGCAAGCCACCTGATAGTGGTTGGTGGAGGGTACTTTTGTACCATTAACGGAGACCTTCAATCCTGATCCACTCCCGGAAGCGCGTGGGAAGAATGATTGTCGGTAGGCGTCTGTATTGGCTTTAATTTCTCGAATTTTCTTCTCGTGGTCATTACGCGAGACATATGGGGGGGGGGGAGTAATATATTATCCAACTCTTGCCAGAAAGCGCTCTCTCGAAACTTCAATAGAAAATCTCTCTGTGATGCACAACGCATCTTTTGCAATGTCTGTGAATGGAGTTTGTTGAGCATCTCCGTGACGCTCTCGCGCCGGCTAAACGATGCCGTGACGAAACGCGGCGCTCTTCGTTGGATCTGCTCTAGCTCTTCTATAAGTCCCACCTGGTAGGGATCCCATGTGGATGAACAATGCTCAAAAATCGGTCAAACAAGCGGCTTATAAGCCAGTTCATTCGTGGATGAATTACATTTCCTAAAGATTCTCCCCATGAATCTGAGTCTAACATCTGCTTTACCACTATTTGCTTACGTGGTCATTCCACTTAAGGTAGCTCTGGATAGTTACTTGTTGATATTTTACGGTAGATGCTGTTTGCAGCTGTTTGTTATCAACAGTGTAACTGTACACCAGTGGATTTCTTTCCCTATCTATGTGCAATATGTTCGATGTATCTACGTTCAGGGTCAACTTCCGGAGCCTGTATCAGTCATCAATTCTCTGGGGGTCTTCTGCAAATCGTTACTATCTTCTGGCGTTGCTACTTTGTTATAGACAACCGCATCACCTGCGAACTGCCTTAAGGGGCTCCGGAAAGGCTGAAAATCATGAAAAGTTCAATTTTTACTTTTTTGCGTTTTCTGAATCTGCAGACTATTTACCTTTTAATAGATATATAATTTATTCAATTCCGAAGACTACAACTATTTTTAAATTTTTTTTGAAATGTGTTCTACATGGGCGTGACCCACTGTGGCGCTGTTAAACTGCTGTCAAATGGTGTTATTATTAACGTCCGTGTTCATCAGGTACATTTTAGTAATGTGAGATAAAGTATGTGTTGTGGCTAACCTGTGATGGTTCAGTATATATCGCTGGTGTGATTGTCGATTGTTTCATGTTTATTTACTCTGTCGTTATCTCGAAAATATTCGTAATTAATTCTGTTTCTTGAGTCTCTGTTTTGTTGAAGTATAATAATGAGTAAAAGTAAAGTTATTAGAAATCCTCTGAAGGCTTTTAAGAAAAGGAGAAATGTTGGAAAGCCAAAGGTATGTGTTATTACTGTAAACAATAAAGACGATAACCAAGTGAGTGAACCTAACCTCTCAAGTACACCTGCCCATAGCAGTCAAAGTGGGAAAGAAAATACTTCACAGAAGAAGCTTGGTTCAATGAGTGAAAACTGTGAATGTTTTATGGGCAAATCGGATGTGAATGAAATATTTGATATGTCGGTTCTCAAAGGAATTTTTTCAAACTGTGTAAGATGTATTCATTGTAGTGAAGTTGGTCTGGAACTCTCCATAATAAAGCACGTAGGACTTGCTAGTGAAATACAACTGAAATGTGATAAGTGTTTATACATGACCACCTTTTGGAACAGTGTTGCAGTAAATGCAACTGAAGAAAATGGTAGCAAACTCTACGAACACAACAACGAGCGATGCTTGCTTTAGACAAGGAACGCCTTCGGGCTGCAGACAGGGCTGTAAAGAGTCTAGAAATACAAGCAAGAGTAAACAGGAGGAGGAACAAGAGGAAGCTGGAGGAGGAGTTTACAGAGGATAAAGATAATCCATCCTATGGACCTGGAATGCACTAAAAAGTTAATCCAATCTTTGTCGCTCGATTTCCAAAACTTTTATTTTCTCATACTAATTACATGTTTTCTAAGGATCTTCCAAACATATTTGTTTCAAACTTTCAGTAAATGGTACACAGTACCTTCTGCATAATTTAACACAGCTTTTTTCCAAAAAACTGTATATTTTTGAATATATAAATAAAAAATTGCAAAAAAATGTTGTGAATTTTCATTACAATTGAAAAAAAAATCATCTTTAATAACTGAACTAAGATTTTGTAAAATGCCTGTGTTAAGTTGTAGCCCATATTCCAATAAATAATCTGTAAAAAGTTCAACTTCCTACCTCAAATACTTTGTGATGTAATTTATAAGCGTTATTTCAACATTGCAAGTATAGGGCGTTCCGGAGCCCCTTAAAGAGCATTCGATGCTTTCTCCTAGATCATTTACATATACCGTAAACAGTAACAGCCTTATCAAACTTCCTCGGAGTATCCCGAAGCTTACCTTTACATCTGTCGATGGGCCGCGCGGAGTAGCCGCGCGCTCTGGGCGTCTTCTCACGCGGCTCTCCTCGTCGGAGGTTCGAGTCTTCCCTCGGGCATGAGTGTGTGTGTCGCCCTTTGCGTAAGTTTAAGTTGGATTAAGTAGTGTGTAATCTTAGGGTCCGATGACCTCAACAGCTTGGTCCCATAAGATCTTACCACAAATTTCCATTTTCCATCTGTCTATCTTGTTCTGTTAAGAGCGACGTGTTGAGTTCTGCCTGCAAGAAAGTCTTGAATCTAGTTGCAAACCTGCTCCGATACTCGATAGGCTTGTACTTTTTCAATAAATGACAGTGAGGGACGATGTCAAACGCCTTCCTGAAGTCAAAGAACACGGCATCAACTTGAGCGCCGGCGCTTACTGCGCTGTGGATCTCTTGGAGGGACAGAGCGAGCTGAGTTTCGCAGTATCTCTGTTTGCGGAATCCATGTGGATTTTTGTGGAGGAGATTTTCATTCTCCGCAAGCGTCATAAATCTTTAACATAGAATATATTCCGTAATTCTATAACAGATTGACGTCAACGATATAAGTTTGTAATTGTGGGCAACTGTCCTACGGCTCTCCTTAAAAACCTGAATGACGTGCACTTACTTCCAATCGCAAAGTATCCTTCGTTGCTCAAGCGATCGACGATAAATTACTGCTAGAATGGGAGCAAGTTCTTTCGCTTAATCTTTGTAGAAACTTACAGCGATCTCCTCTGGTGCTGACGCCTTTCCACTATTAAGAGACTGTAGCTGTTTTTCTGTTCCGCGATCGGTCATCTCAATATCTACCATTTCGACGTCCGTACGGTGATTGAAAGGTGGGACTGTATTACGATTTTCCGCCGTGAAACAATTTCGGAAGATCGAATTCAGTATTTCGGCCTTCTCTCTGTTATCTTCCGTTTCGGTGGCAGTGTGGTCACTGAGTGCATGAACAGATGACTTTGACCCACTTACTGATTTTACATACGATGAAGACCTCTTACGCTTTTTACTCGGGTAGGTTGACAAAGGTTTCCTTTTAAAGTCATTGAACGCTTCTCTCATAGCTCTCCTTACGCTAATTTTCGCTTCGTTCAGTTTTTGTTTGGCAGCTAGGTTTTTACTTCTCTTCAATCTGAGATGAACTACTCGTTGTTTACGTAGCAGTTTTCTAACGCAGCTATTAAACCGTGGTGGGTCTTCCCCATCCCTTAGTACATTACACGGAACATACCTGTCTAGGGCATATTGCACGATACCTTTGAATTTTTTCCAGTAGTTCTCCATATCTTCGTCCTCATCACCGAATATTTGATGCTGACTGCTCAGATACTCTGACATTTGTGTCCCTTCACTCTTGGTAAGCAGAAATATCTTCCTATCTTCCTTAACATTCTTTTTAAGACCCGTTGTCTTAGATGTTATCACAGACTTATGATCACTGATACCTTCCTCTACGTTAGTGAAATTTGTCATTAAAAATATATCACTTTTTCAAACCAACAGTTCAATGGATGGAATCAATACTAGAAATAAGAATAATCATCACAAGGATTTAAAGACACTTGGTCTTGTACAAAAAGGTGTGCATTACTGAGGAACACACAGTTTCAATAACTTGCCAGCAGCCATAAAAAGCTTAACAACCAATGAAATTCGCTTTAAGAGAAGCCTAAAGGATTTATTGGTGGCCAACTCCATCTACTGAAATGATGAATTTATATATATATATATATATATATATATATATATATATATATATATATATATATGTGTGTGTGTGTGTGTGTGTGTGTGTAATGTTCAATAATGTGTTCATTGTAAATAAGTATTATAGTAGTTGTATTACACGTTTATTACCTAATAAATAAATAAACTTTTTTATTTTAAATTCAGTACATTAGTATTTGTAAAATGACTCTTTCATATAGTGTTCATTAAAAATGACGATCATTCCACTTGGGACCTTTGGAATGGTACATTAGCCTACTTGTGGTAGTTGTAAATATTTGTCATGTATTGTTGTTTTTCTGACATGTTCTACATCCTGGAGGATCTCCTCTGTACGGATCAATTGGAATGAAAGTAAATCTAATCTACTCTAATAACAGATTCGATAAGATGTGGTCTGTTTGTTGGCAGGAAGTCTAAGATGTTACGAATTGGTTCTCTAACTATCTGCTCAAAGCAATCTTCGGATAAGACATGCAAAACAATGTCACACGAATCCCTGTCTCCGGCTCCTCTTGTCGTAGCATGACACTCCCAATCCATACCTGCCAAGCTGAAGTCACTTCTATTAGAATGGCGTGACCAGGAACATTTTTTTTTAAATTTCTCATTCCTTAATGCACATCCTTCATTGATACGACTGTTTTATTACATGTGAAATGCGAAATAACTTACACTAGTAATACTACAGACTGGGACAACCAGCACCATGTTAAGAAAAACTGTACAAAACACACACACAGCCGGCCGAAGTGGCCGTGCGGTTAAAGGCGCTGCAGTCTGGAACCGCAAGACCGCTACGGTCGCAGGTTCGAATCCTGCCTCGGGCATGGATGTTTGTGATGTCCTTAGGTTAGTTAGGTTTAACTAGTTCTAAGTTCTAGGGGACTAATGACCTCAGCAGTTGAGTCCCATAGTGCTCAGAGCCATTTGAACCATTTTTTGAAACACACACACACACACACACACACACACACACACAAACAAACAAACAAACAAACACACACACACACACACACACACACACACACATAGTGCGCAGTCAACTCAGACGTGTACATAGTACACATTTACACCTATTTACACTATCACAAATGATTCATATTGTCTGCATTCACACACAACTTTTAATTGCGTATGCATCAATTAAATAATTGACTCTTTCCCTCTGTCACCCTAGTGATTCGCGCGAGAATGGCAGTGCTTCGATTCCATTCTCACAAATGACTCTTTTGTTGTCATGATGTGACAGACCGACTTTAGTTGCGATATGGTGTGTACTACATAGCCTCGTGATCGAATGCTTACTTGGCGCACCGTATGTGGAGGAGGAGGCGGAGCGGCGCCAACACTGCTGAACAGGCAGTCCTTGTAACCATCAGTCGGAACAACCACTGAGGCCGCATAATACACACACTTCGTCCGCCTTTGAGTAACACCTCCGTCTCAGCAGAATGCCTACATTTTTTGTCTAAAACTCACAAAATCTCATTTGCTTTGTCTCAGACAACTCGACGCTGTAAGGATTTTCAGGTGCATATCCAGATGTGTCGAATGTATCGGTATGATACCTTATTACTTATACTTCATAAGGGTCACAACACTTCACCCAATAGATGGAGCTGTTTGTATCCATACAAAGTAACTTTGGATGTGTGAAATGTTTACCCCCAGCATCATCATCATCATCAGCTTGTGGAGGGAACCACTGCATGGAACTTGGTTCAAAAATGGTTCAAATGGCTCTGACCACTATAGGACTTAACATCTGAGGTCATCAGTCCGGCAGAACTTAGAACTAGTTAAACCTAACTAACCTAAGGACATCATACACATCCATGCCCGAGGTAGGATTCGAACCTGCGGCCGTAGCGGTCGCGCGGATCCAGACTGAAGTGCCTAGAACCGCTCGGCCACTCCGGCCGGCCATGGAACTTCGCGCCCTGGACATAGTGCACATCATCGTGTGCTTCATACACACTATTAGGATATGTCTGGTCCACCTGCACGAATTATGATACAACATGAGTCTGCAGTCATATCCGTGCATTCCCCTAATCCGACAATTTTCCAATCGGACAGCCATCGAAACCCTCCAATCGTAGAGACTGCTACATGACATGCCCGTGTAAGTGCTTATTTCGAGATACACGATGTAACTCAAATCTTCGTGTGCAATGAACTCTTCACTCATACGCGCATTATTTGCCTTTGTGCACCTATGAACATATTGGCAAAGTCCCCTGCGAATCCCACATTCAGAAAAGAAGAAAAGGTCGACATCGGTTAATAGTGCGATTCTGGCACATGTCATTCTGAGCATTGCATCCCACGAAAGCCCTGGTGCGGTGTAATAGAAGGCAGGATCCGTCATATATGTGCTCATTCACACACTCCTGAATTTCTTGAAAATGTCCACAAGCAAGCATACATCGCTACCCATGTATACTCCCCTGAAATACAATTGTTGAATTTCTACCAAACATCCACTGCATGCTCATACTCCGCATTCATTACGACACTGCCTGTAAGATTACTGGTGAATGTAGTTATGTCGAGCAATGCGGTTTCGTTGGATCTTTCCATCGAATCAGTTACTGCTATGAAAAGACTCCCTTCTTTGTCACGAGCTGAAACCTTACACCATAGATATTTGCAGCTATAATGAGGTTCATGTGCTCCTGACAAATGGTTTCGGTAACTTTTTGAAGCAGTATGTGCATAGATCGCCGTGAGAACCACAGTGCAACATTCATGTTCATTAACTTGGAGAGCCGCGCGGGGTTAGCCGAGCTGTCTTAGGCGCTGCAGTCATGGACTGTGCGGCTGGTCCCGGCGGTGGTTCGAGTCCTCCCTCGGGCATGGGTGTATGTGTTTGTCCTTAGGATAATTTATGTTAAGTAGTGTGTAAGCTTAGGGACTGATGACCTTAGCAGTTAAGTCCCATAAGATTTCACACACATTTGATTTTTTAACTTGGACAATGAAATGTATTTTTCGGTGCTATCAGGCAGTGCACTAATCTAATCATTGTGCAGCCCGAAATAAGCCAAGTTCTCTACAATGAAATGACCATCATACCTGCTCAAATTGTGAAAGAAAACCGGTACTTGTCGTGGCAATTGGTATTTCAAGTAGCACGTGCAGTGTCCTGCACCACGGAACTTCCTGTTAAATGACAGTGATCTCTGTTTCGAGTTTTCTAGCTAATGGCAGTCCACAAATATGACATTCAACATTTTTCTTTGACAAATCGTCATTTTCCTGTGATTGGTCATGGGAATGTTGGGGTGATAAATCTCATCGACTTTATTTGCAAGTTTATTCAAGACCAGAGAGCACCAATCGCAGGCTTATCCCCGATGTAGGTTTCAAAACGATTACAAATCAGGCGTGTTCTTGAACTATATGTGGTGTTGTTTCTTCCTCTGATAGAGTAACAACAAATCTGTATGTCACGCTAAACTGCTAGTTTGGGAAAAGAGAGGGGTCTGACTACTTTATACTTTACATCATTTTTCTGCACATCGTGCTCATTTTCCAACTTGCCATCTTCTTCTTCCTTCATCAAGCTGTAAACGTGAATTGATATATGGAGAATGTACCTCTCAAATTCAGGTATATCCTAAAGTTTAATGGGAAATCGATGCCATCAAAATTATATGCTGCACAAATCCATCTACTTCATAGGTTCTCAGGTGCTGTGAATTTTTCGTATAACTTTTCTGGTAAGCCAGTACCTACCAAGCAGAGCAAAAATCGTCGTTGGACTTTAGCGCCTATATCGTCAGAAAGCGGAGTATAGGACACGTCATTTAGTGGGTTGAAAAATGTGAACGAATATCCAGGACAGTGCCCTACCAAAACCTCTTTCCTGCGTTTTGGAAAATTAGCTCAGTTTGACACTTGTAGTGAAGTCACGGTGCCACCCACCAACTGAAGTACCGCACGATATCACGCCATTTTCCCTCAGGATAAAGACACTGGTTTTATTCTCAACACCACCACAGTCTTGTTTCAGAGGATATGCGAGTTTGCAACATAAAACTGCACCATATTTAATGGTGGGATACAACAGATCGTAGACCATTTTGGGAAACACTCTTTCCTAAACAGGTAGACACACGTTTTGGAAGCAGGTAGGGAGTCGGTATCTTGCAGCAGAATTATCAACGTGAGCATACGAGATCCTGTCCCTAAATACGCCTGCAACCACTGAGTGGTTTAAAGCTGGTGTACGACTAACCTGGCTCTGCCAAAACTAATAGGACTGGCGAGAGAACTGCTGCTAGACGATACATGATCAAAGTAAGGCAACAATCGCAACATTCAGGGCTGAGGCGAGCGTAGGTAGATTGTCCTGGCTGAGGCGATCGTAATATTGACGGACAGGGCCGAGTCGAGCCTTCTGTCAACAGGCTTGGGATCCGTGAACGCAACGTCAACGGGTCAGGTCGTAGATAGCAGTGTGATGGACTGGGCTGCAGTGTTGTTGTCACAAGCCTGCCTTCAGACGATCCCAAGTTTCCTGCAGGGAAGAAAAAATGATCACATGGGTAAGTATATTGTGTGTAACGATCCGTCACATGCAAGTGTCAGTAATTTCGTTGGTGCTTGTATAGAAAGTCACTAGCTACTGTATTACTAAATATGGATTTCATTTCTTATCATCTATTAGTAAGATGCTTCTTAACATTCCATCACATTCTACACTGGGATCTACGTCACCCATCGTAATATTACTATCCAGACTCCCTAGGAACAAAGATAGAATAAAACATCTATTTAGCATTGTATGCATGTGTAAATTATTACTGTACAAATATGAATTAAGACTCACGTATCCTCTTGTCTATAATAGGGGAACATACCTCTGAACTCGTACTAGAGAAAGGAATCATAGTTTGAGGTAGGTTAACTGCCATATCGTTATAAACAGCACCTACGAATAAAGTTTAAAAAACTCACAAAAGCAATGCAAGCAAGCTTAAATTATTACTATTACTTCTATTATTATTATTGTTATTACTTTTATTACTGCAGAAGAAGAATGAATTACTACTACACATGTATTTGATAGTTTATAATTGGAGTCCAGCCCTGCGAAATTAGTGATAAAAATGTTTGCAAAACCCTGGGGTAGTCCCATGAAACACAGCAGATGATGGGGTATGTCAGACGTAAATACACTGACGAGCCAAAACATTGCGACTGCTGTCCACCGCGAGCTTGAATGCCCCCTGGTTCTGTTGCGGGCATGTGACGCAGTGAGGAAACAATCCAAACGGGAGAGAGACGAATGGGCAGTTATTCTCTACACCTACAGCCATACTCCGCAAGCCACCTGACGGTGTGTGGCGGAGGGTACCTTGAGTTCCTTTATCGGTTCTCCCTTCTATTCCAGTCTCGTATTGTTCGTGGAAAGAAGGATTGTCGGTATGCCTCTGTGTGGGCTCTAATCTCTCTGATTTTATCCTCATGGTCTCTTCGCGAGATATACGTAGGAGGGAGCAATATACTGCTTGACTTCTCGGTGAAGGTATGTTCTCGAAACTTCAACAAAAGCCCGTACCGAGCTACTGAGCGTCTCTCCTGCAGAGTCTTCCACTGGAGTTTATCTATCATCTCCGTAACGCTTTCGCGATTACTAAATGTTCCTGTAACGAAACGCGCTGCTCTCTGTTGGATCTTCTCTATCTCTTCTATCAACCCTATTTGGTACGGATCCCACACTGCTGAGCAGTATTCAAGCAGTGGGCGAACAAGCGTACTGTAACCTACTTTCTTTGTTTTCGGATTGCATTTCCTTAGGATTCTTCCAATGAATCTCAATCTGGCATCTGCTTTACCGACGATCAACTTTGTATGATCATTCCATTTTAAATCACTCCTAATGCGTACTCCCAGATAATTTATGGAATTAACTGCTGCCAGTTGCTGACCTGCTATATTGTAGCTAAATGATAAGGGATCTTTCTTTCTATGTATTCGCAGCACATTACACGTGTCTACATTGAGATTCAATTGCCATTCCCTGTACCATGCGTCAATTCGCTGCAGATCCTCTTGCATTTCACTACAATTTTCCATTGTTACAACCTCTCGATATACCACAGCATCATCCGCAAAAAGCCTCAGTGAACTTCCAATGTCATCCACAAGGTCATTTATGTATACTGTGAATAGCAACGGTCCTACGACACTCCCCTGCGGCACACCTGGAATCACTCTTACTTCGGAAGACTTCTCTGCATTGAGAATGACATGCTGCGTTCTGTTATTTAGGAACTCTTCAATCCAATTACACAGTTGGTCTGATAGTCCATATGCTCTTACTTTGTTCATTAAACGACTGTGGGGAACTGTATCGAACGCCTTACGGAAGTCAAGAAACACGACATCCACGTGGGAACCCGTGTCTATGGCCCTCTGAGTCTCGTGGACGAATAGCGCGAGCTGGGTTTCACACGATCGTTTTTTTCGAAACCCATGCTGATTCCTACAGAGTAGATTTCTAGTCTCCAGAAAAGTCATTTTACTCGAACATAATACGTGCTCCAAAATTCTACAACTGATCGACGTTAGAGATATAGGTCTATAGTTCTGCACAACTGTTCGACGTCCCTTCTTGAAAAAGGGGGATGACCTGTGCCCTTCTCCAATCCTTTGGAACGCTACGCTCTTCTAGAGACCTACGGTACACCGCTGCAAGAAGGGGTGCAAGTTCCTTCGCGTATTCCGTGTATAATCGAACTGGTATCCCATCAGGCCGTTGTCATCCGTGCGACAATCTAGAGAAGGAACTACAGTGCAGTCTTCCTCTGTGAAACAGCTTTGGAAAAAGACATTTAGTATTTCGGCCTTTAGTCTGTCATCGTCTGTTTCAGTACCATTTTGGTCACAGAGTGTCTGGACATTTTGGTTTGATCCACCTACCGCTTTGACGTAAGACCAGAATTTCTTAGGATTTTCTGCCAAGTCAGTACATAGAACTTTACTTTCGAATTCATTGAACCCCTCTCGCACAGCCTTCTTCACACTACATTTCGGTTCGCGTAGTTTTTGTTTGTCTGCAAGGCTTTGGCTATGTTTATGTTTGCTGCGAAGTTCCCTTTGCTTCGGCAGCAGTTTTCTAACTCGGTTGTTGTACCACGGTGGCTCTTTTCCATCTCTTACGATCTTGCTTGGCACAAACTCATCTAACAAATATTGTACTATGGTTTTGTCCACTGATCCTCAACACTATCTGTACTTGAGATAAAACTTTTGTGTTGAGCCATCAGATACTCTGAAATCTGCTTTTTGTCACTATTGCTAAACAGAAAAATCTTCCTACCTTTTTTTAATATTTCTATTTACGGCTGAAATCATCGATGCAGTAACCGCTTTATGATCGCTGATTCCCTGTTCTGCGTTAACTGTTTCAAATAGTTCGGATCTGTTGGTCACCAGAAGGTCTAATATGTTATCGCCACGGGTCGGTTCTCTGTTTAACTGGTCAAGGTAGTTTTCAGATACAGCACTTAAAAAGATTTCACTGGGTTCTTTCTCCCTGCCACCCGTTATGAACGTTTGAGTCTCCCAGTCTATATCCGGCAAATTAAAATCTCCACCCAGAACTATAACATGGTGGGGAAATCCACTCGAAACATTTTCCAAATTATCCTTCAGGTGCTCAGCCACAACAGCTGTTGAGCCAGGGGGCATTATAGAATAGATACGGGCCGTAAATGTGGAAATCCATTGCTATAAGCGGTTTTGACAAAGGGGACGTTGTTGTGGCCCTACGGCTGGAAATGGGAATCTCTGAAACGGCGAAGGTAGTCGCCTACTGTCGTGAGCACCTATGGAAAGTTGTTGAAGGATGGTGGAATAACGAGTAGGTTGTATGGTATTGGATGACCACGTCTCATCACAAAAAGTAGAGGTCAGAGGATCCTCCAGTGTGTAATCCAGGAAAGGCAGCGATGCGTGGCAGATCTGACGACACGGCACAATGCTGGCTCAGCACAAGTGTCTCGGAGAACACCGTTCAAAGGCCATTGTTGAACGTGGAGCTCCATATCGCATGACCCCTACGTGTTCCTATGTTGACCCAACGACATCTTCAGTTACGACTACAGTGGACACAGCTATGAAATTTCACCCTAGATCAACAGAAACGTGTCGCTTGTCGAATGAATCGCATTTCTTGTGACATCAGCTCGATGGTTGGGTCCTAATACACATTCACGAAACAGGCACAGAGCCACAGATGCAGGCTGTTGAGGGCAGAATTATGCTGTGGGGTACGTTGAGTTGGACTTCCTGGGGATCTTTGGTGGTAATCGAAGGCATCGTGACAGCACTAAACTATGTGAACTTTATTACAGACCAGCTGCGTCGCTTCGTGCTTGAAGTCTCTCCCTGTGGCGATGACATCTCCTAGCAGGATAACTGTCCATGTTGCAACGTCAGAATCGTGATACAGTGGCTTCATTGGCATTGTAGTGAAATCACATTGATTTCTTGATCAGCAAATGTGCCTGCTCTGTACCCACTGCAACACAAAAAAAATGGCTCTGACCACTATGGGACTTATCTTCTGAGGTCATCAGTCCCCCAGAACTTAGAACTACTTAAACCTAACTAACCTAAGGACATCACACACATCCACGCCCGAGGCAGGCTTCGAACCTGCGATCGTAACGGTCTCGCGGTTCCAGACTGTAGCGCCTAGAACCGCTCGGCCTCCCCGGCCGGCACTGGAACACATCCTTAGCGCCAACTGCGTGCCAGTAAACCGCAATCCCATAATTTGCGGGAATTGGTTGACCTGTGCGAAGACACCTGCTGCTACATGCTTCTGGAATCCTATCAAGGACATATAGAATCCCTGAGAAGCAGAATCTCTGTTGTACTGTGTTTAAAAAGTGGAACAACGGGCTGTTAAACAGGTGCTCATAATGTTTTGGCTCATCGTTGTATACCCCTGCATGCCCACATAGCCGTCCGGGCTGGCCGAGCGGTTCTAGGCGCTACACTCTGGAACCGCGCGACCGCTACGGTCACAGGTTCGAATCCTGCCTCGGGCATGGATGTGTGTGATGTCCTAAGGTTAATTAGGTTTAAGTAGTTCTAAGTTCTAGGGGACTGATGACCTCAGAAGTTAAGGGGGGTAGGACGTCAAACGGGCCGTCTTGGAGCAGGAGAGATATCACAGGACATTTTAATTTCCACTGTCTATACTTTTACGAATAAATTCATAAAAATTTGTAAGCATGTCCAGGAAAGATTAAGGATTCACAATCATAGCAGTGGAAGTTCAAAAAAATAACAAAATATTTTTTTTTACATTTGAAATTTCATCATTTTTTCACCTCTATTGGCTGCGTTTGTTGCTATAGGTACACGTTTCTTCATAAGTAAGAGAGATTCTTCGATGAATTTTGTACAGCATACAAACCATACTTACAGGTGTACGAAACTCTAGAAATTATTTAATTTATGAGAAATTTAATGTGCTGTTGCATTTTAAACTTCATGTTTAGAAAAAACCCTAATTTTATAGCTAATTATCTCAATTTTTACCACAGTTTTTAATAGATTCGGAAAATTCTAGAGTTCCATACACCTGTACGTATGGTTTGTGTGCTGTGCAAAATTCATCGAAGAATCTCCCTTACTTATGAAGAAAAGTGTACCTATAGCAACAAATGCAGCCAGTGGTAAGTAAAAAAAAGGTGAAATACAAATGTAAAAAAATAAACTATTTTCTTATATTTTTAAACTTCCACCACTATAAGTGTAAATCCTCAATCCTTTCTGGTCATTCTGAAAAAGTTTTATGAATTTATTTTTAAAAGTATAGACAGTGGAAATTAAAAATTCCTGTGGTGTCTCTCCTCTCCAAGTCGTCCCATTTGACGTCCTACCCCCCATAAGTCCCATAGTGCTCAGAGCCATTTGAACCATGCGCACATAAACACTGAGGTGACAAAATTCATGGAATAATTCCTAATATAGTGTCAGACCTTCTTTGCCTCGCCTAATGCAGCAACTTGACGTGGCATGGACTCAACAAGTCATTGGAAGTTCCCTGCAGAAATATGTACCCATGCTGCTTACGTATCCGTCCGTAACTGCGAAAGCGTTGCAGCCACCTCTCGATTATATCATATAAATGATCGATGAATTTCATGTTGGGCAATCTGGATGGCCAGATCATTCGCTAGAAATGTCCGGAATGTTCGAACCAATAGTGAACAACTATGGCCCAGTGACATGGAGCACTGCCATCCATAAGAAATCCATCGTTGTTTGGAAACATAAAGTCAATGAATGGCTGCAAATGGTTCCCAAGTAGTGAAACTTAACCCTTTCCAGTCAGTTATCGATTCAGTTTGACCGAAGAACCTAGTCCAATCAACGTAAACAGAGCACATACCATTATGGAGCCACCACCAGCTTGCACAGTATCTTGTCGACAACTTGGCTCCATGGCTGTATGGGGTCTGCGCCACATTCGAACACTACCATCAGTTCTTACTAAATGAAATCAGGGTTCATTTGACCAGGTCAAACTTTTCCAGTCGTCTAGGATACAACCAGTATGGTGACGAGCCCAGGAGAGGCGCTTGCATGCGATGTCGTGCTGTTAGCAAAGGCTCTAATGTCGGTCGTCTGCGGCCATAGCCCGCCAATGATAAATTTCGCGGCTCTGCCCTAACGGGTACGTTCGTCGTACGTCCCACATTCATTTCTGCGGTTATTTCATGCATTACTGCTTGTCTGTTAGCACTGACACCTCTAAGCAAACGCCGCTGCTCTCTGTCGTTAAGTGAAGGCTGTCAGCCACTGCGTTGTCCGTGGTGAGAGGTAATGCCTGAAACTTGATGTACTCGGCACACTCTTGACGCTGTGGATCTCGGAATACTGAATTCCCTAACGATTTCCGAAATGGAATGTCCCATGCATTTAGCTCCAACTACCATTCCGCGTTCAGAGTCTGTTAATTCCCGTCGTGCGAGCACAATCATATCGGAAACCGTATCACATATATCACTTGAGTACAAATGACAGCACCACAGCACTGTCCTTTTACACCTTGTTTACCGACATCTGTGTATGTGCATATAGCTATTCCGTGATTTTTGTCACCTCAGTATAGCTGGATCACATTTTTACTCACCCAGACGTGCAGCCAGAAGACTGCCCCTATCTGGGATCGGCGTTGTAACCTCTCGTAGAGCCTGTGGATTTGGTGGAGAGCCAAAGTTCTGGAAGCACACAGACAGAGGACTGGGCTCGACCACAGCACACCCATCCATCCCCATTTCTAAAGCATCACTGAAAATTCATATGAGGGAAAAGCGGATTACGGCAGATAACTATATTATTCACACACAAACACAGATATATAAAGATGTGTACTCACGATTCGAATCTTTGTCAGTTAACAGTTATAATACTACCGTCCGCTACTGCTATACCATAACCTTAAAGCTGAAGGCAGGTCGTGCAATAAAACTATCTTGTTAAAGCAATTATGGTATAAAGCAACAGAGCAGCTCTGAGATGAATTTCGTTATGTTGACCGTGTTGTACCTAACGGAGGTGGCTTATCGGAAGTGAAAGTCAGAATTACGTAAATATTTAAACAGCAACAAACAATATTTTACCTATCTACACTGTTCAAAGAATAAGGAAAACGGTCGCCAGCCTAATTAGGCGAGAGAATGATTCACATTCTTGTTCAAGAAAATAAGTATGAGTAACTTTAACGGACAAACACAACCTATACTTTGCCATATGCGAGTGCAATGAACTCTGACACCTGCATATGTTCACGGTAAGATTGTAAGCTGACAGAGCAGAACAAACTATTTGCATAAATATAACAGATAACAATACACACTATTACTTTCAGGGCTTATTCAAACTGAATGGTCTTTATAACATTACTATTAATATTCACTGTAGAATCATAAATTGGACATAGATTCAGTATTACTTTTCAAACATTTTCCTAGCTGACATGAAATTGTAAATGTAGTTCACTGCAAAATTATGAACTGATCACAGGTTAAGTCTCTCTCAGCTAAATACTTTTCTATTTAGAATGAAAGTTAAATGAAATTAACTAACAGGTTACTTCTCACTGTCTTTTGAATAAAGAAATTGTTGTTTTCATAGATAGTAGTCTTTCTATTAATCGTTATCTAGCGTGAGCACAATAGGCTAACTGTTGATCCTGTTACACCATTAATATGCACTTTTAATACACAAGGGGAGTCCAATATTGTACAGAAGTTCACTTGAATAGGAAGAGAATTGAAACTTGCTATAATTAAGTAACTTTGTGCATTTGCACTACTTTCAGTGGAGGGAGGCCCTTAATCTTGACCACTGTAGCAGAGCATACTAAAGACAGTTTCAATACACTAAAGAAACAAGGTATTAGTTCTCAACTCGTACTGCAGTAGAACACAACTTGACATATCTGTAAGAAACTGACTCACCTTTTGCGATTTGCAACAAGCAGCAATGTGATCATTTACTAAGCAAAACTTTACAATCCCCAGTTTTAAGAACTTTTAATTTTGAAATTGGCAACAACATATTAATAAACAGTTTTAATAGAAAAATTATTTTCAGCAGCATCATATACTTTAGCTCACTCTCCTGCCACATTAACTTTAACTTTCTTTCAATAAAGGACACTCGATAAGCACTTTAGCGTGGGAGGGACCCTAAGTGGATATGTGACTGAGGATAAATCACGGTAGGTAAAAAATTTCAGTTAAAATTTAGCTTGTATTTGAGTACACTAAACATCCAATGAGCTGATCTTTCACTGTACATTACTATAGTGTTCCATTAACAGTAATTGCGCAATGTGGTGGCGATTGCATGTTGGTAGGTGGATTTGCAGGTAGAATTTCGGGACTCTGTCATTTTTTGGTGGCGATGATAGATACCAATTTCAGAATAGCTCCAGCTCTTTATCCATCCGTCCGAGGCGTTGGAAATCGCCAGGAAAAGCTTCTCTCAGAACCGACACAATACACAACTTTTACATGAGCAGTTGACAGTTTGGTAGCTCGTCCCCGACTGACTCTTGGTTCCACCTTTTCTACCTAGGCCAATCACAATTTTCACGCGCTACACAGTTCCGTTACCGAGGGGAACCACAACACCTTTTACATACAAAATAACTAAGAACCCTAAGTGAGGATCAGTAATTTACATAACAGTAACCAAACATATTAATTAGAACAGAACATTTGCATATATTGGCAGTTCTACATAAAATTATTTAAATTAAATTATTTAATTTTAAAGATAACCAAAGAGATTATATGACAAAGACAAAACATAGAATTTGCTCATAGATTACACAAAAGACATCAAAGGTTTTACAAAGAAAGGAGTACACAATTTTGTGTTATCGATTCAATCAAACACATTTACAGAAGCTCAACGATGTAACATTAAATAAAACAAAAAGGCAAAATAAATCAGTAGAGTGTTCGAGCTATGGTGTTACACAGTGCTCGTTCTGTAATTTCGAACCAGACGGCTCCCTCCTCCTGGGAACTGGAAATTAAAAGATCCATTGTACTGCTCCCCAAAAAATGGTTCAAATGGCTCTGAGCACTATGGGACGTAACTGCTGAGGTCATCAGTCCCCTAGAACTTAGAACTACTTAAACCTAACTAACCTAAGGACATCACACACAACCATGCCCGAGGCAGGATTCGAACCTGCGACCGTAGCGTTCGCGCGGTTCCAGACTGTAGCGCCTAGAACCGCTCGGCCACTCCGGCCGGCTTACTGCTCCCCATTAATGGTGACAGTATGCTGCAATCTGTAACATCAAAGAAAAAATTCAGTAGATTGGGGCTATACAGTAAACGAGTACCCATATATAAACTGTTTTCGAAGCATACCTGCCGTCTCGTCACCAACCAAGTGAGGACGTTTGTTCGACTCTGGCACGTTTGCACTTAATAACTGCTGCTGCCACTGGTCTGAATAAGACTGAAGTGTATTGCAGCTGCACAGACCATCTTATTAATAGTTGGGTAGTGAGGGAAGCTGAATGCACTAGCTTCTCTGTGTGTTGGTGGTGGTGAAATCCATCTGGCCAGTGTACTGAATGAGTTAACATTGGGGGACTGATGATGCACATAACTCTGCAAGAAGTACTAAATGTACCATTAAGTTTGTGTGAGTGCATTTATCTATTGAATGGGATGGGTGATTCGGGGGAGGGGACCAAACTGCTAGGTCATCGGTCCCATTGGATTAGAGAACGATAGGGAAGGAAGTGGGCCGTGCCCTTTTAAAGGAACCATCCCGGCATTTACCTGAAGCGATTTAGGGAAATCATGGAAAACCTGAATCAGGATGGCTGGACGCGGGTTTGAACCGTCGTCCTCCCAAATGCGAGTCCAAAGGGCTAACCACTGCGCCATCTCGCTCGGTCCTACTGAATGAACCACGTGTCTGTATCTTTTATGTGCAGTATTATCTATTCAAGTTGCTGTGTTAGGCGTTTACACCATGGTGAGTGGGAGTATTTTACTCTACAGCCTCATGGGAGACACATGTGCTAAGAATAATATACAGGGTGTCCCAGCTATCTTGTCCACCCAAAATATCTCTGGAACAATAACAGCTATTGGAAAACGACTTTCACCGGTATCAATGTAGGGCTGGGGCCCACGAATGTACATATTTGGAAACATTCTAAAACGAAAGCATATGTGTTTTTTAACACAAACTTATGTTTTTTTAAATGGACCTCCTATATTTGTTCTTCAGCAATCCATAGCATGACAAAGCACATACACAATGGCGTGGATTGCATCGAAATATTCCCATTACATCCCGAGATATTGAGACGCGAAGTTGACGCTTGAAACACCGGACATGCGCTGCTAGCGCACGTCCTGAGGCTCAGGCGTGAACCCCATGCTGCCCGTAATCGCGATGTGATTGAGAAGTAAGTGTCCCTCTTGATAAGTATGGAGGTGTGATTACACATGTCAATCACATCGCGATTACGGGCAGCATGGGGTTCTCGCCTGAGCTCAGGACGTGCGCTAGCAGCGCATGTCGGGTGTGTCAAGCGTCAACTTCGCGTCTGAATATCTCGGGATGTAATGGGAATATTGCGATGCAATCCACGCCATTGTGCATGTGCTTTGTCATGCTATGGATTGCTGAAGAAAAACTGTAGGAGGTCCATTTAAAAAAACATAAGTTTGTGTTAAAAACACATATGCTTTCGTTTTCGAATGTTTCCAAATATGTACATTCATGGGCACCAGCCCTACATTGATACCGGTGAAAGTCGTTTCCCAAGAGCTGTTATTGTTCCAGAGATATTTTGGGTGGACAAGATAGCTGGGACACCCTGTATATAACATTTCTGCAGACGATAATCTTATGTTGGCCAGCAAAGGCCACCAAAATGCGCCTCTCCCTTTAAAATGCAGAAGCTGCAGTAGCGAGCATCAGTACGAAGACTCTGCTATACTGTGTGACATATCCACATGAGGCCGATAAACAGAGGGTCAGCCCTGCTGTATTAACACAAAGTAGGTGCCACCGACCGCAAGTCATGCTGTTGCTGGTGTGACAGCCAGGCCACGCAGCGTGGTGAAGCAGAATTTTCATCTCTCCTGGCACGCTATCACTATAAAAGGTTCAGAGAAACACACCTCGCGTGTGCAATGGAGAAGAAAGCGCAGTCTGCAGATAATGAGTGTAGCTCAGTTCATCGAATAATTGCGTGAGAGTTTGTATATCATACCACACATATTGGTACTTAGGAGCAGGAAGCACCCATACTAGATGTCAGCATAGACAACATATCTGGACGAAAGTAGATATCACACACAAATTTTTAACAGAATATGCGCAGCAGTTTGTCAGTGAATGAGTAAGAGCTATCTCAAAGTAGCCGTTAGAGGATGAAATGAATGAAAAAATATATATTTTAAATAAATCATCATATATTTGTCATGTGGTGTCACCGCCAGACACCACACTTGCTAGGTGGTAGCTTAAATCGGCCGCGGTCCATTTAGTACATGTCGGACCCGCATGTCGCCACTGTGTGATCGCAGACCTAGCGCCACCACAAGGCAGGTCTCGTGATACGAACAAGCACTCGTCCCAGTTGTACGGACAACCTAGCTAGCGACTAGATGTACTAAGCCTTTCTTTCTCATTAGCCGAGAGACAGAATAACCTTCAGCTAAGTTAATGGCTACCAACTAGCAAGGCGCCATTAGCCTTACAGTGATTGTAATGAAAGTCTCCAGTGTATAGTCAAGAGCGATGTACCACAATGATTGATTAAAGATAAGTATTAATCCAGCTACGTACTTTTCTTCATAGCATTAATTACGTAGCCTGTTCCAGCAATTCACGCCCGTCGGCGTATGTGTACGCGTGCCTTTCCACCGGCTCCTACCAAGTGGCGTAACAGTCTTGTTACGTCACAACATGTCACCCAAATTAAAAGAAATTTTACACTATATAAACATGAATTTTCCTCTTCCTCTCTATACTTCTGCTTGAGTCACCAGACAGATGGACAGTTGCACGATTCCAGGTAGTAAATTGAAGGGTGCTTTTAATATTGCGTGTCCACGAATTTTCACACTGCCTTTAACATACACAATCACGTCAATGTGGTTGAAAATTCGAGGCGATATCACCATTCCAGATTCGTCCCAGTGTACTGCATGAAATTGCGAGCTAACTATCACACACTTCTTAGATTCTTGGCACAATTCACTTCTCTGAATGGCTTGGGAGATACAACGTTTGCAGAGAACGTAGTGGTAAAACGTACATCGTTTGTCAATGTCTGAAAGCAATAGCCTTAAATACAAAATATCCATATTCATCGTAGAAGCCTTGAGTGTTATTAATGATGTTCGTACTCTGAGGTGTCATAACAAATGCCTCAGATGTGAGATAGCACCTGTAAATTTATGCAACTCATTGGACAATTCCAATGTAAAGCAAATAGTTAATCACACAGTCATGTACTAACAATGTACAGGGTTATTCAAAAAGAATACCACAAGTTTAAAAATGTGTGTTTAATGAAAGAAACATAATATAACCTTCTGTTATACATCATTACAAAGAGTATTTAAAAAGGTTTTTTTTCACTCAAAAACAAGTTCAGAGATGTTCAATATGGCCCCCTCCAGACACACGAGCAATATCAACCCGATACTCCAACTCGTTCCACACTCTCTGTAGCATATCAGGCGTAACAGTTTGGATAGCTGCTGTTATTTCTCGTTTCAAATCATCAATGGTGGCCGGGAGAGGTGGCCGAAACACCATATCCTTAACATACCCCCATAAGAAAAAATCGCTGGGGGTAAGATATGGGCTTCTTGGAGGCCACTGATGAAGTGCTCTGTCACGGGCTGCCTGGCGGCCGATCCATCGCCTCGGGTAGTTGACGTTCAGGTAGTTACGGACAGATAAGTGCCAATGTGGTGGCGCTCCATCCTGCTGAAATATGAATTGTTGTGCTTCTTGTTCGAGCTGAGGGAACAGCCAATTCTCTAACATCTCCAGATACTGTAGTCCAGTTACAGTAGCACCTTCGAAGAAAAAGGGACCAAAAACTTTATTGGCTGAAATGGCACAGAAAACGTTCACCTTAGGCGAGTCACGTTCATACTGAGTTGTTTCCCGCGGATTCTCAGTGCCCCATATACAGACATTGTGACGGTTGACTTTCCCGTTAGTGTGGAAAGTTGCTTCATCACTAAACACAATCTTTGAAACGAAAGATTCATCTGTTTCCATTTGAGCAAGGATAAAATCACAGAAATCGATTCTTTTAATCTTATCAGCTGCAGACAGTGCTTGAACCAATTTCAGACGATAAGGTTTCATAACTAACCTTTTTCGTAGTACTCTCCATACAGTTGATTGTGGAATTTGCAGCTCTGCTAGCTCTGCGAGTCGATTTTCCTGGGCTGCGAACAAATGCTTGCTGGATGCGTGCTACATTTTCATCACTCGTTCTCGGCCGTCCAGAACTTTTCCCTTTGCACAAACACCCATTCTCTGTAAACTGTTTATACCAACGTTTAATACACCACCTATGAGGAGGTTTAACACCATGCTTCGTTCGAAATGCACGCTGAACAACTGTCGTCGATTCACTTCTGCCGTACTCAATAACACAAAAAGCTTTCTGTTGAGCGGTCGCCATCTTAGCATCAACTGACGCTGACGCCTAGTCAACAGCGCCTCAAGCGAACAAATGTACAACTAAATGAAACTTTATAGCTCCCTTAATTCGCCGACAGATAGTGCTTAGCTCTGCCTTTTGTCGTTGCAGAGTTTTAAATTCCTAAAGTTGTGGTATTCTTTTTGAATCACCCTGTATATTCTGCAGTTTCTTTGGAGGAATTTTATAATGGTTTTAATTCTATATGTACATGTATTGGCCCAGATTTCACAGTATTATTCTCGTTTGAGCAGTCTATCGTGATCATGGGCGCTAGCTCCTTAAACATCTGTGGGTTGAGCATACTTCTGAGCTACCATCACTCTCACAGTAAGGAGGGGGAAACATCGCATACATGCCATACAATACACTGCAGACGTTACTGTACAATCCCACTTCGGTTGTAAATATGGATAGCTCTCCGAGTGAACGTAAACGTTACCATTGGTTAGTTTACGATTATCGAATATGCTCGAATCCTGTTTCAGGCTCCCCTTACTGTCGGTTTGCATCAGTAGCAGTATAATGAATAAAATTGTTTCTAACTGAACACCTGTTTTAAAAGCCTATGAAATTCTGGATATAGTCAGCAGAATTGGATAGTCAGGCAATTCCCTTGAACAAAGAGTTAATGGCAGTTGACTACCTGAATGTAGCACCTTTAAAAATTTCAAATTCTGCTTGTCTGTTAACAGAAATATGAGTCATTTTCCACCTCATTTCTTGTACACAAGTTTATTCTCTTCATGCTCACCCTGGTGTATGAGTTATTATCCACTGCACTTCGTACCAGAATTAATTGTTGCTTCACATTTATGATGACATAAGTCTTCAAAGGATCTCATAAGCAACTTGAGAGGTCCTGACACACTAAACCGATCGTATTCGCTTATCAATCCGTATAGAGTCCATCCTGCTTTTTGCAAACCTTTCAAATCTGAATTTGATACAGAAACACATGCTTTAAGGGTCCTGATTTCAACATTTCCTCTGCTGTCGGACTCACCCCCATTCAGGTTTTATCTTGTATCTTGAAACAGAAATGTGAATGCATTATGTGTAAGTTGCAATGTCGCTGTAGGGCCTCAATCCTTTTTTATAAATTTTCCTTCTAGGTATACGAAACTGCTGCTCCGAAATTTAAAGCACCCTGGTGTTGCATAAGAATCCTAATATCATCAGTGTTTTTCAATGACGTCAAAAAAATATTTGTGGTAAAAATTCCTTGCGTAAAATTCGCTCGTCAAATTTAATAGCAACTGTTACATCGACTGACATGAATGCGTGGCTTTAAGCCTATCGACTTAAGGAATTTTAAATGCTCCCATGTTATAATGTTTTGCTTCTACAGCAAAATTATGTATTAATGACTATGTGCAACACTTTTATACCTTACACCACTGCCGCTCCTACTGCTTCAGATGTACACGTATCACAATCTCTTCAGGATGACAGTTGACTAGATTACTGGCGTGTTCTACAATATTCAGCTCTAGATGGTGTAATGTTTGGGCAGCCACTGGTAGGTGTATGGCTATGGCGGGTACCTAGACGATTTTATATCCTGGGCTCAGAGTCGGGAAGAACTTGTAGACTATGTAAATCAGTCTATAGTTAAGATACGAATTCGTTGCATTATTACACTCAACAAGAGTCGAGCTAACTGGTGGCATACCGACAGGCTGTGCTGACTCGTCAAATTTATCAGAATTCTTCTCCTAACTTGACGCCTAAGGAAACCCATTATTGACTCCATTGTCCTCCCCGATAGCTGAGTGGTCAATCCTAAGGGCCCGGGTTCGATTCCCGGCTGGGTCGGAGATTTTCTCCGCTCAGAGACTGGGTGTTGTGTTCTTCTAATCATCATCATTTCATCCCTATCGACGCGCAAGTCGCCGAAGTGGCGTCAAATCGAAAGACTTGCACCAGGCGAGTGGTGTACCCTACGGGAGGCCATCGTCACACGACATTATTAAGCCGGCACGGTAGCACAGCGTGTACGGTCAGAGGGCTGCTCGCCCTCTGTAATAAAAAAACCTGAGTAAAGCAACCTACGATCAACTTGAACGGATGTCTCATGACGTCCGCCCAGGGGCCCGGGTTCGATTCCCGGCTGGGTCGGGGATTTTATCCGCTCAGGGACTGGGTGTTGTGTTGTCTTCATCATCATTTCATCCCCATCCGGCGCGCAGGTCACCCAATGTGGCGTCTAATGTAAAAAGATGTGCACCAAGGTGGCCGGACCTGCCCCGTAAGGGGCCTCCCGGCCAATGACGCCAAACGCTCGTTTTCAATTCCAGTGACCCCATTGAACCTTCCCGGCTGTGGTTTTTGCTTCTGTTCTAAACGTTTTAACGTTTGCACATTAATCACTCCCTTCTAAAGATTGTTTTATACGTAGATTTAAACCGTCAATATCGTATGTTCTAGGGGGTATTTCCGCGACGTTACCACTTCCTACATTAGTTAACGTTTCCCCTCTGTCATACTATGCATGCTGTTTTATCTTTACAAACCAGTCACTGCAATACTCCATTCCCTCTCGCTTAGATCAAATGGCAGAAGATAATTCGTACTTATAACTGATGATCATTGTTTTAAAGCCAGTACGGTGGCCGAGTGGTTCTAGGCACTTCCGTCCGGAACCGCGCGACTGCTACGGTTGCAGGTTCGAATCCTACATCGGGCATGGATGTGTGTGGTGTCCTTAGGTTAGTTAGGTTAACGTATATCTAAGTTCTAGGGGACTGATGACCTCAGGTGTTAAGTCCCATAGTGCTCAGAGCCATTTGAACCATTGTTTTAAATTTAGAGCATATGACATCACATCTATACCTCAGTTGTTGCAGTTATGTACATGCTGCTCCCTTTTAAGCAGTCGTCAAGAGGAACATGAGGCAGAAATGTTCGCATGGATTCGTATCGAAGTCTCTGTGTCATCGTACATGATCTAGATTTAAAATGACTTAGCCTCGTATTCTACATAAAAACTCAATGAAATCTCAGAATTTGGATTTTTTTTTTTACGAATTTAAGCAGATTTGTATTGTAAGTAGTCTATGGGGTAGCTTTTTGTGAACAGCCCAAGCCCTTTTCTGTGTGGTTGAAACATAGACCTTTCGTGATGATGACAGATTCCATCATCCTACTGGTCTTTTCGCCTCCTCAAACTGCTCTTGTGCCCTTTGTGCATTTTTTCACTCTTTGGGCTGTAGTTGATGCTTCTCTCGCTAATGATTAAATAGCTGAAAGTGTTGCAAGTGCAGGTATTACGAATGGGATAATTCCACCTGATGTCTTAGTTATAGGTAAAACGCATGGTGCTTAGGGCTATCTTCTTCTTCATACTTCTTTCTGTTTCAGGACACTTTTAGCTGCCAACAGTTATGACTGAATGCAATTTTTAAACATCCTTGGATTTTTCTTCTCCTTCTTAAATGGGTGTCCCTCGGAATTCCAAGTCCAACCACACTCATGATCTGACAACACCATTAGGTGCGGAAGTGTGTAGAACGAGTGCTGTCATTATCCGCTAGCCACTACGGAGCTGTATCTGCTTGTAGTCTGGAGAACAGTCCGCCTTCAGCAGTGATAAGGCGAGCACGTCTTGTTTGTGTCTCGCCTGTTGTGCTGCTTGCAGGCGAGTGAATGTTTGTTTACTTCTACGTAGCGGCTTCTTTTCTTGTCTGAATTTATCGAACATCATGGCATTTTCCTATCACAGAGCTACAATTAATTTAACGTTTTCTCTGGATCATGAAAGACCACAAGTGTATGAACGAGAATGGTTTATACAGGACAAAATATGGCTCCCACCACAAGATTTTCACATAACTGATTTTTCGATCCTTAGTACAACTGAGTGCATAAAAGGCGCGAATAAATTGCTGTGCACAGACGTTGTGCGTTACCATGCTAAGGATAACAGGTTGCGATACTCTGACAGCCATATAGAGGCTTTCGTGGTTGATCATTCTGGTCTTGGCCTTCGAACGTTGAGGTTTCGAACTCCCATTTGAGGTGCCATCAGACCTTGTGGTGGCCGCTTTTACACCTTACAGCCATGTCGTCAGTCATGTTGCTGAAAGGTGGAATTCGTTTGAAACCTACCGTGTATTCAATGGTGTCCAGCAGTTAGAAACTGAACTACAGAAACACGTGCCTCTTACTTGTTTATTGCCAGCTGCATGACTGTCGCCATGTACGATGGCCAGCCGCACACTTATTCAGTTTGTGGCCAGGAAGGCCATGTCCATTCTGAATCTCACTGACAGACTGGTTCAGACGCCAACCGGAGACATCGCTCTCCCTGTAGCGCCCAATCTGGTTCCACTGAACCAGCCCAGGGAGACGTCTGTCTCCTGGATGTCAGTGTTGAGAATGGACGTTCTGGAGGTATACAGGGCGATGGAATCCCCTTGGTAGTGTCGCCTCCCTCCCTGCTACAGTGATGTGCCCTTTCATGGGGGTCTAACGGGGCATTGCTTGACCTTCTGGCCATGTCAGCTTTTCAGACTTATTGCGTACCTACAGTCAGCTTCAATACTATCTGCACACACCTTAAACTAGCATTACTCGATGAAATGCTGTATGCTGGTGATGTTGACGTTGCCCTCCTCCAGGAGGAGCATGTTGCAACATTTTGTGCTCTACATGGCTTTACAGCATACTTCTCCCATGCCGGCCGGGGTGGCCGAGCGGTTCTAGGTGCTTCAGTCTGGAACCGCGTGACCGCTACGGTCGCAGGTTCGAATCATGCCTCGGGCATGGATGTGTGTGATGTCCTTAGGTTAGTTAGATTTAAGTAGTTCTAAGTTCTAGGGGACTGGTGACTTCAGCTGTTAAGTCCCATAGTGCTCAGAGCAATTTGAACCATTTGAACTTCTTTCCCTACTGATAGTGTTATGACAATCCCTCTTAACACTGCTCAACAGCGACATGGAGATTTTTACGTGGCTGTAGGGCGCACATCTTAAACGGACGGCCCAGTATGCGGTTTCCCCTGCTAAACATTTTTGGGAGGCGCCAATAACATCTACACTGCCCTTTGTCACTATCGAGACGTAATCACTCTTGCTGGACTTTTGGCAGCTCATGACTTCAGCCAGGCGTTCGATTGGATCGATCACGACTAGCTGGAAGCGGTGCTCAGCAATATGGGACACCCTGACACTCCTATCGATGTCGTAATGCGTCTCCTTCGTGGGGCAACGTCCCACGTGCTCCGCAATGGTCGTCTCACTCCTGTCATCTTGATCAGTCATCTGGTGCGTCAAGGCTGCCCGATGTCTATACTGATGCATCCTTTCGCCATAGAACCATTGCTCTGTGGCCTCTGTCAACGCCTGTCTGGGATGCCTCTCCGTGGCCATGTCTTTTTCTGCATTTCTTATGCGAATGATCTCGTCCTCATTATTTGTAGTGGTGCTGCGGTCAGGGAGTCAATGGCGTGGGTTACTGCCTACAGCGAAGCTTCTAGTAGCTGCATTAACCTCCAAAAGTCTAGAGCTATGGCTATAGATGCGAGGCTTCCTGAGGACAGCGCTGCTGCAGTGTATACAGCTGCTACTCTCCGATGCTTAGAACTCGATATCGCGAGTGATGTGCGGCGCAAGATTGCCCTCAACTCTCAGCGTTTATTGTCCCAGTTATGAGCTGGGCTTCTAGATCATTGTTTACAAGCCCTCAGTCTTCTGCAAGAGACACAAAATGTAAATGTATATCTGGCGTCACATATGCCCCATGTGGCACAGACGCTCCCTGTTCCACCATCCATGACCTGCCTCGTGATAGCGGCATTGGGTTCATAGGTTTGCCAGGGGTGGCTGTTCAAGATAAGGCATGATATCCTCACTTTCCTACAATGCAGGCGCAGTTTGGGCCTGTATCACGTCCATGACAAAGCGATGTCCCTCTTCGTCAGCTCTCAGAGTACTGTGGTCCCATTGTCCCACTTGCCTTAGCAGTCTGTTACTTGAGGCCATTGCACTAGGCTCTCTACAGCCCCTACCCAGCTTTCGGATGTTCAGCCACCCCTCTTTTACATCCACCAGTTTTTCCTCGAACTCAGCTATGTCCGTATTGCGGCACTGTCAACATCCTTGATGTCCACGAAGGCGATCTATGGCTTCCTTCAGCAGAACGGATCATCGAATGTGGTTGAGCGGAAGCATTCCCATATCGACTGGCTTGCCGTCTGGCGATTGGCGTGCGCTCCTTATCAGGCCGTTGACGTTCAGTCTGCGTCGTACCCTACGGTCAATTGGAAGCAAATATGCCAGTCATGCCTTCACCAGATTCATCTTGCAGACACCCTGTTGTGTGTCGCCTGTGATGTTCTGGACGCGACTGGTTCATTTCGTCATTATCATCATCATTCGTGACAGAAGCTACATTGGATTGTGTAAATATTGGACTGTGTCAAAATTGGGACTTTTTACGAGTGCTGATTACCGCGCAGTTGAGCGCCCCACAAATGAAACATCATCATCGTCATCTCCTGGTGTGCGGATTGGAGATAGATATCTGGTTCTTGGTGCGACAAATGTTTGCCTTAATCACCCGTACGACTCTTTATCAGACACCTCCTCACCTACTACTCTTTCTGGACTTGGAATACTTCCCACAAACGTAGACGAACTCCGTGAAGTGGATTTGCAGACACACGGCTCACTACTTGTTTGATGGCGGCGAGAAGAATGACCTTGATTTATGGCGCCTCCTTAGTGAACGACATCGTGCAGTTGTCCGCAATCCCACATACAGACAATTTTTCTCTAATTTTCTTCAATGTGTTTCTTAACCCACACCGGACTTGGTGTGTTACTACAACTAGGAGCTGGTCCACGAATTTTCCACTCTTAGTGCCGGTTATTCTCTGGTCACTGAAATGTTCTCAGAAAAACTGTGCGTCGATAGTCCCACCGAGTGTAGTGAACTACTACCGCTCCCTTGTCCACACGAACTTGGCTTAAAAAAAATAAAAATAAATAAATAATTTGTGGTAACGTCTTATGGTACCAAACTGCTGAGGTCATCGGTCCCGAAGCTTACACACTACTTAATCTAGCTTAAAGTAACTTACGCTAAGGTCAACACACACACACACACACCCATGCCCGAGGGAGGACTCGAACCTCCGACGGGGTTCAAATGGTTCAAATGGCTCTGAGCACTATGGGACTTAACATCGGTGGTCATCAGTCCCCTAGAACTTATAACTACTTAAACCTAAGTAACCTAAGGACATCACACACATCCATGCCCGAGGCAGGATTCTAACCTGCGACCGTAGTAGTCGCGCGGTTCCGGACTGCGCGCCTAGAACCGCTAGACCACCACGGCCGGCCTTCCGAAGGGGGAAGGCCGCGCAGACTGTGACAAGACGCCTTAGACTGCGCGGGGCTACCCCGCGTGGCTCGAAGTCCGTTTCCTGCTATGCTTGGTGGTTGGAAAAGGATTACAAAACTTGTCTCATTTATATGCTTTGAACGTCTACTTCACGTTCCCTACGCTGCCCTTGCGTCCTGAAGAGGGAACAGGATCTGGTGGCGTGGCTTCGGATGGCGACCCCCAACCACTTTGGCCCGTCGCCTGCCTCTGGGCGCTATGATGGTTAAATTGGAAAAAAAAATTAAAAAGTGGAGAACGTCGCGCAATGTAGATATGAAGTCTGAGTTCGAGATCCTTGTGTTTCCGGTGTCTGCTGAAGTTCTGTCTCATAGATCCTCAAAGATAATTCACTGTCTGACACAGCAGTAATAGCAAAAACTTCCAGAAACAATTCCGCGAAACAGCTCGTGGTTGCGTCAAGACCACAACAGTTCAGGCTCACGATTTTCCTCGCCTTACAGCGGCCGTCAGCCACAGGCCATAGGACACCCGCTGCCTAACGTCAGGCGCCATCCGACGAGCCGAACGCGCTGCTTCGCTGTGAGTGTATTACCAACTGCCATTTTCTTATTTGCAGCTCTAGTATTTATCTTACAGTTGCATATGGGATTTTACATGCTTGAAACTTATGAACTTCGTGCAAGAATCGTAAAATAGTCGCATGTGGGAAAAGGTCCAATATTTGAGACGTACTATTCCCTATGGGTTTAATAGAGGGATGAAGGCAACAGAAGCAACTCGGAACGTTAGTATTGTGTGTGGGATGAGTGCTTTTGGGAAAACACGACTGTAAAGAGAGACTTCGCAAGCTACGAATAACAAAGTTCCAATGAAGAAAGGTTGCTATGCGGGAAACTACACGCAGTAACAGAGAAGGTGGGCTCAAGAAGCCGTTGAAAATTAAACCAGTCACAGCTAGTGAAACATCAAGATTGTGAACATTCTCGGATTGTTGTAGTACAGGCAAAGTCAGAAAGAAATAGGTTGCCCACGACATAAATCATAAGAGACATTGTAATTTACTTGTAAAATAACGTTCTTGCTGTCGAAAACGCAATTTTCCAACTCGCCGTCACTCACTACGCACGGATTGTTCAAAATATTTCATCAAAGTTACAAGTAAACGTAGTAGGATAATTCGGCTCCAATCCTGGAAGTCCGTTGACTATCACTCAGTGCCAAACAGTTTTTGGATTTTGTTTCATTTATAATTGCTTTTGACACAATATTAGTGATTTTCGAACATTTGTCTTGCTATCTATGCATTAATTCATCTCTGATACACGTGCATCAGTGTCGAGCCCGTATAGTCAAATAACTTATGGTCGTATCTTTCAGAACAGTGGATGCAGGATTGCGGCGAGCTTATTACTTAACTAACTGTATCATATAAAACATATAGTGACTGCCAAGTTGCATAGCAGAAGGTAACATGTGTTGAGAAACTGATGCAATTACCGCAGCAATGAACACTGTGCCAGCTTTGTGCTACTGAAACAGGTGCTTCATATATTAGATTGTGCAGATTGACGAGAGTTTCCTTCAAACATTATCAGTTCTTGGTTCCAATCTTCACTTGTTCTTGAGGCGAAACGTGAGGCGGTGTAAATGGGCAGGTGTTCCTAGTGGCAACGCAGCGTATAGTGTCTGCTTGTTCGCGGAGCAGGACGAAGTGAGCAGAGCTTAACCAGAGCTGTTTCTCATAAAATCCGCCGACGCCAGCACGCCACCTTTACTTAGGTGTGTGTATTGAACCGGGACCTAGAAACGACGGAGAGGCTTCGCCTCATACCAGACGAGTATAGCTCCAAATGTTTGCGTGGTAGAGTAATTATGGTGTACGCATACGTGGAGACAGTGTTTGCGCAGCAATTGCCGACATAGTGTAACTGGGGCGGAAAAAGGGAACCAGCCCACATTCGATGAGGCAGATGGAAAACTGCCTAAAAACCATCCACAGGCTGGCCTCTACGCCGGACATTGCCACAAATCCGCCGGGCGGATTCGTGCGGGGGACCGGCACGCCTTCCCGCTCGCGAAACAGCGCGTTAGACTGCGCGGCTTGCCGGGCGGGCTTTACTTAGGTAGTTAGCACTAGATTAAGTGCACCACCACCACTAATTCTGAACACACAGACGTTACTGCCATTTATTTGCAACGATAACCATATAATTGGTACTGATGCCTGGTCAAGAAATGCGAAAAGTGCTTTACGAATGTAAATTTCTATTTGCTCGCCGGCCGTGGTGGCCGAGCGGTTCTAGGCGCTTCAGCCCGGAACCGCGCGACTGGTGCGGTCGCAGGTTCGAATCCTGCCTCGGGCATGGATGTGTGTGATGTCCTTAGGCCAGTTAGGTTTAAGTAGTTTTAAGTTCTAGGAGACTAATGACCTCAGATGTTAAGTCCCATAGTGCTCACAGCCATTTGAACCATCTATTTGCTGAACCTTTAAGACTCACATCCAAAATAACAATAAGAAGTTAACGAAATGGAGCGAAGGGCAGAGCCTCTACCTATTTTCTCGATTTCTTGCAGTTTCATCTAATTAAGTCCCGATAGTTGCGCGCGAACGAGTCCATTCGGCTATCAAAATATTCGTGTGGGCATCATCGAAGTTTAATTGCTTCTGCACTCGATTACCTTAAGCGGCACACAATTTTTGGTTTAATGTTATTCGGAACGCGACGTTAATTTGACTTCACGTCAAAGCCCATTTCCTGACGATTTATGAAATGGTGTCTGATCTCTTCTGGCAGTTGAGTTACCTTTCGACTGAATTCGGGAAGGAGCGGCGGCTTCTGACAGTCAGTACTGAATGCAGATATGCGCAGACATCTTCACTTTTGTAAGGGGGGGTATTCTCCTTTGCTCCACGTTCCTCTACCATTATTAGTAAAATAACAAAAGGCTCATTCTACTGATAACAATGAACACGTTAAAGCTGATAATGTCCCTCCGAAGATGGTGCGAGATGTGGCATACCGAAAAGGACGGCTAGACCTTGGTGAAGTGGCTATGACGAAACACGCCATATCGAACGGTAAAATGGCAGTGGAAGACCCCGTGTGTTCAGAGGGAGAAGACCGACGTCTGTTCGACAGAACAGCGCCAATCCATTTCTCACTTGCTGTCAAATGAGATAGATTTCTCATTTTCATGGAAGTGCAAGAAGTGTGAAAAGGAGAGTGATCGATAATGTACACTCCTGGAAATTGAAATAAGAACACCGTGAATTCATTGTCTCAGGAAGGGGAAACTTTATTGACACATTCCTGGGGTCAGATACATCACATGATCACACTGACAGAACCACAGGCACATAGACACAGGCAACAGAGCATGCACAATGTCGGCACTAGTACAGTGTATATCCACCTTTCGCAGCAATGCAGGCTGCTATTCTCCCATGGAGACGACCGTAGAGATGCTGGATGTAGTCCTGTGGAACGGCTTGCCATGCCATTTCCACCTGGCGCCTCAGTTGGACCAGCGTTCGTGCTGGACGTGCAGACCGCGTGAGACGACGTTTCATCCAGTCCCAAACATGCTCAATGGGGGACAGATCCGGAGATCTTGCTGGCCAGGGTAGTTGACTTACACCTTCTAGAGCACGTTGGGTGGCACGGGATACATGCGGACGTGCATTGTCCTGTTGGAACAGCAAGTTCCCTTGCCGGTCTAGGAATGGTAGAACGATGGGTTCGATGACGGTTTGGATGTACCGTGCACTATTCAGTGTCCCCTCGACGATCACCAGTGGTGTACGGCCAGTGTAGGAGATCGCTCCCCACACCATGATGCCGGGTGTTGGCCCTGTGTGCCTCGGTCGTATGCAGTCCAGATTGTGGCGCTCACCTGCACGGCGCCAAACACGCATACGACCATCATTGGCACCAAGGCAGAAGCGACTCTCATCGCTGAAGACGACACGTCTCCATTCGTCCCTCCATTCACGCCTGTCGCGACACCACTGGAGGCGGGCTGCACGATGTTGGGGCGTGAGCGGAAGACGGCCTAACGGTGTGCGGGACCGTAGCCCAGCTTCATGGAGACGGTTGGGAATGGTCCTCGCCGATACCCCAGGAGCAACAGTGTCCCTAATTTGCTGGGAAGTGGCGGTGCGGTCCCCTACGGCACTGCGTAGGATCCTACGGTCTTGGCGTGCATCCGTGCGTCGCTGCGGTCCGGTCCCAGGTCGACGGGCACGTGCACCTTCCGCCGACCACTGGCGACAACATCGATGTACTGTGGAGACCTCACGCCCCACGTGTTGAGCAATTCGGCGGTACGTCCACCCGGCCTCCCGCATGCCCACTATACGCCCTCGCTCAAAGTCCGTCAACTGCACATACGGTTCACGTCCACGCTGTCGCGGCATGCTACCAGTGTTAAAGACTGCGATGGAGCTCCGTATGCCACGGCAAACTGGCTGACACTGACGGCGGCGGTGCACAAATGCTGCGCAGCTAGCGCCATCCGACGGCCAACACCGCGGTTCCTGCTGTGTCCGCTGTGCCGTGCGTGTGATCATTGCTTGCACAGCCCTCTCGCAGTGTCCGGAGCAAGTATGGTGGGTCTGACACACCGGTGTCAATGTGTTCTTTTTTCCATTTCCAGGAGTGTATTTTTACACGTAATAGTTGCTAAAAGGCAACGCTTGACTCTTTATCACAAGAACGAAAGTATGGTTTTTGAGGAAGGGCATACTGACTTTGATTGTAACAGAGTCATTTTTTGACTAGAAAATATTTTCTGCCGTTCCCAGTGCCACATTCTAAATAAGATATCAAAAAATTATATGAATGTGTGGTGTTTCTCCTTTCTGACACTTCTGTAAGAACAAACACCACGCTGGATCCGCTGCAGTGATACATAATATGTTGATTGAAGGTGGAGATGGGGAGACAGGAAACGATATGTATTACTGATGTCAGCTATCCCTTCTTTCCAGTAGTTAAAAAAAGAAAGCTTCAAAATATACAGCTTCCCCCAAAAATCTCTCAACCTGGAATCAATTAAACTGCTTATACATTTATTTCACAGCCAGGTTTTCTCTCTTCGTCCTGTTCCCAGCACTGTTAGTCTTTATTCTTGTTCGGACCTCAGGCTGGACAGCTAGTCGTTTCCCTGGTTGTGAGGTTTATCTGACCCCTCAGCTGGCCCCTCAACATGATCATACCGTGGCCTGTTGTAATCGCTTGTACCATTTGGTCCTGAATTTCTCCTACACTCACTCCTGAAACTTTTGTGAAAGTCTCTGTTGTCTTCCCTGTAACTGCGCCTGTCTCCCTCGCTTCAGGCAAATGCCGGGATGGTTCCTGCGAGAGGGCACGGCCTATTTCCTTCCCCATCCTTCCCTCATCCGAGCTTGTGCTCCGTCTCTTATGACCTCGTTGTCGACGGGACGTTAAACGCTAATCTCCTCCTCCTCCTCCTCCTCCACCTCCTCCTGTCTCCCCAATCGTGATTTCTGTCATTTAAGAAACTTTTTGTGTTTCTAAATCGAAAAGCACTACCCATATTCCCTCCATAACCAATTAATAAATCCATTTTCAGATAGTCTCCTTTTCCGGCCGGCCGGTGTGGCCGAGTGGTTCTAGGAGATTCAGGCTGAAACCGCGCGACCGCTACGGTCGCAGATTCGAATCCTGCCTCGGACATGGATGTGTGTGATGTCCTTAGGTTAGTTAGGTTTAAGTAGTTCTAGGGGACTGATGACCTCAGATGTTAAGACCCATAGTGCTCAGAGGCATTTGAACCATTTTCTCCTTTTCCAGATAGAAATTGTAACTAATAGAGCCACGTAGTGTGTCGGCACATGGAGTCGGCATACCACTGTGTAGCACCACGAGGAGTTATCGCACTCTAAACAATCTCCCCACCTTAGAATAGGAATGACAGATCAGATGTACTTTATTTGAAATTCAGAACTAACTAAAAATGTACACGTAATGCTCTTCATGCCCCTGCATTATCTATCACGAAAGCCAGATCTGCCTCAAATGACAACGTCGCTAATAACACGCAAGCTACCTCCTATCGTCTCTCCAGCCGTCATAAGAAGGCGGCAAGTCTAAGACGCATGCCGTATCCATTGCCTACCAAACGTCTGCGTTTAAAAAGGCTGGAGACACGCTTCTCTCTTTCTCTCTCTAGACCTATAGGAAAACCCTTCTCTTCTACACGTATTACTAAAGCCTCGTCATTTGTCACTTGTACTCCATTGTGGAAGGAAGGAGAAAATGGTCGCATAAATCACGAGGTAATATTTTTTGAAAATACAGTTTGTCATTGAATTACGATAATATAAAAATGTCACATCATTGACTTTAAACAGTTGCATCTCCCTTTGCTGTTTGCTGTTACTTTACTCAATTTCTCCAAATACCAATGTTTTCACTCTACAATATGTGTAAATGTGTGACGTTAAATATTGGACGCCTATTACAGCTTATTATTTTAGCAAAATACAGCAATGTACCACATGAAACAAATAGCTCAGTAAGAGATTTTAACAACTACGTGACTATCCCAGCAAAACAAGTTCTACAATAAACAAAATACGTAGCAAGCTTTGTCCCAGCATTATTAATGTGTGACGCGATCGTAAGATTGTACATAGCAAACTTGTAGAAAAATACACACGCACATCTGTACAACATTACTAAATGTTCACTTTAAGCAATTACTGGCACCAAAGGAGATGAATGGCTGAGGAAATGCACCATTAGTTAAAAATCCGAGGAGGAGACCCAATCGTTCTCAAGTGGAGAGAGATCCAGTGACATTGCTGCCCAACGCGGAGTTTGGCAAGCACGAAGACCAGCAATAGACACTCTTTCCGTGTGCGGACGGGCGTTATCTTGCTGAAATGTAAACCTATAAGGGCTGCATTGGCCATTAAGATCCCCGGATCTCTCCCCAACTGAGAACGTCTGGAGTATTGTGGGCAGCACCCTCCAGCCAGCTCGGGATTTTGATGATCTAACGTGCCAGTTCGACAGAATTTGACACGAAATCCTTCAGGAGGACATTCAACAGCTCTTTCAATCAGTGCCAAACCGAACAACTGCTTGCATAAGGGCCAGAGGTAGATGAACGTGATACTGACTTACTGACCTACTGACTTCCTGAAATTGTAGTAGTTTGTTTACTGTTCATGTACATCACATCTATCGATTTCAGTCCCATTCGGATAATTCCTTCGTAGTGTGTCTCATTTCTTAATGTATAAGACAGATAGATGGGGCGAAAAGTATAAGTCATAATACGAGGTCTGTATCGCTTAACAATTTTCCAAGCAGAAGAGCAAGATAAATAAAGATTGCGCATTCATTTTTTCCCACATGCTGTTCGAGAGAAAATGACTCCGATATTGGATTTAGGGGGAAGAGCATATATCTCTTCCATCTGCAGCTGTAACCTCGACGAAATTTCGTTGATAGTGATCTGTCGAAGCCTGTTCGATAACGTACATCACCTCATTACGTTAAGACAAATAACATTTAGATAGAATGTAGTTGTCTTCTTGAAGCATGTAGAAGTACCCCGTAAAACTGATACGTGATATTATCAACAGAAAATCCGTCCCAAGCACACTCCGCCCTGTCGAACGATTGCCAAAATTGTGATGTAAGAATAACTGAACAGAACTACTAGCGACAATAAGGTAACTGGGTTTTCAGAAATCACGAAAATGGCATTTATTGTGTATCTAGATGACCGCAGTTTTTAATGGCGAGAATATAGGCCGATGTAGATTCATATTTTTCTGGAAAAATGATCCAGGAAACCTTTAATTTTAATTATGGTACGCTTAATATAGTATCTGCATATCAGATGCCGACTAGAGCAGGGTATATCCCAACCCTCCTACATGGAAACAGTACTAACTCGTTCCCCTGTGTGGTCTATGTATGTCCTTTCAAGAACTTAAGCGGCACTCGAAATATAAGAGCTTTCTGAGATGATCCTAGTGTCTATATACGTAGACTGTATCCAAAAATTACATTTGTAACACGCACATACCAGCTTCCGGTGTGTGGCAGACAGTACGTTAAGACTCATCTTGCTCCATTCGCTTGTGAAAAACAGACGTCGGTGAAGTTCCATAATTCCTCACTCCAGCCATTTTGTGAGAGATTTGTGTTAGGAATATATTTCCCGTAGCAAACTCTCTTAAATTTTTTTCGCAACAGTAAGCCTGTGCGCTATACACGACACCCCTAATGCACTGGCTGCCGCCTAGGGAGGAAAGATAGACTGTTAATGTGATGTTTAAATCATAGCTTGAGAGGTATAGTGCCTCCTTGCGGGGTGAATTGGTAATTACTGCAAAACCCAAATTTATGTGTAACTTTTTTTTTCAACAACTGTGAACCCACACAGGAAATTTTCAACTAACAGCGAAAGTGTTCCGATAGCTGCATAGAGAAACACACCCTTAAGTAAACCAGCGTTGGCCATACATCTTCCCATGCTTGGAAAGCATTTAGGATAGTAATACGATCAGGATTTTTTCTGCCATAAAATGCTCTTTTGACGATACAGGGTGTCTGTACCAGTTGCAAAAATCTCTACGAAGGTGGAGCTGGTGCTAGCCAAGGTGGCCAGTGCATCACCTCAAATAAACGTGGTTCCCAGTCTCGGCTCAACTGGCTACATAGCAAGGATACAGTCTCAGTAAGTTAATCACCGAATCGATTTGGACGTAGTTGATCACGCCGCCACAAGAAATGCTTGTTCAGTATGGTTTTCCACAGATTTACAAAACTTCACAATGAACCTAAAGAGTGATTGTCAGTAAACCAACATATTAGCTGAAACGCCCCATATATTCCTACAGAGGGACAAATTTGGGAGGAAGTAACAGACGACATCTGTGCAGATGTTTTGTTTCAGGTGATGCTCCATATTGGCTGTCTAGCATCACTAAATTATCAAAGACGAACCCTTAGCCAAACATATTACACCAGCACCGAAATAATCCACACTAACCGGAACCACTCTCTAACCAGCTATATCATGTACCTGTACGGCACCTCTACATATGAAACTTCGTGACGCATTAGGTCTCTCCCACTACTATTAATACATACAACATGTCAGCAGGTAGTCGTGTATTCATGACCACCTTAGGTAATTTCCAGGTAGCTTGCGCAACTTTACCATTTCAAATGGGCTCTGCTGACGTGTCGGTGTGTGTGTGTGTGTGTGTGTGTGTGTGTGTAACAGTTATCTCCTCGGTTCCAAGAGTTCCGGAACCTGTACAGAAAATTGAAATAGAAATCAACATAATCACCATTTCCACCCATTTAATTGCTCATGAGAACCACACACTGCATGTTGTATCACCATACAGCGAGACCTTCAGAGATAGAGGTCCAGACTGCTGTACACAGAGGTATAGCTAATACCCAGTAGCACGTCCTCTTGCACTAATGCATGCCTGTAATCGTCGTGGCATATTATCCACAAGTTCATCAAGGCATTGTTGGTCCAGATTGTCCCATTCCTCAAAGGCGATTCGGCGTAGATCCCTCAGATTGGTTGGCGGGTCACGTCGTCCATAAACAGCCCTTTTCAATCTATACCAGGCATTTTCGATAGGGTTCACGTCTGGAGAACATGCTGGCCACTCTGGTCGAGCGATGACGTTATACTGTGCGCGATGGGGGCACCAATTGTCGTCCATGAAGACGAACGCCTCGTCAATATGCTGTCGATATGGTTGCACTATCGGTCGGAGGATGGAAATCACGTATCGTACAGACGTTACAGCGCCTTTCTTGACCACCAGCGGCGTACGTCGGGCCCACATAATGCCACCCCAAAACGTCAGGGTAGCTCCACCTCGCTACACTCGCTGGACAGTGTGTCTATGGCGTTGAGCCTGACCGTGTTGCCTCCAAATACGTCTCCGACAATTGTCTGGTTGAAGGCATATGTGACACTCACGGTGAAGAGAACGTGATGCCAATACTGAGCGGTTTATCCGCTATGTTGTTGGGCCCATCCGTACCGCGCTGCATGGTGTCATGGTTGCAAAGATGGACCTCGCCATGGACGTCGGGAGTGAAGTTGCACATCATGCAGCCTTTTGCGCACAGTTTGAGTCGTAACACGACGTCCTGTGGCTGCACGAAAAGCAGTATTCAACATGGTCACGTTGCTGTCAGGGTTCCTCCGAGCCATAATCCGTAGATATCGGTCATCCACTTCAGTAGTAGTCCTTGAGCGGCCTGAGTGAGGCATGTCATCGACAGTTCCTGTCTCTCTGTATCTCCTCCATGTCCAAACAACATCGCTTTGGTTCACTCCGAGACGCCTGGACGCATCCCTTGATGAGAGCCCTTCGTGGACGCGATCGAACCGCGGTATTGACCGTCTAGGCATGGTTGAACTACAGACAGCACGAGCCGTGTTCCTCCTTCCTGGTGGAATGACTGCAACTTATCGGCATATCGGACCCCCTCCGTCTAATAGATGCTCCTCATGCATGGTTGTTTACAACTTCGGGCACGTTTACTGACATCTCTGAACAGTCAAAGGGACTGCTATCTTCAGGAGTTCTGGGAACCGGGGTGATGAAAAACATGTTTTGATATATAACGCTTGATTTATAAACAACAGAATCTGGTACTGTGATCTTGCAATGGGTGCTTTTGAAATTTAAACAACTTATAAAAGTTATTTTAACGCTTATTCGTCAGAGGTATTGGTGCCATTTACCGGTCGTTCAGTCACAAATGAGGCATTACACAAAAATTATTAATGTAGAGTAATGAAATTTCGGGAATACATTTATCAGGGTAACATATTTAAATGATTAACGTTGTAAGATCACAGGTTAATGTAAGCGCGGGATAAGACATTGTACATGTGATATGCTGGTACATTAATAATCGTTGTAACTGCTGGAATGTTGAATGCAAGCATGCAAAAGTGCATGCATTGTGTTGTATATCATCCTGTGGGATGGAGTTCCACGCCTGTTTCACATGGTCGGTCAGTAAAGGGGCGGTTAATCCTGTTGTGGATGACGCTGGGGTTGTCAGCCAATGACGACCCATATGTGATCGATTGGAGACAGATCTGGTGACCGAGCAAGTCAAGGCAACATCTCGATGCTCTGTAGAACATTAGCGGTATGTAGGCGACCGTTATCTTGTTGGAAAACTCCCCCTGGTATTGTTCATGGATGCCTGCAGCACAACAGGTCGAACCAGTAGACTTACATACAGTATTGCAGTCAGGGTGAGTCGGATAACCACGAGAGTGCTCTTGCTGACATACGAAATCTCACTCTAGGCCAATGTGTCTAGCAAGCAGACAGGTTGGTTGCTGATCGACACACGGCCATCACTGGCACCGAGGCAGTTTTCATCACAAAACAACGCAGACCTTCAATCTGCCCTCCAACGAGCTCTCGCTTGACACCACTGAAGTCGTAAACGGCGGTGGTTTGGGACCTTTGGAATGCACACTACAGGGCGTCTGGCTCGGAGCTGTCTTTGAAGTAACAGATTGGTAACAGTTCGTTATGTCACTCTGGTGCCAACCATTGCTCAGATTGTTTCTGCAATGCAGTACGATGCGCCAGACCCATACGCCGAACACTATGTCCTTTCCTCTCGGTAATACCACTTCTTGCGATCGTACATTCTCGTGGCCACAGCTGCCAGCAGTCATGTACTGTGGCTATATTCCTGCCAAGTCTTTCTGTAATATCGCAGTAGGAACATCCAGCATCCCGCAGTCCTATTACAAAACGTCATTCATACTCAGTGAAGCGTTGATAATGGCGTCTTTGTCGCCTTAAAGACATTCCTAATTATATACTGTAAGTAAATACAGGGTGTTTCAAAAATGACCGGTATATTTGAAACGGCAATAAAAACTAAACGAGCAGCGATAGAAATACACCGTTTGTTGCAATATGCTTGGGACAACAGTACATTTTCAGGCGGACAAACTGTCGAAATTACAGTAGTTACAATTTTCAACAACAGATGGCGCTGCAAGTGATGTGAAAGATGTTGAAGACAACGCAGTCTGTGGGTGCGCCATTCTGTACGTTGTCTTTCTGCTGTAAGCGTGTGCTGTTCACAACGTGCAAGTGTTCTGTGGACAACATGGTTTATTCCTTAGAACAGAGGATTTTTCTGGTGTTGGAATTCCACCGCCTAGAACACAGTGTTGTTGCAACAAGACGAAGTTTTCAACGGAGGTTTAATGTAACCAAAGGACCGAAAAGCGATACAATAAAGGATCTGTTTGAAAAATTTCAACGGGCTGGGAACGTGACGGATGAACGTGCTGGAAAGGTAGGGCGACCGCGTACGGCAACCACAGAGGGCAACGCACAGCTAGTGCAGCAGGTGATCCAACAGCGGCCTCGGGTTTCCGTTCGCCGTGTTGCAGCTGCGGTCCAAATGACGCCAACGTCCACGTATCGTCTCATGCGCCAGAGTTTACACCTCTATCCATACAAAATTCAAATGCGGCAACCCCTCAGCGCCGCTACCATTGCTGCATGAGAGACATTCGCTAACGATATAGTGCACGGGATTGATGACGGCGATATGCATGTGGGCAGCATTTGGTTTACTGACGAAGCTTATTTTTACCTGGACGGCTTCGTCAATAAACAGAACTGGCGCATATGGGGAACCGAAAAGCCCCATGTTGCAGTCCCATCATCCCTGCATCCTCAAAAAGTACTGGTCTGGGCCGCCATTTCTTCCAAAGGAATCATTGGCCCATTTTTCAGATCCGAAACGATTACTGCATCACGCTATCTGGACATTCTTCGTGAATTTGTGGCGGTACAAACTGCCTTAGACGACACTGCGAACACCTCGTGGTTTATGCAAGATGGTGCCCGGCCACATCGCACGGCCGACGTCTTTAATTTCCTGAATGAATATTTCGATGATCGTGTGACTGCTTTGGGCTATCCGAAACATACAGGAGGCGGCGTGGATTGGCCTCCCTATTCGCCAGACATGAACCCCTGTGACTTCTTTCTGTGGGGACACTTGAAAGACCAGGTGTACCGCCAGAATCCAGAAACAATTGAACAGCTGAAGCAGTACATCTGCATGTGAAGCCATTCCGCCAGACACGTTGTCAAAGGTTTCGGGTAATTTCATTCAGAGACTACGCCATATTATTGCTACGCATGGTGGATACGTGGAAAATATCGTACTATAGAGTTTCCCAGACCGCAGCGCCATCTGTTGTTGAAAATTGCAACTACTGTAATTTCGAAAGTTTGTCTGCCTGAAAATGTACTGTTGTCCCAAGCATATTGCAACAAACGGTGTATTTCTATTGCTGTTCGTTTAGTTTTTATTGCCGTTTCAAATATACCGGTCATTTTTGAAACACCCTGTACATACATACTATACACTGAAGAGCCAAAGAAAGAATAGGAGGGGGTGGAAATCTCTTCTGAACAGCGCGTTGCAAGGAATCCCAGATATTCTAAATAACGTTCTTGTCTGGGATGTTTGGTGGCCAGCGGAAGTGTTTAAACTCAGAAGAGTGTTCCTCTGTAGCAATTATGAACGTGTGGGGTGTCACAGTGTCTTGCTAGAATTGCTCAAGTCCGTCGGAATGCACAATGGACATGACTCGAAGCAGGTGATGGGACAGGATGCTTACGTACGTATCACCTGTCAGAGTCGTATCTAGACATATCAGGGGTCCCATATCACCAAAACTACACGCACCCCACATCATTACAGAGCTTCCACCAGCTGGAACAGTCCTCTATTGAGATGCACGTTCCATGGATTCGTGAGGTTGTCTTCTTAACCGTACACGTCTATCCGCTCGATACAATTTGAAACGAGACACGTCCGACAAGGCAACATGTTTCCAGTCATCAACAGCCCAATGTCGATATTGACGATCCCAGGCGAGGCGTAAGCCTTTGTGTCGTGCAGTCAGCAAGGATTCACGAGTGGACCTTAGGCTCCGAAAACCCATATCGATGATGTTTCGTTGAATAGTTCTCACGCTGACTCTTGTTGATGGCCCAGCATTGAAATCTACAGCAATTTGAGGAAGGGCTGCACTTCCGTCACGTTGAACGATTCTCTTCAGTCGTCGTTGGCCGTAATCGCTACCTCTGAGACACTGTGTCCCATCGCTCGTGCGCCGACTATAACACCCCGTTCACACTCTCTTACATCTTGATAAGCTGCCACTGCACCAGACACTTGTCGTCTTATATAAGCGTTGCCACGGCAGCGCCGTATTCTGCCTGTTTACATATCTCTGTATTTGAATACGCATGCCTATACGAGTTTCTTTGGGGCTTCAGGGTATAAAGGAAAATGTTAAAATGTTTTAACAATGGTTTTTGACTGATTTACTTCAAATTATTGACGATATTCTAATGAATGTTCTAACGGATGTAAGTTACATATATTTTTATATTTATCGTGTACAGAGATGTATAAATAAGATCAGTATTTCTGTAGAAGACAAGTCATTGTTTTAAGTTGTTACCAAAAAAATCGAAAAGTACTTTTAAATCAAATTTTTACGTGATAATGTAATAAACATTCGAACAGACAGAGCCTACATATTTTTTTCAAAATATGAGGGGAATGTGGCCAAGTGGTTAGCGCGCGGCAATGCCACGCCAATGGACGTAGGTTCGCGCACGGATGACTGAAAATAATTTTTCCTCCCCCCCATGACCCATTGACCTTGATGTTGGTGGGGAGGCTTGCGTGCCTCAGCGAAACAGATGGCCGTACCGTCGGTGCAACCACAACGGAGGGGTATCTGATGAGAGGCCAGACAAACGTGTGGTTCCTGAAGAGGGGCAGCAGCCTTTTCAGTAGTTGCAGGGGCAACAGTCTGGATATTTACTAATCTGGCCTTGTAACACTAACCAAAACGGCATTGCTGTGCTGGTACTGCGAACGGCTGAAAGCAAGGGGAAACTACAGCCGTGATTTTTCCCGAGGGCATGCAGCTTTACTGTATGGTTAAATGATGATGGCGTCCTCTTGGGTAAAATATTCCGGAGGTAAAATAGTCCCGCATTCGGATCTCCAGGCGGGGACTACTCAAGAGGACGTCGTTATCAGGAGAAATAAAACTGGCGTTCTACGGATAGGAGCGTGGAATGTCAGATCCCTTAATCGGGCAGGTAGGTTAGAAAATTTAAAAAGGGAAATGGATAGGTTAAAGTTAGATATAGTGGGAATTAGTGAAGTTCGGTGGCAGGAGGAACAAGACTTTTGGTCAGGTGAGTACAGGGTTATAAATACAAAATCAAATAGGGGTAATGCAGGAGTAGGTTTAATAATGAATAAAAAAAATAGGAGTACGGGTAAGCTACTACAAACAGCATAGTGAACACGTTATTGTGGCCAAGATAGACACGAAGCCCATGCCAACTACAGTAGTACAAGTTTATATGCCAACTAGCTCTGCAGATGATGAAGACATTGATGAAATGTTCGAGGAGATAAAAGAAATTATTCAGGTAGTGAAAGGAGACAAAAATTTAATAGTCGTGGTTGACTGGAATTCGAGAGTAGGAAAAGGGAGAGATGTAAACATAGTAGGTGAATATGGATTGGAAGTAAGAATAGAAAGAGGAAGCCGTCTGGTAAAATTTTGCGCAGAGCATAACTTAATCATAGCTAACACTTGGTTCAAGAATCATAAAAGAAGGTTGTATACATGGAAGAATCATGGAGATACTAGAAGGTATCAGATAGATTATATAATGGTGAGACAGAGATTTAGGAACCAGGTTTAAATTGTAAGACATTTCCAGGCGCAGATGTGGACTCCGATCACAATCTATTGGTTATGAACTGTAGATTAAAACTGGAGAAACTGCAAAAAGGTGGGAATTTAAGGAGATGGGACCTGGATAAACTGAAAGAACCAGAGGTTGTACAGAGTTTCAGGGAGAGCATAAGGGAACACTTGTCAGGAATAGGGGGAAAGAAATACAGCAGAAGAAGAATGGATAGCTCTAACGGATGAAGTAGTGAAGGCAGCAGAGTATCAAGTAGGTAAAAAGACGAGGGCTAGTAGAAGACCTTGGGTAACAGACGAAATACTGCATTTAATTGATGAAAGGAAAAAATATAAAAATGCAGTAAATGAAGCAGGCAAAAAGGAATACAAACGTCTCAAAAATGAGATCGACACGAAGTGCAAAATGGCTAAGCAGGGATGGCTAGAGGACAAACGTAAGGATGTAGAGGCTTATCTCACTAGGGGTAAGGTAGATACTGCCTACAAGAATATTAAAAAGACCTTTGGAGAAAAGAGAGCCACTTGTATGAATATCAAGATCTCAAATGGAAACCCAGTTCTAAGCAAAGAAGGGAAAGCAGAAAGGTGGAAGGAGTATACAGAGGGTCTATACAGGGCGATGTACTTCAGGACAATATTATGGAAATGGAAGAGGATATAGATGAAGATGAAATGGGAGATATGATACTGCGTGAAGAGTTTCACAGAGCACGGGAAGACTTGAGTCGAAACAAGGCCCCGGGAGTAGACAACATTCCATTAGAACTACCGACGGCCTTGGGACAGCCAGTCCTGACAAAACTCTACCATCTTGTGAGCAAGATGTATGAGACAGGTGAAATACCCTCAGACTTCAGGAAGAATATAATAATTCCAATCCCAAAGAAATCAGGTGTTGACAGATGTGAAAATTACCAAACTATCAGTTTAATAAGTCACTGCTGCAAAATGGTTCAAATGGTTCGAATGGCTCTGAGCGCTATGCGACTTAACTTCTGAGGTCATCAGTTGCCTAGAACTTAGAACTAATTAAACCTAACTAACCGAAGGACATCACACACATCCATGCCTGAGGCAGGATTCGAACCTGCGACCGCAGCGGTCGCTCGGTTCCAGACTGCAGCGCCTAGAACCGCACGGTCACTCCGGCCGGCCAGCTGCAAAATACTAACACGAATTCTTTACAGACGAATGAAACAAAACTGATAGAAGCCGACCTCGGGGAAGATCAGTTTGGATTCCGTAGAAATGTTGGAACACGTGAGGCAATATTGACCTTACGACTTATCTTAGAAGAAAGATTAAACAAAGGCAAACCTACGTTTCTAGCATTTGTAGACTTAGAGAAAGCTTTTGACAATGTTGACTGGAATACTCTCTTTCAAATTCTAAAGGTGGCAGGGGTAAAACACAGGGAGCGAAAGTCTATTTACAATTTGTACAGAAACCAGATGGCAGTTATAAGAGTCGAGGGGTATGAAAGGGAAGCAGTGGTTGGGAAGGGAGTGAGACAGGGTTGTAGCCTCTCACCGATGTTATTCAATCTGTATATTGAGCAAGCAGTAAAGGAAACAAAAGAAACGTTCGGAGTAGGTATTAAAATCCATGGAGAAGAAATAAAAACTTTGAGGTTCGCCGATGACATCGTAATTCTGTCAGAGACAGCAAAGGACTTGGAAGAGCAGTTGAACGGAATGGACAGTGTCTTGAAAGGAGGATATAAGATGAACATCAACAAAAGCAAAACGAGGATAATGGAATGTAGTCGAATTAAATCGGGCAATGGTGAGGGAATTAAATTAGGAAATGAGACACTTAAAGTAGTAAAGGAGTTTTGCTATTTGGGGAGCAAAATAACTGATGATGGTCGATGTAGAGAGGATATAAAATGTAGACTGGCAATGGCAAGGAAAGTATTTATGAAGAAGAGAAATTTGTTAACGTCAAGTATAGATTTAAGTGTCAGGCAGTCGTTCCTGAAAGTATTTGTATGGAGTGCAGCCATGTATGGAAGTGAAACATGGACTATAAATAGTTTGGACAAGAAGAGAATAGAAGCATTCGAAATGTGGTGCTACAGAAGAATGTTGAAGATTAGATGGGTAGATCACATAACTAATGAGGAGGTATTGCACAGAATTGGGGAGAAAAGGAGTTTGTGGCACAACTTGACTAGAAGAAGGGCCTGGTTGGTAGGACATGTCATGAGGCATCAAGGAATCACAAATTTAGCATTGGAGGGCAGCGTGGAGGGTAAAAATCGTAGAGGGAGACCAAGAGCTGAATACACTAAGCAGATTCAGAATGATGTAGGTTGCAGTAAGTACTGGGAGATGAAGAAGCTTCCACAGGATAGAATAGCATGGGGAGCTGCATCAAACCAGTCTCAGGACTGAAGACCACAAAAACAACAACAACACGCTTTATAAAGGGGAAAACTTGGTAGCAAAGTTCTCGATAAGTTATTGATCGATTTTCTTCAAATTTTTACATGGGACTCTAAAAAATGTTCGGACGGACGTCGGTGACACCCTTTAAATATAAATAATATATGAATCTGTGTGTATGTATGTATATACATGTGTCTGTAATTATGATCAAAGGTGTGTGAATACCTAAGGGACCAAACTGCTTAGGTCATCGGTCCCTAGACATACGCACTACTTAAAGTAACTTAAACTGACTTATACTAAGAACAACACACACACCCATGCCCAAGGGAGGACTCGAAACGCTGGCGGAAGGGGCTGTAATAATGTTCCACGTCTCCTCCTAAGGCATTGGAATGATTTCAACCAATCTTGGTACTCGTATCACTAGCTTTCTCGAAAGCATCGCTGTTGGTGTGAGAACCACCTACTTATAAAGGGGGTGGGGATGGCGCTGAAAAAGCATTGTAGCTCTTGACGCTCATACCCATACTTCATCCATCCAGTATTCAAGAATGAGAGCACTTAGTGCTTACAACAACCTTTAGCACATAATTTCAAACATTTGCGAAACGTTTTCTCACTGATAACTCCCACAAAATGTTGAAAGGAAAACTGTTTATTGTTTACTACATTATCGTTGTTCATGCAGTATAATTGCCGAATGAATCATTACTTTTAATTTATTACATCTTTACTAGTAACTGCATTTGTGACACTTTTTCAGACAGTATTCACATATGACACTGAATGTACCTGCAATACTGTATCATTGTATGACACATAATTCAGGAGCTACGACGTCATAAACATTGAACTGTGTGCAAATGGAACTGCAGGGTGAAATTTGCTAGAGATACAGATTAATTATGTGTACAAATACGTGTGCAATATGTTCAATGTATGTGAAAATATATTTAGCATGTGCATACCGAGGCAAAGCTACGGGTGAAAAGCTCACCATAAATCCCTGGATTTCTGTCAAATTTGGTACACATATTAGCCACGACTTGGAAAGAAAAGCTGTAGGTGTAAGAACCACCAGCCTGCTATTGGCGTGGGGGCGATGATGTGGAGAGACAACGGAGAGGAGGAGTTGGACACAGATATAGAGACTAGTAGACGGAAAGAGGAAGGGAAGGGGGAAGTGGACAGAGAGAGAGGGAAGAGCAGGAGTTGGACAGAGAATGGAAAGAGGAGAACATGTAGAGAGACTAAGGGTGTAGGAAGAGATGAGCAGGGAGAGGGAGAAAGGATATGGGAAGAGAGTGAGGGGAGGGGGAAGGGGCAGAGGGATAGGGTATAGGAGCAGCAGGAGGAGATGGGCTGGGAGAGGAAAGAGGAGAAGACATACAGAGACAAATCTGGTAGGAAGGGACAGGCAAAGAGATGGGGAGGAGCAAATGGACAAAGAGAAGGGTTAGAGGAAATGGGCAGAGAAAGGGAAGAGAATGAGATGGGCAGAGAATGGGAAGTGAAGGAGATGGAAGACGGAGAAAGGAAGAAGAGATGAACAGCGAGAGAAGGGAGGAATAGATGAACATGGAAGAGGACAGGAGTAGATGGACAGGAGTAGATGGACAGAGAGAGGGGGAGGAGAAGATTTAGAGAGAGTGGAAGGGATGAAGAGATGGACAGAGGGGAAAATGAGCAGATGGACACAGGTGGGAGCAGCAAATAGACAGAGAAAGGGGGAAGTGCAGATGGCCATAGAGAGGGACAGGGGGAGATGGACAGCAGGAGTGGGAAGGAGGAAATGGACTAATAGAATATGCAAATAAATGTATACCAGGACAATGATGGTACTCATCTTACTCCAGTGTTTACGTTACCTACAAATTAATAATTATAGCTATTACAAGTTGTATGACTTAGGTTGGGTAGTACCTCTAGGTACATACGGCAAGAGCATGCCATTAATATTTATTTTCCCCTGGGCAGTAGGTCAGGTGATGAAGTGTGGACATGGGGGTGCAAACCAGTTAGCCCATACTAAAATGAATAGTCCACTTAGTGGTGTAGTTACACTGTGCAGAATACATCAGATCATAAAGTTTGTGGCGTGTTTGTGGGAAGACTGTTCAGTGCAGAGAAAAAACAATCAAAATACTTTTGTTTGTACATCTTAAGACACCACATATAAAAATATCCACACTTAGACTCGTTACGCCCTAAATATATAATAGTTGAATACCCATCATTGCTCACACATGCATTCATTCTGATCATGTATTACTCCATCTCCTCCTTCCCCCTTCTCTGTCCATCCTGTCCACCCCCATATCTGTCCATCTCCTCCACTCTCAATCTCTGTCCAAATCCTCCTGTCCCTCTCTCCATCCATCTGATGTTTCCCCCTTTGTCGGTTGATCGACCCTTCCCCCGTCTGTCCATCTCCTTCCCCTGCCCCTGTCCATGCCCACGTCCTCCTCCCACACGTCTGTGTACATCTCCTCCCACACCCTCTTTGTCTCTTTATCTCCTCCCTCCCCTTCTCTATCTGTGTTATCATTTCTACTTCAGTTGCAGGCTACAGCCACACTATTTCTTTCCAGATCGTAATTAACATGTGTACCAGATTTAGCTGAAACCGATCAAGGTGTTTAAGATGAGCTTTTCAACCATGGCTTTGCCCACGTATGCACATGTCACATGTATTTCACATACATTTAACGTATTTCACTTGTATTTGTACACGTTTCTAGCAAATTTCGCCTTGCAATTTATTTTCACGTAATTCAATATTTGTGACGTCGCATCTCCTGCTCTATGTGTCATACACCGAAATAATTTTGCAGGAAATTGCAGTGGCATACATGGCTACAGTCTGCAAAATTTGTTGTGAGTAGAGTCACTAGCAAAGAAGTAATAAGTTTAAAAGTCGTGCTTCAAGCGAAGTCTTATCCCATGAACGGCGAAAACGTCGTAGGCGATAAACTTTTTTCCTCACATCATTTTTGTGGGGAATGTCAGCAACAGAAAGTTTCATAAAGTTTTGAAATTATGTGTAATGTTTGTTGTAAGTCACTAAGTACTCTTATTTCCAAATACTGGACGACTTAGATATGGACATTAGCGCATCGTGGACTACACTGCATTTTCACCCACACCCCTGTGATGGGTAGGTGGTTCTTACCATCACAAAGATTCTTTCAAGACAGTAAGTGATGTGTGTACCAGGTTCGGTTGAAATCGGTCCAGTGGTTTAGGAGGAGATGTGATACATACATATATACTTACAAATGTACGAACATCTGTTTATAATATGTATGGTTAGGTAGTTAGTTGTTTATTCATCCAAAAATAGCTTTAATTCAATTTAAGGCAAGTTAGCTTAATATAACTATAAAACATAATTCGAAGTTACGAAATGCGTATATGCCAGTGCGTAATTAATTACACTCCGCAGTTCGTGATCTCGCAGTAGCGTTTTTGCTTCCCGAGCACGGGGTCCCGGTTTCGATTCTCAGTGGGGTCAGGGATTTTCACCTGCCACGAGATGACTGGGTGTTGTTGTGTCGCCTTCATCATCATCATTCGTCCCCACTACGGTCGGAGGAAGGCAACAGCAAACCATCTCCATTAGGACCATGCCTAGTGCGGCGGTGCGGATCTCCCGCATCGTTCCTCTCCGTTCTGTCAAGAAGTATGGGACTTCATTTCCAATTAGTTACAGGTCTGCCGTCATAATGTTTATACATGAGTTTAAATGCCGTTTTATACATACATACTTGCAAACAAGTTAGCTCCAAACAACAGACCTAATGTGACAGTCTTTATCCATACCTCATCTTTAGACTTTCACAAATCGCAAAAGCAAAAACACACATACACACAACCCTTCAGTTGACATCACTACCATTATGATACCGCTGTGTTTCCATTACACTCTTCATGTCTCTCATTTACCTGTCTCTAACAAGCAATACTCAGTAAAAGTAATTTGTAGACTAAATGAAGTGTTTATTATTGATTTATACCTCATTTGCACCAGCTCATTATTAGCCTTATACAGATTAGTCTTTACTGTTCAGTATGCACTACATAAGAGATTTGGTATATCTGCCCTTTAATAAATGTTTATTTTAGATATTTCTTCAATCTACTTTGAAAATATATTGTACAGTTTGAGTCAGTGGTACTGTTTTGCCGGCCGGAGTAGCCGCGCGGTTCTAGGCGCTACAGTCTGGATGTGTGTGATGTCCTTAGGTTGGTTAGGTTTAATTAGTTCTAAGTTCTAGGCGACTGATGACCTCAGAAGTTAAGTCGCGTAGTGCACAGAGCCAGCCATTTTTGGTACTGTTTTGAGTTTTGAACTTAACGTTATTTTACGTTTCTAACAATCTCCGTTGTCAGAGGACTTCCATGGGTGGTGTGTTGTCTGTAGCGTAAGTTAGTTTAAGTTACAGTAGATTAAGTAGTGCTTAGGGACCGATGACCTCAGCAGTTTGGTCCGATAAGACCTTACCACAAATTTCCAATTTTCAGAAGACTTACAAAATATTTTTATCAGACGTACTGCAATGCACGAAATACTATGATTTCGAGTGCTATTGAGTCTTTTAGATTCCTGGAGTAGATCCCGTGGAGGCGTGGTTAACCAACGCAGTACCAAGAGGGGTGGAGGGGGTTATTGTACGCCCACATTTTGAAAATATTGTAATCTCGTAATGTACTTTATATTTTAAAATATTTAAAAAATGTTTATTGTTCGTAATTATTTCTTGTGCCAGGTTTCGTAGTTGTTTTAAATTTTTCAATAAAGCTTGACCTAAGAATTTAAGAGGTAGCAGTGAGTTTAATTTTTCGTAACAAATGTGATAGTCCTATTTTCAGGTTCAGGACCCTTCACACACATCTGTATATCTTTAAAAAGTATGCTGTTTACAAAAATAATCAACGAAAATTAACGAAATTGGTATTTTTTAAAAATTTGTTTTTGTGGTCTTACAGTATTCCTCCCCAAGGTGTATACATTACAGAAAATGCGTTGCTATTGCTAAGGTTGTGCTAAAAGACTTTTTTTCGTTTCTGGATCCTACTTTCACATCAGTAGTGATTTAAAACTAATATTCTTAATAAAAGTTATCAACAATTAACGGATTTTTTATGGTGAGAAAATATCTTCTTAAGTTTCTGTTCATGCTTACATTCATATCGAAACAATTATCAGCGGCGTGTCGGAGATCTTAATAGAGACGTAGGCCCAATGCCTCAGTCGAGAGAGATATCTGCACAAACTGGACGAGAGCCGGCGTAAAATGCACGAGATTTCGCAACCGACAGCCTCTTGTCGTCGCCTCGTTTCTAAACGCTCTTAAACGCTTTTTAAAACTCGTTAAACACTTAGCGCAGCGAGCCTCGCGTGGGCAGCGTGCGCAGACAAATTGTGGAAGATGAGGGCAAGTTTAGAGGGAAGGACCAGGGGCTCGAGATAAATTCATCAAAACAAAGTAAGGCGAGGGAAAAATAAATGCGTGCTTGACAGTAATTGGTGCGGGCTCGGGTTTCCCTTTGCCGTGTTTATTTTCCCTTTTTTCCCCCGGCGGCGGCCAGCGCCGGATTTAATGGGATGACACAGAGCGGCCGGACTTTTTTTAAATTCCCTGCGCGCTGGGCGGCGCGGCGCGGCACGTCGAGTGTTTAACCAGGCGAGTGACCACACGATTCAGCAAATTAACCCCCGAAGTTAACTCCGCGGCTCATCACCCCCCTCCCCGGGGCCGGCCGGACTCGGGGGAAGAAAAGAGGGAAAAAAGGGAAAAAGGGCGAGAAGTGGCCGGCGGCTCTCGCTTTCAGGAAACAATTAACCCGTAAGTGGCGCGAGCGCACCCGCAAAAAAGGGAAAAACGAGCGACGCAAAAACCCGCCGCTTCCCACATCGGGCATTTATCACCCGCTCTTTGAATATGTCTTTTAAACAAGAGGCCGTATGCGGTCTGACGCTGACAAATCGTTCGTAACGACTGGCTTAAGAGAATCGTCGTTCAGATTTATTCCTTCGAAACAGTATCATTACCGAAATGATAGTAAAAATTGAAGTGTTTCAGCATTGACAGTTTCTAGCTAAATTTTTCTCTCTCTTTCTCCATTTCTTATTCTTATTTAGTAAATAATACGGTTCTCATATACGTACGTGTAGTAAATGATTCGAATACATCGTTTGTTCCAAAACATGCCCATCCTTTATATTTTATAAACTGTTCACTGTATCGGAACGACGATTTCAGCAAATCATATTGTCCAAAGTTCCCACTATTTTACTGCTTGGTTAACAATTTAAGGCTGCTGCTTACGTAGTGCTGGCCTAGCACCTTAAGGAGATTCTGTTTGTTGAGACCGAAAGTGCGTTTCAAAACTGGAAATGCTTTGCATAGCAGACGCCGTGTGAATATCAGTATAACAGTCTAACTCGGGTGTAAACTGTGGCGAAAAAGTAACTACCGACAGACACATTAATCCAAGATTTTTTGAAATGTTTGTATAGTTCAAGATACGAACGCAGATACTTAATAACGAGAAGTGTGAAATTCCGGAAGCAATACCAGATGATCTGAAGAAGAACATTCCATGGATTATGAAAATAAACGTTCTCGGTCAGGTAAGTGTTGAAGTGGAACTGATTGAAGCAGGAGAAAAAGTAATACAAAAGTGTTGTTGTAGTCTTCAGTCCGAAAAAGTTTGTCTACACTGTGCTAGATTATTCATTTACGGAAAAATACTATATTCTAACTCCACTTGAACCTACTTCTATAGTCAAGCATCGGTCTCCATCTACAGTTTCTACACCTGACGCTTCTCTCTATTACGAAACTGGCGATTTCTTGATGGCACAAGTTCTGTCCTATCAACCTATCTCATCTGTTAAAGTTATGTCATTTTTTCTCCTGGATTCGGTTCAGTATCTCGTCATTACTTATACGATCAACTTATGTGATCTTTAGCTTTTGTTTCCAGCACCACATTCCGAAACCTCGTATTTTCTTCTAGTCTGAACTTGATACCGTTCACGTTGCACTTCCGTACAAAGCCACATTCCAGACAATACATTCCCGACCCTTAAATTTGTATTCTGTGTTAGCAAATTTTTATTTTTCAGATGCGTTTCTTTTCCTCCTGCCACTCTGAATCTTATATCCTTTTTTTCTTCAACCATCGACATAAATTTCCTGCCCAAATAGAAAAACTCATACACCACTTCTTCTGTCTCTTTCCTAATGAAAGTCCCCCAGAATCGCCTGCTTTACTTCGACTACATTCCATTACCTTCTTCTTACTGTTATTAATGTTCTTCGTATAACTTCTTTTCAAGACACTGTCCATTCCACGAAACTAATCTCTCCAAGTCCTTTGTCGTCTCTGAAAATATTACAGTATTATCGGAAACTTGCAAAAACGTTTGCAGAATATCTGCGACCGTAAAAACTGGGACAAGGTTGTAATTATTGAACTTCAAATTAAGAACATAGACAAGCCATAAAAAGCATCCGCTCCAAGATTTGCAAAGTATCCACCAAATTGGTAGCAGTCCTATAAAGTAACAATTTGAAAAAATTGTCTTTAGAGAAGGGTATACACACCTGATAAAAAGCGCAAAAATAATGAGCAAGAAGCGAAATAAAATTTCAAAGGCTGAGGGGTTGGTGGCGCCATTTCAGTGAAGTGATTACAATATGGTGTCAAATTTACAAAGAACTTGGCAATATTAGCCCACTTATCACTACGACATTACACCAGCTCTGTCCTGGGAGCATGAACTTACTCGGTTGGGAAACGGGTCGTAAGGACGTTGTATCCTCTCCTGGCGCAGGTTGGCCCAGGACTTGTAGCTAGTCCTTCATACTGGCACTGAGGCGAACTTATGTCCGAGCTGGTCCCAGACACGTTCTGTTGGGGACAGAGTTGAGGAGCTTGCTCGCCCTAAGAGTGCCTCAGAATCATGCAGAAAGTCCAGAGAGACACGTGCCTGTGTACTTGAACACTGTCCTGTTAAAAAATGTTGTCTTAGCTTTGAAATTTTGTATACTTCCAGACTTTCTCCATACATAATTGTTCATTGTATCAGTATATTCTTGTTTTATAGAGCTCTGAAACGTTACCGAACAGGATGTCACTCTCCTAAATACTCATAGAGGTCTTATAATGCGTTAAATAAAAAACGTAGAGTATTACCTAGCTGCTTGAAAACATCGTTCGATATTATGAATCGTTTGTGAAATATTATTCGTGCCCTCATTACGCTGGAAACCACCTGTACTCGCATTTCACAACCGTTATCTTTTCGGTGGAGGCTCCATATACGCTTCATTTTGTTTCACAGCCAATATCATATCTTTCCTTGACTTGACATTTTATCGTGTATAAAACTAGCTGCTTTTGTGTCAGTGTATTTGTATAAGTTTCTCGGGTTGGCAGCTGGTGGACCGACTACACTAGATTTCTTGTTATCGAAACTACACAGGCCGGCTTTGGCGCTGTGGTACGTAATTCTAATGCGTTGAGTCGAAATTAAACTTATCAGAAAAACATCAGTAAAATACATACAACCTAAAGTTCCTGTATTCACCAATGAACATGTTCTGTTTGACGCATGCCTAAATATTCTACTGGATGCTCTAAAATTTTACAGACGTTGTAATAACATCGTACACATATTTCCTGAAGGAAGGCACCATTTTAAGTTGCCTGCTTGGGAGATTGAAATCCGCAATGTAGTGCAATAACTGTGTGATTATTTTTGTTGAATGAGCGTTTACAAGAAAGAAAGAAACCGCCATGGGCTTCTCAATCGCGTCACAAGGTGAACAGAGGAAATTGTGTTGCCAAACAAGAAACAGAAAGAAAATTGTGAACGAATACGAGGAAAACTTAGCCAAAAACACATAAGCCACAATAAAAGATATCGAGAAACCTAACAACAAGACTCATAGCAGGTTCACAACAACAATGGGCGTTGTATTTATTACAGATTTGTGGCTAATGTGACAAAATTTAGAAAGAAAAAATACTTCCTCACTGAAGATTCCACAGTCTGCTGTGAAACTGGTTTGGATGAAGAAAAACATAAAACTACGTTTTCCGAGAAGGCGAACACTGTTTATCATGCCTGATGGAAGTTCATGCATCGAGCTTAAAAGCCGCTTTAATAACTATATTCTTCTATAGAGTCTGCATTATAGCATTCTCTAATGATGTGTGTGCTACCTTCTCCGTTCCAGTTTCCCTCCTCTATTGTTTTTATCCACTATCCTCAATGAATAGTCATCACTGAAAATTTCAATAGATTTTTGGCATATAGTACAAGGGAGTTGCTTAGACGAGAATGTCCTTATTTAACAACATGTTGCTGGGCTTCAGGCATTCAGCCTCTGCTTCTGTGGAATGAGAAGTTTCTGGTAACTCAGTTAACTATTTTTTCATGACGGAGTGAAGTACCAAATACGGATAAAAATAAAAATGATCGAAATACTACATTCTGGAAGTACATGTCGGGTTACTACAGGATTAAGGTGACGAACGAACCAAATTCTCTATGAAATCAAAAAATATTAGTGGATTGCCTACTACGTTAGCGCTTAGTATTTTTTGGGATAATGTTTAGTTATGAGAACTCCCAAATCATCCGAGCTGTACAGTAATATTTTTGAAAAACACTGTGTAAAATGTATTAAATACTGCTTGCATATAAGCTGGAGGCATTTCGAATAGCCCATTTAAATTAAAAAAGTGGCTATTCAATGAGGCTTTTAGGTATGCTCACGATTCGTACGCACATTTTTAAGTCTGGCGCAAAACTACAAAACGAGGCAAGTTCTGCAATTTTAGTATCCATTATAGTAGCAATTATATCAGGAAATACGCATTAATGGATGTGCTACTGTCTTCCTCGTTGAAGGCACGGGTTTCGGCAATTCTTTTTTGTTGGTCTTTCGCGTTCCATCCTTACATGTGTGTGCTGTCACGTCACGTAGGTAGCTTTGACGTAAGTATGGACCGTAAAAGCAAGACGTATCACAAGTGAAAGGTGTAATCTTCCTTTCTTTTTAATTCTTCCCTCTGAGTCAGGTTTCTTGTATTTGCATCAGTAAGGTAGGTGCTTTGGATTTATGTCGTCCAGCCATTTGATGGAGTCCTGCCGTAACTAAATGGGGCCTGTGGCACGATGTAGATATGTTTTGGTTGCAGTTGCAGACGCAGATGTTCATATATGTCTGTTTTGTTGTGAACTTTCTTCTGAAGTCTGCTTTGACGCAGCACTTCACACAATTCTATCCTGTGCATACCCCTTCATCTCTGCATAACGATTGCAACGTACACCCACTTGAAGCTTCTGACTGTTATCAACCCTAATTCACCCTCTCAATTCGTAACCTCCAAAATTCCCTCCATAACCAAAATGGAGTCTAAAGGAATGTGTCGTATAAAGCATGCCTTGTTTTAGTGAAGTTGTGCCATAGTGCTCTTTTCTCATAATTACATTCAGAATCTCTTCATTAGTTACCGGTATTCAGTCTGTCCACCTAACATTCCGCATTCTTCTGTGACATCACGTCTCAAAGGCTTCCCTTATTTTCTTGTTTGTACTGCTTAACACCCACGCGTCACCTCCATATGTGGCTACATTCCACACGAATTATTTCAGTAAAGAATTCCTAACACTTCAATTTATACTCCATGTTAATAAGTTTCTCTTACACACAGACACCTTTCCTTTTATTATTACTCTGCATTTTTCCCACTATGTCCATGGTCAGGTGTTTTGCTGTCCAAAGCTTGAAACACCTCTACAACAGTGTGTGTCTCGTTTCCTATTCCAGTTCTCTAAATTTTATTACATTCAGATACCATCGTTCCACATTTGTAGATGGTCATTCAATATCCACTATTCAAGATAGTATCCATTCTGTTCAAATTATCTTCCAAGTCCTTTTCTGTCCCTGACAGAACTGCAATGTCACTGGTAAAAATTCTACTCGTTATTTCTACTCGCTGAACATTAATATCTTTTCTAAGATTCTATTTGAATTCATTTACTTCTTGTTCAGCGTACAGAATTAATAATATGAGTGTCGGGCTAAAAAAATTTCTCACTTTCTTCTCAAGTGCTGCCTCACTAACAAGCCTTTCGACTTTAATGCTGCAGTTTCATTTATGTACAAATTCTAGACAACATTTCGCTCCCTACTTTTTTTTATCTCTGTTACAGTCAGAATTTGAAGGGGTTTATTTCAGTTAACGTTTTCAAAAGCTTTCTTTAATTGTACAAACTGTGTAATTCAAGTGTGGAGCTGCTGCTTTTCTTCCCTTGCTCCCTGAGCAATATTTGTGGATCTAATATAGAGTACCTGGATTCTAGTCCCAAGTAGATATTCATCAAATACAGGGTGATTTTTCTCCATCGTGTACAAACTCTAGGGACTGATCAATGAGAGGACAGGAAAGAAAAAGGTTCTAATGCACTTATGTCGGGAAATGCTTGGGACCATTTATTCGATCATACTTTGTTAGAGAGCTCTGAGCACTATACGACTTAACATCTGAGGTCATCAGTCGACTGCGGTCTCATGCGCGCTGTACCACGCAGCCACAGTTACAGTATGTATCGAAAATGATTTCCATGTGCCTCAATGCATGTGTGGACTCACCGTAGCATGTTCTGTCTCTCACGTTTACATCGGCGAGGCTGCATCCAAACAGTGTCAAAGGAAGCATGAATACGCTGCTCCAGTGTCTCCACATCTGGAATGGACTCTGCATACACGATACGTTTGAGATGGTCCCATAACAGGAAATTGCACCGGTTGAGTCCTGTGAACGAGTAGGCCATGCAACTGGACTCCTTCGTCTGATACATCAATCAGGCAAGACACGACTGAGATGCGTCCGGACGTTAACGGCGAAGTGGGCTGGAGCATCATCATGTAGCAGCCCCATGACCCTTCGAATCATCAGTGGCACTTCTTCAAGCAGGGCAGGCAAAGTCACCCGCAACAAACGCCGATAGTTCCCGCTTCTTAGGCGACGTGGAAGGAAGACTGGTCCAAAAATACGGTCACTAACTGCCCCAGTCTACACATCCCAGCTGCACCGTTGCTAATGATTCGCTGTCACCATACCATGGGGGTTCTGCGTACTATCCCACAGATGACTGTTATGAAAGCTGAAGATACTACTCCACGTAAACATGGCCTCGTCTGTGAATAGGACGGATAACACAGATCCTGGAGTCGTGGTTGCCTGGTGAAGAAACTGTTGACAAAACTGCTCTCTATGTGGAAAGACTGTCTCTAGCAAGCAATGCACACGCTGTAAGTGATAAGGGTAGTAACGATTGTCATGGAGAATGTTCCACACAGTCCTCTGGCTTACAATGTACTGGCGGGCCAACTACCTGGTACTGACATGGTGATCGCCTTAGACAGTGTTAATCATATTGTTCTCCAAGTCTGGTGTCGAAACATTTCGGGTATTTCCTTCATGATTTCCTGCTTCCTGAAACAATCCTGTCTCAGACAAACGGCGAAACACTGTTGCAAACTTTGAATGCTGTGGTTGTTGTTGACTGGGATATGTATCCTAATAAAATCTTGCTGTCCGTCGCCCGTTGTCATTTGCCTTTCCGTAAGAAAACACTATGGCGGCAAGCTGTCGATTCGAATACGGAACCACTGTATCACATCCACTACAAGGTGAGTCAAAAGAGAGGTGAATCGGACACAACATTACCTATTACTATGGCAGGAGAGGGCGCTAGGGCATGACGTATGAGGAACTGCACCACCCTCTAGGAGGAAACCATACATAATACAACTGTGGCTGCATTGTACAGCGCGTATTAGACCGCAGACTCTGTAGCAAAGTATGATCGAATAAATGGTCTCTAGCAAGGAAACTATGCATATCCGGATGTACGTTCATCAGACCTACTTTGTTCCGTATCCTCTCATCTATCAATCCCTAGAGTTTATGCACTGCATATAAAATCACGCTGTATAATGACTTGACGACTCTGGATTAGCTGCTTAATTAGCTGCATCTTTATAGACGCCGTTAACGATAGCTATTTACTATATTAACAGTTTCGGCAGCCAGTTACAAGCTGTCACTTTTTGAGCTTACGTTCTCCTTCATTTCTGTCATGAGATTAATAATTATAGCCATAAGCACAGTTATTCTGCTTTCATTATAAACCAACGTAAGGTCCTGCAAGATTTCTCAATGATTCTCCACGTATTTCTGGGCGGAATGTTAGTGTCTCCGGTCTTCCGCTGCATTGCTTTAAAATTTTCCTTGCATTCGGTTTTCATCTGACAGTGCGAGTGGATACCTTTATGTCCACCTCAGAGCATTATGTACACGTAACTTACAGATTTGTTTGTATTATTTACTTAACAGAGTCATTGCTGATTTTGTAACTGACAGTGTTTTTTTTTCAGACGTCAAAACATGCCTTACACGACATGTCTATAATTTGTTATTCGCGGTGGTCTGTGGCTCGAAACTGACGTATTCATGACAATGTTGTCGAAATTTTGTGCAGTGAAAGCCGCAATGTAGCAGGCCAAAATTCTTGAAAACTGCACAAGAACATGTATCTCATACGCTTCTTAAGAGAAAAATTGGCTTTTGGACGTGTTAATTTTTTTCCCTTCAAACCTGATCAGAAGTGAGTATGTGCTCACTGTTTCGGGAGAACTTAGTACTGAACTTGAAGTGTATACCCTTCACTTTCTGCCAGATGGAACATTACGGTATTATTACACGTCACTCACCCATCGCCCTCATATAGTTTGCCATGTACCGAATGACTTTGCGCACTGGCTGGCACACTGGACTCGCATTCGGGTTGATAGCGGTTTAAATTCCCATCTGGCCATCCAGGCTAGGATGACACCCTTGAAATGGTACGCCCAAGTTTCTCCCCATCCTTCATAATCAGAGCTTGTGCTCCGTACCTAATGACCTCATTGTCGACGAGATGTTTAACTCCTACATTCCTTTTTAATTTACCGTGTAAACAGTGGCTGGTTACAGACTGATTTCTCCAAGAAATTACACCTATTCGAGCACAAGAACGGCTTCATAACCAAATTTTCTATTGAAAAGGTCTTCATTCAGGAGAGATTTCACAGACAAAATTTTTGACGTAATACAAGATGAACCCGAATTCCACACGCGGATATTCGGTATTGGTTCAGGAACATTTTTAAGAAGGTATTATGTCTTTGTGATTGTTTCTGTTTTTTACTCCAATTACCTATTACCGTTACAACAGTAAAAAGCCTGTAATAAGCAATCATTATAACACGAAAGATCGCTGTGCCGATCTCCCATTACGTTCAGTGACCCCACACACGAGTTGCATAACGGCCAACTAAAGCAATAAACCTATCCATACTGCTCTGAAACACTACTAACGACAAGTAACAATGTCAGAATAACAAACCCGAGACAGATCGAAGCAGTGCGAGCTTGAGAGCTGAATGGAAATCTGGCAAATAGTGAAGTGGGTACCGGCAAGTGCCGCCAGAGAACGGATCAAGTTTTTTTTTCGGGCAAGACACACAGCGCATATAGTCGACATTTGGACTGTTGTAGTGATGTTTTGAATGCAGATACAAAGATAAATGGGTGCAAGAAATGAAACGAAATAAAATTACTCTCTAAAGAGCATCCGGAAACTAAACGCCCGGCCGCGGTGGCCGAGTACTTAGTTCTAGGGGACTGATTACCTCAGATGTTAAGTCCCACAGTGCTCAGAGCCAACCGTTTGAAACTATAGGTCATTACAACTAAGCTTTTTGTCATGTCACTAGCATCGACGGTCTGTTACCAGCCTGTAGAAATGCATTTAGAATAACCAAATGCGGAACTGAACGGCTGTGCTATTGTTTGGATACTATCGAGATCACGCTATTGCAAGGGCCTGTCCGAAAGTGTGCTGTATTTCACTGAAGAATGTCAAGCGTCCGTGTAACAAGGACGGATTTCCGTAATGAAGTTGAAATGGGTGGCTACGACGAGGCAATACGAGACAACTGGTGTTTCATACAATGATGCTACCTGCCCTAGAAATGAATTACTCATTACTGCATTTCATTTGTAGGTACTTCACCATGAAACCAGTTTCTCGAAAATAAGTTAACAAAATGGAGTTCAAACCTTAGTGAATGATAATTTGCACGTATTACAATTTAGAAGCGCGAATAAGCCTTCAGTGGACTTAAAATGATACACATACCAGCTGTAAACTGTTGAGTATACAATTACTCCAATCTCTTCAGAATCGGTTCAACTTTCTGGTCAATTTGATGAAGGTCAAGTACATCTCGTGATTATATTTTCGGGACATAATGCTGAAGGTCAACTACCACACGATGTCAGATGTGCACTCTTCAATTTTCAACACCCTCCTAGGCTACTAGGACTATTTTAGCTCTTTACTAGTCTTTACCACTTCCAGTTCACCCGTCTTGTCGACTCGCCATCGTACACGTGTTGCCTTCAGCCATGGGCGTTTGCAGAATTTTTTTCAGGGGGCCCAAGTCTCTAAATTTGTCATTTTTGTGTACAAATGAGTTTGTCAGTTTCGAGACACATCATGCGACAGTAACTATGTTTGACAGGCGACACAAAAATACATGAATCGAACGCACATTGCTTCAGCCTTTATTTATGCCACATACCGAGTATAGCGTAGCAAAATTAGAATTTTGCTACTCAGTGAATATGCACAGGCTGCAAATAATTTTAACTGGCGTTCGGCATCCAAAATAGACTTCTATCAGTATACCACGGTTTCTGCTTTAATGGGGAAAAACCACGACGATTTTGTGTAATTTTTTATTTTTTCGCTTGTAACTCGAAAGCGATGCATCCTACATAAATTTTTCCAGCATACCAAAATGAAAGAGCATAAAATTTCGCGTTGACTGACTTACTTAAAAGTTAAAATCGGTTCAGCAGCTAAGACACAATCTATCGTCAAAGATCGGAAGTTTTTACCAAGTTAGCGGAGAGGTAAGTTATGATCATGTTCTAACGCCTGTAACTCAAAAACGGCTATTCCAAATAGAAACTGTAGAGCATCATATTCTGCGTAAAAAGAACTCCTAATTTTTCTTCTAAGCGAAATTACTTTTGAACCCCAAATCATCCACATTCTTCCAAATATTCAAATTGAAGGGCACTTCAGTTACGAACCTAGCTACCTAGATACTTAGCTCCAAGCACTACTATTAATAATTATTTACCATGTCAGTCAAAAATCATAACAAAGGGTTTAAAAATGAGGAAAACGTATCAAATTAAAGCTTTTTATTAATGGAAAAATACTTCAGTTACACTCTGAGTTGTGTGGAATATTGAAGAAGTGTTTTCCTGAAAACAGCTATCTCAAACACACAGAGACAGAGGAAGGTACATATGTTTTTATGAGGATAATACATGTGGTAGAAGTTGTTGAAAATTTTTTAGTCGAACTAACGCGAACTAATCTTACACGACGTTTAACAGTGTGTATTTGGTCTATATTAGGAGATGTTCTGTAATATCCTCACCGTGTGTGGCCGTATACCTTTTCGTAGTCAGAGCTTACATAATTACTACCATAACAAATTAAGTTCTGTACCGAAGACAAGTAACTCATCGCTCAACATAATTTTCAGCGAGTGTGTGTCTAACACGTCTGATTGTTACTGGGCTTAAATCTCCAAAATGAGAGGAAATAATCCGTTGTCGACCGTTAGTTCACAAATGTGTTCTAACTTCGTAGGAACAGTACGTGATGCTGCCCTATAAAGAGTACTAGATTTTGTGCAGTTGCTATTTTTTGATAAAATGTTTACAGGTTAAAAGTGGAATACAAATCCGAACAAAAGCACTACGTGAAAATTTATAACTGCCACAGTTTTTAAGGCATCAATATTCGGTACAGCAATGGACATGAAGCCCACATACAAAAGATCTTACCCTACAAATATTATTCGCAATATGCCATTTAAAGTTACTCCCATGAATCATTTCTTTCAATTGAATATACAAGATTATTTACGACTATACATATTCAGTTATGTGACTTACTTTCTTAACAAAAGTAAATAAATGGTTAAGACTGAGAAGTATCAACAAAAACAAATAATTCTGAATAAAAGTTGTGAACAAGGTGACAAGAAAAATTTTAGCAGTCCCAGGATTTTAGACGTAACTTCTCTGTTCTGAGATGTTTTACATTTATTTTGGTATATAACGGCAGAATCCAGTTTAGATTAATCTAGTTGATCGAAACACAGATTCTCAGATTCTTTTCGGGCTGACTTTAAATATAAGTTACTACGGTTAAAAAGGTATCAGTCGTTTCTTTAAGTGATCTGGTCAACTGACGTCCACCACATGTTGCTGAATGTCAGTATTATTAGTTGAGATTTTCACGCTCTATTCCCGCGAATAATAATTGTAACTGAAATGCCAATTTTCAGTGTCCTATGGGTGATACTTATGTTTACTTAATATCATAAAAGTTGACTTATACACTTCCTTTTAATAAAAATAACAATGCTATAGCAACAGCCACGTTTGAAAATACGCAGCAATCCAATACCAATAGACTATGAAGCAATTTAATTAAGAATAGCTCTCGGTCTAGTCTGACAATTACCACAACGCATTAACAACCATATGAATTAATACAGGATAGAAATGGAACCTAAATTAACGAAATACATAATGTGAAAAATTTACTTATTAGAAAAATAAATTATCATTTCAAGAATTTGTACCTTATCACGAAGCTCATAAGACGCAGTATCGGGAATACATTTCATATTTTGACAAACTGGCTAGATTGAATTAATATATAAATACGAAACATTGCAATTGCTTCGTAACTCAGAATTTCAAAACACTCTATTTCTAAAATCGTTAACACGTTTATTCCTTTCGGATTTTTACACCACTCAAATAACGCATAGTGCTTAAAACCACTCTTCCAGATGAAAGCATACTTTGAAACGCGTATTTTTCTAGATAATTTCAGAACAACTTCTGAGTTCAAATTACATGCATTCGTAAATGGAGAAACTATAAATTATGCTTCCGCATAAGATAATGATTACACAAATATTGAAATAGTTCATGAAAAGCATCAATATCTCATACGTTTTTAACGTAAATATTTCCTTCTTTCAATCGGCTGCGTAAGAAGGTCAAAATGAAATCATATAGTTGGTATTGGTATCAATTCTGCCATTTTGAAACATATCGACTCGACATGTCACAGTATGTTTGAATGTGCTGATGAATATACGTATCTTGTGACTAAAATATTTCGCAATAGTAACACCGATTGTGCAAAGTATTGCTACTCTATTAGGGAATAAATGGTATTTATTGACCAAAAGTATGGCGGTTGACTTTAATTTCAAATTTCATAAGGCAACATTAAAATAAAATTTCTGCGCGAATCTGAAGCTGAGATGTACAACAACGGACCTTCAAACTCATGGAGATCAACGTACTAAAAGATAAGTAAAATATTATCGGGATGCTCTCTAGTTTCTTAATGAATTTATATTTCATTTTCCTAACATCACGTGATGAATTATAGCAACCACGTATTCCAGCAGAGAACTGTAAGTGTCTTTTCAATTTCTGCCATGCTGCAGGATTTTGTATGTGCAGGAATTAATGGATTCTGTTGTCTGCTTTAAAGAACTAGACAGTTTTGAAAAATCTTTGATGTAATGCAGACCCATGCCGGGCGTTGTTACCACTTGTGAGAACTCTGAAACCATAACAGAAGCGCAACATTGAAAAAGTGCTTGAAATTTCTGGAAGCATGAGCTATGAACTTCTGTTACGTGTGACACCATATAAGTGTGGAGTGTTTTGTGGAAGTGTGGGGAATACTGCTGACGACCGTATACTTTTACGTCGTAAGTTTTTGCTACTCTTGGTGTTCAAATATTTCGACATGGCGTATCTAATCGTGCCAGTAAAAGAAATTAAACAGTAATCAGAGGAGGCTAATGGGTAGGAACTAGTTCAACCAGCTGTAGAAACAGTGGGAAACGATCAATCAGGTGTAGAGTAAGGAGGACTATATCGAACTGATCTAGAACAAGCAGGTCTAGAGCAAAGGGCAAGCAGTGCTTTCGTAGAATTTCATAATATATATTAGAACAAATGTTCAGAGGCATAGTTCGATAAATATCCGGACTAAGTTTTAAAATTTCCCTTGAACTTATCCACCTGGATACCTAAATTTCAAATGGACTTTGGGAAATAGACAACAAGATCTCAGGTGTAAAGAAAACGAGTGCGATATGAACTGACGTTATTTGAAAAGACCTCAATAACTTAGATAAGTTTACCGTGGAAACAAATGTTCAGATGGAGTCAAAGATTTCAGAAACAAATAAATCGCTTGTAGCAACAAAAAACCGAACTGAACACTCAAATTGAGGAAGTCAGTGAGCTACATGACCATGTAACGGCTATAAATAATAAAGTAAGAAAGCTCTGTGAAAGAGTGGAACAGGTCGGTGACAGGGAACCCACAAGGAATCCAGATGGGGACCAGCAGAACTGGAAGTGAATGAAGTGTGATCGGAGCTCAGAGATGATATTTCTGTTGTAGAAGCAAGGTGTAAGGCTGAAGCTGAAAATATCAGTATGCTAAATGTTGGTTGTATTTATAATTTGTTAAAACTAAAAAAGCAGAGAAAGAAACTGATCAAAATATATTATCTGTACATAAGGATTTTGTTAATGTTCGTTTCGTGCACAGTAATTACAAGAAGGGGCTTGCTCAAAAACTTCCTTTAGTACTGGGTATAACAACTGGTTCAACACGCCTGTGAAAAGTTTCCCTGGAGATAAAAAATTCCGCCCTGTATATTTTATGCAACTTTGCAAAGATTATTTACTTCCTAAAATGATACAGAAATTATGCTTGTAAAACGATTTATTGAGGGAGAAGCATTATCTTGGGCCAAGCAACTCAACTGTCAGACCTTTATGTACACAGAAATGGTAGTAGAGTATTTGAAGATATAGGCAGACCGTGGCCAGTGTACAATCGGCCACAAAACCATTTATACCTAGTGTGGGCAACGACATATTATATTAAGGACCTCTCCACTGGCAGTCCACAAGGTGAGAGCTACATCTACATTGATGTTTACATGATTACTCTACAAATAACAATTAATTCCCTGGAAGAGGGTTCGTCTAATCAGCTTCAAGCTATTTCGCTACAATGTCACTTTCTAACAGCACTTGAGAGAAACGATCACTTAAATCTTTCAATGCGAGCTCTGATTTTTATTATTTTATTACGATTATAATTTTTGCTTATGTAAAGGGGCGCGAAAAACAACATTATCGCTATCGGAGGAGAAATTTGGCCACCGAAATTTCGTGAAAAAGTCCTGCCGCAACGGAAAACGCCTTTGTTTTAATGACTGTCACCCCAACTTGCCTATCATATCCGTGACACTGTCTCACCTATTTCACGGTAATACACAGCGAACTGTCTTTCTATGAACTTTTTCGGTGTCCTCCGTCAATCCTATCTGATGCAGATCCCGTACCACACAGCAATACACCAGAAGAGGACGAACAAGCGTACTGTCGGCAGCACCTTTAGTAGATCTGTTGCATCTTCTAAGTGTTCTGCCATTAAGTTTATCTATGTGATTGTTCCAATTTAAGTTAATCGTAATTGTAATCCATCAGTATTTAATTGAATTCATAGCCTTTAGTTTTTGTACGGTTTACTGTGCAAACAAAATTTTGCGGTTGTTAGTACTCATGTGGATGACTTCCTACTTTTCATTATTTACAGTCAACTTCCACTTTTCTCGCCTTACTGATGTATTGTCTAAATCATTCTGCAATTGTTTTTGATCTTTTGATGACTTTACGAAAGGGTAGATGACAGTATCATCTGCAAACAATATAAGATGGGTGCCCAGACTGTATCCTAAAACATTTACGTAGATTAGGAACAGCAGAGGGCCTATAACATATACTTGAGGAACGCCAAATATCACTCCCGTTTTACTCGATGATTTTTCGTCACTGTTATCATTCTGACAACAAATCACGAATCCAGTTGCATAGCAGAGATGGTACTCTGTAGACAAGAAATTTTGTTCAGAAGTCGCATATGAGGAATGGCGTCAAAAGCTTTCTGGAAAACTGTAAATATCAATTACTTTGATATCCCTTGTCGATAGCACTCCTTACTTCGTGCGAATGAAGAACTATTTCTGTTTCTCAAAAATGATATTTTCTGAATCTGTGTTGACTATTTGCCAATTAACCGTTTCTTTCGAAATACTTCGTAATGTTCGAACACAGTATGAGTTCGAAAAAGGCCGCTGGCACATCGACGTTAGTAATACAGATCTGTAGTCCAGTGAATTACTCCTGTTTCCTTTCTTGAGTATTGGTGAGACATGTGCAACTTTGCAATCTTTGGGGTAGTGAAGAAATGAAAATTACTAATGAAAAGTACGGCAACTGATTTCATCTAGAAATTTCACAAGAACCTGTCAAATAAAATATCTGCACGAATATGAACGTGAGGAGCACAACAATGAAGCTTCAGCGTCAAGATCGACGCAACAAAATGTAAGTAAAATATTATCGGAATGTCCACTAGTTTCCTAAAAGAAATTAGATTTCTTTGTGCTAACATCATGTGATTAGCGATAGCAATCACCAAATCCTGCAGAGAACTGTGAGTGACACTTAAAAGTTCAGACGAGAGGAAAGTTGATGATGTGCGATGGTTGTGCCTCTTCTAGAAAACGTATAAACTAGCACAAAAGTTTTTGTTTAACGCTGTTGTTTCACTGCGAGCGGATATGTGAAAACTAAAAGACAGATTAGAAATGACATCTTTACTTCTCTTTGATATATTTTTTTTACAATGAAAACTGTGTTGACAGACTGTTCCGTACCGTTACCAGGGTTCTAGGTTTCTTGTGATTTGGTGAAGCCGACGAATGTGGTCATGAAATCCGGGTTGTAATAACAGAACGTACTACATTCGTCTCCTACATTATATATCTTATAATAACATTTTAATTTAAGTGTATGGTGGTATTAGAAAACTCATTATTTCTCTCTAGTATTTCTACCTTCTCTCATCCTCTCACAGTAAGTTTCCGCCTGATAACGATATGCAATGTCGTTATAGATACTTGCGTTCAATCTGGTTTTAACAGTCACTAACACTAGCATGTGTTACTCAATAATTGGTCCTGTAGATTAACTATCAAGAATAGTTTTAATATCTACTAGGCTCTTCGTTCATTAGAGGAAATTCGCAAAACCTTAACCTCATTTCCAGTGTAAACGTGTTTGTAGTAGACAAAACGACTGAACTGTCTTTTGCTCTTCATTTCAGATGCTAAAAAATCCAACACGTTTCACCATACATCCGTTCGCTGCACTTATAAGTTCCCTTTCTCTTAACGATTATGATCATGTGTTTTACCCGAAGGCAGGTCTTCGTACGATTGCTCTCCAAGTCCCTCTGTCTTCTGCCGCTCTCTTCATTTCCACTTTCCTTAATGTGATCCATTATGTTATATCTTCTCCTTCCTTTCAGTCTTCATCCACACTGTTATCCTTCCAATGGATCCACTATCAAAGAGTCCCATGCAACGGGTGGCCAACTTGCTCTGCTTTCTTTTTATTGTAACTTCCATTAGTCCTCTCCCCTTCTCTTTCTAGCACTGCTTCATTAGTCACTCTCTATATGCAATTAACCCTTTCCACCATCTGCATCCACATCTCTTGCAACCATCTTTTGTTAGCGTTCATGATTCAGCTTCATAGAATGCCACACTTGAGACGAAACACGTAACTAGACTTTTGCTGTACTCTTCACGTAGCTTTCCACATAATAATTTTACCTTTCTATCGGAAGTTTCGTTATCTACCGCAATTCAAGCTTTGACCACCTGATGACACCTCAGATCTTCCGTTATTATTCTTCCTAGATACTTAAAAGTTGTCATTTGGTTACTTTTAATTTGTCCTATCTCAATATTAGCTATTTTACCTTCTTTGCCGATCACCATGCACTTGATTTTTATGTGATTAATCTTCATGACATATTCTCTACGGGTCTCATTCATACCTTTCAACCTTTTTGTTTCGACTGCTTTCACTTCCTTCTAGTAACGCCATATCATCCGCATGCATGCACTTTTCTTTCCTAGAACACAAATTCAACTTTTACCAGCTGAGCATTTCTCAATAATTTCATCTGGGTATATGATAAAGTATATGTTAAAGAGCAATGGTGAAAGATGGTAGCCTTGTCTTGCTCACCTTCTCACCATATTCTCCTTAGATATACCGCACCATTATCTCATTTTCATTCACAGATGTGACGCGGCTAAGAAACCTCATAAGCACAAAGCAACTTAGAATATTAGAGGACCAAGCAGAAAAAGTTTGACTACTTACTTCGCTAAAAGAAACAAAATACCTGCCAGGCAGCGTAAGACCGTCTGAAATTAAAAAAGGGCGAAAACATAGTGTATCTGATACGTAATTTAAGTACTGGAGAGGGAAAATAATTGAAAATTATAACGAAAAGAAATCAACAATACTAGAGTTGAGAAAATCAACAGAGCGTTTCATTTAGGAAACAAATATTTACAAGTAATTGCTTTGCTCAAACTGTATTATCGGCATTAGACAACACCGAACAAACTAGAAGCACCGTAAAATTATGAAAAAGTCGTGGACGAGAAACCAAGGAATTTTCAAGTTACTACTACACAAATCTTCTAAAATAATCCAGAAAAGCACAGGGCCTGTATGGTGCGAAAAGTTCATTCGTAAGAGAAATAAAAAGAATGGACGCAAACTGACTGAGGTACCATATCCACACACACACCTAAAAGCAACATCGTGAGATCTAATTAGTACAGACAAATTAAAAAGAAAGAATTAGGTTCACCAATTTTACAGGATGGAAATACGATCAGGTAAGTCACAAAAACAAATCCTCTCGTCACATATGAAACACTAATAATCTCCAAGAAAAGCTAAACAAAACCTTTCTTTCGCTTCTTCTCAAGAGATCCAATTACGGGAAAGAAGAATAAAGAAGCATGTGGAGAACCAAGACAACTGCTAGTGAGACAACATGTTTGCTTATTTCTGCCACAGCTGTTAGCTAATTCAGGAAATCATTACGGGTTTCATTTACTTTTTATCTTTCATACTGCTGCGTTTGCAAGTTTTTGATTTTTAACAACAGATCTTGTTTCTACAAATATTTTCCTCAAGTGCAACATAAATTGCCCATATGTCCTCCGGGTTCTTTAGTTACAGCTTAGTCTCACGCCGGTACAGCTGCCAGCACACACACATTCCCGTATAGGGCAGGTATGTCTGGCGAAGAATTATATGAAATATTAATGTTACTTTGCTACCAATATGTATAGCTATAATTTTATATATCCGAAACATTTGTGCATTTTTAACCCAGTAGGAATTTGCCTTGTTTTTTCTGAATTATTTCTACAGCTGAAGATGATGCTTAAAGTCTGGAAGCTGTAACGCTATCAGAATTATTTCAAAACTGTGACTGGAATAAATCGTGAATTCACTGAAGAAGCACTTACGAAAATGGTCACTGCCTCACAGTCTGGCAATGACTTGCATGTTATTATTAAGATTTTTTTGTAAGTTACAACAATTTACAGATTAAAAAGTAGGCTGTAAAGGAGGTCTCTGCAACTCGATGCATTTACGTGCTTCTAAAATCACATTTAAACTCACTTTACACACATCTGTAACGTCGATGATTTCAATACTCTGGCATATTTTTCCATTCGGATGGTCTAGGGCTCTTTGTTACACTTTTCGTTTTAAATATCCCCTAGCATAAAAGCACAATCGGAAAGGCCGACAAGCAAAATGGCCACAAACCTTTCCTTATTGTCCGTTCTTCCGTGAAGGCTATGTGACTGCCAGATAACGACCAGCGACTAACGAGACGTATGGCAAGTTGTTCCACTGTGCTGGAACACCTCTACTGCCTATTATGCTCTTTTAATTGAGAGCAGAAGTCCTCGAAAATATGGAGTAAACGTCTGTATTGAGAGTGGCTAACAAAGAACATAGACCAACTAACTCGGGTACCAGAAAGCGTGCACCGCGCTGCTACTTTTTGTTATCATAAGAGGAATTTGGTGGACAATGTAGGGTTTTCGGTGGACTAGTAGCAATTAGCCCGACTACCAACATGACAAGAAACTCGAAACCAGGTTTTATCACTCATTAAATGCTATGCAGGATTGAGTTCGCAACCAACAGTATTATTGATCACACACTCGCAATACTTAACCCTGTCTTCTTTATCGCCTGGAAGTGCCTGAACACGTGAAACGTAGTAATATTTCGGGTGTGATGACATAAGTGTGGAATAGCGAGATGTACGTCTAGCACCTCTCTGTTACGAAAGTTGCCTGACTTATTTTTTGGTGCTAGTACTGATTTTCTGCTACGTGAATGCAACCTCTTTCGGAGCCCCATGTGAAGGCTTACAGCTACGCGTAGAGTTAGAGACATCGCCAGTGGACTATAATAAAGTTGTGAACTTCTGAACACTACTTTTCACACGAATACTGAATTTCGAGAATTTTTCATGAAAAATTTCGCGAGTCTTGTTAAACCCGAACCAGTACGGACGTAAGCTCCAACTCTGTTCACTCTCTCATACACAGAATACAGCACAATTAACTGGAATAACTAAGACAATGACGAAAAGCACTTTCAAGCAACAAGCAACGACTAAAGCTGCAAAAATTAACCATTCTTGTCACCTAATTGGAAGAGCGAACGAGCGGAAAAAGGTAAAATCACAACGTAGTGATTACTGCGGGGGACTGCTCTCGTTTTGGACATAGCACATTTTGAGGTATGTTCATCAATAAAATTTTTGGAATGATGGTTTCGCAAAAAGCTGTTTCAATGGTACAGACATGTGTATGCATTATGGAGAGAACAGAGCTTCGATTGCCTGCCCTCAGAAGCCCTCGGCTCTAATCAGAGCCGCTGTTTACACGTTTGCTAAAGTTGGTGCACACCGTGATTGGACAAGGACAGTCACACACGCCGACTGACATCCTTCTCCGGGGTACCTTATCGCTGTTTGCTAAACAACGCCCACCGACCGTCTTTCGCTTCTTCCGAGCGCTACTGTTTCACCCGGCAATGCGCCTACGACCATCGGTAACACTGTGTTTGGAAACTAGTTCAGGAGCACAGATGCTATAGCTTCCCAAGTGAGGAAAAAGTACTGGCAATAACAAGTTGTACTTATTGTTCCGGTTGCAATCTGCCCTAACTACACTAACAACTCCATTTGTTTCTTACCGAAGCATAAAATAGTGTAGCACTGCCATGCACACTTCATTTTGTCGCGCTGTAATTAGCTTCCAATACGTAGTGCTACCCGCAGAAACCAAATTTTGCAACAGATAACATTCGTAACACTGAAAATTAATTCTCATTGTATGAACTTTACTGAGTGGAGAAGATGCCAGCACTTCATTGTATATTTCAATGGACAAAACTGAGATTTCAATGGTGACATATCCTTCTGAAAACTCCTACGTCGTGATGAAGTTATTGCAAATAATTAGGAAACGCATAATTTAAAGTTTTTTATTAGCACTGGACCTCTCTGCATGCCACTTTAGTATTGCATAGCTTTCTGGGTACTTTCTTCTTTTCGTAGCACGCTTTTGCTGAATTATATTTTTGCGTTTTGTGAGAACTAGGAAACATAGAAGTTCATTTTCTAAAGCATAGGACATTAGGAGACGCATCCTATAAAGCAACATCCATATAATTTAGATGTTACATTTAAGCGGGAAGATCGAGATGTTTGTCTCCTCGGTTCAAAATGGTTCAAATGGCTCTGAGCACTATGGGACTTAACATCTATGGTCATCAGTCCCCTAGAACTTAGAACTACTTAAACCGAACTAACATAAGGACATCACACAACACCCAGCCATCACGAGGCAGAGAAAATCCTTGACCCCGCCGGGAATCGAACCCGGGAACCCGGGCGTGGGAAGCGAGAACGCTACCGCACGACCACGAGATGCGGGCTTTGTCTCCTCGGAAAATGCCTGTTTTTTACTCTATAACATTGTAGGAAGTATGCGTTAGACGTGTTGGTTAATTCTACAAGTTGCGACCGAGCGAATAGGCGCAGTCGTTCAGACTCAGACCTAGCCAGGCGAGTAGTTCACATTCCCATGCTGTCCTCCATACATTTTCGTGGTTTCCCTAACTCACTTACGGCAGATGAAATGAACATGAGCCATCCTTGGCCTGTCCGTCTTCGTGATGTGTCCCTAATGACCTCCTCGTCAACGAGATATTTAACCATCTTCTTTACAGTTTGGGATGAGATGGATACTAATTAGGTATCTGTTGGCACCAGTACGTTCACGTGGCCTCTGCGTCAACAGTACAGTCTCCCATCAACAATATTTAAAAGGAAATGGACAAATAACTCCCAGAAACTTTGGTATCGTGTAAACAGGGAACACAAAGCGAATAAATTGTACTTCAAAAAAACAGGCCTCGCGTTTTTAATGTATAATGCGCAAGAGAATTTTAGTGATACTAATACTGGATCTTATACTATCCATAAAGTAACCAACATAGGTGTTAAATTTTATATACTTCAATCTACAGATGTAATTACGTATAACAAACGAAAATTACATTCTTATACATGTAGCTGGAAATCTCAGACACTACAGTTTTGTTTCTAGCAAGTATTATAATAAACAAATAGTTGTGAGTATCGGTGAGCAAAGTTTAATGGTTCACTTGATAAGCTAACTTAGAAGCTCCTTTATTAGATGTAAATACAAAAAAACTAGAACTAATTTTAGTTATAAATTTATAGGTTGGCGCGAAATTGGACGATACACCCGAATTGTGTACGTAGTATGTATTATCTTGGACAGTTTTACGTCGACTTCCTTTTTTAGTTGTGTTCTTCGTAACAATAAGCCGCAGCCGAAAAAAATAGTTTTCCAGCTTACGCTTCCAACATAACAGACGAAGTTGAACTTAATTTGTGTCATTGATAATAAGGAAATGTCACTTACTCTCGGAAACCCTATGACAGGTACTGATGAAGCTGCATGATTTTTTGTTAGCTTGGCCTCCCTGCTTTTTCCACACCCACTTTACATCACATGCAAAATAAGCATCCTTCCGTGTCAAAAGGGAACATTTTAAGGCAATCTTTTACACAGTTTTAATACCCAAATGGGGACACGGGATGGTTCTTGAGTCAGCTGACGAATTCATATTAAATTCCCAGCTACCTATTCGTAACTTATGCTGCTCTACCAACTATTGCTCACTGCACTCACCTAACAGTGGGTAAATGCACCCATACCTCAGTCAATAGTTTAGGGAACAGTTCGAATGCTAATCTTGTTATTCCCTTACTACTGCCGCCTTCTTGACTGTTCTGTGTACGATTTATTCCTTAAACAAATTCAGTACGAGTGTAAAAACATGGTGCCTAAGGTATAAAGCTGACTATACTTTTAGTAATTAATTAATAGATCTATAATGGGATGAAATAATTCTCGCTAATCGGAATCAAACGCTTATGTATTATATTTGATTAGAAGACGGAATGGTCTGGGTTTCTTTCCCATTAATTAAGAAATAGCGCACAGTAGACGCAACTTCCAAACTTCCCTGTATGTTGCACAATTATTCGTCGTCACAAATGCTTCACAGCTATAAAACTTGTGTCCCAGAACTTTCGGCTTAATTTAACGAGTGACCTTTCTTCAAATTAGCCATACAATGTTTCCTAGAAAACTTCTTCTCTGCCTAATGATTCTTTATATACGACAACGTTAGCTAATTATTTGTCCTTTTTTGTGCATTTCGCACAACTGTAACTGTTTGTTGAATTTTGCGTAGTGCGGTTGTCCGTTTAATTTTCTTTTACTTCACCTAAAGAAAATGCATCAAAACATGTATGTGGCTTTTGTTGTTCCTACTACCATCATTCATCTGCGGATAAGTTCCAAAGAATAAATATTTTAAAGGGCATCATATTCGTCATTGCATATTTCTACAGTCAGAGGTGAATATGATGTTATTCAAAAAATTCCATCCCGACCATGAAAAGTTAAATATTTTAAATTCACGAAAACTATCTATTCTTACTAAATAGCTTCAGTTTTAATAATTTCGCGATTTTAATCCGCCGGGCGCTGTGACCGAGCAGTTCTAGGCGCTTCAGTCCAGAACTGCGCTGCTGCTACGGTCGCAGGTTGGAATCCTGCCTCGGGCATGGATGTGTATGATGTCCTTAGGTTAGTAAGGTTCAGGTAGTTCTAAGTCTAGGGGACTGATGACCTCAGATGTTAAGTCCCATATGCTTAGCGACATTTGAATTTGATTTTAATCCACAGCGCTGTATAAATTACAAGTCATAAGGAGCACACTGCGCGTAAAAATATCTCATTCATTAATTCAATGAAGCATTTAGGTTGTAAGTAATAAAAATCAATAGAGCAGTCTCCAAAACATGTGAGATAATATTCTCAGCGTGTAGGGATGCAGATAAACGGAGAACCCATTACGAGCTATTCCAAGCTGCCGCAGTCTACACATTTCTGACACAAGTAGGAAACATTGCGTTAGGCAGCAACGTTCAAGAGTTGGGGGAAACAGGGAGCCCCGTGAAGGCGCGAGCTGATAGCAGTACGTGATAGTCACATAATGTGCAACGTAACTATTGTGATATACTTCGTTCCATTATAATTAAATACAGGGAAGTGAGTATTACGTGTGGTGTATAATTACAATCAGCAGCATGTGTCACGCAGAAGAAGACCATGATACCACACTTCGGTGTATCGAGCATACGAAGGGTTGATACCAACATTCAGAAATCAGTTTTCATTTAGGATTCTTTTTACCTTTTATATGATTGCAGTAACAATCGTACAGTCTGGTTAAGCTGCTAGGCAGCACACCATAGGTATGGTAGCAAATAAATAAATTTTGTCATCGAGATCTGTTCTGTACAGAAAATAGCGTAAAAATGGGTATTCGAAAAACTACGAGAAGCAAACAGTTTTTGAGGAATGGGCGGAGAACTTAATAAACGATAATGTAGAAATGTTCTCTCTATTCTCTATAGAAAAAGCTGAACGGAATGAAACTGCTGGGCACATAGCATTGGTTCCGTTTGCTTACGACACGCTAGTTCTGTATCCTTTAAACTCGTACAAGTGATCTCCAGTGAAGCTTAAGGTGCAAAACATTGCGAAAGAAATGCGCTGTGGATAACGGAGAACGATGCTTCATATGCTTACGTGTGTTTCTATAAACACATTTCGCTGTCCAATCCCTGCTCTCAATAATCAGAGATAGAACTGTGTTTGTTTCCTTGGTAACGGGTACTTTTCTGCAGTCACATCGAAGTCTGAACTCACTGCAGATATTCAGCGCACAATCTCACACATACGTAAATGCGACGGTCATCGTAAAACAAACCTAACTACGATATGGATGTACTTATGGCAGTCTCGTTTCCGTTTGCCGTCAGTCAGCCAACACATTAGGCGCTGTCATTCGTATTAATGAAACTATACTCAGTACACACGACCCCCATTGTGGGTAACGCAGGAGGAAAATACCTTGTATTCTGCGAACTGGTTGCCGTAACTCATCTAAGTTCTGCATCAGAAGTAGCAGATATATTTAGATTTTCTATATAAAAAACTTGGTAGCTGATTAATTCGCGGATTGACCTTTTTTCAAAAAATTGCGTTAGTATTAATTAAATGAGTTTACTTATAAGGGTAGGATATACAGTATGTAACTGGTATGAGGAAAAGATTTTCTTGGTAATACCGTCGTACTTTAGGAAAAAGCAACATCTTTCAAAAGTTTCCTAAAATTAAATCAAATATATCCTAATAGTTGGTGTTAGAGAACACAAAAAAAAGAATGAGTCGCCACGCGGGAACAGCAATATACCTCGAAAGAAGTGGACACACTTCAGATGTAAGATCTGGTACATATACAGGGTCAACCCTAGCTTCACCGACAAAATTTTAGTGATCGTTAAGGGATATTTTTTAAGTATTTTGGGATAAGGAAGTGGTGGTCTCCGGTGACTCGTTGCAGAGTGATGGCTTTCCGTTCGATTTCTTCCCCTTACTTACCTTTGTATCTGTATCACACTGTATCTACAAAACACCGCAAATTTCGACGGTATACGCCGTGTGTCTTGCTTGCAAACAAACTTGTGCTTGCTATTAGTAGTTTTCGGTAGTACTTGTTTCTTGAGGTCGTTTTTTTCTGGTAGTGTTAGTTGTACGTTACCGTTAACGTTGATACATTACAGTATGGACAGATTTATTCACGATAAATACCTGTAACGGAAAAGTTATGAATTTGTTTCGCACTGTATTGGACACTGACAGAGTAAATCGAAAACACTGTGATGAAAGTACACGAGTTTCGTCTGAAAAATGTTGCATATCTCTGTGTTTTGTGTTGTTCGTTTTGGTGATTGCATATTACAGGCTTTTGCACTATTCTGAAGGCATTTTCACAGAAAAAACTATAATGGTAATAACAGATCAAAGTAATCATAATGCCATTATTATTATGTAACAAGATATCCGAAGCAGAGATTATGGCTCTCTTAGACCAAAATAGAAAGTATCCTTGATCAGCCTCCGAAATTTTGTCAGTGGAGTTCAGGTTTTCCCTGCACATACATACCTCGGAATGATGGGCACAGAAGAAATACCTGTAACTTTTAAGGAAACTGCGTTACAGGTACGAGGTACTTGAATACAGTTTGCTAAACACAGCTGCACGAATTCAAACACCTACTACGTTGATGGAGGTGAAGTTGCTACAAATGTTTTGAGATGTGTAAGCATCAATGCCCATATAAATATTTTCATTTGGCTTTCCTGAATAATATTTAACAAGTAAGTCGAATATACTTGGCCGTCTAACTATTCAGAGTTAGGTTATGCAGGATTCCCTTAAATCACTTAACGCAAATGGTGCGATGGTTCCTTTAAAATGGCACGGGCGATTTGAATCTTCATCCATTCTCAGTTCGAGTTTGAGGTTCGTCGATAGGATGTTAAAGCGTAATCTTCATCCTTCCTCCTAATAAAAGTACATAGTTCGATAAGAGATACGCATTTTTTCTTATATACACGTTATCCAGTATGGAGGATCTTACACACTAACACAATTAATTTTCGGTGTAGTTCAGTGAAATCTGAGACTGCAGATTATACTAACTGATAGATCATATCCACATTTCCTAGTACGTGACTCGGTTATCTCATGAAAATTGTAAACTGACTGGAAATCAACATGGTTCAAAGATCGGAAATTATCTTTTAATGCAGAGTACTTTAAACAGAGGACTTTCTAGAAAACTGATATGTAGTAGACTCTGAGTTCACGATCAGTGATTTGCAACTGGAATCAGTCATGACACAGAAATATTTGGAAGTAGTCGTGATTGTGGGGATGAAGCGAATCGAGTATGTAGCCTCATTTGTAATTATAGCAAATGGCGACAGTCGACTTGCAGCTTGGGTAGTGGGAAATTTCAGTTTGTCTACGAAAGTGATGCATGCACTGGTTAACTGGAATATTGACGAAGAGTGAATGATTCATAAAGGGTTTGAGTTGTAGTGGACATCGCGTAGAAAGGCAGCAGGGAGCATCACTAGCTGAAAAATCGCAGCTGGCATTTACTTATAAAAATATACCTTACATTTCGCAAGGAACTACGTGTAAAATTTCAAGAGATACAAAATTACAGGTATTACTCAGCCTTATAGTGCTGAGTACATAGAGATGATATTAACAGATCGCACAGTGGCTCGTATGTAATCATTAATATAGTTCTTAATGAATGTTACAATTAAAGGTATTCATTGTCGCGCACTTGATACTGATTTTTGGAGAGTAACTAGTGATTTAAACAGAGAGAAGGTAAGGAATGTTACTGTTTACCGTTTCGTCGATGACAGAGTCTTTAGAGGTGGAACAGCAGCTCGGATAAGACAATGATTGTGAAGGAAATCGATTGTGAACTGTCCAAAGTAAATATCCCGGCATTCACCATAATTTATTTATGGATGCCATTGGAAATCCAAACCTGGATTTCATTCTCGCCCCAGCCCAGTGCCTTAACAACAGCACCACTTCCCAGTTACATTTATAACTGGGAGGGGTAGAGCATTTTGGAATCTCTTGAGGTAAATTTCTAAAAGATCACAAGCATCATGAAGAAAGTACACTACATCTGAACTCTAAATCTGCCCTGTAGAAATTAGTAATGTAGGCTGGAAATCGAAGTTCTGTCTAACCTTCAGCAATACTGTTGATTACTACTGTCATTCTTATTTTGATTACGAAAATAGCCGCCCTCAATTATGAATTGGTGAGCTGTAGCATGTCAAACAATCCCTCAGAACAGATAATTACAGATAATGAGAAGTGGGATTCATGAAGTCTAGCAGTAAGACTGTAGGCCATACTTGTAAATTTTGTGTCATTTTGATACCGAGTATACAGTTTATGCTGCGTCTGTTCTGTTTACCAGTCCTTCAGTCGTCATTTACTTTACAGATGAGTTCACACGTCTCAATCGCTCTCGCTCCTTAATCCACCTCAGACGTCTGTTAGGCAGGTTAATATTAACGCAATGTTGAATCAAAAGCCAAAAAAATACTCTGTAACCGGAGGAATGCTAGGAATTAGCTTGTTGAGATTTGTTGTTATCGTCGATTCGAGTTTTAGATAAGTGCTGTGTCCTGTTTTCCTCGATTATAATAGCTCACGTGTTTGATAGCTTATTGTTAACTATGTCTATCTACTACGGCGTGCATTATGTTGGTGTTCTCACACTCGATGTTGCATTCTGTTGTAAGTGCGTTTTGTAGTAAGAAACTAATAAAAGGGCTACTATTAGGGGGACCGGAAAATTATTTCGGTTGTATACATTAAATTGAAACAGATAAACTATTAACAATGTTTTATTTCTAATGACGATGCAGTCACCCCTGTTGTCAACAACATTTGCAATCTAGTGTTCATATTTTCAATACCAGATCGATAACAGTCAATTGATTTCCGAGCAAAATATCTGTAGATGATATTTTGGACATCATCCAAAGCTATAAATGTTTTGTCACTTAGAAAATGCTGTCGCGATGGAGTAAATGGAAATCTGATGGCGAAATATCGGGCGACTATGTTGGATGAAACAGTATCTCCAACCCCAGTTCATTAATTTTTCTCAGGGCTCGTCTTGCGCAGTGTGGTCTTGCATTATTGTGTTTTCAGAATAATGCTGTTTCTGTTGACAATTACTGAATACTTTTCAATGAAAGATTGATTTAATCGACCCAGCTGTTCACAGTAGAAGTCTGTTTCACCGTTTACCCTGGTTTCAGCACTTCAAAATGAACGACCCCGCCAATATATCGCCAGACACACAAAAAACGCAATTTTTGGTGTAAATCTGGCTTAGCTGTACTTATTGGCGTTTTATTCCGAGAGAACGACTGGCTTTTGCGTTTTGGCTTATCACAGAAGACACACTTTTCGTCTCCAGTGATCAAGTGATATAAAAACGCTTCTGTATTGTGCCGCAAAAGCAATAAGTTGCATGTGGTGAATCGGTTAGCTTTTTGTCTTTACCAACCTGCTGCAAATGTTCTTGGATGGTCGACAAGGGTTGGTTAAGAGTGTCTCACAGTCCGTCGACTGTGTGACGCGGATCTGATTCCGTTTCCATCCTTAACATGTGACTGTTTAAAACTGCTGGTCGTCCTGATCGATACAGGTCGGAAAGATCAAAATTGCCGGATTTGAACTAGATAATCTACTTTTGGTATTTACGAACGTCTAATGCACTTGGAAAACATCGCAAATGGTTTTGGTAGCAACTGTTGCACTACAACCCTTGTGAAAAACAAAAAGTATACAACGCCGGATATGTACCTCTTTCGGCGTTTGGCTGGCCATTTCACGGTAAACTGCAAAAATCAATTTACTGTTTAGTTATTAACAAGTAAATAAGTCACTCTAACCTTAAAATGTCTTTGGCACGATAATGAAGTATACAATGAGCTGATAAATGGCAAATGAATATCGACATGCGCAAAAACGACATTACTTTACTGTCCGCCTAATACTGACAGGCTGTACCCGGGGTCCACATCCATGTCCCATTATATACAAATCTTTTATTGGCCCCATCCTAGTCTTTTCCAATGTTTTGAGGACCTGTAACAATGCAGATCCTACTGAATTCTACAAAGACAGATACTTCGTCTCACCTTCCGCATCCGACACCAAGCGATCCAGTTGTCTCACCTCTTCTCTTCCTGGAACAATCAGAACCCAAAACATTAACAGAAAAAAAACAGTCCCATCATCCAATATCCTTCAGTCTAATTAAAGATCTAGTCATCCTGATGCGCTGTTACATCTGTAGATAGGCACCTCCACGCTTTGTCAATTTTCCCTCGCAGAAATTACGGTTATTTCCCATTCGCCAAGAAAAGAAATTTATCCCGAAATATAAACTACCTATCAGCCACAGTTACGTCACACCCTGCACAGACTTAAGCTTTTCCTTTATCTTCTTCTGCCTCCCTTCTCTCCCTCTCCGACCAAAAGAGTATCACTGAAAGTTGTCTCTTGTGGTTGGTTGGTTGGTTGTTTGGGGGAAGAGACCAAACAGCGAGGTTATCGGTCTCATAGGATTAGGGAAGGATGGGGAAGGAAGTCGGCCGTGCCCTTTCAAAGGAACCAGCCCGGCATTTGCCTGGAGCGATTTAGGGAAATCACGGAAAATCTAAATCAGGATGGCCGGACGCGGAATTGAACCGTCGTCCTCCCGAATGCGAGTCCAGTGTGCTAACCACTGCGCCACCTCGCTCGGTGTCTCTTGTGGTTATTTCACGTTACCGTCATCAGTATCACGAAAACAATCGTTTTTATACACCATCATCTTCTCATAACAGCATCAAGATTGTCATCTTGTGTCATGTATTTTGCCACGTATTTCAGCTGCAAAACCATTATCAATTAATTCCATTATATTGTTGTATGCCAAAATTGTCATCAATGTTAATTTCAATTCCGCAGTTAACACATGGTTCCTGTGTATTAATCACTTGAAATCCATGTACATCTTTGACTTAAGAGCAGCTTTTATTCCCCTGCGTGGCTGCCCCTTCTTAGGGAACTGAAAAAATACCAAAGAAATATAGTAAGTTTTTGTAGTGACTATGAATGAAATTTGTTTTCAGGTCCCGATGTGTTCATATGTCTTTCATGTTACAGATTAAATGTTACTTCATGCCTATATTCATGCAGTTTGCTTCTCAAATTTTCAATGATCAGCTCAAAACTGCTAGTCGTGCTTTTTGACAAAACTTACAGCGTCGCCCGAATCATGGTTTTATCAACGCTGTTGGACCTGAAACAAAGACGTTTATTAATTATTATTACTCGCTGATGCTAAGTTAAAAGGAGACGTACTTTCCGTGAGCAAAATCTATCACCTCCGTCCACTCTTTCCTGTGTTCTAAGTTTCTGTGCGGGAGACCTTGGTAATTATCAGACAATGAATTTCGCATTAAATGTAGTAGTAAATGAGCATGGAACATCCTGCTGTACTGTAATGTATGGATAACCGTGTGTCTGAATGGCTTAGGCAGCAGCCCTACCTGAAGTGAGGAGGTATCTAGCGTTTCACACAAAAAAGATCCTTTGCCTCAGCCGACAAACGAATATGCTGTGGAGGAGCAGATGATGTCAAGCTTCCAGGTGAGCAGGGAGCAACTCGTCTAAGTAATCTTCCTCATTCCTAACAGAGCTTAGCGTGAGATACTGTAGAGATGGTACAACTGTTGGCACAACTTGTTCGAAGAAGCTTGTTGATCACACTCTGAATAAAAGAGAAAAAAGTAGTTGTATGGACTCTGGGGCAGTACTCGACCATCTTTAAAAGAGACTATTCTAAGTACTTTGTAGTGAACCAAGCTATAAAAAAGATTCACATATACATTTAACACCTATTTTTTCGTAAGTGAAAAATTCAAAGTTTCAGTTATTGTGGGTGTGGTGGCCAATGTTGAAAGTACAGTAGAGGAATTATCATTTACAGCGGGCGAGGCGGAACAGTGGTTAACGAATTCGAATGGAGCCCTTCTGGCCATCCAGAATTAGACTTTCACCACATTACGCAATGTGAATACTTTCAAAAGCGCTTAAAGATTTCCTTGTTTATCTCTGTTCTTCACGAGATAGAGCTTTGTCTCTAATAACCTTTGCGTCATTAGGAATCATTTCCTAAATTGGCTGCCCTCCTTCCGTCTACATATACTGAACTCTTTACATTGACGCTGTATCACTACGCATTCGGAAGAAAGTTAAAATATTGTCAAAATCGCTGCCAGCAAATTATCCAAATGTGTAGAGATCCTGTGAATTAATATTCTAAATTTTCTGATAAACCACTAAAAGGGGTATTTTCGTGTACGTCTAACATATTTCTGTCTTATGTTAGCAATATTTTGGCAATTTAATTCGACATAAACTGGAATGACGAGTGGGCACTCAGAATTCTGGAACTACAGAGGCGAAGGTTACACACGGAAGAACGTGTAGATTTGTAGTCAAAATGCGCTTCCCCTTCAGTATAACGAAAAATTTATTAACCATCTATGACGAAATTTCTGACGGACAACATAACGTGTTGCTTTGTTCGTTAAGTTACAAGACCAGCCATTACGCTGCGTATTCGTTCATTATCATGTTCTGATCATATTCTCGATAGTTTTAGAGTGGTTCATATTACATTTGATAAGACCTTCTGACAGTGATGGGCTCTCTCTGTGCCCATGTTAGAAGTAAAACCTTTGCGAAATACCGTTAGGGAACGAATACAGCTATGAGAAGTCACAAAGAATCACTTCATACGAATATCGTTTGCATATCCCCTCACTGACGTCTCTGTATACATACATCCGACGACGGTGGGCCACACAACTAATGGGTTTAGAAACTGTAAATAATCAATCAAAAAAGAATGTTTAAGCCACATAGGGCTCTACGCTCAGAAACTCACTTATTGTCGCCCTATCATATCACATCTCGTGGGCGTACGTGCATACGATTAAATATCTGTATGAACTTTATTCACCTGAAATGATATAGACGATTCTGTGAGATCGTTTTCTGATCTTTTAATTTCCAAAACATTAGTGTAATCCCTTGACCATACAATATACGCACTGTCGTGTACAAACAAGGAAACAATGATATTTATGAAATATTCCGAGGAAACTGATTTGCGCATTGCGTAGGATGAACTGACACAAGCCAGAGGAACTCTTTGAGGCACAAACAGACGCATTCAGTCTTAACCAACTGCAGTGGGTAGCAGATATTCTTACTGTCAGTCATAATACATTATGAAGCATTAGAATTTATTTAGCAGAATTATAAATTACCGTTTCTGCATTAATGTTCCAAATTATAAAAAAGAAAGTGAAATTCAGTGCCGTTACCTACTCACTTTAAAAGTGACGATAGAGAACTGTCGGAATCGATATTACTGCTGTGTAATTATTCAAGATACGCCCTACAGGTAGAGACACTGAAATGGTTCTCACTCTTTGAAGAATATGACTAGCATTACATTCAAGGGGAAAAGACTACCCTTGTGTTTAGAACGTAAGACTAAAAAATTTGGCATGTAAGACATTCACTGAAAAATTAATCGCGTGTCTCGACATGCCACAAAAACAATCAAAAATCACAAAGAGGATTTCTTTCACGTGTGATGCAATGAACAGAACATTTACACGTTTAAAAGTCTGGTGGATTTGTGTAAGACCCATTACTCTGTGGGAACTAGCCACTCCGGTGATTTATTCAACGGAATCCAACAGAAATACTGCAAACGCTTGAACGTACTCCTTAGGTATTTTTGCACCTGAAATGTTAGTAGTTAAAGAGATCCCTTATTACCCTCAACCTTTCCAGATCGTTTAATCGTGATAAAGAAAATACGCTCAACAATCTCGCATCGAATGGTCTCGATACCGAAAACTTTAAATTTGGAGAGAATCAACAAGCAGCCGTAAACGAAATTTTCGTCGCCAGAGTTTGGGTAGCGATCCCTAATACCACCTTGTGCTTCAGTGTCCTAGGTTAAACTCCAGATCTTCTCCACATTATCTTACATGGCGAATGAGTAAGGCATCGTTGATCCGTCGGAAAGGAACGTCAAACTGGGCCGTCTCTGAGTGCTCCAAAAGAGACACAGAATATGTGCACACACAGGCTTTATGCCTCTCTTCCCTTCATACCATAAGCAAGACTAAAAATCAGGCAGAGGCATGGCAACGAGGCTGGCAGAACACGAACACAGCTGGAGGTTGGCAGAATTATGACTCCACATTTGCTGAGCATGTACTGAGCGAGAGCCACAGTTACCAGCCACAGACCCATGTTCTCCAGTTAGCGAACAAAGTCCAACGCTCGACTTCTTGGAAGCCCTGGAAATAATAAACATCTGTCGTGATTTAATATTAAATGATCAAACATTGCTCAATACTTCGTCTCATCTAAACTTAATCTTCTCAGTTTTTCATTACTTCCCACACTGTCTGTTCCTTTCCATTTCTCCATTTTCAGTACTTATTTTTTTTCATTGTTATTTCCTATGTACTCCACGTATACTGTTGTTGCAAATACCAATTGTGTGTTTTATCCTGATTGCGTATCACTCTCCACATGTAACATCTGCTCAAGCTGTTCTTTAGTACTCTGGTCAAGTACTAATTTGTTTTTCTGGGATTGTTAATTTAATCTTAAATTTTTATATATGCAATGTTTTTCGTGTTTAGTGTTAATATTTTCCATGGTTTGCTCCCATTATATTCATTTATTGTTCAACATTTTACCGTTTTAATTGCGTTACCATCGCTTTGTCAGAGCTGATATTTACTGTGTGTTTGTGCCTCAGTCTAAACTAGTAACATATTTTCCAATGTTTTTTACAAATACCGTAACTTCTTTGAGAAAGATAGTAAGTTAAATTATGAGGATGGACTTGTAAGTTGAAACCGGCTAACTAAATAAATTAATCCTGTAGAACAGATACAAAATTGTGCCCTTCATTTACAAAAATAAAAGTATAGACACATGAGCACACTTCAAGAAAATACATTACAGTCTCCCACACATTTCTGTTGTACCGTTTACGTGTTTTACGCAATGATAAACCACCTACCAAGGAATACCATGCAAAATACCTACGCTAACCCAAAGCGTTATTAATGAGTTTATTTGTCCAGGTTTCTGGAAAGAACAGCATAAGAAGCACCATCAATATCTTCAGTACACAAAAATTAAGTATTTCGTTATGAATAGTTCGGATGTGTATGGATTACTGTGCATATAACACTCTCGATAGGGAATTTATTTACGATTAAAAAACCTTATTAATTCCCTGCGTAATATTACTCACTGTAACGATGGACAATTAGGAGGACTTTAACAAGAACACGAAAATACGATGGCTACTATACGGTAATAATGTTACGAGTCAGATTAATGTAGTTCAGACCAAACAATTCAATCGTAATGACGAAGTAAACTAAGGACAAGAACGGCGTATGTATCATGTCATATACAAACTGAGCTGCACCATTACAGCACTTACTGAAATCAGAAAGCTTCCGTGTAACTGAATCATAGAGTTAATTACGGGAAAATAAATAAAAACATGGAAAGAAGAGAGAAGAAAAAAAATACTGAAATGCTCAACAGAGTGGTGAATACTTGAAAAAAGTCTGCAGAGGAACCGGATAAAGGAAACTGGAGCAACTTTGTCAGAAGTCAGAAAGTAGCAATACTCTGGTTGATTTTTTTAAAAAACATACTGTGAATAAAACCAAAAGGGAAAAGAAACAGAAGGCAAAATATAAAAGCCGGCCGCAGTGGCCGTGCGGTTCTAGGCGCTTCAGTCCGGAGCCGGGCGACAGCTACGGTCGCAGGTTCGAATCCTGCCTCGGGCATGGATGTGTGTGATGTCCTTACGTTAGTTAGGTTTAAGTATTTCTTAGTTCTAGGGGACTGATGACCTCAGAAGTTACGTCGCATAGTGCTCAGAGCCATTTAAACCATTTGAATCAAAATATAAAAATTATTCCTGTGGTCCGTAGAAGTGAAAATCGGTGAAAACACGGATATATTTAAAATGTTTGAGCAGTGTTAAAAATCAACTGGTTTCTAATGGTCTAATGCAAAACACGAAGACAAAATGTACATTTCTTTCTGCCTCGCAGTTCCTTTACGGAAAAAATAAGCTCACTTTTTTAGTTTAATGCCTTTTAAGGTCGATGTCCTCTGTACAGCAGTTTTTCCAATCAGTAATTCCGATTCTGCAAAACACTAACCTACCTTTGCATTTGTCTCAAAAGGGTTTGCGGATAAAACATTCTTTAAGTGTGGTAACAGGTGGGCAGGGGAGGACCTTCCAACAACTCCTACACAGAATTCTACATTTTTCCAAACGTGAAAAAACTTTTTGTGGATAGTTGGATAGCCATTAAGAAAGACGACTTTTGTCCAGGCATCTTCTCACATAATAATTCACGAGTTTGTTCCAAAAGATTTACGAAGTATTTGGCATTTACAATCTGAATCTTTCGAAAGCATCAATAAGCAAAATTTGTTTGGATTTCCAAAATCATGACCACAACCGTATCGGCAGTCGAAATCGACCATATTTATGCTATGCAACCTGCATAATCGAGTTTGATTTCCGTTTAGAGCCTGGTATGTAGTGCTGGACCCACGTATTCCCCACAGTGTTACATACAAATTCAGATGGATAATTCTTTCTTAAAGTGTTCCAAATCATCATCATCATTTAAGACTGATTATGCCTTTCAGCGTTCAGTCTGGAGCATAGCCCCCTTATAAAATTCCTCCATGATCCCCTATTCAGTGATAACATTGGCGCCTCTTCTGATGTTAAACCTATTACTTCAAAACCATTCCTGAAAAAATTGTTTCCTGCCAGCATTCGACAAACTTGGCACCCTCTTTGAACGGTGCTTCCTCCTAGTTTAAAATTTGCTGTGTTCTTTCTTGTGACATGCCTGAGGAGTCAGCTACTGCAAACACATTTAATTACGTATTGTGTGCTTTATCTATGATTTCGTGTTTGGGACTTTCATCACGTAGGTCATCTTCAGGAGAGGATGAATTCAGCTAATCTTTTATTAGCTGTCAGAAACGAAATCTTCAACAACTTTCGACGAATTTATTTAGTCGGTAAACGCTCCAAAACAAACACGTCTAAAGTAATGAAAACGTGTTATGTCGGCGTAGTGTTCTGGTTGTGACAGTCAAACGAATCACAGACAACACTACTACTTTCAGAGGTGTATGAACACAGCTATTCCGTTGATCAAGTTGGCACCTTACTACGGTTATTGGATCATCAGAGCATATCTGTTTGTGTCAGACCTGAGAATTGTTCAGTTTCTCCTTATGTCTTCAAGAATCACCAAAGCACACAGCTGTTCCTAATAGTTCTATAGTTCTTTCTGGTTGTTCAGCGTCTATAGGCCACACAGCTGACACTGTAAAGGTAAATGTAACAATAATTGTTGACACGTCCAACTTCAGGTGCTGTTAATGTTGAAATTCACTTTTAGGAAGCATTATTACGTACTGTACAGTTAGGAAAGAAAACTATGACAGGTTACGTTATTCGTGGTTTTCGAATTGGAGATCTTTTTATATATACAGACTTCACCAACTATTATGCCAACTTCACGCAACGAGCAGTCATACACACAGTTTTACGATTACATTGCGTAGATGGCCAATCCAATCGCATACTTTCTTAGTAGAAAACTAACATCAAGAGGATAGTTCTTTAAGCTCTTAACGTTCAAGGAAAAGTTAATAGAAGTTCGAGGCATATGTATTAGTCCTCTATTATACAGTAGTTCTTATAGAGTACAGCTTTCTTCAGGTGAATATGAAAAGGGACGAGTTGTTAGAAAATGAAACGAAACACCATTCCATAACACTCTCATTTATTTGTGGCCTGGAAGTAAAACGCATAGCTTTAACGGATGCCGTGAAACTGAAGTTTCTAGGGTAGACTGATAAATCTGAAAATCACTGTGAGCCATATTGACTAGCGGTTGTCTACGGCTATGACGAAAATGTGTTTACGGACGCAAACAGTCAAGTAAGCTTTAAAAAAATTCTATAAATGAAAAAAACTTTTCAAAGTAGTCTCCTTGCTACTTACACACTTGACTCAGCGAGTTTTTAATTTCTCTAACCCATCAGAGAAAAACGTTTTGTCGAACTCTGGAAAATGCTCCACCACGTAGGACATCACTTTCTCTTTTCACAAAAAAAAAAAAAATTAAAACAAATTGAAACTGGAAGGTAGAAACATACTGTACCAGTCTTGATCTTTTACCTATCAGCTTTTATTCTCAATGATCGCATAACAAAGCTCAATAGATATTTCTTCCTTTACACGAATACTATATCGGAATTACACCATGAGAATCCCAAAAACCTCTCATCTTTCGATCCATCAACTCGGTCTTCGCCATCCAAAATGTCGCTTGCATTCTGCGGTGTATCGGGGCTCAAAACTAGCTTATGCTCTCACCATCTGCCTTATACAAGAACAGTTCATGACCCACGTCACAGCTCCATTCAGGAAACAACCGACAGGCTGTAGCTAAGCCGTCTTTCCGCGATATCCTTTCTTCCGTAAGTGCTAATAGGGCAATGGAGTTCCCAATTTAAAAATTCTTATTGCCAAGCCGCATAATATTGTACATCTCCATTATCAAGCTCAAGGTTCTTATAGACTAGGTAAGTGTGATTATTGGTTTATGCAGTTATTTTCATGCGTCCTCTAAATCGATTTTCATTTATATCTGCACTATTAGACTCACATATTCATGCATACGGAAGATGTGCTGAAACTAATGACAAAATAATTTTTATGTGTTTTCTTGGTAATACACTTCTGACGATGTAATATCGATATGATACAAACTGTTAGGAAAAATAGCTTGCTCATATCGTTTAACTGTAGTAATTTCAATCAGATAATGTCTTCTCTGCTACGCTAACTGCAGCAACAAAGGTTTAATCGTATAGCAGCTTTTGGGATAAATATTTGTTTAAACATTATACCGTTGCACTTTATGGCGTTGTTCAGGGGTCTAGGAATTCTAACACTGATATTCCTGTACATATGTTCTGTCATACGATTTGTTGTTGGCAGTAGTGACTCACTCAGAACAAACTGCGATGTTCATTCAGTGAACCCTAGACGGAAAAAAGATTTGCAGTTGGATAAAACTTACATAACCATTGTACAGAAAGATGTGCAACATTGAGCAACTTTCATTTTCAATAGATTTCCACAAGAACTGACAAAAGTGACAAACCCCAAGTCTTCCGAATTAAGCTGAACGGTATCCTTGTGGTACACTCCCTCTGTTGCATCCAACAACTGAAGACTTTCCTCTTTGCTGTTGTATTAATCCGTATACCCTATCACAATTTTTTCCACGTTTTAATATTATTATCATTCACATCTGGGCCATATTGGACTATTCCGTGTGCAACGAGGGGCACATTCAAAGTCTTTCCTGGCGTCCATAATTCTTTCTTTCTCAGAATGTGCTCTTTTCCGCTAGTCAGATAAAGTTGTTGGGTTACAATGGTTGTTTTCTGCCCGGACAACTGTCCAATAGTGAATTTTCTGCTAAACATTTTCTGCCTGGTATATCAGGTTGCATTACTCATGCATCCTTCACATCTTCTTTCATTACAGCGACTCATTTCATTGTTTACATTTTTGCTTTACTGAGAGTATCGTGGGAACGGCTGAAGGAAATGGGAAATGACAGCCGTTCCTTCCCCCGAAAGCATGCATTCAATATTTACTGGCAAGATACAGATTTCGAAACCAGATATAAAAATGTAGATATTTTCAGGGACATACGTTACTCTGACCATAATTTATTGGTTATGAAGTGCAAATTAAATCTGTAGAACTGCAAATAAATAGGAAATTGTGAAGACGGGTCTGGATAATTGAAAGAACCATACGTTGTTAACAATTTTAAAGGAAGCAACGTTGAACTGAAACAGGGGAAACTAATACAACAGAAAAAGAATAGATAACTTCGAGAGATGAAGTAAAGGAGGCAGCAGATGAACGCCGTCGGTGAAAAGATAGTATATATCCTCGCATAACACATGAGGTACTGAATTTAACTTGGGGGGAGAAGAAAATATAAAAACGCAGCAAATGAAGCAAGTGAAAGGTAATACAGATGCACAAAAAATGAGGCTGAAAGAAAAGGCAAAACGGCTAAGCAGGAATAGCTAAAGGACAAATGCAACGCTGCAGAAACATGCATGACTGCGGGAAAGATAGATGTCAACTACAGGAAAATTAAAAAGACTTTTGAAAAAAAAGAAACGGCTATATAAATATCAAATGCTGAGATGGCAATCCAGTATACCAACCAAAGAAGGAAAAGCTGAAACGTGGAAGAGATGAATAAATGGTCAATGTAAGGGAGGCGTACTTGAGAACAATATTATAGAAAGAAGAGGAAGAGTAAGAAGGTGAAGATGAGATGGGAGAAATGATACTGCGAGAAGAACTCAATAGAAAGAAGGATCCTTGCGTCGCCGAAATTCCCACATAGTCATTAAAATCCTTGGAAATGCCAGCCGTGACAGGACTATTCCTACCTGCGTGCAAGGTATACGAGACAGTGGAACTACCCTCAGGTTGCAAGAAGAATGTAATAATTAAAATTCCATTGACAGCTGTGTGAACTACCGAACCATGAGTTTAATGTGTCACAGTTTCAAAGCACTGACACAACAAATTTTAAGTGCAGAAGAATGGTAATGCTGCTAGAAAACAATCTCGGGAAATACCAGTTTCAGAAATGTAGGAATACGCGAGGCAGTATTGACCCTATGTCTTATTACAGAAGAAAGGTTGAAGGAAGGAAAAACTGTAGCATTTGTCGATTTACAGAAAGCTTTTGACATGGTTGAGTGGACTACATGAATTGAAATTTTGAAGGTAGCAAGGATAAAATGCAAGGAGCGAAAACTCATGTAAACTCGTACAGAATCCAAATTGCTATTGTAAGAGTCGAAGGACACGAAAGAGAAGCAATAGTGGAGAAGGGAGTGAGACAGGGCTGTAACCTATTTCTGATGTTGTTCATTCTGTGCATTGAGAAAGCTGTCCAAAGAACCGTGGAGAAGTTCGGAAAGGAAATTTAAATTCAGCGAGAAGTAATTCTGGCAGAGACTGTGAAGGGCCGTAAGAGCAGTTTAGCGGAATCCACAGTGCCTTCAAAAGGGATTATAAGAAGAATACATATATATAAAAAAAGAAAAGCACAAGTTACGGAATGTAGTCGAATTAAACTAGGCTATGTTGAGGGAATTAGAGTAGGTAATGACAAACTAAAAGTAGTAGATGAACTCTGGCAATCTGGGCAACAAAACAACTGACGATGGCCGAAGTAAATGGAATATAAAATGCAGAGTGGCAACAGCAAGAAAAGCGTTTGTGAATTTTTTAACATCTAAAATCAATTTAAGTGTTAGGAAATCCGATATTTGTCTGTTGTGTACCCTTATACTGAAGTGAAACGCGGACAATAAGCTGTTCAGACAAGAAGAGAACGGAAGCTTTTGAAACGTGGTACCACAGAAGAGTGCTAAAGATTAGAATCGTGGATCGAATAACTAATGAGTATGTGGTATAGATTGACTAAAGGAAAGGATCGGTTAGCAGGACAGGCATGAAGGAATATTCTACTTGGAATGGAGGAAAGAGGGTTTGGTAAGTATTGTAGAGGCAGATCTATGCATGAGTACAGTAAGCAGATTCAAACTGATGTTATTCAGAAATGGAGAGTTCTGGACAGAACAGACTAGTGTAGAGAGCCGCACAAACCAGTCTTTGGACTTAAGACCCCAACAACAGATATGTTGTGTTAGCCTGAAACTTGTTTCGATTTTTTGACAACGAATTTCAGAACCAATGTATTCCATCTTTTTTCCTGAATTGTTTCGCCCGAGTATTTTAACTGAGAAACTACCTTGATTTTCCAGCATTTAGATTTTCTCAAATAATATTTCTGCTGTTTATGGTTTATCCTTCAGGATTTCTATTTGTTTTTGTATGGTTCGAATGTCCTGGCGAAGAATCGCCAGGTACTTTGCAAACGCTAAGCAGTCTTTCCTACAACTGATTCTTCCAAATTTGATTTGTTCGTCAGTGTTAAGTTCTGGTTTTAGTTTCAGCAACTGCTCGATTACTTTTTCTAAGCTACAATTGAAAATTTATGGATCGAGTCCATCATCTTGTCTCAATCTGTTTTAATTTCTAAATGTTTCCAAATTTCGCCCCTGAATTATACCTTATACTTTGTACCATTCAGTGTTCCGTTAATACCTGCACTGATTTTGATATCCACATCTCGTTCTTTCAGAGTTTTGAATGGAGACTTATTGTCCACTGGGCTGTAAGTCTTTTTACAAAAAAATTAAGGCGAAAACTATTTTATTATTACTATTTTTTATGCTTGAGTTCACTGTGCACGCTTCAGTACCAACTACGGCTACACTCCAGATAAATAACTTAAGAAAACACCTTCTAATACGTAAATTGATTTTAGAAATAAACAAAATGCCATTTTCCATGCTCTTCTTAATATTGCCAATCTACATTTTATATCCTCTCTATTTTAGGGAACATGAATTATTTTGCTGCCCAAATAGCAAACTCATCTATTACTTTTGTATCTCACTTCCTTATCTAATTCCCTTAGCATCACCTGATTTAATTCGACGACATTCCATTATCCTTGCTTTGCTTTCGTGGATGTTCATCTTATATCCTCCTATCAAGACATTGTCCATTCCGATCAACTGCTCTTCCAAGTCTTTTGCTCTCTCTGACAGAATTACAGAGTCACCAGAAAATCTAAAAGTTGTTATTTCTTCTCGCTGAACATTAACTCCCTTTTCAAAATTGTCCTTGGTTTCCTTCATAGAATTTTCATTGCACATACTGAACAACATCGAAGATAGGCTACAAAGCTGTCTCACTCTCTTCTCCACCGCTGTTTGTCTTTCATATCCAACGACTCTTGCAAACTCCAGTCTCGTCTGCACAAGCTGAAAATAACATTTCGGTATCTATGTTGCACCGCTGCTACCTTCAAACTTTCAAAGACTGTATTCTAGTCAACCCTGTCAGAGGTTTCCTCTAAATCTACGAATGCTATAGAAACAGTTTTGCGTTTCTTTAAACTATGTGCTAGTATAAGTCGTAGGGTCAGTACTACCTCACGTATTGCTACATTTCTCGAGAACCCAAACTCATCTTCCCAGAGGTATGCTTGTACAAGGTTTTTTTTTTTCAATCTTCTCTAAATAATTCGTGTCTATCTTGTCCTACCACGACTTACTGAACTGATGGCTCGGCAGTATTCGCAACTGTCGGCACCAGCCTTTTTTGGAATTTGAATTATTAAATTATTCTTGAAGTATGAGGGTATTCCGCCGGTCTCATACATCCTGCACTCCACGTAGAATAATTTTATAAGGACTGCCTTTCCCAAGGATCTTAGTAATTCAGAGGGAACGTCGTCTACCTGGGGACCTTGCTTCCATTTAGGTCTTCCAGTGCTCTGTAAAATTCTTCTCGCAGTATCGTATCTCCAGTCCCGTCTTCATCTACTTACTCTCTTCTTTATATAATATTGTCCTTAAAGTGTGTCTTCCTTATATACATCTTCTACGCATTCCTGCCGTCTGTCAGCTTTTCCGCCTTTGCTTACTTTCCATATGAGCTCTTGATATTCGTGCAGCTGCTTCTGTTTTCTCCAAATGTCTCTTTAGTTTCCCTACAGGCAGCACCTTTCGTTGCTCTAGTCATGCATGCTTCTACAGTCTTGCATTTGTCCTCTAGCCTTAGCCATTTTGAACTCTCTGTCAGTCTCACTTTGTAGACGTCTATAATATCTTTTCCCTGCTTCATTTTCTGCGTTTTATATTTTCTCCTCTAGTCAGCTTAATTCAATATCCCCTGTAATATCCAAGAATTTCTACCAAGCCTTGCCTTTTTACCTGTTTTATTCTCTTCTGCCTTCACTATTTCATCTCTAAAGGCTGCCCATTCTTCTCCTGTTTTGTATTTCCCCTCTTTGAATCCAACCTTGCCTAATGCTCCCTCTGAAACTCTTAACAATCTCCTTAATTTTTCTGCCTTTTTGCTGTTTCTTCACATTCAATCTGCAGTCTGTTACCAATAAATTATGGCCGGAATCTACATATGTCCCAGGAAAAGTCTTACAGTTTAAAATCTGGTTGCAAAATCTCTTTCTTACCGCTATACAACGAATATGTCCCTGTGTCCCCAGGTCTCTTTCATCTGTACGACGCTATTTCGCGGTTCTTAAACCAAGTGTTAGCGATGATTAAATTATGCTCTGTGCAAAATTCTACCAGGCGCCTTCCTCCTTCATTTCTTTCTTCCGGCTCTGATAATCTCCTATCTTTCCTCTGGTCCATGTCCTATCACTATTTTCCTTATGCTGCTACGGAAATCCATCACAATTAATTATTTTTCTCCCTTAACTATCTGGATTATTACCGATATCTCATTATACATTCTTTCAATCTTTTCATCATCTGCGGAGCAAGTTTCCATATAAAATTGCACTTGAGCTTGTTGTACAGACGAACAACGTGAACGACACAATTGAACCCTGCCTCACTCCCTCCTGACTCCCTTTCATATACTCGTACTTCTGGGGTATGGTTTTTGTACGTATTACAAATAACTTTTCGATCTCTGTATTCGGTCTCTGATTCCCTCCCTAGACTTCTATCCAGTCACGCGTTGACGAAAAGGAAAGCTAAATTTTTAAGTTTACTGTTTAAGAAATCGCTCATGCAGGATGGTCGTACAAACACACAGACGTTTGACAATCGCACAGGCTTCCGTATGGAGGACATAGTAATAGGTATCCCTGGAGTAGAGTAGCAACTGGAAGAGTTGAAAACAAATACGTTGCCAGGTCTGGGTGGAATCCCAAATTGGTATTACAAAGGGTACTTAGCGGCAGTAGCCCCTTACTTAGCCTGCATTTATCGCGCGTCTCTAGCCCAGCGCAAAGTTCCAAGCGCCTGAAAAAAAAGTCAGGTGACTCCTGTAAGTAAGAATGGCAAAAGAATTGACTCGTAGAATTACAGACTAATACGCTTTACATCGGTTTTATGCAGAATTTTTGAACGTATTATCATACTGAATATAACAAAAGTTCTATGAGACGGAGAAGCTCCTGTCCAACAAATCAGTATAGATTTAGAAAGCATTGCTATTGCGAAAATCAGTTTGCCCTTTTCTGACATGATGTACTGCGAACTATGGATGAAGGACAACATGCAGATTCCGTATTTCTAGATTTCCGAAAAACGTTTGACACGGTGACTCACTGCAGGCTGTTAACGAAGGTAAGAGCATACAGAATAGGTTCCAAGGTATGTGACTAGCTCGAAGACTTCTTAAGTAATAGGACCCAGTACGTTGTTCTCGACTGCGAGTGTTCATCAGAGACAAGTGTACCGTCAGAAGTGCTTCAGGTAATGTTACAGGCGGCCGGTGTGGCCGAGCGGTTCTAGCAGCTTCAGTCTGGAACCGCGCGACCACTACTGTCGCAGGTTCGAATCCTGCTTCGGGCATGGATGTGTGTGATGTCCTTAGGTTCGCTAGGTTTAAGTAGTTCTAAGTTCTAGGGGACTGATGACCTGAGATGTTAAGTCCCATAGTGCTCAGAGCCATTTGAACCATTTGAAATGTTGTAGCACCGCTCTTATTTACGGTATACCTGTTCATAAGTAGATCTGATGGACAAGGTTAGCAGTCTGCGACAGTTCGGTGATGATTCTGCAAAACGGGAAGGTTTCGTCGTTAAGTGACTGTAGGAGGATACAAGACGGCTTAGACAAAATTTCTAATTCCTCTGACGAGTGGAAGATGGTTCTAAATGCAGAGAGATGTAAGTTAATTCAGATGAGTAGGAAAAGCAGCCCCGTGATGTTCGAATACAGCATTATTAGTGTGTTACTTGACACTACACACAGTTCGATTTACTATCTAGGCGTAACGTAGCAAAGCTCAAAGTTCAAACGGCTCTGAGCACACTTAACATCTGAGGTCATCAGTCCCCTAGAACTTAGAACTACTTAAACCTAACTAACCTAATGACATCATACACATCCATGCCCGAGGCAGGATTCGAACCTGCTACCGTAGCGGTCGCACGGTTCCAGTTTGAAGCGCCTAGAACCACTCGGCCACACCAGCCGGCATAGCAAAGCGATATGAAACGGAATGAGTGTATAAAGATTGTAGTGGAGAAGTCGAGTGGTCGTCTTCAGCTATTTGGGAGAGTTTTAGGAAATTGTAGTTCATCTGTAAAGGAGACTAGCATATAGAACACTAGTGAGACTTATTCTTCAGCACTGTTCGCGAGTTTGGGATACCCATCGAGTCGGATTAAAAGAAAACATGAAAGCAATTTAGAGGCGGGCTGTTAGGTTTGGGACCGGTAGGTTCGATCAACACGCAAACGATATGGAGTTGCTTCGGGAACTCAAATACGAATCACTGGAGGGATGGCTACGTACTTTTCGACGAACGCTGTTGAGAAAATTTGGACAACCGGCATCTAAAGCTGACTGTAGAACGATCCAATTGCCGCCAATGTATATTTCGCCTAATGAGCACGAAGATAAGACAAGAGAAATTAGGGTGCGTATGGAGGCATATAGATAGTCGTTTTCCCCTCGCTCTATTTGCGAGTGGAACAGGAAGAGAAACGATTAGTAGTGGTACAACCTACCTTCCACCACGCACCGAACGGTGGCTTGTGAAGGATGTATGCAGATGCACCTTTAATTTGTCAAAGAGAGTATTCCAGTCAACAGTGTCAAAAGCTTTCTTTAAATATACAAATACTACAAACGTATTGTCTTAGATAAATCGTAAGGTGTCATGTTTCTGCTTGGACCTTTCAGTGTTCTTTCACATTCTTGTCGTAATATCGTATCTCCCATCTCATCTTGATCTACTTCTTCTTCCCTTTCCATGATATTGTCTTCAGGTTTCTGTCCTTCGTATACCCCTTCTATATATTCCTTTCATTTTTCATCTTCCCCTTCTTCGCTTAGTACTGGCTTGTTATCTGAGCTCTTGTTTTTTCACAGCTCCTTTTCTTTGTCCAAAGGTTTCATTAACTTTGCTTTTGATAGCATCTATCTTTCACAAGGTCATCTATGCTTTCTGTAAATAATACAAGCTTTTTACGCTAAGTCAGGTTGTCCCAGAAGTTTATTTGACTATTTTGTTAACAAATTCACAACGGGTAATCCCACCATGTGATACTACCCAAGATAAGAGTCAGCTTCTCTATAAGATATAAGCGCTTCAATTCTCATACTTCAATTAACTCAGCATCAAAGCCATGTTTGTCTGGACGGGAATGTCCACTGAGGTCACGTGTGTCAGCGTACTGGTCCACTAGCAACAAAATTTGGTTTTTAAAAAGACCCACTTTCTGAGAAACATTATGTTTTATTCTTGTTATTTATCCTTTCATTTTTCGACACCTGTGTGTGATCCACTATGGTTATCGTTTTTTATTTGTGGCCGTTCAGAAAAAGTTGTATTAATTTAAATGTTGTGTTGTACGGATTGGTCTATTGGTATGCATTTATGACATGAGAGCTGCTCTCTTAAAAATCAGATTTAACTAGCGAGCTCGGGAACACGGCAGCAGGAGTTTCTAAGCTGAGCATGATGATTATTTGGTAACAAAGTATTCATTGCAGGAGTTTCAGACTGAAAGAATAGTTGCTTTACTAGACTGATGTGCTATGGCATTGTCTCTCCAAACAACTATATCTGTACTCCAATGACTTAAAGGAAATTTTCCACTTGTGTGATCTTGCCTTCCTATTGTAGCAGTATAATTTCTAACCTCTTGCACTTAAGGTGTTATTAGCGCAAACATGCTTCTTTATTTTGAAAGATTTCCTACCTGCCATCCACCGAAATGGGTTAAGGCAATATGAGAATATATATGGCAAACACCTGGAAGAGATGTTTATTACATTCACATCTTCCGTGAAGTAAGTGTAATTCTTCGTACCTATTTTATCTTATATATTCCCAACTATGTTACAAGTATCAATGATTTCCTTTACTCTGTCGGGTTCTATATGTAAAACCGTCTCAATCTACCCTCCAATATTCTTGTCTTGTATTTAGGTTTCTTTGTGACTGTCAGTTTAACTTAAATTGTTGTACGAGTATAGTTTTCTTTGTTGCTTAACTGAACGTAGACCTTCTCTTCTCTTGAGTATTTCGCTGTTCATGTCGTCCTCCTTTCACCTCATCACACACACACACACACACACACACACACACACACACACACACACACACACACACTGTTTTTTCTTCGTTCAGCCTAAATGTTTTCTGGTATGTTGACTTCATGTTTATTTAGTTTAGCTGCGATATTTTCAGTTACGTCACTACTGCATTGTCCATCATGACTTTTAAGCTGTTTTCCAGTTCAGTCTCCATGTTTAATATACTTTTAATGTTGTTTTGAGTACTTCACCGTCTTTGATGATAATAGTCAGTTAATGCCTGATGAAGGGCTTGTAAGAGAAAATCCGGTTTACTACATTCAATGATATTGTTAATAATCATGTTTTCTCCTTTTCATTTATAAAAATCTGGACCATGAATTTCAGTTATAATTCAAACCACTACCCCAGGTTGTAATAGACACACAGAATAAAGTATTGTTTTATATTTGTAAGTTAAAAATCCTAATCCATCCGACACGTGACTTCCGTTAGTAAATACTGCAAACAGTGCATTTTAGTTGTCATTTTGTGCATTTTACAAGCATATGTTATAGTATTTGGTATCAACAGAAGCCACTCGTATGAAGTAGTTGTAGAAAGACATTATAAAAACGACCACAGCTGAGATTTGTCACTCAAGATTTTCGTTTCGTCCTGCCCTCTTCCGTATTTTCTTCTTTTGTTTACCCATTCTCTCTACTGTACCTCCAGAGAGCATCGAATAGTCATAAATAAAACTGAGAAGATGTGAAAGATTGAACGATAAACGTCATACGTAGCATTAATGAAAGTACCTCACCTGTCTGTATTATCGTTTCTTAGTGACCTATTCACTATGTCGTGTTAGAGGACTTCACTTAAATATCTTAGCCCTCAAGATGGAGCTTAAGCCCTGAAATACGGATAGATTTATAAAAATAGATGCAGGCAGTTTGCTGGTTCTTATCAATAAAATCATATGTCTTCCAAGTAAAGTCAAAAGAAATCTACTGAAGTAAACGACATTTTTATGGGTCTCTCTCTCTCTCTCTCTCTCTCTCTCTCTTTCTCTCTCTCTCTCTCTCTCTCTCTCGTTCAGTTCAATCTGTGTGTCGCAGGCCACTGTTTCTTGGTGGCTGTAGTCTCAATACTGTCGTCACAGTTCGTTTGGTTCTCCGTTCGCGTCTTCAAAAATTTTCACACAGCTAGTTCCAGGTTTGTCACTTTGCGCTGCCTAACAACTGTTGAGCCGTCTCTTTGGTTGTTATTCAGAATTTTGGACAGAAAAACCTAAATGGTTTAGATTTTTCACAATCTTTTCTTTTAAAATCGTTCAGTTCTTTCCACCTGTCTTTCTAAAGCAATGTGTTACCAGCGTACTGCGAAACCTTAGTGGTAACTACGCAAGTCGAGCATGTCAGCTTCGTGTTTCACACAGCTGAGCATTACTAACTGTGAGTAACAGTAAGGACGAGATCTCCGTAACTATCTGCCACACACAATAAATATACTCTGAAAATTCAGTAACTTGACGTTTAGTGAATGAATGCATCTACAAGGTGAGTAGTTTCGTGGACGTAAAGATTAACACAATGTCTGGTATTTGAGGAAAATTCCTCCTCCTCAGTGCCAAGATTTTCAAATCAAACTGTATTGTGTGTCGTGCAGAAGATAAATGGGCTACCATAGAACTATAAGAAGAAACATTTGCTACTTAACGATTACCGTATAGAGTCTCTGGAAGATGTAGTGTGCTCTGTTCAACTTAGTTTGTACTGACGTCTGTTAGAGAAAACGTCGGTGATATGTACTAATGACTTGATCCTCTCTGACTTTCCTTATAATATGCATAAAGCACGTACGCTGGTATGAACATTTTTTTTAAAAAAATTGCATAGCTAACACTGCGCGTGAATAGGAACAGCTGATTAATCGTTATAGCCTACTAGTCACAGTAAAAGAAAATTGTGTATTATTTTGAGATTTAGATGAAAATTTATACCTGATATAAATGGACAATGACCCGTTGGACACTGACAAGAACTGTCCACCTTTTAAAGTTTTGCCATGTTATATATTTACATACACAACAAAAAGAAGATTAGTGTTTAATTTCCCGTCGGAGACGAAGTCAATAGAGACGCTTGACCTATAAATGACACGTGAAAATAGCGGAAGTAGGCGGAAGTGCGGCACCACTTGGTTTTGTCTATATATATCCCTTGTTCTGTTTTCTTTGTTCAGTTGATAACGCACATCATGAACACTCCGTTCTTCATATGTTGCTTTAAACTCATGGTTAGGAGCCGTATGAACTTTAATTTTTCTTTACGTCACTTGTAAGCAGAACTGGCAACTGTTTTATTTATTTTTTAATTACGAATGTAGTACTTTTTTTAAATTAAGCTTTTTCATTTCCATCCAGTATAAATCCTAATTATTTACATATCCCCTTCTCTGTATTCTGGCGATTTTTCACAGATAATGTGATCCTGAGGGAAGGAAAACAGGAAGCAAGATTAGGTTGCAACGTCCTGTCGAGGACGAGGTCATTAAAGATGGAGCAAAGGCTAATATTATCGAGGTATGGGGAAGAAAATTTGCTATGTCCTTTCCAAAGATGCTCATTGCCCTTTAGATATTTAGAGAAACTACGTAAAATTAAACGTACATGCCCCGTCGGGGATTTGAACCGCCGGTCGGCTGAACGCGAGTCCGGCGTCTTACCACTGAGTTGACTGAGTTACACGAGATCAGGCTGGCGACCTCTTAAACACATGCTGCTAAGTTTTGACTGTGTTGCGTGCTTCTGGTTTGCTTTCTCTTAAACCTCTGTTGTTCTAGAATAGCTACTGAATTAAGGAATTTCGTTGTGGTAGTTCCAGTTTGATTGAAGATTCACAGGTAATCGTCAATGCACTTGATGTTATGAATTGAGTGAGTTGAGTTCCATTCCTACATGATTAGAATGATAGAGATTATCGAGATGATCAGATCGGAAGCACAAGCTGGGGTTTATACTTTTCTTCATAACAACGTAGCTACGTACTGCTCTTTTACATAGCTATATTTGTTTCAATCTTGAACTTCAGCAGAATTTGATAATTGTAAGGAACCACACAGTAGTAGGTACTCAAAAATTCATCTAGAGTAGAAGAATTTTCAAGTATAAGTGATTTAAATTTGTTTTTAAAACTATCATTATTTCCTAGCAGCTTTAATTTCTTTCCTGGTATTATTTTTTGTGAATGATACGATTATTTTGGAACTGTGACTGTCCCTTCACCACAAACTTCTTGAGAAAATAAATGTATCGTGATGTTTTTGTTTCTATGCCTAGTTTTTTAAACAGTCATCTACATGACGTTCGAAGATGGACACTAGGTATTATCATCACTTCACGTCTCCGTTCAATGAACACTGTATTTATGTGTGGAACTGCCTCAAAAAATTATTTAATATGACATCAGTGAGTGTAAGAATGGAAAGTAAGCTAATTTCCTAATGCTTTCATGGAGAAAGAAAGCGCCCACGTTCATTTCAAATGAATTGTTCTGGTATTCATCCTAAGTGGTTTGTGACAACCAAGAAAACGTAATTCGGAATAACTAAACGGGAATGTGATCCCCACTATTCCCAAATGTGAATGCAGGGTCTTAACCACTGCCGAGTACAGAAAGTAAAGCTATAGAAACGTGCTACACACTGCTATGTAGGCGCAGCGCCTTAAACGCAGGGTGTAACAAAATGTTATCGCCCAATTGTCAGGAAGCATTCCTCACACATCGAGGAACAAAATGTATTATGTGGACACGAGTCCGGAAACGCGTTATTTCCACGTTTTCTACTTCTCTTCATAATCGATTTAACCGCGGGAAACACACAGAAACAGAGCGAACCCGCATCACATCAAAGGTTTGCTTACATGAAATGTTCAAAATACCCTCTTGGTTGGCTTTGGATCAAATTTACAGCAAACTACACATAATGTACAGCAAATGGCAATTCTTAGTTTCACCACCAGTGTACGTTGTTCCACTAGAACGAATATAATGTTAATATGTAACTCATTTCATTGTTTGTGTTGGCATGCAGCTAACTTCATTGGTCTATTAGCGTCAGGCATGTAGTTTACGTTTAGTTGAACACTGTTTATCACGAACTCAAATACGGAGTTGGCAGGTGCCTTTTTCTGTACGTATTAGTGGCTGTGAATGACCGTGGAGTTGAACCTTTGTGTCGGGGGAGATTTCCAGAACTAAGGTACCCCAACAGGAGGACGATTCAAGCAACTGATCGTCGTCTTAGGAAGCATGGTACGCTTAAGCCTACCGCTACAAATAGCTGCAACAAGCAGTACTGACCACATGACTGTCTAGAGTCGGTACAACTTACAGCGTGCGCAAGCACTAGCAGCAGCTGATTTTCCTCCACGTGAACACTTCTTTGAATGGTTCATTCAATAATATGTAAACCCTTCGTTCAGTGTAAATGAACTTTTCACGGATGAGGCTCTGTTTCGATGTTATCAGACTGTAATATGGGCTATCGAGAATCCTCACGAAATTTTGCACTCACATAATCAACAAACATTTTCTGTCAAAATCTGGAATGGCACTGTTGTTAAGTGTTTGTTAGGGTCTCATGTTCTTCCATACAGGGCCGGCCGAAGTGGCCGTGCGGTTCTAGGCGCTGCAGTCTGGAACCGAGCGACCGCTACGGTCGCAGGTTCGAATCCTGCTTCGGGCATGGATGTGTGTGATGTCCTTAGGTTAGTTAGGCTTAATTAGTTCTAAGTTCTAGGCGACTGATGACCTCAGAAGTTAAGTCGCATAGTGCTCAGAGCCATTTTCTTCCATACAGGTTCTACGGGGAAACTTAGCACGCTTTCTTAAAAAATATTCTACCTATTCTGCTACATGTGCCGTTACGAGTGCGACAAAGCTACTTCATGCACGATGGAACTCCTCCTTATTTCAGTGGTAATGTACGTAGGTTTCTAAATAACGGAATCGGCAACAGATGGATAGGTAGAGGCGGACCTGTTCCTTGGCCTCTACTAGACAGTTATTTGTGTGGGCATTTGGAAGATCTCGTTTACGGAACACCGGTACAAAATGTACGGAGTCCTTGTGCCTGTGTTGTGGAAGGCTGTGAAACAATACACAGTTCTCTAGAGATGCATCGGGGATTCAATGCGACGGCGGATATATATATATATATATATATATATATATATATATATATATATATATATATATATATATATATATATATATATATGCTAATGTGGGACATTTTGAATGTTTCATTTAGGAGAAAGTTTCACACTGTGCTGATACGTTCTTCATGTGCTTTGCGTGACTGATTTGTTCAGGTATTTTAGAGACTGATAGCTAACATGGAAATAAAGCGTTTCCGGATTCATGTCCACATAACATGTTTTCTTCCCCTACGTGTAAGAAATGTTTCCTGAAAGTTTGGCCATACCTCAGTATATTGCTAAGTTTCTAGCCCAACGAGCCGTTTAATAACCGCTCAGGGTTAACGATCTTTGGGGCAGTTCATCAACATCAAGATCTATAATCCACAAGCAACCTTATCACGTGTGGCGGTGAGTGTTTCTGGTTCCACTATCATGTTTCTCCTGCAGTGTTCCATTCGTGAACAGAGCATGGGAAAAGTTGCATTTCTTTGATTTTCTCTTCGTGATCGTTTCGCCAGAGATATCTGGGAGAAGTCAATACCTTATCTTATTTATCTTGGATTGTGAACTCTCGGAATTCCAACAGTAAACTATTCAATGCTGTACAGCGCCTCTCTTGCGACGTCTGTCAGTGGATTGTGTTCATCATCAGTGCAATGCTCTCGGGCTAACTAAACGATCCCATGACGAAACGTGTCACTCTTCGTTGCATGTTCTCTGTCTCTTCTATCTTCGTATCTCAGATGAACGTGGCTTTGTGCGACAGGAGAAGCATCTTTATATTTCAGTTGCAAGGTGAGAAGAAATCTAAATGTTGAGGAATTCATAGTAATACCAGGGAGAAGGGGAATGCATAGATGAAGATTAGTGATGTCATGCTGGAAAGGCCGTAATGTTGCCGGACTACGAAGTGGCCTAGTTAAAAAAATCAAGTTGGAGCTGGAAGATGCAGGCGCAGCTAAACCTAGTGCTTTGTCCCGCAGAGCAGACCAATTTGGTGGTAGGTGCTACAACGCACATACCTCACATAATAAGCAACGGACCAACACACTTCAACCAGATTCTTTAGTTTAAGTGTAAAAAACAGGATCACTTCTGTCAGAAAAGGGCTACATACGTGGCCCAAGGCTGAAAAGGAAATAGGCTTGCGTCTTTACTGATTGGAAAGCGGTTCAAAGGTAAAATGGTCAAGGATATGAAACGATATGTACTTTGCTTTAGTAGGTATAATGAATGAGGAACAGTGTCAAAATACTCAGGAAATTTTCAGTTTGCAATCTTGTGCTAAAGAATTTTCCTCTACTACTTATTCTAGAGGTTGGCAGCCAAGAACTGTGAGTCTTGAACTGGTAGCCAATTCTGTCACGTTAGCTGTTTTAAAATGCTTTTCTTGTCAAAAATTCTCGCAGAACATTATGTAAAAACGTGACCCATAAATGTGTAAGTGATGCTGATAACTTGTGTTCCAGATTCAGTGAATGTGCTATCGGCTTATTTGTGAAAATCAAAATGACATTATTTCGGCATTAACGTCCAAAGAGCAGAAACGATATGAGCACCTCACCTATGCAGCACTGTACATGCGAAAATAACTGTGTAAGAAACATTTATGAGATATTAAGCAGTGAATTTAATGCTGAATTCTATATCTAAACACATTTGCTTTATTTTTGCTCTAAAAATTGAGCTACGGTAATTATGTATCTATTATGTATCGCGTGTATCTATTATGCAACGTGTAACATAATTCCTTCAGATCGATTATATATGAACGTAGCTCATTGAGGTAAAGTAAAATTTTTAAATACATCATTTCTGTGTAAAAGAGTTAAATTTAACCGGTACCAGTAATTTGATAGCCTCGATTTCGTGGGACATTACCAATCAAAATACCATTTCCTCTGTATGGTATCCACTTCATATAATCGACAAACAAAATATCGATGTGGCACGACTGTAGTATTTCTGAATAAGTGCTCCTGTTCTTCACTGAAACGGAACCAATTGTCATAAAACCCGAGAAATATCCATTTAAGTAAGCTGACGATAGTATTAGAAATCCCTGATGGAGTTGTTTGCCAAATCGGGGCTCCTGAAGTCACAGAAACAGGGAAATCAAGTTCAATGACTCCTTCAGACCTAAGAATTTTCCAAAGAAGTTAGTCGACTCATACCTACTACACCATGGTAAACTGCGAGCTTCGGGACCGCCTCTATAAGAAAATTCGCCAATGGAACTTCTAAGAAACACTATGTGCTAAGATTTTGAGTGAACTTTGAGGTTGATGTCAGATTTTTCTGCTGCGACACATTACCACAGACGTTGATAACTTAACATTTTTCCCTGTACTGCGAGAGAAACTGCTGACGTGTTGTGTTGCCCTGCATAAGAAGTAACCGACAGATCTAACTTTCTTTTTACTCCAAGAGGAAACAAGACAATAAAGTATTACGTGGGCCATAGAATTTGAGGATTGGAATTTTGTTGAACTGCGGACTGATTCGTATACGGCCGATATAGAGGTGCGGTTACCAGACAACATCTTTTTTCCCCTGAACCCAGATTACTAATAATAAAGCCACTAGAATGCGCAGCTATTTTGGTTCTCGTGGCGCTGGAGACTGAATGTCTGTGGTCGCAAAAATTGCTTTTACAATTCGAATGGTACAACATAATGCACTGTTCGCGCCACGTTCGCTGTCACAGTAGAACAGCTACAGCAAAGAAATGCGGCACTTCACATTCGGCCGGTGTTGCAAAATGTCATTAGCGGGCGCTCACACCCGTTGGGGATAAAAGAGCAGCTCACAACGGCGTGCGTACATTTGATTAGGCCCGAGTGTGTTTTGTCAGCGAATCGGCGGCACGGTAGCTGGTGCCGCTGCGAGTGGCGGAGGCGTCGCCTACGGCGGCAGCGGGAAGGAGTGCTTGCCTAGTACTACTCTTGGCTCACAGAGGGCAGCACCACACGTCTCCACCAGCCTTAAGCCGAGGCGACCGCAAGACTCCGGCCGCGGCTGCTGCATCTCTGACTTCCTGGCGGGCAAGAGGAATTTGCAGCACCTGCGTTGCTGTTTAGGTTACTAGACCACGAGACGACTCGATGTTCTTTGACTTCTATTTTAGTTCTGCACTGCGAGGCATGACTTATCGTCAACCGACGATCCATCAACAGTCCACATTTAACATCTTACTACGCCACTAATCAGTGGCCCTTTCAGACTGCGTACTACGCTGCGAAGAGATTCGTCTTAAAGCAGTGTATCTTAAACAAAGGCTTTAATCACCACATATATCACGAACTGCGGAACTATATTATGAAACTCTGCATTTGTTAGGATACTAACAGCAAAGTAAAATTCAAAACAGGTAAATCCCCCATTTTTGGGGCATCTGAAAGTAATAAATCAACTACGAAGGAAGAAATACGATTCAGAAACGTTAGCATTACATCGGAACTAGTAACGATATTTAGAGAGTAGCTGTAATCGCGAAGCCAGTCTCGTCCATCCAACTGTTCAACGACAAGTACTTATTACGTTTTGAGTGAGGCAGAAAATTCAGCACTCATCTTACACGTGTAACGGTTTTCATTTCTCGTTTACGTCGTACTTGTTAGTTCCATATTTCATTTCATCTTGCTTTTAGCTGTCAGTATTTTATTTTACGGTTGCAATTTCCACATTAAGCCATTTTCAAGCTGCTATAAAACATAAAGCAACGTAATGTAAAAAATGTAAAGTGGGGTTAACGGTAGGTGCAACCGATTTTGTAGTTTGTTGGAAGCAAGATGACATCGTTTAAAAAATTTATAGTAGCTGTGGACCCATAATACAAGACAGTAACAGTTAGATCTGTGATGCAAGACGCAATGTGTTTCCTTTCTTTGTATGCTATTCTGGACTCTCGACATTGCCTAAAACACGAACGCAGTTATCTTTCCTTGATGAAATAGGAGTTTCTATAGAGTCACAACGGAATGTTCTTGGGCAGTGACTGTCCGCTGTGCTAAGCAATGAAACAAATGCTGTTCCGCAACTACAAATACAAACTGAAAGCATCTGTAATCTGCAAATCATCACAGTATGTGCCAGAACTACTTCGCTTTGAATCGCATGTTAATTATTCCATTCAAGGAAGAGTTGTAAGAATAAAGTCCATATGTGCATATTACCTTACACGTTTAATCGTGTGATATTTTCGATATTTCTACTGATATAGGTCGTAGCACGCAGAAGGAATCATTTGGTTTATAATACCAAAGTCAGTGTCGAAATTTCACGTGAAACTAACAGTTCCTTCCTGCGCTCATACAACAACTGGAATTGTTTAACATTCGTGTAATAAAATGTCATGTGTCGCAAAAACAAGGGTAGTTTTCTCTGACAGTATTTTGCATGTATCTTATTGCGGCCATACAAGTCTTTAATAAGCATTCTCACGCGTATGTTATCCGCATTTTATCATAATTCCTCCAACTACCGAAACGCTAACTACTTACTTCAATCGCATTCTTTAATATCCACGCGTCTGGAACGGGGCTCCTTAAACATACGTGTAATAGAAAACTCCTTCGTACATTTTTTACAGTTAGTTTCACTTTTGCGTGCCTACATTACATATTAATTTTATCAGGGTACTTGTGAAATTATCCTGTTAAGGTTTTAGCTTAAACTGCTGCGTGAGTAGCGTTATTTCCAGGCTGAAACTTGTTACAACTGACAAAAAAATTCCACTCTGGGTAAAAATATAACAGTAACGTATTTTCTGACATAATGCGGAACAAAATGATCTCTGGAAACCAGTAGGCCGTGAATCCTTCTGGTTACAAATTGGCAAAGTAACTGAAGAAGCTCTTAAAACACCCATAGGCGAGCTCCTGCTAGTGTAAAACTCCTCAGTGCGTAATATTGGTTGCATTGAACTTATTGAAGAAACAAACTGGAACTGAATTATTGTGTGGACTGTAGTTGATTTTATTTATTTTCCCGCTGTTATATTCGAACGGACGCCACCTCCAGGCGGCTCCTATATCACAAAATGAAGTTTCCTACGAAGATAATTTGCACCTACTGAAGAGTAAGAAGACGTCTTTCTTCAGTTTTACATAAGCCGCTGCAGCTAATGTTTTGCAGTTATTCACATCTGTACGTCGTTTGAGTGACCGATTTAAACTTTTTCTGTCAACAAATTCTAATGGTATTTTTCCCAGTCGCTAGAGCAGTGTTTCTCTGTTCCTTAATTTGGTTATCAACTATTAGGTGTATAAAAAAATGTACACACACGAAAAAAAAATCGGCGAAATGTTTGACGTTGCACTACACGAAAAATTATGATATATGATAATGGCACACATTATTTTTCCAAGTATGAATAAAGTACTCAGTTTTCACATGTTTTCCGTCTCTGGGGACATAATAAATTCTTTATTAAGGAATCAATTGAGGAACATTAGATTGTTGTTTACTTCAGTAACTGTAATTGTACTTACTATTTGTACATCAGTATTGTTAGAAACACCGTTCGACATGTACATTTTTTATGGCCACACATATACGTTTTGCTACTGCGGTGGTGGCATTGGTGTTTTTGCTACAGTTTATTCTGAAAATAATACTCATATTAACAATTATACTATTTGGTTTCACATTTACACAGTTACGTTACTGTTGTCAGAAATTACGTTACTGAATAGTGAGAGGAGAAGGTAGCTTACATTTACTAATACAAGATTTCAGCTTATCGTCTTTGAAGTAAACGCTACGTTTATTGTGAATCAGATAAAGAAACAATGTGGAAAAACTTTTGAAGTTCCTTCAAAGTCGCTAGAGTAGTGTTCCTCTGTTCCCGAATTCGATTATCAATCATCAGCGTCATATGTTGTAGATGATATACAGAAACCATAAATATATAAATGGCAATTCAATAATGCGTGACTATACGAAATCATAATGTAAGTAGTTATGACAATCGAACAGCGTATAAATGTGCAAACAGGAAATACAATATTAATTTTACAATACACTAATGCAAACACATCCAGGATGTTACAACAGCAGCGAAATGTGTTTGAGCGAAGATAAACAAACCTATGCTTCGCTAAACACAGGGCCTCAAAAAAACTAAAAGCTCCTCTTTAAGAACTCAGATTTGAACTACCTTTATTACTACGTGAGATGTCCTTTATTTCGTGGTGAAGTTGTGGACTTGACAATACGTGTTTCTGTACATTTATGCTTACTGAAATTCATTTCTGTCGTCTGGTGGTTGTTATTAAACTAGTACATAAACTGCAAAAGAACGTGTATGCAAAGAACTATTCGGCAGATGGCGTAAGCCATGTAAATTTTAAGCAGAATTATTCGACATCTGCCGTAAGCCATGTAAATTTTAAGAAGAATTATTCGACTTTGTCAAGACCGTAACGCATCTACCCGTTTCGTGTCTTCCGCTGCATTTTATTACACATTTTGCCTTTTACGAAAACCTTCGTGCAGAAAATTCACGTATGAAACTGAAGAAGTGATTTCAGAGATGAAAGAAATAATTGAGAGCGTCGGCATTTCTTTTTTTCCGTCAGTGTGCGGAGATGAGATTGGTAGGTATGATACGTAACAGAAACTCTTAAACGCTTGCGTACACAGTTCATCCTGGCGATACGATACAATTACGGCTGGTTGAGGCGCTTCGAAACTTGCACGACGAGAATTTTGTGAGCGCGAGTATCCTATTGTACGAAGCGCCGGCAATTAATCACTCGCGTTTTTCCCTAAACTGTGCAACAGGATTAGTGATCAGAAAACTTTCCCGCCAACTCCTCCCTGCGTTTAAAACGTTCTCCACTTAAATTTGGCGCCAAGTTTGCTGTAAAGATTAGGATATATGAGCGGCCGTTTATGCTCCATTTTGGCGAAAACTTCTTCCGCATAATTACTGTTTCTTTATCATCTTATCTTACACGGCGCTGCAGCTGCGGTTAGCATGCGCCCAGCGATTTACGAGACATTAATTTTTTCCGACTGGTGTGCTAGTCAATACGTCGATTCGGGTCTGCGGATCTCAGATGACCTCGTTACTCAATATCCACAAGATGCACTGCAAAACATTAAAAGTCGTGGAGCTAATGCTAAAATCAGGTAACAAGACTTGAGCTGAAGGTCTGCACAATTTGGACGTTCTCAATAAAAGATAATACACATGAATAAACGGCTGCTCTCTCCTAGTAGAAATACTACGTACAGCTCAGCAACATTGAAAAAGTAAAAAAACGGAGTTCAAAGATGAAGTTCTGTGGCTCAAAACAAGCAGTTTATTTTCTGAAAACATTCTGTCATATAATCGAGAAAATAGAGAATCACAATAAAATCATTCAGTAAAAACTGAAAAATTTAAATTTACAGGAGTTCTTGGTGATAATGCGTTTAGGATCTTGAAAGCGGTTATCTTCAGCAATGTTATAATCTCGTTTACTGAAGACAGTTAAACAGGAAAGCATTTTCAATTTGCGTATTTTTATGCTTGTAATTTTATGGTATCAGACGGCTGTGAGAATTCTCAGATTACGTTTTTAGCGAAGAATGTACATTATTTCATGAGGTTTTGTAGTTTACAATTTGGAATCAAGTCTGGAATGCATTACAAGAATACTAGACAAGCAAACAATTAGTGCTTTGATAGAATTTCTTCTTCACACAGTATTTTCAGTATTTTATAAGATATATTTCTGAAAGACTTCCAGCGGAACTGTAAGTTATTTACTACAAACCCTATATTTTCAAGTCAAACTTAAAATGTTCCTGGTTACAAAACATTTTATTCTGCGCATGAATCCCAGTCATTCAGTGGAAAACAGAATTTCGCACGACAGTTCCGTGATGCCCCGTCAAATTTGCTACCAATAAATATATCTCTGCAAAATAAAGTCACTGAAAGAGAAAGAAAAATAACAGCAACGGTTAGTCTCTTTTGAGCCGCTGATGGGCGTCCTTTTTTTTTTTTTTTTTTTTTTTTTTTTTTTTTTTTTTTTTTTTTTTTTTTTTTGTACCCATAGTCTCTAATAGGATCGACTGATATGAAACGCTTGCTCGCTTTGGTTAGCATTATGAAGAATTAGTATGTTGGTATGTTGTGAAAGAAAAGTGTGACCTGCAAAGATCTGAATGACTGACATCAACTTTCAACACTATTGTTTCCAAGGGCATTCAGTTCTAGTTCTTCTCACGGTAAGATCCTGGCAGCTCTGTTGATGAAATAAAAACGTATTCTTTATCCCAGTTTACTTAGTCACTTCTTCTCAAAGCGAAGAACGTTTCTTATCTAAGCACGTCAACGTCGAGATTTGTTCCTCACATGGTAGAAATTTTAGCAAATCTGACTTTTTCTTACTTTTCCCCCTTAGATTCCACGGTATGAACCTAGCGAAGATATCTGATCATGGAACAAATCACTATACATAAAGTTCATACAGTCGCGGTTAAAAAATACGAAAAATAAGTCTTTTGTGGTTGTGCGTACATATGACGATTACGTTATAGACAAAGGTTATGAAATACTGCGAGGAAATATTTTACAGAATAAAAAGAGTGTGCTATGTGCGAATATTTCAGCTTTGATCCGAAAATATAAGTTCAGCAGTTGCTACGAGGAACTCTTCATAGGAAAAAGGATATATTCCATAGTGAAGATTTTCTGCTTTGATATAAGAATGTGAGGTTTATTGTTCACATATTCCGCTTTTGTTCTAAGCCTATTAAAAACCTGTATATGTCCATACTTGAGAAAACTCCAAATCACTGCAAGTTTCCTCCTGTGCGATTAAATTTATTTATTACTTTTTATTAGCAGTTATCCGCTGGCGAATTATGGCCGTCCTCCCTTACAGCAGAACACACACCTTCCAGTTACCAGTGCGGTCGTGACGAAGACCAAACATGATTATATATAAATAGTTTACATTATAACAGCTATCTAACTTACAACGAAAGGAATAAAAATGAGAACACAAAATAATGAGAACTAGGGAAAGAAGACAAGCAGGCAAAAATTGTCGAAGACTTTTGGTGACAATACTGAGATCGCGGATTATCATGTAATGGATTCAGTGACAAGTAAAGGGAAACAATTTTTTTTACGAAATAAGCCGTTATTAGGTTTTGCAGTTAGTGAAATTTGTAACTCATCTTTTTTATGGGTTAGGGTGTTCCATTGACGACTTTTTGCAACATAGTAGGACTTGCAATACGCATCTATTGTATGATAGGAGATTAACTTACAATATAAGGATGTTCATTAATAGAAACGTTACGATCATTGCTTACCACGCCTCAAATTACGACTGATATATGATGAGTAAAATAATCCACCGTAAACATTTTAAAAATGAAACCATGGACTGGTAAAGAAAATTTGCTCACAGAAAAATCTAGGTGTTGCATAATTCTGACAAGTAAACACACAGCTTGTGTACATCTAATGAGATCTTACCAATACATCCATTAAGAGGAATGCAGACTTTAAAATATGTATACCTGCTAGCATAAACGCGTTACTCCCAGTAATAGTACACAATGTATTTGAAATGTCTGAATCTCGGTCTTTCAGTTGACGCTACATAACAAGAAGGTACTAGGTTCGTTTTAAACATTTGTGAATACTTTCAGTCTCTCATATTTACTTCTATAGCCGCCTTTCATTCGACGTGTGACTCTAGGGAATGAGAGCGAGTTAACTGGCCTTGTGCTTGAAGGGCCTAGCCGACCGTGGCAGGATAGTGGCGAGCGGCGATTCATTATGAACGGTATTCGTCGGGCGGCTTATTTATCAGGTCACCGGATCCGATAAACAAGCGGTGACCGGCGCTATCAAGCACAGGGGTAAACACAAAGTGGATGCTAGTCTTTCACTAAGAACAACAAAATACACAAGTGTTATAGTTACGTTTCGTGTTGTCTCGTCAGAAGAATACATTATGCACCGACAAAATAGAAACAAGACAAAAACTTGTTAGAACAAGCTTGGTTTAAGATCAGTCATTTTTTATTAGTCTTGCAAATTTTGCTTGTATCTACTTTATATCTCAAGAATAACGGGGGCAAAAATTATTTAGAGTTGATAGTTTTTATAGGGCGAAACTATATAATGTGACGTCATTTCACAAATGATCTGGCTTTAACTCGTAACGTGATATATCTTTGTGTCTGCTTCTGTTGATCTTACAAATCCACGTATCATTTACGTTGTTAATAATGATTTTTAATAATGCGCTACGTAATGATCGGCCAGGAGAAGGTGTGGGTACTTACAAGGAAGACCTTACTCATTGTCTCTTAGCACTGTCCCCTTTTTTTGTCTTCGTGCAGTAATGGACACTTTAAAAAATTCATGCCGCATGTATCCCGTACATCATTACTGTCGTCCTTTATTTATCTGAAGTATCGCTTAGTCGTTACCCATTTCAGTTTTGTTCTCCTACTTTATTCAATACTGTCATTGAGCAGTTCCTTCAGAAATTCACTTTATCGCCTCCCCACGGTTTTCCTTGCTAACTGCCCGCCCGCACTTTGGAAACTATGTATTACAGGTTCCTAAGATAAAATAATATTTTTTCTTTTATTTTTTATTTTTAAAACTTTTTCCACGATATCAGAACCTTCGGGGTTCATCTCATTATTTACAGCCTCGGATTTAGACAAGTTTTTCTGACGGTCTATTTTGCGTGCTTGAGTTGTGTGGAGCAGTGCCAGGTTGCTCAGTATTACACATATTATTTAAGAGTAGAAATACTCGATGTATGTCAGTGGGAAATGATGTAAATGATATATAATGTAAGGATATTGAGATACGTGCTTATTTCCATGTCCGGTTCTACATCCAAATAAACAGATTATGTACTCTGCAAGAAACTATGAAGTGCGTGACAAAGAGTTGTTTTGATGACAGTAAGAACTGATTATATGCCTAAGAGTCAGCTTTCATCAGTCTAATTTTATTTTTAGGGTAGCAAAGAGTGTGACATATAAGGAGCTGAGGAATAGTGGTTAATTTTTTCGTGAAACTGGGTTCATTGAATTTTCTAAGTAGGTTTTCTCGAGACAGGTGACTTTCTTTGAAAGTCTGTCAGTTTCTATTTTCAGAATTTCTCTTACACTCTCCCACGAGCATATATGCAGTGACGATTCGCTCTGTATTTCATTATTTGCATTTTAAAAGAGGAAACCGTCATTTGACTGTGTATTATTATATTTATCTTCTGTACAATCCATATTTCGGCTTTTATGCCATTATCAAGTACAATGCTAAAATTTGTTATGCCATTAAGATAAATATAATAATATACAGTCAAATTGCCGTTTATTCTTTTAAAAAATTTGCATGACTGTGGCTCAACGCCATCGAAAAATTTTCGTTATATGCTCTCGATTAACCCTGTTAGTCCAACCTATTATGGATTCCATTTACCTGACCAGTATTTCTCAACAGGTCTTTCAGCTGCTTTATAAGTTATCTGTTCTTTAAACACACTGTAGCTTTCCACAGTTCCACCAAAATTTCTAAAACTGTTTACTCACAGAAGAGCTTACATGAGCGTTCCATTTCAAACACCAACATACTGTTACATCCAGCCAGCTGCATCATAAATCATTTGGCCGTCTGTGGACCTGTAACCTGGACGCTTCGGTATGGCGATATGTGTGGATATTGGCTTCAAGTATCAAGTGTTGCAGAACATTTTTAAGTTTTCACAGATTTAAGGGAAAAGTATTATCGAACAGCAAGAATGAAAATATACTATGACGAAAAATAGCTATTATAATATTCTAATTAAGGGGGGGCTATTTCTAGAACTATTATTACATTAGCTGCGTTTTGTCGGATTTTGTTAGCTGAACTGTGCTATTATCTATTTACAACTTGTGGTCAGAGACGACTCAATGCTACTTCATATTAAGTTCGCTGAAACAAAATAGCTTTTCTATGGCAGTTCTTGTGTGCGGAAATATTTCTCATTGTGACAGTTTCTTTATATCTCAGCAACAAACATTGAAAGAGAGAAATATTTATTTAGAATTTAAAACCTTTCTTTGTAAACTCAAGGAAGACAGAAAAATGAGACCAAATGAATAGCAATAACGGAGACATGGTGGTCACAGCAGGGGGCACTATCGTATCCGGCTAAGCTTGGAGGTAGGAATATTAAAACTAACCAAGACAAAATGTAAAGCTCCTAGTAAATCAGTCGCGGATTATTATTTCACTTAAGGTAAAAATCGTAGAAGGCTGGATATTAAATCTGCTCTTGGAAAAAACTCGCATCTCGGAAAACCAACAGCAACAATAAATAAAAGAAGATAGTTATTTTTGAGTATTTTTACAGATGACTACACCCACACAAAAAATCTCCAAGAGTAATAACTAACAACAAATTGCATCAGATAAATTAAATAAGATATTCATAAATACTCATAGTTAAAAAGAAAGAGAAAGAAATGTTTTCAGAATGAAAGCTTTATAGCTAGCAATATTTCAAGGCAAAAATAGTAATAACGCAAGGATGTGAAAAAAGAAGAATGGACTGAGGTGAATTAGTAAGAAAGTATTGAATAAAAGGAGGACAATAAATAATTACTTTTCTGAAATTTTCTGAAGTAGTGAATATAAAATTAAAAGATAGTCCTTGTGAGGTTTCGCAGTACGCTGTTATCCTGTTCTACAGAATAGGTTAGTAATGCATTCACATTTTGGCAGTGATTAGTTGAAGGACAATGTAAGCAATGTGCATCTCTTTCTGCTCTCTATGGTCGAATATTCATATGGTGCTCGTTCTGGACTCTTCCCATAATCAGACACAAGCCATTGCAATGTGTACGAGGGTTGAAACTTCAGTAGTGGCAACTATTTATTTACAGCTCGTACAAAACAGATACGTGTTTCAAAGTTTTACTGTCCTTCAAAGTAGTCACCAGCATTGTGTATAACCCGTTGCCAGCGATGTGGAAGTCGAAGGATACTCTTAGCAGTGCCAGTTGTGTTGACAGTTTGACCGGCGCGGTCTGCTGCCCGAGGAATTTGTAGCAGTTCTGAAGCGAATGGTTCAAATGGTTCAAATGGCTCTGAGCACTATGGGACTTAACTTCTGAGGTCATCAGTCCCCTAGAACTACTTAAACCTAACTAACTTAAGGACATCACACACATTCATGCCCGAGGCAAATCAGTAGCAGCTTGCACTGTACGTGCTTGAGCATTTTCCTGCAAAATGATGGTCAGGTCCTGCAGAAAGTGTCATCACTTCTGTCTCTATGCTTTTCATTTTTGGAACACAGCCTACGACCAGCTTAGAGACAGAAGTGATAACACCTTCTGCAGGACCTGACCATCATTTTGCAGTCAAGCACGTACAGTGCAAGATGTTGCTGATTTATTTGACTGACGGGGCTGCTAAGTGCTATAGCACCTACTGCACTCCCCTGACTTAAGCCCTCGTGAGTTCAGCTCGATTTCTAAACTGAAGGAAACACTTCACGGCATTCGCTTCAGAACTTCTACAAATTCGTCGGGCAATAGACCGCGCCGCTCGAACCGTCAACACAGCTGGCACTGCTACGAGTATCCTACGACTTCCACATCGCTGGCAACGGGCTATACACAATGCTGGCCACTACTTTGAAGGTCAGTAAAACTTTGAAACACGTATCTGTTTTGTACGATCTGTAAATAAATTGTTGCCACTATTAAAGTTCCAACCCTCGTATGTAACACTGAGAGTAGTAGTTCTTTCGTTACGAAGCACCACAAGTGCAAAAATTGTGTAAGAAATGATAAAACAATTTTAATCTCCACAGTAGTACCTTTAAAATGGTTTTATCATTCATAAATTATGTCGAAGTTGTGGATCTACGCATAAAGAAATTCGTATCATCATTCCCCCTAGCCTTACCTCGTATTGGACTTGCTACAGTCTTTATTTTTTAAAACTTTCATCAGTACTTAGCATCGTATCGATGAAAATGGCCACGTAAATAGTGGTTACAGCCCATTGATTGACTTCGGTGCGAAATTCGGTCGGAACATTGTTTACATTGGAATTACACTGACAGAAGGGAATGCATTGCGGCTGAACGTAACGCCTTCGTAATGTTCTTCCCTGGCGCTACGATGTCAGCCACCTAGGCTCGGATCCTCTGCTAACAGTGTCTGTTCCACACTGTTAGTTACTTTCGAACACTTATAGACTTACATCGTTAGCAGAAATAACTTAAATCTGTTATAGAGAGCTACAACCGATTACTAATACCGTTAGTGACCCTGATTTGCATTTTTGCGTATCACTCCTAAACCAGTCGAGCCTAATGAAAGAATGCTTCCTAACAATAAGCTATAATTCTGTTCTTATTAGTTTACTGTTTATTTTTTGCAGTCCGAAATTAACATGTTATGCAGACACATTTTTACTGTTACCTATTATATTAAATAATGATTCATTAAAGGTAACGAAAAATTCCACGACGCTGTAGCAACATTACCGTGAACTCATGCAGTAACACCTAAAAAAGATGCAATAAAGTAAATAAGCCAATGATATGAAATTGTCACTGAAAGGCCATAAGACAGAAACTCGAAATATGGGCAGTGAATATGATATCCCGACAGAAATAGGAAACAGAAAGAGCACGCAAGGCCGCTACTGTGTTTGTGGGCTGTCCGCTTTGAAGGAATGAGGCTTGCTGCTCCCTCCGGGATATTAGAGATAATTCGTGGTGCCAGCTAACGTACCGCCATCGGAAGCGCCACACTGCGCCGAATAACGCCCGCCAGATTTCAGATTCCGATGAGCACGACGATTTCGCTGGCCACTATCGACCGGAAGTGCGCATCAGTGAATCGATACCAGTTCGTGTGATCCCTCCGAGTCCGACCCTCCAAAATTGGTGTTAAGATCCGTGAAAACATGCTGTCTCTGCGGCCAGTTACTGTTCCACATCTGCATACACAGGATCGTCGCTTCATGTAGAATTCACCTACACCACATACTTCCGTGTCCCCAGTACTTACAGTGTTGTGACGGGGTGGTACGTAAGAGAGGCACTTGATTAGTAAATGACATAAATGAGAAAGCATATATTTCCTTGTGTCCTCCCGGGCTGGGGATTTCATATTTCTGCAAAAAACCTGTGTATATACGACTGTAGCCATGATCTATATCACGTGGAGCAAATGGTGGTTTGAGGAAGGTGAATGGCGACAACGTCGAAATGCTGTGCATGCAAGCAGGAGCGTCAGCTTGCTGGACACTTAGAAGTATTGTTTCTATCAGTCAGGCCGGTAAAATCACTGAGGCAATAGCAACAAATGTTGGACTACAAAACAGAAAGGAGCTCTAGAAACAGTCTGTGTTGAGAAGTAATTAATGAAACTGTTTTACCTTCTGAAATAAAGTGTAAAGTAAAGCAATGCAAAGGGTAATTCAAACATTCCGTGATAACAAGACTGGGTACAGAATGAAAATTAATTGTGTCCCGAATATCTCACCCAAAACGGGGAAAACACATTCGTCGATATATTTAGGGCACGTCGATATATTGGGCTTTAAAGAAATGTCGTCAGTGTACTGGAAACCATGAAATATGCGTATTTCTTCTGTCATTTAGGCCGGGAACATCGCTCGGAAAATCACCACAGTGATGGGACTAAGAACTGAAAAGGAGGTCTAGAAATTAACTGTGTTGCTATGTAAGCTTAACCCTCGTAAACACGTTGTAAGACAATGTGGAGTGTAGCAATCTGTAGCGTAATCCAGACAATCCGAAAAGGCGACATCGGGTAAAAAAGAAAATTATTGAAGGCTAGGACAGCTCATCCTAGAATTTTTAGTTACAGCAGCGAAAAACTTCCCAAATTCTTTCATTGTGGTAGCCGAAATGAGATTTGAGAGCATCTGGAATGGCACGATTAGTGATTCGGCTGGTGGTACACGGCAAGGCAGGAAAAAGTCCGGAGCAGAGGGCCTGTAATTTTATGAAGTGAGAAGCGAGCCCGGCGCCTGCCGCTCCGCCTGCGCCTCCGCCTCCTTCCCCTTTCCCTTCAGCCCCGAGCACGCTCCGCTTCGCTTTCACAAGAAAAGAAAAAAACGCCGGGAGAGAAGAGAGTTGGCGTGGCGACTCAGCGTAAGATCAATATTTGAGACGGCGCGGAGCGCCGGCGCGGCCCGGCTTCCCATTGGTCGAGGAGGCGCTACCCCCTCTTCCCCCCTCCCGGCCACTCCTTACAATTTTACCCCACTCTTAAATGACGCAAAAACAAAAATAATGAGAAGCAAAGTCGGCTCTCACTTCTTCATCTCGGCCACTTCTTCTCCCACGTCGCTTTTCCTCCCCGTCGGCGGAAGGGAAGAGGTCCCAGAACTACTCGGTCCCTTCCCCCCCGCGAACGTGGAGAAAAGAAAAGGCGAAAATAGCGGGCGGCCTGCGGGCCCGGCCCTCGCCGGCGCCGCCCGGCCCTCGCCGGCGAGCGTCGCAGCCACCGCGGGATGCGCTGCCCGACAGATTCGCAAAAATTGCGCGCCGTGTGTCGGAGGTGGGCGTCACGTGTGGTTTCTTGGGCGGCGGCGGCAGCTAGCCTAGCCCCTTCCAGGCTGCCGTGCCAGCACTGCGCGCCGTGCCGCCTCAGTAGTTGGCAGCGCGGCCTGCAGATGCCAGCAGCGGCGCCTGGCGGTGAGTACGCGCCTCCACACACACATACACGTACACGCACACACACACACACACACACACACACACACACACACACACAACCGGCTGCGCGCTGGGGACCACGCACGATTGCGGGGATAATTGCCGTTTAACGGACCGACCGACACGTCGCGAGCAAAAAATTCTCCGCTGCATATTCCTACATCGTGATTTACGTTGTTTGTTGTCCCAGCTACATCAGCAAACTTGGCAGCAGAAGAGCACTAACACTGCTGATTCTAGCTTGAGGGACACATATACATGACACGACAGTTCCTTCGCTGAAGTTATATGTCTGAGGACGAAAGATTCAGGGTTTTGAAAAGTAATCCTACCCCGTACGGGGCCACACACGCACACACACACACACACACACACACACACACACAGAGACATATCCGCACGTGAAACACGCAGTAAGACATACGCAAACCACACACGCTAGCTGTCTTGCGACCTAAAGCCGGCCGGTGTGGCCGTGCGGTTAAAGGCGCTTCAGTCTGGAACCGCGTGACCGCTACGGTCGCAGGTTCGAATCCTGCCTCGGGCATGGATGTGTGTGATGTCCTTAGGTTAGTTAGGTTTAATTAGTTCTAATTTCTAGGCGACTGATGACCTCAGAAGTTAAGTCGCATAGTGCTCAGAGCCATTTGAACCATTTTTTTCTTGCGACCTAACCATAGTCTTTCGTTTGTTCCGCGTTTATTACACGGAAGTGCTTCAATTGTTTAAGGTTAACAGCGAAGCAATGCAAACGCAATAAATTACTTCTGTTTATCATATTTGGTAATGTATATGTTGGTTCATATCTGTTTCAAAAACGGTACAGGGTGTATCGTAACCAACAGTGTAAACAGACACAGACGGAAGTATACGATAGTAGAAACAAGAATGTTCCAGTAAACATGGTCAACGAATGCGCCGTTTGCAACATAACTGTAATCGTGTACTTAAAAGCACGACTGATTTTAGTCCTAGTAAGTACAAATTTATTTGAAATATAAACTTTTCGACTACGGCGAATTCAACTGGGCTGAAAATTCACCTATGCCCATTCTTGGGGAATGTGGTAGGTGCAGGATGGGCCACCAGCACATTTTGCTGTTAATGTAAGACTACACTACGGCGCTTATGTTGTCCAAGATGAATAGGTCGAGCAGGATCACCTCACTACAGTCCTATGGATTTTTCTTTCTTTGTGGAATGTTCAGCACTCCCGTTAATACTGTTGAGGAACTGGAACAAAGAATTGTATAGTAATGTCATGGTTTAACTCACTACTGAGACTAGTGCAGTATTACATCGAAATTTGAGGAGCACACGTGGTACAGTTCCTTCAATAGGTAGAGTGTACAGTAAATTGTAACATGTAACGTTCTGCCGTACTACTGTGTGTCTCGTTAAGGTAGGCCATCAGTGAAACTACATCCCTGTCAGGCGGAAACTTATTCGAAAAGTTTGAACTAAGGAGGACAATGTTTCTTACTAAAGTCAGTGGTGTCTCGCAGTTATCTTGCAAACGGAAGAACGTTGCATATCGGCATGTCGACAATGCCAGTTTTCGCTGTTAATTATCATACATTCAGTATAACGAGACGTGGAACACGTTATGTGCGCTACTTTGCTGAAGAAAGGTTGTATACTCGGTACATGCACACATGGCAAGAGCACCAATTACAGTAACGAGAAGTTGAAATGCTGGCCCGTGACGACTGGGAGAGAATCATGTGCTGCTCAGCAGTGACACACACGTCAAATTTTGTGTGACCAGCTTAATGTAAGAACAAAAGGAAGAAAGCAAACATTCTGTGCCACAGGCAAACAACAACGCAGATCCAAGAGCAAGCTCGCAGCAGCAATTGCATACACCGCAGCTCATACAACGCACCCAGTTTCCAATTAAAATTACGTAATGTTTTGCTACGCTAATTAGACGCGACTGGACGAACGTCGATTTCCTTTATCGCCGATCCAAAATTCGCGCCGAGGATTCGAAAATCGAGATTTGTAGAGACAACGTACACACATACTCGGGCCTGCGATGGCAGCCATTGACACATGCGTGCGGCGTGTGGATCGCGGACTCTCATTAAGTGCTGGCTGCCATTTCTTGAAGTATTCCAATTTCAGCGAATCGTGCTTTCAACTTCTCCGCCGTCCCGCCCTGCCGATAAGCATTTACACAATCTAAGAACTTTCCGACCGAGACATTTCTCTCAGTTTCTCCCTTTCTCGAGAACGCTTTCCTTCGTACTCTTGTCACAAAGATCTCACTTGCACGCAGAATATGATTAAGATTATCGTCTTTCCCTCTTCTGCTAACTGCTTTGTTTTTATACGTACTGTTACGTTTCATTATATGAATATCAGTTTGTTAATAGGTATGAGATTTGCAAATCTTGTCAAGATACAACCATTGGCGACATCTGGGGACGCAACTGCAGCAGATCTATTCCGTAATATATTTCTGAATTTCATTCTTATGCTACATGTTATGAATGTGGTCCAAAATAGAGACAACTGCTAGGCTTATGTCTAAGTGGCATTTATCTCGGTCAATTCGTATCGAAAGACAAGTAATAAATGTTTACTTTCAGGAAGAAGAAATATTCTCAAGTGAAACGTGGGTACTTAAGCCAAATATGTTTCAAATGGCACTCTTCACGTCATAATTCGCAGTAAACGTATCAGATACAACGACAAATCGATATTCTTAGAAAAAATATATTGTAGTCAGGCTTATCAAAAATCTCTATGATATCACGACTTGGCCTGACACTCCAATCGAAATATTGAAATGTAATGCTGGTAGTCAACTTACATCAGTGAACCTCGGAACGGACTGCGTAAGAAATACACGTCTCATAACTGAAAACAATAATTACGTGCTACTGACAGCACACCACCAGTTCTGTAAATTCCTATTAAAATGAATACTGAGAGCAAAAAGTCGTTTCGCTCTCTTATTACAGAGATCTTTAATGCCGAACTTGTAACGAAGAACCTTCCGTGGAATCTACGAACTAATCTCGAACTAATATTTCCAATCTCATTCCGTCGACGTCATTTTGAAATTTTGGCATCCGTGCATCTAGTAACTTAATGTCACCTGAACCTTCAAGTGCGCGTGCAGCTGAGAAGATTTTGTATGTTAACGTGATTTTCTCCTTTCTAAGACAATTCTGTTGGAAAACATAGCCTTTTCTTCTTGCAGTTTAGCGTATGCGACTTTAAAATCCTGACCTTACGTATTCACAGGTATCAGACTTGGCAGCTACGCTTTGGCTGTCCGACCGCGGTGAGTACTGTTTATTGTTCAGAGTGAACGCCTTCGCATCTTCATAACACAGAAGTTACACAAGTCTGTCCTACTATTTATAACAACAAACGATAAGTACATGTGTTGCTTACTTGTTACAGGAAAGCGGACGGATGGAGCTAGCTTCCAGCAAGATTCTGCGAGTCTGCATTCCGACGCAAAACTTGTCTCCCAATATTACAAAGTAAAATGTATCGAAATCTACATAAAAAATATTTCTAAGTTTTCACCTTCTAGACAAGAACTACAAATTTGTTTTTATATAACCTGGCAGAACGTCGAACCCAGCACTATTTCAGTCGTTATATTTCAATATAATCCAGGGTATCTATTCCCGAACCAAAACACTAACGTAATGTTTACTACAGTATGATCATCTCTGAACTGAATGGTGTCCGTCATAATTGCATCATGATCCTGCTTGGTTTCATTTCTCTTTCTACAGAAGTATCTTAGTAATCAATTTCCATAAAGTATAAAGATCCAGAGATCATGTTTATTCCCAAAGTCATACGCCTCATTGGGAGAGGAGAATAAGAAATCTTCTCAAATGTGCTATCATACAAGAATCCTTATAATATGAATAGAAAATTATGTTACCTGAAAGTCACCAATACGCAATATTTCATTTTCGGCCATAACATAACTATTTTGTCTATAGCGTAAAAATTAACCATTCTGATACTTTCACTAACTGAATTCCTTTACCACGCTAACTCTTCTGCAGCAGTTTAGTAGAATCTACAATACTGCCTTTACTTAAAGTTACTGCCAGCGTATTTACAGTAATTGTAGCTGCTGTGTAATGACTACGGTTTTTGCTCTTTGGATAACTACTAAAACATTAAAACTATTATTATTACTGTTATTGTTATTATTATTATCATGAAATTATTATTATTATTATTAGCTCTATATGATCATATTGTTTACGTTAGGCTTTTAATAAAGAACAGTTGATAATCTAAAGAAAAATGGCTTGTTTTAGTTACTTATTTGTCTTGAAAACCTGTCGTCTTGTGTATCTCAAAGAAACCGTTACACTGAATGTTTTCTACATAGTCGTATTCACTTTATCAATAACTAAATAATACTTTATAATACTTAAGATACTTGTTTATACAGTGTAATAAACGAAAGTGTAAAATTAGAAACCTCACTTATTTAGCAGTAAATCTAAATAAAAATAATTGTTGTATTCAGAGAAACTGTATGACCGCAGTCTTGCTGAAAACAATAAAACAGTGAACCAAATAAATACTATTAATATTTGTAGCGCTGGGAAACTGAGTTCGCAGCTACCTAAAGAACGTCGGCCCGAGCACACTAGAGAAAGGAGGAAAGGAAGGTTTAGGGCTGAAGATCCGTGGTTAAGAGACCGACAACAAGCTTTGGGCTGAGGATGGAAATCTGCAGACCGTACATTTGCCTTAAACCAGTTAAGCAAACCACAGGAAACTTCAACCTAGATGGCTGGACGGAGACTAGAGCCGGAGTTCAGCAACATTCGAGTCCAGCGTGTTAGCACTTCCTCTGTTACGTTGCTCGGTAAACTTAAGACGTCTGCTTGAAACTGAATGAAGAGCTCTCTTAAAAATTAGTACTATAAACCACGGTTTTTCAGAAAATAAAAATAATAAATATAGGTGAGACGTCATGAAATATAAACTTTTGGTGTAGCTGGTCCCAGATGTCTCCAGTTGAGGACATTTCCCGTAACCTAAAATAATGGAAATTATGAGTCTGCCACAGCCATACCCTTCATGTTCTATGCTGCAACCTTTGGATAACATAATAGTAAATATATTTCAAAAAGTTGGCCACTGTTGAGAATCCTAAATTAGAAACATGGGAGATATATTTCTTATATTGTGCTGCATGCGTAATTTTTACCACTGGATCCGCACCTCTAGTCAAAGAAAAATATTCGTCTGATGGACTAACTATAAATCTCACATCATAATTCTGGTCGTTCCTAGTATAACTCGTACTCGCTGATATATATTCATTCATAATTTTTACCTAGGATAGCAAATTTGCGGCATGCCTGTATAATTTTCTGTAGATAAAACTATTTGTTCCTTGTGATTCTTCAGTTTCTCCCGGCGTATTAGTTGATCGGACAGTCGACGGGTGTACTGCCGACTGCCGCTTCATAGTGTCCGCGTACGGGAGACCAGAGAAGGGAAGGAGTGGGGGGAGGGTATTTAAGTAGACAAATAAATAATGCAAGAAAAAATGAACACGTAGGGTTACCCCAAAATGCTTCTGACCTAAGACAAACGATAGTGCAAGCAACTCTCGCGCATATTTAAGCTAATAAACTGACCACTGTGGAGCTTTTTGGAAGAACCGTGTACGGTGATAGTAATGTTTGTGCAAAACTGAATAAAGGAGCAGTTTCTCAACAGGCTGGTGTTAACTACAGTAAAATCACTGAGCTGATATTCATGAGGACTGGGTTATTCGTATCCATTCGGATTATCCGCGGGTAGGTTTCCTGTGGTTTCCCTAGATCGATTAAGGTGAATGCCGGGATGGCTCCTTGACCAGAACCCGCCGACTTCCTGGCTATGTGAGAGCCAGTTGTCCTTTTCTAATAATCGCATGGTCGACGGGACGCTAAACCCTAGTCTTCCGCCCTTTTGTATCTTGAAGGCGGAAAATAAATAGTAAGCAATGCGTGCCACACAATTTTGCTACGAGGAGCCTTAATTAAGGTGATACGCTGTTTGTTGAGAAGGAAATAGAAAAGTTAAAATTGAAAAATGGTCAATACTCATGTACATGCTGGATTTTTAAACAAATTGTTTATTGACTTCTGGTCCAGTGGCATATTATATTTATTCCCCTGAATTTTCAGACGACTTTGGTAATAACTATTTAGAGGCTTAGACTCTTTTCTGTATAACATTTTAACATATTTCCGGTTTGGTACCATTAAGTCCGCCTTACTTCCTCACATGTAGTCGCATCACTTGTTGGCAACAACTCGATAATTTCAGAAAGAATTTCCAATTGCTCAGACAGAATACTGAGCCAATGGCTCTGTAATGCTTTTAGTCGACACGTGAGACCCGTTTCAGGAGAACAATAGATGATTTGTTTATCCAGTGGGCTTGTTATGGTAGACACGGAAAGTAGTTTCCCTGTGCTTATTCTACGCAGATTATTCCGCCTCAAATATCTGTGTTACGTCAATGAATTTGTCTTTTAATTCCTCTTCTTCTTGTTACATTTAAGAGTTGCTGTATTTTGAAGTCTGCAAGACGGGCCATAATCGACAGCTTAGAGTTATTGCGAAGGTGATATGCTATTTATTAAAACATGATAAAATTTTCTGAGAAGTTTTAAATCGAAAAAAGACAGAAGGAAGAAAGGTAAGGATTCAACGTCCGGCCAGCGTCCAGTCGCAAAATCTAAACTGAGAAGGCTGGGAAAGTAAGTAGGGCATATCCTTCTTTAAGGAACCAGACCAACATTCGTCCCAAATAAGTTTAGGAAAGTCTACAAAATCTGAAAATTAGTGAGCGGAAATTGACCTAAAACTGGTTTCTTACAAATACAATATCCGTATCTTAATCATTGTGCCACAAATGGAAGACAGTCTTGGGAGTTTCACACTGTTCCTATATTCCGCACTGTCACCGGCCCTAGAGAGCGCTTGTGCACTTACATTATTTTCACGATATAATGGCTGCGGTAAATCTCTGTGTTTACCACAACTCGTAGCGTTAGTTCTCAGTCTTCGTGTAGGCGGATGCTGAAGCTTCTACGCATCCTACGATTGGCGCCCCCACTACACTTGTGATTTGAATACTCAATGTCGATATCACTAACTCCCCTAATAAAAAATTTTTTGGTCGAATCTGGTTAAATATTTAAAACTCTACACTAAGAAGAAAACAGTTGTAACTGACGTCTCATCCACCCAGACCTCACACAGAAACACATTTCCACAAAGAAACATAGAATAAATTGTACCCTCTCAATGCTCTTGTTATAACATTAATTTAAAAAACACAAACAAAAATATCACTCTAGTATTTGAAATTAACAAGATGGACGAAATAAAAAGTAAGAAATTACAACATAAACTCAGTCAATACTAAACAGAAAAGCGATTTATCTTTTGCTGTTACTAGCTTCTCTGTAGTGCAGAAACATCCAAACTATTCAGCAAGATCCGTTTTCAATAAGACTTCCAACAGAAATTAAAAGCGTCAACAGGAAGTGACAGCTTCTTAAAACTAAGCTAATATGCCTTTTCGTGGAAAACATGTATTCTGTGCAGCAATTTCTTCAAACGTTTTAGCGCATTTACTGTGGTATAGTATTTACTTGAGAGTACTATTTGACAAACCCCTCTGGTAGCCGTCACCTACGTAATCTCGTTCTATTATCACGTAGCTTTGGTTCAGATGATAGCACGAAACTTCAGAAAATAAATGGCCAGTTAGGAACATTTTGGCACACATGCAGTACAGAAAGATTTGTTGTTAAGTGTTTCGACACATTAAACAGGTACCATCGTATAAATAAGTTACTTCAATGATGCCGTAATCATCAAATTCACAGAAAGTATTCCTAAAAAGTTTCTTCCTTCCCAAAATTGTGGAAGTAATTTTTGTGGAATTAATATTCTTGTCATCAAGTTCGGAGTTTCGTTAGAAGGAGAACACATGCTCGAACCTGAAGAAAGGTGGGTACCAACATACGGAACGAAGTTGTCGATGTTTATAGGTAAAGATGAAACAGAACGCTTAGGACGGGTGGCTAACAGGCATTAAAAACTAAATGTTTGAAATGAAGGCGAGGTTTGTTTTAGAATAAGGGGCAGTCAAAGGAAAAGGAGACAGATGGAAAAAGTAAGTTAAGTATTCGTTATTTCATACGTAATTGGCATACTTTTATCCCACTGTGAGACAAGCGTGATTCCCTTCGTCCGAAGAAAATCGACGACAAGCCGCTAGAGGTAGCCGCGCGGTCTATTGCGTCTTGTCGTGTTTCGCGCGGCTCTCTCCGTCGGAGGTTCGAGTCCTTCCTCGGGCATGAGAGTGCGTGTTTTCCTTAGCGTAAGTTGGGTTAGGTTAGTTTAATTAGTGTGTAAACCTAAGGACCGATGACCTCAGCAGTTTGGTCCTACAGCCCTTATCACAAACTTAAAAAATAAAAAAATTAAAAATTAAAAAAATAAAACCATTGACGGCTACAAATGTCGTTCTTCAAGGCTCCTTAAATATAGAAATTTCATGGGGAAAGATCGGGACTTTATGGAGGATGTGCAAGGTCTCCCCAGCGAAACTTCTGCAGCGTAGTCGAAACAACTTTGTCAACATGTGGGCGTTCTTGTTCAAACCAAAATGAAGAAGAAGTGAATTCAGTTACTGAGAATGCCGACACATTTTTTGAAAGACTGAAACGAAGTGTGCATTGGAATGGCAATGCGGTATGTAGTCATATTCTTTTACAGTTTCAATTTAGGGAAATCCGCTCGATTACTGTTTGACATATTGACATGCTGTAATTCTTGAAAAACTGATTAATTAGCACAAATTAGCGGTCATATTTTGAAATTTTGGAAGTATTTATGTGGTCCTGGCCAAGAGAAGTCTACTGTTATCAAACATATGATTTAATTTGTGAAGAAATTTCGGAGAATGTACATCTGGAGTACAGAACTGTACGATTGAGAAACACTGACTGTAGGAAAATCGGAACAGAAGAGAATCGAAGCGTTCGAGATGTGGTGTACAGAAGACAGTTGAAAATTACGTGGACTGATAAGCTAAGGAACGAGTAAGTTGTCCGGAGAATCGACAAGAAAATGAATAAATGGAAAACACTGACAAGCAGAGGGGACATGATGACAGGACAGATGTTAAGACGTCAGGGAATAACTTCCGTGATACTAGAGGGAACTGCAGAGAGTAAAAATTGGAGAGGAAGAACGAGACTGGATTACATCCAGCAAATGATTAAGGTCAATGTTTGCAATTGCTCCTGTAAGACGGAAAGGTTGGCACAGGAGAGGATTTCATAACGAGCCGCATCAAAAATAAACTAAATTTAAAAAAATTAAAAACGTTGTTGTAATTTACTCATTTTGATCCGCAATGGGCGATCTGTGATAATCCAGTACTGAAGAGAGACATCTTGCCAAGATCGCCAATAACAAGCTTCATTCCAGACAACCGGTTTCGGTAACCATTGTTACCATCTTAGCACATCATGAGCCGTACCCTGCCTGCTGTCATGTCTGGTGAATAACTATGCATATAGTTGTTCTAATTTTGAAATGCCGATGCATCAGTCTTCTAGTCTGTTACGTACCTGCCAGTTCATGAGATAAAGTGCTTTTACTACTATTTTAAGAAATATGCAGTGCCTGTCTGTCGAAATCTAAAGATAGTAATATTAATAACCAAACCGGTTATTGAGGATGTTGTTGTTGTTGTTGTTGTTGTGATCTTCAGTCCAGAGACTGGTTTGATGCAGCTCTCCATGCTACTCTATCCTGTGCAAGGTTCTTCATCTCCCAGTACCTACTGCAACCTACATCCTTCTGAATCTGTTTAGTGTATTCATCTGTTGGTCTCCCTCTACGATTTTTACCCTCCACGCTGCCCTCCAATACTAAATCGGTGATCCCTTGATGCCTCAGAATATACCCTACCAGCCGATCCCTTCTTCTAATCAAGTTGTGCGATAAATATCTCTTCTATCCAATTCTATTCAATACCTCCTCATTAGTTATGTGATCTACCCATCTAATCTTCAGCATTCTTCTGTAGCACCACATTTCGAAAGCTTCTACTCTCTTCTTGTCTAAACTATTTATCGTCCACGTTTCACTTCCATACATGGCTACACTCCATACAAATACTTTCAGAAACGACTTCCTCACACATAAATCTATACTCGATATTAACAAATTTCTCTTCTTCACAAACGCTTTACTTGCCATTGCCAGTCTACATTTTATATCCTCTCTACTTCGACCATCATCAGTTATTTTGCTCCCCAAATAGCAAAACTCATTTACTACTTTAAGCCTCTCATTTGCTAGTTTAATACCCGCAGCATCACCCGATTTAATTCGACTGCATTCCATTATCCTCGTTCTGTTTTTAGGCATCTTGACAAAGAATTATCTTCTCTAATGAAAAATTGGTTTAAATATGTTACAAGGAAGTATATGAATGAAAAACAACCAGTATACGAAAATAACGGTGTTCCGCTATCGTGCAGAGTATTTGTGAAACAATGACGGTTAACTAGACTGAAATAAGTGGAAAAAACAACAAGTCAGCTTTCTTCTACCGGTTGTTGTTTCATATTCATCGTTGTTAGTAGCTCACAGGGCAGAGGGGAGCGTCAACGCAGGTTACCTTTCTAGTAGTATTTAGGCTACATTAATAGACACTGTATATACTGATCTAAGCAGAGGTACGTAAATCAGTGTGTAGAACGTCCATGTGAGGTAAATACTACAAGAAAAGGAAACAGTATCTGCTGAAAGTGACTGCCACAAGTTACGCAAATGTCGTTCATGCAGTATAGCCATCTGATGATAGCCGTATAATTCTCCGAAACGCGTTCTAGGAAATATAATACATTAAATGTGACTTGTTACAGCTACTCGTATTTTCAGTTCAGATTCGTATGACTTACTATGAAGTCCAACATAAGATGTTCGCGTTTAAAGTATGCACGATAATTATTTCCAGTAAATTTGAACGACACGTACTGCAATGAAATTCGCAATGTTTATAACATTTTTAACGCTGTTAGGTCTCGTTATTAATTAAATTTTACTGCTGTAAATACAGGAATTGAAATGTTTTCTAAATTCCTGACGGCTTATCATCAGCGATTTTGCTACACGTTGCCAGATATTGGTCGCTTGAGTAATTCTTCCGCAAAATGTTCTACCCCACTGCACCGACGCTTGTCACCTTTTCCCGGCGAAATGAGTTTTCAGATTCGCATCTGTTACTCTGAATTCGGTAAAAAGGAACAGGAAGATATACGATTTAATTAATACTCGAGGACTAAATTTCAGAACTTGGGTGTTTAATTTTAAAACCTGCGTTTCACGGTTAATTATTCGTCAGGTAGGAAGCATTTGCTTTCATCAGTGCCAGCTTCAAAGAAGTTAATTTTACTGGTGCAAGTTATCGCTTCTAAAGTTGCGCTTTAGTTGCCTTATTTTCAGTTTACTTTATACTGATGAATCAATAAGCCCTTATTAAAATTTAGATTGCCATCACACGCATAAAATATATTTTACAGGTTGGCGCTGTTTTAATAGCCTGCGCAAAAACTCCGATCACAACTTCAGGTAAATGGAAGTCAACACCAGGAAGCGAATTTCACTTCTCCTTCTCGACGTCCTCTAATTCCCACACATCGCCATTGATTTTCGCCTTTTGCTTGACAAACACTCGAAATATTAAACTATGAATCACCTAGGCCTAGTATTTTTCCTAACGTCATCGGTTCATTCTATACTGAGTATAAATATTTGACTATGACAGATAAGGACTGTAAGCGATCGATATACACCGAAATCAGAACTTCATACTATTTAAATGAATTATTACGTGTGTGATTGTTTCTTACTTTGCTATGAATTGTTATTTGCACTCACATATAAAAATTGCGGTTTGTAGGGCTCTGATGAATGCTGGATACATGTCTATTCCATTGTGGCATTCAAACCATTTCAGTCATAGTTGGAACTTATTTATTTTTGAATTATATATTGCACATATCCAAGCGATATTGCATTATATCACTGCATTAAATAAGTGATAAAAACAAAGGGGTATAACGTGTTACTCTCTTTTCTAAACGATCTGCAGTCTTACAATACGCTACCAACTAACCAATGTAGGCTTTCTTCTTTACCAGGTAGTGTCAAATAACTGTTTCACCCAAAGACCAGATGCGACTCATTTCTGTACTTAAATTAAGTGTACTTTCCATCATTGCTTAGAAGACAGTTTTCATTGCTTGAATGAAAAGCGGGAAGTATTTATTTCCTTGTTAATCAATTTTCGACGTAGATAGCCATTACAAAACAAAAACTGAATGTCTCACAGAGATAGCATACCGATGAAAAGGTACTGAAGCTGAAAAATAAAAATAAGCGTACAGATTTTATGTTGTCTTGTTGTCGTACTACTGATTTTAGTATCAATGGTAAGTTTTTCAACACAAATTTCGGCTGTAACAGCTGTTCCAAAATTAATCATTACGACGTTATTGTTTAGAGGACGATAGTCAGTTTTTCTCTGATTTTGGTTGTGATAACAGAGACAGATAACGAAGAAAAAAATTCTGAAAAGCTCTGTTTATGTTTTCCATCCGTAAATATGAAGTTACTCGCTGTTCCAGTGGCAAGGGAAAATATATAAGTCTCGTAGGGACAGAGAATATTATACTGTAAAAAAAGTGCACTTTTTCGACGTAGTCCTCTTTTATGAGATTGCACTGTGCACAAAGTTTTTACAATCAATTCATTTAGTTCTCATCCATTAAGGGGGATTCTGTGAGGCCTGAAAAATTCACATCTTTGGCTGCCATAACCTCCGCTTTGAACATAAAATGTTTTATAGGCACAAAATCTGTGGCTGCTGGAATACGTGGGAGAGAGATGGTGTCGTATCTAATGAATAGGGTTAATGCCCAAGACTTCTAACCAAATATTCATACTTTTGTGGATAGGTGCATTGTCGAGATGAAACAAACCTCCTCTGCAAATTTCTTTTTGTGGATGGTGCAATAAACTTGTGTACGGTACACGAATTATTGTTTCACCCGCGTCAATCCAGTAAGCACAGATAGTCCCTTTTCTACCCAGAAAACACTTGAGACATCACTTTCGCAAGCTGATTCCGATTTGTTCTTTTTTGATGCAGCGCCACTGGACGCTACAATATGCTTTGTTGTTTTGTTTTCGATGTGGACACACGTCCAAATGGTTCAAATGGCTCTGAGCACTATGGGACTTAACATCTGAGGTCATCAGTCCCCAAGAACTTAGAACTACTTACACCTAACTAACCTAAGGACATCATACATCTATGCCCGAGGCAGGATTCCAACCTGCAACTGTAGCAGTCTCGCGGTTCCGGACTGAAGCGCCTAGAACCGCTCGGCCACCGCGGCCGCCGACACACGTCCCCAGCTCGCCAAAATGACGCTAGATTAATTATATAATAGTTCAAAATTCTGGGTAATTTGTTTATGCCGCTGCGTTTTGCCGAGCATTCGGAATTGTTGTTCACAGCTTGCATATAGTCTGTTCTGCATACTGAATGGACTGTATTGTTTCTTGCAACGCGAGTACGACGTCCCATCTTTAATAAGTGACTGATCGGTACAACACTCTGTTCACATTCTCTTTAGTTTCAAGCCGGCCGAAGTGGCTGTGCGGTTAAAGGCGCTGCAGTCTGGAACCGCAAGACCGCTACGGTCGCAGGTCCGAATCCTGCCTCGGGCATGGATGTTTGTGATGTCCTTAGGTTAGTTAGGTTTAACTCGTTCTAAGTTCTAGGGGACTAATGACCTCAGCAGTTGAGTCCCATAGTGCTCAGAGCCATTTGAACCATTTTTTTTTTTAGTTTCAAGTATGGTTGTTGGCCTTCATATGTATCATCTTCAAGGTTGCATGACCAGAGCTCAATTCAGCTAGTCTGCTCTCGGCTGTCGAAAATGAATATGTGAGCTCTTTATAAATATTAATCATCTTTTGATGAATTTCCAACGAACGGAATAAAAAAAGAATTTTTGATGACGTGGTTTTCAGAAAAATTGGTTCAAATTGCTCTGAGCACTATGGGACTTAACATCTATGGTCATCAGTCCCCTAGAACTTAGAACTACTTAAATCTAACTAACCTATGGCCAGCACACAACACCCAGTCATCACGAGGCAGAGAAAATCCCTGACCTCGCCGGGAATCGAACCCGGGAACCCGGGCGCGGGAAGCGAGAACGCTACCGCACGACCAGGTTTTCAGATTTATCCATTTGAACGACATGTAGACAACACGACATCCTTAAACAGCAGTATACAGTAAAATACTTCACAAATTAAGCTGACGCTTGATAGAAATAGCAACACGGGATGAACAAAATTCCATTGATTCACTGCACTAGACCGACTTGGTCTAACATGTTTCTACTTCAGACAAAGAGAAAAATTTCGCATCATTCAACAAGTAACTTTATACACATTGTAGCTTAACTGTGGAATGGCCAGTAGCAGTCCAGTGGTGCTTGGTGAGGCTACTTTTGGGCCATCTAATTAAATACCGTTCAGGATAACAAGCCGCAATACGTCTACAATCCGCAAAAATATTCCATACTACATTTGTGGGTATCAGAGAGGTAATGAAATTATATTGTTATGTCTTCAACGAGCACACACTCACCTTGATCATCGTGTGTGAAGAGTGACAGATTTTTTTTTTTTTTTCCTGGGAAATCTGTCAGGTATCCAGCCAATACATTGACGTCTGCAGTTGTTCATAAGCTGTAAAGCATCAGATGGCATTTTATTTGTTTCCTTCCTACTCATCTAGCAAATGTGTCAATAGGCAATGGAAAAGAAAGCCAAATCCGCATTTTCTTCTCTTATTTTGTCCCGGTACAAAAAAACAAGGGCCCCACATTATCGCCATGTTACATTATCTCCTGACCATTGTCTCACACTTTAGTCTGTTTAAGCTAAATAACGAAGTTCCTAATTCTATTCTGAGGAAACACAAGTAGAATTTGGGGGGGGGGGGGGGGGGGTATGCACGATAAATAGAAAACCTGGAGCCTCTTTATGGGAACTTCGTTATAATTTTATTTGCAAATATGCGGTGATGTCCAGCAAACTTTTAGGTAGTAGGCTCTCTCATCGTGAGAGCCGTGTAGTATAGGTGCCAAAATCTACAGGGAAGATAATAAATCCAAAACTTAGTAATAAAGTTCATCCACTGCCATTGCATAATTCATTTTATTTGCCACTGTATATATACATGTTGTTAGGGGAATAAGTGCAGATAATGTGCCAACTTCAGTGTGGTAACTATTTTTTCTCTCTGTCTATCAGCCTTCCAGCAAACATGTCACGTGATTTACTACCTGCGCGGTCGTAACTTCACCACTAAGTGGAATACGCCTGTCAGTATAGATTAACCGTTTTGGGTCCACGCGTTCACACTTTAACGCCTGAACTGCTGACCAGGGAAAAATAAGCACTAATGGCAAGCTTGTTTGCGTGACTCCTCCGCAGCAAGCAAAGAAATACTTGTTTTTTGTATAGAACCGCTTTTTCTTGCTGCCACTTAATTTATTTATCCATTTGTTTCGGCGTTTTCTTGTTCTAAAGCATCGTCAGTGGGATTTATAACGATACAGTTTTGTTATTTTTAGATTATTAAACTGTTCACGTCGCTATTTTTTATGTAAAAAAGTTATTACTTACTATTTGCTGATCTACGTTGCCTCTCATCTGGTCTGGAGGTCGCACTACCACTTTATTACTAACATGTGAGCACAACCTTGCGTTCTGATCTTCTTCACACCGTTCATCATGTATCTCCTTCTTTTTTGTGGTGTACAATTGTTCTTTTGCCACTCGATGTAGCTATTTCGTCGGACACTGCTTTTAACAACGTAAATGTTGCAACTCCAACTATTTCTGATCAAAAGCACTGTCGGTGGGGCAACGATGTGTCTCGTGTCCTCGTTAATATGGTGTTGAACAAAGCCATCCGAGAGTGGGCAAAAGAACTTAAAAACCAAAACTATTGAAAACCTATTCGACTTGGAGAACCTAAAAATGACGCCCAGACTTATTGCCTACCTATCGCAGATGTCTGGCAATACTAGCAGACGACAGCAGTTAAACAGACAGGAGGTCTCAACGAATTAGCCAAAAAACAGAGTTGAGTTTCAAATATCCTTCCAAAAAACCAAGCACAGCTGCTCAAAGCATCCTTCTCAAAAACTGATCACAAAATACGAACGAATCTGGAGAGTCCCACACTTCAAGTATTTGAGCGAAGTCCTTGAACCTACAGAGCGAGAGGAAATGGCACATAAAATTCGGATGCAGACGCTTGGGAGAGCTTACGGTAAAGTATACAACATCCATACACTAGAAAATTGGGCACTGTAACAAAGTATTCAAGCCTCAAGTCTTGTACGCTACGCTTACACTCCACAGAAAAAGTGATCTGGAAGTTGTTCTGAAAGAAGAACGCAAACCTGTAAGGAAGATAGTCGCCACCAACAGAACAGAAGATGAGCAGAGACTACAGTCCTGAAACACAACCAATAAACTAACGAATCTCGCTGCAGATTGCAGATATCAGAAACAGAGGAATGAAATTTTATAGGCATATCCACAGATTCCAAACAAGTCTGATAAATCTTCGATACACACAGAACAACTCAGAACCTTATCCTGGATCCAGCAGGTCCAAAAGGATTTAGTAAAGGATCATATAGGTGCATCACGTATTTTCAACAGAAACGTATACACACCAAAATTATCAAATGGGAAGCACTGCCAGGTAATAAGTTACAATCAGACCAGTGCGACAGTGGACAGAAAAAATGAAAAGAATCCTCGGAGAAAACGTGAGAGCTGCTGTGAAACTCCGAGGATCGAAACATAATAGGTTTGCGCCACTCGGTATGGTCGAATCGCTCCTAATAGCTGCCTCAATTCCATTATAATGCGCTACTCGCATATACGCAATTCTGCTTGGTTGGCAACACAGTGAAGATCCTTCCACAGCCGAATGAAGTCTTGAAGTTGAAGCTGTGCTACGAAACGAGTGTTGGTGAACAAAACACTGTGAGGAAAATAACAATAGACGGAATATATTAAAAGTTTTCCAGTCATTACGCAGCCTTTGTTTTGCCAACCGTAGCCACTATGGCTCCCATGAGAAAAAGAGAGATAGTAACCTTTCTTAGATCCGCCTGATATCTATGTGTGTAGTATCTGATTGCAATATTTCTTGTTATCTTTTTCGGTTTGTCAAACGATAAAGCTGTCGTTTAGCACGGAAAACGGATAACCGACACATGCTAACAGCTCTAGAGAGCTGTTCGACTGGATGCATCGTGTCTCCACCAGAAAAAGAGCTAATAATCTTTTTTGGAAATGACAGATAATGAGAATCAGTCCCCTACTCATTGAAGCATCGAGTGAAATGCAAAATTCAGCTACCGTTTAAAAAGAAATGTTTCGGTCGTCTTCCTTACGCAGGAGAATAATGACAACCAGTAAACCTGTAACATTTTTATTGCAACTTCCACCCTACACAAAACTTTTATAAAAGTTAATGACTTAAAGAGCAACATCCGTTTACGGCGTTTCATGGAAGCGCTAACCACGATAGTTATTACGTCAGCCATCTGTAAAGATTTACTGAGTAATGTTGAAATTGTTTTAACAGCAATCTCGGCGATAATCAATCGTCTGCAGCATGTTCTGATGATATATTTCACTAGACAGCCTTTTATAATTCAGAATTGGAACAACTGTAATGGAACATCGCTGAATAAACCGTATTTCAGACATAAAATAGTCAGGTGTTATGGCGCCGCAGGACGTTCTGTTTGCTGGTGTTCTACTTTTCTGATTTTAGTGCCGTTAACTGTTAATGAAATTGGTATTCCCAAACCTAGCAGGTGGTGAAAGTCGTATTCACTGAAGGTACCTGTTTCGGGTTCTCGGGCCGTCGGCAGTTTGATGCATATTGTGAAGCCGCTATAATTCTCAAATAAATAGCCTCCTTTGCTCGTGACGCGAAATGTCAGCAACAGTCAGCAGACGACACAGACGCCTCAACCAATATTCCAAGATATGGCTGTGAATGTCTCAAGTAGAAATAAACGCAAAAAATTACATACCAGGTTGATCGTGGTTTCCTTGCCTCTTCATACTCGTACGGAGCACAGAATGGCTGCACCTGTGAAAAATAAGCACAGTTGCAGCATAGCTTACATTCTTTACAAACAAGTGGTAAACAAACTTATTTACTTCTCTCATGACGGCCTACAATATTTTAAATTTGGCTCTAGCTCATCTATGTTGATACAGATAGTGGTGGACCGGTTACACCTCAAGAAAAAGCAGATTTTTTTCGTTGATGGAGCATTAATCAGCCTTAAGATGAGCCAATGAAGTTGGTGGTGGCGTTTATTTACTTTTTCGATTTCTTATTCCAGAGGATTACTTTACCGTTGTTACACTCTCATGAACTACTTCGTCATATAAAGTGAATAACTGAGAAATACGAGGCATGTTTTTTTAAGTAAGTACCGTTTTGAAATTAAAAAAATACGTGCTAAGATATCTCAAAAATTTTATTTTTACATGAAAGGCTGTACCTTGATCTACTTTTCTACATAATTTCCGTCAATATTGAGGCACTTGTCATAGCGTTGTACCAGTTTTTGAATACCCTCCTCGTAGAAGTCTGCCGCCTGACTTGTTAACCACTGCACCACCACTGTTTTTGACTTCGTCATCGTCTTGAAGACGCTGACCGCCCAGGTGTTTCTTCAAGCGCAGGAACAGATAGTAGTCACTGGGCGGAAGATCAGGGCTGTACGGAGGATGATCTCATCTTCCATGGACTATTGCTTTCATTCTGGTGTGACGTAGGCCACCCATGTTTCATCGCCCAAAACAATTTGGCTTAAGAAATCTTCACCGTCGTTGTGGTACCGCTCAAGGAACGTCAATGCACTGTCTAAACGTTTGGTTTTGTGCACATCCGTCAACATTTTCGGTATCCAACGTGCGCACAATTTTCCGTAATTCAAGTGCTCGGTCACAATGCCATAGAAAACACTACGAGAAACATTAGTAAAGTCATCCGCAAGGTGGAAATCGTAAAGCGTCTGTTTTCTCTCACCCTACAGTCCACTTCCTGCACCAAACTTTCATTAACGACCGAAGGACGCACATTCCGTTGTTCATCACGCACATTCGTGCGGCCATATTTAAATGCTCTCAGCCACTTTCTTACCGTTCCATCACTCATAATGTTTTCGGCGTAAACTGCACAGATCTCACGATGAATATCGATCGCTTTTAGGCACTTAGCACTAAGAAATCTTATAACAGCCCGTACTTCACAGTCGGCGGGACTCACGATTATCGGAGGCATCTTAAACACTCAGTACACAACGTAAACAAGGAAGAATCAGACTGTAATGGCATCAGTGCGTAAATTAAGGTACAGGCTTTCATGTAACAATAAAATTATTAAGATATCTTAGCACGTCTTTTTTTAAATTTGAAAACGGTACTTCTTAAAAAACACGCCTCGTACGAGGGGACTTCAGTAAGTATTATACACATTATTACGGCAGGACAAATAAGATTCACTGAAGGATGAATTACGCTCTGATGTGAAACAGGTACATAACACTATTTTTGTCGTAACCGCCAAGTCTCTCTAAACAATAGTCGGAAAGTTCTACTAATCGTTCACTTCCTCGAAGATAGAAACCCGCTTCTTGGTCAGGGAGCCATTCGAGAACAGCTGTGTAAACGTGGTCATCGCGAGAAAATTTCATTCCTCCAGACATTCCTCCTCGATCGCCTGGAAACTGTCGTCTGTAGTCGATGTCGAGCGCCTTCGTCCTCGGCCAGCATCACCCACATCTGTGCGGCCTCGGTCACATTGTTGGCGCCATTTCACTGCAGCTGGACGCGACGTCGCGTTTGGTCCATATACCACCAGAATTTCAAGGCGAATCTCTCTCCAATTTAGATGTTTAGCCCATAAGAATCGTACTGTTCCACGTACTTCAACCTCGGAGCACGTTTCCAGTTGCCGCGCTATTCCAATTACACACCCGTTATCCGTACAGCAGCAGAACAGTGTCTGTGGAAATACAGACATGCACTCTTTCCTGGGTTCGATTCCCGGCGGGGTCAGGGATTTTCTCTGCCTCGTGATGACTGGGTGTTGTGTGATGTCCTTAGGTTAGTTAGGTTTAAGTAGTTCTAAGTTCTAGGGGACTGATGACCAAAGATGTTAAGTCTCATAGTGCTCAGAGCCATTTTGAACCACTCTTTCCTGGCAAAGAGACACTATTGTTGAGCAATGGTCTTAACCTGTAACGAGTGTGTAAGTTACTTTCTGAAGTACCAACGTACAATAATAGCAGACAGCGTACAGAAAAGCTGAGGGTCGACACCTATTGTTAATAGGTATTAACAAGCAATTATTTGTAAAAATCTTGAAGAACGAAACGAGGATAGTTAAACAAGTAGCAATCCGGAGTCTTCACACGAAAATGATACTTCTTGAACACATTCGGTTTAATATCAATCACAGTCAATTGGACCTTAGTTATTCGCTCTAATTATCGCCAACGACACAGAAAACACCTTAGATTTTAATAACGGCAAAATAACAGGCTGGTGCTAAGAGTACGTGTAGTACAATGGACCATCTGCAAGTCGTGAACGGAACAATGACTACGAATGATTACACCATCTAGGGATCGAGCGAGGAAGCACAGTACTTAGCACACTGGACGCGCATTCCGGAGGACGACGGTTCAACCCCGTGTCCGGCCATCCTGATTTAGGTTTTCCGTGACTTCTCTAAATCGCTCCTGGCAATTACCGGGATGGTTCTCTTTGAAAAGGCACGGCCGACTTCCTTCCCCATCCTTCCCTAATCCGGTGACACCGATGACCTCGTTGTTTGGTCCCTTCCCCCAAACAACTCAGCCCAACTATCTAGGAGTCAAAGATTTTAAGAACGCTTTTAACACGTTTCAACTTATTCAACGTTCAAGAGTAATAAGACATGTATTCAACCTGTGTTAGTAGAATGAAGAATACTTACGGTTTCCATCATATTTCTTCAGTATAGTAAAATTCATAACTGGAATAGGAGTTAAGCGTGGTGATTCCATATCACCACAATGATTACCAGCCATTCTAGAGCATATTTTCACCTCCTTAAACGGGGAATACAGAGAATCAACATGTTTAATGGAACATATCTGAACCACCACTTTACTGATGACACTGTACTGTATAACTATAGAGCAGATAACCTTCAACAGAAAATAACGTGTGCTTTTACGGCTGTTGTCGATGATGTCAATAATGCGTTTTATTAGTGTCACTTCAGCACAATCTTCCAATCTGAGCAAGCCCTCAGTAAGAAATTCGAAACGTCGGATCTGAGATTCTGTAAGATCGACGCAGTGCCATTAACCATGAACCTTAAATACCGTCAAACTTCAGCACCTAAGAAAAGACTTAATAGAGAAACTTCGAACGTAGTAGATCTCAAAATCACTTATTAAAACAAGAAAATAATCCGTGATCAACTCTTCGGAATGAAAACAGTAGAAATTAACGATGAATTCTTAGAACTAGTTAATAAGTGGTTTGTATTTAGTGCAGTTGGAGGCAATGGCTGGGCAGACAGCAAACTAAATAAACAGAACCGAAGGAAACACTCAGGAGTACGTATGGTACATGGGGTTTTCAAAACTAAGTTTCCCTTGTGTCTATAAACGAAGGTAGTGAGTTTATCAGTTCTGCCTTTTGGCACCGACACGTGACTTTTTAACATCGAAACTATTAGAAAACTGTTAGATGCTTAACTAGTGATAGAGAACTGTATGTTGGGAACACAAACGAATGGGTCAAGGAACAGATGGAATAGAATTCGAAATTATGATGGTTCAGGATATAAGAGAGGCGAATGAATCGCTGGACTTCAAGAGATAAGAAATAATCGATTCGACGACTTAATGGAAATTGGATAGGTGACGTCAGAAGACCTGCAGGAGAAACATCTGAAAAGCCTAAAGGAGGCCTTTATCCAGCTGAGGAACTGCTGATGTGGACACCTTCCCTATTCTTGCAGAGAACAGAAAAAATTAGTTTGAGATTCAAAAATCAGTTATCTGTTGTTAAACGGCGACAACTAGAAACCCGTTGGAAGTGTGTGCTACAGAGGTCATGAAAGTTTCCTGAGCCGATTTTTGTTAGCCCGCGCAATGAAATTCCTTTGACAGTTTTACGTAATCTGATGAAATGTGTTATTTTTAAATAAAAAGAACTTTGCAACCGTCACTTTTATTTTTAATATAAGTATGTACTTGTTTCACACACACTGTCCAGTGTTAACTGAAATCGGACCTGTTTGCTTAAGACAATGTATGTTGTCAACAGTCAACAGAAAATCACTTCAGAGAGAAAATGATGTACCACAACACCATTGTAAATACCAAAACTTACGAAATATCGGTCTGCATGAGATTTGTAAATTAACAAGAAGACCTGGGTGGCATTTATTAAGAAATGAACTACCTGCACACTACAAACTGTTACCACAACCACTCCATAACAGATACATCGCATAAAAGAAACTTGGATGTTTTTGCTCCCTGAAAGCGGACAAGATGAATCTTCATCGTCTCCCAAAACCAGGCACACTAACGCACCTAGCACATACCCAGTTTTACACCCAATTGCCAACATCAGGACTCGTATTCTGGAGGAGCAGAATTGGAAACTGCGTCTTGTCATACAGATTTAGAATTTTTGTGGATTCCCTAAATCAATTAAAACGAATTCCGGCGTGGTTCCTCTGAGACGTAAACAGCTTAGTTATTTCGTCATAGAGCTACTTCTCCAATACGAGCTTGCAATCCGTCCCTAATGACCTCGTCGCCGACAGAATGTTAAACTCATCTCCCTCTCTCCAGCATAGTTACTTCTCGGGAACTCTCATTGATGGGAGGCCCTTAGAAAGTAGGATTAACAGAAGAGATAGGAAAGGTCCAACGACGAGCGGCATGTCTCCTCAAGGGATCGTTCAGTCGACACGAGAGTATTAAACAGATATTCAGCAAACTGCAGTGACCGCGTCTGAATAAGAGGTTTTGTGTCTTACGGAGAGGGCTACTGCCGAAGTTCCGCAAGCTTATGTTCCAGGAGGAGTCGGGAAACACGTTACTCTCTCGAGCATATGTCTTGCTAAATGACCATAAACAGAAAATTGGAGGAATTAGAGCCCACACGGAAGAGTGTAGAACATTCACGAATCGAACACAGAAGGGAGAAAAATGACTGTGGTAGCAAAGGTAACCACCGTAACGTGGCTGGCCGGTCATGTATGCAGATGTTAATCCAGAAACCAAGTTAGTCCCTCGAAGCAATATCTTACAGTCGAAAACAAGAAATATTTGAGTTTGTTGTAACGTCTGTATTGTTGAGAATGCATAATGAAGCCGAAAGCATTGTAGGGCGTTCAAAAGCTATCATATTTAGAATACCCGAAAGTATTTATACTGAAGTGCTTGCTTTCATCAAATCATCAGAGATATTATATCAATACAAGGAATTATTCTCAACGTCACAGCAGGAGATTGCACCATTTTCTATCGTATCTCTGCACAAAGAATCCAGATGGTACGTAATCAAGAAACGGGAAAAGGGGAAGATACAAGCTGTGCTCGATCTGTGAATAAAATGTTTGCCGGCCGCGGTGGTCTCGCGGTTCTAGGCGCGCAGGCCGGAACCGCGCGACTGCTACGGTTGCAGGTTCGAATCCTGCCTCGGGCATGGATGTGTGTGATGTCCTTAGGTTAGTTAGGTTTAAGTAGTTCTAAGTTCTAGGGGACTGATGACCACAGCAGTTGAGTCCCATAGTGCTCAGAGCCATTTGATTGAATAAAATGTTTACAAGTATAGCTCACTCTATGAAGTGATTGACGCCGATTATAGAACACTCATACTAAACAGCGGATAGTCGTCCTAGCAGACAAGGATAGCCACAAATACTGAAATTACACAAATTTTTTCTTGGAAATGGGCAAATACACATATCGGTAATCGCTCTATGTCGAACAAAACTATCATGTATCTTAATGTTACAAGGACCATGGAGATGCGGTAAAACTAATAAACGCGGCGTCTAGGTAACAAATAATAACCAGGATGTAAATATAAAATGGAGAAATCATACGGAGATCTACTAAAACGTTAAGGAATTTAGGCAAAAAGTAACTGCTAACTTTGGAGGCATAGAAATCAGTAAAGAGAATATTCTGTATATTCTCATTCACTGATATCCTAAAGGGATAGTATTCTATTGTATCTCCTCACTTCGGCAACAAGTATTCCTTCCACAAAAGAATGTAATTAAAATCATATGCGTTGTTCCTACATCTCGCAGTCATCTATTTCAGCAACTGGAAAAATCAGCCAAAACCTCACAGTGTTTGTTCTCTGAAACGTTTGTTGACGACAATCCATTGCAGTTTCAGAGTAACAGAGATACGGGAAGAATAAATGTTTAGAATTCTAGCTAGCGTATCTAACACTAAAGGAATGAAATACACAGCTGCAAAATTATTTGACAATCTGCCCATGGAAATAAAATGTGTGACAAAGAGCAGAAGCGTTTCCAAATTAGGTTAAGTTGTTTCGCCTTAACGATTTCATTTGTACCACGGAGGAATTACTGAACAGAAATGAATGGTCTATCACAGACCCTTAAACAGTCAGCCATATATATTTTTATTGTCTACAGAACCTGTTGTTGAACTTTCACGTTCCACATCATAACGTGTACCACAAATATGATCTTTGGAGTACGTAATGAACTCAAACGGATCAACGCTAGAAGGTGGACTTGAACATGTTAATCATCTGATGAGGAGTGAATCGGTGAATGCCCTTTAAGCTAGGCATGTATTGGTAAGGACGTTGACCATGAAATATTTGGTCCTCCATCATCGTTAAGTGAAAGTATTTATTGATTTTACTTTACATGTCCTAAATGAAATATTTGTACGCTAGCCTCTGTCAGGAACTGAATACGTTGGTTACCATACTGCAAGTATAAGTTATATGTCTTCTATTCGGAAGACATGAAATGAATTCCCACGTGGGAACTCCTCCAAGTACTTTGTTTTCGAGGTGTGAAAAAATTTTTTTCGTGGAACCTGCAAACTGTTGTTTTTTAATTCAGCTAAATATGTTTATTCCTTTCACTGGATACGAAGGGGTTTCGCCTGATTCGAATTAGGTTCAGTGGATAAAAGGGAGAAATTTCTTGGAGTTAATATAAAAAATAATTATTTGAATATTAGATCTTTTTGAGCTTTGATGATTTGTGTTTTGCTTTTTCTTTTCTTTACTTCTACTTCATTGCTACGAAGCGTATTGATGCAAGAAAAATGGGTTAACTAGAGACACTGCGTATTCATATCCTACTTGCACAACTCGTATCAGCATTTCTAATTGTATTATTTCTAGAACACGTTTGGAAATAAAATCTCTTGTCTGCATCATGTTGGTGTGAATCACTTTTCCATCTACGCTCTATGGCCCACCAAACATTATCCCCAGTTTCAGCTAAATTGAAATTTGAAACAAATTGCCCAGGACCCATGTTCGGGTCACTCTATGACCCATCTGAACACTTTTCGATGCTCCGTGATCAACAACGTAGCACCAACTATTGCATTAACCATAAAAATAAATCGGATTTCGATTCAGACGAGAAGAAAACGAGGATTTCATGAAATGCGACTGGTGTCTATTACATGAAGTTTTTCTTCATTACGGGTCACGACTGTTTTGATACCAGTAGTCTTTGCATCGTTTAGTTCATGTGAAACTTCTCAGGACGACGAGAGCACGAAAGCGAAGGTCGACGTAATTAATGAGTCTTATCTTGTGTCGCTGACGTCATTTCCTTCCGATGGCACAGTAAATCGAGAAAGTTACACTGTCAATCTGTATCACTTACGCTAGCTAGCTTTTGCTATCTGCAAGCTACTTTCTCCCTCGAACTTCGCACACTGAGATCGAAAACGGAAGTCTGCGAGCGATGACTTCGCGGCCAGCAACATACCGCGCTCTACATTTTACCGAGTAACTCGTTTCTGTCCGCCGGCCGCGGTGGTCTAGCGGTTCTAGGCGCTCGGTCCGGAACCGCGAGACTGCTAAGGTCGCAGGTTCGAATCCTGCCTCGGGCATGGATGTGTGTGATGTTCTTAGGTTAGTTAGGTTTAAGTAGTTCTAAGTTCTAGGGGACTGATGACCACAGATGTTAAGTCCCATAGTGCTCAGAGCCATTTTTTCGTTTCTGTCCACATCAAATGTCTCCCCAGAAAAACAGTCAGCTGGCAATAATGTAATGAGAGATTTTCTTTGTCTCCTTACCATATGAATAGAGCAGATTTTACATTTCATTTAAGAAGCCGTAACATTTAACAGGTGTACGTACAGGAGTTGTTCGAGAGAAAACTTGCTCTTGACGCCAACATTTATACCTATAATTGTTCGAAGAAACAGAAAGACTGAATAAAAAATATAGTTCCCTGCAAGTCGTTTCTCTTCCCAAGGAGGAAGGCTTTGTTCTGGCCTCAGTGTTTAAAATGTTTAAATCCTGCGGTATAGTTTTCTATGCTTTCTGTTTAAACGTGTATTAATACTCATCCATAGTTTCAGTTTTTAAATTGCTGTATGAAGTTTATATTTTTTTATCCAGCATCAAACTCTGTTTCTTTATTCTTACTGTAATAGTGAAGCTATGTAGCGAAGATCTGTAGACTGGAGCTCCTCCACTGATCACGTGAGAGCAATTGAATTAGCTGTTACATGATAACAATATTCCTCCACTGATGACGTGAGAACAATTGAATTACCTCATGGAGGTTGATGATAACAAAATCGAGGATATTAAGTACTCTAAAATTTTTTGTGAAATTAAGTAAAGCGTTACTGTTTACTTAAACGATGGGTATCATTTAAACTATATGACGACGTACACTTATTCTTAGATCGCTTTTCAGCGTAACGTAGTTTACGGCTAGTTAACGACAAAAAAGCATCAAGTAACCCTACTCCCATGTGTGAACAATGTGTAAAAACGATCTGTATGCACTGTCGATAAGCCACATCAGCTCGTTTGGTTTTGTGTGTGTGTGTGTGTGTTTGTGTGTGTGATATATTTTATCGGAAGTTTCTCACTGTTCTTGAGTCCATAGCACTTGTAGCGTCTCTAAGGATGACTAAACATTGGACCGAATGTTATAGAAAGCTTAGTGGTTCAACAGGTATTTTTTTTTTTTTTTTTTTGCACGGGGCTTAATGATAATGACTTTCCCACATTCTGCCCTGCGGAAATAGATCTAGTGATTTAATGCTGTAGAAAAATGGCTCCTACTCTGGGTCACTGTCCTACAACAGCATCCCGAATCCAGCTGCAAAAAATGACGCACTATAAACAAGCAGCAAAATCGATGTAATAACGACAATTTCTGTAATTTCAGCGTAGGAGATAAATCAACAGCTGTGAATCCATTGCAAACATTTGTACAGGAGCGAATAATTTTTATACCATTGATCAGAAAGATTCATACTACTTGCATAAAGTATCTCTTTTGATGACGTCACCCAATATGGTCCCTTCCAGAGCTGTCATTCCGTTTTACTGATGATCCTTTCGATGGTTTTGACTTGGATTTCTATTTCTTCCCATACTCCGGAAACTTTTCAGGTCAGTACGCCAACTACGGCCGACATCCTCGAAAACCTTCGTTACAATCGGTTTGCCCATATTGTTCTCAATCTCTGCCCCCGACTGTGTCACCAAATTAAAGTATTGGCACTTCACATGACGACGCGTACTTCTTTCTTTCGCTGTACTATCTCAGTTTACGTTATCGTGTAGCATTTAAAATACTTCCAGACACGCCACCTATTTACTCCTTGCCTTAGACGAATTATTTGAACAAATTACTCGCTGATCGCATATCAGTAAATAACATCAAGAGACTTGTTTTCAGACTTTTTCTTTGACTGTGCCAATCTCTTGGTTTCATTTCTCCCTGGCTTTCAATGTAGTGTATCACTTTGATTTGTAAGTAGCATTCTGAAAGAAAGCAAAATTCGTTGACTTCAATGTCTCATCGCTTTACTGTCTCATCGTTCTAAGCCTTTTATCATTTATGGTACGTTTTTATTCCCGTACCTGTAACTATAAATAACATTTATCTCCTTCTTTGAGGATTATTTATATGTAAGTACCCTTCGGTTCGAGTTAGCAGTTTTAGTTGCAGAGGGAATAGCAGTGCTGATTGCAAATTGTGGCGCTGTAGTTCTCTCTGCGTTTATTTCAACTAATGTTCTAAATATTTCTTTCATATTCTCATAGATTCTCTAGCACATCAGTTGAGTGAAATGGTTAAGAAACTGCATTTTTCTCTCTTTCATTTCTCATTTTTGATAATACTCGTTTTCCTCGAGTTTTCACACGTTGTGTTGCTTTGTCTTCATGAATTGGCAATCCACTTCTCAAAATGTAGGATCCCACCCTGTGACAAAAGACTCATTGATATCCAGGTACCGTATTCGAGTTCCCATCCAGCCACAATTTCCCATCGTTTCTAATGTTCACTGCAGCGTGCGCTCGTCTAAGATGGAGAAACATGCCCCTACTAAGACAGGGCTTCATTTCATTCAAATCACCAACTCACAAACTAGAAATTGCGTTCAAATAACAAATACTCTCTAATCACTACAACCTATGATTATGGAATTTGGTTGGTCATTTCTTGATTAACAATCTGACTTTTTTAATTATGAATAAAGTCCCGTCATAGGTGAGATCTTTAGATCTAAAGCACAAGCACTTGAAACGTATAAGGCATGAGGCACACAGGGTTTTCTCTTAGACTGATTTAGGCGAAATTAGAAGATTTGTAATTTAAGCTGGTCTTGGTTTCACATGAAAGTCACTCGTCTATAACAGGCATCCGATAGACTCGAAGTGTCCTCTTCAAGAAACCTTTCCGACTGCCGTGCAACTAATACTGTAGACCTTTGTCACCTATTTCCTCAGTATTGTTAGCTTTCTTCATATGTCTTGTCACTAACAGTTGGTCTCCTGTTGTTGACTTTCAGTTCCTACTATCATTTTTCGGCTGAACAGGTTCATTTTAGAAGATGTACATACCATATCGAAACCAAAGTTTAAATATGAAATCCAACGAACTAAAAATGCTCTTGTGGTGTTTATTTACAGTACGGAAGATCCGTCAGTTAGAAATATCATCATATTGACTATCATTGTCCAAGTCTATAGCAAAACGGCAATTTAGTTCTTTTATGCTTTGATCCACAGCCACATTAAATTTTTTGAATGAATGTATTTTGCTGTCTGAGGTTGTCTTTTATTTGAAACGTAACTTTATTTCGTTGGAGAGTAGCTAAGTTTCCTCCCTTGGGCATTATCGAGCAACAAACTGGTTCAGAAAACACTAGAACAAAAAAGTGATATTATTCGTGTTGGGTGTAGGATAAGAACAATGATTCAAAAGCATTACGCAACGCCATCAAATAATTACACAAGAAATACTATATCGCAGCACTAAGTACGTAATATACGCAATTGTGTTTTCTATGTTAAATATGAAAGTGAGCTGCTCGTACAGGCCTTGAAGGCCCAATGGATGTCGAAAGGCGTCGTTTGGAGGGGGCAGCGCTCTCCCGGTCGTTTCCCCGGCTTCTCAACTGGCATCAAGAGGCTGAGTGTACCCCGTATCAGCCCAACAACATCTGAACTGTAAATTGTTATGGTAATTGCCATAGTGCGCAAGCTTCAGAGAGTGTTAATCGCATGAAATGTTGAAACATTGCACATATATTAATAGGAACAGTAGGAAAAAAAAGAGACGTATAAGGCTATCCTGAAGGATACCTGGAGAAGAACAACCGCACAGGTTCATTCGCAAATATAGCGAATGATAGGCTCCAATTCTTCCGTAGGATAATGGGCAATAGCAGTTTGTCTAGGAAATAGTTTGCGTACAGAGCCATTGTATAGCAAATGCTGAGCTACTATTCAAGTAGCTGGCATTCACATCTGGTTGAACTAGACAGACTTGTTTGACTCGCGAGGGCGAAGATCTGAGAATGCTCAAACAGTATGCACTCGAAGAAATACAGCGGCCACAGAACTCTGTAATTCCGTACCTAGGAACTTGAAGTGTTTGAGACGTAACAAAGAAACTTTTAAGTCTTGTTTCAAGTATCCTCTTGTGAATAATTCATCACGTTATATAGGGAAAATTTTTACAGCAGACTAGCGAAATGTATTACGTAGTGCCTAAGTACGTTTCAGGAAGTAAAATTACTATTGTTACAGCTGTATGCTAATTTTCATAAAATTTAAGTTACTGTATTATTTATTAATTTGTAAACGGTCAGCATTTAGTAATACACATAAACAAATCACCTGTACGTGATCTGTAACCTGGATCTTTCCATAAAACTTTAGCAGATAATAGATGGAACATCGACTTCGCTAAGTAACGCATTACAATATACCGAGAGGCACGATGAATGGAGGACGATACCTTGTGAAATACACAGTGAGATCAGCATGGACACGAATGTAAATAGCCTAAAACTACGCGGAAGCAAGCCCTCATGCAGCACCCAGGCAGAAAAGCTGGTCACAATACTCTCCAACGTGCTATTTTACAAGTTATTCACAAGGTATAAAATCGACTAAAATAATAGACGTCTGACGAAGAGATTTGTAAAGAAAACAATGTGTACAGATGCCTTAGAAATACCTAGCACGTTTGAGTAGGCACAGGTAATGCGACGTCTAATGAAATGGGTAACGATCATTTGGAAAACATCTACAAGCAAGACAAATCAGGAAGAATAGTGGTCAAGGACTTCACACTACCAAAGTAGGAAAACGCATGTTACCTCGTGGGACAGATATGTAAAAATTTTCAGCGACGGCTGAAGAAAAAAATACCTTTGCGTAAGGAAGACTGTGGCCAAGACTTTTGGTATCGTCTAACTGTGTGCAGACAAGTGAGTCAGTACCTCGATGAGCAGTTAACGAGAGGAAGCAATCAAGAGAAAAACATGCGATTCATGGTTAACCACTTGACGACGTCGACTTCGTTACGGAATCAGCAGTAGCCCACTGTCTGAAGCACGGTCTGCAGGTGGGCAAGCGACGATTGCAGAGAAAAATCAAGAAATTTCCAACTCCAGCCTATCGAAACAGATATCACTGACACTTAAAAGTAGAAATATGGGGAAACAGATACAGCAACTAGAAAGAATGAATCATTAACGTTTGTGTTGTTGTGTATCATCAAGAAGTAGCATAGAGGATCACAACAGAAATGAGACGATCGGAATGGGCAAAAGAGAAGATACAACAAGAATAAGTGCATTCATTAAAGAAAAATGAAAAATAACCTGGTAGTATTAAAATTTGAAAAAGCAAGACTATGCTGCGGGTCCTTACTCACAAGACCCAGCAATAACTATTTTAAAGCTTTGCTCTCAGACAGACTTATTTATATTCAACATTCGAAGTTTTTCTGCAGAACGCAGGAAGACTACAGTTTACAGTCGCGTCATTACAGAAGGAATACAGTGTCAATTGGACAAGGTTATCGGACGTACCGGTGATGGAAGTCACTTATAATATACGGCAGACCTAAATGACTCGCCCAAACCAAGCTACTGTTAGTGTTACTAAAAAGTCAAATTCGTCAGAGGTGATATGAATAGTACAGCTTTCTCTCCTATACAATTTCACGGATTTCAATTATGAATAAAGAAAAGGTCATGACGCGTTATTGAGAAATGAGAAACGGGTTAGTGAAAACTCAAATTCAGTGGAAGGTAGGCATGCAATAAGATACAGATCTCTAGTTACAGCGGACTATTTGCATGCGATCAGTGCATAATAAAAGTAAACAAAGTCGACTGGCATGGCCTTTGGAACCTAGAACCGAACAATTGTTAAAGCAACAGACGTGGAGGATTTGACAACTAAACCGAGAAAACAGAGACTGACCTGATAAGCCTATCCTCGTGCTTCTAGGACTTTGAACAACGGATACTTCCCAGCATTACGGGTGCAATTGCTATATGAAATTCTCTGACTGCGTATAGATTACAGGTACGTATAACGTCGCTCATGCTTGTTCAACAACACTCTCACATGTTTTGTCGTACTTACATGTTTCACTTCTTTCCAAGTCGACCAGATGTCAAAAAAACGGTAATAACTCCTCCTCATTCAGCCATAAACAAAGTGCTCTTTCTTTATAAAGGCTTTAGGTGTCCTAGTCCTTTCTTTCTTCACTTGCGAGGAAATCTCACTATCTTTCCTCTGAACGTGTGATACAACTCTAAAAGTGAAGCAGCTATCAAATGGAACCTTGGCTAGAACATCATGATATCTTGGTCTGTGATTTAAAATTTTTGTGGCGTATAGATCGTTCCGTATGAAATTTCGGAGGAATTTCCCGTCACGAAATTTCGGCGCGGAGTCTTCTGACCATCTTCAGGTCTCTGTCAGCAAGATGAGAGCTCAGTGTGCTTTCACCAGTACACGCCTTAAGATGACCAGGTGTTACATTATTTTTAAACCGAAGTTCAAATACCTATACTGCATACTGAAAGAGGTCTGTAACAGTTTCACTAGTCAAAATTGGGTAGCACAAGAAGTATTTAGTCATCTGTAACTTCTCAAGAAACATGTTACCTAAATAATTAATAACAAATATTTGACAGCTCGCATCATTTTTCTACCTTGCATGTTCCAGTTAAATAAACTTCGAATACTTGCAAGTCACTTTACTGAGCATATTTACCTTAGTTCCACGGTATAAGAAGGGCTTTGAGGGTTGACACTGACTCCTTGCCAGTCCATTCTTCTTTCGAGATGAATCTAAATACATTGGTCCTTCTAGATTTTAGTTTACCCGCTAATAGGCGCAAGAATTGTCAGTTGCACGGACTGGAATGAAAATACAAAAGTAATGAGGTTCTTCCACTATCAGGAATATTGCTATTATTTCACTCGCGCCATATTTTGTCAGACACGTGCCATTCAATATAGTACTATCAATAGCCTGGTTCCAAAAAATAGTTGTTGCACAGTAACCTATAACAGCACTGCTCAATCACCTAATATCGAAGAGATGTTTTGTAATCGTCTTTGGCAAGATCTGATGGATTTCAAAGCTCCACGTTATGTGGAAGAATGACAATAACGACATTGGTAGGCGAAGGCGCATGTGCCGACGTCGAATATTTATTTAATTATTTTCCACGGATCATAGGGCGTAATACGCAGATAACGCATTTTTGCGGTTTTTCAGCTGCATCATTTTCCTGATCGGCTCATTAGATCTGATTTATTAATTTTCTCAAGAAACAGAATAAGGAGCAGATGACATGTGGCAACGACGAATATTCATTTAGTCTCTGTATGTCCATCTTTTTAGAAATGATTGCGGGACTCGGCTGTTTGATACAGGATGTCAACTTAAACACCTTTCAGCAGTCTAGTTCCCAACCTTATGTCATTTGGCAGCCCGTTTCAGCGTTTCACTATGCACCTTCAGGCCCCTGACCGACGTGTACGAAGATTCTAACTCGGTTGTGATCAAAACAGGGAGTAACAATACTGATAGTAGATTTTTGCTATAGCGATCACTTCAACCATCATATGCTGATGATCATCACCGTCATGGAGCCATCACAAGCTTGCACAGTGCCTCGGTCGTTAAGTGAAGGCCGTCGGCCACTGCGTTGTCCGTGGTGAGAGTTAATGCCTGAAATTTGGTGTTCACGACACACTCTTGACACCATGGATTTCGGAATACTGAATTCCCTAACGATTTCCGAAATGGAATGTGCCAGGCATCTAGTTCCAACTATCATTCCTCGTTCAAAATCTATTAATTCCCGTCGTACGGCCATAACCACGTCGGTCACCTTTTCACATGAATCACCTGAGTACAAATGAGAGCTCCACCAATGCACTGTCCTTTTATACCTTGTGTACGTGATACTACCGTCATCTCTGTATGTGCATATCGCCATCATATGACTTTTGTCGCCTCAGTGTAGTATTTCTGTTCATCCGTAGATCTCTTTTACTGAGATGTTGGACATGTCTTGATATTACAATTAAAGACCAACAAAATAAAGTTATTCATATATACAGACATTTACATATTTACAGGTATAGTTTGATAAGGATGGGACAGATTGTCGGCAGCGGCGTTATTGCAGGGACTATCTCGACGTTTGCCTGGAGTAATTTAGGGAAAGGGTGCAAAACCCAGATCAGGATGGCCAGATAGAGAAAGGAGCGTCTTCCTTCCCGAAAAGAAGGCCAGCTTGTTTAAAACACTGCTTCCTCATCCGGATAATGCCTAGTGTACAATAATGTTCTGCAAAGAAATTGTTTAATGATATAAAAGGCATGTGCTTCACTATTCATTCGTTTCTCACTCCTAGTCACTGCACACACTACACACGCTATACACACATTGTGTCATAACGTAACACTACACACACTATCAGCTGATGAAATGGTCAGAGCGACCATATTTCCCACTTGCTACCATGAAAAAACTGAGTCAGCATCGATCTATAATGAGTGAGGTGTCCAGCTCAGGAAGAGCACAAGGTGTTAGTATTACACATTGCATAGCTTTGGGAGTAAAATGCCCAGAAAAGAATAAAAAGAAGGAAAAAACAGCGTGAAAGTGGTATGCGAAATGATGTTTTATTATCCTTATTATAATTAATATACGTTACATTTTTACCAACCCTCCTGGCTGTGTCATCTAAGTAACCATCAATGTACAGAATTTATTTCTTAACAGGTAATTCTTAACTGCCTTTTAAAAGACGTTTGTTTAAGCTATCTCTTTAACCTCCTTGAGCAATTTATTGTTTTGGTCTATTCCAGAGTAGAAAACGGTGGTTTGAAACTAATGAGCCGGCCGCGGTGGTCTAGCGGTTCTAGGCGCGCAGTCCGGAACCGCGGGACTGCTACGGTCGCAGGTTCGAATCCTGCCTCGGGCATGGATGTGTGTGATGTCCTTAGGTTAGTTAGGTTTAAGTAGTTCTAAGTTCTAGGGGACTGATGACCTCAGATGTTAAGTCCCATAGTGCTCAGGGCCATTTGAACCATTTGAAACTAATGTTTATTCCTTCCTGGTAAATGTAAGTTGAGTCTAGTTCTCCTTCCATGGTCATGGACAGAGCTGTTTTTGTAGTAATAATCAGTGTTATTTTTGATATGTACAACTGAGTGCTAAATGTACTCACATGGTGCATTTAAAATTCCATGTACTTTGAACAGATCTTTTGACAACGAGCTCGACTGCTATTTTTGATTGTTAATCTTATGGCCTTTTTCTGTAGTTTGAAAGCAATGTTCATATTTTGTGCATCTCATCCACATAAAACATTTCCATAGCTAAGAACTGAGTGTACATATGAATAGCATTTAGCTGAAAGACACTGGCTGCTACACACTGACGAACGCCTTGTTACGTACGGTTCTGTTCCAGGTGCTATATTCTTGCCTTCTAGGGACCAGTGAATCAAAATTCGATTACGGATCGGAAGCGAAACATATGGAACTACGGTATAGCATTCAGTTCTAACTATCCAATAGGTTCTCATGTAATTTGCTGTTGTAGGAAAAGTCGTGTTATGTGTGAAAAACTACCGCACCCCTTACTTTTAAACAACTATCGCGCCCCTTAAACCACTGAGTTACTGGAAACAATAAACAAAATCGACGAAAAACAACAAAAGACAAAAAGCTCTGCACAGCACACAAATTCCAGTCATTGTGAGACACACATTCTCACCTTATTACATGGAAGCAGTGGTTAAGACAATTTATCACATACCATTCGGTATTTTGTAGTTATATCCTTAGTTTAGAAGTTTCTGGGATAATCTGCTATCAGAATGCATGATGCGTCATTATGGTTTCCAACATTCGTCTTACGACTTCTGTTCAGTAACTTTTTTTTAATTGCGTTGGCTGATTCTTCCGCCGCTTCTTGATAGAAAACATGATAATTAAAAATTCATTTACGATTTTTTATATTGCTTGACATCAGGAACCGAATCCATAAAGTCACTGAACTGTACATTACATCAAATCACACAGTTTTTACTACAAGTTTACCTGCTTTCATTACTTTGTAATACATATAACAGAGAATGTCCGTCCATTTACACAACAGCAAATTTATAATGCGTGCTATCTATCTCCTCTCAATAACAACAACAACAACAACAAAAAACAGAATAACTGATGTTATGAAGAATTGTTTCAGGTGAGGTCAGACCTCATCTGTATCGTAAAGAAGCTGATAGTTCTCAGTTATGGCAATGAAAAGTCTTGAGAAAGGCGGGTCAATAAATATTTGTCCTGTGCCTTCTGCGAAAACTTATGTTAGATGGCTACAGCTGTTATGCTCTCTCAGGGGGTTCCCCTTCGCTGTAATCCACTAAATAACCACACTTTTATACCTTTTGTAGTTTGAATTAGAAATTTCCTTCGAATTGTTCGCAGGTACCTCCATACTTAATAAAAAATGTAAAAAGATTCAAAACTGGTGTAATAGAACTTATTCTATAATCAAAAACTGATTTAAATAATTTTCGAGGTCCTTTTCACAATTTTAGGTAGATCTTTTATTCGTTTCTTTACTACCCTAGAGAAGAGCGACTACGAAGTAATTGTAGACTAGACAAGTAACAGATATAGACTCTGTTCAGAATATGTCTCCAAACTATTCTACCAGTCGGAACACCATAATCCTGTCAAGGACATGTAGCACGTCCCTGCACTCCTTACTTCCTGAAAGGTTAAATTTTGACTCTGTTGGTTAGGTTTATTGACCCTCACTTCTTATCCCTCACACAGGAAGCCTCCATTAAATATGATTACGTCATCACAACTTTGAGCTTTTACAACGCCATTAAGTATCTGGATAGATCGTTCTTCCAATATGTACTATTGTGGCTAATATTTAGTGAATATGAACTAATACTCTCACGATTCTCAAAGATACCACAAACGCCAAGGTAGTGCGTTAAATGATAACGACATAGTACCCTAAAACGGAAACTTGAATATTTTCTTTCCGCGAAACAGCAGATTTTAAAGTTAAAACATGATTGTTGATTGTTTACTGATGCCAGCTTTCTTCTTCGGCCACATGAAAACAGTGATGTTAGTTTAAGTCATATTTCCATTAAAAACTTTTTGATATCAATCAGTTGGCTCGTAATGACAGCTCATTCATACAGAACAGTAAGAGCCGGTGCAATAGAAGGCACAGTTCTTTCTGTAGCTGACTAACTATATTGTCTGAAGTTTCTATCAGCCATGTTCCTATGCGGCTATTGTCTCCCTATATGGCTTTTTAAGATGAAATCCGACGCACTACTTAAGTGCACAATAGTAGAGCATTACTACGTTTTACTTTAGCCAGTAAACGGAGAATTTGGTGTCAGAAATGGTTCCACCCAACAAACAAAAGCGTGTGTTATTTTTATAAAAGCTTACGTGTAACAGCGTTTCTTTCAGCAGGAGTCGCCGCTTTTCTACACTGATTAACGTTCCAACTGTTCACCAGATTGATAAAATGAGAATAATGCAACACATCCAGAAACTAGAAACAGACACAACTTAACCGTTTGCAAAGGATGTAATACTTTTCTTATTTCTCTACAATAATGGGAAAAAGAACTGTATTACATCCTGGTGACGTCAAACGGGGCGTAATTTTCGCGATGGACTGGCGCAGTGGAGACAGAACTTTCACTGGCCTATCCTGTATACTAATTCTAGCCGTAACCAATAGGCTCATAGAAAGCTACTGAATGCGCGCGATGACCAGTACTAGTAAGGCCGGTATTAGAAACTAGAAACTAGCATGAAGACCAGCAGATCCCTATCTGCAAGTATAATGTGGCGCAGACTGGTTTCGAACGCGGTACCTCCACTTCCAGCTCCCCAGTCCTGCGGTGAGAACGTCCACGGTTACAGAGAACTTAATACAGTACTTTCCAGAAAAATACCGCAACGCATTCTCACTGTCGAAATCTCTCGACTGAAACGAGCACTTTTCTGTAACGTTACAGTTTTCCCTGAGAACCACAAGCAGAAGACATAAAAAATCGGATTCTTCATGTTAATAAGAAAAACGAAAATAGTTAGAGAACCCGACCCCCTTTAAAATGTCCAATTACGTCCAGCAGTTCAGTAAATAAACTTTCTAAAGTAAGTCAGATGATCCTAGAATTGTGAGTAGAAATGAAAATAACTGAAGGCTACAGCATGATATAGCAAGTACGAAAGACGAAACCGCGTAAACGTAGTCAAATAGTTCAAATGGCTTTGAGCACTATGAGACTTAACATCTGAGGTCATCAGTCCCCTAGAATTTAGAACTACTTAAACCTAACTAACCGAAGGACATCACACACATCCATGCCCGAGGCAGGATTCGAACCCGCGACCGTAGCAGTGGTGCGGTTCCAGACTGAAGCGCCTAGAACCGCTCGGCCACAACGGCCGGCTAAACGTAGTCGTCAGACCTATTGGCGTCCTTATAATCCTATAAGAAAGCTAGCTCGTATTTGCGTTTTTTGTGATTAAGGTGAATACTGCAGTGGCTACTGAATAATGGATAAACACTAGAGCAATTCGTTGATTCCGGAAACAATAACGAAAATGTGTCACAAACTGCTTGTCACAAAACTGCAATCATAAATGGATTAAGATAGCAAAGCAGACATTTTGATAACATTTGACGGGATTTTTGTAGTGAAATTTATTTTCCTACCAAAATGCCCGACGAAACTTACAGACAAATTAAAAACGTTGACGAAACTTATAGACAAATCAAAACCGTGGACCCAGCCAGGAATCGATTCCCCGGTCTTCGCCTCTCAAGAAAATGTTCTTGCAAGGTGAACAGTCCACAGCACAAACCGACGTACCAGCTCCTTCTCGATAAAATGTATTCACTGTAGAAAATCTGTTGTTTTACAATCGATTACTAGTTGTTTCCTGTTCGAATCACTGATGATTTACCGAAATAGTTTCAGACGAATTGCATGACCTTTGCTTACAGGAAGCCATTAGCGTCATCTTCATCGGACCTTACTCATCATTCGGAGTTTGTGATTTAGCAAATATGCAATCACATTATTATCGCTATAGCTACTGTTATTAATATTTTGAATTATTATTTATTTACTGGAGCGACATATCCCACGAGCGTGAGCCACTACCGTATAACAGCAGTTTCCCTTATTTCAATGATTTTGAAATGACTCACTTGCAGACGACATTTATATACTCATTCCTGAAAGATATTGCTCGATACCTTCCCTCTGATTTGACGCAGGGTCACTGAATAACGACTATATTTCAAAAAAAGTAAATGAGTACGATTAAGGGTGTGGGATAAGTACCTGATTTTAATAAGAAAGGGATCACACTCTTCTTATCACTCAAAATGCGAGAATGTTGCAGCCGTGATGATGACTTACAGTAAAAATCCTACATCATCATCACAAGAAAAGTAGCCACGTAAATGTTTTGCCCCCCCCTGCTAGATGTCTTCAAGAGGAATTTGAACTCGCGGCATGCCAATGTCGAAGGCTGTGAGCCGCGAGCAGGCATTAGTACGGTATGGCTCCACTCTCTCCACTCCACTGGACAGGACGATGGCATGCGGGAATGCTGCGCTTGGCCGATGTGAAGTGGTGCTTCCAGCCGACTCAAACGGCATACCATGTGGGAGAACTGTGTGGCTTGCAAACGGACGGATGCAACTACAAAGCGCTTTCTCAAGATCTGCAGGTAAGGACACTGGAGAAAATCTTGTCAACGTCTCTCTACGAACAGTCCCATTCGGCGGATCTGGGCAATGGGGTTGCTCGCTCAAACGCAAACCGGTGCCTCCCAAGCGGTTGCAGACTTGGACAGGCGATATATATCGATATTATAACACCACCCACTGCACTGTCAGCACCCATTGACCTCTCGGCGATCGATACCGCTGACAAACTTCGATATGGTTTCACCTCACCATTCTCTCCGGCCGAACTCCACTGGGCTCTGACGTTCTCAAAGGACATATCATCCGAATATGACCAGATCCATTATTCCAAGATCAGCAATCTGTGCAATAACCCAAACCGCGTTCTTATGAACGTCTTCACTGACAATTGGAAGGACGATTCCAGCTTACTGAACGGTTATAATATTGGTGCCCATATTGAAACCTGGGGAGGATCCTAGTCGAGCAGCGTCGTATTGCGGATTGCTTTGTCATCGTGTACGTGTAAGACCTTTGAAAGTCTTCTCAAATCCTGCTTAGAACGACAATTTGCTTCGCCGAACGCAATGCAACATGTTCACAATATCATATCTCTTGCGATCGACACTGAAAAAACCTTCCTGACCAACGGGTACCTGAAGGCTTTATTTCTTGATTTTTCGAATGCTTATGACAATGTTATTATTTTTGAGCTGATTAACGAAGCGAAACTGCTACACCTCCCGGCATCGGTTTTACAAATTATTGATGGTTTGCTCGGCTGTCGTGCGGTACACGTTCGGGACCAGGACAACGTTCTATACAGGCCTCACATAGTGATCCGTGGGCTCCCCCAGGGCGCGTTACTGAGTCCACTACTATACACCCTTTACGTCACCGTCCTGGAGACTGTATTAAGCCCCAACGTCAAAGTTCTTCGGTCCGCAAACGACGTTTGTATGTATGCCTGTTCGCCGTCATTTTGGATGACAAGACTATGGCTTCACGACGCATGTGAAAAGCTGGCCACAGAGAAGTTAGGAAATAGACTCACTTTTTCGCTCGGAAAATCTGCAGAGGTGATAGTCACGAGAAAACGACTCAATTTCTTATCTGAACTCCAATCTGGTCCGTACAACCTTCCTGTTCAGTTACGTACTAAGCTACTTGGTGTCTGCTTTGACTGCAAACTGACGTGGGCACGTCATGTTGCGTATCTCACAAACAAGGTGGAACACACCGTGGGGAGCTACGGAGCGGAACCGACAGTACTCTTAACTCTGTATGACAGGGGTGACCAAGTTTTCGGCCGTGGGCCATACCAGGGCCCAGTGCCAAAGTGTTCAGCTTCGCTTCACATTTACCCACCGCCACGACGCGCTGTCTGAGCGCGGGGAGGGGGAAAAATGGCTCTGAGCACTATGGGACTTAACATCTATGGTCATCAGTCCCATAGAACTTAGAAATACTTAAACCTAACTAACCTAAGGACATCACGCAACACCCAGTCATCACGAGGCTGAGAAAATCCCTGACCCCGCCGGGAATCGAACCCGGAAACTCGGGCGCGGGAAGCGAGAACGCTACCGCACGACCACGAGCTGCGGAGGGGAGGGGGAAGAAGGCAAAACTGCATACCACTTGGTTTTACATTTCACGTTTCTCAACAACACAAAGCACAAACAAAACAAGTTTTCAGTATTAATTAATTAGTTTTGGGGCACTGAAGACATAATTTTCATCTGGTACAAACTGTCGGCATACTGACGCAGACAATTTCACAGAGTATCGCACTTAAGTTACCACGTGATCGCGACTTCTTTCGTTTCATAACCGGAAAAATGTCTTTCACACAAATATGTCGACAAAAATTTTGTAGCACTTTTGCAACCTCGTTATGGAGACTTGGAAAATATACCTGAGGAAAGCAGTGTAGACGTCCTGGAAAGTTTTAACTTAAAAAGATTTGTAATTAAACCGGGAATTACCTTGCAGGTCATTCAGTTACATCTGCACATGCACGCAGGCGCTTTCAACTAAAACGACAAATAATCTCGAAAACAGATGTTACATTGATAGTGTCCCCTAAACCATCGTTGAAATTCTCGCGAGGCCACAATCGATTCTTCAAGCCTCGCACCTTTTAACGCTAGTGAGCGTAGGGAACTGGAGTGTGTTTGACAGAATGTGTCCCTTCTGCAACACGATTCTCTTTTTAAATGCATCCTCATCAAATCATAACGAAATTGCCTTATAGTGTCTTATTATGGGCAGCGTGCAGTCAGGTCTGCTTAAAGTGCGAAGTCTGCAATCCAGTCGAGATGTTTTAATTTTCGTTCCTGCACTCCTTTTTCTTTATAAATTCAGCAATAGCGAGGTTTAAATCGAAAAATTGTTCCAGGCATACCCCTTGACTTAACCAACGTACTTTTCAGTAATATTCGAAGTTTCCATACTCTTCGTTTACTTCCACTGAAAACTGTTGCAATTGAAAATGGAATAATGGGTGTGACTTCAGAAATTTTACTAGTCGTGCCACCAATTTCTTCAAGTGCTCCATGCCTGCAAATTTAGCACATAATGCTTCTTGATGTACACAACAATGTCGATAGTTGTACGAGGGTGAATCAAATGAAAACCTTAAATATTTTTTTAATATTATTTATTGTGCAGAAGTGGTACAAAGCTGTATCACTTTTCAACATAATCTCCCCCACGCTCAATGCAAGTCCTCCAGCGCTTACAAAGCGCATAAATTCCTTTAGAAAAAAATTCTTTTGGTAGTCCGCGCAACCACTCATGCGCCGCGTGGCGTACCTCTTCATCAGAACGGAACTTCTTTCCTCCCATTGCGTCTTTGAGTGGTCCAAACACATGAAAATCACTTTGGAGATGAGGAATGGCGCCATTCCTTGCTCGCTCTCTTCGTTCCCGGTTGGTGGAAGTGAACCCAGATTTCGTCCCTAGTAACGATTCTTGCAAGAAAGCCATCACCTTCTCGTTCAAAGCGCCGAAGAAGTTCTTCACAAGCATCAACACGTCGTTCTCTCATTTCAGGAATCAGCTGCCGTGGCACCCATCTTGCAGACACTTTGTGAAACTGGAGCACATCACGCACAATGTGGTGTGCTGACCCATGACTAATCTGTAAACATGCTGCAATGTCATTCAGTGTCACTCGGCGGTTTTCCTTCACTACGGCTTCAACTGCTGCAATGTTCTGTGGAGTCACAACTCGTTGGGCCTGACCTGGACGAGGAGCATCTTCCACTGAAGTCACACCATTTGCGAACTTCCTACTCCATTAGTAGACTTGCTGCTGCGACAAACATGCATCACTATACTGAAACTTCGTTCGTCGATGAATTTCAATAGGTTTCACACCTTCACTACGCAAAAACCGAATAATAGAACGCTGTTCTTCCCTGGTGCAAGTCGCAGGTGGGGCGGCCATCTTTATACTGATACTGCGGCGGTATGTGTGCATCTGCACTATGCTGCCACCTACAGGCCATTCTGAACGATGTTTGTAGCGAGCTTACCAACTTACAGGATAACGTCGCGAAATTTCGATTTGTTATTACAAATTTAAGGTTTTCATTTGATCCACCCTCGCAATTTGTTGCTCTTTCATTGTCATCTAAAAGTTTTAAGTTATTTCTGCATGGTATTATAATGTCACTTCGTAGCAGTTCTTATCCCTCTCTTCTGTCATTCCCATTAATTTGAAGGACTGTGACGATAGATCGCTAGAGTGGCTCTTTTTGCGCTAACAGCAAATCAACCTGTGAACGTCCGTCGTATCCCGAACAAATAGCAAAGGTTAAACTGCGCTGACACCACGATTCTGCCGAACTAAATGAAATGTGGTGTTACGGGTACTTCTGAGAAGCACCGAGCGAAGCCGGGTTACAGGCCGGCTAGTCCGCTCGTGGCCCGCCCACGCTGCATGCGTCAAGTTTGGTGCGCCGTGGCCGGTCCTATTGTACATGGTCTTCTCCCGCTCCGTCTACGAATGGCAGCATCGTCTATGGCAACGCAACGAAATCGACTTTGTGTACACTCGATGTCCTTCATTATAGGGTGCTTCGCCGTGTTGTTTGAGCCATCAGATATACGAGCCGGCCGTTGTGACCGAGCGGTTCTAGGCGCTTCAGTCTGGAACCGCGCGACCGCTACTGTCGCAGATTCGAATCCTGTCTCGGGCATGGATGTGTGTGATGTCCTTAGGTTAGTTGGGTTTAAGTAGTTCTAAGTTCTAGGCGACTGATGACTTCAGATGTTAAGTCCCATAGTGCTCAGAGCCATTTGAACCATCAGATATACGCTCACCGACACACTGTTAATGGCAGTGTCTGAAATGCCGGTCATCTTAGCCGGCAGATGTCCTATAATTTTCTCTTTAGTCGGTCTTCCGTATTTGATTTTATCTTACTGAAGGCGTTTGGTCAATTCTGGGGGCTAACGCAGACACCTCAAAGACGAAGAACGAACCGAAATTCCATACTAGAATGATTCATAGATATGGGAAATAGCGATCTCTTTTACTGCTAGGCCTACAAGACTCGAAACTTCCTACCTTTCGCCCTCCATTTGGTACTTTCTTCACCTCGGCGCCGGTGTGGTATTTTTCATCCAATTTCTGAGTGAGGAGGAACATTACTAGCGATCTGGAGAACTTCATCACCCAACAATGGCCACAGTATGCTCGTATCCATTCAGATGGCTTTACAGCTGAGATAGGTGTGGGATACGTCTTCTTCAGCCCCTTTAGCGGCACAACCAAAATTCGCACTGCCAACCGAATCGTGTTTCTAGCCGGCCGATGTGGCCGAGCGGTTCCAGGCGCTACAGTCAGGAACCGCGCGACCGCTACGGTCGCAAGTTAGAATCCTGCCTCGGGCATGGGTGTTTGTGATGTCCTTAGGTTAGTTAGGTTTAAGTAGTTCTAAGTTCGAGGGGACTGATGACCTCAGAAGTTAAGTCCCATAGTGATCAGAGCCATTTGAACCATTTTTTCATATTCCTACTGGCTATCGGCGATGCTATTTATTATCGGACGCAGACGTTCCTGTTCGTATTGATTCTCACGGAGTCCGAAAGTGTCTTGCAGGAACATCTGGCCTTTAATAAATAGACTAACAAATATGTCTTAGATGTCTTGGAGTCCATAACAGACGGGCGGACGCTGGGTGTTGAGCTCCGCTTACTCAGAATAAAAGGACGTAATAGCATTCTCCATAATGCAACTTTTTACCGCCTTGCTAAGAGGAGCGTTACGAAAGGACAGTTCCGCCCAACACCAATTCCTTATACGGATTTCAACTCTGCGTTCAAGAAAGCTACTTATGAGGACTGGAACAGTAAAATGCACGTATGCCTGCTCCATAAGGGCGGCCAACTGGCAACCATACAATCGAACGTCTCTTCTCGGCCATAGTTCACCTCGGTGAAGCTTAGTAGACGTCATGTGACCTCTCCCATCCGAATAAAGCTGGGAGACGGACTTTACCCCGCCCACGTATACCGGCGGGCAATCGTCACATCCGGACGTTGTGATCAAGATACAACAGCGGTGGGGGATCTGAGCCACGTCATATCGGCCTTTACCAAGTACTAGGCCACACAGGCAGGCTTGTTCAGTACAAAAAATGGGTTGTGAGGGACTACTCCTTCCCTACAAGTGTAACTACTTTACTTCACCGGTTCGATATATGTAGGCATTATTTCCTCGCGAACTATTTAAGAGATGCCGGTATCCAGCTTTGACCTATAAATTATGTGGATCTTGCCCTCCCAAGGAATCAACCCTGTTCGAAAACTGGGACGTTTGTGTTTTTACTTCGTATTAAGAATTTATCTTTGTAAACGGCACCGTTGTCTCGCTTTCAACTATACGTTGCTGTGGATCTAGTTCTCCTATAGGACCGGCCCGATTCGAAACCACTGCCGTAATTTTGTGCTTTTATTTTATTTTACGAACGTATCTTTGTGTTTCATACTCTTATCACCGTTGTATTGTGAAAACTGCAGTAATGTTAACTTGGTACTGTTTTGACTGCTGCTGGCTGTATGGTGTTCGTCTTTTAGTGTTTCTATTTTACGTTAAATTGCAAATTCGTTAACATGACACGTTTGTAACTACTGTTGGCTGTACAAAAATACATAAGTAAAAAGAAGAAGTGGTGCTCCTACAGAACACGGCGCACCTTGCACATAACTAATGATTCACAAGATTCTAATTTTTCGTAAGAATTATGACTTATTCGCTGCCTAGGGCCACGCAAGGAATTCAATAAGACGAAAGTCTAGATGACCATCAGAACATGATAGAGTGATTTTATGGACCCCTGGTGACACAGAACGTAAAACGAAGGCTACTCTGCCGGCCGGAGTGGCCGAGCGGTTCTAGGCGCTACAGTCTGGAACCGTGCGATCGCTACGGTCGCAGGTTCGAATCCTGCCTCGGGCATGGATGTGTGTGATGTCATTTATTATCAAGATCACAAGCCTTTCACAGGCGCAAACCATTCTTGCAAGGTCGAGAACACATTGAAGATGAACCTCGGTCAGGGAGACCTTAAACTTAAAAAACCGACAAAAACATCGAAGTGTACGAGCTCTTGTGAGTCTGTTCCTCCAGGACAAACCGTCAACCAAGTGTTTTACAAATATGTGCTTGAAAGGCTCAGGAAAATGGTGAATGGAGTGAGACGCCGACCGCGCGACTGCTACGGTCGCAGGTTCGAATCCTGCCTCGGTCTTGGATGTGTGTGATGTCCTTAGGTTAGTTAGGTTTAAGTAGTTCTAAGTTCTAGGGGACTGATGACCTCAGTAGTCAACTCCCATAGTGCTCAGAGCCATTTGAACCATTTGGAGTGAGACTGGCCACCGCAGACAAGCAGATACTGCACCATGACAACGCCTCATATCACACAGCCCTTCCACCACGAAATTTTTGACCTCAAAAGGCTTTCATGTTCCTTGCAGTTGTGGCCTGTCATATATTGGTCAGATAATCAGGAATGTGGAGAGCCGGTGTACTGAGCATAAGCGACGCAGACGCTTACAACAGCCGAGCAAATCGGCCATTGCAGAACATTATCTTGGCACCGGCTATCTCAAGGAACACAACAACAGGGAGATTCTGAATTTACTACCAGGTACTGGGATAGTGTTGCAAAGGAAGATGTTGAAAGTAAATTAGCAAATAACCTTACAAATAGAGAAGGTGATTTTTGAGCTGTTTAAGACTTTCCCGACGTGGTACCTGCTTCACTGGATCACGGGCGTCGCGTCGGATAATGTTGTGTGTTGTGGAAGCTGCACGAAATTTCGACGAGACACCTGCTCTGCTTACAGGAAGACCTGAGGATGATGAGTCTCGGCGAAATATCGTGCAGCTTCCACAACATTATCCGACGCGACGCCCGTGATCCAATGAAGCATGGTGATTTGTCTTTAAATTCTGCATTAAATCCTGCTCTCTCTCACTTGTCAAAAAACAGAGGGACAGGGTTTCTGCTACCTCAGCCGTTGATTATTAATTTCACTATCGGTAACTTCTGATGTCGGTTATCTTTCGTTTGTGATGGCGCCAATGTTTACGGTGTGTGTGTGTGTGTGTGTGTGTGTGTGTGTGTGTGTGTGTATGTGTGTGCGAGTGTGCTGCTATCAAAATATCGGCGGCTGTCAACGATGTCACCCGGTCGCAGTCCCATAAGTTATCTGAGTATTCCATACGCCGGGAGAAACTAAGGTCCGGCATTTCTGTTGTTCCACAGCACCCCTATTGTTGTGACTCGGCAAGACAACCAAGCCACTAGGAGGTAGCCGAAAGGCACGCGTTTAAGCTCACGCAGGCTGGCGTGAGGTCTGGAACAGTTAAAGGAATAGAGACTAGCAAAAAAGGTACTTAACTTCTGGAATACTTAACTTTAATCCATAATTGGTAAACATCGGTCTGGCGGTACATGCATCACAAGATAAATAGCAAGTGATAATGGCGCCTTGCTAGGTCGTAGCAAATGACGTAGCTGAAGGCTATGGTAACTATCGTCTCGGCAAATGAGAGCGTAATTTGTCAATGAACCATCGCTAGCAAAGTCGGCTGTACAACTGGGGCGAGTGCTAGGACGTCTCTCTAGACCTGCCGTGTGGCGGCGCTCGGTCTGCAATCACTGACAGTGGCGACACGCGGGTCCGACGTATACTAACGGACCGCGGCCGATTTAAAGGCTACCACCTAACAAGTGTGGTGTCTGGCGGTGACACCACACCTATTCACCCGGTATGAGCCCTTGTGAATTTTAACATTTTTCAAGATTGGAAAATGTCTTAAAAGAACATCATTTTGAGACACTGGAGAACATTCAAAAGAATGTGACCGACATGTTCACGGTCCTGTCACTTGAAGCTTTTCAGCGCTGCTACCAAACTGTAAACAACGAATCCGTCGGAGTATGTCTGCCGAAGCGAACTACTTTGAAGGGTGCAATAATGTTGTTTGAAAAAAATAAAACTTCGGTGGATAAAAAATCAGTCTTATTACTTTTCTCACACAACTCATACATGTCCCATTATCACAAACCTGCGAAATGTCTTAAGGCGACAAAATTCGTTTTTAGTGAAAGATCTGAGAAAACGCTTTCATTTCACGTTGATATAAGCACGACGTTCAAAAATTACTCATCCACAGGAGACATCACACTAGTACCGCGTAACACCGCTTCTAGCCTTTGTAACGACCTCAGTTCGGACAGGAAGAGACTCCGCAAGTTTCTTCAGGTATGCTGCCATGTCCATCTGAAGTCTTTCACTGCTGGTTAGTTCCCGTAGAGCTACCAAATTGCGGGAATGTTCATTCTCAGTTTCCCGAGCTATTTCAAACAGCCTCATACATTTTCTATGAAGGTTGGATGATTTAGCAGGTCAGTCGACGTGCGATTGGGTACCTGATAGTTCTTCAAACTGGGATCGTATTAGTACAGTCCTGTGAAGTCAGCTCAAGAGCTTGGAAGACGTGGTGACTAGGAAACTTGCTTTCTCGGATCAAACAAAACGTATTAATGAGTTTTATTACAAAAGGAAAAAGTGTCGCAAGCAAAGGGCGACATCCAAAATAAGCAATGTTCTTCAGTATAAACTGTCTTAAGTCGCTGCTATTCAAGTGCCTAATCTTGAAGCTACTCCATTCGACTGGGTCTTGACCAGTCGTCTTCACATAGGGGCCGCTGCTGTAGCGTTGCGGCCAGCGTGCGTTTGGCTGACGTCTTTTCACGACCATCTCTTCTCTATAGTTCCCGACTTGCGTGCCCGCGCTTGACCTTACGCCGTTTTGACACAATTCGTTGTCCGTGGGGGTGTGCATTTTTCGTGTAACTAATGTTCGAATACGAAGTGTAGTGGGCCAATCAACAGACGCAAATGCTCAGATAGTAGGTTTCCATACACTTTATAGTGAGCTGCATTTGTTTTGCTGTGCGTAGCCAAGATTGCCGAACCACTGCCGAACATTCACTGGAAACAGTCACATCCATTAAATCCACTGCATGATATGGAGCGCCCAGAGGGTATGTGTGATCTCACTGTAACTGCGTACACTTACACACTGTTCTCGGGAATGCAAATGATTAGATTTGCTAGTCTCTGTGGCGGGTAAAACGGTCACCAAAGTGCATTAGTCTTGTTCGCGTTTACTGTCTTTACCAGGCCTGGTAGAGTATAAAAGAGATGTGGAAGTCAGAAGTTGAGCGATCACTATGAAGGACACGTAGACACCGTGTACTCGTGTATGGTAAGGTTATGAACAACTGACGGGCCTCTATGTAGGTCTCCATTCGGTCGGCAGGACGTTTCAAGCAATATTTAGATTTGTGAGGCATTCGGATGGGACAATGACTCGGTGTTCGACTGCTTGGGTAGGCAGAGAGCGCAGACACACCCATCATCACGTTGCCGGTCGACCAAGGCTGATCGCCTTATTGTGCACCAAGCACATCGTATCCCCTTCACATGTGCGACTGACATCGGAAAACAAGTAAGGAACTTCCTGTAACATTCTACGTCATCCCGCACCATTGGTCGGAGATAAGCAGAATCCGGACTAGGGAAATACCGTACCATGCGTAGGCCGCCGTTAACAACACAACGTAAACATCAGCGTTTGGAGTGGAGCTGTGACCAATAAGCTTGGAATGCTGATGAATGACCTTACACTGTGTTCAGCGGTGAATCGAGGTTCTATACTACCTCTGATGACCATCACGACCATCGTCGGCGAGTATGGCGTTGACCTGGAGAGAGGTCGCATTCTTGCAATGATTTAAAGCGGTCCATCGTTTGTTACTTCTGGCATCATGGTGTGTGATCCTTTGGGTACGACTTACGGTAACGGTTGATAGTGATCGAGGGAACGCTGACGGCGTGCATCCTCGTGGGACAGTGCCATGGTGCCATTTTTCATGTGGGCAGTGCTCGTCCACGCATGACAGGTGTCTTCATGAACTCTCTGCTGCATGTTGAGGTACTCCTGTGGCAACTTAGAGCCAAAGATCTGTGGGTGCAGCTCGGACGGCAAGAACGTCTCAGTGACAGTATCCAGGATATCAAGGAGCAGTTACAAGTGTTATGGGCCAGCTTGCTTCAGGACGGGATTCAGCGGTATTATGACTCCCTTCCCAACCCAGTCAGTGCATGCATTCAGGCCAGACAGGGTGCTACTCCATACTGATAATGAGCTCTTATTCTCAAGTTCTTTGTAAGTTTGAGTCGCTATAATAATCACTGAAATATCATCCCATATCGTCTCAAGTAGTGAAGTTCATTTCGTCTTTTCCTCCAGGTCACGGTGCTTCACTTTTTTGTCAGGGAGTGTATCTGAGACAATGCGTCTGAAGCGATTTAAAATGGAAAGTCCATGTACGTATAACTAATCGTAGAAAAGGCAGATGCCAGACTGGAATTCATTAGCAGAATCCTCAGGAAGTGTGGTCCACCCACGAAGGAGGTAGCTTATGAAATCCTCGTTCGACAGACACTTGAGTATTGCTCCTGAGTTGGGAACCTTTACCAGACAGGGCTGATGTAGGAAACTGAGAAGATCCACGGAATGGCAGCGCGTTTCGTCACAAGTCCCTTTAGCAGCCGCGAAAGCGTCACGGAGATGCTCATCCTTGCAGATACTACAAGAGAGACGTTGTGCATCACGGTGTAGTTTACTGTTAAAATTCTTAGAGCATCTTTCTTAGAAGAAGCAACGACTGTACTGATGCCTCCTATGTATATCCCACAGAAACCCATGATGTCAAATTCGAGATATTCGAGCTCAAACGGAGCATTACTAGCAACCGTTTATCTAGCGTACCATTCGCAAGTGCAACACGAAAGGGGGAAAGTGACAGTGATACTCAAAGTACCCTACCCTCCCGCCACCCCCTCTCTCCCACCCCCAACCAGTCGGACACAATAAGGTTGCTACCGGGATGAAAATGTAGCTGTAGAGGTAGGTGGAATGAGAGACATCTGTGAGTCCACCTAATCCCTTCACAGTTACTAATTCGAATAAACCACTTCCACGTATGATTGATGCTTGAAAAGAGACTCGTCAGGTTAATTCATAGCTGTTCGTTTATTTTATCAGCTATACTGAATGAGACGTCGTCACATTATTATACGTACAGCTCGTTTCGGGAGACCAGGCTACTCTTGCGAGAACCCCAACAAGAATCTGATATACACTAACGGGACAAAATGCAACACCTAGACGGAGCCGAGCGACATAAACGAAAGCAGGTAGCCGTGTTCCTACGTTTGAAAGATTTTGTCTATTCAGATTTCGCACGGCCGACTTCCTTCCCCACATACTTCCCTAATCCGATGGGTCCAATGACCTCCCCCAGATCAACCAACCGGATTTCGCGCCAGTCGCATAAGAGTGGCCTAGTAGCTCCACTATGAGCATGTAAACCAGATTTGCTCTAAATAAAGCCATAATGGTCCTGAGCGTTAGTTACCTTTGAGATTGGACGTGGTGACTTGATGTTAGTCAAGAATGTCTTTAAGGCGACAAAAACGCCATTATCAGCACCTCACTGAGTTTGAAGGAGGTCGTGTAATGGGATTACGAAAAGCTGAATGTTCCTTCTGCGGTATTTCAGAAATACTTCGCAGGAATGTGGCAACTTGCATGAGTGATGGCAGCGGTGGCGACAGGAATGTACGGTCGCAAGACCGAACTCCAGCCGACCACGTGGCACCAGTGTGAGGGAAGACCATCGTGTTTGGCAAATGGCTCTGGTGCTTGTACTGCATCTGTAACAGCAATCTGAGCAGCAGCCGGCACCACAGTGACACAACGAACTGTTACAAATCGGTTACGGTGCTTCAAGGACAGCTCCGAGCCAGACGCCTGTAGCGTGCATTCCACTGACCCCAGACAACCGCCATTTGAGACTGTGGGGCGCCGGATGGAATTTAGTTGTTATATATAAATGTTTGGTTTGTAGAATGTAAAACCAGTTCCTATTATTTAGAATGTTATTTATGCTGTCTTTCGCCGTTCTCAACACTGGCTCTCTAACTACAATATTGGCAACCAGAAAGTGATTAGCAAAACGTGAAGCCTGTAATTAGAATTCCTAGTGCCCACTTCATCTGAGAATACACTTATAGTTACAGCTTATAGCTCTGAGGAATTAGGAGATTGTCTGGGATTTATAATCAAAAACAGTCGTGAAAAAACGTCCTGTATTCTGAAAGTCACAGATGAAAACAAAAGAATCCACACAATCTAACTAACAGAGCAGTTCAGAGTCTAATGCGCTGATGCTTCTATAACTGTCCAAATTAAATATTTAAATGAATGCTCGCCATAATTTGATGATTAGGTTCATCAAACGCCACGCTAAATAATGGTAGAATGTTTGTCCCGCGGCGGCACGTGAAAATACGACATACGCAAACTGAAAATAGATAATTAAAGTCAACCCAGAATTAACACTTCACTCGAAAATGATTTCATGGTTACGCGTATCCCGAGTAACTTAATACGGCATCCGAGGCTGTTTGTAGCAATGATACCGACGCGACGCGACTCCCGACACAGATGTGCTATTCAGCGTCTGGAGAGAACTGGGGCCTTTCTTCCTCGCGCAGCGTTCTTATATATAAATCCGCGGTGCGGACGGCTAAGGGAACGCCTGATCAAATCGGCTCTCCCAACTAGCCGCTGGGCTAGTAATGCACCACATTAAGTTATTGAATAAATCATAGCTTCTTTTGCTGATGGCCGATGAAGCTCTCAATTTAAATGTGCATTCAACACACAGGTAAGTAATCATAATAAAAGTTTGACGCGGCTAAGTTAAATATTTTGGGCGAGAGAATTAATTTAATTACACTGCACGCAGTAGACGAGCTCTGAACTGGCCCTTTGGAGATATTCTATCGCTATAGTTTTATAGGTATTCAAATGAAACTTCTCACATCCTTATGGTAATAGCGGATCTCCATTCTACTTAAATATAAACGTCCTAGCCTTATTTATTAGCCTACTTAATCTACCTTGCTTCCTTAATTTTCAAGACAAAAACCAGAAAATCATAAATTTCAATTAAAATCTTAATTTGTGAGATCCAAAGCACTGTTTCTATCAAATAATTATGAAAAAGTAATCTAAATATAAATTTTTAACTCTCTAGCTCTTTTCTGTTGCGCCAATGATTTTTACAGAAAAACGTCCAAATTTCGAAATTGGTTGAAGTTATTGAACTGATATTTAACATATATTAATTTAGTGTTACTCCTGACTTGTTAGAAACATTTTAGATTATTTGCTTGATTTTTAAAGTATTGCGCAACATTTATGACGTCAGAGCTAGTTACAACGGACTAGGCTGGCACATAATGGAAAGACTGATGTGAAATTACTACGGCATGAGTAGGCTGCTTCCCTGTAAGACTTCACTGGTACCGCGCTGCTGCTACGGTCGCAGGTTCGAATCCCGCCTCGGGCATGGATGTGTGTGATGTCCTTAGGTTAGTTAGATTTAGGTAGTTCTAAGTCTAGGGGACTGATGACCTCAGGTGTTAAGTTTCATAGTGCTTCGAGCCATTTGAACCATTTGAACTTCACTGGTGTCAAGCGAGAGCTCATTCGAGGGTATGGTGGAGGTTTTTATTTTCTGATGAAAGCTGGTCCTGCCTCGGTGCCTGTGATAACCGTGTGTTGCTTAGAGGAAGACCAGTTGAGGGCCTACCACCAACTTGTCTGTGAACTAAGCACACTGGACCTACACCAGTACCGAGCGAGGTGGCGCAGTGGTTAGACACTGGACTCGCATTCGGGAGGACGACGGTTCAATCCCGCGTCCGGCCATCCTGATTTAGGTTTTCCGTGATTTCCCTAAATCAGTCCAGGCAAATGCCGGAATGGTTCCTCCGAAAGGGCACGGCCGACTTCCTTCCCCATCCTTCCCTAATCCGATGAGACCGATGACCACGCTGTGTGGTCTCCTTCCCCAAAAACAACCAACCAACCTACACCAGTGCAATTCCATATGACAGAAGGAGGGCTATTGCGCTCTTTTGTGCAGCCATACATGAACAGCATTCCAAGAAGTATTTTCCAACAGAATAAAGCTCGCCCACATACCGCTATTGTAACGCAACATGCTCTACAGAGTGTCGACATGTTGCCTTGGCCTCCTCGATCACCAGATCTGTCTCCAATTGAGCACATATGGGACATCATCGGACGACAACTGCAGCGTCATCCACAGACAGCATTAACAGTCTCTGTATTGCCCGACTCAGTGCAACGAGCACGGAAATCAACCCCACAAACTGACATCTGACACCTGTACAACAGAAATCATGCACGTTTGCATGCTTGCATTCAACACTCTGGCGGTTACACTGGTTATTAATGTATCAGCATTTCACATTTGCAAATCTCGCGCTTACATTAACCTGTGATCTTGAAACGTTAGCACGTAAATCTGTCACGCAGACAAATATATTCCCGGAATTTCATTACTCTACATTAATTTTTGGTGTTGTGATTTTTTTCCGTCAGTGCATTTACACAATACGAGTAATAACGAAGTAGTAATGGCTCTGAGCACTATGGGACTCAACATCTTAGGTCATAAGTCCACTAGAACTTAGAACTACTTAAACCTAACTAACCTAAGCACATCACACACACCCATGTCCGAGGCAGGATTCGAACCCGCGACCGTAGCAGTCCCGCGGTTCCAGACTGCAGCGCCAGAACCGCACGGCCACCGCGGCCGGCAACGAAGTAGTAGGTCTTTTCACACTACAAATTACTAAACTTACTGTCTTCGTCTTCTTCAGTATAGGGAGTCTGCTGCTCCCTGTGATAACAGCTTGCATCCGCCGGTTCAGCGACTTCCATTGATGGTGCAGCATATTGTGCGTGGGCCCCAGTCATTGATTCTGTTAGAAATTCATCCTCCATTTTCTTCGATGTTCAGTCGGTACTAGGTGACTGAGCAATGACTGTGCACATTCTAAAACTAAAACAGCACGGAAGCATAAATTTCATCATTATCTGATAAATAAGAATCATAGACTCGAGAGATCCGACGAGTGTAAAATTCAAGATCCTTCACGCGATGCCAAGTAGATAGTAAATCAGGGAAGAAGAGTAGCAACTAGAGATAATGAATGTAACGATCTTTTCAGACTTAAAAATATGACAAATCAGTTACAGCTTATCACATTTACTTAGTGGTAACGAAGACAACCTTCAAATGCTACACATAAAAAAAAGCGAAGAAGCGAGATTTATGAGAAGAACTTGGAACTTTGATGCCTACCAAATTGGACGATAAGATTTTCTATTATTGCCAACGTTAACATACACTTTAGCAGCCATATGACTGGTAGCACCAACAACCTAAATGTGAAAATATAATCAGTGTAGCGCAAATAAAGGAGAACAGGGCAAGAAAATAAAAGGTGCCTAGCCTTTTGTGTGCAATAATAACCCTGATGTAATAATTATTTATCGTGGATTGCGTGGACAGGACGGACAGTAGCACGTAGTTTAAGTATCGGTATCACGCTTCATAGCACTCTTTAGGCCTGTGTCTTTCGTTTCGCAATGTAAACAGTGCACAGCTCAGTTACCAACAAGTGAAGAACAAGGAAGGACGTGGTGGGTGTATACAATAGCCAGCTGACAGAAACATCTGCATATATGTCTTCCCAACATATACAAGTAAATATGTACTCCGCACTGTACAGTGAATGGCAGACGGTACATAGTACCAAAGTTAACGATTTTCTTTCGTATTCCATTCGCATACTGAGAGAGAGGAAAGTGACTATAGAGGGTGAACATTAATAAAGCCGACAAACTGCTAGGACGGATTCCTGACTGGAAATGAAAGGAAATAGGTCTTATTAACATGTGCCCAGAAATGCATCCTTGCCACGGTAGATGGCGTACCAAAGTTAACGATTTGCTTTCGTATTCCATTCGCATACTGAGAGAGAGGAAAGTGACTATAGAGGGTGAACATTAATAAAGCCGACAAACTGCTAGGACGGTTTCCTGACTGGAAATGAAAGGAAATAGGTCTTATTAACATGTGCCCAGAAATGCATCGTTGCCACGGTAGATGGCGCTGACGAATGACAGTTCCTATGAACACGTGTCGTGTCTTTCCTTTCTGCTGCAAGAAGTGTGATTGATGCAGCTACTGTAAGCAACGGAAAGGTTTGCTATTCATGTCGGGAAGAATCAGAGATAGTGTTTGTGTACGGCCAAGCAGATGGAAACGGTAGAGTGACAGCACAGCTGTACCAAAACACATAGCCTCACAGACACCAACAACATCACACAACATTTCAAGCCCTTTTTGGGCGTTTATGTTATCATGGGTCCTTTCGGCAGACTAACGTTCATGGAGGCGGCGGACTGTGTGTACACCAAATTTGGGGGACTAGGCTCTACAGGATACTGAGACTAATTCTAGGACAAGCTCCAGAGATGTTGTACGCGAAAGGACGATGTGTATCCTGCATGACAATCGCTACTGTCCCTATCACCCGAAAATCCCAAGGAGGCCAGTTTGAACATCTGTCGTCACGTGGATGAAGTGCAGCTCTGCACTGAGTGCCGGGATGATTGTTCTTCCAGACACAAGTTCATAGGACATTTTTTCCTCCATTGCCAGTGAAGAAACGGTCCCAGCAGTTTGCCGGTTTTATTAATGTTCACCCTTATATCTCCGTAAGCGCCCGTACTGATCGTAAAAACAACAGTCTACGTTCCTCTGTATGGGCCCTAATGTCTCTTATCTTATTCTTATTATCCCTCTGCAAGATATACGATATGATCACGCAGTCTCCTTCGCATTCTCATTCTCTATACAGAGTTTCGCGAAGACTACTTCGTCTTTCTACAATGCATTCTCATTTACGTTCGCCTAGCATTTCTGAAACACTTTCGTATGGGCTATACCGTCCTATTACGATCACAGCAGCGCGTCTCTGAATTCGTTAGATATATCTTGTCAGACCTACTTGGTAAGGACTCTAAACCACTGGGACAGGGGCATGCATTGGGAAGCACCACACACAGACATAAAAAGAACAGGAATGAACAGACGTCAGAGTTGAGCATATACTTCGTTACGACATAGCTGTGCTATTTCGTATTTATACCCAGAACCGGGTCCTCGACTCTCAACAAGTATGTCCTCCCTGGACGGGAATATGCGTAACGTGTGAGTTGCAGATTGTGACACATGGACGACAACACATGCAAGTTTGGGTCCGGCCGCGATTTGTGCTCGGATGGCCGAGGCGGCTAAGGTGATGGATGGCGTAAAGGGGGAAATCAGTGTTCGAGTCCCAGTCAGGTACAAATTTTCACTTTCATTATTCCAATATACAACTGGAAGTGAATCACATTCTCAACTGCGGAAACATTTGCTGTATTCTTCGTTAGGTATACAACAAGCGCATAAAGTAACCGAAAAGGAAGAGACAAAAAGTGAACAAACAGCAGTTACGACTTTAAATCACGGTTTTCGGTTAAACATCTACACCTAGTGACAGAAGAATTATGGTTTTCCATAGCAATTAGAGCAAAGAACATGAAAATTGTGAAGGAAAACGTTAGTGAGATGAAAATGTGGTTCTGTTTCGTAAGTTAAGTTATAGTGCGACCTAAAGCATGTAACCAGTTGAGATGAAACTCAAATTCTAGCGAAAAACTCGAACAACTGTAGATAATCACTTATTTAGATAAAAATAAGACGATAACTGCTTTATAATCTACAAATATCGCATATCAATACAAACTATGTTACTATAGATTCCACTGAAGGTGCTTTAAGTAAAAGGCGAAACGCGTCTGGAACAAATAAAATACATTGCAGAAAGGAAAAGGCGTTTACTTACAAAACGAATATTTCTGTGCTTCCTGCGGATGATGGACACACAAACAACTTCTTACTACAGAACAATTTATAAACACTCTCGCAGAGTGCTATTCGTAACAAACATTCAGGTAAGTTTCATATTTTTCTATAACACTCAAGAGGAGCTGGTAACGTCTTTATACAGCCCCACGTCTCTATCTTACAAAGCAGAGTCGTAGGCTGGCTACCTGAGACAACAGGTGGACGTTATGAAGAGCCTCTTACGCCCTGGTTCTCACTAACTTCCGTTACTATTATTATTATCATTAGTATTATTGCGAAAGCAGTATGTAGCGGACTTTGAGCGGCGTCCGATACTTATATAGATGGCTTCTGTGGTAGAGAATGCCTGCGAAAGGTGTATTACTAAAATATGTAGGTTATTCTTTGACAATGGCATCTGATGTGTAGGTAGTGGGATGTAGATACCCCTCACGGCACGCAGTGGGTCTCAAGAGCGTTGGTAAATTCTTTTTATTCCTTTAAACAGTGGAAGTGAATTCCAAGTGATGGACAAGATTACTGGCGGAAGCAGTGTGGTATACAGAATGTGATCAAAAGTATCCGGACATCCCCAAAAACATACGTTTTCAATATTAGGTGCATTGTGATGCCACCTACTGCCAGGTACTCCATATCAGCCGCCTAAGTAGTCATCACACAGGAATTCCAAGCTGCATGAGGATCCACTGCAGGTGCTGTGACAGTTAGGCGGATGGTGACAAAACTTGGATTTCATGTTGGAGCAGCTGCTCATAAGTCACACATCACGCCGATAAATGCCAAACGACACCTCGCTTGTTGTAAAGAGTGTAAACTTTGGGCGATTGAGCAATGGAAAAATGTTGTGTGGATGGAAGAATCACGTACACAATGTGGCGACCCGATGGCAGAGTCTGGGAATGGCGAATGTCCGGTGAACGTCATCTGCCAGCCTGTGTAGTGTAAAAAAAATGGTTTAAATGGCTCTGAGCACTATGGGACTCTACTTCTGAGGTCATCAGTCCCCTAGAACGTAGAACTACTTAAACCTAACTAACCTAAGGACATGACACACATCCATGCCCGAGGCAGGATTCGAACCTGCGACCGTAGCGGTGTTGCGGTTCCAGACTGTAGCACCTAGAACCGCACGGCCACTACGGCCGGCTGTGTAGTGCCAACAGTAAAATTCGGAGGTGGTGGTGTTATGGTGTGGTCGTGTTTTTCATGGTTGGGGCTTGCGCCCCTTGACGTTTTGCGTGGCACTATCACAGTACAGGCCTACATTGACGTTTTAAGTAGCTTCTTGCCTCCCACTGTTGAAGAGGAATTCGGGGATGGCGATTGCATCTTTCAGCACGATCGAGAACCTATTCATAATTCACGGCCTGCGGCGGAGTGGTTACACGACAATAACATCCCTGTAATGGACTGGCCTGCACAGAGTCCTGACCTGAATCTTATAGAACACCTTTGGGATGTTTTGGAACGCCGACTTTTTTGCCAGGCCTCACCGACCGACATCGATACCTCTCTTCAGTGCAGCACTCCGTGAGGGATGGGCTTCCATTCCCCAAGAAATCTTCCAACACTTGATTGAACGTGTGCCTGCGAGAATGGAAGCAGTCATCGAGGCTAAGGATGGGCCAACACCACACTGAATACCAGCATTGCCAATGGAGGGCGCCACGAACTTGTCATTTTCATCTAGGTGTCCGGATACATGTGAAAATGCCTACCGAGGATAAAAAGTTCTTTAAGTACTCCCTGTCACGCTCCTCTACTGTATATACTGACGCCGAGTGCTCCTAGCACTTATGGCACGTTGTGAAGGGCCCCTCTGCCTCCCACACTAACTTCACGGAACGGCATATACCGTACTTTGCATCATATCACGTCGTATGCTCGTGTGACTCCAGTCACAACAAATTCGAATATTACGTCAGGGTTAACCATGTGAGATGGGTGCTCACTGAGCTCGAAATTCTTGCATTCTAAGTTCATGGCATTTATCACAACAACGTTCACATGGCCGACTTGCGAGAGAGTCATGCATGGTGCAAGCAGGCAGTTGAGTGTCATATTTATGGGCTGCTATTGGACAGAGAAGCGGAAACTCCATGTAGAGGTCATTGTTATCTAACGGGGAAGTTCCGCAGCACAGATCGTAACATATACAACTTGAAGTACCAACTGCTGCAGCACACACACTTCTTCTTTCACGATTCAAATGGGTATGATGTCCGCTTTCTAATTCAGTATCTGGATGATTTCAGGCTGAAGGGTGATATAGTTATTGTCATACCTGACCGAGAGAATCATGTTAGACTAATGCTGCAATTCCTGGATTCGCTTTTCCTCATTCACGCGTCTCTTGAAAAACATGCTGAAACGATTCATCAGGAAAGCACATCACCAGAGTTGCCTTTCCCAGTGATGTAAACTTTCATCTTGTGGCAAAGAAGGGGGTCTTGCCGTACGAATACTTCAATTCGATGGAGAGACTCCTGGAGATGCGTTGCCCAACATAACCGCATTCTCCAATAAACTAACAGGCGCTGCCATAACGGATGTGGCGTATGAGCACGTTGTGAATGTTTGGCAGGAATTTGGCGTCCCTGTTTTAGAAGACTATGCAAGATTATACATGAACAACGATGTGCACCTGCTTGCAGAAATTTTCGAGAAGTTCCAGAGTGTATGTCTGGGCACATACTATCTGGATCCGCCTTCAATTTCACCACACCAGGTGTTACGTGGGATGTAATGTTAAGAAGAACACATGTCAGTATCGAAGTTTTGACTTGTGTTAACGTGTTACTCTTCTTCGAAAGCAGAATTCTTGGGAGACTTTGCCAAAGCATGCACAGGTATGCCAAGGTGAATAATCCACGAAGGAGTGAGGAGGAGTACAGACCCTCTGACGATTTATATTACATCCTTTACCTGCATGTAAACAACCTCTACAGGTATGCCATGTTACAAAATCCACCATTTGGAGGCTTATGATGGATGTCCAGATAGGGGATCGCCAGACTTCAAGAAAAAGATCCATGATGTTGCTGTGCATGCTGGGGAGGCGTATGTTCTGGAGGTAGAACTGCAATATCCAACCAATTTGCATGACAAACTCAGTGACTTGCCATTATGTCAAGATCGTCCAGGCCAGCTAAATGGTCCCATTCTAAAGCTGTAGGCAACGCTGGGGAACAAGCAGTATTATATTCTGCAATTACCGAAACCTGCAGCATTGTCTCAGATTGGGAACAGAATTTGTTTGTTATCACCCAGGGAATCCCTTTCAAGCAGCGTTGCTGGTTGAAGTAGTACATTAATGTTAACACCGAACAAAAGGCTCTCACGACAAGTGATTTTGAAAAAGATTTTTATGAGCTAAAGAACAATTCATTATTCGGAAAAACTATGGGAAATGTAAGAGAACACCGCTAGATTCATTTAGTTTATCGGTAGGATGGGCGTTATGGCGCAAGTGATTATGTCGCCAGGCCAAATTTGAAACGGGTCACCATCTTCAAATGGTTCAAATGGCTCAGAGCACTATGGGACTTAACATCTGAGGTCATCAGTCCCCTCGAACTTAGAACTACTTAAACCTAACTAACCTAAGGACATCATACACATCCATGCCCGAGACAGGGTTCGAACCTGCGACCGTAGCGGTCGCGCGGTTCCAGACTGAAGCGCCTAGAACCGCTCGCCCACCACGGCCGGCTCTCCATCTTCAATGAAGAGTTTGTTGCTGTGAAGATGGTCAAGGTTTCATCGCAGTTCACGTAGCTTGTCTCCATCGGTGTGTGTGTTCTGGAATTCTCCAAGCTCCACATGTACCGCTTTCACTTTGAGTTTGCGAAGTCAAACTTTGCCAATCCCAAGTCACTTTATATAGATTCCGACAGTTTCACCTACTGGATGAAAGGCTGCGATCCATGTGAAGTAATTAGGTACAACCACCAAGAGTTACACACGTCTGGATATGCGGCCGATAATGCTTTTGGAATAACACCACAAAACAAGTAGGTTATTGGCCTGATCAATGATGAGGCGAGTGGATCGCAGGTTGTGAAGTTTGTAGGGCTTAGATCGAAAATTACTTACACACAGCGATACATTCCAGTATAGAGTTATTGTTTATAACAAACCTGAACTTCTTCCCATGATACACAGACGTCAAACGAAGAGGCCTGCACAACTGAGCTAGTTACACTAGATGATAAGGGGAAGAAGGTCCATTCACTTTACCTCTATTTTAATGTGCTCGTATTGATCCACGGGTGTTCCACCATTTTTATATCATGTGACCAGTATTGAGTTACGTCATGATATTGAATAAACATACTGCACTTGTCTAAGAAGTGTGGATAGGACCACATGACCAGTATCGAGTTACGTCGTGACCTCGAATATCAACTGTGCCCTCGACTAAGGTGAGTGGGGGACTCCCCCAAGTGTCCTTGATCAATTCCCAGTGGTTCCCCAGTCGGAGAGAAGAGGGAGATGACCTCGATTATGAGTCGCATTGGACTTATCAGTGAACTCGAGATAAGATCGTTGTCTTGGTTGAAATCTGCCCTGCTATACTACTGCTTATCAATTATGGCTTTCTCGTATCACCACAAGAGACGAGTCACTTGCTGTACATCATTCGTCGCACCTTTCCTGCTATGCTACTCACGCCCACCGTTTTCAGCACGCAATGCTGCAAAGTTGTTTTCTGTCAAATATAGAAAAAGTCTTACTCCATGGTTGCCCCAGTTTGGTTGAAATGGCTCTGAGCATAATGGGACTTAACTGCTGAGGTCATCAGTCCCCTAGAACTTAGAACTACTTAAACCTAACTAACCTAAGGACAGCACACACATCCATGCCCGAGGCAGGATTCGAACCTGCGACCGTAGCGGTCACGCGGTTCCAGACTGTAGCGCCTAGAACCGCACGGCCACCCCGGCCGGCTGCGCCAGTTTGTTTGGCTCATCTGGCGACATGCTATGGTAGTGTGGCGCAGGGATTTCAATGTTTACCATGACGGCAGCCATGTACTTGTAAACAAACAAATTTCTTATTGTCAAACAATAGGAAATCGAGGATGGAATAATGACGGTATTATGAAAATGATAGAGTGTTACCATATAGAGGAGATGCTGAGTCGCAGATAGGCATAACAAAAAGACTATCAAAAAAAGGAAATTTCGGCCGAAAAGAACTACCCAGCATACACTCACACACTCACGCAAACGCAACTTACACACCCAAGACCACTGTGTCTGGCTGCCAAGGCATCGCTGTCTACCGTTGTAGCCAGAGACAGTGGTCATGCATGTATGAGTTGTGTGTGTGTATGTGTGTGTGTGTGTGTGTGTGTTGTCTAATTCGGAAGAAAGCCTTTTTGGCCGAAAGCTTACCTTTTTGACAGCCTTTTTGTTGTGCCTATCTGCGACTCAAGATCTCCACCATATGGTAAATACCTTACTTTTCAAGTTAATGATAAAATATTAGGACTACCTCTCTTAAAGAAGAAGTGAGTGTATTTTGCTTCAGTTTATTCAGCGTATTTTTACATATTGTGACGATGTTATTTAAATATTGCATATAATCAGCGGCTGGTGCATCTTTCTTTTACCACGGCCAACCACGGCTCGGAGGTGAGAAGACGTGCAAAATGAGCCACGTAAGTGGTCAGAGGAGAGCAGGCGCCTGTTTTGTTGCGGCGCCTTTTCGCAGAGCGAAGGCGGAGGAAGAGGAGTGCGGTCTGCTGGTAATGGAGCCCGGGAGGGGCGCGTTTTCCTACTTTGTTGCACTTGATTATACTCGGCGCAGGGGCGGGCTGCCGCAACAATGGATAGCCGCCTACAATGGCTGCGTGTTATACACGCGCATCTTCCCTTTCTTCCGCAGCCATTGTTGCGCAGTGATTAAGATTTGCTGGCAAGAAAAAGACGTCGGTCGTGTTCCGGCGAGATGTAGGGGCGGGCCGGGCGGGGAATTTATCACGGCTGTTGCCTCGCGACGCCGCAGCCTGCGCTCTTCTCGCTCCGCCCTCCCCCCCGTCTTTTCTGCGCATTACGTTACACTTTTTACGCACACACGGTTAGCTGCAAAATTTAATTTAGGTCACAGAACGTCCTGGACGTCGACCGATATTCGGGTCTTTGACAACACCTCGTACATTCGCCAACATCATTTTAATGACCCCGTAGTTCTGCAACTCTCCATTTTCTTTTGTTGATTTTGCGTACTATTACACCATTTCGACCTGGAACCGATATAAGGTACCTAGATAGACTAGTTAGCTGCTTCTACAACACATAACGCACGTCACTTGCCTTGCACTTATCAGTATAAATTTCATACGTTCCATTAAATCTGTGTAACTATCATTATCAGTAAGGCAGCGCGTCAAAAAGTTGAAATCAAGTACAAGGTGTTTCAAAAAATTTCGTCCAATTTCAAAAGACTGTATATGCCACATACATGAAGATAGAAACTTTCACTTACGTATGCCTTTACAAAGTTTTTATTTGCAAAAGAACCATCCCAATGTATTAAACATTTCTCCCTCACTTTAACTGCCCCTATCGAATGTATTCTCTCCTGCAGCTATTCATGGTTCTGTAAAATTCTTTTCACGTCCATTACGGACGTGATTAGTTTTCACACATTAGTATCACCACCATTAGGTCAGGTGGTGGCAAAGGTGCACACGGGACAACGCTCCGAATCTAGCTTTTTTTTTCCTACTGGTGAGTGTAGTGTGGCAGCCCTGCATCTCCAGTTGAGAGCTTTGATGGTGGAAGACTCAGATGTCTCGTGTTAGTGGTTTGAGCTTTGAAGCTTTCGAGAGATGAAGTGAGTTACTTTCTGGAACTTTCGATCTAATTATTTACCATGTAACTGATTGGTATCTGTCTGCTATAACAAAATTCCAAAGATTTACCAATTTCCGTATGTAAGTACATAACTCACGCTTTAAGACCAGCTGTTAGTTTATCAAGTTGCCATATATGGCAGCTGATATCGAAAGTTCAGAAACCTGCGCCACGGAGCAAAGATCCTACGAACTAAGGCAAATGTCCGCATGCGTAACTTTGCACCAAAACGTTGGTCTCTTCTTTCTTCGGTTTTAATACTGGATGAGTACATTTACTTAACATATTTTATGGACCTTAAATTATAGTTCACTATTTCACATCGATTGATTTAGTATTAATAAGACGAGTTCAACTTCATGTTACAAAAACTACCAGAGAAAACGTTCTCCGCGCCGTTGTCTTCTGAAACGTTAGAGGAGGCTAAGAAGCTAACAGAAAATTGATCTTCCATTATAAATGCAGCTAAAGGACTTGGATGTAATGAATACATATTGCGTAAAAAACTTAAATCAGGCTATGAAGTGGCCTCATTGGGGCATTTCAAGAGAATATTTTCTGAGACAGAAGATTGGCCGAGCACTGTGTTAATCTGGATTCTAAGTTCTACTGCATTATGTTTATACGTTTCCGACATAAAGCGTATCTGTTAGCCGAAAATAATGGCGTAAACGGCCCATTTAATAAAGAAACCAAAGTGGTAGGGGAAGCCTAAGCTCGCCCACTCATCGCTCTTCATATTCTGAGTCTGAGGCAACCGGAGAAAATCAGTATCGGTAGAATAATGGGGTTTAATAAAGCACAAATGGAACTTGTAAACTCTGCAATCCAAATATAGTCTGCCGCCCCACTGACTCTATAATGAAGGTGAAACATAAGTACAGACTGTACCGGGAAAACTGCAGGGAAGTGTGGCAAAAAAGTCAAATAACAACAATAGAACCCGTTTCCTTGTGTTAAAATGTTTTGTATTTAAATTCATGATATGTTAGTGTCATGTTTTGATGTTTAATATGATCACGATGATGGAGACAATGGAGATGATGATTGAGATGATTCTGATATAGTAAATGGTTCAAATGGCTCTGAGCACTATGGGACTTAACATCTGAGGTCATCAGTCCCCTAGAACTTAGAACTACTTAAACCTAACTAACCTAAGGACATCACACACGTCCATGGCCGAGGCAGGATTCGAGCCTGAGACCGTAGCGGTCCCGCGGTTCCAGACTGAAGCGCCTAGAACCGCTCGGCCACTCTGGCCGGCCTCATATAGTAAAACAGTGTACAAGTTAATAATGGCGGTACCTGACAAATACTGTAATTACCCTTTAGTCTGTTGTAATAATTTCTTTTGGTGTGGAATTTTGCCCTATAACAATAAAATGTTTACCACAAGCCTGGGGCAAGGATTCATTTTCTTCATTTTTAACGTTTTGTTGAATATAACTTTAATACGTCATACAAGCAATCATCAACTTATGGTATCGTGTAGTGTATGATTCTAGGTGTATTGTGCGCAGTTTTCATTGTCATGTAACTAGAAAAGAAGAAGGAAAAATAGAAGCGTGTTAAGTGCACATATTTGCCCCCGCCTACCCTCTATCATAGCAGCATCAATAGCGTTATCTCTGTTTAATGGTAACTGTCGTACAAATAGTGACAAGTCGACAAAATGTCTTCTACGTAAAGAGTTTTAGAAAAACATTCAACTGATTACAGAAGGCTTCTACATGAGTAAGGAAAGAAACTCGAGCTAAATTTTAACTTACGAACGGCATCATAAGGGTTTTATTTTCAAAAGTACCATTCAGTTTCAGCCAGGGTCTGTCTCGACATACATACTCGTATAACCTTAGTGTTCCGTTTCTGTTTCTGTTTATTATCAGAGCGTTTATTCACCTTCCACTAACTTTCACGACGTACGACAAACAGCCAGCCGTTACTCAAAGTCGACTCCTACAACTGCGACCATATCTGGTGTTACTGCATCCACTGCTATTGTTGTGTGCTCCACAATTAACAGAATGTTGTTGGACGGGGAGACATAGCCCCCCCTCACCCACTCCCACCCAAAATCAAGAAACAGAGAAAACTCACACACTATGAGATCTAGCGACCTTTGAGGCCAGTGGAGCAATGCGGAATTCGTTCGCTGATTACGGCCGATCTATCGTTGACGCAGCTCAGCTACAAGTGTCAGTTAAATGAAAACGAGACAGATGTAAAAAATTAAGTAAACTGTTTAATATTTCAAAAGTAATCGCCATAACTCTTAATACATTTATCCCATGAGACAAAACGGTCAGAGACCGCTACGGTCGCAAGTTCGTATCCTGCCTCGGGCATGGATGTTTGTGATGTCCTTAGGTTAGTTAGGTTTAATTAGTTCTAAGTTCTAGGGAACTGATGGCCTTAGAAGTTAAGTCCTATAGTGCTCAGAGCCAAAACGGTCAGTGCCTTTACGGAAAAATGTTGTGGTTGCCTACGGAACCATGACTATACCCAGGCGTATATCTCTTCGTCCGAAGCAAATCGACAGCCACTATTGTCCTTCATCAGGGTTCCAAAAATAAGGAAATCACATGGGGAGAGATCGGGACTCTACGGACGACTTGTAAGGGTTTCCCAGCGAAGAGGTGCTTCGGATGAAGAGGTGCACGCCTGTTTACAGTCATGGTTTCTGAGGGAACCGCAGACATTTTCCCTTAAAGGCACTGACTGTCTTGTCTCAGAATTGGATGAATGGATTAACAGTTTTGATCATTAATTTTCAAATAATAAACAGCGTACTTACTTTTTTCCATCTGTCTCGTTTTCATTTGACTACCCCTTACTATTAGAGCAAGTGGTTTGTATTTGGGCTACCGTTTAGTTTTTAAAACATAACTCAAGTCCTATTGTAAGTAAATTATAAAATGATACGGTAAACAGTACTTTCATGTGTCGTGCCTCAAACCATTATTGTGAAATGTAACACACTCTCACTATTTTTTCTTATTTTAAATTTGAATACTGTTGGCCAGTTGCCACAGCTTAGAGGTGTGGTCTAAATTTTGGATAGTCCTAAAAATATTGAGTCGGTATTGAAAAAACTCAGTCAAATGAATGAAAAACAATTTATTCATAGAAAACAATATTAGAAAGTTTAAAACGTGATTGAAAAATAATGGGGAATATTTTTACTACTAAATCACTGATTTATCAAACAGTGTGGTTACATAATGAAGAACAGTCCATTCTCTTGATATTAGTCACAAATATAAATGTTTTTATCAGCTCCTTCGTATTCGTTGTTCACATAGGCCTATTACACACACTGCACGTAGCACCAAACTCTCTGCACATGTCGTCAGATTTTTTCCCCTAGTGGGGAAGCTTAAATCTCTCGAGTCGCCACCAACGAGTGACTTGACCGGATCGTCTATCTGTAACTCATCTTAACTATCTTCTTACCTTTTTTTGAACATTTCCATTTGTATATTTTCTTTTTCACAACCTTCGCTGTTTTAGATGAGATTTCACACTCTTCTTTAGACTTCAGTTTATTTTTTAAAGCGTTTCGTTTGAAAGATTACTAAAAATTTTCTATTCAGTCAGTTATTAGGACAGATCCTGCGGCTCTACGTCTTTTGTCGCCTTTTACTTCGTTTGCCGTGGGAACAGGAGCGATGTCGTATCTCGTAAGGATTAACAGCCGATGAGGTAGACCTATTTGGCTGAGGTTAGTGAACGTCAGATGTTCCCATCACAGGACTATTCGAAGTGGATGGCAGCTGTTGAGAAGGTTGTCCTCATAGTTCTGTCTTCGACTCCACGATTCGCCATGGTCATATCTGTTTCGTTCCATTTCTTCCTCTTTCCCTGCGGGATATATCTTACCTTTTATCTCGGTATTCTAGAACTAAAACGGCAAGGGACAGTCATATTTACGGAATGGTCGAAACCTCGACTACAGCTCAAATTTAGACCATACGTAATACCCCCAATGTAGAACATTACTACCATCGAATTTTTAGATTAATAACAAAGCAACGAAAAATAGTGGCTATTAAAAGTACGGATATTATTGAAGCTAAGACTGCATTTAATACGACATACTAAAGAGAAGTATATTCATAAACACAAAAATTACACTAAAAATAATTAATGGGTACCTACAAACGTTTTAAGGTGGTCGAAATTCAGTTTACTTTGTTTCCGCTAGACAGCAACATTCCTGTGCAAATTTAGACGTTGGCCGAAATTAGCAAGATTTCCTCTACTAAACAGCTATCTCGGAACCTGGGGCACTGAATCTGTATCCGTTTGCAGGTTTCCTACCTAACAGCTACCGGGGGCGGAAAAATTTTGACTTTCGATATTTCGCTTGATTATTCTCTCTTCGATGGCACAGAAGATATCCTGGCGAATCTATTCGACACATCCTGTAGAATTCTAAAACACATAATCACCCTCGAGGTACAGCCAATAACTGAGCAGCAATTAATATGAACCGATAGACATAAATTACTGTTCAGACATAGCTTTGGCTCGAATTTACTTTATAGTTACACTATGTGATCAAAAGCATCCGCACATCTGGATGAAGTTCGTGGCGACCTTCATCGGTAATGATGTACACGTTCACTCCGGTGATGGAAGATTTCTTGGGGAATGGCAGCCCATTCTTCACGGAGTGCTGCACTGAGGATAGGTATCGTTGTCGGTCGGTGAGGCCTGGCACGAAGTAGGCGCTCCAAAACATCCCAAAGGTGTTCTATAGGATTTAGGTCAGGACTCTGTACGGGCCAGTCCATTACAGGGATGTTATTGTCGCGTGACCTCTCCGCCACAGGCCGTGCGTTATGAACAGGTGCTCGATCGTGTTGAAAGATGCAATCACCATCCCCGAATTGATCTTCAACAGTGAGAAGCAAGAAGGTCCTTAGAACATCAATATAGGCCTGTGCTGTGATAGTGCCACGCAAAACAACGAGGGGTGCAAGCCCCCTCCATGAAAAACACGACCACACCATAACACCACCGCCTCCGAATTTTACTGTTGGTACCACACACGCTGCCATCGGATCGCCACATTATGTAACGTGATTCATCACTCCACACAACGTTTTTCCACTGTTCAATTGTCCATTGTTTATGCTCCTTACATCAAGTTAGGTGTCGTTTGGCATTTATCGGTGTGATGTGTGGCTTATGAGCAGCTGCTCGACCATCAAATCCAAGTTTTCTCACCATCCGCCTGTCATAGCACTTGCAGTGGATCCTGATGCAGTTTGTAATTCCTGTGTGATGGTATGCATAGATGTCTGCCCATTACACCATATGACCAGCTTCAAATGTCGGCGGTCTCTGTCAGTCAATAGACGAGGTCGACCTGTACCCTTTTGTGCTGTACATGTCCCTTCTCGTTTTCACTTCGCAATCGCATCGGAAACAGTGGACGTAGAGATGTTTAGGCGTGTGAAAATCTCGCGTACAGACGTGTGACACAAGTGACACCCAAGCACCTGACCACGTTCGAAGTCCGTGAGTATTGCGGAGCGCCCCATTCTGCTGTCTCATTATGTGTAATGAGTACTAAGGTGGCTGATAGGCAGTACCTAGCAGTAGGTGGCAGCACAATGCACCTAATATGAAAAATGTATGTTTTTGGGAGTGTCCGGGTACTTTTGATCACATAGTGTGTATACGACTGTTACAATCTTATTTACACATGTGACATCAACGCTCAGAAGTACCATGCTATACAACACGTACAAGGAAATTTTTGTCATCGTAGTTTTTTGATGATCACGCAGATGACAAATGTACCATGAACCATGGACCTTACCGTTGGTAGGGAGGCTTGCATGCCTCAGCGGTACAGATAGCCGTACCGTAGGTGCAACCACAACGAGGGATGTCAGACAAACGTGTGGTTTCCGAAGAGGGGAAGCAGCCTTTTCAGTAGTTGCAGGGGCAACAGTCTGGATGATTGACTGATCTGGCATTGTAACACTAACCAAAACGGCCTTGTTGTGCTGGTACTGCGAACGGCTGAAAACAAGGGGATACTGCAACCGTAATTTTTCCCGAGGGCATGCAGCTTTACTGTATGGTTAAATGATGATGGCGTCCTCTTGGGTAAAATATTCCTGAAGTAAAATTGTCCCCCATTCGGATCTCCAGGCAGGGACTACTCAAGAGGACATCATTATCAGGAGAAAGAAAACTGGCGTTCTAAGGATCCAGAGCGTGGAATGTCAGATCCCTTAATTGGGCAGGTAGGTTAGAAAATTTAAAAAGGGAAATGGATAGTTTAAAGTTAGATATAGTGGGAATTAGTGAAGTTCGGTGGTAGGAGGAACAAGACTTCTGGTCAGGTGAATACAGGGTTATAAATACAAAATCAAATAGATGAAATGCTGGAATAGGTTTAATAATGAAAAAAATAGGAGTGCTGGTAAGCTACTACAAATAGCATAGTGAACGCATTATTGTGGTCAAGATAAACACGAAGCCAAAGCCTACTACATTAGTACAAGTTTATATACCAACTAGCTCTGCAGATGACGAAGAGATTCATGAAATGTATGATGAAATAAAAGAAATTATTCAGATAGTGAAGGGAGACAAAAGTTTAATAGGCATGGGTGAATGGAATTCGACAGTAGGAAAAGGAAGAGAAGGAAACGCAGTAGGTGAATATGGATTGGGAGTAAGAAATGAAAGAGGAAGTCACTTGGTAGAATTTTGCACAGAGCATAACTTAATCAGAGCTAACACTTGGTTCAAGAATTATAAAAGAAGGTTGTACAGATGGAAGAAGCCTAGAGATACTGGAAGGTGTCAGATAGATTATATAATAGTAAGACAGAGATTTAGGAACCAGGTTTTAAATTGAAAAACATTTCCTGGGGCAGATGTTGACTCTGACCACAATCTATTGGTTATGAACTGTAGATTAAAAGTGAAGAAACTGCAAAAAAGGTGGGAATTTAAGGAGATGGGACGTGGATAAACTGACTAAACCAGACGTTGTACAGTGTTTCAGGGAGAGCATAAGGGAACGATTGACAGGAATGGGGGAAAGAAATACAGCAGAAGAAGAATGGGTAGCTTTGAGGGATGAAGTAGTGAAGGAAGCAAGTAGGTAAAAATATGAGTGATAATAGAAATCCTTGAGTAACAGAAGAAATATTGAATTTAACTGATGAAAGGAGAAAATACAAAAATGCAGTAAATGAAGAAGGAAAAAGGAATACAAACGTCTCAAAAATGAGATCGACAGGAAGTGCAAAATGGCTAAGCAGGGATGGCTAGAGGACAAACGTAAGGATGTAGAGGCTTATCGCACTAGGTGTAAGGTAGATACTGCCTACAAGAAAATTAAAAAGACCTTTGGAGAAAAGAGAGCCACTTGTATGAATATCAAGAGCTCAGATGGAAACCCAGTTCTAAGCAAAGAAGGGAAAGCAGAAAGGTGGAGGGAGTATATAGGGCGTCTATACAAGGGCGATGTATGTGAGGACAATATTATGAAAATGGAAGAGGATGTAGATGAATATGAAATGGGAGATATGATACTTCGTGAAGAGTTTGACGGAGCACTGAAAGATCTAAGTCGAAACAAGGCCGCGGGAGTAGACAACATTCCATTAGAACTACTGACAGCCTTGGGAGAGCTAGCCCTGACAAAACTCTACCATCTGGTGAGCAAGATGTATGAGACAGGAGAAATACCCTCAGACTTCAAGAAGAATATAATAATTCCAATCCCAAAGAAAGCAGGTGTTGACAAATGCGAAAATTACCGAACTTTACGACGAATGGAAAAACTGGTATAAGCCGACCTTAAGGAAGATCAGTTTGCATTCCGTAAAAATATTGGAACACGTGAGGCAATACTGACCCTACGACTTATCTTAGAAGATAGATTAATGATAGGCAAACCTTCGTTTCTAGCATTTGTAGACTTAGCGAAAGCTTTTGACAATGTTGACTGGAATACTCTCTTTCGAATTCTGAATGTGGAAGGGGTAAAATAGAGGGTGCGAAGGGCTATTTACAATTTGTACAGAAACCAGGCAGTCATAAGAGTCGAGGGAAATGAAAGGGAAGCGGTGGTTGGGAAGGGAGTGAGACAGGGTTGTAGCCTATCGTCGATGTTATTCAGTCTGTATATTGAGCGAACAGTAAAGGAAACAAAAGAAAAATTCGTAGTAGGTATTAAAATCCATGGAGAAGAAATAAAAACTTTGAGGTTCGCCGATGACATTGTAATTCTGTCAGAGACAGCAAAGGACTTAGAAGAGCGGTTGAATGGAATGGACAGTGTCTTGAAAGGATATAAGATCAACATCAACAAAAGCAAAAGGAGGATAATGGAATGTAGTTGAATTAAGTCGGGCGATGCTGAGGAAATTAGATTAGGAAATGAGACACTTAAGGTAGTAGATGGGGTTTGCTATTTGGGGAGCAAAATAACTCATGATCTTCGAAGTAGAGAGGATATAAAACGTAGACTGTCAATGGCAACGAAAGCGTTTCTGAAGAAGAGAAATTTGTTAAGATCGAGTATAGATTTAAGTGTTAGGCAGTCGTTTCTGAAAGTATTTGTATGGAGTGTAGTCATGTATGGAAGTGAAACATGGACGATAAATAGTTCGGACAAGAAAAGAATAGAAGCTTTCGATATGTAGTGCTACAGAGGAATGCTGAAGATTAGATGGGTAGATCACATAAATAACTAGGAGGTCTTGACTAGAACTGAGGAGAAGAGAAATTTGTGGCACGACTAGAAGAAGGGATCGGTTGGTAGGACATGTTCTGAGGCATCAAGGGATCACCAATTTAGTATTGGAGGGCAGCATGGAGGGTAAAAATCGTAGAGGCAGACCAAGAGAAGAAGAAGCTTGCACAGGATAGAGTAGCATGGAGAGCTGCATCAGACCAGTAACTGGACTGAAGACCACAACAACAACATGGAAAATAAGCTAAAAATGCAGATAACTGCTAGCTAATCTTGTGGTCGTGTTCCTTGAAATTTTTTGTTCACGACTTTCGTGCAGACCTGCGATAGAGCGATAGACATCTTCGGAAGTGCTCCAGATTTTGTTGAGTTTTTGCCAACTTATACGTCGGATGTCGGAGAACGGCATGAATGCCTCAGCAGATGTCCATCGTAGCAGTGGATTAAACGTCATAAACAGCAAGGTTTCACAGACAGCGATTATATAGCCCGGAAAATTCACGACAACTGAGACAACCGCTATTCAAACCGTTCTTCGTGTGAAAACTACTGCCAGTTGAGGAGTTTTGCAGTCAGTCAAAGGATTCTTAGCAACTGCGGATCCAGGTTCAAAGAAGATCATGATCATCAGACTTTTCACATTCAGTGGCTCAGAAACGTCTCTTCCAGACTTCCCAAACATTTCGCTGTTTAGTGACATACGTCATCGCGGTTCCTGCATGCAGCTACCAACATATCTTCGGCTTTTTTTGGAGGGGTGGAGGGGAGGGAGAAGGAACCCAATACATCGACAGTCCATTCACCGGGCTGTATTTCCTCCCCACGTCCATTTCATTACGGACACAATTACGTCCTCCACTCCAGATTGCCCGTAGTTAGTTTGTTTTCTTATCTCTGTTGCTATGTTCAAAACTGCACCTATCCGTTGTTGGCTGGGCCACCCTCAGTTTTAGAAGTCAATGCGTTGCTGGCGAGTCTCGGTCTGGTAACAGGCACTGATCGCAAACTTTCGTTACTGATGACCTTGGAGGTTTGGTTTTTGGAAATTCTACTTATTTTCCTGTCCTTCCAATCGATATCTTCAACTGCCCTAAATACAACTAATCTTTCTAATTCCATTGTTAATGTGTACAGCTCGTTTTCCACGTGGAAATAGTATATTAATGTAGTGCAACTATATTTCATTCTCGTGTCTTCTTTCAAGCATCGTTGCTGCATTTTATTTGCGTTATAGACAAACATTATAACATTCACAGAAAGTGTGTGATTCATTTACGTTCCATCAAAACCTATAGTTTCTTTATCCCATTTTAACAATATAAAAATTTCTTATACACCTGCCGTTAAGTTTTTGGTGGAAGCGATTCTCAGTTTCTGACTGCTCATTCAGTCCTGAACTTCCTAGTATTCCGCACAAATGTAATGGAAACGTGAAATTTACGTTAGCTTTTTCCATGTACATCAATATTTTCGCGAGCCAGTGTATGGTGCATGGCGGAGGATTCCTTGAACCAGTTCTGATCATTTTCTTTACCGTTCCTCTCGAAAATAGAGCGAGGGAAAAACGGTAGCTATATACCTCCATACGATCCCTGATTTCTCTTATCTTATCTTCGTGGTAATTACGTGAAACTTAGTTGGCTGTAGTAGAATCATTCCACGGCCAGCTTCAAATGCAGGTTCTCTACATTTACTCAATATTTTTTCTCGAAAAGAACGTCGTCTTCCCTCCAGGAATTCCCATTTGAGTACACGAAGCATCTCCATAATATTCGCGTTTTGATCGAACATATCGGTAACAAATTTAGCAGCACTCCTCTGAATTTCTTCGATACCTTCATTTAGTCCACCATTGTGCGATGCCAAACACTGGTGCAGTATTCAAGATTGGGTCGCACTAGTGTTCTGTTCGTGGTCTCGTTTATAGAAGTGTATCTGTACACTTTCCTTAAGTTCTCCCAATTAGCGGAAGTCGACCATTCGCCTTCCTTACTACCGTCCTTACGTGCTCTTTCTCTTTCATATCGTTCCGTAACGTTACGCCTACGTATTTGACCGGCGTTCATGTGTCGAGAAGTACACGACTAGTGCTGTATTTGAACATTACGGGATGGGTTTTCCTATTCAGCTACATTAACTGACAGTTTTTCACATTTAGAGCAAGTTGCCATTCATCACACCGACTAGAAATTTTGTCTAAGTCATCTTGTGTCCTCCTACAATCACTCAACGACGTCGCCTTCCTGTACACCACAGCGTCATTAGCATACATTCGCAGATTGCTGCTCTCCCTGACCGTCAGATCATTCATGTATACAGGGTATTAGCAAATTCCAGTTACAAACTTCCAGGACTTGTAGAAGGGAGTGAGTATATATTATTTTGAACAGGACTCCATGTCCTGAATGTACCGTTTTCGTTCTGCGGCGGTTTCAAGTCAGATGTTCAGGTTAACTACTTTGGACTGAGGAAATGAATTAGGTGTATCGCGGTACAATAATTAGGCAGCAGTTCGAAAGGAAACATAACGAAAGAACCATTTATCACTTAAGCCCATTTGTTTGTATTAACACTTAAATATTACGTGTTTACATTATTGGTTGGTCGGTTTTGGGGAAGGAGACCAGACAGCGAGGTCATCGGTCTCAACGGATTAGGGAAGGAAGTCGGCCGTGCCCTTTCAAAGGAACCATCCCGGCATTTGCCTGGAGCGATTTAGGGAAATCACGGCAAACCTAAATCAGGATGGCCGAACGCGGGATTGAACCGTCGTCCTCCCGAATGCGAGTTTACATTATTCCAAAACAAAACTAGCCCAGCATACTGTACGCATAGTACTGATGCAATACAACAGAGGCTCGATATGGCGCCCACCAACATTGTCACGCACATCGTACCTTCATATCTGTTGTGGTACACACTCTCAATCCAACCTAGGGTCTCCCCAATTTCTAGTGCAGCGACCATAACTCGTGCCGGCAGATCTTCCTCTCTCTACGGGAGTCTCGTAGCAAGGCGGACGTTGACCGTCTGACGTAGTACATGTCATCATCTGTACACTATTGCATATCGGGACAAACAGCTCTAAGACTTTCCTCACTACACATCTGTAGTGAAAGAGTCGTAGAATGGGTTTCTATTCGAAATATTATGTACAAACACCCCTCTACAAGTTGCAGGAGTTTGTAACGGAAATTTCTGAACACCCTGTATAGAAAATTAAAGCGCTCCTGTCACACTTATCTGGGGCTCACCTGGCGACACCCTTTGTCTGATGAACACTCGCCGTCAAGTACAACCAACTGGGATCTATTACATAAAAAGTCATTGAGCCACTCACCTATCTGCGAACCTAACCCGTATGCTTGGACCTTCGTTAACAGTATGCAGTGGGGCACCGTGCCACAGGCTTTCCGGAAATCTAGAAATGTGGTACAAGTCTGTTGTTCTTTATCCATGCTCCGCAGGATACCGTGTGCGAAATGGGCAAGCTGAGTTTCACACAACCGATGCTTTCTAAATCCGTGCTGATTTGTAGACGAAAGACTTTCCGCCTCAAGGGACTTTACTACATTCGAACTCAGAATATGTCCAAGAATTCTACAGAAAACCGATGTTGAGGATATTGGTCTGTAATTTTGCTGATTCGTTCTTTGGCCTTTTTTATGTAGAGGCATCACCTGTGCTTCGTACCAGTCGCTGGGAGAGAGATTCGCTATAAATGCAAGCTAAATAAGAGGCTAATGCATTAGATTAGTCTCTGTCTGGACCTGGCAGCGTATTTGTTTTCAACTCTTTGCGTTTATTCTCTACGCCAGGGATATCTATTACTATGTCCTCTATGCGACGGTCAGACGGCGGTATGTCTGTACGCTCCTCCTGGTGAACGATTTCTAGAACGCGAAATTTAAACTTTCGCTTTTCTATCTTCTATTGCCACACCAAACTGGTCGAAGAGTGGCCGAATGGAAGCCTCCGACCCACTTAGCGATTTAACGTAGGACCTGAATTTTCTAGGGTTATTGGTACGATCTGTTGCTAAAGATATAACGGTGGAAGCTTTTGTATGCTTCACTCATCGATCCTTTTACAGAGCCACGAATTTCTTTCTTTTACCTGTTGCCACTTGCACGTTATTTTTTGAACTGAGAGTGAAAGAGTCTCTGCTTCCTCAGCATTTTCCAATTTTTTTTGTTAAATCACACCTGGTCTCGAGTGGTCTCAGGCGCTGCAGTCATGGACTGTGCGGCTGGTCCCGGCGGAGGTTCGAGTCCTCCCTCGGACATGGGTGTGTGTGTTTGTCCTTAGGATAATTTAGGTTAAGTTGTGTGTAAGCTTAGGGACTGATGACCTTAGCAGTTAAGTCCCATAAGATTTCACACACATTTGAACATTTTGAACACCTGGTCTTTTCTTCCTCGACGCATGCTTCTCCACAGAACGATTTACAATCAGTTTAAACTTTGCCCATGAATTCTCTGCGTCCTTCATATTGGAACTAAATAATGTCCGTTCTTGTCCTAAGTGGGATGCTGTCACCTCCTTATCTGCTCTTTCTAGCAAAAATACTCTCGAGTCTACTTGATGCATTTATGAACATCAGGGGCCATCGTCGCTATCATGGCATGATCACTGTCTCGGTACTGACGCTGCCAATGATAGCATGACTGTTTGTAGCTACGAATTCTAAAATATTTCAATTGCGTCGAACTAGCTGCTCATGCTTTCAGAAAACGAGTTCAAAACTACTTAACAGGACTGTATATCCGTACCACCTGCAATGAATCCATAGACGTTCCAGTGTATACTCGGTAGGTTAAAGTCGCCTCCAAATAATAAATGCGTAATGTGGGTATTTCCAAGCTACTGGGCGTAGGCTCGTTTTACATGATTCTAAAACTGTCACAGTGGATTCTGGTGGCCTGTAAAAACATCCGAGAATTAATGAGTTCACCTAGGCGTGTTACACGTTTCGAGATATCTTCACTGGTGGACTATATTGTGACCTCGATTAGAACAGTAGTTATGTCTCCAAAGAACACTCCCCGTCCTATAGGGTGTAATCTGTCTTTTCGATATACGTTCCATGCGTCGCTAAATATTCCAGACCTTTCCACTTCCGGTTTCAGCCAGCTCTGGGTTCCGAGAATAATCTGAGACCGACATATTTTCTGGAGGGCAGTATATTCAGAACTTTTTTACGAACAGATCGTTAAAATTTTAACAGTGTAAGTGTGTTTACATTGTATGCGGTCAGATTTCGCTCTATGCGTGTCGACTGGCGAGCGTTCTTCAGAGGACCTCAAACTAACGCCTAGTCTAAAACTACACTAACTCAAGTTGAATCAATGCCGAGTCTTTCAAGCGCTCTTAGCAGAGATTTTCTTGAAAGTGATTTCAAATGGTTCAAATGGCTCTGAGCACTATGGGACTTAACATCTGAGGTCATCAGTCCCCTAGAACTTAGAAGTACTTAAACCTAACTAACCTAAGGACATCACACACATTCATGCCCGAGGCAGGATTCGAACCTGCGACCGTAACAGTCGCGCGGTTCCGGACTGAAGCGCCTAGAACCGCTCGGCCACTGCTGCCGGCTTGGAACTGATTTACAAGCATTTTCAAAATATATAAATTCTAGGCAAAATATGTTCACTGTTGCGTTCTGTAATTTCATCCACAACTCCCAATCGATCCATTGTGCGGCATGGACTTCGAACACCACATGCTCCTGCTGTTGGTTAAAATAGATTTTTGTGTATTTCTTTGCTGTAGATGGTAATTTTAAACTCAAATTATGTAAAAGAGATAGTGCTAATGTATTCAAAAATATTGTATTAATCCACCTGACCAAATACTACTTGCAAATGTTCTGTGCTTACTCCTGGAGCCAGTTTATTCTTTTGCTTGATCAAAAATCTGTTTATTTCTGTTCTGTTGGTAATGATTTTAGCGAATACCTTATACGTTAGAGCGAATTTGATGACTTCATAATTTCTACATCTGATCAGTTGGTTTCCTTAGAATATTTACTGCGTTTATCTAGTTATGAGTAATTGGCTTCCTCCCTTTAAAATCTGCATTATCATTTTTCAGGGTCCATTTGTACTGTTTTTTCTTTTTTTCATTCTTCGTAATTTCTACGGAAACATCATCTGGCACTGCGTTTCCTCCCATTGTATCTTCATTTGCCATTACTTCCAGATTACTATTATGTTATTAATTAGCCGGCCGAGGTGGCCGAGCGGTTCTAGGCACTACAGTCTGGAACCGAGCGACCGCTGCGGTCGCAGGTTCGAATCCTGCCTCGGGCATGGATGTGTGTGATGTCCTTAGGTTAGTTAGGTTTAAGTAGTTCTAAGTTCTAGGGGACTGATGACCTCAGAAGTTAAGTCCCATAGTGCTCAGTTGAACCATTTTGTTATTAACTGACTTTGTGTTTTCCTGACTATAGGAAAGTTTAAATAAGTCTTAAATTCCTTCTACAAATTTCTCTCTGTTGCCAGTTACTGTGGCACTACCATCTTACTGATGACATTTAATGGCGGCCTAATTTGGTATTTGTTGTATTTTCTCCGTACTGTCTGATTTTATATACACCGTCCGCCCGAATTGTTCCGATAGTGATTTTATTTCTGGCGTATAAGCGGCGTCAATGGTGGCAGCTTGAACGAACAGCTACAAAAACAGCTGTGAATTCGACCAGTGAATTGTGAGTGGCCAGTGTTCACCAGTGCAAGTGCGGCACTAGTGTGTCAACGTTATTGTGTCACAAATCGCAATACGTCAAAATCTCTAAATCTAGTGTTCAAGGTGTTCTCCAGAATGCTTTGAAGAAGAGAATGGTGTGTCCTTGCCTCTAGATAAGAAACAACGACGCGTGGAGGCCTGCCACGAATTGAGTGAGCTGCTAAACGTGGACGATTCTCTTCTGCAAAAAATTTTAACGGGTGACAGAACTTAGTGTTATGAGTATTAACCTCCACTAAACCTACAAAACCCATAAATTCACATGAAGTGTCATCGCTTTGGCGACATTCAAGCGCCGGTCGGAGTGGCCGAGCGGCTCTAGGCGCTACAGTCAGGAACCGGGCGACCGCTACGGCCGCAGGTTCGAATCCTGCCTCGGGCATGGATGTGTGTGATGTCCTTAGGTTAGTTAGGTTTCAGTAATTCTAAGTTCTAGGGGACTGATGACCTCAGAAATTAAGTCCCATAGTGCTCAGAGCCACTTGAATTTGACATTCAAGCCATTGTGACTCGCAGGTTGAACGATATATCAAAGAAAGGTTTTTCTGACAGTTTCACATGGTTGTCTGAACCTAATGTACGTTGTACTCTAGTGATGCGGGACTATATACAACACCTGAAATATTAAAACTACCATATTAATTTTTCTCTATTTTTTATTAATCCAGGCCTCAAACTTCTTGTAGTGACGGGGTATGAGAATAACCCGAATAAACAATTAATTTCCGCGGTGTGTTTTATGACTTATCTGTGGGGAAGTGACCTATTTTTTTCCACATTGTGCTATAACGTTCTGAGCACATTTAGTTTTGTTGACCTACCGCCATGACAGACGTTGCGGATTTCCTGTTTCCTGCCTCAGTGGCAACAGTTGTAAGCCTGAAAGCTATATCTGAATCTACAGTATCTAATATCACGCAGTAGAAAGTTCAAGAAAAAAATACATGTGTGTCAGAAAAATTTAACTTGGTGACAGACAGAGGAACATATGAAAGAGGACTCTTCACTCAAGTAACAAGAACATTTTAACTGAAGTGTCAAGTGAGCGTTACATAAGGTCTTACAGAACACGCCGTTTAGGGACTGCATAGAAAAGATGCTTTACCAAATCTTACTAATCTGACTAACGGGACGAAAAGGCTTCACGGCTGAAAACAAGACAAAAGCGTGACTTCCGATTACTAGGAAATGTCATGTGACGCATCGAGGCTACTTTTACCTCTTTACTTTTGACAAACACAAAGCAAAGTGGCCAGATTAACTTCATACAACTATGCAGCATAAGTAAGGGAGATACAGTAGTGATTTCAGGAATCATACCGTGTTTTCCAGTGGCTCCTAAAATCTGCGAAATCATTTTAGGCGCCCACATAAATTCGGTGGTGCAGGCATTCTTCTCAAAAGGAATAACTACCAATTGTAATTCCCCACTCTTAAGTCTGGTAGTTTTAGAACATGAGTGTCATGAACGTAACGATAAAACGACACGTCTCCGGCCTTCACAAGCACAGAATTTGAGAATTTTTTAGAATCTGTGCTTTGTATTGGAAATAACAGTAAGGATCTCTCAATCTCCTGCAGCATCCTTCTAGGAATTGGAAGAGCTCGTAATACGCCATCTTCGTTTATTTCAGTTCATGGGAAGTCTGTGTAACGTAAATACGACTAGAAAAGCAGCTTGCGATCACAGAATGACATTGTCACAGATCACTCAAAAGTGGGACATTCAGTACAGCCACGCATTATCAAATGAGATAAATCCATCTATGATGGAGGGGTAAGTCCCCAAGAATCGTAATGGAAGGTATAATAAATGAGACTGATTGCAATAGTTTGCAGTTTCCGTTGAATTCGGTGTGTTTTATTAGGGTGAATGTTATGAAACCCTATTGAACACACTACTATAATTGTACGCTCACATTATTTTGGTCAACCAATGTAGGTGCACCTAAAAATCTCCGCCACGGATATATTTCAAGCGAAACAAGTTTTATAAACTTGAGTATCAAGCTGAGATGACATATTACCTTGAACACGAGTTCTGTTATCCTTTGTGCTTTCAGAAAGAAGTGATGGTCAACGCACAAAGAAATGAATCTTCAGGCAGCATGTAGACGTACTCCTTTCTGTCGTCAGTCTGAAACCAAGACCAAAAATCTGTGAGCGAAATCTGTGACGAGAAAAATAAAAGAAGTTCAGCTTCCTGCTTAATAAATAACTCATGTGCTTTTCACGATGCTTCTTATATTTAAAATATGCGCGTGGAGATACGAATCCAAGTCATGAAGGAGAAATGCAGAAAACATTTTCTGTTAACATATGGAAATATGCGTCACTTTTACGGAAACGTCTGTTCTACTACGGTCTCATCCATGTTATTCATACAGCTTTCGTATTTTCGTCCTACGGAATGGCAAATGTTTCAGCTGAAACCGGTTTCCAGACCCTTGTTTTCTGCGAGTTGTTCTCAACCAGGCGAGCCCCCTAATGAAGTAACACAAATCTCTCATAGGTGCCTAGCAACACCTTTCAAAATCCCGCCTACTTTTGGCTTCCTGCGTTTTAATTTTCCTTCTACAATCGACACAAAATATGCTCTACTCACACTGAAAATATCCCAAGCAGATATTATCTGTAATTATTTACTTAACTGTGGCATTTATGCACCGACTTTTACTTTGGAATATTTATTTCTTCGTTAAGATTAGTCTACTGCACGTCTAATATAATCAAAATTCGCTATATTTCAGAACATACCAGTAGCAGTCCTTTTCTAGAAAAGCAACTGTGCACCATTATGCCCACTAATACGTTTGAATGACTTCGTTGCTTACGTTTGAAAGCTATTAGATTTGGAATGCAAGATATTAGATTTGGTGCTAAGTCAAAATCATTCAATCATGTCCTTATTTATTCCTCCTGTCGCAAAATGCCTTGAACTGCATGTGAGTTCACAGGGAGAGTATGGCCTACAGGTACTGTGATGTCTTAAACAACTAAACAACTGTTTATACCTAAGACTTCAATTCCAAGTAATGTTATGGCCACTTTTACATTTTTATTAAATTCCAGTTCGTACTATTTCGCAGTCAAACTCACACGTATTCAAATTTTCTAGTTACATTGCTGACGCGTTTAATTACCTCTACATTGACATTTCATTGTAAGCAAAACTTTAAACGAAGACACACTTACATGAATAAGCAATCGATTCCACAAAACTACGATGTCGATTCATGTATCTTTTTCTCGTTTGATCGAGAAGATGATACTCAACCTAACAGAAAAGCATTAGTCATTTCATCACAGATTCCATAATAAAGGAATGGCAGATCATTACATATTATTATTAGTCATTGTTTACCACATTACAGAAAACAAATTAAAATGACAAATCTTCACTGAAACATATTCGGTTGGAATAATAAAATCAAAACATTGTTCTGCATTGAGATTGTCCTGCAGATCCTACACCATTAGAAGACTCTTTCTGTCTGTGATTCCCTGAAAATTTTGTAAACGTACTGCACGTGCGGTAGACACCGAATTTACGACAAGAAGCCAATGCAACATTAACTAGATCCAGAATCCTTGTTTCAGGGGACACACGTAAACGTTAGTAACAAAAAGGGCACAGGTGACTAAAATAAATATTACGCTACCGATTTGGTACATGACTTCACAGAAATGCCTGGGACGACTGTTCATGATGTTTAAAACTGAAAATTGTAAATTGTGTCTGTATAAAGTACTCGCGCTGTGGGCAAAGCATTCAAGAGATGTTCGTAGCAATCTCTCAAATGGTTCAAGTAGCTCTAAGCACTACGGGGCTTAACATTTGAGATCATCATCTCCCCTAGACTTTGAACTACTTAAACCTAACTAACCTAAGGACATCACACACATCTATGCCCGAGGCAGGATTCGAACCTGCGACCGTATCGGACAGTCGTCCCAGGCATTTCTGTGAAATGTACCAAATCGGTAGCTTAAAGTTTATTTTAGTGCAGTAGCGCGGTTTCGGACTGAAGCGCCTAGAACCTCTCATTCACAGCGGCCGGCTAGCAATCTCTCTCCTAATGTTTTGTTTGCGAGTCAGCAGATCATCAACAGTGTTTGCTGGGGAACCAAGGCCAACAACTTGCAGATCAACCATTTCACATCCAAGTTCGATGGGTGATATGTCAGGCGAGTTTGCCAGGTTTTTCTAGACAAAGTCGGGATTTTTTTATGAATCGGAAAATAGTCGGTACGACGACGAATCCATTTGTAAAATATCTTCACGAACTGCAAAAAAGTCAGTAACATCTATTAATAAATGTTTTGATCGACATCCGACTCGCTACTAAATGCGAGTTAATTCCAAGTTGAAAGCAGGGTTGCCAACTTACCTCTATCCCGATTAAAAGCTAAATTTTTAATTTCAGTTACGTTTACTGCCTCGTAATTTAAGCATTCGCATAATGAACAAACAGTTAATCTTAAATATTATCCGGTTGTGGTGTAACGCGGAATTTCACGTATCCCGACAAGGTTTAATAGAGAGTCGATTTTTCATCATGAAAATCGACACACTGTGCCTCCAAGTAGACAAGGAGTGACGTCATATGGAGAAAAAGAGCTGGCGTCCAGGTGTGCAGCGCGGTTAACTAGGGCGTTTGTCGGTGCTTTAAATGGTTTATTGAATCGTTTTGTTCTTTTGTGCTTCTCGGCAGCTTCTCGGGCCTATACTGTTTTCAGCAGTTAAATATCAACATTTTCTAATGGTGTATAAGTGTTGTGCTCCTGGTTTTGCTGTTGATTATTACGAGAACAACAGCATTTTCCAATTCACAACTGATGAAGATATGCGGACAAAGTGGGCAGCCGTGATCAGGAGGGATCATTTCATTCCGAGCAAGCAATTTGCGGTAAGTAGATTTCTTTTATTCATTTACTGATGTCAATAGTTTCGCGAAAATATGTGACAGTTAAAGTTTGCTTCACAATATAAGTTTAAGCAGTCAGAGTACACCATATTTTTCTTCAGTTCGTAAATTTGATTTTGCATATTTTCGAAGGCGTTAGACAGGGGAAATGCATTCAGTTGATTGGAAAACTGGCACTTATGCAGTTTAGGGGGTACATGCGCTGATCACGAGAACAGTACCTATTTTTGAAGGAAAATTTCTGAAGATATAAGCATATATATGTACGGAATACCAAAATATTTTTTATTTCAAACATTGTGTGTTACAGTCATATCTGACGCGCTCGTCACCAAAAAAGTACGTTTTTCATATGGATGAAAAAAAGATCAATCAACTGTCTCAAAAAAAATTTTATCAAAAATAATGTATTGTATATTTATGCACGGAATTTCAAAAAAGTTTATTTTTTTGCAAAAAAGATGTAATTAATAACAAAATTTTCTCAAAAAATCATATTTGTTTATTTTACACAGATATACATTAAAGCTCGAATCACAGATTAGATAAAAACAGCTACCTCAAGTTAATTTGCAGCATTTGGATAGATTTTTCGAACATGCTCAACGAAATTGTGGAATGGATTTTCCCAAAAACGTTGACGCCAGAGAAATTCCGCCAGGTAGTTATTCAGCATAGCACGGTGAGTTCAGTTAATTGATCTTTTTTTCTTTGCATCCATATGAAAATAAGTACTTTTTTGGTATTCCGTGCATGTATATGCTTATATCTTCAGAAATACGCGTTTCCTTCTAAAATAGGTAATTTTGTAGTGATCAACGCATGTATCCCCTAAACTGCATAAGTGCCGGGAAACTTCATGCACAGTAACGGTGCCTTTAAGCAAACTACAACTCGGAAAAACTGCGGGACCGTATCCTGCCAACCTATTAACGCTTTTTGTCTCTCCACAGCAACGCCCATTATCAGATGCTGATCAGCAACTAAATTAACTATTTATTCCATTCTGACAAATGCTCAGTTTCTGACAGAATCCTTTGACAGTCACCAGTACATTTGTGAAAATTCATCGTGTGGACAAGTTTGCTTAATAATTACTGTGAATACTTTATACACAAAAAATGAAAACTGTTTCAGGAGGACGTATTTTAAACACAGAAAACGGAAACAGCTGTACATGCTCTTAGTTACCGGTGCTATAGACTTTCTGCAATAAGTTGAGACTTTTATATGATTGCGTTCGTGCCAACTTTGCATAAAGTAAACAGGACATAGTATGATTTCCTCTAGGGGAAGGGTTTTGTGCCAGTACTCACGTGGGACTTCAATAATCTGAAGTATAATTAGAGTATTTGCAAAAGGTTTAGTTTTGTGGTATTGCGGTTCATGTGTGCCAGTTTTCTAGAAGAGTGAACTGTGTTTTATTAGTTACTCTGCTGATTATTCCCAAATATATTTCTTATAGGTGAGTAATATTTTAAAAACTTTAGTAATGTAAGATGGTAGTTTCTAATTCCATGTTCTGGTGTGTTTTTCATGTACAGGGTCAAAATTTCTGCACGGCATTCCTAGAAAGTTCTGACAGCTTAATAGAAATATTACCAGACATCTAAACTCTGGTGCATAGTTCTATACCCAACTGCTAGTTATGTAAGCTGTGTCAATACTGTGGTGTCACCGCCAGACACCACACTTGCTAGGTGGTAGTTTAAATCGGCCGCGGTCCATGTAGTACATGTCGGACCCGCGTGTCGCCACTGTGATCGCAGACCTAGCGCCACCACCAAGGCAGGTCTGGTGATACGAGAGAGTGGACTCGACCCCAGTTGTACGAGAACCAAGCTACCGCCCAGTTGTACGCGAACCTAGCTATCGCCCAGTTGTACGAAGCCTTTCTCTCTCATTAGCCGAGAGACAGAATAGCCATCAGAAGTTAATGGCTACGAACTAGCAAGGAGCCATTTGTATCAGTGCCTATAGCTTACGAGTATTCAAGAGAGATGTATTCCAAGGAATAAATAAAAGTTAAGTAAAAAGCATCTACATACTTTTCTTCGTATTCATTTATAAGTTCTCATGTTCCAGACTTCACGCCCGTCTGCTGTATGCCGTGCACTATCGGCTACCGCGTAGTCAAGCTTTCTTTTTCAGCAATCCACATCACGGTGTCGGTCCAGCTACCGACACTACAATTATTGGCGACGAGGGAAAAGGACCTTTTTCTGATTGCTTACATTTATTTCTGATTGCTTACATTTCATTGTGTCATGGCTTCGCCACATTCTCCAGATGTACTGTCCGAATTTTATCGCTTGCAGACTCAGCAGACGCAGGCGTTACTGGATGCCCTTGGACAGCTCGTCCAGGGTCAACGTACCCTTCAAACCGATGCGGCCGCCGCCGCTTCTTCGCTACCGCTGCCACTGAACGCTGTTGCACCTCCCTTTCGACCATACGTGGCAGCCGATGAGACCTGGCAAGAGTGGTCTCGTCAGTTCGCCTTCCACCTTGCTGCCTACAGAATTCAAGGTAATGAGCGGCAGCCGTTTTTGCTTTCTTGTGTCGGTGTGTCCACATACCGTGTGATAGTGAAATTGTTTCCCCGACGCGACGTAGCAACTCTGTCCTACGAGGAAATTGTGTCTGCATTAGATGCCTATTTCAAAGAAACAGTTAATGTGGTTGCAAAACGGTATACGTTCTTTCGTACAAAACGTACGGCCGGTCAAACTAATAGGGAGTGGGTAGCAACATTGCAAGGACTTACTAGGGACTGTGCCTTTGAATGTGACTGTGGTCTTTCTTATTCAGATACAATGGTGCGTGATGCAATTGCACAGAACGTTTCTGATGTTCGCATATGGGAGCAAATTTTGAAACTAGTTAATCCCTCCCTTCAACAAGTGATAGACATATTGGATAGACAGGACACACTGGACTGTGCTCAGGAATCTTTTGAAACTTCGCCAGCCGTGTGTAACATTAACCGGCCCGCTGGACGCGCTGCGCGGCCCGGTACCCGGGCCTCGCGCACGGCGAGACAGCGACCGCCGCGTGCTAACCCAGAGGTGCCGCGCCAGCCCGCAAATGCAGTGAAATCATGCCCGCGGTGTGCTAATAGACATTCGCGTGAACATTGCCCGTCACGCCAAGCTATTTGCTTTTTCTGCAATAAGAAAGGACATGTTCAAAGTGTTTGCCAGAAAAAGCTCCGATCAGACAATCACAATCATTCCAGGCCCTTTGCTTCGCGCCGGAATCGAACCAAGGACACTCAGGCTCGTGGACCTTCGCCTATGGACATTCATGTCGTTAATTCCACTTCGTCCAGTGACACTTTCTCTAACAGTGACTGTGATCGTCCCACAAAAACTGTGCGTCGACGTCGCCGGAAATCACGTCACTTAGCAAGTGATTCTGTACCAGTGTCTGTTCCAATTGCACAAAACAGTCGCTCTTGTCGTCAGCAGGACAATAAACTTTTTGTGGACTTAGACTTTGAAGGCAAAGTGATACCATTCCAGCTCGATACCGGAGCTGCAGTTTCATTGCTCAATCACGACACTTACAAACAACTGGGCAAACCTCCGTTGCGTTCCGCAAATGTTAAGCTAACTACATATTCCGGACAGAAAATTCCTGTGTTAGGAGAGTGCAGCCTTCTTGCAACATACAAGGGACAAACAAAACTTGTGTCATTTTACGTTCTTCGTTCTTCTTCTGCAGTGAACTTGTTTGGTCTCGATTTATTTAAGTTGTTTAACATGTCTATTGTAAATCAGGTCCTATCCGTGAATCAGACTGTGCCTACAGACAGTGTTTCTCGGCTGTGTGACGAATTTGCAGACATTTTTGCACCGGGCTTAGGTTGCGCTAAAAACTATGAAGCACATTTAGAACTGAAGGTAAACGCGCAACCGAAATTTTTCAGGGCGCGCAATGTTCCCCACGCATTGCGTGATGAGGTCGCAAGAACGTTACACGATCTCGAATCACAGGGTGTAATTGAACGTGTGCAAGCTTCTCTCTGGGCCTCACCCTTAGTCATTTTGCCAAAACCTTCCGGAAAATTGAGACTTTGCGTGGACTGCAAGGCCACAGTGAATCCACAGCTAGTGACTGCTACTTTTCCTTTGCCCCGCCCGGAAGATCTTTTTGCTAAACTGTGCCCGGGAAAATATTTTTCAAAGTTGGACCTAGCCGATGCGTACTTGCAAATACCGGTGGACGACGAATCCCAGCGCGTATTGGTGGTTAACACGCATCTTGGATTGTACCGCTTCAAAAGACTGCCATTCGGGTGTGCATCCGCCCCTGCCTTGTTTCAGCAATATTTACAAACTATTTGTGCGTCGGTCCCTACTGCAGCAAACTATCTGGACGATATAGTGATCTCCGGACAGACAGAAGAAGATCATCTTGCGAACTTACGAACATTATTTCAGGTCTTGCGGCAAAATGGTCTTCGCTTGAGGAAGGACAAATGTGTGTTTTTTGCTCGTGACTTACCATACCTGGGACATGTCATTAATGCCCAAGGCATACATCCGAGTCCAGAGCACCTCCGTGCCATACAAGACTTGCCGTCCCCTAAAAATCTGAAACAGCTACAGAGTGTGTTGGGTAAAATTAATTATTACCATAAATATGTGCGCAATGCCTCTTCCATTTCAGCTCCGCTTCATCGCTTACGCCGTAAAGGTGTTCCGTTCGTCTGGACGCCGGAATGTGAACGCGCCTTTCGCCAGTTGAAATCGGCGTTGCTTTCTCATACTTGCCTTACGCCATTCGATCCCCAGAAACCCCTTTTGTTGATGGTAGATGCATCGGATTTCGGGATCGGTGCTGTGCTTGCGCACAAAGTGGGCTCCCATGATCGCCCTATTGCCTTTGCGTCCAAATTGCTCTCGTCTGCGCAACGAAATTATTCACAGATAGAGAAAGAAGCTTTGGCTCTCGTGTTTGGTGTTACTAAGTTCCATGATTTCTTGTATGGTCGTCACTTTACCATCATCACAGACCACAAACCTTTGACATCGCTTTTTCATCCGAACAAGCCTGTACCTCCACGTACAGCGCAGAAATTCATTCGCTGGTCTATTTTCCTCTCGCAGTACCGCTACGATATCTTGTATCGGTCCACTGCTAAGCACGGAAACGCCGATGCGTTGTCCCGTTTGCCTGTTGCTGAGGATAAAGCATTCGATTCTTCCGAACTTGCTTGCATGTTCATTGATTCGGAAACCGATGAAGTGGTCGAATCGTTTCCGATTGATTTTCGTCGTGTCGCTACAGCCACAGCTGCTGACCCTGTCCTTGCTACTGTTTTACGTTTTGTTGCTACGCAATGGCCTTTGTCAAAGTCTCGGATCGAGGATCCGGTGGTTCGCCGATTTTTTGCTCACAAGGAGAGACTTTTTGTTCGACGTGGTGTTTTGTTGTTGCGTTCTGATAATGATCAGTCCAGAGTCGTGGTCCCACGTTCGTTACAGTCCTCTGTTTTACGGCTTCTTCATCAAGGACATTGGGGTATAGTGCGAACGAAACAACTTGCTCGTCAGCACTGTACTTGGTTCGGAATCGATGCTGCGATTACGAATATGTGTTCTTCGTGCCCGGCGTGTGCCGAACAACAGTCCGCACCGCCGCGGAAAGTCTTTGCGTGGCCAAAAGCCACTTCCCCTTGGCAACGCTTGCACATTGATTTTGCTGGTCCATTCTGGAATGCTCGATGGTTGGTTCTGGTCGACGCCTTCAGTAATTTTCCTTTTGTTGTCCGGATGTCTTCCACGACGTCCTCCGCCACCATCCAAGCGTTGTCTGCTATCTTTTGCATTGAAGGTCTTCCGCAGACTATTGTTTCCGACAATGGCCCACAATTCATGTCCGCAGAATTTCAGTCATTCTGCCAGGCCAATGGTATTCAACATCTGACGTCCGCGCCGTTTTCGCCTCAGTCCAACGGTGCCGCTGAACGATTGGTCCGGACTTTCAAGTCACAGATGTTGAAATTGAAAGAGTCGCATTCTCGGGAGGACGCATTGTTGCTCTTTTTGTCTTCGTATCGCTCTCAGCCCCGAGATGGTCGCTCGCCGGCTGAGTTGCTCCACGGTCGTCCTCATCGCACCTTGATGTCTTTGCTGCATCCGCCGCATCAGGTTCCTGTGCAGCGGCAGACTCCTGCTTTTGCTCCAGGCGACGTTGTATTTTATCGCAACTATCGAGGTTCACGGCGTTGGCTCGCAGGGCGCATTCTTCGCTGCCTCGGCCGCGCGATGTATTTGGTTTTGGGGGCCTCTGGTGAGGTGCGTCGGCATCTCAATCAGCTGCGCCTCTGTCGTCGCTCGGGTTCTGCCGCTCCCCGTCTGCTTTCAGCGACGGTGCCGTCCGGTCAGCGCCCTGGGGACCCATCTACTGGCTCGCCTCATCCCCAGGTGTTACCGACGATGCCTTCCATTTTGCCCCATGGCGACGCGCCGCCGCCGCCGCAGCAGCAGCAGCAGCCGCCGCCGCCGCCGCTTGTTCTCCCGCCGGCGCCGCCCGCGTTCGACGCTTCGTTGCAGCCGCCAGGCGCCTTCCAGGGTCACGCGCCGCCGGTCGCTTCCCGTGACCAGCTGTCCTCCGCCATGGAACTCCCGCCCGCTCCGGACCACATGACGTCATCGCGCGTCGGCTACCCCGACGCCATGGAAGTTGATCCTTCGGTCACTCCTGTCTCTTTACGGGCGCATACACCGCATGTTGACGTGCACCCTGGACTAGTTTTGCAGGCGTTTCCTAGCTCCCCTCGGACCGGATGGCCGGGTGCGGGTGGCACAGCCTCGCCTGTTGTTAGGCTCCCCACCTCATCGCATACGTCAACATGTGGTCCTCCCCACGGCGGGCGGAAGCCTTATTACACGACCGTTCGCCGATTTGCGGGGGAGGAATGTGGTGTCACCGCCAGACACCACACTTGCTAGGTGGTAGTTTAAATCGGCCGCGGTCCATGTAGTACATGTCGGACCCGCGTGTCGCCACTGTGATCGCAGACCTAGCGCCACCACCAAGGCAGGTCTGGTGATACGAGAGAGTGGACTCGACCCCAGTTGTACGAGAACCAAGCTACCGCCCAGTTGTACGCGAACCTAGCTATCGCCCAGTTGTACGAAGCCTTTCTCTCTCATTAGCCGAGAGACAGAATAGCCATCAGAAGTTAATGGCTACGAACTAGCAAGGAGCCATTTGTATCAGTGCCTATAGCTTACGAGTATTCAAGAGAGATGTATTCCAAGGAATAAATAAAAGTTAAGTAAAAAGCATCTACATACTTTTCTTCGTATTCATTTATAAGTTCTCATGTTCCAGACTTCACGCCCGTCTGCTGTATGCCGTGCACTATCGGCTACCGCGTAGTCAAGCTTTCTTTTTCAGCAATCCACATCACGGTGTCGGTCCAGCTACCGACACTACAAATACCGTATGTTCTTACTACATATTCTTCTGCGTATGTTATTCTCATTTAACATCGCGTATCAAGATTATGCTTTCAGTGTTACTGTTTTAGCTTCTGACTGTAGTGTGCTGCCAGTGTGTATGAATAGTTGTTTTGGTTGTTAGTTTTCGGAGATTACTGATCTTTCCTCTTTTCTTCTTCTTGAGAATGAGGAACATACAGGTAGACCTCTGACGTGTATATGGTATTCATGCATAATTCTAAACGATTGTTTCCTTACCATCGTCGATATTGGCACTATCTGCTGTTGGTGAATCTTGTCAGCGGCTGTGTATTGTTGAGTTGCTTTTCAAGAACTGTGTACTCTCACACACATATACAATTTTTTTCAACGAAACGTGTTAGTAATTTTACTGGGAGTAGGATGACCCTTTCTCATGTGACATGTAAGTTGGACAGCAGAGGTGTTAGCAGATCGTTGGTCAGATGCTATGTGGTAGCTACTGGTCTCACAACAGTGGCATGGTTTAAAATTCTCTTGTACTGTTCAAGTTTTTATTAATTGTCTCAAAGTTATAACAGTTTTTCTCTTGAAGGTGCCTTCGGATTATAAGAGAATTGCAACTCATAAATGAACATTAAGCACTCATTTTTGTGCAGTGAACCCAAACAGGTAAAAAGTAGAGTTGAGTAATTATTCTTTCTATCTGTGCATCAGTTACTAACATTTAGTATATTTTTAGTAAATTTGTGATGGTAAGTATCAACAATTGCGTTCAACTTGTGTTAATACGTAATTAAATCTGTTATTACAACAGGTGGAAGTTTTTCGGAGTTTTAAGTTGAGTTTTAGTAATAATATACAACTACAGATTGTAAATTTTATGTTTTTGTTTGCTCTGACAATGTTACGTAAGACGTTGTGATAGTAATACGAATTCAGTGGTTAAGACAACTAGTGTTTGAAATGTGGTACTACGAAAGATTGCTGAAGATTAGCTTGGTATATCGCAAATCTAATGAGAAGGGGTATCGAATTGAATTGGGGAAAAAGAAATTTGTGGCACAGTCTGACTAAAATAAGGGATCAATTCATGGGACACGTCGAGGAATGATCAATTTAGTACTGGGTGGAAGGGTACGCTGCAAAAATTGTAGAGGGAGATTAAGAGATGAACACAGCAAGCACGTTCAAATAGATGGAGGTTGCAGCACTTACTTAGAGATGAAATTGCTTGCACAGGATAGAGTAGTTTGCGGAGCTGCATCTAACTAGTCTTCGGACTGAAGATCACAAGAAGAACAAAACAATATATTTGAAAATCTTAGAGGTTATGCTTTGATTTAACAGTAAAAAAAAAAATAATATTTTTATATTAGAGATGGAAAATCGTAGCAAAATGGAACACTGCTGTTCATCATTCACCAAAGCAGTGCTGTGTGACGACTTTGTTTGGACTGCGTTAACGCTAGCGGTGTATAGTGCAGTTCATGACGTCACAACCAAACTGTAAGATCTTGTCTCTAACGGGGGAACCTCCCCATCGCACCTCCCTCAGATTTAGTTATAAGTTGGCACAGTGGATAGGCCTTGAGAAACTGAACACAGATCAATCAAGAAAACAGGAAGAAGTTGTGTGGTACTAAGAAAAAATAAGCAAAATATACAAACTGAGTAGTCCATGCGCAAGATAGGCAACATCACGGACCGTATCAGTGCAGGAACACATTGGTCCCGTGGTTAGCATGAGCAGGTCTGGACCGTGAGGTCCTTGGTTCAAGTCTTCCCCCGAGTGAAAATTTTACTTGCTTTATTTTCGCAAAGTTATGATCAATCCGTTCGTTCATTGACGTCTTTGTTCACTGTAATAACTTTAGTGTCTGTGTTTTGCGACCGCACCGCAAAACCGTGCGATTAGTAGACGAAAGGACTTGCCTCTCCATTGGGAACCGAAAAGATTTGGACGCAATGTCATTTGTCAACCGATTCCTCCAAAGGAAAACACGTCTAATATATTCTATACGACACTGGTGACGGCATGTGCGTCACATGACAGGAATATGTTGCCGACCCACCTAACTTGTACACTTGGCGAATGGGTAAAAAGATTCTTCTACCTTGCCCGATTTAGGTTTTCTTGTGGATGTGATAATCACTCCCAAAAAAGTGATGAAAACATGAGAGTTTGTCACATAAACTGAAAATAAAAAATTAAACTTTTCACTCGAGGGAAGACTTGAATCCAGGACCTCTCATCCCGCAGATGCTCACGCCAACCACGGGACCACGGCGCCCGTAAACCCTCAGTCTCCTTGATGTTGCCTATCTTCTGCATGGACTACTCAGTTTGTATGTTTTGCTTATTTTTTCATAGTTCCACACAACTTCTTCTTGTTTTCTCGATTGATCTGTGTTCAGTTTTTCAAGGCGTATCCACTGTGGCAACTTATAAATAAATCTGAGGGGAGTGCGATCGGGAGGTTCCCTTGTAAGTGGCGTTGGCCACTCACACCTAAATCGGAATGCGTGGCAACCCTACTCACTTTTCTTGGAGTACGTGGTTTCTGGAGCAGCCTGAAGATGTGCCTTTAGTTCCTCATACCTTCACTACTGGTGTTCGTTTGCTATGCTGCTCAACAACACAGGCTGCCAAATGGTAGTCATCACGGGTCTGACTTACACGAACGCCGGCATCAGTGTCGCGTACTCGACCGATAACGCTATTTTGTGCCACTAAGCAAGCCAGCGATGTCGTTGCAACCTGAGATGTGGTTTGTAGAAGCAGACGCAGTCCAGACCACAGCATCAAACAACTATATATACAGCCTTAGGGGCGACATGCTCATCTCTTTCTGTGCTTACATCTTGTAGATACATATTGTTTCGAATAGTCATAACGTCATACCTACAGTGTTCGTTTGTTGTGGTTGTAGTGATCTTCAGTTCAAAAAAAGCCTTTACCCAGCTCTTCCTGCTAGTTTAGCTCATGCAAGCCTCTTCATGTCTGCGTATTACAAGACCCTACATCATCTGCTTCCTGTAGTTAAGCGTTGGTCTGTTGCTACAGTTCTTGTCTCCCTTCCCCCCCCCCCCACCCCCCCCCCTCCAACCGGTCTCCGGCACGCCTCAGATACATCCCATTAACAAACTTACTATTCATGGCACAACCAAACTTTTTCTCCAATTTGATTCAGTACCTCCGTTGGATCTACTCATACAATATTAAGAATTCTTCTGGAGCACCTGATTTTAAAGGCTTCAATTCTTTTCTTGTCTGAATCTTGCTTGGTTGGTTGATTTGCGGGATGGGACCAAACAGCGAGGCCATCGGTACCATCGGATTAGGGAAGGATGGGGAAGGAAGATGGCCGTGCCCTTTCAAAGGAACCATATCGGCATTTGCCTGAGGCGATTTAGGGAACTCACGGAAAACCTAAATCAGGATGGGCGGACACGGGTTTGAACCGTCGTCCTCCCGAATGCAAGTCTAGTGGTCTAACCACTGCGCCACCTCGTTCGGTCTCTGAATCTTCTGAGGAGACTTCTTAATACTTAAATTTGTATCGCATGTCAAGTTTTCTTTTTCATAAATGCTTTCCTTGGTAGCCAGTCTGAATTTTATATTCCTTCTACTACAATCCTTGTCAGATTTTTGCTGAAAAAAAACCTCATCTCCTACTTTTAGTGTCTAATTCCCACAGCATATCCTAATCCAATTAGACTACATTACACTAACTTCTCTTTTTTTTTATTCTTCTCATAACCTGAAGGAATTTTCACTCTGCAGCGGGGTATGCACTGATATGTAACTTCCGGGAACATGAAAACCATGTACCTAACCGGAACTCGAACCTGGGTGGTATGCCATCTTACTTTTTTTTGGGAGGGGGGAGGTGGGGGTGGGAGACGGGCAACATTCTCCCCTCGCAGCTCCACCTACACCTTACGCCTTGCTAGGTCGTAGCAAATGACGTAGCTGAAGGCTATGCTAACTATCGTCTCGGCAATTGAGAGCGTATTTTGTCAGTGAACCATCGCTAGCAAAGTCGATTGTGCAACTGGGCGAGTGCTAGGAAGTCTCTCTAGACCTACCGTGTGGTGGCGCTCGGTCTGCAATCACTGATAGTGGCGACACGCGGGTCCGACGTATACTAACGGACCGCGGCCGATTTAAAGGCTACCACCTAGCAAGTGTGGTGTCTGGTGGTGACACCACAATCAGTCCCCTAGAACTTAGAACTACTTAAACCTAACCAACCAAAGGACATCACACACATCCATGCCCGAGGCAGGATTTGAACCTGCGACCGTAGCGGTCGCGCGGTCCTCGCTATCAGTGCCAACGTCTTCCTTGTCCAAATTCAGATGCGTATAGGATTATCACTTTCTCTAAACTTTTGTCCGAGATCTTCGTAGGTATTTGAAAGATATGAGATTTCTGGAGTGCTCATTATTAATACGTGATAGATTAAGGCTAAGGAGTATTTTAGAGTTTTTGTATCGATGTAGCCTAACTCTAAATAGTGTTTGTCGATGTAATCCGGCTCAGCTCTTAGAGGAATATCTTTAGTCGAAGAACGATTGCAGGCTGATAACAGGAATTACTGATGGTGTCTTCATCGGCTTTTAAAATCCGATTTGTTCACCTGAGTTAGAGCGCGGTCCTTTGCGCACCCGGGATCTTTATTTCGAGACCCCCCATTTTGCATGGTGAAGCAGTCTTGGTAAAAGGCGTTTTAAACATGTTTAGGCTTCATATGAACCAGGACAGTGATGATGAAATCTGTCTTACGAAGGGCCGAAGGGTTGGCAATACAGCCGATATGCGATTTATTTTTGCCAGTATTTACATATATTTGTATAAAGGCTCTTTTGTAGCCCGTCTAGGTTGCATAGATGTAGCTCGATAAGTATGACTTTCACTGTGCACGTCTTTTTATGCCAGTTTCGATGCACCATTTCTTGTGAGTAAGCCGTGATGTACATGCCCAGTGGGATTCTTTCATTCGCTTGTGGCAGTCAGTCATGTTGTAACTGCTGTCCGCGGAGTCCCAAGGTGATGGAGCTGATTTTGTTATGTTGATAACAGCCACTTTGGTTTGCTGGTAATGTATGAGTATTTCCTCCGCTGTTCACGTCGACGCTGCTCAACGCACATGCGCGAACGAAGTCTTCAATTCCTAATATGGCTCGGTCGTAGTAGCATAAAGAGAAAAAGACAAGGGGCAACCCTGTTTGAGAGCGCGCTGCATTCAGATGCTGTCCGTAAAGGCGTTGTCGACTTGGATCTTCATCGTCGTTCCATGGAGAGAGTTCTGGATGACACTAATCCCGTCTTGAGCAAACCTGCAAGATTTCATGACTGTAAGAAGATAGCCGTCCTATTGTATGGTTTCTGAAATTCGAGATATGCTGTTGCTGAGGACGTTTGGAAATGCCAAGTAAGAAATAACAAGTCGCGTAAGTAAGCCAATGCATCTGTCGTCCTTCGACCTCGGACGGCCATCAAAAAATGGCCGTTATCAAAAAATGACGGCCAACATTTGTTATAGAATTCTACCAGCAAGCCATCCGATCCCGGTGATTTCTTTTGCGGTGAGTATTTATTTACATCATATAAGTCCTCGGCTGTAAACGGCACTAATATATCTCCGTTTTGTTGTTCCGTGGTGATGCTTGGCGTGGATGATAATGTATACCACAAAAAAATGGCTCTGATTACTATGGGACTTAACAGCTGAGGTCATCAGTCCCCTAGAACTTAGAACTGCTTAAACCTATCTAACCTAAGGACATCACACACATCCAAGCCCGAGGCAAGATTCGAACCTGCGACCGTAGCGGTCGCGCGGTTCCAGACTGAAGCGCCTAGAACCTCTCGGCCACACAGGCCAGCAATGTATACCACATTTCGAAGTTCAAGGTTGTATTGGATTGATGGGTGTACAAGTCACAAAAATAGTCCTTAACAGCGTTCTTAATGTGAACCTGTGTTGTACGCATGGCGCCACTGCTGTCCTATAAAATGATGGCGAGATATTCGCAGCTCCTGCACTAAGTGATAAACAGGAGTTGGATGTTGCCATTCGCCTGTGCAGTCTAGGGATCTAATTTTGTGGCTTTTTATTCATCCGTAGATCTCTTTTACAAGGATGTTGGACACGTATTGGTATTACAGTTTAAAAACAGCAAAAATAGTGTAATTCATATATATGGTGGTGTTATAGTAGGAAGCATCCCGGAATTTGCCTGAAGTAATTTAGGGAGACTACGAGAACCTAAGTCAGGATGGTCAGAAGATGCCTCCATCCTCCCGAATATAAGGCCAGCCTGTTTGAAACAGTCCTCCCTCATTCGGTTTATCCCAAGTGTACAATGCTGGTACTGTTTTTATAAAGAAGTAATTTAACAATATAGAAGTCTAGTGCTATATTGTTCATTCATTTCTCACTCCTATTCGTTGCAGACGCTACACACACTATGCACGCATTCTTTCATGACGTAATACGACACACTCTATCAGCTGGTGTCAGGGCACAGCGACAGTGAATGTTTCCATTATGTGTATCGCAGCTTCCTAATTGATAGCCTGAAAAAACTGTGTTATCATCCCTCTACAAAGAGTGAGATGTTGATCTTAGAAAGAGGCTAAGGTGTATGTTGTACACAGTATAGCTATGGGAGTAGCTTTCTCGTGAAAAGAGCAAAAAGGGGAAAATTGTGTGAACATGGTATGTGCATTGACATATGTTCTAGTGTAGTTACGTTATGTTGTATCTGTTACGTTTTTAACAAACCTCTAGCGTGTGTCATCTAAGTAATTCTTGAATGTATAGAATGTATTGATTAACAGGTACTTCTTAACTACCTTTTAAAATAGGCTTCTTTTCGCAATTTCTTTCATCTCCTTGGCAATTTTTTTGAACTATTGTAGCTTTGATTCGTTTAGTGCCCGTGATATTGTCTGTTAACAGTACAGTCGCGGAATACGATTGTCTTAAGGCAGCGAAATATTATTATAGCTTGTGACACCGCCTTATGCCTGTTCTTTCGCTTAGTATTTTATGCATCGGATAAGAATGAGTTTTGCTCTATGTATCCACCATTTCATAGAGCAAAATCCATTCTTGCATAAAATACTACGCTCTATGTATCCACCATTTCGAGAAGAAATAAAAACTTTGAGGGTTGCCGACGACGTTGTAATTCTTTCAGAGACAGCAAAGGACCTGGAAGAGCAGCTGAACGGAATGAACAGTGTCTTGAAAGGAGGATATGAGATGAACATCAACAAAATCAAAACGAGGATGATGCAATGTAGTCGAATTACATCAGGTGATGCTGAGTGTATTAGATTAGGAAATGAGACACTTAAAAAGTAGTAAATGAGTTTTGCTGTTTGGGGGGCACAGTAACTGATAATGGCCGGAGTAGAGAGGATATAAAATGTAGACTGGCTATGGCAAGGAAAATGTTTCTGAAGAAGAGAAATTTGTTAACATCGAATATAGATCTAAGTGTCAGGAAGTCTTTTCTGAAAGTATTTGTATGGAGTGTAGCCACGTATGGAAGTGAAATATGGACGATAAACAGTTTGGACAAAAAGAGAATATAAGCTTTCGAAATGTGGTGCTACAGAAGAATGCGGGAGATTAGATGAGTAGATCACGTAACTAATGAAACGGTACTAAAGAGAATTAGGGAGAAGAGGAATTTGTGGCACAACTTCACTAGAAGAAGGGGTCGATGGTAGGACATGTTATCAGCATCAAGGGATCAATAATTTGTTACTGGAGGAAAGCGTGGAGGGTAACAATCGTAGAGGTAGACCAAGAGATGAACGCGCTAAGCAGATTCAGAAGGATGTAGGTTACAGTAGTTATTCGGAGATGGAGAGGCTTGCACAGGATAGAGTAGCATGGAGAGCTGCATCAAACCTATCTCTGGACTGAACACCACTACAACAACAACATCCACCATTTCATACGGATGTTGTACCGGCCCTGCAAAGCTATCAGCGAATGCCAAAAGCTTGCGATTTCACGTTCCAAAGGCTGTTCTTGTAATATACGACAGTGTAACTTGCATATTCCCTTATCTCTAAATACACGTCGTGCGTATGTTTCAGACTCGCATGGATCGCGGAGTGAACTGAAAAGGCAACTGCCCAAAACTCTTCTGCTTTACTTTGTGTTGTTGAGGAGCTGTGGACGTTTGAAGATAAGACTATGAAGACAAAATTAAAGAGATACCAGCTCAGACAAAGGCTTAGCAGCAGTCGTTCTTCCCGTGAACCATTCGCTACTGGAACAGGAATAAAGCGAAGTGACGGTGGTACTCAAAGTACCCTCCACCACACACCGCAGGGTGGCTTGCGGAGCGTAGATGTAGATGTAGCTGTAAATGTCTATTGTCGATCGTGTTTTTGGACACTGTGATTATGCATGAATATGCGACAGTGCAGGATGGCGGTGTCCTGGAGTCGAAGTTCATTTGAAGGGTTTGAAGTTCCTTGCCAAAATTAATATTTGGTTCTTGATCATCTTGGTGCAGTATACAGTTAAAACCTCCAGCTAAACAGCTGGGGTATGTAAATCGTTAAGTAACTCGACTATCGCCCCAGCATAAAATGTCCTTACTGCTAACTGTGTTTTAGTCCCCAATGGTGCGTGGTATACGTTTATACTCCGTATGTTTTGAAATTTGATGGTGATACCATGGCCCGTTTCCAGTAGCGATGTGGTGGTTTAACTCAGCCCTTCCTTGTGCAGTACTGGTGTACCCGCTTCACTACATATACTTACTATTGCAAAGCAACCCGGCATTTGTGCAATACTGGGGTTCGTCACATCCTGCATCGGAACGGTGTTCAAGTCGGCGCCGTATACGTATATTGTCTGAAGCTGTTGATTTTCACGTCAGATGATATCCTATTGACATTAGTGTTTGCGAATGTGCACACATGCAGCATCATTTTGGTGGCTTAAATTTCAGTATCTTCTGGCTACTCTGCTCTTTATTGGTCACCGAATTGTTTTGTGGTGTTCTTATGTTCGGTACCGTTTGTATCCTTTGTGATCACCTCACGCGTTTCTGCTTTGTCTGTTTCAGTTGGTATTGGAGATGTCGGGTCGGCGTCTGTCTTGGTATCTCTCCGCGTTTTGCCCCGCGTACGAAACATCTTCCGTTCCATGTTCGATGCTCCTGCTCGGGATTTTGGTTTAAAGCTCTTTTCGAGCGCCCCTGTTTAGTTAGTGGAGTGTCGTTACTGGTAGGTAGTGAAACTGACAAATTTACACGCGTTTAGTTTTATTGTACACTAACTGAGTACCAGACGTTGCCCGAGTGTGTATTTATTCTGTCCATCTCCTCCTTCCCTCTCTCTCTCTCTCTCTCTCTCTCTCTCTCTCCCTGCCTGTGTCTCCCACCTCCTGCCTCTGACCATCTCTTCATTCCCTCTCTCTCTCTCTCTCTCTCTCCCTCTCTCTCTCTCTCTCTCTCTCTCTCTCTGTCTCTCTCTGCCTGTGTCTCCAACCTCCTGCCTCTGACCATCTCCCTTCCCTCTCTCTCTCTCTCTCTCTCTCTCTCTCTCTCTGCCTGTGTCTCCCACCTCCTGCCTCTGACCATCTCTTCCTCTTTCTATGTCCATCCCCCTTCCCTCTAACCATTTGTCCCTCCCCTCTCTCTGCCCACCTCCTACTTCCCCATTACCTGTGCCCATCTCCTCCTTTTCCTTCGCTGTCTGTCAATCTGCTCCTCCCCATTCTCTCTCCGCGTTATCACGGTTACCCGAATGGACGCTGGTGATTCTTACCCCCATATTATTTATTTCCAGATCGTAATTATGTGTTCCAAATTTGGTTGAAATCGTTCTAGGCGCTTAGGATGAGCTTTTACCCATGGTTTTCCCGTGTAGGCACATGTCAAATATATTTCACATATATTTAACATATTTCACACGTATTTGTACATATATGTCACCTGTATCTCAAGCGAATTTCGCCCTGTGTAGAAAAATGATATAATTTTGTAGATATATCTGTCTGCGAATATTTTGTTAATAGCATTAGTAGTAAAGAAGTAATAAATTAAAACGCCATGTATGATGGGACAGTTTTTCACGCATCTCAGTGTTTATGTCGTCATATTTCCTGAACTATGAGCCGTACAGTGATATAATTTTGTAGGTATATTTAGCAACATATGAGGACATTGTATGTGAAATGTTCTGCGAAAAGAGTCAATGGTAAAGAAGTAGTTAATTTAAATATCATGTATGACGCATCTCAGCGTTCATGGCGTCATATCCCTTGAACTAAGTGGTGTACAATAATATATTTTTGTAGGAACATTCAGTAAAAAGTGATGTGAATAGAGTTAGTAGCAATGAGGCAATAAATTTAAACGACTCACATGATGCGGCAGTTTTTCACACACCCTCCTGAACTATGGGTCGTATTATTTTGCTGGCACACTCAGTAGACTGTCTGAAAAATTCAATGCGAAAACAGTTAGCAGTAAAGAAATAATTAATTAATAGATCGTGTTATCACTTTGCTGGCACAGTCAGTGGATTGTCTGAAAAAAGTTGTTGCGAAAGCAGTTAGCTATAAAGAAACAATTAATTAAAATGTGATGTCTCATGCGGCAGTTTTACTACTTGAAGAGCGAAAATGCAGTAAGCGACAAACATCATTTTGTGGGAGTTGTCAGCAAGAAAAAGTTCCATAAGAGTTTGAAATTATGTTAAAAGTTTGTTCCAAGTCACTGAGTGTTATCATACTCAAATATTTGATGACTAAAGTTGTGCTATTCGTGCGGGTGGGTTATATTGCCTTTCCACCCACACTCACACCCCTTTAACAGGTAGGTAGTTCTTAACATACAGCGATTCTTTCCAGACAGTAAGTGATATCTCGGCCAAGTTTCGTTGAAATCTGTCCAATAATTTAGGAGGAGATATGTAACATAATTCTACACATACATACCGCATATGTACCTCCATTTTTATAATATTTACGGATACAGGTGTATCATCTACTGCACCGTGACTTGTATCGATCCATGCTGAATCAACGTTTCTGTCTTTGTTTGGTCGTTTTTCTATCTAATCTGGGTTGGTGGTCTATTACCTCCTTCTGAATGTCGTGAGTTAGTTGTGTCTTCGATTTTTGATTCAGTTCACTTAGATTCCTCGCTTTCACTGATCGCTGTAGTTGCCTCGTAAGCCAACTCGAACTGTGTGTTCTTAGCTTCATGGGACACACTGGGTAAGAGTGTATGGTTTGAGATTTAAAGTTATGAAAATCGTGCTCTCGATAAATTATTTGTGTAAGTTGCTGGCTCGTATTACTCTCGAATTGAAACGAGATATTGTGAGACGGAATCTCAGGAACATTCGCGAATGTTTGATGTGGAAGTATTTCTCGTGTAGCACCTGGTCTCGCGACTTGGTCTGTATGAGTTATGGACTATGTCTGCATTCGCAGGGTATCATCAACTGTGACTGGATGAATTCGTTGGCTCTTGATTGGTGCGCACACTTTGCACTGAGGTGGTCTACAACTTCCATAGGTGCGTGGTAGTCCTTCATACGTTATTAGAACTTTGTAACTCTGTATGCGTAAATAAAACGGAACACTATTAAGTTGAGTCTATGTGCAATTATCGAACACCGTTGCCGACATTAATATGTTCATTGTTTTTCCATTTATCTTGTAGCACCCGTAAAGCGGTACCGTAAGGTGCCAGCGCGCGTTTCCCAACTTCTTGTAATACTTCTAACGAAAGGTTGCTATTATGCACCGTGCTCAGTCCTAGCCCCGACTGTTGTACCATGACTTTACGTAGTTCTCCAAAACTTACTTTGGAATCGACTGTACCATTGAACTCAGAAACTGGTCGTGCGCCTGTATCGCTGACGTTGCTTTAACAAACACAGCATTCGCCAGGATGTCGTACTGCAGTCCGGTCACTTCGTCAACCCTCATGCGATATTTTTCCGATAACTGCTAGTCTATTTCTGCGATCTTGGGACGTTTCTGTCCAAAGGGGAATCCTGATCGCCAAGTACGACGCGACACTGGAGCTGGCACGTTTGCACAGATTTGTACTTACAGACTGCTGACACTACATTCTCGCTGCACGCCCCTGCCTGCAACTCGTCGAATAACCTGCGTTATTTACGGTGCGACAAGCGCTGCGGCATTGGCCCGCACACTGCCACTGTCAGGACGACACTGCGAGCTTTCGAAGCACTAGTCCAGTCTAATATTGGATATACGTTGCAAAAGGTGGGGTAGCAGATTTTTATTTTTTTTTAACTCGTTCATATGGTTAGAGGACTTGGAAAAACAATTTTTGCGTACAAAATTCGTGTTGGCTAGGCTTTCTGTAGTCAAAAGACTATGAAAATTTCGGACCTTTTTTCAGTTTTCAGGAAATGGAGTAAATTCCAATATATTTCGTTCATAATCATGCGATTTCAGTATGGTCTACAAGTAGGGCGGGAGACACTATTAAGCCTATGGAAACTTCATGATTATGGTTTCTAATGTCAGTCAAGTGCGGACACGGTAACACCACTGGCTCGAATGTATATGAGAATGGGCGACATCCTATATTCGCATGGCTAATATTAAACTCAGTATATGTCTCCCCAACCCACATCCGTTACCAATTTTGAGTAAACACATTAGTACTTCCTTTAAATGTGTAAGTAGCTAACGTTTAGACACAAGAGTGCTAGATATCTGTGAAACTAATCTGTTAATTTCTGTCATTTCTAATGATGTTTGCTAGTTCACAAATTACGTTAGACAATTTCCTTTCTTTATAGCATAGCATCTTTTTTTGCCTACCTTGATTATTTAATGTGTTCTCTTAAATACGTCTCAGATGCGTCCCATATGATGCATATTTACAGAGTCTGTGTTAAAATCTATGGAAGAAAATGTATGGAAAATAAAGTAGAAGAAAGCAATAAAGGACTCAGTTTTATTCGTAAGAGCAAGAGCAGCAAAAAACTTCGTTGGATGTGTGAAGGTGATAAGGGAAGGAACGACTGATGTCAATAATGACATGTGTGTATCTTTCGGAGATTACGAAAAATACTTTGGTTCAAGAGATATGAAGGGTACTATGGAGTATAGGCAACAACTGGAAGCCACGTTACTGCATGTCTCCAAGATTGTTTATTCTTTGTAATGGTGGCAGATCTCAGCATGAAGCCAGTGAGAAAAAAGAGAGAGAGCGTAAAATTTATCAAACATTCAGACGATCAAATGGACCTGGCATAAAGTGAAGATCTTCATTTAATAACTGTAGCAATAAGGAAAATAGGGAAACAGATTTGGAACGAATAAAAACGTTTTATGAGTAAATAATGAAAACAGGAAACAAACATTGCCTAGTAATTATAAACCTAGACGGAAAGAAATTCGAGGACGTGAAGCCTTTCATTTGACTTAGAAGATGGAAGTGTCTGCAGATGGAAGTTTTACTCACAAATGTTGAGAGGGAATGGAAGCCTTCAGATAGATAAAATTATTACAGACAAGAGCAACAGGAGCGAATCTAAGAAAATAATATATAAACGGTTTATTTGAAGTGGAAGTTAACGGTGGGCAACAGCTAGGAGAAATATTGGAAAACATTTTGTGCCAAGGTATGGGGAAGAGCGAAGAAAATTGTGTTGTCAGTCAGAATAAGGAATGATGAAGTGTTTGAAAGGGAGAAGGAAACAAGACTTCTACTGAATTTATATTAGAAAGAGGAAAGTGAGGTATCATGGACACAAGGAAATCTTTATGCGGAAGATTATCACTGAAGGAAAAGCAGAAGAAAGAGGAAAGGGAAGTGGAAGAATGTGTGGGCTACTGACAGATCTGAGGAAAGGAATGTGATACTGAGAACTTAAGGTTCAAATGGCTCTGAGCACTATGGGACTCAACTGCTGTGGTCATAAGTCCCCTAGAACTTAGAACTACTTAAACCTAACTAACCTAAGGACATCACACACATCCATGCCCGAGGCAGGATTCGAACCTGCGACCGTCGCGGTCGTGCGGTTCCAGACTGTAGCGCCTTTAACCGCTCGGCCACTTCGGCCGGCTGAGAACTTAAGGTAGCAGCAATATGTAAGACATTACTGAGAATGAAAGTCAGCTGTAGGCTATCTTTTGACGACGTAAGGCCGGCCAGAGGATATCTCATAAGGCAGCGTTCTGTCACTCATAAACTCCAACGTTTGTGCTAATGACCAGCCTGCTTCTCCCACACGAAAAGATTTATATGTTCTTAGGTCATATACCTGGAAACACAGGGTGCAATGTTTGACGCAGTGTACAGAATATCTCATTATCATAAAAAGTGTAAATACATATCAAATCCATCAAAGACGTGCTTTTCTCATTTTCACCGGAAAACAAAAATGACTCAAAAGTTAAAAGTGATTGGAACAGCCCCGAGTGCTGCCAGTCATGGTTCAAATGGCACTGAGCACTATGGGACTCATCATCTGAGGTCATCAGTCCCCTAGACCTAGAACTGCTTAAACCTAACTAACCTAAGGACATCACACACATCCATGCCCGAGGCAGGATTCGAACCTGCGACCGTAGCAGTCACGCGGTTCCGGACTGAAGTGCACGGCCATTGCCAGTCATCAAATGCACACTAGTCTGATATTTAAACGATTCATGCAGGATTGTAATTGAAATTCTAAAATCTACAAGCTCTATCATGTGGCCGGCATAGCAGCGTCGTTTATGTCGCGTAAAATCGCAGTTCTCTAAGAACGAATGGCGCCAGCCAGAAGGCAGGTAGATGGTTTTCTTGTTTGTATATGAACTATTTGGACGTATTGTTATGCGGGTTACTCAAGAAGTAACGCAGGCTCTAGCTGTCGTTATCTATAGCGTGCAGTGAATCGTTGAATGTTAAGGAATGCCTCCCTGTTGGCACGGTTACCGAATGAGATATCTGGAGGTTCTTATTAGACTTTCGTGTGCCACTGGTAGATTCAAGTCCAATCTTTGCGAATGCTCGTTTTCTCCAGGTGTATTCTATGAATCAGAAAAATACCTGTATAAGTACAAACAACGACAGTCGGTTTGCGATGCTGAAGACCTAATTCAATATCACAACAATGCAGTTGATATAGCACATTAATGGACTAAACACGTATCAGTTTCAACATTTGCACTTCCAAGCAGCCATTTTAATGCGATTGTTGAGGTCTTATTATTATCTGATTCTTGCAATTTTCTGTAGTTCTCTTACGAATTGTAATCTGAATAGAAAATATAGTAGAAATTGAGAACGGAGTGAGAAGTGAGAAGGATAGTTGCTTATCTCACATGGCATTCAACCTGTACACTCAGTAACTAGTAAAGGAAACGAAGGAGAAGTTTAGAAGGGAAACTGCAGATCAGGGAGGAGGAATAAATATGAACAACAACAATTCAAAATTTTTAGAATTAAGTAACATGATTGTGAAGAAATTAAATTAGTAAGTGAGAGATTGAAGCTAGTAGACCAGTTTTTCTTTTGGGTCGCAAAATAGCTAACGAGAGCAGAAGTAAAGAGAATATAAAATGTAAACTAGTGATAGCGAGGACTTCCTTCCCGAGAAAGACAAATTTGCTAATACTGTAAATAAATTTAAATGGTTGGAAGCTTTCTCTGAAATCATTTGTTTACAGAACAGCTTTGTATGAAAGTGAAACGTGAACAATAACCAGCAAAGAAAAGAATAGAGTAAAAGCGTTCGAAATATGGTTGTACAGAACAATGCTGAAAATGAAATGGGTAGATCGCATAACTACTAAAACAATACTTAGTCGGACTGGGGAAAAATCTGTATGACACTACTTGATTAAAAGAAGGGTAGGTCAACAGGACACATCCTGAGGATTAATTGGCTGGCTATGACCATTATGGGACTTAAAAGCTAAGGTCATCAGTCCCCTAGAACTTAGAACTACTTAAACATAACTATCCTAAGGACATCACACACATCCATGACGGAGGCAGGATTCGAACCTGCGACCGTATCGGTCGCGCGGTTCCAGACTGAAGCGCCTAGAAGCGCTCGGCCACACCGGCCGGCGAGGATTAATTAATTTAGTAATGAAGGATAGTGTGATTAGGGGGTGGGGGGTGGAAGGTGGGGTAAAATCGTGGAGGAAGACCAAGCGTCGTATACCATGAAGTTCAGGTTCAAATGAATGTAGTGTACAATGGTTATCCAGATATGAATAAGACGTGAACAACATTGTTGGCCGCCCGGTGTGGCTGAGCGGTTCTTGGCGCTTCAGTCTGGAACCGCGCGACCGTTACGGTCGCTGGTTCGAATCCTGCCTGGGGCATGGATGTGTGTGATTTCCTTAGGTTAGTTAGGTTTAAGTAGTTCTAAAAGTTGTAGGGGACTGATGACCTCAGATGTTAAGTCCCATAGTGCCCAGAGCCATTTGAGCCAACATTGTTGAGAGCTGCATAAAATTCCTAAGCAACTCTTGTATTTTCTAATATTTACTGATTTTCATCATCTGTAAACAAGTCGCTTCTGATTCGATTAAAGGAAAGAGTGGATTTATCCATGTTGCTGTTATGGTAGGTCCTACAAGATGTTTGATACAGCTCTCCGTGCTAGTCCATTTTGTGCCTTTTCATCTCTACACAACTACTGCAACCTACATCTTTTGAACTTGCTTGCTGTAGTCAATCATTGGTGTTCCTATACAATGTTTACCCTTCACACTTCATCTTTTACCAAATATACGATTCGTTGATGACTCAGGACGTGTCCTATCCACCGATCCCCTCTTTTAATGCAGTGGTGCCATGCATTTTTTCCCTCCTCGCTTCGACTCAGCACGTACTCATTAGTTATACGCTCAGCCTATCTTAATCTTCACCGGCCGTTGTGGCCCAGCGGTTCTAGGCCCTTTAGTCTGGAACAGCGCTGCTGCTACGGTCGCAGGTTCGAATCCTGCCTCAGGCATGGATGTGTGTGATACCCTTAGGTTAGTTATGTTTAAGTAGTTCTAAGTCTAGGGGACTGATGACCTCAGATGTTAAGTCCCATAGTGCTTAGAGCCGTTATCTATTCTTCAGCTTTCTTCTGTAGCAGAATATTTCAGAAGATTCTGTTCTCTTCTTGTCTGAATTGTTTATCTTCCACGTGTTGCTACATTCAGAAAAGACTCCCTGACACTAAAATTTATATTAAGTGTTGATACACTCTTGTTTTCAGAAACATTTATCTATGACAGTTTGGTTTTTATAATCTCAGTATTTCGGCCAAAGTCAGTTATTTTAATGTCGATAACAAAACTCATCTGCTACATGTAGCGTTTCATTTTGCAGTATATTTCCTTCTGCACCGCCTGATTTCATTCGAATTTACTCCATTACTATTATTGTACTTATGTTGATATTAATCCGAAAATACATTTTCAAAACGATATCTATTCCTCTCAGATGATCTTCCAAGCCAATTGCCGTCACTGAGAGAATTACAGTGTCATCGGCAAACCTTAAAGTGTGTACTTCTTCCTCCTTAAATTTAATTCCCTGTCCAAATTACTCTCATTCAGTATATAGACTGAAGAATGTCTGGAATAGATTACAGCCCTGTCTCACTCCCTTCCCAGTCACTACCTCCCTTTCATATCCTTCGACTCTTATAACTGCAACCTGATTTCTGTATAAGCTGTACATCTTCTTTCACTCGCTGTATACTATGCCTGCTAACTTCAGAATTCCACCATGATGTCTTCCAGTGGTTGCGGGTATCACAGCTGTGGCGGCCGAAGAAAGGACCTCTGAGGAAGTTTAAATCAAAATAAGCAATGCACTTGAAAGTTTGGGACAGTAAGATGATCTGAATGATCTCAAATCCAATCCAGGGAAGACTCAAGTATGTGCTTTCTTCTTAAGAAACAGAGACGAAAGAGAGACGCTAGAAGAAAATTGAAGATTAAGTGGAGAAGATCGGAAATTCGGCACTCTGACACCCCAAAATATCTGGGAGTTACTTCGTATCGCACCCTTTGTTTTAGGACACACTGTATTGGTTTGAACGGAAAAATTTGCAGCAGGAACGTCAACCTGGAAAGGCTGACAAGTTGAAGGTTTGGAGCAAGTCTCCAGCTTCTCCGATGAACTGCGTTGGGACCAGGCATCTGGACGTGGTCTTAAATGGGTCAGTCCGTTTAGTTACAGGATGCCTTAAACTAGCCCCCCGTCCCAAAGATCTGCCTCTTGGCCGGCATTTCACCACCAAAACACTTGGTGTACAATTATACACCTGCAGCATGTCGCTTAAAGTCCAAGTGAAGGTTTTTGCAACGAACGTTACCAGTAGACGTCAAGTTAGAAGTTTGACAAGTTTCACTATGCCAAGTAAGTCTTCCTAAGCAAGAGTGCTTCACTCCAAAGGAAGAAATTAGCTGCGATTACCACCTACACTACACTACTTGGAGAACCTTAAATAGTTTAAGAACAGGAGTCTCAAGGTGCAGAACAAATTTGGTATCAGGGGGTATGAGAAGGACGTTACGTTCATCTGCGGTACAATCCAAACACTTAATCACCTACTATTATGACAAAAAGAGGACGAATGCTGTACTCCAGAAGATGTTTTAAACGCCACCATAAAGGGCATAAATATTAGGAATACTAGAGAGTAGTAGTGTGACATATTTCTTCCGAAAACGGAAAGTAAGTAAGTACCTTAGCCCCACAAAGAGTGCATTCCTGCCAATATCGTCAAAAGCTTCTTCTACAGGGAGATTTTTTCCACCGTGTACAAACTCTAGGGATTGATCGATGAGAGGATATTGAACAGATAAGGGCTAATAACCTTATGTTCGGAAATGCATGGTTTATTCGATCATACTTTGTTACAGAGTCTGTGATCTAATACGCGCTGTACCATGCAGCCACAGTTGCATGATGCATGGTTTCCTCCTAGAAGGTGGTACTGTTCCTCATACATCATGCCCTAGCGCCCTCTCCTGCCATAGTAATAGGTAATGTTGTGTCCGATTCACCTCTCTTGCTGACTCACCTTGTAATGGATGTGATACAGCGTTGCACAAAATGGTTCCATATTCGAATCGAGAGCTTGCCGACATGGTGTTTACTTACGGAAAGGCAAATGGTAACGGGTGGCGGGCAGCAAAGTCTTATCAAAAGATCCATCCCCGCCAACAACAACCACAGCATTCAAAGTGTGGTGTCACCTCCAGACACCACACTTGCTAGGTGGTAGCCTTTAAATCGGCCGCGGTCCGGTAGTATACGTCCGACCCGCGTGTCGCCACTGTCAGTGATTGCAGACCGAGCGCCGCCACACTGCAGGTCTAGGGAGACTTCCTAGCACTCGCCCCAGTTGTACAGCCGACTTTGCTAGCGATGGTTCACTGACAAATTACGCTCTCATTTGGCGAGACGATAGTTAGCATAGCCTTCAGCTACGTCATTTGCTACGACCTAGCAAGGCGCCATTATCATTTGCTATTGTGATGCATGTACCGTCAGACCGATGTTCACCAATTGTGGATTAAAGTTAAGTATTCCAGCAGCTACGTACGTTATTGGCTATATTAATTACCTTGTCCAGTTCCAGACCTCACGCCAGCCTGCGTGAGCTTAAACGCGTGCCTTTCGGCTTCACCTCCTAGTGGCTTGGCTGTCTTGCCAAGTCACAACACAAAGCTTGCAACAGTGTTTCACTGTTTGTCTGAGAGAGTCGTTTCAGGAAGCAGGATGTCATGATGGACGTACCCGAAATATTCGGACATCATGCTTGGAGCAAAATGTGATTAGCACAGTGGAAGGCAGTCAATGGCCCGCCAGTACATGGTAAGCCAGATGACTCTGTGGAACATTATCCGCGAAAATTGTTACTGCCCGTATCACTTACAACGTGTGCATGGCTTACTAACGACAGACTTCCCACTGCGGGAGCAGTTTTGTCGCTGGTTTCTTCACCAGGCAGCAACTATTCTGGGATCCGTTTCATCCATTCTATTCACAGATGAGGCCACCTTAAGCGGAGTCGTATCTTCAACTTTCGTAACAGTCATCTGTGGTATAGTATGCAGATCCCCCATAGTGTGGTGACAGCGAAACATTAGCATTGGTGCAGCCGGAATGTGTGAGCCGGGATAATTGGCGACCGTATTTTGGGACCGGTCTTCCTTCCACTCCGACTAACAGGTCGGAACTATCGGCTTTTTTTGCCACCCCTGCTGGAAGAAGTGCCATTGATGATTCGAAGGGTTATCCGGCTGCTACATGATGGTGCTCCAGCCCACTTCGCCGTTACGTCCGGACGCATCTTAATCGTGTCTTCCCTGGTCGATAGAGCGGACAAGAGGGTCCAACTGCATGACCTGCTCGTTCACCGGATCTCAACCCGTGTTTTTTCTGGTTATGGGGCTATCTCAAAAGTACCAGAGGTGGAGACAACGGAGCAGCATTTTCATGCTGCCTTTGGCACTGTTCGGATGCAGCCTGGCCGATGTGAACGTATGAGAACATGCTATGGCGCATACACGCATGTGGTGGGGCACATGGAGACCATTTTCAGCACATACTGTAACCGTGCATACATGCTACAGAGACCGCAGTTCAAATGGTTCAAATGGCTCTGAGCACTATGGGACTTAACTTCTGAGGTCATCAGTCCCCTAGAACTTAAACTACTTAAACCTAACTAACCTAAGGACATCACACGCATCCATGCCCGAGGCAGGATTCGAACCTGCGACCGTAGCGGTCGCGCGGTTCCAGACTGTAGCGCTTAGAACCGCTCGGCCACACCGGCCGGCAGAGACCGCAGTCTCTGTAACAATGTATGATTGAATAAATGGCCTCTAGCATGAAAACCATGCATTACTGGACATTAGTTGATTAGACTTTTTCGTTCCGAATCCTCTCATCGATCAATCCCTAGAATTTGTACACGGTGGAAAAAATCACCCTGTGTTTCTATACGTGGTATAAACGTAGTTTTGCCTTTACTTGTCCTTTAAGGTAGCCGTAAGGTCAGTACTGCCTCGCGTGCCCCTACATTTCACTGGAATTCAAACTGATCTTCTCTCAGATGTGCTTTGCACTCATGTTTTATTACACTGGTTATTTAGTAATATTCACAACAGGCAGCACCTGCCCTCTATGGAGTTGCAATTATTACAGCATTCTTGAAGTCTACGAGTATTTCGCCTGTCTCATATAACTTGTACACTACGTATTCGCTGAGTCGCAACCGTAATTAGTTGCAGCTCAGCCCCTCACACTTTATGAAAATGTAATTCGACCAACTATCGACACCAGGTCCTTAGCACGTATGTATTTCCCATTGTCTGTTTCATTTACGGTATTTTCGTGTTTTCTCCTATCGTCCATTAAAACCAATATCTCGTGCATTATACATTGAAAATTTTGTTCAAAGACTTAATACTGCCATTTTTACTGTTCGAACGGTATCTGAAGTGAGTGATTGTTCGACACGAAAATTAGTCTACTTTGCTTATTTTCATTTGCGTATGTCGTATGGTATTATATTTTGAGGTAACTCTTCTTATTCTAAAAGGATATTTTTGGCTCAGAAACGGACGGTTCGGGCACTAAGTGGTGTAAGTACACGAACCTCTTGTCGACCCTTCTTCACGAGTCTGGATATTTTGACATTGGTCTCTCAAGATATATATTCCTTACTGTCATTTTTTGTTAACAATATTAGCTTATTGCCAAGAATAAGCAGCTTTCACTCAGTTAAAACTCGGCAGAAATCAAACCTGTATTTGGATCGCGCTTCCTTAACTCTTGTGCAGAAAGGTGCGCAGTACACTGCTGCATCTACTTTTTATAAGCTACCACAAGAATTAAAAAATCTTAGCAGTAATCCACGCGCTTTCAAACCGAAACTGAAGAGTTTGCTCATGGGTTACTCCTTCTATTCTATCGAGGAGTTCCTTGAAAAATTAAGCTGATTCTTATTGTATTGTTGATTGCGTTTACTTAAACTTATGGCTTGACTTTTCTCGAGTTCATAAACATTTTATTTTTATCTGTTATTACTTTTACGTTGTAATTTCATGTACTGACACGTTCCATGACCTTGGAGATTTGCCCCTTAATTTGGTCCTACGGAACTTGACGTGTAAATAAATAAATAAATACTTACTGGACCTTCATGTTTTGTTCTTTTCATTCTCTGTCACCTTCATCATTCCACAATAAAAATGAAAATTGCTTTCTGTCGAGAACGTGCCACAATCTTCCGAATGATTTTGTATTCGCGGCTGGGGAGCAGAGGTCACGTGTGGGAAGGATTACGTTTTCATAAAGTGTGGACGGGAACGTGAGGGTCGGGGCTGCTACTAATTACAGGTGCGATTGAACAAACAGCGAGTGACAACATTCTTCGGGGCGGCAGTGGCGGCGACAGTCATGTGAGGCATTCGCAGTAATTACACGGCCCCAGCTCCCAGCTTCCCGCCTTCGGGAAAAAACTGGCGGGCGCGCAGGGCAGTCGGTGCTTGCGCCCGCGCCCACCCACGCCCACCCACGCACGCACACGGCTGTGGCTAATGACCACTCTGTATTTGGGGTCTGGCTTCGATTTCCGGCGCGACCGCCTCCATGCAGGTTTTCCGCGGTTCCGGCGAGCTGCCGGCACTGCGGCCACCTCGACTACAACGTGGCAACGCTGCTATCGCAGGACCAATAGCCCTAGGTGCTTTGCAAATGGGACTGCCAGCTATCACGTACCGTTACCTCTGGTGTATGAGTATTTCTAAAAAACTTCATCACGATTATTGTCCCGCCATGCTTTAGTCTCCGACAAAACAGGAACCAACGAGATGAAGGCTATTATTCAAATTCAGAACTTCTACTTATTTGAACTAATCATGTAAAACATCAGTATGTTCCGGATGAAATAAATACGTGTAAGAGTAGATGATTTGATTAATACCTTCCTCGTTACACATAAGAACATACAGATCTGTTAATACATTGCACTATGAGAAACACCGAATTGTGCATAATTATTTCCACGATTCTGGCGAGCCCCCTGAAGCGGACACATGTTCACCGTAGGAACGTGATTATATAAACCGAGTATGTGTGTGTGGGTGGGGGTACTTTAACATCTTGAAAATTGCATATTCTTTATCGTTCGATCCAAGAAATGAACCGCGCGACTACTACGGTCGCAGGTTCGAATCCTGCCTCGGGCATGGATGTGTGTGATGTCCTTAGGTTAGTTAGGTTTAAGTAGTTCTAAGTTCTAGGGGACTGATGACCTCAGATGTTAAGTCCCATAGTGCTCAGAGCCATTTGAACCATCCAAGAAATGACTTCAAATTATCTTCCCCAGTAATTAATATGTTCCCAAAACAATTTCGAAAGACCTGAACAATGTTTCAAGAAAAAATCTCTGGACAATATGCTGAGCGGTACAAGGCTACCACAATTACTTTTTGAATTTCTTACTTAATGCGATATACGTTCATTTGTTAAGTATCTGGACTGAATGCAAGAACAAAGAAAAGAAAAATAGCTTCTTCGCCATCTTTTCTCGAACACACATTATTTTTAACTTAAAAACGTTGGCAAAAAAAAAAGAATGCAACAGATGCTGGGTGATCGGAAATTCCCGTTACACACTTCTAGGGCCTGTAGAGGGGAGTGAGCAAATAATATTTTGAATAGAAACCCGTGTCCGGAAATGTACTAGTTCCGTTCTATGGTGGATTCAGTTCAAATGTGTAACGCGTCCACGTCTGCTGAGGGAAAGAGAAAAGTGTCAGAGTTGATTATCCTGATACGCAGTACATCAGACATAATGATCGTGTGCTGCGTCTAACGATACCGATGTCACTTAACGTCTTCCTTTTCGAGAGGCTCCTGTAGAGACAGAGAAAGATCTGCTGGCTCGAGTTCTGGCTACTGCTCTAGAAATTGAAGAGACACCAGGTGGGATGGAGAGTCTGTAACAACGCTGGTGGTTGCCAAATAGAGCAGCTATTCTAACGCATCAGCATGCTGGGTTCTTTCTCGTTTTGGAAAAATGTAAACACAAACGCTTAAGTGTTAATACAAACATGTATTCTTAAATGATAAATGGATGTATCGTCGTGTTCTCTTTCGGATTTTTACCTAATAATTGTACCGCGTCACGCCTAATTCAATTCCTCAAGCAGAAGTGGATGAGTTAAATATCTGAATTTAAACCGTCGTAGAACGGAAACGGTACGTATCGGGACACGGGTTCCCATTCCAAATATATATACTCACTGCTCTCTACAAGTCTGCCAACATTTAATAAATCAGAGAGAATGTTGTGTGGTTCTTCTGGCTGACGGTAAACAACCCAAGTTGTTACAGCGTTACTGACTTGTCTCAACCCTTGTACTTACGTGCAACTAGGAAATGGACGAGAAAATCTGACGCAATTAGACTGCGGACCGTCATTCATATTTCGACACACTTCTGCTTGCCAGACTAAAGCGGTGATTGTATCAATGCCAACAACGGGCATTGCGGCCTTGAATGGGGTGTTGCATATAAAGAGAGAACTTTAAACAGTTATTCGCAAACATTGCCAGAACTGAATTTAAGTACCTCGGATCAGTATTTAATAAACAACTTCATTGTCGACGGAAAATAAAATATCGAGTTATCTGGGGATGTAACCAAAAGAATCTGATAGAGCAAATCCGTAAGATAGTAGTGCAGGTGGAACATTAATGAGGTGGTTGTTCCACGTAAAACAAAATTAGTGTGTGTGTTAGGGGATGGGAGTCAATAAAAGCCTAAAGAAGAAACTGTTATGTGTGAGACTTTCATAACGGATGGAACGCAAAACGGAAAATGTTTTTCAGTCTCAACTCACAGCAAGTAGAGGATGCCGAATTGTCAGTAGGGAGGATATTCTAACAACTTATACTTTAAATGCCTCAGTTTTGTCGTTGCCAAATCACATTTTTTGGCTGTGGATTGAAGAACATTTCTCTGCCTCTTCGTACCGTTGATCCGTATGACTGGCCCACTACTGTCTGGCCTCAATAAGAAGAATCTCTTCTATATCCTAGAAAGTGTTCCCAAAGAAGTGGTTCTGACTTCAGCTTTTCTGATGTAGTCATCGGCTTCCGCATCATACTTTGACAGGTGATTCATTTCTGCCCTGGCGTACTGCGCGGACAACACAGGCATAATAACAAATACAGTAGTTGGATTCCTTCTAAAACAATCCAAGTGCAACTAAGAAATTCGTCTCGTACTAGGTACGGATGAACTTTCAGTAATGCTACAGTCACCTCCTTCAAAGTTTTCTCACAGTCAATTCTTTACGCAAAATGGATACTCCCTGTCTTCTGATACGTTTATGACGTACAATATAATGTACTGCTCTTAAATAGTCGAAGAGTTCCATTGCTATTCAATTACACGCTGAAAAATAAATGGAAATAGTATTTACCGTAAAATACATAGGAGAAACCATCCAGAGCTACCTAAAGTGGAATGATCTCGTAAAACAAATAGTGGGGAAGCAGATGTGATGCTGAAACTAATTGGGAGAATCTTAAGGAAGTGTAATTCATACACGAAAGAAGAGAGTTGCAAAACACTTGTTCGGCCGAGCACTGTGTGGTACCATTACTATGTTGGACTAATAAAAGAGAGAGAGAGAAGATCCAATGACAAGCAGAGCGTTTCGTACTGCATCCTTTAGCCGGCGAGAGAGTGTTACAGAGATGCTCAAGAAACCGTATTGGCAGACGTCACAAGAGATGTGTTGTACATCACGAGGTTTACTGTTGAAATTTCTAGAGCGTACGTTCCTAAGTGAATCAGACAACTTATTATTATGAGGAAAATCTGAGAGAGTAGAGCTCATACGGAATTTTATCGACTGACCTTCTCCCTTACGAACCAAACTGCATAAGAACAACTATTTCGAAAAAAAGACTATCTCTCGACTTTTCCGTCGTACATTTGGTCTGATGCCTCCTTCCCGCTTCACAACAAAGAGAAGACATAGAAAGCTGCTGAGCTTTCAGCCTACTCTTAACAACGCTCATAGTATTTGCTTTCATAACCTCCAGTCTCGGAGGATAAACAATCGATTTTAAGCAGTTAAAGGAACAATCTTGTTTTAGTAGTGAATATAGAACAGTGGACCATTTAACAATTGAACGATATAATAAAACGGAGAACGGAGCAGTGAGTGTAGATCACCACTTTTTGTGGGATTCGTAGATTTTGAGAAAAGTTATTGTCTCTGTTTGAAGCAAGCCTGTGTTAATGACCTTTGAAGAACAAAGCACTGATTCACCTTGTGCATGTGAACTTAATAACATATAAGTCGATATCACAGCTTGCATTCCACTGTATCAGGATAGTGACAGGTATTTAGAATTGAAAGAGGAGCCAAGCAAGGAAATTCCGTATCGCCAAAACTATTCTCGGAAGACTCACAGGAAGTCTGGGAAAACGAAGATGGAACACATGTTAATGGAACATATGTGAACCATCTACATCTTTCTCATAACAGTGTACTCTATGTGTGTAATACAGTTGAACTTCAACATCGAAAGGAGCAACTTGTGAAACAAAATTTAAAAGTAGTAATGAAAATAAATTGCAATAAAACTAAAATAATGTATAAGCAACATGTCAAAAAGAAATATATGTAACACAGGGTGGTGGGACATTTAACCAGGCGAATGGACGCTAAACAGAAAGAAAAACTTTTGATGGATTCTGAGATACGTGAGAAGATCGAGACGACGAGTTAATGGAAAGTAGCGGATTGTCAGATAGGTATTTCTGATGATGACGATGAAAAAAGATTTAATGCTGTGTCTGCAGCACTAGTGTAATAACACGGGGCTGAGCTGAAGTAAATTATGGGAAAACTTATAGGTAAATCCAGTACTGGGCGCTAGAAGTTAGGCAACTGAAGATACTCGCATGAGTGAATAAAGAAAAGTTTTTCTACTGCAGCTGAACAGACTGTAGAGAACTGCAGATCTGTAACATTATTGTCACGATTATACAACATACTTCATCGTTAGAGAAGCAAAGCTAGATTATTGCACACACTCTACTCCAGAGTGAAAATTCATTCTGGAAACAGTTACCCCAGCCATGTCTCCGAATAATCCTTTCTTTCAGGTACGCAGGAAAACTTGTGCGAAATTTGGAAGGTAGGAGATCAGGTACTGGCATAAGTTGAGTTGTGAGGGCGAATCGTGAGTCTTACTTTGATGGCTCAGTCGGTGAAGCACTTGCCCACAAGGCTTCCAGGTTCGAGGGCCGGTCCAGCACACAGTTCTAACCTGCCAGGTAGTTTCAAAACTTTAGATTAATTGCAAATTGAGGGGTGTATTTTGAGAAGATGCCACTATAGGGTTAAGCATAACGTATGCCGCCAATGATAAACTGGACGCTAGGCGTGTACAGCACCTTATATTGAGAAGATGCCACTATAGGGTTAAGCATAACATATGCCGCCAATGATTAACTGGACGCTAAGCATGTACAGTACCTTATTTTTAACCCATTAGGGTCTCACAAACACTCTCAAATGGTGTCTGGTAGACGGATCACTCGTCCTTTTCACATTCAATACAAGCTTTAGGAGAAAACACAAGCTATTGCTGCATGAGAGGGAGTCAAATCGCGCAACTTCTCTAAATTCGGTGACTCGCAGTCACAGTAATCTGTATTAAAACGATTAAAAATAGTCAACCATTATGGCATAAGAGAAGGGAACACATAGATGTTTTAAACGACTAGGTTTTTCGTTGTCTGCGCCCTGTCTCTCAGTAAAACAACTGAAATGGTATGTTCAAAATTCACGCTCATTTGAAAAATTGTTAAAGTTATGCATTATGGTTATAGAAGGCTTGTATTCACGCAGCTGATTTTGTTATAAACAGGAACATGGCATAGTAGCACGTCTCATAATGAAGCAAAGATAGTGTGTTGCCAAGTTTCTTGGTTTTGTCACGGTATTGTGACTCGTGATTTACTATAGTCAATATGATGTTGTATAACATTCTGGAATGAAAGTTAGCATAATAAAAATAGTTTCTAACTATAACTTAGAACGGTTGGAGAAAGATTAGGGTAAGGAATCTGAAAAAAATTACGAAAAAAGAGCTTTTTCAATATTATCAGGATGTGGTCTACAGAAATAAATGCAACTCGCTATTCTCACACCGTGAAAACGATATTCTCAGTATCGTTTGGTTCCAGAGATAAAATTGTCAACTCATTGACCTTTCTTCTAAGTCAGTTTATATCACGATGAAATGAAACAAAAGTAAGCAGACGATATTCTCCATTCTGTGCAGACAATGACTTCTGACGTTATAGTAGCTCCCCTTAATCGTGTAGCCCCGTAACATAGTTTCAGTGCTCGTTATGTCAAATGCGATTCTCTACCTCTTTCAACATAGTAACAGCGACACAAACACAAAGCTTAAAATGCATGTTATCAATGAAAGCTAATTTCAAAAGAAATCGTGGAAGGTGCGTGGCGAAAATCAGTGAGAATAAAGTAAACTACGAAAACTGGCTACCTGAAACTCTACGGACCTCTGCAGTGGCAGTAAGGTATTCTGCGGCAGAGTATACATGTCCTATTTGGTATAATTCGACACGTGCCAAACAAGTGGACATAGCCCTCAATGACACCTGTGGTACCATAACATGTTGCTTGAATTCCACTCCAGTCGAATGGCTTTAACACCTTGCAGAAGTAGCACCACCTCCTGTTCGAAAAGAAATGGCTACGAATGAGGAAAGAAAGAAAATGGAGCAGGAGAGAACGCATCCTCTGTATGGGCACGAACTGCTGTAGCAGTGACTAAAGAGGAGTTTCCTTAGAACATCGACGGCACTTAGAACTCCTACTCTAAAGAATAGATTGTAACTATGGAGGACTACGACCTACCTGGCCTCTGGGTGGGAAAACAGCTTTAGCAACTCTGCCTCTTGTCTATGATGAGAAATGGACGACTTGAAAGTCCTTGAACAGACCGAGGTCTGGAGTTGGCAGATCAAAGCTTAATTCGGCAAGATGGGGCTACACTGATAAAGATGATATTCAGGGTGACTCTGCAGAAGACCAGATTGTTTATCAAATGCTTCAATGATGACTGTGTCCATCCTCCTGCACAGAAGATGAACTTCAACCAGAAACAGGAAATGGATTGAAGGTGGCCAAGTTTTGCGCAAAATTGTCATAGTAATAATTGTATGTAATATGCATGTCTCTTATACGAAAGTAAATAAATAAGTACCTGTGGCAAAATTCTTAAAATTTGCTTGCTCTTGCTTCATCGAATTATCTCTTCGGTTTATCAAGGCACGTTCTATCCCTTTCCTTGTTTTTCCTCACTGTACTTATGATCGAACGACGCACGGCTACATACCTGAGACACTGTCAAAAGTTTTTTCTAAATCTACATATGCTGTAAACCTACGTTTGCCTCTTTTTTGTTTAGCTTCTACGATACGTCTTATGTTCAGCAGTGCCTCGCATAGCATTACGTTTCTTCGAAACTTAAACTCATACATTCCTAAGTCGCTTCTACGCAGGGACTTGAAAAAAGCAAAGCTAAGACCAACGCGCAACAGCGGTGCATTGTGAGAAGAGAGTGCATGTTTTGGGTTTCCTGCAGACACGCTTCTGCTGCGGCACGGATAACAGGTGCATCACAGTGTAAGTGTGTAGTGTCGGGACAGTTAGAAGGGTTCTCTAAATTTGAGTTACACTTGTCAATACAATTGTTGGGGGCAAAACGTTTAAATTGCACACACACTGACCGTGAAATTGCGGTAGTACATTGATCAAATGCAATGTTGCGTCCAGCCGTACTGAAATCGCCAACTGTTTGACCGACGCCTTACGGACTTTGGCTGATGCTTATCTCCCACACAGTTCGCGTATTGCTCCATGCAATTTCCATTTTTGAGGGAAAAGAGATTTTCCACCGATGAGGACGCTCACACGGCGGTTTTCGAATGGTTCTTTGGTTAAGGAGCGGATTTCTACAGTCGAGGAATTGAACGGCTGGTAGAAAGTTCTGACCATTGTTTACAGACACTTGGTGACTATGTAGGAAACTAGTGTCATATATCTGTGTCACTCTGAAGTGTAGTGTACCAGTCAAAAAATATGACTTGGCCTGCCATAGTAATGTGTAACTTAATTTTTGAAATTCAGATGTTCCAACCTTTCATTTCTTCCGTAAATAATCCTAGTTAGTATTTTGCAAATATGCCTAATTAAAGTGATGGCTCGACAATATTCACATTTTTCAGCATCCTGCCACATTGTAATATTGATTATTACATTCTTCTTTGAGACTGAGCGAACTGCGGATGTCTCACACATAAGTGAAATAGTTGGGTCGTCGTTGTTTCTTCCAATGACCTTGTTATTGCTTAGGGAATGTTATCTACTCCAAGTGCCTTGCTTCAGGTTAGGTCTTTTCTTGTCCTATCAAATTCTTTTCGCAATATCACATGTCTTATCTCACACTCATCCATTTCCTGTTCCCTTTTTATAATATTATCTTCAAATCTTTCCTTTACATAGCCCTTCTATACATTCCGTGTGCCATTCAGCATTCTCTTCTTTGCTTACAAATGAGCCGTAAAAATGTTAGTCTGTGTTCGGTTTACCATAATCTATTAAAGGAAATCTTTATTTTTTTGTCCTTTTCTGCTACTAATCGTATTTACTTATTTTATGTTTAATTTAACACATTCCTGTTTTATTACCTCTCTCTAGCCTGTAGAAGTTCATATGTTCTTTAAATTTCAGAACTCGCTTTAAAAAACATATAGACTAATACAGACTAGGGAAACCTAACAAATTAGTAGTAGCAACACACTTTAATAACTCAGACTACGCTTTGAAAAACGAAGACAAATTGGAAATTTTGTACAAAATATGAAAAGGTAAAAGAATGGACATCACGAAAAAAGTGGAAATTATCATTCATAATACAAAAAATGGCAATAATACTCTTAATGATATGACTGCATTCAAAAACTCAAAATTCTTCAACAGCCTTAAACCAGTATTAATATAAAAGATTTAAGATGTGGCAGTGTGAAACAAGCGACATCACGAATATCGCTGAAAGAAACGATAACCGATACTCATCCACACGCTGCAAGGCTCCTATATTGTATGTAAAGTACGCTGTTTACATCTATGGAGAAACAACTGGAGAGAGACAGTGCATAAAAAGCAGTGTTAAAATAAAAAGTGCAAAAGTTTAATGTTGAACAACAACCCACCAGTGCACCAACGATGCAGAGGAAGCTTCGGGACGTCAGTATCGTCAGTGAACAACAGACATGAAAGGAGTATATCACACGATTATCGTGCTATAACAACTGACACAAAACAATCTGCATCCTGCACAGGCTGTGGTATCAATCACACAACGAAGCAAAGCCCCACAACAGCAGAAGACGACGCAGAACGTAGATTTAGCCTGAAAGTAACAACCTGAAAGTAATAATGTGCAAGGTGATCGCTTTCTTCGACTGTCGTTTCGTCTACCCTTACTTTGGCTAATTCTAGCGCTCACTCCCTTACCGCAGTAAAGTTTTAGTCGAAGATTTCATATCAGTGAAACTGAGATCAGTACATTTTTATTTTCTGTATCTGTAACCAATAAATCAATCTCTACATGTACACTCTGCGAGACAGAGTACTGTGAGTGCCGAAGGGCACATCAAGTATCACTAGCCGTCCCTCTTTGCTGTTCTATAGTGGTGCGAGGGGAAGAACGACTTTTAGTGAGCTTCTGCACAAAGTCCAAATTTTCCACAATTTATCATTATAGTCATTTTGCTGTATATATATGTTAAGAAAACAGTAATTTTCATGACTCTTCTTGGAACGTGTGCTCTTCGAATTTCAACTTTAATGCTCTCCGTACTGCACAGTGCACCTATTGTAGAGAGTGTCAGTGAAGTGTGATCAGCCTCTCCTTATCACTAACACAGTTACTAATCGAATTCGTCAAGGAACACTCCGCTCTTCTTTAGGACTGTCCCATATCTTCCGCTAATTATGCTTGCTAAGAGTCCCAGGTTGACTATTAACACCCAAAAGTTGGCCGAACAAGGTTTCGCAGGCAACGTCTTTCCTGCTACAAGTACATTTCCTCAGAATATTTGCGATATATTTCAGTCTGCCATATATATATATATATATATATATATATATATTACAATTAGTTTTTTCGTGGTCGATCCACTTCAGATCACTCTGGACGCACACTTCTAGATATTTTCGGCTGGTTGTTCTTTCCAGTGATTGATCGCCAATTGTGCAAACGAACAATGATAGACCTTTTGTCTGTTTATACGATCTACGATACCTGTAGATTCGTTTATGCTAGACGTCAACCGCCAGCCTAGCGTCAACCATCAATACTCGTTAGATCTACTTGCATTTTGTTGCACCTTTCTAGCGTTGCAACAGTAAAGCCCACACATTAATATGATTATTAATTATTCTCGTCTTCATACCCATAAATAGAACACTCTGCCAAGTATTTGATAGTAATCTGCAAAGTGTAACCTGCAGAAAGAAAAGCTGCAGTCCAGGGCAACCGCTTAGAGGTAGTACAAAAATCATATTCATGTAGGTTTTATAATATATGGACTGCACACAGTGTGAAGATAATTTAAAGGGACTTGGGGGAACTCCTCAAATTAAATGACATTGTAATAAGTACCAACCGAAACATATTCTTGGAGACATGGCTCGTCTAATGCCACTAAGTGAAAGGCTAGTTGTATTGTGCCATACGTGTTTCGTTTCTTTTTGTTCATGAGGCGTGTGATATATGTGTTCCTTTGTATATAATAACTGCATTATATAATACTTCACTTTCACTATTCACTTCGTTTTGGTTTGGTTTGTTTCCTGTATGTGCAATGAACAGGAAAGTAACAAATGACCAGATCAATATAAGTAACAGTTCATTGATCATGTTAACCACTAAAACAATAACAAACACAGATGTAGACATAACCAGGCCAAATAATAACTCTAGCGGTTCTAGGCGCTCAGTCCGGAACCACGCGGCTGCTACGGTCGCAGGTTCGAATCCTGCCTCGGGCATGGATGTGTGTGATGTCCTTAGGTTAGTTAGGTTTAAGTAGTTCTAAGTTCTAGGGGACTGATGACCACAGATGTTAAGTCCCATAGTGCTCAGAGACATTTGAACCATTTTTTGAAATAATAACTCGAAGAATATTAAACTACATACAGACACCACAACACAAACAAAAGACTAAAGAAAAACACAGAGCGGCTGTACAACACACATAGAGTAAACACACCAAACCAAAACACAGTGAACAGTGAAAGTAAGGTGTTCAGCCGAAGTGTGTTCGAAAAACGCCGAAAATCGGACATTATGGAGTACGAAGGCAAAATAACCATAACCCGAAAACGACACATATGGCCTAATAAGATCACTAATTATACGTTGAAACAAACATAATTTAATCTCACGAAACATCATCATCATCATCTCAGCCTTTTCCCACGTCATGTGGGGTCGTCGTTGCTTTGCTGGATCCTTCTCTTCCATAAATGCCTATCGACTGCTTCTCCTCTGAGCCATCCTTTCTCCCATAGGTCTCCTGCTACCTTGTCTTTCAATCTCAGTTTCGGTCTTCCTCTTCTCTTTGATCCTTCGATCTCTAGGTCTCCAACTCTTCTCCCCATGTAGTACTCTCCTCTTCTCTGCAGATGTCCATACCGTTTCAGCCTACTTCACAAATAAAAAGATGCGGAACGCTTATGGCACAATAGAAACAGCTCTTCGTTACTTGCGTTAAACGAACCTTACCTCCAGGAATTTATAAGCCACTAAGGAATGACGGAAATTAAAAAAATGACAAAACGTAGTAATAATATTAAATGGAGCAGTACTCATAAGTATGTCCAAGTGACGATAATATGCATATTTGGACGCACGTTTCTGTCTCCCAGAGCTTTCAGTATACTACATTTGATACTCTATTGTGACTTATACGTAATTCCATAGGTTTCCGCGACGATAGAAGATAAGACAAAAGATGTTTGAGTTTTGTGCCACTTCGCATTGTGAGATACCCGTCATTGAATAACATCTAACGATTCGGATACCGCGCATGACTCCTCTGCTGAGTATGACATTACGCCAAAACATTAAAACTGCCTACTTTATTGGTCTCCAGTTGCAGATAGTGTGGGAAACTTTATTAGAATGGTTTAGGGGGTCTATTGTTATGTACAGCGCGTTATACTGTGACTGTTTTGGTGGTCTTACGCAACTTGGGTATATTTGGAGTATACTATATATTTTGAAAGTTTTACAAGCTCTATGCCGGCCGAAGTGGCCGTGCGGTTAAAGGCGCTGCAGTCTGGAACCGCAAGACCGCTACGGTCGCAGGTTCGAATCCTGCTTCAGGCATGGATGTTTGTGATGTCCTTAGGTTAGTTAGGTTTAACTAGTTCTCAGTTCTAGGGGACTAATGACCTCAGAAGTTGAGTCCCATAGTGCTCAGATCCATTTGACCCATTTTTACAAGCTCTAATGGCCCCCTATCAAAACAACATACTGATTGTAAAATCGTGTGAATTGTGCTGCACTCGAAAATGGCAATGACTTCGAAATTGGCCAACAGGAAAGATTAAAAATTTTTTGTTTGCCGAAATATAGCCTAGCAAGAAAAAGATACCAAAAGCTGAAAACTGAACGTAAGAGGAAAACTGAACGTTCGATGTAACCGAAAGGTTGATGAAAGGGTTTCTGAGGCTTTCTTGAAGGAAGAGAGCGTATTGAGCAGTTTGTGTGTAACGCGCCGCTGCTCAGCGTAGAGAAGCTAGCCGCTGGACGGAGTGGGCTTTGTGGGGGACGCAGTAGAGCCTTGTGGGCGAAGCTCAGGTGGGTGCTGATTGCAGCTAAGGTTATGGCCAGTGCCTTGCGCCGCGGATAACGGGGTTACTGGCTAGGTGGACAGCGACGGCCTCAAAGCAAGTTGCCTCTCCATGTTCCCTTCTGATTTGCCTGACTGGACACCAACCTAAGGAACTCGGCTATATGTAGGGTGAACTAAATATTTTGAACGTCTTAGGAATTGTGTGCTATATGCCAAAACAACATGCTTCGCCGTACACCTATGAGTGTTTAATAATGACAATCACGATGTAATTAGCCAACATCAGGCGTTAAAGAACATTTTTAACACAATACGGTATTGTAAGAAAAATTTCTTTTCGTAAATTCACTGTTGTTGTCGTCTTGTGGCTTCTCACTTCCCTCTCTGCTAACGAAGTGTTTTGAGAAGAACTGTCGTTTTAGTAAGTTCGAGTTTTCTTAACCGATGTTGTGTGGAAAACAGTAATTATTTAAGAAGCTGATAGACTGGTGAACATAAAGCAATTTAGTTCACCTTAATGTGATTTCTCATTTGTTAATGAATATCAAATTACAGTTGTTTGATGTTACGCTCCGAGCAAACGTTATAAAAATAATTATGAACAAGAAATGACACACTGACGCATTTAAATTTTAAAATACTCGTGTGGGAGCTCAATGAATATTTTGTACCATAGTGGAATTCACTTACGTTCTATTCGTTTCAATGCCCCAATGCTAACATGTATGTATTAATTTTCTAAATTATGAGAAATTTCAATGAGGCTGTTAGATGCGTTCGGATAGTTCAGTTACTAAGCACATCACCGGGAAAGGGGAATAACCAAATTCGATTTCTTTTCAGCACAGTTTTTACATCGTAAGAAGCTTCATTGAAGAACTGCTCTACATAGACTCATGTTTGTTATTCATCACAGAGCGGTACCCAGATTGTATGTGTAAAACTGAGTGTACGGATCTAGTGAAGAACGCCAATGCGATACTATTCGAGCTACTCATACTATTGCGAAAATAAATTAAAAATGCGTTGTACTTTGTGCATTTACAATGTGTTAAAATTAAAATTTCGACTTCCTTAAAGCAAACAGTTGATGTTATATCGGTATAGGTAAAAATATTTTGAAGGTTTATTTTACACATACTTAAAAAAAGTTGCAACTCCATTGGCTCTGAAAACCAGACACAGGGAAGTCTTTCACTTGTCCCATTAAACCTCCACCTCTGGCTCCAGTTGTTCTGTTTGAGTCTCTCTCGATGTTTTTCAATATCATGTGCTGGGACCTTTTAAACACCAGGATTTCCTCTCTTCAAGAAAAAGTTTAAAAATTACGCCGTGATGCGAAAATTTTGCTGTGGCTGTCTCCCCTTTCCCTGTTCTACGAGATAAATTTATTAATTTTCAGGCGGACGTTTAGAAGAATTTGCTTCAATTTTTTTTTTCATTTGCAATCAATGACAGTCCTCATCTCTGTGTATTGGTATGACAAGTTCCTGACAATGAGTTACATCGTAATTTCTGTCAATGGGTATTTACTCACGAGGGGCTCTTTTCTGAGGATCCGTGGTCCGATCTGAGATTCCGTATTGTCTGTACATGAGTCATAAACAGAATTGTACGTTGAACCACAGACAGTTAATAAACAATGTTTCCTCTGTGGTCTGGAGAACCATGAGAAATAGCGTTATTGTTTTACAATGTCAACCAGGCAATCGGCATTTTCTGTTGTGACAACCAGGAAATACGTGTTTTCTGTTGTGGTAACCATTTCTTTCCACCTTAAAGAAAAAAAAATCAAACAATTAATTCATCTTAAACAAACCATTTCAAGAATCAAGTGCCAATATGCCGACTGCTCTTTCATTAGTATCTACAATTTGTTACGTTTTGCCGGCCGAAGTGGCCGTGCGGTTAAAGGCGCTGCAGTCTGGAACCGCAAGACCGCTACGGTCGCAGGTTCGAATCCTGCCTCGGGCATGGATGTTTGTGATGTCCTTAGGTTAGTTAGGTTTAACTAGTTCTAAGTTCTAGGGGACTAATGACCTCAGAAGTTGAGTCCCATAGTGCTCAGAGCCATTTTTTTTGTTACGTTTTTTTCCAGGACCATCAATCGAAAAATATTTTAATGACACAGTGCTGCACAGGTACAAAATATGGAAAAATCTCCATGTTATATCACTATACGTTGAAAGAGAACCTATCATTTACTGAACTACTCGATTAGGTGGTACGGCCAGTCTCAATTTGAACTTCATTACACAAACTACGTTACACCATCCGACTGTGTAGTATTTACTTGGAATACAAAATACCAAACGTATAGTAGTGGACAGAATTCGACTTACCCCTCGCTTTTTCACTGTGTTCCAAGTTTGCCTTACAGAAATCAGTCATATGTGAATTAGACAAACTTTGGAGTTCACGAAAAAATTTTTAAGCAAAAACGGTGCAATGAAAATGTCATTTGTTTTTCTACCATAACATGTGGAGGGAAATAGTCATCCACAAGTGACAGAGTCTGTAATAGAAAAATTCTTCTCGATGTGCACCTTTTCTTAAATGACATCATGTGGGCCTTGTAAACGGATTTTCAGCCGCTTAGGAACTTGATTTTCCACAGAGTTTTAAGCTCTTTACGACTGACGTACTCTTTCACTCTTTTCTGCGTCCCAGACATTGGAAATTCAACGAACGAAGACAGCAATAAGACTTGAATTCTGCAGTTCGGACGCATTAGTCATGCTTTTCTGACAAATTGGGGTGAAACAGAGCTTACATCAGATGGAATTTTGTGTGAGAAATGACGGAAAGCAAACTATCGACAGTTACTAATGCTGCAAGTTTCTGTCACTTGATTACACCAAGTATAGGTCCTTTATACTTTATATGACACGGCGAAACTTTGTAACTACTACCACAATGCCACTTGTTGGCTGGTTGTAACGTCTATGATGTTTGCTTGAGAATCTCAGTCTTCATTCTGCTAATGTACGAACATGAGCTTGTACAACCAATGTAATATCTACATTGTTTTATTTAATAGTTATTTTATGCTTGAATTGCTGATACAATATTGACCTCATGTTCACGAAGTTTCGTTCTGTGATATGACACGGTATAATACGCATTTGATCAATATTCAGTGAATTGTACTGCAGAAGGTATGCCATATTCCTTGGTACAGTCAACGGCTATGTAGAACTGTATTACGCCCCCCTACATCTGATCCCAGTGTGCTTGAATATGTTGATCCATATCCCAGTGTGCTTGAATATGTTGATCCATGCTTTACGGGTCTGATAATGGCAACGTTGTTTACTGAAACCGGTCACCACAATAAGTGCTGTACAATAGCGATATTGGCTGTTTGAAGTTGTACTTTTGTTTCTATAATTAAAGTTCCAGTTTCACAATGCTGGAAAAAATTAACCATTGCTCACAATGATTTCAAATTCGGAAGTAGTATTATCTAAGGAGGGGGAAACGATATGGGGAAGAAAAACCGAAAATTTTCCCACTAGATGGCACTGTAGGCTTCATAGCGTTGATGGGTTAGGCTAACAATGAAAGATGAAACGAAATACGACGACTGTGGTTTACGTTGTACATTAAACTAGCGGTGGTGTACAATGTACATGACCGCACAAGTTTGGTTTTAACAGTTGTGGCACTGTTAGTTTGTTGAGCCCATCCACCACGGCAAGATCGTAGCACATCCGATGGCCAAGATCAGTTTTTAATTCACCTGAGGCCAAAGACCTCATAAAAGCAACAATGAAATTGGTTTTTAACTTTCGTGGGACTGGCTCAACACGTGTTCAATATGGTGTCCACTGTTTTCTGCCACAAGATGCAATCGAAAAACAGTACCTTCCACAACAGATTGGAGTGTCTCAGGAGTCACGTTCGGATTTCATTCCGGAATGAGTGCCTTCGATTCAGCTACTTTTGTGATCGAAGCAGTAAATACAGCATCTTTCAGATAACCCCACAGCTAGAAGTAACAAGGATTAAGATCAGATTATCTAGATGGCCAGGCTGTGAGGAGATAACGGTTGATAGGGCTTGTTCTAGCATTTCCAAACTGCGTCTGTAACAGTTGCTGCACTGGCTGTGCAATATGATGAGGAGTTCAGTCTTGCATGAAAATGGTCCTACCCACACACCACGCTGTAGAAGTGAAATGACGCTGACGTTCAAGACTCTCATAGCGTTTACCACTGACGGTACAGGCAACCGAACTCGCCTGAATGACCTCGAGCAAATATAACCTACGGTGAACGATGCCGTCGACTCGCACCACACATGCAAAATGAAGCGCTATTGGTTGATATGCGAGCTGCTTTTCATCTGCCACATTCTGCAGTTCTGTGTGCTGATCTGTCCTTGGAGATGGAAAAGGGCCTCGTCTGTCCACAGAATGTTTTATTGCCATTCATTGTCCACTTCCATACTAGTAAGAAATTCTAGAGCAAACGTTTGTCTCACTGGAAGGTCAGGATGAAGCAACTCCTGAACGTGTGTAATTTTGTATGGATAGGAATGCAGGATGTGTCGTTGAATTTTATTCCCCAAGCTCATTGGCAGGTCCAAAGTTCGGTCAATTCCCTATGCACTGCATGTTTGCACAAGCACCGCTAGATCTCTCCTGAAATGCTGTGGCCACATCCTTTAATGTGGTCGGATCAATTGTTTCCCTCTGCCACATGTCAGTTCAAAAGAACCTGTATTTTCGAATTTCGTAATAATTTTCTCAAGACCCTATGCAGACATCCGACCAACGTCTGCTTTCATACCCATGCGTGTCCGGAACTTCTGCATAGCTACTGGTCCACAGTCACCACTCCCGTAAAAGGGCTTTACCATTAGCGCTCGATCATTCATTCTTACGCTGAGCGTCGCAGACGGAAACTGGAGAACAGCTGTATACTCTACGTCTTTTATTTGGCTTACTATGCCGCTTACCCTTACTCTTACCTTTACTCTTACCTTTTAAAAACTGTAGAGTAAGATATAGTTTTGAATACATCCAGCAAATAATTGAGGACATAGGTTGCAATTGCTAATCTGATATAAAAACGTTGGCACAGGAGGGGAATTCATGATGCGTCGCTTCAAACCAGTCAAATCTTATGTCATTCTGAGTAGTGTTACTTTTTTACAGCGTTTCGGAACTGGAACTTTAATTAGAATCCTTTATATTATTGCCACATACAAATACCACTAATTACAAATGTTGACAGTCGATTTTGAACCTTTAAAGCCTTATCCAACCGATGCAAAATCGGTATTTCAGTACAAATATTAATGATAATCATTCAACAGCATGTTGGGGCCTAACAATAAGACATGTCATCGTTTGAAATGAAAACTCTGGTCACGAAGTTTTGTTAAAAGTGTAAGCCTATTTCTGTATGCTTCTTACCATGTTTTGTCACCACAAAGCAAAACGCATAGATCGTTTTCAATAATACCGAAGGATCGCAAACATTTTGAAGAAATTAAAGTGGTATTTTGTTCCTTAACCCAAAAAAATCTGGATGATACGAAAAGAAACATATACAGTCGGGAACCGTATAAAACCAAATGAATTTCGTAAACAAATGTTGATTTATTTCTTGTTTTTCAAGAATTCACTAATAACACAAAAACTACAATATGAGGTTAAGCGAGATACAGAGTTTCTGTGTTACGTGTGACAGTTGTCTCTGTAATGGCCTAATCTTAATTAACTTCACCATCGTCGATAGCAGGTGGAATTCATCGCGTTTAGCATAGTTCCCTCGTCGATAGCAGCTGGATATAATCGTGTTTAACATAGCTTCCGAACAATGGTGGAGCCCTGCGTTATTCATTTGTCATTGCCAAAGGTAAAGAAGATCTTTTAGTGCGATTTAGAGCGTTTACCTGGGATTCGAACTGAACAAGAGACCCTTGTCACAGGTAACTAAAACCAATCCGCTAGACCAGACAGCACTTCCCCGCAGCTAGACAGGGATATCAAGAGAAATCTTCATGTCAGCTTCATAAGAATTAGAGTGATATTTGAAACCTAACAAAAATACATCTCAAACGAAGGGTTGTTCAAGTCCTCAGAAGATAATGTCATCCATCTCATGCTACAAAAAAGGCATTGTGCACCACTGACTGCTTCCCAGTGTTTGTAAATCACAGCTAGCGTTATTTGTCAACAACTGAGACGCCGTTCAGTTGCTATATAAGATAAAGCTTCAACCGTTATTATTGTTCGATAAAGCCCGTCAGCAGGCTGCAGATTTTACAAAAGAAGCTACCCATGGGCTTGACTGGTCAGTAATCCATCACCAAATTTATTCTTTTGATCTTATGTCCTAAAACGTTTATCTTAAATTAAATTCCTTTCGGGGCGAAACGCCGTTCAGCCTTGGGTTAATAACATATTTAACTCTGAATCAGTAGGTATCTACTGGCATGACATCGATAAACTCTGAGAATTGTCAGCCTGTGTTGGATTATGTCAGAGAATACTCGTATACTGTTGGTAATAAAATTCTCTCTTATTCTTATCTGTTGTGTTCAGTAAACTAAGGAACGCTATAAAATATGCCTTTACTAACACAAATGAATTGCAAACAATCATGATAACTTTACAACGAAAGTACACCTTAATAAGACGAAGTATTCTGTGGGGCACCGAATCTAGATAGCGAGATTACTTATGGTTTTTATTAAGACTTCCTTACAGGCTTTCAGTCTGGTTGCTTGTACTTCTGTCGCAGGAGAACTAAAAAATTCTCCACCTTCTGCATCACAGCGCTACCAGGTTACCACAAAGCTACAGAACAAATGCTACATTCATATCTCTCTCACTGCCCAAAGATGGTAATTCGTAATGTAAAACTGGATGGTGGTCCGAAAATCGCAAGGATTCCGTGACTGCTAGCGCTTCATAACTGCTGAGATCATCGGTCCCTAGACTTACATCCTACTTAAACTAACTTATGCTAAGAACAACACACACACCCATGCCCGAGGGAGGACTCGAACCTCCGGCGGGAGAGGCCGCGCAAACAGTACATGGCGCCTCTAACCGCGCGGCCACTCCGCCCGGCCATGTCCCAGAGCTTAAAGATATGTACTAGTCTAAGTACAAAAAAGTTCCCTATTTTAGTCCTTACATCATTATTTGCAGGCATCGGAATACAAATACCCCCTTCCCGCTACCCTACTTGCACATTTTGCACGAATCCACATTTTGCACTTCATGCATCCGATCATTCTTTCCATTTAATGCCTCGTGATGACTGGGTGTTTTGTGATGTCCTTAGGTTAGTTAGGTTTGAGTAGTTCTAAGTTCTAGGGGACTGATGACCACAGATGTTAAGTCCCATAGTGCTCAGAGCCATTTGAACCATTTTTTTCCATTTAATCGTCTCCGCAGCACTTACTATACTATTTTGCGAATGAGCTTCTGTGGTGACTTCCCCGCAAAGTTTACAAAATAATCCCTTTTCACAGGTGGAGCTGTAGTTCTAGATTTCTGCACCTGTACGTTGGTTAGCTTTTTTGCCTGGGCTACTCATCGGCTCCCAGGCTCCTTGACTAGGTCTTGAAATTTTCTTTTACCCAAATTTCGTTTGGGTTCTGCGATATTTCTTGGATGAAACCTTTCAGCCCAGTTTTTGTCTGCCGTGGCTTCTTCTGCACTGAAATTATGAGGCTATCCGTTACGTTCTGCACTGCCGAATGCAAGTTTCCTTACGTCCGACAAGTGATTAAACAGAACATCAGATTTTCAAGTGTAATAATATGCGCTGTTCCAATTCGTTTTCACCTACGTTAGAAATTACTTTAGTGCGGCCAAACATTTATATATATTCGTTTACACTTACGTTTTTATTTCTAATGCGCCTCTTAATTGTTGGCTGAGGCACATTTTGTATGCATGTACATTCATTTAATCCATGATCCGCATTTAGATACATTGTTACAGCTAAATGCAATTCATCTGTGCTCCATATCCGATAACGTCTTCCTGTTGCCATACTGTACTACAAAAAAAATGTTTGATTAGTAACTTATGATAAAGAACGCGTTAGAAAATTCACCACACCATTTATAAACATTATGCTGCACAAGTAATGCTAAGCACATTTCTTAAGCGCACTATACAAGCAAGTTTCTTAAACTGCACCGGTACAATACCGAGAACTTATAGCGGTACATTATAGACAATGTCGCAGTTTTACCTTTCTTAAGTACCTATAAAGGAACTACAACGAATAAAGATTGATGACTTACTGGAAAGTAAGGTTATTTCATGAATATTCGCCTATAAATAAAACATCATGTTGCCACTCATAACAGTAATTCTCTTCACTACGTGCCCAAAATGTTAGATGAAAAAAATCAATTTTGTGTTCAAACTCTGTTCCTCAACATAGAGAATTCATAGCTGACAATATGGCTCCAAGAAACATCTACATCTAGATCTACATGGATACTCTGTAAATCACATTTAAGTGCCTGGCAGACGGTTCATCGAACAACCTTCGCAATAATTCCAATATCGTACAGAGCGCGGAAAGAACGAAGGCGTACCTCCGATTTCCCTTATTTTATTATAGTGATCGTTTCTCACTATGTAGGTCGGCGTCAACAAAATATTTTCGCATTCGGAGGAGAAAGTTAGTGATTTAAATTCCGTGAGAAGATTCCGCCGCAACGAAAAACGCCTTTGTTTTAATTATGTCCACCACAAATCCTGTAGCATTTCAGTGACGCTCTCTCCCCTATTTCGCGATAATACAAAACGTGCTGTCCTTCTTTGAACTTTCTCGATGTACTCCGTCAGTCATATCGGTTATGGATCCCACTCTGCACAGCAGTAATCTAAAAGAGGACGGACAAGCGTAGTCTAGCCAGTCTCCTTAGTAGATCTGTTACGTTTTCTAAGTGTCCTGCCAATAAAACATAGTCTTTGGTTAGGCTTCCCAAAACATATCCCATGTGTTCCAATTTAAGTTGTTTGTAATTGTAATTCCTAGATATGTAGTTGAATTTACAGCCTTCAGATTTGACTGATTATCGTGTAACCGAAGTTTAACGGATTCCTTTGGCACTCACTAAATGTCGGATTGTACAAGATGTACGAATTTTATAACAGTGATACTAATGAGATGGCTTTACAATTTAGGAAACTCTCCCATAAATTTTCTTCAAGGGATGGCATATGATGCGACACTCCGAAAATTGAGACCAGCGGCTATGGACACGCGATGGAGTGGCACATGGCTTAACGGGGCGCTCCGTCACACCGTCTCGGACAAAACTTACGTCCTTCGATTCAGTTATGCCAGCCAGTAGGATGTCGTAAGAGCTCACTCAGTCATAAACAGGCATGACCTGAAGTCGTACTCGACGGCTACGCACATTATAACGCACGTAGTAACAACTCTGTGCTTCTGCAAATCGTTGCAAGTAAGGGACCTGTCCGCAGGTAGCCGCCATATTCGTCGGCTGTGGTCATCCCGGGTAACGAAGAAACTCGATTTGTCGCTGAACACAGTGCGATGGCATTCATGAGCGGTCAATGCTTCCCTGTCAGGATACCACTCGAAACGCAGCCGTTCGTGTTCTGGTGTTAACGGCAGCCTACGGATGGGACGGTAATTCCTTAGTCTGGCTGCTGCTAGCCTCCGACCAATGGTGTGGGATGATAGAATTTTGCAAGAAGTCGATTACATGTTCTCGGATACCAGGAGCACATATGAAGGGGCTGCGAAGTACCTCGTGCACAATACAATGTCCCTCTCTCTGGTGATCAGACATGGTCGACCGAAACCTTGACAAGTAGTATGGCTGCCCTCACGTCCCCATGTTGTCCAACATCGGGCCACTGTCAAATCCGAATGCCAACAAACATGTATATTGTATGATACTGCCGACCGGCTGGAAGGGGACGCACAATGAGAGCTGTTTAAAACTCTGTCAGGTGCTGATAACGTTATCCTCATCCGAGTACGTAGCACCTCCATGTCCTTCACAATAATCGCTCAAAATCTCACGCTCTTCACGCCTCTCACATATCCTCCAGTCTTGGAGCGACACTATACAAGAACAATACTAATGCAATCTGGTAGGCGTCCCCCCCCCCCCCCCCGCCCCCCGCCCCATCTGTCACTGAAACTCTTAATCATTTATACACCAGCAGATTGCATATACCTGTATGAAGTTACATTGACATCCGAGCATGTCTTCTGGGTGCCTCACTTTTTTGTCAAGCAGTGTAGAGAAATAATTCCAGAAATACATTTGCTGAGCATTTCTCTCACACACTCACGCAGCTAAATAGACCAGTAACGAAGTGCGCAGCCCTTCTCTGAAACATCTCTCTCTAATTTTTCACAAGCACCTGGAAGCGTTTATACGAGTCTTTCATTCTCCTTCTCAACAGTGTGCTTGATGGTTCCAGTTAAAATCGCTTTGTTGTTGTGAAAATCGCTGATCCCTTTGTAAAACAAACCGGGACCTCTTGCTACATCTACATCTACATCAATACTCCGCAACGGACCTTATAGCGTATGGTGGAGGGTAGTATGTATACCACTGCGGCTCCACCCATATTCCTGTTCCAGATGCTAATTGTACTCAGGAAGAACGATAGTTGGTATGGCGTCTCTAAATTTACCTTCATGATCTTCTCGTGAGACATATGTTTGAGGAAGGAGCGTGTTGGCTTACACTTCTAGAGACGTATGTATGCTCTCGGAATTTTAATATAAATCACACCATGATGAACAACGTCTCTCGTGTAGTTCGATGAGTATCTCCATGAGGTTTTCGTGCTTACAAAACCAATTTCTGACGAAATTCGCTATTTTCTTCTGTTAACATCTTTCTGATATGTCTCAATTACTGTTGGTAATATCCATTTTAAACTTCTTTAGTTCATCATTAGTTGTGTTGTTTTTGCAAGGTTCGGTAAAGTAATAATTTCGATATTCTTGACTAACGACTTCGTTTCACCGTAAGGAAGTTCATACCTAACTTTAGGAGGGCTTGTGAAAACCATATGTTAAAGGAACTCTAAGCTAGCACGGTCAATTAATGCTGTGAACAATCTCACAGAATTGTTATGCGCCACGTCTTTTATATACAGGTTGTAACATTTTTTTATTATTCTGGATTTACAATGTGAGTACATTTTTCCAGCACCTATTCTAGATTACAGTAAGTCACTAATTATTGTTCTCCACTCTTCTCTATTTGTCCATAAATCTTCAGGAATGTTGTTCTTCCTCATTGCTGACTGAACTCCCTGTATCCATGTATCAGGTGGTCGTCCCCTTTTTCTTCTTCCAATCGGTACCCAGTCGATTATGCATTTTGGTAGCCTTTCCTGTTCCATTCGTCTGATGTGTCCATACCATTTAAGTTGTTTGTGCTCGATGGAATCAATAATTGAATTTTTACATTTCATCTTGTCTCTGATTACTTCATTTCTTATTCTTTCTCGTCTTGATATTCTTGCTGAACGTCTCCAGAAATCCATTTCTGTGGCTAAAAATTTTGATTTCAGTTGGCATTTTGTTTTCCACTCTTCTGAACCATATGTAATAATGCTCCTAACTATTGTTTTAAAAATCCTTATTTTGTTATCAGTTGTTATGTGTTTGTCCCAGAGAATTCCATTCAATAAAGAGATTGTCGTCTTTCCAGAATTTATTCTTGATCTAATTTCTTTGTCCTGTTTCCCATCATTTGTAATTTTCACACCTAAATATTTATATTCCTCAGTAGCTGTTATTGTTCCCATCCCTTCTTCTAATATTAAGTCTCCATTCACTCCACCAATTACCATGTACTTTGTTTTATTCATGTTTACATTTAGACCTGATTTTTTATATTCTTGAATCAATTTTCTGGTCATATACTCTATGTCCTCATAGTCTTGGGCTATAATCAGTTGGTCATCTGCAAATTGTAACGAGTATATTGTTCTATCATTTATTGGTATTCCCATAGCGTGACATTTTTTCTTCCAATTCTGTAAAGTTACTTCTGTATATATTTTATACAATGTAGGTGAGATGCTACATCCTTGACGTAATCCTTTTGTGACTTGGAATCCATGTGATAGATATTTACCAATTTTTATTTTTGAAATAGAATTTTTATATAAATTTTGAATTGCTTTAATTATTCTTGGATTTATTCCTATTGATATTAAAGCTTTCCATAAACTGGATAAAGGCACACTATCATAGGCTTTTTCTATATCTATGAATACTAAATGTATAGGTTGTGCCCGAAACATTTTTTTTTCAATAATTTGTTGTAGGCAAAAGATATGATCAATTGTTGATCTTCCAGCTCTAAAACCTGCTTGTTCTTCAGCCTCCTTTTCTTTGTATTCTTGTTCTAACAAATATTTAATAATTCTTCCATATAATCTACTGAAGGTATTGGTCACTGTTATTCCCCTATAATTTTTACACTCATCTTTCGCTCCTTTTTTATGTATCACTGAAATATATCCTACTTTCAAATCATTTGGGACATCTTCCCCACTTAAACATCTTTCGAAAAGGTTTCTTAACAATTCCATTAATTTCTTTGTTCCTAATTTTAATAATTCTGCAGGAATACCTCCAATGCCTGTAGCCCTTCCATTCTTTAAAAATTTTATTGCTGTTTTTACTGTCTCTATTTCCAAAAGGATGTAATTCTCTGCTTGTAGATCTATCATTTCATTATATTCAGGGTTTCCCAGGTTTCCCAGGTTGTAACATAGAAGTGTAATAAAACTCACGGGAAAAGAAGAAAAATGTTGTGTGAACGAGAGTCCAGAAAGGCGTTTTTCCTATATCAGAATGTGTCAGCGTGCTATAGTGAGGTGACAAAAGTCATGCCATACTTTCTAATATCGTGGCGGATCTCGTTTTCATCGGCATAGTGCAGCAACTCGACAAAGAATGGACTCTACTGAGTTAGTCATTGAAGGTCGCGTGCAGAAATATTGAGCCATGCTGCCTCTATAGCCGTCCATAGTTGCGAAAGTATTGTCGGTGCAGGATTTTTTGCACGATTATGTCCCATACATATTCCATGGAACTCATGTTGGGTGATCTGGGCTGCCAAATCATTCGCTCGAATTGTCTAGAATGTTCTTCAAACCAATCGTGGCCCGATGATATGGCTCACTGGAATCCGCAAAAATTCCACCAGTGTTTGGGAACATGAAGTCTACGAATGGCTGTAAATGGTCTCCAAGAAGCCGAACATCCTGAGGACCTAGTCCATTCCATATAAACATAGCCCACACAGTTATGGAGCCACCACCAACTTGCACAGTGACTTGTTTACAACTTGGTTTCATGGCTTCGTGGGGTCTGAACCACACTTGAACCCTACCATCAGCTCTTACCAACAAAAATCGGGACTCATCCGACCGGGTCACGGTTTTCCATCGTCTAGGATCCAACAGATATGGTCACGAGCCCAGGAGCGATGTCCTGCTGTTAGCAAGGGAACTCGCTTCGGTCGTCTGCTGCCATAGCCCATTAACGCCAGATTGCACCTCAGTGTCCTAAAGCGTACGTTCGTCGTACGTCCCACATTGATTTCTATGGGTATTTCACGCAATGTTGCTTGTCTGTTAGCACTGACAACTCTACGAATACGCCGCTGCTCTCGGTCGTTAAGTGAGGGCCTTCGGCCACTGCGTTGTCCGCGGTGAGAGGTAACGCCTGAAATTTGTTAGTCTCGGTACACTCTTGACACTGTGGTTCGTGGAATATTGAATTCCCTAACGATTCCCGAAACTGAACTTGCCATTCGTCTAGCTACAACTATTATTCCACGTTCAAAGTCAGTTAATTCCAGTCGTGCGGTTGTAATCACGTCGGAAATCTTTTCACATGAATCGGTCGAGTACAAATGACAGTTCTGCCAATAACTGTCTGGTACCCACATTCCGTCTTGTACACAGATTCCATGTTGGTGTGGCGTCAGGATGGACATTCGACCACTGACTGTGACTAACATTTCCACAACCCGGATATCACGCCGACCCCATAGAGAAACGGAAAATGCAAGGGACATGAACAAGGAGAGGATCTCATGCGTGGAATGTCGCACGATTGATTATTTTAGATTATCTACAGCTCGTGTAGCTGCAAAAACAGCGAAAATTTTCTCTGTCGAGAGTTTTTTCAGCATATTCACAGTGCGTGCAAGACAGTCACTTCTACGCCTGTTAGCCGTGCATCAGATCAAATTGCCTTTCACTGTTTAGAAACATTTCGTGAAATTTTTATTATCTTTGGAAGATGGCTGGTCTTTTGTAATTTTCTGAGAACTGCCGCTTGCATATTTCTGAGTACATAACCCGCCAGGAAAATGTAATTCTTTATTGCTGGCAGCCTGCCGTCTGCTAGACTGTTTTCGACGTAACATGTAAAGTATTTTAAACGTGTGACTCGATATATGTTATGCATTAATGAAAAAATGAACTCAGTTTCACGATTGACAACTAGTATTAAGTCTGTTATTATCTCTTTGTTTATTAATTATGCCTATAAAAGAAAGACGCCGTAGAAAATATGATAACTTTAATGTTTAGGCCCTTATGAAACATTATGTAGCAGCAACTGCGTTTCTAACGAACAGCACCAGAGAATGGGGCTAATAATATCATTACCAGATTGAGTTCATCACGCGTCACTCCTTTGTTGGCATTACTTTTATGACTGCATAACATCTGTCGACACGCAGCGATCGTGAATTATCGTACGCACCACGGTCTTTTCATACAAAATAGTGAGATGTAACACTTCATTCGGACGTAGTACAGTCGCGGTTATCCCAGTGTACGATGGAACTGTTGTTAAATTTGAGCAATTATTTGAAATGGATCCCTTACACGATTATTCGCGAGTACACGAAACTCAATGAATTTTTGTGATACGGAAGAGAAAAGGGAGAAGGAAACTGGTAGAACCCATGTTCCATCATTGCGTCATGGTTTCATCTGATCTCCTTTCCTGAAACCTACAATTTCTCTCGGGTGCAAGGTTACACAAGACGTCATTATAGACTCGCTTAGTTTGCCGTTCATCTAAATTAAACATCAAACGTACGAATTACCGTTAAGTGGAAAGAGAAAACAGTCAGTGTTATCACCGTTTGTTTGGTAGACTTATCATCTACTTTCGTTTACATGTCAGTAGATAAAGGCAAATGCGTTCCTTAACAGATCTGTAATTACGATAATATTGTTTTCCTCTTTTTCTTTCTCTCTTTGATTTTACATGTCATTATGTTTCCCACGTGGATGAAATACCCTCTACTTTTCGTGATCGACACATTTGAACTTCTCTTATTGTCTTTTGCATGAAGGATTTCCCTCTGTATTCTCGATTATCAAACCTAGTTTCTTACATTTCAACTGAAGGTACAGTAGCATTCCATTACGGTATTAGTTGACTTACCATTATTACGACGAGTATAGTATTTACACGTAACCTTCTGTTAACTAGAGTCAAAAGAAAGAGAAAAATAATGTGTCATGTGTAAGATGCATTACCGAAACACTGTCGAGACGCCCCCAAGTATCTTAGACGGAACGATAATACAGCAAGTCAAAACTGAGTTTTATCAGGTTGATTCCACGTCCTTGACATTCATCGCAGTAGAATTTCATAGGAGAGTGGATGCCGCCATGCACTGATGATCTTTCTTGCACCATGGCCTGGAAAAATATGTGCTCGGAAGTGTGTGAAGAGCCTCTCAGCTGCTCGAAGAAGAAAAAATTCTCTATATAGCGCGAAGATCAATATATATGAATGTGACGACGTAATACGTATACTAATATTTCTACGCTTGGAGATATTGGAAAAAATTTTGCCCCAAGGTATATTCCACCATGAAGTTACCAATGTCATGTACTCTTAAAACTGGTTAAGTCACTTTTGTATTTCGCTATATTGAAGCATACATTCTTTTCTATTGGTTAACAATTTATTTCATTAAATACAATTAAAAGTCATTACTTCGCCACATATGATCGGATTTCTGCGGCGGCCAGAAACGCAGGCCGATTTCGCAGAAATTTTTTATGGATCCGGCCCATCGATCTGATGCCCGTCATTTCTCACTAACGTGCAGGCACTGCCCTACGGATCAAGTCTCTCCTATCTGCCCAGAGGCAGGGTCCCTTCGTGTGTGGCGGAAATCGGCGAATTTACGTGATTTATCCTCACACACAGGACTGTGGTGCGTGCTCGCCAGGACAGAGGCCACAAGCGAAGGATTTCAGGACTTGCGACTGTGTATCCCCGAAAGTACGTAGAACAAAAAGGCATTTGTGAGACATTATTTGATTGTAGTACATTTTAGAATTTTGAAACTCGTTTATATCGTCGTTAAATATGACAGAAGAAAGAAATTAGTGGGAGTCGCCGCCGATTTGTACGCTTTTTGTTGTGGTCTTCAGTCCGAAGATACGTTTGATGCAGTTCTCCACGCTGCTTTATCTTGTGTAAGCTTCTTCGTCTCCGAATAGCAACGGCAACCCACATCCACCTATTCCTTCTTACTCTACTCACCTCTTGGTCTCCGTTTCCAAAATCCCCCCCCCTCCTTCCCCACTCGTCCATTCAGTACCAAAATGGCGAGTCATTGACCTCTCAGAATGTGTTCTATCAATGGATCCCTTCTTTTTGCCAATTTATGCAACAAATTTCCTATCTCTCCAATTGTGTTTGGTACTTTCTCATCAGTGACGCGATCTACCCATATAATCTTCAACACTCTTCCGTAGTATCGCATTTCAAAAGATTTTATTCTCTTCTTGTCTGAATTGTTAACAGTTCACGTTTCACTTTCGTACAAGGATATACTCCATAAATGTCTTCAGAAAAGATTTCCTATCACTTAAATTTGTATTCGATATTAACAAATTTCTCGTCTTTAGAAACGCTTTTCTTGCTAACTGCTGTACTTAAAGCGTAAGTTACCGTACTGAAAATGGAGTATTTTCATTAATATCAATCTAAAATTCAGAGACTCTCAGGATGCTCCTGTAATATTACAGAGCGACGCTGGTCAATAAAACATTCTGAGTGTGACATGTAACACACCTGAAAAACTTAAATTCCAACCGTCGCTGTTTTCCCGGCAGGCAATGCTTGCTCTCACTAAAGTCTACATTTTATAACCTCTTTACATCCGTCATTACCAGTTATTTTACTGCACACACAGCAGAAACCATATACGACTTTTAGTGTCTCACTTCCTAATCTAAAAAACCTTTCACAGTTGCTTGACTTAATTCAACTACATTTCATTACCCATGTCTAGCTTTTGTTCAGGTTCATCTTATATCCCCCGTTAAAAACACTTTCCATTCCGTTCAACTGCACTTCCAAGTCCCTTGCTTTCTGTGACAGGATTGCAATGCCATCGTCAAACCTCAAAGTTTTTATTTCTTCTCCATGAACTTCAATTCCTTCTCCAAATTTTTCTTTGGCTACATTATTTCGTGCTTCATGTACAGATTGAATAACACCTGGGATAAGCTACAATCCTCACTCTCTTCTCAACCACTGCTTCCGTTTCATGCACATCGACTCTTGTGACTGGCGACAGACTCTGTAAAAGTTGTATAAACTTGTCACTACCTGTATTTTACACCTGCTACCTTCCGAATTTTAAAGAGTCAAAATCTACCAACGATGTAAACGTAGGTTTACCTTTCTTTAATCTGTCATCTAAAATAAGTCGCAGCGTCAGTATTGCCTCTCTTGTTCCTACATGATATTCATACAGTTACCTCTTTTTTCTGCAAAGGTCCCTTTAACATTACTTGTAGGCAAGGTCTGTCTTTCCCATATTTATACGTGCTTCTATAGTCTTGCATTTGTTCTCTAGTCGCTCCTGCGTAGCCATTTTGCACTGTCTCACAATCTCATTTTTAGACGTTTGTATTCCCTTTCGCATACTTCATTCGCTGCATTTTTGTATTTCATCTTCTCATCAGTTAAATTCGGTATTTCCTGTGTTATCCAATAATTTCTACGAGGCATTGCCTTTTTACCAATTTCGTTCTCTGCTGCCTTCACTGCTTCATCCCTCGAAGCTACCCAATCGTCTTCTACTGCATTCCTTTCCGCTCTTTGAGTTGATAGTCGCTTTATGTTCCTTTTGAAACTCTAAAAAACCGCTGGTTCCTTCACTCATAAGTGTCCCACCTCCTTAATTTCCTGCGTTTTTGCAAATTTTCATTAATTATAGTCAGAGTCCACATCTGCCCCTGGGAATGTCTTACAATTTCGAAACTGGTTCCAAAATCACTTTCTTACCGTTATATACTCAATTTGAAACCTTCAAGTGCCTCCAGGCCTCTTCTACGTACACAACTTTGTTTCATGATTCTTAAATCAGATGTTAGCGATGACTGAGTTATGCTCTGCGCAGAATTGTATCAGGCTCGCTTCCTATTCCATTCCTTTCCCCCAGTCCATATTTGCTTACTATTTTTCCTTCCCTTCCTCTTCCTACTAATTCCAGTCACCCTTCAAATTAAATTTTCCCTTCCCTCAGCTATATAAATATTTTTTTTATCTCCCCGAGAAATCTTTCAGTCTCTTCATCATATGTGCAGCTATTTGGTATAAAATTCCTACTACTGGAGTGGGTTTTAGCTTTGTGTCTATCTTGGCTACGATAATACGTTCACTACGCTGCTCATAGTAGGATTACGAGCATTCCTATTTGCTTTTTCATTATTTGGTCTACTCCTGCATTACCTCTGGTTGATTTTGTATTTATAAGGCTGTACTCACCTAACCAGAAGTCCTGTGCGCCATCCCGTTCTACTTTACTAATCGTCCGTACATTTAACTTCATCCTATCCATTTCCCTTTCGAAGTTTTCTAACCTATATACCCTATTAAGGGATTAAACATTCCATCCTCAGATCCGTACAATGCGACTTTCGCTTTTCCTGATGACGACATCTTCCTGAGTAGTCTCCGCTCGGAGAGTCCAGTGAACGACTACATTACGTCTGGAATATTTTCCCGAAGAAGATGCCATCATCATTTAACTATGCAGTAGAGCTGTATGTCCGTAAAAGCAACGGATGTAGTTTCCCCTGGTTTTCAGTGGTTCACAGTACCAGCACAGCAAGCCCAAGTTGGCTGGTGTTATTAGGCCCGATTAGACTATCATCCAAACTGTTGCCCATGCAATTATTGAAAAGGCTGCAAGACCTTCTGATCGTGCCTTCACTAACCCACAGGCAGGGCCTGCTCGTTTTGCAGAATTAGTTGGAATATCCGTGTCCCATCGATAAACCTGCTCGTATGTGGCCAGTTACTGGAAATTCGAGCAATGATTGAGAATGCTTGCTAAGTTCGGCAGTGAAATGTTTCTCGAAGTGTTAGGGGAAACGAAATAGGGCAATGTTTGACGTCTTGCTTTGACACTTAAACATAATAAAAATTAAAGATACCATTAAAAATCCAATCTGCTTCAGAATCCATCATAGATATACGGAAAATTTAGGTACCTTGAATCATTTATAAAATATGAGGGATGTTCCCGTGAGCTGCGTCACTGTTTGTAATTTTGGTTCCGTTGGATCCTGAAGTCAAGGACCCTGCTCGAACTGCAGGTTCCTTGCACAAAAATACTCAGAAAATATCTGAGAATAACCTTCGAAATTCTTTCTAAAACATTCCTGTCTTCCACTACTTTGTACCTAATTTTGTCGATGGAGATATGGTTCACCCTGTTTAATTTGTTAACGGTCCTGCCACACTTCTTTGAGGAACCCCGATGGTTATTTCCCTTCTGATGATGTTCCCCACGGATGACGGCGTATTGACTTCTATTTTCTCGTTTCAGTTACACATCTAGTCTCATATTCTATAAGCATGTGTTTAGTTACTTATGAGCCAATGTAGAGTTGTTTTACTACAAGATTTATAGTGCTTAGTAAATATTTATCGAGAGATTAGTCATCAGCTTATCATATTTTGGAGTTCCATTCGGTGTCGCTTACCCCAGAGCTCACGGATCTCATCCTAACATAGTCTCTCTCTCAGAATGTCACTTTATTGAGCCTACGGTTGAATAGCGGTTGACATTAGCTTTCCTAAAACACCCACCTGTTTTTGTAGCCTCCTTTCGAATGGGCACTGAGTTGTTTTCTTGTACTGTAGTGGAGGTTGACCATCAGATCTCATAGTGTCCATTACTTCATTTTATACTTACATGTGCCTCAGAAATTTAACATTCATTGGAGCGGCTCGTCCAGAAAATCTAATATGAGAGATTCTTATCGCTGAAGTTGTAGGTGTGAAACACACCGTCCGTCCGAAAAGTTCAACATCTGAATTTATTCGTGGCGTATAAGCAACTACGGTTCAGTAACTACGGTAGCATCTTGAGCTGATAACTGCAACAATAAATGTGCGTTCGTCCAGTCAGTTGTGAGCAGGCTGTATTAAGTAGTGGACGTGCGGCCGTAGTATATCAGCGTTGTTGTATCACAGATCGCAGTGCAGCAACGAACAGAACATCTCTAAATCAAGTGCTTAAAATATTCTCCAAATTTTTTTTGAAGAAGAGGGGCCGGCTGGTGTGGCTGTGCGGTTCTAGGTGCTTCAGTCTGGAACCGCGTGACCGCTACGATCGCAGGTTCGAATCCTGCCTCGGGCATGGATGTGTGTGATGTCCTTAGGTTATGGCTCTAACCACTATGGGACTTAACGTCTATGGTCATCAGTCCCCTAGAACTTAGAACTACTTAAATCTAACTAACCTAAGGACACCACACAACACCCAGTCATCACGAGGCAGAGAAATCCTTAGGTTAGTTAGGTTTAATTAGTTCTAAGTTCTAGGCGACTGATGATCTCAGAAGTTAAGTCCCATAGTGCTCAGAGCCATTTGAACCATTTGAACCAACTAAATTTTGTCAAAAACACGTGATAACTGCTGTTCAACCGGAATGTTTAGAAGAACACTTGAGAACTTCTCGATCGAGGAGTCTTCACTGTGAATGTTGATGATGATGATTAAGCCCCATACTCCTTAATAGAGAGCAAGGGAAGTATGCGGGAGACACGCACCGCCATACTAGGCAAGGTCCTAGTGGAGGTGGTTTGCCATTGCATTCCTCCGACCGTAACGGGGATGAGTGATTATTGTTGCAGATTCAGTAGTTTTTTTCCACTGAGTTTACATTCTGCTCATTAGACATGTTCGTCCTTGCACATACGATAATAGGAGAATGCTACTAGCTCTGCTCTACAAATATCTAAAGACCACGGCATGCACCATATAATTATGTATAACATTGTTTCAGCCATGGATGGGGAGGTGAAAGAATCCTAGTTTGTATACATGTGTACGAGCTGTTATTTATCAGATTTTATCTGCGCAATCTCTATGGGATCGATACATAGACCGCTGAAGAAATTCGTAGTTTCTGCGTCGAAAGACAGTTCTTGAAGTTTTCCAAGCAGGTTCTCTCAAGGTGTACGATTTCCTTCATGGATGGGTTGCCAGTCCAGAATTCTCAGTACACTCATCAAAAAAAGTTTTGCATCACTTCGGTGACGAGAGTTCCGCAACCTGTAAGAAAATTGGAATAGAGATCAACCAACATAAGCATCATTTCTGCCCTTTCTATTGCTCATGAAAACCCCACATTGCATGTTGTACCACCATACAGTGAGACCTTCAGAGGTGGTGGTCCAGATTTCTGTACACACCAGTACCTCTAATACCCAGTAGCACGTCCTCTTGCATTGATGCAAGCCTGTATTCGTCGTGGCATACTATCCACAAGTTCATCAAGGCATTGTTGGTCCAGACTGTCCCACTCCTCAACGGCGAATAGGCGTAGATCCCTCAGAGTAGTTGGTGGTTCACGTCGTCCATAAACAGCCCTTTTCAGTCTATCCCAGGCATGGTCGATAGGGTTCACGTCCGGGGAACATGCCGCCCACTCTACTCTAGTGATGTAGTTATCCTGAAGGAAGTCATTCACAATTTGTGCACGATGGGGGAGAGAATTGTCGTCCATGAAGACGAATGCCTCGCCAATATGCTGCCGCTTTGGTTGCACTATCGGTCGGGGGATGACATTCACGTATCGTACAACCGTTACGGCGCCTTCCGTGACCACCAGCGGCGTACATCGGCCCCACATAATGCCACCCCAAAAGAGCACGGAACCGCCTCCTTGGTGCAATCGCTGGACAGTGTGTCTAAGGCGTTCAGCCTGACGGGTTGTCTCCAAACACGACTCCGAGGATTGTCTGGTTGAAGGCACATGCGACACTCATCGGTGAAGAGAACGTGATGCCAATCCTGAGCGGTCCATTCGGCATGTTGTTGGGCCCATCTGTACCGCGCTGCATGGTGTCGTGGTTGCATAGATGGACCTCGCCATGGATGTCTGGAGTGAAGTTGCGCATCATGCATCCTATTGCGCACAGTTTGAGTCGTTACATGACGAAAAGCATTATTCAACATGGTCGCCTTGCTGTCAGGGTTCCTCCGAGCCATAATCCGTAGGTAGCGGTCATCCACTGCAGTTGTAGCCTTTGGGCGGCTTGAGCAAGGCATGTCATCGACAGTTCCTGTCTCTCTGTATCTCGCCATCCGGGGAAGTTCGGCCGCCAAGTGCAAGTCTTATTTCAGTCGACGCCACATAGGGCGATTTGCGAGCCAGTGATGAGGATGAAATGAATATGAGGACAACACAACAGTCAGTCCCCGAGCGGAGAAAATCTCCAACCCGGCCGGCAATCGAATCCGGGCCCGCTTGCATGGGAGACGAGCACGTTACCACCCCGCTAAGCAAGCTGACTAAAACACTCTATTATTGGCTTGGATGAAACACGCACGGTTAAAAAAATTACTTCAGGTGGGTTAAGTTTGTCTTGCGACTGCTTGTTTTTATTGGTTACGACGGCCAGTATTCAGCTGCAGAAAGAGAACGAACAGCATAATTTATATTTATAATAGCTTTTACGTTTCGTTTCATCAGAGACATTATTGTTGCAAAATTAAAGTTTGCCTGTTTCTTTATAGTGCTAGTTGGGAACTACAGCAAATGATACGTTAACAGCCGAATTACAGTTTCTGAAAGTGGAGTTTATGTTCGAAATGTGTCCGAAAAGAATTAATAAATAAATAGTGTCGGGAATCTGTTTATTATTATTAAACAGAGTAACGTAGTACTTAATGGATAGGTTCGCCTGAGACAAAGGCATTTATATATCTAGCACGCTTAATCACTGTGCCAATGACAATACAAACTAAATAAATTAGCTAATAAAAGAAACATTTTAAAGAATCAACAACTGGGAAAATTATATTCACCCGTTCTTCGGATTAAACAGTGTGATTTCAGATGTTTTTGCGTTCTTGAGAACATTGTAGAAATGTACAAATAGTAACTTTTGATTATTATAAAGGGTAATAAAAAAAGTGAAACATTATAGGAAAAAGAATATTGGTGGTGAACAGTTGGAACCCATGCCTTCATTAACAATCATTATTTACGTACAGGTTCGTCAGTGTGTTCTGTCGTACTTTTGCAAAACCGTCTTTAGTCGATAAATAATATTTCCGTAAGTAAGACATGCGTATCACTCTTTCGAATCCGCTTTTTACATTTGTTGTAGTACTGAATAGAGTAAAATATTTATGCCGTGTGGCACATTATTAGCGCAACTAGAGAGGCAACTAAAACCAACATTCTCGATGGCAGTTAAACCATACCCATTAAATATTGCATACGACTCTGCAGATTATTATTTAGATTACAAAGTGTGAGTTAGTAACATGTCACATAAACGAATAATTAAATATTTCTGCCGTTCTACGATACATTTTCACGGTATCATTCATGTTATTGGAAAATCGATTGCGAGTGGTCTGTGATGGGTAAAGCTAACCTGCTTTCTCTTTCCTTAGCACCATCCTTCTGTCGTTACGGAGAAATTCTGACACAGATTTTGAGATAAACGAATGGGGAAGTATGAAGCATGTGCTAGAAATAGAGAGTTATCGCCATAGGTCTGATGCTTGCAGGAAGGGTGTGTGTGTGGAGTGTAGTGAGTGTAGTGCGTGCGATGTGTGCAGTGACTCGTGATGAGATATGAACCAATTATGTAACATTATTTGTAGCATTATTAGCTAACTCTTCTGCAGGTATTTATAAATAATTTGGGATTACATACAGCTTATCAGTCCTTGTGAAACTAAATCCGGATTTGTTAACTTTTAATTACGAGTATTGCTCTGTTATTCTGAACTGTCTAATGTTGGTCTGAAATGATTTGTGAATGAATAAACTACTAGCAAAAATTGCTGTTTTACTGCCGTCATCTGTAGTATTATCTGAAAACAACAATTAGCTTTCTATGACTCTACATCTCGGACGTCGCGAATTATGCCCGTAGCCTTGCTTCGAAGGCGTGGACGTCTCGATTCATAACAGCCAAACAGCCACATACGATCCAAAGTAAAGCAACGTTTGCTGGCAGTGTCAGTTTAACATGAGATCATTATGACACGAGTCTCCCCAGGGACAGGGAACACAAATAGACCTATGGAGAAAGCAGATACTGCATTACTGAATCGTTAAGCAGTTGAGGGACTGGCCACCTCCGACGGACGAGAAGTGCTAACACAAGGTATTCATCCCAGCGCATTAACCACCGTATTACAAATTCACGGTATGGGGAAAGTGCTACACGACGTTCCATTAAATGTGCTTGTGGACTGAGACACGTGGTACAGGTGTATCGGTGTATCTGAAGGACAGGTAGACACGGAAAGGAAAAACGTATTGTGGCGGAGCACCGAATGACAGTCTACATTTGCATGAGTGCTCTGCACTTCAAATGTAAGTGCCCGACAGAGGGTACATCCAATCACTTTCATGCTATTTCTCTACCGTTCCACTCTTCGAAAAGCGCCCTGGAAAAGCGAACACTTTTATTACGATGAACATTTTTCCCTATGTAGGTGGCCGTCAACAAAATATTTTAACATTGGAGGAGAAAACTGGAGACTGAAATTTCGTGAAAATATCTTGCCTCTTCGAAAAGCGCCCTTGTTTTGATAATTGCCACCCCAACTCGTGTGTCATATCCGTGACAATCTACCCCCTATTTCGCAATAACATAAAACGAGCTACCCTTCTTTCATCTTTTCCGATGTCCGCCATCAACCCTACCTGGTACGGGTCCATACCATACAGCAATACTCTAGCATAGGACGGACAAGCATAGTATCGGGAGTCTTTTTAGTGGACTTCTTGCATCTCCTAAGTGCATCTCCAATGAAACACAGTCGTTGGTTCACCTTCCCTACAACATTGTCAATGTGATAGTGCCACTTTAATTTGTTCGTCATTGTTGTCCCTAGGGTTTGGTTGAAATGACAGCCTTTAGAGTTGTGTGATTTATCGTGTAACCAAAATTTAGCAGATTCCTTTTAGTACTCATGTTGATGACTCCACATTTTTCATTATTAAGAGGAAATTTCCACTTTTCGCACCATACAAATACCTTGTCTAAATCATTTTGCTTGCAATTGGTTTCGATTTTTCGATGACTGTACTAGACGGTAAATGACAATATCATCTGCAAACAGTCTGACAGGGTTGCTCAGATTGACTCCTGTACCATTTACGTAGACTAGGAACAACAGAGGGACTATAAGACTTCCTTGAGGAATGCCAGATATTACTTCTGTTTTACGCGATGACTCTGTGTCCTTTCTGACAGGAAATCACGAATCTAGTCACACAGCTGAGACGATAATCCGTAAGCACTCATTGCGATTAGCAGCCGCTTGTGAGAAACGGTATCAAAACCCTTCTGGATATCCAGAAATAAGGAATCAGTTTGAGATGTCCTGTCGATAGCACTTCCTACTTCATGAGAAAAAAGAGCTAGTTGTGTTGCACAAGAGCGATATTTTATGAGTCCGTGCTATGTGTGAATGGATCACTTCCTTCGAGTTAATTCATAATGATCGAACACAATGTATGTTTCAAAATCCTACTACATATCGATGTCAGTGATATAGGCCTGTAATTGAGCGGATTGCTCGTATTTCCTTTCTTGCGTGTTGATGTGACCTGTGCAACTTTCCAGTCTTTATGTACGGGCATTTCGACGAGTGGGAGGTTGTATTTGATTGTTAAGTACGGAGTTGTTATATCAGCATCCCCTGAATACAACCTGGACCAGAGAACTTGCCTATATTAAGTGATTTAAAGCATTTTTCTACACCGGGGTAGCTACTTCTAAGTTACTTATTTTGGCAACGGTTCCTGATTCGAATTCTCGATTATTTACTTCGTCTTCTTTGGTGAAGGAATACCGGAAAACCGTGTTTAGTAACTCTGCCTTCGGTAAAATCCCTCAACTGCTGTCAATACTATTTCTTTGAATTTAAACCACATCTCTTCTACGTCTACATGATTAGTTCCTGAATGTTTAAGTTGCACACAGACTATTGACTTTTTAAGTCAGAATTATAATACTTATCAGAACGTCCAGCCATAGCGTACGAGCAGTGAGAGTTAATTTTTGTCATGCTGCCTTACTCAGTCACAACAACAGATCCAGGAGCGAGATATCCCCAGATACTGCTGAAGATCTGTGGAGACACATATTTATGTAACGTTTATTTGAATGGCCCAGTCCCTTTCGAGCTTCACTGGTATTTGCCGGTTGCCGTTCGTAATTGTTCGTATTAAAAACTAATAAAGAGAAAGATTCTATTGTAGTGGAGTCATGTCTTTTTGTTAAACCATTATAAATTAGTGTAAGTAACGGTGACACAACGTATTACAGGAAGCAGCTTGATGAAACACATTGTAAATCTACGACCCAAGCGCCTTAACAGGAATCACTGATCTTAAGTTAATAATCAAAATACTGTGTAAAAATTTCTAATACCTCTGCTCTGCAACAGTTTTTGCAACTAGTTCATGTCGTAAGAAACAACAGCAGCGATATATCAGGAGTGTGCTAAAGATACACGTCGACTCTCGCTATATAACTGAAATAAATGCTTGCACATGGGAAAAAAATATAAACGCTAGCGCGATCATAAATTTTTTTTGCTACCAAATTATCTTGATTATAACACTATATTTGCAGCGTTTATCAGGAACGAACGTCATGCTGGTAAGGTAACCGCTGGACGAAGTACAAGCTGTACATTCCAAGAGCCGCAATTGCCTCTTTACAATTCCAGAATATACAACAGCAAACCGAGAGCTATGTCACGTGAAATCAAAATAATTTGTGACTCTCGAGTAAAATGAGTGTTTTCATTGTAACAATGATAATGTTTCATCAAGTATAAATAATTAATTGAATCATACCCAACATGCGCAACATCACTAAAAGTATCACGACAACCTCTGTGTTTCATTATGCTATGAATCCAAGGATTTGGTAAAGGCACAATGCTTAATGAGTATTTCGCCAGGCTGAATGAAAGGTATGATGAATACACATAGGAAGCAAAGAAGGGAACTCAACGAACAATGACAAAAGGAAATTGTTACAGCACTGCAAAACATACGCGCTAACAATGAACTGTACCAAAAAGCGTGTACTGCGGAAGTATTGTACTGGGCTAGGGGAGGGGAGGGAGGGGAAGGAATTTCTCAGATTTTATTACAAATATTCTTGTAAAATTTCGAGAAAGGGAAAGATATATCTGGACCACCCTAGAAATTTGCAAACCATATTCGAGTAATGGAGATGGGTAATGAAGACTTGTGTTAACGAGCATATGGGTTCGTGAGTGTTGCATTCCATTGTCAATGCAGTTTAGAGAACGCTGGAGGAAAATTCCAGAACAGAGATAAAAGCTAGAAAGATGTAGAGGCTGGTGGACGTCGCAGCTCTTGTCACCAAGGATGTGCAAGTCAGAAATATTGAACAGAATGAAAAGGCTGCTTAGAACAGAATTTTGATCAAAGGCAAGAGAAAGTGATGAACATTAGTAGAATGGCAAGTATTACTTTGATAATCATGATTATTGTGAAGGAAACAGAAGAACATGTCAAAGAATTAACAGAATATTTTAACATAATACGATAAGAATTCTGCACTTCATTAAGCAAAGCTGCACAGGTTTCCTGAACCAATGGAGACGAAAGAAACATCTTGGCGCAGGAGAAGAAGTTTTTCCTTCGACAAAAGCTTTACTAATAATTCTGTGTATAAAATAGGAAATAATGTCTAAAATTTGTATCTGTAGCACTGTACGTAAATAAATCGTGTGCTTTGAGGTTACCGGTAAAGAAGGAATTGGAAAGTTTGAAATTTTGTACGAAGGAAGGATCTAGAAGTACGAAATTCAAGGCGTGATGAAAAGAAAGCAATCTAGGTAGAATCCATACCAGAAGAATGGAGACGTCACCGGGACCTATTCAGTGGCTTAAAGATGTATTCTAGTTGGCAATGGATGTAATTGTAGAAAGGAAACGTAAATATTAGAATGCGTATAACAAGTTACTGATGGTGTTGGGAATAGATGGCATGAAGATATGAAAAAATAGCACACGTTTGTAAGAGGTGGATTATGTTACCAAAATCAGTGGAAAGACCTACACAAAGAAGAGAAATCAGCATGAAGGCACACCTACTAAATACAGGCAGTTGTTAATCATTTCACACTTGGACAGAAATGCTAAAAGTATGTTTTAAGTTTTTGAAATTTGTTTCAATAACTCTGTTGCATATTACATAAACAAAAATTGTGTGTGTGTGGGCTGCGACACCGGAACATTATTGAGATTAACGTTCTGAAATGTAAATAACTTCAATTTTGTGGGATTGTATTTGCGACAGTAATTATTTACGGCTTATTCAGCTTTTAATGAAGTAAATAGGTTGCCTCAGTGATACTTACGAACTCCTAAGTAGTAATATGAAATTTACGCTTCTCAAAGAGCTAAGTACTAATTTGCTTTCATTTGAGATGCGGTTGAAGCTGACAATATTACTTGACAGTTAATAAATTATAAAGGTCTACTAGTTTTTAACAACATATCTATAATTACTTTACACAGGAAGTATGAGAACAAGTACCTTCAGTCACGATTTGTTCATATTTTACTAAATTACACAACGCATTTCGTGGTTCTTATTGTTAACTGCAGAAACAAATTGTGTAACACGTAATTTACATTTGCTCTTGAGTAAATTATTCATATTTCACAGCTGAAAACTATGAATAAGATTGAAATAAAATTACTTTATTTTCAGCTGTTCATCAAAAGCCGTAAGCTACTATTTACATCCAGTAGTTCACAGGAGTAAACATATTTTCTTCACACGACAGCAACAGTGCACATCGACTTCCTGATATTTTGCAGTCTTCATTTTTGAAACACGTTTCATCCACAATAGGCGTCACTCTTCTTCCAGCTTCACTGCCTTCTTTTAATTTTTTCGCGGAGAAGAATCTAAAATAGCACCTTGCAGTTGCACCACGTGGAAGTATTCTTCCAGATTAAATGGAAATATAGCCAGCAGCATGTTTCGGTAAGAAATGAAGAGGTTCTTCGCAGAACTGGCGAGGAAAGGAATGTGTAAATAACAATGATAAGAAGAGGAGATATTGTTATAGGACCTGTTTTCAGACATGGGAGAATAACTTGAATGGCACTAGAGGGAGTCGAATGGGACAACAATTGCAGCGGGAGACAGACATTATAGAAGATAAAAAAACCTAAGACGTTGGGTGTCAGTGCTAGCCTGAGATGAAGGTATGGGCACAAGAGAGGATGATATGATGGAACTCAGTAAACTAGGCGGTAGACTAATGCCAAATAAAAGGCGGAGTGCGCAAGTGACACGTTGTGGACTCTTATTGTTAACTGCAGTCCTCGTGTCATTTAACTGCAGGAATGCTCCTGTAGAAGGTTTGTTCACATTATCCTGCGATTGTGTAAATAATATATTTGATATGTAATAGTTCTGGCGTCATTTTTACTAGGCTTACTTCATAGATTTCTGGATAGTGGCGTATTTGATAACACGCTGAGGACTTTTACGGACAGTGTTTACTTCTGTTCAAACTTGCGGGCTGAGAGTGCATAAGATTGTTCACTAACGTTCTTCAGAGACGAAACATGGGCAACTGTGTACAAAACTTAAGGGGCCCCGACTTTATAGGAGCATTATGAGCTATATGCAGGGCACTATTGTTCGCCTCGTGGTTCTGAATGTAAATGATTGTCTCTGACAGATGACATCACTCTCTTTTACAAATAGAATTCCTGTCTTTATACAAAATCATCAGCTATATTTTATTTTATTTATCTCTCTTTGTCTTTATGTTAAAATAATTATGACGTTTATATCATGGTCTCCCCACTGTGAAAAATGCTACGACCGACGTCGCAGTTTTTCCTGTTGTATGAGGCTAAATGAGTGTTAGTGCTTGTAACTCTTTTCGTGGTTACAATATATACTTGGCCATAACTACACGGAATTATATTTATATGAAGTGTCGTCAATGAATGGCATACATTTTTTGCAGAACTAAGGAATTCGTGTATTTTTTGTTGTAGGTTTCAAAGTGCGTTTCCACTTCATGCTTTAGAAAACGTTTCCAACTTAGTTAAGTATGTTGTTTATAGAACGAAAGAAAACTTTTCCCTTTGGCGACTGTTGATCTTAATTAGCCCTGAAAAATCTTTCTTCTTTGCCGTAGTGCTCGTTCAACCGAGTAACCATTTTTAACTTACAGTGGGCTTTTAAGAAAAATCGCTATCTCCCGCTTTTGTATAAAGAGGTGATACAAATTTTGAAACACCATACACATTTTAACGCAAAGGAAGAGGAAGTTTAATTAAACAGGGGATATATGTCGACGTTGCACAACATGAGGAACTCTAACGATCGAGTACCTATAATCGTGAATGACGTCACGTGTCAGACACAATCATACGCATGCTACATCACGTGACGAATTGTGGCGCCCTCTAAATAGCCCGTACTGTGCCTGTAAATCCGCGGCCCGTTGAGTTTACTAGTGTTTCAGCTCTGAAGCTGTCCCACGCAGATGTGACGAAATGTTAGTGAATAGTTTTATGCAACGGCGACGACCTCCCAGCACGAAAGCTTCGACAGAAATGATGCCCTGAAGTGCCCTCGTTGCTCTGTAAGCAAATTTTAGCGATTTATTTTATGTTCATTATTTTTCTTTGCCTTTAACAATCCACAATATAGTGAACCATGAAGATGAAACGAAAATGTTTCAGTAATCTCAGTAGGTCTTAACGATGCAGCATAATAAGGTCAGAAGCTTACTGATTGCCTATTTTCACACTATCACAGCAATCACTAATATCCACAGAGTTACATCCATAAAGTCCGGCCGCTGTGTCCGAGCGGTTCTAGGTGCTTCAGTCCGGAACCGCGCTGCTGCTACGGTTGCAGGTTCGAATCCTGCCTCGGACATGGATGTGTGTGATGTGCTTAGCTTAGTTCGGTTTAAGTAGTTCTAAGTTATAGGGGACTGATGACCTTAGAAGATAAGTCCCATAGTGCTCAGAGCCATTTGAACCATTTTTATATACTTCTCTTCCTCATTTAGTCACAAATCGTTTCCTGCCGCCTTCGAGTTCAATGAAAGGATGGTATAGTGGTTACAGGAAGCTGGGTGTTTTCTCAGAGGAACAATTTTAGGAACAGGGAACAGCATGGGCTGTTCACAGTATTTCCACTGACTCAGAAGTCTTTCGCTTGGGTTTCATTCCTCAACCGATCACTTTGGATGACCAAACAAAGAATAAGAAGGAATGCTTGTTATAAGAGCCGCTATTTAAAAATTATGATAACACCAGAAACCATACTTCCCTAAACAATAATATAAAAAATAAAGTAACAAAAGTCTTCGAGAACATAAGAATCAACGAAATAGCTGGGAAGGCGCAAATTTTGTAAGGGATATTTTGTTGTTCGGGTAATTTGAAGGATTATTTCAGCACACGGAATAAATGCTTGATGAATGTAGGGCCATTGTGATCATGCCGTTACACGCACAAAACACAGCGTAAAATTTTGAGAATCACAGAAGAATGTGCTTTCCTTGTCTTGCATACAAGATACTTCGCAAACTGCAAAGTTCTTTGTACAGGACAGTATTAAGCAGAATTCTCCACCATAAAGAGACAGATCAACATGTAGACACAAAAGATTGAGAGAGTGCTGTGACACTGATGCGCTAGAAAAAAAATCGAAATAACAATAAGACAAAGAGACTGTCTTTCTCCAATTCGCTTCGTCTGTGTAATGTAAAATACTAGAAATTTTAGTGAGGAGAATTCACCTGGAAGAAAAGACAGACATTCCTGCACATATCCATTCTAAAAGCGGAATATGGCTATGCCAGAGATCCAGTCCGTGTGTCAATAGCTAAATATGGCCTCTTCAACAGAAATCGAAGTACACATCAACATAATAGGAGCTATAAAGATAAAAAATACAAACTGCGATCAGGCAGTACTAAAGAGTTAAAAGTGTAAAACGTTATCACTTTTCGTCAGGTAAATAGTTAACGTTTTTTGTCAAACAGCATTACCCATATAGAGCATAATTTCTCATTTTATAGGTCTTCTTAAATCTAGATACAAAAAGAAGTTAATAAGGCACAACGTAGGACAAAAATCAGGAACTCCAGATTTACATTCTCTGTTATATGGTGTTAGGAGATAACTGTGGAAAGGAATCTACGACTGGAAGTGAATTTAATCAAAAAGTTAAGTGAAAGCTGACAGGAATTTAAAGTAATAGTAACTTTAATTCCAAAGGAAGATGAAAATGTACATATTATTCGTGAAAGTTTTTCAAAATAGTATAGAAAACTGTGGTATCAGATAGAAATATATTCATCTGAGGCGTATTTAGAACCAAATCATCGTAGGTTAATAACCTACAGAAAAGAAATAAAGGAATATGTGGAAGACACGTTTCGGAATAAATAGAGGCTTCTGTGACAGAGCGAGTGAAATCACGGTGGAGGAGGCGAAAGTAACTTGACAAAGCGAAACTTACGGTATCATATTCCAAAGCTTTCTTTGGACACATGATTTCTGCTTTAATAACTTTTTCTGTAACAGTGATTCTATTGAAAATTTCGTAAACTATTAGCAGAAGGCATAGGTGGTGATGGAGGGACAAAATAAAATGATTGAGGAAAGTCAATAACTTTCCACCCATCGTTACAAATCGCTTTCAGTATCTGAGGCAATTGGTGGGCAACTGTGTGCGCTGTTCATGGAGCCAGTAAATGAGTTGTGTAGAGCTTGCTGAGACACACACCCGTTTAGATTTCCATCACAAAGTGAAGCCGGAATATACGCGCTTCTGCCTATGACATATCACTTGTGTGGCACAGTCATTCTGATCGACGACTTGTATACGGAGCAGAGCAGGTAACGCAGCATTTCGTTGAGTATCGACCAAAAGTGCAATCTGGACTTTTTGTGACAGTAATGGAGGGAAAGCAGTTAGTAATTCCTAGGGAAAAATCTTTCTCCACAGCTCTACGCAACTTCTCATTCTGTCTGGTCTCCTGGGAACACATAAGCTTGTGCGAAACTGTTTATGTTTTGTTTCAAGTAGTGTTTTTGAAAAATGTTTTATCGCCTCTTTTAGGAACAATTAACTAGCTGGTTTTTATAAGCCATTATCAGAACTGAATTTACAAAGTGTTTTGTGAATGTAATATTCCACGGCATAGAACACAATAATATGCACGAATGAACTGCCTTAATCTTGAAATGTACGAAAGTATAATTAGGGTATACGTCGTTACAGACTGGGACAAAAGAAGCGTAGCGTATTTCATCTTTATCTAACTTTTCATTACAAAGACATTGGGTTGAGTTCAGTTTGAGTTCATTTGTTTTAAAAATGGAATCGCCGGCTCCATTCAGCGCATCTTAAGAATACGATACATATTTTCGTATCTAAGCGCACTTTTTATGGAAACGCTTAGGATTTTTCTTCAAGTTTCTGCAGTTTATCAGATACCGCAAACCAGCGTCTTGTATCTTCCCAGCGGTAGAATCGTTCTGCAGTCAGTTGCAAACGCCAGTTCTCTAATTTTTCTCAATAGAGTTTCGCGAAAAGAACGTCGTCTCCCCTCCAAGTACTTCCATTTCAGTTCGAGAAACATCTCCGCAACCCTCGCCCGTTGATCAAGCCTATGGGTAACAAATCTAGCAGCACGCTTCTTTAATCCGACATCGTGGGAATTCCAAACACTTAAACAGTACTCAAGACTGAGTCGCACAATTAATGTTCTGCACGCTGTCTCCTTTGTAGATGAGCTACGCTTTGCTAAAACTCTCCCATTAAACCGAACTCGGCCGTTCGCCTTCCTACTACCGTCCTTACGTGATCGTTCCATTTCATACCGCTTTGCGACGTTACGCCTAGATATTTAATCGACACGACTGTGTCAAGCAGTACAGCACCATTATTGTATTTGAACATTGAACGACTATTTTTCCTACTCATCAGTATTAACTTACATTTTTCTACATTTCGAGCAAGCTGCAGTTCACCACACCAAATGGATGTTTTGTTAAAGTTACCTTGTATCCTTCTACAGTCACTCATAGACGATACCTTCCCGTATACTACAGCGTCACAGGCGCAGACTGCTGCTCACCCTGTCCGTCAGATCGTTTATATATGCAGAGAACAAGAGCAGTCATTTCACACGCTCCTAACAATATCCTTGTCTCTGATTCATACTCGAACCACTCACATACGTAGGACCTGATTCCGTTTGTTCGGACCTCCATTATGAGCCTGCAGTTGGGCACTGTGTCAACCGCTTTACGATCTAAGAATGCGGGATCTGCTTGTTGCCCTTCATCCATCGTTTGCTGTGCTGAATTTCGCACGAGCGATGATTTCTAAACCTGTGCTGATTTGTGGACAGTTGCTTTTCTGTCTCAAGGAAATTTATTATATTCGAACTTGGAATACGTTCAAGAATTCTACAGCATACCGATGTTAAGGATATGGGTCTGTAATTTTCCGGTCCGTTCTCTTACCCTTCCTATATGGAGGAGTCACCTGTGCTTTTTTCCACTCTCTTGGAACTTAACGCTAGGCGATATACTCCCTACAAGAGCAAACCAAGTGAGACGCCAATACCGTAGAGTGTTCTTTGTAAAACCGAATTGGGATTCCAATCGAATTTAGCGACTTATTTGTTTTCAAACATTCTAGTTGATCCTCAACGCTAGGAATACCTATTTCAATGTCGACCATACGCGAGTCTTGACGATGGTCAGACAATGATGTGTCTGTTCGATCCTTCTCAGTTAAATATTTTTTAAACGTGAAATTTAAAAACACAGATTTCATTCAGTCGCCATTTATAGTCACACCAAGTTGGTCGACTAGTGACTGGCCTGAAACCTTCGACCTGCTTACTAATTTTGCGTAGGAACAGAATTTTCTTGAATTCTCAGCAAGATCCTTCCCTAAGGTATGAGGATGGAAATTGTATGTTTTACACATCGGTCGTTTTACAGACGCACGAATTTCTACTAACCTTTGGCTGTCGACATTTGCACGTTCTTCTTTGACTAGAAAGCGCAACCATCTTTATCCCTCAGCATTTTCCGCATTTTGTTATTAAACCGCGGTAAGTGTTTTTCCGCCCGTAATGCACTTACTCAGCACATATTTCTCCAGTCCGCGAATTACAGTCGGTTTAAACTTCGTCCATAATTTCTCTGCTTCTATCATAGAGAAACTTAATAATGCCCATTTACTGTCTAAGTTAGATGTCAACAACTCTTTATCTGCTCTTACGAACATAAGTAATCTTCTAGCGTTTTTGCTGGATTTATTAACATTAATATGCATCGTTGCTATTATGACAACACGATCACTAAGGGCTGTCTCTGTAATGACACTGAAGGTAAGGTCAGATCTGTTTGTCTCTACAAGGTATAAAACAATTCCATTTCATGTGTGTTGTAGAACTAACTGTTCAAGACATTTTTGAAAAATGTGATCAGAACTGATTCACAAGATTGTCTTTCCGTACCATCTGCAATGAATCCATAGATGTCCCAGTCTGTACTCGGTAGGTTGAAGTCGCGCCTAATTCCTATTGCATGATCGGGGTATTTCAGCGCTACGGAGTGTAGACTTCCTTTGAATGATTCTACAACAGCTACGGCTGAATCGGGTGGCAGGTAATGACATCGGATGATTAACGTGAGTTAACCTAGGCCGGCTAGTCGTGTCCAGATAACTTCACAGTTTGACTCGAGTTCAACCTAAATAGAGACAATAATTTTGTCGACTTCAGTGAACAGTCGCCCTCCTATGCCGACTAACCTGCCTTTTCAATATACGTTCCATGCCTCGTTAAATACTTTGAAGCTTTTTACTTCGGATTTTAGTCAGCTCTCGGTTACGAGAATAATTTGAGTGCGACAGTTTTCCTGGACGGCAGGAAATTCGGGAAGTCATGTCTCGCGAAAATCTGAAATCAGTGTTCTAGTTATCTCAACATTGTCTTATTTCATGTTATAAGTGTGCAGGACCTTCATGTGTCAGTCATTTTCTATAGGACTGAAGTGACCTGATTTTATTTACACACTAAGTCAAAACAAAATGGCCGTAGCCCACTGTTTCCCGCACCGAAACTGAGTTTATTGCACCGGTTCTCTCCCTGTCATTCTAGTAAAGCTTGCCAGTACCCTTGCGAATAGTGGGAGGCCCCTTACTTACAGACCGAAATGTTAGAGTCTTTCTGCCTAACCTAAGATACACTATGTGATCAAAAATATCCGGACACCTGGCTCAAAATGAGTTACAAGTTCGTGGCGCACTCAATCGGTAATGCTGAAATTCAATATCGTGTTGGCCCACCCTTAGCCTTGATGACAGCTTCCACTCGCGCAGGCACACATTCAATCAAGTGCTGGAAGGTTTCTTGGGGAATGGCAGACGATTCTTCACGGAGTGCTGCACTGAAGAGAAGCCAGGTCGGTGAAGCCTGGCACGAAATCGGCGTTCCAAAACATCCCAAAGGTGATCTATAGGATTCAGGTCAGGACTCTGTGTAGGCCATCCTATTACAGGGATGTTATTGTCGTGTAACCACACCGCCGCAGGCCGTGCATTATGAACAGGAGCTCGATCGTGTTGAAAGATGCAGTCGCCATCCCCGAATTGCTCTCAGCAGCGGGAAGCAAGAAGTTGCTTAAAACATCAATGTAGGCGTGTGCTGTGATAGTGCCACGCAAAACAACAAGGGGTGCAAGCCCCCTACATGAAAAACACAACCACACCATAACACCACCGCCTCCGAATTTTACTGTTGGCACTACTAACGCTGGTAGGTAACATTCCCCGGACATTCGCCATACCCAACCTCTGCCATCGGATGGCCAGATAGTGTACCGTGATTCATCACTTCACACAACGTTTTTCCACTGTTCAATCGTCCAATGTGTACGCTCCTTACATCAAGCGATGCGTCATTTGGCATTTACCGTGTGATGTGTGGCTTAAGAGCAGCCGCTCGACCATGAAATCCAAATTTTCTCACCTCCCGCCTAACTGTCATAGTACTTGCAGTGGATCTTGATTCAGTTTAGAATTGCTGTGTGATAGTCTGGATAGATGTCTGCCTTTTATTCATTACGACCCTCTTCAACTGTCGGCGGTCTCTGTCAGTCGACAGACGAGGTCGACCTGCTAGCTTTTGTGCTGTACGTGTACCTTCACGTTTACACTTCTCTATCACATCGGAAACAGTGGGCCTAGGGATGTTTAGGAGTGTGACAATCTCGCGTGCAGACCTATGACACATGTGACATCCAATCACGTGACCACGTTTGCATTCCGTGAGTTCCGCGGAGCGCCCGATTCTGCTCTCTAACGATGTCTAGTGACTACTGAGGCCGCTAATATGGAGTACATGGCAGTAGGTGGCAGCACAATGCACCTAATATGAAAAGCGTGTGTTTTGGGGGATGTCTGGATACTTTTAATCACATAGTGTAGATCACAGAAGTAATCGTGTAAACAGAATTGCTTCTGCCCAGTTTGGATTTATGATCTATATCTACATCACTACTTAGCATGTCACAATTAACTGACTAGCAGAGGGTACATCGAACCACCTTCAAGCTGTTTCGCTACCGTTCCACTTTCGAACGGCGCGTAGGAAACACGAACGCTTAAATCTTCCCGTGCGACTTCTGTTTTCGCTATTTTGTTATGATGTTTTTTATCCCCACGTAGATGCGCCCAATAAAATATTTTCGCTTTCGGAGGAGACTGTTGGTATGGCAACTTCGTGAAAAGATCTCGCCTGAACGAAAAGTGTCTTTGTTTTACTGATTGCCATCCCAACTCGCGTATTATACCCGTGACACTCTTTCCCCTTTTTCGTAAAGACTCAAAACGAGCTGCCCTCCTTTCAACTTTTTCGCTGTCCTCGGTCAGTCCTATCTGACGCGCATCCCATGTCGCACAGCAGTACTCTTGCACTGTTGCATCTTCTAAGTGTTCTGCCAATAAAACACAGTCTTTCGTTCACTTTTTCCACAAAAAAGTCTATGTGATTGTTAGAATGTAATTGTTCGTAATTGCAGTCCCTAAGTATTTAGTTGAACTGACAGCCGTCAGGTAGACATTCGCTCTCAGTTCGTTCACTGTTTTACATTCCACATGCAGATGAAGACGTTGTTTCCAGTCAACGAGAAGCTTGATAACTTAGTTTAGCTCGTTTCCCGTAGAAAATCGTCTGCTGATTTGTTTTGAATATCTTCACTGCAGCTGTAAAGAGTAGAAAAACAAATTTTATATAACTGCTAATTACATGGAAAAGTCCTATTTTTCTATTATCTCGTTCTTGTCTCTGTCATATTGTTTGTTTGAAAAAGAAATTGGGGCAACTCATTTTGCCTTCATAAAAATTTTCTTACTTGCTCCAAATTTATTGTAGAAACACTGTAAACTGTACTTCGACAAACATTAACTTTCATTTATATTTCACCACGACTGCATAGCTTCTGTAAAGATATTTATTGAACAAGTATCGTCTGCAGTTAGTGTTAATTCTGAAAAGTGTACGAAATGTTCTATCCCAATGTTGCCGTTTCAGATGCTATCATTTGATATTGTTATGTCTGTCAGACGTATGATTCAGTCAACGTGCTTTTTTACAGAATCACTTCTTCTGTGTACCTGTAATGATAGATTCGTTCTGCACACCTGAAAAGTGTACGAAATATTCTATCCCAATGGTGCGGTTTCAGCTATTACTTTTGTCCATCATCATATTTATGTCAGACGTGTGATTCAGTAACCGTGAAGTTTTTAAAGAATCATTTCTTCTGTGTACCTGTAATGATAGATTAGTTCTACATTCCTAACAGTTGTTCTGTTTGACCCCTTAATGTATTCGATTAAGAAAACGAAAGCACATTATCGCTGTCTTTACGTTTATTTTTGCATATTTTATTGCTTAACATTTGTTTTGTGGGAGATTGAAAAGAAAAAAGGGTAATTTGAATCAATTATTCATTGAGTAGTTTTTGTCTCAGACTTTACGAAGATTCGTACTCATTTTTTAGAATGTCTGTAATATATCGATAGGTGCTTCTGCTTTCTATAGATCTGATCGACTAACTTTCACGAAAATTACAACCAGCAGGCGTGATTTATTTTTTTCAGTTTTCTGTGGGAGGACAGGCATAGGTTCATCCAATTTTTCTCTTTCCGGGAACTGAATCCACTTTCACGTCGCAGCCGTTTCTCTTACGATCAACTGAGAATAAAATTAACTATTGCATTTTATTGATATGATAATTGGTTACAGAAAGTGAATGTACAATGCGTCAGAATCACCCTATGTTCTTCTAAGTTATGTCTCTTCCTTTGAGAGTTGTTTGCTATTAATCATAACGTTCTGTATGATAAACGACGGTAGACGTGTTCAGTGTTTACTGTACATCATGAAGTACTCTTTTGCAAGTTTTCCGCTGCCTCGCTCACTGTACTACGACGCACTACATTCACAACGTCAGCCAAACGTTTTCGTCAATAGCCAGAACTGCGTGACGTTGGAACCGTGACTACATCATACACTAGTGAATAAAATACAAACGCAATAGGAAACAGAAGATAGTGAAAAGAGGAATGTTGAGTAATTACTGTGAATGACCGCAAAGGAAGAAAGATATTGGTTTAAATTGTCGTCGACGACATTATCAGTAGAGACGGAGCATAATATAGGACAGGAGAAGGACGAGGGACGAAATCGGCCGCGCCATTTTGGAACGAGCCATCTCGAGAGCCGTTAGTGGCACCCATAAACCTAAATAAGGATGGCCAGCTGGGCATCCTAACCACTAGATCTCCATCGAGATGTCCCTACAAAGTAACATTGTGCCATCTGTATAGGAAAAGAAGTACTGCTCTTCCAGAGTAATCGCGTCGTACACAGATAACGAAAAGCAGTGCATTATAAACCTAAAGTCTGAGACACATTTACACTTTAGCAGTAAGCAGAACGAAGCTTCGTTGAAAAATTTACAACGTAACGTCAAAAATGCGACATTTAGACTGTATTAGGTTTGAATCCTCGGACCTAGCGCTGGAGGCTCGGGATAACTGGTTATATGGCACAGGTCTTGCTGTGTGTGTCTGGAGAATCGGCGACGCCGACCTTGGTCCACGAATGAATGAAGGAATGTGCTCTTCTGAGATTAATACAGATTCGGTTTGCAGAATTATTGAAGTCACACATTCCTCTGAAGGAAAAGTAATACTTAGTGCTTTCACAGGAACAAAATGGAGTCACGCACACTTTACTGGCCGGCCGCAGTGGCCAAGCGGTTCTAGGCGCTACAGTCTGGAACCGCGCGACCGCTACGGTCGCAGGTTCAAATCCTGCCCCGGGAATGGATGTGTGTGATGTCCTTAGGTTAGTTAGGCTGAAGTAGTTCTAAGTTCTAGGGGACTGATGACCTCAGAAGTTAAGTCCCATAGTGCTCAGAGCCATTTGAACCATTTTTTTAACAGTTTACTGTTTTGCTTCTTAGGAAGAGATTTAAGCGTCTTTGAAATTTTTTTCTTCTGTTCCAGAACTTTTTGAATTACATGTTTTGGACACAGTTTCATGCCAAATGTGTTGTTATGGAGCTTCATCTTGTTCTAACATCCATCTGAAATAAGCTTTCTTCTATAGAAAGTGTGGCGCATTGTTTGAGACGGTGTATGCGCATTTGAGAGGTTCGCTTTGAAAATCTCCACCTAAAACCTTACAATTGTTACCGATTATAAATATGGAATGAATTTAGAATTAGATGAATTTAGTTTGCTACGCTTTTCAGACTTTCTCTTCTAGCTAGCTCTGTAACAGAAGTTTAATATATTTCCTTTTTCTGTTTGTAGATGAAGACATTCAGTTTTTATGTGCTGCAGTCTTCTTCTGAAATTAAGCAGCGCGGTTCTGTACTGAAGCGCCTAGAACCGCTCGGCCACAGCGGCCGACTCACTGTGTGTTCCTTGGTACACTATCCTCTAGGTAAAACACTCTCCTCTACATATCTTACTGAATGAAAAAAATAACATTAATTCGACCCAAGACAATAACGAAAAATCACAAATAATGCACAGACAATTTTAACAATTCTTGATTTCAGCAACGCTTTTTATGTTGTTCATTTCGATGTATTACAAAAATGAACCATATGAATTTCTGATACAGTGCAGTACTGTGTTTCGGTTGCTACCTTAAAAGCAGACATGGACGATTCGTTTCTTGGCCTGAGAAGTAATGAAGGAAATGTATCTTCTCAAGGGGTCACAGGATCAGTCCTTGCCCCGTTTTCTCACTATATATCAATGACATTTTATCTGTGTTACATTCCTGTAACTAACACTTATGTACGCTCAACATTAGCTGTATCAGCCCTAGGAAAGTTGGCGCCGAAGTATCACGAATGGCAAAAGCCTAGGTTTTCAACTAACACCTAAGAATGTACAAGTAATCCTCCTACCACATCAGAAGTTGATTGGTGAGCATTTTTATGAAACAGCTCTTGCCGTAGGGCCTATTGCTTGACTGTATCCAGTTACTCTAGCAGAAACAATAAAAGAACTCGATATAACGTTGGGTGAGAGTCTTAACTGGAAAGAAAGAAGTATGCAAGCATGGAGAATATCTCTCTTATGACTATATGTAATTGAAAAATTTAGGAAAATATTTCAACTGTAACTCAGAAAAACAAAAATTGTCCAGTTTTTAGTTCTGTCGTATTATTGTAACGGCGTACTTCAACACGACACGAATACTGAAAAATCCCGATTCCATCTAGTGTTGAATTCCTGCACAGTATATGTCGATAACATTTGGTTGGTTGACCACGATAGTCCGTCGTACGCTCAATTAGGGTGGATGCAACCAAGAGGCCAAGTGCTTTCCACGCATTCTGTTTTATTCCCAAATATCTCTCCTTGCAAATCAAATACCAGTCGTCATTCCATAACCGCAATACAAGATCTGATACATCCAAAATCAGACTATATTTCTGCACAACAATATTCTCTGTTTCAGCCGCGCGACTCTGTCATAGTCCACCCAGTAACCTACGACGGACCCAAAACCACGATACACTGAAGAGTAAATTGAAGTTTTACCTGTTATCATCGGCGTAAACCCCCTCTGGGCTTGTTCCAGCTCTCTTTCTTCTGTATAACAACGAATCAGCATTTCAGTGTCAATTCTAACGCTAGCCATGTTGTCCCCATCCTTTTCTAAATCTATTTTCTTTCTTCCGTCTCATCTGCTAACTGTTAACTGTCATTTCTCGTTCTTCCCTGCAATAACTAATGTCTGCCCCAGATTTTATTTCTGCTTCACAGCTCCCACTCATTTCTATTAATATGCTATTATTCACTTTAGACAGGACCGTAATGAGGAAATTACATAAAAACAATAAAACTAAAACAACAAACTTACCATTTATTCATTACTATATTATTCTGTATTATTTTATTATCATGTATATGTCGTGTACTTCGTATATTATATTGTTAACCCACTAAAGGCATGTGATTGGATGTAAGAAAGTGTCTCAAATCCCTAATCATACCAGGTGAAAAACGTTCGTGAATAAATAAGGATAGAGTACTCCGAAATTTACATACAGTCATCGCTTACGTGGATATGTCACTGTTCTCATCTGAAATATTACAAACTACTGAGAAAGTCTGTTTCCGTTCGAGTATCCGAAGTGAACCTCTAATTATGCTCCTGCCACTGATCTCTAAAAAGATTTTCTGATGATGAAAGCGGAAATCTTCGTTGTTGCTTTTTTTGTCTGTCTAGTTCATATTTACCTATTTAATATAGCGCTGGAAATAAAACTACTGGTTCAGCGAATGATATGTTGATGTGTAACCGTTGTTGCATTGCAACATAAATAAACGTCAAAATCGGTGACCAACAATAAAATATTAGTGCATCAACATCATTTTCTTTAAATGGCGTGGTTAGTCTCAAGAAGACGCAGCTCATCGTTCCGTCAGCACGCACAGTCATGTCACTGGTTTCTGTACGTAACACCTTAACGTTGTGACATCCCGTAGCCTTTCTAGCTTTATACTGAATTCGCCGCAAACTTCCAAAAACTATTACTTGTGCTCTAGGTAGGTCAGATGCGAATAATACCATTTAGTTTATAGGACTTAGAATTTAAACAGTTTACTTGGATTATTAGCGTCCGATAAATATTTCCTTCACATTTGTGGTTTTATAACCTCATTTATCAGTAAGATTAAGTTTGAGGCGTGAGAGAGCTCTAGCAGAGACTCATTAGAATACCGTCAGCACACCCGTCAACATCCAGTGTCAGTACAGTTCATACTGCTGTAGCACCCTCGGAATCATCCTAGTGTGAATGGCATTCGATAGAAACCATTACAAAAATTATGAAATGTCTTTGAGTGTAAATGTGAAGAACTTTTTGCTCATTCTGTCCTATCAGATTTTAAAAATTTGTCCTAGGATCAGTAAAGTACAATAAAATCGTCCGTTCTATTTATGATTTTAGGATCTTATTTGTGATTAAAATTAAATTTTTTGAATACTAGAACTCTATACTACACAGGATATTAGTTCCACTGTAAAATCGCTTTGAAACATTCTTGCATATTATCAACGAGTTTTGCGGCGGAGTCAGGCCCATGTAAGTCCTTCCTTCATCTTTTTTTTCATACTTTCTTCCGAGTATATTGTAATTCACTTGACCTAGCTATGGCTTTCTTCCACAAATTGTCTATGGTATTAAGGTTTTATGATTATAATGAAGCCATTCTTCTATAAAATATGACATTTGCTTCGAGTCGTCATCTGTAACAATTTGAATGCAGATTTAATATCTAACTCTTCTGTATCCATCTTAGATATTAATAAACCTCTTCAGCTGTATTTAGTCCTTTATTATTGAATCAGAACCGTTTTCGTGGCACTAAAAACCACATCTTCGGGTGAACATATAACTAAAACATTAGAGCGGTTTATTAATATCCAAGATGACTAATAATAGTTGTTGTTGCCCTACCTACAAGGTTTTGTATTAGGGTGAATAATATCGATAGTGAGATATCGATTCTGGTTTAAAGTGCCATCAATGACTACGAAATGCAGGATCATCCCGAATCACTCCAACCGTCATATTTTACAGTAGCTTGCAAATGTTTAACTTACAGCTCGTCATTTAGCTTTCGCCACGCTATAGTTCATCCGTCTATTGCAGAGACATTGGATTTGCTCTTATCAGCAGATGTAGCATCATTCCACGACTGTAACCTTTGCATACCGTAACTTTTTACCACGTTTCGTTTTATTAAAGCATGTCTTTCTCGTTGCCACTTTTCCGATGTACTCTTCGTCTCTGATAATCCTGCGGACAGTAGATTCCCTTAGTTGCTTACCCCACTCTTGCAGTAGGTGGATTTTAATCTTAGATACTCTTAATAAATGATTACACTTACTCTTTCTTACGATAAATCGCCCTTTTCTTTCATTCAGCTTCCTTGGCTCCCATTTGGAGGAAGTAATTGTATACGATCCTCCTACTGAAATTTATACATATAAGAAACACAAGTTACACCTCACGTTTTTATGTCTATACCTGAAGGCTAATCTCAGGAACTACTGTAGTAATTTTCACATAGTGTTCATTAACATGTACACTGATTCACGAGCAAGGTTTGTGCGTATAATATATTACACTTACATAATATATTACACTTACACTTTCCTATTGCGTTCGGTTGTAGACACTGTGCTGATATGGCTGTGTGATACGGCTGTGCTACCCGAGCGAAGCCAGGGGGGTTTAGTAGTCGTCTTATAATATCTCCAACAGCATTTATGGATATTTAGCAAACTAGCATTATCTCTGTGACTGCGATCCTTTGTACGGTGAAAGATGACAAATAGTCACTGTTCGAATATCATGTTAGTTGCCTTGCGACCCTTACGGCTTTGTAAACCACGTGTCAGGACGGAACAGAAACAAGTGACCGGATAGTGAGAATCATGCCGATCATACCACACACAACGCATATTCATACAAGAGCACTCAACTCGTGCCCTTATGTGACCGAATGCTAAAGGTTGACAAAAAGATATTTCCGCAATTTGACTTTTTGTATTGTGTTTATAGAAATATTTTTATAAACACATTATATACAGTCAGATAGCGGAAATATCTTTTCGAAAATATTTGTGAATGTGGATCGAAAAAAAGTGAAAACCATTAATTAATGGTTGAATCATTTACGACCTTACCAAATGAATTATATTCACATTCAGCGATTCTTCGTTATTTGAGTACTATCTGCATTGTTCTGGAGCATTTTTGTGAAGGTTTTGTATATCATAAATTAATAAAAGCAGTTCCTGACCGAACTTTAACAACTACCACTGTAATCCATTTCAGCACCCCATATATTAGGCAGAAGTCACCTGCTAGCGATCACATCAAGTGTTTGAATACCAGCCAAAAATGTAGAGTATTACTCGTAGTTTTTCCAGGTTATCTTACAAAGGCGGAAGTGCATCCCGACAACAGCGAAGGTAAATCACAAGCGGTGGAACAATTCCCGGACGCATTAAACGCGCGGATTCCGCGATGGACGTCGCAGTGAGAGTCCAGGCTCCGAAAGTGAAGGGCCGTTTCGCCGGCGGCCTTTGTGCCGCTGTCTGGGCCCAAGATAAACGAGAACCGAGTTATTTTCTGCCAAGTGTCCTGCAGTAAATTCCAAAAGTTCTCAAAACATTCCCAAAGTGCACCCACATACGAGTTTCATATGCAAATGCCGCTATTCACCCGTTCCCCGCGTATCGCGCACACAAAACAGTTGTGAAGCATTGTGTTCTTGCTAGGGAGCGCTACGCGACGCGGAAGCCGGAACACAATGTCGCTAAGAAAGTATCAGCCAGTGCTTCCACAAGACGTTACCCTCCTACTGAAATGCAGCACGCCTGTGTCCGTCCGAGAGTTGAGCTCACTGTTAAAATTATGTTCAGACATAAAAGCACAACATATGGGAAGAATTCCTCGAGAACCAAAATACTGATAATACATTTCGGAAAAATAGTTCCAACATCTAATGAACACATTAATTTATCCGTGGTAATGACGGTTGAGCTCCGTAACGTGGATTAAACTGTTTGAAGAAACATGGCAACAAGCCACTTTTCATGCAAATTTGTTTATGACAAAATACGTTCCGTATTTTCACCAATCTTCAGTTGGAGTAATACATTTATATATTTATAAATAGGGGTTTTTTGTGACCTTGACTGTGGACGCTGTAGACGCCATTTACTCTGTAACTTTTAACTCATAATTGTTCATAATACACAAACTGAGACAGAGATGCAGAGTAGCATTCGCCTTGTAGGCTCATGTCGAACGTAGTGCGGCATCGGTTTGTCATCGAAGGAAAACGGAAGTGTGTTATGCACATAGATGCAAACTGCCAGTTGAAGATTGGTGTAAACACGAAACAGGCATTGGCATATATAAAGCTGCATAAAATGTGACTGGTTGCGGCGTTTCTTCAACTCGCAAATTCATGTAGCTATAAATTACCAGACTTTTAGGACAAAATCATTAAACGAATTAAGAGAAAACGAGGAAATGACAAAAAAACTATAACTTCGCGCGGGACCTAAAGTAAAACCAACAACGCGAGAACCTAAATTAGACATTACAACTTAGTAACTAAGCCTTAAGCGTTATATGCATCAAAAACTTTCATAACTGGAGGCAAATAGCTAACTGAAGCTATAGAAAAGAAGGAAAGAAAAATCATGTGCAACATTATCGGCCAAGGCTGCATAGAGGAAATATACATGAAGAGAAAATACCATGAATTATGCCAGCATTCTTACAATATCTCCGAGTCTTTCAGAAAGCAGAGATAAACATTTTACAGCCGGGATCTCAGAATAAGCAGTTAATGATTGGCCAAGCGAATTCTGAAAATTTCCTCTTCGAGATTTAAGAAAATCAACTCCTTAAACTGCGAAGACATCTTCTTGAACCGGGTCTCATAATTAGAGTAAAGTTTATTATACAAGACAATACTAAATTCAGAATTATAATCATCAAACATGAATTCGCAGAAAAACTTAGTAATAGATGATAAAAATAGACAAAAGAACGTGAAAGAAACTTCACCACAAACCTGACCAGATCTATTGAGACAAATATAAAACAGTCGTTATGTACAAATCATTTTTGTCGGAGCAGTTGTTTTAACCTTTAAAAAGTTCATAGTGGTCATGAATCCTAAAGCTCAAAAGACAGGAAGTACATTAGCTAATTACATTCTTCCGTTGTTTTAGAGTAGCATAAGAATATGATACACTTCTACTTTCTCTGTATGGGTAATATGAACTATCCTCAACATATGCCACTAAAGTATTATCCGTAGTAAAATGAGATCCCTTATTCGTACCTCAATGCAACTCACTTTTGTTACAGGTCACCTAGTGTTGAAATTTGTAACACAAAACATGTCGCATTGATAAAATTAAGAAGAAAGTGCAAAAATATAGAATGACAACCTCTATTGAAAATAATCTATTAAAAGAATAACATACTAGACAGAGAAACTAAGTTTCATTTATCCTACGAGAGCATAACAATTACGGCTCAAAATTATCGCTAATAGATGCTAATAACTGCTTTTTTTCTGGATATGTTGCCACCTCTCACCTTAGTGTTGAACATACCTCTAAAATTGTGTCTTCACCTGTTCATAGTACAAGAATAATTCTACTTACGTTTCCGCTCAACTGAACATTAACTGATGTACCACCTTTTTTCTAAAATCTAGTGTTTTATATGCACCATACTCGCCTTAAGTGAAACCACTGTATTAGTTCCTTTGTTCATCACACTCCACTTTCATGATTTCTCTCTGCTAACAGTGCCGTATGGATTTCTGTAGTCAATTTATTCGAATACTGCGAAGTTTCTGAATCGTCCTCCTCTATTAAACCATGTGCTGTGAATAATAAAGTGCTGATAAAAATGAACAGACAGCTCATATCTTACATTATACACATGCGAAAAGCACTTACAGACTTCTCATGCAAAATGGGTGACAATGATGCTGTTGTGAAATTCATCATTCTTTGTGGTTTACATGGAGAAATTTGATAAATATATATCTCTAGGAAAGGGAAAATCGACAAGTTATGATCGTTGCAGCAATGGTTTCTTCGGTGAGTACTGAACACTGAAAATTTGGAAACGTGAGGTGTTCTGTAATTCGGTTGAATTCGCAAGAAGAATGGAAAAAAATAGCAATTCTGAATCAGAATAATGAGAAGGTGCAGATATATATCCGAAGTACAATAATAATTAAGAACAATCTGGAAAAGAATTCCAAGAATCATCAGACTGTGTAGATATTCCCGTCCCTACTGCAGTTTTTAGTCGATATACTCCATGTAGTTTATACCGACAAATGTTTTGTTAGAAACATCAGTGTAGCCCATTTTTAATGAGAAATCTTTGAGCGTCATCCGTATGTGTATAATCAAGAACACGGTCTGTGTGGTTTAAATATTGTTTGTTGTTTTTAAATTTTTGTGCGTGAAGTGATTTGGAAGGATCCACGAGAACAGTAACAAATAATGGGAAGGTAAATACTTATCTTTTACTTGTTATTCATGTCTTTTACGATAGAAGAGGGCAGGTAGATGAGGAATACTATGAACGTTGGACTGGTGTTCAAGTCTCGGACTTTCCAATGCTTGTAACACCAGATATATTCTTTTTGGAAAATAACGGAAAAGATGGTAAATGAATGTTCGCCATAGTCACCCACGCAAAACGACTTGTTTCTTCCAAGAGATAAAAACTGGTCTTATTAATTCAGTAATAATGTAGCACTAATCAGGCTTTAGTAATAATTCTCAAAGAATCTTTCTAGTAACACTTTTTCTGTGTAAGTGCAGAAATAAATCGTTACTTTCAGTTTCTAGAACAGACAGTTTACGGGCACAATTCAAGTCTTAGCGTCTTGGCTAAGAAAAGGAAAACAAAACTTGCCATAGCCCAACGTTTTATGGTGCTATGTCATACGGCAAAAGGAACAGTAGGTAAACAATTACCTGGAATACTGTGTTAAATCAATCAAGATTTTCAAAACTATCAGATGTATTACCAGTTTTAACTTACGGTAGTGAGAAATAGACGTTTAATGCAAAAAGTATTTTGAAAGTGATTGTTACTAAGCGAGCAGTGTAGATGAACGTAATGGTAATTTTTATGTGTGCGGGAAAACCAACAAATATGTCAGGGAAAATAGTGGTCTGAAATACGTATGTGGAAATGAAATAGAAGTTGTGGGGTGAATTCATGGCAGATATATCAAGGAAGTTATCAGTTGGATGCAAAGGATAAGAGGAGATCGAGACCACGTCGTAATTAAAGGCGGGTACATTAGAAAGCTTGGGCGATCAACGTGGCAGCGTATATCTTTTTCCGTCAGTGGATTCAAAAATTCTTAATGAAAGTGATAGTTTTATATGAATTATCTTAACTTATCTTAACATGAAACATGTAATGATGAATGCATCGCGAAGGGCTGTGTTGAAGCAATTAACTGCATATATCAGAATATTAGGTTTCATATACCCTCAACAACAGCTACTAAACAAATGTTTTTGAGTGCTTGTGTAGTGTCTGTAAACAGAGGACACAGCTATGAAGTGAGATTTGACAAGTGAGTTGCGATGGCGTTCTTTGGAATCTTCGAACCAGCGCAAAAACCCGAAGAACTTTCAAGGAGACTCAGTTTCCCATTCCCTGTAGCCTCAACGATATAGAAGAAGTTACAACTGAAGCAACTAAGTTGTAATGTTGGTTGGCGATGGGTATATAACTGCGCAAAGGCCACTGAGTGCAGACGTTGTGGCTACCGTATCCGAAAACAAGCTTGTAAATGCCGTTATAAATACTAAGAGACCTGTCATGTGGGAAAACTGTTCAGAATCGCAAAGCTTTCAGAGCGCTAGAACACGTAGTCTCGAGAAATGGGAGAATCACAAATGAGTGTTGAGTTTTCCCTGGCAGCCCGAACCAAGGAACGGTCACCACAGAACCAAAGGCCCACACTCAGGCCAATATGGCAAAATAAATGTGGTCAGCACTGCTCACCTAAGGAGACGTTTACTCTTGAAGGGTAAATATAAGGAACCGTAACATCAGACATTTTGCTTCCAATCTCAGACAATAAAGGCAGACGTGAAAGTCCCGATCATTTAAATCGCCGTATAACAGACAGTGTTTTGCATCTTAACATAAAATGCCTCAGAAACAACAAAACATTTCATAAGTAATTTCAGAAAGGATTACTACAGCAAAAGCACCACGAAATACAAGGTAGACGATTAAGATTGTATGTCCGATTAGGTGTGGAAAACCAATGCCGGTTGGTCTGTAGTTCCTCTGCAATATTCACCTATTTAAAAGTGTGAAACCCTAAGGATTCGTCTTAAGCGTCTGAATAGTCGTAAAAAGTGGGCAACATTTCGTCCTGCTTCTTTCTTCTACGCTCCACACTTACTTCCTTCATTTTTAAATTGAAGGTAATTGACATTGCATTTCACAATCGTGCTTGTATTGACTGTTAGTATAGTTCGTCTTGAAACATACATAACGTTTATTTCGATGTTTTGTGATCCCTATTAGTCATCTTATCTGAGGGGTATCAGACCAATATTATGAACTAACAACATAGCACACAACAAAATTCCGCTCTGTAAATGGTGGAGTAAAATAATAAATTATCTGTTCGGTTATGTGCGTGTAACCCATCCATGTTCTTGTATTTATCCTTGTTCAGTTATCTTCTTCCGCACCGTGTAATGCCTTCTCTGTCAAATCTTTTATACGATATTCTAAGAAAAGAGCGCATCGATCTAGGCTCATTTGACAATTCTCCTTCCGCCAGTTTATCTGAAGTGAAAGCAACTCACTTACCTCTTTTCTGCTTACAAAAGTGAGCATTGAACACAAAATTTTATTTTGCCTTATTTAAACATTCCATTGTACAGAATATCACTGTGTAACCATGGTTCAAGTAATTAATTCATCTTGGAGAGTATGCTAAAAGCGAATTCCGATGCTCAGGAACGCAAAACAATATTCCATGCCCTTGAGCCTGGAGACTGGACGCAGTGTTGGCCACAACATTTGCATTTGTTTCCTCCTATTCCCACTTGAGTATCCCTAACTGTGCCTGAAATGAATCACTTTATGCTGTCAAAAACAGCTACACGAATTCTGCGAATTTTAGTTACCAAATTTACATAGAACAACCCATTACGGCTTCTGCCAATGTTATGGTTTGTCGCAACACCTTTTATCTTAGTAATTACTATGAATAACGGTTTTAGTACTTATTACTACAAGTATGTATGTACCACATGCTAAATATGATTCGAAAAGTTTTTGAAACGTACTAAAATAGATAGAATCGACATATGCGCAGTCTTAAGTCTGTTTAATTAACAAAGGTGTAAAAGTTCACTTGACTCTTCATATAAGAAATATAGCTTTGGATCACGTGGTTGCGACAAATAAGCGTATAAATGGACACACTTCAACACTCGGAACGCAGTCTCCGACTTGTCTTCCGCATGGCTGTAAAGTTCATAGCCGAAATATCAGAAGCGGAAGTTCTGATGGTTGGGTACATGTCAGAAAAATCATGAGGTATAATCAGGCAGTTTGCAAACTCGTTGTAATAAATTTTTACGGTATGGATGAATTCTATACGCTCTCTTCATTTCGTAGCATTCGTCCCATGTACAATACCTGTCACCATCTTGAAAACTAAGTAACATTCAGCTAAAATGAAAACGAATCTTTAAAAGGTTTTCCCTCGAGTACTTGGCAGCTGAAACGTGTACTTTTGGAGGTCTGTGTTGCAAGAACCAATAGCTGCATGGTACTATTTATTGAACAGATCGTTTTTCGAGCGAAGCCCCTTTTCACGCAGACACACAAGACAAGCTACGCATGCAGGTTGTTTTCAGACTACCACGCCACCAGTTTTCCACATTCGATAAACACTAAAACCTAATACATCTCTATCTATTGGTAACAAATTCTTCGAAAGATTTGTGGCGTCTGGAATACAGGTCATGACATATGTATATCCAGGCGGCTCGATGTAAACTAAAATCATGAATCAGAGGAAGGAACCGATAATATATGTTCTGAAAATTCCGCTTACGGTTCCTCCTTGTCTATACAGCATATAAAGTGGTTCCGGAAGCAGGCTTGTCATTTGCGAGAATGAATCTATAGTCGCGCAACGTTCGCAGCAGCAGGTAATCAAATCAAAAGACTATTGTATTTTACATATCACTAAACACACTTTCTCCCCTACAACAAAAGAACACATCAGTGTAGGTTATACTTCATTATAATGCCACATTTCCCTTCAGAAGTCAGAAAAACTATTGAAGACAGGAGTTTCCAATTCTACGCGTCTCGAGCCGCGTTCATTTGGCTCTCCGTAACAATTTCTCGCACTTATGACACCCCTAGTATATAGTGAAACTGCGTCATTTCCTCTTGGGCCGAAACTATTAGGTTTAACGTCTGTCCCTACACTCCACATTTCAGACTATGAAATACCGTTAACACTACCAAAGGTGAATAATGAGAAGTATGTAAAAACCGTGTGGAGACTGGTGGAAATTCAGTATCTAATACACATGATTCTAAATTCAAAGTATACTTGTAAAATATACCGAAGGTGAAGCTAAAAGCAGGTAATAACTATAATCTTTCTTTTGATTGATCTCTATGGGTGTGACGAAAGCTAAGTCTTCTCCCGACAAAGCCACTTTATCTATTATTCTCAACTAAATATTTACGCATGAATTAAAGAGTGCCCGTCCTCTTGTAAGAACACAATGATTTGGTTTGTTTGACTCACCTTAAATGTTCAGGGTACTTTATTCTGAAATTTCTGCATATCTGTCTCACACGTATTGAATTAGAATACTTATATGTTACCTGGTTTGTACCTGATTTGCTAAATTTATCTGAGGTAGTCTTCGGTGTTCTTAATGTTTTGTGTAGTGTGTTCTTTGCTTTGTGCTCCACATGTATTCGTTGTTTCTCATGTTTCCAATTCTGTGATTTATTTTTTTGTCAAATGTCAGTGTGTGCAATACTTTCCTGTTTTTTGTGGTTTCCCCAATCCGTGAGCTTTGTGTACTCTCTGCTGTATAATCATTACTGGTGTGATGTGCTGTGATATTCTTGTGTTCTTTTGTGTCAACTGTGTTTTTATTTTGTGGTTCAGATTGTCTACTATGTGTACCTTTTAACCATTTTCTGTGGCTGTCTGATTATGTTTAGTTCTTTGTGCACCTATCTTTATCCTTCGGATTTCTGTTCAGTCTCTGTAAGAGGTATCTGTGGCTGGCTTGTCTGTGTCCCATGGGACTGATCTGTTGTGTACTATAGTACTAGTTGGGCGTTTTCTGTGTATTGAGAACTGGTTTTGTTTTGTTGTTTTCTGTTGTGATGTGTAGGAAATTTATTTTCTTATGTCTTTCGGTTTCAAGCGTAAATTGGATATTTGAGTGGCCAGTACTGATATCTCTGCGTAACTGTAGTATTCAGTCATGTGTTTCAAATATCAAGCAAACTGTGTCATCAACATAGCAGTACAATGTATTACCTCGTACGGTTTAGCTTGTATTACTTCTTCAAAGATATTGTTTTCAAAATGGTCAAGGCAGATACTGGTCATTTGATGGAAAGACACTTTCCTGCGACGAGGACGTTCACACAGGTATTCTCGATTGGCTCCGAGACCAAGGAGTGGATTTCTATCGTGGTAGCAAGACTGGTAGCAAGTTCCGACCGTTGTTTACAGACACATGGTAACCTGTAATGTATCGGTGCCACTTTGAAGTGTAGTGCAGCATTCAACAAAAGTTACCTGAGCTGCCATAATAATGAGTAATTTACTTTTGAAGTCCCCTCGTACATACAACGTATAATTCTTAATTTTTGCAAACCATATCGTTACTGTATGACACCGAAGGTGACACAAAAAGTCTGCACGAACATAGCTTTTTTCCCCTTTGTTTCCAATGTAGTTTTTCAGTTCTGTCGTATAAGGACGCAGTTCCTAACTATTAAAGGAAGTATGCACAATTATCACGTGGGACTGGAATAGGAGCAGTCGTTTTGCAGTACGCCAAAAATCTTTCAAAAGCACCAGCTGTTTGTAAGATTCGTTGATAGCCATCTTGAGTGGCGAAGTACTTCCATTGTATGACGTTGTCTAAATAAGCTACTCCGACAAAATACCCTCACACATTAATTAATTGGCATCTCATCCAATAAATACTGCTATTTCGCGTCATTTCTCGGCAACATATTCCCCTGGAGCAAAGTTTTGCACTGAACGTATAAGTGGGATAGTATTTGACCACACGATTACTGACTCGCAAATGGGATCAGTAATATCACACAAATTCTGAGTAACAGTGCATGCGGATATGGAACGAAACACTATGTAGGCGTTGTTGTTGGAAAACCAAATGCCAGAGGATAATATTATGGTTGATTAGAGGGAAACTGTTTGCTTACGGAAGTGATTGCTAACATAACAGTTACAAAATCTTCGACCAGTAATGAAGATTTCATTACCTTACGCCCTTTCAACGTGACATTTTCAGACACCTGATCCCATAAAAACACTCTTCTGTCACGACGTTAGTGCCATTCAGTCATTTCCAGACAAATATCCGAAATAAATCATTCCGAAAAATCTATCCATCTACGAATATCATATTTACAGACAACCGCAACTCCTGAGACAGTCGTATGTCTTCGATTTCGTCGTTATTTTAAGACCAGATATTGGTCCTGTTGTGGATTGGTCAGCCTTACTCGATATTATACTTGACTGCGACGCATTTCGTTTCAAATTCCTCGCATCAGATGTCTAGGGGTGATAGATCACGTCATGGGGAACATCTTTCGGAACAGACAAAATGTTCGCTGATGCTTCCCGGCGACGCTAGGCGTCTTTTTATTGAATTCCCTGGGCCTGGGAAGACAGGATTTCACCTAACTAGGAGGGTCTACCGATCAATCGTGGTGCATCTTTAGACGACCTGTCCAAGAAAATTAATAGAGTAATTTACTGATTTTCTACAAGAAAACCTTAAGAATGAGTGTCGCTAACAGGAGACAGATATTTTGGAAGCCAGTAGGGAACTCGTACTCCCTTTCACGGTGAGCGGATGACTGGATTACAGGGAAGATACACTGCCTTCGAACGCTGCAGAGCGTTTGCGCCCTGCCACTTCTCAGAGACACAGCCAGTATTAAAAGACGCCTACTGTCGCTGGGAAGCATCAATGAACGTTTTCTCTCTAACAAAAGTTGTTCCCCATCAAGATATCTATCGTCTCTAGACGTTTGATGCAAAGTCATCGAAACATTCCCTGCAGGCTACATTCATTTGCTAATAGAGGAAGATTCTTACACATCCAATAATTAGCCATATATTACAGAAAGTTTGTGGATGCAGGACACAAGGCGTCCTCTGAAAATTGAGCCCTCTCCTCATCAGAAATTTTATGCATTTGTCACGATTGATTTCATGGCACCAATACATATTCTAGACACTTTGTATTGTATCTTATTAAGGTAGCTGCACCCTATATTACCCCTGCCTCTGCTGGTAACACGTTACTCCTTTTTTTCACCTTTTGCTACTATTCTGATTCTTATGTGCTGATCATCGCATTTTATTGTCAGTGTTAAAGCCGAAGTATTTCACCAGTGGCTCCACCGAGGAATATATGCTGCCAGTGTCTTAGACGGGATTTCTCGCATCCATTGTCTGGTGTAGATGCTTACAGCACGCTTGTCCTGTGAAATAGTAAGTTTTCCTCTAGTCATTACCTGAAAGACGTCATCGCTGCGTCCATTTTATGCTGTCTATCTTGTAGGTTGTCGCTTGTTGACTGTATACACATACCGCCAAAGTGTTGTATTATGTTGATATTGCCGTCGAAAATGGTGTGCATACCTTCAGCGTATATATTAAACAGCATTAGTGAGAGGATTGATCATTGCGGAATTGTCTTACTCGTCCTCCTTGGTCCCATGTTGCTATTACGAACTTTCATACAAATTTCTCTGTCCAAAAGTAGAGGAACGAGGTTGGCAGTGAAGTTAAGAAGGATATTCTTGCACCCCATCTTCTCGGCATCTATTTCTTTGTACAACGTGACTTTCATATGATGTTACATTCGTCGTTTTAAGATTCGTTTTGTTTTCATTCATTCGAGAATATTCGCTGTTGTAGAAAAAGCTGTCATGTGCAAATACAAACGCCTACAACATGATGTCACTTGAAATTTTACGTGCGAATGAATATTATCATAAATGTCATCAGTCATTTGACATCCACTGCTTAATGCAGCGTTCATGTAGACTTCTCGTAGCATTACGGCCTATAGCTATCCGCACCCATGTAACTCGTGCATTTTTCTAACGTTGTCTACCCCCTAACACTATGTCATCTTCTAGGTCTTTCCTTATCTCTTTGAATCCGTCGAAAAGCTTCCTTGGTCCGTCTGTTATCCATCCGCCTGCCTATGTATCACTTCCATCTCCATTTCATTTCCTTAACAGGCGTAGTTAAGCCTTCCACTCCACTTTGTTCCCAGAAACATTTATTTTCCTGTCACTGCTAGTAACTGCCACGATTCATCTCGACTTTGCTCACCGAGTTTACTGCTGTAAGTCAAAACCGGTAATACCTACTGATTCTAAATTTTTAAAACGCTATTTAGTTTACATAAGCAACCTTTACCAATTTTGTTATTCTGTTTATTTCTATTACTGTCCCTCTAGCCATCTTCAGCTACCATAAATATAATAATTCATAAGCTGGTCCTATGACTTATCCTAAATTTGCGCTATTTTGTTCTCGATACGTGATAATACATCGGTCTTCACTTATTGTAACTAATTTTGAATCATACTTTCAGAATTAAGCTCTTCGTTTCATTCATTGTTTTCCCATTTGAAGCAGCAAATAATTTTGCCCAGTAGTGGTGAAAATTATGTTGCTGAAATGGAATCTCGCTATCTAACTTCACTTCCGTATTTCTCACTGTCCTGATGAGGTGTAAAAGATACTGCAGCACTGACGTAAATACTCCTCAGTATGGTAATATAGATTGAATCAATGCCTTGTACTGCATTTCTTACTTTACTGCATTACTTACATGGAATGGACCAATGCCTGGCTTCTTAAGAGCTGTTAGTACAAATTCTGTTGAAATTCAGTGACCAGCTTTCTCAGAACATATGAATCCCAGACAAAGTTCTGTTTCCTACTGTTGCTCTCTTGTGTAATCATTCTTATAGATTAATTTAGTTAAATGCATCGTCTTTCTTTTAGAAGAGGGGAAAAAAAAGAAAACCTTAACTCAGGAGGGTAGGCCTAGCCTCAACAGAAATCAAGTTTCGTGACTGTGTTAAGCCGGTTTGGTTTCCTGCATAATATGTGTGGGTTTCAAATCTTCCGTGTGATCGTCTTGAAGACAATGAAATGGCGACTGCAGCTCCTATGTATGCTGCACATCGATCCCTATTGACTGAGTGCGCAAAATACATATCATGTTGTGTAATCATTCTTACAGATTCATTTGGTTAAATGCATTGTCTTTTTTTTAGAAGAGGAAAAAAAAAAGAAAACCTTAGTTCCGGAGGGAATCAAGTTTCGTGACTGTGTTAAGCCGGTTTGGTTTCCTGCAAATTATGTGTGGATTTCAAATCTTCCGTGTGATCGTCTTGAAGACAATGAAATGGTAACTGCAGCTCATACGTATTCTGCACATCGATTCCTATTGACTGAATGCGCAAAATACATATTATGTTATTGACGCACTTAACGTATAAGTAGCTAAAGGATGTTTCTTAGTTACAGTATCATAAAGCACGTTACCGCTCTTTCCATCTTCACACTCTGACTTAAAACTTCTGAAATAATGCGCTTTGTCCGTATGCAGTACAACTGTACAAGGACATTTTTAATTACATTATTTCGTGTAAGATGTTCCTACTGTTTGCAGTCTTCGGACCTCAGCTTCGAAATTGCGAAATAAAGTTCAGTGTCAGTATACAGCACGAGCTACGTAAGATGTAACACCCCTTTTATTTCCTGAACGGTCCAAGATATCGAAACGAGGTTTTCAGCAAATGATAGTACGCAGAGGGTCACGCAGTTTTATTCTATGTGTAGTACTAGTAAGTACTGTATCATTCGAGATTTTTAATGAAAGATATGCTTTTTTAAACTACAATCGAAATCTCGTGAAAATACGAGTACTGTGATATAATACTTATACAATTTGACGTTGAAGCTTGTCACAAAGGCATCAGAGCAATGTGCTTAAACTGAAGGTCAGGGCGCCCTGTTGAAGTATAAACTCGAGCAACTGGGGCTCTAGTACCAGACTCCGTCATCATACACAGCAAGAAGAAATGGCTACACCTCTTAGATAAAACGGTTTTCCTTTTGGCCCTACTTTGTACGGCATAGATAAAGGGTCGATTACGATACGCTAAATTGTAGGTTATCAAAAGCTGAGTATTTCAAATGTTTGTACGTACTCATGTTCAAGTGAACAGCTTTTGTGGAAACAGGTCAATAGTCGAAAGGCTTCATAAAACAGCGGAGCCTAGGATGAGAGCCCCACTTTGTGGTAATTACTCTGCAATGACCGATTCTAGTCGCCTCACCTTCCAATTTTAGCACATTTATCCTCAAGCGATCTAGAGCGCATTATCCGTAGGGTTTATTAGACTCGTGGAGTCGTACGAGGAATATATTATCTTTTAATAACATTCGTTGCTGCCCAATAACGAAAACGGAGAGTATCATGAACGTCAGAGAGAGCACTGTTGTAGTGTCACACAGTTTCGAGCAAGCCGCCAGACATTTCGATTGCGTGCAGTCCATGGTTAACCAGTGCTAATGTTAGGGAAGCAATGAATCCAGTCATCGCTCTAGTACCTATGAAAAATTAACTGATAGCGATCTCCAGAATCAGGTGCGGGAGACAGCGACACACAGATCCGGCGAGAAGCAACAGGATTTGTGGTCTTGCAGGTACCGAGAAACCAAGATGTGTTGCAAACAACGCCTTCATCGATTGGTGGAATAATGGGCAATGGTTTTATTGGCTGCTGAAACATGGTAAGTGTTCTGACCCTCGGAGGCGAGCAGCATTTACATGAACGTGTGTTTGATTGCATGGATATATTTTTCCTGAACCTACTGCTGTATATTATTGTTATTCTATGACAAAATGAATGAACGTGTGTATAACAACATTTAATACAGTAGGCAGTAGTGTGCTTCTCAGACAGTGGCAACAGCTAGGAATCGTACCTTTCCTGTAGTAATAGGACCACAATCCTGTTAGCAAGACAAGTACAGTTTCTGCCTGGCTTCACAGAAATCTGAGTGGATTTATTGGAATGGTCTTCTCAAAACCGAGACTGCTATAGTCTTTTTAGAATGAACTGGAACATTAATTTCATGTCAGATCAGTTTAACCAAGTCTGTATATAGTCCATCATTTGTGTACTGTAGTTTGTACATTGGAGATGCAATATACATAGAAGATAAACAATAGAATACACTTAAGTGAAAGAAAATATTGACATGGACACAGGAAATCCGGGTACTCACTGTGATTAAAATAAGAATGAAGATAGAAATATCATCAGCGTGGTATTAATCACTACCCTAGAATTATGTAAAAAGTGGAAAACCGAAGAAAACCCAATGTATTTTATATATGACATCAGCAGAAGATAAATACTGAAATTCATGAATCTTTGAAGCAAAGTGGGACGGAGGAAGTGTGAAATTTTATGGAGTGACATGAGAGGATGGTTACTACAACCAGCAAAAGGCTACAAGCCAAGGTATTTTACGTGGCTGGGTTTGATCAGCAATAAACTGTAATAAGCGGTTAACAGAGCCGTGGAGAAAAATTGGCTATCCCGTTTTATAGGTAAGCGTATCTCTCTAAATCATGTGCTACATTGTCGTTTTTAAAGTAACAATAATTTCTTCTGTGTCTGTATATTGTGTTACCAGACTGAAGAAGACAATAAAAAATTTGATTGTTTGCTCAATAATATAAAATATCTGACAGGTAGCAAACTAAAGTTTAAGTCTAAACTTTAATGGTTCCTTTTCTGCTATAGATAAGTTATTCATTAATATCTGTTAGTACGTATAGTACAAAGGGGAAGGCTGTTTATCGTCACTGTTGAACTGAATTGAGTTTAACTAGTAAAATAAGCAATGTCAAACATAAAATTCATTAAATTAAAGTCACTGTGCTACTTAGTGAAGCATAAATGTCCATCAGATAGCTATACACACAAATCACGTATATATAACATGTAATGAGATAAATTAATACCAGGTAAACAGCATCTATACACAGTGTCCCATTAGGAATCGTCAGTGTTCAGAGATAATCTATAAAATGTATGTTCTTAAGAGCTATATGCACTTCTACATCTTCGATACTGAGAAAAAAATTCCTTGTACTACAAGCTCTTTGTTTTCCACATCTTGAGAGGTAGCACTAGTATGGACGAGAACAAGAAAATAAAGTCCAGTAAACATGGCCTCTGAAGTGCATACCTTATGAGCTATGAGCAGTTGTTCATTTTCGTTACTGAGAAGTACATAATTTAAGAAGTATCTTTTGTATTGAACAATTGGTAACAGCTCTTAAAGTATACATTATAGAGTCCACGTTAGCTAGACTTGTTTGCCTTGATTGATCGTTCCTTTCATATCCCTGATTATTGACCATTTCTCCTGGGAGATCCTGTATAGCGGAACTGAGGAGGCCAGCCACTATTTTTTTTTTTTTTTTGTAAGAAGCAGCTCGATTAAATTTAGATAGCATAAGCGTTAGTAGCACAAACCAATACAGTAATTGCATATCTTTAACACGGTAAACAGATTGAGTTTCTATGGTGTCCTTGCCCGATGCTAATGTATACCTTCACTCGCTCCAAACCCCCGAAAGTTCTCTTTCTTGGTGGGATCTATGGAACGCGATGGATCAGCGGATAACTTATTAGTTTCATGTAATGAATAACCATGGAATTATGTACTGAAAACAGCAGATGGCCGAAGCCAGATAAAATATTTCTACTTGCGCGATCACCAAAAATGATTGAAATGGCTCTGAGCACTATGGGACTGAACTTCTAAGGTCATCAGTCCCCTAGAACATAGAACTACTTAAACCTAACTAACCTAAGGACATCACACACATCCATGCCCGAGGCAGGATTCGAACCTGCGACCGAAGCGGTCGCGCGGTTCCAGGCCGTAGCGCCTAGAACCGCTCGGCCACCCCGACCGGCGCGCGATCACCGCTCTGTACGACGATTACTTCGAACAGACGTAAAAACAGTGTATGTACAAAAGTAAAATGGGTTTTTAACATTTGTGTAACTACGCGATGTGTTTAGTGGGTCCGATTTTTCTCTCAACAACATATGCTGTTCCAGCATTGTTGAAGAGATTAAAAAGATTTTCCGACAGTTCCAGACATGTCCCGCAACTAAACTATCTGATATTTTCTCCGTTATTAACCACTACCGCCATTCATGAAGCGATATCTTGCTCGAAAGACAGGAAAATCTACCGTGTTAATGTTTCAGACTGACGTTACAGAACATGTAAAATTTGAACAGAATTGCCAGATAGAAAATGATAACTTTTTACCAGACGACTACAGGAATATGATATCCAATCGTCTGGTGAGAATGTTGTCATCTCACAAATACAGTGCGACTGTGGCACCAAGCAAACTGAAACTACACTGAATGTGTGATAACATTACTTGGCAGAATACTTTTCTTTGTAATTGCGCCTGTCTCCGCACAAATACTCCCTAACCCACTATAGAGTTCATTGGAGAAGGTAGATCATAACCGTTTCCTCTTCTACACGAGAGAATCTCCGTACGCATTCTGAACTGGTATTATCCTGTTCATATTGTGTTTCAGCGACGTGTTACGGTGGGGCAATAAAATCGTTGTTCTAGCTGTCTCGATTATGGGTTCTGTAAATGTTTCCAGCAGCATTACTTGTTGTTGCTTCAAAAGACTCCTTTGTCAAATCACTGAGCGACACCGTAACACTTCCGCACTTTCGTGTTCCTTCCATCTCCTCGTTGAAGAGGACCCAGTGAGGACTACAGTACGCTTCCTGACAAGTCGTTTAACGTTCCTTGGTACGCTCCTACTTGTACATTTGCTTTTACTGTCCAGAATATGATAGTGGGTTCAACCAGTTAAAAGCTGTTCGATACAACTAGACACGTTCAAAGATAATCCTTACTGTTCCACCTTTGATATTAGGGGATATTATGGAACGGCTCTTCCAAGACAAACGTATGACGAAACACTTCTTAAACCTAAACCTGGAAAGAGTCAGCAGCTGCATATTTCCAGGTTCAAACACGGATTGTGTTCGTCTCTGACGCTAACTACTGCAGAAGATCCTTAATTCCACCACTGTTACTTGGCTTAGATGTTAATTTCAGTTTACTTTTATAGCTATTGAATGAAATCACCTAAACATTAATAAGAACAGGCCGATTTTAATGACATTGTCTCCACATGAAATAATTATCTTTTTATTGAAAACAATTTTAAAATATCGTTTGTTTTCAGTTCCAGTTGCACATTTTATTCAGTATAACTAGATCAGATCTCCCTGGATCTTCTTTAGATGTATGAAGTTGCGTCAGCAACCCGTCCTGTCTGTATGGGAATTACACATTAGAATACTAATACTTTCTCTCGTGACAAATATATCGGCTGTAGCGAATTAGTTTGTATTGGTTTTCAGTGATATACAGTTTATTTCTTATAACTCAACGCTAGACATTCTTAATTCACTGATAGCGAAACAATACTAGCATGGGAAATACCGCCTGAGATAGCTTCGTAAAAGCGGATTTTGTGGAAATAATAAAAGAGAAAAACTCGTCCATCCCACTACTACACTGAAGATAAGACATAAACATAAAAATGGAGTTAAATATTGTTCTCCAAATATTTAGGAGGGGCTTACTGTACCAGGTATAAAGACCAGTGGCGCTCGTAAACACATTCAGAGCACACAGGGACAGGTACAAAGGTGCGCGCGTTAACACGTCCAGAGCAGTTAAAGGATACGTTGTCAATTCAGTCATCCTTCTCAACCTATCTTTCTCAGATGGAAAGAACCACAAAAAAGCCTAAAAATCACTACGGAGATGTGAAGTTAGCATCGCTTATTCCTGGTTATACTGTCACCCACACAGGAAACGCACTGGACACATACTCTGCATGAGCAGTTCCTGTCAGCATCTGATTTTCTTGGAATTTGATTTATTACATTCTTCTTGAAGTCTGAGGGTATTTCGCCTGCCTGATACATGTTGCACCAGGTGGAATAAATTTCTCATGGCTTGCTCTCCCAAGGTATCAGTAGTTCTCAGGGAATGTCTCTTTTTCAAGGACCACATTCCCACTTATACCTTTCTGTGCTTTGTCAAATTCTCCTTGTAGTATCAAATCTCCCATCTTACCTTTATCTATTTATTCTTCCTGCTCTATAATATTGCCTTCAAGTTAATTCACCTCGTATAGCCCTCTATACATTCCTTCCAACCTTCAACTTTCCCTTCTTTTGTTAGTACTGGTTTGCATCTGAGTTCTCGATGTTCATAGTGCTGCTCTTATTTTTTCTAAACGCCTCTCTGATTTTCCTATAAGCGGTATCTATCTCTTCCCTAGTTATGTATGGTTCTGTAGCCTTGAATTTGTCGTTTAGCTATTCCTACTGAGCCATATTTCACTTTCTGACCGTCTCGTCTTTTAGACGGTTGTATTCCCTTTCACCTGCTTCATTTGTAGCGTTTATGTATATTTTCTCCTTTCATCAGTTACATTCAGTATCTCCTGTGATATCCAAAGATTTCTTCTAGACCTTGTCTTTTTACTTATTTAATCCTCAGCTGCCTTCACTATTTATCTTTCAAAGCTACCCATTCGTCTTCCTCCTCCTTTGTCCTGTTTCAGTTGCCTGGTGTTACCTTTGAAACTCACAGCAACCTCTCAACGTATCGAGGCCCCCCATCTCCTTAATTTCCTACATCTTTGTAAGTTCTTCAGTTTTAATCAACATTTCATAATGAATAGATTGTGGTCAGAGTCCTTATCTGCCCCTGGAAATGTCTTACAGTTTAAAATCTAGTTCCGAAATGTCTGCGTTACATTCTATAATCTATCTGAAATATTCCACTGTCTCCTGGTCTCTTTCACGTATATAGCATTCTTTCATGATTGTTAAACCAAGTGTTAGCAATGATTAAACTTTTCTCTGTGCAAAATTCAGCCAGGCGGCTTCCTCTTTCATACCTTGTCCTGCTGTTTTTCCTCGTCCCCCTTTTACTGCTATGGAATTCTCGTCCCCATCACAAATAAATGTTACTTTCGCTTTGAAATACTGATTCTGAATAACTATTCATCACCGTTTTGTGACAATAATGTCATCTGTAACACTTCCGCAACGTCTAAACTGTTGAGCTTCCACATGTAAAGATATTTTCTGTATTCCTTCCAAGAATTTCTTTATTGTGGTTATTGAAGTAATGATGCAGTTATCAATTCTGAAGACTTCCCCGGATCAACGCAGAATGTGGATCTGATTCTAAATATCTCTCCAACACCATTTTGTGAGATAAATGCCTCTAACAATTCCACAATGTCTAAACCATTGAGCTTCCACACTAGAACACATTTATGCACATTCTTTTCAAAATATTCTTTACTGTGGTCACTGGCGTAATTATATAACATGCAACTTCCTGGCAGATTAAAGCTGTGTGCCCGACCGAGACTCGAACTGGGGACCTTTGCCTTTCGCGGTCAAGTGCTCTACCAACTGAGCTACCGAAGCACGACTCGCGCCCGGTACCCACAGCTTTACTTCTGCCAGTATCTCGTCTCCGCTATATCCTTTCTTTCAGGAGTGCTAGTTCTGCTAGGTTCGCAGGAGAGCTTCTGTAAAGTTTGGAAGGTAGGAGACAGATACTGGCAGAAGTAAAGCTGTGGGTACCGGGCGTGAGTCGTGCTTCGGTAGCTCAGTTGGTAGAGCACTTGCCCGCGAAAGGCAAAGGTCCCGAGTTCGAGTCTCGGTCGGGCACACAGTTTTAACCTGCCAGGAAGTTTCATATCAGCGCACACTCCGCTGCAGAGTGAAAATCTCATTCTGGATATAACATGCAGTTTCGGTGGTACTAATTAACAGTAGGACTTCATCAGATTTGAAGAATTCCTCGAATCAACGTAGAGTATACAGCTGGTATTCTCCCAATATCTCAGAACAGACATTTGTCCCGTATTACTAGATAGGAGCAGTACTCGTACATAGCGACGAGTGTTGGAATATTTCCTTTAAATCCATGTGTGATGTCACCCAAAGAACGAACAAGACAGCATCGGCTTAGATAGGCTACCAGTCTGTTAAATGTCTTAGGCAGAACATCATGTGAACATTATATCAGTTATTCTTCAAGTGAAGAGACGTAGATTTATCTGTATCAAGTGATACTTTAATATTCAGAGACAGTTGCAAACACTCAGAACATTCATGTGAAAATGGATTGTACAGTGTTAAGTAAATCTTCATGTGTAAGTTGTAATACAGTGAACTAATATTATATATGTTATAGTTCCACACCAAACAGTGAACTAATATTTTATATGTTATAGCTCCACTCCATCTCTTTTCGGAGCAAAGAAAAGAAACATTCGTTATGCCGGCGAGTGTATTTTCGCACGCCACAACATCGTGTACTGGAGAATTCTGTGTAGGAAAGCAATGACCTTATTAATTTCTCCTTCTTCTAATGCAGTTTTCACAATTAATATCTTAAAAGTCATAAATCAAAATAACTAGGTAAATATCTATATTTTTTTAAGCCTTTCAGCTCAGTTCAACACTGACTCTGTACAATGGTAAAAATTTCTTAACTGATATTAAACAGTACCGAAACGCACGAGCGCTACAAGTAGTTCCGAATATTACTATGGGAAGTGTCCCTGCTGCTCATTCTATATAGTAATGCCTTGATACGGGGCCGTAATCTTTCAGTAGCCATATCCTAGATATCCTGAAGAGGTTTCTGCCTGTTAAGGGGATTTTTTATATAGCTTTAAAAGAAGTAAAATATAAGTGTTTAATGAGCCTCAGATTGAAAGAGTTATAGTATAACTATCATCGGTTGAAATATCAATTAGAAAGACCACCAGATATGATGTCTAAAATTAGTGTTTCCTCGGTGTGACACTGGAACGGTATAATTCTCACACACAGATAGTCGTAGGCCTATTGTTGAGTACTCCTCGTGCCTGTGGGGGACGTATGCTATTGGAGAAAGAGTACTACAGCGTATACATAGAGTACAAATAGGCTCCTGCTTGTCCATCTCCCTGAGAACGATACACTAACAAGCAAGCTTAAAAATGAAACTGTTCCAAATAGCTTGATAAGGAGAGGCCACATTATCTAACGGGGAACCCGTCAGATTTTCTGCTATCTTTCTTTTAGGAACGGCTAAAATAGTTACTGCAACAAAGGCCCATATCTCTGACTGGAAAAAGCTACAAATCTTTCCAGTCGATACGGAGGATCTAAAAACCCATTTGTAGAACTATACATGGTGTAACAAAAATGTTCGGCACAAATTTCACGATACGTTCCCCACACGTAGACGAAGAAATTATGTTATACGAACATGGGTCTGGAAACGCTTTCTTTCCATGCTACAACTCATTTTCCCCAACTTATTAATCATGGGATACACACATGGACAGAACGCACCAGCATACCAAATTCAACTCTTTCTCACTGGAGGTGTTCAATATGTCCACCGTAGGTATTGATACATCTATCAGCCCGCCGCTGTAGTGAATCTGGGATACGCTGATGTATCCTTGGAGTATTGTCTACGGTTTCGCAGCCTTCCATAATACTGGCACGAAGACTCTGGACATCTTGTACGAGGGTTCCACAAACAGGAGTTTCCAAATGGTGGCCCCACAAATAAATATCCTGTGGGTTTAGGTCCGGAGAGCGTGGAGGCCAGGCAATAGGTCCATCTCTACCAATCCATCTGTCACCGAGTCTGTTATTTAGAAACAGAGGCATATTAATACTAAAATAAGAAGGTGTTCCATCGTGCATGAAGTGCATGGTTTGTCGCAGAGCTAAAGGCACATCTGCTAACAGATCAGATAGAACATTCTCCACGGAATTGTGGTAACTTTTTCCGTTAAGCCTGGGTGCAAGGCACTAATATCCTGCCAAACAGTCTTTAACAATGCCGGCTCAAACACTGACAGAAAATCTTTGGTGAAGACTTGCTTCAACAGCTGAGTGAGGATTGACGCCTGCCTATACATACCGCTTATGCAAATTTACAATGTGATCTCGTTGAAACTCGTTCGAGAAAATGAGTTGTAACATGGAAACAAAGCGTTTCCAGATCCATGTTCATATAACATAATTTCTTGATCTACGTGTGAGGAATGTGTCCTGCAGTTTGTGCCATACATTATTGTTACACCATGTACAGGGTGTCCCTCCTCCGCGTAGCCAGGCGCATTTGCTCTGGTGTTTCGGCAGATATCTGCAATTTCGGTTTTACTGTCTATAGCTGGAGTCAGGCAAAAACTGCTCATCACTTCTTTCGTGCCAAGCCTCGGTTTGATTCTCGTTGCAAACAAAGTGATTTTCTAAAGCGGAAATTTAGGTTCCCATTCTCCGTCTCTAATGACTTCTCTGTGTCGACGGGACGTTAAACCCGATTTTCCTTCCCTCTTTTAGGTTCTCATTAGATAGAGCGATCCCCAGTAGCCTAGTGCGATATTCCTTTAATCGATATTTACTACAAGAGACAGTTAAACACGAAAAATAACCAGTATTCATTCAGTGATAGCACCACCCTGGTCGGCGCTCACTGTTAACATGCAGGAGCGCTACTCTGTTGCTCCTGGAGTACTGTTTATTCTTCTTGTTTTACTGTGCCTGTTAATACATATCGATCAAATAAATATGGCACTAGACTAATTTCCGACCACTCTACTGAACGGGCACATAAAATATCGCTTTAAAAATAATTTTGTTGTTAACGGGAAACAAACTGACGCTTTCTGTCGCGTTGGGAGTCGCGTGGAAGACATGATGAGCAGTATTTGTTTAGCCTGACTCTAGCTCCAGATTGCAAAAACGAAATTGCAAACATTTACCGAAACGTCAGAGAAAAAGGGCCAGACGGAACACCCGGTATACTTAACTTACGCAGATCTCTTGAATTGTTGTTGCGGTCTTCAGGTTTGTAGCGGGTCCCCGCGCTAGTCTATCCTGTGCAAGCCTCTACACCTCTGCGCAGCTACTGCAACGAACGTCCATTTCAATCTGTGTATTACAGTCAAGCCTCCGTCTCTTTCTAGAACTTTCACACCTTCCCCCCCCCCCCCCACTCCCCCCCGCCGCCCACCGCCCACACTTTCCTCCATTACCAAACAGACGTTTCCTTAATGGCACACAACGTGTCCTGTCAACCGATGCATTATTTTAGTCAAGCTGTACCAAAACACTCTTTTCTTACCATTTCGAAACAGTACCTTCACATTAGTTACCTGTTCTACTCATATAATCTTCAGCATTCTCCTGTAGCACCACATTTTTAAATGCCTCTATTTTCTTCTTGTCTGAAATGCTCATCGTTCATTTATCACTTTCATAGAAGGCCACATTTCAGACAAATACCCTCAGCGAAGAATTCCTAGCACTTGAATTTATATTCGATGTTAACAAATTTCCCTTTTCCAGGCACGTTTCTCTTCGTGCTAACCGTCGTAATTTTCATTCTCTCTACTTCGACCACTGTCATGTATTCTGATGCCTAAATATCAGAACTCATTTGTCAATTTTAATGTCTCATTTCCTAACGTAATACCCTCAGCATCGCCTGATTTACTTCTGCTACAAACCATTGCTTTTGTTTTACTTTTTTTAGGTTTCACCTTATAAGCTCCTTCCAAGACACTATCTATTCCATTCAACTGCTCTTACAAACACTTTATTGTCTCTGAGAGAATTACAGTGTCATAGGAAAACTTCAAAGCTTTTATATTTTCTCTATGAGTCTAAATTCCCTTTCAGAATTTCTACTTGGTTTCTTTCACAGTTTCTTCAGTGTGCAGATTTGGAGAAAGCATTTAAATGAAGGGAACAGAAATGAAAACTTCGAGGTTTGCTACTGACGTTGTAATTCTGTCTGAGACGGCTAAGAACTTGGAAAACCATTTGAACGGAATGGATAGTGTCTTGAAAACTGATTATAAAATGAACATCAACAACAGTAAAACAGGGGTAATTTACCGTAGGTCAGTTAAGTCAGGCGGTACTGAGGGAATTAGATTAAGAAATGAGACATTAAAAGCAGTAGACGAGTTTTGCTATTTAGGCAGTAAAATAACAGACAATTGCTGTAGTTCGGAGGATTCAAAATGCATATTGGTTATAGCACGAAAAACATTTCTGAAAGAGGAGGAATTTCTCAACATCTAATATAAAACGAAGTGCTGGCAAGTATTTACTGAACATATTTATCTAGAGGGTAGCCTCGTATGTAAATGAATCTTGAAGGACAAGCAGTTCAGACAAGAAGAGAACAGAACCTTTTGAAATGTATGTGGTGCTACAGATGCTGATCATTGAGACGGGATGATTGAATAAGAAATGAAGAACTACTGAATCTAACTGGCGTGGAAAGAAAGTCATGACACAATTTAACTAAACGAAAGGATCTGTTGATAGAACACATCCTGAGACATGAACGATTCGTTAGGTAATTGAGTGAAATGTTTGTGTGTTGGTGTGAGGGGGAGGTGTAAAATGGTAGGAGGCTGCCAAGGATGAATACAGTTAGCAAATTCAAATGGATATAGGTTGCAGTAGTTACTCGGAGATGAAGCGGGTGCCACAGTACACAGTAGCATGGAGAGCTGCATCAAACCAGTCATCAGACTATAGAGCACAACGACCACCACGTTCAGTCAACAGTCAACAGTGTCAAAAGCGTTCGATAAATCTACAAATGCTATAAAAGTCAGTTTATTTTTCCTCAATCTCTTTTCAAAGATCATTGCGAGGTCAGTATCGCCTGGCGTGTTCTTACTGTTCTCCAGAGCCTAAATGGGTCTCCCCCAACATCGGAGGCTGTACCAACTTATCCATACTTCTATAAGTAATTCATGTCACCAATTTGCAGTCATGGTTTATTAAACTGATGGTCCAGTGATGTTCATGCCTGTCAGGACCAGCCCTCTTCGGAATTGGAGTTATTACATTCTTCCTGAGAATTGACGTTTGTTTCAAAAATGGTTCAAATTGCTCTGAGCACTATGGGACTTAACTTCTGAGGTCATCAGTCCCCTAGAACTTAGAACTACTTAAACCTAACTAACCTAGGGACATCACACACATCCATGCCCGAGGCAGGATTCGAACCTGCGAACGCAGCGGTCACGCGGTTCCAGGCTGTAGCGCCTAGAACCGCTCGGCCACTCTGGCCGGCGACGTTTGTTTCACATGTGTCATATATCTTGCATGCAAGGTGGAGCAGCTCTGTTATGGCTGGATCTCTCAAAGTTATTAGTAGATCTGAGGGAATGTCGTCTACTCCAGGACCCTGTTTCGACTCAGGTCGGTCAGTGCTGTTTCAAATTCTACTCACAGTATTATATTTCCTGTCTCAACTTCAGCTGCTTCCTCTCGCTTTTATATGCTTCCGAATTTTTTACCTGAAAATTTTTAAAGCGTTTTATGTAAAACAACCGTTATTGACATTTTCTGTCTTTATTCTTGACGTGTACCTATTTCTTTCTCAACATTGTCACCCTGGCGATGAATGCAATTCTCCCAACGAGAGACCAGTTTGTTGATACCGTCACTGTAGAGTGTTTGACTTCGTTGAATGAGCCACACCCTCACATCTGCTTGCACAGTTTCATCGCTCTCAAAGTGAAGTCCTCGAAGGTTTTCATTAAGTTTCGAAACCAGATGAAAATCGGATGGGGCCAAGTCGGGACTGTGTGGAGCATAATCTGCGAGAGTGAACCCGAAGCATCGGATTGTTGCAGATGTCGCAGCGCTCGTGTGTGATCTGAAATTGTCATTTTGAAGGATAGGGTGCTCCGTGTGTGGTCGAATTCTTCGAATTCGAAAACCTACATAGTTACGTGACACACCGCCATCTTACACGCTCCAATTCGGAACCCTCTAGTAGCAGAGGGCTGCAAACATATAGACATATAGAATGAAGATATAGACTGTAGATAACGCTTATTTTCTTTAAAAATCTTTAAGAGTTTTGTTATAATATATTCGGAGGCATTTCTTTTCAGTACGCCCTCGCATAATGTTTTCTTACAGTTCTTTTCCCTAGCACAAACCCCCTTCCAGCCTTAACCGTCCCTTCTTTGCTTGGTACTGGCTTGCCATTGGAACTCTTCATAATCATATAGCTGTTTCTCTTTCCTTTAAAGGTCACTTCGCTTATCCTCTATGTGGCATCTATCTCCCCTCCAGTAGTGCGTGCTTCAACAGCGTTGCATTTGTCCTCTAGCCTTAACATTCCTTAGCTATTTTGCAACTCCTGTCAATCCCATTTTTTAGACTCCTGTATTCTCTTTCACCTCCTTCATTTGCTACATTTTTGTGTTTTATCCTTTCATACAAATTCTATATCTTCTATATACTTTCTGCGTCTTTGAGTTTATTCAGGCTCAATCTCCTACATTTCCTACCTTCTACCTTTCTCCAATTTCTTCAGTTTTAATCTGTAGTTCGTAAACAATTGATTGTGGTTCAGAGTCGACATATGCCCCTCGAAATGTTTCTAGTACAAAATATACGTTGTGCTCACCTATGAGGCCTTCTTTTAGAGTCGAAAAACTCCTATGTAGAAAACAAGATGTGTTTCAAATTCACTATTCGTGTTAAAGCCACGATACTCTGTTCGTTCCAGTTGTCAGCAGGTGGCGGAGCTGAGTTCCGGAAAGCCTTGGCTACTATTCCGCATCGTCGCTTATTGAACAACACACACACACACACACATATATATATATATATATATATATATATATATATATATATATATATATATATATATAATGGGGTTGAACAAACCCTAACACGTGCAGATGAGCAGAAAATGCAGTTGTGTTCATAGAGGTGACTTTATTATAAACTTGTAATGAAATTCAGAGACACTCGGAGATTATCAGCACGTGGTGTAAAAGATTGTACTTATAAGTAAATACAATCTAATGCTCGAGGAAGCCGACTATATACGATATCACGTGGCTACATGATCGACAGTCAGCCACACAACCTTCAAGAATCTAGGAGCTGCAACCGTCAGATACAGATTTATTGAAGTAACCCTAATTTAGTGTCTGTCAGACACAAAAGAAGTCGATTATAAAAATAGGTTCTGACAATTCATGATATTTTTTCATCACTCTAGGATTCTTTCCAAATGAATTTAAGGAAAGGACAGTAAATAACCAAAGGAGAGCAGCACGATTCGTCACCGGTTTGACCAGTCATCGTGACGGTTAACAAACCGCAGAGGAAGACGCTGGGAAAAAGTCGTTGTGCATCGCAGACAGTCTCACACATAAAATTCCGAGAGCCCAGTATACATGTATATCAATGAACATACTGCGTCCTCCGACGTACATCGCAAGTAATAACCACGACTTTAAAAATAGAGAAATACTGACTCACATTCAGACCTATCGGCAATATTATTTCACGTGTAACATCCGAGAGTCGAATAGGAAAAAAATGAGGCGTGGAGGGGGAGGGGGGGGGGGGGCTAGACTGTGCTCGGTACCTTGGCTTCCTTAGGTCGTATAAAGTTATAGAGCAAGAGCTTTAGAAAGAAGTTGAATATTTGTCGTAACCATAAGGAAAAAGTTGATCTTCATTGTACTTAAGTAACAACAATATCATAAAATCGCCCAGATAGATACTATAGTTCCTGCCAAACGCCATAAAGGAGTGAAGAAGGTACGACTAGAAAAGTTTTAGCTCAAGTTAATGTGTATTCTCTGTTAACCTATTTACGATGCGTCCATAATTCTAAATTATACGAGTTCTGTTGGATGAGTAACCGCAGTTTTAACACAAATATTTTTATTGGACTTATAGATTTCAGCTCTTGTTCGCTTCGAGGTACTCTACTCTTCTATTCACACATCTGTTTACACTTCACCCAGGACTCAGGGAAAGGTTCATTTCATATGCGTTTCAGCTCTTTACTATCACCAGTGATGTCGAAACGACATCTTATCAGCACACTTGGATGTGGAGTTTCATCTGATATTTGGAGCAAAAGTAACGGAATGTTAAAGCTTAGCGGCAAGGCACGTTTTCATACTAAAGAAATCATGCCGCAGTTCTGATGTTTTTCCGAATAGCGCAGTCCTTTTCAGAATGAACCAGCTGGGAGTCCAACTTCTCTTGCCAGGTCCCTGCAGTTAGCCGACTGTTATCGGGCACCAGAACTTTGATTTTCTGAGTGAACACCACCAGCTCAAATGGAAAGCCTCCCTGTTCCAGGCTAATCGCCGCGCGGGGTAGCCGCGCGGTCTAGGCGTCTTGTCACGGTCCGCGCGGCTCCCCCCGTAGGAGGTTCGAGTCCTCCGTCGGGCATGGCTGTGTGAGTGTGTTGTCCATAGCGTAAGTTCTTTCAAGTTAGATTAAGTAGTGTGTAATCTTAGGGACCGATGACCTAAGCAGTTTGGTCCCATAAGATTTTACCACAAATTTACAATTTATTTTCCAGGCTAATCTTCATTTGCTAGGCTACTACTTTTGAATCATGTCAATCATTTATAACACTGCATTAGATCTACAGCGTAATTCTCTTATGCTTACTTCATCAGTTCAGCTGCGTCCTTAAATGTTGTTCCCAATTTAAGGCAAATATTCACGTTGTATCCTTGCCCACGACGAATGTAGCGACTTTGACGCAAATAACAATAGCGTGGAAATTGGTAGACATATCAACAATGGAAGTTAATGTGGTTGCTCCAAAGTTTGTGACGCTTGCAGTGTGCCAGGCTACAGTGCACGAAGAAATACTTCTCAGATTCTATGCAGAACTTTCAGCAGAGTTGCCTCTCATTTTAGCCAAAGTATACCGTAGATCCTACTGACAGAAAGCTATGCACCTTCATTGGAAGAAAGCACAAGTAATACACGTGTGCAAGAATTTCTATGACTTCTATTTGTTGTAGAGTCTTAGGACAAATCCCAACGATCCGTCTCAAGGAACCATGTTATGTTGCAACTCAGAATATGTTCAAGAATTTTGCAGCAAACCGATGTAAGGGATATTGGTCTGTAATTCTGCGGGTCAGTTCCGTTACCTTACTTCATACAGGATTTCAGTCACTTCGGACTTGTTGCTGGGCGAGAGATTCGCGATGAATGCAGGCTAAGTAAGGGGCCAATGCCGTAGAGTACTTTTTGTAAAACCGAACTGGAATTCCAACCCGAACTGGCGACTTACTTGTTTTCAACGTTTTCTTACGCCAAGGATGACTATTACTATGTCCTCACTATGGAAGTCTGTGCGATGTTCAGACGACACTATGTTGGTACGATCCTTCATCATGAACCATTTCTCAAATGTCAAATTTAAAACTTCTGCTTTCCTTTTGCTCTCTTCAACTTCCACAACAGATTGGTCATCGAGTGACTGGAAAGAAGCCTTTGACCTGCTCAGCGATTGTACGTAGGACTAAGATTTTCTTGGGTTCTCGGCTAGATCCTTTGCTAAGGAATGACGATGGTAGATGTAAGCTTCACGCATCGACCTTTTTACGGACACAAGAATCTCTGCTAAGTTTTGCCTGTCGTCCTTTGCGCGTTTCGGTTTGTACTGAGAGTGCAACAGGCTTTACTTCCTCAACATTTTCCCAATTTTGTAATTAAGCCACGGAGTTTGTTTTCCGTCCTTACTTCTCTTGCTCGCCACATACCTCTCAAGAGTGCAATTTGTAGTCAGTTCAATCTTTGCACGTAATTCCTCTACTTCCATCACACAGAAATTAAAAAATGTCAGTTCATTGTCTAAGTGGAATGCTAGCAACTGCTCTCTCTTGGAAGAATACTCTCCTAGCCTTCTTGATTGATTTGTTAACTTTGGTAACCATGCTTTCTATGATATTATAATCACTAATCCCCGTCTCCATCGCGACACCGCTGGTAAGATAAGGCTAAGAATTCCAAGGATCGTTTTCTTGTTAGTACGTGTTGATTTGTTAATTTATTTCTTTATGATTCTTTTTTTTTGTTTATACTTTTCCCACTGAGCAGATGATTATTTTTTTCCTGTTCTGTTGTCAAATGCTTTCCACACACGATTTCGTAGGAGGATGTCATCGGTTTGAGCGGACAGGGAATGAGCAGTGAGTAATGGATGATATTCGGCGAGACAGCCCACAAGGTGACATGAGGGAAAGCCGCGTCCGTGTGCCGTGTACTGGCCGAGCAATAACTGTGCGCTGTATGTCAAATATTAAGTTCTTTGAAAGTAAACGCTACACTCGGCCTTCAGCGCGTTCGGTACGAGTGATTAGGCGTTATATCGGTAGCCTCGAGCGTTACTTGCCATCCTTCACACGTACACACGTCATTCCTATCCCACTCTCTTCTGTCCTCTCTCTCAGTCTCTCTCTCTTCGTCTCTCTGCCTCTACACACGGCGACATACAGACATACACGCTTCCGCAGTTTTGGTAGAGGAAATCGCTTTGCAGCTTAATTTAAAATGAGCTGGATATCCTGGGAACATTGGACGCTGAGTAAAAGTGTGTGGTGAGTCACTGTTCACAGCGTTGGCTTGGGGGGGGGGGGGGGGCCCTCGCCGGCAGCCATGATGGCTGCGCCCCCCTCCCCCCTCATAGCAGCTCTTTCCGGTAGGCAGCCGGGTCGCTGGCCGCGGTCCGCGCTTCGAGCCCCGCCTCTCTATATATGTACGGCGTGCCGTTGTGTTCTCTTATCGATTTCCGCACGCAGCACACAATTCACAAATTAAATCGGCGCGCGTGTAAATAAACAAATGCGCGGGCTGCCGCTCGCAGTGGCGCCATCGGAGTGTAACTTTTTGTTCACTATACGTACGAACATCGGGGCTTTATTTGTTGTTGGGAAATGCTGTTAACTGAAAGACGTGCAGCGGTGAGAACTTGAACACAGCGACGGTGAAAGAAGCTTCCGACAAAAGGGAACAGCCGCTGCGATTGGCAAACTGCCCCTGAAAATTCGATGAGCGTAGTATACAACACAAAAACAATTTTTTAAATACAATTTACACTGAAGATAATTGCTGTAAGATCTTCCGTTCTGTTAGGAAACACTAAATAACTAATAAAAGCGGATGACTCTTGTTCTTGGAGTGGTATGATTATAAAGGTGAAAGATTTTTAGGGAGCTGACTCTGATGTAAACCATCATTGTTGCTACTTAAACAGCGAATGGAATAAGTATTGAATCCTCAACAGCCGGTCATGTTAACGTTTCAGAGAACAAAAGATGAACGAAGTCCAACATCGGAAGTGTGCAACATATTGGCTGGAAAAGAAATAATTTCGAACTAAATTATTTAGCATTTGTAGACGAATTAGTACTTAAGACTGAATCTATGGAGAGTGCACAAAAACAGAGTTTAATTTTTAATCCGCAAAACTGCAGGTCTCGATGTGCTATAAATGGCTGACAATAAGACTCCTCCACAGAAAAATTAAATACCTTGTTATAATCATTCTGTTTATGCAAGAGAGGAGCAAGCCATTAGAACAACATAATGAAAAATAAATTTAGGATTCCAGTGAACAAAAAATGTTCAAAACAAAACATTTATTTCTAGAAATCTAAAGATTCAACATTACAATACAGAATACTTCTATGCAGCTGAGACACCACTTCGTGGATCATTCGGAATATAAACGAAGCAACAAGGAAAAATTGAGTTTATGAGGAAGATATTAGGCAACAGAAACATTCAGTTTAAAACGTAAACAAATGTATATAAACATGTAGATGAAATTAAGAAGTAATAACATTTTCGTGGCACATCTTACTCTTCAAACAGTGGTCGAAAGTGAAGATCGCTCGTGATAGAGATTTCACGCAGGAAAAGTAATCCTAGAGAGCGTGGCACAAGGAATTGTGGAGGAGCAACATTATAACTGCCTCTGCTATATATAAAAAAGGAGTACAATGTGATCCGGAAACATGCGGTGCTTAGAGAATTTTGCCAAGTATTAAACTGCCAGGCGAGAATTGAAATACTAAAATTGTAAACGTTCTAGCCGGGTATGGAACTTATGTCTTCAAGAAACAGGATTAATCCGTATTATTGGCGATAGACGAAATACACAAGCATATTTTTGAAAAGTTAAATACAGACTAACTACATCATTCTGAACGCCGCCGAGAATTTAATCGGTCCAGAAGAATGTGCAAAACTATCAAGGTGAATATAGAAATCAATTATAACGGAGAAGACCACAAGAAGAAGAATTGCTAACGTAGGGCTTTAGGACTGAAAATTTAGTAAACACAGGGAAAACATGGTAACGACAATCTGAAACAGTATAAGTGAAAGCCATTCATACCAGAAAAATAAGACACCTGATTCTATTATTTAGATATAAACCAGACGTTAATGTGTAAGATATCTGTCCAAATACCATTTATGCCATTGTGGCTCATATATTATTTTCTTTTCATGATGAATGCTCGAATAAGCCCTTAACACAGCTCTTCCTTTGTGTGAACATGGCTGACTGTCCGTCTTCCATGATCACGATGTCGACACTAGTTGTTGTTTAACAAAGGAAATTTGCCCTATAGCTGAAATAACTTGATATAATTTAAGCGTAACATTGAAGCAGCCATCGAAGAGGAAAATTCACTATTACTAAAATATATTACGCTACAGAATGCTTAGGACGAGAGATTTGTTGACAAGAAGAGCCGTTTTATGAGTGTAAGAGAAATATATTCGATATTACATAAGACAGTCGCGAAACCAGGATGTTGTCAAATCAGTATTCCATAGCTTTACATTAATGGTATCTTCAAAGGCAAATTAAAACAAGTACCTGTGTCAGTCACTACTATTTCCTTCCACGACACCTTTCGGGGTCTTACACCATCATCTTAGAAGGAACACGGGTGCCGCCAGTTGTGTGCCCAACGCTTCATTTCGAAAATGTTCAACCAAGAAAATACACTTAAGATAATTATACGCAGGGTGTACCACACAGAATGGTCAATATTCACGGACGTGACAGGAACGACCATTCGAAGCAAAAAGACCAGCAAACATCTGTTCTAAAGTGCATACCTTAAGAGTTCAGAGCACTTCTTCACCTTCTATATTGTGAAACAAATCTCTTCTATTGTACTCTCTTTGGTTCAGATATTTTGAGAGGTGGTAGATGGACAAAAAAAAAAAGAAAAAAGATGTTCACTAAACATGCACTCTAAAGTGTATACTTTAAAAGTTATGAGCACTTGTTCATCTTCGGTGCAGTGAAACACATCTTTCCTACTGAACAAGTGGTCATAGCATTGCATTTGTATGCACATATGTATCACTGAATAGCATGCACAAACATAAAACACAAACAAAAACAGTCCAGAGGTTGTACAGGTATAACTAACGTCATGCAAGAATTTACAACACAGAAGCAACGTTAGACGGATAGCTCGGTTTCGATGGAAATGATATGTGCTGGAAGCGTTTATTGCCATGCATAGGACAACAGAAGAGAGACGAAAGAATTTGTAAATCTTGTGAAATTTATTTCTAGGGTTAATTTAAATAGCACTTTCAAATTCTGGAGCAGACCGGATCTGAAGTTTTGAAATGGACGGCAAACTAAAGAAATTGTTTAATGGTATGGAAAGAATGTGGTAAAGTCATCGACGCTGGAAAAGATGTTACTAAAGACAAAGGAAAATATCGTTGAACATTTTGAGATCCCTTCTGTTTGAATGTAATTTGCAAAGAGAGGAATCGAACAGAAAACAACGATTAAAAATGTGCAGAATATCAAGAAAAGAGTACAATTGTCTTACGGTTCGATGATTACATTACGTTCCAGATGGACTTTACATGATCTATAAATGACTTACTGGTTAAGGTAAGTGACCTTAGGTTACTCAGATGTTCAATGTAAAAGTTACACAAATGCACCATGCAATAAAAAAATAACTGTCGATATCTGGGAATATTCAGAAATATGAGATAGAAATGTAATGTAATTTTAGGTATTGGAGAATCGAATGACGGAAGAACCTTGCTTGGTAGGATAAGTCTTCAACAAAGTATCCTGCTGATAGCACGCAGTGACTGAATTACAACGAAATATTCTAAAGTTAAGTATAGGCGATAAATTACTATGTAAAGTCAAGTGTAGACAAACGTAGCACATTAGAAAAGGATACTTGACACGATTGATGTGAGGTTCTGCGAATACACGAAACCTATTACTCAAAGAAATAACGTATACTTCAATCCAATCTTGTACTGAAACGTGTTTTCTCATCAGAAGGATATCTGAGTTACTGATGAAGGCTTCCATGCGTAACTATGAAACTGATGGCCTTTGAAACTAAGTTCAGCCGTAATAGAGACTTTTATTTTTCAAGGGTTGTCAAGTTGTCAGTGTGTGGGTCTCACTTCAGTTTTAAGTTTCTGACTTCATTTGCTTGTAGATCTACGAGAAGCACGTGAAATTCTGACAACAGTTGAGTACGCTTTGCGGATCCCGGCGATCTTAGGCTCTTTGTTTCGCTGTTCATCGATTTGGGCAAATATCATGGAAACTGTCAAATCTTTGAAATACGTACGTATACACACACAGCTATTGGCTCGAGTGCTAAGCCGACATTGTACTGGTCCATCTGCAGAGTGGAAACACGTGGATTGGACATACCCTTCGTTCATCATAGAGACAGTTGTCACCAGATAACGCCTAAGATCCTTTCAATTATAAGCAGACTGTTGGTGAGATCCGAGATAACGTTCGTTACCACCACATATGGGTTGCATAGGGCTGATACCATGCGAACATCAGCTAGAATTAAAAATAACACTCCTCCAAAAGTAGAAGTACGATTCTGGTCTTGTAGTATGCAGGAAAATTCCAATGCGGCAAGGGAAGACATAAACCGAGAGGAATGACCAAGATCGGAAATAAAGTTCACATAGACAGGCTGAGGACGTTAACAGCCTCAGACTAGAGTACGTCGTTTAGAGCATGGTAATTAGTTATTGGAATGGTTTACTTGTCGCATAGATCAGTTAAACGATTTATGTCGAAATAATGTGCAATAATCAACTTAAATGCTATATGCACATGATTCATTAGCGTGTATGTCTGTATCCTAAATTTTCACAAATCACTGAATATTACAGTAGCACAGCTAATATAAATGAATATAATAAATAGAATATAGATTCTGCCTTTTATGGAGAAACACAGTTTTTTATCTTGCTACCCAAAAATGTTTCGGCACCTCTATGCCAGTGTGTTTTGTTTATTGAAAAATATAAAAAGTTAAGACATTTCAGGCTGTAACTGTTCTAAGAAAGTGAGGCCGAAAGACAGTTTTTGTTGTTACCGTGATTTTACATTATATGGATTTGCAAGATCATCTGTATGGTGTACTGCACTGATAGCTTGTCATTTGCAAACCAAATGATGTAACCTGAAATATGTTCACTTCTTACAGTTTTCAATAAACAAAACCCACTTCTGATGGCACAGAGGTGCCGAAACATGTTTGGGTAACAAGAGAAAAACAGTCTTTTTGCGTAAAAGGCGGAACCCACATCCAATAACTGCAACTGCAAAAAGGGAAAAAGATACAAGTGCTGCGAATCCAAAAAAAAATGAATAACAAAGAGGCTTATTCACTACGCATTTTACATATTTGAAAACTACGTACCAAGCATGCTAGTAGTATGTAATTAATTGTTCGTTTTGCGGTCCTACCTGTCAGAAATTTTATGTTACTGAGGAAATCATCAAAGATTTTGTAGTTGCATGATTGATTCCGTTCTGAGCAAATTGACAGCTTGAGTAAAAATAAACTTTGAGAAGAACAAAAAACACTTCAATTAGTTGTTTGAGAAGGTGAATAGCATGTTCTTCCTAGTTCAAATTTTCATCAGCATCTAGACTCAACATTTCGAGCATCTACCGTATTCACTGAGCTTCATTAATTGTTGACGTTGTTTAGTTTGTTGTACAGAAGTTCATAAACCGGTTTTTTCGCAACTATGGGGATTTATACTTGCACTTATTAATGCTTGGTAATTTTTTTTAACAATTCATTCTGTTTCATCTCTCTAATACGATTACTTGTAACACTTGTGTCATCTGCAAACTACAACCAATTGCTATTGCTATAAAGCGGAAGGACACTTACATAATTATAAAAGAAATGCATTTGAAGTTTAAACATTTAGTTGATTTACAAATGAGAGGCCCCGAAACTTACTACGCGAGCAAAGACAAATTACTTGTTGGTGGATTCATCTGCTTCCATGAAAGGTACATCGACACAAATTTATTGAATGCTTATTAGGAATAGATGACGGGATTAGATAGCATGTCCGGCAAATCTACAAAAACTCTCTCACATCCAATACTTTCGAGAATAACAGAGAGGCCAAAGTGGCGATTATTAAGGAATTTATACATAATCTGAATTCCTCATACCTGAAATGTATCTTAAGGCAAGTATCTAGCTTAAATTTACTATAGATTTCTTGCGATCTCCTTACATCAGTCCGACGAAAACCCAGCCCGCTTCTTCAGCTGGAATGGTTACTTACTTAGTTCATTTTCCTAGAGTGACATTGCACGATATACCGCAAGGACGCGGGAAAAATAAGTTCGCAGAATATTAACGTAATTGTTAATTGAATATGATGCATGGTGACAATGTGCAGATGAGTTCGAGCTTCTTTTCCCGATGCTCCTCAAACCCGGGCTAGCAGCCATTCTTTGTTAAAAAAGACTCAGTATCTTCCTAGTAATTGTTTGCATTGCGGGATTCTTGCATATTCTTGTTTCAATCGCATTTTCAAATCACCTGCCGACTGTTGCTTCACTGAGACATTCCAACGTTCTGTCATACTTTATATCATATCAATAGTCGCCTGAACAATAATCATTATGCACTAGAAATAGAGAAACAGCCTCGAGTGAAGATACAGACTGGAAACGGTTCCATCGTATATTGTGTTCCAGAATATTCTTGGTTTTTTTTTTTAACAAATGTCACATTAAGCAACAGCCTTTAGTCGCCACCTGATTACGGTAGGTTTAGGTCCTAAGTCGGATTAATAAACCCGTCAAGCATTACGTGATGCTGTCGTTTCCAGCTATCATAGTGATCACTGGAACATGAAAATTATTATTATAACCAGCACAAGGGATGAGCTGATGTTTTAGAGGTTAATATGTCGCTTTCGCCGATAAAATTAGATGAAACATTAACTTAACTGCTTTTATGTGATAAAATTTACTGAATATTCTTCCTGTTCCGCACTCACTCTGACATTGGTTCCAAAAAAACGGATCTTATTTTGTGTTTAGAGGTTGGTGAATACACAGATAGACAAGGAGACGAAGGAAAAAATGCAAAGATAGGAGATACTGTATATGTAAATTAATATATCCCATGAAATTCCATGATTTTCTTGTTATCTAAGTAGCTGAGTGGCTCATTATCAATCACATACTGGTTGCGTTAGTTAATTAAATTCACCAGACCTGAAATCTCAGAGAAAACGAATCACTTGCATGCTATCGATGTAAGTCATATTTTTCGATGGATCAAATAATGGCCTTCAGTCGTTTCTAGATGTACGTAGTTTACTACAAATCGTAAATATGGCTTCATGTACACAGAAATATAAGCTGTGTGGTACATTACAGAAGAATTACAGGAGGAGTTATTCACACGATACGTCTATTGACAAGTTTTTTTGACATTAACCCAGCGTCAGGAACATAGTAGCAGAAAGTAAGTCTAAACGCCCGAAAAACTGGGAAAAATAAAATTTATGACTGTTGCATTTGAAAGTACGACGTCCTAGTCGTGTCACTGGTCGCAATTGTTTTTACTTTTTATAAACGTCCATTCTTAAATATAGTTAACTTGGTAGTAACAATCTGTAGGGATATAAAATGAAATGACCACATAGGATAAGTTGAGTGTAAAGCAATGGGTATACTAGGGTTCTTAGGTCGATTACTCGCAAATTACAGTTTGTCTACAAAAGGAAATCGCATAAAAAACACTTCTATGGCCAAATCGTGAGTACTGCTTAAGTGTATTGGATCCTTATGAGGTCGTACTAACAGGGGCAGAAACTATGAATATTTTTCGTTCTCTGTGTGTCCACCCGAAAGATGTCATGCAGATTGAACCAGACAAATAACAGCTTGAACGCAGGGGTACAAGCAGATAGTCTTCCAACGTTCCATGCACTCAAATCGCTCTGAGCACTATGGGACATAACTTCTGAGGTCATCAGTCCCCTAGAACTTAGAACCACTTAAACCTATCTAACCTAAGAACATCAGACACATCCATGCCCGAGGCAGGATTCGAACCTGCGACCGTAGCGGTCTCGCGGTTCCAGACTGTAGCGTCTAGAACCTCTCGGCCACTCCTGCCGGCTCCAACGTTCCATCTGTGAATGGAACAGGGAGAAATCGTACCGTATAGTACTAAAAAAAGTACTAGTCATAGCTAATTTCTTCGTGAAGGTTTTCGAAGAACAAGCGTTACTTCCATTCTGCTTCTTCTTATATGTTTACGATACGTTTTTAATCTGGCCGCATGGCAGTGAAGCGATGTAGCAATTCATTGACCTTATGAACAGTATGCATTAGAACGTAATATTTTCGCGGGGATGAAAAATGACGGGAAGTTGACCTTCTCAGATGTGTTGGTCGAAAGAAGTACAGGGACAACTCTGTCATTCTGTATATCGGAAACGGATGGATATGGGCGTGGCTTTCACCATCCAACTCAGAAGAGAGCTGTGCTGAAAGATACATAGAGCCAAGAATATTTCGGACATGGAGCACTTCGACTCTGAGAGGAATCACCTAACGACAGTGGTGAGAAGAAACGGTTATTCAGTCCGTGAGATTAGGTCAACGCTGTCGAGAAAACCAAGGCGCGACGCCGTTCAACAAAGTCAGGAGGGCCAACACATGGCGCTGCTTCCATTCTGCGATGCAACAATTACTAAGAGTCCTAAATAGACGAGGAATCACACCGATGTTTTGCACATTCAGGAAGATTACGGAAATGTAGCGACCAGTTAGCAATTTCGGTCCGAGAGTGCCAGTAATTTACAGTAGTCCTTATGAATGTGACGGTTAGTCTGTACGGACTGTTGCCTATCACTGCGTTGAACATCGGTGTTACGTGAGGTACAAGAATTATGGAAAATCAGTGGCGGCTGAGCTTCGTACTGGATGTTAAACTCTACGCTTCGAACTATTGGGATTCTGTGATAAAATTTTCAATAGAGACACTGGGTGTGTGCTTAGTAATACGTGGAAGCGTGCATTTTACAAAGAAATAGTACAGCGGAAGACTTCTCGTATTTCACCACCAGATGTGAATGAAGGCGTTGCAATCAACGCTGGAGAGAAAGCACCACCTAAGTGCTCGCCGTTTTCGTGATATTATCATGACGTTATCCAGACAATCAGATCCTTTCCTGTGGACATAAATGTGCGAGGCTCGCCCGTTTCGCTACAGTCAACAGTCAAACATAGCCGCTGACGGCGACGAAGGAGACAGCCATCGAAAGCTTGGGATTTTTCTCGAATTTGACGCGGCAAGTTATTGAGAACATTTTTATCGAAAAGTACACTGTCTCGAACCTCAGAAATTCGCGGCGTATATTTAAAATAAACCTGGCCAACATCAGTGTAATACATTTACCTGCAGACTGATGTGGCATATTCTTAACACTTTCAATTTGTAAAAATACAAAATGAACCCTTAAATACAGCATCAACGTAGGGTTCAATACGCTATAGAGTGTAACTGCTGGAAAATCTATTGACTACTTCTACTGTATCTGCAGATATTTCTTTCCTAATATACGTAGACAGGTTTTCAACATCAACAGATAAATTTTGTGAGCGATAAAAATATGAAAGTGTGCTGATATTCCTTTAGTCTTGCATGTAAACGGTAAGAAACATAGGTTCTTCTGGCGTAATGAAAAAAAGTTCGGACACGGCTTCTGTTAATGGATTTCACACATCCTTTCTTATTTAGTTAAAATGTGTATCTGACAGGAATGTGCATTTCTCACTTGAGATTTAGTCCTCTAAGCTACGGTCTTGTCTCCACCCTTCGATACCTAACCCTCTTTCGTAATTTAGTTCCATTACATAACTACAGTTTAGATGTGAAACTTCCCACTAAGGCCTTGCTGTATAATTCTATCTCGCCGACACATTGATAATAATAGAGATGTAATAGTGACGAAATGAAACAAACTCGTCATCGTTGTAGTTATGTGATAGTGGGCATCAATATTAGTGTCCCGTACTCACGTCTGCAGAAAGTTACATCGAGACAAGCGCAGTTAAAAAAGAAATATTTGTAAAGGTGTTAGCGTTTTTTCAATTGGACACACAAAAAATTCTTACACAAATTATCAGTTTTGAGTTTTTTACAACAAAAAGCAGTAACAACTGAATATATATAATCTTTAACTAAATATCTGCGTGTATTATAAATAGATACTTCCAAATATTTTGTTTCAATAACGAGTGAGTTTCTGTGAAAACCGTTGCAGTTAGCTCTTAGCAAATGCAGTTGCACTTAGCAAAACGCTACACGCTTTAAGATCCTTTACATGATGTAGTCGTTCCACTGACAAATGTCGATATTACACGTCTTGTTTAGTTTTGGATACATCGACGAACTTTAAGTCGACCATCATACTGCTTTGCTATACCTGTTCGTGTGGTAGGTGGATCCTAACTCTCTCAGACATAAGCTACATTTTGAACTAAATCCGAAACGCACTAGTAGTGAGCACACCTTACGTTCAAAATGTGTGAACATGGATGTCACGTTAAATGCAAAGAAATAGCCAGTGTTCCACTAGAATCTGTAGATTAGTACAGTGACCCAACCACACTACAATCCTTACTTATGTGGGTGTTAATATTCAGTGCGACATGTATTTGTACGAGTGTTGCTTTTAAAAGAAAGGAACAAAGGTTTAGTGGCATCGACACTCAGCTAACTAACCACCTGGGGAATGATGGGAAACGTCAGTATAAGCAACGAGCCCAGCTTTCGCAGAATTCCAGGAAACAGAAGGGACGTTGAATAGTGATTACTGAAATGGTATTTGCATCACAAACCTCCGAAAAAGGACTCCAAGGCCTGAACCAATGGGCGACAAAGCTCGGATGATTAGTTTTGCAGATATCAGACAGTGGAGTAATTACGTAAAGGAAATGGTATTTTAGTAGGCTATAGGCACTCTTGACACAAATTCGCCATGCCCGAAAATTAAATCGTTGATGTTATGCCTATTAGAGAATTGGTACTGTTTCAGTTGAAGGAAGCACCCGTTGCTGTTTTAAGGAAACATCCCAGCTTTCGCTTTAAGCTTCTAATATCCGATAGATTTCTTTTTGTTGGGGGAGATGAAGGGTTTGGTGTACGATACAGCAACAGACACAGAGGAGCTGCATTTCAGTTTAACTGAAGCTCCAATACTGTCATTGACCCATAGCTGAGAAACGGTGCACATGCTACATTTTTACCACATAAAAAAGTGTTTCTCGGTGCTCCTCTCAACACCCTAATAGTCTGTATACGTAGTGAGAATCAGAATCACTTGGAACTTTCACCGTAAGAATCTACATATTGCAAGTACTCAAAGTCTTTCCCGAGTACAACGCAACACAGAAACTAGTACAGCGTGCAGAAGTTTAGAATGCAGGCAGTAACAAAGTATTTCTGAGCGCAAGCTAACCTGCATATGACAGTTACGACGACTGATTATTCTGACAGCATGGCTATAATATTGGGACATTACTCCTTCGGTCTTGGATAGTTTCACACAGACACTGCACGAAGAGAACGCATTTTGCACTGACACCTGCACTGAAAAAGCAAATGAACATTATTTGTCCAAAGTGGGCTTTCAATAAATTATAGAATAGGGTTATTAATACCAGTCACTAGAAATGTCTTAAGTGTGACAGAGAACCTGCAAAAGAAAACAGACATGTGAACGACGTCATCTTGCAGAAGTGAGCTAGGAAAGGAAAATTTCGGCCAAACACAGATTGTAAGTCAAACACTACAGAAGACATTAATAAGTAGAGGGTTCTCAGACTCTGTGGAACCCACAAGTCCTCTGAGTTAATGGAGCATGTGTATCCCCGAGAAAAAAAATACGTAGCAGTACGCAATTCCACTCAAATTGCAGTGTTAACGAAGAATAAATTAAACATTCTGACTGAAGGGTTTCGCAAAAACTTTTAGTTTATTGGTGTATTGTCATTACCAAATAGTGTTCGTGTACTTCTAAAGGTGATGTAACTTTGGGAGATAAAGTTTCACCCAACTCCTACCTCAGTTCAGTTGACTTACTACGAAGCGAGTCAAACGGTGTATTTTCTTCATCATTTCTCACAGTATAACGTAATTCCTAATTCAGTGAGTTAGTGTGAATGGGTTAGCTATGTGTCAACTAACTTCCTGCAACTTGAGGCCGAAAAATCGCGTCATAAGTCATCATTCTTCTGAAAGATCAATTTCCGGAAGTGTCAGTATGGTTACTGATCCTACGATACGCAAGATATTTCGGCCCATGTCCTTGTCGCCTTCTTTAGGTGCTGCCAGTGTCTGTGGTGTGCTTGCGCTCGACTCTTAGCAGAGAGCTAAATATCATACCATTCATAATTACTCAAGAGTAAGTGTGGTAAGAGTTTGCATGTAAGATGGCTTGTCACTATCTGATTAGTTATGTAGCAAAATCCGAATGGTTCGGAGCTGTAATATTGGCGTGCAGCGGTAACGTGTTTTAGGTTTCATAAGCAACTTCCAGAGAAAAACTGAGAGATTTCTTTTATCAGGCCACGGCGATCTCCTTCCCATTATCATTACTCAAACTCAGCACCAAATTGTAAAAACATTAAAAAATATTCGTGACTGAGACACTACTGTTTCTTCTAAATTCAACAACTGAAAATTTGTGAGAAGATACACGTCACGTTTCTTCATTTATGAAGAGAGATTGGATTATGAACATCATACAATACAAAAAAACTGAAATGTGTTTCTCCGCTTTCTTGCACTAGATCAATGAAGCCGTTGCACCTCAATTATTAAACTACCTTGATATCTGTCTGTCTGCGTGTCAAGGAAATGAACTGTAGAATGTGCGAATCAGATGAAAATTAAGTTGACTGAAACTAATATTTTTGCAGCAATTAATTTGTACAGTTCAGCGACATCTCTAGTTAAACACATTGAAGTAAAATAGTCTATTAAGTCACACGCTAATAGTTTATTGCATGTCTTTTGTAATCGATGGGAATAGTATTATGCTCTAGTGTGTTACGCCCGTGTGAAAAGTTTACACAGTAGATAATTGAACTGCGTATCTGAAATAAGACAGCGATTAAACTGAAACTTCTAACTGTCGGGACAGTTTTCAGTTCACCACTGTGATGCTTACTCTTCAGAACTGAAGTACGTCTTCCGAACGTGCAATCTTAAATTATTAGACCTGTTTGCTGATTCCCGTTTTTCGCTCCAGAAGAAAGTTTAAACAATGCTTTTTTTTAGGAAACACATCAAAATTATTTTCTATATCTAGCAGTAAATGAAAAGGAAAAAACTCTCTAACCAAAGTACTGCTATAAATATGTAAAAAATTCCAGTTACGGAAAAACACAATGTTGATAAATTATCGAATAACAGAGCAACAACTTAAAAGGGTTTCAGCAAACCTACACATTTCGTTGTACGTGATGTGTAACAGAATTAAAACAGCATAAAAGCTAAAACAGCTATATTCCGCGCAAATTTCAGACACGTTGACGCAAATAACAGAAAATTTATTTCTCAGCAACATGTAAACAGATAGCTCCTGTCATTCTTTTCTGCTAAACGGGGTGTTGCATCAAACTTATCGTTGTGCCACGAACATTATCAGCAGCTGTTGTTAGCATTACACAAAGGCCCAAGGAAAGGAAGAGCTTCGGTTAATGCTAAATTCCTTGTATTAACAGCAGAAATTATAGCGGCCAGTCAGATACAACTACTTTCTAAGGAAATTTTTCAACTCACACATAAGGAGTATATAAAATTAAACACAAAAAATGACAGCGTAGTCAACCTTGCTTGCGCGCAGACATTACGGGAATTTAACAATTGTTACATGTACAGACACCTTGAAAATCACGGTAAAGTGTGAAGAAGAAGGTAATTTTCATTGTACCACGCATTCAGTTTCTTGTAAGTATGAACTGAGCGGAAAAAAGTTACTACGTTCATCTTCGTGAAGAACTCTTCTTAGGCAGTCTCCACGGTCCATATAGGAGTGGTGTGCAGGGGCTTAAGAAAGTTCTTAGATTCTTGTTGTTTCCCGAGTGGGCTGTTGCGATATATATTTTTGTTTTGTTTTCATAATGTAAGTTTTCTTACCCTGTCTTGAATGCGTTCCACCACACAAGTAACGCTCATGTTTACGCAACATTTCTTCTTACTTTTTAATTACATTTCTCTAGGTCTGCTGTGCTAATCTTCTCAATTTTTGATCGATTTACATTTTTTCACCTGTTTGTTAATTTCGTTTGATTTCTTCAAATCAGTTTGAATTATAAAGAGAGAGGGATGATGTAAAATATGTACAACATTAACAGCGATAATTCTGTACTAACAAAAATCTGTTCAATGAAACCAGTAACATTGTTTTTACCCGGAAGATACTAATTTTAATGAACGAGTTTTGTTCATTTCGCTCAGGAGGATTTATTTATTGTATGCTTCTAAGCGTCATCGTCATTTATAGGATACGACACTGTATATATTAAATTCCATATTCTGTATTCTGTACATAAAGATGATTGTGACGAAACATGCAATAGATATATGGAATTCGTTTGATTTATTATCATGATAATTTTCTCTTCCGTATTGCTTTTATTTCAAGCGAGACACAAAAAGGTCTGTATCGAAATCATGACAATCCATTGCACTCTAGATTTAGGTTGATGAGATAACAACAGGGTAAGGTGGGTACGTTTTTCGCATAAAATATTGAAGAAATTTCCACCAACATCATGTCAGTGTTAGCAGATAAACAAATTGCGTGAAATGTGTTCAAAGATGTAAAACACATGAAATCAGAGAGTGACGTACAAGGACAATAGCTGAAAAACTATAGAAAGAAACTAATTACAAAAAGTTACGGTGAGATTAGAAGGCCTGTAGGAAACTGTCTAGTACCACGGAAATTATTCCCTGATATCTTAACACATGTCCTATCACCCTTTCCTTTCTTATAAATAGTATAAATGGTGTTTTTCATATCTCCCTTCCCTCGTCAATTCTGGATGGAACCTCCTCATTTCTTACCTAACCGGTCTACCTAATTTTCGAAGCCTTCCTGTAATATATCTCAAACGTTTCGATACTCATTCTTCCGATGTTTCCGCAGTCCGTTTGTTCTTCAAATGAAAGACAATGGTTGATACCAGTAGATTTCTTTTACAGAGGTATGCTCTCTCTGCCTCTGCTTGTCTACTTCTTATGCCCTCCTTGCTTCGTCCGGGAAGCGCTGTTTTGCATCAGAGCTCGCACAGTTCTTTCAATTGTTCTAGTACGAGGTTCCCAATTTGAATATTAACATTGGTGCTAGTGTGGTCTCTGGTACTCCTCATTACTTTCGTCTCTCTTCTGTTTACGCTATCGCCGGCCGGGTGGACGAGCGGTTCTAGGCGCTACAGTCTAGAACCACGCGACCGCTGCGGTCGCAGGTTCGAATCCTGCCTCGGGCATGAACGTGTGTGATGTCCTTAGGTTAGTTAGGTTTAAGTAGTTCTAAGTTCTAGGGGACTGATGACCTCAGAAGTTAAGTCCCATAGTGCTCAGAGCCATTTGAAACATTTTTTTCTTTTTTGTTTACGCTCAATCCCTACTCTGTGCTCTGTATACTGTTCATTCCATTAGACATGTCATGTGACTTTTCCTCTGTCTCACTGAAAAAAGCAATGTCACCAGCGCATCTTATCATTGACACGCTTTTGATCTGAATTTTAAACCTTCTCCTGAACCTTTCTATTATTACGTCATTTATTCCTAGATATAAAGGTTTAACAGAAGGGAGAAAGATTTAATCCTAGTCTTACACTTTTTTCATACCGAGCATTACTCTCTTGATCTGCCATTCCAGTTGTTCCCTCTTGGTTGTTGCACATATTGTATGTACCCATCTTCCGCATAGCGCAAACCTATTTTCCCCTACTATTTCAAAGAAACTGCACCGTATTACACGTCGAAATCTTTTTCCAGGTCGACAAATCCCATGAAGGTGTCTTGGTTTTTCTTAAGTCTTCATCTGTTATCAAGCGCAGTTTCCGAACTACCCTCTGGGGCCTTCGCCATTCAACAGAGCATCAGTTACCTTTACCATTCCTCTCTATGCTATCTACTTCAGGAATTTGGATGCATGAGCTGTTAAGATGATGCACATGTCGGCCTTTGATTTCATCGGGACTGTGTGGATGATGAGTTTCTTCCGAAAGCCTTACTGCTGTATCAGCGTAGTGCATATTTTAATATTTTGCAGAATTACAGCTATAAACATCTTACTCCACATCATCAAAAATATGAAACTCAGACGGCGGAGCTTGTAGTTTCAAGGGCAACTGTAGAATGATGGTCTTGGTTTCTCACCAGACGAGCGTGCGTGTGACTTTGTTAGCAGCCGAAGGACATGGAACGGTCCCCTTCGGACACAATCCCTTTCTGGATAAAGAGACTTCTTTCGTTGAGAAATAATGGTTTGGAAAAATAATTCGATACGTTGTGCTTTTCCGAGTTAATAAGCATTGAAGTTAGTCTATCGTGCCGTTGGGTGCGCAAATTCTAGCGGCCAGTCAGATACAACTAGTGTCAGTTGTTCTCATAGTGTAGATGGTAGCGTAAGAAACTTCTCAGTCTTTGGCTCGCGTTCAGTCCTTATTAGCGCGCCAAACCAAATTTTTGTATCGGTTTCTAGTTCGGTCTTAGGAAGCCAAACAAAGAACACTTTTGGCGACAATGCGCAGCCGGCCGCGGTGGCCGTGCGGTTCTGGCGCTGCAGTCCGGAACCGCGAGGCTGCTACGGTCGCAGGTTCGAATCCTGCCTCGCGCATGGGTGTGTGTGATGTTCTTAGGTTAGTTAAGTTTAAGTAGTTCTAAGTTCTAGGGGACTTATGACCTAAGATGTTGAGTGCCATAGTGCTCAGAGCCATTTGAACCATTTGACAATTCGCATACAACAGCCTGATTAGGTAAGTTGCCAGTGAACTCGGAAAGGACGCAGCGTATTGACTTTTCCTTAACGATTACTTCTCAGCACAACCTATCCTACAACATCCTTACAACCTTATCAGACTGTTTCTGACCACCCTGTATATGTAAGAAAAACCTATAAGGATAAACAGCCAGAGTAATCTAATTAATTCCACAAAAGAACAGAGATGTTAATACGATAGGGCAATTTCGAGACTTTATGTTTTTGTATCATCTGGAAAATGTGACTCATAGTTGCGACTTGACGAAGAGAAAAAAAGTAAAGTTTGCAGTAGACGCGACCGAACGCTACTCAAATAGCTCTCTAAAACATATGAAAATGCAGAATGAGTGCCTGGCGAACTGTAAAAATGTGCCACGAGCGAAATGCCACAACAGTGTGATGAACGGTACACACGGCTTCTGATCACATCTCATCTGTCCGGCACAGACTCGCGAGCAGCTACGTAACGATACTTACGTAACGGGCACTTCACTAGCACCACCAACACTGCGCGGGTTTTCTGGTAGCTGTGTTGCGTGTTCCACACCTGCCTCAGCACCAGCTTCTCTTCTACTTATCAAATGATAATTACAGTCGCTACGGTAATAAAGCGAGCGAATGAGCCCGGTTCCACCATCCAAAGAGTAGAAGGTAGGAAGGAAGATTACGGTTTAACGCCCCGCCATCAACAAGGTGATTAGGAACGGAACACAAACGGGGATGGAAATCAGCCGTGCTCTTTTTCAAAGACCAAGCCTTAAGCGATATAGGGAAATCACGGAAAGCCTATATCTGCATGGTCAGACGGGGATTTTAACCGTCGTCCCCCCGAATGTTGAGTCGAATGTGCTAACCGCGGCACCATCTCACTCGGACCAAACAGTGAAAACACATATCACAGTGAGTAAATTAATGAATGAAATTCATATTTTAGTGAGCTACCTATTTTAGTGAACTGTCTATCAGAGGTTTCAGTGATATGCTGACATTTGATGGTTCGAATATAAGCACCTTGAACATTTAGTTACATAATCACTGATAATAACATTAATGAGTATAATCACGAGTTACATTCAGGATGAGTCGCGTATTTCGTGAACGGGCCACGATATCGAAACGAGGTTTTTGGCAAATTATAGTTTTCAGAGGGACACATTATTTTAGTATATGAATGCTCTTGTATCAAAGGGAATGATGTACTTTTGTAACGGCATTTGATAGCTCCTGAAAGTACGAATATAGTTATATAACGCTTGTTAATATTGAAAATGCAACTTCTCGCGAAAATATACTTCTAATGAGCTAAAACCGAAAGTCATTTCGGCCGGAATCCCCTACTGCGGTGTAAACATCACCAAGCGGCGGTCAAATGGCAGGCTTCGCCAAGCCGTTCTATCCTTTGTTTCCACAGAATCCGGGCACTTATACATGAGCACATACGCTCATTCGAAATAGTTTTTCTAGGCCCGATCTGATACGCTAGAAGGCAGCATATACTTCGATTTACAACAATTGTAGTTGAACCTGCAGCTGTGACGTTTGAAGTAGGTCTAAAAGGAAATACGTTTACCATAGCAGCGTAGACCTATCTCGTTGCTTCATGTAACGATGGAGCCTAGGATGTGAGCCCCACTAGGAGGTGTTTACACCTCTACAGCCGATTTCAGCCTCCTTGTCTTTCATTTATAGTTCATTGCTCGAATACTTCTGAAAAAAATGCAAACGCCAACATTAATGACCGTTGTATCACGGTACTTGTTTTTTCGGTATCATTCGAATGGCATTAAAAGTATTTCGGTCCATTAAAAAAAAATTGCTTCAGTATCTCGGGGGATACAAGAGGCATAATACCAAAAAAATATACGGCCCTCCGCGCACTATCATTTGCCAAAATCCTCGTTTCAGTATCACAAACCAGTCACGAAATAAAAGGGGTGTTACGTCTTAGGCGACTCATCGTGTTCGATGCAGTGTCTTGCTACTAGCCGCTCGCGAATACGTAGCGTCGTGAGGCTGATAACACATCCACTCTTCGAAGGTTCTCCATTCTATTTTTACTCAGTTACTATCTTTTTCTCTTGATGATTTTGCGTTTGCAGCTTTCTACGCCGTGATTACCCGATTACTTGACTAGTGATTTATACACAGTTTATAAGTATACTCAAAGCATCTTGAGAGGCATAGGCATATGTTTCCTCGAATGTAAAGTAACACACGTATTCAAAAGTAGCTTTGTGTGTACACGATGGAACTTTTGGGATTATTACGGCCCGTGACGCATACAGCATCTTCGCGAACAGTGTTAATTGTACTTCCGTGCTCGTTGGTCTTGGGGGAAGCGTTATCCAATAAAACTGGAGTAATACCGAAGTAATACCATGTCAGATGTGGTCAAACTAATAATATCTCAACTGTATATTAATAAAGAGAAATATGAAGTAGTGCTCTTCACTAAACGTACGAAAGTATAGTAACTTTGATTGCATGATTAATACATTGCCAGTGGAGTCAATCAAGTCGTATAAAGATCTGGAAATTATAATATATTGGAGTATATAGTAGTACGAACTCGAGTTGTACGTAAAGGGAATGACAGACCCAGCAATCTTGGTAAGATATTGCGGCTTGTCCATGTAAGAAATTATTTACAAAACACATTTTAGGCCTGTACTGGTACCTTGGTACTTCTTATAGAAGACGGAAATTGTATTATACAGAACTAGTAGTGTACACAGAATGTTAAACTTCGGTTACGCGATAAATCAATCAAATCTGAAGTCCATAAATTCATCCAAACACCAAGAAATTACCAATTACGAACAACTTAAATTGGAAACAACACTTACCAGATATTGTGGGGAAGGCGAACCAGAGACTGCGATTTATTGGCAGAACATTTAGAAGATCGGCAGATCTACTAAAGAGACTGGCTACACTACGTTTGTCCGTCCTCTTTTGGGGTGCTGCTGCGAGGTGTGGGATCCTTACCAGAGAGTATCAATGGAGTACACTGAGGAAGTTCCAAGAAGAGCAGCCCATTTTGTACTATCGAGAAACAGGAGAGAGAGTGTCACGGACATGATACAGGATTTGGGGTGGACATCATTAAAACAAAGGCGTTTCTCTATGCGCCAGTATCTTCTCAAGAAATTTCAATCATCAACTATCTCCTACGAATGCGAATGTATTTTTTTGACGCCGACCTTCCTAGGGAGAAGCGATCATCTTAATAAAGTTAGGAAAGTCAGAGCTAGCATGGGAAAGTAGAGGTGTTCGTTTTTTCCACGCGCTGTTCGAGAATGGAATAATAGAGAATGATTGTGAAAGTGGTTCGATGAACCCTCTGCCAGGCACTTAAGTGTGATTTGTAAAGTATTCTTGTAGGTGTAAATGCAGATGTAATTGCAACTAGAAACGTCAGATGGCTAATTTCCCTGCAAGGGATTCTAAAGCAAACACTGACAAATCTCGTGAAACCGAAGGGGCGGGAGTAATTTGTAATTCTTCTTCATTGATCTCTCATAAGGCTCACGAAGATGAAATCGTATTAGTATAAAGCACATGTAATTTTATGATCCTTGGCATCTTTTCTCGTAAGTAGGGTGACCATAAATTTCTCTTCCTCCGTGACGACACCAAAGGTGATATTATATGAGAGGTTAAACTGGGTTGAATAGACGGATACAGCTTGCAAAAAGGCATCAGTATCACTCGACTAACAGCAGGAATATAAGACTGTCTTTCCTTTGGATCTGGAAAAGGAGCATGCACAAATAATTATGTTCCCAGTTGCTGATTATATAGTCGTTATCTGGCTAGGTTTTCGCATGTCTCTTTATTAATTTTAAAAATAGTCAGTACTAGCATAGTTGTCTGATTACCGCTTACATATGAAAATGTATTCTGCGCATTACACATGTATTCGTGCGTTTGGTGCACAAATAAAGGATATCAAACAGTGAGTCCGCTATACCTGCTTATGACTATATACAGTTACTCCTGTTTCTCGTCAGCTCTGGCCAGTATAGTACGAACATTATTTCCCATAAAATCAAAATCCTTCCTGCCACAATTCAATAAACAGATGCTTTCGCTAAAATTATTTTAGTAGCAGGAACCCGACTTGGAAATATTCTCCCTCACAGTATCAAATGAATGAATCCCATCTCTATCTTGAAAAGATATCTAATGGTATATACAAATAATGTCTGCTCTTTTTTTCGAACGCTTCCTTTGCACCCATTTCCCAGTAGTCTATTTTCATTTTCCTTAGTCCTTAGCTGACGCAGCCTAACTGCGTTTCTCTCTCTTAGTACTATTTAGGTCACCATAGCTCACTTTTGTACGATCATGAATACATCTGTATTTCCTACTGGTAATGTTATTATTATGATTGTTATCATTATTAGTAGCAGCAGTATTTCTATTATTATTAGTTGCTAGTCGATATTATTATTCCTAATGACAGAATGCCTAAGATATATAAATATACGTTTCTAAAGATCTCTTCACATCTACTGCTACCGATAATATTATAATTTAATATATTTTAATTATCGTTATGTTTTTGGTAAACTATAATGCAAAAAGATTTGTACGTTTAAAACTATTGTCCGCTGTTACAGACTATTTCATCTTATCATGTTAAACAAATAAAATATGCACCGATTACTTCCATGTGCCATAGGCGAATTGAACAGGAAGAAAGCCTAATATGTGATTCAAAAAATACCTTCCGACATTCACAGTCTAGTGACAGGCAGGGTATACATCTAAAATCTGCAGCCATTTTATTTTCTGAACGGTCAAAGATATCGAAAAGAGGTTGTCGGCAAATAATAGTCGGCAGAGAGTCACATAATTTTCTTGCACGATGAAACCTGTTTTAACTTTTGTGTTAACCGTGACATTAAAGCAAGTATATTTTTAACCTAATTATAAAAATTTTGTAACGGCATTCAAAAACTCTTGAAACTTCGAGTGTAATGGCATAACGTTTCGCAAAAGTACCTCACAAATGTGCTAAATTTGGAAACAACGCTGCCGGAATCAGCTACACCGGCGTGAATTCTGCCAAGTGGCGCTATCGTGTGGGGCTCCGTCGTTAAATGCAGCAGGAAAATACGCCAATATTACTAAGATAAAAATTAATTCCACTTGGCCCTTCTTTATACGACAAAGATAGCTCGTCAGTTAAAATTACAGTAAATGGAACTATATGCGAACATCAGCGCTACGGGTGGGACTCAGGAAAACAATTGCAGAGATATATATCCATTTCGCGGTTTGCTGTTTTTACACGGCAAAAGACGATTTAGGCAGCCTCTCCTTTCAATTTCAGCACATTTATTTGATATTTAGCGAAACGTTCCAGTGCTCAGATTAACAAGTGATATCACTGTACTTGTGTTTCCAAGAGCTATCGAATGTCCTTAAAAAAAGTACATTATTTCATTAAGAAAAAAAGGCTTCAGTACCTCGGTTCATACAAGAGTTAAAAGTATTTATCGTTTCGATATCTTGAACCATTCGCGAAGATGAAAGAGTGCTGGTTTTATTTGATTCAGCCAGTCTATATTCGTGTAACGTTAGATACCAGAATGTCTGCGTGGAGTCAGCGTTAGACGTTGGCCCCCTTCTGAAATGATCTTATGGTGTTATTGACCGAGAGACGCCTACTGGTGTGTTTCGGCCACCTGGTGCAAGTCCTTCTATTTGATGTCACGTCGACTACTTGCCCGTCGACGAAGATGAGGTGAAATGATTAGGACAACATAAGCAGCCAGTCCCCGAGCGAAGAAAGTGTCGAGCCCGCGATACAGAGGCAGCGACGGTAGTCACTAGAGCACGAATTGACGCGAGGTGGGAGCAACTGTCCTGACAGCGAAGCTAGGCGCGCACCTAGGTCAAGGACACGACGCGTAGGAGGAGGTGGCGCCGCAGCCATCCGCCACGGCTCCGGTCAGCGAGCGCGTACCGTATCTTCCGTACCGTCGATAATGAAGGAGAGTACCTTCCAGCTAAATACTAAATCATTTCTTTGAAGCTGCAACATTTTTATAATTTACTGTAACAATGTAGTAAGCAGTATACTGACTGAAAATTTGTCCTGTTTACAGACATTACGTGAGAACATACGACGTGCAGGTCATATATAGAGTATGGTGATTTTATAACGGAAACATCTGTACTTCGCGCGTTGAAATATCAGTATCGTTGACTACATACCGCATGATCCTACCGCATAGCCTAAAGTAAATTGTCATTACGTTGTACAAATCACACTCTCGATCGTTATCTACATCAATTTCCAAAACATCAGTTATACGAACCAAACTCATCTTCTCCGAGCATGATATCGTAACAATAGAAGTTTAAGATGGCTAGGTGCGTCTGGATTCTTGAATTACAGAAAACTTTCGATTAAATACTGATATACGCATATACAGGAAACAAGACTTCCATAGTGATACGGGATATGAATAACCTGAATTGTTGTTCATTGACAGAACGAGAGCTTTATCCTTGACGAAATGTTGACAACAGACACAAACAAAACTTCGGCCATCCCTTATTGGGCTGATTTCAGCAAGTAATATATTCTTTAAACGTAAGCAGTTTAGGTTAGCCTTTACTGAGGGTATTATTAATATCATTTGAGACTACAAGTTTACTGTAACCAGTCTTTTTTTTTATTATTTCCATTACGTGTATCAGAGGTTGAGCTAGCGCTTGGATCTGTAACCATCCTGTCTGCCGAGCGTTGTTGGCAAGCAGGGTGTACTTAACCCTTGTGAGGCAAACTGAGGAGCTACTTGATTGACAAGTAGCGGCTCTGGTCTCGTAAACTGACGCACGGCCGGGTGAGCGGTGTGCTGACCACATGCCCCTCCATATCCGCATCCAGTGACGCCTGCAGACTGAGGATGACACGGCGGCCGATCGGTATCGATGGGCATTCATGGCCTGTTCGAGCAGAGTTAAGGTATATATATCTCAGAGGTTAAAGCCTCCAACGTAAGATGGATTTATGTCAATGAATGAGACACGTTTGTGTTGTGTGCACGACTTTTGGGTAATCTTGGGCACTGTCAGGTAGTAGAAGACACAAAAAAGCATTATTTTAGTACGTAGTTTAAACTTTTGTGGAGGTCTTTGACTACAAAGATGAACAGTAGTGTAAATGCAAATGCCTCACTTTAATGGTACTAGTTCCATCACAAACACACGTATACACTGAAATAAGGAAAGCTAATAAGTGCGAAGAATGTACCAACTGACGATGTTGCTAACAGGGGCAAATTCACAAAACATTTTCAGTATCATTACATTGATATTGCATGTATAAATCTGTGTGTGTGTGTGTGTGTGTGTGTGAGAGAGAGAGAGAGAGAGAGAGAGAGAGAGAGAGAGAGAGCGAGTGTTTGTGTGTGCGTGTGTGTGTGTGTGTGTGTGTGTGTGTGTGTGTATGTGTGTGTGTGTGTGTGTGTGTGTGTGTGTGTGTTGTGTGTGTGTGTGTATGTGCCTGTATTGAAGGAGAACAGCTAGTAGAGATACAGAGTGAAAGGGAATGAGTGAGAGGGCGAGAGAGTGAGGGAGAAAGTTTTAATTTTGGTTGTTTAGCGTATTATTCTTCTTTTTCATTTGTTCTTTTAAAGTTATGCCTATTGCCACAAGTATATATTGTATGTGTTCAACAGTATTCAGTTTCAACGAAGATTTTTCTTGTCCACTGTGTAAAATCTGAAGCGACAATTCGCTTTTCCCATTCCCCTAACCTTCCTCAACGGTCGATAGGGGGGTTCACTAAACTATTTTACGTGGTGCAAGTTTTGTCTTACTGCCCGCACAAACTAAGTTGTCACTCGACGCGGTGGCTGATGGAAAATGGGAAATTCTTTTAAGGTCACGCCTATCAGCCACCGCACCAAGTGTCAACTTAGTTTGCGCAGACAGTAAGTAGTTCGTAGTACATGGCATGCTACATATTAACTGTTCTGCGAGTAACGGGTGTTATCGTTTGGCATATGTAATCATGGACCAGAGCTTCATATCATTATTATATTAGGGGATAAGTGGACACATTTACTAGGATTTCTTTACGGAAATTTTAGATTTTTGGTTAGGTTTATCACGTTTAAAACTGTTTAGACTTACAAAATAGTTATTTAGGGATAACTCGGTATACATGCTTCCAACTCAACATTACATTAAAGAGTGCAAAAAATTTTATATAGGCTCAAGTCAAGTGCGTAAACACGATCGGGTATGGAGCAGATTTACGCTCCCATGCGCTCGCGTTTATGCACTCTGTAGAACAAAATAATGAGTAAATAATACACACTACTAAATTTTCCAAATATGTTTTTTTACAGTAAATGAAATGAGAGGCTACGTTGCACCAGTTAAATGGTAAAAAAAAATTTACTGGCAGCAAACAAAATTGTCGGCAAACTTCCACCTGTTAACATAATATGGACTACATACAAGTTTGAATGTTAATTAAAATCCTATTCATCATCATAGCCGGGTTGCAGTTTATACAGACAAAAAATGTGATCCTTGTGGCAAAATCGTCATGAGCCCAATTTTTGCATCTAAGGCACTGCACTCTTTCATGATTTCTCTTCACCAGACTGCTACATGTTATAAGAGAAAGGAAGAACTGGATGGAACATTTGTTGAGACAACAGTGTTTGCTAACAAACGCTTTGGAAGGACTAGTTTGTGAGAGGAGGTCGAGAGGAAGAAGCAGATACATAAAGGGAAGCGGAAATTACTCGGACCTGAAGAGGGTGGCAAAAGGTAGGAGAGCATGGAGAGTAACAATGCGAAAACCTACCTTTGGGCAGAACACTAATGATGGCATTAGACGTAGGCCTATCCAAGTTTTTCCTTGTTCTTGCTTTTGGCAATTTCTTACTCTCATCAGTCCTTGCTCTCAAAAAATTAATTCTCCTGTTCCTTCATTTTTTATATTGCGTTTCCAGCTTCTATTGTCATAAAGTTTCTTTGTCCGGGGTGTCAATTACGACGTCAGTGCGTAAAATTGTCCCAACAGAACTTCGTAAAACTGTCCCATCGCCATGTCTGTATTAGTTTCGAAGCTATAGTAATAATTTCCAGGCTTTCAACCTATGCAAATTTACCTTGTAAAGTAGAATAACCGCCTGTATACAATCATGTATTTATCAATTCTATTTGTAAAAGATATGCTCCTAAGGAGCATCGATATCTGAGTAACAGAACGTACCTTGCACAGAAACACAAATATGTTCGCACTAAGATGTTCATTCAGCTGTTGCCGTGAAATTTTTGAGAGTCCTCAGTATACTAATCTTCCATTGTCGGTAGCGCTCTAGCAATAATGATTCTCCAGAAAAGTGCTCTGCGTGAATGTAACCCGTGCGTAAATGTGCCCCGGTCTCCCCTACTTAAATTAACTACCGTTGGATCTAATATTTCTGTTTAGAACCTAAGACGGCGGTATATGTCTTTCACCATTACTGACAAGAAGTAAACAGGATTTGTCGTGTGGATTTTTTCCTTCCTCATTACTTCGCTATGTCGCAGAAGACGTTGCTAGGGAATCTGATAAAATATATCTGATATGCTGTATTGATAGATTAAAGAAGTATGGCGGACAATTTACATAAACGTGTCCATCAAACGTGATTGTGTTAAAAGCTACTATTCCAGGCGATTTTTCTCATTTGTTTCTCCGTGACCCTTCTTAATTCACAGATAAATAAATCACACAATGTTTAACTATAGTTTTTTCAACTGACATAAATATTCTAGTTTCGTAAGACAATTGCGGACGTTACTTGAAGCGAAACTCTGTTGCACAGTTTGCACGGAGACACTGATGGTATGCTCTCCTTACTTCTGCGTACGGGGATAATCACTGTTCTTGTCGCCTGTAAACAGATAGTTTTGATAAACGATAAGGCTAATGATGTCATTAGCAAAATGCGGCTCGGAAGGAACGGAAATATAAGAAATAACGAAGTAGTTTGTGATAATAAATATAATGCTACTGGTGCAATAGGACGCCGAATGCTATCCGGAGGCATGTAACAGACAAGCGCAAAGTATTGGCTACAGTATTGTTTTGAGAAGAATTTAGAGATTCGCATTAGTGTGCTTCATAAAGACACCGTACTTCGCAAGAGGAGCACTTCTTCGTTCATCTGATATTTTATTTTAACGTGCTATGAGCAGTAATTCATGACGCACACACGTATCCCGAAATATAAAAGAATGACACGCCGCAAGTCAGAGAAGCGATTATGCATAGAGGAAGAATACTAAGCCAATTGCTTCGTCTAGAAACATTCCCTGGAAATAACAAACTTACACGATTATCTTATCTCATTCCATTTCTTTCAACTGCACACTTTCCTGGCTATGAATCCAATAACAATAACACTGCAGTCGTACAGAAAACGAATTGTCAGACTTCCCAAAATGTTGAAGAGCGGCCACTACGAAGTATGCAAACTGACACCGCAAGCCGAAGAATATTCCTTGTAAATGCATTGACGGAGTCTACGACCTACGACATTATGTAATGGGAGACAACACAGTGAAAGTAAGCAAAATAGGTTAGCTTTCAAGTTTCAGCATCAGTGGTAGTCTAGGGCACTGCGATTGGTTACTGTGAAAACGGCGGCACCAAGTTTTTGCATAATATGCTGGACGTGAATCTTGAAAAAACTTTCCCTGTCTGATCTGTCACATTTTCCGCCCAGTAGCCGCATTAGTTAACCCACAGAATGAGAAAATGCCTTGAGAGGAAGCGCTGCTCTTGCTTCCGAAACAAACTATATGAATTGCTGTTCCTTTTCATTTTACACCGACTTATTTTACAGCTTCCTATGCTATCTGCGTTGACCGTATATTGCCTTATGCAGGATGTAACTAAATTCCCTTTACAGACTTTGAGGACACTTTACTTACACCAAACAAAGAAAAAATTTCTAGTAAACATGGGTCTAAAATGCACACATGGAGCTAAGAGCAATTGCTGATCTTCGCTACTATGAAACACATCTCTTGTACTGAACATGTGCTCATAGCTCTGGAGGTATTCATTTTGGAGCTCATACTGACTAGATATCGTTTCCTTGTTTTGGTGTAAGGAACATGTCCTCAGAGTCAGTAAATGGAATATAGTTACACCGCGTATAACGAATCTACCACAGGTGGCAAATGATTTTATTTTCAAATGGTGAATGTTGTATTCTAACACAGTCTCATTATACTTAGTGGCTCCTTATCGTAATTTCAGTGCAAAAACACTATTATTACCTGAAATGTTTACTGCACTGTAGATACCACTTTCTTCCTCATATAATGTAAACGTAGATTCATAACCAGGAAAAAATGAACACTCTGGTAGGTTGTATAGCTGCAGCATTGAGCATTGTCTAGACAAGCAGTTGTCACAGACAGTAGGTGTTTTATACAAGGAAATGTACAGACAATAGATTAAATACTGAAGCACGACCGTCTAACATGTGAAGAATTAATTCTGTAAGTCGTCGCACTTCACAGAAACGAGTGTCATTACAACTGAATTAATTGTTGCCTAATGATGAACGGCATACTACATGTCAATAAAAAGTCGTAAGCCTTTCACTGTACGCTTCAGATTTATTAAACCGTGTTTCTTAAACGTAGAATCCCAGAGAAATGGCGATGAAATAGAATCTCATGGTCTACTTGCTGTTATCGTACAAAATTTACCCTTTGACATACAGGGAGTTTCAGGGGGAGTAGATGATAGTACAGACTAATTCGAATAAAACATTCCATATAACTCATGTCCAGTTTTTATTGGTTACAGAGATACAGTTGGTTACAGAGATAAGTTTTCATTTCGCGTGTTGGTATTCCAGTTGCTGTGGATTTATTTATCGACTATTTTTTAGTTCAAATTGTGAAGTTGTGCTTGAATTTACATAGTTTAATCGTAGCTCTGATTGTGATATGTTAGCCAGTGCTTCTATGTCGTTTAAGTATGCCGCATCGTCTTACAGAGCCCCATCTATACGCTCTTGAAAACTAATTTCCACCCTTACTGGAAAAGTTTCCTCAAACTACAACGAAGGGTATGTTCTTCACTGCACATTCTAGTCGTCAAGCTACACACAGTCCAAACCTAACACCCCAGGGAAGGTGGAATCGGCAGAAATGGTGACGTTTCTTGGCCACCCAGGTACCCGGACCTTACTTACCTCCTTAGGTATTGCCCTGCGGTGATGGTTGAAACGCGAAGCCTACAGAGAAAGAGTAAACACACGATTAGGATTATGAATAGTGCTCAAGAAGACCTCACAATGACTACATGTTGTGCTGCCAAGAAAATTCGGAAGTGAAGTCAGAATTGAAATTTATGAAAATCAACTTTCAGTTTGATCATTTGACTTCCTTTAACAGCTTTTGTGAATATTTGTTCGGGTTACATACTAACAGCCTGTATCTCTGCAACAACAAAAGCACATCCTACGTCAAATGTTTTATTCGAATTAGTCCATACTATCATCTTCTAAAATATCGTTTCTGCTGAAGCACGATGTAAGCTATATGGATGTATCAAAAGGAGAAACACGTAATTGACGAATATATCTGTGCGGGAAAGCTCTTAATCTGAAACTCTTAACTACTGCAAAATTTTTATGGCACAGATATGAAAAAAAAGAAATACGACAGAATATTTAGTATTCTATTTAACTTATCTAACTTAATTTTCAAGAATCTTGTATGACGTCGGATTTAGTTTCAGTGCTAACAAAATCCTTGAAGATACACTCTACATAAATAAATTGGGTGTATATTTTGTACAGTTAATTATATATTAATTAACTATAACTTTTACTATCTTTGTTCTCCTAATAACTAGAAGTTGTATTTCCTTAATTAGACGATTTTAATTTTGAGAAATTGTAGAATCGTAGTTCAACGAAACCTCATCACGCTTTACTATGCAACTTTTCTGAACTGTAAGTTTATTTGTGAAGCTCCTGGGCGCAGTACTTGCACAGATCACCAGAGAAACTGCACAATGATGTCTAGGTGATGATTCGCAAGCAGCAAATTTTTAGTGTAAGATTTTTTCTATTGTATCGCAAAAAATCTGTACTATTACCTGCACACAATCGTTTCAATTGAAAAGACATATTTATATTAATGGTTGAGAACAATCTTCTGTGATTAGCAAAATCGTATCTTCCAGTGTCATGTGCAAATTGAGATATTAATAATTCGGGCTGGCGAAGTAATCGGTACCACACATTTTCAACGTTATAGGGAAACGAGGTACATTAATTTCTTAGTTTATTAACAATTTATCTGTGTAAAGTTCATTTTGTTCCTCAGATCGACACTTCCAGTTACCACATTTCCAGTGTTTAGCAATTAACTCTGTAGAACATCTACGCATCTTGACTTTATGTAGCGTAGATAATAAGACACGGCACCAAAAATAGATAACAAAGAGCTACTTCTTATCATTTCCATACTGTTGTACTACCCTAGATCTACCGCTAAGCGTTTGTGTTTTCTTCCTGTCTTCTGCGTCCTTTCCATTTAATTCATTTTCAGTTCCTTGTCAGCGGATAAAATACTTAACTCAGCTTCTACATCGCTCGCAGCATGTTCATGATACGATTGATAAAGACTAATAGTATCGAGCTTATAGGTAACAGTGCATTGTTCACAAGTAAGTCCAGCTTACCGGTATGCTGCAGTCCTTCATGGAGACACAGTAATAAAAAAAATCTGCCATACTTGTCTCTTTTTGTGTTTCTGTCCCCATCACTTTTTTTCCTCTCTGCCTACGACGCGGGACTTCCTGTACTGGAATATTCGTCAGTGGCTTATGTGTGAGATTACTTCATTTTGTACACTTATTAGCGATTTTTAAAGGACTTCATATTTGCCGTTAGCTGCAGAAATTATTTATTTCACAATTTTAACTTCGGTCTTGGGGCCAGTGATACTGCAAAAGATTTTGTTTCAGCACGTATCAGGCTTTCAAATCCTCCAACATATATATATTTATCGTCAAGACTAGGCCTTCGTTCAGATGTAAACAGTGTGTTGGAACATCGTTTTGTTTGATTTATGTGCAGGATGCTAACATTGTGAAACGGATTATTTTTGACGATGACACGTATACGAGTCGGAGGGTTTTAAAGTCTGACATGTGCTGAAGCAAAATCTTCTGAAGTACTACTTGAAAAGTGCCCCAAGCCCTGAAATGCAGTTGTGAAATAAATAATTTCTGCGGTCATCGCGCGAATATGATGTCGTTTAAAAAAATCTACATGACTGTGAACCCCGAACATGCGAAGTTAAATCACTTATTGGTGAAGTAGTGGAAAAGGACACATTGAGCTGTGCTGGAAGCAAAACTGCAGCGACGAACATGTCCCAAGAAATATTTCTCCTTATGTTGTTCTGATGTAAAATCGACTTCACTGAGAACCTTGAGATAAGAAATAATAAAGAATATCAGGCGTCCACACAGTAAGTAAGTAATTGTCGTCACTGAAATCTGAATAATTACACATAAATGGCATCCACACAAAAAGGCAGCGTTAGTATCACTCGTGAGAACACAGCGCTTCATTTTCGTTTTTAGTTATTTACATGGACTTACGAAAAGAATAATTACTGACATACCCTTAAAGCCTACATTCGGAACGTAATTAATTTCAGACACATATCCGCTTGCTGTCTGTAATCCAGCATCGTACCACTGCTAACCGAATATCAGAAAATCGACCGGAAGAAAAACAAACACGGAATCCTTTACAGGAGATTTGATGGAACTGACGTATTGCAGTCCTTTAATTACAAGTTAATAAACGCGAGAACGCGTAATAGAAATGTCAATCCGTGTCTAGAGAGCATATAAGCCTTTAATGGGATTTCTGCTACCAAACTTAATTTCTCGATTCAGATTGCTTCATTAGCAAAAACATGGAGGAAGTACATCCAGGAGGCAGCGCTCTCGCTCGTTAAAATCGTTAGGGCCCAATCTCAGGTTATATTCGTAGTTGTTCTTTCGTTTATTCGTAGGTTACTGGCTTCTCACCGGCGTACACATATCCAGAATGAACAATTCGAAATAAATCACACACACGTATCCGCGCCGAGAGACATCTGTCCTTCAGTACTCTATCAGAAATAATTGCACATGCCATAACCACATCAACACAACATTCATCGTTACTTACTCTTATTGCTCCCTTCTTCGGTACTGCAAATACATTTTTACCCTTGCGTTCCGCTTTGCGAAACTCATAAATCACTAATAAATATCTGATAATCCAGCAGAAATTTCCGAAACCGGCTAAACAGGTAAGAGATGAAACTAAACATTTTGATAATTTATTCGATAGGCTGCTCAGAATCGAAATAACAGTGGAGTTGCTGGTACACTGTCGGTGCTTTTTGAAACGTAAGAGCCGAACACAAACTCATGAAGGGTTCACTAAATTAGTTGTAAAATACACGAGTTATTACACGTAACAGAACACATCGGAATGTACACGCGAGAGATAAGGTACGATATAAAGAAATAAACAGTGCTAGCGGTCGGGCGGTGTTATTTTACGTAACTTGAAGGCTGAGCGTGTGTCACTAGTAAACGGGTCACTGGTGTCCGGAGGCTAGGGGTTCGAACCCCACCGAGGCCAGCAATTTTTCTAGCCGAGAGAAAAGCACTAGCATGGGAGGGGAAGCGGTCGCGACCGTTGTAACCCGCTCGGCACGTTCTGCGACGCGCTCTCAGCCGCGATAAAAACCTCGCTAGGTGTCACCTTCCTTTTATGTAGCTCGCCATATGATCTAAACTCTATTACTGAGACAAACATTTTCTGAGATTAGCGAGTAAGTTCTTCTTTAAGCAGCTTTAACGCGATTGAAAATAAATATGAGTCTCTCAGCAGGCAATTACAAACAGGGTCTGTTAAAAAAGTCGGGTTCAGAAAGCAAAGGAGGTCATTTCGTTTCGATTTTTAAGAGCAGCCAAGAATAGCATCTCCTTATTGACAAACTGATCCAACTTATGTATTGTATTGAAGGCAAACGGAACACCACAACCGCTAAACATTTAAAAATAGTCACACTGAAAACAACGGCAGCTACTAAGATGAATTAAGGTAAAACTGCGTGCCGGACTGGAAACTGAACACAGAACGTTGCCTTTCGCGGGTAATGCTCTTACCTACTGAGCTATTTTTTCTGTTCTTTGTTTCTGTTCTCTATTTTTCAGGGCCTCTTTCCGCACTCTGAGATCCACTTTGCACTCACCTTAAGTGCCCTCTCCGGCACAGGTAGAAAACAAAGGAAAATTCTTCTCCAGAAGTTTTGGTCATTGAACGATAAAACTGATGAAATTCTCTTCTCTTCACTCGGTAGTTAATATCTGAAAACTAGTTGCGGACAGAAATACCTGGGGGAAATAAGTGTTCTTGTAACCAAAAGACAAATCATAGTGTCGTCTTCTATGAAGAAGAATGAAATGTAGATACGAAATTCTTTGACCGTGATGGAAATAACAGGAGTAACATATGTAGCAGATTTTAACAGAACAAGTCTTCTGGTTTGTACATAGCTAAATAAAACAAATAAAAGAAGTCAACTTCTTACCTGTGATTGTTAATTTGGCAAGCACCAAATTTCGATTCGGCATCACCTCGTGTCCTCCTAGTTACATTCTTTTTTCTGTACGTAAATGGTTGTGATCCCAAGGACTGCCGAAGTCACTGCTCCATGTTCTAACGCAATGTCCTCATCAAGAGCTCAATTTAAAAAACCTTTAAGAAGGTTGTTTGCAGCTGCCTCCGGTTTACTTCCTGAAGTTCCAATTGTGAAGATCCAAATTTTCTAACTATTGTTTTATAGTTACTATCCTGAACGTAACGGTGTAAAACGTCAGACTTCCCACGAGCCGAACATTGTGCTTTGCGGGGCAGAAAACTCTCCTACTTCTCACTCCGCTGCATGGCGAAATATTCATTCTGGTTATATGAAGCACGTTACGTAACTACCAGGTACGATTATAAACGATCATTCGTAGGCGTTTCGACCATCATCTTAGCACCCCTATGTATATAACCATGCCGTCAGTAACGGACCATTCTGTGTTGCATCAGTTCTTACTGGGATAAATGTGCTTAAAGAAATTTTACCCTCAAAAATAACGTTTTAGACACTCAAATATTGAGATAATTTCATTAGTGTCATTCATTTATGCTCCATTATAAAATTCTAAACCTGCATTCCTGTAATCAACAAATGAGAGGTACAATCAAAGAATGTAACAAGGCGTCATTGTTTGAAAATTATTTCGTTCGAGTGTTTAGAAAATATCACGATAGCACACACCTCACCTTCGTAAAACAATTCCTCATCCCAAATTAAACATAACTGGATAGCATAGAATAAATGAATACTACTACATACAGTTGATATACTATAAAGTGAAATTACAATCTCGTTCTTGGCTGAGAGATTTTCTTGTGCCATCTACATCTTTCATTGCATCTATCGTTAACATCCCATCGATAACGATGTAATTAAGTAGAAAGCACGAGGTTTCACAAGAAAAGAACGGGGATGGAAATCAGCCCATCACTTTAAAGGATTGGGTTGTTTGGGGAAAGAGACCAAACAGCGAGGTCATCAGTCTCATCAGATTAGGGAAGGACGGGGAAGGAAGTCGGCCGTGCCCTTTCAAAGGAACCATCCCAGCATTTGCCTAGAGCGATTTAGGCAAACCACGGAAAACCTAAATCTGGATGGCCGGACTCGCTTTGAGGAAGAGGCACCCCAGTGTTCACCGCAGCTGATGTACGGAAATCATGGGGAACGAAAATCTGCAAAGCTGTACGGGGATTTGAAATATGTTTCGAATCCAGTACCTTAAACATTGTACTATTTCGCTCGGTTAGAGAGCATATAGCTCTTCTCTGTTGTCGGATAATTCACGCAACTTCAGAAACGTCTGACAGGGACACAAAGGTCAAATATATAGACGCCAAAGGTCTTTCTTTTCTTAAATGTATGTACGAACCATCAAAGGAAAGAATAATATAGGTTAAAGGCGCTGCAGTCTGAAACCGCAAGACCGCTACGGTCGCAGGTTCGAATCCTGCCTCGGGCATGGATGTTTGTGATGTCCTTAGGTTAGTTAGGTTTAACTAGTTCTAAGTTCTAGGGGACTAATGACCTCAGCAGTTGAGTCCCATAGTGCTCAGAGCCATTTGAATAATACAGGTATTTTGACGATATTAGCAACAAAAGATATAGAATAATTAAGAAACGAATAATTAATTCAGAGCCGAACAACAATAAGAACATTAAGAATGAAGGTACTTTCATTAGTTCAGTTCCTTCAATTGGAATTGTTTATAGATATCTTTACCTTCCTTTCAGACTTTTACAAATACAGACGTTTTCTCAGCCACCAGTCGGAGAAAATCCAAATTCGGAAGAGATTTTGGGGTAGTAGTAGTAGTAGTAAAGAATACTGCTTGCGTCTGAACCTAGTGCTAAATGCAAAGAAATATCAACCTAAGACAGTGGCTTTGAGGAAAACATGAAGCTGCTGCCTCTCCTATTGATTTCTTTTCACTTCGACATCACTCACAGTAAAGCTACGTGATCAACGTTTTGGTGTGTGTTGGACAGAACTTTCGGTGTCACTACCTAATCTCACGTTCTCTGATCCATACACGAATAGTGCAGGGCTAGAATGATTGTCGGTAAACCTCAGTACTATCTCTAATGTCTCGGACTTCCTTGTTGTGGTAATTTCGCGAGACGTATGTGGGACGAAGTAAGATGCTGATGGTGTTGGGACAGCAACCAGCCACAAATTTACTTTCAGTTCCTTTATTCAAAGGAATTTGAAAGTAAATTTGTGGCTGGTTGCTGTCCCAACACCATAAACCTTTGTCTTCAAACAACAGCCCCGGTCTCCATCATGTCATCATATGACAAAATTGCAATGAAGTAAAATGATTCCTGACTAAAAATGGTTCAAATGGCTCTGAGCACTATGGGACTTAACAGCTGTGGTCATCAGTCCCCTAGAACTTAGAACTACTTAAACCTAACTAACCTAAGGACATCACACACATCCATGCCCGAGGCAGGATTCGAACCTGCGACCGTAGCAGTCGCGCGGTTCCGGACTGCGCGCCTAGAACCGCGAGACCACCGCGGCCGGCACTTCCTGACTCATCACGGCACATACTCTCTTGTAATTTCTATAGTAAAGTGTCTGCCATAGGATTTTATTGAGCATATCCGTAACACTTACTAAGCGATCCCATGAGGAATCGCCACGCTCTTCGTTGGATCGACTCTCTTCTATTGATCCAAAACTGTAAGACTTCCAGATAAATGAGTAATATTTCAGAACCGGCCAAACAAATGTTCTTTTCACTTATTTTGTGAATGTATTATATTTCCTTAAAATTCTCCCACTGACTCTGTCTGGAACCTGCTATTTATGTAACTGGTTTTATATCGTTATTCCGCTGTAGGCCGCTCCGGATGGTTACTCTAGCTGCTTTACGTTAGTTGCTATTTCCAGTGATCCGTCGCAAATTATGTAATTGTACAGTAGCGGAATTTTTCGCATATTTTTGCGCAATATGTTACATTTATCTCGGCTCAGTGTCAACTGCCAGTCTCTGCACCATTCATCAGTTCTCTGCAGGCCTTCATACAGTTTTAGATCTTCTGTGTTAATTATAATAAGTAACGATCCTATAACACTCCGCTCGAGCACTCCTGTTATTAACCTTACAAATGTCGAATTTATGTATTTATTTATTTTGTGTGCAAGAGACTCCTGGCTCCAGTCACAAATCTGGTCCGATACTTGGCAAGCTCATATTGTTTTCACTAAACGACATCGCAGAACTGAGTCAAATGCCTTCCTGAAATCAAGGAACACAGCGACAACATAGGCGCAGACGTCTACAAAGCTCTCGGTTTCGCGGATGAACGGGTTGAGTAGAGTTCCCCAAAATCTTTGTTTACAGAATCCATGTCGATTATTATAGGAGAGATTATCGTTTTCCAAGAACGTCATAATACGTGAGCATCAAATATGTCCCATAGTTCTACAACAGACTGACGTTAGCCAGATAGGCCTATAATCATGTACATCTGTCCTACGACTCTTCTTGCAAGCCGGAAGGACCCACGCTTAATTTCAGTTGCTAGGTACCTTTCGTTGTTCCAGTGATATGCGATAAACCAGCCCCAGAAGAATAGCAAGTCCTTTCGTATACTCTCCGTAGAAACATGCAGGTATGTCATTTGGTCCAGATACCTTTCCGCCATTGAGCGACAAATGCTTGCCTACTACGCGATCACTTATCTCACTATCTGCGATTTCTGGCTTCGTTCGTTGACTGAAATTAGGGTCTGCATTTCTATCTTCAGTGGTGAAACTGTTTCTGACGCTCGACTACAGCATGTCACACTTCTCTCTGTCATCTTCCATTTCGGTGCAAGTATAGTCACTGAGCGACTAAATATGTGATTTCAAGCTGCTTACCGACTTTACATAAGACCAGAAATTCTTAAGGGTTTTCAGTCAGAGCTTTGGCCAAATTTTACTTTCAGAATCATTGCTCTCATTACGCTCAGTTTTACTTCGTTGAACTTTTCTATGTTAGCTATGTTTTGACTTCGCTTAAATATGTGATGAAGCTCTCTTTGCTTTCGTAGCAACTTTTTTACACGGCCAGTAAACGAAGTTGGGTCTTTCACATTCCTTGAAACATTGCAAGGAACATCTTTTTCTCCGGCGACCTGAACGATGTTTATGAATTTTATCCGCTTGTACCCAACATTTTCATCCTCTGAACTGAACAGTTGATCTCAACTACTCAGAAACTCTGCAATTTGCATCATGACACGGTTGCTAAGCGAAACTATATTCCTACCATTATTAACATTCTTCGGAACACTCGTAGTCATTGACGTACCACTGATGCTCGCTCTTCATTAATTTATTAGAGATAAGCTCTGTTTGTTGCTAGGAAGTCTAAGACGTATCCCCATGGGATGTTTCTCTATCTGAACGAAGTCATTTTCAGACAAGACATTCAAAATAATGTCAGACGAATGCCTGTCTATATCACCAGTTTTGATCGCATGACTCTGCCATTCTCTATCTGGAAAACTGGAGTCTCCCGCTATTGCAATCGCTTGATCAGGAAACTTATTCCGATATGCTGTAAGTTCCCACTGAAGCGTTGCGCCACTAGACCTCCTGACGAGGTGGTCTATAAAACCATCTGGATACCATGTTTGACCTACATTTGATGCTTAACTTCAGCTAGATTATTTCACAGTCGATATCCGTAAAAACTTCACAAGATATTGTTGTTATCTGTCTTCTATCCGAAAAATAGTTTGATGCAGCTCTCCATGCTATTCTATTCATCTCCGAATAACTACTGCAACCCACATCCTTCCTAATCTGCTTTCTGTATTCATCTCTTGGTCTCCTTCTACGATTTTTACCCCCCACACGTGTCTCCAGTACCAAATTGGAAATACTTTGAAGTACACTGTCAACCAATCACATCTAGTCGGTTTGTGCCACAAATATCTTTTCTGCCCAATTCTGTTAAGTACCTCCTCATTAGTTACATGATCTACCCATCTAATCTTCAGCATTCTTCTGTAGCAGCACATTTCAAAAGCCTGTGTTCTATTTTTGCATAAACCGTTTATCGCACATGTTTCACTTCAGTACAGGGCTACACTCCATACAAATATTTTCAGAAAAGACCGTCCACACTACAATCTACATTCGATGATAGAAAATTTCTCTTCTTCAGAAACGCTTTCCTTGCCATTGCCAGTTTACATTTTGTATTCTTTCGTTTCGGCCATCGTCAGTTATCTTGCTGCCTGCCCAAATAGCAGAACTCATCTACTACCGTAAGTGTCTCATTTCCTTACCTAATTTCCACAGCGTCGCCTGATGTAATTCAACTACATTCCATTATCCTTATTTTTCTTTTGTTGACGGCTCTTCCAAGTCCTTTTCTCTCTCTGACACAATTACAATGTCATCGGCAAACCTCAAAGTTCTTATTTCTCATCCTTGTACTTTAATTCCTACTCCAGTTTTCTCTTTGGTTTCCTTTACTGCTTGCTCAGTGTAAATATTGAATAACATTGGGAACGAGCAACAACCGTGTTTCACTCCCTTCTAAATCACCCCTTCCCTTTGATGCCACTCACCTCTTACAACTTCCCTCTCGCTTCTGTACAAATTGTAAATATCCTTCCGCTCCCTGTATTTTACCCGGGCTACCCTCAGAATTTCAAAGCGAGTGAATACTATCTAAAGTTTTCTCTAGGTCTACTAATGCTTTAAACGTCCGTTTGCACTTCCTTGACCCATTTTCTAAGATAAGTTGTAGGGTCAGTATTGCCTCGCGTGTTCCTACATTTCTCCAGAATCCAAACTGGTCATCCCCGAGGTCGGCTTCTACTAGATTTTCTGCTGTAAAGAATTTTTGTTAGTATTTAGCAACCAAGATTTGTTAAACTGATACGTCGATAATATTCTATCCTGTCAGCAACTGCTCTTTTTTAATCTGAATTATTACATTCTTCTTGCAGTCTGAGGGTATTCGCCTCTCACACATCTTGCACACCATATGGAATAGTTTGTTCTGCTCCTGGGGCTTTGTTTCGACTTAATTCTTTCAGTGCTCTATCAAATTCTTCTCACAGTATCATATCTCCCATCTTTTCATCTACGTCCTCTTCCAATTCTATAATACTGCCTTCAAGTTCGTCGTCCTTGTATAGACACGCTACATACTGCTTCCACATTTCAGCTTTCCCTCTTTGATTAGGACTGGTTTCCCATTTGAGTTCCTGATATTTATACAGCAGTTTCTCTTTTCTCCAAAAGCCTCTATAATTTTCCCGTAGGCTGTACCTATCTTTCCCCTTGTGAAACAGGGCTCCAAATCCTTACATTTGTCCTCTAGCCATTTCTACTTAGCCATTTCTGCTTAGCCATTTCTGCTTAGTCATTTTGTACTTCCTGTCAGTCTCATTTTTATACCTTTGTATTTCCTTTTGCTGCATCATTTGCTTCATTTTTTATTTTCTCATATCGCCAGTTCTGTTCTGTAGCACCTATATTATCCAAGAATTTCCGCCATTTCTTTTTAACGATTTGATCACCTGGTGCCTTCACTATTCCTCTCTGAAAGCCACCCACTCGTCTTCTGCTGTACTTCTTTTCCCTGTTCTAGTCAAGCGTTGACTGAAGCTCCATCTGAAATTCTCAACAATCTCTGGTTCTTACAACTTATCCAGAGCCCATCTCCTTCATTTCTAGTCTTGGCTGCAATAATGCGTTCATTATGCTGTTTATAGTAGCTTACCCACATTCCTATTTTCTTATCCGTTTATAACCATGCATTCGCCTGACCAGAAGTCCTGTTCCTCCTGCCTCCGAACTTTGCTAAATCTCACTGTCTCCAACTTCCACCTATCTATTTTTCTTTTTAAATTTTCTAACCTACGTGCCCTATTAGGGATCTAACATTCCACTCTCTGATCAGTAGAACGCATGTTTTTTTTTTTCTCCTGAAGACGACGTCATCCTGAGTACTCCCCGACCGGAGATCCAAATGGGGGACTATTACGGTTCCGGAATATTTTACCCAAGAGGATACCATCATCACTTAACCATACAGTTGAACTGCATGTCCTCACGAAAAATTACGGCTGTAATTTCTCCTTCCTTCCAGCTTTTCGCAGTACCACCACAGCAAGGCCGTTGTGGTTGATGTTACAAGGCCACATTACTCACTCATCCAGAATGTTGCCTCTGGAACTAATGAAAATGCGGCTGCCTCTCTTTAGAAACCACACGTCTGTCTCTCCTACGGTACGGCTATCCGTATAACTGAGGCACCAAAGCCACCCCATCAATGGCAAGGTTCATGGTTCATGCGGGCAGGCCGTAAGGGGGGGTGGGGCGATAAGGACAATATGTGTTATTAGATTCTTTATTGCAATCAATGTTCACCACCTTTGGGGTTTAACATACAGGGGTTGGACAAAAACATGGAAACACCGCAAGAATGCATACTTGAATATAAATTCAGATACTAGTCAAGCCTGAAGGTTGCACTGTTCTAATTGACCACTATGTCATCTGTGCAGTGTCCTCAATACGTTGCAAGCGCCAGTCATGGTCAGAACGGTATTCTGTGTAGTTGTGAGTGCATTATGTCAGAGGTAAGTGATTCGAAGGAGGGCAGATCGTTGCTGCTTCTTTGGTGAGTGCTTCCGCAATCATGGTAGGCGAAGTGTTTGGTGTTCCAAGAGGCACCGTATCGAAGATTTATAGCGCATACGGGGAAAGCAGAAAAAAATCAGTCGCTAAGTCACAACGCGGACGGAAGTGTGTGTGAGTGGTCCAGGCAGACTGTCATCGAAGAGGATTGTGACGAAAAATAACAGAATGATAAATGCAGGAATCACTGCATAACTAAATGTCGCACCCGCGAGCGCTGTCAGCATCAAAACAACACGAAGCAGGCAATTCCAGGACGAGCTGGAATTCCAAAACCACACACCAGTGATGCATCTACATCGAAATGTGTATGGAAACTCTGCAAATCACACTTAAGTGCCAGGCAGAGGGTTCATCGAACCACCTTCACACCTACTATTCCACTGTCGAACTGCGCGCGGAAAAAATGCACACCTTATCTTCCCTGCGAGCTCTGATTTCTCTTATTTTATTGTGATGATCGTTTCTCCCTATGCGTCAACAAAATATTTTCTCATTCGGAGGAGAAAGTTGCTGATTGAAATTTCGTGAGAAGATCCTGCCGAAATAAGAAACTCCTTTGTTTTAATTATGTCCACTCATAAATCCTGTATCATATCCGCGACACTCTCTCCCCTATTTCTCGATAATACAAAACGTGCTGACTTTCTTTGAACTTTATCGATATACTCCGTTAATCGTATTTGGTAAGGATTCCACACCGCTCAGCAGTACTCCAAAAGAAGACGGACAAGCATAGTGTAGATAGTCTCTTTGATAGATCTACTGCATCTTCTAAGTGCTCTGCCAATAAAACGCAGTCTTTGGTTCGCCTTCCCCACAACATTTTCTATGTGTTCATTCCAATTTAAGTTGTTACTAATTGTAATTCCTTGGTATTCAGCTGAATTTATGGACTTCAGATTTGATTGATTTATCTTGTAACCGAAGTTTAACGGATTAATTTTAGCACTCAGGTTAATGACCTCACACTTTTCGTTATTTAGTGTCAATTTCCAATTTTCACGCCGTACAGATATCTTATCGAAATAGTTTTGCAGTTGGTTATGATCTTCTGATGACTTTACTAGACGACAAACGACACTATCATCTGCAAACAACCTAAGAGGGCTGCTTAGATCGTCTCCCAAATATGTATTATATAAATCAGGAGTAACAGAAGGCCTACAACATTATCTTGGGCAACGCCAGAGGTCAGTTCTGTTTTATTCGATGACTTTTCGTCAGTTACTACGAACTGTGATTCCTCTGCCAGGAAATCACTAATTCAGTCGCATAACTGAGGCGATATTCCATAAGCATGCAGTCTGATTACGAGCTGCTTGTGAGGTACGGTGTCAAAAGCTTTCTGGAAATCTAGAAATACGGAATCATGTGATATCTCTTGTCGATAGCACTCAGCACTTCGTGTGAGTAATGAGGTAGTTGTGTTTCACAAGAAGGATATTCTCTAAATCCATGTTGACTGTGTGTCAATGGATCAATAGACCGTTGTCTTCGAGGTAATTCATAATGTTCGAACACAATATATGTTCCAAAATCCTAGTGCATATCGATGTTAATGATATGCGCCTTTAATTTGGTGGATACCTCCTGTTGCCTTTGTTCAAGTGCACCTTTCCAGTCTTTGGGTACGCATCTTTCGTCGAGCGACGGATGTACGTGATTGTTAAGTATGGAGCTATTGCATCAACATACTTTGAAAGGAACCTAAATGATTTAAAATCTGGACCGGAAGGCTTGCTTTTATTACGTGACTTAAGTTGCTTCGCTAATCCGAGGACATCTACTTTTAAGTTAGTCATGGTGGTAGCTGTTGTTGATTCGAATTCTGGAATATTTTTGGTGAAGGCTGTGTTTAGTAACCCTGATTTAGCAGCACGGTCATCGATTGTATCTTCACTGCTATCGCGCAGAGCAGACGTTGACTGTGTATTGCCGCTAGCACACCTTACATACAAACAGAATCTCTTGGAGTTTACTGCCAGGTTTCCAGCCAAAGTTTCGTTGTGGACACTATTATAAGCATCTCACATTGAAGCTCGCACTAAATTTCGAGCTTCTGTAAAATATCGCCATTCTTGTGGATTTTGCGTTCGTTTAAATTTGGCATTCTTTTTTCATTGTTTCTGCAACAGTGTTCTGACCCGTTTTGTGTACCATGGGGGATCAGCACCGTCGTTTGTTAATTTATTTGGTATAAATCCCTCAGTTGCTGTCGATACTATTTCTTTGAATTCAAGCCACATCTGGTCTACACTTACCGGTACATCGATAATTTGAAAGGAATGGAGATTGTCTCTCAGCAAGTCGTCGAGCGTATTTTTATCTGCCTTTTTGAATAGATATAGCTCTCGCTTATTTTTGAAGGATTTGATAGTTACGGTATTCAGTCTCGGTTCGACAACCCTGAGCCGTAGTTGTGTCCGGCTCTCTGAAAAGCGCGCCAGCCGGAGTGCTTTCGCATCACGTCTAGTGTTTGCGGAGGCGCTTTCGGTTTGGCGGGCTGTTCGGATCGCTACCGCCCCCTGGCGGGAGGTGGAGCAAGTGTACGGTCGCGTGACGGTCTAGGCAGGACCTATTGGCCTGTGACCGAGAGAGGTGGACGCCCGAGCGGGGCCCTGTTGTGGGGGTCGTCAACTGCTCGCCAAGTGCTTTGACCGACCTCTTGGCTGTCAGGGGCTAAGTCTGCCTTATCCGCATGTGCTGAGCATGTATGAAGCTCACAAGGGAACGTCCCCATCGCACCCCCCTCAGATTTAGTTGTAATTTGGCACAGTGGATAGGCCTTGAAAAACTGAACACAGATCAATCGAGAAAACAGGAAGAAATTGTGTGGAACTATGGAAAAATAAGTAAAATATACAAACTGAGTAGTACATATGCAACATAAGCAACTTCAAGGAGAACGCGAGCACAGGATCGCCGTGGTCCCGTGGTTAGCGTGAGCAGCTGCGGAGCGAGAGGTCCTTGGTTCAAGTCCTCCCTGGAGCGAAAAGTCTATTTATTTTATTTTTGCAAAGTTGTGATCTGCCGTTCGTTCATTGACGTCTCTGTTCACTGTAATAAGTTTAGTGTCAGTGTTTTGCGACCGCACCGCAAAACCGTGCGATTAGTAGACGAAAGGACGTGCCTCTTCAATGGGAACCGAAAACATTTGATCCAAGAAAACACGTCTGATATATTCTATACGACACTGGTGACGGCATGTTCGTCACATGACAGGAATATGTTGTCGACCCACCTAACTTGCACATTTGGCGAATGGGTGAAAAGATTCTTCTACCTTGCCCGATTTAGGTTTTCTTGTATATCTGATAATCACTCCCAAAAAAAAAAATGAAAACAAAAGTGTGTGTTACATAAACTGCAATAAATGAATGCAACAGTTTCACAGTCGCACAGTTTTCTCTGTGCTCTGTCAAAACATATGTTTTTAACGTTTTCAAATTTTTCCGTGTGTAGACCGTCAAATCCTGCAAATCTCCAAGCAAATCTGAAAATGTCCTGGAATTTTGGAGAGCGAAGTTGATTATGTGTGAGTGTCTGAACACTGAATTTGTCTGAAAATAAAAATTAAAATTTTTCGCTCGAAGGAAGAGTTGAACCAAGGAACTCTCCTCGCGGAGCTGCTCACGCTAACCACGGGACCACGGCGCTATTACGCTCATATTGTCCTTGATGTTGCATATATTGGACGTGGACTACTCAGTTTGTATGTTTTACTTATTTTTCCATAGTTCCACACAATTTCTTCCTGTTTTGTCGATTGATCTGTGTTCAGTTTTTCAAGGCCTATCCACTGTGCCAACTTATAACTAAATCTGAGGGGGGTGCGATGGGGAGGTACCCTTGTCAGAAGCCGTGGTGCAGGAGATCAGCGCGTGGGACCGTATGTCTTCTTATCGGCCGTTGAAACCACTGGCAGCGGTTGGCTCTGACGAGCATTTGGAAGTGCAACGTGTTCCCGGCGGCGCTGTGGTGGAGTGTGAGAATCTGAGTACTGTTTTATGTAACAAAGATATATATATGGGGTTTTTCAAGTTCTAGTGAAGTGTATGAGTTTCTTCACCTGTGGTTTTGTTGGGGTCTTCCCACCACAGTTTTCGTTTGCCTGTCCGCGGGAATGTGGTAACTGCTTCTTGGTCGGGCCATTTCATTCACACCTAGATTGGGTGATTTAGGGTCGGTGTCGCGGGTCTCTGTGGTTCGGAGTCTGTGCAGACACCGCCCTTGCTACATCTTCTGGTTTTGGGTAACTCGGGGAGGTGGTGGCTTGTAATGGATGTTTTGGGGCTGATCTGCTGTGGCCCTGTAGACCACTAATAACTATTCCGCCTACTGTGATTTGGGCCCCTTTACACGTGTCACTCCCTCACCGAGCTAAGGAAAGTTGTTTTGGGAACTGCCTTTAATGTGAAGGTTTGTGTGCTGGCTTATTCACATTTATCTTGTAACAACTGACAGGTGTAGTGTAAGTTATTTAACTGGCGAGAGACAACTATTTTAGCTTTAGCACAAACTAGCGAGCTTAAAGGGTTTTTTTTTTTTTAAGGAATTGTAAAAATCTTATTATTGGGAAATTGTTAACGTCATACCTGGCAATCTCCTTTTCATAAATAAAATTTGTCAGCTATTCGAAATTGTTTTTGAAATTGTTTTCTTTTAAATGCCAGACTTAAAAATTTATTATTGAGAAAGCCTTTTAAAATAAAAATATAACCTTAGCAGTGTATGTTATTTCACCAGCACCTCCTGGCCCCTACTTCCACGATAACGTTTTTGGAATAACATGTGTACTTGAGTTGTTGTTTGTCAACCGCCCTGATTGACGGTTCAAACCCTATGTCCACTAATCCCGTTTTGATATTCGCTATTAGCTCAGAATTATTTGTTGCTAAGAGGTCAAGTGAGTTTTCACAACTGTTTACTATTCGAGTGTGCTCATGAGCTAGTTACCCGCAATAATTTCCAGATGATGTTTCATGCGTACCTCCGGATTTATAACTGTATTTTCTTCAACATATCGAGAATAAATTGAAGTTACCACCCACTATCATTCTTTGAATCGGACACGTGTTTGAAATTACACTCAAGTTTTCTTTGAACCTTTCAGCGATTGTATCATCTGAGTTGGTAAGGCGGTAAAAGGATGAAATTATTATTTTATTCCAGTTGGCAAGAATTACCTCTACCGTGCGGGATTAGCCGAGCGGTCTGAGGCGCTGCAGTCATGGACTGTGCGGCTGGTCCCGGCGGAGGTTCGAGTCCTCCCTCGGACATGGGTGTGTGTGTTTGTCCTTAGGATAATTTGGGTTAAGTAGTGTGTGGGCTTAGGGACTGATGACCTTAGCAGTTAAGTCCTATAAGATTTCACACACACAAACAAGAATGGCCTCTACCCATACTAGATCACAGGAATTGTCTCCTTCAATTTCTCTACTAGGTATTCTACTTCTAACAGCAACAAACACGCCACCGCCAACTGTATTTAGCTTATCCTTTCTGACCACCGTTATTTCTTCGCAAAAGTGTCGGATGAAGTTATCTCCGGCCTTAGCCAGCCTTCAGTGCCTGTAACTATTTGGGCATCAGTGCTTTCTATTAGCGCTTGGAGATATCGCACCTTCCCGACACAGCTACGGCAATTTACAACTGTTATACTGCTGGTTCCTAAATCTACGTTCGTCCTGTTTTTTACCTGCCTTCTTTTGAGACTGAAACCCTTTCTGTATTTTCCTGAGACCCTGTTGTTGTTGTTGTGGTCTTCAGTCCTGAGACTGGTTTGATGCAGCTCTCCATGCTACTCTATCCTGTGCAAGCTTCTTCATCTCCCAGTACCTACTGCAACCTACATCCTTCTGAATCTGCTTAGTGTATTCTTCTCTTGGTCTCCCCCTATGATTTTTACCCTCCACGCTGCCCTCCAATACTAAATTGGTGATCCCTTGATGCCTCAGAACATGTCCTACCAACCGATCCCTTCTTCTGGTCAAGTTGTGCCACAAACTTCTCTTCTCCCCAATCCTATTCAATACTTCCTCATTAGTTATGTGATCTACCCATCTAATCTTCAGCATTCTTCTGTAGCACCACATTTCAAAAGCTTCTATTCTCTTCTTGTCCAAACTATTTACCGTCCATGTTTCACTTCCATACATGGCTACACTCCATACAAATACTTTCAGAAATAACTTCCTGACACTTAAATCTATACTCGATGTTAACAAATTTCTCTTCTTCAGAAACGCTTTCCTTGCCATTGCCAGTCTACATTTTATATCCTCTCTACTTCGACCATCATCAGTTATTTTGCTCCCCGAATAGCAAAACTCCTTTACTACTTTAAGTGTCTCATTTCCTAATCTAATACCCTCAGCATCACCCGACTTAACTCGACTACATTCCATTATCCTCGTTTTGCTTTTGTTGATGTTCATCTTATATCCTCCCTTCAAGACACCATCCATTCCGTTCAACTGCTCTTCCAAGTCCTTTGCTGTCTCTGCCAGAATTACAATGTCATCGGCGAACCTCAAAGTTTTTATTTCTTCTCCATGGATTTTAATACCTACTCCAAATTTTTCTTTTGTTTCCTTTACTGCTTGCTCAATATAGAGATTGAATAACATCGGGGAGAGGCTACAACCCTGTCTTACTCCCTTCCCAACCACTGCTTCCCTTTCATGTCCCTCGACTCTTATAACTGCCATCTGGTTTCTGTACAAGTTGTAAATAGCCTTTCGCTCCCTGTATTTTACCCCTGCCACCTTTAGAATTTGAAAGAGAGTATTCCAGTCAACATTGTCAAAAGCTTTCTCTAAGTCTACAAATGCTAGAAACGTAGGTTTGCCTTTCCTTAATCTTTCTTCTAAGATAAGTCGTAAGGTCAGTATTGCCTCACGTGTTCCAGTATTTCTACGGAATCCAAACTGATCTTCCCCGAGGTCGGCTTCTACTAGTTTTTCCATTCGTCTGTAAAGAATTCGTGTTAGTACTTTGCAGCTGTGGCTTATTAAACTGATTGTTCGGTAATTTTCACATCTGTCAACACCTGCTTTCTTTGGGATTGGAATTATTATATTCTTCTTGAAGTCTGAGGGTATTTCGCCTGTTTCATACATCTTGCTCACCAGATGGTAGAGTTTTGTCAGGACGGGCTCTCCCAAGGCCGTCAGTAGTTCCAAAGGAATGTTGTCTACTCCGGGGGCCTTGTTTCGACTCAGGTCCTTCAGTGCTCTGTCAAACTCTTCACGCAGTATCGTATCTCCCATTTCATCTTCATCTACATCCTCTTCCATTTCCATTATATTGTCCTCAAGTGCATCGCCCTTGTATAGACCCTCTATATACTCCTTCCACCTTTCTGCTTTCCCTTCTTTGCTTAGAACTGGGTTTCCATCTGAGACCTTGATGTTCATACATGTGGTTCTCTTATCTCCAAAGGTCTCTTTAATTTTCCTGTAGGCAGTATCTATCTTACCCCTAGTGAGATAAGCCTCTACATCCTTACATTTGTCCTCTAGCCATCCCTGCTTAGCCATTTTGCACTTCCTGTCGATCTCATTTTTGAGATGTTTGTATTCCTTTTTGCCTGCTTCATTTACTGCATTTTTATATTTTCTCCTTTCATCAATTAAATTCAATATTTCTTCTGTTACCCAAGGATTTCTACTAACCCTCTTCTTTTTACCTACTTGATCGTCTGCTGCCCTCACTACTTCATCCCTCAGAGCTACCCATTCTTCTTCTACTGTATTTCTTTCCCCCATTCCTATCAATTGTTCCCTTATGCTCTCCCTGAAACTCTGTACAACCTCTGGTTCTTTCAGTTTATCCAGGTCCCATCTCCTTAAATTCCCACCTTTTTGCAGTTTCTTCAGTTTTAATCTACCCTGAGACCCTCTAACCTTAAAAATTCACAGTTCACGCCACACAGCGCCCGCTACTCGTGTAGCCGCCTCCTGCGAGTAACGGACTCCAGATCTATTGAGCGGAACCCGAAACCGCACCATCCCATGGCGGAATTGAGGAATCTGCAGCCTACACGGTCGGAGAATTGTCTGAGCCTCTGATTCAGATCCTCCAATCGCCTCTATACCAGAGGTCCGCAATCGGTCCTGTCGACTATGCAGCAAATGGTGAGCTCAGCTTTCATCTCGCAAGCAAGATTGGCAGCCTTTACCCTTTTCTGATGGCCGCTTGAAACCAGAGAGAACTCTTCTGATCCAAAGCGACACAGATCATTGGTACCTGCGGTTGGCTGCACCCTATGCTCTTCATGCCACCCGAAAGGACTCGCTCCACGTCTGGAAAGACTTGATCCGGTATGCACACTGAGTTCACGCTGGCTTTCTTCCCCTCCTTGGCAGCCGTGTCCCTAAGGGACCTCATAATGCGCCTAACATTGGAGGTCCCAGCTACCAATAATCCCACCCTCTGTGACTGCCTGGATCTTGCAGGCCGAGAGGTTTCCTCTGAAAAAGGACAAGCGACTACATCTGAGGGACTGAGGGACAGTGTCAGCCAAAGACAGCACCCGAAACCTGTTTGTCAAACTAACTGGGGAGGCCTTACATGTGGCCACGCAGAATGGCTTTCGCAGCGTGCCACGTCCCGAGGCGACCTCCCTCTCAACCACAGGTGAGGGATCAAATTCAATGCGAGCAGTAACTAGCTGGCCAACGGTGTGGACTTATGGCCGCTCCACTGTCGTCACTGACGAAAACACAAGAACTGTGTCTTATAAATTACATTCAGACGCAGAGATTCAGAAGCTGAACTACCAAAGCACACAGGTGAGACTAAATAATTAGCTCCTTGTTAGGTACTCCTAAAATGTCACAAAATCTTTTACTTCCCAGTTACTGCTCTTTCTCGGCTCGTGGCAGCCCAGCCCTAACAGGAAAACGTGGTATCCAAGCCACAAAACATGGACAATGTAGAAATAGGAGAAAGTCATTTGCCCGTGTTGGTCTTGTTTCAAACATTTTCAGCTTCTAGCGGAGTTATGTCCCAAGAATGAAAGATCGCGGTGTTCGCTAAGTTACTCTGTAAGTTCGCATTACTGCCACGGATAATGTGACCATTTTGGCTGATCGTGTCAATTCCATGGTACAGTGTTTGTTCCCCAATGGTGAGGCAGAGTTCCAGGGCGACAGGAGCCTTGTTCACACAGCTCACATCTTTCAGGTACTGGTTTTGTGAGCACGAAGATGAATTATCGCATCTACCCTGGCCACCAGCGAACAGGTCTCAATAAATTGAGCCTTTGTGATCTACTTTGATGAGACGGATACTTAATGATATCACCCTCCGTCATCGTCGCTATTTTGCCGGAAGAATTATACAAGAATTGCTTGAAAACCATAAAGGACCTGTGTTTATGCATTCAGAGACGACTGGAAGCTTTTTTGAATGCCAACGTATTTCCTACACCGCATTGTACACGGAAATGCGTTGTGTTTATGGCGTTTCCACATTTTGTCAACCATTGTATCCTTGAGATATATTCTAACCTCTATTTAGTAGTTCGTTGGTGTTCCTTCCGGTTTCAAACAGCTTTCTGTTCCTAATTCCATCTGGGTATAATTACCTTTAATAAGTGATAAGAATCTAGGACCTTATCACGGATGCTCCTGCACTTTACTAATATATTATCGTTTCCATTTCCTATCTACGGGGACGAACGTTCTCTGAGAATAATGTGGGTGATCCGCCTCCGAAGTCGGCAGGCAGTTCATGACTAATCCTAACAGGGAGGTAATCCTCCGACCAAAAATCCCATGTGCACGCCATCTGACCTCCGTATCCTAGCAGCCGGTTACCGCTCGTAGTGTACGCCTCACCTATAACGGGACCACACGATAGCGGAGGTCGAGAAATTCGCATCCGATATCGTCGCGGAATCGTCTGAGCCTCTAGTTTACAACCCAGAGGACTGCGATTGTGTCCTCGTACGCTACAACAAATAGTGAACTGAGCGATGCTAGCTGTCTTCACCCGTTCAGTTAACCATCTAAAACGTCCGAGGATCTTCTCAGAACCCAAGCGGCAGGCGTCATTCATGCCGATGTGAGTCGTTATTTACAGCCAGTTTAACCCGGTGCGTACGGGGCCGCAGGCAGAGTGACCTCTTGGAAAACATATCGACTGCGCATTGGCATCTTTCCCGACTTTTCTGTTATTTCCACGAAGGGCTTCATTGCCTTCCAAACTTTGGAGCTCCCAGTGACTAACATATCAGCGCTGTGCATTTGTCGGAACTGGGAAGGAAAATCGGCAACTGGTCCAACGGGGGAGTCTTCCCTGCTGGCTCAAACTGCTATAAGCACTGTCCCTTTCACTTTCAATTGTATGTTCCTTTCGTCCTTCTACTGAATTAAGTGAAGTTACAGTTACCAAAGGATTTCGCTTATAAAGGCGCAAAAAACATTACGTAACTTATGATACGAAAGAATTACAGCAATTTTATTCATCTTGTCCAGAGCAGGTATTGCTGAACGCTAAGACAGTTGTGTAAACTGTCTGATCAAAAGAATCTGGACACCACTATTCCATTCAGGATTGAACACTAGATGCGAACACACCAGTAGACGATTACTGTGTTGTCATTAGAGAAGTAGTAACTGCGGAATGGATCGGTCAGGAGAGCTAAATGACTTCAAACATGGACAGTCATTGAATACCACCTGACAGCCAGATCCATTAGGGACATTTCAACCCTTATAAAGCTGGCCAGATTAGTGGTGCAGTAGTTTGGCCTTAATGGGTTCATTGCTTTTCTTATTCAAACAAACTAGTTACTTGGCTACGTTCCCTAATGTAAATAAACTACTCACTTGGCCGAGCGGCTGATGTAAACAGTACGGCCACCAGATGGTTTTAGTCCAATGTATACAGACCATACACTTTCGCTCATAAATTATGTTTATGTAAATGTAATATATGACGGGATGCATGTAGCCTAATCTTGATGACCGTAATTTATGACCCATAATGATCACTGTCCCCACCTACTGCCCCTCCTCTAGGTCAGCAGGTGAAGTATAAATGTGGAATTGGGTTGAATTTTCTTAATTACTGTAATTTATGACCCAGAAAATTGTGTTAGACACTTAAACACTAAGGTGGATGTGTGAAATTGTGATGTTTGCAATTTCGTTTTTGTTATGACTAGGCAAAACTACAATCATCTGGTCATAACTGGCGGTTCTTTGATGTTCTATGAGATGATTGAACGAAATCACAATTATGAAACATTAGTTCACTTTATTAAAAGAATGATAAAAAGATGTGAGAATTGCTGGTGAATAAAATGAAAACTTAATTTCTACGGGAAATCATAAAACTCTATTGGAAAATGCCTTTCAGAGGCTGGTATCTGAAGTACTCCTCTGTGATACTGACAAGGTGACACAGTCAATAATTAAATAGCTGAAGACTAAGGACTCTCATGGATCTGATGTAGTGCTTCGAAGAATATTGAAGTACTGTGATGTTAGCCCTATGCTTAGCCATATTTGTAATTTTTTCTTTAAGAACGGTCTGTTTCCTGAACGATTTAAGTACTCTGCAGTAAAGCCGATTTATAAGAAAGGGATAATGCAGATAATTTTAGACCTATTTCTATGCCATCACTGTTTGCTAAAGCCGCGCGGACAGACCGAGCGGTTTGAGGCGCTATGTCACGGATTGCGCGACCCCTCCCGCCGGAGATTCGAGTCCTCCCTCAGGTGTGTGTTGGTCTTAGCATAAGTTAGTTTAAGTAGTGCGTAAGTCTAGGGATGGATGACCTCAGTACTTTGGTTCCTTAGGAATTCACACATATTTGAACATTTTGTTCGCAAAAGTTATTGAAAAGGCTGTGTATGTAAGGATAACTGATCATTTTATATCACCTAATTTGCTATCAAATGTACAGTTCAACTTTAGACGTCGTTTAACAACTGAAAATGCTATATTTTCTCTTCTCTGTGAGATACTGGAGGGATTAAACAAAAGGTTTCGAACGACAGGCATATTTTTTTATTTAACTAAGATGTTTTATTGTGTTGATCACAAAATAATGCACCAGAAGTTGGACCATTATGGAATACGTGAAGTAGCTCACAATTGGTTCACCTCCTACTTTAACAACAGACAGCAAAAGGTCATTATTCATACTGTTGAGAAAGGCTGTGATGTGAGACCTGAGTGAGGTACGGTCAAATGGGGGTGCCCCACGGATCAGTGTTGGGGCCACTCCTGTTCCTCATTTATCTAAACGATATTTCCTCTAGTATTACAGGTGACTCTAAAGTATTTCTGTTCGCTGATGACACTGTCTTGGTTGTAAAGGATGTTGTGTGCAACATTGGCACTGTTTCAAATAGTGCAGTTCATGACATAATTTCACGGCTTGTAGAAAATAAACTAACGCTAAATCACAGTAAGACTCAGTTTTTACATTTTCTAACACAGAATTCAACAAAACCCGACGTTTTAATGTCACAGAATGGGCATATGATTAGTGAAAGTCAGCAGTTCAAATTCCTTGGTGTTCAGATAGATAGTAAGCTGTCATGGAAAGCCCACTTTCAGGATCTTGTTCAGAGACATAATGATGCCATTTTTACTATTCGAACCGTATCTGAATTAAGTGATAGTTCGACACGAAAAGTGGTCTATTTTGCTTATTGTCATTCGTTTATGACATATGGTATTATATTTTGGGGTAACTCTTCCCATTCTCAAAGGATATTTTTGACTGAGAAGCGGGCGGTTCGGGCAATAAGTGGTGCTTGGTCCTACGGAACTAGACGTGTAAAATAAAATAAAAAAATAAAATGTGCTTAACTTTATGCAGTCCATTGCTACAAGAGTGTGTCGGGTATTTACAACTGTCTTTGAACAGTCGTTCAGATTGCAGCGAGACATCGGTAATATCTATGGTATCGATATGCCCTGCCAGCTTTGGTGCGGCACTGTGATTTTTGGATGATGGTTTCGGTCTAGTAAATGCCCACCAACAGGTGCATTTAGTCTTGTGCTGCGACCCCTATAGTAAGTCGAGCAGAGGCGACAACCACAAGCAAGCAAAGAGCACAGGCTTAAAAAATAAAAGCCATTACAACTGAAATGGTGATTTTCATACCTTTTAGATCTTCTAATTATCCTTGCTATTTCCTTTCTTTGTTATTTAAGTGGCTCTCATACTGTTCAATGTTTCTTGAGGATATCCACATTTCCATTTTCTGGCCCTCTCTTTTAAAGCTCATTCACATAATTATTTCATTCCATCATATATTCTTCTTATTTTGATTGACCCGAATGTTTTCTGTGGAGCGTTATTAATTTCCTTACATAATTCTGGCCCGTTTCTATTTTAATTCTGCCTTGATGTTTTTGATCTGATTCTTTTATTGTAGTAAGTCTGTCTGTATGATTGATTAGTTTTGTGATTTTTGTTTTGTTTTCTTTCAAGCATGAGTTGGTAACCTTAATTTTAGAGATGTAGCGATCAGAATCAAATTCATTAAATTACTTTCACATTCATATTTTCCTAAGTACATGTTTGGGTACTGACCTTGTCCCAACATCAGGTTTGGAGATATCCATGTTTTGGCCTCACTCGGTAGCTTCCCGAGGTAGTTCGACACTATTTTCAGGTGAAAAATTTGATATAGACTAATCAGTCACATTGTTGGTTCTTTGTGAGCTGGGCGACGAGCTACATTGTTCCATTGTTTTCCAGACCTATTTGATCATTGCAGTCACCCAGAGGCAATATGGTGTTTTGGATATATCAGTTTCTTAAAAATCCCAAAATTCTTCTGTTTTTTTTCGGATTCTTCCTCTGGTATTCATTTACTTTATTTATTTTAATACTTCTGGCCAAGGCACACAAAAATTTCGGAGAAAACACCAGTTTCATTAATATTTCCGTGCTGAATAAATTGTCTCATCAGCTTATTTTCTCCACATGTATTCTGCATAATGAAAGTATGTCTTTTTTCAAAGTTAGTGAGTCATTCCTCACTTTTGGCGAGCTCTTCAATGCCCGGACAAATAGCGAATGCCTTCGGCTTATTTTGAGTATATAAGGTCCGACAAATATGTTTTGTTGTCGGCATTGACTAAACGATTTCAGTATGCATTCTTCAAGAGGGCGTGTGCGCTTTCTCGCTTCTTAGAATGCATTTTCATCAAGCTTGTATTTCCGCTTCAAGATTGCGGCAGCGAGGGTGAAGGACTCCCGAAATCTTTCTTTATGTCCATTCTTTTCACTCCACATTCCAGAGGCTCAATTACCTACCAGCTTTCTGCGAAAATAGAACACTTGCACATCTTAGAAATCATTATTTAGATCCGATTTCTCTACTGTGGTAACTTATTCATTGTTGAGAAAACAAACGAGCGTCGTCAGGAGTTGAATGACGAAACAGTTATCTAAATAACTGACGAAACAAATTCGAATAACCTAGTTCTTACAGCAGATGGTAGCTGACTTCGAATTATAGAGTGTTTACTGTGCGGTTTTGATTTATCGAGTGTATTAAAACACATAGGATTACTTCGATTTATCTAGATTTCTTCAAGGAGATTGACAAGAAGTTCGATTTATCGAGTTTCAAGTTAGTAAGAGTCGACTGCAGCTTACTAGCTTGAGTAGGCTCATCGTCACCTCGTATAATTAGAGGAAATTGTACTTCCATTCCACATTTAACAATGATAATTCACAACAGATATGTTTTATCCTTCGAGGTAATGACGAACGTATGAACAGCCATCTGGGTGCAACTACGCCCCTACGACTTGAGCGCCAGTTTGGACTCGGTTTGCAGTGTAAAGCATTGCAAATGTCACGACGAGCATGTTGACAGTAATACATGCTTAACAAAAATAAATATTTCAAGGTAATATATCGATACTGGTTGCTATTATTTCTAGAATCATCCTCTTTGTTCAGTAATTTTATTTTATAAGCTGAGAAAAAATGGTCGTTTTGTATTATCACGAAATAGGAGAGAGCATTTCATGGATATGGATCGCGATTTGGGGTGGCGATCATTAACAGAAAGGTTTTCTTGGGCTGTGATCTTCGTACGAAATTTAAAGCACCATCTTTCTCCTCAAAATGCAAAAATATGAATTTGGCTCGCACTTACGTAGTGAGAATTGAACATCGTAATAAAATAAGAAAAATCAGAGCTAGCATAGGAGATATAGTTTTTTTTTTTTTTGTTTTTCACGTGCTTTCCGTTAGTGAAGCGGTTCAGAAATACCTGCTCTTGCAAAGGTTGAGAACTAGCCTGAAAGTGGTGGTATGGATGTTCTGCCAATTACTTAAGTGTGAAATGCAGAGTAGTCGTGCAGATGTAGATGAGAAGCGAGTAATCAGTTCTGAGTTTTCTAGATTGCAGAATTTTCCGAGGTTAGGATATGCAGCTTACAAAAAGTAAACAACAATCCTTGATGAAGAGTTTCACACTATATGCCACTGTTATAATCTCCCATACTCAGAGAAAGTAGATCGTCCTTCCTCAACGCTTTTCCAGTTACACGGGTTACTTGTTACTTTGTCCGTATGTTTTTTGAACTGCATGTTTTTTGAACTGCCAGTCTTGCTTTTCCCCCTTTAGTGTAAAATTTCGCTGTTGTAACGTATGGATTTTAAATACAATTGAAGTCTAGATGCGACGTAATTAATTAAAAAAATATTTTGCACCGTATAAATGGCAGGACTCATATTTTAACCGACGCGTTTCGAAAGAAACAAGCTCTCATCTTTATGACAGGCATTAAATATTCTTATCAATACTAAAATTACTTGTAACGTTAACGGGCTGAATATTCTCCGCTACAGATACTTCTTATTCCAACGTAACAAAATCATTGAAGAATCTATTAACAGTGGAGTAATAGAGCCAGTTGCTAAGTTTTGGTATATTAGGCACAAATGACGGCAGTAAACGAAATTAACAGACCGGTAAACCTTGCCTGGGAGCATTTAGTAAAAAAATATGTTTCAGAATTAAGGTGTGTCTTAAACGCAAAGTTTTCAGCTATTGCATAGTACGATATTTCACTTAAGGAAGTGAGACATTGACTTACAGTGTGAAAAAACATTAAAAAACTGACAGTTTTAATGGAGAGGTGCACCATATAAATTACATAGAAAGACACAACAAAAAATTGACCACGGGACAAATAGAGTGTAAGACGTAATTATGACCGTAACTAGACCGAACAAGATAATTAGCCAGGAAAATGTGTGGTAGATAATAGTGGTATAGCCATGCGGACCCCAAATGACTTTGTTTACATTTATGACATCATGTGAGAGTGTGAATGCCGTACTCACGACGTCACAAGCCCCGGCCTCCTTGTTAGTGGCGTCAACAGCCGTATCGGTGATGTCATGATCTGTGCCAATGACGTCATCATTATCAAATGTCGAGACACGCCCTCTCCCTCACCTCTCGAGCCAGTAACAGTACTGTATTAAAGCGAAACAACTAATAACAGCATAGTGTTTTAGCAGATGCTGAAATGGATCAGCCAATCTCAATTTTGCGTCATGTTGAAAAACTTAAAGATACTGAGAATATTGATGTAACTTATAGCGGAAAAATATGTAAGCACACGAACATATTTCATCTCTCTTTGTTTTCATTCTTCACTAAAATGTTATTTATATCAAATACTGTAATCTCTCATCGGTAAATTTCATCTCACATACGTAAATTTCATTGGAAACAATATAGCATTACCTATGGATTATGAGAAGCAGCATAAAACATACCATAAACAGTTAAAATCAATGTTCACTTATGCAGTACAATTAACAAATTAGAAATAAGTAAGTTTCAAAGCTAAGTTTTATTTCAGCTACTGTTCTGCAAAACTTCAAAATGCGAAATAAAATAAAATGTTGCTCTATACTCCTGTTGCTTGTCATCGCCAACAGGTGCATGCACTTGTTGACATCCAAGTTCAATCTTCGTACCGTACTTGGTGTAAGTCACAATAAACCTTCTAATTATTTCCACACATAAGTTGTTCTGTAATGTTTGACAAGTACTTCAGTGGTATCTCCACATTTACACTCATGCTCGTAAATTAAGGATAATGCTGATACATGGTGAAACAACGCTCTTGTGGGCGGTTTGCGGGCTTAAATCACCTCGGGGTATGACCATGCAGTGCATTTGACCTGCGGTCGTCGCACGGTGGCGCTGGCAGCAGTCCACATACGCTGAGGTGTGTTGGTGCATGTCAGAGTACGGTGCAGCGAGTAAGTGTGCAGACGTTTTCAGACGTGCTAATGGTGACTGTATGTTAAAAATGGCTCAAAGAACACATATTGATGACGTAATGAGGGGTTGAATACAAGGACGACTGGAGGCTGGTCAAAAACAGCAGGTCGTAGCATGGGCCCTCCATGTGCCTCAAAGTGTGATCCCAAGATTATGGCAACGATTCCAGCAGACAGGAAACGTGTCCAGGCGCTACAGTACGGGACGTCCACAGTGTACAACACTACAAGAAGACCGATATCTCACCATCAGTGCCCGCAGACGGCCACGGAGTACTGCGGGCAGCCTTGCTCGGACCTTACTGCAGCCACAGGAACAGTTGTCTCCACACACACAGTCTACAGACGACTGAACAGACATGGTTTATTCGCCCAGAGACCTGCAAGGTGCATTCCACTGACCCCTGGTCACAGGAGAGCCCGTAAAACATGGTGTCAAGAACACAGTACATGGTCATTGGAACAGTGGTCCTAGGTTATGTTCAAGGACGAGTCCAGGTATAGTCTGAATAGTGATTCCCGCCGGGTTTTCATCTGGTGTGAACCAGGAACCAGATAGCAATCCCTTAATGTCCTTGAAAGGGACCTGTATGGAGGTGGTGATTTCTTTTTCCCGAGTATACTTCTACTCGCCTCAGATACCTGTGAGCCGGTATCCAGTAAAAACTCCCCAAATCTGTTTCCCATGCAGTTGGTCAGGAAAAGTCTGTTACTGATTTCGGACGTACAGTGATTCTTACTGGAAGCATTTTTAGGTGGACATCTCCGTCCCCCCACCCCCCAGTGCTATTCAGTTGCTGAGAATGGGACTGACCTCCCTGCCTCTGCCAGTTCCTGAGTTCCTGTTAATGCAGTTTTGGTCAGAATGTCCAAATTTCTTGCACTGCCTGCACTGCTGCTCCATAACTTTCTGTTTCGTAATCCCTTTGAGACCACACCTAAAGCATATCACGTCTATACTAAACACTGTCTTCCTTTCCAGTGTTTTGGTAATAGAATCTATTGCAACTAATGACAATGTGATTTCTGTCGCTTGGTTTAACGTATTTGGAAAATCTATTCACACCTTCCGCGACATTTCAGGCTCTGATCCCTGTAAGAATGCATCTACAGTCCTTTGCTGAGTGGCCTATAAGATAGCTGAATTGACCCCATCATTTTCTGTGAGCTTGTGAGGCCAATATTAATCTTGCTGGTGCGATCAACAAAATCCTCAGCTGACTCCCTATGCCTTTGATACAATCTGTTGACTTTTCCATGGTAGTACCTTGCTGTGTTCTTTCTCTGATACCTTTATATCAGTTCCTCTGGAAACACTCAAACGATTTCTCCTCTCTTAATCTTTCATTCCAGATAATATATGCCCTAGTCTATCCTGTTAGCTTTAGCCTACCCAGACTTAGTGCTCCTTATTCCAGTTGCCTGACCTGGCGGCCATGGCCAGATTATCGGAAAAAACCAAAACATCCTGCCCTGATTTCCCCGAAAACGGGGTGGCCAAAGCCACATTGTTGCTATCCAGGTTTAGTGGGTCAGAGTATTACTCGTCACCTCTATAAGTGGCTCCATATCTGCCTGCATCTGGCCTATCTGCTCTATGAACTGCCGAATGGTTCTTTGGAGAAACTTCCATTATGACTATGATCTATAGATTCAAACAAAAAAGCATACGTAAAAATAAATAGCGAAGGTGAAAGGCAGGATAAGAATCAACCCAATAGGTTTTGGAAAAAAATTTGAATGCGGCTGCTGGAGACCCATGTAGCTCGTTGTCATCTTCTTTCTGCTTGTCCCGCACTCTCTCTCCGCAGTTGTCCTGACAATAGTGTAAAAGGAGTGTCTAGCATGACTGCCGGGATAGGGGGTTCCCTGCAAGGAGGTGGGAGGGAGTGGACAGTGTTAGATTCCTTACGGCAAATACAAAGTCTTTATTTCAGTAACAAGTCATTACTATTGCTGGATGACCCTCAGGGTGAATTTTCATCTCCTTGTCATACAACAGCGGAGATGGCGTCTAGTGGCAGGAAAGGAGCCCGCCCGGCACGGTGGAGTGCTGCTGATTTAGCAGCAGTGGAATGCGTCTCTGGCGTGGAGTGTGACGAGGTGCTGCGCGGCTGTTGCGCCTGGCGCAGTCCGACGAGGTGTGACGTCAACGGCTGCGAGTCGGTCAGCGATCCGCCCGGTAGACCATCCGCACGACGGTGGCCTTCTGACGGGTGGGCAGGCCAGAGACGCGGTCACTGTGTACGCCGTTGCGGGCACCGACTGGCACAGGTGGTGCGTCATTCGACTGCCCAGCCGTCCATCCATGACGCCTGCAGTCTTTAAGAATGCTTCTTCCCTGTCGGCGTCTGCTATTTTCCTCTGGTCACTAGGACGATGGCCCCAACTGATGTGATCGGGGCACGGTTACCTTATTCCATCTCGTCACTTCCGTGTGGAGCATACCATCTATCGTCACTTAACCCACCTGTTGTCTTCATCGTTTTGCCATTCTGTTCCCTAAGTCGGCTGGTCAGGGATCTGCTTCCGACACGCCCTCGTTCTGCGAATCTGCTAACAAAAGTCACAGTACTTCTTCAAACCCTTTTTTATGCTTTTAACCAGTTTAATCATTTTTCCCTCTTCACTCGCAGAATGCAGTATCAGCTGGATCACCTTTCCTCTGTACACCTGCCAGTGCTGGGGATGCATTTAGCATAGCAATATGATCAGTAAGCCTGTCACCAGCAAATGATTTTAGGTAGTATGTCAGAATGGTGATTACCCACACCAGTAAGAAAAACCTGTGGGAAACTGGAGCTCTTGAAACATGTTTCCCACTATCATAATCTTCTCCAATGTGCACAGTGTCCAAATACAATGACCAGTTACATTAAGAATGCAGAGAAAAGAAAGAGCATGGCTCTCGCTCACCTTGTATGATCAACACGATCCTCATTCGTAACTGGGAGCCAAGTTCCATGTCGACCCTCATCGAGGATCTCATTTTTTGTTTCGGGACCAAGTTTCATGTCGACCCTCATCGAGGATATCACTTTTTGTTTCTTTCGATATTCTGCAATTAGAACAGCACAGTGAGATATATTTTGGGCTAGCAAAAGCCTGCAGCAACAATTTTTGACACATTTTGTAGCTTGTGCATCAATCAGGAACTTCAGTATATGATAGTGCGGCTCATGCGTACTATGTGTTATTTATAATTTGCTTCTTTGTGTATATATCTGGATTATGGGAGATTTTGTTTAAAAATGATGTATTGTGTTTGAAAGTTTTTTCGTATTACATTTTATTTTATTTATTTATTTACTTATTTATTTTTTGTACTCAAGATCATTCTCTGATGTCAAAATTGTGATAGCGGTAGTTCACTGTTTAATAGGTTCTGATTTCATTTCTTTTGTACGTACATTGATATGGCTAGTTGAGCACGATCTAGAGAGACAAGGCGAATTCTTAGCCAGAAGAATTCATTGGAACTACACGATGTTGCTTCAGAACTGTTACCGAAGCTCACAAAACACAGTCGATCACTGCTAAAATCGCCGTGACCGAGCGGTTCTATGCGCTTCAGCCCGGAACCGCGTGGCTGCTACGGTCGCAAGTTCGAATCCTGCCTCAGGCATGGATGTGTGTGATGTCCTTAGGTTAGTTAGGTATAAGTAGTTCCGAAAGTCTAGGAGACTGATGGCCTCAGATGTTAAGTCCCACAGTGCTTAGAGCCATTTTTGAACTGCTAAAAGTAGCTCGAATCTCTGAAACATAGTAGATATTACGTTCTGGATAAAGCAGATGCTACATTTACCCTAAGAAAATAGGAAAGGAATGCATGAAAGAGATAGAAGCAGGTAGGTAACAAATGGATGAGAGAAACAGGAAAGCAGATGAGAAAGATAGGAAAGCCCAAGCATGTAAAATCAAGGGCAGAGGGAGATAGGAAGACGGAGGCATACAGGAAAAAGACCGAATCAGATAGGAAACTGTTTTGGGAAAATATAACAAGCGTAGGCAGAAAACTGGATTGCTGATTGAAATCCGTAGACAAACAGCGGGTTAAGGTGACAGACATGGTGGGAAGTAACGTGGCCAGGTGAGTCATATTTAAAGAAAGTTGAGGAAACAACATTTCACTTCTCAAAGGATGGTGACTGCAGAGGAAAGTAACTCCTTGGTTTCTCTAGAGAAACGACTTCAATTTGTAGCTACAGAACCAGTTCAAGCCGCAGAATCTGAGGAGGTACTTCTCTCAAATGAGACGACCAATAAGGAGCAGTACAATTGTGAACATTTGCAGCCTAATAGCGCACCTGCGATAGTGAAAGACATGGTCACAATTTGAATCAGAAATGATGAAGCTATATTGATCTGCTGCTGAAGTAAATAGGGTGCGTCTAACTTCAGAAAAGCTTCATCGCTGGCAGCAGCTCGTTTCCAAAGGTATTCAGCGCACATCAACAAGAGTCTAAAATGGGATCAGCGTCTCGACCACCCATATAGTAGTATTGAGTAGATTGAGTTGTTCATTAGCACAATGCCAACAGAACGTAAGAGATCCCTCGACTGTGTTGAAAGGAAATGTTTATGAGTACGTGCAGGAAGGTAATGTAACGGTATCAATGTGGGAACTCATGGGAGATTGAGTACACGAACAATAACGTAGGGGAAAGCAGCAACGGCAGCCACCCTCAAAATCAGAGGACTAGTTGGTGAAATCAGAGGTCCAGACACAAGGGCGACAGGCACCGTGTAGTAGGACAAGTGAGGAATGGGAAAATAGAGCAGTGTAAATACTAAAACTTTGGAATCCAGCTCCAGGCTGGATTCAGAAACTCGACATAATGCAGAAAACACGTGTAGATGGAAGCCAAGTTTACACTCTGAGCATGGTACAATATAAGGAGTCAGAGATGATCTTTTGGCCGAGATGGGCAACAGTGAAGTGGTCACAGATATGAAAACTGGTGAAGTTCTTGTTTGTGATTAGCAGTAAACTTTTATGTAAACCTTATACGACACCTGTGGTTGCTACAATTTGTATATGTGTTGGTACCCATTTGGGGTAAAATCGGGCATAGAATGATATGTGGGTTGCTGGGACTAGACAAAAAAATATTTTTATTGTTAAACGTGAGCATCAGTACGTCTACGATTGTTGGTTTCAAAATCGCATATTTGCTTGTTTCCGAATTTTTTAGATAATCAAGTGAGTTACAGTCTGCGAGAATGATCGGTGGATTTTGACCATTCGTATGATTTTTCCTGTTTTGGAAGTGTCGAGGCTGTAAGGTAACACAATGTGGTGTATCATCTTTATAAATTGTATTTTTTCTCACAGTGCCTTAGCTCATTTTCTTTTGGCTTTGTGACCAAGTTGTGTGTAATACTGGTATATCTTTCTCTGAGGAAACCATTAGTTTCTGCCAGTTGTTTGAAGTTCTGATGGGTGTAGCGAATCGTATTGTGACGTGAGAAGTGAGTTTTGTGTGTGATATGAGGCGGAGTTAGGTATTGTTGTGTGCCAAGCAAGAAGTTCACAACGAATACCGGGAGCGGCCGTCACCACACAGCCACAACCAGTCGCCTGACGCCCCTCAATTCTGTGTAGCATCCTCCAGATGGCACTCACAAACTTGGACCTCTTCCTGCTTGTGCATCACTTCGTTCAGCGCGCCGCTCATAGTCTGGACGGCCGCCATAGGGAGCACTGTCAACTGCGGTCTGTATTGCCTCTCTCTTTTACTGGCCGACTTGGAAATCCTTCCGCGACAAGCAACAAAATATGACGAGCTGCGAATACTCAGACAGTTCCAAACCAGCAGTTAGACAGTTCAGTTTAGTAGCTGCAGCCAACTCAGTGCATTTCTCTTAAATCTACCTCCCGATTTAGCAATCATTATTTAGAGAGAACTGATCGTTATCAGTGTGACTGCACGTTACTATCAGTTATAGTGACAATAAAGTAGACCGCCAAAAGACAACAAAGTTATGTAGATTTCGTTACATCAGGTGTAGGACGTCAGCTTCCACGCATCACACTGTACCAGATTTAAGTACCATTTTGTAACTCACTCTTAATAAATGTTATTCATTATTTCTGTTACAGTACCACACCGTCGCACAAATGTTAGATTAAGAAGCTTGCAATCAGCCACCTTTAATGAACTCTAGCAGTAAAATGCTGTTCTGCTACTGTGGATGTTTGGGATGAATTAATAGTAGCATCCAGTTACTACATTCACAACAGGGATGTGTTCTCCTTGGTAACTGAACGCTCTGCAGGCGTTATTAGTATGTTGTTTTTTTTATTTTTTTAATCGCTAACAGCTGCGAATTACACCCAGAGGTACTTTCCGAGATGTTTTGAGGATCTGTCAGACACCAGTTTTTGCCAATAAAGTGGTAAGCGACCCTGACCATACTTATGGTTAGAATTATGTCTTCCTCTGAGTCTTTTCCGTACGTTTACCAGCCTGCATTGCTGGAATGTGTTGTCTAATTTTGATCATGCCACTCTCTCTGAACTTATTATGGAAGCACACACCTCACTTAGACCATAAGACAGAATGGCGCATTGTCAGAAGCGAGTAGATGTTCCACGTTTCCTACAGAATCACTTCTGCTGCAGCAGGGAGAACAGGCGCACCATAGTGTGGAATTGAAATGAGCCGCAACTAGAAATGTCCTCCAACGTTGAAGTATGCGCGACAGTGTGGTTGTTATTGGCAGAACGTCTCGACTGGGCACAGATTGACTGTGGAATTCTGGTGGTACATACACGAAATGCAATGTCGCGTGCTATGAAAATAGTTCTGCCATCTTCCGTTCAACTGCGTTCAGTTGGCTCTCAGAGCTGTCAGACTCCACCTGCCCCCTTGATGGTGGGGGACACTTTCCTCCCTGTTGCTCCTGCACAACTTACTTCAGGATCTAACAACCCTACCACAACAAAGATCAAAAATTAATTATGATTGTAGTGTTGCTCACGCTGCTAAGTATTGCATTTTCGGGCAACAACAAAGTTATATTATGTGGCAGGTGTCATTAGAGCACAGTTAATCAAGTCATTTCTTGAAATAATTTATAAACTAGGCGCTCATCTTTTCGTGTTTCCCACGCTGGTCTCGTTGTGAACTCATGGCTCAATCGTCGAAAATCTAGGTAGGGATGATTCCAAGCTCGGATGCAAAGGGGCCTAGGTGTTATTGTGCGATATTCAAAAGTTTTATAGATGTGTTTCATAAACCATTCTTGAAGATTAAACTTTTGCAAGTTAGGACAATGGTGTAAAAAAGTAATCAGCACTCCGAATTTAAGTTACACTTCTTTTTTATTACGTTTGTTGCAATATCACGTAACTCGTTCCAAAACATCACTTCACAATATAAAACATACTTGAAAGTATCTTCCTCACTGTTAAAGTTTACATTTCATAAACTGACTACAATTTGCTTCTTTTTGACATGACGACCAAAGCTAGACTCTCTAATAACCGCTTACGCGCCCAAAAATCAGAGTTACAAGTACGTCAATAATCATAGTGACAAAAGAAAGAATACACATAAGAATAATCTCATTGCAATATATACATGTCTATGTATCGATGTACCTCTACATGAATGAAATCAGATCTGAATGTTGTCACAGAAATATGTTAACTATTTTACAGAAACGCAGCAGAATATTGCTGGTATCGAGAGGTTGAGGTGAGGTGCCGTAATGGTTACGTAATTCAAGTACCATTACAAGGAGCAACACCCCCCGCCCCCAACCATCAGGGACATCAGTCCCTACTTCTCAGCTGGGGAAAAATAAGTCTTCTTCGGCTCCTCTCACCAGGAAGGGATTCCTTGGGTCACTCCCTTCCCAGGTTCCTACAAGTTGCAAAGCTAACATCCGCCAATGACTGAAGCAACCACAGGTCGTAGGGCTTCACGGTCCTCCACAGTCCCTGATACTGAATCAGTGAACGCCTCCCAGCCAGACAAACCTAAGGAGCAACAAGTGAAACCTAAAAAGAAAAAGAACCCCAAGAACCAAGGCACTGCGGTGGCACCCACACCACCACTACCTACAAGCTCTGTGTCTGAGGATGATGTGGAGATTCTGGCGTCCGCTGAGGACCTAGATCTCATACACAATGGATGTCGATCGCATAGGTACTCATATGGTGGCAGCAGGTGACCCTGAGGCGTAGACTGCCTCATTAAGTGTTTCATGCCTTCCCAGTCTCAAGATCACGTAATCCTCCAGTGTGGCGGTTTTTTCCACCACCTGGCTGAGCTATGGCAACAGTTAAGCTTTGCACCTGCTTTCTACATTGCCCTCCAGGAAACCTGGTTCCCGGCAACGTGGATCCCTGTCCTCTGCAGCTATAATGGATATTACAGGAACCGTAGCGACTATAGTAAAGTGTCAGGTGGAGTTTGCATCTATGTTCTGATCTCAGTATGTAGTGAACCTGTACCTCTTTAAACCCCTCTTGAAGCTGTGGCTGTCAGGATACGGACGACGCAGGCAATTGCTGTCTGTTCCTCCAGATGGTGCAGTAACACTGAACGAATTGGCTGCAGCGATTGATCAACTCCTTACACCTTTCCTACTTTTGGGAGATTTTAACGTGCATAACCCCTTACGGGGTAGCGCCATGTTTCTGGCCGAGGTAGGGAGGTCGAAAATTTACTGTCACAACTCACCTCTGCCTCTTAAACACAGGTACCCCCACACATTTCTGTGTGCCACATGGCACATATTTGACCAGTAATCTCTCGGTTTGCAGCCATGGCCTTCTCCCATGTATCCACAGGAGAGCACATAACGACCTGCGTGGTAGTGACCACTTCCCCATCTTCCCGTCACTCCCCCAGCGTCATGCCCACGGACGCCTACGCAGATGGGCTTCAAACAAGGCAGATTGGGAAGCCTTCACCTCTGCTGTCACCGTTGAATCTCCCCCACATGGTGCAATCGATGTTGTCGTTGAGCAGGTCACTACAAAGATCGTGTCTGCGGCGAAAAACGCGATCCCTCGTTCTTTAGGGTGCCCCTCGCGAAAAACAGTCCCTTGGTGGTCGCCGGAAGTCACCAAGGTAATAAAGAGCGTCGGCGAGCTCTACAGCCACATAAACGGCACCCTTCCCAAGAGCACCTAATAGCCTTTAAGCGGCTCCGTGCCCGCGTGCGCCAGATTATAAAACGACGGAAACAGGAGTGTTGGGAGAGGTACGTGTCGACCATTGGGTGCCATACGTCACCTTCCCAAGTCTGGACGAAGATCAGACGTCTTTTTGAGTACCAGACCCCAACAGGTGTCCCTGACATTAACATCAATGGCGTGTTATCTACCAACGCAAACGCGATTGCTGAGCACTAAGATCCAGCCTCTGCGCCGGAGAAGTATCCCCCAGCCTTTCACACCCTCAAACGGCGGATGGAAAGGAAAGTCCTCTCGTTCACTACATGCCACAGTTTACCCTATAACGCCTATTTATAGAGTGGGAGCTCCTCAGCGCCCTTTCACAGCTCCTGGGCCGGATCGGATCCATAGTCAGTTGATGTAACATCTTGTCTGACGACAAGCGACATCTCATTGTCATGTTCAACCGGACCTGGTGCGATGGCTTCTTTCCATCACAATGTAATCATTCCGGTGCTCAAACCCGGTCAAAACCTGCTTGGTGTGGATAGCTACTGGCCTATCAGCCTCACCAACTTTCTTTGAAAGCTGCTGGAACGTATGGCCTCTGGGGCCCACTCCCGATTTTTATCCAAAACTTCCTGTAGCTACATACTATCTGTGTCCAAGTCAGTGTCTCCCATAGCCGCCCCTGTATTCAGGAGAATGGCGTTGCTGCGCTAGTATTACTCTTAGTCGCAGGAAAGGGGTATTTTCATAAAAATTCAGTATAGGTGCAGTTGGGCGATGAAGTCTGGGGCATCTGGCAGTGTGTGGTAATAGTCAGAGGCCAGTAGGCCAGACAGAGTAAACATGACGCAGAGCTGCAGTGGCGTATTGCACATACGATTTGTTTGGAATGAAGCAACAGCGAGGCAGGGAACTGCAGTGTTGCTTTAAGTGATTGCGATATATGAGGCGAGGTAGTAGGTCAGAGCCGGGAGTGGCGTTGTGTAAGTGGCTGACGTATGGGAATTTACCCCTGCCATAGTTTCTGTCTCCCTCTGACACTACATCAGAAGCGAGGGAAAAGCAGTATAAATAGTCAGGCACTCTTAGCTTGAGGGGTGTGCCAGGTCAGTCGAGAGTCGGGTCGGACTTGTGCTGGTCTATGCTTATAGGGGCCAGTCTGGCAGCGATGTTCTAAATATTCTGTGTAACCTGTATTTTGTTCTATATACTTGTTTGGGCTGTATTCCGCCTCCGGGCACGCAACACTGGGGTGGGACGGAACGGCAGTTGGGTACTTGGAGATTGCACGGTCTGCCTGAAGGTGGGCAGTGACAGCGGTCTGAGGGCTGCGAGAACGGGCGATATTCGCTTCCCACCTGGCGAACCAGAGTCTGGGCGACTTACGCTGCGGGGGGCATGGCAGCGCTGCAGCGGCACCAGAAGTGGCGGCGGGTGTTGCCATCTGGCAAGCACCACTAGTGGCAAGTTGCAGCACAGCATTCAGGAGGGCGCGGGTTCGAGTCTCGTCCTGTCCTGGGAGCAGTAGCGGCCGAGGGCCACAGGTGACCAGTACAACCAACATCGTCCAATGTTCGGACAGAGCAGGTCTAACGGGGCAGAGGGCGCCAGGGACCAGGGACTGTAACAGCCTCCGGAATCGCGGGCAGCTCGCGGCCGACTCCCAGCTGAGCAGCCTTGATGACGGAGTAGTGGCATTGGCATACCAGGAGTTGCTGAGCCAACTGGACTCGTGGGACAACGCTGCGGGCGGCACGCCAGCACTACGCTGCACCCATCGTGGTACTGTAAATTACGTGAATAAAGCAATGCTATTGAATACCGCTGTGTCACTCAGCACTGCCCCTTGACGCTACTGATCTTGCTCGGCCTCCTGGCGAAATACGGAGCGGTGGGTCCCGGCGTCAGCTCGGTTGTCTGGAGCCCCTGGTTTGACCATCAACACCCTGCAACAACGTTCCACAGGGCTCTGTATTGAGTGTCTCTTTATTTTTAGTGGCTGTTAACGGTTTAGCATCAGTTGTAGGGACATCGGTATCACCTTCTCTGTATGTGGATGACTTCTGCATTTAGTACTGCTCCTCCAGCACTGGTGTTACTGAACGGCAGCTATAGGGAGTCAACAACTTCCTATTTTCAGCCGCAAAGTCATGTGTCATACATTTCTGTTGGCGTCGCACCATTCATCCAAAACCAGAACTTTACCTTAATGACGATACACTCACTGTAGTGGAGACATAACGATTCTTAGGACTGGTTTTCGACACCTGATTGACTTGACTAACTCACCTTCATCAGCTTAAGTGGAAGTGTTGGCAGCATCTAAATGCTCTCCACTGTCTGAGCAACCCAATTAGGGTGTAACTCGCTCTACACTGCTGCTGCTCTACAGAGCCCTTGTTCAATCCCGCATTGACTATGGGAGTCTGGTTTATCGTTCAGTGGCGCCCTCAACGTTGCGTTTAATCGATCCAGTGCACCACTGTGCCGTTCACTAGCGATGAGAGCTTTTAGAATGAGTCCGGTGACCATATCTATGCCCTGGAACGGTCCTGTCGTTCAGTGGTGTTTGTGTGGACCCCAGGACACATCGGAATCCCAGACAACGAACTTGCCGACAGGCTGCCCAGAGAGGCTATGTGGTGTAGCGGCACCACCGTTTAGGATAGGGAAAGTTAGTTTTATGCGATATTCTGAGCACAAGTTAAAGCCAGGTGCAGGCCGGATTGCAGTGAGTTACGCATACCAACGGTTGCAAAGTAGGATAGAGGCCACAGGGCCGTCGAACCACTGAAACGTGTAAACGCAGTGGTTTGCATGGCACAAGCTACAGGCAGAAGGGGCCCACTGGCGCAACCCAGGTGTTGTGCGTACGTTACTCGGAGTGGTGCGTTAGCAAAACAGAGGTGCATAGCCACATACAAATAGGTGCAAGTTTCTAAAGAGATTCATTGAAGTGTGACAGCTCTCCTGGGTGGTGGGGCATGTTGCACCACCGGCTACATACAGAGCAGATGGGGCACCAGCATTCCAGTCCACGGCAGGTCAGTGGTTCGACCCTCTGAGGCCAACGAGATTCATTCAAGTGTAGCAGCTCTCCTGGACGGCAGGGTGTGTCACACCACTGGCTACACATCGCAGCAAATGGAGTGCCAGCGTTCCAGTCCACAGTGGGTCGTTGGTTCAACTCTCTGAGGTCGACACGGGGTCCTTAGCAAGCCAGCCAGTGGTGGGCCACTCTACGGCTCGCTACCACGGGCAGTCGTCTCGGCTCCAGACAGGCGCCAGTGACATCCCGAGGCGAGAGCCACAGATTCGGACGAAGGATCACGGGCACTTGTTCGTTGACGTGATCTCAGCCATGTCGGCAAGAAGAAGGATGCAGCTGCCTGGGGCTCACACCGAGCAGCGCTGAGTCGGCAGGGATGCAGACCACTGAGCCAACGCCTGGCATCCTGACGACGATGCACTCCGCTCAAGTACAAGGCCGACACACAGCGCATTGCACTGGGTCGCTGGGGCGGTGGCCTCAGAATTGCGGGACCCTGTGATGTGGACCAGGTTGAACGGGTCGCTGTAGTTCGAAACAATAAATCATTTGGAAAGCTCGAACGAGTTTTAATACGGCATCTCCTGGCACCCATCCACTACATTTGGTAACTTCCCGCTACATTTGGTCATCCTGATACATTGGGTGGCAGAAGTCGCCATTACAGTGGATACTGCTTCTGGAGATGGGCATCTCCGAATCTTAACTGCGTTCTGCCTTACGCCGCAGGGTTTTTTGGCTTTGGGAGACGGAATGGCATAACAGTATGCACAACAAACTGCATGTCATTAAAGAGACTACGAGTGTATGGAAGTCTTCCATGCAGTCCTCTCGCAGGGAATCAGTTGTCCTCTGCCAGCTCCACATTGCCTATACGTGGCTAACGCACGGTTACCTCCTCCGTCGTGAGGACCCACCTTGGTGTTGCTGTGGCTCACAAATGACGGTCATCCACCTCTTGCTGAACTGCCCACTTTTAGCCGCTCGGCGGACTTTTAACTCTCCCAGCACCCTACCTTCGGTGTTGGGTGGCAAGCAAAGCCTCACAGCAGCTTTAGTTCTACGTTTTATTCGTGAAGGTGGGTTTTATCATATGACCTAATTTTTTGTGTGTGTCCTTTGTCACTCTGTGTCCTCCACCAAAGTGCTTTTAGGGTGGAGGTTTTAATGTGTTGAAGAGTGGCTGGCTTCACCTTTTTATTCTCATGGTCAGCCAGTCATGGTAATCCGCTCTCTTGTTTTAATCTCTTCTACATGTTTCTTGCATCTCTCTGTGGTTTTCTTGTCCGATTTTGTCCATTTTAGTGTTTGTTGCCCTTCCGTCATTCTTGTGGTTTCCTCCTTTCTTCCAGCTGTGTTTTGTATGTCTCAGCTATTTTACTCCCATCCTTGTGGGTTTATTTTAATCGGAACGAGGGACCGATGACGTAGCAGTTTGGTCCGTCCCCCCCTCTTTTAAACCAACCAACCATGCACCCATGGTGACAGCTGTTCCTCGGCGACGTAGGTTGGAATTTCCACACCAGTGCCACAACTAGACGTACACTGAGTGACGATGGGTGGTCTTTTCAGATGAAGTGTGTTTTATGCTCCGTCGTACAGATGGCTAATTCCCAGCAACAATCTTTGGAAGGCTCAAGGCCGGAAGAGGCAGCGTTATGGACTGGGGAACGTTTTCGGGCATTCCCTGCATGATCTCGTCTTTCTGAAGGTACAGTGAACCAACCGAACCAGACATTTATCCTTGATGAACATGTCTACCCGTATGTGCTGCTTGTTTTTCGTGGGTACAGTGGCATCTACCAGCAGCACAATACAACGTGTCATACAGCTCGCCGTGTACGTGCTTGACTCTGAGAGCACCATGATGACTTTAACGTATTCCCCTGGCCACCAAACTACTCGGATTTAAATCCAAACGTGAATCTGTGGGACCACCTCAGTCGGGATGTTGGAGCCACGAGTCCTCAACGGATAAACCTGGAACAGCTGGTCACGTCACTGGAGTCGACATGGCTCTAAATCTCTGCCAGTACCTTCTAGAAACTCATTGACTCTTCGTGCAAGTCTCGCAGCAATCCGCACTGCTAAAGGTGATTATTCAGGCTTTTGACGATTGGTCACATAAATACGACTGGACAGTTTAGTAGACTAATATGCTACATGGCGTATAGGAGTGTCTTTATAAAGGCACGTATCTAATTGTAGCACTTCTCCAAAACAACAGAAAAAACATACTTTGGTCTGAATAGTGTCTTGTATATCTGCAAAGCAAAGGTTTATCGGTTCCCAGTTCACTCTTGTGATTTCCCTCATAAGATTAATAGCTTTCCCATATTTCAGTATCACTGCGGTATGTGTGTATGCCACCTAACACGATTATCAATCTACAGAGAAAGCATATTTCTCGACAAAATATATGAGCCTGGTTTCATCGGCCTTATTCATTGTGGTTCTTCTGGTTTATGCAAACAGCTTAAAAGAAATTTTTACACCCTATGTTTATCTGTGATTCGAGGCTAGGATGCATCAATGAATGAGCCTTACGACACTGAAAATAGTAACTTTACTTCAGAAGAATTGTTATGAGGGTTCTAGCGTACAGTTCAAGCAGCCTCCACTAGTCTGCACTGCAACCGCCGAAAAGTCCTAGATGGCAGTGGTAGGAATTTAAAAAAATGCAAGATGGCGGTGGCGGGAAACTCAACACTGCAAGATGGTGACGGGAAATAGAAAAATGCAAGGCGGTGCTGGCAGGAAATTTAAAAATTGCGAGATTCCAGCGGCGAGAAAATTCAATAAATGCAACCAGCAGAACTAGCCCGCTTGCGCTAGTGCCCATAATGGTGTCATAATGAAAATAATCCGTATGATCTGAATCTGTGCTATGTTCAAAAGTATTCGATTATTATGACTGAAAAAACACGCGACACTGGTGTAATATAATGTTTTACAAACTGTTTTTTGGGTTTTATGCTATCATCAGTTTCAAAGATTAACTTGTGTGGCTGTGAAATTTTTGTGGGATTAAAGATTTTAAACTAGTAGATCTACAGTTGGATTCTAAAGATAACAATTGTTAATGTTCGATACAAAACTAAAGCGAGAGGAATTATGTCAGTAAAATACGATGTCAAAGTATGTAGCTCAGATAAAATGTTTGACTCATTAAATAATAAACTACATAACAAATTACAACAATTGTTCTGAGAAGAAAGATAATTTGAACAAGATGTAGTATACACGCACTTTCGTGACGTGTTCCAAAGGGTTGACTGAACAATATAATTTTGCCCTTAGCAGGTCCACTATTACAGACACGTGAAATGTTAAAACTGTGCGTAAACAGTTATGTGAAACAACTGTAAGTATACAAATTAAAATTTCTTAAGAGGATAAGTTGAAACTACAGCAAGTGAAATAAAGGAAAAAGGGGGCATGTTAGTAGGAGGGATAGTTTATAAATTCATTTGGACGGGAGTATCAGGAGTATCTGCAGTAAGACTGCAGAACTTCTGGAGCGAACACGGGGCTTTTGCAGGCTAGGCGATAGTTCGAGGTACTCTGACGAACATTATTCACCAGTCGATACGCAGATAGCGAAATCAGAGCACGTTGAGTGTAAAGACCCTTCGACCGTCAAAATTTTATCAGTAAACTGTCGAAGTATTCGTAACGAAGTTCCCGAATTTACTGCCCTCCAGCAAAGTTCTCGCCCTCAGATTATTCTTGGAACCGATAGCTGGCTGAAACCCGAAGTAGAAAGCTGTGAGATATTTAGCGAGTCTTGGATCGTATATCGAAAGATCAGATTAGACGCCGTAGGAGGGGAAGTGTTCATTGTAGCTGACAAAAATATTGCTTCTATTGAGGTCGAAATTCAGTGTGACAGTGAAGTTATCCGGTCGCGTGTAACACGCCTCGGTGAAATCAAGTCAACTGCTGGGTGTTTTTACCGGCCACCAGATTCTGCTGCGGTAGTTATGGAGTCATTCAAAGAAAGTCTACGGTCAGTATCGCGTAATTACCCAGATCATGCAATACTGATTGGAAGCAAACTTAACCTACCGAGTACGGACTAGAACGTTCATGGATTCATTGCAAGGGATACAGACAGTCTTGCGAAGTAATTTTGAACACGCTTTCCGAAAACTGTCGTGAGCAGCTAGTTGGGCAGCTTTCACGCAGTGGAAATACCTTAGACCTTGTAGCTACAAACAGGCCGAAACGTACCGATGTCGTCAGTGTAAAGGAGCGGACTAGTCATCATGATGTCATCACAGTGACCATGGTTACGGAAGTTAATAAATTAGTCAAGAAGGCTAGCAGAATGTTTCTGCTAGAGTGATCAGATAAGCAGTTGTTAGCATCTCACTTACACAATGAAATGACATCATCTATTTCCAGTATGATGAACATAGGGGAATTATGGGCAAAGTTTAAACAGACTGTAAATCGAGCTCTGGAGAACTATATGCCTAATAAGTGGATTGAGGACGGAATTTGAGGAAGAAAGGGCTGTTGTACTCATAGTGAGAAAAAACGATGCACAAAAGCCGACAGACAAAGGTTAGTAGATATTGGTGTATGTGGAAAGATCTATGCTCCTAGTATGAAACAGCTACCACAATGATACCTTAGAAAAAGATCTGGCCGAGAACCCGAGAAAATTCTGGTCGTATGTAAAATAGCTAGGCGTGTCTAAGGCTTTCATCCAGTCACTCGTTGGCCAGTCTGATTTGGCAGCAGTAGATGGCAACAGGAAAGTCGAAGTTTTAAATTACGCTTTTAAGAAATCGCCCACACAGGGGAATCAAACATACTATCGATTGACCATCCCACAGAATCCCGTATGGTCGATATATTAATAAGCATCCCTGGCGTAAAGAAACAACTGAAAGAGCTGCAAATATGTAAGTCGCCAAGTTACCGTGGAATCCCAGTTCGGTTTTACACGGAGTAATCTACAGCATAGGCCTCTTACTTAACTTGCATTTATCTCGAATTTCTCGCTCAGCTCAATGTCCTAAGTGACAGGAAAACAGCGCACGTGACTCCTGTCTATAAGAAGGGTAAAAGAAAGGATCCGCAAAATTACAGACCAACATCCTTGACATCGGGTTGTTCCAGAATTCTAGAACATATTCTAACTTCGAATATAATAAATTTCCTAGAGACTGAAAGTCTTATGTCCACGAATCAGCACGGCTAGAAAGCATCGCTCGTCCGAAACTCAGCTTGCCCTTTTCTCACATAATATACTGCGAACTGTGGATGAAGATCAACAGGCACATTTCATATTTGTAGGTTTCCGAAAAGCATTTGATACGGTGCCACACTGCAAACTCTTAACGGAAGTACGAGCATATGAAATAGGTTCTCAGAAAGACTTCTTAAGTAATAGAACCTAGTATGTTGTCCTCGGCGGCGAGTGTACATTGGAGACAAGAATGTCGTCAGGAGTGCCACAGGTATTTTCTGTATCCATAAATAATCTGTCGCCAGGATGGGCAGACATCTGTATTGTCTGTTGATGATGCTGAGGTGTACAGGAAGGTGTCGAAGTTAAATGACTGTAGGAGAATACAAAATGAAATAGACAAAATTTGTAGTTGGTTTGATGAATGGCAGATAGTTATAAATGTAAGGTAATTCAGAGTAGTAGGAAAACCAAACCCGTAATGTTCGGATCCAGCATTAGAAGAGTCCCACTTGACACACTCACGTCATTTAACGTCATTTAAATATCTGGGCGTCACGTTGCAAAGCGATGTGAAATGGTACGAGCATCTGAGGATTGTGGTAGGGAAGGCGAATGATCGACTTCGGTTTCTTGGGAACATTTTAGGAAAGTGTAGTTCATCTGTAAAATAGGCCGCATATAGGACCCTAGTGCGACCTGTTCTTGAGTACTGGTTGAGTGTTTGGTATCGGCACCAGGTTGGAGTAAAGGACGACATCGAAGTAGTTCAAGGCGGGCTGATGGATGTGTTACCGGTAAGGTCGAATAACATGCAAGTATTACGGAGATGCTTCGGGAACTCAAAGGGAAATCTCCGGAAGGAAGGCAACGTTCTTTTCGAGTAATACTGTTGAGAAAATTTAGAGATCCGGCATTTGAAGCTGACTACATAACAGTTCTTCTGTCACCAACATAAATTTCTCATTAAGCTCCACGAAGATGAGATACAAGAAATTAGGGCTCATAAGGTGTTCTTATAATAAAGTCGTTCTTCCTCGCTCTGTTTGCGATTGTAACAGGAAAGGAAATGACTAGTAGTGCTACAGGATACTCTCCGCCACGCACCGCACGGTGGCGTGCGAACTATGTATGCAGATGTACATGTAGATACAGAAATGGCGAGCAACGTACCCGTGTCTGATCATTCAATATTCATCTTGGGCAAAGGGACATATGCTTAATAATTTCCATTATTTCAAGGTATTTCATCTTCCTCCCTTTGTGGATACTATGTAAGACTTCATGTTGCAAGCTGTAACTGTTCCCTTCTTTAAATAGGTGGTCTGAAGCAAAGTCCCTTTTCTGAGTCACAATCTTCTGTGACTTTCCTTCAACTGTGTGTATATTGCCCTGCAAGACTGACCTGTAAGGAATTAGCAACAATTACAGGTCAATTTGTATATTCCACATTTTTCCAAAACTGAAATGCTGTCTTGACCACTGGGAAAAATGTTTGCAATTGTCTTGTGCACATAAAATAGTATTTTAGACTTCTTAGATTTCAGCTTTCTAGCCACATTCAGAGAGCCTTTTCCTAAATATGCGAATATGCACTGTTTATTCATATCTTGAGGTGGTAGGTCGAGCACAGGGTGAAAAAAGAGGAGACCTTTTGTCTTTGGTTTTGTGCATCATGCAGTAGCCAAGGCAAGATTGTAGCCAATGCTTGATGCTATTTTTTGAGTTTATTAAATGCAGTTTGGAAGTGTTCATTGCTCACTACGATGGATATTAGGCGATGTATCGTTGAGTGACAGGCAACATGTTTATGTGGCCCTCGGTGTTGAGAAATGTCAAGTATGCCAAAACGCAGGAGGGTTAAATTAGTAATCGATTCAGTAGTTCACAACTTTCAGAACCAATTCAAGTGCTAATGCTTGTAGATCAATTTCTCGGACTTAGAAACAATCAAACAAGGACTCATTGTACTCGGAGAAGGCTTCAAATAGGCTCCACAACAAAAAATTTCCGGGCAGCAACTGGAAGCAGTAAACATAGAGCTAGAATGTACATTAGATGATCTACACTTAATATCTCGTAGGCCACGAACTGGGAAGTTCTAACCTACCTCTTTTCTTGTGCCACATCACGTACGGAAAGACAAGTGTGAAACAGTTTCATGAGGAAGATCGTGAGTTATAATTATGTTGTAAAAACCAGATCAGACAAATGGAATATTCTTGTCTTACCGAACAAAGGTGTCCATGTCAGCAAAGTGTAAGATTTTCTAAACTCCGCCAACTTCTAACAGATGCAAAAACACCCCACACAAGCTTATAATAACGAAGTCAGTAAGTGTTATTAAATTGTGTAAAGATATAATATCTGACTCTGATACATGCTTTTTCATCAACGTTAATTCTATAGCATCTGGATTGTATGGCTTCTCTAAACTCCATAAAAGGTATATTCCAATCCATTCTATAGTGTTTTCATTTTCAGTTCCATGTTAAATGATCTGATCAAGATCAAACCAAGTTTAAACCTAATCATGGTATTCTTAAGTCCAATGACTTAATGAAGAAGTTAAAATATAGCCAAATCCCCCACCCCCTAGCACCACGCAAGTTTCTCTTGTTGGCAGCAGTTTATTCACTACCGTACCTTTTTGGGAGCTCCTAAGCAGTCTCACAGACTTACTAGATAAATCAGCAACTAACTCAGTTGTCACAGATGACGTAAAGTTAGCAACACAAATCTGCCTAACACACAATTATTTCCATTTCAATGGCAATATACAGAAAGTGTTAGATGGTCTAGCTATTGGATCCCCACCTCAGTCCAGTTCTAGCCAGAAATCTACATGGACAGTTCTGAAAGACACTTCTTGGAAATAATCCAGTTTCTTCCAATGTTAGATACTGATTTATGTTTAACGATGAGGTGCTGTGCTATGGACAGGTACTACCAGACAACTTCAGCCATTCGTCAAGCGGCTAAATCTTAAGCACAACAATTTCAAGTTTACGATGAAATTTGGGGGTGACTCCATAAATTGTTTTCATATAGCCTTTGGCAACAGTTATGACATTCACATTTTCAAAAGTTACAGGAAGCCCACCACCACTGATATTGTAATACCTACGAATTATTTGGACTCAGTGACCCATAAGTATGCTGCCTTTCATTCATTGATATATCGTGTAATATCCATCTGTATGGTAAATGAAAAAAACTTAATTAAATACAAACAAACAAATAGTGTTTCGAACTCTTACATTCCTTTCTTGATGGAATACATGATTCATAAAAAACAAAAATAATACGTCTCCTCTCTTCTTTACCCTGTGTTTGATGACCACCTCGTTGCCTCAGCCACCTGCTGCCGTCTTCCGACCTCCCCCTCCCTCCTTGCCACATGTGGAGGTGATACAAAGTAAGTTGTGCAAAAATGAGTGTGTGTGCTTAGTCAGGAAGCTCTCAGATGAATCGAGACATGTTCTAAACTTAGGAGATATTACTGGAAGCGACGTCATGATTAAACTCGTTGATATCTGTACACGCCTGTTGTTGCAATTTTCACGTTAGTTACCACCTCAGCTGACCATTATTGAACCAGTAATGGCTGGTGTAACGGTAGGCACTTTATAAATTGATCATTATTTCCCCCTACTATTCCTATAATATCTTACGGAGTAATCGTAGACACCCTGTAAAATGGCCATCATTAAACCACTCAATAGTAACTGCAGTTAATGACAGTCACCATTGTTCAACTGACCATCATTACCGTAGTAATCGCGAAAGCGTTACGGGGATGATAGATAAACTCCAGTGGAAGACTCTGCAGGAGAGACGCTCAGTAGCTCGGTACAGGCTTTTGTTGAAGTTTCGAGAACATACCTTCACCGAGGAGTCAAGCGGTATATTTCTCCCTCCCACGTATATCTCGCGAAGAGACTATGAGGATAAAATCAGAGAGATTACAGCCCATACAGAGGCATACCGACAGTCTTTCTTTCCACGAACAATACGAGACTGGAACAGAAGGGAGAACCGATAGAGGTACTCAAAGTACCCTCCCCCACACACCGTCAGGTGGCTTGCGGAATATGGATGTAGATGTAGATTTTATTACAGCTCATTACGCTAAATGTTAGAAAATCTAATGTTGGCGGATAAACATGCTAACACAAGTATGTCCAAGGTTAAATGACATGAAAAGCTACGTTAGCTAGTCAATAATACCGATTATATTTTGCTCTTGTAGAACATGATGCATTATTTTCATACCCCTTAACATGGTGCTTGGTTCGAATGAAGGATTTCTGAAAAACATCTACAAACGTCTGGTGATCGTATTTTGACCTCTGTACCAGAAGTAACAGAGCCTCAAACAAGCCTAAGACTGAAATGCCAATATCTTTACGTATTTTGATAAATGTTACGGACAATGTAGACTTGAGAACAGCATTATGGCAATTGATTTCAGAGTCCACACTTATGCTTTAGGCATCAAGTGTAAGTCTCTGACAGTTATAGAACAGTAACTCCGCTACTTATTTGTCTGTGTCATTTATCACTGTTTGTCTGCATGGCATAGTATTTTAACCAACATGTGTTTTGTACAGTTATAGAATTGGTCACGTTCATTTTGGTACATGGTCTCATTTAGGCCAGGATGAAGTGTCAGCTGCCTGCTTAGAATGTTATTTTTCCTGAGCACGTGTGTTTTGTACATTTACAGAGCAAAGATACTGGAATACTGTAAGTTTCGCCTTTTCTGTATTTTGACTGGAAGTAACATTTACATAACCATTCTGTCTGTGAGATTATGTATTTTTTTATAAATAATACATACTTTTTATGCTACCAATAACTTGGACTCATTTAGGTCTAGGAGGAATTTTTTATTATTACTGTTTCGACACTGAAACAGCATTGACATAAGCGTCTTGTGAACATATTTTATTATTATTATTACTATTATTATTATTAGTCGTAAAGCTCCCAACATGGAAGACGCTAAGTAAAGATGGTTCACTTCTGGGGCTTCTTATTCTTCTTGTTTGCCCACCAGGTCTTCATTCTTTGCGAGAATTCAGCTTTTCTTTCTTCGCTCCATTTTGTTCCAGTTCTCGGCGCTTTTGTCTCTGGTTTGACCTCCCATTTGTCAACTTTAAGTTTGAAATTGTTTCTTTTGTTCATGTCTTCAGTAGTAATGTTGGCTAATTCCAGATCTTTCTTTACATTTTTGATCCATTCTCCTCCATTAACAAGGGATGCTACGTATCTTACTATTTTTTTTTGTAAGTCTGTGATCGGGAAGTCTCATTATGTGGCCATAGAATTTTAGACGCCTCTTCCTCATGTCTATCTCTATGTTAGAATATTCTTCAATTTTAGAATTTTTCTGTAATCTATACCCCTCTTTGGTCCATCTTGGTCCCAGAATTTTCCTAATGATTTTCCTTTCCTCTCTCTTCAGGTTTTCCATATCTGTTTTCCTTTTAAGTGTCAAGGTTTCGCTGGCATATAGCATTATTGGTTTAATTACCGACTTATAATGTTTAATTTTTGTATTTATAGATAGACATTTTTTATTGTAAATGTTTTGGACCAGCCCTAGACCCCTACGAGCTTTTAATATTCTTTCTTGTTGTGAGTATTTTTCAGAAATTTTTACATTTTTATATATTTTATATTTTATATAAATATTTTATATAAATAATAAAGACTGCTTAGATGCGGAAATACTTAATTTGGTGATCCATTATGCCAAATACTTTTGAACATGAGCAAAATTCAGATCGTTTGGATATTTCTGAATATGGTGATTACATACTGATGGGCTATTTCGTTCTAATGTGTGGTAAAATACTCAAATGTGATTGGGAGAGCAAAGCGGTGTGTGTGTGTGTGTGTGTGTGTGTGTGTGTGTGTGTGTGTGTGTGTGTGGTGTGTGTGTGTGTGTGTGTGTGTGTGTGTGTTTGCTTACATACATATTTTTGATAAATAATACCAGTCATTCAGGATTCTTTTTAAATATGGCGCAAAATTCAAATCTTTCAAACAGTTTTGAACATGGCACAAAATTCAGATCTTTGCTATAATTTTGAACGTGAAGGTATAAAAGCCACTAGCACAAGTGGGCTGGTTCCACGATATTGCATTTTTCAATTTTCTCACCACTGCCATATTGCCTTTTTTAAATATCCTGCCTAGGGCGAGACAGCCAGTACAGTCGCCTTCTTAACTGCTACGTGTAGTTCTGTTACATTGTCCTCAGGTTACTGAAGGACCATAATTTGAAGGTAGGTCATCAGCTGGTGTTGTGGACGGCGGGCGAACATAGCGAGCCAGTTCTTCACTGTTTCCTGCCTCACAGTAGCGGTTGAACGGCTGAATGATGTCGCTGTAACGTACGCCAGAACGGCGGGAAATTTACCGTGTTAACAACGCTTCTAGCCGTAATGTGGCAACGCGCGTTGGGTCTCAGCTTGAAGTAGCCCTTCGAAACTAGTCTGAGAGAGTAGCGTATGCGAACGATTTCCTCGTAGTAGTTAATGGAAATTCTCGAGCTTGTAGTGTAACTTAGCTGTCTATGTCAAATATTCAGGAACAGCGTAATACAAGAAACTGAGAATTACAGCAAACAAGACGGTGCGTATGCTGCAGAAATGGAAGTTGTAAAAAACTGGCAATACCTATACGGAATAAATTGTATGCCGGTTAGTAGGATATGTAGGCATGTATGTAGAAGTGGGAAGGACTTCAACGCTCACATTGCTAAATTCTGTGATAAAGTCTTTAAGCTCGTCCAGAAAATAGTCAGAACCGGGAAAAAAAATTAAGCTACCTCTGAACCTCGTAACTCTATGTGTTACCTCTATATTCTCTGCCTCGTGATGACTGGGTGTTGTGTGCTGTCCTTAGGTTAGTTAGGTTTAAGTAGTTCTAAGTTCTAGGGGACTGATGACCATAGATGTTAAGTCCCATAGTTCTCAGAGCCATTTGAACCATTTTGTTACCTCTATAGCCAGTTTCGGTACAAGTGTTTCGACGTTCAAGCTTCAGAAGGTGAAATCATTTGAAAGCCTCTTAAAGGACGGTCTTACCTCGACAGCCAGTTTCGGTGCAAGCTTCAACAGGCGAAACCAATTGAAATCCTCCGAAGGATCAACCCAGTGTCCCTGTAACAATCTCTGGTGCGGGTCGTACAATTTCGCCAGGACTCTAAAGCGCATTGCACACAGAAATTCCGTGGCTAGACCATACTCAGGCAGTGATTCAATGGATGTTTTGCAGCTAGTAGCTGTTCAGTAGCGAAGAAGATATTGGTAGCTTCCATTATAGTTCAAAAAGGAGAAAAAATATAGCATATTAAACGTATGTTCCGACCCTTTCCGTAATATTTACATGAAATCTGAAAAGTGTGAAGGACATCATTCAGAGACAAAGCAACGAAATGGGGTCCAGTGAGATAAAATATGTAACCGTTTCTACGCACGGTGGAAGCTGCTCGTCTGTGTCGGTTCCTTGGACGATAAACACACGAAAAGTAATGGCACCTGTATATTCCTGACACCATAGCGAAATAAATTTTTCTTTTTCTTTAGATATGTTGCTAGTATTCGCAGATAGAGATAGATAATTAGTTAGTAGAAGTTGGTAAATATGGACTCATGGTCGATGAACGAGCATTTCATAGCAGCAATTTTCGACGAGCTTTGCAACGTGAACACCTTGATTTACGACAATCAATCCCATTAACCGATTAACGTTCCTTTCTGTTCTGTGGCTGACGAGGCGTTCCCCCTACGCTCATAACTTGTTTTTATCCAAAAATCTTACAACGAATTCGGATTTTTACAGCTCACCTCATCATTGCGAAAAATGAGACAAATATGAAAATAAATAGTTTATCAAGAACGTTCTAAATGCCACACCAGGAAACTGACTGGTTCTAAGTGCCAATAAGTTAGTATTTGTTTCAAGGGTCATTAGCACTGAGGAACTACTTTTTATTTGTAATAGTATAAGTAGAGAAATGCATCAATAATGTTTAACTAGTTTTTACAAGAGAAAAGTAAAATTAATTCTAAGAAGTTAAAATCTTTCGAAAGAACGACACTCCGTTTAAGGAGACGGTGATTATTGTACTTTTTGCCGCGCGGTATTAGCTGAGCGGTCTTGGGCGCTGCAGTCATGGACTGTGCGCCTGGTCCCGGCGGAGGTTCGAGTCCTCCCTCGGGCATGGGTATGTGTGTTCGTCCTTAGGATAATTTAGGTTAAGTAGTGTGTAAGCTTAGCGACTGATGACCTTAGCAGGTAAGTCCCATAAGATTTCACATAAATTTGAACATTTTTTGTACTTTTTTTATGCAGTCCCTTTTATTACACAATCATAAGCGGTTTGGGCCCTCAATGGCCATCGTCAGATGCTCCAATAACAAAGTAAAAAGCTTATCTTAAGACTTTCAAACAACTAAAAATATTTTTACTCACACTTGTTATCTAAGTAACGCGTAGCTAAAATACATGTGGATTACACCTGTGAGCAGCATTTGGAGAACAGATGTTCATGCGTTATCAAACTAAACTTACTATCGTAAATCTGGGAATTATATACATATCACTAACTGTAATTTTCTTTCACTACACTTTGAGCTAGTTGCGCGCGTTGTTCATAAGACTATATTCTTTTGTGAAAACCTTGAAGTAGACAAATATCAGAATAATATTTCAGTCAGTGATTCGTAAAATATAAAAAGAGAATACACGTCGTTGAATCAGTAAAACCACGGCTAAAACAGGGCATGGTCTATAATAAAAGATACAAAGGTGCAGTTTTCATGGTACGAATTTCGGACGGCTGATGTCGCTGCACTTCGGACTGTTAAGACGTTCACGCAGCTGCCCATAAACTTAGAACAGACGACACGGACTGGACGGAAAGGTTGGCTTTCTGCTACAGTTCGTTGGCACTCTTCTTCCGGCTGCGTGGCGTTTACGTCAGTTGGACAGATGCTAGTAATTGATGACGAGTCCCAGACGGCACAGTGCAGCAGTCGACGGCAGGAAGGCCCCATCATCAGCTTAAGCGTATATGCAGGACGCATCGACTACCACAGCTGAATATATCGTCGTGAATATTAAAATATGCATCTGTTGTAAACCCATTCTTGTAAGTGAGGAGTTTGTCCAGCTCCTTCCGTTTCATAGCATACGAGTAAATCTCCAGTTCTTCTAAAATATCCAACCGTTTACTTATTTCAACTTTATGTAAAATTTGAAGATGTTCGTCAGTGTTATCAGTATTATATGCCTCCTTTGGTGTATGCAGTCCTAATGCTGGTTTATGGCTGACATAGGTATGCTCCCTAAACCCAAGTCAGAGATCTGCCTGCCTGGCCCGTATACCTTGTTTCGCAGTCACGGAATGATACTGTGCCGACACCAGATGCACTATATACATTATTCTTGTATGGAAAGTTATGACACACTTGAAACGCCCTGCTAAACCCGCAGGACAGGACAAGTAGTTTAAATTGTGAACAGGGGCCAAAATAAGGGGCTGTCAGTTACACTCGAACATACAACTTTATTATTTGATCAAACATTACAAGAGACCAAAAACAATTTTTTTTAAACACACAGCTTTAATTTTTTGGATTTAATTACCATCTGAAAGCCACTTTAATTTAAAAACGGCTGAAGGCCAATAACTTAAAACGCAAGCATAATCAGAAATTTAAAAGGCAAGCCGTATCTTACAACAGTTCTTTATTTAGGCTGAAGGCCCAAAGAATCTGAGATTTTTAGAGCAAACAATTTGAATTCAAAATCGGCTTAAAGCCCAACACTCAAGACTAAACAACATTAATTTTTTTTTCTAAAAAAAGAAAGGCCTTAAGTAAAACAGTTATTAATTAGGCAAACCTGAACCAAAACAGAAATTTAAAAGGCAAAGCCTTATCTTAAAACAGTTCTTTAGTTAGGCTGAAAGCCCAAAGAATGAGACTCTTCAAGAGCAAACAAGTTAAATTCAAATCGGCTGAAGGCCTAACACTTTAAACTCCATAACATTAATGTTTTTAAATACCAAAAGCCTTACGTAAAACAGTTCTTTAAATTAGGCTGAAGGCTTATGGAATCTTACACCGTAAAGGCAAAACAACCTTAATTTTTAAAAAATTGGCTAGAAGTTATACAAGTACAAACGACAAGAACAAATAAAAAAAGGCAGTACACCCAAGGGCGCTCAGATGTTCGAGGGTCGGCCTGGATTTCAAACACTAACGGTCGCTTAGGTGGGACACGCAGTCGGGCCAACCATTCACGATCCGACGACAACCCAACCGACCGACAGTCAACGGACCCACCGACACGATAACTTCCAACTCACCCGACCGGGGCACAACAGGGAGTTCAACGGAACAACGTCGAAGATATTGGCGCCCACAACCAATCATACATGAAGCTACAATGAGATTTTCACTCTGCAGCAGAGTGTGCGCTGATATGAAACTTCCTGGCAGATTAAAACTTTGAGCCGGACCGAGACTCGAACTCGGGACCTCCCGAGTTCTAGTCTCGGTCCGGCACACAATTTTAATCTGCCAGAAACTTTCATACATGGAGCTGTCAAACTACACACAGTGCTGGACAGCAACAACACGATGAGGAACTTACACTGCCTGAAGTTTACGTTAACGCCCAGGGCAGGTAACCGGAACATTAACGGCCACAAGGCAGAAGATTCCGCGGCTGCACTTCAATTCAAATAACCAAATACAGTGAAACTCCACCGGCGGATGGCTAGAATTTTCCAACTTGAAAACCACGTTGTTGCTCTCGGGAATATCCCAACAGCCGACAACGAACTCCAAACCACACAATGTGAAGTCTTGACTTGCTGGTAGATTAAATCAGAACTCAACTTTCGTGTCCAGTGTCGGTGAGCCAAGGACCTCGTACCAATGAGAACAGCCCCACACATTCTGACACGCGTAGTGACCGCCAACGGCCCCGGCCAAACTACGTCCCACAGAGAACTCCTCACTGCTCCACGTCAACCGAAAGACTGGTCGCACACTGCCCAGTCGGAAACTATAAGCGCCAGGTCAGAGATAGTCCAATGTGCTAATATCGATACACACAGATGCTGCCACCCGCGGAAGGAGAGGATAACAGCATAATGCGATAACCGCGAGAGACTAAGCACGGAATCGCAACGAAGGGTAAATCAGCGCATAGCATGAGCCAGCCACGGCTCAACACTGTTGATTTTATATTATCTGATGTCCTCCTCCAGAATATGCTTTCAAATGAAGTACGGCGCGAAATACACTAAAGTACCAAAGAAACTGGTCTAGGCATGCGTATTCAAATACAGAGATATGTACACAGGCAGAATACAGAGCTACGGTCGGCAACGCCCATATAAGACAACAAGTGTGTGGCGCAGTTGTTAGATCGGTTGCTGCTGATACAATGGCAGGTTATCAAGATTTAAGTGGGTTTGAACGAGGTGTTATAGCCGGCGCGCGAGTGATGGGACACAGTATCCCCGAGGTAGCGATGAAGTGGGGATTTTCTCGTACGACCATTTCAAGACTGTACCGTGAATGTGAGGAATACAGTAAAACATCAAATCTCTGACATCACTGCGGCCGGAAAAAGATCCTGCAAGAACGGGACTAAAGATGACTGAAGAGAATCGTTCAACGTGACAGAAGTGCAAACCTTCCGAAAATTGCTGCATATTTCAATGCTGGGCCATTGACAACCGTCAGCGTGCGAACTATTCAACGAAACATCATCGATATGGGGTTTCCGAGTGAAGGCCCACTCGCGTGCCCTTGGTGACTGCATAACATAGAGCCTTATGACTTGCCTGGGTCCGTCTACACCGACTTTGGACTGTTGATGACTGGAAAAAATGGTTCAAATGGCTCTGAGCACTATGGGACTCAACTGCTGAGGTCATTAGTCCCCTAGAACTTAGAACTAGTTAAACCTAACTAACCTAAGGACATCACACACATCCATGCCCGAGGCAGGATTCGAACCTGCGACCGTAGCGGTCTCGCGGTTCCAGACTGCAGCGCCAGAACCGTGCGGCCACTTCGGCCGGCATGACTGGAAACATGTTGCCTGGACGGACGAGTCTCGTTTCAGATTGTATCGAGCGGATGGACGTATACGGGTATGGAGACAACCTCATGAATCCATGGAACCTGCATGTCAGCAGAGAACTGTTCAAGCTGGTGGATGTTCTGTAATGGTGTGAGCAGTATGCAGTTGGAGTGATATGGGACCCCTGATACGTCTAGATACGACTCTGACAGGTGACATGTATGTAAGCATCCTGTCAGATCACCTGCATCCATTCGTGTCCATTGTGCATTCCGACTAACTTGGGCAATTCCAGCAGGACAATGCGACACCCCACATGTCCAGAATTGCCACAGAGTGGCTCAGGAACACTTTTATGATATTAAACACTTCCGCTTGCTACCAAACTCCTCAGACATGAATATTATTGAGCATATCTGGGATTCCTTGCAACGTGCTATTGAGGAGAGATCTACACCTTCTCGTACTCTTACGGATTTATGGACAGCCTTGCAGGATTCATGGTGTCAATTCCCTCCAGTACTACTTCAGACATTTTCGAGTCCACGCTACGTCATGCTGCGGCACTTCGGCGTGTAGCCCTACACGATATTAGGCATTGGCTCTTCAGTGTATATCCGCCATGATCTTCCCTCTCTTGAATACAGTGAAATTTCTTCCGTTCTTCTGTCTCAAAATAAGAATTTTTAACAGCTATTTGAGATGGATGATTACGAGACATTTTGATCACACTGCATCTACGTATCTTACACACACACACACACACACACACACACACACACATTGAGAACAAAATTTCAGCAGCATATTTAAAATCAGATTAGTAAGTTATATGCACTGGAATGACATTGCATGGGTTCATGCTTTTAGCGGACTCAAAGGTCTTGTGTAACCAAGGCTTTAATTACCTTTCTTCGTTTCCCTGTAACTACAAAATATCTATTATGGCTCAGTACCTGTAACTACCCACCAAAAGTTTTTTGCTCATCAAACCATCCCACGCTAAATACAGGAGAGTGAGTCGCACTTGGAACTCTAGAGGGAAGCACCATCTAGTAATGAATGTTAGGAAAATTTTCTCCATGATTTGACTCTCACAACAAGTCTAGGGACGTACAATACGGTAGCGAGTATACGACAAAACTGTAAACGCGTTATACAGTGTTATTCCTGTTTGTGAAACGACATTCTCAAAACTTCAATGCAGCAATGTAATAGGAAATCAAACAAACAATTAATTACAAGCACAACACCGATCTCCAAGATTTATTAAAGGATGTCTTTCCACAGAAATGTCTGTAATTCCTCTGTGTCTCAATCTTCACATAAAGCCTAAAACACTGTCACGATTTGTTTCAGAATACCTATTGTATTCTCTAAACACTCATATTTGTAAAACTTTATTTGCAACATTCTTGCAGATGATGGTTTTTGTGATTCGCTTACGAAAAGCGCTGAAGAAAAATGTTTCGGATAAGAACTGATTTTCTAAGATAAACATCTTACGTGTTCATCTAGGTATGAAACTGGGTATATAACAGGTTATATTTATTTTTAATTGGTCGCTTAACCAGGAAAAGTTGTAAGACAAGTTAAATGGTCTTGAATTTACGTCATGTCTATTTATAACAGGAGTTTATGTGGTCTATATACTTCAAGAATGTAACAAAATATTGACAGCACGTTAATTGAATATTCAGTAAAATTGAGCAAGAATGACGATAACACTGCATGAGGTACCAAAATTGACGTGGAAGACTGCTTGGAGAATAAAGCACCAACACCCTCATCTGTACAGCTCGCAAATTAAAAGTTAAAAAACGCAAAATTACAGTTTACAATAATCCAAACTGGCAACATAAATAAGTCAGCCACTCAGAGTACAGACCGTGCTACCACAAATTGCGAATTTTCACTTCCTCAATAGCAGCAATGTGTCTCACAGCAGCAGGCAGCCGCTAGGACACGACCCTTACAATTTACCCTTCCAGACAGTAGCCAGCCGCCGATTCACCAGTAACTTACTTTGACCTTCCCAACTTCACATTTCAAAAACTTCACAAGCAGGGGATGCTTCGGTGCTGTTGCAAATGTCACTGATGAGAAATGTTGCTAAATTCTTGAAATAGCAGGGGAAAGGATATCTAACTTCCCTCCTTTTGTATATAAAATGCACATTTTTAAACACGAAGTTGGTAGTGCCCCAAACCAATGTCTTCACGATTGGTCAGCCTTATACATCATGAACACTGTCTACAATGATGCAGTGGCGCTGGCTAAACCAAATGTATAGAGCAAATGCAACTGACTCTTCCATGCTAGTCCCATGCTACGGTGTCTTGATCTTTGATGTTCGCGCAGAAAGGCAAAAATGTTGTGCTTTCTTATTCTCTGGGGATTGTATGGTGGCCGTGGCGTTCTCGTGATTACAGGGGGTGCAAGCACCAGCCCAACTTTCAACGTCGTGGAGCAGTCACTATCTGACTTCCACAAAAAATGCCTGCAATCCCAGAGGAGGCGTAGATTCACAGACTACCTTCTGGTAACAAAGAGAGACCTTTCCAGCGACACACCACTACAGTATGGAGGTTGAAAGGCTACCTATTCAACCGCAGAACTCTAGTATTGCTACTAAAACAGCCAAAAAGTAGCGGCAGAAAATGAATTAGTATTGGACTGAAATATGCGACAGTAATATCACTTCACCCCGTCATCCCTCTAAAAAACTAAATAAAAAACACACAAGTCTGAAAAACTCGTTCATCTCATGGATTAAGCATCTCGAATTACCACCAAAAACCAAAAAAGCACTCCTCACAGTTTTCCATTAGGACAACAAAAATTGCAAGGTATAATATTTCCTGAGTGATTCATAATTAGAAACAGAACATGAGGATAAGTGTGCTACCTCAAATTCATACTTAGCACAAAAATAAAATAGTAAATAAAACAATGGGTGGAATCTTTGTTCCTTATGAATGTTTATAAAATTAACTCATGGCTTGGGTTACAATGCGGGCTTGATACAATGATCAAAATGTTAACAAAATTTTTATATGATATAAAACAAAATACTCAAAAAGAAATCGGTGTAACATATATGTTTCTCCATCAGAACATTAAAAAAAAAAAAATTTTCCCACATCGGGATATTCTGACCACAGCAACAATTGTTCCTTAAGGTAGCAAACGTTTGGCATCTTAATTTGACTGAAAAAAGATATAAACTAAGTCAGTTACTCCAAATTAATCCAGTGACTAAGAATTTGTGAGTGGTAATCTCCTTTATTAACTGGTGGTGACTGCCACATTTTTATGTAGAAAAGTATGTGTGAAACGTCATTTACATTCCTTGTGATTACCAAAACCAAAATAAAATTAAGTACATTCATGTGTCCATTTGCCAAAGTGAAATGATTTAGCATGTACTCAGTATGTGCATTTACAAAGGAAACATTCAAGTTATCACACACAGTGACTCCTCTAGTGAGTGGATTGTCACTCTGGTAGCTACGGCTTCACTGACACTGGTGCCGGTTGACGCCTGCAATACACGGAGCAGACTGGTGCATGGTGACCTCTCTGCGCCACAGCTCGTGCCGACCCCCCGGGGCGGGCAATTCCTTCCGAGGGACAGCGGAGCCCCGTCCCTAGCTGCCAGCTGATCCTCCTACTGCGTCTCCCGCAACTCACCTGCTTCTGAACAGTCGTGAACTTCAGTGAGCAACGTTTCCCCCATTTATACAACCCCAGGACGGCACACGATATACCTGTCGTTACGATTTGCAAGAATGAAAATGTGCAGCCGTGAAGAGTTTAATGAAAAACTTTAAAACTGCTTCTTCAAGCACATTTTAATGCACATGAATTGACGGTTACTACACCAATCGTTAGTTTAGAATAGTGATTCAAAAGTCTTCCCTAGTCAAAGAAATATATATATTAAAAACTGGTTGCCACCAGAAGCCGTAAGGTTACCAAGTTATTACTGATGGTCAATAAAAGGCCTGTCCGCTCGTTTTGTAATCAAAGTGAGATGTGTGTGCAAATTCGGATTAATAACATTTTCTAGCTGCACAGGCCGGTGACCATACAAAAAACGACACAGAAGAGTAGGCAGTACCCAACAAACAATGTTGTCGATATTGCTCAGCGCTGTATTGGCAAAAACTGGCTTCCGACAGATCCTAAAAATCAACTCGAAAAGTACTTCAGGACATTATTTGCAGTTGTCGGTAGGGTGAAAAACTCATAATAACATTGTGCTGCGCCGGCCGAAGTGACCGCGCGGTTCTGGCGCTGCAGTCTGGAACCGCGAGACCGCTACGGTCGCAGGTTCGAATCCTGTCTCGGGCATGGATGTGTGTGATGTCCTTAGGTTAGTTAGGTTTAACTAGTTCTAAGTTCTAGGGGACTAATGACCTCAGCAGTTGAGTCCCATAGTGCTCAGAGCCATTTTTGAACATTCTACTGCGTTCCTTGACCATGCAGAACACAATGTCAATTAATCCTCCTCATGCCACACATGAAAAGTCACCTATGACGACACGCTATGATTTGCTGCGCATGTCAAAAGTCTACGATAAGGGGCCGGAAGAAATGGTTTCCCATAAAGAAAGTTTACTGTATCACCAGAAAACGTATGTGAAACAAAACATGGGCTAGATTAAGAAACATAACGAGGTGAGACACCACAAGAAAAATAATTTTAGAGGAATGATACCGTACTTTGTCATCTTTTACTTTCTTAGGACTTCTGAAATCAAACTATAATAATTCTGTCTGGATCCACCTATAATTCTCACTAATAGTGACTGTGCTTTAATCTAAAACATTTGCAAAACAGGCATTACGCTTGTACGGTAAGAAATTATCACATCATGCAATTTTGCGACCAGCAGACGTAGGCTTGCACACAGATTTTAAAATAAATATTATCTCGTCAAGTGCATCTACGTTCGATGCCCAACACATCTGTTTATTCTTTATACGCATCTAAAGGAAACATGTGCATGTACAAAATATAGTAACCGCAAGTGAAATTACACAAAAACCTTACTGCTAATCACTAGCAAGAACTTGTGAGTAAGAAGCATCAGGAAATAACTTTGATAACAAAAATAAATCACGTAATACACTACTGGCCATTAAAATTGCTACACCACGAAGATGACGTGTTACAGACGAGAAATTTAACCGACGGGAAGAATATACTGCGATATGCAAATGATTAGCTTTTCAGAGGATTCACACAAGTTTGGCGCCGGTGGCGACACCTACAACGTGCTGACATGAGGAAAGTTTCCAACCGATTTCTCACACACAAACAGCAGTTGACCGGCGTTGCCTGGTGAAACGTTGTAGTGATGCCTCGTGTGAGGAGGAGAAATGCGTGCCATCACGTTTCCGACTTTGATAAAGGTCGTATTGTAGCCTATCGCGATTGCGGTTTATCGTATCGCGACATTGCTGCTCGCGTTGGTCGAGATCCAATGACTGTCAGCAGAATATGGAATCGGTGCGTTGCCGGCCGGAGTGGCCGAGCGGTTCTAGGCGCTACAGTCTGGAACCGCGCGACCGCTACGGTCGCAGGTTCGAATCCTGACTCGGGCATGGATATGTGTGATGTCCTTAGGTTAGTTAGGTTTAAGTAGTTCTAAGTTCTAGGGGACTGATGACCTCAGCAGTTAAGTCCCACAGTGCTCAGAGCCATTTGAACCATTTTTTTTGAATCGGTGAGTTCAGGAGGATAATACGGAACGCCGTGCTGGATCCCAACGGCCTCGTATCACTAGCACTCGAAATGACAGGCATCTTATCCGCATGGCTGTAATGTATCGTGCAGCCACGTCTCGATCCCTGAGTCAACAGATTGGGACGTTTGCAAGAGAACAACCATCTGCACGAACAGTACGACGACGTTTGCAGCAGCATGGACTATCAGCTCAGAGAACATGGCTGCGGTTGCTCTTGGCGCTGCATCACAGACAGGAGCGCCTGCGATGGTGTTCTCAACGACGAACCTGGGTGCACGAATGGCAAAACGTCATTTTTTCGGATGAATCCAGGTTCTGTTTACAGCATCATGATGGTCGCATCCGTGTTTGGTGACATCACGGTGAACGCACGTTGGAAGCGTGTATTCGTCATCGCCATCCTGGCCTATCACCAGGCGTGATGGTATGGGGTGCCATTGGTAACACGTCTCGGCCACCTCTTGTTCGCATTGACGGCACTTTGAACAGTGGACGTTACATTTCAGATTTTTTACGACCCGTGGCTCTACCCTTCATTCGATCCCTGCGAAACCCTACATTTCGAAGGACAATGCACGACCGCATGTTGCAGGTCCTGTACGGGCCTTTCTGGATACAGAAAATGTTCGACTGCTGCCTTGGCCAGCACCTTCTCCAGATCTCTCACCAATTGAAAACGTCTGGTCAGTGGTGGCCGAGCAACTGGCTCGTCACAATACGCCAGTCACTACTCTTGATGAACTGTGGTATCGTGCTGAAGCTGCATCGGCAGCTGTACCTGTACACGCCATCCAATCTCTGTTTGACTCAATGCCCAGGCGTATCAAGGCCGTTATTACGGCCAGAGGTGGTTGTTCTGGGTACTGATTTCTGATGATCTATGCACCCAAATTGCGTGAAAATGTTATCACATGTCAGTTCTAGTATAATACGTATATTTGTCCAATGAATACCGGTTTATCATCTGCAGTTCTTCTTGGTGTAGCAATTTTAATGGCCAGTAGTGTATAAGCGAAAACTAAAGCTATTGTACAAAAACTTTGAGAAGTGGTGTGTCCCAATTATTCTCCTCGTCCGTAACCTCTTCAGGATGGTCGCGTTGTTTGATCCAGAATGGCCCGATATATAGGGAGAATAGCGTAGATGATTTATTCTTCGCCTTGTAGAAGAGGTGATGGGTTCTTACCAGCACCGTCTGCACTGTGTGGGAGAAGCGCTACTTTACATTCTTGGCATTCCTCCTCTGGCCTTGTAGTGCCACTTTCCTTATGTTGGCAATTACTTCTCTATCACTTGCCTATGCCTGGCTGGCTTCCACAGCAGAAATGCAAGCACTTCACTGATTCTGTCTTCTGGCTGTAGATTAATTAGAATAATGGTTAGAACAGTCTTAGTTGAATCTTGCGGGAGCTGATTCCATTTTAAAATCTCCTCGAGATACTGTAGGTCAGATTCGAACTGTGTTGCTACCAACGGAAGGACTTTTACTGTACTTAACTGTACCCTGTTTTCATCTGAAGCTGAGTAGTGTAACTTCATAACCTCAAACTTGAATCCCACAAAGGTTGTACAGTGTCTGGTGACTAACAAAACATTCACGATAACCTCTCTTCTCATACCTCTATAAATAGTCAGAAATTCAGACTTTCTTTGGATTGGGCAGGAGTTCAGGAGACATCCCTAAATTGCCCTATCCAAGTACTAAACGTGCAGGTCTAAGCATGTGGTGTAGATGAGGAATTCCCTTAGTAAAAAGGAGAGTTTATCGTGAAGCCTGTTCATTGATGGATGCGTACCTTGATGTTGGACTCGTTCCCATCACAATGGCCCTATCTTGCGTCGGTCAGGGCGCGACACTAAAGATATAATTATCATCAACATGTCACTCATTATTAGCTCTTACCCTACCCTCTGGCAGTAGCAGTAACGGTTCTGCATCTCAGTCTCATTTATAAGGTTCTCGAAAAATCGTTTAAGTGACACAAACTCTTCAGGCCCGGAAAATTTCACGGTTTCTGAGGATTCCGATACTGTAAACTCCTCCAGTGCCTCCTCTCTTTGAGAAAGCCAGTAATTGGTCTCCTCCAATTTCTCCAGATTTTTCTCACCCTGCTCGTGTTGCTTTTGACTGCCTTTGACACTTCAACCACTTTTTCGACTATTGATTTAATACGAACATGAAAATTCCCCTCATAACGCTGCCATCTCTTCCCTATCTTATCTGTTTCTCTGCATCTGCCTCTGCTGGTTTCATACCTTCCTCGGGTTTCTGTATCTGTCCTCTAATGGTTTGCTACCTGCTTCAGCTTTTCTGTCACTTTCCTCTGCCTTTTTCTGCTTACTTCTACTTTTTCTTGGTCTGCCTCCACTTTTTCTAGCATCTGTTGCGCCCAAATTGGAATTTCTCACGTGTTTCCAGAGTTGTAACTGCTCTTTGCTACTGCCGATTCCATGTCGCAATTCTCGGTAGCTTCGCTCTGTTGACTTGGCGCTATGGATTCCGAGTTTCAGGCAGTGCAGTCGCTGCTGACACCTGTCCCCCTAAAATTGTCTTTACGATTTGCTCTAATTCCATCGAATCCCTCGTTGCTTCCCTAGATGGCACTCGGCTACCCGATCCGTTTATGGAGAAGTTAAAATTGAAAATTACCATACAAAATTTAAGATGAACAAACTAAGCTTTACTCAAGAACACCTTCACACAAAAATAAAAAATCTTCACAGGCAATAAATAAAAATCTTCACATGCACTACAGTATCTTCGCACATAACATAAAAATCAAACCCTCCGATATTCAAGTGCATCTGTGTGCGCCACGCCAGCGTATCTGACAGGTCATGGTTCAAGCATACATTAATGTAAAGTGGTGACGAAATGGTCGCTACAACTTTTGATACCCCCAGGAGATTTCTCAACGTGTCGTCCTAAGTGCAGGAGGCTCAAAGAAACCAAAAGTAGGATCCTAGCAGGGTCACAATGAGAGTTCCTAATCTAGTGGTTAAATTGTGAATTAATGCGAGCCCACAACCAACTTATACTTCTAGGGGAAACGTACTCAAGTCACCCTTGTGAAAAGTGCAGTTGCACTCTGTGAGGTGAATGGTGGTGGTGGTGACGGGCTGGAGGGCCCAGTGGAAACACTGCTGGCTCTAAAGAATTCTTTACTCACGTTCGATACATGCTTTGTCGTAGCTCAGCGAGGCAAAACACGTCTCACTCGGTTGATTCTCGGCAGGGTTGACGCACGGCCGGTGGCTTCTGCCCTGGTGATGGGATGCTGCGTAGGTGCCTTGCATTGGTGACACCAGGAGCGTGGATGGCCAGCGGCTTCTCCTGATGTCAGCGGTGAGCTACTTCCCTGTCGGCGACAGGGGCCTGGAGCGGGCCATCGGCCCCAGATGCGTTCATCGCAGTAGCGCGTGGAGACTGCTGTGCACGGAGTTCGACCTGCTGCCCTCTGGCAGGAGTCAGATTGTGGCTGGTGCTGAGGCAGCAAGTCCCATGGGGAGCTCAGTGCTGGTGGCAGCAATCACGAATGGCAGGTTGGCAGTGCTGTGTCACGAAGTCCCATGAGGAACTCAGTGCTGGCGGCAACAGGGGCAGCCCAGTCTCGAACCTATGGCTGCCTCTGAGGATTCCCAGTCGTCTTGCCGTCCGACATGGCTGTCCGACATGGCCCTGGAGTCACGGTGCTGCCGCTGTACACCGGCGAAACTGAGGGTCTCTGGCTCAAGATTCATGCATATTTATGTCGCTCAGAGAAGAATTGTTTCACTAATACTTGGGACCTTGTTATGTTGCCAATAACAAGACATTTGCCCTGCTGCGGTGATATCTAACCTCGTCCTACGGTTATTACTGCTGCTTGGCCCAGTCTTCCGCTGATCTCGCAATCCCCTTATATGCATATTATTCTGACCCACATGCCGCGACACTCTTGCTACTAGCCGGCAGCTGCTAGTGCAGTACTTCACGGCAGCTTTCACACTACTTCTCATTTCTGTTGCCAAAAGAGTGGGTAGTGATACTACATTGAAACAGGCCTCTGGAGGCCCAACGGTCGGACTGACCACCATGTAATCCACAGCCAGTAGGAATCAGTGGATACAGACATGGAGGGTTATGTGCACCGCTATCCTGGCTGTTAACAGCTTTCGTGACCGGAGCTGTTACTTCTCATTTGACTAGCTCCTGAATTGCCCTCACAAGGGTTGAATGAACACCGCATCTTCGAAGGTACATTGCACAATAATTCCGAATAACACATGCAATGCAATATAGTATTCATCCTCAGACACCACGCAAGCGACTTTCAAGTAAAATGTCTCTCCTGTCTGTGAATAGACACCTTGGTTGACGGGTATGGCCGTGGGTCATGCACTGATAGCTAAATGGTACAGCTCGTGATAAACGGGAAATCAAAGTTCTAGTCATACTCTACCACAAACTTCCATTGTTGTCATTCCATTCTGCAGCTGATGGTTGTCCATAGTCGCAGTTGCGAACACATTTAATCTACTTCATGACAGGTGTAGTTGTCGCAGTGCCTGTTCCTTTGGATATGCATGCATGTCCAAAGGTACGTTGCATCTTAATTCGGAATAACACAGGCACTGCACTATCGTGCCAACAGAGTGAAGTTAACCTGTTGGGTACACAACAGGTTATATTTATTTTTAAAGGCTTCACTATCCAGGAAAAACTGAAGGAAAAGTTAAATGATCCTGAAATTTAAATCATGTCTTTTTATAATAGGAGCTTGTTTGCTTTGCGTGCATCAAGAAATTAACAGCCAATTGACAGAGGGCAAATTTATCTGCATATTCAATTAAATTGACCAATAATGACGCTAACTCTGTGAAATGTGTCAAAATTGACGTGGAAGGCTGCATAGAGAATAAAGTATCAAGATCCTCAACTGTGCAGCTTTGAAATTAAAAGTTAAAGAATCCAAATTTAAAATTTACATTAATTCATATCGCCAATACAACTTGCATGTTAGAAGCACACAAGTAAACGAACTGGTTGTAGTATGGGTGTTGCTACCACGAACTGCAGACTTACATTCCCTCAACAACAACAAAGAGTGCTTAACAAGGCCAGATGGCCTCTAGGATGCGATCACTGGAAAGTACTTTTCCAGATGGAGCCGGCTGCTGATTCTCAACTAACTTTCTTGCTCTTTTCCAACATTCAAAAACACTCTACATAGAGAGGACAACTATATTCTGTTGTCTATGTGACAGGTGAGAATTACTACTAAATTCATAAGAAAGAAGGAAAAAGCACACGTGACTTCCCTTCTGTTCATTCTTACACGCCACCAACACTATCTAGAGTGACAATTCTGTTGGCTGAACCACATTTATAGAGTGAACGAAACTGACTCTCCCACGCTGGTCGGATGGCACTGCAGTGTCTTGCGGTTTGATGTTTGTACTTTGAAACGACCCCTTAGAAAAATTATACATGACTGTGCTTAAACTGACACACAATATTTTTTAGCGCAACGCAATCTGACTTTCAATAATCCCTACAAGAGAATGGCTCTGACTAAATTAACCTATACGTTTCACAAATCACTTACCTCACAAAAATCTTCGTTATTCGAACTACTGCAATACAGCGAGCGCCACTACTGCCAGCTAAATAAAAGATTCAAACTACTGAAGGCACTAACTACTGATAGGCATAGTTAGGAAAAGAAAGATTTTAATAGAGAACAAACAATGTATTTACCTTAATAGCGTTCAAAAGTCATAATATATGTATCAGTCTATGATATCCAATATTACAAATTTACTCTTTCTGATGGACACACGTCCAGATCGTCCGCTCTCAAAATTCCGCGATCTCTCTCCCCACATCCACCACTGCTGGCAGCTCACCTCCAACGGCGCAACGCTACGCGCTGTTAACAGCCAACTGCCCAACACTACAATAGCGAATATTACAACAATGCCACCCAGCCACAGACTGCACAAAGCACAGCCAGTGATTTTCATACAGAGCGCTATGTGGCGGTGGCGTTACCAATATAACAACCTAAACAGCCTACTTACAACTTGACAGTAACGTCACAATATAATCACTCATTTTTTGGTTTTGCTGTTCTTGCAGTGGCCTTGTTTTGCGTAACCCAATAACATAAATTTAAGTTACCGACAACAACGTATAAAACTATTTTTCAGGCTAATTTTTGTTGAATAACTATCACTTAAATCTTGTTAACATTTCACTGATTTGGATAAAGAATACCCACAGGGGATGGCATAATACTGCTGAAACATATTTGGGTCCATGCGAAAAAACAGAGTGTCTGTAGCAGGTAGTATATAGTAATGGGTTTGTAGTTCTAACAGTAACCGTGTTTGCAGATCATAACTATGGGAATTCCGGTCCGCCTATTGGGCACACAAGTGTTATTTCTATTGCACAATATACATGTCAGTAAAAGTTTGCATCACATCTCTATTGCGAAATTCATTGCACAGAAAACAAACATTGGCTCGAAGGTATGTGTGTATATTCATTTACAATGTGTCGAGCTCGCCAAATAAGAAAATTAAAATAAAAAACAGACGTTTGTGCAATGGGAAAATAGTCTGTTTCACATGGAGGTTTTTTGCAGCACTCCTGAACTACGTCAATACGTGATGCAACCTTCTCTTGCTCTGATGCAGGCTTGAATGTGTCGTGCCATACCATCGACGAAATCGTGGTGGTCCCAATCGTCCCAGTCTTTATCGGCGATCCTGCTTAAGTTGCTCGTTTCAGTCTATGCCACACATGCACGATTGGGTTCATGTCCGGGCAGGCCACTCCCATTCTGGTGGTCCTAGCACGCCCAAGGAACATACTCATGACAACAGCATGATGAGAATGCCAGTCATCATCCAACAAGATGCAATCGTCACTAAACTGTTAGTGATACGGTCCCACTAATAGGTTCGGACTCTCGTTCCTGTACCATAGAGCAGTAGGATTGCCGTCAAGAACCATGGGACGTGTATGGTAGCCCCATTTAACATCGACCCAGAAATCACTTTACCACCACATGTGAGACCGTGTTGGAGGTGTTCAGTGCTACATGGTTGTATCTACGCTTGTTGTCTGCGATTATCACAATGCAAACAGATACGAGTTTCGTCTGCAAAAAAGCCATCACCAATCCTGGGGCGTCCATTCTACATGATTTCTTGCCCATCTGCAATGGAATCCATGGTGTTTTGGTGTGCGACATGATGCTCGCCATGGTCGTCGGGACTGGAGACTCGCATCATGAAATCGTCTCCTAACAGCTGGATGAGATACGTGATGTCCTGTAGCCTGTTCGAACACCAAATTCAGTTCTGGAGCTCTCAACCCACGGTTTGTTTGACTCAGAAGTTGTATAGACCAATAATCCTGTAAACCGTACAAAAGTGGATAGTCTGGTCGATGTAATTCCTCAACATTGCGTGTCAAATGGATCACTTTAACTCCGGTGCACACGTCGAGCAACTTCCCTAGTTGACAAGCCTTCTGTGCATTACGTCATGATTCGGACCTGACCATTGTTAATGACTGTACCTCGTGGCATGATGGATGTTTATTCTACTATTCCACAAACGTCCCCATTGTTGCTCTACGTTCAACAGAAATGCTGTAGTCCATTCGACTGCAGCGTTCTACTCGTAGGTGGCGCATGAAGACACTGTGTGTATGTTTACAAATAACTGAAGGGGTTACCTTCCGATCGGTACAGGAATAGTCACGGAAGGACACGCTTTCACGATACATCGGGGTGATGCAAAACTTTGTTGATTGTATGTGTTTAGCATGTATGTTTCACCAGCGGATACTTTTATTCACTTACAATTTTCTAGAACGACAGGTTCTGTAGGACACTCTTTACATTATTGTATGGATTATAATACATATTCTCGTAGTATCTGCCCTCATATGCATACTCATCTGTTGTGAAAATAGACGCACTAACGAGACACATGTTTGTGAACAACTACAGTCGCAAATTACATATGAACATCGTATTTTGTTAAGTTAAAAATAATTAACGTGCCAGCGTAGATCTTCAAATGTATTTTGTTAATGAGTAGATTTCAATAACATATGAGTATATAAATTAGGACAGGTACTACGAAAATAATTACGACAAGCTTTATAATAACGGAAAGATCTTACAGAACCAAATATTCTGGATGAAGGTGCCATCTGATGATGACACAAAGGAGCTGCAGCATGCCTGGGCATCATGAAAGATGCTTGTTTGCATTATAGGCAGAGCGGAATTCTTGTAACTCTTAGTGATACGTGGAATGTTTCTGATCAACATTCGGAGCAAAGAAAGTGGTGTCGAATATTGGCTCAAAAAGGGAAATAAAAAAAGGTAAGGGAAATAACTTGTAAGCTAGTTACTGAATGGAATGAGCTGAAAGGATGGATGACAGGTGAATGGTAACTCATCTGGGACAGTGTCAGCACAGGAAGAAGACATTAGCGAACGTGCGAAAATGAGTCAGATTATCTCTACAGATTTAACACAGCAAGGAACGACAGATGCATTTGTCAAGAAAATGGAAAAATTGAAAATGTAATGATAGATCGAAGGATCCCAGTTTATGCAGTGCCGGACCATTTTAGAGGTCGTAATTTGTATACGTGACAAATAAGTGCTTCTATCAGACACGTAATCCAGGAAAGAGCGACTTAAATACGAGAATCTTAGAAGAAGAGAATATGAAGCTGGGTAATGACTAACCGCACTCTGTCACAGCATCAGAGGGGACGGCGAAAAGAAATGAAGGCCTATGTGAGCACTTCGCATCGGGAATTAGGATGTTCTCAGGACGTACCAGAACACGAACGATTCTGGCGGGGTGCACACTCCAAGGCGATGCCCCAATAGGGGAGAAATAGGAGACTAAAAGCTAAGATTAACGCTCAATTTGGAGATTACAAATTTCGATTTAGGAAAGGAAAAGCGAAGCTACAGTGGTGTGCAAAACGTAAGAAAAAAAGTAACTTTCTCGTGACGAATCACTAGCATGTATATATGAATCTTGGACCACACATATAAGGAAATACTACGGTGTAGCACAGAATGCACCTGAAAGAAATACACAATGAGACGAACAGAAATGACACTTATGTTCAAAGACAATAATTCCAATGATGCCACTGCGATTTATGATGGTACCCTAGACATTACAAAAGGCAGTATATGGTTCGTAATAGGGTGCGTAATCACCACGGAAAGAAATTCATGCTCCAGAACGTGCTTCCACGCTAGCTACAAGGTTGGTAAGGTATTCTTGTGGCAGGACGTCCTATTCCTCCGGCGGAGCGGTTAACAACTGCTGGATGCTGGTTGGTGCGTACGGACCTGCTATAATACGTCTCCCCAACACATCCCACACGTGCTATATAGGATGGCAATACGTACGCCGAATATCCTCTCGTTCCAAGAGTTCCTCCACCCGCGCTGTTGCATGAAGTCGCACATTATCATAAGCCAGGGCCGAATGCACCAAGCTGGGAATGAATACAGTGTCACAGTAATGTTGACTAGTGAGTGTGCAATGTTCAAAGATATGGGGGTCATAAGGCCCATGCAACATTGTTCCTGCGCTCATCATAACACGCGAACCACAAAAGCAAACATGTTCGGCCATGTTCCTGGTTGCATTACGTGTTCGCACCTTTCATCATATGAGTCACTACTCAGACTGAATCTGCTCTCATCCGAGGAGAGCTTCCAACATCTCGTTGGTTCAGTCCCTATAGGCTTGGCTCCTTCGCAAACGGTGCCGCCTATCTGCGGGTGTCAACAGAACCCAAGGTGCTGATCGTCGGGCAAAGAGGCCACTCCCATGTAGTCGCCGTGTCATTGTGGAGCGTGACAATGCGTGCCTTGCAATCCTGTTAAATGTGGTTTCCATTGCACCCGCTACCTGTTGTACAATGTAGCGGTCATTTGCTGCTTTAGTTAATAGTCGGCCGTGGTCGACTAACTCCTCTTCTTCGGCCGGAGTGCCTGTGGTTCGGAACGCTCCCCACGCACGTGAAACTTTCGTGTGAGAAGTTCCTAACCCCTTGCCTGAATTTGTCGCAGTTCGGCCTTTTTCAATTTTCCCAATGATTCTCCATGAGTGAAGTTATTAAAATGCTGTCTCGCAGCGACATTGTAATGAAGAACACCAGCACAGTACACCGTTAACTGCTCGCTGGTCGCACACATTGTGTTTTACCGTTCCTTCAACTGACTTGTGCTGTGGCGCCAGCCACATTTTGCGCATTTATCTCGCTGACCGAAATCATATGACGTCGAACAATATCCGCACGACTGGGAGACCTCTGGAAATACGCTCTCGAACTTTTATTTGTTTCCAAGGAGCAGTTAATATGTTATTTTGCTTTATCTGCCTACACCTACATCTCCACACATACTCCGGAAGCCACCGTAAGGTGCGTAGCGGACGGTATCCTGCGCCATTACGATTCATTTCCTTTCCTGTTCCACTCGCAAATGGAGTGAGGGAAAAACGACTATCTGTATGCTTCCGTATGAGCCTTCTTGCTCCTTATGTGAAATGTATGTTGGCGGCAGTAAAATCGTTTGGCAGTCAGCTTCAAACGTCGGTTCTCTAAATTTTCTCAGTAGTAATTCTCGAAAAGAACGTCGCTTTCCCTCCAAGGATTGCCATTTGAGTTCCCGCAGCGTCTCCGTAACACTTGCGTGTTGTTCGAACCTACCAGTAACAAATCTAGCATCCCGCCTCTGAACTGCTTTGATGTCTTCCCCTAATCCGACCTGGTACGGGTTCCAGACACTCGAACAGTACTCATGAATAGGTCGTACTACCGTCCTACACGCGGTCTCATGTACAGATGACCACACTTTCCCAGAATCCTCCCAATAAATCGAAGTCAACCATTCGCCTTCCGTGCCGCAGTCCCCACGGACTCATTCAATGTCATAGCGCTTTGCACTGTTACACCCAGATATTTAAATAACATGGCTGTGTCATTCGGGACACTATTAATGCTGCCCTTGGGCGTGGGTGTATGTGTTGTCCTTAGCGTAAGTTAGTTTAATCTAGATTAAATAGCGACCGATGACCTCAGCAGTTTGGTCCCATAGGAACTTACCACAATTTTTTTTACTAATGCTGTATCCGAATTTCATGGGTTTCTTTTTACTACCCATCTGCATTAATTTACATATTTCTACATTTAGAGCTAGCTTTTACTCATCACACCAACCAGAAATTTCGTCTAAGACGTCTTGTACCCTCCTACAGTCACTGAGCTTCGACACCGTCCCGTACACCACAGCATCATAAGCAAACAACTGCAAACTGCTGCCCACCCTGTCTGCTAGATCATTTATGTATACTGAAAATAACAGTAGTCCTAGTACCCTTGTTTCTGAGGAACACTTGCCGCCGAGGACAACATACTGGGTTCTATTACTGAAGAAGTCTGCGATGCACGCACATCTCTGGGAAGCTATTCCATACGGTCGTACCTTGGTAAACAGACTGCAGTGGGGCACATTGTCTCAGTCTCAAGAAAATTTATTATATTCGAACTGAGAATACGGTCAAGGATTGTGCACCAAACCGATGTTAGAGATATTGGTCTGTAAGTTTGCGGGTCTGTTCTTTTACCCTATTTATATACCGGAGTCACCCGAGCCTTTTTACAGTCGCTTGGGACTTCGCGCTGGGCGAGAGATCCGCGATAAATATATCCATAACTGGTGACGTATTTGTTTTCAACCCTTTCTGTTGCTTCACTACGCCAGGGATACTTATTACTATGTCGTCCATTCGGGAGTCTGTTCGATGATCAAACGAAGGTATGTGACTCTTCAGGATTTCCCGGCGGATATGTTGTAAATAGTCTTCACGGGTGTGCCGCCGGATGACGTTGTGCAAATCCCACAATATTTCTTCGGAGCAACTGCCCGACATCATCAGGTGGTTGAACCTCGCTGGTGGCTAGGTACGACTGACAAGATCCGCTTTTTTTTTTCCTTTATTATAATTTTAATCACCTATACAGGCGGGCTGGCAGCAGCACATTACGCTGCTCTTCAGCCTTAAGTGGAACAATAACATGACATAGAGGTGATACAGACAATACAAAAAACGGCGGGCAAAAAATGGAGGTACAAAAAAACAATAAACATGCAGCCGTTCACGTTGGACGATAAAAACACTAACACTTGTGGACACGGCGCACAAAACACGGAGAACGGCGATGGCACATGTGAACAGTGGAGTCGTAACTGCACGAAACACAAAACGAAGCACACACACGAGATACTGATGTCGATGATCTCCGGCGCGCGAATGTTCACTATGCGTGTGCGAGTCCGGGGACATGCCAAGAGAGGAGGAGGAGGAAGGGGAGTGGGAGAGCGAGAGGGGAGAGCAGAGATGCCACGGGCAGGGGAGAAAGGGGGGAGGGAGGAAGGGGGAGGGGAAACCCGGGGGAATAGGGGCGGAGGGAGGGGACGTGGGAAAAGGAAAGAGAAGGGAAGGGAAGAGAAGGGAGGGTGGGTGCCCAAAGGAAACGACACCGGAAGTGGGGGGTGGGGCAGGGTCAAAGTTGATAGGAGGGGTAAATGGAGGGGAGGAGGACATCATCAGGGAGGGGGAGCTGGCGGAAGCCACCTTGCGAGAGGGTAAGGAGGGTGGAGAGAAGGAGACCGGGTGGGACGTGCGAATACAGGCGCGGCAGCGGGCGAGGGTGGGAGAGGATCGGGGAGACGAGAGGGTGAGGAGGATCGGGTTTGCGGGAGGTGTACAGGATCCGTATCCTTTCAAGGAAAAGGAGGAGGTGGGGGAAGGGGATGAGATTGTACAGGATCCGTGTGGGGGAGGGGAGACGGATGCGATAGGCGAGGCAGAGAGCATGACGTTCAAGGATTTGGAGGGATTTATAAAAGGTAGGGGGGGCGGAGATCCAAGCCAGATGGGCATAACAAAGGATAGGGCGGATGAGGGACTTATAGGTGTGGAGGATGGTGGAGGGGTCCAGACCCCACGTACGGCCAGAGAGGAGCTTGAGGAGACTGAGGCGGGAGCGTGCCTTGGCTTGGATTGTCCGGAGGTGGGGAGTCCAGGAGAGGCGACGGTCGAGGGTGACGCCAAGGTACTTAAGGGTGGGAGTGAGGGCGATAGGACGGCCATAGATGGTGAGATAGAAATCAAGGAGGCGGAAGGAAGGGGTGGTTTTGCCTACAATGATCGCCTGGGTTTTGGAGGGATTGACCTTGAGCAACCACTGGTTGCACCAAGCGGTCAACCGGTCAAGATGGGATTGGAGAAGGTGTTGGGAGCGCTGTAGGGTGGGGGCAAGGGCAAGGAAGGCGGTGTCATCGGCAAACTGGAGAAGGTGGACGGGGGCTGACGGCGGCGGCATGTCCGCCGTGTACAAAAGGTGTAGAAGGGGGGAGAGGACGGAGCCTTGGGGCACACCGACGGAGGGGAAAAAGGTGTAGGAATCATCTGTGTTATGGATGGTGACATAGGAAGGACGGCGGGAGAGAAAGGAGCCGATCAGACGGACGTAGTGAATGGGAAGGGCGAAGGTTTGGAGCTTGAAGAGGAGACCGGAATGCCATACGCAAGATCCGCATGTCGACGCCGCTATATATAGAGCACGCGAGTGAAGATTGCCCAGGTGCGGAAACCACGCATGCGCAAAAATTTGCAGTTAGATGGCGCCAGACTCAAACGCCCTCTGCCGGGAGACGCAGAGCGGCCTGCGCTGACGCTGTGTTTACTAACATGCTGCCAAAGTTATGACGTGTCTATTGTCGAAAGCTCTTCGCTTTCTCGTCGTGATTTAACAGCAGCCAATGCAGGGTTCCAGACTGTACTCAATTGAAATCCCGCATCCCTGTTGATAAGGTTATCAGCTATACGGATATGTTTTGCCTCCTTAATGACGCAATCCCAGAAAGAGGATGCTGGGGATAAAACTTTCGTCTTTTCATAAATCATGTGATGTCCTGTGTTCAGACAGTGTTCTGCAATTGCCGACTTCTCCGGTTGGCGTAGACGTGTATGACGCTGATGTTCATCGCAACGTTCTTGTACTGGGCGACATGTCTGACCTATATATGCCGCGCCACACTGACAAGGAATCTTGTACACACCACGTTTCCTCAGACCGAGATCATCCTTAACCGAACCCAACAGGTTCCTCAGTTTCGCAGATGGTCGGAAAACACAGTTGATGTCATATCTTTCGAGGACTCTTCCGATTCTTGACGACATGGCACCAAAGTACCGCAAGAAGGCCAAGGTGGTGGGTGTCTTCGAATCTTCATTCTGCTCCATAGATTGAACTCGCTTGGGCCTGAATGCATTACGTATTTGTCTCTCAGAATAACCGTTTTGACGGAAGACTGTCTTCAAATGTTGCATCTCACTCGGCAGGCTTTCAGAGTCAGACACCACACGCGCTCTATGAACTAGCGTACGTAATGCACTACCGCATTGTGCTGGATGATGGCAGCTTGTGGCCTGCAAATATAGATCTGTATGCGTTGGCTTGCGGTATACGCTGTGTCCCAAGGTTCCATCTGCTTTCCTTCGTACCAAAACATCAAGAAAAGGTAGAGTGCCATCTTTTTCCACTTCCATAGTGAAGTTAATATTCGGATGGAGCGAATTTAGATGTTGAAGAAACGTAGGTAGAGTATCCAGTCCATATGGCCACACCACAAACATACCGTCAACATACAGCAGAAAACAAGAGGGTAGAAAGTGGCTGACTGTAGTGCTTTATCTTCAAAGTCCTCCATAACATAATTGGCCACCACAGGAGAAACAGGGCTCCCCATGGCGACACCGTCCACTTGTTCAAAATATTGGTCCTGAGATAAGAAGTATGTTGAAGTAAGCACATGTTTAAATAGTGCCACTATGTCCTCCTCGCCTGCCGGAGTGGCCGAGCGGTTCTAGGCGCTTCAGTCTGGAACCGCGCGACCGCTACGGTCGCAGGTTTGAATCCTGCCTCGGGCATGGATGTGTGTGATGTCCTTAGGTTAGTTAGGTTTAAGTAGTTCTAAGTTCTAGGGGACTGATGACCTCAGATGTTAAGTCCCATAGTGCTCAGAGCCACTTGAACCATTTTTTGTCCTCCTCAAACTTGTTACTAATGAGCTCTAAAGAGTCCTACAAGGGCACCTTTGTAAATAAACACACAACATCGAAACTCACTAAGAGATCCAATGATTGCAGTCTAAGAGTTTACAAGTGACCTATGAAATCCTCAGAGTTGCGAATATGATGGTCGCACTTGCCTACGAGAGGTCCCAATAGTGACGTCAGATATTTGGCAACAAAATAAGTAGGTGCTCCAATGTTTCTCACGATAGGGCGCAGAGGCACCCCATTCTTATGGATCTTGGGTAGGCCATAGAGTCTAGGAGGAACTGCAGCTTGTTGACGTAAACCCTTAGCGACTTGCGCTTGGATCGAGCTCTTCCTGATGAGTTCCAAAGTCTTCTTCTGGATCCTACCCGTCGGATCACTTTTTAATTTACTGTATGCAGGATCGTCGAGCAGTTTGTGCATCTTGCTGTTATATTCTGTGCGCGAGAGGAGAACAGTAGCGTTTCCGTTGTCAGCAGGTAAGATGACGATGTCTTGGTCTCTTCCCAGATCTTGTAGTGCAGTTCTTTCAGCTGCAGTAATGTTAAAGCTGGTCTTCTTAGGTGGCGCCCGAGTCAGGATGCGGCATGAATCACGCCTAATCTCTTCGGCAGCTTCCTTAGGAAGTTTCAAAACAGCCTGTTCTATTACACTAATCACGTCCCAGATGGGAATGGTCCCAGGTGTAGGAGCAAAATTAAGACCTTTCTCTAGCACCGAAACTGCAGCGTCGTCCAGCGTCTTTTCCGTGAGATTAAACACGGTGCGTCTTCTTGGCATGTTTTCTTGCGTTCGGGCTTCGAGTCGATCGTATTTTGCCATTTGACGAACCTTGGCTTGCTGTTCAGTCCAATCAGCTAGCGCCCAAGTGGCGCTATCTACCCAGTTCCAGGATACCGCTGAAAGGTTCGCTGAGATTTTCAGATGGAGTGATAGTAATCGTCTGGAAACCTTTTCTCTCACAAGTGCTGCACTCGCCCTTCGTTTGATTCTAACGGTTTATATGGTGTTTAAATTTAGCAAACGCAGGGATGGTTTGCTTGTCACGGCATCTCAGTAAAAACGCGAGGGTGCTTAGCAGTCTACCTCTTTTGAGACGTAACTTGTCAAATTCACATACGTTTTTTGCCATCTCCTCCCCGTAAAGGTACCAGATGTGACACTTCAGGCTTTCCCGGCGGATATGTTGTAAATAGTCTTCACGGGTGTGCCGCTGGATGGCGTTGTGCAAATCCCACAATATTTCTTCGGAGCAACTGTCCGACATCATCAGGTGGTTAAACTTCACTGGTGGCTAGGTACGACTGACAAGATCCGCATGTCGACGCCGCTGTATATAGAGCACGCGAGTGAAGATTGCCCAGGCGCGGAACCCACGCATGCGCAAAAATTTGCAGATAGATGGCGCCAGACTGGTGGGATTTGCACAACGTCATCCGGCGGCACACCCGTGAAGACTATTTACAAACGAAGGTATGTTTGTACGATCCTTCTGTGTAAACGATTTCTTAAATGCGAAATTTGAAACTTCGGTTTTGTTTTAATATATTCAGCTGCGGCATCAGTCTCGTCAACTAGTAACTGGATGGAAGCCTTAGACGCACTTGGCGAGTTTACATAAGATCAGAATTTTCTCAGGTTCTTGGACAGGTCTTTTGCTAGGTATGACGGTTGTAGTTTTTGTTTGCTGCGCGCACAGATCTTTTACACACATACACACACACACACACACCAATCTCAACTAACCTTTGCCTGTCGTCATTTCCCGTTCTCTTTGAATCGAGCAAGCTACACCCTTTTCTTCCTCAGCATTTTCCACATTCCGCTGTTAATGTATTCCGTTCTAAACAAAGTTACTAAGCCCACACACGTCCACACCACGATTTACAACCCGTTTTCCTTTGCCCATTATTCATGTACGTCCATTTAGTTGGAACTAAATGATGTCACTTCACTGTCTAAGTAAGATGCTAACAACTACTTATCTGCAGTTTCTAGCAGGAACACTCTCCTCGCCTTCTTGACTGATTTATCAACTTTCTTAACCATAGAAGGAGGAGGAGGAGGAGAAGGAGGAGGAGGAGGAGGATATTGGTGTTTAACGCTCCGTCGCCAACGAGATCATTAGAGACGGAGCACAAGCTCCGATGAGGGAAGGATGGGGAAGGAAGTCGGCCGTGCCCTTTCAAGGGAACCATTCCGGCATTTGCCTGGAGTGGTCTAGGGAAATCACAGAAAACCTAAATCAGGTTGGCCGGACACGGGTCTGAACCGTCGTCCTCCCGAATGCGAGTCCAGTGTGCTAACCACTGCGCCACCTCGCTCGGTCTCTTAACCATAGGTGCTGTAATGACAGCATGATCACTAATCCCCATCTCTGTATTGACGCTGTCGGTGAGGTCCACCATGTTTGTAGCTACAAGGTCTAATTCATTTCTACTGTGTGCGGGCTGCTGAACGAGCTGCTCAGGACAGTTTTCAGTGAACGTGTTGAAAAGTACTTCGCAAGACTCTCTGTAGCCCCTGAATTTAATCTAGAGGCGTCACACTCGATAGATTGAAGTTGCCTCCAACTAGTATTACATGATCTGCGCATTTACGCGCTACTGGCTGTAGACTTTCTTTGAGATACTCTAGAACACATCCACCAACTTACTTGGTTAGCTATTACACGCGACCAGATAACTTCACTGTCACACTCAGCTTCGACCCCAATAGAGACAGTATTTTTGTTAACTACAACGAACACTCCTCCTCTTTGGCATCTAATCTGTCTTTCCGATATACGCTCCATGACTGGCTAAATATCTCTTTCCATTCCCAAGAACAAGTGAGAGCGAGAACTTTCCTGCAGGGCAGTTAGCTCTGGACCTTTAATACGAATACTTCGGCAATTTACTAATAAAATTTTGGCAGTCAAAGTGTCTTAACTCTAAACGTGGTCTGACTTCTCTATGTACGTATCGTCTTGCAAGTGTTCATCAGAGTACTTCAAACTACCACCTAGCTTAAAAAACCTATGTGCAATGCACGATTACTCTCCTACCCGAGCTGCTGCTTCCACTTGTAGGGAAGTAGCTTATTCACGCTGTAGTAAATTCACATCAGTTTCCATTGTGTGCCAGCCAGTCTGCTGTAACTAGCTCTGACGTCATAAATGTTGCGCAATACCTTAAAAATCAAGCAAATGACCTAAAACTTTTCTAGCATGTCGGGAATAATACTAAATTAATGTGTGTTAAATATCAGTTCGATAACTTCAGCCATTTTCGAAATTTGGACTTTTTCTGAAAAAATCATTGGCGCAACAGAAAAGAGCTAGAGACTTCAAAATTTATATTTAGATTCATCTTTCATAATGATTTAATAAAAACAGTACTTTGGATTTCACAAATTAAGATTTTAGTGGAAATTCATGATTTTCTGGTTTTCATCTCAAAACTGAAGGAAGCAAGATAGATTAAGTAGGCTAATAAATAAGGCTAGGATGTTTGGATTTAAATAGGTTGGAGGTCCGCTATGACTATGAAGATGTGAAAAGTTTCTTTTGAATACCTATAAAATTATAGCGATAGCGGATCTCAAAAGGGCCAGTTCAGAACTCATCTACTGTGTGCAGTGTAATTTAATTAATTCTCTCGCCCAAAATATTTAATTTAGCCACGTCAAAATTTTATTATCAATACTTACCTGCGTGCTGAATGCACGTTTAAATTAAGAGCGTCATCGGCCATCAGCGAAAGAAGCTATAAATTATTATGTAACTTGAAGTCGGGAGAGCCGATTTGATCAGGCGTTCCCCTAGCCTTTTTTTTTTTTTTTTTACTTTATTGTCAGCCATAGAATATACAAGGAGCAAAAACAGTGAGAAGACACGTAAGTCACAGAACGGTGGGCAATAAAACAGGAGACACATAGAGACAAACACGGAGCCGTTCACACTCGTCGATAATCCACACTGCTAGCTGATGAGACGACGCACAAACACTGAAGATGACTTCCCTTAGCCGTCCGCACCGCAGCTTTATATATAAGAACGCAGCGCGAGGAAGCAAGGCCCCAGTTCTCTCCAGACGCTGAATAACACGCCATCTGTGTCGGGAGTCGCGTCGCATCGGTATCACTGCTACAATCAGCCTCGGGTGCCGTATTAAGTTCCTAGAGATACGCGGAACCATGAAATCATTTCAAGTGAAGGGTTAATTCTGGGATGATATTTATTATCTAGCTTCAGTTTGCGTATTGTCGTATTTTCACGTGCCGTCGCGGGACAGACATTCTACCAATTACTTTAGCGTGGCGTTTGATGAAATACTCTCATCAAATTATGGCGAGCATTCATTTCAACATTTAATTCGGACATTTATAGTTGCATCAGCGCATTAGACTCTGAACTGCTCTGTTAGTTAGGTTGTAGGGATACTTGTGTTTTTTATCAGTGAATTTCAGAATATACTCAACTATTTTGGAAAATCGTTTTTGATTAGAAATCCCGGACAATCTCCTAATTCCTCAGAGCTATAAGCTGCAGCTATAATAGTATTCTCAGATGAAGTGGGCACTAGGAACTCTAATTACAGGCTTCACGTTTTGTTAAATCACTTTCTGGGTGCTAAAAAGTAAATAGAGAGCCAGTGTTGAGAACGGCGAAAGACAGCATTAACAACATTCTAAAAGCCTGAAACTGATTCAACATGCAAGCATTTATATAGCAATTTATTTCTACAACTTACTCGCCGCCCCACACACTGCGAGGTGCACCACTGACCTAAAAAGGAGAGTGCTGCAAATCCCCACCAAGTAACGCAGTTCTAGAAACCTGTAGCAATGACCATTACAGAGTCGACTAAGCGTTTGGCTGAGGCCCTTCACTCGGATAAAAACCAGAGGACCCCGATCAACTCTAGGAACAGTGCTGCAAATTACGAGCTCTGCTTGCACCCTGTACGCGAGGCCGCCAATATGAAGCGAGGATGGCTTCAGAGCCCATGCGATTGGTGTCGATGGTGCCGACGTGAGCTGCAAGTTGTATATGACTGCACCCTGCATGCTCAATAGCATCAACCAAGGCCGCCTCCACATCTCGGGTGAGACTACCTGGCAGACATACCAAGTGTACACTGGCTGTCTTTGCAGCCCTGAACGTATCTTCCTAAGAGGCTCCATAATGCACCTAACGTTTAGCTCCCGATTACTAGCAAACCGCTACCCACGTGTGCCTGCTCAGACGGTGCTGAAGGAACGGCTACCCGTTCACTCACTGGACTAATAGGCGAATCCAGACAGTTAGTCTCCACATGGACCCTTTGTCTCGACCGACTCGAGCACGTTACCACACGCCATTCAGCCTGCTGTGAGGACGGATCCATCGCGTTGGATACACTATGAGGTGCCTCGGCAGCAGAGCCCGCGGGCGAAAAAAGCAACACCTGGGGTGTCCCATGCGACGCGCCAGATTCTTCATCATCCCTACATCCTTTGGCAGCAGCTTGAAGGCTGCTGACCGTAGGCAAAACTGCGTTCAACTGTTCCCGAACTGCCACCGCCAGCTCCTCCTGCGTCTCCATACAGGATGCACATATCCTACCCATGTTACCAACACTAACTGGAAAAGTAAACTACAAAAGCAGACAGAAACCTATACATGCCACTTGCTATCCTGCTGATGTGTCATCAATAGACGCTGATGCCTTAATGAGCTGTGTAGCTGGCTGTTCAGAATAAAAGAAAACTGCGCTACAGACTGCCTGAATTTACCCTTACGTTTAAAAACGCTCGAAATTTAAGAAATATGGGACTAGTAAAACACGGGAAAAGCTAAATACGTAAATTGTCGCTCTGGAGATACCAACAGGCTTACTGAACGAACGGACGCTTGTCTTCAAAAGCCCTTAAGTTTTGAAGATCACTGTACAATGGCACTACGACTAATCTTAGATGGAAGAATTGGGCAGGACAGCGAAAGTATGCCGGATTAATTGATATGCGGAAGGCTTTTGATAGACTGGATTGGAAGATATCGTTTGAAGAAATGAATGGTAGTGGAATAGATGGGAGAAGTGAGAGGGTGTTTCTGAGAGTATACAAAAATTGTGTACATAAATAGATGTCAATGACATTAAGAAAGGGGCTAGAACAAAAACAAGTTTCTAAGAAAAGGCTGTCCTCTCTCTTACTAAATTAATTAGACAGCTAATATGAACTGAGCAAGGTGCCGCAGTGGTTAGCACACTGGACTCGCATTCGGAAGGACGACGTTTCAAATCAGCGACAATTGTGATTTAGGTTTTCCGTGATTTCCCTAAATCGCTTCAGGCAGATTCCGGGATGGTCCATTTGAAAGGGGACGATTGACGATTGACCTCACTATTTGTTTCCCTCCCTCAAATCAATCAACGAACCAACAGCTAATTTAACTTAAAAACGCCATTAAAAACATCTTAAAAGGTAAATTCCTGGGGAAGAAGTTAAGAGGGAAGCCTAAAACATTTATATTACAAAGCTCTACCGTGAAACGAACTGCATCGACTACAACTAATTGGTAAAGGTGGCGAAAGACAGAGAATGATGGCAGCGACAAAACTTTGCCTTTGTTGTGTGACTATGATGAGACTGTTGTAGTTGTTGTTGTTGTTACTGTTATAATCTTTTCTGTTTAACTCCCGTGTACTTGGTCTCACTTTCGACGTAAACCCAATTCTGTCCTAAATCACCTTACCACCAACATTCCTCATTAAATGTGTGGTTATGGGTGCTGGATGAATATTGCACTGGTTCACACATTCTTGAAAGAAAACTTGATCAACGGGAGCACATTCGAATCTTCAAGTATTGCTTGAGGACGTTCCCCTTACGCAATGCTGAGGAATGTGGTAATCCATTAGGAGGCACCATTGTCCTGCTGATGTCTTAGATATGGTCCAAGATAAATTGGTAGAGGAAGACCTGTCCTTTGGTCTCCTGTATATCCTGACCTTAGTTATCTGGATTTTGCTGTCTGGGGTGATCTATGAAGTAACGTTACAATACTACATCTGATGCTTTTGAAGAACTAGAGCAGTGAATTTTACAGTTCCGTCAAGCTTTACGAAGTGAATCGGGGATGCTTGAAACACCTTGCACTGATAAGTGGAGTATTGCAGCCAAATATGACACGCGGAACTACTGACAAAACAGAAACGATTATTCAGTAAATTTTAAACATGTCTCGTGATTTCTTGTTAAGATAAGCTATGGGTGAAAATGGAGCCCGGTAATAATGCTACTAAATGGAAAAATTTACACTCTAAACACATTTGTGTTAACTAGGAAATTATTTAGTACTACGACGAATGTGAACAGTCAAGTTTTTGTTTCCATTATAGTATAGTTTCACTCACGTTATTTTGCGCTGTTAATTATTGTACACCCTGTATACGTATTTGAAAACACTCTCATGCTCATTTTTGTCCTAGCTTTCACAAATATTTCTAAGATTCCCCCTCAGAGCAGGTGAGCCTTTTACTCGCCGTAACTCCATGTCGAGTAATCATTACATGAACTATTCCGTCTCTTTTGAGTGTATGTGCTGCTGTTGTGCCGGCCGCGGTGGTCTCGCGGTTAAGGCGCTCAGTCCAGAACCGCGCGAATGCTACGGTCGCAGGTTCGAATCCTGCCTCGGGCATGGATGTGTGTGATGTCATTAGGTTAGTTAGGTTTAAGTAGTTCTAAGTTCTAGGGGACTGTTCACCACAGAAGTTAAGTCCCATAGTGCTCAGAGCCACTTGCTGCTGTTGTTGCGGTGTTCATTCCCAAGAGTGGTTTGATGGGGACCTCTACGCTAATCTCTAATGTCTCATCTTCTTAATCTCTGAGTAACTGCCGCAACCTACATGCATCTGAATTTCCTTACTGTATTAATGTCTTGGTCTTCCTCTACTATTTTTACACCACACATTTCCTTCCGTTACCAAACTGACTATTCCTTGGTGACTCAAGATACGTCCTATTAGTCTTTCTCTTCTTTTAATCAAGTCGTGGTATACATTTCCTTTTTCCCCAATCCGATATACTACTTCCTCGTTTTCCATTCGATCGATTTAGAAGTCAATCTAAGTAGCACTGTTAAATTGCTTGCCCGACGACGCTGTTGTTTACCTTCCTATAAATTTATCAATCAGAACAAATTTCAAAACCACTTAGACAAGATATCTGTAAGGTACGAAGAGTGGCAGTTGACTCTAAATAATGAAAAGTGTGAAGTCATCCACACGAGTACCAAAAGGAATCCGCTACATTTTGGTTACACAATAAATCACACAAATCTAAAAGCTGCAAATTCAACTAAATGCTTAAGGATTACAATTACAAATAGCGTAAGTTGGAACGATCACATGGATAAAGTCGTAAGTAAAGCAAACTAAAGACTGCGTTTAATTGGCAGAACACTGAGGAACTGCAACAGGTCTACTAAAGAGAGTTCCTACACTACACTTGTACGTCCTCTTTTGGAGTATTACTGTGCAGTGTGGGATTCGGAACATATAGGATCGACGGAGGACATCGAAAAAGTCCAAAGAAGGAAAGCCCGTTTTGCAGTATCGCGAAATGGGGGAGAGAGCGCTGCCGATATGATAGGCGAATCGGGGTGCCAGTCATTAAAAACAAAGGCGTTTTTCGTTGCGGCAGGCTCTTCTCATGAAATTTCAATCGCCAACTTTCTCCTCAGAGTGTAAAATTATTTTGTTGGCACCCAAGTACACACGGAGTAATGATCGTCATAACAAAATAAGAGAAATCAGAGCTCGCACAGAAAGATTTAAATGTTCCTTTCTCCTGCGCGCTCTTCGAGTATGGAACGGTAGAGAAGTAGCTTGATACTGATTCGATGAACCCTCTACCAGGCACTTAATTGTGAATTGCAGAATCATCATGTAGACTGAATCCTACCCATTTAATCTTCAGAAACCTGCTGTAGCACTAAGTTTCAAAATCTGCTATTCTTTTCTTGTCTTGACTGCGTATCATCTAATTTTCACGTACGTACATGGCTACATTCCAGTTAAGGTCTTTCAGAAAATACTTCCAAGTACTAAATTTTATACTGGATGTCAACAAATTTCTCTCTTTCAGAAAAACTTTCTTGCTGTTGACAGTCTACATTTTATATGCTCTCTACTTATGCCAACGACAATTATTTACCTGCCCAAAAAGGAAAACTCATCTATTACTGATAGTATCTCATCTCAAAATTTAATTCCCTCGTCATCTCCTGATTTAATTCGAGTGCATTCCATTACCTTTGTTTTATGTAGGTGATGTTCATCTTAAAATCTCTTTTCAAGACAATACCCATTCCATTCACTTACTCTTACTAGTCCGTTGCCGACGCTGAAAGAAATACAATATCATAGGCAAACCACAAAGTTTTTATTTTCTCTATGAATTTTAATTCCCTTCCTTTTCATTGGTTCCCTTTATTGCGTGCGGAAAAAAGTAACTAAACTGATAATTATTTCTAAAGTAGTCACCATAAATGTTAATTCATTTATCCCACTGTGAGACAAGGTGGTCAATGGCTTCCTGGAACAATGTTTGAGGTTGCCTACGGAACCACGATTGTACCCAGGCGTACACTTCTTTGTCTGAAAGAAATCGACGGCCACTAATGTCTTTGTTCAGGTCTCCAAAAATATGGCAATCGCACGGGCTTCCCAGCGAAACTTCTTCAGCGTACTCGAAACAGCTTTGGCAACAGGTTTTCGGAAAATTATTGTGCATGATGATTGTTTATAATATTACGGACAACATTAATGGCAATTAATACATAAACGAGTACTGTCCAAAAAAGAATAATTGCACAAATATTCAGCCAGATCTTGATAATGTTTCCAGTTTGCGCAAGTATTGCCAATTAGCTTTAAATTGTAGTCCAAGATCATCGTCAGGATTGTGAGGTGTTGAGGGTCTGTTTGCTCTCGAGAGTGCCAAGAAAACATTATTCACAATGACACATTTATTGTTCAGAAATGCAGAACTACTTTCCCTGGGCGCTAGCAGCTCAGTCGTGCCGGTGGCGTGCGACCGTGTTAGAGGACCCGTCCATACGGCAGGCAGTGTTGCATAGTGAACGGCTCGTGTGACAGCACACGTCACGGCAATTCGGTGCCCCCCCCCCCACTCAATGTAGTAGCCAGCGCGGCCCGTGCAGGACGACAATGGACTGTAGCAGTTTTCCGGTCATTTATTCATACGGCTTGGCTGCTGGCGTCGCCAGTGAAGAACTTCAACAAATTCTAGCGGCTTCTCGGACTAGTACAACGTGGGTTGTGTTCACTCAGTGTAGTTGTAGCAGTGACCGTAGCTGGTTGACGAAATGCCGTGCCCGCTACGTCACAAGCTGTACCATGTATCAGATTTCCGCTGTTTCACAATTCCATTCTAGTCATGGTCTTCAGTTTTTCGTGTTCATAACAATTTTTAATTACGATTTCATGTGAAAAATCTGAATAGACCCGGTGGGTGCCTACTTTGTGGAAATGAGGACGCGCCGTTAACACTTCCCTTCGACGGATCATAATACATCTACATCTACATCCATACTCCGCAAGCCACCTTACGGTGTGTGGCGGAGGGTACCTTGAATACCTCTATCGGTTCTCCCTTCTATTCCAGTCTCGTATTGTTCGCGGAAAGAAGGACTGTCGGTATGCCTCTGCGTGGGCTCTAATCTCTCTGATTTTATCCTCATGGTATCTTCGCGAGATATACGTAGGAGGGAGCAATGTACTGCTTGACTCTTCGGTGAAGGAATGTTCTCGAAACTTCAACAAAAGCCCGTACCGAGCTACTGAGCGTCTCTCCTGCAGAGTCTTTCACTGGAGTTTGTCTATCATCTCCGTAACGCTTTCGCGATTGCTAAATGATCCTGTAACGAAGAGCGCTGCTCTCTGTTGGATCTTCTCTATCTCTTCTATCAGCCCTATCTGGTACGGATCCCACACTGCTGAGCAGTATTCAAGCAGTGGGCGAACAAGTGTACTGTAACCTACTTCCTTTGTTTTCGGATTGCATTTCCTTAGGATTCTTCCAATGAATCTCAGTCTGGCATCTGCTTTACCGACTATCAACTTTATAGGATCATTCCATTTTAAATCATCCTAATGCGTACTCCCAGATAATTTATGGAATTAGCTTCCAGTTGCTGACCTGCTATATTGTAGCTAAATGATAAGGGATCTTTCTTTCTATGTATTCGCAGCACATTACACTTGTCTACATTGAGATTCAATTGCCATTCCCTGCACCATGCGTCAATTCGCTGCAGATCCTCCTGCATTTCAGTACAATTTTGCATTCTTACAACCTCTCGATATACCACAGTATCATCCGCAAAAAGCCTCAGTGAACTTGCGATGTCATCCACAAGGTCATTTATGTATACTTTCCCTCTGACACCCTCATAGGTCTTACAGAGTCATCAGTGCGTAGCTCTACCTTTGCTCCGAAATTATTAGCTCTCCCTTGATTTGTATCTGTGCCCATTTCCCTGCAATTTCCCACTTCACTGAGTAGAGGTGTACTGTAAAGCACTGATACTTCGCGTTCATGCGTGTTTCTGGGAATCAACACTATAACCTTATACCGACGGTATTCATTTCAACTGTGGACACGTGCTACAGTAGTGTCAAACTTCCTTCGGTTGGTTCCACTGTATGCTCTAATTCTGCTGTGAATTCTTTTCGCGTTTTGCGTAGTCCAGACGAGAATTGTTGTGCTGGCAACAATATAGAACTGAGTTATACGTGGACGGCGTGGTTCTCTCTCTCCTGTAACATAGTCCCTCCCGTCGTTGCGTGATTCAGATGTTTCTTAACGCTCGCAGTAACCTGGTTACAGCTAGTGACAGCCATTCTTCTGCCCAATCCGTTCAGTCGATTTTTCATTACTTCTAAGTCGCTGTTTAAAGCCCATAAAGTGTCTCGCGTACTTTCCGCTAGTTCAGCAGTTAGGTCTCGCACTATCGTGGTATTATTCAGCACATGGTGCTGCGGGTTTGACTGTTGGGTAGTATGCAACTCTCCTGTGGATGTAGTAGAATCAGCCACTCCTCGCAGCCGCTGTGTCGTGTTGTTCAAATTCCGGAGATCTTCCGTTGTCTTCTGTGCCAAATACCGTTTTAAATAGTTTCCCACCAGCATCTAACCAACCCCTCTTCTTACGTACTATGGTTCTTGGTACTAGTTTTATCACATGGATCAGCTGTTCCCTTAATTTTCCACACGAGAATTGTAAACCTCGGTATCCCCCTCGTACTTTAGTTAATACTCCTTCGTTCTGCACCTCTTGAAGCAACTCCACAAATGCATCCTGCAACTTTCGCACTTCATTCCCAACTTCCCATGCATTGAAAATCAGTCTAAGTACCCACTGACGGTTATCAGTAGGATGTTCATTTGCCTGGAGAATAGAACTCCAGACTCTAGAGACTAGGCCTGTAATCAGAAGAATTATGACAGTCATCTAGGAGCCCCATTCCGCTATACCACCTACGAGGAAGGAACCTTTACCACTTCCCCTCCCTCCTCCGAAATGCGAAGGAACTCAGACAGAGCTATAGAACCCTGACATACAAAAGTAATATTGACTATATCCCATAACATTAGTTTTGAACAAAGAATTAAAAGTAAACGAACACCTTAAAACATGCTGTAAATAGAACAAAGAAACTGCAATTGCTCACATAAATTAGATAAAAGTAAACACAGTAAGGTATAATCAAATAGTAATACTGTCGCAGATGACCCTGAGTAGCTCCGTGGTAGATTGGCTATACTACTGAACTGTTAAATAGAGGGTCATGAGTTGAAAACTCATCAGAACCGTATAATTTCAATTTCTATATTCGGTTCGAGTACATTCTAGAAGTATCCACAAATGTCAGGTATCAATGTACCGGGATATTCTGTAGCTGTATATATACCGTATGTGTTCCGGCCGGAGGAAGTTCGCTCCGCTCTCTTGTATGTGCAGGTGCTGAATAAACCTTCGTTAAGTGAAGTTAGTGTTCGTTATTCATCTACTTACATCTTCTTCTACGTGAAATTATTCTGGTGGAGGTGCTGGGATTTGGAGCTTCTGATAGCGCACGTTATCGGCGACACAGTGGCTCCAATCAGGACACGACAGAGCCGCCGTTTAAGTGGCGAGAATCCCGAGTTCGAGCTATATTCAACAGATCGCAATCTGTCGGAGACAGAAGAAGAAGAGGACGTTACGATGACAGCAACTGTGTGCCACCACATGAGACATCCTTCTGGGTTCTCTGGTGATGATCGCCAAGATCCAAACAAGTGGCTAAAGGTATAAGAGGGCATAGCCAAATTTAAGAAATGGGATGACACCGTGTGTTTGGCTAACGTATTTTTCTACTTGGAGGGCACTGCCAAACAATTGTATGAGAACAACGAGGAGAAGTTCACAAGCTGTGAAGTATTCCAGGCGCAACTGCGCAAGTATTTCGGCGACACACAATGACAGAAGTGCAAGGCTGAAGATAAATTGAAGTGCAAGGCACAGCGTCCAGGTGAAACGACAGCATCCTACATTCAAGACGTCTTGGAGCTGTGTAAAATAGTGGATCCTCGAATGAAGGAGGAAGATACAGCTGCACATCTCATGAAGGGTGTTGCTGAGGACATGTATCAAGCCCTACTCCTGAAGGAGTAGGTGCCAGTATGTCGAGACAATGCATCAAAAAAGAATTACACGCAAGAAGTTTGAACGGACTCCAAACGTCGTATCGATGTCTGTGATGGAGGAAGAAACTGATTTCACAAGAGTTCTTCGTCAGATAGTGAGAGAGGAATCTCAAAGGCACTTGGATTGCACGGCCAGCAAAATCCTGGTACGCTTCAAGAGGTCATAAGGGAGGATGTGGAACCGACATTGAACCCAATCTCTCGTCCTTCATTTCCCTTTAAAACGGTAAAAAAGTCGAGACCCAGGCGAAGTTACATTCCTACAATGCCGCATGAGGAACCTGTTTGAGCACCAAGGAAAACTGATGTCTGGAGGACCCAGGATAACCAACCAGTATGTTTCCACTGCGGACGACCGGGACACGTGGTACGCTGTTGTCGAGATAGGCGGCGGATATTTGATGACGCTTTTGCCAGAAGACAGCAGACTGATCCAAGCCGACGCCAACTCCGGGACGACGAAGATGAACACGAAGATGTGGGTGCATGACGATGTAGGTCACCATCGCCGCAAGATAACCGCTGGAGAGGACGTTTCCCAACACGCCGATCAAGGCGTCCATCGCCGTTTAGAAGCTCCAGCCCATCACCTAGCCGCCGCAACACGGAAAACTAAAGGGTGCGACCTTCCTTGGAGGTGAGGCCGCCGAAGAGAGAACTACTCCGCCATCGATCACTACAAAAATATTACTAAACTACTTCGATATCCTCATGAATGGCCGACCAGCCCAAGGTCTTGTGGGCTCTGGAGCATCATATTCAGTCATTTCGGAGAAGCACCGTCGCCAGTTGCGAGAAATCGTATCCGTCGACGACAAAACATCTCTGCTGAAGGTGGCCAATGGGAAATATGTAAAACCTACAGGAAGACGAGTCATTCGTGTGGGTATAAGTGGCCATACACAGCCCTTAGAATTCAACGTCTTAAAAGAGTGTAGTCATGACGCTATTCTCGGATGGGACTTTTTGAAAGCTTCTCAGGCAATTATAAATTGGGGTCGCTCGAAAATTATGCTAGACGAGATGAGATACTGTGGACAGGAAGGTGCACATGCGAGTGTGTGGAGATCATGTGTGCTGGATGAAGTGATCATTCCTGCACTCGGCGCTAGAAAGGTACCTGTCACGTGCCATGCCATTCATCAAAAAATGGATCTTGTAGTGGACTCTAAGACAAGCATACCACTGAAGAATAACTTGGTCATCCCAGCCTCTGTCGTCTCGTTTAAGAACGGATCAGATAAATTGTGGATAGTTAACTGTCGCCAAGAACCGCAGATCCTTCCAAGACACATGCGCGTAGCATACGCTGAGCCGTTAATTGAAGAACAGCTGAACGTCATAGAAACCTTCCAGGCCGAGTCTGTGGGCGAAATTAGCGCTACCACTACGAGACAAGATCTTCTAGCTCGACTATCACCAGCTCTCACTAACTTCAAGAGTTCTCTGAATGCTTCCATCCTCAGGTGAAGAGCAAATTAGACAAATTGATGGTGAAGCACCGGATTAGCACTGGGGATCGTCAACCAATAAGCCAGAGAGCATACCGTGTGTCAGCAGCGGAACGTCGAATAATTCGCGACGAGGTAGAGAAAATGATGAATAATGACATCTTTCAGCCTTCGCAGAGCCCATGGTCGTGACTAGTGGTCCTCGTCAGGAAGAAGGATGGCAGTTGGCGCTTTTGTGTTGATTACAGGAAGCTTAATAAGATAACTAAAAAGGACGTTTAACCGCTTCCACGAATTGACGATACACTAGATTGTCTGAAGGGGGCTAAGTTTTTCTCAACCATGGACATGTATTCGGGATACTTGCAAATCGAAGTAGATGAGGCCGATCGTGAGAAAACTGCATCATCACTCCTGAGGGCCTGTATGAGTTTAAGGTAATGCCGTTTGGTTTGTGTAATGCACCAGCCACTTTTGAACGGATGATGGATAATCTTCTATGACACCTGAAGTGGACGATGTGTCTTTGTTATTTAGATGACATTATTGTGTTCTCAGAGGCATTTGATGAACACATAAAAAGACTGAGGGCCGTTCTTAAGTGTCTCCAACAAGGCAGACTGAAAGTTAATCCAAAAAAGTGCTCTTTGGAGCAAAAGAAATAAAAATATTTGGACACCTTGTGTCAAAACGAAGGTGTGCGGCCAGACGCAGAGAAGGTGAGAGCTATAACAGAATTCCCTATTCCTAAAAGTATTAGAGATGTGAGAAGCTTCCTCGGATTATATTCTTATTACAGTCGTTTTATCAAAGACTTTTTTATCAAAGCCAGGCCACTCCAAGAGTTGTTAAAAGCTGATGCTAAATTTATCTGGGGTGGTGCTCAACAAGATTCTTTCGATGTGCTGCGAAAAGCTCTGACGACTGACCCTGTACTTGGTCTGTATGATGAGAGAGCACCTACAGAAATACACACAGATGCCAGTGGGTATGGGATCTGTGCCATTCTGGTGCAAATTTCGGATGGAAAAGAGAAGGTTATAGCCTATGCTTCTAGGACACTTACAAAAGCCAAGAAAAAGTACTTAACTACAGAAAGAGAATGTCTTGCTCTGATCTGGACCATGTGCAAATTTCGACGATATCTCTATGAAAGGCCATTCATAGTTGTTACAGACCATCATTCACTTTGTTGGTTGACAGGTATTAAGGATCTAACAGGACAACTCGCCAGGTGGGCACTACGCCTTCAAGAGTATGACATTACCATAGTGTAAAAAAGTGGAAGAAAACAACAATATGCTGACTGTCTCTCAAGAAACCCTGTGCAAGACCATCAAGACTTTGATGAAGATAGTAACTGTCTCGCTGCACTCCAGGATCTCTCTGTTGAGCAGAAGCAGGACGCCAAGATATCTCAAATTATGCTTGCCTTAAATCAGTCAGAGTATGTGAAAGGACAATTTAAGGTAGTCAATGGATTACTTTGCATGAAAAACTTTGATCCGTTTGGAAAGAGATGGCTACCAGTGATTCCTAAACACATGCGCTTAGATGTTTCACAGAAATTCCATGACACAACTGAGGCCGGACATTTAGGATTTATTAAGACGTACGATAGAATCCACAAGAGATTTTTCTGGCCATGTTTATTTAGGAGTGTCCGTCACTATGTGTCGCACTGTCGAGAGTGCCAGAGGAGAAAGGCAGTTCCTCAGAAACCATCTGGCCGACTCATACCAATTCCACCAGCCGAAACGCCTTTCCAGCGTGTTGGGATTGACGTCGGACGATTTACAACGTCTGCTAGTGGCCATAGATAGATTATTGTTTGCACTGATTATCTGACACGCTATGACATCACAAAAGCCGTGAAAACAGCCGAAGCATCCGAGGTAGCCAAATTCATCGTTGAAGACATTGTATTAAAACACGGTACCCCAAGGTCATTAATTACGGATTGAGGGAAAGTATTTCAATCGACTCTTGTGACAGAGTTAAACCGTCGGTGCAACATTACTCATCACATGACATCTGCCTACCGTCCGCAGACTAACGGGCATACTGAACGCCTTAATAAGACCTTGGCCGACATGCTATCTATGTTCGTCAGTGTTGAGCAGAGCAACTGGGATGACGTGCTACCTTTCGTGACGTTTGCCTACAACACCGCCAAACAAGACACCGCAGGATATACGCCATTTTCCTGGTGCATGGGCGTGAGGCGACTACGACGACGGACGCTCTGTTTCCGTTAAATCTTGATGACGTAGATGACGACTATATCGGCTAGGTGTTAACCAGAGCTGAGGAAGCTCGGCAGTTAGCTCGAATCAGCACGCTGCAGGCTCAATAAAACGATCGCCGAAGGCATGACGCAAGCCACCGCTCTGTTGTCTACCAGCCTGGTGACCTCGCCTGGATCTTCACTCCTGATCGGAAGGTTGGTCTCTCTGAGAAGCTCCTCAGGCGCTACTTTAGACCTTACAAGGTTTTAAGACAGTTGTCTGGTGTTACTTATGAAGTTGAAGATTTCGACCCCGACACAAGACGACGAAAGATCAGAGATACGTTCCACGTCCTTCGAATGAAGCCCTCTAATTATCCTGCAACCCAGGGTAAATTCGAAGCTCCAGCAACAGGCAACAAGCTCAAAGGTGATGAAGAGCGTAGCGGCAAAAGAAGTTCTAAGAAGATCACCGCCAGGGCGAGAATCCGTCATCAGGAGTCGGAGTATGCAGGACCGGTTACTCGTTCCTGGACTAGGACGACGTAACACCGAGACGCTGTTCACCTAACGAGGGAGCAGTGTCACAGAAGAGGCTGAGTAACGCCGTGGTGTAGTCACTATGATACTAAACTGTTGCATGGAGGGTCATGAGTTGAGAACTCCCCTGGACTGAGTAATTTTAATTTCTGTATTCGATTCGAGTACGGTTAGAGGTATCCACAAATGTCAAGTACCATTGTTCTGGAATGTTCTGTAGCTGTATATGTACTGTATCGTCTAATTACACCTCCTTCTACGTGATAATATCAGTTCCTATCTACAGGGTATTTCAAAAATGACCGGTATATTTGAAACGGCAATAAAAACTAAACGAGCAGCGACAGAAATACACCGTTTGTTGCAATATGCTTGGGACAACAGTACATTTTCAGGCAGACAAACTTTCGAAATTACAGTAGTTGCAATTTTCAACAACAGATGGCGCTGCGGTCTGGGAAACTCTATAGTACGATATTTTCCACGTATCCACCATGCGTAGCAATAATATGGCGTAGTCTCTGAATGAAATTACCCGAAACCTTTGACAACGTGTCTGGCGGAATGGCTTCACATGCAGATGAGATGTACTGCTTCAGCTGTTCAATTGTTTCTGGATTCTGGCGGTACACCTAGTATTTCAAGTGTCCCCACAGAAAGAAGTCACAGGGGTTCATGTCTGGCGAATAGGGAGGCCAATCCACGCCGCCTCCTGTATGTTTCGGATAGCCCAAAGCAATCACACGATCATCGAAATATTCATTCAGGAAATTAAAGACGTCGGCCGTGCGATGTGGCCGGGCACCATCTTGCATAAACCACGAGGTGTTCGCAGTGTCGTCTAAGGCAGTTTGTACCGCCACAAATTCACGAAGAATGTCCAGATAGCGTGATGCAGTACTCGTTTCGGATCTGAAAAATGGGCCAATGATTCCTTTGGAAGAAATGGCGGCCGAGACCAGTACTTTAAGAGGATGCAGGGACGATGGGACTGCAACATGGGGCTTTTCGGTTCCCCATATGCGCCAGTTCTGTTTATTGACGAAGCCGTCCAGGTAAAAATAAGCTTCGTCAGTAAACCAAATGCTGCCCACATGCATATCGCCGTCATCAATCCTGTGCACTATATCGTTAGCGAATGTCTCTCGTGCAGCAATGGTAGCGGCGCTGAGGGGTTGCCGCGTTTGAATTTTGTATGGATAGAGGTGTAAACTCTGGCGCATGAGACGATACGTGGACGTTGGCGTCATTTGGACCGCAGCTGCAACACGGCGAACGGAAACCCGAGGCCGCTGTTGGATCACCTGCTGCACTAGCTGCGCGTTGCCCTCTGTGGTTGCCGTACGCAGTCGCCCTACCTTTCCAGCACGTTCATCCGTCACGTTCCCAGTCCGTTGAAATTTTTCAAACAGATCCTTTATTGTATCGCTTTTCGGTCCTTTGGTTACATTAAACCTCCGTTGAAAACTTCGTCTTGTTGCAACAACACTGTGTTCTAGGCGGTGGAATTCCAACACCAGAAAAATCCTCTGTTCTAAGGAATAAACCATGTTGTCTACAGCACACTTGCACGTTGTGAACAGCACAGGCTTACAGCAGAAAGACGACGTACAGAATGGCGCACCCACAGACTGCGTTGTCTTCTATATCTTTCACATCACTTGCAGCGCCATCTGTTGTTGAAAATTGTAACTACTGTAATTTCGAAAGTTTGTCCGCCTGAAAATGTACTGTTGTCCCAAGCATATTGCAACAAACGGTGTATTTCTATCGCTGCTCGTTTAGTTTGTATTGCCATTTCAAATATACCGGTCATTTTTGAAACACCCTGTATCAGTGGAGCCGAAGTTCATAAGGCATTTTGAATGTACTTCATTCACAAGTCTTTTGTTCCTTCTTCACATTCCTAGATGAGGTATTCCGCACAGCAAATTGTGATAGTACTAGTGGAAAGGCATTCACAGTTCTATTAAATCGCTTAATTCGTGCCACATGAATAATCGAAATTTTTGTTGACATCTGTATCCTAACATTGACAGGTAATGTCACTTCCACCACTTGGTATGGTTCGTGGTATAAAATCAAGAATTTCTTTCAAAATGACTCTGAGCACTATGGGACTTAACATCTATGGTCATCAGTGCCCTAGAACTTAGAACTACTTAAACCTAACTAACCTAAGGACAGCACACAACACCCAGTCATTACGAGGCAGAGAAAATCCCTGTCCCCGCCGGGAATCGAACCCGTTAACCCGGGCGCGGGCAAGAATTTCTTTGTTTTGCCCTTAGGTATGTACAGATTTTTTACCAATACCAGTTGGCCAGCCCTCAATTGTGATATCTTCCCCATACATTGCCCTATCCGCTCCTTGCGTTCTGAAACTTTTATATTTGTGCCTTTCACTTGTTTCCAAACGTCACACAACCTTTCCACGCATTTTTTACCAATTCAATGTCAGTTCCAAGTTTCGGTTTTATCAGTTCGAAAGAACAAGGCATTTTTCTCCCATGTATTACCTCATATGGCGAAAGACCAGTGGCCATTTGTATTTCTGAATTGAACTCAGTAGTCGCATAGTTTAGGTACACGCCCCCAAGTTGTGATTTGTATTGGTGTAAGCTGTCGCCGGCACACTGGTAGGCAGAGATGAATTGCGAAGATCGATTAGAAGGCGCTCGATCAAGCACACCTATCACGAGAGAGGGCAGAGACACACCCACAAGAAACATTCCACCAACGCCCTCTTGACAGCAGCTGCTGCTCACTGGAGGATGTCACTCACTCACCCATCCAGTTTGGCATCTGTCAGTTTACTCGCAGAGCAGGTTAGTTCATCACAGGCTACGACAGTACATAGCGACCAGATCAGCGACTATAGCGGGACTATTATGTACCAAAAACATGGACTCTATTCAAGTTAGATAAATGATACAGTTCATGTAAATAAGGAACCGAATTAATCCACATGTGCATTTGTATTGTAGAAAGAGGACACTGGTCACCCATAACAACATCGTATCCCTTGCTTTCTTGCGGTGCAAGACTCTACGTGATTACTATTGACTTAAAAGCTGAACATCTTCAAAATTGTGCGATGTACGCACTCAATTCTCCCACTGGCTTGAGCGTGAAAGGGGCTTGTCCACAGCTTGTGAATTTGGAGCAGTCACAACAACTGCTTCATCACATCTGACATAAAATTGCCCTGATCTGTTATTATACTATCCGGAACAACAAATTGTTCACCACTGCTTGGGCAACTGTACTCACTTGTTAGTCAGGGATTGCAATAATCGCGATATATCGTGAGAAATGGTCTATTATTGTCGATATGTACCTATTTACAGCTGGCGTCGTATTGAATAGGCTTAAAATATACATTCGTACCATTTGAAATGATTGAGACGATTCCAGTGGCCTTCGTACAGGAATCTGTTGGTGGCTAAGATGAGCCCACTGTGCACATGGTATACAGTTACTGACATGTTATTCAACAACTCGTTTCCTGGGCCTCCACCAAAATTTATCAGTAACCAATTATATCAGCTGTTTTCTGCCCACCATGGCCTGCCAACAGATGGACATGTGCATATTTCGATGTGGTAGGTTGTGCTTTCTTTTGTTGACTTTATTGTGATGCGTAAAAATGGACAAGTTTTTATTATGTTATTTTTATATGTTGTTAGTGGCGAAAATTGGAACAACTTGTACTTACAGATTTCTTATGCGTCATTAGTACGGTCTCACACATGTTAAACATCACATACAATTTCCTTTCACTGTTTCACTTTCAAGTTTTTCGATGAACATTTTATATTCATATTTTCTGTAATGTGAATATATCCCAAGTTTTCTCAACAAATCCATTTATGCGTTTTATTTAGTCGGTGGAGTATTTGGACATTTCCCTCTACTTTTCCAAATAGGTGTCCTGTGGTATGTATGTGAGTGGCTATTGCTGGTGTGTGTCTGTTGTATGTGTAGTTTTCAATGTGCTCTGTGTACGTGGTGTTGAAATTTCGGCCTGTTTGTCCTAGGTAGAATATAAAGAATTCCTGGCATGTTACTTTGTGTATTCCAGAGTCTGAGAATAGGTCATCATTACACATTACCCAACGTTTACTTTTGTCTTTTTCTCCCCTGGAGCAGTTGCGTGCGGTACTGCAGCTGCAGTTGAGTATTGCTAGAATGTTTGGGATTCACACGAGGGCAGATTAAAGGAGGACATCGAAGCAATTCAGAGGCGGGCTGCTAGATTTTTTACCGTTAGGTTCGACCTACAGCCAAGTAGGTGATGCTTCAGGAATTCAAATGCGAATCCGTGGAGGGAGGGCGACTTTCTTTTCGAGGAACACTAGTGAGACAATTTAGAGAACGTGCATCTGAAACTGACTGCAGGACGATTCTATTGCTGTTAACAAACGTTTTGCGTAAGGGCCACGAATATAAAATACGAGAAATTGTGGCTCATACGGAAGCATATAGACAGTAGTTCGGCCGTGCGGTTCTGGGCGCTACAGTCTAGAGCCGAGCGACCGCTACGGTCACAGGTTCGAATCCTGCCTCGGGCATGGATGTGTGTGATGTCCTTAGGTTAGTTAGGTTTAATTAGTTCTAAGTTCTAGGCGACTGATGACCTCAGAAGTTAAGTAGCATAGTGCTCAGAGCCATTTGAACCATTTTTGAGACAGTTGTTTTTCCCTCGCTCTGTTTGCGACTGGAACAGGAAAGGAAATGACTAGCAGTGGTAAAGGGTTCCTTCAGGCACGCACCTTGCGGTCGCTTGTGGAGTGTGTATGTACATACAGATGTAACTTTAATTTATTACTCAGTAGAACGCGAAATATTTACAAATCTGCACAGAACATCCTCATGTCTAAGAACATCGAAAACTGTAGAAAGTGGCGCAAAATGCTAATGTTGTGCTCTAGTGCACATTCCTTAATGTCTTTCAAAATCAGTCACTAGACTGAAACATCGACAAAAAACACTGTGTGTTCCTATATAAACTGTCCTCTAGGCACATGACATCCCCACAACAAAACAAAAACTTAGTATCCTATGATTTCTGCGATATCAGTGAGTCACAACTGGAATCAGGAAACTAGTATAAGTACCCGAGTTAGTAGTATAGCATGGCTGATTCAAAGACAAGTAATCAGGCAGTGCATGACTTTCAATGATATGATAACATCGTAACTGACAAGCGGTAGGCTATCTCTGCGTTTCCAAGTCAAGGTAAGGATCTTATGTCAAGTTCACTGCCAAGGTGAGGGGTTACTGGATTACACATCTGATGTCAGGTTACACACTTGTGGTCTTCTATTCAAGGTAACCCTCCACACCCCTCCCCCATGGATACCAACAGGAATTCATCGAGGACATCCAGGGTAACCACCATGCATTGAAAGCAAATGGATTACTTCTATTCAGGGTAATAGTGTAACCCAATACCAGTCACATGGTCCTACTCACGCACGTTAGGCAAGGGGAACTGGACCACGATGTAACTCACTACTGGTCACGTATTATACAACTGGCGGAAAACTGTTGGACCAATGGGCGCACATTAAAACGGCGGGAAGTCCCATAGATCAATATGGCTTCAGCTCCCCCTTACGGTTTTTTATAGCTAGCTCAGCTGTGTAGGCCTTTTTATCCTAGATCTGAAGATCATGGGAGAAGGTTCAGGTTTGTTATAAACAATATCAAATTATGTTTTGAATTGTCAGCGGCCGGCCAGTGTGGCCACGCGGTTAAAGGCGCTTTAGTCTGGAACGCCGCGACCGCTACGGTCGCAGGTTCGAATCCTGCCTCGGGCATGGATGTGTGTGATGTCCTTAGGTTAGTTAGGTTTAAGTAGTTCTAAGTTCTAGGGGACTGATGACCTCAGATGTTAAGTCCCATAGTGCTCAGAGCCATTTGAACCATTTTTGAATTGTCAGCTATACGTTTCTCTCTCTACAGTTCAGTTGCTTGATGCTGGACAGTCGTACTCTGTAGTGAAAGGGTCAAGTTCTTACATAAATAATAACACTGATATAAATAATGTAGCTTAAGATTTATCGACAGTACTTTTTGCTTTTTTGCATATTTAGTAACAATAATATGTTCTTAATTTATGGTTTATTTGCAAATTATTTACAAGGTTTTTTTACAATAAATTATTTTTCTTGTAACTTAAAAGATTGCTTATACGTGCCTGTGTTCATTTTTCTTCAAAGTTAATTCTGTCAGGTATTCCTCACACACAAGTAAAGAAAAGATGTTATGTGGACATGTGTCCGGAAACGCTTAATTTCCATGTTAGAGCTCATTTTAGTTTCGTCAGTATATACTGCACTTCGTCGATTCACCGCCAGTTGGCCCAATTGAAGGAAGGTAATGTTGACTTCGGTGCTTGTGTTGACATGCGACTCATTGCTCTACAGTACTAGCATCAAGCACATCAGTACGTAGCATCAACAGGTTAGTGTTCATCACGAACGTGGTTTTGCAGTCAGTGCAATGTTTACAAATGCGGAGTTGGCAGATGCCCATTTTATGTATGGATTAGCACGGGGCAATAGCCGTGGCGCGGTACGTTTCTATCGAGACAGATTTCCAGAACGAAGGTGTCCCGACAGGAAGACGTTCGAAGCAATTGATCGGCGTCTTAGGGAGCACGGAACATTCCAGCCTATGACTCGCGACTGGGGAAGACCTAGAATGACGAGGACGCCTGCAATGGACGAGGCAATTTTTCGTGCATTTGACGATAACCCTAACGTCAGCGTCAGAGAAGTTGCTGCTGTACAAAGTAACGTTGACCACGTCACCGTATGGAGAGTGCTACGGGAGAACTAGTTGTTTCCGTACCATGTACAGCGTGTGCAGGCACTATCAGCAGCTGATTGGCCTCCACGGGTACACTTCTGCGAATGGTTCATCCAACAATGTGTCAATCCTCATTTCAGTGCAAATGTTCTCTTTACGAATGAGGCTTCATTCCAACGAGATCAAATTGTAAACTTTCACAATCAACATGTGTGGGCTGATGAAAATCCGCACGCAATTGTGCAATCACGTCATCAACACAGATTTTCTGTGAACGTTTGGGCAGGCATTGTTGGTGATGTCTTGATTGGGCCCCATGTTCTTCCACCTACGCTCGATGGAGCACGTTATCATGATTTCATACAGGATACTCTACCTGTGCTGCTAGAATATGTGCCTATACAAGTACGACACAACATGTGGTTCGTGCACGATGGAGCTCCTGCACATTTCAGTCCAAGTGTTCGCACGCTTCTCAACAACAGATTCGGTGACCGATGGATTGGTAGAGGCGGACCAATTCCATGGCCTCCGCGCTCTCCTGACCTCAACCCTCTTGACTTTCATTTATGGGGGCATTTGAAAGCTCTTGTCTACGCAACCCCGGTACCAAATGTAGAGACTCTTCGTGTTCGTACTGTGGACGGCTGTAATAAAATACGCCATTCTCCATGGCTATATCAGCGCATCAGGGATTCCATGCGACAGAGGGTGGATGCATGTATCCTCGCTAAGGGAGGACATTTTGAACATTTCCCGTAAGAAAGTGTTTGAATTCACGCTGCTACGTTCTGTTGCTGTGTGCTTCCATTCCATGATTAATGTGACTTGAAGAGAAGTAATAAAATGAGCTCTAACATGGAAAGTAATTCGTCCAAGTTCTACCCTTGCAGCTCCCAGGAGCTGTACTGCGGTTGTCAGTGACTAGCAGACTACCAGCTAGAGAGAAATGCTGAGTGTTTTGCAGTAAACACAGAAGTTATCGCAGAACGGGAGAACGACCAAGCGTCCAGGTGTGCAAGTGAAGCATAATAACGTTATGGAAGCCGACAGATACCAGCGTAATAATGACAAAGAGTGTCTTAAGGAAGACTAAGTGCAAAGCAGCAATACGTATTCAGGTGCTGGACCAGCAAAAAAGAGCCTCTGATACGTGAAGCTGTGAAAGTCAGAACTTACTAGGAGAGCCGACAGCGAGGCAAAACCAACACACATGACGTCATGCCACACCACCGCCGTAAACCGCATAGGAAGCGCCAACATAAGACAACAAATGGCTATTTGCTGAATTCTGATTTCTTACTGCCCAGTGCGTAGTGTCAGCCGTTGTGCCAGTTGCAGCTATCGAGTATGATGGGAGGCTATGAAGGGCAACCGTCGACACACCTAGCTTTCTTCGAACATCTATGGAACCGCGAGTTCAGCTGAAAGGACGCTGCTGCTGTCAGCTTCTGATACGGGGCGCTGACGCCGCCATCACCCTGCAGGTCTACTGGAGACTTGGCCTGCATGACCTGGATGCTTTCCGTCATCCGCATTCGAGAGAGGGGCCACTGCTGATGCTTTATCCAATTTCTGTGGGAGACGTCGATGCTGCCGGCTCCTGCATCCTAAACGGGGCTGAGAGTCGACCCCGGCGAGCCCGACCTGTCAGTGCAAATCTTCGACATCAACAAGTGCTCTTCGGTGATCCAAACAGAGCTGGAGGCCGCCAGAGAAACTTATCATGCTTTCTGTGAGAATACTCTGCCTGTTCTGCTGGAACATGTGCCTTTACAAGTGCGGCAAAACATGTATTTTATGCACGATAGGGCTCCTCATTTCATTGTTAATCTTCGTGAACTTCTAATAACAGATTCTGGGACAGATGGCTAGATACGGGTAGACCAGTGCCTTGGTCTCCACATTCTTCTGACGTAAACACACTAGACTTTTACTTCGGGGCGGGGGGGGGGGGGGCGGCATTTTAAAAGCTCTTGTGTGTGGAACCATGGCACAGCAAGTATAGTGCCTTCTTGCCCGAATTTTGGAAGGCCGTGAGACAATACGCAGTTCTCCAGAAACACATCAGCGCATCAAGGATTGAATGCGGCGACGGGGTGGCGCAGGTATTCTGGCTAACGGAGGGCCTTTGGAGCATTTCATTTACGAAAGTGTTTCATACTGTGCTGACACGTTCTTTACCTATGTGGTTCCCGTGATTAACGTGTTTCAGAATTGTAGAAAATCCGAGTAAGCTCCAACATGAAAGTAAAGGGTTTCCGGACCCATGTCCATGTAACATATTTTCTTCCTCTACGTTTGAGAAATATTTGCTAAGAGTTTGGACATACCTTTTTTTTTAAACCCTGTGCACCTTTCTATGAAAGTATGCTGAGATATCGTGTCTACACGGGCGCCATACGCCGCAACTAGTCAGTATTCAGCCGCCACACACGACGTATATTCAGATGAGAACCTTTCCGAAACATTTGGCCACCCAGTTTAGTAGTCTCTGAAAACAATTACAACATGGGCTCAAGTAGTGCTTTATTTTGCATTTTTGTCACGAGTACATGAATAACGCGAACAGTTTCCTCCGATGGAACAGTAGTGCCCTTACAAGTAGGCAGCTGCTTTACTGAGGCAGACTACAACACTGCTGAATCACGAGGTGTTTATAAAAGTGGATGCTTTATTTAAATTATCTGAAATGACGAAGAAATGATTTACGGGGAAGCTGATTTATTATTCATACATAATTGTAAAGCTGCAGCTTTTTCTTAGCACCTAAGATACATTCATTTATTAGTAGAATTATTTAACAAATAATTACAAAACGTGCAAAAAACCTCACTTTGCCATTCAAAACAAACATTTTCAGCGCCGTAACAAGGGTGTGATTTGCGGTGGGAACACTAAGTTCAGTTATTGTGCTAACTGCGCTGTTAGTTCATCTACATCTATATAGACACTCCCCAAAGTAACATACGGTGCATCGCGGAGGATGCTTAACAATGTATTATTTTTTCTTCCCTCTCCATTGGCCTAGCGAGAGCGGGAAGAATGACTACGTAAATGCGTTTGTTCGTGCTTTATACTGATTACTGAAATTTTATAAGGAGGCTTTCGTGGTTGGCCTGGCGACTGTCTTCAAGAGGCAGCCAATTCAGCCCGCTCAGCATTTTCGTGACGTTCTCCAGTGCGTCAAACAAACCTGTTCCAAATCGTACCACCCTTCGTCATACAAGTTCAATATCTGCTGTTAATCGTGTCTGGCATTGATCCAATATACTTGAGCAATATTCTAGGAAGGGACACACAAGCGCTTTGTAATCTGTTGCAGGGTACCATCGCTGGGGAAGCATCTCACTACCCGATTTTATAAAATCTGTATCAGAGTTGTCACCATGATTCACAATACCCTCAAGAAACACTACTGTGAAGTGACCACAATGAATTTATCAACGCAAATTAAACTGTATGGTCCCTAGCGTTGTGTTGTGAGATGTTTCCTTGTCATAAATAATAATCAATTAATTAATATTACCCAAGAAATGTGATTAGGGATTGGATATATAACTTAAGTTCCCTTGCTAGTGAATTGATAGAGGGTTTCAATATCACCAGTTGCTTTATCATATAAAAATAGAAGATATGAAGTGATGTTCGTACATAGATATGCAAAGGCACAAATGTAGTGAATTGGTACCACACTTTGATGTTAATGGAACATATCGTTTGACAATGTTGAACTGAATGCCTAGAGTTAGACTATGGTGCACTGTGCCACCAATTGTGAGGAGGACTGTTACACAAACTGAATGCCTCACTACAATATCACGAAACACTGAATGATGATGATGTTTGGTTTGTGGAACCCTCAGCTGTGCGGTCGTCAACGCCCAGCCAAAGTCCCAGTTTTTACATAGTCCAAGTTCTTTACACAATCCAATCTACCCATCGTCACGAATGATGATGATGATGATGATGATGACAACACAAACACCCAGTCCCCGGGCATAGAAAATCCCCAACCCGACGGGAATCGAACGCGGGACCCCGTGATCCAGGGGCAACAACGCTAGCCACTAGCCCACGAGCTGCGGACACACAAAACGGAATGAGCACCCCAGCAGTGTGGTACTGTGGTACGTGCAAATTACGTTTGCTGGTGCCACTATGCGGATGGCTCAAATGGCTCTGAGCACTATGGGATTTAACTTCTGAGGTCATCAGTCCCCTAGAACTTAGAACTACTTAAATCTAACTAACCTAAGGACATCACACACATCCATGCCCGAGGCAGGATTGGAACCTGCGACCGTGGCGGTCGCGCGGTTCCAGACTGTAGCGCCTAGAACCGCTCGGCCACCCCTGCCGGCCCACTATGCGGATGTGTACGCTACTGAGAGTGACAGAACAATTCGACAAAGTCCCTAAGGTGCCGGAGCTGCCAATATGTTACCAGATATATATATATATATATATATATATATATATATATATATATATATATATATATATATACTCCTGGAAATGGAAAAAAGAACATATTGACACCGGTGTGTCACACCCACCATACTTGCTCCGGACACTGCGAGAGGGCTGTACAAGCAATGATCACACGCACGGCACAGCGGACACACCAGGAACTGCGGTGTTGGCCGTCGAATGGCGCTAGCTGCGCAGCATTTGTGCACCGCCGCCGTCAGTGTCAGCCAGTTTTCCGTGGCATACGGAGCTCCATCGCAGTCTTTAACACTGATAGCATGCCGCGACAGCGTGGACGTGAACCGTATGTGCAGTTGACGGACTTTGAGCGAGGGCGTACAGTGGGCATGCGGGAGGCCGGGTGGACGTACCGCCGAATTGCTCAACACGTGGGGCGTGAGGTCTCCACAGTACATCGATGTTGTCGCCAGTGGTCGGCGGAAGGTGCACGTGCCCGTCGACCTGGGACCGGACCGCAGCGACGCACGGATGCACGCCAAGACCGTAGGATCCTACGCAGTGCCGTAGGGGACCGCACCGCCACTTCCCAGCAAATTAGGTACACTGTTGCTCCTGGGGTATCGGTGAGGACCATTCGCAACCGTCTCCATGAAGCTGGGCTACGGTCCCGCACACCGTTAGGCCGTCTTCCGCTCACGCCCCAACATCGTGCAGCCCGCCTCCAGTGGTGTCGCGACAGGCGTGAATGGAGGGACGAATGGAGACGTTTCGTCTTCAGCGATGACAGTCGCTTCTGCCTTGGTGCCAATGATGGTCGTATGCGTGTTTGGCGCCGTGCAGGTGAGCGCCACAATCAGGACTGCATACGACCGAGGCACACAGGGCCAACACCCGGCATCATGGTGTGGGGAGCGATCTCCTACACTGGCCGTACACCACTGGTGATCGTCGAGGGGACACTGAATAGTGCACGGTACATCCAAACCGTCATCGAACCCATCGTTCTACCATTCCTAGACCGGCAAGGGAACTTGTTGTTCCAATAGGACAATGCACGTCCGCATGTATCCCGTGCCACCCAACGTGCTCTAGAAGGTGTAAGTCAACTACCCTGGCCAGCAAGATCTCCGGATCTGTCCCCCATTGAGCATGTTTGGGACTGGATGAAGCGTCGTCTCACGCGGTCTGCACGTCCAGCACGAACGCTGGTCCAACTGAGGCGCCAGGTGGAAATGGCATGGCAAGCCGTTCCACAGGACTACATCCAGCATCTCTACGATCGTCTCCATGGGAGAATAGCAGCCTGCATTGCTGCGAAAGGTGGATATACACTGTACTAGTGCCGACATTGTGCATGCTCTGTTGCCTGTGTCTATGTGCCTGTGGTTCTGTCAGTGTGATCATGTGATGTATCTGACCCCAAGAACGTGTCAATAAAGTTTCCCCTTCCTGGGACAATGAATTCACGGTGTTCTTATTTCAATTTCTAGGAGTGTATATATATATATATATATATGCCGACGCGTGTATAGTCCATGATAGTTCTGCAAGCTAGAGATCAAGGCTGCTGTCCTCATTCTCTAGCTACCTCATTCTCTAGCTACGGACTCCGACTAGAGTGCACGCACGAATCTCATGTCAGAAAATAGCAAAATAGTCCGTCAGCGCAGATTGGGAACCTGGCTTCTCCGTCCGGGTGACTGAGACAGGAACACATTTTACTTGTCCGGCGGCCTATAACGCAATCATGATCTCTCTTCCATGCAACTACACTCGAAAAATTAGAGCACGTCGATCCCGCCAAATCGCACGACTCCCAGTAGTAGTCGGTCGGTCATCTCTACGCCAATTGCACAAACAAAATCACTGTACCTCAACCCTCACCAGGACACAGCGAAACGTCCTTCCCTAATGGAATGGCTTCCACCTAAAGTTAGCGGCGTCTCGTTACGTCAGTAGGCGTCACACAGTATCCTCCAGTCAGCGTGCTCACGTTTATCGCACCCACGAAGGCACAGGTGTGAGAACACGCAAACGTAATAAGCAAAACAGGGAGCCCACGTGAGCGCCAGCATGTCACTGTGCCTGCTGTGCTGAATACGCAATTCTAGGAAGAGCAACACAGACAACGCCCGCAGAGTCAGAGGTAGACGCCTGGTCGTTTCCACTAGCAAACATTGAGACGCTGCTAGAACACACATCAACTCCTGAAAACCGATTAGCGCGGCATCGGGTCTACGCGTCGGGCCGGGTCTGAAAGGGAAGCGGTCCCTTCTATCCAACAGGACAACAGCGAAAGCCTGGCCTTAACCTCGCCAGTCGCCCATCGACGTGGCACTTGCCCTCGTGCTTGCATCACTCAGACCTAGCATCGTTCATTGTTAAATGCTCGCCTCGGCCTCGAATTCGCCGAAAGAACCGGCTGGCGAAAACACCTCTCTGACCCCTCTGTAGTGCGTCTCGACTGCACAAAGTGGCAGCGGAACACATCCCAGAAAATGCACGGAAATGAAGAAACGTGCCATCACCTGAAGTATGCAGAGCAAAAAGTTATCAAAACTCTCGGTTCCAAAACACTGTTGTCACATATCATTAACAGGCGTACTCTCACCGAAAAAGCCTCGTGGACGCAATAAAAATGAAAGTGCGACAAGCCAGAAGGACTTGACGTCCTTCACTGTCTCATTTGTAGACTGTGTTTTCCCAGCATTCTGTCAGTGAATAAAAGTCTACCATCTTGTTTACGAACCCATCTGATAATTCGATTTCATATTCGCACAAATTCTCACTCCCATGTATTTGTAGAAGTTCACTGAATCCAGTTGTGACTTGGTACACTGCAGTAAAATCTTACTTGTTCGCTTTACACAACGTGGTGGAAGCGTAAGCTCGAGAAGGACAAAAAGAATCACTTGTACCTTCTCGTCCCATCCGAAATTTCTCAGTCCCCAATGTTACTTGCTGGGGCATTGTACCCGAATTTCTCTTTCTTAAAGCTCGCTGCCGTAGTATCACTTTTGTACAGTCGTGAATACATTTACATTTCCGACCAACACTATTATTATTGTCTTGTTTGGCCCTTGAAAGATCACTTATAACCACTAGTTATGTTTAGTCTAGTTTTTCTTCTTATCTTCGTGAAACATATTCATCCTGTCACTATGGGGCTGCCGTCCTTGTAGTGTCACTGCATTTTTCTAGTTTCGGACTTCTTTCAGTTAGTTGCTGTTTCTGAGAGTTGACCTATGTCTGTATGTATTCTGTGTAGTTGCCAGCAATTTCCGTGATATCCTCTTGCGTGTCAGCTAGCCATTGTACTTTGGTTTTTTGGGTCCCGCTTATAATGTCGAAGATTTTCTTGATTAATCGCGAGTCGTCCATTCGTACTGTCGAAGGAAACTAAATCGTTCTGTCAGCGGATACTATTCTTCTGAGGTTTTGTGCATCCACATATCGTATTTCTTCTTTGGTTCGAATATTGATCGAAGTATCTATCGTTCCATTTTATCGATGACACTGACATTCATGGTTGATGTTGATATTTCAGGTGCGCAAGAATGACTGTTAGGCAGAGGCGTTATTTGGCTTTGATAGAAATGAATTTCTCGTTATAAATGTTCCATATGGGGATGATGATGTTTATTATTATTATTAATGTTAGTAGTAGTAGTAGTAGTAGTAGTAGCATTCCTACAATTATTAGTTCTAGGCATTTTTATTCCAAGTTATTAGTTATCGCACTGATTGAACGGCAGATAGGACTGTTGCTTCTTAGGATTTATGGGAACCTGTCTCAAATCATTGTTCTCCTCCTATTATTACACTAAGTATTTATAGCGTGATAATCATTGTCATTATACAATTTAAGTGTAACGAAAATTGTTTTGTGCAGCGAACTCTGGTCCTATAGCCTGTAGGCATTAGCCTCATCAGGTAAATCTATTATGATGTGAGTCGATAACCGTTATGTTCCGAGAAGCCAAATATTACGTCCTCGCTGCTAATGACAAAAGGATGGAAGGTACCCAAAGGATGTGTCGCCGTTGAAATCGGGACTGGCAAGCTAAAGATTAGTTGACACAAGTGCAATTAAAATGAATATACTGTCCTCAACTTGTGGATGAAGAAATGCAGCACTGTCGACAATTTGTGGCAGTCGTGGTTATCTATACACAGAGACCCGACTTTGGCGTGCGTCTATATAACTGAATGTTTTCCGGTAGAGCTCTAGCTATCAACAACTCGATGTAACATTCGGCACCAACTAATGACAAGGAAGTAATCTTGACTAGCACTGGAGCCCAGGTGCCCGCCACTGGTAGCACCGTCCTGGCGGCCTTCGTTGTTCGGCGGGCTGGGAGGTCCTTCATTGGCGGTGATGTTCAAAGCGCCGCTCGCAGCGTTCGTACGAATCTTCGATGCACCGGCTCCGGCAGTACCGAGAGGCTACGCTACTACAAAAACAAACAAAATTAAAAGGCGTGCACGAATTTCCGAGGTCAAGCAAGCCGGCAATGGTGAAATGTTCTTCCTGTAACATTTAGCCGCAATTTTGGCACCTTATCCATCTACTCTGCAGCTTCTGGAAGTCACTTTCCAAAGGGAATAAATCCAGTTGTCAGTTCACCTAAAGGAATACCCGAGAGTGCGCGTAAATCAAAGACACATTTCTCACTCTAGCTCCAGCTGTTTCCACCTCTACATCTGCATCTGCGCTCCAGGCGGCACCCCATGGTGTGTGGCTGAGCGTACATGTTACACCAGCACCATTTTGCCCTCTTTGGTATTCTATTTGCGCATGGCACATGGGAAGAAAGACTTTTGGTGCACCTGTATGAGGTTGAATTTTCTAGTTGTGGCGTCGCGCTCATTACGTGTTTTATTTTGTAGGAAGTAGTATCTACCTTGACTCGTTTAGGAACGTCGCTCTCAGAAGCATTGTGCATGACATTGTCTACATGGAATACTGTTTTTCTTTTAGAGTTTGCCATACAGTTTGCCGAGCATCTCTGTACCGAATTCACGCTGGCTAAACAAACTCTTCAGTGTTTATGAATCTCTTGCTTCTTTATTTTATATCTCTTCCGGTAAATCAACTTTGAAAGGGTTTGAACCCAAAAAACAATATCCAGAAACCGGTCAAATAAGAATTCCGTCAACGACCTCTTTCGTGCCTGAATTACACTTTGAATTCTTCCATTACATTCGAGTGTCGCCTTGGCCTCCCCATGGCTAGGTTTATTTGGCAGATCCACCTTAAATCGTTCCACATAGATCAGGTCCCTCATACAGATCAGGGACGGCCAAGATTTCTGCACGCGTATAGTGCCGTCGCCTGGCTGCACTCTTCCCACACTGTCATTCCACGGTGTCAGCGGGAAGAGGGGAAACTGAATGCGCCACAGATAGCAGTGCAGTTGCGCTGAACGTCTTGCATGCGGTTTTGTTTCGTATTTCATAGCAACGTAGGTCACAAGCAAAAAAGGTTTCAATGTTATTTAATCCTTTTTGGCATGCTGAAGACATAATAAAATTTACATCTGGTACAAAATGTCGGCATATGAACAGACGCAGACAGTTCCGCAGATTTTTGTCACTCGCGTTGCGACATTTTCGTGACTCAGTTTCATAACTGAAAAACGCCTTCACACACATAGGTTGTTCGAAACATTCTATCATGTTTGCAATCTCATTATGGAGACGTGGAAACTTTTCTCGACGGAAACAACGTAGAACGCCTGGACAGTTTTTTCGTGAAATAATTTTTATTTTAAACAGTAACTGCATTGCAGATCGATCGGTTCCATCTGCAAATGTACAGGGTCGCTTTCAACTGAAACGGCAAATCGTCTCAAAAACACCTGAGACAACAGCTGTAGGATTAACAGTGTCCTTTCAACACGACAATGAATGCTTCAAAATTCGTTTTCTTTAACACTTGTGAGCTGAAGGGAGTGGACAGTTTTTATCAGAAGCTTCCCCTTGCACAATGTAGTTTTCTTTTTGAAATCCTCCCCATCGAATAAAAAATAGCTTCTCTTCTCACCTTGGAAGGCCTCACTTTCTGTAGCGTACAGTCCAGTACACTTAAAGTGAGAGGTGTGCAATCCATTCTTAATGTTTTAATTTCCGCTTTCCTTTTTCCTTCAGGAACTCAACCGTAGCTGGTCTTAAATCTGAAAATCGTTCCACGTACACGCCGAGACTTAACCAACGTTCTTTCCACTAATACATATCGTTTCCATTACTTTCTTTCATTTCCATCAAAAACTGATACTACAAGTCATTTAATAATGCGTGCGACGTCAGAAGATATTTTATTCGTATCGCCATTTTCATCACGTGCCCCATGCTTGCTAACTAATTGAAAGTGCTTCTTGATGTACAGAACAATGAATCCCGTACGAATCGTCTGCCGATTATTTCTACTGTTTGCTTCTTCATCGTCAAATACATGTTTAAATTTTTTCTTCATTGTGTTATGATGCCGTTAAATATCAAATTGGCGGCTCCCGTCAAACCACTAGATCTATGAACTACCTTCATACGACGAATAAATGTCGAAGCATTGACAGCGCTGACTCCACTATTATGTGAAACTGAAGAAAGGTGTGTCGACTGAAAACTTGTACTCCAGATGGTAGAAGGAACAGTGTTTTATCGTGCTGCTAAGTGAAATGTCGCGCTCTACTGGGTTGTTCAGAGAGGTGCCGAGACAAGCCGAACTTCGGACCACAGGGATGCACCACATAATACGCGCATGAAGTTTTGCACACCGTCGCCTAACCTCATATACGAGAAGCAGCTCCTAGATTCGTGACTCATTCCAGTGACTAACAGCCGACCGATTTGTGAACGATACTGGATCCTTACGTCTACTTACGCATTTCTTAACAAGTTTATAATTTGCCACCTTCCGGTACACAGCTGCAGATATTACTCAGTGGCCCTGACACTCTTCCCCCACATATCGGATACTACTTTTGTTTCCCATTATGAACGACTTACTGACAAGGGGAGGCCACGACGTTTGGAAGGATTTACTGAAAACTTCGTACTCTCGTAGAAATCCATGAGGACAGCAAAATTTGTAGGCAGTAGCGCTTACTTCTCAAGCGTTACTGAGAAAATCGCAAGGTAATTTCGGTCTTCAGATATATATCTGTGCGTGGCCATTTTAACCATAAAGCGGCTGCAGCCAAGTTGTGCCGGCATGGTAGCTCAGCGTGGTCGGTCAGAGCGTCACACTTTTTTAATGAAAAAACTGATTGGTTCAAATGGCTCTGAGCACTATGGGACTTAACTACTGAGGTCATCAGTCCCCTAGAACTTAGAACTACTTAAACCTAACTAACCTAAAGACATCACACACATCCATGCCCGAGGCAGGATTCGAACCTGCGACCGTAGCGGTCACGCGGTTCCAAACTGACGCGCTTAGAACCGCACGGCCACACCGGCCGGCTGAAAAAACTGAGCAAACGGATGAACGAAAAAAAAAAAAAAAAACGTAACGGGTGTCATCGGACGTCCGCCCTGAACAATATAGAACAAAAAAAAAAATTTAAGTGGTTGGCGTTCAAGCCGCTAGATCGCTGGATCGAGTTCCGTTCGTCGTTTTTTTTTTATTTTCAACAGTCACTTTCCTTACTGTTTATATAACAGTTGCTATAATGGGAAAATACGTGTAATCGGATGGACTTTTATTAAATTATCAATGTTACTTGACAGTCTAATTTTTATTATCACAAATAATATAATATTCATAACTATCGACTAGTAAACGACCAAACGCATAAAGTGATACTGAAAATGTATGCTTGTCCGTGTCTTCAAAACTGTTCGTATTTAATCGAAAGAGAACGAGAAATTGCTTCTTGGAAGACACTATTAAAAGACACTCTATACTGCATAGCCAATTATCAGCGCCGAGGTTTAAGGAAATGCTGTGTTATGTATGGTTTTCTTCCAAGCTATCGTCTGAAAGAGAGGTTTTTGAAAATGTTAACGAGGTTTGTTTTTCCATGGAAAACGTCAAAAGACCTTGCGTATGCGGAAACATAGCATTTATTCAATGCAGCTGGTGCCGTTTAACTTTCTGTTTTCCATGTTTTTACGAAAAATACCATCCTGCAACTTGTACTCGTAAAGTCGAAAGCGACGATTAATTGTACATCTTTCGAAAGCCGTCTGCGCCGGTCAAAACTCGGAGGTAACAAGTCGTTGCGGGCTCCTTCCAGGTATAAGGGATTTCTCAAATCAGGGACAAACATACATTTTCAGTATGACTTCATGCGTTTGGCCGTTTACTAGTCGATAGTTATGAATATTACATTATTTGTGATAAAAATTAGTAGACTGCCAAATAACATTGTAAAGTTTAATAAAATTTCATCCGATTACACGTATGTTCCCCATTATATCAGTTGCAATATAAATAAAGAAAATGACTGTTGAAAATAAAAAAAAAACGACGAACGGAACTCGATCCAGCGATCCAGCGGCTTGAACGCCAACCACTTAAATAAAAATTGTTCTATATTATTCGTTGCATTTATTCAGGGCGGACGTTCGATGATACCCGTTCAGTTTGTTCGATGGTCCGTTCGCTCAGTTCTTTTATTAGAAAGAAAAGCTAACGCTGTGACCGAACACGCTGAGCTACCGTGCCGCCACCACTCGGCTGCAGCCACTTCATTGTTAAAATGGCCACGCGAAATTATCTTGCGATTTTCTCAGTAACGCTTGAGAAGTACGCGCTACTGCTTGTTGTCCTCATGGAGTACTACGAGTGTACGAAGTTTGCAGTAAATCCGCGTTCCAAACGTCATGGCCTCCCCTTTTGAGTTCTGTTTGCTAGAGAATTTTCAGCGCAATCGCTTATCTGTTCGTATATTCCGTGTGCATATACAGTGTCCAGTCACATTAATGTGACCACGTGTCAGAAGCACGAATAATCATGTTTTGCAGCATGGACCGCTGCGAGACGTGCATCAAGAGAGTGTACGAAGTTCTGGAAGGTAACGATAGGGATGCGGAACCATGTCGACTCCAGCGCAGTGGCCAGCTGAGCCAGGTTTTTCGGTTGGGGACCCGTGGCACCGGACAGCCCCATCAAGTTGGTCCCAAACATTCGCTGTTCACCTTATATCCGGGGACTTCAGTGGCCAGGATAAGCTCGTCCTGGCGATCTTCGAATCTCGCGAGTGCCCTGCGAGCTGTGTGATACGTTGCATTGTCCTGCTGGTAGATGCCATCGTTCCAAGGAAAAACAAACTGCATGTAGGTGTGGACCGGATGCATACTTGTGTTGATCCATTGTACCTTCCAGAATGACGAGATCACCCTGGGAATGCCATGAAAAAATTCCCCAAACAGCAACGCAACCTCTACTTCGAGCTATCCGACTATTGTTGCAGGGTGTTTGCGCCGTACACACACTAACGGCCACCTATGCCATGGAGCATAGAACGTGATTCATCTGAAAAGGCCATCTGTTCCCATTCACCGGCCGGTGTGACCGAGCGGTTCTAGGCGCTCCAGTCTGGACCCGCGCGACTGCTACGGTCGCAGGTTCGAATCCTGCCTCGGGCATTGATGCGTGTGATGTCCTTAGGTTAGTTAGGTTTAAGTAGTTCTAAGTTCTAGGGGACTGATGACCTCAGAAGCTAAGTCCCGTAGTGCTCAGAGCCATTTGAACCAATTTTTTTGTCCCCACTCACTGGACGTCCAGTTGCGGTGTTGGCGTGCAAATTCCAGCCTTTGTCGCCGATGAAAAGCAGTCAGCATGTGTGCACGAACCAGACGCGTTCTGTAGATGACTATGCGTAGCAATGTTCGCTGAGCGATGTGAATGATGTTCATATGGATTCCACTGCATTCAGACTTGATGATTTAGAGCTTCTCTGCCAGGCTGTAAGGTTTTATGTTAATGTGTTTGCTGTAAAAATACAGAATTTATCATTGTTGAAGGAAGAAGAGTGGGAATAGCTTGTGATTTTAAATTAATTTTTTAATTCGTGTGGTTATGACATTTCATTTTCCTCCTCCAGACAGACACTGGTACCCATGAAAGTAATTTTATGTTAGCATATGCTCTGAGATGCCTTGGACAGCGCAGGGAAGGAGGAAATTTATTGTGTGTTTTTCTGAACATGCCTCCACCTTGGGCAAGGTTTGAAAAAATAAATAAAGGAATGTCTGATGCTGTATGCCATACTGCCAAAGTTTCTATGAAGAAAGCAGTGGAGGAACTGGTGGAAATAAACCAAAAAGAAGTAGGTCCTGGGGTAGATATTCATGACAGTGATTCTCCTACAAATGTTACTTACCTGTGTGTGTCTGTATGGGACCTGGATGAAATGGGGGCACATCGCTGTATGGAGCTGCATCTGTTATTGATATTCACTCAGGTAAAGTTTTAGATATAGAAATTATGTTTAAATACTGCCGCCAGTGTGCAACAAGAAAAACGTCGAACAATGGGGACAGCGAGAAACTGGCAAGAAAAGAATACAGTAGCATGACCCGAAAATTATAGTGGTTCAAGTGGGGGTATGGAGGCTGCTGCAGTTTTGAGGATATGGTTCAAATGGCTCTGAGCAGTATGGGACTCAACTGCTGAGGTCATTAGTCCCCTAGAACTTAGAACTAGTTAAACCTAACTAACCTAAGGACATCACAAACATCCATGCCCGAGGCAGGATTCGAACCTGCGACCGTAGCGGTCTTGCGGTTCCAGACTGCAGCGCCTTTAACCGCACGGCCACTTCGGCCGGCTTTGAGGATATTCTCCACATCTGAGGACCAGTATGTTAGATGTACTAAATACCTTGGTGATGGGGGCTCCTCTTCGTTCAAAGCTGTAATAGATAAAAATCCATACAATACAACTATAGAAGAGCTGGAATATGTTGGCCACATCCAAAAGAAGCTGGGTGGTAGGCTCCGTCGCTTGCTGAAAGAGAAAGGTGAAGTACTTGAGGATGGAAAACCACTAGGAGGAAACGGAAGGCTTACTCTGAAAGAAATTGATTGTCTTCAGTTATTGTATGGGAGACCCATCAGAAAATTTAGTGGCAATGAGGCATGCTGTGTGGGCAATTTTTTTTCCACAAACTATCCACTGAACAAAACACCAATGCACAGTCTGTGTCTGAAAGACGATTGGTGCAAGCTCGAAAACAGAAATGAGACGTATTCACATTAACACTCGTTACTAGAACCTGTTATGAATGCAATTAAGCCCACATTCTGCGTTCTTGCAAACCCTTATTTATTGAGGAAGTGACTTCACGGAAAGGCACAAAATGCAAATGAAAGCTTTTGTATCCCGCCTGGAAGGTGGCGCATGTGTAGGAGCAGAAAAAGGTGAAAATCTCTCGGTGCTGCAGTGTGAATTAAAATCGCCTTTACTTTAGCAACAAGAGTAATACATAACTTTTCCCTGAGGTGCGAAGCTGAAGCAAAGTGTCCGGCCGTCTGCTCTTGGTCAAAATGGGGAGAATCTGCAGCGGAGCTCGTGGATCTGCACAGCGCCTGCTAGAGGAAGCTATCGTCAATGTCGGTCGCAGTGCCGACTGAAGTACTTGAACGTAAGCCGTGGCATCTTAGCTAACGATAAAACATCCCTCCCCCTTGAAACGGAGCACCGTCGTTGAGTATGGCTTCAGACAGGAGGTGGAGGGACCAAGGGGTGGCGCAGCTGAGGGGATGCACAGCGGAACTGACGAGGTGCGCTGTCCACCCGCGACCCCGAATTGCTCGCGAGGGGGCGAGGAAAATGCCCCGTGGAAAACCTGCCCAGGCCGCGCACCGCCACTGGAGATGCTCGGATGAGGAGGCGGGGCAACGACCTCCATGGGCGACAGCGGCGGCGGCGTGGCTGTAGCCTTAGCGTCCATCGGTTCCGGCACCGCGGAGGAACACGGCGACATCGACGAGAGGCGCTCCTCGGATGCGTCAGCGGCGACGACGGTAGTCGCGCCCGCGGAGGAGCCGTCGGTGGAGTCGTGGGCTGTGGCGGCGGAAGCCGCCAAGCCGCCAATTCTGCCACAAAACAACCAGCGGCAGAAAACCGAGGACGGCACAAACGGATCTGGTTCCGGTGTCGCTTGACAGTGCCGGAGGGACCAGAAATGACAAATAAGGCGCTGTCAAGCTGGCGAAGAATGCGCCCCTGCTCCCAGCGCTGCCTGCCAGAGAAAACGCCACCAAATCATGCGGCGCCGAGCCAGAGCGAGGCGAAGCCACGGGAGCGAGCGGTGGCGGTTGTAATAGCTGCAGGAGCGACCGATGGGGAACGAGTGCTGCGCAGCTGAGAGCGATACGAAGCAAGTCCAGAGCGCGCGTTCGTGAGAGTGCGTGGCGCGCAACTTGCTCATCTGCGACTTAAATGTATGCACAAAGCGTTCAGCCTCTCCGTTCGACTGGAGGTGGAGCAAGGCTGAGGTCAGATGGCGAATGCCATTAGCAGCACAGAACGCTTCAAACTCTGAGGACACAAATTGGGGGCCATTGTTGGAGACGACTTCAGGAAGGCCCTCTATACATGAAATAGACGTCAAAGCCCGAACAGTACTCACAGATGTAGTAGAAGACAAAGGTACAACAGAAGGGAAGTTGCTGTACGCATCAATAACTATTGACCAGCGGGTGTCCCAGAAAGGACCCGCAAAATCAATATGAACGCGCTGCCAAGGCGCAGTATCAGTCGGCCACGCAAAGAAGCACTGGCGGGGAACAGATTGAAGCTCCGCGCGAGATCGACAGTTAGCAACCAAATTCTCAATTTGTTTATCAATGCCGACCCAAGTGCAGTGACGACGCGCTCACTGCTTCGTCCGCACTATACCCCAATGACCAGCGTGCAGCAATCTGAGGATTTCCGACTGCAACGAACGAGATACAACCACGCGAGACTGATCATTGTCAATTCGTAACAAGATTACACCGTGGAGTACAGACAAGTCGTGACGTTACGCGAAGTAACGCCGAACAAGTGGATCACGAATTGGCGTAGCAGATGGAGGCCATTGAGTACGAATATACCGCAAAAGGATCTGCAAAGAAGCGTCGGCGGCTGTCGCGGAAGCAATGCGACGAAAATCCACCGGAAAACCATGAGCTAATTCCTTATCTTGCAGGACAGTTCGGAAGAATCAAACACTTCGTCAGGACCGATAGGCAGACGAGACAAAGCATCAGCATTGCCATGCTATGCCGTAGGCCGAAACCAGATTTCGTAATTGTAGTTAGACAAAAACAAAGACCAACGTTGGAACTTTTGTGCGGTACGGGCCGGAACTGGCTTTGACGGGTGGAACACCGACGTCAAAGGCTTGTGGTCGGTGACCAAATAGAACTTGCGACCGTAGAAAAATCATGAAACTTAGTCACTCCATATACAATAGCTAAAGATTCTTTCTCGATTTGAGAATAGTTTTTCTGGGCCGAATTGAGAAACTTAGACGCTAAAGCGATCGGGCGATTGACAGAATTAATGCGGTGTGAGAACTGCTCCGATGCCGTGCGAAGATGCATCGACTGCCAAAACAGCTGGTTTGGAGGGATCGAAAGGAATCAGACAACGATCACTCAACAAAGCAGATTTAAGCTTGTGGAAAGCAGCGTCCCGTTCTGGAGACCAAACATAAAGAACATTCTTACGCCGAAGGCGATGCAAAGGCGCTACAATCTGCGCTGCATTTGGTATAAACAGAATATAATATGAAATTTTGCTCGACATAGACTGGAGTTCTTTCAAGTTCCTGGGTGCTGGCAAGTCTCTAACCGCACAGATGTGGCGGCGAGGGGCGGATACACAGTCCGTTAAACATCTGTCCTAAATACTGAATCTCAGTCTGAAAAGAACTGCACTTTTCTCTGTTACACTTTAGTCCTGCCTGCAAAAGTACAGTAAATAAGGTACGCAAATTCTGCAAATGGTCGTTAGGGGTGCGACCTGATACGACTGTATCGTCCAGATCGTTGGAACAATCAGGGACAGTGGCACGACTATTGCAAGTACGACTGAAAAATAGCAGGAGCCGACGCACAACCGAACGGAAGACGGCGAAGCGTGGACAATCCAAGGTGGGTGTTGATCACAAAATAGCGCTGCGACTGTTCGTCGAGCGGAATCTGAAAGTATGCGTCCCGCAAGTCAATCGTGGAAAAGAATTTTCCCGCACCGAGCTTATCAAAAATGTCTTCAGGACGCGGTAAGGGAATTGTAGCTACCACTGTCTGGGGATTTACTGTATACTTAAAGTCAGCACAAATACGGAGACGACAGTTTGGTTTCTTCACACACACTATATGCGAAGTCCATGGCGAAGCAAAAACAGGTTGAATTACACCAATGTCTTGCAAATGTGTAAGTTCAGAAGCGACGGCGTCGGGCAGTGCGTGCGGTATCGGGCGTGCGCGCCGGAAAATAGGCATGGTATTGTCTTCAACTACAACATGCGCTGCAAAGTCTGTGGTACAACCAAGGCCATCCGAAAAGAGTTCAGCAAAATCTTCGCATAGTTCGGCAACACTGTCTGCATGGTCACTAGCGTTGATGCGAAGTACGTTGTCCTGAATTGCGAGGCCAAAAAGTTCAAATGCATCCATGCCATAAACGTTCGTAGCACCACTAGAGCAGAGCACATGGAAAGACTGTGTTGTGGGTTGGCAGGATAGCCAACACCGTGATTATTAGAGGAAGCCGAAAGGCACGCGTTTTAGCTCACGCAGGCTGGCGTGAGGTCTGGAACAGGACAAGGAAATTAGAATTTAGAAAAACGGACGTAGCTGGTGGAATACTTTAATCCATTAATGATGAGCGTCGCTCTTGACGGTACATGATTCAATATCAATAGTAACTGGTACTGGCGCCTTGCTAGGTCGTAGCAAATGACGTAGCTGAAGGCTATGCTAACTATCGTCTCGGCAAATGAGAGCGTATTTTGTCACCGAACCATCGCTAGCAAAGTCGGTTGTACAACTGGGGCGAGTGCTAGGAAGTCTCTCTAGACCTGACGTCTGGCGGCGCTCGGTCTGCAATCACTGATAGTGGCGACACGCGGGTCCGACGTATACTACCGGACCGCGGCCGATTTAAAGGCTACCACCTAGCAAGTGTGGTGTCTGGCGGTGACACCACAGACTGTACGGGTCGTTGCAACATACGTGGCTTGCAAACTGCACACGCCGAGCACTGATATTTCCTGTCCAGTAAATGCAGTCAGTGTGGAACGTCAACGACGAAGCGGGGGCGAACCAAGTAAGTCATAAGTTGATTTGTTCAGAAAAGAAACTGACGCACCAGTGTCCAGCTGCATGCAAACAGGACGTCCACAAAGGTTCAAAATCACTAAAAGTTTCCTCGCGTTGCGATGAATGCGAGAGGAAGCGTCTGCAAAACTTGATTCACACGACGAGCTGTTGAAGCACGCGAAGCTGATGTGAATCATGATTACGACTGTTTCCGTTGCGGTGACGCCCACGCGAGTCCCGCGATCGGGAGACAAGTTCGGAATTAGAGTTTCTCTTACTGCACACAGCTTGCACATGTCCTTTCTTCTTATTAAAATAACAGTGGGCCTGACGGGAGGGGAAAATGCTCCGTGGGTGGGCACGAAAGCAGTTCGGAGATGATTTCAGTTTCTTAGTGGGTGCCTCGTTTGACAGGTGTTTACTTGCGCGCGAGCGGCGCAGCGAGGCTGGCTGGGCGGGAGGACCCGTGTTGTGCCGCGCTAACAGTACACACACCCGGGGTCACGTCGAACGCGAAAGTAGCCATGTCTAATGTATCTTGTGTGTCTAGCAGGTGCACTACTTCCTGCAAAGACGGGTTTTTAAATCTGGGGATTTGTTCGCGGATGCGGTGATCCGCCACATTCTGCTCAATAGCGTCCCTAATCATTATATATGCATAAGAGCGCCCACACGAGCAATTAAAGTCACAGTCGGAAGTTAGTCCCGGAAGGTCCGCTAACCAAGATTTATTCGACGAGTGGGGCCACGTCGGAGGCGAAAGAATTTGTAGCGTGCAGCTACCACATTTACACGGTCACGGAAGTGGGAGTTCAAAGCTTCAATCACTTCGTCGTAAGTTTTAGTTTCTGGGCGGGTGGTGGGAAACAATTTCACGAGCACACGGTACTACACAACACCCACGTTGGCAATGGAAAAGCAGACCACCCTGTACCCGTTATGTGCCTCGAGCTGGGCGACGTATTCTGGCCAACGTCAGGACTGAAGGCACGAAATAGCGGAGCCGTCGGCGACGGCGTCGGTACGGACGGTGGCGTCGAAGTCGCCGAAGTAGCTGCAGTTTGTAGTGTGACCAGTGTATTTATGGCAGCAAGCAGCTGCGTCAGTTGCTGAGCCTGAAAACGTACACGATCGGACAGCGAAGCCTGTTCCTGTGGCGAAGTCTTATACTGAAGCTAGCACGAAAAGAAAGCAGTACTGAGCAAAAAAGGAAATTATAGGGGAAACCTCGTCGCCAACTTTTGTATCCCGCCTGGAAGGCGACGCGTGGGTAGGAGCAGGAAAAGGTGAAAATCTCTCGGTACTGCAGTGTGAATTAAAATCACCTTTACTTTAGCAACAAGAGTAATACATAACTTTGCCCTGAGGTGCGAAGCTGAAGAGAAGTGTCCCGGCCGTCTGTTCTTGATCAAAATGTGGAGAATCTGCAGCGGAGCTCCTGGATCTGCACAGAGGGCGCTATCGTCGATGTCGGTCGTACTGCCAACTTAAGTATTTGAACTTAAGCCGTGGCATCTTAGCTATCGATACCACAAAAGTCTCAATAATTTAATTTGGATTAGTGCTCAAAAAGGACATTCTGTGGACCTCAAGTACTCGAAATAGGTGTCTGTGATGCAGTTTTACGTTTGAATAATGGAAATAATGGCAGAACTGAAGTGCTGAAGAGAGACCGTATATATCCTGGTGTGTTTACAACAACAGCATTTTACACCATCGACGAGAACATGGTCAAGAAAACTAACAGATCAGTGTCTAACCTGCAAATACAGTACAGGCAGATTCGAAGAGGAGAGAAGACAAACCTAGAGGATGAGGAGTATCAGTATGGAGGATTTTAAAATTGAGTTAAGCTTATTACATGTAGAAGTATGAGAAGAAATTCTTTGAACCTCATTTTCTGAGTTTTACATTTTTTACGTCATTAGAAGCCTTCTCTCAAGAAGCATACGCACAAACGCTATGAAATTTTTAAGAACTGTTCGCAGCGTGTTGCTGTCTCCCTGGAACTAAAAAATACGAGATCCCGCAATAACATTCTGATTTTTAAATGATTGTATGTGCAAGAAAAAGTTAATTTTGGATGTACAAAATTAAAAACTCTGTTACTGTAACAGTTTGTGCCATACATTAATAACTGTGGTTCAATGGTCTTAGCCGGCCGAAGTGGCCGCGCGGTTCTGGCGCTGCAGTCTGGAACCGCGAGACCGCTACGGTCGCAGGTTCGATTCCTGCCTCGGGCATGGATGTGTGTGATGTCCTTAGGTTAGTTAGGTTTAACAAGTTCTAGGGGACTAATGACCTCAGCAGTTAAGTCCCATAGTGGTCATAGCCATTTGAACCAATTTTTCAGCGGTCTTATAACCATCTCAGGGCACTACAATAAAATTTTCAGATTAATTGCATGATTAGAATTTGAGTTATGGCTTTTTATAAAAAAGACAAAAAAATAAAAACTCAAATTTCTCCCAAAATATTAATCCTGCATGTTTTATTTTATTTTTCCTTTAAAACAGAGTTCTTTTGCTTTACACATGAAAAATTTTATATTTGTACATTAATAAATAAGGCTGTAATGATTTCTTAAATAAATGTTTACATTTTCCGTTACATCCCCCCTTAAACTGTAAAATATAGTTTACACGTACCAGGTGGTCAAATGATGTTTTCTAGAGGGTGACGAAAAATTCGCGCACTCGGACTTCGCAGCGCGATTCCTCACATACTGAAAAAACAAAAATGTTTCTCACAAAATTTCACCCTATGCATATTTCGGACAATAAACGGACATAAAGATTGGCAATCTGGCAACAAGTAATCACGTGTACGGTAACTGTCTCCGTCAGGATGTGCAACAAGCGTTGTGCAGTTGGTGCAGCGGTTAGCGTTTTGGTTTAGTATGCAGGAGGTCGACGGTTCGATTCTGAGCTGTGGGTTGTTTGTTTTTATTTGCCAAAATTAGTCTGCGTGGTACGGTATCTGGCGTTTTAATCGTCATACAGCGATTGTAGTGGGGCTTCTACAAAATACTTGCAGTTACGTATTACGAACACAGATATGGAAATACAATCGATTTCATGGTCATCTTCTAAAGAACCTTTAGGATGTCGTAGACGCGAATTGTTTCGCTCCACTGCATCTACAAGATTCCAAACGTGTTCTGTGTGTACCCTCCCGCAATGGTCCCATCGATTAATACCAACTATTATTCTTGCCACGTTACATTCCGTTAGGGCCTTACGTCACCAGGAGGACTAGCAACGTGCTTTGCACATGATTTCGATGGGATCATTAGGGGAGGGTACACAGAAAACAGGTTTGGAATCTAGTAGATGCAGTGACGTGAAACAAATCGCCTCTGCGACATGCAAAAGGCTTCTTTAAAAGCTGACCAATGAAAACGATGGTACCTCCATTTCTGTGTTCGAAATACATGACTGAAAACGTTTTGTTGAAGACCCACTGTTATCGGTGTATGGCAATTAAGAAGCCAGGCACGGTACAATACAGACTACTTTTAGCAAGTAAAACAAATAAAGCCACGGCCCAGAATCGAACCCTCAACCTCTTGCGTGCTAACCCAAAACTCAAAAGAAGTTTACAAACTGTCAACGTTATACGATTCTAGAACTCATTTACAGTTGGGTGTAGCACCCCCCCCCCCCCCCCCCCCCCCGAAAAGCTTTAAAGAAACCTCGTCTTTCCTGCACAGTTCATGTTAAGTGAGTCCCATAAATACTGCTTATTTATGCAGTAATCAGTCACACTAAAATAATTTTCTTAAAGCACCCATACATATAAAATTATTAAAATATTTTTTACCGCATGCTTTTATCAGAGACGCCTGGTGAAAACCCCGTGGTTGCTTGCGATTTTACATCTGCATACAAAAGCGTTTACAAATATCGTACAGAAACACTTACGATCGTAAATTGAGACACTAAGTCGCTTGCTGCTGTATTCAGCCTGATCTTACGTACAATTTGGAGCTCTGTACCATCAGAACAAAATCCTTAAAGCCAATTGAAAAATGACACCACCGTGGAGTAAAATATTACTCCTATTGATTGGCTCGTTAACGCAACATGCACTCTGAATTGATCTTTCACTTTGCAGGAACTTGCTGAGAGACTTCAAATGAATGCCGACCGGTAACCTAATCTGAAGAAATCCTCTTACCGATTGAGCTATCCAAGCTAACACAGTACATCGGCTGGCTGCAGACTGCCAGAACCTGTCTTCGACTTTCCGAAATATATACTGGTTGATACGTTAGTTTGTGACGTGTTCGTTATCTCCCGATATTTTATTACGTTCTTTGTTGTGATACAACATTGTCACTGGATCTTTTGCCACAGTCATTTTACTTTCATGACTGGAACACACCATGGTATCCTGGATGGATACAGATTTAAAAATAAATTCAGGTGTGAGCCAAGGAATTGTGTTGAATCCTCAGCTGTTGATGTTCTATATTAATGGTCTGGCAATAATTTTAATAGTAGCTGCAGCTTTTTCTCAAATGCTGTAGTCAACTAAAATGAAGTACTGTCTGAAAAAATCTGCAGAAATATTTACTAAGATCTTGCTAAAATTTTAAAATGGTGCAAAGATTAGCAACCTGCTTCAAATGTTCGGGAAAATAAACTTGTGCACGTCTCAGAAAATGAAAAATATGTAGTGTCCTACGACTACAAATATGAATGACACACAGTGGGATTAGTCAACTCACACAAATACGTGACTGTAACCGTTTTTAAGGATATGAAGTGAAAATATCACATAGGCTCAGTCCTAACTAAAGCAGGTAGCAGAATTCAGTTCTTTGACGGTATACTGGGAAAATGAACTCAATCTACAAGGTAGATTGCTTACAAAGAAAATTAACAGGTAATTCTAAACACCTACAAAGAAAGGTAACACGGATAGGAACAGGTTTGTTTGACCCACAGGAGAGCGTCACGCTTACACTGAAAATATGTAACTGGCAAGCACTTTTAGAGAGAGGCCAAATGTGCTGCGAGAGCCGGCGTACGAAGTTTCAAGTAGCATCTTTTAGTAAGGGATACAGGAATTTACCAAAACCCTCTACGTATCGCTCCTGCGGTACCAATGAAGACATAATTAGACGAATTACAGCATTTAATGCATCATTCTTCCTGCGCTCCAACGCGACCAGAAGTGGAAGGAACGATAATAAATGATATAATGGGATAAACCCTCTGCCATGCAGTTATCAGTGGTTTTCAGTGTATACGAAGGCTGTTTGGAAAGTAAGATCCGATCGGTCGCGAAGTGGAAACCACCGTGAAAATCAAAAATTGCAACAGTTAGCTAAAACTTCCAGCTACTTCTATACGTAGTGGCCGCTTCGACTTACACATATGTTGAAGAGTTGTTCCAACTTTCCAATACCTTCGTCAGAGAAGGCAGCAGCCTTTGCTCTCCACCAATTCTCTAAGCTGATCTGCCGATGTAAGTCTGTGGCAAAATGTTGTATTCATAACCAGCAGTTCATGTGAGCACCGAGCGAGGTGGCGCAGTGGTTAGACACTGGACTCGCATTCGGGAGGACGACGGTTCAATCCCGCGTCCGGCCATCCTGATTTAGGTTTTCCGTGATTTCCCTCAATCGCTCCAGGCAAATGCCGGGATGGTTCCTTTCAAAGGGCACGGCCGACTTCCTTCCCCGTCCTTCCGTAATCCGATGAGACCGATGACCTCGCTGTCTGGTCTCCTTCCCCAAAAACAACCAACAACCATCATGTGAGCAGAGATGAACGCAAGGGGAGCCAATTACGAACTGTATTGTGGGCGTTCAAACGCTGCCGGAGCATCTTCATTGCCCCTGCAGAGTACGGCCGAGAACTGTCAAATAGAAGGAAACAGTTACGTTATCTGGGCTGCATGACATCAGGCGAAATTTCTTACGAGGCCCTCATACTTGGCGGGAGACACAAACTCCTAAGTAGCTTTACGTGCTCACTGCGCGCTCAGAACTGAAAAGTGCGACGTGCAAAGTTTCGTCGGATTTTTCACTGTCCATCCATTATGCACCCGATTGGACCTTACTTTCCGAACAGCCGTCGTATATGGGAATCGCACTTAAGCTCTTAAAATTCAATACAGCTGTCCCCAACTGAGAACAAGTGTCTCACAAGGGGAGGCCGCCAATTGTGAAATTCAGATTCGATTCATATTGCGCATAATAAAAGCTCATGGCCAGAGGTGTAATGTGGCAAAGCAACAAGATGCACTTCTCAGCCGTTGTCGAGAAAATCGACAGTTAAAAGAAACCGTTGCGGTGAAATACTCTCGACGATTAATAATTTTCTACAGCGTCGTGGCGCAGCGGTAAGCGCTCGGGTTCGTAATCCGAAGGTCGCCGGATCGAATCTCGCGCTATGCAACCTTTTTTTTTTTTTTAGTATTTGTTTTTTATAATTCAAATATATATATATATATATATATATATATAATTCCCGGCAATCAGTTGCAACAATTATGCATATAATAAGTTGTTGAAAGTCGTTTGTCGTGGAAAAACTGGCGACATCATTATGTTTTCCGCAAACAAAGTTGTAATTCACAAATGTTATTAATTGTCTTCATAATGTTAACCACGTATAGTTAACGGAAGACGTAGAAACGATATTCCGAAACGAATACGTATAGCGTAAGTCAAACGTTCGAATTAGAATAGAGACCCCACGAACACAAATTTGCTGTGGCAGGTATGAAATATAAACTCCGTTACTCGCTCGTTACACTTGAATGACAGATGTTGAATGGGCCGAAACGAGCCGCCGCATAACAGCGTAGTTGCCTGCTAACTTCGAAAGAAGGCAGATGCGGTCCCTAGCACAACTTATAACATTGTCGAAAATCAGTGCGGACGGGAGAGCTTTGGTACATCCTGTTAAAAAAAACGGAAAAATGGAGGCGGTACAATTGGAGAGCGAACGCCTTCACCAACATGCATAAGCAATTCATTAATACTTTATATCTATCTTTATATATATATATATATATATATATATATATATATATATATATATATATATATATATTTGAATTACAAAAAACTAATAATAAAAAAAATTGCATGGCGCGAGATTCGATCCGGCGACCTTCGGATTACGAACCCGAGCGCTTACCGCTGCGCCACGACGCTGACGAAAATTATTAATCGTCGAGAGTATTTGACCACAACGGTTTCTTTTAACTGTCGATTTTCTCGACAACGGCTGAGAAGTGCATCTTGGTGCTTTGCCACATTACACCTCTGGCCATGAGCTTTTATTATGCGCAATATGAATCGAATCTGAATTTCACAATTGGCGGCCTCCCCTTGTCAGTAGAAGTTGTATTCCTATTTTTCTACCACTTAGGCATTTTCCATGCGCTTAGCTAACGAAGTCATGACTGTGGGAGCCAGAAGATTTGTGCAATTCTAGCAGTGAACGTGTGTTTAGCATTTACTTGTGGAATGCGCTATTACCCTATGTTTTCTGTTAAGGACTTCAATAGTGCAATTATTGTCGCTCATGCTCAAATTAGGATATTTGAAAAAGGCGGTTAAAATGACAAAACTGAAAATCCCTTAAATGAAATAACAATTTGAGAGACTTTAACTGATTTCACACAGATATGATTTTATGTACAGGGTGGCGCAGGGGAACGGGAAATTTTGAACGTTACAGTTGGCAGCAGTGTAGTGCCGGCAGATGTTCGAAACTTTGCACAATTGATGTGAACACATTGCCATTTAGTAATCATGGAGAACTGGACTGGTGCGGAACGTGCAGTAGCTGTGAGAGCGTGTTACAAAAATGGTGATAGTGCGACTGCCGCGCAGAGAACATTTCGACACCATTACCAGCTTGGACGTCATGGACGTGTCCCATCTGCGCATTCGATTACAACGTGGGTGCGTAATTTTGAAGAAACAGGATCTACCTTGAAAAAGAAACCTCCAGGTGGCATTCCAACGGTACGCACTCCAGAGAACATTGCAGCTGCTAGAGCTGCAACCGAGAGAAGTCCTCGCCGCTCCGTTCGACAGCATGCATCTTCGCTAGGGATTAAGCGACGAAGCTTACAAAGATTACTGCACGAATTAGACTTCCATCCCTATAAGTTGCAGATAGTGCAACACTTACATGAACGACACCCAGCGTCACATATGGAGTTTAGTAGCCAGATATTGGCTAAAATCAACGAGGACGCGAATTTCCTTGGTAACTTATGGATATCAGACGAAGCCCATTTCCAACTGAACGGATTCGTGAACGAACAGAATTTTTGTTATTGGGCACAGGACAATCCTTGTGAGTTTCACCAGCGACCACTACATAGCGCCAAGATCACAATATGGTGTGCTGCATCATGTCATGGTGTTATCGGCCCTTATTTTTTTGAACGTGAGGATGGTAGTGCAGTGACAGTAACATCCGCTCGATATGTGGAAATGCTTCAAACATTCTTTACACAGAGACTGTACGAGCTTAATCTTAACGTCGAAAACATGTGGTTTCAGCAAGACGGAGCCATGTCACACACTGCTCGACAATCGATGGCAGCAGTTCGTCAATTGTTGGGAAGACGCATTATTTCACGTAACGGTGACATTGCATGGCCTGCGAGATCCCCTGATCTTAGTGTGTGCGACTTCTTCCTGTGGGGATATCTTAAAGACAAGGTGTACCGTACACGTCCTGCAACAATCCATGAACTGAAGGAGAACATTGAAAACGACATCACTGCCATTCCCCAAGATTTGCTACACCGCGCATTCCAGAGTTTTCATAACAGGCTGTTAGAGTGTGAACGCCGAATGGGAGCACATCTATCCGATGTCATCTTTAAAAAGTAAAGAGACACTTTTGGACATTTTGATTGTAAAGACATACTGAATAGTGGCATACTGAATACATTCACTTTCGTAAATAAATTACTAGTTTTATGAATTTATTTATGGAAATGGCGTTATTTCGAAATTTCCCGTTTCCCTGCTCCACCCTGTATATAGGCCGACGCAGCAAGTGAAAATTTGTGTCCTGCTCTTCATGTGTAAGGGGAATTTAAACAGATGGGGCGGCAGTCAGAATCTGGATAGAAGAGGGTGACGTGCCAGGGTAATTCGTGTAGTTGAGTGAATTGTTGCGCCAAGGTGGCTTAGTGGCTAACGCACCAGCCTAGTAAGCAAGAGAACTGAGTTCGATTCCCAACCTTGGTACCAATATTCACTCGCCGCTTCGGTCTATATACACAAAAATCTCCCACGTAATTTACATTAATTCAGTCAGTCACATTCTACTAGAAATAACGTAAAATTGGTGTTTGTTTACTTTTTTGTAAAACATACCGACAAAACTTGCACATTAAGTAGGCACCGAGGAAAATGTCGCAAGCTAATCACTTATAAAATAATTAAACCATGCAGGTAACACACTAAAATCTCATATCTATACATTTAGGAAACAAATAGAATACTCATGAAATCCTAAATTGAGCTCTTTATGCGTCCTATCGTCTGACTAAACTGAGGGTGTGTCGATAGACAACAAAACCATCATCGTCCTGTCTGAATGTGAAACGAATCAATTAAAACGATGTGTATTGAAAGCTATGCAGCGTAAACTACGCAAATTGGCGGGTGTCCGTACCGGAGCAGAAAGTCATGCGTCAAAGGCCTAGGTCTTATTTGCAAGCCTGAGTGACTTTAAGTACACCACGGCATGTTGTCCACAGACAGTACCAGCACAGTACTAAGGTGAATGACTTTAAGTCTGTTGTTAATCCATATCTACCAATGTATTCCTACCTTAACGAATCCAGAAATGGTAAATGTGAAGCAGTAAAATGCACGTACAAATGCAATTACAAGGCACTCTCACTTAAAAGGTGCTGGTGTGATCAATTCTTAAGGACGGAACTCCTCTGTGTATGAACTCCTTATCGGGTAACCATACATGGAACGAATTCAGAGACAAGTTGTAGGATCGTAGAAGGGTGCTATAGTCTGCACGGAACTGTAACGTAGATACAAAGGAAACTTAAGTAAGAACCTTAAAAAGATAGACCCCGTTGCTGTCTAAAAATTCTTCGTCGCAAATCTGTAATAGCGGAACACTATGTAAAAACCCTGCTACATTTATTACGCAGGATGTATCACAATTAATAGTGAAAACTGACACGGAAAGCAACGTAGCGCAACAGAAGAAAAACGTTCCAGTAAACAAAGGTCTGCAAACGATAAGTCTGCGAAATTTTGGTGAATGTATGGTTCTGATTCGCTACTAGCTTCAGTATGAAATACTGTATTAGTTACTACATATATATATATGAAATGTAAACTTTTCGATTAATTCTCCATCTAATTTCGATCATATTTCACCCATGGTCTACCTTAACAACTGATATAATATTAATTCAGCACAGGTTAGAATTACTTGTTAAAGGAAGTATTCCTTTTGTCTTCGCATTTGGATACAATACTACACTCGTCTCTGCAGTGAAATTAATTTTTTCAAACATAACAAAAACATCTCGTTAAGTTTGAAATTCTATGCACTTCATTGCTCTAGTTCTTTAACTGTATCAACGGATTCCTGTACAATTTACTTAGAAATTGTCCCACATAGAGGAATCCATGTGATTGAAGTCAGGTGATATTGGAGGCCAGAGCACAGGCCGTGCTCCAGGTATCCATCTTGGACCATACTGGAGCGTTAGATGTCTTACATCAGCAGCAAAATGTGGCGCTGCCCCATCACGCATATACCAATCACGGACAACGGGTGAAATGTTAGCCAAATTATATGAGTCTGAATCGAAGTTTAAATTTCAAATATACTTATACTATCTAGGAAAATAATTTATACTGGCGTCAGTGGCGACTTGCTTGCGGATAAAGGTGTAATGGAAAGTTTTTTTTTCTTTTTTTGTGTGAGCCTGTACATTTACCAAGTCAGTTTCCGCTATTAATTATTTTATATCTCACAAAGTGATCGTGAGAATAAAAAAAGAGAGGCTAGGCGGCACGCAGAGGGGTGTAGAAATCATTTATCCTTAGCTTCATGTGCGAAAGGAATAGAACACGAAATCTCTAATATTTCCTTTCGCCATGCAATATTGAAACATCAAAAACACAACACATTACCATACGTAATACAGTGAAGGAAAACCATTGGCATTCAAAACAGCTTCCAGTGATCTCGGAATTTATAAATACAGGTCCACTATGGTTTTCTGCGGTATTGCGGCAAGTTCAGGTAACGATGATGGAGGTGGATAGGATCACGCATACTTCTCTTCAAAGGAAACCACAAACGCTGAATGTTTTTGAGATCTGATCACTGTGTTGGCCAGGGGAGATGCGACAGTTCAACCTCGTGCTCACAAAACCAGTCCTGGACGATGCTACCTGTGTGAACGATTCTTGGAACACAGCATCACCAGTGGGGCACAAATATTGTACCATCGGACTGACCTGATCAGAATGTTGTACCATCTGATGGATCGACCAGAAGTTGGAAACAGTCTGAAACAAGACTCATACGACCAAATGACATTCTTCCACTGCTCCATAGACCGCGTTTTATAGATTCGACACCACGTTCTCTTGTTACGGGCATTATCGTCGCTGATGCGTGGTTTTGGAATACCAACCTCGCCCTGCAGTTCCTTGCTTGTGGAGCTCCCTTCCCGTTGTTTTGGTGCTGACAGGGTTTGTGTGCGCGACATTCAGTTCTGCAGTGACGTCTCCTGCTGTGGACCTTTTTATTTATTGTCAGAATCCTCTTCAATGGCCGTCTGTCACTATCACTCAGTATATCCCTTCGTCCAGTTTGTGACTTAGCGGATGATGTTTCTCCACTACATCTTCCATACGACGCCTTTTGAAATACCAAACACTTCAGCTAGCTTGGCTACGGAAACACCCGCCATACGAGCCCCAACAATTTGCCTACGTTCGAATTCACCGAGCTCCGATATCATACCCTCACAATTACACAGAACACAGTTCTGACCAAGACTGACACTTGCAACGTATTGAGAATATTGCACAGGTGCGGTTCGTGGTCAAATACAACAGCGCAACCTGCAAGCTTGGCTAGCATCCATATTTTTGCCCATTGCCCGTATGCGTAAATCTAGAGCTGCCGGTGTCGTATGCTGAGCGTTAATAGGAAGCTGTCCCTAACGAAAACGATCGTTCATTTGTAAGTGTCATGTTGTCTACTTTACGTGCCAAACACACTGTGGAACAATAATTCCCTATACGCTATAGCAATACAGATGAAAAATACACGTATCTCTAGTTTTGGCGCACAGATCATGGTCCTGAGAATAATGGTTCCGACACGGCGCAAAAAAATTAACCTTTCATGTTCATACCGCAAACGAGAGAAAGAAAACATTTTTTTCAGTAATTATACGTTCGATGCCTTACAGGCGAGACCACAAGGAAAAACCACCAACTCGACCTCATATTTTAAGGGTCAAAAAGCACACTTGCAAGATGTCAGCGCCAACAATCGATCCCGCGCGAAAATTTAAGCCATAATTTTGACAGAAAGCCCTTACGACATTCCGAATGGACGGCTTTTATATTTTGCGCACACCGGTTGTTTGTCACTCTCTCCGCCCCACTGTAGTTGCGTAATGTCCGAGGGCGAGGTACTGTACAGTGGAGTCAGTAAGAGGTTTGTGCAATACTGTTGTGACGTTGGTAACATGCTTTATTAAAGCGCGCATTTTCTAACATGCAGCATATGTCAGAGATCTCTCTGCTTCAAACATGTTTTGTGTTGCGATTCTCAAATAAGGTGTAAATGAATAATACGAATGAGTGTGTCGTTAAAGTTAGTAGCGGAACGCTGTTTCGTTATTAACATTTTTATTGTGGGTCATTTTCTTTGAATTTTAAGGACGACAATGTTGGAGCACGAAGTAGATTCCGTATGTTTCCGGCCTGACCTTGAAAGAAGGAAGGAAAATTGAATTTGCCGGCCGGAATGGTCGTGCGGTTCTAGGCGCTACAGGCTGGAACCGAGTGACCGCTACGGTCGCAGGTTCGAATCCTGCCTCGGGCATGGATGTGTGTGATGTCCTTAGGTTAGTTAGGTTTAATTAGTTCTAAGTTCTAGGCGACTGATGACCTCAGAAGTTAAGTCGCATAGTGCTCAGAGCCATTTGAACCATTTGAAAATTGAATTTAAAGTCCCGTCGACATCGAGGTTATTAGAGACGGAGCACAAGCTAGCATTTTGTCAAGGATGAGGAAGGAAACCGGGGGTGGCCTTTCAGAGAAAACGTCCCGGCATTTTGCTTGAGCGTTTTAGGGAAATCACGGAAAACCTATGTCTGAATACCCGGACGAGCATTTGAACCGTTGTCCTCCCGAATGCGATCCGGTGTGCTAACCACGGCGCCACCTCGTTCGATGCCTGACTCTGAATACGACCGCGAAGGTTAAAATGCTTTGGGGAGCTAGCAACAGCTGTCTGTAGACGCGCACTCGAACTGCGGCCCGCTATTAGCCTCAGTCGCATGGTTACACTTGTTTGCGTGAGACGTTGCGTTAAATGGTGCTGCAACGGAAGAAATCGAGTATAGCGCAGTGATAAAGTTACTGACAAAAGAAGAGCTCGTACCAGCTGAAATCAAAGTCCGCTTGATGGTTTTTATGACGAGGCTTTCCCTTCATAGTCCACACTGAAGAAATGGTCTAAACAGTTTTGTCTAGGCAGGAAAAGCATTTCTAATGACGCAAGTGTTGGTCGACCTGTTGATGTGGTGACTGGGAAATCGTCGCTAGTACTGGGAGTGAAGTTGCGAGCGACAGGCTGTTGGAACTCAAGGAAATTGCAGCAAAGTAAGGGTTATCTAAAACGACCATTTTTCTTGCATGATAATTTGCACATGCAAAAGGTCAGTGCAAGATGGGTGTCCCGACTTCTCTCTGCAGTGCAGAAGGAGCAGCACGTGATCTATTGCACCAACTATTTTGAGCCGTGCTGTCGCAACCAGATAGAAGAACTGGATTCCATTTTTATGGGCGATGAGACTATAGTTCTTTAATATGACTCTCTGTCCAAAGAGAATCTCTTGAATAGTGTGAACCAGGTGAAGCTCCACAAAGAAAGTCATTACAAAAAAAAAAAAAAACTTCTGGGATTCCAGTGGAATTCTCTTAGTTGATTTCCAACAAACGAATACCACTGTGGACGAACAATACTACGCATCACATCTGCACAAATTACACGACTCCATCAAACTAAAGAGGCGACGAAGATTGTCACGACAACGTGCTAGTGTACACGTCGGAAATTGTGAAGGCTATAGTAAAGGAATGTGGCTTCCAGGAGATTGACCACCCACCCTATAGTTCAGATATAGCCCCTAATGACTACTACCTCTCCTCTAAACTGAAGAAAGCTCTTCGAGGAAGGAAATTTGTTGATGATGAAGGACTGAAAGCTGCTGTAATGGGACATTTTGTTGGTAAAGAGGCAGATTACTTTTTGAAAGGCATTGAGTTGTTAATTTACAGATGTGAAAAGTGTATTGCAATAAAGAGTGATTATGTTGAAAAATAGCACCATTTTTTTGTTTTTACAACTTTAAAAACGTATTCAGTCCGGAAAATTTTGGAACCTACCTCGTACATACACAGGAGATGAGCTATTCTTCAACGTGATTGGCTTAATTAAATTGTAAGTCGAAAACAATTGAATTCATTTCACAATAATTACTCAGATGCTTAGGTTTACTCATTTTGCTTTTGAGGTGTGCACACCGCTGCCGAATATCAATACGAGAATATTGTTAAATAATATTGAAGAACGTATATGCTCGTGCGGTTGACATACTACACGCCAACTTGTATTACCGACATACTTCTCGCATAGAATAACTTGGTTCTCGAACAAGATTTCACAACACGTGTGGCAGAGGTGTCGACCTCCAGCCTCCTCTTCAGCCCTCTGGTTGTCACTCCACTGCACAGTACTTCGCGCTCGGGCACAAGGCGCCTGTAATGGGGCGGAGAAAGTGAGGAACAACCAAATGCGGGAAGTTTAATAGCTGTTCGTTCAGGAAGCGATATCTGCGTACAATTAGAATTATCGCTCAATTTTTCGCTCGGGATCGACCGCTGGGGCTAGTATATTGCAAGTGTACTTTTTTCACATAAAGCATGAGGCCGAGTTGGTGATTTTTCCTTGTGAGTAGCTGAAGAAAGACTTAGTAGACGAAGAGGCGCTCGAAGAAAGAAAAGTTAGAGTTGCACTTCCCGTCGACGACTAAGTCACTAGAGATGGAGCTCTATCTGGAAAGGGACGAGGAAACTTGCCCTGGTTACTTTATACGACCAATCATGACGCCAGCACAGATACAGAGAAACCATGGAAAACCTATACGCCCACTAGGGTATTTAGATGCTACTCCTCTCGAATGCTAGTACAGTAGCTCAATTATGGTGGTCTTTCAGGCACTGCTACTATGAATTCATTCTAGAAAAGAAACTGTATATTTTTTAAAACGACAGGTTTCTTCCCTGTGAGTTCTTGCACTGACGCCAGACGTTACACATTTCAAAGACTGAGCTGAATTCTGTTTCGTAGGGCCCAGTAGAAGTCAAGTGCGTCCTACACTCAACGTCGTAGCTTCTATTCGATCGCTCTTCGTCTTTCTTGTTATTTGACCTGTCGCTTTCGATAAATGATAGCCCAGAGGCATTAATCTCTGTTAATGGAAGAGTACAAGAAGTCAAACGATACCGTGGTCTGGCGTTAAAAGTGAATAGAGTGATTCATAGGCATTAAGTTCAAGATCTGAAGCGCAAGGAGAAAGGAGCGCGAAAATACCTTCCTATAGTGTAAAGCCAACTTCGAATAGTCTCAAAATGGAAGCGTGTGGCAAGCAGCATGATACACGGCTTCAAAACCTAGCATTTCAGCGGAGTATTTGTTTTTTGGGCCTTGATTGATGCATCTTAGGAAGGTAGGTTACTTCAGAAATACATTGGTGTCCAATTTTAAAACAAAAAATGGAAATTTTGCAAGGTTGCGTTTATTTTGCCGCAAATGGTTCAAATGGCTCTGACCACTATGGGACTTAACATCTGAGGTCATCAGTCTCGTAGACTTAGAACTACTTAAACTTAACTAACTTAAGGACATCACACACATCCATGCCCGAGGCAGGATTCGAACCCGCGACCGTAGCAGCAGCGCGGTTCCGGACTGAAGCACCTAGAACCACTCGGCCACAGCGGCCGGCTATTTTGCCACAAAACAGTGTAAACAGGTGAGATCAGAGTAGAAATAATGTGAAGAATACACAACGTAAACAACTCCAACATGCATAACTAGGCGAAAATGTTCTTCGTTTGTTCCAATTTAACTGATTTGCACACACGTTCCGACAACTGCGCAATGTGCTCACTATGTGGTGTGACCACCTTTGGCAGCAATACAGGCCTGACAACGACGGAGAATGATGTGAATAATTTCATCAATATGATGTTGAGGCAATAATCCCCAATCTTCCTGCGGAGTCTTGAAGAGCGGTTGGTGGATGCTGACGTGATGCAACTCAGAAATGCTCTATGAGATTCATATCGGGAGAGCGAGCAAGCCATGCCATGCCTGCAGTATCTTCCGTTGCCAAGAAAACATCAACCAGTCGTTCACTATGAGGTCGAGCATTATCGTCCATTAATACGAAGCCTGTGCGCACAGCTCCTCGCAACAACAGCACATGAGGTCATAAGACCTAATCACGATATCTGACAGCAATTAAACCTTTCCGATTCACCCGTACAATTTCATGAAGTTGTGTTCGAGTGGTCAACATAATCACTGCCCACACTATTAGGGATCTTCCTCGATATCGGTCTCTTTCCACAATGTTTGGGTCTTGAAATCGTGTTCCACATTCCCTTCCGATGCGAATACGGCGAGAATCACTGTGCAGACCAAATCGGGACTCGTCTGTGAAAAGAACATCAGCCCACTGTTCGACTGTTCAGGTAGCATGTTGATGACCCCACTCTAGACGTTCCCTTCTGTGAAGACGCGTCAGACACATGGAGCAGGTCTCCGACAACAAAGGCCTCTCCGTCGAAGCCTTCTCTATACCGTTTGCCTCGATACAACACGTCCGGTGGATGCTGCGAGGTCAGATGCCAGTTGTTGTGCAGTACTAGGGCAGTACCGTCGTATCCTTACGGCCAAATAACGGTCTTCTCTTTCTGATCTCATACGTGGGCGGCCCAGCCCTGGTCTTCGGGACACAGTTTCGGTCTCTATAAACTGTCGCGGCATCTGAGCAACAACAGAACTGTTCACGTTAAGCCATCTGACCACATGAGTTTGCCAATGTCCTGATTCCAGTCTTCCTATGACCCTCTACCGCAGAGAGTCTGGTAGGCGTCTTCTCTGTACCATACTGGACCGTCTATGACTGCGTACACAGCGATTGTGGATGTGGGTCTAGCAGGAAAACACTACTCCTCTTTATAGGTGCCCTGACGTCATCGTTGGCGCGGTTTTCCGTTGACCAAAATGCCATCGTCCGTGCAGAACACGATCGTACGGACATCTGTTGACAGTTTGTATGGTTATATCGTGAATTAGACATAGGACGTGAAAAAAGTGGTTTACTACTTAAATTTTGGACACGAGTTTCGCACATTGCAGAAGAAAGTGCATTTAAGTGAATGGATACTTCAAGAAATCGATTTAACAATCCTTGTGAAATGGTTTCCGTAAAATAAGTTTTTTAAAAGGATTTATTTCTTGTAAATAAATATACACGTTATTTATTAATGTTATAGTACACCTGCCATAAAACGCTTTATCTCTTCTCTTACAACCTGGCGCATGAAATGGTTTTCCACAACTGCCATTGGGACCGTATTTGGAAGTCAGTCACAGCTTTTCCATCCGATTCTTCCTGTTGTATTTCCTCGATGTGCTGGCACCACTTGATCAATTCCTCTTTTGCTGTGCAATACTTTACCAGGAACGCTTGGTACGTGTGTTCTGCGACTTCTTTCATCAAGGGTAGGACTTTCTCAGCTTCTGTCATATTCGAATTCCCAAAGTTGCACTGTGACAAAGCATTCTGTTCTTAGGACTGTGCCATTTTCCCATGACGTGGGGTTTTGTTCTCAACTGTTCTTCTGCTAAGCAGACGTGCCACTGATAGTCACCAAACATTTTCTTCAGTTTGGCCTGGAATCTGTCTTTCTCTTTGTTGTTCTGTGTTGTCCAAGTAAATTTACACGGTTGCTAATTACATCACTTCATCGCATCTCTTGTAACGGGTGGCTCGCTGGAATCCTTTCAACCATTTGCTCCGGTCCCGACCAGCGTCGCCACAAAACACTTAGCACGCCTGACGTGCTATTATTTGGGAATCCATTGGTTCCCTTAATGCACGGCCCGTGAGAACGACTTACTGTTTACATTCCAGTTCCTGTCCGCGTAGGAGACAGGTTTATTGTTTTCTAATCGGATTCACTGTTATGTAGATGTTTAGAAGTGCTAGGCGTCTCCACCAAAGAGTTTAACTACGCAACAACACTCTAGCCTAAATCCCAAAGTAAGGTCATCAGTGAGGTAGGAACCTTAGCACCGAAAGCACTTGTAATACGAACACCAACGTTCAGACAGAACAGAACTGAACTCATGGACGAAGAATGCTGCTATTTATGCAAGCATCAAACATTGCAGACTGTGCAAACATTACGAATATAACGAATTTCGAGAATCTTCCAGAAACGTAAATATTAAATAACAAACAACTGTTGTTGGTTTGGCGGTCAGTTCAGAACTAACGAACCACAGCCCGCCAACCCAGCACGCTATTACGCCACATTGCATACACCGCAGCTCTTCTCAGTGTCTAGTGAGAGATTATGAAAACAGTGGATTCTAAAAGTGAAGTAAGCACACCTTTAACGGCGTTGACTTTTGGATGAAAGAATATACAGTGATAGAAAACATACCACCATTCACAGGGAAATGTTTCTCAAAATTAGTTGGGGAATCTTCTAAATGTGAAAGCGAGGACTGTTGTCACTGCGCAGTTTCATACCAAGTTTACTACCTAATGGAGATGAAATGATGCTGCATTCTGAAACTTTCTCTTCAAATTTAGAACATTTCCAGCCTGTTTTTGTAAGATCTTACTCGGGGACGTATGCAAGCTTTAGATGACTCTACTGCTCTTTTCATGAAAATCTACTCCCGTTGACGAAAGCATATACTTCTATTGCTGATTTAGCAAATGAAAAATCCATTTGGGTATAATAACTTATTGATCATTTTGTATCGGCACCTGGAACTGTGGTGTCCACACTTCGTGAGACAGAATAATATGACGACAAAACATAAAGTGCATTGAAATCACTTAATCACAATGTAATAGACGCTATGATGGTCAGTTATGATCAGGACAGCATACACATCCATGCCCGAGGCAGGATTCGAACCTGCGACCGTAGCAGCAGTGCGGTTCCGGACTGAAGTGCCTAGAACCGCTCGGCCACAGCGGCTCGTAGCGGAATCAGTATATTCATCTGGCTAGAGGGAATGCAACATTATACTGATAATTGAGCCTACACGGTCAAGTTGTTTTTTTTTTTAATTTCAGTGTATTTTGTAAACAGTGAAATATCATCACCTATCGTCCCACCCCGTGAAGTTTCATTTCGTTTCCTCCTTTACTTCTGGTGCGTCACTTTTTTGTCGGGCAGTGTATACACTCTCGAAACCACTTTGCAATACGTGACGGCGGTTACTTCTAATAACACTAGTTATTTTCAGTCCTATAACGTTCGCATATAGAACTAAGGAAAAACGACTATCTACATGTGTACATGCCCGTCGTAATCTCTCTTATCTTATTCTCAAGATCACTAAGTGAGACATTCTGTGGCAGTAGCAGAACTGTCTCACTGTATTTCTTTTCTGTATAACCTCATACGGCTTCACGAGAAGTCTCACGTTTCTTTTTTACATTTCTATTTAAGTTCACTGAGTATATCTGTCACACTTTCTAATGGTTGTAGGGCCTACTGACCTATTAAGATTCCAGCTATAAATGTAGATGTAGCTGTGGATTACACCCCGTCTCTCATTATTTTAAGATGCGCTGAATTTTGTCAGAACACGTCGAACAAATTTACGTCTTCAATTCGTGTTCCCCAGTTCTAATTTTACGTGTACACTCTATTTCGTACTGCTTCATCGTGCTATCCTTAAATATCGACGTTGAAAAATAGGTACTTTCACCCAATGGAAATTAATCTCCAAATAGTTCTGTATTCTTAATTTCCTAATTATCGCGTAACGACGACAATTTTCCTGTAGACAAAATAACAGTTACAAGTCAATCTGATTGTGCTGATCCCCTTAACTGACAACTCGTTTATGTATATTGAGGACGTTGATAGTCCTATTTGGCCCTCATGTGGTACATCCGATGTTATTTTAGTTTCTGTCCAACATTCAACTTCCAGCAGAAAGTACTAGCCTTCATTAAACAAATATCTTTCGTTCCAATCGTATATCTTTGAAGATGCTCTACATAATATCATTTTGGTTTCTTATGTTATTTTATCCTTGTTGGTTCTTGAGAAGTCTGCGGCCGTTAATGATAGTTGTAGCCAGCCACAAATTTTTAAGTGTTTTATTTCAGTGCCATAACCGGTTTCGGGCTAACATGCCCATCTTCAGATGGCTAATATTTTTCGTTACATAGATGTTTTGATGAGCAGCGTGTCGTCTTCTCCACATTGCACAAGACTATTTGAGTATTTAGCGCCGCTTTATCAACTGTTTCTTTAATAAAAATACGCTGGTGTTCCACTTACAGACGTTCCAGTAGATGGCGATATGTTTTGGTGTTGTGTTGTGGGCCATGTGGTTATCTATCTCGATCTATATGTTCTTGAATTCCACGGTAGCACACGTATTGTAAATAAATCACTGTGGCATACTTCATAATACTCTTAAAATGCGTGTTGAGCATCACGCGTGCGTTATACACTTGATACTTTTCTTTACAATGCATAGATTATCACTAAGCAAAGATACTGTGACATCATATATTAAATATTGACCAAGGACGTAAACAGAGCAAAGATGATGTGTGGGATGTGCAATATGTAACAAGTTAATAACAGAAAAACTTATCAGGAGAAAGAAAACTGGCGTTCTACGGATCGGAGCGTAGAATGTCAGATCCCTTAATCGGGCAGGTAGGTTAGAGAATTTAAAAAGGGAAATGGATAGGTTGAAGTTAGATATAGTGGGAATTAGTGAAGTTCGGTGGCAGGAGGAACAAGACTTCTGGTCAGGTGACTACAGGGTTATAAACACAAAATCAAATAGGGGTAATGCAGGAGTAGGTTTAATAATGAATAGGAAAATAGGAATGCGGGTAAGCTATTACAAACAGCATAGTGAACGCATTATTGTGGCCAAGATAGATACGAAGCCCACACCTACTACAGTAGTACAAGTTTATATGCCAACTAGCTCTGCAGATGACGAAGAAATTGAAGAAATGTATGATGAAATAAAAGAAATTATTCAGTTTGTGAAGGGAGACGAAAATTTAATAGTCATGGGTGACTGGAATTCGAGTGTAGGAAAAGGGAGAGAAGGAAACATAGTAGGTGAATATGGATTGGGGGACAGAAATGAAAGAGGAATCCGCCTGGTAGAATTTTGCACAGAGCACAACATAATCATAACTAACACTTGGTTTAAGAATCATGAAAGAAGGTTGTATACATGGAAGAACCCTGGAGATACTAAAAGGTATCAGATAGATTATATAATGGTAAGACAGAGATTTAGGAACCAGGTTTTAAATTGTAAGACATTTCCAGGGGCAGATGTGGACTCTGACCACAATCTATTGGTTATGACCTGTAGATTAAAACTGAAGAAACTGCAAAAAGGTGGGAATTTAAGGAGATGGGACCTGGATAAACTAAAAGATCCGGAGGTTGTACAGAGATTCAGGGAGAGCATAAGGGAGCAATTGACAGGAATGGGGGAAATAAATACAGTAGAAGAAGAATGGGTAGCTTTGAGGGATGAAGTAGTGAAGGCAGCAGAGGATCAAGTAGGTAAAACGACGAGGGCTAGTAGAAATCCTTGGGTAACAGAAGAAATATTGAATTTAATTGATGAAAGGAGAAAATATAAAAATGCAGTAAGTGAAACAGGCAAAAAGGAATACAAACATCTCAGAAATGAGATCGACAGGAAGTGCAAAATGGCTAAGCAGGGATGGCTAGAGGACAAATGTAAGGATGTAGAGGCCTATCTCACTAGGGGTAAGATAGATACCACCTACAGGAAAATTAAAGAGACCTTTGGAGATAAGAGAACGACTTGTATGAATATCAAGAGCTCAGATGGAAACCCAGTTCTAAGCAAAGAAGGGAAAGCAGAAAGGTGGAAGGAGTATATAGAGGGTCTATACAAGGGCGATGTACTTGAGGACAATATTATGGAAATGGAAGAGGATGTAGATGAAGATGAAATGGGAGATATGATACTGCGTGAAGAGTTTGACAGAGCACTGAAAGACCTGAGTCGAAACAAGGCCCCCGGAGTAGACAATATTCCATTGGAACTACTGACGGCCGTGGGAGAGCCAGTCCTGACAAAACTCTACCATCTGGTGAGCAAGATGTATGAAACAGGCGAAATACCCTCAGACTTCAAGAAGAATATAATAATTCCAATCCCAAAGAAAGCAGGTGTTGACAGATGTGAAAGTTACCGAACTATCAGCTTAATAAGTCATAGCTGCAAAATACTAACACGAATTCTTTACAGACGAATGGAAAAACTAGTAGAAGCCAACCTCGGGGAAGATCAGTTTGGATTCCGTAGAAACACTGGAACACGTGAGGCAATACTGACCTTACGACTTATCTTAGAAGAAAGATCAAGGAAAGGCAAACCTACGTTTCTAGCATTTGTAGACTTAGAGAAAGCTTTTGACAATGTTGACTGGAATACTCTCTTTCAAATTCTAAAGGTGGCAGGGGTAAAATACAGGGAGCGAAAGGCTATTTACAATTTGTACAGAAACCAGATGGCAGTTATAAGAGTCGAGGGACATGAAAGGGAAGCAGTGGTTGGGAAGGGAGTAAGACAGGGTTGTAGCCTCTCCCCGATGTTGTTCAATCTGTATATTGAGCAAGCAGTAAAGGAAACAAAAGAAAAATTCGGAGTAGGTATTAAAATTCATGGAGAAGAAATAAAAACTTTGAGGTTCGCCGATGACATTGTAATTCTGTCCGAGACAGCAAAGGACTTGGAAGAGCAGTTGAATGGAATGGACAGTGTCTTGTAAGGAGGATATAAGATGAACATCAACAAAAGCAAAACAAGGATAATGGAATGTAGTCTAATTAAGTCGGGTGATGCTGAGGGAATTAGATTAGGAAATGAGGCACTTAAAGTAGTAAAGGAGTTTTGCTGTTTGGGGAGCAAAATAACTGATGATGGTCGGAGTAGAGAGGATATAAAATGTAGGCTGGCAATGGCAAGGAAAGCGTTTCTGAAGAAGAGAAATTTGTTAACATCCAGTATTGATTTAAGTGTCAGGAAGTCATTTCTGAAAGTATTCGTATGGAGTGTAGCCATGTATGGAAGTGAAACATGGACGATAAATAGTTTGGACAAGAAGAGAATAGAAGCTTTCGAAATGTGGTGCTACAGAAGAATGCTGAAGATTAGATGGGTAGATCACATAACTAATGAGGAAGTATTGAATAGGATTGGGGAGAAGAGAAGTTTGTGGCACAACTTGAGCAGAAGAAGGGATCGGTTGGTAGGACATGTTCTGAGGCATCAAGGGATCACCAATTTAGTATTAGAGGGCAGCGTGGAGGGTAAAAATCGTAGAGGGAGACCAAGAGATGAATACACTAAGCAGATTCAGAAGGATGTAGGTTGCAGTAGGTACTGGGAGATGAAAAAGCTTGCACAGGATAGAGTAGCATGGAGAGCTGCATCAAACCAGTCTCAGGACTGAAGACCACAACAACAACAACAACAACTTTTCTTTACAATGCATAGATTATTATTAAGCAAAGATACTGTGACATCATATATTAAATATTGACCAAGGACGTAAACAGAGCAAAGATGATGTGTGGGATGTGCAATATGTAACAAGTTAATAACAGAAAAACTTTTGTACCTTAAACGTAAACTAATTATTAAAAGATAGTGGGATTTTTTTTTTTTTTTTTTTACTATCAGTGGAAATTAATGACGAAATACTTCAAAGCCAACCGACTGCATATTATAAAGTACGCATATACATACATAAATTTATGTATACAAATATTTGATTATCACTATAGATCATAAGTTAATTGCAGGAAATACAAAATTAACAAGTTGGAGGTTGGGATGAGAGTAACACATTTGTTCACCGAGCGAGGTGGCGCAGTGGTTAGACACTGGACTCGCATTCGGGAGGACGACGGTTCAATCCCGCGTCCGGCCATCCTGATTTAGGTTTTCCGTGATTTCCCTAAATCACTCCAGGCAAATGCCGGGATGGTTCCTCTGAAAGGGCACGGCCGACTTCCTTCCCCATCCTTCCCTAATCCGATGAGACCGATGACCACGCTGTCTGGTCTCCTTCCCCAAAAACAACCAACCAACAACATTTGTTCATGATGGTAGTTCATATTTATAAAGCTATATACTCGTATCTTAAACTGCAGTGATGTGACTGTTAGGTGTGCAGTTTGTGTTTTATTTCTGTGAACAGCCCAAGGAAAAAGGACGTTAGCGTATTTTTATTAATGAAACAACTGATAAAGTGGCACTAAATACTCAAATATTCTTGTGCAGTGTGCAGCAGACGACACGCAATTGATCAAAACATCTATGTAACGACAAATATTAGCCATCTGAAGATGGGCGTGGTAACCCGAAACCGATTATGGCATTAAAGTAAAACATTTAAAAAGTATTAGTATCTGGTTGCGTCATTCACCAACTATTTTTGTTTTCAGTCCAAAACGTAGTCCGTGCCAAACGGTTTCGGGAATCTAAGAAACGAATTGTACTTATCAAATTACGTTTACTATTTTCAAGATATGTTTGGGCGAAAAACAACCTGTATTCCACACAGTTCGTTTCTGTAACCTACACTGATTCTCTATTCGTGCATGAACATCGTAATGCTAGAGTCTAAAATATCCTGTATAATCTTGCTACAGACGAATGTTAGCGATACTGACGTGTAACTCTGTCCACCCGTTATTTTATCATTTTCCTACAAAAGACTGAACGCTACTTTCAAGCTGCGTGACGCTACTGTCTGCTGCAGGTATTCTGATATGAGCTAGGAAACAAGCTATTTCTGTTCCGTATTCAGTGTAGCACTGAATAGGAATTCCGCCGGTCCTCGTGCCATGTTTAATTTTGCAGAGGTCCAGATTCAGGACATTTACGTCGTAGACCAAGAGTAAATACTCTTATGACAGAACACGAAGTGGACGACGAAATAAAATTAAGTCTATTGGACAGAGTTTACAATTTCAGTGTATCTGGCAGCTAGTGTGCGCCTCTTGGTCACCGACTCCGGACCATTGACGTAGGGTTACCTACTGCATGCACAAACAGCGAGGTTTTTCAACATTAATCCTATAGGTTTTTACCCAGGGGTCACATACTAGTCCTTTTGTGAATGTCACCCCAGATTTTTTCTTGAAGACGACGAAAATGTGAAACTATAGAAAGAAAGGTCTTCAATGTTTATCAGAAAACGAGACGGCTTGTAATACATTATAAAGGCCTTATTTTTCGTCATATTAATGTACGCCAACGCTGAAGAGTCGTTTTCTTTCCTCGTTAACTCACAGCTGAAACGCAAATCTACAATAAAAGCTTTTATATTCCAACTGCTTTCACAAATATTTTGCACCAATCGAAATAAACTGCTGACATGATGTATGTACACTTCGAGAGTGTCAAAAATACTAATCTTACTGCTGCATAACGAAGAAAATGTGCAAGTAGTCAGTCAGAAATTTGCACAAGTGGCAGCTAACTACGAATGCCTCTATGGACGATACGAACGCAGTTAAGTCGCTGCTAGCCCCGTGCAGATGGTGGCCAGAAATATATAATAAGACGTTATAGCTCTACCCGTGCATCTTCTAAATTGGTTTATACAAAATCTTTTGCTTCAGTTAGCACTGCTTCCTTTCCTAAGTACATATCTTAAATTATTTGTTAATTTATTTTTAATTATCATGAACACAGCAAGTCGAATCACGTGTATCGTCTACACTCAAACTTCATGAAACTTCACCTCCCTTTCCATCAGTCTCGTTCAGTGAAATTAATTTAAGTAAGGTGTTGCCCTACTGTGTGTACAGGACTATGTACAGAGCTCTCACAGCGTTAGAAAGTATGTGCTAAACTCATGAAATGTTCAATTCTTGTTAGAAAAACAAAGAATTGAGAATCAACACACGAATATGTTATATAATTCACATGAGCTAGTGAATAAAGCCAGTATCGTGGCCAGCCGCTGTGGCCTAGCGGTTCTAGACGCTTCAGTCCGGAACCGCACTGCTGCTACGGTCGCAGGTTCGAATCCTGCCTCGGGCATGGATGTGTGTGATGTCCTTAGGTTAGTTAGGTTTCAGTAGTTCTCAGTCTAGGGGACTGATGACCTCAGATGTTAAGTCCCATAGTGCTTAGATCCATCCATCCATCCAGTATTGCATGGTTACCAAATTACTTCTATCTGTCATACCTACCAGATATCATTTGGAGAGACTTAACTTTCAACGGCAGTATGAATATCGTGGTAAGGAAGGCGAATGTCAGAGACTCAGCGGGAAGAATCATAACAAATTATATTTCATCGACACTGGAGGACACTTACATAAGACATAGAGACAGACACTATGTAGAACCTTAAAATGTTGATTTAATGGAAACGATAGTTAAGACCGAATAAAGAGCTCCTTAGGCGGTGAGGGTTGTTTAGCCAGAGGGAACACTTCACGGAAACTCTACTCTGTAACTACTGACAGAATTTGTTCCTCAGTATATTTGTTTCTTATATATTAAGTTTCAGAATTTGTTTAGCTGTTTGTGAATAATATAACTAGAGATTGAAGCTTACCAGTTTCTTCAAGGATATTATATGCCATATAAATGACGATCTGATATACCTACGGATCCTAAAGTGTTATTTAGCAATACATAACAAGCTAAAATAAAAATATATTATGGTCAGTCTTAGTAAGCTAACATAAATATTCTTAAATTAATTTCGACAAAGTTAATAATACTGTTACTGCGTACTCCACACGCAGTGTCTAGCAACATTATATGTCTTAAATAGCGCGATCGTGATGTTTCCTTTGTCGTACCTCAAAGAAGTAACGAACGTCTGTGTCGGAAAGACGTCAAAGCCAGAATGAATCCTACTTTCTGCTGTTACAAGCTAAAAATGGACATAGCGAATCTAACAAACACATTGGTGTTTAAATTACAGCCTGCTGTCCCTATTTAGGCTTCCGCGAATTTCATAGAATCACTCAAGGAAACTTCTTTTTCTTAATCACGTCGACAGTTCTGACTTTCTGATATGATTCTGGTCTCTAATGATCTCCATGTCAACATGACCCAACATCTTGAAAAGAAAACTATGGGGTCACTGGTGTTCACGATCTTACAGGGATATTCGACTGACATATCAGCGTTTACTCGACACATAACTGAAGATAACGTACCATTATATCAGTTCGTTAAGTAAAAAGGTTTCGGATTTTAGTTCCGACAGTGGACATATGACAAATTGTGGGACGATAACAAAGAAATTGTGGGACGTTACTGAATTTATGATGTTGGTGTTGTGCAAGTTGTAATAATTTGGCAGAGGGCATCCGTCTCTTTTTTCGTATGGTGTTAACCATTATTGCGTAAGTAGAGTCAGCAAAAGGTAAAATACATCTACATCTACATGATTACTCTGCAATTCACATTTAAGTGCTTGGCAGTAAATAATATCATAAGAAAGATGAAAGGTTCATCTTAGGTGGCTCAGCAAGCAGTTTTACGCAGTCTAGTATTATGTTTTATGGCTTGACAAATTTGTGTACCACGCTTCTCACTCCCCCAGGAAGCATTGATGTCTCACTATACGAATCAGAGAATATAGTCATAATATGTCTGAAGCCAACCCATAGTTCACAAAATCTATGCCTCGGCCGGCAAAAGCATCTAGCACGAAGCGGCGTGTACAACATGTGAGAGGAAGGAATACTGGACAGCCTATAACTTACCATATTAACATAGTTACGAACCAGTAGAAACGATAACATTTTGCGCATCTGATATCGGGGGACAGCTTCATATAACTCAATGTAGAGGGAGTTGAGAGTCAATCAACAACTTAAAGAAGAACTGAGTGTAAGCCAATAGTTGCCATATGTTACGTGGATAGTCTTGACTCTTATTTCTAATACTTATAGTAAGAACCACAATATGTTCATCTACATCTACATAGATACTCTGTAAATCACATTAAGTGCCTGGCAGAGGGTTCATCGAACCACCTTTACAACTCTCTATTATTCCAATCTCGTATAGCGCGCGGAAAGAATGAACACCTATATCTTTCCGTTCGAGCTCTGATTTCCCTTATTTTATCGTGGTGATCGTTCCTCCCGATGTAGGTCGGTGTCAACAAAATATTTCTGCAAAAAATTTTGTTAAATAACAATCCACTGTAAAATGTTATGAAACATATTTTTGAAAATAATTAACGTAGAAGGGTCATAAAAAATTGTTCAAATGGCTCTGAGCACTATGGGACTTAACATCTGAGGTCATCAGTCCCCTAGAACTTAAAACTACTTAAACCTAACTAACCTAAGGACATCACACACATCCATGCCCGAGGCAGGATTCGAACCTGCGACCGTAGCAGTCGCGCGGTTCCGGACTGAGCAATATTTTTGCATTCGGAGGAGAAAGGTGGTGATTGGAATTTCGCGAGAAGATTCCGTCGCAACGAAAAACGCGTTTCTTTTAATGATGTCCAGCCCAAATCCTGTATCATTTCTGTGACACTCTCTCCCATATTTCGTGATAATACAAAACGTGCTGCCTTTCTTTGAACTTTTTCGATGTACTCCGTCAGGCCTATCTGGTAAGGATCCCACACCGCGCAGCAGTATTCTAAAAGAAGGCGAACAAGCGTAGTGTAGGCAGTCTCCTTAGTAGGTCTCTTACATTTTCTAAGTGTCCTGCCAATAAAACGCAGTCTTTGGGTAGACTTCCTCACAACATTTTCTATGCGTTCCTTCCAGTTTAAGTTATTCGTAATTGTGATATCTAGGTATTTAGTTGAATTTACGGCTTTTAGATGAGACTGATTTATCGTGTAACCGAAGTTTGTCGAGTTACTTTTAGCACTCATGTAGATGACCTCGCACTTTTCGTTATTTAGGGCAACTGCCACTTTTCACACCATTCCGATATTTCTTCTAAATCGTTTTGCAGTTTGTTTTGATCTTCTGATGACTTTATTAGTCGATAAACGACAGCGTCATCTGCAAATAACCGAAGACGGCTTTTCAGATTGTCTCCCAAATCGTTTATATAGATAATGAAGAGCAAAGGGCCTATAACACTACCTTGGGGAACGCCAGAAATCACTTCTGTTTTACTCGATGACTTTCCGTCAATTACTACGAACTGTTGCCTCTCTGACAGGAAATCACAAATCCAGTCACATTTCATAAACACGCAATTTCACTACGAGCCGCTTGTGTGGTACAGTGACAAAAGCCGTCTGGAAATCCAGAAATACGGGATCGATCTAAAATCCCTAGTCAATAGCACTCAACACTTCATGTGAATGTAGAGCTAGTTGTGTTTCACGGGAACGATGTTTTCTAAACCCATGTTGCCTTTGTGTCAATAGACCGTTTTCTTCGAGGTGATTCATAATGTTCGAACACAATATATGCCACTGAAGCTGCTTCGAAATGAAACACGTCTGGCATCGAAACACACAACCTTTCATCTAGTCATAAAGGCTGTATTTATACCTTAGGAAGATACCAATATTCTGTTTCACGACTAAGGAAGTAAAGAAGGTTGATAAAATAATGACATACTCAAAGTTGTTTTTCCATACAGACTGCATCTTATATTTCCATGAACGAACAACGATACGTATTTCTTTCTTTTTCCTGCTCTGCGAATGTTTCATCAGTGCAGCATCAGGACCACGAACATGCCGTTCCCATAATAAATTCCTGTCACTATGGTTAAAAACATCACTTACAGTATGCGAATTCTGTGCGTCTTGACATGTTTTTAAGTACTGCTTACGAACTGCCAATGAAAATATTCATTCCACTATTTGTTCTCCTCATACTTACGGCCATAGCCCCTCATCTTTTTAAAGTGTTCCGACCGACTGACACGCATCCTATGCCTAATCAACTCAGTGCAGCTTGCTTTTGTAACTCCATGAAGTACTGACTACATTGAAACTGCTAATTTTCTGTCTGCTTTCACACTGGTCTAGAGAGATTTAACTCTTTATACAGCACAGTTATAATAAGGTCAGATACATCTCATGGCAAATTAGGAACCTTTATTCCCTTGTATCGATTCGAGGAAATACTGCAAGTTAAACAGACCTCATGCTTAAGGGTCACTCTTACGTTAGGCTATACAAAGAGCAGAGTCGTGGTAGAGTCTGACGTGAGTCTCTTCCGGCTTAGTCTTTTTGTCAGTTCTGGCTGATGCCGGATGATTGTTTAAATAAGTTCACAGACACTTCTAGATCCTTGTCCAAAGAGCTATTGTGCTTTTCCTAAAGCCATTTCAGAGGAACAGAAACAATAACCGAGTCTTAGAAAATTAATAAAACAGTGAACTCAGTATAAATTACAGTAATAAAACTCTGGAAGAAAGAGAACTTTATGGCATTTCGGAAAGATTTTTTCAGTATTTTCCAAATGGATATCAGACTCACTATTTCACATCTAGACAGCAGAACGGGTTCAAGAGATAATTTGAGAAAATCATTTAGAAGAACGTACAAAGTCACAAGATGCATTTCCAGTTTCACCATTGTAGTACATTGCAATATGACATGAAATTCAGAGGGGTTACGTTTAACCGAATTCTTTGTACTGAATTAAAAACTAAACGAGGTAGAGAAATTAGAAGGTAAAAATAAGAATGCCGAGAAAAACATTAGGTACACAAAAATCATAGAAATCGAGAGGGAAGAAACTAGTAGTGAAGTAATAGAAAGTATTTAAAGGATGACGGAGTCAGTAATAATCAAATGATTTATAATTTGCGGCCATTTATACACACTATACACAACAGACTACTGTTTTAAGTATTTCTCGCACGGAAGCTAAAATTTTAATTGCAGCGCAGCAGTAGATCTGAAAGAAATATAAGAAGTCTACTTAATAATTTCAACAATTTTTCTTTAGTTGCTACATGAATTGTGTTTATCTGCGTTTTTATTTATCACTTTTACCGTTCTTGCAGTCGTCCAGTGTATTTGGAGTTGCAACGGCTTAGACATAGTGAAAGAATATGTGCTGCTCTGTAGCCAAAAAAGCGTCCACCAATAAAAGGCAACTTACTTTGATTTTGCAGTACTACATCGTACGTGAGCCGCATAAAACGATTCGCTAAGACAGCAGTATCATTCAAGCGGTTATCGATCACGCTGCAAAACACCACCCGTTTACAGAGAAACGTTGATGCAAAGGTTCCTCACAATGATACTTGTACATAGGTTGCACCAGCGATATGATGTAACGGGTGTTGTTGATGGCGTCACGCGTGAATGCAGCTTCATCAGTGAACAGTATGAACGGAATTAATGGGTGATTAGCAATTACCTATCGACAAAATACCAATCGCCAAACCTCATCACCTGCGTGAAGACGTTGTTCCCGATAATGATGAAAAGGATACAGTCCATACTGACACGGTATGTTCCACAGCTGTTTAGTGTAGAGCGTGGACGCGTATTGAAATTCTTCTTGTCTCTCGACTGCGTTCTGCCCACCTAAGAATGGGAGAGTATAGGAACATTTTGTTCAATTGGACGTCCAGAAGGGACGAGTCTGCTGTGAAATATTCCACACTTGAGAAATGCGAGAAAAAGAGGAGTAAGTATTCTTTGATCCGGTGCTTTGTTGTTAAGACACCATTTATGATATTCTTGACAAGCTGCAAGATTATTACCGTTACAAGGACTGTGGAAGGAAATATTATGTCGATGTATTGAGCACGTGTAAAGATGTGTTAGGTCGTACATTTAAAGTGTTTTATTACGACAACCGAAAGAAAACGTAAAATTGTAATTATTCCACATCCGTTAGCAATAATAGATAAACGTTAAAAGACAAGTATGCAGTTCGAAGCCTATTGCCATCATGCGTGATTATTAGTCAGTTCGTGCACATGGGAATATGTCACATTGTGTCACGTCCATTGCCCACCCGACATCGTGAAGGAACATTTCCAGCTTCGTACCCCAAGAACGTATCTCCAACAGAGGTGGATGCTTATTTTACAGTAGCACTTCACATAAGAGCCCAGCAAAACGTCCAATCAATTAAAATGTTAGCTATCACATCGCACCATATTATCAATTTCTTTTTGAGTAATAGAACCCAGTGCGTTGTCCTGGACGGCGAGTGTTCATCGGAAGCAAAGGTGTCGTTGGGAGTGCACCAGAGACGTGTTGCAGGGTCGCTCTTGTTCTTTGTGTACATAAACGATCGGACGGATAGGGTGAGCAGCAATCTGCGAATATTATACGATGACGCCGTTTTATATGTGACAGAGTCGTCTTTAACTAACTGCAGGAAGATACCGGGTGACTCGGACAGAATTTCTGTTTGACGTGGTAAATGATAGCTTCCTCTAAATATGGCAAAATGTCGATTAATGTAGATGAGTAGGCAAAACAAACATGTAATATTCAAATACAGTTTTAATATTATACTACTTGACACAGACAAATAGATTAAATATCTATCCGTAACGTTGTAAAGCGACGTGAAAGGGAACGAGCACCCAAGACCGGTTGTAAGGAAAGTGACTGGATGTGCAGATTTTAGGAAATCGTGTCTCATCTATAAAGAAGAACCTCGTACAAAACACTTATGCGACCCATCCTAGAGTCGTATTCGAGTGTTCTGGTTCCCCATCATATTGTGTTAATGGAATGCAACGAAACAATACGTGTTGCTTGTTGACGGTGGGATCTATCAACACGCGAGTATTACGGAAATCCTACATGAACTAAAATGAGATTCCCTGGAGGGCAGTAGACGTTCTTTCCGCGAAACACTATTGAGAACCAGCATTTACGACACACTGTAGAACGATCCTACGGCCACCAACATGTAGAAGTGGACAAAAACGTGGAAATATCAAAAAACACAACACGGTGTCATGCTTAATATGGTATAGGGAAACTGTTGGTATTCATGATAGCTCCGACTCGTCTCGGAATGGATAAATACAGGTCCTGTATGGTTTTCGAGGGGATCTTATACGATTATTCCTGCAAAACCGTGGCAACTTTAGGTAACAATGGGAGAGGTCGAATCCGACCATATCCAAAACAGACCACAAAGGCTCAATGATACTGAGATCTGATGACTGTGATGCCCAGGTGAGACGCGACAGTTCACCCTAGCGCTCAGAAAATCGATCCTGGACAATGCTAACCGTGTGAACAGGAACCCTGAGAACACAGCATCGCCACGGGGGAACAAATATTGTACCATCAGACGGACCTGATCAGTCAAAGTGGTCACATAGTCCTTGGCACTGATGTGACGTTGCAGAGTAACCATGGGGCCCATGAAATACCACATCGTGGCTGCCAAATAATCACCGAACTCCCGTCATGTTTTATACTTGGTAGCAAGCAGTCAATCGTTGGCTCGGGACGGCGTACACCAGACAAAGCTGGCCAAACGTGGGAAACAGACTAAAACAAAGCTGATCAGACAAAATGACATTCCTCTATAGTCCAGGTTTTATAGTTTCGGCACCACGTTTACCTGTTACGGGCATTTGCATATATGATGAGTGGTATTCGAATTCCAGCTCGCCATGCAATTTCCAGCTTAGGCAACTCCCTTACTGTGTTGTTTGGATGCTGACAGGGTTCACGAGTGTGACATTCAGTTCTGCTGTGACTTTTGCAGCTGTCATACTCTTATTTTTTGTCAGAATCCTCTTCTGTGACCGTCACGCACACATTCGTCTACCCTGTGACATAGCGGATGATATTTCATCCAATTTTTCCTAAGAGCAGAATAAATCTCCGATGCGATGCCTTTTGAAACACCAAATACTTCGCCTATCTTGGTTTACAAAGCTCCCGCCATACGAGCACCAAGACGTTGCCCACGTTTGAATTCACTTAGCTCCTACATAATACACTCACAACTACACAGAACACCGTTCGGACCACGGCTAACACTTGCAACGTATTGTCATTTCACAAGTCCCGTTCGTGGTCAGAAAAAACAGCGCCATTTTCAGGCATGGCTAGCACCTGCACTTATTTTCAAGCATGCAGTTCTCGCCTTGTTTCCATAATTTTGTTCAACCTTGTATATCTCGCGTAAGGAGCGTGAAGACAAGATATGAAAAATCAGTGCTCGTACGGAAGCATATGTATAGTAACTTTTCTCTCATCCCATTTGCGAGATGAACAGGAAACTATGTACCGTATGTTGGCTTGCGAAGTATGTATGTAAATGTAGACATAGAAATGGTAGTTATGTCTGTTGCGTTTAGTTCCCCTGCACGTTTGCCATGGTTGCTCAGGAATTTCATACTTGTATTTTGTCCTTCAGAGTAAAGATTAACAGAAAATAGTGACATTATGTAGGATTCAACCGCCGTGTGTTGGTCTCAATACCACAGGGCAAGATAGGAAAACGAAATATGTGTAACAAATATTAAAACACAAGTTTATTTTGAGGTAAAGTCATAGACATGTATGACTATACATAACTGAAATATTAAGACGAAGCAGTACGAACAACGTTGGAAGGAATTGTCCTGGTGATTGTCTGTGGATGTCGAATCTAGATAGTTCATTCAGATGAAGGCTTATCGTCTGCTCAAATCATGTCTTCTGTGCTTGCGGTTATTCAGGTGAGGAAATAGTGCATTGAGATATTTGAGGGCAAATTTGAACAACAGTAGTGAATTGAGAATATAATCACGTTTCAACATTCAGTATTTCAACTGTCCAAAAGCAAACTCCATTTCCTTTCTGGACTTCACAAACATTTGTTGTTACCCCTTGCTTAGTAGTTGGCAGGTAATGTTTTTGCAAATCTGCAACATTTAAATTAACTGTAAAAAATGCAAATAAGTGTGTACAATAAGCAAACAGACTACGAGAAAATAGTTGGTGACTCCAGGAGGAATAATAAATATCTACAGTTAGCCGACGCAGGATGATCGTTATTGCACAAATCGCTTATGGAAACCCTTAAGAGGATCGTAACAGACGATCGGGTATAGCTTAATAGAGATAGATCTATTTCAAGGAGATGTTGGAAACTGATCAATAACAAACATATTCCAGCATTATCAATCGAGGAAGAAATCGGGGCAGAAAATACGTTACCACTTTATCAATACATTGGCACAAAGAAGAAGAAAATTACTTTAGTATTTGGAGGAAAGTTTTTTACCGTCTATATAAAAATGCAGATACTCTCTACAAGAATTTTCATCTGTTATTATTTTCATTGACTGCACAGATAAACAACTTAACGTTCACTGGTTCCTTTCTTGTGAATACTTTCGTATAACGGCAGGCGATTTGTTTCTACCAATAACCAGCTGATAGATGAAATTTCATGTGTAAACATGCCCGAATACGAGTGAGAAGGGAGACGGTCACCCGTGTTTCAGTATCTCAGCACATCTTCATTAAGCACATTGTTACCGGTTGCATATCAGTTCATGGCACAAAATTCTGGTGCCTCCTCGAAGTCAGCAGCGGAGCCGTGAACTATGGTTTTGATGGGTGTGGAAAAGACGGGGGAAGAGACTGCCTTCTGCGGAATAACGAACATTAGAATAAGGTGAAGATTGGAGAGCGTAACACCAGAAACCGTTTAAACTAGAAGGCATCATTGTCCGCTACGTGATTAGCAGTAGAAGAAAGCAATAAACGCAATCTAAAACAATAAAAATAAAGACATGTAATGATTTAATCTCGTTGTCCATAACTGTCTTTCTTAGAATGGTCTTTATTCTTGTTGAGCGAAAACGCTTTTCTTGTCTGGCTGCCATTTTTTTATGTGTTACACGCTCATGCTTAAGCCCACTACTATCATGTTTTACGTATTCTCAGCTCCTTTGGTAATCATAACCGCTCTACCTAGATATCTGCATCATTTACAACATGGTAAGCCGTATTATTATTTAAAATTCCTGAATTTGTGTTGTAATTAAAGGTAGCTCTTCAGAAAATTTCAGCTCGTCCTTGTGTGATTATATGATACATGCATTCATACACTCACTTACGTTTTGGGCAACTGCACATTCATATAGTATGTCATCGTAATCGGTTTCTAAATCAGCGGACTTCCAAGAATCTTCTCTCAGGTATCAAATAATTTTCATTCTGCCGTAAATATCCTGCTAATATTTAAGCATAAGATTTGCAACCTTTTCCAGCTTTTTCTCCGCTCTGACTGCTCATCTTTGCATCCAGTAATATGCTTATAATCCAAACTGCTGTGCAATAACCGATGCGTGGTGAATTTTCTACTGTCATTGGTACGCTTTTCTCCTTGTGTGTGTAACTAGATTTCTTCCCACCTTAGAGAGTAACAGAATCTTTTCGCATTTCTAATACTTCACATTTCTTTCTATTTTTACGCATCTTTCCTTCCTTACCTGGTACTGCTATTACATCGTCTCCTTTTGGACCAGTTTTTCGCCGACCGGTGTGGCCGTGCGGTTAAAGGCGCTTCAGTCTGGAACCGCGTGACCGCTACGGTCGCAGGTTCGAATCTTGCCTCGGGCATGGATGAGTGTGTTGTCCTTAGGTTAGTTAGGTTTAAGTAGTTCTAAATTCTAGGGGACTGATGACCACAGCAGTTAAGTCACATAGTGCTCAGAGCCATTTGAACCGGTTTTGCTCTTTTCTTTCGGACTCTTTTTCAGCCCTGAATATCGCCTTATGACAAATATATTTTTGCCTGTAATAGTAGATCTGACGTTTTTATAACTGCTGTAATTTTCAGGATTATCATTTTTATGTCATTAATATTACTGCAGCGGTACTTCAGTATTTATATTGTAATGTTAACTGTAAATAAAACTTAAGAAAAAGTGTGTTTAGATCGTGATCATGCCGGTTAAAATAAATAAATACTATGCAGTTGGAATGGCCGTGTTGTCGATAGGGCGTTAATTTTCCATGTTATTTCACTTGAGTACTCATTTTTATTCATCGTACAGAGTGGATCAGACTGACAAAACTGAAGAAATTAGCTATTCTTGAAAGTTAAAAACTGTTGGCTTAAACGAACAGATATTTATAGTAAAATAAACAAAATGAATGAGTATGGCAAGAGAACAGCGTATTAAGTGTGCAAAATGATTTGACGAGATGGGAGAAGCTAAGGTACCAATATAAGGGTAATGGTTTAAAGTCAAGAGAGACTGTGTAGCTCATGTTCACTGACTGCAACACACCGTTCGGGCTGAATGTATCTTCCGAACCTGTTCACCAGCATTATATTTGCTTTTACGACGATAGTTCTCAAAATGGCATCGTGCTTTCACTGAACGACAACGTCAGATATGATTGTCACATTCGGTTTTTCATCAAGCTGATCTGGCTTACGCTCAGGTTGGTCGGATGAAACCTGAAAATTGACGTGATTTTCGCACGCTGTAAGTTAGTGTGCGGTTCCTTAGTCTCTGGACTTCTCAAAACCTCTCCTCGCATATCAAACTCTGTCATCATCCCATAACTACAGCCGGCCGCGGTGGTCTAGCGGTTCTAGGCGCTCAGTCCGGAGCCGCGCGACTGCTACGGTCGCAGGTTCGAATCCTGCCTCGGGCATGGATGTGTGTGCTGTCCTTAGGTTAGTTAGGTTTAAGTAGTTCTAAGTTCTAGGGGACTGATGACCATAGATGTTAAGTCCCATAGTGCTCAGAGCCATTTAAACCATTTGAACCATAACTACAACAACGTTGAACATCTTGGCTGTATGTATGCATAACTCTAGACGCTTCTCCATCTCATTCTCCATTGCAACCATATGTCTGAGAAACAAACTACCGCGTAACGATCGTCTAAATCAAAACCATGCAGCACCCCAGAAGATACTAAATGCTTCAAATGGCTCTGAGCACTATGGGACTTACCTTCTGAGATCATCAGTCCCCTAGAACTTAGAACTACTTAAACCTAACTAACCTAAGGACATCACACACATCCATGCCAGAGGCAGGATTCGAACCTGCGACCGTAGCGGTTCCAGACAGTAGCGCCTAGAACCGCTCGGCCACTCCCACCGGCGGAAGATACTAAAGCTGTTGCTTTTGTCGTCGGCATAACTTCCTCCTCAGTTTAAATTATACCCGTTGACAACCTCTATCCAACAGTGTACCAGTGTCTGTTAGAGTCCACATTGACTCAACTTCCCTCAGGCCTCTCTCATCATCTTTTCCTCTCGCTCCGTCGCTCAAGCTTTATTTTTTCGCCACTGCTGCCACATCTTGCTGTTAGTATATCATTTTTGGTAGACAGGAACGTTAATTATGAGAAATGTATTTATTACAGGCTAATGTGCAGTTCACGACTGTAATATCTATATTTATCATGAGTAACGTGTGCACTATGCACATTGCAATGTTTGTTGTAAACACAATCTCCTAGGATGTATGGTTAGACATAAGAGAGAGCATGAAGGGCTTGACATTTCCAGGTAATATAAATACATAATTAAATATAAATAACAATTCGATTGCTTGTAATATTACACCTCCCTCGGCTGTGGCATAACGCATTTCGTTGTTCTAAAAATAACGCTTTGATATATTATTTTTCGTTCATAGCATTTGTAAGTGATTAGACTCTCACTTGAGATAAATATCCACCTGCTGCCTAATCATTTTCACATTTAACCGACGAAGGTGGCAAAATAAATAAAGGAATGTCAATGACAAACGTATCGAGCGGAAACAATTGGAGAAGCGCATTAACATGTTTAAATGTTTTAACCACAAAACAAATTTAAGTGTAAAAATATTTCCATTGACCACATTATTTCAAAAACCACCACTCATTTAATGCTATTATATGTTAAATAGCATCACCATTAGCAAGCTCAGCAGCCCAAAAAGTAATAAACGCAGTATGGATAAAGTGGTAATCATTATACTATAGCTATACGGTATTCACAGTGTAATTGCTACAAATATTTTCATTATTATTGTGCCATACACAATATTATACATTGAAAGAGAAAAAATGTCCAGGCCATTGATAATGAGGCCACAGTTCTCTTACTTCTGGACTATTATTGTCGCTGTAAAGTACGGCAGTTTTATGCATCTATCTCCAGACTTCTCCTGCCATTCCTAGTTCCGCAGCTCGTGGTCTAGTGGCTGTCGTTGCTACCTCTGGATCACGCGGTCCCGGGTTCGATTCTCGGCCGGTTTGGGGATTTTCTATGCCCGAGGACTGGGCGTTTGTCTTGTCCTCATCATTTCATCATCATTCTACGCGTATTTCAGGTTAACTGTATAGAACATTTCCAAGGGTTCCTGGTAAGACGTAAGACAAACACTGAATGTTAGGTAAAATAAACACTAAGTAAATATATAAGATGAAAATAGATTAACAAGATGAACAGACATAATATTCGTGTATTTGTATGAGAGCTTCCGTTCACTGGGCAGTCCCGTAACCTGCAGTTGAGGCATTCCGCTATCATTCTTGCATTAAAAAATGGCAAGACAGCATGTTGAGCACATTCCCAGGTTTATCTGTGCCTCTTCTACATGTGAACGCTTGACTACAAAAGCTCTGTCCGCAAATTAGCACGGATCTAGAAATCATCACTCTTGCAAAACTCAATTTGCCCCTTCCTCCCACGATATCTTGCGAACCATGTATGAATGACAACAGTTAGATTTAATATTCCTAGATTTCCGGAAAGATTTTGTCATGTTGCCCCGCTGCAGACTGTTAACAAACGTGTGAGAGTACGGTATCGGTTCACCAGATATGTTAGTGTATCGAAGTCTTTTTAAGTAACTGAACCTAGTACGCTGTCGTCGACAGCGAGTCTTCATCAGAGACAAGAGTACCTTCAGGAGTGCCCCTGGGAAGTGTGATGATGATGATGATGATGATGTTTGCTTTGTGGGGCGCTCAAATGCGCGGTCATCAGCGCCCGTACAAAGTCCCAACCTTTGCTCAGTCCAATCTAGCCACTGTCACGAATGATGATGAAATGATGAGGACAACGCAAACATCCAGACCCCGGGCAGAGAAAATCCCCAACCCGGCCAGGAATCGAACCCGGGACCCCGTGATCCAGAGATAGCAACGCTAGCCACTAGAGCACGAGCTGCGGACACTAGAGAGTGTGACAGGACTGTTTTCTACGTATTGACATTATATAGCAGATAAGGTGTACGACTGTTTGCTAATGACGTAGTTTACGGGAAAGTATCGTCGTTGAGTGACTGTAGAACGATACAGGAAAATTTAGATGAATGGTAGCTTTCTCTGAATGAAGAAAAATCTGTTAATGAAAACGAGTAGGAGAAACAATCCTCCAGTGTTCGAATACAGTATTAGTGGTGTACTGCTCGACACAGTCATGTCGATTAAGTATCTAGCGATATGAAATGGACCTAGAACGTAATGACGATAGTAGGGAAGGTGAATGGTCGAATACGGTTTATCGGGAGAATTTTACAAAAATGTCGCTTATCTGTAAAGGAGACCGCATATAGAACATCAATGCGATACTTCCTTCTGTTGAGTGTTTGGCATCCCACCGGGGCGGATTACAAGACGACGTCGAAGAAATTCAGAGACGGGCCGCTAGATTTTTTGCCGATAGGTTCGATCAGCACGTGAGTATCACGGAGATGCTTCGTGGATTCAAGTGGGAATCCCTGGAGGGAATACGATGTTCCTTTCGCCAAACGCCGGCATTTGCAGCTGAGTGTAGAACGATTCTACTGCCGCCAACTTACCTTTCGCTTAAGAACCGCGAAGACAAGATAAGAGAAATATGAGCGTGTGCGGAGGCATATTGACAGTCGATTTTTCCTCGCTCCATTTATGAATGAAACAGGAATGGAGATGGCTAGTGGTGGTACAAGGAGCCTTCCGTTGTGGACCATATGCTGCGTTGCGGAGTGTGTATATAGATATGAATGTGGTTGCCTTGTTTGTACGGGTGAAAGGCCTGTATCTTCCTCAGAAACCAGTAAGCAACTGGCAGATCACGCAAAACACCTTCAGGTATCATGGCCAACTTTTTGAGTTTCGGATAACTGCACGTACGACCGTTCACGAAGAGGACAAACTTCGTTCCTTTCAGTTACTCAATCAATCATGAACAATATTCAAGCACTGAATATACAGCATTCCTCTGTGTTCGCTGGTAATGTTCACGGAGATTCTAGTGAAGTGCAAATAGTCCATTTGTTGGCTGATCATCCAAAGCACGAAGTGTTAGTTTACGACCCTTGCTCAGCACAATCCTCGAGACATCTTATCTCTTCACTATAACTTGTCGAAATAACGACTAGGGCACAGCGAACAGTATAAACAGTTGACCCAGAATATCACCACAGAGAGTTCACAGTCCTGTTTCTGAATACAGCCTCCCTATCCGGTGACCCGTCGGCTATGCGCCATCAAAATCGCGACGTCGTTCTGTCCAACTGCGGAACATCTTGGATGATTGCTTGCTAGATGGGGCTATGTTTTGTGTTGTCTGACAAGTTGTGATTCTGTATCGAGCTGATGTGGTTGCGCCGCGCGGGATCAGCCGAGCGGTCTTAGGCGCTGCAGTCATGGACTGTGCGGCTGGTCCCGGCGGAGGTTCGAGTCCTCCCTCGGGCATGGGAGTGTCTGTTTGTCCTTAGGATGATTTAGGTTAAGTAGTGTGTAAACTTAAGGACTGATGACCTTAGCAGTTAAGTCCCATAAGACTTCACACACATTTGAACATTTGATGTGGTTGCACCACGAGATACCGTGATGAACCTTTAGATCTACTGACTTATAAAATTTTATCTTAAATATTTGAGACATCCTGTAGGTGTAGAAAATGCTATTATAATGGTGATGGATCAATTCTGCGAGCAGGAAGCACTTCTAACAGATGCGTCGAGACTCGTAGATGATTCACAACGGTCGCGAATGTCTCTGGTCCAGATTTTGCAGCATATCGTTCTCACGAATGTTTGTGATAGTATTGATTATATTCGTTTTATCGAATTCAATATACATCACCATGCAGTTCTGTTGTTGATTGAATTATTACAAGAAGTACCAATAGAATGTGACATTCAAGGTACTTAATTCTATTTGAAAACGTGTGAGTTACAGAGACAAAAATTGCTTGTTTGTCGAGAGTAAAATCTCCATTAGGAATTCGCCAGTACTATGTACGAAATCACGCCAGAAAGATACGATGCATCATCTGCTGACTGAGGAGGTCACGCGTCATAGAAGAAGGCAGTAATAATAGCTGCATTGCAAATTTCTCAGATCTTTCACTGATGCAAGGAGAGTCAAAACATCCTGTAAGTCATATATATGAAAACAACGTGCAACCAACACTATTGTATCTGACTAGAATACGATGTATGCGCCTAACAAGGTGTAAACCTCTCTCAAATATAAAAAGTATCAGATTGCCGGCGAGATGTACTGACAACGATGACAGTTCATATGTTGACGCGTCAGTGCTTGTAGTTATATGACGAGAGGAATGCATTCAGTGTAAGAATTTGAATTATGGTATTTATCTGGTTGTTGCGCCGATCTGTTCCTGCTTTCCCTAGCTATTTTCAGAAGTTTGGCGGTGGGTTGGTTAATCATTAAACTGGATACAAGACGTTTACCATTCGTTTGTTTCCAAAAGCCATGTTATTCCTCATTACTGCTGTATATCAGTCACAATTTATAAAAACACAGTTTGTTGTGCAACATTGCCGCGCGTCAAAGCATAAGCAGCTACTAGCTTCCACCACTGACGTCTCCCTCTGACCGACTGACAAAGCACTTTCCCCTTTTTTTTTACACAAAAATAGGCGCTTTCGAGTATGCGGGTAACGTCACATTTAGTAGTCAGTTCAAAAACTATATTTTAATAGCTTTGATTCTTGGAATTATACTACTTTTTGGTTAGTTGCATTTAGTTTTTATAATAAAGCAGATAACTGAAAACATAAGAATAATTGGCATTTTTATGTCTTTTAATTAAGCTAGTCAAATTTGGTCATTAATCGATCTTTGAATCGATTTGTAATAGACGTGATTTAGAAATATAAATGTCGTTGTGCAAAATTACCTTTAGTTTGCGTGCACTAATAAACATTTAAATAAATCTATAGCCCATTCTACTTTTTCTCTGAACGTAAACACCAAAATTGTAGAGAATTTATTTTACAAAGATATGGCACTTTTCTGTAACGTGATAAAATTAGTTTCATTACGGTTTGGATTATATCTCCTTGCACTGACTAAGGGGTTAGTGTTTGTATACCTGCTTTTGTCTAAATCTGGAAATGGAGTCGTAATGTAAAGAAAATGGTGTGGTACCGTTCTCCTCGTTAATGGTAAATGTAGATATTCTAAGGGCTTGCTTCATTTGGAATCGTACGAAGTGTCAATTCGAAATATATCTTTATTTTTTTTTGCCCCTAGTAGCTAACATCAAGTAATATCAACACGCTAACTTTCAAATTCCAACACATGCTGGAAGTGTCGTGTACAAATTCACAAAAAGCAGTTTTTTCGACGTAGCATACCCACTGGATGTGTGAGAAAAAAAATTCAGTAAAGATAGAAATAGGATCTTGTGTGAATGGAGTTCAGATTTTCATAATACTAAAAATGCCAAAAAATTTCTGTTTTCCTACAGAAAGAGAGCTTGCTCCAATAAACCAAATTAACTGGAAAAAATTTATCGAGAAACACATCGGAAAAATTTGTGGTTAAAACTGAAATGATTGAGTTTGTGTTGTAGGTGCAAGCAATAAAATCACTGGTATTCGTGAATGTTGCATATATCATGAAGATAACTGTAATTTTCAAGGACAAATGTGGAATAAGAAAAAGCTGGATAGAAAGGAGAAAAATCCCACCTATACCTGAACTTACACTTCGATACTCCGCCGGCCGAAGTGGCCGTGCGGTTGAAGGCGCTGCAGTCTGGAACCGCGAGGCCGCTACGGTCGCAGGTTCGAATCCTGCCTCGGGCATGGATGTTTGTGATGTCCTTAGGTTAGTTAGGTTTAACTAGTTCTAAGTTGTAGGGGACTAATGACCTCAGCAGTTCGGTCCATAGTGCTCAGAGCCATTTGAACCATTTTTTTTTTTTTTTTTGATACTCCATCATTCCTGTACTTAAACTGCTTGGTGCATTTTTACGTACGTCTTACGATATCTTTTCAGAAATCAAACGCGAATTTTCGAACACGTGTTCGAAAGTCAGTATTGTATATAGTAAATGTGGTGGTAGACTCCTAGAATCGTGGTAAATTGAGAAAGGCAGATTTTGCTTTTTCATGCATCACCCTCATCTTAAGGTGTGTCGAGTCTTGGTCAACTCATATAAATTCTGAATTATATACAACTATGTTGCTAAATAATAGTGGCAAATAAATAAACATAGTTCAGCATCCAGGATGTACTACAAAAATTAGAGAGCCAATTTTTCTGACTAGTTATTTTTCAGAATAATTACAGGGAACGTTTTTACGGAAGTTTCATTTCTGCTTCACATATACCATGGCGACGACATTCTGAAACTGTAGTCATTAGTGTACAATCTCCTGCCATCTTATCGGCTAAAATCAAATATACCTGAAATTTCTCAAAATAATCTGATATTAGGGTGGACTCATTCCCTAACTCTTCCCAGTTTTGGGTAAAAATGTCGAGCAAGTGGATCACTACTTCTCATTTTGCAATAGCTACAAGGTAAAAATATTGACTCCTTGGAAGTTTCGATGTTGTTGCTTTTACTCCCAACCACTTAATAATGAATATTACAAACAAAAGTAAATGAGTACTTGTATACGCAAAGGCAGTAATATTTCGATCGTTTTCAGTCGGTGGATTCAGCGTTTCACCCAGTAAACTCATGGAAACAGTGACAAGAAAGAGCGTCGTGTATCGCAAGGTTTAAAATGGCTCTGAGCACTATGGGACTTAACATCTGAGGTCATCAGTCCCCTAGAACTTAGAACAACTAAAACCTAACTAACCTAAGGACACCACACACATCCATGCCCGAGGCAGTATTCGAACCTGCGACCGTAACGGTCGCGCGGTTCCAGACTGCAGCGCCTAGAAGCGCTCGGCCACACCGGCCGGCGTATCGCAAGGATTCAGTGAGTAACATCAGGGCGTTGAAACTGTAGAATAACCAGTGAACGTCACCAACGTTCCACAAAAAGGAAAGGACATGTGAATATCCATTACGGGGATGTAGATTTATTTCCGAGAGTGTTACACATACCCCTGTCACAAAAAGGCCAATTTATGATTAGTGTAATTTTCGCATCTCATTGCATCGTCCAAAGAGAGACGCGAAATGAATGAAACTGTGATATTCGTGGAATCCCCTAACTCTGACGCTGATCGCCGCTCCAGCCAGGTGGAATGCTATGTAGATGGCTCCTTTTCCTTTTCTTTTTTTCTGCAGCAGAGCCCACAGTCTTAAGTGGAAGTTTCTGGCGGTGCGTAATTTCTATATTCGTTGTTCGTTAGTGGGGCTAGGGCACTAGATACGCATGTGGACAAAGAGTCGATAGATTGACAGGAACGCTTTGATACGAACTCGTGTCCGCCATTGCAGTGCAGACTGCTTAGAAAAAAGTTGCGCGCTGTGTATGGACCGTCCCAGGGGGTCGGTGTAGTCATAGACACGAGAAACGAGTCGGTAAAGCATAATGGCTGTCGGGGAGGAGACTGCCATAGAAAACGTCGCACCCTTGCACCCCGCGACTGACTCCGCCCCCCGCCAAGCACGTGTCCACGCAGGGGTTCGAACCCAAGAGCGGGTAGGTACCGAGTCGTTGCAGTCGCGTAGAGGCAGCCATACTGCTGATACTTTATAATGCAACTATTGTATTTTCTGAACTAGAAACTGCCGTTCACTTTCAAGGAGTCACCTCCAGGAACTAAAGTATTTGTAGCCGCACATACAGTAATATCGCCTCGCATTCGTCATTATAAACGATATTACTTCAATAAAGAGAGCAGGACGACGTATCTAAGGACCCAGACGTGGTGTTCTGTGTTTTACGCCAACTTCAAATGGTTCAAATGGCTCTGAGCACTATGCGACTTAACTTCTGAGGTCATCAGTCGCCTAGAACTTAGAACTAATTAAACCTAACTAACCTAAGGACATCACACACATCCATGCCCGAGGCAGGATTCGAACCTGCGACAGGAGCGGTCGCTCGGCTCCAGACTGAAGCGCCTAGAACCGCACGGCCACTCCGGCCGGCACGCCAACTTCCATTTCTTTTTTTTTTTTATCTCATTGTGTAAGTATATCATAAACATCAAAACTGATTAAGTACAGTTTTGTATCTTGCTTCTAAGAATTAGAACAGGATGTAACGGTCCTAAACCACTTTGGAATATCAGACTCGTAAGATGTAAAGCACAAAAGAAGACGAAGCTAGAGGGCAACAACGTCTACCAGACACGAAGTCAGAAACGTATTTAACAACAGGGACGCGCACCAGATTAAATTAACCAGCAAGTTCATCATCTAAGAAGATGAATGTCGTTCAGAGACAGAGACAATGAGCTATAATTGAAACTTAAAGGCTTGCGCAAAGAGCAAAAATTTTCGTACGAACAGAGAACGCAAATCAGAAGAAAACTCAGACAGCAGTTAGAACATAATAGAAAATGCTTGATTTTTCAGAACTATTCAGATATGTTTTCGAGAGTGTCTGAGACGGTACAGTAAATATATGGTAAGAGAAACAATTGAAAACAATAAGAGTATGAAGAAGAAAAAACAGAAACTTAGGTTGCGTAACTATTACATTTCCTCTGTTACGTTGGTAGATGACAAAGTTACTAGCTGGGATAAAGTTGTAGAAGATTCCTAAGATTTATTTAAATGTTTTTATAGTTCCGCAAATTAATCAGAAAGGTGGACAGTCAATAACAGCGATAATTACAGTTCGGAAATAATGCCAGATGCAGTGTATAAACCCATTAGAGGTATGGAGAAAGAAAGGCAGGAAAGGCAAACTGAAGATGATGGTGTTTCAATAGAAAAAATAATATTCGTAAGATATGTAATGTAAAAGGACATTGCGAAATTATTTACAGAATGTCCGCATATGTTGACAGTTCTTCAAAATTCGAACAATTTTGCAGTTGTGTTACTTCTGTAGGAAATATACGGAGAGTTCAGAAGACACTGTAGGTCTATTTGTCTCCGCATAATGATGTAGAACAAATTATAGAACGTAGAAATCAGTATGAAATGACAGTTTGCATGCGATTAATAGATTTTGAGAAGATTTTTTTATTCAATTTCAACAAAATCTGACAGGTCCTGAGAAACATGGCCTTGGTTCGAAGTATGTTAGAATAGGAAAGAATCTGTGCGTCGGAGCTACAGCTCCCACCTGAATCACGAGGGGAGATTTATTAAAAAAAAAACTACCAGTGTGTTTGACAAGGAAATACAGTCAGCGTTTATGACTAATTCTGAATTATATCATTGAAGAATGGGCGTTTAATACAGCAAAGATTCTACTAGGAGAGACAGGAAAGAAGCCGACTGGAGTGGAAGACGTAATTACGACTATAATGTAAACGAAGAAATGACAATCGGAAGATTTCGTTAGACGAATAGGTGTGCGAAGGAAGTTATTAGCTGGAGTCTTTTTTTCTTCTGTGATCAAATCATAGGTTGGTTTGCCGTAGACAATGTCTAATTTGTTCTGTCTTTCGCTAGTATCTACAGCTCGGTTTATTCTCTGCAATCCGTTCCTTTCATTAACAGCTAAATATATATTAGACAAGGTCGCCCTCTCCTATTCTTTCCTTGTAATATCCCTTCCAAATTTTCTTCATGTGTCGGTATATGGCCAATCGATGCATCCACCTCTTAATTAATACGTTCTCTAGATCAGCTTTCACTCTTATCTGTGCCAAGACTTCTTCCTAAATTACTATGTTAACTCACTATGTTTTTAACATTCGCTCTTAAAATTATAGCTTAAATAACAAAATTAACCTCTTCACTGCAGCTCCCAATGACCACATGTCACTTCCATGTAGCACAGAAAAGTCTTTACCAGATTCATTCTTATTTAATTTTTGATATTTTCTGGAGATTATAATTTTCTGTCCTCGTTGTAAGTAAGTATCTATTAGTAATTTCCCGTTCGCTTCTACCATAAAATGTGTTGCTTCCACCTTTTTAGCAACAAATTACCTACGCTTACTTGTGCTGGACAGGAAGATACAAGAAAAAACCGATATGCAATGAAAAGCGTCAGACTACATCATATAATCGTCTTGAATTTTTCAGCTCCGTAGCGTACGTGCATGAAATGTGACCATTAGAAACATTAGAAAATATCTAGAAGCAGCATTAACACTTACATATCGCTGAAGTCCGTAATGCACGGAAATGTATTGAGCAGGGTCATATTCCGGAGTGATTGTTAAAAGGCTGCTACTGATGCTGACCATCATCTTCAAAATGCTTAGAGATTAACGTAAAATGTAACCCACACCATTTCAGGCATACGTCAGTCTTTCAAATGTTGAAACAGCATTGGGCACAAGAACACTGAAGTTTAACATCCACAGCCGGCGTACGCGTTTTACTTATACATGAAAGAGAGAAGGAGAACTGCGCAGTTTTCAAACAGACTCAGTATTGCTTTTTTGTGCATGCGCTTGTTGGAGACATTACTTTTTTCTAAATTCTGCGGACATTAATTAGCAAACTGCAAAAAAATTTATTACGCTTACTGGCCAAATTTTGAAATTTCTCTAAAAGTTACATCAGAATCGCCTGTTATGTATCGAAAGAAAAGACTATCAGGTACAGAGATAATTAAGTTGAATTAAAGAACGTAATATAAGCGCAAAGATTTCCTATTTCCACAGCGTTGTCGTCATCATCATCATCATCATAAACACTGACAACAAAAACTGTTCTAAGTTCCTTTCTGTTGAGCAGTCTCAACTATTTTGAACTGTTACTTTTCACTTTCACTTATTTAATTCCCATATTTTCATTTACTTATGTTTACTTCTTATTTTCTGTTGATTTTGAGCTACCTCTAGTATCCCGTTTACCTATGCTTTTATAATGATATATCAAACTTTTCTGAAATAATTACAAACCACTATGGATTACCTTATTTCCACGTTTATTCTGATTGATCTGAATGTTTTTCCGATATTCTCCTTGTTCCGACATTCAACATTTTTTTCTTACTTCGTATGACAGATCTTATGCAAAGTGAAATCACCATTCGTTTTAATGATTGAGGAAGAAACGACAGAAATACCAGAGTTTAACTGGTGTGCATAAAATATTAACGGATAAAGCAATGGAGGATTCGACACACTTTCCAAAAAATATTATCTCACACTTGAATCATGTGTTCTAGAGACAAAATCTGTAGTGAACCATCAATTCCTTAAAAAATTTCCCATCATTCACTTCATATAGCTTGTGCTCGAAAGGGTGCAAAAAAGCGCAGCTCGTTTTGTATTCTCACGTAATAGGGGAGAGAGCGTGGCAGATATGATACGCGAGTTGGGATGGAAGTCTTTAAAGCAAAGACTTTTTCGTCGCGGCGAGATCTATTTACGAAATTTCAGTCAACAACTTCCTCTTCCGAATGCGAAAATATTTTGTTGAGACCAACCTACAAAGGTAGGAATGATTATCAAAATAAAATAAGAGAAATCAGAGTTCGAACAGAAAAGTTTAGGTGTTGGTTTTTCCCGCGCGCTGTTCGGGAGTGGAATGGTAGAGAGATAGTATGATTGTGGTTCGATGAACCCTCTGCCAAGCACTTAAATGTGAATTGCAGAGTAATAATGTAGATGTAGATGTAGATGTAGATGTAATTCACTGTTATTGCCTAGTTGTATTCTGTACAATTCCGTACATTTTCTGTTTCTCTGTCTTATTATAGACACGAAATACGGACGTTCGGTGTACAGTCCATTAAAAACCACGAGTTTCTGAGCGAACAATGGAGGGATGCGTTTTAGTTATCACTAGTAAGACAGGAAAACAAACAAATGGGACAGGGAATGAGATAGTTTGGAAGACGTAACTGTGACGTAACGAAAATAAAATGGAGATGGCAGGCGGTAGTTATACGCTGGATAAGAAGACATTAGAAGCATGGAAAAAGTCTTTATACAGTAGTCGATGCCAAATGACAGATGTGAATATTTATGTACCCATTTACCGCTATAGTACGCTTGTTGCCGTTCGTAGCATCTAAATAAGAAATTACTCAGGAATTTCAGTGCTGGACCAAAAGCAGTTATTAAAAGTTGTTCAAATGGCACTAAGCACAATGGACTTAGAATCTGAGGTTATCAGTCCCCTAGGCTTAGAACTACTTAAACCTAACTAACCTAAGGACATCACACACATCCATGCCCGAGGCAGGATTCGAACCTGCGACCGTAGCATCAGCGCGGTTACGGACTGAAGCGCCTAGAACCGCTCGGCCATAACGGCCGACTGGTTCATAAAAAGATCAGGGCAGTAGATAAACAGTTTTTCGAAAGGTGTCGCTGTTGCTGGACAATATTCATATACGTTACATTAGGCCTTCGGAAAGAGTCAGACTGGTTGCCTTCTCTTGAATGACAATCCGAGATTAGTAGAGACCGTAACAAAGCTGTACACAAGTGATTTCAGGCAATTGACGATTCGGTCAGGCACAGATTTTAATAATTTTCAATGTATTGCGTATCAAACGTACACAAAAATGCTCCAGATTAGTAATGAGGCAGCTGTTAAATAACGAACCACTGTAAAATGTTAGGAAACATATTTTTGAAAATAATTAACGTAGAAGGGTCATACAAAATTGTTCAAATGGCTCTGAGCACTATGGACTTAACATCTGAGGTCATCAGTCCCCTAGAACTTAGAACTACTTAAACCTAACTAACCTAAGGACATAACACACATCCATGCCCGAGGCAGGATTCGAACCTGCAACCGTAGCGCTCGCGCGGTTCCAGACTGAAGCGCCTAGAACCGCTCGGTCACTGCGTCGGCAAAACGTTAAGGAATTTACGACGTATGTAAAACTTACATTAAGCACATAAGCAGTTTCAGAAAGTGAACTGCTGGAGATAAAGTTGTGCCATATTTTGAGATTCAATACCGCGAATTAAAACGTACTTCAGCAACCAATATCTATCATAGCAGCGAATGTTACTTTATTGTAGTCCAGCGACACACCATTCATCGTCGTGGAATGTAGGAACAATGAGATATAACAACCATGAAGTGAAAGAAATGGCAGGCATATCAACAGAACTACACGAACTTCGAAAAAGACTGTCGTCGTGAATTTGTGTGCAGATGTTTCAATGACTTTCATGTGGTGTGTGTTTGTGTGGTGGGGGGGGGGGGGGGTGTCGGACTGCGGGGAGCACCTACCCACCCGTCCACCAACCCTGGTCAGAGTGTGGAAAAATCTGTAAATTTTCAGAAAATATGTAGGAGGATCGTTGTGAAAACGATCTACGACCGACTGTTACCGAAAGAGTATCTCATGCTCATTTTTCATGTTGTGTTGGCAGAAGAGCCAGAGGAGGCCGAAATGCACGCTTTTAAGCTCACGCAGATTGGTGTGAGGTCTGGAACAAGGTAAAGTAATTGTCCTATAAAGAAAAGAACGTAGTTCTTGGAATACTTAACTTTAATCCATAAGTGGTGTACATCGGTCTGACGGTACATGCTTCAAGATAAATATCAAATGCTATGGCGCCTTGCTAGGTCGTAGCAAATGACGTAGCTGAAGGCTTTGCTAACTATCGTCTCGGCAAATGAGAGCGTATTTGTCAGTGTAGCATCGCTAGCAAAGTCGGCTGTACAACTGGGGCGAGTGCTAGGACGTCTCTCTAGACCTGCCGTGTGGCGGCGCTCGGTCTGCAATCACTGACAGTGGCGACACGCGGGTCCGACATATACTAACGGACCGCGGCCGATTTAAAAGCTACCATCTAGCAAGGGTGGTGTCTGGCGGTGACACCACATTTCATACTGATTTTAATTAGTAGGCCTTCAAGTTTATTTGTCTCCTTTCTAGGGAGCGGCTTTCTTTTGCTTTTAGTTCCGCACTCGCCTATTCATGCATCTGTCATTTTCAAACAGTACAACAGTTTTATTACGTGAAAGAATTTCCATAGACGTATTTAATACTGCAGCCTTAGTTTTATTTTGTTCCATTTTAGGCTCCATCATAGTTAGCAACCACCTGCACAGTCGACTTTAATCCACTGACCGTGTTAACTCTGGAGCAAAATTTCTTCCATTGTTTTTTTTATGACTCCGTAGTTAAGATCTTGCTTTCGAATTCTTTGAACTCTTCTCGCATAACTGTTCGCACAGTTGCTTTAACTTCGGTAAGGATTCGGCTTCGCCCGAATATGCTATGAAGCGCTCTCTGCTCTCGTAGTAAACTGTAATATTGTTACGGAACTACAGTGGGTTCCTCACTTCTCTTATTACCATCCAAGAGTCAAATATATCTCACGTGCGCCCAACACAATTACTGAATTTTTACCATGGATCCTCAACATTCTACTGCCTCGTGAAGTAAAAATATCGTTGTACCTCTCTTAACTTCTCAGAGCTTTGGCGTAACAGATTTACCTTCTTTAATGTATATCATGCACCTTATATCTGTATAAATTTTGAGTGAACTTCCTATCATTAAAAACGAGTATTCATTTTTGGGCCACCTTTTATTTTCACATGAGAAACACGAGTAATTTTCCAGAACGGCGTAATGGTAGTTATCGCGAATGTGAAAGCGATATTCGTTCTGTTCAGCTGAAGAAATTTTGCAGCTAAGGGATCAAATGGGGTAACCATGTTGTTGTTGTTGTTGTTGTTGTTCTTGTGGTCTTCAGTCCTGAGACTAGTTTGATGCAGCGTTCCATGCTACTCTATCCTGTGCAAGCTTCTTCATCTCCAAGTAACTACTGCAACCTACATACTTCTGAATCTGCTTAGTGTATTCATCTCTTGGTCTCCCTCTACGATTTTTATCCTCCACGATTCCCTCCAGTTATGAATTGGTGATCTATTGATGCCTCAGAAAGTGTCCTACCAACCGATCTCTTCTTTTAGTCAGGTTGTGGCACAAATTCCTCTTCTCCCCAATTCTATTCATTACCTCCTCATTAATTACGCGATCTACCCATCTAATCGTCAGTATTCTTCTGAAGCACCACATTTCGAAAGCTTCTATTCTCTTCTTGTTTCACTTACATACATGGCTACACTCCATTCAAATACTTTCAGAAAGGACTTCCCGACACTTAAATCTATACTCGATGTCAACAAATTTTTTCGTCTTCAGAAACGCTTTCCATTCCATAGCCAGTATACGTTTTATATTCTCTCTACTTCGATCATCGTCAGTTATTTCGCTCCCCAAATAGCGAAACTCGTTTACTGCTGTAAGTGACTCATTTTCTGATCTCATTCCATCGGCATCATTTAATTTAATTCGACTACATTCCATTATCCTCCTTTTGCTTATGTTGATGTTCATCTTATATCCTCTTTTGAATACACTGTTCATTCCGTTCAACTGCTCTTCCAAGTCCTTTGCTGCCTCTGACAGAATTGCAACATCATCGGCGGACCTCAAAGTTTTTATTTGTTCTCCATGGATTTTAAATCCTACTCCAAGTTTTTCTTTTGTTTCCTTTACTGCCTGCTCAGTATACAGATAGAATAACATCGCCGCCCGCTGTGGCCGAGCGGTTTTAGGCGCTTCAGTCCGGAACCGTGCTGCTGCTACGGTCGCTGGTTCGATTCCTGCCTCGGGCATGGATGTGTGTGATGTCCTTAGGTTAGTTAGGTTTAAGTAGTTCTCAGTCTAGGGGACTGATGATCTCAGATGTTAAGTCCTACAGTGCTTAGACCCATTTGAACCATTTTTTGAATAACATCTGGGATAGGCTAAAACCCTGTCTCCACTGCCTTCTCAAACACTGATTCCCTTTCATGCCCCTCGACTCTTATAACTGCAGTTTGGTTTCTGTAAAAATTGTAAATAGCCTTTCGCTCCTTGAATTTTACCCCTGTCACCTTCAGAATTTGAAAGAGAGTATTCCAGTTAACATTGTGAAAAGCTTTCTCTAAGTCTACAAAAGTTAGAAACGTAGGTTTGCCTTTCCTTAATCTATCTTCTAAGATAAGTCGTAGGGTCAGTATTACCTCGCGTGATCCAACATTTTTGTGGAATCCAAACTGATCTTCCCCGAGTTCGGCTTCTACCAGTTTTTCCATTCGTCTGTAAAGAATTCGTGTTAGTATTTTGCAGCCATGACTTATTAAACTGGTAGTTCGGTAATTTTCACACCTGTCGACACCTACTTTCTTTGGAATTGGAATTGTTATATTCTTCTGGAAGTCTGAGGGTATTTCGCCTGTTTCATACATCTTGCTCACTAGATGGTAGAGTTTTGTCACGGCTGGGACTCCCAAGGCTATTAGTAGTTCTAATGAAATGTTGTTTACTCCTGGGGCCTTTTTCTGATTTAGGTCTTTCAGTGCTCTGTCAAATTCTTCACGCAGTGTCATATCTCCCATTTCATCTTCATCTACGTCCTCTTCCATTTCCATATTACTGCCATCATGTACATCGCCCTTGTATAGACCCTCTATATAGTCCTTCCACCTTTATGCTTTCGCTTCTTTGCTTAGGAGTGGTTTCCCATCTGAGCTCTTGATATTCATACGGGTGACTTCTGTTAAATACAATAAGGCTGAACATATGAGATCTTCTGGGGGTGTTAGTAGGTTCGTCGCACTCGTGACATATGCGATCATAGACAACGCCGGATATCTACAATGAGAGGAGTAGGCACTGGGTTACAGCTGAGAGCTACTGTCCTTAATCATTGTTATTCTCATAAGGAACAACACCTGTGTTTTCGTTATCTTCTTTGTCAACACTCTCTGACATACAAGAAAAACCCAACATTACATACACCGCTAAATGACTCTTACGTCTTTTTATTTATTTCGTAGCGACACCCCACTGACACATTTCAAGGCTGTTGTAGCATATATTGAAGCGCTAGAAGTCAGTAACTACATACTTTTAGAAGTGCACTGCTGATGTTCGCCCAGTGAAGTTGGCCCTCATCATAACCATGTGCCGGATTGAAACAAGTGTCGTGAAACGCACCTACGCCAAGCAATACATCTGTTTCCATGTGTGTTACAGGGTATACCCAAGTACCTCCTCATACATGAAGCTACTTCGCGGACTTGCAACAAGACGCAGAGTTTCTTCGAGCGCTATCAAGCGTCAAGTGAAGGTATTTTTCCTTACAAAGATCGATAGGTAGAAAGAAAAATGTCAAATCAGTCGATCACCGATAACGCGGCGTAATATATTCACATTTCATCATTGGTAATTGTCACTGAAGGAAATGAAATCACGTGCTAGTCTTCGATCATATTTGTACTCCCTATTCTACTCTCTGTGGAACATTCTTCTTATTGCACTAGCATTATATGTTAAGGCACACAACCAACTTCAGTTACGAACTGACGATTGTACTCAATTCATAGTTTCGGGTGTATATGATACTTTGCGAGTTATAACTCGTTCCTCAAACGAATACAAGCATCTTGAATTGAAACTGTGCAGTTAGCACTGTCTTCATTCCGAAACAAGAAACTTCAACATGCGGTCCATACAACAATTATAACAAATAATCGCTGTTTTTGCTGAGTCTGGAATGTCGCAGGCGTTTTTGCGAATATGACTGATCAGCTGTTACGAAGATTCTTTAATCCTTTCTATAGAAAACTACTTCTTACTGCTATTTACAGACTCATATCGCTGTGATTTCACTTCACCCCTTAATATTTATTTACTTTTCCTAGATAGTGAAATATACATCCGGCTTCCCACGCCCGGTTTCCCGGGTTTGATTCCCGGCGGGGTCAGGGATTTTCTCTGCCTCGTGATGACTGGGTGTTGTGTGATGTCCGTAGGTTAGTTAGGTTTAAGCAGTTCTAAGTTCTAGGGGACGGATGACCATAGATGTTAAGTCCCATAGTGCTCAGAGCCATTTGAACCATACATCCGGCATTTACCACATTAGGTAATGGTCTCACTTGAATAATCCACGTTGACAAAAGCAGTTACTTGTAAGATTTCGTCGACTTCTTTAATCTCTGTTTCCTAGGCGACTGTAATTCGGCTTCACAATCAATCGGGAGGAACAAGGGGTTATCTGATCTCACTTAGAAAAATTTCTGGGGCTGGAAACAAATTAATTTGACTGGTACAGAGTTTCAGGACAGTGTCAATATTGCCGAATATTTAGATATGAAACAGCAATGTTTTTGTTTTTTCACATATGAGAGCTGCTCTTCTCGGTGCCGAACAACCTAACAAAACCTGTGTTGAACTCTGTTACGCTACTGACACCATTTACAGCCACGTCATTAATAAGGATGAAGCGAGGTGGGTGAAAATTCTAATAAAATTGTCTACGATGACCGGGTAGCTAGACATATGGACGCTATAGAGGCTCTGAAGGCTGGAAATGCGATGTGTAAATAGCACGACTATTTGCCAACTAGTAGGTAGGAATAGGCAGAATACACTTACCAAGTAGGGAATACGACTTCATTTTAACCAGTGGACTAAGGAATGACTGTGCCAAACAGTACGGTATCATCTTGAGCGTTGGCACAAAGTGACAAAGACTCTGAAAGTGTACCATTTTCTGTCGTCGTAGTTAGATGGTGGGCTACTTACAAATACTTATTTGAGTGTGAATTTTCTCAACAATGAACATTACTTGAAAGAAGCTTTATTCTCATAGGCGATAAACCGTTTTTTGACAGTATCCTTTAACCCTTCAGTGTTCGTCGATGCATAACGGAAAACGGTTAAGGCATCTTCTGTCACTCACCATCGACAGGATCATCTGGTGATCATAAAACCGCGGAGAGCCCACGACACCTTTGTTCAGTTACTGATAACCCAACTAGGCGTGGTCGGTTCCAAATGATTCGACCATTGCAATTTTGGTCAGCTAATGGACGAGTTTGATGTGGTGCTCCGTACATTGTAGCTTTGCAGACATCCTCATGACTTGACAAAACCCAGTGCATCACGATGTTCGTCATACGAAGTCGTGCCATCGTATCATATATTTCCTTCTTCATCCGCTGTATTTATTCATCATTAAATTTCACATATACGAGGATGCGTCTCTTAAACTTCTTTCGAAGATGGCAAATTTATTTCTATCCAAAATCCTGTTGGTCCAGTATTTAGGAAATCTTGATCTTTGTACTAAATTACAGGGATTTCTATCCCAGCTTATTCTTAGCCTAAGGAGAGACAGTTACCAGCTGCGTGATTTTACTCTTTTAAGTCGAGATCTCATTCACTGTATGCGTTGAACTAAGCTAAAAGGTACCTAAAATTCTCCGGTAACATATATCTATTACTCCAGAAGCATCAAATGTGGCAGCTGAAAATACCATCATGGTTGAAAGAGAGCGGTACTGTAGCGAATAACCCATTGAGAAAACTGAAATTTGCCTTCAAAATTTTTTGGTCCCATTGCTTACAGATGTTTTTTGTGGTAGGCTTCTCTACCAATACCTCACACACTGTATTCTTCCGAGTGTGCTTTTCAAGGGAAAGTTTCTAATGAATCTTCTCCCCCAAGATCCAGCGCCATATCCTCGAATTCGATTGTGCAAACAATTCTTTGTTGAGAACTTTGGTCGTATCTCTGTGGCGTAAACGACCCAGTTTCTCGTACGTTTGTATCCATAGCGATACGTTGCTTCCACTTAGGATAACAACTGTAGCGTAACTTTTGTCTGTGCGTTCGTCAGGCTTTCCGGACACTTCACCCTGCTGCACCATACAATGAACGCATTTCTTGTATCTTCGACAACCAGTCACGAACAGTAAACGGTAGTAACGTCCAAAGTAGACGCTCCACAGACGATTTTAAATTTTTCTTAATGGAGAACCGTCAACGTCGGCCTGGCACGCTGTCGATATGAAACTTAAACAGATTATAAGCATCCGTCTTAAATTCATCGCTCACTCAAGACCTCGTACAGCATGGAATATTTACTCCAACCATTGGTCCTAAATACTTCCTCAGCCGTCTGTATGACTCTGATCCTGAATAATTGGGACTGTCTGTGTCCCAATGACATTAATATGGAAACTGCTAAATAACCCAGAAAATAAAAAGTATATACAACTTTATTAACTTATTATACATATATGAAGAACGCTCTGCTACGCATCTGTGGAAAAAACAATAAAACTAAGGACATTAATTTCTGTGTAAAACGTGTGTTCTATTTTTTTTTCTGAGGAATTCCGCAATCTTATTTCACCACGAGATAGTTTGTTGATCCCAAGGAGTAATCTAACTCAAGAAATATCAGCATCTACCGGCAGATGTGCCGTTTGATTCTGAATGTAGAGTTAAATTTATCACACAATAGAAAAGGGAATGTAAACTGAAGAAGTGAATAACAGGGTGCCAAAGAGTTAACTGTAAATAAGAGTGCAGCCAACTTCGTGTCTGAGATAGGTAAAATGTATTAGCTTGAAAGCAGTTAGTTCGTTTAACGGTAAATAAAAAAAAGGCAACATCACGATCGAGGCGGGTGTTGAGTAGAGATGGTGACTTATAATTTATGACTATCACATTGTGTACACAATGTGACAATCATCCGTTGAACAGTTTTCTTAAACATTATTGCCAATTTCCTTCTTTTCGAAAATAACGGGATACGAACATTCCTCGGGTTCCATCCTCATTGAGTCTCATCATGCCATCGACAGCACATTGTGTACTGATTCACCAATCACAAGCATCGAACAGTTGCAAGACAGACTAGTCACACTTCGTGAGTAACTAGCTTGGCGTACCCACCTGATCGAATGACCGTCAGCGAAATGTGATGACTGCGGACGAGTTTGAAACTGCCTTACCTGAAGAACAGGTGCAAAAGGTAAAGATAGTTCACATGTCTGCTGATGATAAAACGTTAGTAAAGCAGTTGGCAGACAAGAAATATATTAACATAAGTCTCTCAGGGTACTGTATTGGGCCCAGTTCCTTTTCTAGATATATAGTACATAGATGACTTCTCTTGTGGTTTAAGACATGGAGAAAATGTTACCTTTGCTGAGACAGCAACATCATAGTTGCTGATAAAACACTAGACCTCCTGTCAGAGAGACCAACAGAAATCGGCAAGAACGTTTGCTATTGAGCATCGTGGAATAAATCAACATTGAACAAAAAGAAAACAAACAGTATGCACTACAGGATAAAGAAAAAAACAGCTCCATCGCGTTAATCGTAGCTGATAAAACTGTATCTTGTGTAACAAACGTAAAGTTTTTAGGGATGAATATTAGTTGTCAGTTAACATGAAATGAACACACAGAAATACCGACAAAGAGAATGTTATCAGCATGTTATGCTCGTAGGTTACTATTATCAGTTTGTAGAACCAATGTCTTGCGGTGCATCCTGTTCCTATTTACACTTAGGTCATAGTTATGGGATTCTTTTCTGAGGACAGAGGGCACAAAACATGGACACAATTTTTAAATTACATACAACAGTTGTAAGAGTACTAACTAGAAGCATTAGTCGGGCTCACTGCAAAGAAGTATTCCAAAAGCTAGATATGTTTCCTGCACCAAGTGAGTACATCACAAATCCGTTGTGTATATCAAGGAAAACATCACTACGTATTCCACTAGTAGTACTATATATAATCATGGAACATGAGCCAGTTTGGACTTACATTCACCAAAGAAAAATAAACAAAACCTAAAAATAGCATTTTTATCAGGGAATAAAACTGTGCAATAAACTGCCCAAGGAAGTGAAAAAGGTAACTAAAATACGCCTGTTAAAAGAGGCAGCTAAATCATTCTTCATAAATGATGCATACTACACAATTAAAGATTACTTACAGGACTAAGAGTTCAATAATGAAAATGGATAACTACAATACCTTATCACATTACATTACTTGATTACAGTGTATTGCTTTTACAGGAAAATTGTGTATGCTAGACTGTATAGTCCATGATAATGTCTTGTCATTCTCCTAAACTCAGAGTAATATTCAAGAATCTGTCCAACGAGTGTTTTTTAAGCCATTCGTGGGTTTTGTCTATGAATCTCAGCCTAAAATCTATGTTTTCTACTAATACTTTTATATAGTCGTCGCAAGTTGGGTGGCAACTTACAGATGTAACTGTCGTGACAACTCTGTTGGGCTTTATTATGGTGCCTGCATCAACAGCAAAGAGTACGAGTTTTACCAGTGAATGGCGGAAGGTCATTTATATACTGCGACAGCAGGGGTATTTCCTTCCACAAATGAACCCTGTGGAACGCCAAAATTAATTTTTCCACAATCGGAGGAATATAAGTCATCAGAGCCACATGAGCCACCTGCCATGGCCTTTTCCTCCCCGTCAGTAAAAAAATATGAATGTAATTCGGGAGCGAAAGAATATTGTGATCTGCACGATCAAATGTCTGATACTGATCACAAAAAGAGCGTTGTTTCTGCTTTCTGTGACACTATGAGAGACTCTGATCCTCTTGAATACTGCATTTAAAAAATTAAGATTTAACATACTATCGAAGACGAGATCAGTAGGGACGTAGCACAAACTCAGATTGCGAAGAAAATCAAGTATGCCGTTTTCAAAGGATTCATCCTGGTATTTGCCTTAGTGGAATCACTATAAACCCAAATTTAATGGCTAGACGGGGAATTCAACCCCTGTTCTACCGAATATGAGTTCACTGTCTTGATCACCGCCGTACTTTCTAATGGCGCCAGTGAGGCCGTGGAACATAGCATCATCAACTAGGAAGATAGGAAAACAGGTACAAGCGGACGTGAGACTGCGAAGACGGGTCGTAAGTTGTGCCCGTGAAAGGCAGAGGTCCCAGGTTCGAATTACGATCCGGTAGAGCGTTTTAATCTGCCAAAAAGTTCCAAATGAACACGTACTCCACCGTAAAGTGAAAATTCATTCTGAAAATCATTAACTACATCGGGAGTCCTCATTACGTGTCACACTGTTGTGACGTTAGGAGGCTTGATCCAGGAGAGCTGGGCCGAGACTACTGATGGTGAATTTTTCCAGCCACATACAGGTGAAAGTATCTTCGGTCAACAGGAATCAAAATGGCTGCAATGCTACAGCAAAACGACAGAGCATTAGCGACCTCAGCAATTCAGATATGTAGTGTACTGCTCAATGGCCGTGACGTCTGATGGAGATTGAACTTACACTTCGCAGCTCTCGTCGACTGCAGAATGACCTCCTCCATGCATTCCAGCACTGTCTGCGCAAACATCGGTTATGCAAAATCCACTTTTCTCACATGACATCCTGAAAGTCATGGATCAAGGCAATAAGGTAGATAAAGTATTTTCTGACTTCCGAAAAACATTTGACCCAATACCACATCAACCTTTATAAAGGAAACTAGCATCATGTGGGGTATAAAACTAAATTCATTACTGAATTCACGATTTCTTGCTACGGAGGAAGCAGCACGTTACCTTGGATGGACAGTTCTCGACATAAGTAGAACTAACTTTAGTCTCTTCACAGTGTAGCCTTTTAGGACACATCCTGTTCATATTGTATATTTATGCCGCGCAGTCGATATTATTTTTTAATTAAAACATTTGACAACTAGTGCAACTGTAATGAAGTACCGCTTGAAAAAAACTTTCCAAAATTCGGTTAGATCTTGGTAGTATATTTTCTGACAAAAAAAGTGAAGCACCAGAAGACATGGCCGGATATGAGTGTGACTTCGTTCACGTACATACAATCGGCGGGTATGCAAATGATTGGAGTTGCAGTTCTCTCCGACAAGCAGACCAGCCACTAGAGTGCATTAGTTTTATTCGTGTTTAGTTTCGTGATCAGGTCTGGCAAGGTATAGAAGGGCGTGGACAGCGTTAGATATAGAGTGATTACTGTGAAGGATACGGAGATGCCGCGTACTCGTCCCAGACAGCGTTATCAGCACATGACGGAGTTTGAAAGGGCCCTCATTGTGGGTCTCCATATAACCGGCCGGTATCCATATTTGTCGGCATTCGGATGTGACAGTGGCCCGATGGTGGACAACATGGAAAGGTGAGGAGGGCCGTACTCGTCGTCAATGCTTCAGTCGACCACGTTTGATCACGAAAGGGACCGTCATACTGTGCACCAAGCACATCTGCGCCTGGTATCCGAGAACATGTGATGGACTTTCTGCAACCTTTTGTGCCACCCACACCATTGATCGGAGACTAGCAGCTGCCGGACTAGGGAATTACCGTCCCATGCGTAAGCTGCAGTTAACACCACAACACAACCGGCTGTGTTTCGATTAGAGTCGTGACCAGGGATCATGACTGCTAATGAATGGTATCGCATAGCGTTATGCGATGAATCGTGGTTTTGCACTACCCCAGAAGACCATCGTCGATGAGTACTGCGGCGACCTGGAGAGGGGTCCCACTTGGAGAGGCATGGCGGTGTTGCTCGCGAAGTCATGGCGTGGGGATCCGTTGAGGGACGTGGATTAACTACATGAGAGCATTTTTCTTTTTAAATTTGGACACTCCCTCCCCCCTTGGTGAGATTTGATGAGATATCGTGGGACCCCACCCACACACGTGAGATGTACCCTATAATTTTTAAATAATTAAAATGTATTTCGTATGTTCATGCTTTTGCTTTATATCACCGAAAATAGCCATCAGGTTGCTCGGATGTAATTTTATTAAACAAAATTTTATCAATTAAAGTAAAGAGCATTCTTCAAAATGGTTCAAATTTCTCTGAGCACTCTTAACATCTGAGGTCATCAGTCCCCTAGAACTTAGAACTAGTTAAACGTAACTATCCTAAGGACATAACATACATCAACGCCCGAAGCAGGATTCGAACCTGCGACCGTAGCGGTCGCACGGTTCCAGACTGAACCGCCTAGAACCGCTCGTCCACAGCGGCCGGTTAAGAGTGTTCTCTGAATATTCTCTGCCATTTGGCAGCTTTCAAGATGACTAATTTAATTAAACTCGTTATAGTGCATCCCAAACGTAGTTATCATTTTAACCACCAATTTCACCAAAAAATGTAGTACCTAGATTTACAAAGTGTATTAAACAACGTTTTTAACACGCGATTAAAAACACTTTATTTTAAACACGCCAGTTCGGACGGACAGGTGGACTGAGACAGATGGACAAAAAGGCTCCGCGAAAATTTTATTAAGTGCTTTGACGGATTCCTGAGAAGTTGACCTTTTATTGATATAATATTTACATTAAATGTCATTCAACATTTACTTACTTTGCATATGAAAGACAGAATTTAATGTAGCTTCCTTTGAACCGTATGACTACGTAGCTTCTCAGTCTATTGATTTCTGTGATCGCTAAGAGAATTCTTGTCCGTGAACTTCAGCGATTGCGGTTCGTTGATACACACTGGCGAAATTCCGTCAGTACACAAGAAACTCGTGCGATTCATTATAGAGTATTGCTCAGGTAGCTGGGATCCATACCAAAAATGATTTACAAGGGCTATCGAAAGTATACGAAGAATGGTAGCACTAATAGTAACAATTTGGTCTGACACATGAGGGAATATCATGGGGATACTGAAAAATCTGAAAAGGCACGCGCTTGAAGACAGACGCCAACTATTCCGAGAAAGTCTACATGAAAATCTTCGAGAACCAGAATTAAGTGTGGAAACAAGGAAAGTATACTAGGAATATACCACAACCACATACGTATCGCTCTCGTAGGGACTGCAGAGACTACAGTAGACAAACTACTGCGTGCATATGGGCATTTAAGCAATCCTTCTTTCTGCGCTCCATACTCAACTGGAACAAAAAGAAACCCTAATATGTGGTACAATGGGAAGTACCCTCTGCCAAGCACTCTGCAGTGGACTGCAGATCCCATGTAGGTTTCAGGCCAATAGGCAGTCCAGACCAGTAGTTACATGTGTCGTCTCGTGAAGAATTCCCCAACATGTGATGAAGGGTTTCCTTTGTGAAATACAAGCCCAGCAGTGTACTAAACAACTTTTGTGACTGCTGTGTTCACAAGAAAGAATGGATGTAGCGGTGGCAGCTTTACTGGCCCGTGGAGCAGTGGAAAAAATTTTATCGGCAGAGTATATGGTGTAGCACTCATATGGGCGTTTCCGGAGCTACCGAATGACAGTTTAACTTTCAGTTGGTGTATTGTGGTGGTACTGCAATTTAGTAAGCTGTTACAGTAATCTGGGATAGATCACGATTTGCGCTCAGACTACCAATTTTGTTCCACTGTTGATATTCCTGTAGACATTTTTATATTGTAAATATTTCGTCATTTTCAAGATTAGGAGAAAGTAGGCGAAACTAATTCTAGAAAAATGAAGTGTAACAGCAGTCTTGAAGAGGAGTGACGGGGCTTTCTGAATGGAGTGAACATTCTGAGGAGCACACAATTTGAACTGAGGGCAAACGAAAGAGAGATGAAAGTAATAAAGGATAGCAAAAATGAGAGTCCCGATAAATTTAACTTCAACATTTCTGTGAAAGAATTCTGCTGCCTCGGAAGCAAAATGCCGTATGACGCTCGAAGCAAGGAGGATATAGGAAGAACATTAGCACAGGAAAAGAAGGAATTCCTTGCTAAAAGAAGTCTGCTGTTATCAAAAATTGACCTTAATTAGAGAAAGAAATTTCTCTGTTTCTACGTCTTTAGCACACCACTGTTTGGTAGTGAAATGGTTCAAATGGCTCTGAGCACTATGGGACTTAACATCTGAGGTCATCAGTCCCCTAGAACTTAGAACTACTTAAACCTAACTAACCTAAGTACATCACGCACATCCATGCCCGAGGCAGGATTCGAACCTGCGACCGTAGCAGTCACGCGCTTCCGGACTGACGCGCCTAGAACCGCTCGCCCACCGCGGCCGGCTTTGGTAGTGAATCACGAGCTGTGGAGAAAACGGAAAAAGAAGGGCACTGAAGCACTTGAGAAGTGCAGTTATACATTGAGACGCAAAAGTCATGGGGTACCTCCTAATACCATTTCGGACCTCCTTTTGCCCGGCGTTGTGCAGAAACTCGACTTTTCATGGACCCAAGCAGTTGCTGGAAGTCCCCTTGGAGAAATATTTAGCCATGCTGCCTCTATGAGCTCCGTCATCAGGCCACATGTGGCCCACCGGGACCATCCGACCGCCGTGTCACCCTCAGATGAGAATGCGAATAGGAGGGACGTGTGGTCAGCACACCGCTCTCCCAGTAGTTATGATGGTTTTCTTTGAGCGGAGCCGCTACTATTCGGTCGAGTAGCTCCTCAATTGGCATCACGAGGCTGAGTGCACCCCTAAAAATGGCAACAGTGCGTGGCGGCGCGGATGGTCACCCATCCAAGTGCCGTCCACGCCCGACAGTGCTTAACTACGGTGACCTGACAGGAACCGGTGTATCCACTGCGGCAAGGCCGTTGCCTATGCTGCCTCTATAGGCGTCCACAATTAAGGAAGTGTTGCTTGTGCATGATTTTATGCACGAACTAACCTTTCGATTATGTCTCATACATGTTCGATGGGATTCATGTCGAGCGATCTTAGTTGCCAAATCATTCGGTCGACTTCTCCAGAATGTTCTTCAAACCAATCGCGGACAATCGTAGTCCGGTATCATAGCGCATTGCCATCCATAAAAATTCCATCGTTGCTTCGGAACATGAAGTACATGAGTGGCTACAAATGGTCACCACGTAGCCGAACATAACCAGAACCCAGTCCATTCGATGGAAACACAACCCTCACCATTATGGAGCCACCACAAGCTTGCCCATTTGCCTGTTGACAACAGGAGTCCATGGCTTCGAGGGTTCTGTACCGCACTCGAACCGTATCATCTGCTCTTACTAACTGAAATCGGGACTCTTCCGAGCAGGTAAAGGTTCTCCAGTCGTCTGGGGTTCAACCGATATTGTCACGAGCCCAGGAAAGGCAATGCAGGCGATGTGCTGTTAGAAAGGCACTCGCGTCGGTCGTCTGCTGCCGTAGACCATTAACACCAAATTTCGCCGAACTGTCCTAACGGATAAGTTCGTCGTACGTTGTACATTTATTTCTGCGGCTATTTCACGCAGTGTTGTTTGTCTGTTCGCACTGACAACTCCACGCAAAAGCCGTCCCTCTCGGGCATTAAATGAAGGCCGTCGGCCACTGCGTTGTCCGTTGTGAGAGTCAATGCCTGAAACTGGTATTCTGGTCACGCTCTCGACACTGAAGACCTTGCAATATTTAAATCCGTAAAGATTTCCGAAATGGAATGTCCTGTGCGTCTAGATCCAACTACCATTCCGCCTTCAGAACTAATTACCAGCGTGCGGCAATAATCACGTCAAAAACCTCTTCCCACCTGAGTACAAATGACAGCTCCGCCATTGGGCTGCCCTTTTACACCTTGTGTACGCAACAATACTGCCATCTGCAAATGTGCATACCGCTATCCCTTGACTTTCGCACCTCACTCTAGAAAGCTGCTAGGAACTGAGCGGACGGATAAGATAAGGAATCTGGAGGCTCTCCGCAGAAATCGGCGAGGAAACGAATATGATGGAAAGACTGACTAGAAAGAGAAACAATGTGACATAACATGTGTTGAGATGTCAAGGAATGACTTCCATGGAACTAAACGGAGCCGGGGAGGACAACAACTATGGACGAGGACAAAGTTTGGATTAGTAAATAATCGAGGACGTAGAGCGTAAGTGCTAGTCTGGGATGAGAGAGGAATTCGTGGCCTGCCGCATCATACTAGTCAGAATACTGACGTCCAATATGAAAAAAGCTGCCTTTCGGCGACATACACAAATTTTTTTATCAAAGCAGCGGAGTACAACTTAAATAAGATTACTGAAAGAACCAGTTAGATTTACACATAGCGGAAGCAGTTTGAAGCTTTTACGGTGGATTATATTGGTACCGTTCACGAAATGTCAACTATTGTGTCGTGGTTCGAAGCAAATAAAGTTAATTTACTGGACTGACCTGGCCTGATCAAAGCTCCAGCGTGAGCTTCTCTGATATTTTTATCGCGGTAACATTGTCGATTTTACAGTATCTGATCAAAAATATCCGGACGCCCTTATGTAGAGGGGAACTGACTACTAGTTGTGACGAGAGCAGGAGCCGCCAGTATAAAAGGAGGCGGAATTACCGAGTTGCAGCTGAATGAGTCAGCCACGAGAGATCACTGCATTCCATCATGGACTAGGCATTTGATGCCACCTGTGTAAATAATCCATCACTGTGATTTCAAACATTCTAAAGCTACCAGAGTCGTGTGTTGATGATTTGATTGTGAAGGGGAAACGCGATGGCTAAACCAAGACAGGCAGACCTCATTTACTGATGGGTTGGGATCATCGACCATTTTAGAGGGTGGTTGTCAAAAATAGCATGAAATTAGAGAAAAGAGTCACTCCTGCGTTCGAAAGTGCTATCAGCAGTCCAGTTAGCACAATGACTGTGGCGAGGAAGTTAAAAATATTGTGGCACAGTGGTCGAGCAGCTCTGGTTAAGCAGCACATTTCTGTAGTCAGTGTTAAAGACGCTTGATGTGGGATAAAGAGTAACTGCCCTGTGGCAATCCGGTGGAAGCGTTTGAGTTTAGCGAATGCCTGGAGAATGTTACCTGTCATTGTATGTAGTGCGAAGAGTGAAGTACGAAGGAGGTGGTGTTAGGGTATGGGGGTGTTTTTCGTAGTTAGGGTGTGGTCGCATTGTTGCGCTTAAGAGAACTATAAACGCGAAACGAGATGAGGACATTTTACAACACTGCATACTGCCTACAGTAGATGAATAGTTAAGAGACGATGAGTGTATGAACATGAGCATGCGTAAGGCAATGGCTTATGGATAGTAACATTCCTGAAATGGACTGGCCTGCCCAGAGTCCCGATCTGAAACAAACAGAACACCTTTGGGATAAGTTAGAACGTCGACTTCACTCAGACCACTACGTCCAGTACCACCTGCATACTTTTGATCATATTGTGTACATGAAATCAGTTTCCCAAAATACTGCCTTTGAAAAGAATGGAAACATATTGCATCTTCAGTTTATCAGAAGTCCACGTTCTTAGCTGAGCGGTGAACATACCTGACTGTCATACTGGAAGATCTGATTTCCAATCAGGCGGATTATCACTGGAAGGAGAACCACAACGTGGTGCATTCAGCTTCTTGAAGCCAACTGAGGAGCTGAATGAGTGTGAAGCAGCAGCTAAAAGGTCGGGAAAATGATCAAACGGCCCTCCATACCTCATGCAGTGCCACTGTTGAATGAGGACGACATAGAGGCATTTTTAGAGAAATGCCTTCTCCGTAAATTAATGATATCAAACGAAGTCTGCACACGATATTAATTAGATGTTCCTGTTTGTAAAATCAATATGAAGAGTGATGTACGGCCACATACAAGGAATCGACGATAGTGAACGAGTACATCTTTCTAGAATGACACTCCAAATCAAACGTAAAATCACAGCGGGTGTGTGATGATCACTCTAGCACTTGATGCATCTTTGAGAAACAATGCCTTATTAACTGTCGCACTATAGGCTGCACTCTTCTACTTATGTCTAGGAAGCTGTATGGGAAAAACTGCAGCCGTGATGCTGTGGGACTCCAAGGTTTAAGTTTGACAATCACTGGTGCAAAGTAGATACATCAGCGAGGTCACAGACGCCAAAATAGGACTAATTCTTGAGTGCACTGCTGGGCCTTCTTCCTCAGAGAATGGATACAAATACACTGAGTGATAAAAAAAGTGAAGCACTCAGAAGACTTTGTACTCGTGCACATCATCGTCAGGTATGTAAATGATTACAGTTGTAATCCTGTGTGCCAGATAGAATAGCCACCATAGTGTATAAGTGTTGCTCGTATGCAATAGTGTTACCTGGTCTGGAAGGGTGTATAAGGGGCGTGAACAGCCTAATATCTTGAGAAATCGCTCTGAGCGACATGAAGATGTCACGTACTGCTGTGAAACAGCGTTGGAAACACCTGAAGGGGCCTCGTTGTGGGTCTCTATATGGTAGACTGATCGAATCGGCAATATCCAAATTTGTGGAGCATTCGGATCCGACAGTAGCCCGGTGTTGGACTGCATGGGTACCAGAGGGGAGGCATATTCGTCGCCGAGGTTCTAGTCGACCACGTCTTCCCATCGTAAGGAAAGATTGTCACACTGTGCCTCAAGCACATTGTAACCCCTTCACATCTGCGTCTGCCATCCGAGACACATTCTGTGTTATCTCGCACCACTGGTTGGAGTCCTACGCGTAGGCTGCTGTTAACACCACAACATGACGGTTGCATTTTTAGTGGTGCCGTGAGCGGGAAGCATGGACTGCCGACGAATGGCGTCGCATTGTGTTCAGTGACTAATCGTGGTCCAGGACTACCCCGAATGACCATCGTCGGCGACTATGACGGCGGAATGGCAAGAAATCCCTTTCTTACAGTGGAGAGGTGTAGCTGTGTTACGCCTCGCGCCTCGGTGTAACGAGCCATCCGGTACGACTTCAGGACTCGGGTGGTAGTGATGAGGGAACTTCAAATGGTTCAAATGGCTCTGAGCACTATGGGACTTAACTTTTTAGGTCATCAGTCCCCTAGGACTTAGAACTACTTAAACCTAACTAACCTAAGGACATCACACACATCCATGCCCGAGGCAGGATTCGAACCTGCGACGTAGCGGTCGCACGGTTCCAGAATGTAGCGCCTAGAACCGCTCGGCCAACCCGGCCGGCCGATGAGGGAACTCTGACGGCATAACGATACTTGACGGACATCCTGCGTCCTCAAGTTTTACTTTTCTATGAATTACCTGCGTGGTGATGACACACTACCGTGGCCAGCAAGTTCAACAGATCTGTCCCCGATAGAACATGTGCCAGTACTTAGGATGTAACGGACCTGTGACAACAGTTGTGGGGCAGCTTGCCTCAGGAGGGGATACAACGGTTTGATAACACTCTGCCCAACTGATCAGTGCACGTAAATTTGACTCAATTTTGCTATCATGGAAATAAGATCACATACCCTCTCTGCACGTGCCCATTTCTTTCCACCTGTCTTTCAGATTGCTTCACTTCTTTTGTCAGGCAGTGTACATTCTTCACGTGTGCCAGTGGACAGTGTTGCTCCGATCAGCCATGAGCGATATCCTTCATCCGTAATTCCCAATTAAATTCGAACTTCGATCGAGGAAAAAACATTTTTCCTTATGGCTTAAGGCGAATGACGAGACAATTTTTTTTTGAAAGGGCACTTCCGATTTCCTTTCCAATCCTCCTGCAATCAGAGCTCGTGCTCCGTCTGTTAGAACCCCGTCGACAAAGGTAGTTAAACCCCAATCTCTCTTCTTTCATTCGAGGATAATAGTCAGGAAAGCAACAGTAAGTGCTTCTTTGATCCAGTTATCACGACATATTGATATTTTTTAGTGTGATTCAGACGTGATACTCAGAAGATGAAATTACGAGACCTATATCATTTTTATTCATGGGCGTAAAGCGGTTCTCAACTCGTAGGATGCTCTGAACACAAATGCTTTGTTATCCATTGTCTTCTTGGAGGGAGTACGCCATTGCCTTCTTGCGAGATAAGAACCGTCTGCGATATTCTTGAAAATTTTATGCATGTTGAGAGTGCAATCCCTTCACCTTCTCCATTTCCCCGGATGTGCTACACACTAAGCATTTTGGGAATGGAGAGCTATAAGCGGCAAGCTGAATATTTGAATCGGTTGCGGAGGTGTTCTCGTCTGCAACATACAGTCCAGCTCTGCTCACGAATGGTTGGTGTCTGCGTTTGAATCCCTATACGGTAGTTACTTAAAGCGTCCTTTATGTTCCAACTTGCGTTTCCTGTATCTACCACACGTAAAAATATTATCTATTTTGCGTCATTTGATGGAAAGATTTGCTTCGACATCCCAAACCATTTAAGGAATGTTGGAGTGTTAATGCTGGGTGGGACAGCTGGTAGAGAACAATGGTACTCATAATGGGCCTTCCACGTGACTTCCATCTGTGAACTGAAGAGTAATAGCACTCTGCATGTGTGTCTACGCGTCTGTATGGACGTCTCAGATTGTTGTGGAACATTGGTTATCTCATGGAGGAGCGGGCTGCAGATACCAGTTCCTGCAATCCATATTTAGGTTTTCCTGGTTTGTTTCAGTCACTTAAGACGAGTACCGGCATTATTACTCCGAAAAGACCACAAGCTTTTTTTCATGTTCAGTCGTTATCCAGACGAGCTGGTGATCCATCTCAATGGCTTTGTGATCTGTAGGACTCCACATCGCATCCGGCTACCTACGCTTACGTTTCTCGAGTCCCCACATTGAGAGCATGAGGATAGCTTATTTGATACTGTCTGCCATTGTTCTTCAACTTAAATGGGAAGTCCCTCTCCCCAAATCAATACAGTCAGGAACCGCGCGACCGCTGCGGTCGCAGCTTCGAATCCTGCCTCAGGCATGGATGTGTGTGATGTCCTTATGTTAGTTAGGTTTAAGTAGTTCTAAGTTCTACGGGAGTGATAACCTCAGCAGTTAAGTCCCATAGTGCTCAGAGCCGTCAGAACCAGCCATCTTCAAAAGTCGGAGGAAGACGACGGCGTACCATTTCGAATCGTCACGTGTTAATCAAGGCATTATAGAGCTCAAACCAACCTTCGGGTCGATGATAGCAGGAAGGAGGTGTACGGTGGAATTATTCGCAATAACCCCCCAAAACGTGTTATACATGAGGTCAGTTTCAGCTTTTTTTAAGAAATGTTTACTCGGTAATGGGTTCATTATAGTGAAACTGTGGTGTTTCGGCAACCTATACGTTATGTTTGATGGGACCACACTCCTCGTCTCCGGGAACGGGAAGAACGCCTCGCGTGTTGGGCGTCGAGAAGTAACGCGTCGCGTGTTGGGCGTCGAGAAGTACCCTCTGCCATGCACTTCACAGTGATTTGCAGGGTACAGATACGGATGCAGTGGACGAGCTGAGAGGGGTACTGCACGCCTCTGTTCAGCCTCGACAGCAGTCCTCGCCCGCCCACACCAGCACACGTTGCGAAAGAATTCTTTTCGCCGACTTCGGAAGTCACCTGGAACCAGCGTAGAGGGGGGCGAGTGTGAAGAAAGACGGCCGCTTCTTACGGCGTGCGTGAGTGTGCGTGCTAGGTCCGCGCTAGTGCTAGCGCAAGGGCGGGGAGTGCGTGTGATTGATCAGCTGCGAGGCGACCAATGGCAGGAGGCGGCGCGGGCGGCGGGCTCCGGGGCGGCCGGGGCTCGAGCCGCGGACACCTGCGCCGCCGCCGCCGCCGCCACCGCCGCCTCCGCCACCGCAACACTTGAGACGTGGACGTGGACGGCTCCTTACCAGGTGAGTCTCGTGCGGCTGGCCGCGGCCGCCTTAGCGCGGCGCGCCTGCCCCGCAGTCTGTCTCCGTGTGTTGGCGGGCGCGCCTCGTCTGTTATTGACATTGTTAAAACAGTTCGCTTTCCAGTGCGCATGCTCTACAAAAGGCACTTCGTGAATTGATTGATTCGTTAATAAGCAGTCGTGCAATTGCGATAGCGGCCAGCGCGAAAATATTCAACCGGCGCGCATCGATCTGCGCAATATATGCGTAATAAATATTTGAATTCGGAACGGCAACGCCTCTCGTCGCGCAGCAGGAGGGGGGAGGGGTGGGGCGGGAGGCAGGGAGGGGGTAAAAAGGGGAAAAAAGAAGGGACCCCACTCGCGGCCGGCTTTGGCACTGCGCTGGAAAACATCGAACTGTGTGTCGGTGTGTGTAGTTCGTCATCTTCGCAACCAATAATTTGCCGACCGAACGAATGACGTGGGTGGGCAGCAACAAATTTTCCGCTTTGCACCTAATATAAAGAACCGCTTCCCTCGAGCAAACAACGAACCCTCTTTTATTCGTAATGTGGCTTTTTAGGGAATGTTGTTCGAACGTGTAATTTCAGAGGGAACTTGTGATATTATATGCATCAGTCTATCCTGTAATGTTTATGACGTGGGGCGATTTGTGCTCTGCCTGACCGTGTATATCACATATTGTTTCACTATTCTCGGTAGCACATAGACAGTTTAGCACTCTCTTGTTGGTCTTGTTTTGCCTCAACAGTCTTACATTAAAACTTAATGGTTGTGTTACGTCCGTTCCACATGTAAATGACTTGAGAATTAGGGACGGGCTTGGTCTGTGACAAATCTCCGCTGCTGTAAACTGTTTTTGAAAAATGATTCGTGTTCATCATTTCTGGGAAGATATGTGTGCTGAATATGCTGACTACGTTTGAAAAACACAGCCTGGTAGAACAGGACAAGATCAGCGTTTCCTGCAGAGCACCTTACGATACGTTTTCTCTCCTTCTAGTTTTCGTCATAATTCGATAAATATAACTTAGGAAAGCCTCTTGGAATATCGTATCGAGCTAGAAATGATATTTCCCATAAAACGGTCAACATTTACTCCTCTGTCTTAAAACTAGTTGACGTTTTGGTAATTTTTCTCAGCGTATTCACAAACATCAGTGTACCAACTATGATTATCGCGAATAGCATGGGCAAGATAAGAGTTCTCCCTGCACTCTGCGCTATCGAGAAACGCACGATATTCTCTGTTGACGATGTCGATAGATCTGCTTTTAAATATTTATTCTGATGCCCTATTCTCAATTGAATCAATGTAATAAGCAAGATCCTGCGTTTTCAAAAGATATTGCGAAGTAGTATTTACTCTGCACTTCTCCCACTTATTGCTTCACAGTTTCACTGTCCACATCTCGCAACAGTGCAGAATGTAGTGTCGCTACAAAAACCGGGAAAGACGCTTATCTGTTTGATCCACAAAAGATAGTATCGCTTTTCTGTTTAGGCGTTTTTCTATGAGTGGTGACAAGTATCTAACAGCTAGTATGGTAATATCGGCGCATATGTTGAAGTTTCAAGTACAACACCGAATGGGGCGGTAGTAGAGGAAGCCTACATTACCCTTGTGACAAGCTACTGAACTAGTATAACTTGCTTGTGGCTATTTAAATTTCTGCCGCTGCCAGGAGTAGAAGTAGTGGCTGTTTTCGATGGGGCACCGTAAAGCAGTCGCGTCCCATTGTCAATCTAAGAAAATAAATTGTTAAGTTACTACCGTTATATACTAATTTTCCAACGCCAGTGAACGCTCACTTAGGTATCTTCCGCCAACAGCCCATTTACGACATAGTGAAAACCTGTCTGAATACAGTGTCAGTTTTACCGTGTCAATAACTGCCAATTTATAGACCCTTCGCAAGCTTGCCTTCCATCAATCCCGCCAGATCTTGAATAGTACACACCACATCTCATGGTTTTGACTATCATTGCGACATGTCGTTGTTATTTGTAGTGAACATAGTGCTTGTGAGTTTAGTTAGCATTGTTGTGTACCCTATGAACAACGGCAGCTGTTTTCGCAGTACAGTATGTTTCATTGCAAGAAGTCGGTTTCAGATTTTTGTTACTCTTTCTCGCGAAGCTCTCAGAAGTCTTGCACGGAATCTTGACGTCCCGCAGAACACAGCTACTTGCTTCGTCTCTTCAGTTAAATAGCTAGAAGGAAAAAACTCAATGTTCGTGTTTTGGTTAAGCTGTCTACGTTTGCATCTCCATGATAGTCTACGAAAAAGGTGCATTTTCTGCACAGATATGTGGGACACGGTCAAAGGAACGACGACTGCTCGTCGTAGACATTAAGCTCTGTTCTACCTTCCATATTTTTCTTATACCGAAACCCGCTGAACTGTCATATAAATCTCTCATCATCATTATGAAATACGTGAGCCATGAATAACAAAGTTACACGTCTGGTTGCGAAACTCTTCATTTAAAGAGAATTTACAGGCCTCGGTATTAATAATTGGGATCAAGTTTCTTCACTGTCGCGGTTACACAGTTTAAGTGCCTACTGTGTATTTTATGTGGTTACTACGTTTTTTGGGTGAATTCTGTGTATTCTAGCGAAGCGTCGTCTACCTCTTCTTATGTCTCTGCTTCTGTAGTTAGACCATAAATTCAAATGCGTTTGTGCGAGTAGTCATTTTTTGACATTCGCTAGCTACTCCTCGATTCTACTGCTAATTTTTCCTTAAATTACTTTCCAGGACACCCAGAATTTTTCCAAATTGCTTACGTGACAATCAGCATCTTGTAGGCACTAAATATCCAACATTAGCTTCTTAAATGAATTACTGAGACATGGGTTCTTATTTATGTTCCTCTATACCCAAGAGCATTAAGTATTTTGCAAATCGTTAAATCCAAAATTTATTTTGTCACTCCTTCCGCTCACACGTCCAGCTACGTACTTCAGCTGTGAGAGGGATGGATGGAACTATTTTAGAAGTAATACGTAATTCCAGTAACGTTATAGTATAATCGTGTACGAGAGACCAAGCTGTCATTATTTCCTATGAGCTCAAAGATCCAAATTATTAACGGTAAAAACTGATCCACAATCTGATGAATAATGTCGGCTGAAAGAAACCAGATATCCCCTCGTATCCATTCCAGTGCTCAGTCACCTACACCTTGCCTTACAGAAGTGTCGCTGATAATCCCAATCATCCTGCACTGCAAGGAAAGTCTGTGCATTCCGAAGTGTCTGACGAACGTTCATAGCCGGCCGGTGTGGCCGTGCGGTTAAAGGCGCTTCAGTCTGGAACCGCGTGACCGCTACGGTCGCAGGTTCGAATCCTGCCTCGGGCATGGATGTGTGTGATGTCCTTAGGTTAGTTAGGTTTAATTAGTTCTAAGTTCTAGGCGACTGATGACCTCAGAAGTTGAGTCGCATAGTGCTCAGAGCCATTTGAACCAACGTTCATACACGCAAGGTAGCTCTGTGATTTATGGGCACAGGATAAATCAGACTCAGCTGATCTCAGAAAGTCTAGGATAGGCCCAACACACACTGTAAGTATCTTTTCCGCTACCTAGAGCTTAGGTAAGGTTCTCCAAATCGACACAAAATAAATGGACAGCGACTCCTAATATTACAGCACGAGATACAATCATTCTGTAATATCTTCGAATTAGACATGATAATAAGTACTTCCAAAAGAGGTATCGCGGAACTATGGACAATGTATTTCAAACTTACACTAACCCCCTCTGCAACTGCAATACCAGACCAAGTAGTCATATCCATTATGTAGGGTCAATTACAGTCGTAGTCTCTAACGGCTCTGTCGTTGACGCTGCTTCGTGTATTTATACACGTAGCGAGTCTCATTGGACATCACTAGATGATATATACACATTAACGAATATTATGTCTGCCATCACTGGTGAACGATTTTGTGGGGCGCTGTTTAAGCTAGCGTATCTGTAGAAACCCCCCCCCCCCCCCCCCACCCAGAGAAGAGATGAGTACCGATATTTTGATCTTCCAATTGCGATCAAACTTTCTGATACCCGTACTATTAATGAGTAACTCTCGATCCTTTCTACCAGATAGCTGTTTCATGCAGACGCAGAGCCGACCAGAACAGTAAATTGAGAAATGCCAGAGAGATCCCAAATTGATTGTAAAAATTTTGCTACCTGTAATTTCTACGCTTCGGAGATATTGAAGGTGTTGTTTTCTCAACCTTTGACCATTCACTCTTAAAACGTCTCGCCTTCACTAACATTACTGCTTGTCTACGATTTCCGGCCTGCAACAAACGTTGAGATCGTTTTCCTTTATCAAGACAAGATATTAGTCTTTTTCTCTAAGATATTCACTTACATTCGGATTTGATAAGAAAGGAACTTTGAATTTCAAATATAATTTTACAGTAGCTTTCCCTCCCAAAAGAGAAATATATATCTCCGTAATAACAACTCGAAAAATTGATAGTAGACTTCGACGTGTGGCAGATCTTTTCACTACCGTAACTATATACATTTGTTTACGTAGTCTGGATCCATCAACGAATTCATTGGAATAGATCTAAAGATTGTCCAGGCATACCAAGAAAGTTTCTTGCTTAGAGTAACGTGAAAAAGACTGGATGGCCACTGTAAAGTGAAGTGCTTACAATTTTCGGTAGAAAACTAAGAACTTCAGCAAATGAGGAAGTGATAAAACGTATGTCTCAGAAGACGCATTTCGTAGACGCAGAAGATAAGCTGAACAGTTAGGTGAACGGTACATAGTTTCTCAAGCCCGTCATCCTTCCGTGGCAGTTTCGCTGCCGTGGATAGTACAGTTGAGAGCTAAAAAAACGCATTTCGCTTGGTGTGAGGTAAGCGGTGAGAGTAAAAGGAATCGCAAAGTGAAACTTGTGGGGAACATATGCATAATCCCACGGTGGAGGGTTGAACAGAAACGCGTGGTGTCCGGTTGCCGTGGGGTTCGCGTGCCGCTGCCACCTAGAACCTGATCTGCGCTCCCTTCTAGCCGGCTATTCGCTATTTCTCACTCCCTCAGCGCGAGCGTTTGTGTAACGGTACAACTAATGCCGGACAATCCACACAACGACACGAAGGAAAGAGAACGTTTAATCTGGTGCCGTATAACTGCACTCACTGTATAGTGCGTCGCAGAAGGTGATTTATACTTAACCGTGAATTTCTGTCCCCTCACGTTGCATTCACGGGTGTTGCGTAGGAAAAACATACGCTTATATGCCTCTGTGCTACCCGCACCCTGATTTTTATCTTTAAGGTTGCTAAGGGGGTGTTGTGTCGATGGCTTGGGAATATTTGCAATTTCCCCACTAAACCAAAGTCTTCAAACTGTATAAGTAGTTTTCCGCGATATATCAAACATCTTCCTTTAAGTATCTGACAATTGAACTTCTGCACAAATTCTGTAACAGTTTGCAACAGATGACTACAACACTATTCCTCGTATATAATGTATGTATCATCTTACTGTAATATGGCATGAATCATTTAAATTTGTCTAATATTTCACCAGATGGGCTGCAAATATTTTATCAACTATACTTTTAGTAAACACTGTGAAATGTACCTGTGAAGAAAACCTTGCTATTAGTTTTACGTATGTGATTGTTCGAATTCAGTATCCCACAGATTGATACTCTCATGCATCCAGATGGAGCTATTGTCTCGTTCGTGAATTCCCTTTCCTACCTGCACATTCCAGCCCCAGGAACATCTTAGTTAAGACTTCTAGTCTCAGTAAAACGGATTATTAACGAATTATGTTATTGATTTCTACTGATCCTATTGAAAGAAAAATATTCATCTCCATACTTCCTGTTATTAACGAACAACTGAAATATCCATTATTAGAATTATTTTCGCATTCTTCCTTAATGGACCAGTAAAATAAAATATCTATAGATGAAAATGAAAATACATATTCTTAAATCCCTGGGTATGTTTTACTTCCTTCTCTGTTACTGCATGTAGACATGCCTGTAATCTTCCATTACAGAACTGAGTATTATTGTTGTCACTGGTAGACAACTCTTTCACGTTCTCTTATGGCGCTACCGCATGATGCCTATAAATTATCTTTGTAGCCATTTTTTCTGTTTTCCGTCGTTCCTTAGTTGTGGTTTAAAATTAGAAGAGGTAACACCGACGACAATTTCACATCATAAAATTTGTGCTAGAAAAGTTGATTCTAACCTAAGAAACAAGAGAAAGACACGACAAAATGTAACATAGTAACATGTTGTAACTACCACATAATACGTTTATCATATATATGAAAAGAAACATGCACTACAGGTCACTGAAGATGCTTCACAAATGAAAGAAGCGAAATGCGTATGGCAATAAAGAAATTGCCATCAATTAGTTCCATAGACGAAACATACTTCCACTTATCGTCTTTGTATTTATTAGGCGAGAGAAAACAGTCATCATCATAATTTCAGATCTCTCGTTCTCTCTATCATGGCAAATTATGTGCACTCTTCGGAAAACCTGTTCTCAGGTACAGATATTTTATATTCGACTTTGTTTCATATCTCGCAAGACTGCCGAAATGCTACGCAAATAAAAACAAATCCCTGACCCATTTCATCTTAAGTGATTTCCCTTTAGCTGATCAAGTATTTCAATTAAAGGTGTGTCTCTACATTCAACATCAATACCTTAGAATATAAATCACGCTATAACTATATGGTTGATCCATAATGAGAAAAAGCAAAGAACTTAAATTTCAGAACTTAAATGTTACAATTATTTACATTTCACAGGATGCTGAGTCGTGCGCGAATGGATTTCCTTGTTCATAAACTTTGCGCTCTTCACGAAAATATTTTCAACTACGGTTCAGTTACAAAGAAAATGATAATTTTTGAGCGAGAAAATACTGCTACTCCTCTTTATGTCACATCATGCTGGTGGACAGTACAACAGAATATGTGTCCTGCTTGTAGTGCATCCAAAATAAGAGAGTGATTTTATTAACTTTTTGCCAAGAATACAATTTGTTTTACACATTCAGTAACACACATACTGCCATGATTTGCGCTTCCTTACATGTTTTTGGATTCTAAAGCTCCTGCAGCTTTTACTTTCCAGTATATAATAGTCTAATGATAATCTTTCGTATTTAAACCGTTTTAAGAAAGGACTGAAGACTCTACTGAAACAAGAAAAATCATGTCAGTTTTCTGATAGTTGTTGTAGTTCAGAAGGATAGTGGACCTTCCTTGTTTATCATTATTGTGTCGTTCTGTTCCTAGCGCCTTATATTTTTCTATTCAAGTTTAATAATCTAATGTTGCCTAGTGGTAAACCACAAGGATCATATTCTAATGCACCCATAAATAAAGTAAGTCAAATTTACTGCTTTTACCTTGCCCTTAGACTCCACACCTACCACAAAGTCTGCCCAGCGAAGGGAAATTAACCATTGTTCGCAATAGGTTTTCAATTTGCTTACTCTCTCTCACTTTGATTATTACGACTTTGCTAATCAACCTAGGATTAGCGTCTGCATCTGCTTATTTTTCAAGATATTATACGCTATCGTAGAAGTGTAACTCAGGTACATGATTTACTGTGATTTGGTTGGTTCTTATGTGTTCAACCTGTCGTTTCCTTGGACGATGAACATTTTTAACGTTTTTTCTGCTCGTTTATGTAATTCTAATGGCACCTTTTCCTTCACTCTCAGTTTTTCTGTAAGGGGCAGTCAAATGAAAACGAGACGAATGGAGAAAGGTGAGTGAACCGTTGATTATTTCAAAAGTAATTGCCATAACTGTTAATAAATTAATCCCACTGTGAGACAAGACGGCCAATGCCTTCATGGAAAAGTGTTTGCGGTTGCCTACCGAACCATAATTGTACCCAGACGTAATTCTCTTCGTCCGAAGTAAATCGATGGCCACGAATGTTTTTCTTCAGGGCTGCAAAAATAGGGAAATGACGTAGAGAGAGACCGGGACAAGATGGAGCAAGTGTAAGGGCTACCCGGCTAAATTTCTGCCAACAAAATGCCCGCCCACATCCTACCAAGTTGGTTTCGACTATGCTGCACAAGTTTCGCTGGGAAGCCCTTACACAACCTCCGTACAGTCGCGATCTCCCACGAGTGATTCCATATTTTTAGTGTCCTGAAGAAACACATTCATGGTCATCGATGTGCAACGGTCGAAGAGGACCAAGTCTGGGTACAATAATGGATCAGTAGGCAATCACAATCATTTTTCCGTGGGGCACTGACTAACCTGTCTCAAATCAGGCTAAATATTTTAACACTTACCTCGATTAATTTTGAAATGATCAACAGGTTACTTACATTTCTTCCATGTGTCTTATTTTCATTTGACTGCCCTTTATAATCATAATATATAATATTCAATTCAGAAAGTAGACATTTTGTTTTGAACATTGTTCTCGTCTAGGCGTCATCTGTAGAAACATTAGAGGCTGTCGAAGGTAAATTACTAATTCTAGCTATTGATATCGGTAGAAAGATGGTACTGAATATAGAAACCACAAAAATATTCTTAAAAATCAGGTTTCTTATCATAGTGCTAAACTGTCTCCTTGGTGATTTGCCTTGGGTTCATTGACTGTCCAGCAGAGGAATATGTTACAGTTGTAACTAGGATTCTCACATTTTTTTCTGTTTCGTAAGCCATACTTTCTGTCTTTTGCTTCTGGTAAAATGATGTTGTGAAGTTAGGTTGTTGTTTCCTTCGAGTATTTTAGTTTAGTAACCTATTAGCACGTTCACATTATGACAATGAAGTCATTATGTTGCAAGTGTCTCTGTTTTCGTTATGGAGTTGTTCTGCTCTTATTTCCAAACCATTAACCTGTCTATCTATTTCTCGTTATCTTCAGACGAATGTTTCCTATAGTACAAACTCCGAAAATTGTTTCCATAGACTTTAGTAATCTCATCCTACGAGCTATATACGGTACTGACAAAACAGCACACAAATCAAGACATAGAAGTGCGATTCTACGCAAATTCATTATGGTCGTAAATTTTGGTGCTAGCCAGAATTCTATCTACTGCTTATTTCCATACCTTTCAGTCTCTGTCTTTGTGCGGCTTTCTTGCATTTGAACACGTTAGTTTATAAAAATGGAATTTTCTAAATATTCTAAATTATCTAAGTTGTTTGCTGTCCTAGTATATAGCATCATATTTGTTTCCACTCGTAACGTTATCTGTGTGAAGCGTCTGAGGCGCGCCGTTCTTCAGCTTACAACAATAATTATGGCAGGTACGTACCCCATCGATACATTTGTTGTTCCTCACAAAATATATGGAGATTTTTTTTGCTTCTTTCCTTCTGTCTTCTACTTACAAACAACCTACTTTCAGTGAAGCATTTAATTATTTATTGAAGGAACTTTCATGTGTAAATAATCCATCTTTATTCATTTTATGTATTGGGTTACAATAACATCAGTCCCGGATGCATGGAACTTAGTAATATTTTGCATGATGGTTTATGAAATCTCAACACGTAACAACAGCTACTTATCTAACGATGATGTCTTTGCGAAGCGAAAATCAACCTATAATGCCACTGAAGTAAAGTAGCGCACCCAAATTGCAAATTTCAATCCCAGACGTAGGCTAGGTACATCAGGCAATTACTGTAGGTTTCTTTCACGTGGTCCGTTCGTTTACTTACAAATTGTTTTCTCGCTATTTTCGTGTTTTCCTTATGTATTTTATCCATCATAGCGTCCCTGTTTAATTGTCATGCAATCATGGATCACCATATTGCGTGAATAATAATTAAATACTTTCAACAGCAATAATAATAATGGTAATATTGATAATATGCATGCTTAATGCTTTACTTTCAGAGAACTAATACTTGTTAGTCTACGGGGAAGATGTCGTTCATGGCTTACTGTTCAAAATCATCCCGTAATTTGCGTGGGGTGATTTGGGAAATCCATGCGGTACACAAACTGGAATAGATGGACAACGTAACAATCCTATGTCCTTATTACCGAAGCATATTTCCGCATTCACTTGTTCTATTAGGTTAAAATAACAGTTGTCCTAAGTGCATGGACTCTACTTCAGAAGGAAAAGAAGTTTACCATGGAAACTGCCTCCAATGTGAGACTGAAAATATCAAATTTATTAATGATCACCTATAATTTTTCACTAGTAAACATCGTATGCAGAATAGTTACAATAATGTCCCCAGCCTATTTTCACAGAAACAGAAACTGTTCTAAGTTTTCTATCTCAAACACGTTTCATCACATCTGTGACATGTTGAGTGTGTCTGTAGTAATTAAGGCATGTAATTATGTAAGGACTCACTGACAATGGAACTGTTTTAGTTTTTCAAAAATAAAAATATTATGAAACAGGTAAGGTAAAACATATCTAGGCCAGAAAATTAAGAAGAATTACAGATGGAACAGAGTCCTGCAACTTTTTGTCATTGCCCCTAGAGGCTGCGTCTTGTCCAAGGAGGATCTATGCTTTTAGTTGTTTATTTTGCTCTCAAAGAACACTTCACTGTAGTTTCCTGCTTTTAGTTTCATCTGTCTAAATCCTTGGATTCCTTGCATACAGAAATAGCTCCGTTATTCTGCCTTGTTATACTTTTAAATCTTTATAGTTTTTGAAAATGATCCATTATTCCTAGAGCTTAGGACACAGTGTAAATTCAACACATTAACATCAGCAAAGCAAAGTCTGTTTTAAAAATTTATTGTCCGTTCCTCTCTTTGTAAATGTAAGACTATAAACTCGCAGAGACGTGGTTTGAAGAAATTCAAATTCTTCAAGTAATGTATTCCACAGCCACCGAGTTCAGCCACTATTATCACTGCTAAATTAATTGCAGGTATGTTGCTAATAAAATGTGACTGTTTGATGTTAGTTTTCTTCTTGTCAGAGGTAAGACTGCTTCCATCATTTCGCAACGGACAGTAAAACGATTATAGCTCGAGCGGCCACGCAGATTTCCGTACATGTATGGGGTACTGGCAGGTAGACTCCTTGTAAGAGCTGATGTTAAGCTGCGTAACCATTTCTTGAGAATCTGCTGCCTGTACTTTCTGCTTCCACTAGACAGAAAAGTCATTTTGAGAAATTTCTTGTCTGCTTTAATTACCGCGCCAGAATTAAAGTTTCATGTGCCTGGGCTGACCGATGGTCGCTTTACCAGCACTGAGCCAGTTAAGTAATGTACCAAAAAAGCTACGTGTTTTCATCGCCATAGACATTTCGCAATTAACGCTACTTTAATCATCTAGAATTTGGTCATTTGAAGTTCAGTTTTATGTCTTAGCAAAAATAGATTAAGTTGTAATAGTAAGTGAAACATTAGTAACGAATTATTAAGTTTTTTTGGTGGGAGAAGCATACTTTTAGCAGAATGACATTATCAATTCCAGCACATGGTCGATAGTTTCAAATTTAAATACTGAAGAGAAGTTTTATTATATCGTAGCTTATGGAATATAAACTAGACACTTCTTAGATGTTAGAGACCTCAGTTACTAGGTCTAGCATATTTGCATCCAGGAACAAGTTTCTTAACGTACTGCTCACTCTTTTCTCTCATTTTCTGTTTATATTTATTATTATCTCCAAGCTTTTTGCACAGAGCTCAATTTTATCTAATTCATCTGTAGAATGAAATTACCCGCACTATATCCCAACAATTTTAGCATTTATAGAGAAATTCACGTTACCAGCAATTATCATTAAGCTAGATGCTTTTGTACGCCTTCTGTTGATTTTAGTGTGTGCTTGTCGTTCTGTAAATTTTCTTTGATTGTCTTAGGACTGTGGTTTCGAGTCTTTCTTAGGTCGTTGCCCTTGATCTGATTGCAGTCAGATATTGGCTAAAAACACACCCCCTCCTCCGCCCACCATCATTAGCGCCTATTTAAACTGAACAAAAAAGGATTTTCTTTGAACAATATTTTTTTCGAAATGATGAAAGATGAACTATATTTAGTTTTTGTGGGTCTTTCGTTAATCCACGAACTAACCGTTCTGATATTTGAGTTGTTCTCCGTCAATGCACATAATAAATCAGGCTTCAAACCCATACAGTACCTTGGTTTTATTTTCGTTGCTATCACAGTCAAAAAACTATTTGCACATCCCCAATTTCCAGTGCATTGTGAGTGTTAGCTACAACTCCTTCTCATATAAGAAAGCTAACTATCCAGTCATGGAAGATACTTGCTAAAAAACATGCGTCCCATTTGGTACTCCTCTACGTAGTGGAATTTGCCTCACCTACACTTTGTACCTCCATTTAAAATCAACCAAGTTAAAATGTATGCATTATACATACTGTTTATAAATAACTTGACTTATAGGCTCCTTACTGCTGAACTGGAGGAAACTGGAGGGCTTCAGGCTGTTAATGCTTTGTGTCTGACCACTCTAGTAGTAGTAGTAATAATAATCATAATAATAATAATAATAACTGCTAGCCAACTGGAAAATGATTTAAATCCAAATAGAGGTGTTTTGCAGGATATGCTTCCTGCAACCACCCTAGAAGGAAATCAAAGACAGAGGATGAGATGGTCAGATGAAGCTAATCGACACCTCATGTTCTGTTATTACCAAGCAACAAACCTAGGAACCAACACAACTGGATACAGATCACAAGTATACGCAACATTTATTACCAGATACCCAGAATTAAAATTTTTAACAGAACAACGACTAGCTGATCAGATCCGTGTAATAATCAAAAATAACAGGATACCCCAGTCAGAATTAGAAAACATCAAACAACAAGTGCAACAAATACTGGAACAAAATAATGTGCAATCAGAAGAAGAAGAAAATACAGTAATGGACTCAAACATCCCAGAGCAAAAAACAAAGGACAACACGCATCAATTAAACAATCACAGGAAAACGACATCTTAAGACAGCCACCAGAACAAGCACAAATAGAACACGAAGTGACACACATGTTAGATATAGAAGAAAAATTCCAGCTGACATATATAGAATACAAAGACACAAATACAGACATTAGACCATTCTAGCATAGACCGCCAAATAACCCACAAGTCGAAACAACAATAAATGCTATCAACACAATCATACACAACAAAATAAATAAAAACACAACTATGGAAGAATTACAACTACTGGTTTGTATAGGAGCACTCACTACACTAAATATACACACTAGGCAGAGATCAGAACCAACCAACACACAGAAGAAACCCACAAAACCAGCATGGCAACACAGGCTACAGATCAGAACAGAAAAACTGAGAAAAGACATCGGACAGCTAACACAATTTATAAGAAATGAAATGTCAGAAAAAAACCGAAAAAGGTTAGGTAAAATCTCACAACAAGAAGCGATAGAGCAATTAGATGAAAAGAAGCAGAAATTACAAGCATTGGCCAAACGACTTAGAAGATAAAAAAAAGTGAAAATAGAAGGAAACAAAACCAAACATTCAACACAAACCAAAAGAAATTTTACCAGACAATAGATGACACACACATTAAAATAGACAATCCACCAAACATGACAGACATGGAACACTTCTGGAGCAACATGTGGTCAAACCTGGTACAACATAACAGGCATGCACGGTGGATACAAGCAGAAACAGACACATACAAGATGATACCACAAATGCCTGAAGTGATAATTTTGTAACATGAAGTCAACCAAGCAATTAATTCTACTCACAATTGGAAAGCCCCTGGAAAAGATAAAATAGCAAATTTCTGGCTAAAGAAGTTCACCTCAACACATTCACATCTAAATAAATTATTTAACAGTTACATTGCAGACCGATACACATTCCCTTATACACTTACACATGGAATAATTTATCTGAAACCTAAAGATCAATCAGACACAGCAAATCCAGCTAAACATCGCCCCATAACATGCCTACCAACAATATACAAAATATTCACTTCAGTCATTACACAGAAATTAATGACACATACAACACAGAACAAAATTATAAATGAAGAACAAAAAGGCTGATGCAAAGGAGCACGAGGATGTAAAGAGCAACTGATAATAGATGCAGAGGTGACATGAAGCTAAAACTAAACAAAGGTCGCTACACTACGCATACATTGATTACCAAAAAGCTTTTGATAGTGTACCCCACTCATGGTTACTACAAATATTGGAAATATACGAAGTAGATCCTAAATTGATACAGTTCCTAAACATAGTAATGAAAAATTGGAAAACCACACTTAATATCCAAACAAATTCAAATAATATCACATCACAGCCAATACAGATTAAGCGTGGGATATACCAAGGAGACTCATTAAGTCCTTTCTGGTTCTGCCTTGCTCTGAACCCACTATCCAACATGCTAAATAATACAAATTATGGATACAATATTACTGGAACATACTCACACAAAATCACACATTTCCTATACATGGATGATCTAAAACGACTGGCAGCAACAAATCAACAACTCAACCAATTACTAAAGATAACAGAAGCATTCAGCAATGATATAAATATGGCTTTTGGAACAGACAAATGTAAGAAAAATAGCGTTGTCAAGGGAAAACACACTAAACAAGAAGATTACATATTGGATAACCACCGCGACTGCATAGAAGCGATGGAAAAAACAGATGCCTATAAATATGTAGGATACAGACAAAAAATAGGAATAGATAATACAAATATTAAAGAAGAACTAAAAGAAAAATATAGACAAAGACTAACAAAAATACTGAAAACAGAATTGACAGCAAGAAACAAGACAAAAGCTATAAATGCTTATGCTATGCCAATATTGACCTACTCATTTGGAGTAGTGAAATGGAGTAACACAGACCTAGAAGCACTCAATACACTTACGCGATCACAATGCCACAAATATAGAATACATCACATACATTCAGCAACAGAAAGACTCACATTAAGCAGAAAGGAAGGAGGAAGGGGATTTATCGATATAAAAAACCTACATTATGGACAGGTAGACAATTTAAGAAAATTCTGTCTAGAACGAGCAGAAACTAGCAAAATACACAAAACAATCACTCGTATAAATACATCGACTACACCACTACATTTTTATAACCACTTCTACAACCCTGTAGATCACATAACATCAACAGATACGAAGAAAGTAAATTGGAAAAAGAAAACACTACATGGCAAGCACCCATATCATCTGCCACAGCCACACATCGATCAAGACGCAGCCAACACATTGCTAAGAAAAGACAATATATACAGTGAGACGGAAGGATTCATGATTGCAATACAGGATCAAACAATAAACACCAGATATTACAGCAAGCATATTATTAAAGATCCCAATACCACAACAGATAAATGCAGACTTTGCAAACAACAATTAGAAACAGTAGATCATATCACAAGCGGATGTACAATACTAGCAAATACAGAATACCCCAGAAGACATGACAATGTAGCAAAAATAATACATCAACAGCTTGCCTTACAACATAAACTTATAAAACAACACGTTCCCACATACAAGTATGCACCACAAAATGTACTGGAGAATGGTGAACACAAATTATACTGGAACAGATCCATTATAACAGATAAAACAACACCACTTAACAAACCTGACATCATACTCACCAATAAAAAGAAGAAATTAACACAACTAATCGAAATATCCATACCCAACACAACAAATATAGAAAAGAAAACAGGAGAAAAAATTGAAAAATACATCCAACTGGCTGAGGAAGTCAAGGACATGTGGCATCAGGATAAAGTTGGCATTCTATCAATTATACTATCAACTACAGGAGTCATACCACACAATATCCACCAGTACATCAATGCAATACAGCTACATGCAAACTTATATATACAACTACAGAAATCCGTAATTATTGATACATGTTCAATTACCCGAAAGTTCCTAAATGCAATATAACATATATCGTACAGGTAAAAGGAAGTCACGCTTGATCAAGGTCCGCGTCACTTTTTTCCCGCGGACAATTACTTCATTTATCTGTTCCCAAGTGAATAATGAAGCAGTTTCTCCTACATTGCAGAAACTATCTATAACTTGAAGAAGACATTTTCATGAGATATTTAACATGTGTTACGCATATGTGTCACGTTTACCATCATCGATGTACTGTACAAAGTACAAACTATGTTTGTAGTGGGTGGACTATGTGAGGAACCTTTATCCTCCACCGTACTGTGTCACGCATTAATGCTAGTAATCGAGATAACTTTTAAATCAGCATTAGAATTTAACAAACTAGGGATAACAGTAATGATTCTTTAAAAATTATTTAGTGACATGACTGAAACACAAACCATCCGTTTTGGTTTTCACCCCTCAGAAAATTTAATGTTGCCTCTCAGGTGGTTATAATCCCGAGGATGGGAACCACTGTCTTAGGGAGACACCGAAGGTACAGCATACTTCTCTCCCTAATCAACGGACATTTCGCGCAGAACTTGTACTCATTTAGTCCATATCAATGAAATTTTCGCTTTTGCCTAATTCTTGTAAATATTAAGCTTTCTCGTACTAGTGTAGATATCCAGTTACTCGAAAATGTAAGTCGCTCATTGGTGCGAGCTGTCACAAACTTTTAACATTCACAGCTCGTTGTGTAATTATATATGCCAATTATTTTCGCTTCTATTAAGTTCTAGTTTTTCTTAAGTCTAAATAAATTTTTAATCTGAGGAGAAAATTAGTATCAAAATTAGCAAAATGTGATTCATATTAATAATATCTTAGTCTTAGTACGCCCATATGTCTCCCACCTGATCATTTAAAACACAAATATACGAGTAAACAGTGACTACACTACGTTTACACAGAAGAAACAAATGCTAAGCAGTTATATGTGGTGGTATGGTCACCTGAGGACGACTTGTACCCTTAATTTTGTCTTTGTTTTGTCGCCAAGTAGCACCAACGTGATCAATTCAGTGATAGTGGAGACGCAGTTTCTTCTCGCGCTCCGCCGGAAGGCATAAACGTCACAGCTCCCGCCTGGCCTCGCCACAACCAGATGCAGAAATGTTTTGAGCAGTGTATGAGAGCTCAAATGAACTCACGTTTGAGGGCGACCACTATTAACTGGTGAGTACGCGAACGTCAACCTCATTTTCTATGCGTCACTCCTCCTACACTTAACGTCTTCGGAGAAGTGCAACAACACAACCGCAGTAAACTGCTCGTAGACTTTCATTTGTTGCTTAACTTGTATGAAATTTATCACAGAGGAAGGACACAGCCCAAGGTCTAAAAGTAGTCCCGTAGTATCTAGGAGGCTTTGAACTTAACAGTAACTCAGGTTTCTTAGAGCTCTCTCTCTCACTCTCGCGCGCCGTCTCGCTCTCTGTCTCTTTCTCCAACCTCTCTGTCTTTCTGCTCTGTTCAGGAATTATAGCCAGTTGTATGTCTGTAAGCCAGTTATGAATTCTTTGAGAAATATTGTTTCCCCGTCTCTTTCTCCATCCTCTCTGCCTTTTTACTTTGTCGAGGTATTATGTCTGTAAGCGAATTATAAATTTCTTTGGGACATATTGTTTTCCCGTCCACACGCCTTCTTATTGTTTACCTTTCACGTCCCGTTGATAGGCAGTGCTTTAATCGGAGACTACTGGTCAGTTTTGGTAAGAGTGGCGAAGGAATCGGTTGTCACGGAAACCATTACACGGTCTATTAAGATGAACCTAGCAGGATTTGGATCCGCCCGCTCTTGTATAAGAATCAGGTGTTTCATATCTGGCTTTCATCAGTCGCTTCCTGAAACCTCTCTAGAAACTGAGCATGTGATGTGCGCCAAATCGGATCTAGAATCCAGACACTTAGTCTTAAAATCAATGCAGCTGCATTACAAGAGAAGAACGCACCTCATACGTCATACATCTACTCCACTGCTTTCTAACGAAACTTTGGGTTAATAATCCCAGGGAGCAAATATATACTACATGAATATTTCACCACATCCCCACGTTTATAACTCTGTAGGAATCTACTTATATTCATGTTTCCTCTATTTACGTTCTTGTTATATTTTTCTCAGTTTCCTAAGGCTCTCAAGGCACAACGTTTCGGATGCGGAAACGTTTATTTTGTACCACGTGAAGAGTAAGAATAATGGTACCAACTTCAGCGATTACGAACACGTCTGTATCTACAGTAAATATTGCAGAAAGCGAATATTCCAGAATTCGAATCAAGAATAGCTGTCTGCATGAGTAACTTATAAGTAGATATTCTGGGAGTAGTGAAGCAACTTAAATCACTTAATAAAACCAAGTCTTTCGGCCCATACTGTCTACCGATTACGTTCCTTTCAGATTATGCTGAGGCAGTAGCTCCATACTTAATAATCATATACAACTGCTCTCTCAACGGAAGATCCGTATCCAAAGACTGGAAAGTAGCATTGGTCATACCAATATTCAAGAAAGGCAGTAGGAGTAAACCACTGAATTACAGGTCCATATCATTAACGTCGACATGCAGCGAGATTTTGCAACATATATTCTGTTCGAAGATTATGAATTACCTCGAAGAGCACGGTCTATTGACAAATAGTCAACACGGATTTAGAAACCATCTAGCTCTTTACTCCCACGAAGTTCTGAGTGCTATCGGCAAAGAATTTCTAGATTTCCAGAAGGCTTTTGACTCCGTATCTCACAAGCGGCTTGTAATTAAATTGCGTGCTTACAGAATATCGTCTCAGTTTTGCGGCTGGAGTCGTGATTTCCTGTCTGACAGGTGACAGTTCGTAGTAATTGTCGGAAAGTCATCGAGTAACTAGAAGTGGTTTACGGCGAGCTCCAATGTAGAACAGTAAGGTTGCGGGAAGACGAACTAAAGACTGCGTTTTAGTGGCATAGCACTTAGAAGATGCAACAGATCTACTAAAGAGACTGCCTACCCTAAGCTTGTCCGTCCTCTTTTGGAGTACTACTGCGCGATGTGGGATCCTTACCAGATGGGATTAACGGAGTACATCGAGAACGTGCAAGAAAGCGTAGCACGTTTTGTGTTATCAAGAAATAGGGGAGAGAGCGTCACGTGTATGATACAGTATTTGGGGTGGACATTATTAAAACAAAGGCGTTTCTCGTAGCGGCGGGATCTTCTCCCGAATTTTCAGTCACCAACTTTCTCCTCACGATGAGAAAATATTTTGTTTCCGCCGACCAAGATAGGGAGAAAGGATCATCATAACAAAATAAGGGAAATCAGAGTTCGCACGGGAAGATGTAAGTGTTCGTTCTTTTCCGTTCGTTGTTCGAGAGTGGAATCACAGAGAATTATTGTGAGTTGGTTCGATGACCCTCTGCCAGACACTTAAGTCTGATTTGCAGAACAACCATGTAGATGTAGATGTATATCAGCCCTCCATCAATCAGTAATGTTTGTGGTTGGTGGTACTTTCTGATTGTCCCATATATCACATTTTCTTCAGCTCCATTGACAGATTGTGCGTGATGAGAACAGCTTCTTATGTGCCTTCGTAGATGCGTCTTAGATAGCAAGTAGATATCAACATGTATGACGATGAGAGGTAGCTGGTGCCTAGTTCCAAATTTTGTAAACAGATTAACAGCATGTATTATGCACAGTTTTTATATGGCTAGCGGTAAAATATTTCAGCATTTATGTTAGGAATCGGACCAGCCATTGAAAATTCGCAGCCGCTTTGTATAAGCTCGTCACCCACAGTCAGTACGACCTGATTCAGACCCCAAACATGTGAAAAACATGTCATCATAGGCCGTACAAGGCATTTGTAAGTAATCTCTTTCGTTCACAAAGCTGAAGATTCCGAATATCTTGTCAGTGAGGCTTTTCTTGCTGAGTGACCCCTGTGGCTAGCGATGTAGTAACTAACTGTGTTTAGCGATAAGTATTCAGCAATGTAGTTCTTTAAAATAGTTTAGTGGATTCTCTTTATTCGATATACAGTTCTTGTGGGATATCCTGTGACTGTACGAATAAAAGGCAATTTGATCTTGATTATCACGAAGTCAAATTTCAGGTGCAAGTGGTTGATCGTACAGTTTCTATAGATAGTCAAGTGGGACAAATGCATCGTAGATATCTGAGGAACTGATGCTAACACTGTTACAAAATTTGTTTTACGTTTATGTAAGTAACCTATCACCATCGTGGTACCCCTATTACCATCTCTTGTAAAAGTACAGAATTATCTCTTACATATCTACGCTTCTCTGTGCGTATTTTACTTAGTGTGGCAATGGTTTGTTAGAAGGAGTTATTGTAACGACAAATATGTATTGTACGTGGAGCGAAAAGTACCATTGTTGAATTTCAGTCTTACATGGCTTTAAGCAGTGAAATATTATGTGTACACCACTTTGTAGCACAAAAAAGACAATACATAACACTAACCTCAGCACCAGACACACAACTAGAAGATAATATATAAAGATTTGTGAGAAGAAGTACTTGAAAATGCGAATAAATTCTAGAAAAGGTTCGTACTTGTCAAAATAAACTAACATTCATAAATGAATGGTGGCAGAAATTAATTCCTTTACGAGAAATAATCTGATTATTTAATGAGCTAGGTTCGGTGATAAGAAAATCTCACTCGAACCAGCTCACCAGTGGCTCCCACCGGACACTTATATACATGCTCTATTTAGTGAAATTAATTAGCAATTCGTCTTCATCTCACTGTCCCCTTCAGTCAGGGTACGATGGTCAAACTTATTATTCGTCCGTAACCTGAGAGCTAGTAAAATGTGAAAAATCTGTTTGTCGAAAGAAACGTGTCAACTTCCTTAAACTTCAGTCAGTAGCTTGAAGGTATGACACGGTTCCCAGTCCTGTTTTCGCAAGTGTGGCATATCATAAATGAATATCGCTACCTACCGTTTTAGCCTGTAATTTTTCTGACAGGAAACTGGAGCAGCTGACTGAAATGATCAATCCGGAAATATACTGTTTTTGGTCATCATCTAAGAGTTCTCTGAGAAACAAATCACAGTCAGCAATTCGTTCCTATACTCAGTTTATCTTCTTTTCGTTTTCAATCTGTTCTTTCAGCTCTTCCCTGATAAACCGGGCTGCAAGATTTAGTACTTGTATCACCCTTGCTTTCCGGATTACTTTCGGCATTTGGTCGCCATCAAGCTGCTCCTGATCTAGTACTCCATACCTTCTGTTTTCACGATTATTGGAGGTACTGGACTAAACTGCTGGTCCGTTATGTATCAGACGTATGACGTCCATCTACTTCACGTCCGAGTGCAGTGTTACTCCCATTACTTCTATGAAGTGGCCCACTAATCACACTGCCAACTCTCTAGACCACTGCTCTGTCGTTGAGAATCCCTCTAAGGCAGGCGTGACACAGGCGTCAAACGAATTCAGAGACGCGTGAGTACAGCCCATCAGGTAGTGAAACAGAAATGCTCAGGGAAATCTTTTTAAGAAAGGAAATTTGAAAGGACCGCTGTTATTCTCTATACACATAAATGATCTGACGGACAAAGTGAGCTTCAGTATGCGGGCCGTCCAGGGCGGCCGAGCGGTTCTAGGCGCTACAGTCTGGAACCGCGCGACCTCTACGGTCGCAGGTTCGAATCCTACCTCGGGCTTGGAGTCGTGTGATGTCCTTAGGTTAGTTAGGTTTAAGTAGTTCTAAGTTCTAGGGGACTGATGACCTTAGAAGTTAAGTCACGTAGTGCTCAGAGCCATTTGGACCATTTTCAATATGCGGCTATTTTCTCAAGGTGTCGTCGCTGAGTAACTGTAGGAGAATACATGATGACTTTAAAAAATTTCTGGTTCGTGCGATGTGTTACAGCTTCCTGTAAATGCAGGAATATGTAAGTTAATGCAGATGAGCAGGAAAACCAAGCCCGTAACACTTGTCGATGTATTAACGACATGACGAGCAGTATTTTTTGAGCTTATTTCAGTTACACACTACAAAAACAAAGTTGCAAATATCTGCCGAAACACTAGAGCAAATGCACCTGGCGACTCACACTGGAGGAGGAACACACTGTATATTTCGCAAGTCATTGTACGGTATTGGGTAATACGTCTACATCTACGTACATATTGCACAACCTACCGTATGTTTACTATGTACACCGGAGTGTACTATGTACAACTACTAGTTATTTTCTTTCTTGTTCTACTCGCAAACAAAGGTAGAGAAAAACGACTGTATGCCTCCGTACGAGCCCTGTTTTTTCTTATCTTACCTTATCTTCGTGGTCCTTACGCGAAACGTACGTTGGCGGCAGTAGAATCGTTCTGCAGTCAACTTCAAATGCCGGCTCTCTAATTTTTCTCAATAGTGTTCCGCGAATGAACATCGTCTTCTCTCCAGGGATTCCCAGTTGAGCCCACGAAGCATCTTCGTAATACTCATGCGTTGATCAGACGTACCGGTAACAAATCTAACAGTCGGCCTCTAAATTGCTTCGACGCCTTCCTTTAATCGGACTTGATGGGGATCCCAAACATTCGAGCAGTACTCAAGATGGATCGCACTAGTGTTCTATACGCAGTCCCCTTTACAGATGAACCATTCTTTCCTAAAATTCTCCCAATAAACCGTAGTTGGCCATTCGCTTTCCCTGTCACCGTCCTTGCGTTCTCGTTCGTTCCAGTTATATCACTTTTTCAACGTTACCCCTATTTATTTAATCGATAACTCTGTCAAGCAGTACACTACTAACGCTTTATTCGAAAATTACGGCTTTCTTTTTCCTGCTCATGTACATTAACTTACATTTACCTATATTTAGAATAAGCTGCAGCACATCGCACGAACCAGAAAATTTGCTTAAATCATCTTTTATCCTCCTACAATTACTCAACGACGACACCTTTGGCAAACAGACGCATATTGAAGTTCACCTTGTCCGTCAGATCATTTATATATAGAGAGAGTGACAGAAGTCCTATCAGATTTCCCTGGGACACTACTGAAGGAACCCGTGTCTCTGATGAGCACTCACCGTCGACCCACACATGTCTGGGAACCTATTTCGTATGTTCGTAGCTTCGGTAACAGCCTGCAGTGGGGCACCTCGTCAGACGCTTTCCAGAAATCTGTGAGTATGGAATCTCCTTGTTTTCTTTCATCTTTTCTTCACAGGATATAGTTACTAGAAAAGGACAGACTGAGTTTCGCACAAGCGATGGTTTCTAGATCCGTACTGATATATGAACAGAGGTTTATCGGTCTCAAGGAGTTTATTATATCCGAAGTGAAGTATGCACTCATAACAAAGGGAGTAATACTGCACACGGACATGAAGTACACCGACGTCTTACGTCTGATGCATAACGGGCCAGCAGTGAAGTTCAGTGCCTTTATTAATTATGAAAACAGTAGGTGTGGAGTATCTGTTCAGGAGCAGTTTGTTGGCAACCAAGTGTCGAAAGTAATCCGGAAAGCAAGGGCGATATAAGTACTAAATCTTGCAGCCCTGTTTACCCGGGAAGAGATGAAAGAGTAGATTGAAAATGAAAAGAAGATAAACTGAGAACAGGAATGGATTGCTGACTGTGATTTGCTTCTTAGAGAACTCTTATATGACGACCAAAAACAGTACCTTTTCGGATTGATCATTTCAGACAGCTGTTTTAGTTTTGTTTCAGAAAAATTACAGGATAAAATGATGGGGAGCGATGGTCGTCTGTGATAAGCCGCACCTGCGAAAGCAGAACAGGAACCCGTGTCATACCTTCAACTCAGTGACTGAAGTTTAAGGGACTTTACACGTTTCTTTCGATTAACGGAATTTGCACATTTCGCTAGCTCTCCAGCTCCAATCAAATAAGTTTGATAGTCGTACCTCGACTAACTGAAAGGAGACACTGAGATGAAGATGAATTGCTAATTAGCTTTAGCGAATAGATCACGTATATAAGCGTCCGATACGAGCCATTTGTGAGCTGGTTCGAGCGAGCTATTTGTTATCACTGAACCAAGTTCATTAAACAATCAGGTTATTTCTCATATAGGAATTGCAACCAAAACTTTCTTGAAGCGGTATTTCACGTGCTCATTCGAAAGAGCGGTCCCAAGTTAGTCTAGTACAAAAATATTGAACCGCTCTATCGAATGGGTGTGAATGTATATGTATTATGCTTTAATGTTTTATTTAACTGCAAAATTTTACATTTCTCTTCATTGCGTCTTAGATAGATATTTCATCAGTATGTCACATGATTTTACTACATTTGCTGTCGGACAATAATTCCTCACAGATTAACTCATTATTTGCAAGATCCCTCTGACGCAACTAAACTTATCAGCTAGATCATTAACAGATTACATGAGCAGTATCACAGTTCCAAAGGACAGTCACTAAATCTCTGTGACGTAGAATAAATGTGTGCATATACTTCTCCAGAATTCTGTCAGTGCCATGATTTAATCGGGCCAATGACGACATACTTTTCTCATCATGGTGGCGATAGTTTCCTTATCTTACTCCTTTGGAACACTTTGTGCTGTTCTGTGTCAAAATATCGCACTGGAATCAGAACAAAGCACAGTACAGGAGCAAAATACTGTCTCTTCTAAAGGTTAATAAGTACACACTTGTATACAAAATCGAGCGATTGTCTATAGACATTGTAGAGGGTCTGTCTACAGACATGTAGCTAGACAATACATATACGCAGTCTAGATACTTTGTCTTGTGAACACACTTGAATGCCTTGTTCCTCGAAATTTGCTAATATGGCTGACCTTGTTGTGATCGCGGCTTGTGCAGTGATAATAATGGACTGTGAAGGAAATCGAAGGAGGAGACGTTGCTGGAAGCGTGAACCGTTTCTAGAGGGGTCTCGTTTCGGCTGTAATTTACTTTCGGGTTTGGAAGTAGAAGACAGCATGTTTTTTTTCAACATCACTCTCCGAAACGTGATATTTTTTGACCAGTTCTTCGAAAACCACCTTTTTCTTGTTGCGATTTTGTACATTCTGAACTAGATTAGCTCCCGCTGCTTCCCGTAGACTGTATGGCCAGCACAGATTTTATTTTTTTCATTAAATGGAATTTTTGTGTCGATCACAAATTATAACATCTTCTAAACTTCTGACGCTAGTTAAGGCCTTAGAACATGATCTTTACCGAATGTACTTCTGACCTAAAAGCTATTCTGGTAGTTGGAATAGGAGGTCTTTTTTAATGCTGCTTATTGAGTTTTTGCAGTGATACGGCAAAATAAAAAAATTCATCCCCTAACATACATTTCTTTAGAAGCCGAATACAAATTTTCATAAATATAGGTTTAAATATGTTTTCATATAATAAAACATTTGCATAAAATGTTCATCCCCTGTTCCACTCACTTAGGGATGGAATTTCGAAACTAAACGACGCCTACAGCACGAGACCAACACTCTCCCCAAATTTCTAGTTTCTTGCCTTAGTGGTTTGGGTTGGGCAATGATGAGTCAGTCAGTCACTCAGTCTGTCAGAACATTTACTTTTGTTTACAAAGATTACTAACATGATGTCGCGTGAAAATCTCCAGGCAGCTGCGACATTTTCTCCGTTGGCCATATCATGATAAGTGACGTTTAACAACAAGAAAAATGAAAATGATAAAAAACCGACAAAGCGTTTTCCACGGCGCAAAGAGAATAATTGGAGACCATGTCTACCGACACGTCCACACTACGAACTGTCTAAGTCTTGTCTCACGTCTCCCACTTAAACCAGAAGTCAAAAGTTCTGCAATTTTGTTGCGAAAACGTGTCTATAGGCAAGAATTATTCCTCAATGATATATATAATACAAAATAGCTCGATTGTCTATAGACACTGACTAGATACAAAATAATCACTCAACTTTTTATATTAGTGTGCACAAGGCCTCATTTGGATTACCTCCTTGAGTTAGCTGTGAGAATGGCTGAAGTTAGGTTGGACTATTACAACCATGAAAGGACCCTATCGCCCAGAACTGTACGAAAGGTCGCCATATTTGACGTCTCGTGTAGGTACAGTCCTGGACGGTAGGGAAGTTTCCCATTGCGCATGCGCAACACCCACGGCTGGAAGAAGTTACCGTTTTTTCTTCTCGCAGTTGATGATCGTGTGACAAACAGCCCAAGGATAAATTCACTGTTTACCTCTAGCAAATTTTACGGATTTACAGCATTATTGAACTAGTATTAGCGACCTAATGCAGCACGTTAATTAACGGCAGCGCCCTGTCACGTCATGCGTTATTGTGTTACCAACAAACATGGCAGCAGCCGGTAATTTTATTCTCACCTGCATCTGCGCCCGCGCCCGCTTTCCCTTTGCCTGTTCACCGTTTCTTTCACACATAACAAATCGGTCTCTCATGCAGGCCACTACCACGTGCTTTTCGAACGGACAAAAATTCCGTGGTTATTCGCTCTCGTAAAATATAATCCTACGTTAGTTGTAGTCTATAGAAACTGTGTATCTCATGTTAATACGCAACGGTTACTGACACAGGCATTTATAATTCGAATAACGGACATGGCGCTTATATTTGCTGAAATTCCTTGCGACTACGTGTTTGGATATTTTATCGGCGAATATAGTAATTCTTTCGTATAGAACAGGGGTGGCCAATCCGCGGCCCGCGGAGCGCAAATTTTTCATCCGCGTAGCTGTTTCAGATGAAAGAAAAATTTAACTTTTATTTCACATAAAATGCCCAAAACAGCATTCCACCAAGTGGCTTTTGTATCATATCCAGTTACAATAGGAATATCTCAGATCATTAATTCAGCTATCGTTAGATTTTCGTCTATATTCCTGTCTGAAAAAATCACTATGTTGGATTTATTTTGAAAAGCTTATTCGCCGTCTTGAAGAAAATGTAGTTTGCGTTGGCAATATGCAACCAACAATCAGCAGTAGTATGGATTGCGCAACCGGATACGTTTGTTGCGTTGCGCGGGTGAGACGAGTGCCAGACGTAGCCAGTACATTCCGTATTTAATTTTACTGCAAGCTCGCAACACTATTGGCCGTAAAGTTACGGCTCTTGACAGGTATATGTGGTGCACATTTGATAGCGATAGACCTAGTATAACTTCAGGCAAGTAAAGCCAGTTCTTATCATTTTGCAATTAATCTGTTAAGCTTGTCTTTAATTTTAATAGGCTTGCATTTATTTTATGTATTCAGTTATTTATTCAATACACAAATCGACATTGGCAATGGTTTCTGCCTCAGTACCTTCTTTTAATTTTGGTATTACACAATAAATAAATATTTAATTGAAACAATGTGTTTTTAATGACGACGTTTAAGGATTTCACATGAAAAAGGTAGAACAAGAACCCTGCTAGTGCAACTTCACCCACCTGTCTCTCTCTCTTATTTACAGCAACTAATAATGTTATCGACTTGAAATGTAGAATAGTTTTGAGAAACAATCATAACGAATGAAGTCAAGATTTTAAACTAAGACTGCTAGTTTAAGTGGAGCATATGTAATTTTTATATTTATGATACATGAAGTTCTTAACATTCCTAAAGCAGTTGAATACCAATTTCAAAAATCCACCAGAGAACATACTATGAAGTTTCCCAAGTTTGTATAATACTAAAATGAAAGACCGGTAATCGACGAGTGTAGTTCTGTGATACGATGCTAGCCTTCCGTGTGGAGGGCCACCGTTTGATTTCCAGGTGAGTTGTATTTTTAAACATAGGTGAATGATTGATATATATTTGTAAACATAGTCGTAGCATTTCTGTGAAGCATGAAATACATATAAAGTTTGAGAAAAAAAACAGCACTCGAGACTGGTAATTCCTGGATTACTGGTTCGAGTCTAGTTTCGGTTATTACTTTTAGTTTTTTCCCTCCAATTCGAATACCTGCGTCATATAAACATATGCTAATTAGCACATGTATGTCATTTTTATGGAAAATGCACCTCTTCTTATTTCTCATTACGTATCATATACAAAAGTTCAGTTTTCATTGCAGATATAAATCCCAAATCATCGATCCTTTATATATAAGGTTGTTTTAAAAAAAGAAAAACATTTCAAGATAATTTTTTTTATCTTCATGTACCCTACGTCTCACGAAAATACCCGTGGAACATGTACCTTCCTTTAAAATACTACAGAACTGGGAATCGAAGGACACCCATGTGGCAGTTGACCGTCGTACCACAGTGCCACACAGCCCATCAAAGCAGTCAACTTGCTTTGCGGTGTTAAAAAACTTGGGGGAACTTTAAAGTAGATTTTGTAGGGAATTTTTGAGAGTTGCATCGAGCTACTTTAGGTAACTGATATTTGATTCTGAACTTCACGAATCATATATATAAAAAATTACAAAACTCCAATTACACTGTGGTCTCTTTGTCAGTTTCCGACTTGCAGTAAAAAAAAAGTCTGTTTCAGTTCGAGACGTAAACTTGGTATGGCCTCAACTAGTAAACAAATAGGACCTAAGAAGAGGAAAGTTACAGAGGAGTGAAGAGCTTCTCAAGACAAGTGGACTTTACACAATATTTTTTGTGGAATATAAAACAAATCCGTATGTCTGATATGGAAAGAATCTGTCTCTGTTCCAAAAGAATATTATATAAAACGTCATTACGAGACTAATCACGAAGTTATATTTGATAACTACAAGGGACAATTTCGACAAGATCAGTTAAACGACTTAAAAAGGAAACTTTCTGCTCAACAGCAGATATTTACAAGAGCGAATTCAGCGAAATATGCAATAGCTCAGATATTGGCAAAAAAAAAAAAAAATAATGAAATCCATATTCATATGGCGTAATGGTTAAGCACTGCTTAGAGATCGTCGTTGAAATTGTGTGTCTAGAAAAGAAAAAGGATGTCTCAAAAATAAACCTGTTTCGTCAGACTATTATTAGACTTGTGGACGACATTGGAAGACAAACTGAAAATTTTAAAAATCGTTCACCTGGGTTTATATTTTATCCTCTAGCTTTGGATGAATGCACAGATATGGTGGTTACAGCCCAAGTGGCAATTTATGTCAGAGATGTTGATGCCCATTTTGATAAAGTAGAAGAATTAGTGGCACTGTATTCACTAAAGAATACCACGAAGTCACGAGATTTGCTGTAAGTAGTTATATCGACATCAAGTCGCTTTGCGTTAAAACTGAACAGCCAATCGGGGCTAACAACGGATGGTGCTCCAGCAGTGGATGGGAAACACGAATGTTGAGTTGAGCTGGTTGAAAATAGGGACCGAAAAGGTGACAATACGATGATGCAAAACTTTCATTGTATTATCCGTCAAGAGAATTTATGTGCCAGGTCCTTAGAAATGGACCATGTCATGAAGGTAGTTGTCAAAACAGTGAACTTTATTAACTCGAAAAGACTGAATCTCCACCAGTTCCAAGGATTTCTGAAGTCTTTGAATCGAGAGCATGGTAACATTCCGTATCGTAAGATGGCTAATCCGTGCGAAAATCTGAGGCAAAAATACAATCATTTTTTGAAAACAAGTCAAAGAACTCGCGGTGTTCGAAGATAAAGAATGGCTTTCCGACTTCGTGTTCTTGGTCAATATAAATAGCCACCTAAATTGTGTTAATACTCGACTCCAAGGAAAAGGTCGGCTTATTAATGTCATATATGATCTTATTTCCGCATTCCAAATCAAACTTGGGCTTTGGGAATAACAGTTACGAACAAAAAACGTCTCTTTTATATCTGACTTGAAATACGAATTCGAAAACCGATTTCAAGATTTTAAGAAACATCGTCTGCTTTTTTCTGTATTTGCTAGCCATTCTCCGTAGACATGAGTTCACTACCGGGACATTTACAAATAGAATGCTGCGAAATGCGTTGTGATGTACAGTTAAAAGAGGAATTTAATCCCGTTGGTTTGCAAGAGTTCTATAAATCACACCAAGAAAAGAAAAATATCCAGCTTTTTACAGAAATGCTTTAAATATGATTTCATTATTTTGAAAAACGTGTGTGAACAGCATTTTTAGTCGGATGAATTACATCAAGCCATAAATAAGAACACGAATTACTGATGTTCATGTGGAAAACTCTTTGTGCGTAGCAACAGTAAGATAGAGCCAGACATCCAACTAACATTGTATTTCGCTACATTGTGTAATAAATGTTCTTTCCTCAGATTTGTTTTATTTTCTTTAAAAAATAAATTAACACTTCTTGATTGTTTTGATTCACAAAAGAAAAATGGGTATTACGACCCGCGGGGATATCCCTTCTCAAAAATTTGACCCACTTGCCGAAAAGCTTGGGCATCCCTGATATAGACAGAAATTTACGTACTTACAGGTCTAGTCTGAAAATGATGGGATAAGTAAGACGTTTTACTGTGAACGCAGGCCATGGCTAAAGTTAGTGATAAACGTGAATCGGAGAGGACGTCTGTAAGATAGTATCTTGTCATCTCAAATGATTATTGTCAAATAGTTTACGTGGGACTACGTCATCAAAAATGATTTAGTTTGTTGCAATGCTTGCCGTTTGTAGTGCGACAAATATATTCGAGAACTTCAACATTGTGAGCAGGAGTTACCGCCTGTGAGATCGGCCAAACTAAGTGTGGATCATTACTCGCATTTTACAGTGCAGTGGATGAATAAACAAGATACAGATCAAACAGAAGCATCGAAATAGGAATTAACTGGTACTTCCTGCATTACCACATTACTAGCAGTAGCAGTTGTTTCATCCATTCGTCGATCAGTTTTACAGGGATAGTGAACATGTCGTGGTATTTCGGCTGCACAAAGAATAATTCATATATACAGAAATTTACGTACTTACAGGTCTAGTCTGAAAATAATGGGATAAGTAAGACGATTTACTGTGAACACAGTCCATGGCTAAAGTTAGTGATAAACGTGAATCGGAGAGGACGTCTATAAGACAGTATCTTGTTGTAGCACTCACTCAGAGGTAAAAAGTCTTGAAAAGTAGTAATTTCTCGTCTGCGGACGACGAATAACGCCTGCACAATACTGTGTAGTACTCGTAGATAGTCTGAGACTCGTATGTTCCTTCTAAGCATTCTAATTTCCATAATATCGGTATAAGATATCAGTATTAAAAACATAATATCCAGTTACTCTGTTCTATAGCTGATACTATTTCATCAAACGAAACGTGGAGGAGATGATGTGGTTTTTATTTTAATCTATCTCCTCTAGTGTACAACCGTTATTATTTTCTTTTAGCTGGATTACAAACATCCCTTAAAATGGGAAATTTTGTCATGCTCTTTAAAAATCGCTAAAGTGAAGTTTGATGCATATTTCCTACTACTACAACAATAACTACTACTACTAGTAGTAGTAGTTTACTCATCCACAAACAATACACATTGAATGGATTTTGTCAGAAAACACATAGCGTAAAAAATGAAGAGCATGTAGTATCCTACAGTGGAGGACCTACACCACATTGCATACAGAATTACACACACAAACTTGATGAAACACATTTATGTATCACAGACAGCTGACGTTTACAAAAAATAAAATCTGAGTTCTAACACATTTATTCAACTATTCATTCAGATTAAAGAAAGAACTTGATTAAAAATATTGTTGTATACATATTCATTCATTCGAGGCTAACCGAGCGAAGTGGCGCAGTGGTTAGCACACTGCTCGCGTCCAGAAGGACAACTGTTCAAACCCAAGTCAGCCATCCTGATTTAGATTTTCCGTGATTTGCCTAAATCACTCCAGGCAAATGCCGGGATGGTTCCTTTGGAAGGGCACAGCCGATTTCCTTCCCCATCTTTCCCTCAACCAATGGGACTGATGACCTCGCTGTTTGGTCCAGGCCCCCAAATTAACCAGCCAATCATTCAAGGATCATCTCACAATTACATGGGGTTTGTCATGATAATACAATGAAAATTAATTATTTTTTAATAAAAAAGTTCTCGGTTGCGAAACAAAAACTGTTTTATTCAAAAATGATATTTATACGGATGCTATACCAGATGAGAGTGAGAGATGTTTTATGACAATAAATAGCTCCAAAATACACACGCGCAGAGTATGTTAGTAAATTTCTGAGGATAAAACGGGTAGTCTATTAACCTGGAATTTGCCTGAAATGATTTACGGAAAATGTAAATCAGGATGGCCGGTCAGAGCAAATACCAATCTCTCGAATATGAAATCAGTGTCTTAACTATTACACTGCCTCGTTCGAAGTGTCGTTACTCTACAGTGTCCTTCTGATCACTTCTATGATTACGATTTTCCTTACAACAGAACGAACACTGTATAGATATAGCAAGCCATTATCTTGGTGTTTCGAATGTTCCGCATTAGTCATACCAAATACTATCGAGCCTAATGTAATCAGTATTTTAAGAAACAAGACGGAAAATCCAAGTCAGAGGCAAACACAGGGGTTGGAAAAAAATATTGAAACACTGCGAGAAATGCACGCTTGAACATAAATGCAGATGTTAGCCATGTCCGCAGGTTACGCTATTGTACTTGACCACGAACGGGATCTGTGTAATGTCCGTTCAATTTGGACAATCGTGGTCAGAACAGTGTACTGTGTTCTTGTGAGCGCCGTATGTCGGAGCTAAGTAAATTCAAATTTGGGAAAATAGCTGATGCCAGTATGGTAGGTGCTTCCGTAACCAAGGGAGCAAAAGTGTTTGATGTTCCAAGAGGAATTAGTCCGCCTACAAGGAAAGCGCAAAAACATCATCCGCTATGTCACAATACGGATAAGAGTGTGTGGTGAGTGGTCGTGACAGACGGTCATTGAAGAGGACTGTGGCGAAAAACAAAAGGACGACAGCTGAAAAAGTCGCTGCAGAACTGAATGTCGCTCTCGTGATCCCTGTCAGCACCAAAACAAAACGGAGGGAGCTTCATGAGCAGGAAATTGTAGGGCGTGCTGGAATTACAAAACCACTCATCGATGTTGAAATTTCACGTAACAGGTAACATGAAGCCGAAGCTATGAAACCTGTGCTATGGAGCAATGGAAGAAAGCAACTTGGACGGATGAGTCTTGTTGCACACTGCTTCCAACTTTTGGCCGAGTCAAGAGTGAAACATTGCGGCGGTTCTTTGTTGATTTGGGCAGCCGTATCAGGGTATTCCATGGGACCCATATTTTTGTCCATCCCCTGTACGCTGTGGCTGTAATAAAGCGACTGGGCAGTACAAGAGGCAGTAGTACTTAAAATTAGATACGAATTTATGTTTTACGTCCAAAATCATAAGTCATAACAAATTTACAAAATAATTTACAGAGTGGTAAAATCTTATAAAATAAGAAATAAAACTACTCATGACGGGGCAACGTATGCGAACCATGTTTGCTTGCAGACAACTAGATGTATCATATTACCAGTATACGTCACAATATTCATGAATATAATATTTTGAACCTCAGAAGTACGTTGTATTTCGCATAAAATGGCCCCTACAACCTAATCATTATTATTTAGCAACCACGCATTACGAGCTCACTCCAGCAAAACTACAATGCTGATTCCTGATTCGTTCTGGAACCACAGTTCTTACTGTTGTTTCCGTGGAATACTTAGAACTAACAGATTTTTGGAACTACTTATACCATTCTGATTTTCTTACATGCATGTGCCAATATATCTTTAATGGTAGCCTATTTTCCACTCATAAACGCTTGGTTAGCATTCATTTGTTGAGACACAATGCGTATGATCTAGTGAGTTCCACATATGCCAGTAACACGTTACCGAGAAAGTTCTAACAAGCTCCAACTCTTTTATCTTTTTTCAAGCGAAAATTACTTTCTCTATAATAATGAGCATGCACCTTAAATTCCGTCTGCCGGCAGTAAGGTCAGAAAAAACATCTTACAGAAATGATGTTTGTCACAATGATTTCTCCCATTCTAACACGTTAATTCTTCTGGGGACCATTTTACTAGAAAGCGGAACACACTGATTCTGTAATGAGTGCACAGATTCCACGTTGTGATTTCTAACAGTAACAGGCATGCTAAGGCAAATAAGGCAGGCCGCCCCAAACATATCCAAAACGAGTGGCGCATTATCCGACATACGCAAGTAACTGTTAACCTCATAGCTGCCGACTCATGAAAGAGACATTTTGTTTCTTAAGTCGAAGCATTTATTTTTTCCTGGAACATTGGAAAGAGCATCCGAAGAGGACTTCAATGACATAATCGTGTGTGGAGCTCCATCTAATAGTAATGAGGTAACAGCGCCACAAACAGATGTCCCGCCGTCAGGAGAAGAGCGACCACAAACGTGTTTCCTACTGCACCAAATGTAAGCAAACACTTGTGTCAGGTGAGGATCGTGTCATTGTTATGAATGTCTACCAAGTGCTCAAAATGTTTCCCTTGGAAACAGACACAAGCTATACAGCAATTCTCATACATAATACCGCACGTTCAATTGTAACTATACTTGCCCCGTGTTTCACTGCATTTCAAGTCTTCAGGAGTAATCCCTGTAGGCCTGTTGTTGTAATCTTACCCACAGGTAAAATTACATTGGTGGTATTTTATATTTTCTGTGTTCCAGCGATCTGCAGAAGTTCCGTGAAGAAGGTCTGTAATTATTTTATTTGCGTGTAACGAGGAGCACATGGTCATGGAGTGCCTTATGTCAGGGCGGCTGTAGTGCAATAACTATGGCAACATATCTGTTGGGAACTGTAGATATTTGTGACTATTTATAGAGCCCATTAATAAAATAGGAACGAATGACGCGATTCCCGAAATGCCCATATCACACGTTGACAGACCAAGGTCGTTGTGTATCCGTTTCTCTCAGCCAACGTTGATTTTTGACTGACCAGTAGCGAATGTTGCGAAATTTGATTTTCCCCTGGTTTCAAAACGATGCTTGATGCAAAAAAAATAAATTAATTAAAATAATTAAAAAATTGAGCGAAGAAACACTGCATTACATTGCAATTTTATAGAGACCATTCAAAGAAATATAACCGACTTTGGAAGTCATCGACATGTAGCTGATAAAGGAACGATACATGGGAAGTACGATATGCGTTGAAATGTAATGTTGGTAGGACACTCCTTTGGGTGAGCCCACTCGCATGTTTGAGCTGCCTCGTTGTGACATAACGATTGTGTGTCTAGCTGTTAAAATGTTAGCAGCATTTCTCTCACAAGTTGCTGTACTTCTTCAATTGCGTTTTTATTTCTCACTCTTTCAGTTTCTTGAAATATTTTATGATGTTTGCAAAATCAGATCTATAGTGCTTGGCACGATCAGTACACCTATCAGCAAACAACCGCATCGCTGCTCAAACAGTTGGGTGACATTCGTCATAAACGAAAGCCATATGCACCTTTTCGTGTGCCGTATACACTGTAATAGTGTGAACAGCTTCACGAACAAGGTCTCTGAACGCCGCGTGAATTACGTCTGTACTTACTTTTAGTGCAGTAGCATAACATCCGTGGACACTCTCCTAAAGACGGCATAACGGTTTGTGACGTCTTTTACTTGCTATTATTTCAGCAACTTTCATACGAGTTATATCGTTGAATACCTCTGCCCCCAGTGCCAAAGGAAAAAGTCTATAGTTCCATAGACAAAACGCGTCCGGCCATCCTAATTTAGGTTTTCCGTGATTTCCCTAAATCACTCCAGGCAAATGCCGGGATGGTTCCTCTGAAAGGGCACGGCCGACTTCCTTCCCCATCCTTCCCTAATCCGATGAGACCGATGACCACGCTGTCTGGTCTTCCCCAAACCAATCAATCAATCAATCCATAGACAAAAACAAATTCTATCTCATAACATTGCAGCTACAAACATTAAAAATTACTTCCATATGTCAGAAAATTGGTCACACTGTTCGCTGTAGCTTAGAGCAAGGGTTTGAAAACTGTGCGTCGTGGCTCTGACGGATGTCACGGAAGTTTCATAGTAATAATAATTTGGTTTATTTGCTTTCGGAGTAGAGAAACTACGCGTGCTCTAGTAATGATCTCTAGCGGCCCGGCAAGTAAGTGGTGTTACTAGGGCACCGTGGTAGATGCTAGTCGGATCGCACTAAGTGACTCGATAATTTTTATACATTAACAATCAGTCTTACGGTTGTTTAGTATCAGCAAGTAGGTAATAAAAATAGGTAACGTCCTACGTATGTGAGGTAGGGTTTTCAACATCGGCAGTCATCAACACGAAATACAGATCGGAATGAATGTTGAGAAACAGAAAGAATAGTATTGTGCCGAGATCTGAAAAACTGGTGATCCAGCAGCAAGTAAATTTTTCCAGTTGCCTTCGTTGCAAGAATAGAAGGTAATAACATTACAAGCTGATTAAATGTGTTATGTCAACAGTTAGCAAAAAAATAACTAACTAATCTTATACATATTTTTTCGAAACTTATGTTTATTTACCCCGCACATCAAGTCGGATATCACGCGAGAGGAGCCGTCGGTGTTTATTTTCACTTCAAGGGAGACCCAAAACTTTGAAATCCATTGGCATAGGGGAAGGCAAATTTTGATATATTTACTCACTGATGGTATATTTGAGGGTACTTCTCTGTGTGTAACCCACAAACCAATGTACGGTGCATAGCGAAGGGCATATGCATATTAATTTAAATTTTTAAAATTTTCTTTACCTAACAAAGAAAAAATTTTCCTTCACAGAGGAAGAATGTGTTGCAAGGAATATTGTACCAGCTTTCAGAAAACATTCTTTACCCGTAACATATTAAAAATAATTACACCTATTAAACCAGAATTTTGAAGAATATCAATCTATGCGGGACCTCCGAGACCGAGTAAGGAACTTGAAATTCCTTACAGAATTTGTATACCACCGTCTAATTTGTATTTGGCCATGCAAACAAACATTTACCTTGTATTTGAGAGAACTTTTATTAGTGTCTTACTGACATTTATTGAACGCTAACCTACACTTCAAAGTGACACAGATACATGACGCTATTTTTCTAGATAGTCGCCAAGTTTCTGTAAACAACGGTTGGAGCATTCTACCAATCGTTCAGTTCCTTGACGATGGATTTCCTCTCCTTGGTCAAGGAGCCATTCAAGAACCGCCATGTTAAAATCTTCATAGCTGGAAAACCTCTTTCACCACAGATGTTCTTTCAACTTGTCGAAAATTCCATGCCACAAGATCTGGACTGATTAGCGGCTATTCGTCACCCACGTATTCACATCATTTCACTACAGCTGCACACGACATTGCATTTGGTCCATATACTGCAAAATTTCACGGCCAATCTGTGTACAATATAGACTATTTGTCCACAAGAATCCTACAACATCACTTATTTCAACTTTAGAGTACATCTCAATATGCCGCGCCATTTCACACATTATGATTCACCTCTTATCCGACCGTAGCAGAACTGTCTCTGCAACTTACTTACTGAAATCCCTACGTATTTGTAAAGCTGCAGCTAGTAACGCACTAAAAATGTGGCGAATTTATACGAAAATTTTACTGCTTTTTTTCCACACGTGGTTAATCCTAGTTGCATAAATATTGTTTATAGGAAGCGCACGAATACACGAATATCTCATGTCAGTGCCATCACAGACACTAGCTGCTAGTTGGTAAGGTAATTTTCATCACGTTAGTATTGCAACCTGCGGTACACAAACGAAAAGAATTTGGAAAAACCGGAAATTATGTAGTGTATACTCCGCGATGAATCAAGGTAATATTTCATTCTACTTTTTCTTTCGTTGCATATTACCCTTTGAAAACTGATACAGCATGTGTTAACTATTTCTTCCTTGCTTATTTTTCCTGGTTGTCCCAGTGCTTTTCAAGTTATTATGTGTGCATGTTTTTGGGATTATGTGTGCAGTCCATTCCGGGCCAGTTCTAGAGATGGGCGACCCGTGCCAATGCCTAGGGTGGCAAATATTAGGGGGCGGCAAATTCTTACATTTTAGTAACGATCCAAAAGGTTGAATTAAACAAGACAACGAAACTTTGTATATAAACAAAGAAGTGTGAGAGCAAGTTGGGAGTAGAGATCATTCACAAATCTAGTGTCTTACCGGAAATTATCTACGGAATTGTGAAACAGATGGAAAATGCCTTACTCGGTCACCTCGGGTGCTTATATTAGAATAGTAAAGATTGTTAGTGACAATGTTGCTAACTGAATGCGCCTACACAACACTTCAAATGTACCTGTGTCAGCATGAAAGCCTCTACGCAGGCGAGAAACGTTATACAAGGGCATGCTGAAAAGTAATTCAAATGCCTCCGAACTCATTACTCTGTCCTCAGTATCGGTCGAGGTGTTACATGTCATGAATATTACTTGGTCAACTTTCTCGCTTCGCCGCTAGAGAGTTCCGAAGTGTGGTGTGTAACATGGCGTTGCGAAACGTATGTAAGTCGGTGTGTTGGAAACAACGTGCTATAATCGGGTTTCTAACCGCAGAAAACTTCGTCCGCAGCAACCTCTCCTTCCGTGCGTCAGTGCTAGACCACACACTGCGGCATCGCAACAATCTGACGTCTTGGATTCACTGTCATCGATCGTCCTTCATCGACTTGGTCCCATCCAATTTTCAGCTTTTTCCAAGAATTAATGAACAGCTTCGAAAACTTCACATTGATAGTGATGAAGCGGTGAAGCGGAGGTGAGGCTGCGGCTTCGTCAACAAAGTGAAACGTGATCCAGTGATAGTATCAACAAACTGGCCGCTCGTTGGGAGAAATTTATTCGTCGCCATGGTGACTATTTTGGAAAATAAATATGTAGACGTGAAGATAAAGATGTACAGTGTTAATTAATTTCGTTTTATTTAAAAAGCTTTAACAATTTTCACATAAGGAATTCGAAGCCATTCCTTTCGATTCGCCCTCGTAATAAATAAATTACGATAAATGTCAGCATACGATGGCCCAAGAGTTCCTACACAGAAACCTTAGATACCTATAGTAGTATCGCTGATAATAACACATTGTAACAAATAAATAAAGAATAAGTAAAATATGCACTGTAAACTTTTCGCTTCTGTTTCACTGCCTTGTGCCCCATACCTGCCTCCTGCCTTAAAGATGTATTCACGCCAGAGAGATGTATGAGCAGGCGTGATACGTGAAAATCAGATATCATAGGTGAATGAGTTTGTTAAAAACTTGACTATATCCGAAAACTCGAGAACTGGGGGGGGGGGGGGGGAGAGTGCTTGAAATTTCTGAACGGGGGGAGGGGGAGCAAAATCCCTGGAGCCGGCCCTCGGTTAGTTCTATCTTAGTGAATTATACATTGCTTTCTATAACTTCGGATGCATTATTTTCTACGCGGTATATGTATTTCTGTCCTTGAGTTTCTGCTTTTCTTGCAAAAACCAAGCGTTCTACTCGGTTCTTCACTGTTTCATGTAAGCTTCAGGTGGTAGCCGTTCAAATGGTTCAAATGGCTCTGAGCACTATGGGACTTAACATCTATGGTCATCATTCCCTAGAACTTAGAACTACTTAAACCTAACTAACCTAAGGACGTCACACAACACCCAGTCATCACGAGGCAGAGAAAATCCCTGACCCCGCCGGGAATCGAACCCGGGAACCCGGGCGTGGGAAGGTGGTAGCCGTCCTTACTGCCGAACACCGTACGCTGATATCTGGTCATTTTTGATTAAATTGTAAGCTAAACTACTTATAGTCAGACTAGAGGTTCTCATATGGAATCTCTGATACGTTGCTGTATCCCTGGAGAATTGCGTACTGTCTCACAGCCGTCCACAGTACGGACACGAACATTGTTTACATCTTGTAGCGACGTTCGGTACATGTGTTTTCAAGTGACTTAACAAATAAAAGTCTAGCTCGTTTAATATCGGAGCGTGTGGAGGCCAAAGAAACTGGTCCACCTCCACCTAGCCATCTGTCATGGAATCTTCTTGCAGTGCCCATGATGAACATTGAACAGCGTATGATACGTGCCTGATGCTGGTATGGCGATGAAATTAATCGCACGCCAGCACAAGCAATGAAGCGAGTCACATGTCGAAACCTGTTCCGTTGGAACAACAAATATTGGATGTGAACCTATGGATTATAGCTCACTGTACATTCTAACAAAACGTAACTAAGAGGGCATTTTGAACATTTCATATAAGAAAAGGTTTCATGTAATGCTGTTACGTTCTTTTCCTGTGTGTTTCCCACGATTAATTTGATTACGAAGAGAAGTATAAAATGAGTTCTAACATTGAAATTAAGCGTTTCCGAAGCCATAGTCATACAACACATTTTATTCCTCTATGTGTGGGGAATGTTTCGTGAAAGTTTGGACATAAATTTTTGTTACCACATACACCAGTCTACATTTACAGGATTATTCATGCCCTTTCGATAGCACTTGAAACAATGTACCATAGTCAGTTTCCTCTTAAAGGAAGTGATCGCCGTTCCTTGTCATTTCTGCATTCTGCCGGCGCGTTTCTGGCGTTTTCCACCTGCTTCCTTCCACGTAAGATATTAGCAGTTAGCTTCCACTTTCTGCCACAGTTAGTTAGCTGAGAACAGCCCTAAGTTTGCTCAACTATTTATCAGTTGAAACTGTCGGCGAAAGGCAAATGTCCCAGGTTCGACTCCCGTTCTCGAACACAGTTTTACTCTGCCAGGAAGTTTCAGATGAGCACACACTTCACTACGCAATGAAAATTCATTCTGGAAACAGTGCTCCAGGTCGTGGCTAAGCCATGTCTCCGTAGTTTGTTTCTTCCAGGAGTTCAAAAATGGTTCAAATGGCTCTGAGCACTATGGGACTCAACTTCTGAGGTCATTAGTCCTCTAGAACTTAGAACTAGTTAAACCTAACTAACCTAAGGACATCACACACATCCATACTCGAGGCAGGATTCGAACCTGCGACCGTAGCGGCCTCGAGGTTCCAGATTGCAGCGCCTATAACCGCACGGCCACTTCGGCCGGCTTTTCTTCCAGGAGTGATGGTCCCACAAGTTATGGAGTAGAACTGTGAAATTAGGAGATGAGGTACCGGCGGATGTAAACTGTGGGAGGGGCTGGTGAGTCATGCTTGGATATCTCGGTCGGCAGAGCACTTGTCCGCAGAAGGCAAAGGTCCCTGGTTCGATTCCCGGTCCGGCACACAGTTCTAATCCGCCATGAAGTTATAAATCAGTGTGAACTCCGGTGCACAGTGAAAATTCATTTAGTTATTTACCAATTAACTAATAAGTTTGGAAACAGTTAAATTCTATAAGCACCTGTACATCTTATAAATGACTGAAAAACAGTCCCTTCTTTCACATCACTGAATTCAGCTTGCAGATTTCCGACTACGAGAACAGTAAAATATATTCCTTAATGGTGTTCATATATTTTTCTGTGAATATTTCTTCTCTGTAAAAATAGTAATACTTCAGCCAAATCGTACGTAAGAGTATTACAGTTCTGTGCTTCACTACGAGCTGGCAAGACTCACTTCATACGTTTCCCTTATCTCTTAGAGGAAAGAAATGACTTTCACTTTGAAGCACCTATCTAATAAATTAAAAATGTTTTGAAACTGTGAGTTTTGTTCTAGAAATTTCCATTCCACTGTGCAAACTGCATAATGTTTTAGCCTACTCGAAAGTTAGACTCTGTCATCTGGAAATTTAATCAAATTAATCATGGAATTGTCACTTGAACTATATATCACTCCCCTAAGATGCAATATGTCTAATCCTGTGTCACCTACAGGGAAGGGAAGCTGCCCACAGAATCATGCAAATTTAAGAGAAACAATGTGGCACAACAAAAAATGTGTTACTAATTGCAAACTACTAATGGTGGCCCAGTTAAGCATGAAAATATGGGTACTACTTCTCACACAGATATATTAATGAATGTGCTAATCTAACTACCAAAGGAAACTAAGGGTCACTGTAAACAATTTGATTTATTATCATAAGATCTCAAATAAAATGATTTAGCCACTAAATCAATCATTAATGTGAAACTATATCGTGGATATGGCCAATGAATGTGAAAATGGCTTGTAATTTGAAGTAAGAATCCGGGAAAAGTAAGTACAAACATCGATAGATTCACCAAAGTACCTAATGGGTGAAACTACCTGGGTGTGAATGTTAAAACTACGCAATAAAACCTTGATGCAGAATAAATAGCTTTGAATCGCCGTTGGTTTAGTGATTGCACCGCCAGCTCAAGCTTATCATTCTTGAAGGGAATGAATGTTGAAGATGGCTGTAGCTGGAGATTCGAACTGAACTCGAGCTTTGTATTCTGCTCTGAGTCAGAGCCATCTCTCTCGCTCTCCCTGGCTGTCTATGGTGACGTGCGTTCTCGACGTTGGGCCTGAAGCAAGTGTACTCATCATTCTTTCAGCAGCAGGTGTGTTGTTTCGATCTTCCTGAAGCAAGTGTGTTCAGACTTCCTTCTCCAAAAAATAGCTGGTTCTGCCAGCGTAAGAATCAAACCTGACAACCAAAGCAGACATTGTGAGTTCCAACCAATAATAATATGGAAACAAGTTTAACAAATTCCCACTTTCACAGATTTTGTCGTGGTCAACTAGTGTTGGTGTGACGCAGGAAGGAAGGCAGGAAATCTCTCCGCTCCATGACAAGTTTCCAATCCCAGACAACCAAAGGCTTTGTACATAAGACACATGCGAAAAAACGCGCTATATGCCCAAATAATTACTGTGAGACAATCAGAATCCTAAGCGAACATTCCCTCGTAGTACAGCACAAACAATAGCCAGTCCCGTGGTAGTATGTTGTGTGTGCTTCATCTGGCTTTCAGGTTTTTATCGCACCATAAGGGATTCCTTCTAGCGTCTTTCACAACGCTGTTTTGTGGATCACAGGACGCCCTCATACGCCTGCTGTGCAGAGGTGGAACAGTGTGACTTCCCGGTTTTTACCTGCTCGGACGCTGCTTTCAGTGCTGAACAAGTTTACAACGCTAAGGCTGCAGAAAATAACGGATCCCCTCGCCATAAAAAATGAAGAAGCAGAAGTAATTAGCTGTGCAGTCATTGACAGTACCGAATATTGTCTGCTGTTTCCATGCAGCATTAAAGAATCGACTGAACTAACAATTAGGATGTGGATATCACTTTATAAAAAGATTGTGTGAATTTTGAACATAAACTGCGGTGTGTAACAAATTAGACAAACATTGTCGGAAATATACTAGCTGTAAAGACACAATCTTTGTACTGTACTCTGGCCACAGGTTTTACAGTCTTCTATTTACATCGCCAGTAAGTTTCGTACTATTCATAAGAGGTATTCTACTCTCTCTCAGACACACACACACACACACACACACACACACACACACACACACACACAAACAAACAAACAAACAAGCGAACAATACTCAATATTTTTACATAAATGTATCCTTACCACATCATCATTAAGTATTTTACTAATGTGAACTGCTGGATGTCTTTACATTGCCTATCACATTTTAGCATTCTGTCACTGTTTCTAATGAATTTAGCTAATCTATCAAGATTCTGAAGCCATACAATTGTCATATACAATACAGAAACATAGTTTAAGTAACAAAACAGTTTGGCGTAATGTAGAAAAATCATCGAGAGTGCTTATGAAATAATCTATATTCAAAAAATTGAGCACTCGACTGAAGGCACTGGATCATCTTACAAACGCTTGCATCTGACGAACAAATACGACACTTATTACTCTGTGGAACATATCTAGTTCTCTAATTTTCCTAGTGTAGATCCTGTCCTACGAATATATTCTTCCACAGAAGACAGAAATCAGAGTAAAGTAACAAAGACTAATTTCAGAACAGTTTCTTGATGATTATTGTTCACGCACTGAAATCCCGTCTTGCACACCTTATGGGTTAAAAAGAAGTTCCCAGTTCTCAGCGAATGTATTTAGGCAATCCCTGTTATAGACCATTATATTCTGAAGGGGTCTGGTGCACGCTGCAATAATTTACCTTTATCCATTACCTTCCAACAACAAATGTCTGCTGCTTTAAAGACAAAGACTCTCGGTGTACAAGACAAAACAATTGCTGCTAACATTACGATTTTATCTTAACATATGAACTTTCTTCACATTTGTCCCGATCTTATCTACAGTTTTCAGGGCCTGCACTCTGAGGTTGTTAAAGGCAGATTAGATCTGATTAGGTAATGCATACACCATGCAACCTCGTGTGACAAGGTACATTTTGAATGCCCTTTTTATAACGGCAGGTGAAACTCAGATACTCCCAGGCAGAAGCGCACTAATTCAGAAAGCAATGATTAAAAGATGTCAGTGGTTAAATATAGGTAGCGAGGATAGTAAATTGCTAGTAACTGTGCGTTCCCAGAACTCGCCCTCACGTAATACTAACAATTAAGACGTAGAAATTGGGGACTGCAAGACAAACATATGTAGGAAAGTCAGATCAGACTCTTCATAACACAGATGTTCATAGAAAGCAGAAGAATCGTTAGATCTAGTTATTGCAAAATTGAGTGCTACAGCAATGGCATAAAAACAAGAGAAACTAGCATAACTGGTTTCAGATTAATAATCAGATATTGCTATCGCCCGCTATATTCGGAAATGTCAGTTTTAGGGTCACTGAGTAGTAAGGGAATTCCCGGACCAAAAGGTGGTTGTAGAGTGTGACTTTTATCTATTTTCTATGAAATAAGAAAAGTATGCGTACATTATAGGCCCTAAAGATGGTCTTCCAAAGTTATACCGCTGTATTCAATCTGGCAGCTACCTCGCACATCTAGTCTGATAACTCATATGGACGACATAAATTTTAGAAATCCTACAAACAGACGTGGGGCTGGGGCTCTTTTCGGCAGTATCATCAGACAAAGATTAACGACCATGATGTTAGTACAGCAACAGTGGTCACCCAACTCAAAAATTAACCGAGAACGCTACAAGGGTCGCTCAGTAAATTATTTTTTTCCTCAGAACTTATTTATTCTTACGAGTTACAAATTGGCGACTGAATCAACAAACACTTGTTTTACAAGTACTACATTTTTACGTAATCTCCATCACGTTCCATGGCTTTATCCCAGCATTGTGTAAGAGCATGTTTTCCTTGTTCGTAAATGCTCAAAGTGATGCACCTGGGTTTCAACACTTGTAACGATCCGTGGCAGAAAGCCATCCCAAATGGCGTCCAACTCCTCCAACATTTCCGATGAAACGGCTTTTCTTTTAAACATGTGGTCTGTTGTCAGGATTCGGGACCCATCTTGAGCACACTTTTGAAAATCCAAAAGCTCAGTCATTGGACGCACTCTTCCTATGTTAATCGATAGCTGAACAGCCAAATGTCGCTCTGCGTGAATAATGGCATCTGCGTGATTCAGCATGTATGGAGCAGTGGCTATGAGAGGACGTCATGAAAGTGGACGATCATTGAACACGTAAAAAGGTGGAAGTGATTGCAGAATCACCGACCAGTAGTTGGGCTCAGCCATAATCGTCAACTGTCTAGGGACATCCACTGAAACGACTTAAATGTGAACGTAGTTGTGTGGATGACAGGTTCCAGACTTAAAAAATGATAAGCAATTGTAATTCATTCGTGGAAGAAGTCGCGTAGAAACAACTATCTAGTCGGTATATGATTTCTCTCATAATTATTATGTTTTCTCTCGTTCCTTATTTGTTTCTACATTAATAATAATAATAATTGTAGTAATTATAATGTTGTCATCGTCTTGTTGAATATGTGGTCCGTCTATGCAACTAAATAGAGGGTTATTTGTTTTTTGCCGTACACGTTTCACTTTCTTTGATTTGCGAATCATTCTCAGTGGCTTTTTTTGGGATCTTGTAACAATACACGTGCCGCCCTGAAACTGTACCTAATTGTCCTGTGAACAGGAGGATGGCCGATTTTCGGCGTGAGCAAATTTTTCGTCACTTTTACTGTGTTTTCTTTATTTGAACATGTGTTTGGAGTGTGTGTTTATTGTATGCCACTCTTGGATGCTTATCAAGTGGGATGAGGGGAACACACAATTCAAGGAAGACCTGCCTGGTGCATCCACAGCTTATTTAGTCTGTCAGAAGTCTTTAGAGGGAGAAGTTACAGGAATGGATTAGAGTGTCCCTTATAGGTCAGTTCTAATACACAGATGTCAATAATTACGTAATAAAACTTCTGGCAGATTTATCAGCGCACACTCCGCTGCAGAGTGAAAATCTCATTCTGGAAATTACGTAATAGCCAGTAGCGACATAACTCTCGACTAAAGTCTATAGCGAGAAGGGTAAATTCTGACTTGTGCAGAAATGCACTCTTCTTCCCGAGAACTATTCGTAAATGAATCAGGAAGAGACTAATATTACACTGACACATTATGACCCCTTTGCCAAATACAGCACCACACTTCGAGACGGTACGGAAATTCCGCTTGTCAGGTAAAATATGAATCTGTAAGGAGTAAAGATTTCGTGTAATATGTGAGACGGACATGCAGAGGTTCTATGAAGGTAATCTGTCATGTGCTGTAACCAAACTTAAAACATTAAAGAGTGTTTAGATTGATGAAAATGGCAACAGCTGCGCCATTGCTTTATTGACCACGATTAGTTTCGTAACGTTATAGTCACATCTTCAGGTAACAAACTGTTGACTTTCAGTACATACTGTCCTTGAAACACCGTATGGATAAATAAACAGGAAACTGACGTCACATAGCTATGTGACACTAGTTTATCTGCCCACTGCCTGAGGAAACATCCCATACAGATCTGGGCGACGTCTCTCATTGTCTCTCTCTGGTTATTTTATTCATGACGGCTGCGTACTTTGCGACGATTTACCCTTACGAAGTTTAAGGACAATATGTACTGAAAGATAAACACTACGACACCTGAACATGTGACTATAATGTTACGACACTAGTCGTGATCAATTAACCATTTTGACGCATCTGTTGCGGTTTTCATCAATCGAAATTTGTCATCACAGCTGAGACTGCTCTTCACACCAAACGATTAAAAGACTATATAGCAAAGTATACTTTAGCAAAGAAAACTGAATGACTTAGACATATGCAAGCAGCAACAACAACAGCTCCATCATTTTCAGGAGAAAGACATCGGCAACAGTACACAGTATGTCACATTGCTAACGTAAGAGCATTCAGATTAAACGTGTTGTAGTACTGAAATGTGTGTTATAATGGTCGTTGGCTCTGAGCAACAGCTCTAAATGTACACGTGACGATTTACGTTATTATAAAATGCTCGTAACATGAAGTAATGTTTGAATTGTGAGTCGGTATCGGAATATTAAAATATTATTTTTCATTGTACAGTCACAGGCCCCCTAACGCCAATCACGTCAGAAAATTATCACACAAGAATTACATTTTGCGTCTACCAGCCGTGAAAAAATTTATTTATTCTTTTTGTCCCCTGATGTACAGGTCTACAGTCTGCTTATTTCTCATTGCTATTTCGTCATTCTCGTTTTTTTTTTTTTTGTTTTTTTTTTTTGTTTCACGACCTCCTGATCTGTTTTTCTTTGGGCCCAACATTCTAGTGACTCATTCATATCCACACTATAGCGACCGCTAGCTGCCATCTGTGTCACCTATAACCCTATTAGCAGCGCACTCCAAATAACAGACATAGAAAAAGACATGCATGATGTTCATTGATTTGATCGTTAAAAATTCTCTTGTCCTGGGGCGCATGACTAGCAAGGTCTAATCGTTTTATAATTTCCGAGGTACAATTGTTATCTTCAGAGAAGATTTCAGAATCATTTTGAATCACACAATGAGAAACGATGCTCACTATGTACAGGGCTATTACAAATGATAGAAGCGATTTCATAGATTCACTGTAGCTCCATTCATTGACGTATGGTCACGACACACTACAGATACGTAGAAAAACTCATAAAGTTTTGTTCTGCTGAAGCCGCACTTCAGGTTTCTGCCGCCAGAGCGCTCGAGAGCGCAGTGAGACAAAATGGCGACAGGAGCCGAGAAAGCGTATGTCGTGCTTGAAATGCACTCACATCGGTCAGTCATAACAGTGCAACGACACTTCAGGACGAAGTTCAACAAAGATCCACCAACTGCTAACTCCATTCGGCGATGGTATGCGCAGTTTAAAGCTTCTGGGTGGCTCTGTAAGGGGTAATCAACGGGTCGGCCTGCAGTGAGCGAAGAAACGGTTGAACGCGTGCGGGCAAGTTTCACGCGTGTATCTGGACATGCTGGAAAATTGGCTCATGCCACAACTGGAGACCGACAGAGCCGACTTCATCTTTCAACAGGATGGTGCTCCACCGCACTTCCATCATGATGTTCGGCATTTCTTAAACAGGAGATTGGAAAATCGATGGATCGGTCGTGGTGGAGATCATGATCAGCAGTTCTTGTCATGGCCTCCACGCTCTCCCGACTTAACCCCATGCGATGTTTAAACCTCCTCTACCAAGAAACGTGCCAGAACTGCGAGCTCGCATCAACGATGCTTTCGAACTCATTGATGGGGACATGCTGCGCCGAGTGTGGGAGGAACTTGATTATCGGCTTGATGTCTGCCGAATCACTAAAGGGGCACAATCGAACATTTGTGAATGCCTAAAAAAACTTTTTGAGTTTTTGTATGTGTGTGCAAAGCATTGTGAAAATATCTCAAATAATAAAGTAATTGTAGAGCATTGAAATCGCTTCAATCATTTGTAATAACCCTGTAGTTAACTTGCTTTATCGGCAGAATTTTAATGTTCCTAGTGTCTTGACTGCTGTGGTTTGCTGATAATTTTGCATACTACTAACAGCTCCCTTTTGTAAATGTTTGTATTTAATTTATACTGTTTCCGTGCGGTTGTTAACATTCTCAGCAAGCTTTTCACACTGTTTCTAACTCCGTAAAAACAGTATCATCTAACCAAATTCAGTTTACATGTGCCCTCTCTTTTCATGTGTTAATCTGTTCTTCTATAGATCCCTTTTTAGGAAATAGACTCCGCATTGAAAAAAATATCTTCGTATGTGTCGCATCTGCGATATGAAATAGGGTGAATGTTTTGCTAACTTCTCAGACGTCATGTTCTGCTGTCGGTTCCGTTCTAAAAATTCTAGCAGCAAAGTTTAAATATCTCGAAGCAGCGTAACCCATATTTCATTCGGCTGCCAGTCCAGGCTTATTCTTCTCGTTTATTTCCCAAGTATACCAAAAGAAACGGACGAGATCACGTGAGCATAGATTCTACTAACTCTTGTTCCGATTTATGATTTGTGTGCTACAGGATGATTTTGTTAAATGGGGACAAAATGCAGAAAACCATTCCTGAGAGATCAGGAGCAAAAACGGTCATAGGACCATAAATGTGTTCCAAGGTAGATACATCCACTTGAAGGTGGAGATAATAGATCTTTGACAATGACACCGATATCAAAACTAAGCAGGTGGCCCGTCAGCATGGAGTACACCATGTGGGGCGACGGATAAAATTACTTCGCCGTTTACAAGAGCCTGAAAACTATTTTTGCGGTCAGCCAGAAAGCGATAGAGAACATACTGACCATAATTTCCAGTTTGTAAGTCCTCATTACTCTTCGTACTCACTGACAGAAAATGTTCCTACTTGCTATTTATTGAGCAGGATCAGGAATTACGACTATAAATAAAAGTTGCAATGGATTAGTATATTCAGTTCACACACAAAAAATATAATAACATTCCTGATGGTAATAATAATAATAGTAATGGCCCTACCGGAAACAGCAATATTGAGAGTTCAGAAGTGACCTCTACGGGAAGTTCCAAGTAAATTATCTATCACCCTGACTTCTAATCATCAAAGTTAATTGCTCGCCTTGAAAGTGGAAAACGATCTCCCCACTTGCCACGCGGTTTTGTCAGCATTACGGGCGGCACACAAACAGTTACTTCTGTGAAATCTATGCAATCCAGGACAGTATACAGTCCTCGCGAGTTCATTTCCTACTTTTACTGAAAACGCTTATGGTAGCTATCCGCTTGTGACGTCATCCGAGGCACAGTGTACGCAGGCATTTGACTGACGCGGACGGGTTGATATCTCGGTGCGAAGTGCCTGTTCCACTGCCTCTGTGGCTATATTTACAATATATATGGGTGCAGCGTACTGCCGAACCGAACATCTGCTATCAACCGCACTAAGCACAGGTACCAGCATCTAAATGGCTCCTTTCTCGGACATGTTCTTTAATAATTAACAATCTTCTTAATTTCTTTTGGAATTGAATTTAAGTTGGCTTTAGTTACTGAAAACGTTTTTGCACGTCTGCATTTAATCTTTGCGGCTGCAATTTTTAGAACGGAACCGACAGTTGAACATGACCTCTGAACCGCCTCTTTAAGAATCCTTGTAATGATTATTATTTATAATAAAGTCTTGAAACTTGATACAGCTGTATTATTTGATCAGTGTAACTGAGTGCTGCAATTAGAACATACTATAACAAATAAAAATTACACCTTATCTATTAAGAATAAGGATGTTTGTGTTCCAAATTCAGTTTTTAGTAAATAACTTGAAAACTAATAGAGGTAGCTTATTGGTGTCTCATATATAGCATTTTTACTTGTAACTAAGGTTACTTACGCATTTTCATCTCTCTCAGTCTAATATTTAGTGCCGTCATATTTTCGTAAAAACGCCGATTTTGACCATAATATTTCTCCGATCAAATTGAGACCTGTAGTAACTTTTGAGTGTGACATCTGCACTTTCTGAACAGCTTTTAGCTTTCTAGCTTCATTATTTAGCGCCATTTATTTTTTTCTTAAATTAATACATTTAGCGAAACATATTTAATAGATAATTCAGAGGCTTCAACATGTTAACGTTAATATAATGAAGAATACTCTGACAAAGTTTGGAAATGCTATTTTAATTTTTAATTTCACTCTTAGTTTATGGTGCAATCCTTTGTATGCTAAGGACAGGTGGGTTATGATGACATGGCGCTGGTAGTAGTGAACTGGGGTAAGTCCTGGCATATCCACTCGCCTCTGAATCCTTCAGTGATACAGCGCTCTTTTCGCCACAGCCAGACGACCTTGAACATTCTCCACGGCAACTGTCACTACTCTTTTCACATACAACGCGTGCAGGCATCATTACGTACTGACTGACCTCCGCGGTGTCGATTATCTCACTGGTTCGTCGAACAGGTCACCTCTGTCCTGCGATTTCTTGTTATCCATACTATTCACAGGCTACCTTTACGATGGGCGTTATCGTCAGGCTATACCTGTGGGGTGGCGAGAATCCCCACGGCATGGTGGCACCGAAACATCAGCATCGGTTCAGCTTTAATGTGTGGGCGCAGATTATTGGCGACCGCATCGTGGAACCAGTAATCCTTCCATTACGCCTCAAATGCGAGGCGTATCTGCACTTCTCTGCGTGACCCTGCTTCTCGTGGTGGAAGACGTGTCTTCGGTGGTACAAAAGGTAATGTGGCTACTACAGTATGGTCTTCTCTGTGTGTAGTACAGACAAAACATTTTCACTTGCATCGTGTGTTCTAGTGTATGCTTTCAATTACGAAACCTATACCGTCAAAATTCTTTTTCCGCCACCTTCAAGTGGATGTACCTTCCTTGCCTTACGTCCTTATGACCAATTCTGCTCTTTATCTGCTCAGGAATCGTTTCTTGCAGTCTCTCCCCATTTAGCAAAATCGTCCTGCACATGTGAGGTGAAGAAAGACCTGTACTAGTAGACGAGACGGTGACTACTAGATTTTGGATCCAGTTTGCTAAACACTGACCGTAACTGCAGTTTTAGTTTTACAGCCATGAAATTGCAAGAACATGATATGATGATAAACTGCTTCAAAGTCTTCCAAGTTGTGACAACCATACGCCCTTCGTCCACCTGAAAAGTCAATTCCATTTCCTGGCAGAACTTGAAATAGAATGTCTCAGGGAGTCCGTGAATTATTAAGGAGTCTCGCTCGCTGGCAAATCAGCATACTGAAACTTGATTAACAACGCTCGCACAAAAATTTGCGATGTCTTCCACCTGATGGTCATGTTCCTTAACACTAAAGTGGTCAGTGGCTGTATGATGCATATGCAGACACCTAATCTGCGATACAAAATATTTCGAAAAGGTGCAGTTGCTTCGTATAAGCGGCTGTCATTCCATGGCTGACATCAACCTGAACATGCCAAACAATCATCACTAAGTAAACAACCCGTCTACAGCATAATCAAACGAAAATCCACTCACGGAGTAATCCATCCCCTGGATCATCAGTAACGTGACACTTCGTAAATAGTTCCTATATCTAGACCCAGCAAACAATTTAGAATAAGGCGTGTAGCTACACTTAAACCCACACAAAATGAGAGCTATTTTTTGCTTATTACAGCCAAACTCTGCGACTTGAGGGAATAGTCCATTGGTGTTTCTGTGACATGTGATACCCATTCGACGTCACACCGAATAAGAGTCAGACTTTTCACAGCAGCAATACTGCCCATGTTACAATCGACAGTATCAAGTACTTACGAAAAATTTTCCTGTAAGAATCTTTTTGGTATATGATTTCATCGGATATTTGCCACAGATCCAAAATTTACGAACATCCTTTAACATCCCGAGAAAGTTTCCTTCATCAGTGACAAAATATTCAATTTCTGTAAATCTCACCCTAGGGAGGTAATACACATCTTCCCACCAATTCAGCAGAAGTGCATAGCCAGCAACAGTGGTCGACAGAAGTTAGTTAAATTATGAATACGATTCACACTTGTTTACGTGACTCTTTCGTCATCATTTAGATTTTCGAAATTATTCGTGGAGATTATCTTATAAATTCCTGCTCATTGTGTAATTCTGACATTTTAACCATCTTTAAGCTTTTCAATTTGAGGTAGGTCCTTATTCTACGTATTTGTTATTATTACTTGTGCTGGCATGCTTAAAAATTTCAGCATGTCCGATGCTTTTAAAAAGACGCTTTGTTTGAAATACATGTATTTAGGTGTAATAATAAAAAAAGGGAACGATTCAAGGAATATGAAAACGTCAAGAAGTTAGTTGCAGTTCGTTATAATGCTATTAGTGCGTACTTTTGATGTCGCAGAACTTCAAGTACTCAAACAAACACACACACACACACACACTTAGACATTTGTTTAGAAAACCTTAGCGACATATTTTGTGCTGTGTTGTTGAATCTTCTGTGAAGCTGACATGGTTGCAAACTGTAGATCGTTGTTTGAATCTATGACATGTAGTTCACTATGTTTTCTTTGTTGATTCAGTGGACTTTTCCATGAAGTAGGAGATTAGTGTTTAATGTTCTGTCGACAACGAGGTGATTAGAGACAGTTTTTTCCTGTGAAATGAAGATAATCAGTAGGCCTAAACCCACAACATTTTAAACTACGCCTATTCAAAATTATTTCATTCATCCCACCAGTGCACATATTTATGTGATTTCCATGGAGAAGGTTTCGAGGAACTGCTATCCTGGTTCGCAATGATTACATCCATTCTTTTAGAATCGTTGAAACACAACTAAAATTTTTTGATAACTGTCTTCACAGAAACACGTGCAACATATGTAAGAGCGATTACTCTTATCCTGAGAATCAAAATTCAAGAATTTTTATCATTTTTAATAGACGCATGCATGATATTTATTACTCACTTTCATCTAAGAAATAAGGGCACGTAAATATTCTTTTCCCATTATGTTTTATCCCTGTCAAACCGGGTAAACCGACGGCCTTTGGCTAATTTCTTTCTTTCTCTTACGCTGGTGACGGTAAAATAAGTCATGTAACAAGTGTTCAGAGGCAGACAGAATGAAGTATACGGGGAACTTGTGCACCGGTAAACAATGTGCATTTGTTCACCAGGCACAGGCCACCAACCTGCGACTGCCTTCAGCCGTAGAAACATCGATATTTCCTTCAACAAGCTCAAACATGCTCTTTCGTCTTGTTTTCCAAGATCAGCTTGTGTTCTTTATCAGATTACAGCCTAGTGGAAAGGACGTTCAACGCCATTTTATTGTCACTGATCAGGAATAAATTGACAAAAAAGAAATTCAGATTGCATAGATAAAGTATTCTTTTGTAAGTGAAGATACACCATTGTTTAAGTTAACTGAACAGTTGCTTTGACATTACGGCATTTGATATTCTTTATCGCGTCACTACGGCACTGAGATTCCCTGTCCTCCTTCAACGCACTGACATAAAGTTCTATTAGGCAGCGACTTCTCGCAGTTCTGGTTAAGGTGACACATCTGTCTTCTACTTTCATATAAGTGGGAACAAACACATCTTTTTGGCTCTCGACTGTATCCTTGATTTAAAAGAAATGTTGTTCTTCCTTGATGACGCACCATTTCACTGCTTAGGTGATAATCAAACTCTGTATCTGTTGGTATGGAACGTTTCTAATATTGATGTGTGGTCCTCACCAGAAACCACGACATAGACATACGCAACTCTTTTCAAATGGTAAACAAGTACTCTCGTTTACAAGAAAAAGTCTCCTCAGCACTCATAGAATTAACATTGCTTTTCCTTTATCTGATGTTAACCTTTATCTGATGTTAACCAGATGCATATTATGTCCTGGACGGCCGGGTACTGGAGGACGAGGTATGGCCATGAAAAGACGAGTTTCTTCTGAGCCCGGGGTACTTGATTGTGTCATTAGCTCACTTGCAGCACAAATAACCACTGATCAGACAAATTCTATAAGCATTAATTGACACAGCTTCTTGCATCAATCACAGGCTCTTTAAATCAACAAATATTCGGAACTACTTTCTTCCTAAACGGAGTTTCCACCGACTGTTGTCGGGCAGGAAGGGCAGCTGTTTCAAAAGACAGAAAGATTTTTCTTTATTTAACTGCAGTATAACCTAAGTTCGAACAACGATAACTTGTTGACCAAAAGACGATACACATTATATTCAATCGCTGATAATATGTTGGATATTAATCGAAGGGCCCGCTACAATGACACGTCACGATTCAATTAACCACCCCCTGGATAGTTCACCACCCATAAAGAAGCAAGGACAAAACTTTGAACTAGGAAACATCCGATGTTTTTGTTGACGAGGAACACTAGATTCGTATGATTTATTCAGAAGAACCAAACGATGCCGAATTAAAAGCTTCCATTGTAACAACTGCTCTTCTGACATATTTGTGAGTTTTGTATAGCACACAGTTATTCATATCCCTCACAACATAACTGCATGAATACGTTCACGTCATCGTACTATCAGTTTCTCAAATCATGAAAGATAGGAGATAACAACTGTTTTCTTAGTACTGTAAACTTACAGCCCTCGTAAAGCTCTTGAAAGTAAACTTAACGCATCAGAACGTTTGTGAAACAGGCTCAAATGGCTCTGAGCACTATGGGACTTAACATCTGAGGTCATCAGTCCCCTAGCACTTAGAACTACTTAAACCTAACTAACCTAACGACATCACACACATCCATGCCCGAGGCAGGATTCGAACCTGCAATCGTAGCAGTCGCACGGTTACGGACTGAAGCGCCTAGAAACGCTCGGCCACCACGACCGGCTAAAACCGGCTCCCTATGTGTGTTTGAACTCTTGGGTTGTCTGTTGTGTAACAGTTATCCTCTCCCATTGTTAAGTAAGTTTGCTTGGTCGCTTTCAGTGCAGTGGGTAAAAAAGTTTTGCTTTCTGTCGTGCTGTTCGCTAATTTGGAAAAGAATACTGAAAGATTGTTTCTAACAAATGTGATATTGTGTTAGACAATATGTAATCTTAAAACACAACAGAAAAAACCAGATATTTCTCTCTGTGACAACTATGAAATCCGTGTGCATGGACTTCAGCGGGTCAGTAGATTCATCACAGACACCTATAACCGAAATATTGTTACTAAATTATCCGTTCCGAGCTTTCTTACGTGCGCTCAGCATCCCTTATCAGTACAATCCTACATGTATCTGACAAACTGAATCAATAGGCCATTCCGCTACCCATCTTACAGGAATTGTTACGAGCATGCTGTTTTCCACTATCTGATTCCAGGTGCTAGTCACTTCTGACGATCCCAAGTTTTATTTATCACAGGTTTTCTTACGACATGACTAGTACCAGTTTCGATTCGTTAATCCCATAATTAAGAAAACAGAATTTTTATGTATAAATGTAATAAAGATACCACGTTATATTTTACTTCATTTTGATATAATTGCAAAGGTATGCACCAGGTCGATTTTTCATCATTGTCCAGATTATTGTTATAGTTTCGCATCAATTGAGTCAGTCACTTAGATAATTGACTTAAAAATTACAGGATCCTATTCTGAGAGCAATGTACCCATTCATAAGTATGACCATGCTCCATTAGGAGAAATCTTAGCGGCGCTTCCGTTGTCTGCTAGTTGACAGACAATTGAGGTTATTTGTCCTTAAACCGTAATAAGATTGCACGCTTGTGGAGTGTCGTTAGTTGAAAAATAATCCCAACTCTTCGCTTTTATTTCTTTAGGTTAATGAAGGAGTTGAAAACAAATCTAATACATGATATTAATTTTTAATGTATGTCAGTTAAGATTTTTATGAAATGCATTACGTATATTGTAAATGAGATTTTTAACGTGATCCGTTGACTGCTCAGATTTTTATACAAGCTGAGTAAAATAGAGTGAGAATTTTCCAAGTGAACAGCCACGTTAAGTGATCAGACAGTGAGTTATTAACTAGTAAAGTTAATCCTTCTTAGCACTAAAAGTAGCCCGGGAGATTCCTGGAGCCTCTGCAGCATAAGGTGTTCCCTTATTTACCACAGTTACCAGATCCTGTGCATAAAGTTAGTTTTCTACTATTCTTTATTTTGTTAGAATAGTTTATTTTGGCAGAAGTCAAACCTGCAACAACTGATTATAGTTAAGCTCCAGTACAAGCCAGCTGAACAGGATGTTACGCTGGTTCGCGAATCTGGCCTCATTCAAGATTACAGGCCAATGATACACACACTCCGGTGTTTTCACCCGTTAAGACAAACATATTCCTGAGAATATTTTATATTAATTATTAATCACCGGACGGTGTATTAATTGTCCCTCCATACACAGAGTTCTTCTTAATTAACGTGTAGAAACAATGTATGGTTTCTGAGCAGCTACCTTTATTATATGTCCAACAAATATATAAAATGTTATCTGCACCCACCTCCCCTCCGCTGCTTTTGTCTAGGAACATCTGGAGTAAGGTCGCTTGCAGCGTGTCATGTGACAGTTCCCTTTTCATCAGCCTTCTGACTTATGTGATGCGACACGCCACGACGTCGTCTCCTTTAACACCCTCTTTATTTCTCCCGACGTCTTCGATTATTTGTTGAATATATTCCAATATCTGTCTTCCCCTACAGTTTTTGCCCTCTGCGATACCCTACGCAAACTGTCAGATATTGACATCAGAGTAGTACTGTTCTCTCCCACAGCGACTGTACTAGCCAACAGGGTTTCCACTTACCTATGGGCATAGGCTTACGCATTTCACGTAACCAAAATGTCTATAAAACACTGAGACAGCTGTAAAAAAGAGTAGAATGCTGCTATAAAATTCTGAAGGTTTATTTACGTTTCACTCTGGATGACACTGAATAAAAAGCCTTACTACTCTATGACCCTAGCTTACCTTCTTTTTTGTAATCTCTGTTATGTAGCTGCATGATCATGACCTTGAACTACCGTGTAACAGTTCATGCTGAGTAAGGGGTAAATACCGTAACAGCTGGTCAATGTTGTAGAAATGTCAACGTTAGTACCAGTTTAACCTAGAGTTGTCGTTACGATTCGTCCACTTCTCCCATTTATTTATACGATATAGACAGAAGTAAAATTGTCAATTTTGGGTAAGGCAGTACTCGAGGAAAATATGTATTTGCACAATAAGAAAAACTGCGTTGAGTGATGATTAAATTATTTATGGATGTAACAAGAAAATTCATGTCTATGGACAAGTATTCTGCAACGTATTACACGGTTATAATATTTGTCCGGTTTCTTTTATTTATCTGGTCTCTGTCTGCCCAGCTATTTAGCTACAGGTGACGTTAGATCATAGCGGGCCAAAGTTGGAAGTGAAATAGGTAAAACCAAGAACAGTGTGAGTGAAATGCGACTGGAAATGGAGGTAACTTCCAGAGGCAAAGACTACCGCCGGATCTGACTTTATGGTTTTTTTGCTGTGGGTTCATACAATTTGTTACTTTATGAAACACCTGTAAAAATTTGTCGTGGAACAAGTTGGTTAGGTGCTATGTACCTGCCTCATTGTGCAACTGATAGTACGGATATTTGAAGTATCTAATTAGAGCAGGTGTAATAGACAGCCGATCAGTTGCAATAAATGGTGGTTTTCAGTTAACCTTTACCATGGTTTCAACGGATTTAAACCCGTCTTCCTCAGAGGGACAAGAAAAAAACTTTGCATTAGCAATCAATCAGTAATGCTATCTCCACTTGAAATGTGTCGGCAACGGTCTGTTAGTCCGTATGTAAATATTAGGCCCCTAAAATCAAATGTTTTCACTGATGTTGAAACCATGGTAAAGGTTAAGCGAAAACAACCATTTATTGGAATTGATTGGCTGTCTATTACACTTGATGTTCCGTAACCGTTGCCGTAGTGCAGCCATGTTCAAAATGTTTCATTAGAATGAACAAGCTTTCTTTTGTGTATTGTAATATAGGCCTAGCGGATTCGTGATAGCAATGTTTCGCTTGTATTTAAAAGGTATCTTGAGTAGTTGGAATTAATGTTATCTTCATTTACACGTCTTGATATCTTTCAGTAACATTCGCAGACACTAACGATGTATCTCAAACAAAAGCGCTTCGGTTAACCAGGGTATAGTATTTTACTGCAAGAGATAACGTTATTTTGTTTATTACAGAAGAAAATGTAAGGTCTATAGTTAATGCGGAAAACGCAGGTGCAAGAAACATGTTACACAATAACACACGTGACATATACACTTTCACCAAAATTCCGACATACTTACGGAAACCTTGGTAATCTACATAGCAGTCGTCGTTTATTTCAAGATATACAATATCGAATGGACTAGCGTACGTGTGTTACCGTTCCCGAAGTGAAATTACTCTTTGCCGACAAAGCAGCAGTAGTCACTGGGTCTACTGAAAATATTATCATATTTTCATGAGACCCTCGTCCAAGAGATACTTCAAGAGAATTGTCGATTCTTAATTTACATGAGCGATTTAGCAGACAGGGTGAGCAGCACTATCAGATTTTCCCCCTAACCTTGCTGCTATCAACGAAATTATTGTCGTTGGGTGATCGTAAGGAGAAGGAGGAAGACGTGGAAAAAAATTCCATCTGGTGCAATGAATGGCAGCGTACTTTAAATATGGATAAATCCCAGATAATACCTAGAAAGAACACGATAGTATCTGGTCTCGGGATTAGTGGAGATCATCTTTTGTACACCACTTCATTTAAATATTTTGGGGTAATACTTAGAAGCAATATGAAATGGAAAGTTGAATGAAAGACTTCTGTTTGGAGGGGTTCTGTCAAAGTGATGTGCATCTGTAAAGAACATAGCACACAATATGCTAGTGGAACCAAATTAAGTATATTTCATCAGCTCTTGGAGTCCTTATCAAGTCGACAAAGCTATAAAGATCGAAAGCCTTCAGAGAAACACTGCGAAGTTCGTTACAGGCCAGTATAAAAATGCGTAAGTATATCACAGTCACTGAGGGAACTGAAATAGGAATCTTTGGAAAAAAAAGCGAAGTTGCTGTCGTGAAATCGTGTTGGGTGAATTTAAAGTACCAGTACTTGAGGAAGACCCTGCGGCTATACTGCTACTGCCATGTTATTTATCGCACAACGACGATGTTAATAAGTTAAGGAAGACTAGGTTCCATGTTGAGTGATACAGGAGTCATTATTTCTCTCGCTCAGGTAATCGTATTAGCGCTTTCCGTCACGCAGTGTAAGTGGCTTGTAAGGTTATATATGTAGGAGTGGGGCGTAATACACAGGGGCATATTGGTTCTTCAATGAAAAGAGGAATGACTTGACACGCTTACTCCTAGAGTGGAAAAAAATAATGTTGATGTGCATGGGACACGACTAAATAGTATAGACAGCGCATCGGGATCCTGTCATTCCACCATTGTCATATACACCCACATACGTGAATTATTCTGTTGCTCACTTCACTTCATAATAACGAAGCTCCTGTCTGGTTAAATAGCCGAATCCGCTTTGCAGACCAGAACTTCAATCCTGGATGTCTATTTAATATCCGGTGTGCCAACTAATTGCTTTCTTTACCGTATCATCCCTTTTTTCGGTTAATTTTTTCAAGTTCGAAACCTTCGTAGACGAGCGTGGAACTTTCACCTCATTCAGCAAGCCGATATCTCTGATTTCTTTGTCGTATACATTATTTTATAAAATGAAATTACCTTCATTTCATAGAATCGCTCAAACTTTCACTGGAAAACAGCTCCAGCTTTCTGAAAGGAAACTATCAGGCCATTACTCACTGGGAGAATTCGCGTGAGATGTAGCCAAATACGTCTTATAAATCACTCCTGTGGTTCATTATCCAGCAGGAACGACGGAATAAACAGGAATGTTTAAAATAGTTTCGTCGACACGGAAGCCACAAATTGCAAATTACCTGTTATGTACACCATAAAGTTGTTCACTAACATCCTACTCTGAGAGAGTTCAATTGATCTGTGAATTACTTGAATAGTCGGTTGGTTGCTACTTTCCCCATTAATGTTATAGATTCTGAAGGAATTTTGTCTATGCATTCCACTGTGTTTGATAGCTTGATTTCCAAAGCTTTTCCAGACTGTGGCACTTACAATGGATCCCCTATTTCTATGTGATACGAGCTATGAATAGCTACTATACTGCTTGACTGACAATTTTTCCGCTTAAGAAAGAACTAGTTTTAGACGGGGTTTCGAAACTATTCACCAACAGATTCTATGACATAAAGAACTAAAGGAAGATTCACTGCGTGCGGTATTCTAACGTGGTTACGCTATTTTCGCGAACTCTAAAGAGGCGCATATAAACGGGCATTGCGTTTCCTGTTATTTCCGTGCTGTAGTTACCACTTCACATAATAATGTATAGCGCATGAACTAAGGTGACTGTCACATGCTGCTTAACGGTAGTGGACCAATTGCAGAGCTGAAAATATTCTTTGGTCAAATTACTTGAGTAGCACAATCACAAGAAACTATAATAAGGAAAAAGTGGGCTGCTTTGTGACTGAGGTATAACTTTCTTACCATAACGCTTTGCAGCTCTTCATTCTTAAACACTGTAATTCGGGTCAACATTCAAGATACAGCTCTACTGCAGGGTGTATTTCCTTAGCACTGCCATTTGTGTTGGAAGCTGCAAGTGGATGCATTACTCTTAAGCTGGTCGCAAAGCTATTTTGTTGGGAGTTTGAAAAACTTGTTTGTAGAATTCTGGTAAACTTTCTGCGTGCTGTTGTTAGCTTTTATGAGCTGATTAACTGAAGGTAAGTTGATGTAAGGAAGTTATATGTGCACATCATTTTGCATAAGAGTTGTCTTTCACAAAAATGTTCTTCAGCCACTGGGGAGCGAAAAACGTTATTTCCGCAGTTCATAGAGGTAACTTTGTGACAGCACACACCTGCAGAAACAAGCCCGGCATTGAAAATTGTAGAAAGGAGTATCATTAATGACATTTGGGAGATTTGTTAATGATTTATTTCGTATTTTAACTTTGGTTCTAAATATAACATACAGTTGCACATAATAAAGTATTAAATGTATCATGACTGTTTTTTCCTTCAACATTGAACTTGTAAGAAAGTGTCTAACAGTTTGGACTAATTACCTTGTTTTAGAGGATATTTCATTTAATGTACCACTAAACAGATACGTAAATAAATGTATCAAATTTTTAATTAATTGACTTGTATAGTGCAGTTTACTTTTTCATTTTTATTTTGTTTCAAAGAGAATATGCATACAATTATTTAGATTTTTAAAAAAATGGAAAATAAATATCTCCAAATTGGGGAACTTGTTGGCTAATGTTTCTCTGTGTATGGATAAAGTAAAACTCATAAATCCGGGAATATCTGGAACAAAGTTGTAACTGTGTGTCATAAAGAAACACTAAATGAGCCCGTTTTACAACAGATCAGTTTCACCCTACTTTCCCTGTGTTACACCTAATATCAAGCTGCCTAAAGCCGGATATAAGTTCAGCCGAAATTTTTACGAAGAACCTAACAGTATTCAGAAAGTACAGATTAAATACCCTCGGTGGTGGCGTGTTTATTGCTGTCAGCAGTAATTTACCTTGTAGTGAAATTGAAGTAGATAGTTCCTGTAAGTTAGTGTGGGTGGTGGCTATGCTCGAGAACCGCAATAAATTATTAATTGGTTCCTTTTTGCAGACCCCTCGATGCTGAGCAGTTCAAAGAAAAGCTTAGTCTCATTTAAAATAGGTACCCCACTCGTACAGTTATACTTGGTGGTGGCTTCAATTCACCCTCAATATGTTGGCGAAAATACATGTTTAACGTCGGTGGTAGGCATAAAACGTCGTTCGAAATCGTACTTATTGCTTTCTCCGAAAATTGTTTTGAACAATTAGTTCAGGAGCCCACTCGAAATGTAAATGGCTACAAAAACATATTTGACCTCCTAGCAAAAACCGGTGTTGAGCAAAGAGGTAACACCATGACGGATACAGAGATTAGTGGCCACAAGGTCGCTGTAGCAAGAATAATACTGTAACATCCAAATCCACCAAGAATAATCGCAAAGTATATCTGTTTAAAAAAGCAGACCAAAACTGACCGCTTCCTAAAGGACAGTCTCCACTCCTTCCAATGTGAATCTGTAAGCGTGTATTGATCTCCCATGGTACACAAAACAAGTCAGAACACTGTTGCAGAAGCTACGAAAAAAAGCATGCCAAATTTAAAAGATCGCAAAATCTCCAAGATAAGCGAAGTTTTGCAGAAGCTCAAAATTTAGCGCGAAATTCAATGCGAGATGCTTTTAATAGTTTTGACAACGAAACTCCGTCTTGACTTCTGGCGGAAAATCCACAGACGTTGTAGTTGTATGTAAAGTACATCAGCGGCAAGACACAGTCAGTACCATCACTGCGCTGTAGCAGTAGTAATGTCACTGATGACAATGCCACTATAGCAGAGTTACTAAGTGTGGTTTTCCAAAATTCGTTCACCAAAGAAGACGAAGTAAACATTCCACAATTCGACTCAAGAATTGCTGCCAACATGAATAACTTAGAACCAGATATTCTCTGTATAACGAAACAGCTCAAATCACTTAATAAAGACAAGGCCTCCACACTTAGCAATAATATACAATCGCATGCCGCCGAAAGGTGCGTACCTAAGGAATGGAATGTTGCACATGTGATACCAATACTAAAGGAAGGAAACAGGAATAATCTAGTGAACTGCAGACCCATATCACTAACATTGAACTGCAGTAGGATCTTTGAACGTATATTGTCTTCGAACACTATGAACTACCTCACAGAAAACGATGTATTGATATATAGCCAGCACGGATTCATAAAATATCGTTCTTCGGAAACACAACGAGATCTTTAATTTCACGAAGCAATGAGTGGTATCGACAGCGGATCTCACATTGATTCCATATTTTTAGATTTCCAGAAGACATTTCGACATCGTTCCTCACAAGCAACTTGCGTGCTTACGGAGCATCGTCTAAGGTGTGCTGCTAGAGTCCTGATTTCCTGTCATAAAGATCTCAGTTCGTAAAAGCTGACGGAAAGTCATTGAGTAAAATAGATTTAATATCTGGCGTACTCCAAGAAAGTGTTATAGGCCCTCTGCTGCTCCTGTTCTACATAAACGATTTAGGAGACAATCTGAGCAGCCCTCTTATATTGTGTGTAGATGATGCTGTCATTTGCCATCTTGTAAAGTTATCAAATGATCAAAACCAATTGCAAAATTGCACAGACAGTATATCTGTATGGTGCGAAAAGTGAAAATTTACTCTGCATAATGAAAAGTGCGAAGTCATCCACATAAATACTATAAGGAAACCGCTAAATTTCCGTTAAACGATAAATCACATAAACTCAAAAGCTTTGAATTCAACTAAATACTTACGGTTTACAATTACGAAAAACTTAATTTGGAACGACGACATGTTGTGAGGAAAGCGAACCAAACCCTGCGATTTATTAGCAGAACAATTATAAAACGCAACAGGTATACTACAGGGACTGCCTCAGTACGCCTGTGGAGTATTGCTGCGCGTTGTTGGACCTGCATCAGATAGAATTGACGAAGGACAACGGAAAAGTTCGAAGACGGTCAGCTCATTTTGTATTATCGGAAATTAGGGGAGAGAATGATACGCAACTTGGGGTCGCGATCATTAAAACCAAGGAGTTTTTCGATGCGGCAGGATCTTCAGTTGAAATTTCAGTCACCTGCTTCCTCCTCCAAATGTGAAAATATTTTATCATCGCTCACCTGGATAGGGAGAAATGATCACAATAATAAAATATCACAAATATGAGCTTGCACGGAAAGATTTCAGTGTTCGTCTTTTCCACCCGCTGTTCGAGGGTAGAACGGTAGAGAAATAGCTTGAAGTTGATTCGGTGAACCCTCTGCCAGGCATTTAATTGTGAATTGCAGAGTAATCATGTAGATGGCGATGTAGCGGTGTATGTCACAATTTTGTTCTGAGTTAGGGGAAAATTCTATGATAGTTAATATTCCGTAATCCGAAAACGTCATTACAAATAACAATTTTATTTCTATTAAAATTAAAGGACGAAAGTTATGAAATTCCACATACGTGGAAATTAAATGTCACACAACATATTTGTGTAAGATTATGTTGCAAAACGTGATAAAGTGTCCCGAGCTGCCCGGTTTTACGGTATCAATTAACAGCTTTTTAAGTTTCTAAACCAATTTGTTTGGGATGTTTCATCGCAGCGCGTCAAATCTTTGATGCATTAAAAAATTCCATGATAGGCAACCCATGAATAGATTGACAGCTCTTCAAAGGCAAGCTAAAGATGAACAATTAAATGTGTTGCAATAACTTAACTTGTGCACAAAATATAATTCCCAGAACACAAGTCAAACGGACGAACCGAATCCATCAGGCAGAATTATTTGAGGAGAAAATGTACTTATTTTGTTCCTACAACAATCAAATATTCAAATTCACAGCAACGCATCATACAGAGGTGATTCCGTGATGATTATACAAATTTCAGAGTTGATGGAGAAAGTTTAATGTATCAATTTGAGGTAAGGGAACCTGGCCCGGAAATGACCGACTCGGTAGTTAGAAGCGAACATCGTTCTGGTAACTCTGACAGTGGAATACTTGTACCGGTGCTGTTGTTGCAATTTTGAGGGGTGGTACTGTGGTCCAAAACTGTGTACCTTAAGACCTATGGGCGCTTCTTCAGTAGAAGAGATGTGTTTCACAGTATCGAAAGTGAACAAGTAGTCATAGCTTCTAATGTATTTTTTTCTTGATTTAGTCCATACTAACTTCTCTGAAAGTTGTCTACCCTAAAATCTTAGCAAAAAGACTGTCGACATGTGTATAGCATTCCGAGGTATCAGCTTTCGACTAGATCTTTTCTGGACCAGGGTCCCTTACCTGAAACTGACACATTTACCCTTCTCCATCATTCCTGAAAATCTGTAACATAATCACAGAATCAACCTCATAAGTTGCAGCAGAAACAAAAATGCAGTGCCCTTTTACAGTTCGGTCGAGCAGTTCCTGTACCTCTAAATCTAACAGTATGTTGTAAATTGAATATTGCAACACGTAGACATAAAAATCACGTATCCTGCGGATGAGCAGCTTCGTGCCTTACAGAGAGATCTACAGAGAGTCCAAGCAGGAATGGTCATAATTCAGAGATATGATGGGGAGGATCATAAAAAAGTCTAGTAAACATGGACTTTAAAATGCATACCTTAAGAGCTATGAGCACTTCTTCGCTAGAACAGAGGTGTTTCACTGTAGCGAAGACGAACAGATTCTCATAGTTCTTAAGGTATGGACTTTAGAGCCCACGTTTACTAGACACTTTTGTTTCGATTGATCATTCCTGTCGTATCCCTACATGTTGACCATTCCTCCTGGCACACCCCGTATTCTACTTGACTTCTTGCGCAGCATCCCAGGGAGCGTTATGCTTTGGAAAGCTTCCGCGAGGCTTTCACGAAATTCATCATTAGTCTTGTACCGACGCTGACCAACATGAGAGATGATCATTAACCACAACCAGATATCTGTATTACGATAGTCCGCGTAGGAACCGTGATAACATCGCGGACAATAGCCATAAAACCAATCACCGCATTCCTCGTGTATGAACTGCGACATGTTGCACATTCACTAGAAAATAAAAATCCTAAATGAGACACGTCATCCGGAAATTGTGTCACCAAAGCACAGCGGGCGTCAACACGCTGCTCCATGTAGTCGTCAGATGATTTAGTCACAAACATCAATCTGGACCCCTTAATTTTCAAATCTTTTTGAAGTGGTCATGTATTTTTGAGCGGTTCCTGAAGTTCAGCTCCTTAAATTGCGTATGGATTTCAATGGAGACTGCTCTGTCTGAGCAACGGTGACATACGTCTTCGCTCCTGTTTTCATAAGTGATAAGGACATCCAGTATCTAGATACACTTTGGTATGATTTAATTTTTAAAACTGATAAAACGCACATGTCTCCGCGTGTAGCAGAAGAAGAAGCAAAACCATCTTAATGGCCGACCGTGGTGGACTAGCGGTTTTAGGCGCTACAGTCTGGAACAGCGAGACGGCTGCGGTCGTAGGTTCGAATCCTGCCTCGGGCATGGATGTGTGTGATGTCCTTAGGTTACTTAGGTTTAAGTAGTTCTAAGTTCTGGGGGACGGATGACCTTAGAAGTCAAGTCCCATAGTGCTCAGAGCCATTTTTGAACCATCTTAATGCAGTTGCAGTTATCTGTTCCAGCAGTATATGTAATCACTACTGGAACCAATAAGTGGCTTTCGATAACAAGAATTATTTTGGAGGTAACTCTACGATCCTTACGTATGTGATGCCTCGATTAAAACTAGCGCAGGAAGGGTTTTTCTAACACGAAATAATTTGTTGACATATCGCTGGAAACAATAACAACGATGACATATCAAGCAGAAAACATGTAGAGGGACATTAAGTGGAATGCCCACATAAAACAAGTAGTAGATGCCACACTGAGATTCCTAGGAATAATCCTGACTGAATGTAATTCATCCACGAAAGAAGTGGCTTACAAAACAGTTGTTCGACCGTTTCTTGAGTATTTCTCATCACTCTGGGACCCTACTTGGTTGAGAGAAGAGGTCGACATCCAACAAAGAGCGGGATTGTTTAGTCAACACGAGAGCGTTACGGAGATCCTCAACAATTTTCACTGGCAGATGCTACAAGAGAGGCGTGGTGCATCACGGAGAGGTTTACTCCGAGAGACTGCCTTCCACGCACATACGTCTCGCGAGATGACGGAAATAGAATAATTTGGTCTAATAAAGGGGTTTACAGTGAGTCATTCTTTTTAAGCGTCATTCGCGAGTGCAACAGGGAAGGGAGGATCAGACAACGGTACCAGACGTACCTTCTGCCACACATAGTCAGGGTGTTTGCAAAGTATAGATGCAGATGTAAACTGCTCTAGTTAAGGAACAGAAGAGCTGCCGTTTACAGAAGCTTCTGGCGACATCTATCTAACCATGTCTTGGCTATTTAGAAAACATTGTCAAGAAATGCCAACAGCATTATTCCGAGCAACCTGATTAACAGTAAAGTTGAAAATTGTATCACTGAAAAGGCGGTATAATAAGTTGTCGCTGAGCACCCAGGACATGAAATGCGTTGTGTACCTTCAGAAAATTCGCCATTTGTGACTGAGGGTTTAATTTTACTCCGTACGTTATGTCAAAAAACTGAATAATTGTTTGTGAACTTAGTGCACGCTATGCACGAACAAGATGTAAATCAGGCTGTGTGTTATTTGACAAAGGTGTTTCTAACAAACGTAGTCTCCTTTACTAACATTATGATACTGTGATAACAGAGTAAAACAAAAATGTATCTGGTGTTCCCAAAGGAAGTGCATAGGTTCCCTGCTGTTTCTAATACGAGTATAATGATGGTGGAGACAATCTGAGCCGCTCTCTTAGATTGTTTGCAGATGCTGTCGTTTACTACCTAGTAAAGTCATGAGAAGATCAAAAATACTTCCAAATTTACTTAGACAAGATATCGGTGTTGTGCGAAAAGTGGCAACTGACACCAAACAATAAAAAGTGTAATGTTATCCAAATGTGTACTAAAAGGTGTCCTTTAATTTTTTGTTACACGATAAATCTAACAAATTTAAAGTCTGTAAATTCAGCTAAAGATATAGGGATTACAATTACTAACAACTGAAATTGGAACCATCACTTAGAAAATATTGTGGGAAATGCTATCCTAAGACTGCGTTTTATTGACAGAACAATTAGAAGAAGCACCAAGTCAATTAAGTAGACTATCTCGATTACGTTTGTCTGTTATCTTCTGGAGTATTGCAGGGCAGTGTGGTGTTTTTATCAGATAGTAACAAGGGCAGCTGGTTTTTTACTATTGCTAAAAACAGAAGAGACTGTCACGGGTATGATACACGAGTTGAGGTGTCAGTTATTGAAGCGAAGGCGTTTCTCGTTGCGACTAGAACTTTTCACGAAATTTCAGTCACCAACTTTCTCCTCCGAATGGGAAATTTTTTGTTGAATTCCACCTGCATAAGGAGGAATGACCATCGTAATACAATAATGGAAATCAGAGCTCGAAAGGGATGATTTAAGAGTTATTTTTCGCACGTGGTATTCGGGAGTGGAAGGGTAAAGAAACTGATTTAAATTGGTTAGATGAACCCTCAGCCAAGTATTTACGCATTAATCGCAGACCAGTTATGTAGATGTAGATATAGATATAGAACTCCAAATCAGTTCTACAGTACGTCCAAATTCACCCTCATACCAAACTTTCTCGCAACAAAGTTATGTCCCTGTAGACTGTGATTAAAGAAATAATAATTTCCCCCCCCGGAGCCAAGTGCGTGGACGAATACGTATATGCCAAGTTAACATAGAAGGATACACGAGGACAAAAGGAGACATCCTCACAAAGCTACTAACAGAAGAAAAAATTGATGTGCTGACCTTGCAGGAAACACATCTATCAGAAGAAAATATCTCGAGACTTCTAATACCAGGCTATGAAATTGTGGGCTATAAAGCCCATAATAAACACGGTATTGCAACACTGATCAAGAAAGAACTGGTTGATAATATTGAGGAAACTATGCACCACGAATTTGCCGTGGGAATCAAACTAAACGATATGACTGTGTATAACGTGTACAAGCCACCTTCAGAAAAATGGGAACAACCTGTTTTACCTAACCCACAACACCCTGCAGTCATAATTGGCGATTTTAACTCCCACCACCCCAGATGGGGCTATCAGTCTTGCGACAAAGAAGGACTCATGCTGGCAGACTGGGCAGATATAAATAATTATACATTAATATACGATGCAAAAGATACCCCCACCTTCTGTTCAGGAGCGTGGGGCACAACATCAACGCCCGATCTTTGTTTTGTCTCATCTGGAGAAACTGGAATAGCACTTCCGTCCAAGAGAACTGTACTGAGCCGTATTCCTCGGAGCCAACACAGACCAGTTATTATAGACCTTGGGATCCAAATAGCAGTAATAAAGAGCCCCCCTATAGCCCGCTGGAACCTCAGGAAGGCTAACTGGGTTAAGTTTAAAGATACCATTGAAAATAATGTAAACAGAATTCCCCCAATCCCAGAAAATTACGACAGATTTACGAAGTTAATTATCAAAGCGGCACATAACTCAATACCAAGAGGAGCGCGGAAAGAATACATCCCATGCTGGTCAAAGGAGTGCGAACAACTACTCGATGAATATAACAAAACAGAGAATCCAGAACTAGGAGAACAGCTCATAAGAGCTATGGACGAGGAACGCAAACAGAGATGGCAAAAGCGGATGGAACAAATGGACTTTACGCACTCCTCACAGAAGAGCTGGAGTCTACTGAGGAAAATTGGCGGAGCACAATTCAAGGGACGGAACATCAATAATAAAATGACCCCTAACAAGATATGCTCTTCTATACTACAAACATCCAGAATCCATGCCTCCGCCTCGAAGAAAAAAGAACTGCACCAACTGATGAACGAAGAGCTAGATGCAAGCGAGGAGGAAGCAGGTTTAGCGAACTGGGTAACACAAGAAGAGATAAATATAGCACTAAAGAAAATGTCACCTGGTAAAGCAGCTGGCTGTGACGGCCTTCTTCCAGAATTCTTGAAGAACCTCGGGCCAAAGGGAAGAGTATGGCTGTCTTCTCTTTTCTCTAATATCATAGATACCAGCCGGTTACCAAAGCAATGGAAAAACGCACAAGTCATAGCCATCCAGAAACCAGGGAAAACAGGAGAGAATGCTAAAGATTATAGACCGATATCTTTATTGTGCACCACTTACAAGCTGTTTGAACGAGTCATCCTAGGCAGAATAGAAAGTAAAATAGAAGCTGCTCTTCCCCCAGAGCAAGGCGGTTTTCGAAAAGGAAGAGACTGTTGCGACCAAGTTCTCGCCCTAACCACTTTCATTGAAAGAGGTTACCAAAACAAAAAGAAAACGGGCATGGTATTATTAGATCTCACCTCAGCATACGACACCGTATGGACAAAAGGGATACTGTATAAACTGTCAAAAGTCGTGAAATGCAAGAAGATCATAGATCTAGTCAGAAATATGTTGATAAACAGGAGATTCAAGGTATCTCTGAATGGGAAAACAAGCAGCTACAGGACACTACAAAATGGTCTCCCCCAAGGGTCTGTGCTGGCTCCATGCCTTTTCAATTTATACATAGCGGACATCCCAAACCTGGAATCTCGTTCTTTTATGTATGCAGATGACATCGCTATCGCGGCTCACGCCAACACTTTCGAAGAACTGGAAGAAATTTTAAACAGGGATCTGGAACGACTACAACAATATTATGACAACTGGCACCTCAAAGTAAATCCGACTAAATCCGTGGCATCAATAATGCACTTGTGCAACAAAGATGCAAATCGTGAGCTAAAAGTGCAAATAAAAGGTAAATTGTTGAAAAACGATAGAACGCCAAAATATCTGGGTGTTAAGCTAGATCGCACTCTCACATATAAGAGCCACCTGTACGAAGTCGCCCAAAGAATGAAAACAAGAAACAACATCATAATGAAACTGGCAGGAACAACCTGGGGATGTTCCACTGAAACTCTACGCACATCAGCACTGGCACTTCTGTATAGTGTAGCGGAATATTGCGCACCCGTCTGGGCCCGCAGTAGGCATGTCAGATATATTGATGTGCAACTTAACGAGACAATGAGGCTCATAACAGGAACAGTAAGACCCACCCCGAAACCTTGGCTGCCCGTCCTTGCCAAAATCGAACCACCCTCGATTAGACGTGAAAGAGCAATCCAGAGGTACAAAGAAACGTTCAGGGACCTACCTCCTCCCCCTGACAGATTGATGTCAAGAAATCCCTTCTGGAAAGAACTCAAACAACAGATTGATATCGATAACCTGTGGAAACAGCAATGGCAGGAAAGCAAAGTGAATAACAGTTTCCTTATTGAGGACCCATCTCAACGAGTTCCAGGCTTCCAACTCCAACGTAGAGTGTGGGTAACTCTAAATCGTCTGCGGACAGGTGTTGGTCGGTGCGGATATTTGTTTAAAAAGTGGGGTTTCTCCCAGGACCCCAATTGTGAGTGCGGAGAGAGTCAAACCATGCAGCATATAGTTGAGTGCGACGTACACGGACTTAAGGGAGGAAATCTGATGGACATACATGTGATAAGTGACCAAGCACTTTTGTGGCTGGAAACCCAGAAAATTTTATTGTAAATCATTGTTAATGTTAATTTAAATTTTTATGTTGATGTTTGTAAGTGTATCACGCTTTGCCTGTAGCTGAACGAGAAATAATAAAATAACACAAGACATAGGTATCTAGCTATGGGTTTCAATTACGGGAAGAAGATACAAAGACAATAAAAACTGTGCTATTTGATTTTCAGTGAAAACTTCAAAACGTTTTTAGAACGTTTGTGCACAAAAAATTAAGTAAGAAAAAAGTATGTAACAAAATTTGTTCCGGTTCTCATTCCAAGGCACGTTCCTAATCGACAAAGCTGAAATCACTGCACCAAAGAACTCAGATACGAAACTGCTTTGCAAAGCTCCCGACGCCAAATTTTTATAACAGTTTTTTCTTATTTTGTGTGCATTATATTCAAAACTGAAATTCACAAAATAATCTTAAGAATTTCTGGGCTGCATAGGGCGACGAGTAGGAAAGATTTCAGCGGGGAAATATGTTCAATATTTTGAGTTCGAAGCCTTATCCACAGACGTACTATTTCCGTATCACAGAAACAAATATGTATGCGTATGCAATGTGAATTCATAGAATTTTAGAGTGACAGACAGGACAGTTGCGACAAACTAATATGGCAATGTTCAGTGCTGAAATGCACACGAAATGTTCAGTATTCACGGGTAACATTTTATGCTCGCCTACTTCACAGGTACGACAGAGTTCAACCCTGGGCATTCTTAACACATCGGTGTTGTTTACATATATAATACATACAGGACTCGTAGTGACTCACTATCGCTCTTCCACCCAGCAGACTCGACAGAGGGAACCACTATATTTACAGATTTGGTAGCGTCGAAGAGAAACACATTGTATCTGAATGTGGGCTCCTATTCAAACCGTTATCCACTGAATGTCCTCTAAACGTTATGAGAGTTTGTAAAAATTTTGACTTACTCTGTACACGAAATCAAAAACAGTCGCGATTATAGTTGTAGGTAGTAAAGGCATCCACATGCAATTAACGTGTGGAATACCTGTCTTGTGGCTTCAGCAGTAAAATCTACACCTATATGTACACATGAAGAGTGGAAATGGAAATCATTTTTATTGCAAAATCTGACATTTGTCATGAGAATGGAAAAACAATGTATCTTTGTTTGTACATATCTAATCTGTATCCAAAAAAAATTGAGAAGATAGTCTGATACTATAGAATGATGCTACTTACTGCATTACGACAAGAAATAGTGGACAAATTAGAAAATATATGCTTTATTAAGAACATTATAACCGCCACACCACGAAACTAACTGCTTCTGTGTGCCAAGGTGATTCTTGTAAAGAAGAAAACAGTAATCAGTCACTGGTAATAACGCTATTTATTCGCACAAACAACGGCGTTATCTGTTTCGAACTGATAGGTTCATCGTCAGACTGCTATTCACTATAATAATACATCTCTTGTTGTTTACATTAGTTGTAAACAGCCAAAAACTAATACATCTGTTGTTTATATTTGTTGTTAACAGCGAACAACTAATGTAAACAGCAACAGATGTAACATTAGCGTGAACAGCCGCCTGAAGATGGACCTCTCGCTTCCAAACCTGTCATGGGGCTATTTACGAAAATAGCATTATTAACAGTGGCTGGTTGCTGGTTGCCGTTTTCTTCTTTGCAAGAATAAACTTGTGTTTTGTACACAGACACTATCTCAGAAATGTCAGTTTCCGACAGAATATCAGGAAGAACGTTTTTGTTCCAAACGCCATTAATACTGAGGAACTACGTTTTATTTGTGTTAATACAAGTATATCAGTACAGCATTAGATTTTTTACTAGCAGGACTTTTGTGATCAAAAACCATTTCTCATATTTTTTAAATTTTGGAACTCCATAGGGAAGCACAGCTTGAAACAAATACCATGCGCCATATACTAACGCATATTTGAATGCCTTTCCCCATGATTTCGGAGATGGATTGAATCTAGAAACATGCAACAGAGTACCGACAACATAGCAGCATGGAAAACTGCGTTTTGTGAAAAAATTGCACTTAGAACATTTTCCATTGCCACGCTCTGTGTAAACTCAGTAAACCACTGTGAAGTGCATGGAAGTGTGTCCGAGAGATAGTTAGCGTCGTGCCACTCGGGTACGGACCATAAGCAGAATGAATACTTACACAAATCTGTGCGTACTGTAATTTGTCTAATTTTATCATCACTATCCCTAGCTGAGTGATACGAAGGGGACTGAAGATTATATCTCTGGATTCTTCAATCATTATTGGTTCTCGATATTTTGTGAAGAGACTTCGCTGGATAACTTGCGTCTGTCGTCAAATGTCTGCTAATCTAGGTTTTTCGACATTTCCGTGGCCCTCTTCGTCAGTCAAACAAACATGCCAGCATTCGTCTGCCCTACTTGAAATATGTTCAATATCCCCTTTTAGTCCTATCTGGTATGGGTCCGACACAGTTGAGAAGTTTCCTAAGATGGGATGAACAAGTTATTTGCAAGCAATCGCCTGTGTAGATTGAGTTCATTTTCCCAGTATCATGCAAGCCAATCGTAGTCTCTCGTCTGCCTCTCCCACCACGGAGTCAATGTGATCATTCCATTTCATATCCCCACAAATTGTTTAATCCACTTGTTTTCTTGAGATCACCGACCCCAGTTGTGACTCACTGATATTATGCAATGTTTCGTATTATGAAGAGCATAATTTTACATTTCGCTCCATTTAAGGCAAGTTACCAGTCTTTGCACAACTTCGGAATCCTATCAAGACTGAATGAACATTTTGTTCATCATTTCTCAAACAGTAATTCATTACGATAAGTGCACCATCTGTAAAAAGTTTGAGGTTACTACTAATACTACGTGCAAGATCATCAATAAACTATATTAACGGCAAGGGTCCCAGCACACTACATCTGGGCACACCTGAAGTATTTCCACATCTGCCGATGGCACTCCATTCAAGGTAGCATGCTGCGTCCTCCCTACAAAGAAATTCTAGTTCCAACCACGTTTGATTTGATACTCCGTTCGATCGTAACTTACCAAACAGAGTGCACGGAGAATTGAGTCAAATGCATTTACCTGACTGTCTTGATCCTTGGTTTTCAGGATTTCATGAAAAGAAAAAGGCGAGTTGTGTTTTGCACGAACTTTTTTCGGAATCATAATGGTTTGCAGGACTGACGCCATTCTGTTCGGCACACTTAATAATGTTGACTTCAGAAGACAGACGCTTATCAGTGAGATTAGACAGTGGTTCTGTGAGTAAACTCTGTTACCCTTCTCGTAAACACACAGTTGTGATCTCTTATTTCTTCCAATAATCGGCAGAGTGTTTTGTTCAAAGGATTAACGGTATAGGCCTTCTGTTGCTAAAATGGAAGCTAACTCAGCTTCAGATTTTGTGCAGAAACTGACAAGGATCCATCGGACCCGAAGCCTCAAACTTCTCCACAAAAATATTATAATTACAGTGCAACTTCAGGCACTATTTTATCGATCTGAAACAAATCTTAAATTTAATGAAGAGACACATTCCGTACTTACATTCTATTGTTGTACTACATCATGTACTTTACGTACGTATTAAGTGATTGTGACTAATTGCTACCTGAAAGCAGACGTACTAGCTGCATTGCAGTGTGAACTACTACTTAAATATTTACATTCTTATAAGTTAAACATTGCAAAGCAAAGCAAAGATCTGCGTTTTCGGCCTGTTAGGCCAATTAGGATCGACCGACCGCCGTGTCATCCCCTGTCAGTGCCGGCATTGCATGTGGTGTGGAGGGGCCTGGAGTCATCAGAACGATCTCCCGGCCGTTGCTGGCTTTCTTGACCTTGGAGCCGCAATTTCTCACTCAAGTATCTCCTCAGTTCTCATAACGAGGCTGAGTGCACCCTGTTCCAGACCTCCTACCAAGAAAATATCCCTGGCAGTACAAGGAATCGAACTCAGGTCCTCCGCATAGCAGTGACACGTTCAATCCTGAGCTACTTAATAGATATCACAAAATTGTGACTTAATTAAGCAAAGGCATCTATATTTTCGAAATTCGGCGCAGATGAAATATAGAAACAAGTCAAAAACTCCTGATCAGGTTGGTGCCATTTAATGATGTTGTTCATGGAGAATTACTGTAGGCTAAGCAGCCAAAATCCAAAATCACCAACCCACAAAGCCCGATCTAGTGGCAATTCACCATAAATCTAAATAAAAACATCAACCGGAATTCTGAATTGAACGCTACAGTGTGTAATATGGTTAACGGTATTACAAAACATATTCCCTTCCCATCTCCATCCAACCTATTGTGAGTGACTCAACGAGAATTCGAGCACGACGTGACTCACGAGTTATTTAAGTTTTCAAACAATTGCAGAGAATGATTCTCTTGTTAAGTGGCGGAAAAGAATCGTAGATGAAATTGTGGATGAAACGCTGGACCTTTAGATAACTAATGGTTTACACTAAGTTGCAACCAATGCACCAAAACAGGAGTGGGGTACGATTATAAAATATACAGCTGTTTCGTAGAGAACAGCATACCAGTTATGTGACTGGAGTGCTCATTTGTTATCTACAACAATTTTCTGAAACTTACACTAGTGTTCAGAAAAAAAAACAGAACACCCTGAACGACTAGAGAAAGGACGTTCATATTCAGAGGACATGTACATTAGTACGTTCTGCAGAAACGATCAGCGTTCCAGTCACATGTGTCCTGTTGCCTAGTAGGTACGGGGTCTGGCATGGGCCCTGATAACTTGTTCCTTGCGTGATGGCATCGACACGTAGAAGGCGTGAATGGCGTCCTGTGGTATAGCCATCCACGCTGCATTCATTTACTTTCAAAGTTCATCTGCGGTGGTTGGCATTGGGTGTCAGCGCTGCAACCGCCGTTTCACCATGTCCCATACATTTTCGATTGGCGACAAGTATCGTGATCTGGCAGACCAGGGCAAAAAGCTGACACCCTGTGACACCAAGAAGGCACGTATTCGTGCGGCAACATGTGCATTGTGTGGTATCACCGCCAGACACCACACTTGCTAGGTGGTAGCCTTTAAATCGGCCGCGGTCCGTTAGTATACGTCGGACCCGCGTGTCGCCACTATCAGTGATTGCAGACCGAGCGCCGCCACACGGCAGGTCTAGAGAGACTCCCTAGCACTCGCCCAGTTATACAACCGACTTTGCTAGCGATGGTTCACTGACAAAATACGCTCTCATTTGCCGAGACGATAGTTAGCATAGCCTTCAGCTACGTCATTTGCTACGACCTAGCAAGGCGCCAGTACCAGTTACTATTGATACTGTAATCATGTACCGTCAAGAGCGACGCTCATCATTTATGGATTAAAGTTAAGTATTCCACCAGCTACGTCCGTTTTTCTAAAGACTAAATTCCTTGTCCTGTTCCAGACCTCACGCCAGCCTGCGTGAGCTAAAACGCGTGCCTTTCGGCTTCCTCTCATACCCGGTGTTGGCTCTCCTGCCAACCCACAACGCATTGTCTTGCTGAAAACTGGCGTCTGGAGTGTTGTGCAGAAAGGGTATGGCTACAGGTTGAAGGATGTCATTCACGTAGGTCACAGTCGTCAAAGTGGCGCGGACATGCTCAACTCTGATTTGTGATTGCACTCAGCAGCATCTCACACCGTTAGGTCTTAAGTTGGCGCTGTGTGTCTTGTGCGAATGCAGTCACTGTGATAACGCTCCCCTTTTCGGTGGCGAACCTAAATGCGATCATCACTTTGAAACAAAGATAACCTGGTTTCGTCCGAAAACGCTATCTGATACCATTCCTATCCCCAGTGACGTCATTCCATGCAGCAGTGCTGTCTAGGATGGTTCTGCACATAAGGTAGGCAGAGACGTGGACGACGGGCACGTAACCCATGCCATAATAAACAGCAACGGACTGTTACTCCTGATAGTGTACGATGTGTTACACTGTTGCGCCAGAGCCGAGGAGGACGCAGATCTGTCCTGAAAAGCCATTCGGATGAGGTGTCGATCTCCTCCAGCACGAGGGGGGGAGGGAGGTCTAGGAGGTGCGTCCTGACCCATCTCGTAGTGTTCTACGGCCTTCTGTGACCCATTCTGCACACTCCCGTTGCACTGCCGAAACACTTCGTCTCACATGAGCAGCATTTTCCCGGATGGATGCATCACATTCTCTCATGCCAACAACGCGCCCTCTTTCAAAGTCATTGATTTTTTGGTACGTTTCGTGCATATGTGTGCGAGGTATCCTGCACCTCTGCTCAAGTCACACTTGTCTATTACCTTAGGTTTATAGAGACAAGGAGATCCGCAGGCACTTTTTACCGGTAGGTGGTGTTGCCCTGCTATTCGATGTCGATCTTGAACCCTTGTGCATTTCTGCAGGACATACTAATGTACATGACCTGCGAATATGAACGTCCTATCACTGGTCGTTCAAGGTGTTATGTTTTTCTGAACATCAGTGTATTTTTTATTGTACGCAGCGTCCCGTGCCTGCTCGCCATGCTACGGCCAGGTGGTCGGTGACATCAGAAACTTTCTGCAAAAAGGAGGAGAATCTGGAGATGAACGACGTTTGGAGCAGTTGCACCTCTTCATTGTCAAATGTAATTTAGTGCACGTAAATACGCTTAAAGAAGCCTTGATTAATCCTCCGCTGACTAATGTCTGATATTTTGGGAGGCACTACAGACTCCATGAATATTAAATGCGTTATTTTCGTTGTAATTTCCTTTCACAGTCGTACCATGATATGTTCCTAAAATGTGATCAGTTTATTCACATCGTGTTTACGCAGTTTTTCTGATACTAATATACTAAGATCATAACGGATCCTCTCTTCTCTGAACAGTTCGGATTCCAACCTGAAGTAACTTTTACCGTGTCACTCATTTCATGCAATATGATTTACAAGCGTTGGCACACCAGCGTACTTCAACAACAATAATTTAGATACATCTAAAATACGTAAATTATTTTTTAGAGAAGCAAAGAGGAATTACGAACTTTACCATTCACGTTCCTTCACTCTTTGTTTCTTGCATTTTGATTCTTACTCTGAGACAGATATTACCATCGTTACATACATCCCCTTTTCGTCCTTATCGTAACTGAATTCTTATGTTATAGCGTACTGATTGGTAATTTCGGAAGGTAAACCACAGAGAATTAAAAAAACAAAACGCATAAGACAATCCATATATGGGCGTCTGTGTGTGATGCACATAAGGAATTAGGATGATTTTCTTTAATTTTGAATCTTAGGCACGCATTAGTAGCTACCGTTAAGCAGATGTAACTGTACAATTACGGGGGTTGGCCAAAAATATGGAAAAACAGCCGGAAATGTATGCTTGAACATAAATGCAGGTGCTAGCCAACCAAGCCTCCACGTTGAGCTGTTGTATCTGACCACGAACGGCACGTTTGCAATGTCTTCTCAGTATGTTCTAAGTGCAGGTCGTGATCCGAACAGTGTTCTGTGTGCTTGTGAGTGCCTCATGTCAGAGATAAATAAATTCTAACGTGGGAAAATTGTTGGTGCTCATATGGTAGATGCTTCCGTAAGCAAGGGAGCCACAATGCTTGGTGTTTCAAGGGGCGCCGTATCGAAGATTTATACCGTGTACAGAAAAAGTGGAAAAACATCATCCGCTAAGCATAACGTGGACGAAAATATTTAAGTGATAGTGACAGAAGCCACTGAAGAGGATTGTGATAAAAAAGAAGAGAACTACAGCCGCAAAAGGCATTGCAGAATTGAATGTTGCACTCGCGAGTCTCAGCAACAAAGCAACACGAACGGAGCTCCATAAGAGGGAACTACAGGGTGCGATGGAAGTCCAAAACTGCTCATCAGCGATGGAATTACCGGTAACAAGATAATTTGGTACCGAAGCCGCAAAAACTGAGCTATGTAGCAATGGAAGAAAATAATGTGGACGGATGAATCTTGTTGCACATTGTTTACAACTTTCCGAGTTTTCGTCCCAAGAGTAAAGTATGGTGGGGATTCGCCGGCCGGAGTGGCCGAGCGGTTCTAGGCGCTACCGTCTGGAACCGCGCGACCGCTACGGTCGCAGGTTCGAATTCTGCCTTGGGCATGGATGTGTGTGATGTCCTTCGGTTAATTAGGTTTGAGTAGTTCTAAGGTCTAGGGGACTGATGACCTCAGAAGTTAAGTCCCATAGTGCTCAGATCCATTTGAACCATTTTTTTTATGGTGGGGGTTCGCTGTTGATTTGGGGAACCATATGGTATTCCATGCTACGTATCGTTACTCTACAATTTGAGATTACTTGCAATGATTTTGTGACAATTTTGGCTGATCAGACTCAACCAATAGTACAACGTTACTTCTTCGATGGTGATGCTGTGTTCCAAGAGGACAGCTTGCATCGCTCAAGGCTGGTTTCGTGAACACGAGGATCAACTGTCGCATCCCTGTGGTCACCAGTTACCAGATCACAATATTGTTCAGCCTCTTCGGTCTACTTTCGAAAGAAGTGTCCGTGATGGTTTCCCACCTCCATCATCGTTACCTGAAATTGCCAACATTTAGCAGGAAGAATGGTACAGTACTACCTTTAAAACCATACAGGACCAGTATTTATCCGAGCGGTTCCAGGCGTTTCAGTCTGGAACTGCGCGCCCGCTACTGTCGCAGGTTCGGATCCTGCCTCTGGCATGGATGTGTGTGATGTCGCCGCCCGCGGTGGTCTAGCGGTTCTGGCGCTGCAGTCCGGAACCGCGGGACTGCTACGGTCGCAGGTTCGAATCCTGCCTCGGGCATGGGTGTGTGTGATGTCCTTAGGTTAGTTAGGTTTAAGTAGTTCTAAGTTCTAGGGGACTTATGACCTAAGATGTTGAGTCCCATGGGGTTCAGAGCCATTTGAACCATTTGTGTGATGTCCTTAGGTTAGTTAGGTTTAAGTAGTTCAAAGTTCTAGGCGACTGATGACCACAGATCTTAAGTCCCATAGTGCTCAGAGCCATTTTTGAACCAGTGTTTATCCATTCTGAGACGACTGGAAGATGTTTTGAATGCCAACTGTTTTCCTACCCGTATTAGGCATGGTACTGTGTTGCGCTTTTGGTGTTTCCACATTCTTGTCCACCCCCTGTATAAGTATTGTACTTACACGTAGAAAGATAGCATGCGGACTTATTAAAGAGGTATTTTCAATATATGAACAGTTCAATACGTGTAAGGTAGTAATTTTTCTTCCTTCATTAGAAAACATTACCAACAAAGTGATGTCTTTCTCAACAGAATTTGATTTATAGGGGCCGTTTCCTCGGGGTCAAGAAACAACTCGAGAAAGCCATTTATTTTGTTATTAACCTATATGTCATTGTTCTCATTCTATAGATATTATGTTCAAGGTGAATCAGAACTCTAACGACAAACTTTCAGAGGCGGTAGTATGGACGAAAATACGATAAAAGTATCTGGTAAGCATTGGCTCTAAAATACCTGCCTCAAGAATATAAGCATTTTTTGTTTTAGGGCGCAAAACCAACTGATGTCATAAGTGAGTATGAGCACTAGTTAATTTTTGCTACTGTGAGACACAGTTCTTTTACTGATAGCTCTTTGCCCTCGTTATTCTGAGAGGTGGTGGTATGGACCAAGGCTAGAAAAAAAGTCAAGTAAATATGGGCTCTAAAGTGTCTACCTTAAAAGCTGCACTCACTTGTTCAGTAGGAGAGATATGTTTCACAGCAGCGACGATGCCCATATCTATTAACGAATGCATCTTAGCGCCATTGTCTGGTGGATATTTTTTATTGATTTGGTCCATATTGGTGCCACTGAAAGTTTGTCAGTTTAGTTCTGGTTCACCTTGTATAAACAGAGTTTCCTGTTGCTGTAAATGACTGTGCGTTTAGGTGCAGTCTGTAGTAGGTAGCGCATACAGACAGTTGCACAAATATTCAAAAGAATGATTAGACGAAATGGCGCAATGATGAAATGCTGAATCTGTTTCCTTAGGACAGCGGTTCAGCCATCCCCAAAATCATTTCGGGGAAATTCCGGAATGACTCCTTTGAACAGGTAATCGGAGATTTTCAGCGCCCAACCGAGCTTTAGTTCTCTCTCTAATGCTGTTGCTGTCGACGGGATGATAAAATCGAGTCTTCTTTCCTTGAAGTGTGCGACACAATACTTGAAAAGAACTATCTCTTGTGGATTAGACGCAAATGAGATGCAATGCTGTAACTCTTTTTGCCAAAATTGGCATGGAATATACTGCTTTTCTACTTAAGTATGAGTCAGCGGGGCGAAACATGAGCTCTGCCTGGAGTATGCACCCTCACCATTTGACATACCATCGTCTCCAATTGCGAAATGTATGGCTATAAACCATAGCAAGTGCAATTGCTCCGGATTCGTACTTCCCGGCCCTCATGAACGTCGTTAAAAAGAAGATCCAGTTCAGTAAAATACTGTATTTAATTCAGTACCTCGGCAGATAAAAACGCAGCAAATATCGACCGTCACCCTTTTAAGTAGGATCATTTTTTCAAAGCGTTGTTTCTATATCTCCAACGGTTCCAGAAATATTTTATTAAAACAATGCACACAGTCGGTCACAATATTATACTTAGCCACCTTGTCGCGTGCACTTCGTCGTGACATGAATGATCCTAGCGTTTAGTGCGTGTAACAAGTCAGAGATCCACGGTAATGTTATATAATTTTTGTAGTGTGTGGGTTGGCGCACTATGACAGCCACGATATGCACGACATAGCTGACATGAAGTGCGTTTCGGCTTGGGATGTGAACTGGTATGTGTCATTGTGCCCTTCAGTCCGTAATGCTGGCATTTCTAGAAAATACAATAACTGGTATGGAAGAAGTCACCCATAAGATTATTAATAAATAAATCCAAAACTTTGCATTGTTTTCTTTGCCGACAACGGGGGCCGAGATATACACTCCTGGAAATGGAAAAAAGAACACATTGACACCGGTGTGTCAGACCCACCATACTTGCTCCGGACACTGCGAGAGGGCTGTACAAGCAATGATCACACGCACGGCACAGCGGACACACCAGGAACCGCGGTGTTGGCCGTCGAATGGCGCTAGCTGCGCAGCATTTGTGCACCGCCGCCGTCAGTGTCAGCCAGTTTGCCGTGGCATACGGAGCTCCATCGCAGTCTTTAACACTGGTAGCATGCCGCGACAGCGTGGACGTGAACCGTATGTGCAGTTGACGGACTTTGAGCGAGGGCGTATAGTGGGCATGCGGGAGGCCGGGTGGACGTACCGCCGAATTGCTCAACACGTGGGGCGTGAGGTCTCCACAGTACATCGATGTTGTCGTCAGTGGTCGGCGGAAGGTGCACGTGCCCGTCGACCTGGGACCGGACCGCAGCGATGTACGGATGCACGCCAAGACCGTAGGATCCTACGCATTGCCGTAGGGGACCGCACCGCCACTTCCCAGCAAATTAGGGACACTGTTGCTCCTGGGGTATCGGCGAGGACCATTCGCAACCGTCTCCATGAAGATGGGCTACGGTCCCGCACACCGTTAGGCCGTCTTTCGCTCACGCCCCAACATCGTGCAGCCCGCCTCCAGTGGTGTCGCGACAGGCGTGAATGGAGGGACGAATGGAGACGTGTCGTCTTCAGCGATCAGAGTCGCTTCTGCCTTGGTGCCAATGATGGTCATACGCGTGTTTGGCGCCGTGCAGGTGAGGTGGAAATGGCATGGCAAGCCGTTCCACAGGACTACATCCAGCATCTCTACGATCGTCTCCATGGGAGAATAGCAGCCTGCATTGCTGCGAAAGGTGGATATACACTGTACTAGTGCCGACATTGTGCATGCTCTGTTGCCTGTGTCTATGTTCCTGTGGTTCTGTCAGTGTGATCATGTGATGTATCTGACCCCAGGAATGTGTCAATAAAGTTTCCCCTTCCTGGGACAATGAATTCACGGTGTTCTTATTTCAATTTCCAGGAGTGTATGTTTCCCTCGTCATAATACTCTATTTATTTGCTTTAATTGTCTTATACAACATTCATCCAGTACGAGCAGATCTTTTATTATGCAGGCTTGTCCTGTTTGTATACCATAACGCTTTGGGTTACCTGTGATTTCTCGTTCCTAAGGACATATAAGGGACGGTAAATCAAAATGAGACAGATGGTAAAAAGGTAAGTAAACTGTTTATTATTTCAAAATCAATTGCCATAACTCTTCATACATTTATCCCACTGTGAAGCAAGACGGACAGTGCGTTCATGGAAAATCTTCGCCGTTGCTTACGGAACCACGACTGTACCCAGACGTGCACCTCTTCGCCCGAAGCAAATCGCATGGGGAGAAATCGGAACTATATGGCGGGCCCACATGTTGCCAACGTTGGACTCCGCAGAAGTTTCACTGGGACATCCTTACACATCCTTCACACGGATTCCATATTTTTGGAGGCCTGAAGAAATACACTCGTGGTCGTCGACGTGCTTCGGACGAACAGATGCCCGCCTGGGTACAATCATGGTTCCATTAGCTTCAGCAAACAGTTTTACTTGAATACGTTGACCACACGCCTTATATTAGGCGTTGCAATGAAAATTACAGAATGTGGAGTTGGGTAATACATGAGATGTATCGTTTAGTCCAGACGAGGGTTAGTCAACGTGCACGCCATTGCATACTTGGCTCAAAGGGCTGAACAGCATGTAAGAGTTAGTTATTTGTTTCCATCTATTTCGGTAGATACTAACAATAGCAGAATATGAGCTTACAGTAAGTCTAGATATTTCCGTGATGTTGGTTGCCAAATAATCATAGTCTGGCTACCTACGAAGCAGCTTGATGAATCAATTACATTCTTCATGACTTCCATGTGGAATCGATAGACTGGATTTTGTTCCTTTGGCACGATAGACGGGTCGTGACAGTGATACAGCAGACTAGTGTCTGTGTCTTATCGACAAGAGATCGTTGAAGACTGAGAAGCCACAAAGACTTAATTAGAATCAAAGGAGAAATTATGACCTGCCCTAGTAAAGTAACTACACCAGCACAGACTTATACCAACTCTAGAACACTGCCACAAACGTAATTGGGGGGAACAGGCTGCAAATGAAAACATCATTACTATCATTAAACTTTTAATGTTTTGACGCTAAATATGTCAAATCGTGCATAGATTCAACGAGGAAAATAAAATCTGATGCACTGAAAGCCCCATGTGAAAGAAAAGTGAGGTCACTTTGGTAAAAGTAATGTAGAACGCAATCTGGCGAAATAATTACGGCTTTCACAGAAAACAGAAAACCATATGACTCCTAATCCGGAGTAGGGGGCTCCAGACACACTTCTTTCCGATTTTTAGTAGGTTTCTTTAATCCCATAAAGTGAATGGTTCTGCAGTGACCGGGTCATGAAACCGCAAATTAAGTTATTCATTTCCTAAGAACTTTCCTTAGATCATCGAAGGACTACAAAAGCTTGTTAACAGAAGAAAATATAGAAAGCTGGCCACAGGTACGTGAAAAGCTAAATGATGACAGAGTGTTATCTGCATCCACGTACGCATTTGTAACCTACATGACACTACACGTGCATGACGCTCACTCAGTTCTCCGCTTCGAGTAACCTTCAATCCGGTACCATTTCTGGTCACATTCCTTTAAGTGGATGTGAATATGACGAATACCACCTACGATGAGTGTAAAAATTTTCCAGAATACTAGCTACTGCGCTGAAACTGACGTAAACAGTCAACGTCACAAGCTGCTGTGTCCGATTTTTCAGTCAAATATACAAAATTTAAAAAGAAAGAAATACATAAGAATACACAATATGAAATGTCTGAAACAAATAGTAATAAGTTAAGGAACATTCGCTTGTTTCTTGATCCAAGTATATGAAAGGTATTCGGGCATCAATATCGTCTCTGAAAACTGTCTCCGAACGAATTATCGTTTTAGGGTGAACGAAATGCACTCGGTATTATAAATGAAAAGCAATAAGCATACATTCAGGATAACAGTATCGAAAATGTTTGTACTGTGTTTTACCTCGATATTAACTAATGTCACCGACTGTTTGAATTCATATATTGATTCTAAAGGTGTACATACTGCACATCATTTCGCTAGGACTGTTCGAAATACATACTACCGGCATATTTTAAATAAAATCTAATGATTAATATTTTAAAATAAAAAGGAACAGTCCAAATCTAAATTTATCCATCATTAAACCAAGTTTCCAGACCACACGGGGAGTTGTTGCTCGGAATCGCTGTATAATCCTATAAGGTGTCCGTCACCAATTACGGTCTTATACAGCGGCTCTAGGCAGCGGCTCTTCATGTGGTGTGGAGTGTTGATCTGACGATATTTTTATACTAAAACCGGTTATCTGCTATAGAACGAAAATAAATTTCTATTTCGACAGTTAATTTTTATTTTTGTCTCAAGTACAGTCGCTGAAGTTCCAGCATGGTGCCAAAAATTAATAACGAAATGTTTGTTTACAGGGACACATGCTTTCGCTCATTGCTATGTCCCAAGCCTATTTTGTAAACTCTATGGTAGCTTTGTGTTCTCTACGTCTCTCTACCACGTATTCTTCATTACATCTTCAATTACCTACACCTTTTCTACTTTTGTTTCTTCCATACAACACGTAACTATCTCAGAAGCTGTCCTAATCAATGCTTGGGCTGCAACTCTGCATCCATATTGCGCAATACAGAGCACGTCCATCAGCTCCTAAAATATTTAATCTTCTTTCGTCTCCAAAATAATGCAATTTTATCGAATCTTCAGTATGGCTGCATTGTTCAGTAGCGAATGGAAAACGCACAATCCATTTCATCACTGTAATGCATTTCCTTTCATCTGTACTGCTCCTCTCACGCCATTTTGGCTTATCACGAATGCTTTCTGTAGGCTTTTTGTTTCGCTTATAGTCACACGTAGTCCTCTGATTATGTGGGAAATTACTCAAATCAGTCAACATTCATTAAGGAGACGAATAATCACAATATGCTACAGATAGTTTTTGATCTCTTACGATACATCCCATACCTGAATATGTGATACCTTCGTAAATCTGTAAGAAAATGGGGGAGATGCATACATTATCTTCTTATGAATGCATATCTTATTGATTCAGAGACTTCATTTTTAAATATTGCAGTGACTTCATGGATGTATCAATAAAGAAACCAAACTCATCTGGTTAAAGTTATAAAAAACTAGTTACAGATATAGCAATTCGTTTTGGACAACAGAATAAAAAACCAAAATTCATGCAATATTTTTAGTTTTTGTATTGAATAAAGCTTTTCTTGAACCAGATAATGTTTTTCGTTACTACCCTAGATCCAAAACAGATTTAGACACGTCTGTATTCAATCCAAAACCGATACACAGAAAAAATAATAAGACTAACACTGCTAATCTATTCGCCCCTCTTTAAAAGGTGCATAAAAACACCAAGTTTCTTAGAAGGTAAAGCTTATGTTGACTTTATTTGAAAAAATAATGCGAATGAAACACTTTTGTTCTGAATGGCTAGGAGTTATTTTTTAGTCAAGCAGTTTTTGTTCGCAAGCTCTTCGTTACTTCTGGGCCCACGACTTGTGGATTCGAAGAAATCATTTTTAAACATGTAACTGAATGTATTAATAAACAAACCAAGTAAAGCAGTTTAAAGTTACAGTATGTTAATTAGAGATACAAAAATTTGTTTTCGACAACCAGCCGAAGAACTACAATATATGCAATATCTCTAGTTTTGTACTGAATAACACTTTTTTAAACCAGATAAGTTTTTTCCTTGTTCACCCAGATTCAAAGCAGGTTTTGACACGTTCCTACTCACCCGAAAGACCAATACATAGAAAAAGTAATAAGATTACAACTGTTATTCTATTCACACACTCCACCGCCTCTATGGAGTCAATAGAAACGCCAAGTATTTATTTTCTTATATTGTAAAAGCATGAGCTAGGTCCCAAAACTAATTCCTAGAATCCCATATAATTTTAGTTTCATATTTAGTTTTAAAATTACCAATTTTTTATCTTTTGAAGTTGCAAACTGTGTTTATTCAGCCCATTTCAAGGAACTACATTTTTGGTACACCTATCGTACTTCGGAGCTAAACCTGATGACGCTATATAACATCAAGAATAAGAATGCCAAATGGTCAAGTGCGTTACCCGGCAAATTAACGTAGAATCAAAATTTTAACCTCTCCAAATTACTGAAACCACCCTTCAAATCTGGTAGATCTCATTTACATACTGCTAGGTTCTTCGCGTTTCACCATTCAACAGGCTAAACTCCTTAAGACAATACTGGAACCTGGAATTCCACTGCCGAGAAGATTCGCGAACCTTTCTCGACATCCTAAAATCTAGATCCCTATCATGAGATATGCTCAATAATCGAACAGTCTTCCGTAAATTTCGTGATGGGAAGGCACCGAGGCCCAGAAGGCGCATTATTTGCTTCACTTCGCGAGAGACGCACTTGGTATTCGAATCAGTAACTATTTGCTGTGAGTTACACATTGAGTGGGTATGTATTTTCGCTGTGTTAATCTCTGCTCTCTGTCAGTTATTTATCTCAATGATACCTTACCATTAGTACTATACGGCTGTCAGTTGTGTTACATTCTCTGCACTACAACTATTTTCGACGTTAAAGAAATAGTAAGAAGCCCTAAACTTTTAGCATCTTCTTCACGTAGCGTACCACAGCCAAACATTTATTGAATGAATACTGCATTTTTTCTTCACTTAGGCTGTTATTTATATATTTTCACTGCCGTTTTCGGATTATGAACCCACAGTCTAGCGAATATGTATAGAGAAAGGTATACTTATGTTACCGATACGAAATAAGAACACAGCGGTGTGAAAGTAAGTTAGCAGAGGACAAAGTTACCTTTAAAACTGCCAAGGGTCGAAATTTGCAGAGTCTTCAAAATCTCTGTTTCACTTTATATTCGTTTACAAACTTTTCTAGTTGTTTTGACAGTTTTAATATTTATTTATTTTTATTTTTTATTGTTTGGTAAACGTTTTATTCGTTAGTCAACACTATATCTGTGCACATTTTCGGCCTTATGTACACAAAAAGATGTCGAAATTGTCAAAACACCTACAACAGTTTGTACACGGATACGAAGTGAGACAGAGAGTGTGAAGACGCTGGTAATTTCGCCATGTGGCAAATCTTATAGGTAAATATTTTTTCCGCTAATTTGAATTCACTCCATTGTGTTCTCATTTCATATCGGTAACTTACGTATGCTTTTATGTAGTGATGTTTACTAGCCAATAGCTTCATAAGCCCAAATCGTCAGTTAAAATAAATAAATAGCACCCTAAGAGAAGAAAAATGTCGCATCAACTAAATAAACATCTGTGCGTTTATAAAACAAATCGTAATTTGTAAACTGTCAAATAACTATTTAATTTGTAAAAATAAATAGCTAGCAAGCAGCAGGCTATGTAATCACAACGTAATCTCAGCAGTGTGTAGCACTTGAGGAGACTAATTCAGGCGGAAATCGCATCATCCGCTTATTACGTTATCAAATGCTCCGTTATGTATAAGTATGCCTTTATTACAAGTGACGATCAAAACGTTTCCGTTTGAGGGCGTTACTGCATGTATGCAACGTAGCGCGACTGCGATACGGGTATACAGTCACCGGCACGTAGGGAAGGGCTTACTGTGGCGTTCGTGTCTTCCCAACGTGCCTACGGAAAATGCGGAAACATGGACTATGGCGACATTGTTACCAAATGTTTCCAAATAGAGCCAACGTGCTCTTGTTCTCTTCTTGGCTGCCAAAGACATACACCGATAGACATCCATCGGAGAGAATGGGGCAGCATGTCCGTCGAAAATCAGCACTGTGGAATGGTGCACGAAGTTCATGATTTCGCACGTCCCCATATAGCAAATGTGGTAACGCGAAATTTACACCTACTCAAGTGGGAGACATTCCAGCACCCGCCTTATAGCCCTGATCTCTCCCCATACCATTATCGAGTCTTCCTTAAAAACGGTTTTGAATAGTCGACGAGTCCTGTCGGACGAGGGTGTGCAGCAGCCAGTTACGGACTTCTTAGCCCAGCAGGACACGGTGTTTTACCAAATGGATATCTTCAGCCTGGTGTGTCGGTGGGATGATTGCCTCAGTGTTCACGCCAATTTTGCGTGATTGGCATGTCGTTCCTGGACTACACGGTCTTGAAAACTTCTTGGCCGCCCCTTATACGTACATGCACACAGCTGTTTGTGACTGTGACTACATTGAAGCAGTAATACTTGTTTGTTACAGGAGGTGAGACACAAAGCTACAGCAACTGAAATTTCCGGTCTTTCGTATTAACTCACATTCAACATAACTATTCATCCACATTCATCTCCTAAATATCACGCTTTTCGAAAATAGGCTTGTACACGTTAGCTCCAATAATATATCCAAAAACAACATTCAAATCTAAATTCAAGAAATTTCTGCTTCATTCTTGTAAATGCTTGTGTGCTATGGACTGAAAGTAGACGGATACTCGTAACTACAATGAAAACAATACATATTGCATTTTCAACATTTCAAACCATACTTAAAAAACAAAAAACATACAACATCTGAATTTTATAGTCTACTACTCTGTTTGGACGGCGATTTGTTTTTGTACGAAGTCAATTAACAGCCAGTTATCAAGTTTTCCAGATACTTCTTACACTCATTATACGCAGTTCTGGACACCGTGAAAGAAAGTAGCGAGTAGCGATTCTGTTCCTGGAATACGTGCCCTTTTCACGATGGAGCTGTTTACCCTAGCAATTTATGACGAGTACAATGTAACTTTTCTAAATTATTTGCTAAGTACTATATATGAGCCTGGTATATGTTAAATGATTTTAATTCAAATGAAACGTTACTATTACTGATTAATATTCGATGATCTTGTACAAAGAAGTTGCTCCAAAATTTGTTGAAAACACCGGGAATAACTTTCCTAGTCGTGAAACATTTTCATTTGACTTTTTGTATTGCTCATAAGACAAGTTAATGGGCTTCTAACTCGGTCTTAATACTAGCTTCGCTAGATAGAAACACCTGCTAATTCTCCAACTGACATACGGTACGTAAGTTAAGTTTTGCTCTCGAAGACAGTGTTCCGCTCTTTTTAAAAATAAGTAAAAAAATTTGCTAGCTAATGTGTCGCAGCAACATTATGGCTGCTGATTTCTTGTTCTGCGCAAATCTCATCTGACGTATAAGGGTACAACACTGTCAGAAGTTTCAGAATACTGGCAACTTCAGTGGAGTGCCTCGAAGAAAGTGTATTTATAAGGAATTCCTAAGATATTTTGTGTCTGACCCTGTGGAAAACACGTTTCGAGGAGATTGTAGTCGCAATGCATTGCTGTGATGTGAAAATAAAAGTTGGACAAAATATTTGTAAATCGCTCCCTGGAGAATTCCTCGCAATGAAGCAGATTTCCGACGTTAAGATACTGTGTAACAGTTGACTACTGTATAACTACCGTCACTGTCTTATTCAAAACTTTGGAAGAGAAGTAGATAGTGTTTACGGGGAAAATGATTGGCGTATTATTGACCTCTTTTTATTTTAGAAACGATCACATAATACGATTGCGATAATATCAGCTTCAGCTATCCATTGTCCATATTCAAATTCTGCGCGTCATGGGCGGCATTTGGCGTGAATGCTTTCTTCGTCGAATGCCACCTATACTTATTTAATCTCAAGATGGCCAAAGTATAGCTGAATCTGGTTATAGCTATTATCACCTTAAGGTTATCACCTTAAATAATTGTGTCTAAAATAAAAGTTGTGTGTATCCGAAACTACCTGTTAATAGTAAAACATTATGCGTATATTCACCTGAAGGGCTAGTTGGAGCTTTGCTAAAACTGAAACTATACTAATGGGATTCATATACAACACCGTGGTATTTTAGGCTATCGATCGGGTGCAACTAGTTTTATATTATCTAGTTCGTGGCGATTTTCATGTTTCACCTTTGGTTTATATTAGCTTCTTATACAGTTTTCATTAGCGTTAAAGCTCGGATTACATTTATGTCTTTTTTTACATAGTTAATGGCGTGTGTATATGAATCTGCCATTAGATAAGCTATCACTTTAGGAAGAATTTTATGGTCTACTAAATGTATGAAACGTTTGCAGAATAGCTACATAAGTAGGTTCCACTGAAGTAGAGGTATAGGACAGATATACATCTCTGCGGTATGTTGTCAAAAGGCACCTTATGAATTTAGTGTCAGATTCTGCTAATATTGCACATTAATTTTTGTTATTAATAAATTAACTCAGTTTTACAGAACTAACACATATCATTCGTCCATTTATTACTAGCATGCGAATGCTACCTTTGCACTGATCTGTCAGAAAGAACAATTCCTTGTGCTTGATCTCACCTAGGAAATGGCATCTCTCCACACGTACACTAGTACACGGGTAGCTACCTTGTATACAAGAAAAAACAGTGGTCTAAAATGTAAATTGTGTGGCATACATGATTACGCAGTTACTCACAGACACAAGAAACGTGTATGTCAAGGCTGAACCAACTGTTAGACAGATAATCTCAGGTACAGAAAATAGAAAAACAAAGACCAGTGTTAATGGAGTTCCGTATTCAGTAATCTAGCACTTCCGAGATCGCCTACTGGGGTGTAACAATTTAATTCTTTTAGGCGCTTTGAGAAACAGTGTGTTGGAGAACAAAATGCAACGCCGTGCACTTTTTTTCAGTTTATGATACAGCTGACAGGTAGAAAATTAATGTTAAAGCACTGGTGTCTGGGAATGAATCACTCGTGGTTTTGGCGGAAGAGTGGATTATTTTAGAAAAATCATTCGTCCATTTATTACTAGCATGCGAATGCTACCTTTGCACTGATCTGTCAGAAAGGACAATTCCTTCTGCTTGATCTCACCTAGGAAATGGCATCTCTCCACACGTACACTAGTACACGGGTATATTAATCTGCATCAATTTTCTCGAACCAACATTTGAAACCTTCTATGGTGAAATTTTCTAACGCGCGTCTTGGAAGTGATCATTTTTACACCCAGAAGGAAATCACAACTACGTATCAGAAGAATAACTCTGGCTTAAAGAAAAGTAACCAAGCGAATTTATAAACGACTTGATCGGCACCTCAGTATGCATGCACGTGAGTGCCCCACATCAAAGATCAAGTACCAGTCACTTCATCATAATCGCAACACCAAGTCTCGCTTATCTACTACTTTAGCTACGCATGTACTCCTTCTGCGATGCTATATTCGTCTCTGCAACGAAGTACCATGCACTCTGTGCAGGAATTAATGTTCTGTTGCATTTAATAAAAAGCTGAAGATCTTCCTTTCGTCAAATTCATAACTGTACCTAAAAATTAAGATAGATGGACAGTTTTTCACAAATTACAAAGTAAAACATCTTCTCCCACTTACGCTTTTTTCTGTTTTCGTTTTGCAGTCAACGAAACCCATTTCCTTTGGCTGGCTCGTAATTACTTGTATTCTATCGCATCTCTCCTTCTCTCCCCCCCCTCCCTCCTCCCATCGGCCCCCCTCCCCCCATACCCATCCTCGCACGACCGACGCTAGCAGTGCCCTCAGACCAAATTTGTCTGGCTCTAATGTTTCTGTTCTATATTTCGCGAACTAGCATAAATTATGCTTTGACACTGTAGCTACTACTGTTTTCCATTATTTATGTTGTTGTTACTTTTAAATGCTATATCCGTTAGCAGTGATTGGTAAAATACTGCAACTCTAAAAGTAGTGGGTTTGTTTGTTTGTTATAAAATAACTTTCACTATCTTCTTTCATTTACTTCTCGCACGACGCATTTCGACGAATCGTTCTCATTACAGGTCCGTATTTTCGCGTATTGTGGCATTTATGTATAAGTTCCTGCATAAAAGGGTTACAAGAAAACCGTAAGTTGAAAAGTTTTTCCAAATTCTCGATTAAATACAGTACATATAAACAGTCCAGCATAAATTTGCGCTTGTTTATATATTACAGAAAGGCAGCACAACAATTCACAAGCTCACACGACGTCGAAACATAGGCCTAAAAATGTCATAACATACAAAAAAACGCTCTTGAAAATGGGAATAATTTCCCGAAATGCGCCGCGCAAGAAGGAGATAACGGGAAAAGCGTGACTGTACTGAGAAAAAGTTATTTGAAAAGAAACAAACCTACAGGATGTAGAGATAAAAAGTTCAGTTGTGGGTAAAGTTATAGAAAAGGGTGAACAATTAGGCAATTAGAATGAGATTTTCACTCTGCAGCGGAGTGTGCGCTGATATGAAACTTCCTGGCAGATTAAAACTGTGTGCCCGACCGAGACTCGAACTCGGGACCTTTGCCTTTCGCGGGCAAGTGCTCTACCAACTGAGCTACCGAAGCACGACTCACGCCCAGTACTCACAGCTTTACTTCTGCCAGTACCTCGTCTCCTACCTTCCAAACTTTACAGAAGCTCTCCTGCGAACCTTGCAGAACTAGCACTCCTGAAAGAAAGGATATTGCGGAGACATGGCTTAGCCACAGCCTGGGGGATGTTTCCAGAATGCGATTTTCACTCTGCAGCGGAGTGTGCGCTGATATGAAACTTCCTGGCAGATTAAAACTGTGTGCCCGACCGAGACTCGAACTCGGGACCTTTGCCTTTCGCGGGCAAGTGCTCTACCAACTGAGCTACCGAAGCACGACTCACGCCCGGTACTCACAGCTTTACTTCTGCCAGTACCTCGTCTCCTACCTTCCAAACTTTACAGAAGCTCTCCTGCGAACCTTGCAGAACTAGCACTCCTGAAAGAAAGGATATTGCGGAGACATGGCTTAGCCACAGCCTGGGGGATGTTTCCAGAATGAGATTTTCACTCTGCAGCGGAGTGTGCGCTGATATGAAACTTCCTGGCAGATTAAAACTGTGTGCCCGACCGAGACTCGAACTCGGGACCTTTGCCTTTCGCGGGCAAGTGCTCTACCAACTGAGCTACCGAAGCACGACTCACGCCCGGTACTCACAGCTTTACTTCTGCCAGTACCTCGTCTCCTACCTTCCAAACTTTACAGAAGCTCTCCTGCGAACCTTGCAGAACTAGCACTCCTGAAAGAAAGGATATTGCGGAGACATGGCTTAGCCACAGCCTGGGGGATGTTTCCAGAATGAGATTTTCACTCTGCAGCGGAGTGTGCGCTGATATGAAACTTCCTGGCAGATTAAAACTGTGTGCCCGACCGAGACTCGAACTCGGGACCTTTGCCTTTCGCGGGGAAGTGCTCTACCAACTGAGCTACCGAAGCACGACTCACGCACGGTACTCACAGCTTTACTTCTGCCAGTACCTCGTCTCCTACCTTCCAAACTTTACAGAAGCTCTCCTGCGAACCTTGCAGAACTAGCACTCCTGAAAGAAAGGATATTGCGGAGACATGGCTTAGCCACAGCCTGGGGGATGTTTGCAGAATGAGATTTTCACTCTGCAACGGAGTGTGCGCTGATATGAAACTTCCTGGCAGATTAAAACTGTGTGCCCGACCGAGACTCGAACTCGGGACCTTTGCCTTTCGCGGGCAAGTGCTCTACCAACTGAGCTACCGAAGCACGACTCACGCCCGGTACTCACAGCTTTACTTCTGCCAGTACCTCGTCTCCTACCTTCCAAACTTTACAGAAGCTCTCCTGCGAACCTTGCAGAACTAGCACTCCTGAAAGAAAGGATATTGCGGAGACATGGCCTAGCCACAGCCTCAGTTGGTAGAGCACTTGCCCTCGAAAGGCAAAGGTCCCGAGTTCGAGTCTCGGTCGGGCTCACAGTTTTAATCTACCAGGAAGTTTCAATTAGGCAATTGCTTGACAGTGAGATAGATACAAGGTAGCATGAGGTACCAGTTCTGTATATGTAAATTTTTTAGATCATAAAAATAAATAAAATATTTAAAAAATAAAGTTGTACAGGTAAAAATAAAGATAGGGAATTTGCGAGGTCCAAAAGATAAGTTAGAACAATGGTCGTAACCTGCGGAAGAGTTACTATGAATTCTCTTACGGCCTCGCGTGGTAGCCGCGCGGTCTAGGGTGCCTTGTCACGGTCCGTGCGGCTCCCCCCGTCGGAGGTTCGTAAGTTTGTTTAAGTTACGCTTAGGGACCGATGACCTCTGCAGTTTACCAGAAATTTCCAAATTTCCAATTCTCTTACGTAAAGTTCTTGGCTGTAAACATGAAATATAAAAAAAAAATCGATAAAATTGCTTACAGGAGAAACGATAAAGCGACTCGCCGAATATCCCCAGTGAATGGTGCATAAAAAAACATAGGACGTTGGCCAGAAGCGAATGTTACACTAAATTAAGTATTATCAATATTTGGCGAGGAATATATCAGGAATGTTGTGACGCTTACCATTCGGAATATAGTTTGGAATGATGCCCGTAAAGAGGAGAAAGCGGATTACTAATCTAGAAAAGAAAGAAAAATACTATCTGCCAACGCATTTGCGGATAAAAATATAATTTAAATCAAAAAGTAATGTTGTAAAGACTATACGTTGTATAGATATCTCCGTAAACGTCTCGGACAAATAGAGAAAAACGTGTCCAGAACTATTCACTTCGGCAACGGAGTAAATAACAAAAGATACAAACGCAAGGAGAAGATTATTTTGAACTCGTCATGCATATAAGAAATAATGTCGGCTGCAACATCTGCGTTGATATAAGAGCTGTAAAATATTCAGAATAAAAGTTCTCGCAAAATGATAGGGCGATATCAGCAAAGCATATCCTGTGTAAGCAGGCAAGGTCACTGCGGAATACGTTTAAGACTTGCTGCACCCCAGAGAACTAAATAAATTATCTTTGAACCCGAAGAACAGTCTTGTTTCTTCAGCGAGGCTGATAGGAAGCGGCGGAACTTGTATAGGTGGTCATTGAGATGGTCAGTAGAATCTCCCAACCCGTGGTTAAGTGCAATTCTCAGCTATATACTTTCCACAAGCGCAGGCCTATATGTATAGAAAAATATCGAGAAGAGCTAGTAGCACATCGTAGCTTGAGTAGGTCGGTGAAGGGACTTGTGATAACGAGAATGATAAAGCATTTCCGGCAACACTCAGGGACTGAGGACGTAATAGTAGTATGTCACAAATAATCAACACTAACTAAAGGGTACAAATACGCCATCGCAACTAAATCGTACATTCTCTCGACGGTAATTTGCTCTTTCACGTGTCATTTATTCTCTGTCTTTCCTAGCGTTTTTCCCCTCTTACGATGTCTATTGTTTTCATGATTTGAAGAATTTATTTTATTTTCTGTTTCTGGCCGGATGTATTTCCTGTCACCTCAGTCTCCAGTTAACCTAAGGGACGGAAGGTGCGTGCCCCACCTGTCTGATCTTTGTTCTGTATGTTACCGTATTTTATGGTGTAAAGACTGTGGACCATCTCAGTATTAGCCGAAAATAGCATGTATCCGCCACTCGGATTAGATCTGGGTCTGGCTCACCTCCCCACTCAAACTAGTGCGATCCGTGGTAAACTACATACTAAGAGGCCACGTAGTTTGCAAATAATACGAGCTAATCCACAGGAAATTGTATCTTTGTATGTGTGGGACTGAGTGGTGCGTATTACATCTATCTGCTGTACAGCTAACACAAACAGCTCTCAGATTTCTGCAATAAGCCACATTTCACGGAAGAAGTCATACATTTGTTTTAACCCAGGAAGGAAATAACTGTTTTTCGTTTCATAGGGAGAAGAAAAGTTTGTCTACCTTTGCACTTACATTTTCAAACAATGGTTATGTCGCAACAAATATTTGTAACCGCGACAGAAACATGCTGCTTGGCCATGCGGCTTCATCGACAAAATGACTAGTGGTTTCAGCACAAGGTTTTGATGGAAACGTGTTTGCAAAAGCGTTAAATATGTTACGTTTTCACACTCAGCGATTAGAGTAAATAGAGAGAAAACAGCGTAAAAAATGAGGTAACATAGTTAGTGCAGTTTGCAAATGACAGTTATCCGTGAAAAGGGTATTATGACACGCATGTTACGAAATGACGTAACCTGAGAGGCCATCACGTGTGTGCGTTCTTGCAGTAATTACCAGACCTGTCGCGTAAATGCTACTCGACTGTGAAAACAACTACCGTAAATGAATTATCCGACCATACTTTCCCATAATTACGTCTACCGTTCTTTATTACTCGTCTTTTTGTTGTCACTGCGCTTACGTTTTTCATCATTTCTGCTCCATTATTTCAATTTACACACTTAGAAAGCATGGCCGTTTACTTGTTCAAGAGCGAAACAGAAAAGAATTTTACCCCATAACAGTCTACGAAACGGTGAAACTTTTTGACGTTACTTACTTTCGTATAATGTGGATGCTTCTCCGTTGATCTGTACGAGAGAATAAAACAAAAATGTAGTCTACTTAAATATATTGATTGTCAGTAGGAATTTTACAGCTATGGGTATATCCCACGTACAACATACAGAGGTCCCTCTCCATTCCTGTCACGGATGCAGCGTGAGAAAAATGAAAAATGATATGCCTCTGTGCGAGCTACATTTAGTCGGCGTTTATATACCCGGCTTTGTGGATGTGCTATGTAGTGGACTGAAGGATATTATCGGATCCTGGAATAATGAAAGTTACTGGACGTGTATCTTCGAGTATTCGTCAGTTCATTATACGAACAGAAGTATAATCATTGGTAAACGCTTGTAATTTGTCAGTGGTTTCTTCAGTTCTCGAATTCAGCACTAGTTGTTCCACATTCACATGTTGCATTACATTTTCAAGAACGGCTTACATAAAAACTGAAACAAACAATTTCTACTTGATTTTAATTCACATTAAATTATCCGTGGTATATGGATAAATTATAGAGTGCATGGATAACTTCCATAGTGGTCTCTGGGCTGTGGAAAAAGGTCAACGATGTACCTTTATTTAAGTGTAATACAATGAAATAGTATTGTATTACAGCGCTAATATTGATTATGTTGCAATGTAGAACATTAATTTTAATCGTTTCGTTGAATATAACTTTAAATAAAGTGGAAGGCGTTATCTAGCAGAAAATTATCCTATCCTACTTATCTTACACTACACCCTCTTTCCCATAACTCGTTTAATACGCTCGGTTAAGTTGTTGAATACCTGTGTACCCTTTGTATGTTACCGTGTCCTGTACTAATGCCCTTGAAGTCTTTGTAGATTATAATTTTCCATATTTGTAACAGGAAGGAAGCAGTTATCAGATCTTTTGAAAAGCCCTCTGTATGATGATCTAATATTCGCAACACACAGTCCTTCAACACGTTACGGTATTCTGTAACTTATGTGGCGTAAGTTTCAATTCAGCAAAAGCTGATTCTTCAATCCATTAGTGGATTTAAATATACAAAATAAACTTATCTCTCCATTCTCAAATCACTTATTACTGTAATTATGCGAATTGCAAATTTAGCCGTTTTTAGTTGTATATTTATGTCAAAACGACTTTTCTGCAGTCTTCGGATGAAAATTTGACGTTGCGAAATGGCGAGAAACTCTGGGCACGTACGTGTGCTTCCACCATTATTTTAGTCGACACGATTGTTGTCCTGTTATGTGTTACATTGGCTGGCTCTGAGCACTATGCGACTTATCTTCTGAGGTCATCAGTCGCCTAGAACTTAGAACTACTTAAACCTGACTAACCTAAGGACATCACACACATCCATGCCCGAGGCAGGATTCGAACCTGCGACCGTAGCGGTCGCTCGGCTCCAGACTGTAGCGCCTAGAAACGCACGGCTACCCCGCCCGGGAATGTCATAAGAAACGAACATCTACCTCTAGAAGCAAAAGACTCAATATTTATTTGTGCATATGTACAGCTCACAAGGAAATTAAATGAACTGCAGTCTACCGATACACTAAGGTGAACTGTTTGAGAAAGCAACTGTTACATTGCCCGAGTTGCTTTCTTAAACAGCTCACCTTAGTGTATCGGTAGACTGCAGTTCATTTAATTTCATTGTGAGCTGTACATACGCTCAAATAAATATTGAGTCTTTTGCTTCTAGAGGCAGATGTTCGTTTCTAATGACATTCCCGGGCGGGGTAGCCGTGCGGTCTAAGGCGGAGGTTCGAATACTCCCTCGGGCATGGGTGTGTGTGTTGTCCTTAGCGTAATTAAGTTTAAGTTAGATTAAGTAGTGTGTAAGCTTAGGGACCGATGACCTCAGCAGCTTGGTCCGATAAGACCTTACCACAAATTTCCAAAATTTTTCTTATAACATTTATCCACGTCCAGAAGTCATGTTAGTGGATTGTTGGATGTAATAGTAATGGAATCGTCTTTCTCTAATCTGTATACAAGCTCTCCCAAACATTTACAGCAAAAAGCTGCGGATTGCTGTAGAATCCAAATGGTGGATGAGAAGGGAATTTTCAGATGCAAAAATCTTTTCACAGGAGAAATTTACATTGCGCTAAAAAATCCTTCAGCCGAATGCTCCTCCAACTTTTCTGTTGTGTTGTTAATCGGATAGTACCATCGGATTTTGTGTGTGGCGGCATGCGAGCAATAAAAATGAAAATATAGATGATCGTTTCATAATATGCTACGAGAGGTTTCGAATTTGTCTTAACCATGTGAATAATGAAATTCTGCTACTGTTTGACAAAACCTAAAACAACTAAATTAACATCGTAATCAAGTAACATAAATAAGTAACTGTGTGACGGTGCCGTTTCAGAGAAAACATTTTTAGGTTATATCTATCGTGACTGTGTAAAAAAAGAAACAGGAATCCTTTATAATTAATCGTCATTAAATTAACAAATATAAGTTGAAATATCACTTCAAGTACGTTAGAAAGTCAGTTGAAATGTAATACACAAATCTTAAGTGCTACGAACCACTCAATAACCTCAATTCTGAGGTCTGTCGTCGCAACACTTTATGAACAAAGATCATATTGGCCTTACGAAAGACCATTATAACGAGAGGTAAATGACTACAAGAATATATGAACTAACATTAATAGTTATACATTTTCAAGATAATTCTTGGTGCTGCAGTAAATTTAGATTTAGGAACATGTGAAACTAGAAGTTCAGTGATATTAAAAATTGAAATACACTAATATCTGTATCAGACTACTTTGGTTTTATTATTTTAAGAGACCTGTAAGTCGTATTTGTTGTTGTCATTGTGTGTGTGTGTGTGTGTGTGTGTGCGGTGTGTGTGTGTGTGTGTGTGTGTGTGTGTGTGTGTGTGTGCAGAAAGATAGTCATAGTCAAGGATTAATGAAGAGGGGATGCAGGGTTGGCGGAGAAATGGGAAATACTGCCGAAGAGAGATACAATATTGCAGTACTCAGAGTGCCTGAGCTACGCTGTTCGCCTCAGATACATTCTGAAATATTTAAGACATCGTAATTCTTTTTCCACTAGCATGAACTGTGAAAAAGTCGTCACTAAATGACATTTTTGTAATTTCTTCTGCTCTGCAGAAATCAACGGCGGTTCACCCTTCAAAATCCGATTAGTAGCGACCGAGATTTTGAATATTTAGAACTTAAAATTTATTTGTTCTAAACATGAGTTCAATTCTCGTTTTATACGGATGCTCGTGTTTTTATACGTAACTGTTACGCCCGACTGCTAGGACGTTCCAATTGTACAGTGGAGAAAAGTTTAGTTTGACATTGTTACTAATCATACTTGACTACAAGTAGCTGAACCGAGATACCAACTGGAAGGCAAAGAACGTGGCATCTAAGGATTATAGACCATTTAATATGGTAACAAGGTCTGCTCTTTCTTCTGCCAGTGCCTAGAAAAAAAAGGTCCAAGTCAAAACCTGAACAGATATGTATCACACGGAACTGAGGTATAAAGCCTGTTAAATAATAACTTCGCATCACAAATTTAATGTCGAAATACACTCTTACATTGCATACCTGCATCAGCAACAGCAACCAGAAGGAACTCTCAAAATAATGTGGTTATAAACACTTAGTTAAAATTCATCAAGTCTACAATATACGTACCGTCTACTACAATACGAGTTTGCAGTCGGTGATGCAAGGAATTTTGGGTAGACTGAAGAGATTCCTTGCATATCACTGCGCCGGCCGCGGTGGTCTCGCGGTTCTAGGCGCGCAGTCCGGAACCGCGCGACTGCTACGGTCGCAGGTTTGAATCCTGCCTCGGGCATGGATGTGTGTGATGTCCTTAGGTTAGTTAGCTTTAAGTAGTTCTAAGTTCTAGGGGACTGATGACCACAGCTGTTAAGTCCCATAGTGCTCAGAGCCATTTGAACCATTTTGATATCACTGCACGTGCTGCAACAACGTGTTGCTTTTACTCCTTCTGGCTCTTCGGCACTTGTGCATAGATTTCATATTTGAATTTGCCTCAGCAAATAAAAATTCTATTGACTTGAAATTAGGCGAACATGCAGGTCAGTTGATAACACCTTCACGTCCTATCTAGCGACCAGTAAAGAGCTAGGTTAGAGCCTTCCTAGCCACAAGAGGGTAGTGAGCCTGTCACCCATCCTACTGGTACTATATACAGTTACGTATTTCAAGTGATACTTTCTCTATAGGAAAGCAGGTAGCATTTCAGTATGAAATCGATCATATCTTTTACCATTTAAGGTTTCTTCAGTGAATTAAGTAGTCTCCAATAACTCAGCACCAAATGTTCACACTCTACGGTCTCTTATGCTCAAGGTGCCTCAGCCGTGTGAATTATCAACGGCTCATGAAGAAAGAACCTATCGCCGTGATGTCACATCAGAGACGAACGGCAGAATTCCAGCGTCTTTTGTGGTCTGTCTGGTGGTGAAGTGACGCATGACACGGACGGAAGCTGCGAGCAACCCGGGATGACTTATTCCAGAGGCCCTCACAATCTCTCCGGACATCACGTGGATTTTGAGCAACAGCTGCCAGAACGTCTATTTCGTTTGCCCCGATCGTTGCAAGCTTGCTCCTTAACTTTTGCGCAGTCTTCCACTGCCCTTACAATAACAATTATCTGCACACTCGTCGAATTATCATTCATGTTGGACACTGTCTGTCGGTATACCTTTCGCGTATACCACTCAACTGTTCTCTTCGCGTTCCGTCTGCGTTCTCTTTGCTATCAAATATACAATTCGGCTTTAGAAGTCGTTTAACAACTGAAAATGCTTTATTCCCTTTTCTCTGTGAGATACTGTATGAGTTAAACAAAGGTTTCTAAATCTAGGGATATTTTTTTAACTAAGGCGTTTGATTGTCTTGATCACAAAATATTGCTCCAGAAGTTGGACCATTACGGAATACGGGGAGTAGCTCACAATTGGGTCACCTCTTACTTTATCAACAGACAGCAGGAGGTCATTATTCACAGTGTTGAGAATGGCTGTGTAGTGGCGTTTGAGTGGGACACTGTCAATTGTCGGGTGCCACAGGGATCACTGTTGGGGCCACTCCTCTTTCTTATTTATATAAATGATATGTCCTCTAGTATTTCATGTAACTCTAAAATATTTCTGTTTGCCGATGACACTAGCTTGATAGTAAAGGATGTTGTGTGCAACATTGGCTCGGTTTCAAACAGTGCAGTGCATGACCTAAGTTAATGGCTTGCAGAAAATAAACTAACGCTAAATCCCAGTAAGATTAAGTTTTTACGGTTTCTAACACACAATTAAACAAAACCCGACGTTTTAATTTGACAGAATGGGCATATGATTAGTGAAACCGAACAGTTCAAATTTCTAGGTGTTCAGATAGGTTGTAAACTGTCGTGGAAAGTCCACGTTCAGGATCTTGTTCAAAGACTTAATGCTGCCATTTTTACTATTCGAACTGTATCTGAAGTAACTGAACGTTCGACACGAAAATTAGTCTACTTTGCTTATTTCATTCGCTTATGTCGTATGGTATTATATTTTGGGATAACTCTTCCAATTCTAAATGGATTTTTCGCTCAGGAACAGGTGGTTCGTGTAATAAGTGGTGTAAGATCCGATGATCTTGTCGACCGCTGTTCACGCATCTGGGTATTTTGACATTGGCCTCTCAATGTACTTATTCCTTAATGTCCTTTCTTGTCAACAATATCAGCGTATTCCCAAGAATAAGCAACTTTTACTCAGTTTATACTCGGCAGAAAGCGAACCTGCATTTGGATCGGACTTCATTAACTCTAAACTGAAGAGTTTCCTCAATGGTCTCTCCTTCTATTCTCTCCAGGAGTTCCTTGAAAAATTAAGATGATTCTTGTTGTATTGTTGATTGCGTTTACTTAAATTCATGGCTTGACTTTTTTCGGTTTCATAAACATTTTATTTTTATCTGTTATTATTTTTATGTTGTAATTTCATTTACTGAGACGTTCCATGACCTTGGAGATTTGCTCCTCAACTTGATGTTACGGAACTTGACGTGTAAATAAATAAACAAATAAAATGAAACCTAGATTTTCTACGTGCCCCTTTACACCAGTATCAAGGTGATACAACACTGGTCCTTCCTTATCCGAAATAACGCATTTCCTCATCTGGGTATGACATTACGAACATCTGCATAAGTCAGCAGCTCGTTCGATTTCAAAACAAATTAATCCTAAGCTCTAAATATCGTTACTAATCTGAAGCTATTAATCGTATTCTGAAGAGTGAATTGCCGTTGAATTTTCTTCCTTAGAAGCACGACATTAGCAGCAGAAATTTCTGCAGTTACATTTCTGGCTATTCATCTACGTGAAAGAGATATTTTAAAGAGTTTCGTAAATATTTGGGCTGAATTGCTTAGATCTACATCTACATCTACGTAATTACTCTGCTATTCACAATAAAATGCCTGGCAGAGGGTTCAATGAATCACCTTCAAGCTGTCTATCGTTCCACTCTCGAACTACACGCGGGTAAAACGAGCACTTAAATTTTTCTGTGCGGGCCCTGATTTCTCTTATTTTATCGTGATGATCATTTCTCCCTACGTATGTGGGTGCCAACAGAATGTTTTCGCAATCGGAGGAGAAAACTAGTGATTGAAATTTGATGAGAAGATCCAGTCGCAACGAAAAACACTGCTGGCCACTCCAATAGACGTATCATGTCTGTGACACTATCTTCCCTATTTCACGATAATACAAAACGAGCTACCCTTCTTTGTACTTTTTCGATGTCATCCGTCAGTCCCACCCGATGCGGATCCAACACAGCACAGCAATACCCCAGAATATGGCGGACAAGCGTGGTGTAAGCAGCCTCTTTAGTATACCTATTGCACCTTCTAAGTTTTCTGCCAATGAAACGCAGCCTTTGGTCTGTTCTACCCACAATATTATCTATGTGATCGTTCCAATTGAGGTTATTTGTAATCTTAATCCCTAAGTATTTAGCTGAATTTACAGCCTTCAGATTTGTGAGACTTATCGCGTAATCGAAATTTAGCTGATTTCTTTTAATACTCATGTGAATAACTTCACACTTTTCTTTATTCAGGGTCAATTGCCACATTTCGCACCAGATATCTTATATAAATCATTTTTCAAGTCGTTTTGATCGTCTGATGACTTTACAAGACGGTAAATGACAGTATCATCTGCAAACAATCTAAGACGGCTACTCAGATTGTCTCCTTTGTCGTTAATATAGATCAGGAACAATAGAGGGCCTATAACACTTCCTCGGGGAACGTCGGATATTACTTCTGTTTTACTCGATAGCTGAACCGCATTGTCTATTGTTAAAATTATCATTTCAATTAACATACATGAATTTGTTCTCGTGTTTGTTTATTTCTAATGTTTCAAGAATCCCAAGTTTTCTGACATTTGGATGCGTGTATTAGTAACTGTGGGTAGCATTGTCATTAGGGTGGCATTTATCATGATGACTGGTGAAATGTGTTGTTTTTAATCTTTAGTGCAGCCGTGTGTTCTTTGTACTTGATTTCAAAGGATTCTAAAATCAGGCTCTGTCTGTACATTCGATTCCACAGACAACTGTTTGCCTGATTTATTGGGTTGCGTGCTAATGTGTCCTTTATTGTACATTCTGTATGCGTTATATATAGAGATGCTTCCTATTTGATAGAATATTTTACCTATAAATTGGAATGTGTGGGGCATTTTTCTTTCATTATATTGTTTCGTTATGTTTGTTTCGTTGGATGCCATCGACGTATTTACTCTGCTTACAAAAGGTGAATGGAATTCAATTTCATGAGCGATCTATTTAATTATATTAACTTTTTCCCTCATGACCACGTGTCATTAGTGGTATCTGGTAGGTTCTGTTGATAAAGAAATTTAATTCTGCCAAATTTTGGACCAACAGATGACAAGATATGCTGCATACGGTCGTGACACATCTTTTGAATTTCGAATGTTGATCTGGTTTCCCTTAAATGTAATTCTGAGATCCGGTAAAGTAATGCTGTAATTAATTTCTTGTTGCAAAGTAATTACTAATTGCAGAAATTATTTAATTCATGCATGTCATATTTTGTGCCATTATTAAAATAATTACGTTATAAATACGTCGGTAAGAACTTACAATATTTTGAATAAAGAGATGGCGTGGTTCAGGTACATTAATTTCCATATCGTTCACAAAGATGCCAGCAGAGAATATGAATTGGATCCCTTAAATAAGTCTGCCTAGCTTTAGCATATACTACTGATAGTGAAGTGTCTTCCGGGAGCAACACAATAAGATCACTCTAATGTACACCATGTTTAGAAAAAAATTACATCTCGATGAGTGTTAATACCTCTAAAGACGTCGTAGCTAATTAATTAACTTAATTGTGAATGGTTAAATAATTTTATTCACTTTAATGGCGTGTCAGTGTACTGATATTTTTCTCGGAGTGGTATTCTATCAACTTTTATTGAATCAGCTGAAATGTTGCATTGTAAGTTCCATATGGTTTCGTAGTGAAAGTAAGATTTTTATGCCTCTGAGTTTGAAACATAAAACATACGTTTACAGATTGATTTTTGCGATATCTATACTGCAACGAGGCACAACTTCACCTTAGGTTCTCTTTGACTTTGCCTTAAATATCGTCGAGTATCAGTTTCATAACGATGGTGGCTTTTTCGAAATTTATTAATAAACTACGTAGTAAATTTAAATTTCCATCAAACCTTATAACCCTTTTTCTCTGCTTTTTTTCTGCTTTGTTAAAGATTTATGTTTATATTTGCTGAGAGTCATGCAGCTGTAAATGCCTTCCTATATTCGACTTTACTAGTACTGAGCAAGAGTTATATTTCCTTTTCAGATAACACTAAAACAGGACTAGAAGAAATACTGAAGATTCCCTGTGTAGTTCAGTTGTAAGAAACATCAAATTCTCAAGTTTGTGAACTATGTCAGTTTTTTTTAGCACACCATGTTAGCCCAGAATACCGGGGAATCTTCAGAAACATGTGGATCATGTTACGGATGAAAAATTTAGCCAGCGGAAAAAAGAACAGTGAAGCTAATGGGGTATTAACAGTTACAGAATACGACAATTTTCGTAAAATCTATGTTTCTGAATTCGAAACAGAAAACCTCTGGGATGGATGATGACACACTACTGAACTGGTATACTGAGCATACAGACACAGTTCTGTTCATTCTTAAGTATGCTGATGCAGTTGTAATTCATAACACTCTTTAAAAAAAGGTCGAAAGTGAAACAGAACTGAGAATGTGAATGGCGTACAGTGATAGCAAATCCTCGTGTATCACTGAGAAAATATGTGTTTTCTAAGGCAGACATGGTTTATCGACTGACAAGAATCGTTTCAGGAGCGCGCTTTTGTTATTTTGGCAGATCAGAAAGTGTTGCAGGTGATTTGGCGATTAGAAAGAGTGAACATTCTAAGCCGGTAATAAGCGTTTATAAATAGATTCTGCTCTTCTAATGGAAAGTTTGAATATTTCACTTTTCGAAAATTCCATTAGTGTTCAAGGTAAACAGATGTCGCTAAATTTTGCAGTATTCACTAGATACAGTTTACTACTTCCCAACAAATCTCAGAACCTGAAATTACAATTTATTGAAATAAGGAAACATCGTGTAGTTTTAGACTGCAAACAGATGATGATCTAAATTTAAATACGCCATCCTTATGGTTAAGTACTTTGCTTCAGCTTATTTGGAATACGTATGATTACCAGAACACGTGACTCAAATACTAAAAACCATGTTTTTTCTGTGCATTCCACTCACTACTGAGTTATGAAAACTGAGATAAAAACTACAGAAGACAGAAATGTGTCTGGTATCTTAGAAAGTCCTGCGGTGATGTATTTGCAAACAACTTCTCGTTTTTATAATTGTTTCCCATATCATCAAAAGTAACTAGACACAGTGATGTAATGCGGAAATGACCATTAGATGTCATAAAAGGCAGACCCGCCAATATAAAATAAAGCTAGGTTGTTCTGTATTAGTAACAACAGAGCAGACCGGGCAGGAGAGCTCAGAGACTTAGAACGTTGGCTATTCACTGGTTGTGAAAATTCGTATGAAATCAGCAGAAAGAATCACTCGTGAGTTAAAGAACGCTACCTGTAGGCGAGCTAACACGCAGACTGTGCCTTGGAAGTAAAAAAGAATAGGATAGAGCCGTCGAGCAGCTCCTCGTAAGCCACACGTTTGTGTAGTCAGCACATGTGGTGGTGAAAGAGCGACGCCACTGAGTGGTGGATGACTGCAAGCAAGTGATCTGGAGTGGGGAATCGTGCTGTATACCCTCCGGCAGTCTGAAGGAAGTGTAGAGGAAGTGGTGTTACGGTATGGGGGTATTTCTTTCGTGGTTGCAGTGTGGTCTCCTTATTTCGTTAAGAAAACGCTAAATGCAGGGGGATATGGACACGTTTTACAGCATTGCATTCTGAGTAAAGTAGAGGAACATTTCAGAGACGACGACTGTATCAGCGTAACAATGAACCCTGTCATAAAGCAGCAAGGGTTTGTGGACAATGACATTCCTGAAGTGGACTGGCCCGCCCACAATTCCGACCCGAAGCCAATACAACACCTTTGGGAAGAGTCAGAACGCCAAATTCGCTGCTGACTCCACCGATCAACATCACTACCTTATCTGGTTCTTGTGGAAGAGTGGGCTGCCAGTCTTCCACAGACTTTCAAACTCCTCACTGAAAGTATCCCAGCGTAGTTAAGCCGGTCATAAAGGCAAAAAATAGTCACACCGCAAATTAACGTCCACTAACTATACGAGTATCATCACTGAAATTACGTAGGCTTGCTTGTTTACAAGTACTTGCCAGGGCATATTATCTCTTTTATGGCGGTATAGTTGGCATACTCGATTGATTTACACAATTTTCTGCGTACCAAATCCTTCTCGCCACTGAACAGTATTTTGATAGTGATTATTAACAGTATTTTGAAATAAACTAAGATTCTTTCGTGAACCTTTTTTGCGTTGTTGACCGCATCGCTATAAAAAAAGGTACAAAATTTATGAGACTGCTGAAAGCCATCTTCATCGAGGTATGTAATAAAATATTTCCCCTGAAATGTCAGTATTGCTGAAACGCGAGACAGGTAAAGGGAAGCTCGGTTGTCTGTCGGCAACTTTCTTATGAGCATCTCTGAGAATTATGAAATGGATCATTTCTGAAGATTTCCCCCACGACGCAAAAGTCTGCAAATTCTGTGTATTACAGCGATCTAGGGACAAAGGTTAAACAGGTATATCATAAAGAGAAGTTTCCATTCATAGCTCTGCGTGTTAAGAAATGTACAGTCACAAGTTTTCTCTTTTATTCTCACAAACCTCCTGCATGATCAGTAGTACGCGAACATCTGTCTCTGAACATTTTTAATTTATACAGAAATCGTATTTTAAGTGCTTTCTTTCCTCCTACGCGCTCCCATTCAAGAGAAACCAACTACATTTCGTCAGCTCTAAGTAGACCTGTTAGTTCCGATAAATATTCTGTAACATCATGCAGCGTTAATTTAATTATTAACATGTTTCGTTGATCATATTCGTGACAACTCGCTATGACGTGAAATGCGTCAATAGGTGTAGAGGTAATATACATTTTCATTTTGGAAAGATGGCTCCACTATTCTGCCAAAAACCCGTACAAAGAAAACAAGATATTGTTATTGAACTGATTGAACGAATGAGTATTTTATGTCACGGGCTGTCTTACGATGCATACTACCGTCCATCCCTTACATAGAATTAAAATTTGGACAGCAAACAGTCAAATTTCATAATGTTAGTGTCATACCACGCTTCTTCATGTTCAAAATATTTCCAATAGGCAGGATATCGGTGAATATCTAAGGAATCTGTACCTAATGGTGTGATTTGGAAACTTAACACAAACCTTGAAAGACAGTCACAGTTAGAGTAAACAGTGTGTAATCTTAAAAATCACACTAGATTTAATATAGTTTTTTTTTAAATTTTCCTGTGTACCGTATATTTGTCTTAATGATCTGGTGCAACCTGATTCTAAAACAATATAGTAGTTTCATATCTATATAACTTGTTTTCTGCAGCAATTAGTAATAGAAGTCATACAGAACACAAAAATTTTGCATCTTAGTTTTTAAAAGCCTCAACTGGAAAGAAAACTATCTCTACGAGGGGAGTACGTACGTCTTCCTGTTGATAAAGATTGCTGTCGAATTTATGTTGTTCATGGTAATATTTCGTTACAGATTACAGCAACTGTAGTATTATTATCGCCAGTTCGTAAGTACACAGCGTGTGAAACCGACTGAGGACGACTATGTGCTGATGTTTGCAAAGTTGACACCAAAGAACTCAACACGACCGTCTACAACATCAAAATGTAAATACCATATATCAGTCTCCACGTTAAGAAATAATAAAACTTTTGAAAAATTAATATTTATATGGCCATATTCTGTGAATAATGCAGAAAATGTGGTGACAGCCACTACTCAAAAAACTTATTAATTTAATCAGTTACAAGATCCTCTCGCTTTTGCACGTTTGTCTTGCATCAGCAAGAATTTTTGAAAAATTGAACGAAATATTTGTTAATTTATGTAATCAAGGGAACACAACATGACGCGCTGTGTGCAATCTACTTTTATTGCTCATGGTTCGAAATTAATAGCACGTTGAATATAACCAAATATGTATAATACTACCACTAACTTCGAGTACAGAGTGGTTGCGCAGTACAGGTTCAGTAAGGAGGTAAAGTACGTTCTTTGAAGGATGATAGCACTAGTTATTCTGAACAAAAAACTCCATATGAACATATGTCCTGTTCTTAACAGTTTCCGAGGAAACTAATGAAAATAATGGGAAACAGCAAGAATGCAGGTGATAGTAAAAGAAACATTGTGATCTTATGTTTTAATTTCCACATTTCCTCACAAAAGACCTTCAAAGAGCTGCAGTGTATTTTGCAGCTCTTGTAAACAGCTGCTGTGTTCCTGATCTGAGCTTATTCGTACGGTGCTTAATTGAGCACGCGCTTTTAAAATACGAGCCAGAAGTTCCTCCTTCGCGTCCACTCTGCGCTTGTAGACTTCGCTCTTAAGCCAACCCCACAAACAGCAATCAAATGGAGTAAAATCGTGTACAATCCTCGTACAACAAATGATTCACGGCGATCGATCCAACGCCTAGGATACGTTTCAGTGAGTACCTTGTCACTGGCCGTACGGAATGGGCGGGAGCTCCGTATTGTTTAGACGATACACATCACTGTAGTACACTGGTGCAGCCACCGCCGGGCTAATACGTGAGGTAAACAGCGTGTACACTAGCACGACTTGTCGCCCCACCATACGTAAGTGAGGTGCTCATTGAAATGATCGGTAAAGGCAACATTACCTAGCCTAATGTTGCTTCGGTTGTTTCCGCATTTGAGTGCTAGTGAAGAAGGACATGCGACTGGCGGCCTTGATTTTCAAACAGCTGTATGTCGGATACGGTTAAGAAAAGGGGTTATGCTCATTTGACATCTTCGTTCAGAATCACCAATATTATCACCCCTCAAAGCATGTACCTTTCCTCCTGACTCGCCCCGTATAACATTCCCCACGGCATTCATTATTTGTCATAAACACATTTCACGAACGGTGTATGTTGAGCTTATCTTTTTGACGCATGATTCTGGAGAGTAAAAGGGAATTATCACTTCGAATGAGAAGAATTTGTGTTCGAGGTTCCATATTTCTTATTTTTTTCCTATGTAAACACTGTCTTCACAGTCTTCTTTCCTTTGTCTACTTTTTAGAATCATGTCATTCAAATGAAATGAGCATATGTTATTATGTTTTATGATATATTCTTACAGACATTATCTCGCCTATGTTTCTTATTATATATTGCGTGCTCAGAAGTGGTATGGTCGTTACCGACAGGAAATTCTTAGTTTTTCACTCAAACAACAACACCAAGGTACAGGACGAGATATAATCGTCAAAACAGCTGTACGACAGCATCACTCTCCTACATCTTTATCTCGTGTTTGAGCAGTGTGTAACTGCATACGGGATGCTGAAGTATTTTCACAACATTGCATCTTATCATGGGATACTCTGTTTACGTCTTGAAGCTACATTGTCTCATAGTTCCAAATTATTAATGGCCGCTATAGTAATGGTTAAAAGCGTTATCTTTTAAAAAGGTTGTCTGCGTCACAGTTAATGAATACACTTCCTCCATATAAAATACTGTGTGATACTTCCTCAATTTGCAGAGTAATTGAAGTGCACTGTTCTCAAACAGTCAATTTGGTTTTATTAAATGTTTTTGCTGCCTCTACGATTGCCAAAAGGAAAACAAGTCCCCAATGAATTCTTATATCCGGCGGCAGAATAACCGCAAATAACAGAACTTACCTGAAACGGTTGCTAACTCTGAGAAGAAATTATTTCGGATGCTGGGCGCTTGTACGCATGCACTTCAGTGCTGCACAACGTCTATAAATTGTAAAGAGGTGTGCCTGTTGCAGATGAGTGACGTAGCATGGATGAAGTATCTCGAATGATCAAATCTTCTCTCTGTCGTACTCTTAAACTAGTAAGCAGTTATTATATTGGAAGTAGAATAATGACTTTAATAAACACTTTAACACTTTTTCATATTTCTTTTCGTAATTTAGGAGAAATATAGAGAGTGTAAGTCGACACAGTGTAATAATAGACGTATTTCGCTAACTGAGGCTGATAATAATTCCGAATCCGTTTTGTGAGGAACTGAATCGTTAATTGTAATACGCTGTAGCTTTCATCATGATTTCAAATTTTTGTTAGGCTACCTATTAAAATAATTTGACGTAAACTGTCTCAGTCTCCGATCTATAGCTGCTCATAGTATGTACGACGTGACACGGGTTCGTTAATATGTCATCAACGGTTCACAGTATGGAAACAGGGTTTTGGAGAACTAATGATTAAATTTAACTGCATACTGGAGGTTTGTTCTTTTTTTCTTGATGGAATCATCTGAGCTATTTATGGCATCCAATTACTTTTTAGAAATATAAGTGCAGTGACACGATGCTGCTTTATGTGAGCAGTTGAAAGTTTGCGGAAGACAGCTTGAACAATTTCTAAGCGTGAGGTCTAGGGTATCGAGGAACGTGTCGTTACCATCCATTCCGCATATTTGCCGGTTGTTTCTCGAAACAGTGTCATTGCAAACTTTAACAAGCATTATATCACTCATTCCTCTTCTCAACAGCCCTAGAATGCGTTATAAAATGGACATCGATCCACTAAAAATAAGTGCAGCTGCTTTAATATTTCAGAAAATAAATAAATTAAAAAATTACTATCACTATATTGCTCTTGTCACAAGAAATCGAATGACGTTAAAAAATAATTTGTCGCCTTTTTTAAAAAAATGGTTTTGCATAACAGGAAATAAAACATTTCCAGTGTTAAGCTAGAGAAAAATACCCGTCAGTGTACACACTATCATTTAGCGAAAATCTTCGATATCTGCAGTAGTAGTGGAAATTTTAGGGAGCCCATATTAGACTGACATATCTGCATACACATCGTACTGAAAAGCAGTAACAAAGTCCGATCACCTCCGGGCAAAGAGGCTGCAACTACATCGCGCTGTACCAACGAACAAGAGAAGTTACTGCTATGCAAGGAAGTCTGCCGTTTGAAATAACTTACAAAATGTGAGATGAGCAGCTAGACACTTCGAAGCTTGAAGGATACGCAAAATTTCTTGTTTCCAACGCTAACTGCAAATTTCTGCACTTAATTTGTCTGTTGTTCTTTTCACTGTAAATCTGGTTGAGAAAAAAAGAAAAAAAAACTATCGTTAGACATGTAAGTTTAATCATAAATGATTCCATACAACTCTAGTTACTGTATATAATTAAATGTGACGTTTCTTACTTAGTTCCGTTAGAGTGAAAGGAATTACGGATGCCGTAACGTTTAGTATGACCGTTTAGCACGACACGTGGTGACAGGGCGGGAACTGCGAGCAGCTGGTTGCGGCCCTCGCTTCGAACCCCGGGCACGAGGAGGTGCGGCGCGGAGTGCAGCCAGTCCAACCGGTTGTCGCGGTACCGGGTTCGAGTCCGCAGCAGCTGTGCGCGCCTCCCCTTCGAGACAGAGCCCCCAAGCCGGATGTTGCCCCTCGACACTTTCCCAATCAGTCTCCTCGTGTCATCCCGCTGAGTCAAATCGTAGAAATACCAAAATATTTTCATTGTAAAAATGTTACTGATTACACTATTGTTTCTACTGTCTGGTGTCAATATTACAAGGGTTGTTAGCGGTAAATTGCATCCTTAGGTGCGTTAAGTCATTACTGTCTTATTAAAACTGCATGCTCGGAGTCGAGTTCTGAAACAGTTGTGGCGTGTGAATATTTGGAATGTGATCGTCAAAGATTTGCTTTCTAAGTTTCGACCCGTACATTTTTGTGTGACATTGCAACTAGTAGATTAAATCATAAATTCTGCCCCACTCGAGTGCCATAAAACGTTGTGCCCTTTGCACATTTGCTACAAAAACAGCTTTAGCTCTCGATAAACCTCACATCGTGCCCGTCTCTACAATATGTAAGTACTTTTCTTCAGATTTTTGTTGGTTAAAGTTGGGCTAACCCTAAATATTAGTCCGGAGGGAAGGAATGTTGGCAATTCTCCTGTGGGGCACTTGTAGCGCATCATAAGGAAAATTCAAGATAATCTATTTGTGATACGGTTCTGTCTCGTAGCGAAAAAGAATTCAAAAGTGAATACAATACTGAAGATGTTTATTTTGAGTCTATATCTTTTTTTTTTAATATCACCGACTGATGCATCTATTAACACCTAGATTAGGTTGGAAAACTCCATTTCTATTGTGAATTGGCAACGTTATGAGAATCGCCACTAGTTAGTGAGTGATTAATGTTACGTGCGTTAGTCACTAAATTGAAATGCCATGTGTTACAGAATTGTGTAATTTGTTATGGTGCATTACTTAGGAATATTTCTTATTACCACTATGATTGGTTTCATATTACCTTATTGGTAACTTCAGGATGACGTCTGTTGGATACAAATGTCACTGATTCCACCATTTCAAGACTACAGACTGATAACGAACTACTATCCCATATTTCGTATGTTTTTTTCCCAAAATCATGTATGTTGATTACGGACTTATTCTAAAATTTTACACGACGCAGACGGCGCAGGAGAGAGTGAGCACTCAGTAATGGAGACGTTCTGAAAATGTTTCGTGATGCTACTCGATAAGTGAAGCTAGCATAGTTTGAAAAAGTCTTTCATAGGACAGCACAAACAGATATTATTGCTTTTAGAAATGTTTCTTTTCCATAAAAGACTTGCACTGAATTATCAACTTAGAAAAGTGTAAAATAAACACTTATTTATTTGTATTTTAGTTTTACCCGTCACAAATTATTATTATTCTACGTTACTCGGCGTTTAAAGCTTGTTGTAGTGGGTGGATTGTCTCTATGGATAAATTTCTCACTGTTTACAGCCTGTGTGAGACGTGTAGATATGCTGTTAAGTCAGCTACAGCGTTCCGTGTAAAACTAGTGACGCAATTGCATTCTAAATGATTGTCTAATCACATCAGTTAGTTTCTAAGCTAATACAGTATCATTGCACAGTAGCTTAATGCAGCACCACGAACTAAAATGTCGTCGTAAATGAGACGTCGTAGCATCTAAATAGCGCTAATTTGATGTGTCGATCTGTGTACTAGATGAATATTAAGAAATAAGTGTTGAATAAAAGTTAACATGTGAGGCATAGTTACCGTTTTGCAGCTGTGAAGAATCAGAGCCAGCGGAATGGGCTCTTAAGGACGTGAGAAACAAACACCAAAAAGAGTAGCTGAGATCCTGTGGACTCCGCACTTCCTTGACATTCCTGCTCCTCCCAGCAACCTCCGGATTTTCTTCCATCCGTGACGATAGAAAAATTGACGCACTGTACATTCTCATAGGTACTTGTGGCATTTTACATTTACAAACAATTAATTTGTGTTTCGAATGTACACAAGACCTGAAGAACAGAAAAACACACAAGAAATGTTCGCAGAATAGTGAAGCCAAACACTGAAGTTAACATACAGGGTATCCCAGGAAGGATGGTCAGTATACGGGTATATGATTGGAACAATCATTCGAAGCAAACATGGACTCTAAAATATATTCATCAAGAGCTGTGAGAACTCTTTCTTCGATACTGTGGAACAAATCTCTTCTACTGCAAGCTCTTCACATTCCATCTTTTGAGAAGTGTCAGCGGAAGAAACACCGTCCAGTAAACTGCATACCTTAAGACCTATGAATACTTGTTTATCTCTTGTACCGAACATGTGCTCAAGGTATGCGTTATAGAGCCCATTTTTAATAGGCTTTTTTGCTCCGAATCATTTCTATCATACCCATGAATGTTGAAAGTTCCTCCTGGAACACCCTGTATGTTCGTAATTGGTAGCATTAAACAGGAACGATACAGAATCGAAGCGTTTGATATGTGGTGCTACAGAAGGATGTTCAAAATTAGGTGCACTGATAAGATAAGGAATGGAAAGGTTCTCTGCAGAATCTGCGAAGAAGGAACTTACCAAAAATTTTGACTAGAAAAAGGGACAGTATGACAGGACATGTGTTAGGATATCAGGGAATAACGTGCATGGTATTAGAGTGACCTGTAGAGGATAAAAATTGTAGGGGAAGACAGAAATTGGAATATATTCAACAAATAACTGAGGACGTAGGGTGCAAGTGCTCCTCTGAGATGAAGACGTTGTTGCAGGAGAGGAATTCGTGACGGACCGTATCCAACAAGTCAGAAGACTGATAACACACAAAAAAGCGCATGCGCATTAAAGCACAAACCAGTAGCGATTTTCATAACATTCATGGGCTTATGACTTATCCACTAATATTAATAATGACAATATTATAAACAAACAGTAATGTTTGCTCACAACTTGTAGCTACATCAACATTCTCAAGTGTGTGAAGAATACTCCGTTGAAAAGTACCGATTAATACGGGCTGAACTGCTTAGTAAATCCTATGTTCAAGAACATTCGTATTGCATCCTTCTAATGATTTCTCACGTCATCTGATTACTCCTGAAACTGCATTTAATATTCATTGGTATACAACAAAAGTGGGACTGTTTTATACAAGACAGGTGTCTTCTCAGTCCGGTTCGATACTAGGAGTAGGGAGCCATGGCTATGTCATCTGTTTCGACAGACTAGCCTGATACGATTTTTCGTTAATTGATCGATAAATATAACAAAAACCACTCGAAAAATTCCCGCCATTCTCCTGTAATACGCCTCAAGAAATTCCTCGGTTGCTAATTTAGTACAGCTGTATAAACCGGATTAACAACGAAAATAAAGTGAAGCAGGACGATAACTACATATATTCGTATTAATTTTTTTGTTTGTGTAGAACAGCGTACTAAATCCGACTGGTGACACAAAAGCCTATTAAGGAGGTTCTCCAGTATTTGCTAATGTTATGTAACTGACCTCACTAAAAAGCTGTCCCATCAATAGAAACATTACCGAAGGAAATTTCTAGGAGTTGGAACGACGTTAGTTCAACAATTTCAGTGTACATCCGTTTTTGTGTTGTCTTTGTGATTTATTCATTACAATATTATTATTATTGTGCACCCGAGGCTGTGAAACCATGGCTTTGTTTTCAGCGTAATACAGTTTTCAACTGCCAGTCACAATTTTATTTAAATAATTTACCTTATACACGACGCGTCTCACCCGACGTTCTTATTACAATACGGTTCCGCAAAAATGTGGAAATAGTCCTACAAGTCTGACATTTTCTTGTCCTACATTTCATTCTGTATGAAAGATTTAGTTTTGTATGCAAGAAACATGGCTGTCTCAACGCTCAAAAGTATGATAGCGCGGAGAGAAAAAGAGAGAGAGAGAGAGAGAGAGAGAGAAAGAGAGAGAGATACAGAGAAGCAATTGTAAAATTATGGGAGATATACGGCACTTTTACAAAGGCGTAAGACAACTAAAGAGATCGACAGATGAACTAGAATTCCATAATACATCTTATAGCAGCATAATGGGTAGCAATTCGCCCGAGAGATAACACAGATGTATACATTTCAAGAGAATTTTATTTTTACAGTCTCAGTTGTATGACATAAATGATTAATGTAAACATTCGTGTTCGGCTGATTACTGGCTTAGCAATACTAAATGGCGGCTCTGAGATATTTTTGCATTGTTACGAAAGTAAAAAATTCGCGATAAAATCATTAAAAAAAGCATTGCAACAATTTCGCGGACACGATAGCAGTGCTCTGGGTGTTTTTAGTTATTAATGTAGCTGCTTAGCTGTTTTCCTTTTCCATGCATTGTGTCCGCGATATCACTATACGATATAGAACGAGGTTACTGCTTTGCAGAAATTAAAATTTCCGTTAACAGTTTGCATACAAGACACACGATCTTCACTTTCGTTGGTTTGCTCGGCTGTCTGCCAACTGAAAATGACAGTAGCACTTAAAGGCTTAAAAAGACATATATCTGCTTGATTAACAATGGATAGGCTTAGCCAGTGGGAGAGTGTTGCGCAGATGGTTGACAAACCGCATTTGGAAAAGATAGCACGCGAGATTCAAGAATGGGGAAGCAAATCGTAAGTGCCCTCTTCAGAAGAATAGTCCCAGATTTTGCATTCTTCGGTTTGTGGGAAATCTAAATCTGGATGGCAGGATTTGAGTATGAACCACAACCATCCGGACTCTTCATTACTCCTGTGACACAACAACTGGAGACGCTTGGAGGGTTCTGTTAATTCGCCACTTTTAAATTCTACCCATCTTCGCAGAGGTGTTAATCACATTACTACACTTTACACACGAATCTTTCTCTGCACAAAAATAAAATTAAGCCAAGGACACATATGGAGGCATACAGGCAGCCGTTTCTGCGCAAGAGTCCAACGGGCAGAGCAGTGACGTCAAGCAAGGTGTATGTAAACATCACAGTCGTTATTATCAGCAGTTGCATCAGCATCAACCATCTGACATATCTGCTGGATCAACACTCCTCCAGAGTGCTCCAGACGTCACTGCTTTCAACCATATGCATTTCCGTTGTTGATCCATGTTTTGCACCTTCTATTCAATAGGTCGTCGCCTCGGTGTATCCTTATCGCTTAGAATCCAAGAAAGTACTTACTTGCTCCATCTATCAATCATTCATTGCTATTTCCATTTCATTTTCACTCCAGTCCGTTCCCTGGTCTGTCCTAGTTACTTCCCACCACCGCTTCCTGAGAAAGCCTTAGGTTAATGTTTTCCGCATTGAAAATTGTTGTTTTGTTGCCGGAAATCAGAACTGATTGTGAATTTCCCGTTTCACAAATTTCAGAAGCTTAGTTTCGAGAATGCTATTGTTTTTAACAAAATCAATCTGTTTATTTCTTCTGTTGACCTTCCAATCGTTCTCGTCAAGCGGTTTAAACACTATAACTCGTGAAATGTTTCTATTACCGCATTACTGTACTTAGGGACTAAACGTGCTAGTGGATAGTGGAATATTTAGCACACTCGCGGTTCAATGATCAACAGTTTACAAGTGTAATAGTAGTTTCCTCCTGGGTACAGCAACATTTGATAAATTTCTATTGAGTATACTATAGCGATGGTATTATTCGATAAAGAGAGCTGCATCAAACCAGTCTCTGGACTGAAGAATACAACAACAACAACAACAACAAGAAATTAGCCATTTCATGTCTTTGTTTATTTCATTTTATTCACTTCAGATAAAATTTTGAAGTCAATTGTGTTAAATATGAAGGAGTATTGTAAGTTACATAGCAGATAAAAGTAGAGAAAATCAGTCAACGAGCTACGAATTTTAACCAAATTCAGTTCACCGAAAGTGGCATCTCTAGTCCACACATTGCTCCTGATAGTATATCTTTCGAATAAACGCTTTTTGGATAGCTCCGATAAAGGCAAGGCTTACAACATTCCCTTGGCGTGGGCTTGTTTTCCGCGTTCCTCTAGAGAAGACTGCGCGGCTTGTCATTCTACACCAATTATTTTAGGCCTTTTTACAGTTCAAACATTGCTAGGATTTTTCCAGATAAACATTTCTTTAACTTCTCATTTGCCTAATGGTTAAAATCGAGCAAAATCATCGTGACGTGGTTCGAGTGCTGCTGCGCTAGCACGAAGTGCGAATCCTGAATAAAAAATAGACGAAACAGGCATGGATCCATTTCGAGGCGAAAGGCTTGTGACAGTTTACTGTCGCTGTGGACTCCCCTGGTACTTATGAATCACTCATCACGTGCCACTGGATCAGCTTCTACTGGGGACTGCCGTCCGACCCATCCAATGAGTCAATTTTTCACGAAGGGCGGGCCAAGGACGATGTGGCTTTCGACTATACACTCCGCGTATCCTATTAAACACGTTCACTTTCCCGTCGGAAAGTTAGGAAGCATGGGCCGTCATCTCACGTCCGTCCTCAAGGTCACTTAATTTAGGATGTACAAAGTGTCACGCAAACACAGAGCGATACTTCTACAACAGATGATACATACCTCGCGGAAAATTGTTTGTCGTGCTAAGAATGGCACAGAATGCTTAATATCTAAAGGAGAACTTCCTATCCGCTACTGATGCGGTCGTGAAATGTGTGATTACATCCTGGAATAAATCTAAGACGCTTGGTAGCGTTAAACTGTCACTCATTTCCGGAATTTACGTCATATGCAAGAGTCATAATCATAATTCCCGGGTTCTGGATCATTAGGAGCAAGTGATAAGAGTGGCTAATATATCTGAACAGTATTTAGGAGGACCGAGTTCCGCCGTCCAATTCCCTACTTCTGAATCAGTAGCGACAAATGAAGTGGTGCAGTGGTAAGACGTTTGAGCAGTATTCATTAGGACCTGGTATAAGCTCCACGTTCCACCATTTTGGTTTTGGTTATCGTAAGTCACTTTAAAAACAGTGATGTCATATCATCTCCGCATGTAGAAATCACAATGGGCGTTCCGCAGAATGCAATCATGGGGCTATTACTGTTTTTGCTCTATGATGATGATGCATCATTTTATTTGAAACAAGGGTTAAAATTAGTTCTTGTTGCGGACGATGCACGCATTATTTTGAAGCCTATTAGAGAACCATCCACACGAAAAATAACAAATGAAGTTGTTAAAGTTATCTGGTTTTGCTCAAATTAGCTAGCTTTACACAAAGTAAAATGCAGCTCATCCATATTTGTTCTGCCAAAAATACACCATCTGCTATTAATGTAGTTTAAAAAAAAAAAAAAAAAAAAAAAAAAAAAAGAACAAGTTAGACGAGTCATTTTAAGGTACCTATAGTTAACTTTATGATTGCTATTCTGTTCGCTGTTCAGTGTGAATATAAGCTGTTCCCAGAACAAGAAATTTTTGTGACTATAGAGTATAGCTTTGAAATACAGTGTTGTTTGAGGACCATGATAGTCTTTGAATAAATAAAATTCGTCATAATTGATTAACGCTATCCTTTACCGATGTGTTCTATATATGTCATAAAACGTGAAAAATTTCTTGGAATGGTGCTGACCGATGATACTGTTGTCGAAGTGTTGTGTAAGATGGTACCATCCACGTCTAGCATTTCAACACGAATCTTAATCATGGTTAATTTCTTGTAAGAAGGAATTTGGGGTACAATCCGTGGAGATCTCGTTATATAAGGCGTAAACGAGATAACTGTTCATATTTTCCGTAAAGTTGACGTATAGAAACAATTTTATGTAACTTGTATCATATTAATGTCTTCTAAGACTACTTTCTGTTTTAGACTACTTCAACAACTTAATTACCTGGCTTCTGAAAACCGTAACCTCAGCAATTTTACAACATTCACGCTGAATATTGCTACATAAATTGCGCAAAAAAGGAGCTTATCACCAGTTGCATAATCGCGAATATCTATTGTTTCGATTCACTGGAACTAGGGAATGACGGATAGAATTCATGAAACCAAAAATGTAACTTTATTGTGAATTCGAAACAAAATAATGGTGAAAATAAAGGCATTGTTTTGGAAAGTGCACACCTTTGATATCTGTGGCATAAAAACGTGCAGTAGCCTGTGTGTTATAACATGCTTGGTGGTTGAGACGTTTGCTCAGAAACGGTGCCCCCCCCCCCTCCCCCCGCCCCCTCCGGGTGGTCTTGGTGTACTCGTACGTTGTCGTCTCAAAAGACTAACGAGTTGCCTAAATGTTGGCTATAGGCCTGGACAGTAAGTTAGAGGATCCGGTGCGGATAAGTCACAGCCCTCAGATTAATATCGATAACGAAGAGGAGAGTCCGAAGTCGGACCAAAAGCTGACTGAACAGCCGTCCTGTTGAACTCGTTGTACTATATGCCTGAGACCGTGCATTGGATGCCTGAGATGTGCATTGGTAACCGATCACCTCTGCAGTCTTCTAGGATGATGATAAGGTGTCCGACAAATCCTGCTCTCGTCGATGAAGAGAAACGGACGTTATTGAGCCAGATCCAGTTCCAGGCGTTGCCTGGCCCATCTCGTTCGCGATGGTGGGGCTTGTTCTGATTTCATAATGGACGTACAGAGGCCAAACTGAGCGTGAGGAAGGTTGTGTACCGTGCGGGTTGCAGTTCTCCCAGCTACCTCCAAAATGGCACCGCGCAGTTCTCATGTTCTCTCTTCGTGTCGTCTACTAGCCCTAAGTTGAAGGTAGCTTTCACTAGCTGATGTTGGTGACCGTGCGACCATTGCGAAGAAGATCCTCAATAATTTGTTTCTGGAGATAGCGAATGAATGTTCGATTGACGTCCATGTGGTGTATGGCAATTCAGAGGGCAACTTCGGTGCTAATGACATTATGTCAAAATGGGCGCACAGTGTAAGCTTGAAGTGATCCTTCGAGGCATATACATAAAATGAACTGTGCTCACAAGCCGCATTGTATCTTTCACGATTGAAAATTCCAGTAAATTTGCACGGAAAATAAACGTTTACTTTTTCACCCATTACACAGTTGGCTCTGCGTAGCAATTTCCGATGCGGAAAATGCTAGCGAGAAACATGTTTCCGACATAAAAAATAGAAACTATGCCAATCATGAGGGCGCTGCAAAAGTTTCTCTGAGCAGTTTGTGTGAGATATAATACGCGACTTTGGAAGCCATCGACGACAAATAAGGACACCAGCTATTGAATGTTGGTGACTAAACGTAACAGGGCACATAGGCTTTGCAATGATAATCACATATGATGGTGTGATTCTTCTTTCGTCATTTCGTCCCAAACATTTCTAGTGACAGACGGGCGTAGTGATGAAGATGCCGACTGCCTGTTTTGGAGAATGTCGTGCTTCAGTTTCCCATACCCATATTGTATTTATTTATTTACCCGTCAGCTTCCGTAGGACCAAACTGAGAAGCAAATCTCCAAGGTCATGGAACGTGTCAATACATCAAATTACCACATAAAAGTAATAACAGAAAAAATAAAATGTTTATGAACCCGAAAATAGTCAAGCCATAAGTTTAAGTAAACGCAATCAACAATACAATAAGAATCAGCTTAATTTTTCAAGGAACTCCTCGACAGAATAGAACCGCTACGGTCGCACGTTCGAATCCAGCCTCGGGCATGGATGTGTGTGATGTTCTTAGGTTAGTTAGGTTTAAGTAGTTCTAAGTTCTAGGGGACTGATGACCTCAGATGTTAAGTCCCAGAGTGCTCAGAGCCATTTGAACCATTTCATTAACTGAGTGAACGCTGCTAATTCTTGGCAATAAGCTGATAAGGGAAACGACAGTAAAGAATATATGTATTGAGGGGTCAATATCAGAATACCCAGACTAGTAAAAAGGGGTCAACAAGGGGTTCGCGAACTTACACCACTTATTCCCCGAGCTGCCCGTTTCTGAGCCAAACATTTATTTCAGAATTGGAAGAGTTATCCCAAATATAATGCCATATGACATAAGCGAGTGAAAATAAGCAAAGCAGACTAATTTTCGTGTCGAACGATCACTTACTTCAGATACCGTTTGAACAGTAAAAGTGGCAGCATTAAATATTTGAACAAGATCCTCAACTTGGGCTTTCCAGGACAGTTTCCTGTCTATCTGAGCATCTAAAAATCTGAACTGTTCGGTTTCACTAATCATATGCCCATTCTGTGAAACTAAAACATCGGGTTTTGTTGAATTGTGTGTTGGAAACTAAAAACTAAGTGTTACTGTGATTTAGCGTCAGTTTATTTTCTACAAGCCATGCACTTAGGTCATGAACCGCACTATTTGAAACCGAGCCAATGTTGCACACAACATCCTTTACTACCAAGCTAGTGTCATCAGCAAACAGAAATATTTTAGAGGTACCTGTAAGAATAGAGGGCATATCATTTATGTAAGTAAGAAACAGGAGTGGCCCCAACACTGATCCCTGGAGCAGCCCCATTTGACCGTATCCCACTCAGACGACACATCACAACCATTCTCAACATTGTGAATAATGACCTTTTGCTGTCTGTTGCGAAAGTAAGAGGTGAACCAGTTGTGAGCTACTCCCCGTATTCCGTAACGGTCCAACTTCTGGAGCAATGTTTTGTGATCAACACAATCAAACCCCTTAGTTAAAACGAAAAATATGCCTAGCGTTCGAAACCTCAAAAAGAGAATAGAACATAACATTTTCAGTTGTTAAACGACTTCTAAACTGAATTGTACATTTTTATGATGCGTCGTGATTTATACTATAAACTGCTTCATTGCAGGTGTTTATATTCTGAAACAGGGAAGGGATATTTCATCATTATTATAATCTAAACATGTTATCCCTTTTACCATCCTGAATAACTAAAACGAGCAAATTAGTTACACCGATTTAAGGTCCTGAATAATGAAACATTTGGCCTCAACGTTTCACGATTATTTACGTTAAAAGAGGAACTGTAGAAGAATGTGTGCAGCAGATTGGTAGTAAATTTTTCCTGTGACTATAATCAGTGTATGCGTGTAATGTTTACTTTGAGTATTACCTAGTATCTACGACTCTCATCTCAATTTTTAATCATCACGAGAATTTTTATTGTAATTTCTGTGACAGAAGAGGTATTAGGGGATATAAAACCAAGCGATCGTACAGATACAGCCGTGTTATTTTTCGAGAAAATGTCTACTTTACATTGTTAAAATAAGTGCGTGGTGTAAATAACATTGATAGAATAGTTATTCAGTACCAGTGAACGAAAGCAGATACTCGTTTTGTTGCTAATCTGAAGACACTTGCGACTTCGTAGAAAACCTGCGACAAGTGACTGTGGCACCAACAGGTAGGCACGTCTGTAAGTCTTAGGTGTTCCCTGTTAATGGGAACAAAACTGCTGAACAGATGTCGGATCCGACAATTATGTCACCAAAGATGTCATCACACGTCGTGCACTACTCCTCACATTCCTTCACTACCTAAAATTTTCTCAATTTTGTACACCTTGAAAGCGACTGCTTAACGTTTGATTAATTTCGATTAGTTATGTCCTTAAATTTGGTAAGATGAGACTTGATGAAGATTCTCGCGTGATGGGAAACCTTAAGCATTTCTGCTTTACACGAATATCTAAACTATACGAGACAAAAGGACAAGGATTAAGTATATTTAACACTGCCCACTTTTTTTTCTTGTTTCAAGTACAGGAAATGTTTCTAAAGGGTGGCCTTGTCTGACAGTATTGATTTCTGTTTCCAGTTCACAGAACTTACTTCATAACTATCAGCTGCAATTGTTTGCGACGCTGTTTTCACGAGTTAAACAGCTAAATTACTATTTGTGCCATTTCACCGTGAGCTTCTGAAGCCTGTGAAGCATTTCTCGTATTTCAAAGGGGAGCTGTTTATACAGTTTCTTCTAAGAACGGAACATGTATGTCACATATAATTCGTAGCTTTTGGAAGAGATAAGAAATCTAAGGGTTATTATATTTGCTCTGGTGTAATTACATTCATTCTTTGTTGAATTTTTTTATGTTACTTATTTTTTTAATTTGGTTACATTCGTTCGAAATGCAATTCAGTAAGGGAAAAAGTATTGTCATTAGTTTCGGCATTTATTTACATTTTATTTATTTCCACATCTTTCGTAACTGAAGTATCAACGAGTGCAAACGAACTACATATTGACACTGCTGCCTGTGATTGCCCCGTCGTTTGGGCAACCAACGACCGCAGTAGCCACATATTCGTCCGCTGCGGGTTAATAGAATTTCGCCACATTAATTACAGCGAGGGAACGTTCGTCTAGCTCCTTTATTCCACAATCCATTTGTCCAGCACCGCACAGGTCTGTCTGAAGTAACCAAAGAAGTCTTCGTGAATGGCGAAATTGTGGCAGTTTGTTCCTATGCTGGGAAAATGCTGTAGGTTGTCATTAATCAGAGGTAAGTTTTAGTAAACGATATTTACGAGAACAAAAGGGGATTCAATTCTATGGAGACATACGAAGGATGAATAATGAGAGAATAACTAAACAACTGTTTAACTTGTTAAACAATTATAAATTCAAAATCGAATGGGTAAGAGGAATAGGAGGAGATACCGAAAATGTCGGTCTCTCCTTGGACACAATACGAAGTAGAATACTTTTCAGAGAAGAAATAAAAAAGGTAGGCTTTCAGGCATAAAAAAATCAAGAACTGGAAAAAAGTGAACACAAAAGGGAAGGAACAACATGCTCGAAGAGTGAAAGAAATGTCGGCCCAAAAGTGTAGGCAGAGAACAAAAAAAAACAGAAACAACACTGATTAATCGTAGTTTCCAAAAGGATTATTCGAAATTTAAAGAAAAGAATTCCTGCTGATTCCAAAGTAAAAGATGTATCAAGGTGCACGAGAATATTCTACGTAAGAGAAAACATTCGAAAGTAACATTTCATATACGGAGATTTTCGGCGCTTATAATTTAAACTGGTGTAATCTAAGAAAGAAGGCAGAAAGTAATGTGGATTATAATTACTGACTAAAACTAATTTCACTGGCCGATGAACGACGGAGTTACCTAAGTATTACGAGACAGTACAGAGGGGGTTGCACAAATAATCTACTGTGATCTTTCGGGGTTTTCTTCCTAGTTGTATACCCATAGTATTTATGGCCTTCCCCTATTCTCTAACCATTTTCTCTAACGCACTGTTAAAAAATAGGGGCGACATCTCCTTGTCTTATTTCTGATTTTATTCCAAACTTTTCTCACAGTTCTCCTGTAAATTGATGTTGTGTTGTTTAAAGTTCTTTTCATTATTTCTGTTGTTTTTCTGCTTAGTTCAAACTTTTTTTGAAATGTTGTATACTCTATTACTACTAATAGAATCGTTCGCCTTTTTAAAGTCTACAAATGTTACCACATGGTTCAAGCTTCTGATTTTCTTACTTTCTAGGTGTGCTTTAAGTTTACAACCTGTCGTACTCATGATCTGCTCTTCTTGAACCCTCCTTGTTACATGTCTTCGAAATTTCCTTATTTTATTCTTAATTTCCAATCTATCACAGAATAACTAAAAACACTAAAAATAACCGGGTCATCTGCAAATAAAAGGATATTTGAACTCACTTTGCCATGTTTAAAATTATTTGTCAAGAGTACCTTACTACTGCCGTGTGACTGATCATACGTATATAGTAAATACTATGATGACACTGAAAATCCTTGTTTTACTCCGTGATCTGCAACTACCGTCTTCATACTGCTAGTTTCTCAGTCTCAGCTTTTCCTATCGTGTTACTGTATAACCTTTCAATTATGTTAACCAGATATTTGTGGCAGCCTTTAACACCCTGTAATTTACTTGTATTAAAATGCCGTCTCGTCGTTGTTATGATCTTCAGTCCAGAGACTGATCTGATGTAGCGTTCGATGTTACTCTGTACTGCACAAGCTTCTTCATCTCCGAGCACCTACTGCAACCTACAACTGTCTGAATCTGCTAACTGTATTCATCTCTTGGTCTCCCTCTACGATTTTTACCGCCCACACTTCCCTCCGGTGCTAAATTGGTGATTCCTTCTTGTCTAAGAAAGTATCATACCAACCGATCACTTCTTTTAGGTAGGTTGTACCACAAATTTTTCTTCTCCCCAATTCTATTCAGTCCCTCCTCATTAGTTACGCAATCTACCCATCTAATCTTCTGCATTCTTCTGTAGCACCAAGTTTCAAAAGCTTCTATTCTCTTCTTGGCTAAACTGTTTATCGTCCATGTTGCACTTCCATACATGACTACACTCCATACAAATACTTTCAGAAATGACTTCCTGACACTTAAATCTAAACTCGATGTTAATGAACTTTTCTTCTTCAGAAACGCTTTTCTCACCAATGCCAGTCGTCATTTTATATCCCTCCTGGTTCTAAAATCATCAGTTATTCTGCTTGCCAAATACCACAACTCATTTCCTACTTTAACTGTCTCATTCCCTAATCTAATTCCCTCAGCACCACCTGATTTAGTTCGACTACATTCCATTATCGTCGTTTTGCTTTTGTTGATGTTCATCTCATATTTTCCTTTCAAGATACTGTCCATTCCGTCCAACTGCTCTTCCAAGTCCTTTGCTGTCTCTCACAGAAAACATCATCAACAGACCTGAAAGTTTTTATTTCCTCTCCCTGAACTTCAATTCCTATTCCAAATTCTTATTTTCTTTCCTTTATTGCTTGTGCAATATACAGATTGAATAATATCCCTTCACAACTACTGCTTCCATTTCGTGCCCCTGTACTCTTATGGTTCCCATCTGGTTTCTGTACATATTGTAAATAGCCTTTCACTCCCTGTATTTTACCCCTGCCATCCTTATAATTTGAAAGAAAGTGTTTCAGTCAACACTAAAACGCTTTCCCTACATCTACAAATACTGTAAACATAGGTTTTCCTTTCCTTAACCTATCTTCTATCAGAAGACGTAGGGTCAGTATTGCCTCGCGTGTTCCTACGTTTTCTCCGGAATCCAAACTGATCTTCCGCGAGGTCGGCTTATCCCAGTTTTTCCATTCTTCTGTAAAGGATTTGTATTTTGCAGCCGTGACTTATTAAACTGATAGTTCGGTAATTTTCACACCTGTCCGCACCTGCTTTCTTTGGAATTGTGATTACTGTAATCTTCTTGAAGTGTGAGGGTATTTCGTCTGTCTCATACATCTTGCTCACCAAATGGAAGAGTTTTGTCATGGCTGGCTCTCCAAAGGCTATCAGTACCTCTAACTGAATGTCGTCTTCTCCCGTGTCCAAGTGCTTTGTCAAATTCTTTACGCAATCAGATACCTCCCTTCTCGTCTTCTTCTACGTCCATTTCCATGATATTTTCTTCAAGTACATCTCCCTTGTATAGACTGACTGTATACTCCTTCCACTTCCTGCTTTCCCTTCTTTGCTTAGGACTGGTTCTCCATACGAGTTTTTGATTTTCCTACAGATGGTTCTCTTTTCCCCAAAGGTCTCTTTAATTGTTCTTTAGGCAGTATCTATCTTACCCCTAGTGGTATATGCTTCTGCATCCTTACATTTGTGCTCTAGCCATTTCTGCTTAGCCGTTTTGCACCTCTTGTCGATCTCATTTCTTAGACGTTTGCATTCCCTTTCACCGGCTTCATGTATTGCATTTTCATGTGTACTCCTTTTATCGATTAAATTCAATAGCTCTTGTGTTACCCAAGGATTTCTACTAGCACTCGTCTTTTTACCTACTTGATCCCCTGCAGTCTTCACTATTTCATCTCTCAAAACTACCCATTCTTCTTATACTGCATTCCTTTGTCATATTCTTGTCAATCGTTCCCTAATACTCCCTCTGAAACCCTCGACATCTGGTTCTTTCAGTTTATGCAGGTCTCACCTCCTTAAATTCCTGTCTTTTTGCAGTTTCTTCAATTTTAATCTACAGTTCATAACCACTAGATTGTGGTCGGAGGCGGCTTCCTCATTCGTTCCTTTCCCCAATATTCGCACACTACTTTCCCTTTCCTTCCTTTTCCTGCTATCGAATTCAACTCTCCTTTGACTATTAAAATTAATTGCTGTACAATATGGTAAAGTGAAATGTGTAGCTTATCTGCTCTACAACATGATTTTGTTTACATGCTTACACCTTTTTATGTTAGATAGCTTCTGCATGTTTCGTTCGAATAGCTAATATATAACCTCATATCTTAAAAATATTCCATGTTACAGAGGATTCACCGTCAATAGATATTTGTCCAAAGTTGTCAGAAATTTATAAGGAGAGTAGGGTACAGATTTTCTGCGTTCAGTCTTTTATTTTTTTATTTATTTTTTCCACTTGCGTCTATAATTTACGTTAAAACTGGTAGACTAACGAAGCAAAGAATTCACCTTCGCTTAAAGCAGACGATGCGTCAGAACCCACACACCAAAGAGAATTTTTATAACACAAGCGCAACAATAACAACTTCACGAAAATCACTAACATATCTTAACAGCTCACCTATCAGCAATAAACAGTCTAGTGCCAGATCCCCGAAACTGCTACATTTTGTTTCTAATACTTTCATAATTATAATACCATAAATCACATTCAAAGAAAAGTTGGTACGGATTAGTCTATGACATATCTGCAGAATAATATGTACAAAAATTACAAAAGCGTTCAGAATATCAGAAACAGGGTCTACGACAACGCAAAGTAAACAGCTGCCAATGGAAACAATAAACGCATATTTTTCTTTTAGGTATTGCAATAAGTAAATATAAAAATAATCTATTCTGTCTGAATGTTTATAAAATTCAGAGCAAATTGATCCCATAATAAATCTCAAAGCTCATCATCCAGTCATTCAACAACATGTGCAACGTACGAAGGAAACACAGCTATACTCAGTAAATAAAACCAACAGTAGAACAGTCAGAGACGAAGACTGTGATAAAGAGTCACATTAAATTTTCCAGATAAATGAAAACACAAAGAAGATGAATAGCACACATTAAACCTGTAACAGTCCGAGGAGTCAATATAAAACCAATAAAACAGGATGCTTGCAAGTTGAACTCGCGCTCTGAGGGTTCTGTACGAACTTAATTACGTATGTAGATAGTTCATCTATAGGTTCTGATGCGTGATTCTGCATTTATCAAAATATGTGTAGTAAATGTCCGTATATTACAAGCTCAAATGTTTTACACCAGCGAGCTACCGTAGACCCTAGTATTTGACATGAATTTCAATTTGATACATGTACCCAGAAAGGGATCTTAACAGATGGCCGTACCTTGTGATTGCAATGACTTACGTAGACTACGCTGTCAACGGGCTTTAGACACTTGATATAAATTTCAACTGTCTACCTCTGTCAGCTTCTGAGAGAAAAGGGTCTTAACAGACGGACGCACAGACAGACGGACACAAATGGGGAAAAAATAATTTTTATATGATATCGTTACAAATTACCAATTTTAGGATTCTACAGTAAAACAAAAAATTACATGAGATGTATCCCTAGAAGACATCCACAGGCAGTCGAGCCGATTCTGGTTACGTGTTGATGGTAAAAACACTGCATGCTGCTTTTCCATAAAAGCCCTAGTTTATCTGCGTCATCGAATTGGTAACCTGAATTTGAGATATGCGTATTCATGCCATCAATTCCAAAACTTTGAAATCGGGTGTAAAGAATACCTTCAAAGTCATCCATCTTTAAAGAGTCGCTCCACTTATTTTCAGCAGGTGAAAAATAACACCAAGAATCTGCAGATGAAACTTGTAGCGATAAAAATGTTTGAGATGTTGTACAAATTTTTAAATCTGTAGTATGACCATTACGGAAGAAAACTGCTTCGGTAACTGAGCGCCCCGATTCCTTAGGAGCGCGTGGAAAACGAGACTTCGATCACCACTACTGCCACAAATATTTCCTCGGTGGACAAACGGAAGAGGGATCCACTTAGCTTCATGTGGAAAAATGAGCTACTCCTTGAAGAAGAAGTGTCGCTTCAGTTTAGAAAGCTGACACTGACGACAAGACGAGTAGAATGCTAATTTCATGGCACTTCATTTCTGCCGTCCACTAATGCCTCTGGCAGAAGATGAAGTAGTTAAGGAATTCGAGGCCATATAAATTATGAAAGGAATGATCAGCACGATTAGGTGCCGGTAGTAAAAAAGAAATAAAACTCTACACACATACACCGCTTATTTCCTACTCCTCAGCCACTCACCCTGATGGCCCGGTCGATTTTAAGCTTAAGATTGGTAGCAACACAACTGCACAAACACATCTGAAAATTAAGGAGGACACGAATTACTGTGCTCAATTACACGCGGAAGCGTAGTTCACAGAGACAGAAGGGGTCCGTACTGGAGACATTTGCTATGCGGCAAATTTAGATGTAAATTATCAGAGTAACCATAAAAGTCTGGAACAATCATGCGAGTGCTGTTCAGTAAAATGTGAGAAATGAATAAAAACTCTTTCCGGTGTTACTAGTAACGTATGTTCAAAAGCACGCACGCCATGAGTGCCTACAAACGAAATAGTCCGTATCATTTACGTCTGAATTAATCATAATACCTGACTATTGTTGGTCAAATGGTCATTTGTTCAGTCCACAGTGGAACTCCAACCCGCTCTCCAGTGATACGAATTGAGGGTTAGCTTTGGTACTCATATATGATGTTATACTCCAAACAAATTCTCGAAGAATATCATTTCAGGTCCATTGGTGCAGCACGTAACACGAGAAGAATGACAGCATTAGAATGACTACCTTGGATTCACGAAATATTTATGTTTATGAAGCAAAATATGAGGTCAGTACACACAGTCATTTCGACAAAATCCTTCGATTTTTTAAGCATTGTTTGGTATCATAATACATTTTGCAGTACATTTTACAACCTATAAATTGTATGTTTCATCACTTTGCAGTGCGCTGCCAAAACATAACCAGCACGTTGGTAGGCACCGACTCAGGTACATGAACAATAGGATTCAATTCCGCTTCGAACAGTTTGGTTTAGGTTTTCTGCCGTCTGCGAAAGGGAAAATGTCAATATAGTTCTTTTGAAACAGTTAAAGTCATTTGCCTTCCCCACGGATTTCAGATACAAGTTTGTTCTCCGTCTCTAATGACAATCACGTCGCAGTGACATAAACACTAGTCTTGCTTTCTTCCATCGGTTTGTAGGAATTTTTTGTAATAAAATTCGCATAATCAGATCTTTCTTCTGACGACTGCATAGCTTCACACTTCATTCAAAGCGTGATTGGCGGTTTGTCCTGCTTGCGTGTGCATATGGAGCATGTCTTCAAGTTTAATCAATGTGAAGGAGATTGCTGCCGATAAAATCAAATTACAATACTTAAAAAAAAAGGATCGCTCTCCACTCTGAAGAAATGTAAAATTTCTAGAATTATTTAACGTATAGTAAAAGTTTTTTATTTTATTTTGTTTAGGAGAGTCACCATTGACCGTAGGTAGTTCACACACATTTACTTATTTGTTTATTTTTAGTAGTGTCCTTTAGTGGACAGCAGCGAGTAACGTTTATGCAACAAAATTGTATGATCTTAATGTGTAAAACCAATGTAAAAAATATATGATATTAATAATTGCATCAAAAATGCTTATTGACCTAAAATTATTATACATTTTCTACAGCATCACACGACACGGCTCAAGTAATAGAATGTACCTAGCATAATGTATATGTAGCCTGAATGAAAAAGATTTTTTGTGAAACAGTGTCCACCGACGATTTAGTTGCTCTGGTGTTTAACAAAATTAAAAGATAAGTTGACAACCAAGGGTAACGCAACGCAACCATCGATGTTATTTCGTATGTACACTAGCTTTGTTTTACAAGGATATCTCAAGGAATATTGTCAGAACTCGCGAACTATCGAACACAAGCAAACCTAGAATAAGGGTGGCCGGACGGTTATGTAAACTCTGTTTCTGCAAAGCTGAATCAGTATTGGCTCAACTGTTGGGAAAAGTATGTTACATTACAAGCATTTTCCACTATAAGAAAAAGGCAGGCGATAGAGTAATATGTACAACTGTCTTTCGAGAGGCTTACCTTGCTGCTTGAGATACGTCACACTGTCTTCTTCGTCAGATAACTTTATTATGAAAGACATTAATACTTTTAGAGGTGGTGGGTCTATTCCTTGTATAAACAGAAATGTTGTTTTCTTGAACTGTTTCTTTTCACCTTCTCAATTTAAAAACTCTTTACTATCTTTTTATTTGAAAAATAGCCTAGACGTATGCGGTATTAAAACAAGGCACTTACCAGAGATACCACTTATGGAACAACATATGATTTCAGGCCTTCGCGCACACAGTCTCTTTTTCAGTTTCCGGTACGTGATAACATCATAATTTACGTTGTCCTCTACTGACGGGGTCGTCGCTGAGCGATCTTGTCACTATCGGGGAAATTTTCCACAGGATAAAATACAGCCTAGCAAAGTCTCTCAGGCGCATTCTATACTTCCTCCCTTCTATGATGATATCATAGTTCAGGGATATTTTTATGCCCAGTGCGACACCCTTCCTGAACGGTGTTTTAGAAAATTTAGGTACATTTGCCACGAGACTGCGAGACTACAGGGCTTTGGCAGGCACATTTAACAGGTTGCCACAAATACGAAAACTAGCAGTGATGATTTGTGGATTTACAGATTACTCTGAAAATTAAAAAGATACAGTAGAATTTACATCACATAAACATTCTGATACTATGCTGCAACCCACACATGCCATCTAACGGGAATTTCAGATTTTAACCAGCACAGGAAGAGCATATGATCGTAGTCGACCGTAACATTTCCGCACAACTGAAAAAATAATACTCCAATAGGCAAAAAATTTAAAAAAATATTTGTTTCCTTTAATTTTAATGTCGAAGATGGTATAAAATGTGAAAGAATTTGAATTTGTTAAGTATTATAACATTACTGAATAATTATTAAGCCTATATTCCCGTTTTAGATTAAAATTCTGGAAATTCACGCTGCAAATGGCAGCTTCATCTAAATTGCACCGCTGTTATCGAATATCGAACACAGACTAAATTTAGTTCAGTAATTGCACCACAGGTTGAGCGTGCTATTGTCTCCAGTATTACGATATATGATCTGAAAATATATCCTCACCTCATTCTGTGATCTTATCGAATATTTCACGTGAACATATTAAGATTTCCTTCACTGACATTGTGGCATACGTATTTGTATACTGATCGATACGTGAAGAGTGAATCGGGATGAGAAATTTTTTGTTGGAATAGAGGGAGATGCTGAGAAGAAGCTATATACTTTTACGGTACTATTTAGGTTTCCTCTGTAAGCCTTGAATATCATTGGGTAAATGAACAGATTTTGGAAGCAAATTTATTCTCCCCTTTCTAAGCTAAAGTAAGTTCTTATCGAGATTAATGGCGGTCAGTATTTTTTATAGTATTCTGATTATGGGCGATATTATTTCATCTGAGTCCTAATAAATCACTCACAACTAATTTACGTAGAGAACACGTATATCATGACGCTAATGTTATAATACGTTTTAAGTCATACAGTTGTCTACAAGCCAGTCATGGGTTAGTACAGTATGTTAGTCTTATGGCATGCCTAGCAGGAAAACTTTCTTGGAGATAAAATACCCTAAAAATAATTCATATGGCATTACCGAACGAAAATAAGTGAAGTATGTTAAACCGCTGACAGATTCCTCTCCAAACTTTGCGAAATCATCAGGCGCAAAAGAGACAAAACTGAACTATTTATGAAGACTCAGTTTTAAATTCTCATCAGTACTACCCGGACGCCTGTTAGTGGACATTAAAATGGGGTGTGTGTTCACTCTTCGTCTTTATGAGATTTGAACTCTGCTGGGGATACTTTCAGTGAGGCGGCCGAAAGTCTGTGGAGGTTTGGACGCTGGGAGCTGAAGCGGAGTCGACGTTCTGACTCATCCCAAAGGTGTCCCATTGGATTACGGTAGGGACTCTGGGCAGGAGAAATGTGTAGCTTATGACGAGTTTCTCAGACGGTGTACCCCTTCATGTTAACTCCCTACACACCGTCACTGTGCTAACTGGACTGTTGGTACCACTTTGTTACTCAGGAGTGGTTCCATCTGCCAACTTCATACGATTTTTTTACTATCATCCATCGCAACACTCGATGGTCCCTCTCCGTCACTAATGAAGTTCACGTGGTCTGGGTTTAGCTTTGGTTGCTTCTTCGCGTTTCCTCTTCAAAACCAAATCATCAGCAGTCGCCCTGGGTAGCATTAAAAGTGTTGAAATGTTCCTGAAGGACTGCTACTCAGGTGGCATCCAATGACTAGTCAAGTTCTTCTAATTCACTGAGCTCTCCCGACCGAGGGCTACTGCGTCTCTACTGGGAACACAATACTGCTCACACACATTTATACTGTCATATCCGCCTCTCGTGACATATAGGGGTCGAGTCCACATTACATAGGGGCGTCCATATCAGGACTGTTGACATTTTTAAAAGTATCAGGAATCCGATATACCGATATTTAAAAAAAAAAAAAAAATATCGGCCCCCGACATACCGACAAAAAGTATCGATATATCGAGGGAAAAAACATCGACATATCGGCCTATAACAATATCGACTGCAAATCACAAATATCCTGCGGCTTTTACAGTTGTCTATTTAAGTACTGATTTATTATTAGATATGCTGCACATGAAAACGCTAGCAGCCTGTCTATCCCCCTTAGAGCAAGAGTTGAAGGAACATCACTTACCTTAAAAATTTGTAAGTTAATAATGGGACTTCGTGATGATGAAATTTATTGTATTTGAATAATTTTTTGGTCGACTGTTGTGTTGTTAATTAACATTTGTGTGCATGGTGCATTGCTATGCAGTATTTCATTCCAGTTAATCTCTCATACCTTGTTTTCTTAATTTTTCATTGGTTACGTTGTCGGAACAAACTTTTTTGACGCTAGTGTAGGAATATTGGGTAGTGAAGCTTAACGTTGCAGTTTCTGATGGTGGCGCCGAGCGTCGATTCTGCCAGCATTTCCCCACGTATCTCTACCCGCCGCAAGGATCAATATTGTCATTTTGATTTTTGCTCATGATTTTCAGTAGATGTTTATATAGAAGGCCAAGTGAAGAAATCGGACACTACTTGCGTTAAAAACTGTTCCTTTAACGCAACTTGTGTGCTGTTTCTTTATATGGGAAGTGTTGTTATTCCATTGACACCGCCACCCCCCACAGCAATCTGACTTTTTTTTTTTTTTTTGCCACCTTTACTTGCTTCATGCAGTCAAAGAGAAAGACTGGACGTGATGAAAGCTCAAAACGTAGTGAGTCTCCTCCACACAGTGAAAGTGAAATTATGTTCTACTACAATTTCAAAAGACCCATTTGAAATATTTACCGAAAATTGCGGGAAAAGTGTAATATAAAACGAAAATATCGGCACTCGATATCGCCATTTTGATATAGACATATCGATACATTGGGGAAGAAAATATCGCCGATGTATTTCGATTTTTTCTGGAGAAAATATCGGTATATCGTTATTTTATCAACAGACCTAGTCAAGATACTTTTGACACAATGGTGTGATAATTGTTTAAAAAGCCGAATCTAGTTGTGGAATGAAGAAGAAGAAGAACACCCTTTTCCACTGAACACATGGACACCTGCTCCACACCTTCTTCCCCTTCCCTGGCTGCTAGCTGTTCGCATCTTCACACTACTGCAGCTTGATGCCAGATTCCTTAATGCCAAATTCTTCACTCTTAAAATAAATAAATATGCCTCACACCTCCCCCACAAAAATTCAGTCCCTATTAAATTCATAAACCCTAACTTCCCTATCTCCATTCTCGTTTAAAAACCTCTCCACCCCTCACCCACACAACCCTCTCCCAAGCCTCTCATCAGTCTGTGATAGCATTACAGATCATGTATCACAACATCCGTTACCTATCCACAATCATAATCCTTTTAACGCATGTTCTGCCTCAGAATAATGTCCATACCTTCATCCTTAATGAAACATTCATCCAATCCTTTCATAACATTCGAGACTTTCCGTATATCCTCTACTGCACAGCTAATCCCCTTTCACCCATCCTACAGTGAAGTTGCTATCAGCCACCACAAGAATATGCCTATTCAGTGACAAACCTTAGCCAATATTCCCACCAAACATCTTTACCCTCTTCTTCAGAACCCTAACTGTTACTGATGCCACCATCTACATCTCACCCAATCACCCCATCCCTTATCACTTCCTCACCCATATCGACTGGACCTTTACCACCTATAATATTGCCGTTGATCTCAACATCCATCGTAAATCCCCTGGAGATATCCAGTAGTGACTTCAGTTTACAAACACTCTCCGAGGTGACACTGTCCTGATCCAACAGCACACCTATCCGGAAAACCCCACCATTCCAGATATCGTCGTAGCACTTCCCAGTCTCCATGGACGCCTCACTGCAGAAGTCCTCGACCCAGTTGGAAGTGGCGACTTGTTTTCCATATTTCCTACATTCTACTTCATCCTCATGCACCTGCTCCCAGTCTCCATCCAAAAGTTATCCACAACTACTCTTGCGCCTACTGGAATTTCTTGAATCCATAGAATCCATAGAAAACCTGACTAGATGCCACCCAATAACCTTCTAGTAACCTGACGATATCCCACATGCCACATCTTCTCTGTAGACTTTGTCAGACGCTATATCAACCATATATCCGCGCACATGTCTACTGAGGTCATGTATCTTCATTGCGACACTTCCCCCTCCTCCCCCCCCCCCCCCACCGAATTCCCTCCTCCCCCCCCCCCACCCGACTAACCCTACTCCTTCTCCGAGTATCCCGTCGCATACTCCGCTCATTCCTACGGGCTTGTGAACTGGATGCAGTCTCTCGCCACCGGCAAATACAGCTACACAGCAGGAATTATTGCATGCTAAGAAATGCCGTAACTGGTGTCAAACTTATTTTATTTATGGCTTGAGAACTGTTTTATTCAAAATTATTACTTGTTTTGTAAATAAAACCGCATTTTCCAGCTGCCACTTCATTTATTTATCCCAGACGCGTTTCGCCCTTTTCTTGTTCTAAGGCATTATCAGTGGGATCTATAACGATGCAACTTTGTTAGTTTTACATTATTAAACAATTCACATCGCGATTTTTATATAAAGCAGTAATTAATTACGATTTGCTGATGCGTTTCCTCTCATCTGGTTTGGAGGTCGCGCTACCACTTTGTTACTGACAAATAAGCACAATTCTGCGTTCTGACTTTCTTCACACTGTTCACCATGTATCTTCTTCTTTTTTGTGGCGTACTATTATTCCTTTGCCACTCGATATAACTATCTCGTCGGACACTGCTTTTCACAACGTAAATATTGCAACTCTATTACGTGTTTCCTCCCCTTTAGCATGTTTACCTACTTGTTGCCAACCTAACGAAGTATAGTTCAAAACTAACTTCTATTCATGATGTTTATATCATGTGTGTGAGGGAGAGAGAGAGAGAGAGAGAGAGAGAGAGAGAGCGAGAGAGAGAGAGAGAGGGAGAGAGCGAGAGAGCGAGAGCTGAAGAGGTTTTTTTTCGGGGAGGTCGGAGGTTGTTGGTTTTAATTGTATGGTGTTGTGCTAGTTGTTAGCGAGTGGTTGAAAGCTTTGGTGACAGCTGATTTGACTTTTCGTTTCAATATTATGTGGAGGAGTTCATGGATAAGTGAGTGTAAAGATATTGGGTGGTATTATTATTATATTGGATAGTATTATTATATCAATCCTCTCTGGGAGCGTTATTCTATCATTTTGTCTCTAAGTGCGTAAACAATGAATTGCTTGGCATGTGTACTTGATCATTACCAAGGTTTTCCTTTCGGCTTTGGTTTTCTGTGTGTGGTAATTTTCTTGCAGGGTTAGGAGGTGTTTTTTATTGTTGATTCTAATTATTTTCATGTCATCTTCACTAGTGATTGGCTTGTGGTCATGTTCTCTTAGATGTTCTGCAAATATGAAGTGGTTTGTCCCATACTTCCAGGTACTGATGTGTTCTTTGTTTCTGACATCAAGCGTTCTACCTGTTTATCCTATGTATCTACCTTCACAAGTGTTACAATGGAGTTGATATATACCTGCTTTCTGGTATATGTCTGTTTTTTGTCCGTTTTGGGATGTATTTTTGCATAGAATTGTCTGTTGTATATGCTATGTTTATGCTCTGTTTTTTGTAAATGTTGTTGATTTTATGGGTGAGTTTGTGTTTGTATGTCATTATTTACCATCTTGTGTTTTCTTTCATCTTTCTCTGATTATCCTGTGTAGTTGTTGTGGGACTGTATGTTTGTGTTTGGTTCCGTTGTGTTGTTGTCTATGGTTTGGTGCTTTCTGCTTTTATTTTATTTTTAATTTTGTTGTTTAGCTTTGTCACAATGTCATTATTGTAACCATTATTTTGTGCTACCTACATTATTATGTCCAGTTCTTTTGGGTAGCTTTCTTTGGTGAGTGACACTGTGTTGAGTCTATGGAGCATGTGTTGAAGTGTTACTTGCTTTTGTTTGTGAGTGTGGGTGGCTCGAGGATTGGGGAATGATAATGTCTGTTGCTGTGGGTTTATGGTAAATTTCAAACATATGCTTATTGTTTTGTTTTTTGGTTGTTATATCCATAAAGTTAATTTGGTTGTTCTCTTCTCTTTCAATTGTGAATTATATATTTTTATGCATCTTCTTGATGTCATTATGTAGTTTTTCAATTTTTGTTTATGGTTCATCTACTAAGCAAAGGATGTCATCCATATACCTGTACCAGTATAATTTGTATATTATTTTGGTACTATTTTTGTGAAAATTATTCGTTCAATGTGGTTTACAAAAATATTTACTAAGGCTCCTGAAATGTGGGACCCCATTGGCAAACCATCTTCTTGTAAACAAAATTCATTACTGTATTGGAAGCAATTTTGCTCTGTTTAGAGCTTTATTAATGTGCACATATCCTTAATCTATTCATTGGGGAGTTGACTATAAGTTTTCAGGTTCTTATCTATGATTTCTATTGTTTCTGGTGCTGGTACGTCTGGAATCTTTTCGTTGGATCTGAGTTTAATTTTGTAATGTTATTTTATGAGATGAATTCTTATGTTTTTCAATGTATTGTTCTTTGTCTATCAGTAGTACTGTGTTGCCGTTGTCTGCTTTTGAAATGGTAACATTTTCACTTTGAAGTTTTCTCCTAAGTTTTCCGAGTGTTGCAGATTTTGTTTTTCTGTTGTTTTTGTGTTGTTGTATTTTTATACTGGTTATTATATTGTGGATTTCTTTTTTTACTAGTTCTCTAGTTAGTCCAGTGTTGACACTGTTGTCCTCATTCCTATCTTCCCTTGTCAAAACATTTTCTGTTTCTACAATTAGATTTTCTAAGTAATTTTCATCTATTTCTGAATTTACGTTGTATTGTAATCCTTTCTCCAACAGCTGTCTTTCTTTACTGTTTAACTGTGTGTTAGTAAGGTTCACGCAATCAGATTTTTTATTACTTGTATTTCCCATTGTTGCTTCAGCTCAACAGAAAGTGAAGTCTCAGTGGTTCTCACTGTCAGCTTCGTACACAGTTCTTGCATTATATGAGACAATCTCTTATCTCCCATCTTAGCTGACCAGAGATGACCACACGAACGGCTCAAAGGCTGGTTAATACCATGTTCCATGAGTTTTTCTGCACGAGTCAGTTGTGACAGTATCAGTGAAAAAGCCAGTGTACACATGGGTTAAATAGAATGTATTTAACATATCAAGGAATTATGACTGGCAGAAGATGGTAGCAGAAGATTTTCCTTGCTGTTAACTGTAGTTAAAAGAAGGCATAAAATAAAAAATATATAATCCAATTCTTATTTATGCATTTATTTCGGCTCTTATATCCAGATATCCTTGACCAGCTAAAATTACGGTATGCATGGTACATGAGCTGTACATAATACTAATATTAGTAATAATAACAGTGATGATAATGTAGGGTGTCCTACTCAAACCTCCCTGATTTTGAAGACCCATGAAAGAAAAACAACAATAGATTCGACAATGAAAAATGCACCACATTGTAGAACATCTCAAAGAATTTATTTGTTTATCATCAGTACTCCTCTACATGTGAACCATTTGTAGCACGAAGAATATCGAGTCTATATTCTGTTTCTTGCCAAGTTCTTTGTAACATTTCCTCTGTTACTGTTGCAATCGTATTAGTGATATGAAGTCGCAACGTAGGAATATCAACCACTTTGGTCGCATACAGGCAGTCCTTCACGAATCCCCACATGGAGAAATCAAGCGGCATAATGCCACGTGAACGCGGTGGCCAGGCAATGAGTCCTCCGCGTCTGATCCAACGATTGGGAAATTTCCTATCCACAAATTTGCGAACATCCGTTGACCAATACGGCGGAGCTCCATCTTGTTGAAAAATGATGGGTTGCAAGTCTTGTATCTGAGTGTACACAAACTGCTACAATATGTCCAGATACACTGACCCATTCACTGCTTGTTCTGCAAAGAAGAATGGTCCAACAATCCTGTCATGCATTAGCCCACACCAGACATTCACGTTAGGGCATCACGAACATCTTCAATAACAATGTTGGGATTTTTCGAACCCCAAATCCGAACATTACGCCTATTAACCCTTCCTGATAGAAGGTTGCCTCATGTAAGAATAAACATCTATCCAGGAAGCTGGCATCCATATCAATGCAGCATATCTGCCGCAAATTGTTGTCGGCGTGGTTTGTCCTTCGGCTTCAGATGTTGCAGAATTTGCACTTTGTAAGCACACATACTAAGATGCTGGTGAACTACACGATGCAGTGTTGATTGAGGTACACCAAGTTGCCTAGATGCTTGACGAATCGACTTACGTGGGTTTCTGAGAAACGTTTGTCTAATGTTCTCGACTGTCTCTTCTGAAACTTCGTAACGTACTCTGTCAGAATGTTTCAAGACGCTTCCTGTTGCTAGAAACTTCCTATACCATTCCTTAGTTGTTTTCTCATCAGGTGGTTCACATTCATACACACGACAATAATTTCTTTGTTCAGTGATCGGCGATTTTGTTTCTGCAAACCACAATACTGCTTGCATGCCCTGCTGTGGAGTCGGCATTTTCACTTCATACGACCATGCTGTTAATAATAATAATCAGCAGCAGATACTGTGTTTCTGCCCGACCAGCATCCACTTTTTCTTTTTCTGTGGGACATTCAGCAAAATTGCGCTCGTATACTATTTCTACGCGAAATAGCTTACACACTTGTTCGTATTGGCAGATATGGTCTACTTTCTCGTATTTCACACTCGTCTCCCCATTAATTTCAGTTCAAACAGTTTCTTTCTAGGTCGTATGAAAATTTAAAGCTTACTGCACCAGCCTCTTGCTCTTAATAACACACTTCCTTTTTCTTTACATGCTACACACGTTGTATCCACTGAAACCTATTACTTGTCATTGCCTATTTCGTGTACAGTAATGACATTACAACAGTAAACTTCAGAAGCTTGATCCTTAGAGACTATAAAAATTTCATATCGTCAAATAGTTCCTCCAATATTTAAAACAATTTAATGGATGAGGGAACGGACTGATGAGGAAGACGTAACTGCGACGGTAATTAAGGTGTAGTAGAGATAGGTGGGACATGTAGTGAAGCGAATACACGGTCAATGGACCGAGGGAGTTCTTTCTGAATTACAAAGAGACGGGAAATGCCATACGTTTTGGAACGCCTTTCGCTTGCCGATCACTTGATGGAACTACTGTCTTCTTCTATTATTTTTCCCTATAAACCCGAAACTATTTTCTCTCTCATTCCTTGTATGTCAGTAAGAAAAATATTCTTTATTTTCCTAGTATGCTTGTTACTTCGTATGCTTGTTACTTCGTGTGCTTGCTACTTCAGCGTCGAACGCACCGAAAAACAACTATTTATCTCGTTTCCCTATTTTTTTTATCTTTAGTGGTAGAATCTCTATTTATTCTAACAATTCTCTGTTCTCTCGTAACCATACAATAAGATACATGCCTATGTTAGCATCTGTAATGTCGACGTTTCGATCCCTGTTGATACGTAGAAGTCATAAAGTACCTGACTTCGGCATCTGCGTAACTTGCATCAAGGAGTATACCACAGAGAATGAACCACTCCCGTGCAGTAAAAACCATGTTCTGTAAGAGAGTTGGCTGCAAATCCAAAGATTCATTACCTATATTTTTAATATCCCTACAACACACACACACACACACACACACACACACACACACACACACACACACACATCAACTTTCAGGTTCTCACTTTGAACTAACACAACCGCATTACCTCGACCATTTACAGGCTGCGATACTTCAGTACTGATTAATCTATGCATCGACTTGCTTGTATTAACGAGTAACTACCATGACGTAAACAAAAATGTGTTATGAACAGAATATTAAGTGCCACTCCACAAGGGTGACATGACAAAATAAAGAACAGAGGATATGAAATGCAGACCGAAAAGTATTTCTGAAAAAGTGTGATTTGTTAACAGCTAATATAAATTTACATGTTAGGAAGTCCTTTTCAAGATATTTGTCTGTAGCCTTCTACGGAAGTGAAATCTGGACGATCAGCGGCTGAGACAAGAAGAGAATAGAAGCTTCTGAAATATGGTGCTATAGAAGAATGCTGAAGATGGATGGTTAGAGGGGGGAGGTTGATGCGGGAAGTGTAAATTGTAAAGGAAGGCCAAAACTTGAATACTCTAAACATGTTCAAATGGATGTGGGTTGTGGTAGTAATGCAGAGATAAAGAGGCTTGCACAGGATTGACAATCATGGAGAGGTGCGTCAGACCAGTCTTCGGACTGAAAACGAAGACAACAAAGTAACTGATATATGCAGTAGTTATAAATTTTAGACAAAATTTAGTAGCACTAAAAATATTAAAGAGAAAAAGACACTGTTTTCCCGTCCAGATCTGTTTGCAAATTCTATATTTAGTACAAAAAGGCAAGATAGCCCAGTATTTCATTTCTAGTTAATAAGTCCTCTCTCTAGTTTTCTTTTACGTAGTTTCGGCTTCGCATGCTCATACTTCTATAGCCGGTTACCAATCTTGTAATTTCAATGTCATTTTAATCAAAGATCGTACTAGAAGTTATATCTGCTTCTGAATGACGTAAGTTTTGTTTCCTACTTAGGCGGCGTGCGTGTTTGTATTTAAGGTGCATGTGAGAAACCATAATTACCCTAAGCTATTGTGAAATATCACTTGAAGACTACATTCATCCAGTCTAGCGCACTACACAAACGGTAGATAGTTCAGCAGGATGATTCTATCCGCGTCTAGCCGACCCAATAGGAACCCATTCCGTATGTCTGCGATAACAGCCTTCGAGTTTATGAGTACGTTACTTCTGATAACAAATAGATTGACGAGGAAAAAAGTGGCAACATCTTACACACTTATCTGTATTCACATTTTTTATTAAATAAAAGCATAGCCTTATAATGCGTGATAAGTGAAGAATGCTCAACATTTCCTAACCGGAAAAACACATAACAACAAAATACTTGCAGGGTAATAAAAACGAAGTATTCAAAACTATGAACGCAAATGTACTCTTTGAAACAGGTTTTGTGTTTCCTTCTATCTCTCATCTCGTTGACGTAATTGTGAATTATATACGTGGCATAATTCAAGACTGTAACGCGACGTCTGAAATGTTACTCTAGCAACTACAATTTCAAGGCAGTAGGCTTCAAATACAGGATACTTTGACTGAAATTATCCTTCAATCTATACGTTCGCAGTTCATTTATTTATTGGAATAAATAAGTAGCTGTCGATCTTAATAGTTCCTCTATTTTTGTTAATTACGATTTTAAAGTAATGCACTCAACACGTGTCGGCAAATTGAGCTCGGAGGAAGGAGTTAAGAGTTCAGCTTGCCGTCAGCACCCAAGTCATTGAAAGTTTAGCTTTTCGTCAGTACCTAAGTCATTAAACGTAGAATACCGGCTGGAATTGCGTAAGAATGTGGACGTAAAATTATAAACTTATATCAGTCAGCCCTCAGATAAACTCTTTAATGGCTGTACTTGGTTCAGACTGATTAATCCTTATCAATATTTCCATAAAAAATAAGAAATATTGTTCGTGTGTACATAGAATGGCGTTACATTAGCAAACTAAATAAATACGTAATTCCATTATGTAACATATAATATTGCTTGGCCGATGGCTGCGTCGAAGCGTGCTAGGAGTGAACATTTCGTCGAGTCTCCTATAAGATGACTGACTGGGGCTAGCGACTGCAAGTCCTCATGCAGCCCGATGTTGCTGTGAAAGATATTACAATTTAATCAAAAGGCAGTATGAAGTTGAGGCACACTCTCTGCTGCACGTTTCTTACTGCACTGAGAAAACTGTGGAACAAAACTACAGCTGCCCGTAGTACAGCTAACACTGTTAGAATGTGCACAATGCCTGGTGGCTACATGCAATCAGTAAAAGACATTTTGATTTTCGTGCAATTATTTTACCTAGCTTAATGTGTTAAGGTAAAATAGTCAACATGTTTGTCACTGCTTATTCTGATGTCTTAGGAAGTGCAAATTTTTAATGTGCACGTGGTAGCAAAATGAGCCACGTAGTGCTATTTAAGTTGTTCTACAATTAAACCTACAATAGAAATATATAATAAAATTACAGTACACATTTATTTTTTTAGTAGTTAGTACGGCTTGCGATAGCCGCTAGATGGCAGGCCTCATACATAATTCCACATTATTAAATTAAAAAGAATATCTCGTTTTACTTAATAATTAACTGAAAGTGGTCATATCGTGAGAGTATTGAGGAGAGAAAGTGCCAGTTTTGTGTTTTTGCATAGAGGTCGTGTTGTTTTCGCTAACTTAGCCACGTGAACTACACAATGAATTGGTTGGTTCTGGTTTCCTATTCTTTAACTTCAACTTTCTTCAGTATTTATCTGCCTCCTTTTAATTTTTTGGAATTATCTACCATCGATTTTTTCAGTATAATATTAGCAGACATAAATCGTAAGTATCATTCCATGTAAACGTTTTTTAAATTCAACGGATGGAAATGTATGATATTCTAGACAGAAAAATGAATTGTTTCCGAACAGGAAACTGGACAAATAGATTGCGCACTGCTGCGGATAACAATATTTAGATTTAAACAATACATATTCTTTGACTAATACAACAATAGTTCTCTTATTACGCTGGAAATTTCATACGACATGTGTTTCCATTCAAATACGATCACGCAGGAATGTTTTGAAAAAGACACTATGGTTCTGTGTATTTCTATTTGTTTATATAAATCTGTGCGAGTCAGAATATTTGAAATACTGAGACCAACCATCCTAAGTTTTTGTTCTTGAAAAGAATGCATTTTAGTGTAACGTCATCAGTAAAGAGATATCAAAGTACAGACGAACAGAAAGAACGCATATCTTAACAGACAAAAAAAAACATACGACAACTGATTTTGAAACTGTGATTGGTAAGCATGCCTGATTTTCACAGTATATCTATTTCAAGAATAATATTAAATAACAATTAGTCACTCAACAATGAATTATTTTCTATTGTTAACATAAATAATCCAAAATATAGTGGTATGAATCTTTTTTCAGCTTTTTTCTAGTTAAGGGTTAACTGTGCGTGGTGTCTAATGTCGTCTCATGTGTTCTAGACAGGTGTTTGTCATCTCATTGCCAGTACAGAATGACTGTGAGGAAAAAGTGATGAAAACATGAAAATTAATATGAGAATACTTAAATGGAACTCTCATGGTACTGCATCCCTTACAGTGCAATAGCTTCTGTCTGTTCGAATTGAGAAGGTAGAAAAAAACATCATTACAGTAAGGTAAGGATACAGAAGTTAAAGTAGATACAGGTAAGAGAATCTTTGCACAAACATTATTTTGGCCTGTGGTCTGCTCGTATCACCATATAACTCATTAGTTTTGTATTGCACTACATAAATAATCAACGACATTTTGTCTATCAGTAATTTAGTTACGGTGAGATAATCTATCACTGTGAGCACAATCACCCTGCGAATAGTTGTTGAGTCAGTATTCATTGGTTTCTTATGTATGATTTCTTCTGACATAAGTGATAACATTCATGCAGAATAAAAAGTAACGGTTGCACATTCTACTTTTGCGATAATTTCAGATACTTCTTTATCGTGGATTATTAACAAATTTTTGTGCTTATCTAATGCCTACTGTTATCGCTTCATCTAGTCAAAACATATGTACACTGTTTTAAATCTTATATTATCATTGGACTACATACATACCACAGTTATTAATTTATTTTGAGATATGCTCTTTTAGTGCAACGACTGCTCATTGTCTAGAAAATTTGTCTGATACTCTATCAAAGGCTTATGCTACCCAAGGCGTCCAATAATTTACTGTGTACTAGAAGCAACTTTTTCTCCTGAGGTTCACGCTTCCCATATATCATCCACAATAACTGGCAAAAAATAAGTGGATATTCATTTTTCAGTGTACCATTTCGTTTTGTTACCTCGAAAACTGTGTCACTAAGTGGATGAGTAACTAAAACACGAAGTTCACAAATTTAGACGGGAAATGTGCGAAACATGGGACACAAAGTATTGTTCCTGTAATAGCTATGTGTTAGTTGCGTAGTGATGGATGGAAAAGTGTACTGTTGCTCTTACTTTTGCAATATGTCACGGTTCTTTCCACAGAACATTTAATTTCAAACAGTAACTGATGTTTATTACTACATCGTTCCTGGTGCACTTGTATATCGTAAAAAGTATCGATCGTTCTGCTTAGCCGAAAAGTATTACTTTAACATCAAGACATAGTTCCATACCATTTGTCTGAAACTTTGTTTCCGTATCGAAAACCTTTTATATAACACTACCGATGCCCACATAACGTACGACCTGTCCAAAAATACACAGGGAGTCATTACAGCAGAACGCGATGATTAACTTCTTTGCCAGTTAGAAAGCAATTCAGTACAAGTCTACAGAGTAATCCCGAAGACACAATGTTGTAAGTTAAAAACAATGACGTTCACTTCACGGGTTTTAATTTTGACCTTAACGCAGCAGAAATATAAACAGGCAATATAATCCTAATGCAAAAATATAACGAATCGTAGAGGGCAAAAGAGGAATACCATAAATGAGACAACGCAGCCTAATCCTGGATAAAGGGAAAACGAAGGCGAAGATGACAGCAAAAAACCGTTTAAATTAACGTGGTCACAGACGTGATTTGAATTGTTGCAGAAGAAGACCTATATCAAGGGATAAATAACATTAAATAAATTAAACAGTCGAAAGTTAGCAAAACCGCCGCTCATAACGGATCATTTGAAACTATCACTCTACCTCTATCAGAAGAACACGAATATCAAGTATCGAAACATAGTATAGAGAAATATTACAGACAGCCGAACTTCCCCTCAAGGTCTTGGTTCCACACATTTAATGCAAATAAACAGTTTATGACTTCCGTAACTCGCATGAGATTTTGTCACGTATCATTCCTTAGCCATCTTCAGAAAATACTTGTACGAAATACCTCTTACTGTGATTATTACGCGGTAAAGATAGCAGATACAAACCAACTTATCTTTGTATATAGGCAAACGAGAAAGAACAAATTTCTTACAGCAGTTTAACAGATACCATCAACCATCACCCATTCATACGATAATTCTATTCATCAAAATGATATACTTGTGTACTGATTCTTGAAAATAAATATGGAACTTTTTAATAAATATAACCTTAACCTGTAAAGTCCTGAAAATTCCTAAAACACTCAGAGAAGGCTGTATCACCTGCAGGTCAAGGTTCACTGAGAAGCACATAAAAATATTAAGATTCTCTGCTCTCTAAGTACAGAGAAATGACTCTAACTACTGGAATATGCAGCATAATGGGTGTACATCGTCGCAGCGGTCTTTAGACGCTATATTTTTATGATCTACGAAATTCGTCTCTCAGCATACTCTTCATACAGAAAAAGGAAAGGTACCTAACGGTATTTGTTCTTTAAAATTCATGGAACAGGGAATGCTTGTTGACATTCATATAACGATGTGTTGTAAGTACCAATCAGCAGAAAAGAAGTAGTGATTTTTATCATCTGAAATCTCGCTGTCGCAAGAACAGCGTTTTAAAACCATAAAAAACTATTGCAGGAGATTCTCTGTCTGATCCAATCTCCTGTCAGGAAGCTACATGTCTGAGAATTGGCATCACTTTAGGAGAAGGGAAATTTTATCAATGATTTATATTTGGCAAAACGAGGAAAACATATTTCGAGTTACGTTTTAATTGTGCGTTGCTGTCCTCTTCGAAGATATGTCTAGCGTCACTTGTTGACTGTTTTGATTCGACTACATACATACCTGCAGTCTGGTACTTCCGCGTCGAAACTTACATTCAGTGCACTGCAACCTGATAAACTATTCAGACTGGCTTATGTGCATCTTGTACAGAAATCGGCCTGGAATTATATAGTTCGAGAATGTGAAAAAGGAAGCAATAGTTGAGAATGGAGTTTGACAGGTCTGTAACCTATCTCCGGTGTTAGTCAATCGGTATACTGAGCAAGCAGTAAAGGAAGCCGAGGAGAAATTTGGAAACGGCTAAAGTCTGCCGATGTTATTGTAATTCTGTTACAGACGGCAAAGGACGTAGATGATCAGTTGGGCAGGCTGGACTATGTCTTGAAAAGAAATTATAAGATGACCATCAGAAAAAGAAAAAAAGGTAACTTAATGCAGTGGAGTCAAACCTTGCTATACTGAGAAGGGTTACTTTTTTTAAAAAATGCACAATACTGTGCTGTATGCAATAAAAAAATAACATTATTACAGATAGTACAGTGTTACGCATTTTTTTTTTAAATTTCTACATACTGTTGACCATCGCAAAATGTTGAGAAGAGCCGGCCGTTGTGGCCGAGCGGTTCTAGGCGCTTCAGTCCGGAACCGCGGTGCTGCTACGGTCGCAGGTTCGAATCCTGCCTCGGGCATGGATGTGTGTGGTGTCCTTAGGTTAGTTAGGTTTAAGTAGTTCTAAGCCTAGGGGACTGATGACCTCAAATGTTAAGTCCCATAGTGCTCAGAGCCATTTGAACCATTTTTTGTTGAGAAGAATTACTTAGGAAACAAGGCGCTAGAAGTAGTATATGTATTTTACAATACAGGAGCGACATGACTGACTGCGGTCTAAACGAAGAGGATATAAGACGTAGACTAGTAAAAGCGAGAAAAAGGTATCCGTAAAAGAGGAAGTTGTCATACTGAATATAAATGTGTTTCGAAGTCTTTCCTGAATTTTATTTCTTTAGAGTATAACTGTGTATAGAAGTGAAAAGTGGACAATAAAGAGTTCAGTACAAAAGACAACAGATGTTTTTGAAATGTAGTGCTACAGAAAAGTGATGAAATTCATCATGTGGATAGATCGAATTACTAAGAAAGAGGTACTGAATCGAAATTGACAGAGAAAAGAAATTTGAGGTGCACCTTAACTAAAGTAAGCGATCGGTTCACAATACATCCTGGGGCAACAAGCGCTCGTCATATGGTAATGGACTGAAGATTGGGGGAGGGCGGGGGGAAGTAAAAATTGTTGTAGTGAGTGGCCAAGACTTGACTACAGTCCTGACTACAGGAAGATTCAAATGAGTGTTGCAGTGATCTTGCATAAAAGTAAAGGCTTGAACAGTATAGACTACCGTGGCGAGCTGCATCAAACAGTTCCTCCAACCAAAGACGACAAAAGTACATCTACTAGCGAAAAAGAAAACCTTTTCATTCAGAGAAACCGATGAAATATTTGCTGATGCTGCCATTTTGTCATGAAAGCCGGATCTGGGTATGCGTAGTTTGCTGGTGAAAGTAAAGAATAGAGTTAAATGGAATTATAGTTGTATTACCATACTAAAATGAACAATAACGATAACGACGATAAAAGTCAGGTATCATCTCTAGGCGATACAAACATGCCTTAAATCACATAGCAAAAAATGAGAATAATGCTAAAGCGGTAAGAATGAGTTTTTTTCTGCGTGCTGTGTTAGAAGTTATATTTAGAAAAGAACCGTATACAGTCAATATACAACGCATTGATAGACAAAGAAAGACAAGCAGATGGCATAAAAATACTGAAAGGGCGAAAAAGTATTAGGTGGGAAGAGTTAAGGAAAATGTTACAACCACTTCGTTCGGTGGGACATAATATGTTCTGAGGGGTAGTGCGCGTAAGAATTTGATCACCTATCGTGAATATAGTCTTTTTTATCACGTATTAATGCAGCGAGAGTCTATTCGCAGTTTGTGCTCCTCTGAGAAAGAATAGACACTACTCGCTGGCTGGCTTCTCAGCCGCACCCTCGTAGCACGTGTTCTAACGGCCAACCAGAACAAGTCTGCAGAGCATCCACGTGGCCGTGACGTCACCACTCGTCCTATGTGTAGGCTTCTGATGCTTCCTTGAAAGCCTGCTCAAAGACAAACGAATACTTTTCGAGAAACGGAATGCTTAAGGCTTAAAGGCTCGTCATGTCGACACTGTAATAAAGAAGTAGCCCAGACTCGATTGTCGCACTAAGAAAACGTTGCAAGTCCGCCGCAGAGATTTTTTGGAAGTGAGATAGAATCTAGGCAAAGTTTCTCGATGTGCGTCCTATGTCTTTAAAATATATTTGCTAAATGATTTCCTCGGTGTATGTGTTGCGTATCGACTATACGTTAATGTGACGCACGCTGTGGTAAAGTATGACATCCTGCTGCCGTCCGTTTGCCCACTTCCTGTGGAATATGTGGCAAAATTATGTTTGATACCAGACGTGGATGGAGAACTTGTCGTCTCTTATCGAACAACTGTTCTTCGTGGATGCCGTAATTGAAGGGCACGTAGTCACCAGGTACCAGTGCAGCGAATCAATAAAACTATATTGAGCGGTCTGTCTATACAAAATGAATGAACAATGTTTCCCGCGAGAATAATTTTTTTGCTTTTCATCTGCGACATTTTTTTGCAATGGAGTATTTGTAGCTACTGCAGTAGCTTGTTGCCCTACTGCAGGAGGAGGGGAGGGTGGGGATGGGAGGGGTAGGAAAAAAAGGGCGTGAGCGCCAGTGCAGTTTGTGGCAGCAAATTGTGAACGCGGCTGTAGAAACATGGCGGCGCGCAAAAGTGCAGTGGAGGGGAGTCGAACTGCGGACCCCGGCGAAACCTCGTTCCCCACGTTTGCGGCCACAATGTGCTCTTTGCATAACAAAGCGGCCCACAGCTTTCACACACCTTTTTTAGTCGATATTTTTTTCGCTTCAGAACCTGTGCGGTTTTTTTTAAACATCTAGCTGATCTGACTGCCAGGGTGGCGAGCGTATACCACACACTTCTACAGATACTGACTGCTATCCGAGCGGCATGAGCCGCGTTCCCTTCTCCCTATTAATCACCGGTTGGGTTCCTCTTTTTCTAGCACAGGACTTCAATTCTATCCAATTAAAATCGTTCCATATTACTTTATTTTATTCTGAGCCGCATTATTTTTTAACTGATTTTATGTCTGTATCACTATATATCGTAACTAAAAGCTTTCCTCGCACTCTTCAAAGTGGGATCCGTGTAGGCGTAGATGCGAAAATCGTGCCGGAAACATAAACATTACAGCTTGCTCGTAGAGCAAACGAAGTGGAAGAAATCATAAGTACAATATGACAGTGTAAAAGCTTCATGTACTGACAGATTGAAACACAAAAATGTCTTGATAACTCACCCGAATTTTGTTGGAACGCAGTTTTTTATTATTTTGTATTTATTTTTTTACGACAGTACTGAATATCCAGTTCTGAATGGCCATGCAGAGATTATAATAATGGTTAATATAAAATGGGGAGTTTATTTCGTATCTACGCTTTTACAACATTTTACTTTAGATCATATGTTGAGGTTTATTTGTTTATTTAAGCTTAACATTGCCGAATTCCTCCACGGCATTCGCGTATAGAAATAACTGCTATGGAGGTGAGAAGCTATATGTATTAAAACTTTTTGTCTTACATCAGATATTGTCTACAGAATGAAATTTTCATTCTGCAGCGAAGTGTGCGCTGATATGAAACTTCCTGGCACATTTTAATTGTGTGGCGGACAGAGACTCGAACTCGGGACCTTTGCCTTTCGCGGGAAAGTGCTCTACCAACTGCGCTACCCAAGCACGACTCACAGCCCGTCCTCACAGATGTACTTCTGCCAGTATCTCGTCTCCTAACTTCCAAACTTTACACACAGTTTTAATCTGCCAGGAAGTTTCATCAATTATTGTGCTTCTGCAGACATTTGGAAAGAATTGCGGATAGGAGGGACGACACAATAATTCATTAAGTTGTCGTTTACTACTCAGATACGTCACCAAAGAGCTGAAAGCTATCTCTCTACGATGTTTCTATTTCCTTACGCTTCGTATACTATTTTTTAAAAGTGCATTAGACTTTCTCTGAAGAGCGTAAATAATTCGTCGTGGTTTCAAATGCTGCGCTTAAATTTAAAAAGAAATCTGATGAAAATTACAACAGGCTGCCAACCAAACTTGATGCTTCTTATTCAAAGTTTCAATTAAAAATTTTATTTAATCTTAATGCGTAATCGAGCACATTTTTGTCTTATATACTATTTCTGGAAACGATAGGTCAGTAAGCAAAGAGCGTACGCTTAATGCGTCACTGTTACGTCGAAACAAGTTTTGAGAGTAACGGAAGTACAGGAAACAACGTTTTGCAACGACATTTTCTGCCAATAAATGGAAAACATACAGTATGAAAAAAACTAGTTCAGCTGCATACGAACATTGCTCTACATTTTTATTTTGGTATGTTTTAAGGAATAAGAAGAAACAGTGTTTCTCTTGAAATGTTCGTATTAGATGATGAAAAGTCATCGAGTAAAACACAGGCGACATCTGTCGTTCCCCAATGACGAGTTAGAGGCCCTCTGCTGTTCCTTATCTATATAGACGATTTAGAAGACAATAGGAGCAGCCCTCTTAAATTGTTTGTTGATGACGTAGTCGAATACCGTCCGTTAAAGTCATCAAAAGATCAAAACCAATTGCAAAATGACTTAGACAAGATATCTCTATGGCGTGAAAAGTAGCAATGACCGTAAACAAAAGTACGAGGTCACCCACATGAATACTAAAACGAATCCGTTAAAATCGGTTACACGATAAATCGCCCAAATTTAAAGGCTGTTTTGTATTGGCAGAAGACCTAGAATATGCGACAGGTCTACTAAAGACCCTGAGTGCGCCTGTCCATCCTCCCCTGGAGTATTGGTGCGCTGTTTGGGAACTGTATCAGATAGTATTGACGAAGGACGTCGAAAAATTCACGGAAGGACAACTCTTTTTGTATTATCGCGAAACAGGGGAGACTGTGTCACGAGTATGACGTACGATGTACGAGTTGGAGTGACAATCCTTAAAAAAAGACGTTTTTCCTTGCCACGAGATATTTTCATTAAATATCAATCACCAACTTTCTTCTTCGAATGCCAAAATATTTTATTGATGCTCATCTACGAATACCTAGGGATAAATGGTCACTGTGGTACAATCAGAGCTAAAAGATTTAAGCGTTCGTTTTTGCCGCGTGCTGTTCGAGAGTAGAACACTAGAGACTTAGTCTGGAAGTGATTCGATGAATCCTAACTTAATGCAAGTTACATAGTAGCTATGTAGATGTACTTATATTGGTTGGTTGTTCGGCTTGACCATAGTAAGCCGTTTCAGGTGACTTGGTGTATGGGCTGTTGATGGTAAGATGACTCCTCCATCACTTTCTGTTCTATGTCTTCTATGACACAAATTAGTTAGTATCTCTGTTACTGCTATCGTTAACGTAATTTCTTATTTAAATTATATACGTGGGTAAGCAATCAGAGGGAGAAACGTACAGTCCGTTTCTCCTTTAACAACTAAGACAGTACAACGACAGCTAAATGTTCATTTGTCACTGTAGTCAGATTTGTAGTTATTACAAGCTGATAAAACACATATGTTGGTCTATCAAACATTTATTACGAAGGATAATCCAAGTGTAGTCTGCTTTTAGTTTCCATTGCTGCTGTATAGAGATTCAGGGGCAGCTATGCCCGACTTTCGCGATTTGGTCGATTTCCATAAGCAGTATTCAGCTGTGTGTACCTGGCTCATCGCATAGCGTTTTGGCCCTCCATAATTTTATTATTTAACGACTTTCGTGAATCACAGTGCAAAAGGCGCCGGACTGAGCGAAATATGGTGCCCATGTTGATGGAGGTTCTGCTGTTTCACTCAGGCGATTGCTGGGATGAGCCCCTCGTGAGGTCCTTTACCCACTACGCGTTACTCAACTGGTACTCCCCGTATGATGACCTATCCGTCGGTAAGACGTTTAAAAAGTACACCTCGCCGATTTTTGGAGCATGTTTCATCACCTTATTCTTCGTAACAAAATCAAATATTTAAACACAATTGACTTGCTACGAAAATATAAGTGCTGTTACATTATCCTACCCGCCTTTCCGTTTCTCATATGATAACTCCAGTACAGACTTTCATGTATACTTACTTCCAGGTAAATTTGAGATTTTTGCCTACTTATTTATTTTATTATTACTGAATTTGACCTGTGTGGCAATGGCACGAGATTATAGATCACGTTATAGTGAATCCAGAACATTTTAAAGCGGTGTATAGTTTTAGTGTTCTCTGTTTAAGGTACTATTTTTACATGTGAAGAAGATGTTTTTCGTAGTGTTAATGGGCAGGAAATCTCAGTGCAATACAAATTTGAAGGTCAATACATCCTTGTATATTTACTTTATATACTTCCATTAAGTTCCAAAGATGTTAATATTGCAGTTGAAATATTAAGATATTATGAAGATACTTTACTTATACATTACTAAATACTTAACTGGATACAACATTAACTCTTTTACTTTTTATAAACTACTACCCGGAGTAAATAAAAATGAATCAACACGTTTCGTGGAGATGTATTTGCGTATTGCTACATATTTTATATTTTTGTTGCTTTTTTATTCATGTTCTTCATGAGTTCTGAGTTTCATCAGATCATTGAAACTATCGGGAGCTTTTCTCTAGTTAAGGTAATGTGTACAGATTTAACAATATACGATACTTATCGTGGGACATTTTCTCGCTGAAAACTGTCGATGAATTCTATGTATGTTGCTTGGTAATTTAATTTCTGCAAGTTTTGTTGTCTAAATCACTATAAACTGACGGACATTAACGCTGAAGACAAAAATTCAGTTACTTGGTTCTGTGTATCATATTGACGGTACTCGCTATGATGACGTACATGCCATTGCTACAAGTTTTACGAAGTTTCGTTTGAAATTTATTTGTGCTCTACGGGGTACTCGTGTGCCTACTCACGTCTACAGTCAATTCGTTCTTTCTCTTTTTCAACTACACAGTTTTTAGTAGATGTACAGTTAGAAATAAAATCGTCTTACTACTTGCAAAAGACTACGGAACATATAACTGATCAATTAAAAATACAAATCACGGCAACCAATTACATTTATTGTTGTTCCGACTACTTTCTTCATATTAGTATGCCTATATCATCAAGTGGACTGATTTCAATTAATAAGGGATAGAGAATCTGCATGTACGAGTTTTTGGAATTACTTGGGACAGTGTCTAGCAGCATAATCCAAACAGAACTATTTTAGTACAACGCCTAATTTTGGGTGGATGCTTTAATTCCACAGGTGATCAGTAGTTTAAAAACAGATACCTTCCAGTTGTCACAGGCTGATTTTGCAGCCGCATATAGATCACGTACACTTTATACAAACTGAACTAAGCAAAGGTAGAGTGCTAACAACACACAAAATAATAATAATGTTGTAAAAATTCACTACATTTTATGAAATCTTTTTGATTGTTTTCATTCTGTTAAGTTGATACTGCACGTGCGTGTGTGTGTGTGTGTGTGTGTGTGAGTATGAGTGTGTGTGTGTTTTAGAGAAAGAGAAAGACAGACAGAGAAGAGAACATGGTGGCAATTACAGAACGGTACATTGTTAAGCACATGAATCCCAAATGTATGTCACCTCGCTCTTATAACATTATGCCTCTCCACATCATTACACCAGGACCACCAAATTGACCATGTTCGACAATGCTGAACGTAGCCTCATATGACTAATGGTGGGAAGACGTAACGCACCCAGGAACGTTGACAAACGTGATCCTTCTAGTGGTCCAGGTGCTATGGTGTAGGGAGGAATGTTGCACTGACGTATCAACATCTAAATCTCTGAACACGGTACCCACTCGTCATTGCTATTGAGACACTGTACTCCAGACGTTCATTCGGCCCTGTCTTCGTTTTCGTGGTTGAAAATGCACCATTCCAGCGAACTGCGCAGGTGGAGGAGCTCTTGGAAAGAGAAGATATTCGGCGAATGGAGTGACCTACCCGTTCCCCCGACTTAAATCCAATCCACCAGCAACCAACCAGCAGTTGTCAACTGCGCTGGTGGGAACGCCCGACCACAAGAACTGCTTACCAAGCTTGAGGACAACATGGGAGCTCTTTGCAGATCGTGCATTGTCGTCCGTGGTGGTCTCACATCCTAAAGAAACATGTTTTGCCTTTTGCAATGTCCAGAACACCATCATCAATTACAGGCTCTTCTTTGTAATGGAAGCCTGTGAATAAAAGGGTCATTTCTGTTCCTCTCACTGCGTATGCCTTTCAATTGTCTTTTTGTACTATTCTGTTGCAGTTCTTTCTATGTATGCCCCAAGTTTCATCGAGTTATGTTAGTTGGGTACTTTCGTCCGAGAGAAAGAGAGAGAGAGAATCGCACTGCAGATTTTGTGTATATATATGGACAAAATCTGCAGTGTAATTCAATAGTCTTGGCCCATAGGACAATATCGTATTCAGCGATATGACAGAACAATCGTTAGAAGCAAGAAGGTCTGTAGCTGAGTCGGCGTGAGTTGGTCCCTGACAGTTGCAACAGGCTGGGCGCGACAGAGTTGCGGGCCTTCCTCAACCGATAACGTAATGGGATTTTGTGAAGGTCTCTATGACAACGCCTCATTGTTGTCACAGCTCAGTAGACTGCTATTATTTTCGCTTGCTGCCGTTAGCACTCCGCAGTTGAAGCTAGCAACAGTACTGAGAGCTGTCAAGGACATCTTACGCCGTCTCGACTATAGTAAACAAGAGCTCTAAAATGCGTATCGGAAGACCTATGGGCAATTCTTCATCATCGATAACGTAAAACAATCTATTCTACTGTAAGCTGTTTGTTTTCCACATTTTCAGGAGTGGTAGTACGGATCCAAACAAGCAAAAAATTGTGCAGGAAATATCGGCTCTAAAGTGCATACCTTAAGAACTATGACCGCTACTGTGAAACACATCTCTTCCACTGAATAAGTGCTCATAGTTCTTAAGATACGCATTTTAGAGTTTATTTTTACCAGAATTTTTTTTTTCTTGTTTTGGTCCATACCTCTACCCAAAATATGGAAAGCAAGAAGCTTGCAGCAAAAGAGATTCGTTTCACTGTATCGAAGATGAAGTGTCATAACTCTTAACGTATGCATTTCAGAGCGCATGTTTACTATACTTTTGTGCTTCGAACAATCGTTGTCTTATTCACGGATAAGGCGTTCGGTCTAAGACTGTTGAAACACCAGTGCAGACTTTTTCCAATGGGTGATGACTTTTGAATCATCCTGTACTTCTATTAGATACAAACCACTGGGAAAAGCAGTCTGTCAGTTGAGCAATGTCACCTTCGCTCTTCTCATAGTTCGCGTTTTGTCTTTAGAAAATCTGAATATTCGATTCTATAAATATTAAAGTACTCTCCCAAACTGCGATGGCCAGCCACCATGTTTGCCCCATCAACTCCGAGGTAATCACCCGCACATAACTGTCCTAGAAATCCTGCGACAACAACGTTCGTGCAATACTTTGTTCCTAAATTTTTAACTACGTAGACCTTGTTCTCATTTCATTAGTGACTACAAAGCTTTCTGTGTTTTCAGCACTCAACTATGTAATAGCATTTCCCATTAGAGATCCTAAATATATCCCCATCTTCATAAATAATGTAATGGGGTACCTGTTGGCGTAATGGTAACACTACCTTAATTTCCCACTTACTTCCTGTATATCACACCTTGAAATCTCAAGACCGGTTCCAAGATGTTTAGTTGCGTTTTAGTTCCCTATCTCCTTTTGTTACTTCACGTGAGTCTCTTTATGGTTCTGTTTTTCTTCTCTCCCTCTCGCCGTAAGTTTGATTGGGCGTTACATTTGTTATTGGACCTACAGAATGAACAAGCGCTCTGCGCCTAAGTTCCAGTGATAAACGGTGTATCTAACTCAAAAACGAGTGAATTTATTCATTGCATCCTATCGTGTCCACTCTGTCAACCGACGCGCATTAAATATTCGATCTTCCATACCTAAAGTTCATGTGATGTTTTCTTTGATACGCGATTATTATATTTTTATTAGAAACCGACACCCCAATTTTGTCTTAAATTCTGACCGTCTCTTTCCGGGAATTTTTGCCATCGACAGATTAAATATGTAAAGGTTCAAATAATTTTCCTGTGGTGTTAACTAAACGCTACCTCGAAATTTCTGTAGCGTTTTCTGCACTAAATCATAAGTTTTTTCTTGTTTCAAATATTATAATTCATATATTGTTAACTGTCTGAATCTGAAATAGACAGCTGATGTGTGCTGTCATAGACGGCGGTAATCATTCACGGGTTCTAACTGTAAGTCAGATAGTAAGTTAATTAAACCATGCTTTTCTTGAAGAAAAAAAGGTTAGGATTGAAGTTTTTCGGTCACTATCAGTTTATATTAATACAAAACATTGAAATGTATCTAGCAGAAGGCTATGTAATAAATTACACAGAAAAATAAATATCTTAGTTGTATACGTGTATAAGGCCTTTCCGTTAGGCTGGAAAGTCTTAGAACGACTCTTTAAGTAGTGCTTTATTCGATCCTTAACCTATAACACGGGTACGGTTGTTTCTCCATGTCGCCTCATCTCCATAGAAGGCATTTCCGAATGTTTTCGCACCTCAGAGCACAATTTTCGCAGAACTTTTCAAGTGGGTGATACGGAGATTTTTTTTCAGACTAAGGCTTCGTTTAACAGACAAAATTGGTAAGAGACTTTTTAGGGTTCCTTATCTCAATTGCTAAAAACGGAAACCTTATACGATCACTTGATTGTCCGATTGTCATCTGTCTGTCCGACTGTTAAGACCTTTTTTCTCTGGAACAGATAGAGGTATCTACTTGAAATTTATCTCACATATTAAAGTCTGCTGCCTCTCGGTCTCGTGAAAAATTTAAGCGTCTAAGTCAGCGAAATCAGAAGATGCGTCCATTTACGTCATAAACCTTGATACTCGCAAACTCACTCTTCAAAACCTATAGATGAAGTATGTACATACATACCGGGGGTGGTGTAATAGCGACAAAGCGCGTGCCTGCAAACTGAGAGTTCGCAGGATCGAATCACGATGAGAAAAAAGATTTTTTGAACTTTGTTTTAACGGAACCCTCACCTCTGAACGATGCGAGAAGTCGCCAGAAACGACACGTGGTTCGGATCCCACGTTAAAATGTAGGGCCCCTTTCCCCGGTTGGATAACTAGGGTAGGTTAGGGACACACAAGTCGCGCTCCAGTGACGTCCACTACAAAGACTTGCACCAGGCCATTGAGCCACACGAAATAATCACTATTATCTGTATACATAATTAAGTTTGTACGGAACCCTCAGAGCGTGAACTCTACTCGTGCTTCTCAGATTTTTTGTGTTTCGTCATCCTCGTTGTAGTACCGGCACGAAATCTAGAACTATTTTTAAATTAGGTGGAGTTCCACTATTCTACAATGCAAAATATAGTATAATATCGGGAAATCCGAAGACAAAATCGGTACTTGTTGCACGCTTTCTTCTGTTTGTAAGAAATTTTCATTATTGATATATCTGAGAGGTGCATTCAATTACTAAATTAGAGGAACAGACTGTTTTCAGTCTTTAAAAATAGTTCATTGCCTTGGCGTTCATGAAGATTCCTGTGGTTTAGAAACTATGTTTTGCAGCGATGCAGTGCGTTGGAAACAACGTTCTTGAGGAAACTGAAAATATAGTGCATATAATGTTAAAGTTAGAACGACTGTCGGGCATGTAGTTTACATATGAAAATCATATATTATTCAATAATCACAATATCTCATGACAGCACTATTTTTGTCTTATGTGTTGTATATAAAACAGTTTATGACGTAAAAGTATTGTGTGTTCGAAGTGTTCTGGTTACTTATTTTTGCATTATTCGCTCTGTTTTGTTACAACACTTCTCGAAGGACGCGTACTACCATATTGACATATTTTAAGTTAGCGCGAATTGTGTACTGCAGGAAGAATGTCTAACTGCGTTCGTAAGTTCTTCTGGAAGATTCATGCAGCAGCAGACAACCTCTATGCTCTCCCACAAAACTCATACTAGATTATACCAAGTACTGTTGTCCACAAAATCGCTTATGTCGTAACTGATCGGGAGAATGTGGCATGGGATGTACCATTAGGAAGTGTTCATAATGGCTTAGTAGAAAGTGATAATACCATCAGTAAAATTCGGAGTAAAGCGACGTTATTTGCACAGATTTGCAGTCGACACCCAATGTAAAGAAATGTAAGTTAACGTGTAGAATCTGGAGAAAATATTCTCTCTAACAATGACAAATACCTAGCATCAATAATGTCTTAAGTTCAAATATCTTAAGTGCAGCACATGTCACAGTGAAGTAGGAAAAGCTGCATAAACTCTACGATGCAAGACGCTAGAATAGTTCTGAGAAGGTGACCACATCTGCGCGAAAGACTGCTTACGAAGGTATCATTCAATTCGGTACTGAATCTGTACCTACATATCTCCTCAGCCAAACGCTATATGCAATGTGCTGAGTTTGTATATACTGAAGTTTCTTCCGTTTCATTCAGGCATGGAGATTGCTTATATACCGCTGTGCCTGCTTTTATCAGTCTGGTCTTACCCTCAAGGCCTCTGTGGGAACGACACATAAAGGACAGAGGAATATGCGTGCACCCTGCCACGAAAAACGCGTCATTAAATTTTCTGCCTACCTTTGTGCTAGGTAATAAGCGCCTTCTTCAAGCCTCTGCAAGCGTACGTTTTTCAACATGTCCATTTGATTACGCTACGAGTAAAATAAATTGCTATCATCTGCCTGCGAATTTCTGCACACGCCCGAAGTACCTCGTTAGTTCGGTCTCATGTGGATCGAATGCACTTGACAAGTATATCAGTACACACAGTAAAGCCATCTTACAAACACTTTCCTCGTTCGACAAAAAACAGTTCCTTAGTATACTACTGCTGACTTGTTTTACTTACAACTGAATCTGTATCACTATCTCCCTTAACACTCTACTTAGCTTTTACGCTCATGTTAGTTATTTACTTAGTTATACCTTCCATGTGTCTCTTTCACAATAGGAGATGGGAAACAAGTCACCGATTTGGTGTAGTACAGGTAGCAACATCTGAACATGAACATCGCTGTTTTCGTTTCTGCAATGTTGTGCGAAAGATGTGCATTGAGATGCGAGAACATTCAGAACACTCATTTCTGGAGATCGAACAAAGCACTACCACGGTTTTCTACTCAAGAAAAACCACACCATATATAGAATACAAGGATCTTTTATCGATATTTATATTTTTGTGTAATGTATTTCAAAGCTTAGTTGTGGATGCAGTTCAGTATGTTGCATTCATATAATCTGAAACTCTCCGAAGTATTTCGATCCAGTTATTTTACTTTCCTCCAAGGAAAACTTATTTTAATTAGGTATAAATTTTACTCTGTTTACTTCTAAATAGAACTCATGCATGATACTCAACGTAATGAGACACCACATAATCAACAATATATTTCTGTTTTCAATTCTTATCCATATATAAAACAAAATAATATAATTGAGTGCAACACTTTCTTCACAGATTCCGATGTAGTTAACAGCACACTAGAAATATCGCTCATGTTCATAGTTAATATTTTCATGACAAATATTCGTAGCATGGGACGATCAAAATTTATGTGGAAATTGGGTGTTTTGGTTTCAGAAAATTATAAAATAATTTTATACCTAATCTAAAATCACAGAAATTTTATATGCTTAAGATCTATTATTGAAAGTGCTTCGCGTATGTAGTGTACCTAACAGTAATTATAAGTAAATTCGCTTGTCCTAGAGTCGCATACACTTTTTATCATTATATGATAATATTCGTAGAACGCAGTTGTGATTAGTTAACTGTATCGTCACAAGCGACGGTATTTTTATTTTGTTTGAGATGTTCAGCTTTACATTTCTCAGTGTTAAGAGATAGTTTCACATCGGGTTATATTTTATCCAAATCTGACTCAACATTAACACTGCTTTTATTGGATAACACATTCTCACAAATAGCAGAATCATCTGCAGAAAGTATGAGAATTTTGGTTCCAACTAGGTCATTATAATTGACTACATAATAAATTAACCGTTTCTGCTACAAAAAAATACTGTGACATATAATAACACACCTCCACAAACAATTTCGTTTGTCTTCTGTACATGAGCGTTATTGGTGCTGTTTTCCAGTTACTGGGACTAGTTCCTGCTGATGAGATTTGCGCAAATGATAATAAAGGAAACTATGTTGTGACTCCTCCTATTCTTAGTAATTTTCTTTTTTACTTTTATAATTTATGATGATTTTCAACATCAGCGGCATTGGTGTCTGAAGTGGAAATTTTCTTTGATTTTCTCCTTTACCAAGTTGTATGTGAAGATACAGATAACCGTTTCAGTTTCGGTAGTTCTATTACACGTTTGGATACTAAGTTTCGCGCCACTAAAGCTTTATTAAATGATCGAAGTTACGTTCTGTAGCGGTTAGTGGTCTTGAGATGAGATCTAGATACTGTTTAAATTTAACTTTTCTAGTGACCATGTGTGTTTCAGTTAACATCTGACTGTCTGCGTCTTGATACCTACGTTTCTACAAATTGTGTATCAGGCAGTCTTTTCTACCAAACTTCCTGGTGAATCTTTGTGTGCTAAGGGCAATCCTTGGCATTTTTAATCATCCTTACAGATTCATATAGTACTATGAGGAACTGTCCAACACTCTTCATTACTTTAATAATGAAAGTGAAGAATTTTTCTTATTGCTTGTGTGTACACATGTTTCGATGTGAAAATTGTTGCCACAGATGCATTATAATTAGTTGTCTCTGTAGTAACTACCATATGTATACAGAGTCAAAGAGGCAAGTTTGAACATTGAATAAACTTACGTTACTGGTTGATTACACGGTCCAGTTAACATGCAGAGATGCTTGTTTTATAATTTGACAGCATGTTGTCTCCTACACCAGTTACGAAATTTTATACACAGGATGGTCAGAAAAAGTCTGAGAACTTTGTAAGGGTGTTGCAGTTTAGGTTGTAGTGAGAAATATTTGTTAAGAAAACTTTCGACACGTCGCGCCATTTCTTGAATTAGTTAGCATTGAAGTTAGCAAATCAGACCCTTGTACCCGCTGATTCAAGCAGCTCGCCAGAGACGATGTCGCCAAAATTGTTCTTCGTTTGGTTTTCTAAAACCGAAGAAGAGAGCGACAGAAAAATGTGACATGAGACAAGCATCGAAGCCTGACCAAAGGCTTAGCAGTCTCGCGCGCTATCATCTACGCTATGAGAACAAGTGACACTAATAGTATATGATGGGCTGTTTGAATTTGGGCTCGCAACGTCCTTACTGGCTAACTTCAATGATAATTTACAAGGAAATGGCGCGACGTAATCGAATATTTTTTTACCATTATTTCTCAGCACAACGTATCTTGCAACATCCTTAAAAGTTTCCCATATTGTTTCTGATCACTCTGTATATACTGTTAAGTTGTGGTTTAGACCAAATTTTCGTTTCTTGTCTTCTGCTGCATATACGCCACTTTCCATACCTCAAAACAGCCAGTTGTTTAGGTAAACATTATTATTAGAGTCTGACATCACTCAGTCCTCATTTAAGTGTCTGAGACCCTTACCAAATTAGAACGCTTTGTGGAATAAACAGCATTTCAGAAGATAACAGACATTTAAAACATGTTTGTTTAGTTACATATACACTCCTGGAAATTGAAATAAGAACACCGTGAATTCATTGTCCCAGGAAGGGGAAACTTTATTGACACATTCCTGGGGCCAGATACATCACATGATCACACTGACAGAACCACAGGCACATAGACACAGGCAACAGAGCATGCACAATGTCGGCACTAGTACAGTGTATATCCACCTTTCGCAGCAATGCAGGCTGCTATTCTCCCATGGAGACGATCGTAGAGATGCTGGATGTAGTCCTGTGGAACGGCTTGCCATGCCATTTCCACCTGGCGCCTCAGTTGGGCTAGCGTTCGTGCTGGACGTGCAGACCGCGTGAGACGACGCTTCATCCAGTCCCAAACATGCTCAATGGGGGACAGATCCGGAGATCTTGCTGGCCAGGGTAGTTGACTTACACCTTCTAGAGCACGTTGGGTGGCACGGGATACATGCGGACGTGCATTGTCCTGTTGGAACAGCAAGTTCCCTTGCCGGTCTAGGAATGGTAGAACGATGGGTTCGATGACGGTTTGGATGTACCGTGCACTATGCAGTGTCCCCTCGACGATCACCAGTGGTGTACGGCCAGTGTAGGAGATCGCTCCCCACACCATGATGCCGGGTGTTGGCCCTGTGTGCCTCGGTCGTATGCAGTCCTGATTGTGGCGCTCACCTGCACGGCGCCAAACACGCATACGACTATCATTGGCACCAAGGCAGAAGCGACTCTCATCGCTGAAGACGACACGTCTCCATTCGTCCCTCCATTCACGCCTGTCGCGACACCACTGGAGGCAAGCTGCACGATGTTGGGGCGTGAGCGGAAGACGGCCTAGCGGTGTGCGGGACCGTAGCCCAGCTTCAAGGAGACGGTTGCGAATGGTCCTCGCCGATACCCCAGGAGCAACAGTGTCCCTAATTTGCTGGGAAGTGGCGGTGCGGTCCCCTACGGCACTGCGTAGGATCCTACGGTCTTGGCGTGCATCCGTGCGTCGCTGCTGTCCGGTCCCAGGTCGACGGGCACGTGCACCTTCCGCCGACCACTGGCGACAACATCGATGTACTGTGGAGACCTCACGCCCCACGTGTTGAGCAATTCGGCGGTACGTCCACCCGGCCTCCCGCATGCCCACTATACGCCCTCGCTCAAAGTCCGTCCACTGCACATACGGTTCACGTCCACGCTGTCGCGGCATGCTACCAGTGTTAAAGACTGCGATGGAGCTCCGTATGCCACGGCAAACTGGCTGACACTGACGGCGGCGGTGCACAAATGCTGCGCAGCTAGCGCCATTCGACGGCCAACACCGCGGTTCCTGGTGTGTCCGCTGTGCCGTGCGTGTGATCATTGCTTGTACAGCCCTCTCGCAGTGTCCGGAGCAAGTACGGTGGGTCTGACGCACCGGTGTCAATGTGTTCTTTTTTCCATTTCCAGGAGTGTACATTCAACAAACGACAGCCTACTATTTGCTCTAGTACTCGGAAAACCTGTGACAAGAGAGGTATCAAAGAACTGTTGTCCATACACATACGTGTCAGGCCTGCGTAAGGAGACACCCAGGCATCCATACCAAGAACGGAACAGAAGTGGAATAAAATGGTATTGGAACCGACAGTGTCGTCTAGCACAAGCCGCACGCGTTCGCCTAGCACGAAGGTGAATGTCGGTACATGTATAGAAAAATGAAACTATGGAACATGCAAAATCACTTATTGTGTATTTAAAAATACTCAAATTTCGAAATTTTTGGCGAAAGAATAACCAATATTCGTTGCTAAGAAACGGTTTTAGTCGTGGAAACTGAAACAAATATTCAGCTATGAAACCACGCAATTTCAAATGCTTTCGAATTACATTCCATACCTGTACTGCACATAGCGTATAGTATCCTGCTGTGTCTTCATTTCAGTAGATATTTTCGTAACGTGATGATGAATGATTTAAAATTTCAATTTTCGGCCATTTTATCGAATATTTTGTTATTAGTGTATTCCTTAGGCAACTTTAAACCTTCCTTACGGTCTTTACGGTTTCAGCTCATAATTGCATAAAGTTGTAGCTTTTGTGCAGATACTGTAGAATTTCCCTTGTGTTGTCAATAAAAGAATGTCGTCTCACCCTCACAAAAACCACGCAAGTTTTCTTTATCATTAAAACCACAGTAATACTGTCTCACGACCGTGGAAGAGGCCACTAAATTGAATGAAAACTTATAAAATAATTTAAAATTATAATGAAAGTAATAATAATAATAATAATAATAATGATAAATACTATTGCGTGTCTGTGTAGGAGATTTGCTTGAACTTGTCCTTAACGAGCAAAAATTGGAAGGTGTCGAAAAATTTATAGAAACTTTCCGAATATTTCACTATAATTATCACACAGTTTGATTGGATATGTTAAAAACTCTGAATAACGAGAACAGAACGTACTACATTCTTTTAATGTAAATAAGTTAATAAATGCAGTTCATTTGTTCCCTAGTATAAAAAGAGATTAAAATAAGTCCAATAATTACACACAGGCTCACTCAGACGCTTGCTGCGAAAATTAAAATGTTTTTTACAGCGTATGATAATTACACAGTGGAACCAGCTTCATGTCCAAGGTGGGTGCATACATTAAGGCATAACTGTATAATGGGACCAGATCTACGTCCAAAATGGGGGCATTAAGGCATAGACAACTTTTCGAAAGAAACATATTTCTGTGAGAATGCCTACGCAGGATTCTCATCATTTCTTAAAGGATTTTAGATTACTCCTAAGTTGGTTCCTGAAACATAACGCGGTCACTTCTTCCCCTGGTCCTTCTCCAACAGAAAAACTTCTCTCTCTCTAACGACCTCGCCAGTGGCAATACACTAATATGTTAACATAGTTAGTTGCTTCATATCTTCAGAAGTTGCATAGAAGCTCACGTACAATTAATTTGGATGGATTAAGAGTATTTCAGAAGACCTTGATCGTAAATCCAGGTATGGTTCCAGCTCGGTTCCGCTTGGATAGAAATCCACTGTTTTAGCCCCGCCTGCCTCATTGACAGAGATGACATTTAATGATGTTCAATGATACTTTTTTTAACTTCAGCTTTTGAAACGTAGTAGCAATCGTACATAAAAATAACTAGAGATCTGTAGAACACTTTTTGTAATACAATCTCTAGTATTGTATAGCAACTGAACAGCTTATTTTTCAATGAATAGTTGTGTAGTATGTCAATTGCAACAGAAAGATGGTACATTGCACGTGTAAGTCATCCGCTGAATCTTAACACGAAGGTTTACAATTGTGCATATTTATCTCTAGAACGCGTTTACGAAAGTAGTGTTACTTTTATTCTGACGCAGCAACGCGCAACCTCTTGATTTTGTTATAACGATAGTATGTATCGTCTCTTAATTGTTTTAAAATAGGTACTTCGCAAGCACCACCACTGTGGTGAAGCCATGTTATAGGAAATGGTACGTGCATAATTTAGCAGCTACTTAAAATGTTCGAATATTTAACAGGTGTAAACTGTATGTGTTACTGTGCTGGAGCACGGAAGGGACCATGGCAGTGCTCTAGACAAAAAAGTATGCAAAACCCCGGTACAAAATTCACAAAGAAATAAACTGATTTCTTGCAGCCCTCCAATAAATACTGATCCCCATTATCGTTATAGAATCAAACCATTGTTTTAATGTATCTCCAGGCAACTGTACACGTGTATATCCCATCTTCTACAGGATCCCTTGATACATCGAAAAATTCCCTACTTGTATTTAGTATTTTTTCATCAAATGTATACTTTTGCACGGAATCTGCCGAAAGGGATTTCGATGCTGTCGAAAGAAGTCAAGAATATAAATTTTACTTGAGTGCAGTGCAATTAAATTACGTAACTTTATGTATCCTCATAGTACAGAGAAAATATGTATTATATTATAGACTAAAATATTAATTTTAACTTTTTCTATGACTGTACTCTTCAGTGGAGTAGGAATTTCCTAACAAATGTCATTACTGCAGTCTTTAACAACACCACATTGTCCATAAGCCATCTGATGTCCTCCACTTGGCTGTAAACATTCTGCAGTACAGCTCCACGGTACTCTTAAAGTCTTTATAGTATTATATTAAAGCTTTGCACTATTTTCTAAGAAACTATGAAACTACTGGTCATAACAATAACATCAATGACTATATGTATTGTGAAACAGTTATCAAAATACGAAATTTTTTGAAGAGGTATCTGCAGAATGTTACCGAACTATCAACGGATACAGTTCGTATAACATGAGTCTGTATTCCAAAAGTATTATCACTGTAAGTTGAGTTTCGTGGAAAAAAGAGTTCGGCAACTCAGTAGAGTGTGGAAATCTGCAGACTAAATGTATTTCTTCATTTTTAAATGACGTATGACTGCAGTTATGAGTATTCAAAATTGGGCTTTACACTTCCGTATTTCTGAGGTTGTGGAATTCTGCTGTAAGGCTATTCTCAACTCGAAAGCTGGTTTCATCACCGTACTTTACTAATTACGATCCTATTCTGAGATGGTACAACTAATTCTCTCTCTAATATTTGAGCTGGAGGTGTCAGCTACTTATAAGGGGGCCTGCAACGTAACGAGGACTCAGAACCACTGTGTTCATACACAATTATCATTGCTAGAGGGAAAAGACGCGACAAGATACAGAAGAAAATCTTAGAACCAAATGAGCATTGCATCCCAAACCTTCAGGTTTGTAGTCCGATATTTACTCATCTAAACAACGAAACATACAGAGCACTACACCAAGTACGAAACTGTGTGTACTGAGTATCATCAAAATTTAACGGTAATCCAATAGATTTCCGCCAGTCGGTTTTTTAAAAATATTTCATTAGCTACCGCTTCACTAATAGGACTGATTAAATCTGAAAAAATTGAACATTAAAAAATGCGTCTTCTGAACACCAAAAAGGTTGATCATTTTTATATATAATAAATAACAGTGGAAGTGAAACAGAAACCTGTGTTAGACGAGGTTTCATTTGCTTCAGAATCGGAATGCCTCTTTAAGAACAGTCCTCAATTACGAAAGCAAAAAAACTCCCTTGGAGAAAGACTGCAATTTTAGGGAGAGTTACCAGCCACTTCACCGCCCTCAGCTATCATGTGCTCAACAATCATTGTTAAACGAAGGGCAGACACGCTGTCTTGACGTTATTTCTTGACCTTGGAGGTGTTGTTTCCACTGCTTCTACCTATCTACGGACATATTGCACAACTTTTCGACAGTCACTGGTTTCTTTTCAGATTACAAAATTATTACTGCACTATTTTTTACATACAAAACATCATAATTTTTAGAGGTTACCACAGTTCCTTTCAATCCTGCCTGTTGTGACAGAAATAAACGGCATTATCGTTATAAAAGGTTCGTTCTCGGACTGCAGTAAATATTAAAAAATAGCGAACGTCGACATACTTTGTCTTGGTTTGGTTATATGATTACCAATATAATTTTATTTTATTTTTCAGAACGTAATAATACAAAATTGTTGATCGTAGTAACGAATAAGGACAAAAAATGGTGACTATGAAACAGAATATGTCAGGGATTCATGGATCATGGAAAATTTTGTACTCAGTTTCAACACATTCCGCATAAACAGCCCTATAAGTTACCAACCCTTGTTTAGCGTATGACACTGTGTTGTTTGATTTGGCTGTAGATAAATTTCAGCTAAGATTGGGAGAAATTCATTTTATCGTCCCAGGTAAAAATTAAACACCGAGCACTTTACGGACCTGAATGCCTAACACTGAATAAAAGGGGTGAACAAAAGCAGCTGGAAAAGAAAGAAAGGAAAATACTCAGAAAAATTTTAGGACTTCAAAAGGGCAAAGACAAAAATTGGACGAAGAGGAGAAATGATAATCTATACAAAAGCATAGAAGCAGTCACAGACACAATAAGAAAGAGAAGATAAAGGTTTTTCGATCATATTTACAGAATGAATGAAAACAGGCTAAAGAATAAAATTTTTAATTTAACTTCCAAATTTAAAAAAAAAACCACCACAGTATGGCTGGTAGAGTCAAGAAGAGAGATGAGAAAACATAGCGTCACAGAAGACATCATACAGGACAGTGAAAATTCCAGGATACTGATCAATACTGCGAAATTTCCTATCCAGTGGACAAAAACGCAACCTAGGAGGGTAATGTCAAATGAACTGAGGCAGCCCATAGCCAACGCATGAGGAAGTTCTGGGAAAATCAGAAGAAAAAGATTGTACCTTAGTCTTAGGTTCTAAGCAATCTATAACTGGCCAAATTCTCTAATAAAAATGTTTAAATTAATGGACAATTAATCGGTCGAAAATAAAACTGTGGAATCATAGAAGCAGTCGATGAGTTTTGGAGTATAGGAATGTTGAAGACAATTCTATTGACACGAAATAAATAAACAAATAAATAAATAAACTGTGGCCTGGAGTGCTATTGGTAAGCTATACAGACTTCTCAAAACGTGGCTTGCAATGAAAGATTTAAAGTCAATGTGTATTGCCAGTTTTAAAGTGTGGCGGTGGGAACATGGGAAAACCATTAGAAATCTGAATATTTCTCGGTGAAAAATGGAAACATGAGTGTCGTAATTACTGCTAGAGACAGAAAAATAAACAGATAGAACCGGAAATACCCTGTCGGTTAAAAAAGTTACGAGTCAGGATGAACAAAAAAGTAGAGATAAGTTAAGATGGTGGTTTCAGTGCTTCACTTGTTCTGCATAGTCTTACCCCAATTTAAGAATAACGTACAGAACGTTCACACAACCATGTGAAACGGTCAGAAAATTCCTTCTTTGGAATGTTCAACTTGGCTTGAATGTCCGCGTCATCAAAGCGTGACCTTTCTCGGGAACTTATGAACTTTGTCATTTTGTGGTTGACTTCTGTCTATAGCACCAAATCCCGTCACGCGTGACGATTTTTCCAGAAAACAACTATCTGCATTTTGCATTTCAAACCAGTCGCTGCAGGCATCCACGTGTCGTTGTTTTTGCTCTGGAGTCGAGGTGTGCGGGACTGACTTTGCACACACTTTTCTCTTCTTCAAAATATTCTGGAGAATGTATCGAACACTTGATATGGAGATGTTTCTCCATTGCGATTTGTGACACAACGAGGTTGACACACTACTCCACACTGCCTGCTCACGACTGGCTGGTCGAATGTACATCTGTTGGTTGACGCTCCACCATGTTACTTCGCTGATGTCATTTATAAGCCAGAAATAAAATCAGCCTCGGAACTTTTTGGACGGACGGTGTAAACTGGATTGAAAGATGTAATTATGACCGAAGTAAAAGTGAAACTGGTATAAGAAGGGCATTTACGCAGGCGAAATGGTGCTAAATGGTTTAGTGAAGTACTTTATTGGACTCCAGGAGAAAACAAAAGACTAAGACGACGACCCAATCGACGGTGGAAAGATAACATTAGAAAACTCACAGTAACAGTATGTATCATATACTGGAAGCTGTAAATAGTGAAAACGTATAGAGGAGCTCTTTATCTAGTAGTCGCTGATGATGATATAAAGTGGATTAAGGACGGGAAATACCCACCATGGTTTAATAACGAGATTCGGAAAATGCTGAGGATGCAGAAGCTGTTGCACTCTCGGTTTAAAAGAGAACGCGCAAATGACAAGCAAAGTTTAATTAAGATTCGTGCGTTTGTGGAAACATCCACGCGCGAAGCGTACAACTACCATCACTGTCATACCTTAGCAAAAGATTTGGCAGGGAACTCGATAAAATTTTGGTCCCACGTAAAATCTCTAAGCTGGTCTAAAGCTTCCATCTACATCTCCATCGATACTCCACAACACAGGCCAAAGAAAAGTTTTTCGAAAAACTTTTTTTTTACTTTGACAGCTGATCTTTATAGATTTTTATGAGCTGAATCCAAATCTTGCCTTAGTTTTTTGTATCACCAATAGTTTTCGAGCAATATGCTTTTTATTATATAGTAAAAAAATCCTATCCTATACGGTAAACGGGGAAATTAATGAAACGCTTTGTTACAACGTAATCATGGTTTCGATTTACAGTAAGCTACTTAAAACAATGATATATGTTAATAGAGGTTTCACTTGTTGGCTAGAATTGGTTTGGATTGTCTTTCTCTTTTTTCTTTGAAGCTTCTTGTGTAGCTTTTTCAACGATGAGTCGCTTGCTGAATTTCTCGGCGAAATGACCAACAATAGTCCCCCGTCGTGTTGGTATTCCAGCGGCCTTGGTAGCGTTTTTCCATCACTTTAATGTCCAGGTGAAAATGCTCTCCTTGCTCCTCCCTAACATCTCCCATATTGTCCGGGAAGTAATCAAGTTGACTGTTCAAAAAGTAGACTTCCAGGCTCATTAAAAATCCTAAAGTTTTAAACTTCTGTAACATTGTAACTATAATAGAAACATATTCTGGGACTTTTTCATGCCCAAAGAACTTTGTAACGACTTGCTTGTTGATACCCATGCTTCTTTCTCATTTAAGCTCATTGTGGATTCAAAGTTAACATCAAACATCAATTTTCTAATGTCAGGTCCGACGAAGATGCCTTATTTTAGTTTAGCTTCCGAAAGGTGTGGATACTTTTGGCACAGATACTTGAAACATGGTCCATCTTTAGGCAGAGCCTTTACAAACTGTTTCATTAGGCATAGCTTTATATGTAAAGGTGGTAGGAGTAAGTTTTTTGGATCTACAAGGTTTTTGAATAAAATGTTCTTCTTACCAACCTTTAAAGACTGCCTCACAGGCCAGTTCTTTCTGCACCAGTGTTGGTCACTAGCCCTACCGTTCCATTCACACAAGAAACATGGAAATTTGGTAAAGCCACCATGCTGACCAAGGAGCATTCATGTTTCTTGTAGATCGCCACATATCACCCAACCATGAGCAGAACTGCCTATCTTATTTAGCACTATTTCTACGTTTCCATAGCTTTCTTTCATATTTACAGGATGTCCAACAGTTATAGATGCATACATACTACCATTATGTAATAAAACAGCCTTTAAACTAGTTTTGGATGAATCAGTAAACAACCTCTTGTCTTCCTCTTTGTGGCAGTAACAGTACACTAAATCACATTCTTGTTGAAAAAACTGGGAAAATTGCTGCTCTCCCTTTCTATACATGTTCCAACTGCCAGTAAGTTCTTTTCTTTTAATCTAGAGCCAAGAAATTCAGCTTTTTCTTTCTTTAAGCCTAAATCCCTAACCAAATCGTTCAGCTCGGTCAGAGTAAACAATCTGGGCTCTAGACTTTCTGTATTACAATGGAATCCATCATCATCTGGTTCATGTAAATCAGATTGTACATCAGCAAATACTTCTGTTGGAATAGAATTTAAATGATCTAGTGGTTCAGGAACCGGCAACTCTACACCATGCCCTACAGGTCGGACGGCGGACGGAAGGTTACAGTAGCTCATTACCTTCTTGTTTTTCGAATTACGACCAGTAATATCAACATCACAAAAGTGGCTCCCTCCATATCACAGGAACAGCAAATCTAAAGGCTTTTTTCTCCTTTTTGGACCATTTTCTCAGACCTTCAACACACACATAACATACCTTATGTGACGCCCAAGAATTATCTTGATCACCAAATGTATATCCAACGTATGATAGCTAAACCTTTCTGACGAAGTCTGTAATGTTTCATTGGTGTTTTTTAATCACAAATTCACCACAAATACTGTCAGCAGAGTTTTACAACCACGAGTAAACATTGTACGGAGCACATGTACAGGAAACGGGAAAGTGAGGTTAGGCTGATAATGAACAAAACACCATCTGTTAACACAAAAATAGAATCGAACTTTTTTTTCCTGAAAATGTTTTTCAGCATTGCTACCAATGTCATCTACAGTCATTACACCTCCTTTTAAAATTATTTTAACTATACAAAAGCTGTTAAATTCTTTAAAAAATCTCTTAATTTAATGAATTTAGCTGTAAAATGTGAAGAAATGGTGGGTGATACAGTTTTTTAAGTACCATATTTGGATTTCCCACCCTAAAAAACAAAAGAATAAGGTATTTTCAGCAAAAAACTTTTTCCGTCGCTGGCCTGTGGCAATCCACCTTATGGCGCGTTCCGGATGGTCCCCGTTCCAGTACTAATCATTTCCTTTCCAGTTCCACTTGAAAACAGACGAGGGAAAACGACTGTCTATATGCCTGCATATGAGCCCTAATTTCTCGCATCTCATCTTTGTGGTCCTTACCGTCGTGTATGTTGGAGGCAACAGAACCGTTCTGCAGTCAGCTTCAGACGTCGGTGCTCTAAATTTTCCCAATAGTGTTCCTCGAAAAGAACGTCGCCTTCCCTCCAGAGATTCCCATTTGTGTTCCCGAAGTATCACCGTATCACTTGTGGGTTGTTCGAACCTTCCAGTAACAAACCTAGCAGCCCGGCTCTGAATTGCTTATATTCTTCCTTTAATCTGGCCCGGTACGGATCCCAAACACTCGAGCAGTACTCCTAATAGTTCGTTCTAGCATCCTATATGTCTCCTTTACATATGAACCACACTTTCCAGGAATTCTCCCAATAAACAGAAGTCTACCATTCGCCTTTCCTACGACAATCCTCACATGCTAGGTCCATTTCATATCGCTTTGCAACGTTACGCCCAGATATTTAAACGACGTGACTGTGTCAAGCAGGACACTACTGATGCTGTATTTGAACATTACGGGATTGTTTTTTTAGTCATCCGCATTAACTTACACTTTCTACATTGACAGCTAGCTGCCATTCATCACACCAGCTACAGATTTTGCCCAAGTCATCTTTTATCTTCCTACAGTCATCCAACTTTGACATCTTACCGAACACCACAGCATCTTCAGCAAAACAACTGAAGCTTGCTGCCCACCCAACTGAAGCTTGCTGCCCACCCCGCCGCCAAATCATTTATGTATCTAGAGAATAATAGCGGCCCTATCACACTTCCCTTTGGCACTCCTGACGATATCTTTGTCTCTGATGAACACAGGCCGTCGAGGACAACATGCTGGGTTCTATAACTAAAGAAGTCTTCGAACCACTCACATATCTGTGAACCTGTTCCATATGCTCGTACGGTCTTTAACAGCCTGCAGTGAGGCGTCGTGTCAAATCGAGAATGGTGGAATTTTCTTGTCTCCCTTCGTCCATAGTTCGCAGTATATCATATGAGAGAAGAGAAAGCTGAGTTCCGCAAGAGCGAAAGAAAATTTATTATATTCGAACTTAGAAAATGTCCAAGGATTCTGCAGCAAACCATCTTAGGGGTAGTGGTCTGTATTTTTGTGAGTCCGTTCTTTTGCCTTCCTTTTACACAGGAGTCGTCTGCGTTTTTTTCCAGTCGCTTGGGCCTTTGCTCTGGACTAGAGATTCACGATAAATGCAGGCTAAGTAATGGGTCAAAGCTGTAGAGCACTCTTTGAAAAACCGAGTTGGGAATCTATCCGGACCTGATGACTTACTTGTTTTCAACGCTTTGAGTCGTTTCTCCACGCCATGGATGCTTATTACTATGTCGTCCATGCGGAAGTCTGTTTGATGGTCAAACGACGGTACGTTTGTTAGATTCTCCTGCGTGAACGACTTCTTGAAACTGAACACTACGGAGAAAATTTAGAGAAACAGCATTTACAGCCGACTGCAGAATAATTCTGTTGCCTCCAACATACACTGCGCATAAGAACCACGAAGATAAGATACGAGAAATTATAGCTCATACGGGGCCATATAGACAGTCGTTTTTCCCTCGTTATATTTGCGAGTGGAACAGAAAAGCAAATGAATGGTAGTCGTACGGGCTCCACGCGCCGTAAGATGGATTGCGGAATATCGATGTAGATGTAGGTGAATAGACAGATGTAGAAAGGACTGTTTGTATCCTCTTCCTTCCCAGTGGTATCTTGTTCTCGATCTCGTGTAATCTTGTTCTAAATCTCTCACGACGTCATGGTCAGCGAAACGTTACGTACGATTTTACACACTCTTTGACATTCATCGAATTCCTCTTCGGTGTTAAATCATCAGGGTTTCGATTCCTCTGGCAACGCGTCTCCTCCGTCCTCCATATATTCCAGAACTTTCCAAACCGGGTATCCCTACATCTTGGGGTGTCGAGCAGTATCTTCAAGGGTGTCTCGAGACTAGTAAATTCAGAACGTAAAACAAATGAAAATTTGGTAATAAGCTAATACAAAACTTCCGTCCCTTCGTTTACCGTAGCCATGGAACACATATTAAACGAGTGATAGGTGTGCTGAATTCCATTATTTTGTGAATGGAACTTCTAACTACGGCACTACCTTTCTCTCTTTTGCGGCTGTGCATTGGCACTCTCTATCGGTCCATGTTTTACCAAGCTCTTCGAGCTGCAATAGTGGAAGATTGTACATTTTTCCTTCAGTCGGTATCTTTGTTTCGTTCGCAACATGTGTTATTATTTCGCTTTTTTCAAAGTGATGGAAGTTACAAAAGTCATCAGAAGCTGGATAAATTTATTGTCGTAAAGAGACCTTTGGCAGTTTATGAAACATCAGATGCAGAACAACAGTCAATCAATGTGCCTGGAGCTTCAGTAGATAGAGGAAAACAATCAAATAGTACATCTGAAACCTCTGTTTCCGCAGGCCATCATTCAGTAGCAAGAACACGAAGGTAAGGGGTTTCACGTGGTACGGAGATGAAGGATGTCCTAAGACAAAGTTTCCAATGCAAGCATGGTACCGAATAAATTGATGCGCTATATTTAAACCAAACATAAATATTTACAAGCAAAAAGCTTTGCGATTACAAAGAAATTCTAAGACAGAAAAATCAGCAGAATTCTCTCTTTACTAAGAAACTGAATACCTCTGATAAAACTTAAGAAACTAGTTATGTTGTAGGTGAGATTGTTGCAAAAATTGCTTTAACTGATGTTGTTGCAGAGAAAGTCATCAATCCAGCTTGCTGTGCTATAGTGAAAACAGTTTTTGGCCATGAGTATTAACGTGATATGTTGATAATTCCCTTTACTGATAATATAGTTAGAAGACTAAATCACTCATGGAAAATTTTCTATAGTAGTTGGAGTTAGAGCTACACCTTTTTTAGATTGAAGTCAACTGATAGATATACCTGCATAAAGGAAGTCCCTCTAACAAAGAAATCACCTTCAGAGGAGGTCAGGTATGCAAGTACAGAAGGAATTAGCATATTTCATCAAAATATGAGAGGTATTAGAGGTAACGTTAGTGAATTGCTTATAGATGTTGACGCTGACATTATTGGTATATCGGAGCACCACTTAAATAATTTGACAATTCAGAGGCTTCCTTTACCAGGATGCAGAGTAGCTGCCTGTTTTCCAAGGAAGTGGGCGAGTGGCCACGTGCGTAAAAAACAGTATTCCATTCGAGTCCGTAGACGTGTCACGGCACAGCACTGAACAGCTATTTGAATGCTGTACATGGTCAGTTCAATTTAGTGAAACTAATCTTATAACTGTTGTTGTTTATAGGTCTCCTGACTCAGACTGCAGAGCATTTCTTCTCAAGCTCTGAAGGTTCATCGTTCACTTTATAGGGAGTACCAAACATTAGTTATATGTGGTGACTTAGTTATTAATTGTGTATGTGATTGTGCAAGAAAAGGGACGTTGGTAGATCTCGTAAACTCATATGATCTGATGCAGACAGTGTTTTTTCCAACCAAGGTACAAGGGAACAGTAGCACAACTATAGACAATATTTTTATTCATTCTTCAGTACCAGATTGGCATTCTGTTAGTAAAAGGGAGAATGGCTTTTCAGACCATGATGCACAAATTTTAACACTAAAAGGTTTTTGTACTCAAATAAATGTTATATATAATCACATATTTTGTAGGAAAGCTATTCCAACGGCAATAGAGAGTTTTTTAAACCTTGTTAAGGAACAAAAGTGGCAGGATGTTCGTAGTGCCGATAACATAGGTGACAAATATAGTGCTTTCCTTAACACATTTCTTGTGCTCTTTTGTGCTCTTTAAGAGTTGCTTTCCATTACCCCGTTCTAAACGGAGTACTAGCAGTAAAAGGCAGCCTGGGTGGCAGACTAGTCGGATAAGGATATCATGTAGAAACAAGTGGGAATTATATCAAAATGTTAGAAGCAGTAACAATCGAGCTACAGCAGCCCATTAGCTACAACATTGTAAGGTGCTTAAAAATGTTATTAGGAAGGCAAGGTGTATGTGCCACGCAAATAGAATAGCTGATTCACAGGATAAAGTTAAAACCATATGGTCAGTCGTGAACGAAGTGTCTGGTCAGCAGCGCAAGGTCGACGATATAAAGTCAGTTCGTAGAAAAAATATTTCTGTTTCTAATAAATCAGATATATGTACAGTATTTAACAATCATTTTCTGAGCATTGCTGGCGAATTAAATAATAACTTTGTTTCTACGGGGAAACATATAACTCTCTTGGAAAATATCTTTCTGAGATTGATGTCTGAAATACTCCTCTGTGATACAGACAAGGAGGAGATTGAGTCAATAATTAAATCACTGAAGACTAAGGACTCTCACGGATGTGATGGAGTGCCTAGCAAAATTTTAAAGTACTGTGCTGCACATGTTAGCTCTGTACTTAGCCATACTTGTAATTTTTCCTTTAAGAATGGTCAGTTTCCTAAACGATTAAAGTACTCAGTAGTAAAACCACTTGATAAAAAGGTAAAAAGGGATAATGTAGACAGTTTCAGACCTATTTCTATGCCATCAGTGTTCACTAAAGTTATTGAAAAGTGTGTGTATGTAAGAATGATTAATCATTTTATATCACATAATTTGCTATCAAATGTACAGCTCGGATTTAGAAGTGGTTTAACAACTGAAAATGCTATATTCTCTTTTCTCTGCAAGATACTGGACGGACTAAACAAAATGTTTCGAACACTAGACATATTTTTTGATTTAACTAAGGCGATTGACTATGTTGATCACAAAATATTGCTCCAGACGTTGGACCATTATGGAACACGGGGAGTAACTCGCAACTGGTTTACGTCTTCATCTACATCTACATCTACATCCATACTCCGCAAGCCACCTGACGGTGTGTGGCGGAGGGTACCTTGAGTACCTCTATCGGTTCTCCCTTCTATTCCAGTCTCGTATTGTTCGTGGAAAGAAGGATTGTCGGTATGCTTCTGTGTGGACTCTAATCTCTCTGATTTTATCCTCATGGTCTCTTCGCGAGATATACGTAGGAGGGAACAATATACTGCTTGTCTCTTCGGTGAAGGTATGTTCTCGAAACTTCAACAAAAGTCCGAACCGAGCTACTGAGCGTCTCTCCTGCAGAGTCTTCCACTGGAGGTTATCTATCATCTCCGTAACGCTTTCGCGATTACTAAATGATCCTGTAACGAAGCGCGCTGCTCTCCGTTGGAACTTCTCTATCTCTTCCATCAACCCTATCTGGTACGGATCCCACACTGCTGAGCAGTATTCAAGCAGTGGGCGAACAAGCGTACTCTAACCTACTTCCTTTGTTTTCGGATTGCATTTCCTTAGGATTCTTCCAATGAATCTCAGTCTGGCATCTGCTTTACCAACGATCAACTTTATATGATCATTCCATTTTAAATCACTCCTAATGCGTACTCCCAGATAATTTATGGAATTAACTGCTTCCAGTTGCTGACCTGCTATTTTGTAGCTAAATGATAAAGGATCTATCTTTCTGTGTATTCGCAGCACATTACACTTGTCTACATTGAGATTCAATTGCCATTCCCTGCACCATGCGTCAATTCGCTGCAGATCCTCCTGCATTTCAGCACAATTTTCCATTGCTACAACCTCTCGATATAACATAGTATCATCCGCAAAAAAGCCTCAGTGAGCTTCCGATGTCATCCACAAAGTCATTTATGTATATTGTGAATAGCAACGGTCCTACGACACTCCCCTGCGGCACATCTGAAATCACTCTTACTTCGGAAGACTTCTCTCCATTGAGAATGACATGCTGCGTTCTGTTATCTAGGAACTCTTCAATCCAATCACACAATTGGTCTGATAGTCCAAATGCGCTTACTTTGTTCATTAAACGACTGTGGGGAACTGTATCGAACGCCTTGCGGAAGTCAAGAAACACGGCATCTACCTGTGAACCTGTGTCTATGGCCCTCTGAGTCTCGTGGACGAATAGCGCGAGCTGGGTTTCACACGACCGTCTTTTTCGAAACTCATGTTGATTCCTACAGAGTAGATTTCTAGTCTCCAGAAAAGTCATTATATTCGAACATAATACGTGTTTCAAAATTCTACAACTGATCGACGTTAGAGATATAGGTCTATAGTTCTGCACATCTGTTCGACGTCCCTTCTTGAAAACGGGGATGACTTGTGCCCTTTTCCAATCCTTTGGAACGCTACGCTCTTCTAGAGATCTACGGTACACCGCTGCACGAAGGGGGGTAGGTTCCTTCGCGTACTCTGTGTAAAATAGAACTGGTATCCCATCAGGTCCAGCGGCCTTTCCTCTTTTGAGCTATTTTAATTGTTTCTCTATCCCTCTGTCGTCTATTTCGATATCTACCATTTTGTCATCTGTGCGACAATCTAGAGAAGGAACTACAGTGCAGTCTTCATCTGTGAAACAGCTTTGGAAAAAGACATTTAGTATTTCGGCCTTTAGCCTGTCATCCTCTGTTTCAGTACCATTTTAGTCACAGTGTGTCTGGACATTTTGTTTTGATCCACCTACCGCTTTGACATAAGACCAAAATTTCTTAGGATTTTCTGCCAAGTCAGTACATAGAACTTTACTTTCGAATTCATTGAACGCCTCTCGCAAAGCCCTCCTCACACTACATTTCGTTTCACGTAATTTTTGTTTGTCTGCAAGGCTTTGGCTATGTTTATGTTTGCTGTGAAGTTCCCTTTGCTTCCGCAGCAGTTTTATAACTCGGTTGTTGTACCACGGTGGCTGTTTTCCATCTCTTACGATCTTGCTTGGCACATACTCATTTAACGCATATTGTACTTAAGTAGATAGCAAAAGGTTATTATTCAGTGTTGAGAATGGCTGTGATGTGGGGTCCGAGTAGGACACTGTCAGTCAAATGGTTGGGGGGGGGGGGGGGGGGGACCCAGGGATCAGTGTTAGGGCCACTCTTGTTCCTTATTTATATAAATGACATTCCTTATAGTATTACAGGTAATTCTAAAATATTTCTGTTCGCTGTTGACACTATCTTGGTAGTAAAGGATGTTGTGTGCAACATTAGATCGTTTCCAATACTGCACTTCATGACGTATGTTCATGGCTAATAGAAAATATACTAATGCTAAATCACAGTAAGACTCAGATTTTACAGTTTCTAACACACAATTCACCAAAACGCGACGTCTGAATTTCACAGAATGGAAATGTGATTAGTGAAGCTAAACATTTCAGATTTCTAGGTGTTCAGATAGATAGTAAACTGTCGTGGAAAGCCCACGTTCAGGATCTTGTTCGAAGACTTAATGCTGCCATTTTTACTATTCGAACGGTATCGAAAGTAAGTGATCGCTCGACACGAAAATTAGTCTACTTCGCTTATTTTCATTCGCTTATGTCATATGACATTAAATTTTGTGGTAAGTCTTCCCATTCTAAAAGGATAATGTTGGCTCAGAAACGGGCAGTTCGGGCAATAAGTGGTGTAAGTTCGCGAACCCCTTGTCGACCCCTGTTCACTAGTCTGGGTATTCTGACATTGGCCCCTCAATACGTATATTCCTTACTGTCGTTTCTCGTTCACAATATCAGCTTATTCCCAAGAATTAGCAGCTTTCACTCAGTTAACGCTAGGCAGAAATCTAATCTGCATTTGGATCGCACTTTTTTAACTCTTCTGCGGAAAGGTATGCAGAATACTGCTGCATCCATTTTCAATAAGCTATCAGAAGAAACCAAAACCTTAGCAGTAATTCAAGTGCTTTCAGAAACTGAAGAGTTTCCTCATGGGTCACTCCTTCTATTCTGTGGAGAAGTTCCTTGAAAAATTAAGCTGACTCTTGTTGTATTGTTTATTGCGTTTACTTAAACTTATGGCATGACTTTTTTGGATTTATAAACATTTTATTTTATCTCTTTTCATTTATGTTGAAATTTGATGTACTGACACGTTCCGTGACCTTGTAGATCTGCTCTTGAATTTGATCCCACGGAACTAGACGTGTAAATAAATAAATAAATATGTCTGAATACATTGAAATTTCTGTTAAGACTCGAGTTGTTGAAACATATTTAATATCTGATATATAACGGGATGAACCTACCAATTTAAGTGGTCTATCTCGTTTCATTGTGGAGGAAGTATATTTGAACAGTATCTCTGTTGCTAGGAAGTTCCCTTAACTAGCAAAGTCAAAGACATTTATGAAGTAGTAAATGGATACATGTAGACAATGAAATTGTTGTGGAGTACTTGTGTCAGCACTTACACAGATTGAATGACAGTTTACATAAAAGCATTCACACACTGGCGAAATAACGAATATAAAACTTGATTATTACGCACTGCTTTCTATACAGAGAAACGGTTGTATCAAAACCCATTGAAAAGTATGTGAAATCAGTTTTAGACAAGATTTTTGATATCATAAATTACTTGACGAACAGGTCTCTCAAGTCAAGACTTGTTATAATATGTGACGAACTAGGAACGCAGCGTTGCAACCACTTTCTTCGTATAAAAGTACACCGACTATCCATAGCATGAATTCTTAGTCGTGAATAAAAACTTAAGGAAGCGATGTTGCAGTTATCTGACGAAGAAAACAAACTTGAGTTTGTGGTTACGTTAAAAGACGAGCTCTGGAGCACAAAGCTAGCTTTCCATTCTGATTTATTCCAACTACTGAAAGAGACAAATGCTAGTATGCAAGGTAAGGATGCAAATCTCTTTATCGTCACAGACAGAAGTGCAAGCTCAGGAAATAAAATAGAGGTTGAGAGAAACAGAACAAAGCAAATGTAGGAGAGGTTGGTTGGATATTTTCCAACACTAGAAATAAACCATTATGACTGGATAAGAAATCCTTTCGCGCTTTTCAGTAGTTGCACGCTTCAGTTTCTTGAAGACGAGGAACTGTCTGTCAATCCTGAAGAACAACCGAACTTTAAAAGTCAATTACTAAAACTCAGATGTATGTAACTTCTCGATTTCTTTTTAGCAAGATTATCCTCAGCTAAGTAAAAGAAGAACATTGCATCGTTCTTCTTAACAACTCAGGCACTGCAGTATCGTATTTATCCACCGATATCGGGCAGTGACTTTCAACTAAAACGTCCTCCCCTGTAAGGAAATTACGTAATGTGTGTACGAGTGCGCCGGCCGATGTGGCCGAGCGGTTCTAGGCGCTTCAGTCTGGAACCGCGCGACCGCAACGGTCGCAGGTTCGCATCCTGCCTCCGGCGTGGATGTGTGTGATGTCCTTAGGTTAGTTAGGTTTAAGTAGTTCTAAGTTCTAGGGGACTGATGACCTCAGATGTTAAGTCCCATAGTGCTCAGAGCCATTTTTTGTGTACGAATGCCGGTTGTCACGCACGAACAATGACCAATGGAAGTTTGTACCTGCCCATAATTCGTGCACAGAGAGCCAAAGCAGTTAAGGCTTCCGCTCGCGTAAAGAGAGAAATCTGGGTTGGAGCCCCGGTCAAGCATAAATTTTCACTGTCGTCACTCCCTGATAGAGCTGATGGTTCTTCGTATTCCCAACTTCGAATGCATTTCATGTATTTTATAGTTGGCGCAATGCATGCATGGCCGAAGGGACATCGCATCAATCTTGTTAACAACACAGACAGTGCAATATCGGTAAAGAAAGAGCATCACAATGGCCCGCCCTATGCACGTGCACAGAAAATGAAATATGGAAAAAGTAACTCAGTGAGTCACGGTATTATTGAAGGACCACAAAAATTTTGTTATTGATTCTTGCCGTTTTTTTCTTCATAGTGAACTATCGTAGGTAACAAGATTTGGCAACACTTTGTAGCAACCAACGTGAGGACGCGTCTTGTGACACACCATTAGTGACATTGTCGCTGGACACCTCAATCGATACAGTGTTCATAGTTTACCACTGTATACATAAAGCAAACGCAAATTTAATGATTCCATCTTGGTTGTTAGCTGTTCTTCGCTTTCATGGGAGATCAAAGTGAGGCACGCGCAGAGAAACGGGCTAACCCTCAAAAGTAAAAGCTTAAAGATAAGTGCTACCATCTGTTGCTGCGAACAGGAACTATCAAAATTGACTTTGTCCTCAGCCCTAAATATAACAATAGGGTGTAATACAACGCAGAGAATTTCTTGCGTTTCGATACATATGATTTCTGTAATGTCAAAAACGGGCTAACCTTCCGCTACACTCCGGCTTCCCTGCAGCGGAAATAAGCTGAAGAGCCGAGTAGCAGGATAGCCAATACTGTGCCACATGATAAACAGACAACAGATAATTAACTGTAATTTGAAAATGTTTGGGGGCTGTGGTATATTATATTGGAACTAATAAAGAGTAAACACTAACTATAATCCTTGTGTAATATGTAATATTAATCACCTTATGAACCTAGTTTTGAGTGTTTGAAGTGTTCATTTGGCACATTCAGTACTCAATACAAACATCGGTAGTGAACATGACGCATATCGAACAGGGGAGCGAAAAATCAGTGGAAATTATCGAAAGAGGAAGCGTAATCCACAGAACTGGCACAAAGAAGTTAAGAAGAAGCGAACAGTGGTAAAGAGTACACTAATCATAAGGGTGTAGTGAAAAAGGAGAAACCACAAGGTTGAGATTGGGCCTATCCGAGAAAATGCTTCGATATTGTACCTGCAGGTACACGGGAGAAGTTGTTTCGTGACTTCCGAAATCTAGGTTGGAATGGTCTTCAAAATTGTTGTATATTTGGCTGTGTGAAGATGACTCCTCTTAAGTGGAGGTACACTGATGATCCAGACAGGAGTAGGGGACAGACAGCCACCATCTATTAGGTTACTGTAGGCGAACTAGACGTTCATATTTGCAAGAAAGCTTGTCTAGCCATATTCGGTATAAGCAATGGCCGCCTATCCCATGTGATTCAACAAAAGAAAACATGTGAAACTCCTGAAGTTAGTTTCTATGTTTCATTAGGCATCAAAACACCAGCCGTACATTCGCGATGATAGAGCTATGTGTAACATGACGTTAAAAATTAAATATTTTATTTAGCGTGGGGTCACGTAACAATCGCCCAAACCAGCGAGGAGGACCAGGAATTTGCATGGGCTCATGTACGAGTAAATAGATTTCCTGCGCAGTCCAGTCACTACTCCAGGAAAAAGAATCCCAACCTGACGTACTTGCGTGTGCAGATCGAAGCGTTAGCGAGATGTTCAGTCTTTATAAAAAAAAAAAAGTGCATGTATTGGTATGTTTTACAAAATATTTTATCAGTTTTTCAATATTGGCTTTTTTCAATACTGGCTTTGCAAAACCACGTAGTGGCACCTGTCAAATTTCTTATTACCTTAAGACGCAAATTTCATGTGAGAAAAACGGTCAGAAAAAGAAAGAACTAGAAAAGCAACTGAACTGTCATCTTAAACAGGCTAGCATTGCCGATGAAAATCTGAAAACGGATTCAGAATATTCAAAAACTTATCATTCTGTTATAGTCATGCCTTTCATCAGCGCATGCTTTTTCTTGCGACATCAGTCTATGATAGTGGCCATTGGTTCGATCTACTTAAGCCATACGTGATGTGTTATCACCAATTTTCCCTTTTACAGGGCTTTTTACTAGAGTTAGTGATAATTTGTGGCTGTGGATGTTTTACAAACCAAATCTTCACATATTATGTTCTTCTCTATTAATTATTATTTTTCATGTAACATTCCAATATAAACGATATGACAGACAAGAAACAATAACTGGCCCATGCTGTATGGATTTCAGTTAAAAAATGAGAATGAAACAGTTTGATACATTTTTTACAGCCTCATTTACACAACCCCAGTTTTCTCCATTTCTAAATACTGTGGGTTAATTCGTTTTTCCGTGCATGTCCTACGAATTTCATAGTTGTGGAATGAGCTTAATACTATAGGAAAACAACGAAGAAATAGTGTACAGTTGGACGTTTGCCCACTTGTGTTACACTGATTTTAATAATGGTACATTACTGGTAATATCCTCTGAAATTAGACAGACTATAATAAAAGAACATTAGACCCATCAATACAGCCTACTTTCTGTGTGTAGGATCTGCGGGATCTGTTATTGAGGCTCCTTCTTCTAGCATTCCACCGACATCTCAATAGCATTGGCTTGCCAGTCTGACCTCAATGGTATGGGACGCTTATGACTGTTGCTGGCCGTTGCATCCAAGGTGCGAGCTATAGCTTGCTGGCTTTTGGTGAGACTATCTTGGGCGTCGGACATCTCAAATGCACTTGGCACTGCCTCAATGAGTGTTCAAGATGGCTCTCTCCACGTCACTCGCTCTACAGGAACATTATCTGTCAGGTGTCTGGGACAGCGAGCAGCCACTCTCCGTTTCATTTGGACTACAGTAGGATAACGAACGTTATCATGGGAGGACAACAACTCTGATTGCGGTTGCGAAGCCGCACAACTCTGTGCGTACCGTCAGAAGACGTGCGCCCTCACGGAGTAGACAAGGGAGGATATTTTCATTGGCCTTAAATGAAGCGCGTACCTCCACCATTCTTATCCAATGCCAGAGGTGATGGTAACAGCACAAGTGGAAAAAATTGTTTCCAATGCAATTTAACGATGTCTTGTGAATATTTTTTTAACGTAAAACGCTGGTCTCTAGAAAAGCTCCTACACCGATTTCTCGCCGCTATTTAGAAATCTACTATTAATCTTACCGTGTCTGACCAAACTGTGGGGCAAATCTCCATGGTCATTAAATGAGTCAGTACATGAAATTAACACAAACAAAATGAAATGTAGACGAATCCTATGCGGATGACAAGCTGTGAGAATGTGTTATCATAGTCAATAATATAACATATGAATTAGCTTAATTTTCCCAGGAATATAAGGAGCGATCCACGAGGAAATTCCTGAATTTAGCCTTGAGTGTCCGAGTATTACTGTCAAGATTTTCTAGCTTGTGCGAAGGCTGTTAAAAATGGATCCCGCAGAATATGCACGCCTATCTGCATAAGACTCAAGGAGATTCGCTCCAAATGGAGACTGACTTTCTGCCAAGTATTAACTGAGTGAATGTTGATAAATCATGAGAATAAGCTCTTGTTGTTAACAGCAGACGACATTAAAGAAAATAAATATTGAGAGGCTAATGTCAGAATTCCCATGCTCCCGATCAGGAGTCGATAACAGCTTCGCGAATTTACATAGCGTATTGCTCGAACCATCCTTTTCTGAGCCACAAATAGCCTTTGTGAAGGAAAGTCAGGCCAGAATATAATGGCGTATGTTATAAGTGAATGAAAATAACAGAGTACACTAAGTATTGCAGATACTATTCTAAAGTAAATATAGAAGCATTCAGTTTTTTAACAAGTTCCTGAACATGAGCTTTTTACGACCTATACTGTGTATCTGAACACCTAGAAATTTGAACGCTTCAGAGTCACTAATTATATGCCCACTCGGCGTAATAAAAATGTCAGTTTTAGTTGAATTGTTTCTTAGAAAGTGTAAAAACTGAGTCTTAGTCTGACGTAGCATTAATTTAATTTTTGCAAGCCACTGACTGTGAACTGCAGTATTTGATACATTGACTGTGTTACACTACCAAGTTAGTGTCATCAACAAACAGAAATATTCTAGACTCAATTATCACAACAGAGGCACACCATTTATACACGGTGTTTCGGTAAGAGCATGCAAAAATGTAACTGGACATAGAGAATGATCCACTGATCAATTTCAGGTATAGAACCAGGGGTCATAGACATGGAGGTAAACTTGTCTACCGCACTGTCGAGCATTACTGTTTCCAGCCTATTTACAACTCACTTGCGTACAAGATTATACGTACTGTGCTGTTTGTTTACACGTGCATTATTTATTTCCTGCAAGGAAACAAGGAGGACAGGCCTGATTACCGGGAAGTCATGATGTAGGTTTCGTTTAGTTTGCTTGTCCATAAGTTGGCTCTCTTGCACCGTATTTTCATTGTCCCATCACAGAACATGCTATGAATCAACGACAGACCCAGTCATTACTCAGTGGTTTTAAGAGTCGTGAAGTACAATATGATGAAGCAGTACCGGAACAGTATTTCCTTGTCGCTGGAATGGAAGGAGAGATCCTATTCCATGGCCTGCGAGCTCGCCTGACCTGAATGCCTTTATTTATTTTCTATGGGGATATCTAAAGTCACTTGTGTATTGGGTCCCAATGGCTATGGAGGTGGAATTAGTTGCCAAGGTTGTAGCTGCCTGTGATGTGATTCGAAACACACCAGGGATATTTGACAGTGTGCGTCAGAATTTTGTTCGCCGATGTCATGCTTGCATTGAATGCATGGCCGTCAGTTTCAGCACATTTTGTAAGATACGGTGCAGATAGTACGCTCATTGTGTCAATGATGGTATTTACGATTAAATAATGTAAATAAAAAAGTACACAGTGGAAATGGAAATGATCGTATGGCATTGTTGGCCGGGAGGCCCCATTCAGGGGAGTTCGGCCGCTGTATTGCTAGTCCTTTTTAGGTGAAGCCACATCGGCGACTTGCGTCAGTGATGATAAAAATGATTATGAAGGACACATAACACCCAGTCTCCTGCCGGGAATCGAACCTGGGCTCCCTGCGTGGTAGGCGGTAACGCTATTGCTACGTTACGGAGGCGGACAAAGTACACAGTAATATCATTTTATTCCTATTATCTCCTTAAACTGGCTTCTCCAACTCCAGGCTCCATGCCTCAAATTGTTCAGTCGAGCATACTCTCTGTCCTGTTAAATTTTTGCACTCTCATATGGAAACACCCTGTATATATAAGGAACAGCAGAGGTCTCAACACTGAACCCTGAGGCATCCCTACTGCATTGTGCGCCTGTCGGATGCCACCTCGTAGCTCTTCTCATTATTGTGGAGAATGACCTTCTGCTGTAAGTATGAGAAGAACCAATATAGGGCTGCCTGTCTCATGCCATAGTTGTCCAACTTCTGCTGTAATATTTTGTGACCCACACAAAGACCTCAGTTAAATCAAAGGAGATGCCTAGTGGTCGCAACTTTTAGTTTAATCCGCCCAGTGACTCATCGAGAATTGTAAAAACAGTGTTTTCAGTTACGAAGCCTCTACTTAAAACAAACATTACGTTTTACAGCAATGATCAATTACACTGGTCAACACTCATTTTCTTGCCAAGGATATTTGAGTGGCTTTAGGATGGGTTAGTGGTGCTGAGGACGAATATAGCAACCATTTATGCAGTTTGGCTCTAGTTTTTGAGATAATGCATGATTTATTCAAAAAATTAGAAAAAATTGCTAATATGAACTCGAGCGCTACAAACTACAATGAAAAAAGAAAATAATCTTTATAAATAGCTTCTATGAAAACCTGATAGGCATTTGTCCACGTATAAAACATAATTGAAAAGTTTCTCTATAAGTATATCATTTTCCGTCCATGACGAACCGCTTCCTGCACGCTTTCCTTTTATAGGTCTCTTCAGAACAGTCACGTTGCAGATTCCAGCAATAATCTGCCATCATATGCCTGTCCCATCTTCCTTTATATCTTTCCTCTTTTCCTTTCATATCTTGATGGAACCGCTCTCCTTGTTCCTCACTGAAATCACCTAGATTACGAGGAAATCTATCCAAGTGGCTGTGAAGGAAGTGCAATTTTATGCTCATGTTAGCTCCTAAGTTTTGAAAGTTAGTGAGCATGTTTTTGACCAGTTCCTCGTAATTGGGAGCTTTATGATTGCCCAAAAAACATTTTACAACAGCGACAAAACTGTCCCAGGCCGATGCTTCAGTGACAGTCATGACACTTGTAAAATTGGTATCGTTGATGAGCCTGCGAATTTGAGGACCATCAAATATTCCTGCCTTAAGTTTTTCACTACTGAGTCCAGGGAACGTATTGCAGATGTATGTGAAGCAATTACCATTTCTGTCTAAAGCTTTGGTGAATTGCTTCATTAGTCCTAACTTAATATGTAATGGTGGAAGAACAATCTTGTCCCTACTAACCAGAGGTTCATTAATGATGTTTGCTTCACCAACAGCCATATGTTCCCTTGGAGGCCATGTTTTCTGCTTCCAATGTTCGTGCTCTGCCCTACTATCCCACATGCAGATAAAACATGGGTGCTTTGTGTATCTACTTTGTTGTCCAAGCAAGAAGTTCACCATTTTCAAATCAACACAAATCAACCACTGGTGCTGCATATACTGAATTTTCTGCAGAACCATCTTGATGTTAGCATATGCTTCACAAAGTTTTGTTGAGTGGGCAATTGGAATAGATGCGTAACGATTGCCATTGTGTAGGAGAACACATTTTAAACTTCTAGTGGAACTGTCTATGAAGAGACGCCAGTCCTCTGGTCTATATTCCGGCAGCCCCAATTCAAGTAAAAGTCCAGGTATATTGCTGCAATACACTATAACCTCTTCTTGGTTGAAGTATGGAAGAAGGTTTTCTTCTCTCGTCCGGTAAGCTGTTATTTTAACACTTGGATGAAGACAGTTCTTTTCCTTAAGCCTGGATGCTAAGAGTTCTGATGCTTGCTTTGAAAGATTGAGTTCTCATATCAAGTCACTGAGCTCCTTCTGGTCGAACTGCTGGGGTTGTGTCTCACGTCCTTCGTATTCCGAACCACTACTTGTACATTCCTCGCCGTGCACATCGTCATCTGATGATGTTAGCGTGGGTAATGTTGTGAAGGTTGGTACAGGAACATCGTTGCTGTGCACCACCGGTCTTCTTGCTGACTCCAAATCGGGATATTCCCACTTTCGTTTTTTGAACCTATTAAAACCTTTCACATTAACAATGCAAAAATAGCAATCATCTGTATGGTTCTTCTGCTCTCGCCATACCATAGGCACTCCGAAGTTTAAGCTTTTCCTTTTTCGTTTTGTCCACTGCCGTAAGCACTCCACACAGCATTTACAAACTTTATGGGGTGCCCACGCCTTGTCTTGATCTCCAAGTTTAATTCCGAAATATGCCAGATACGCTTCCTTCACAAAAGGAGTGATATTCTTCCTGTTCTTTTGAAGAATGTATTCACCACAAATGTAGCAGAACTCATCTGGATGGTTCACGCAAAGACGGCGTGAAGAACTCATGTTTTCCTAAAACAAAATTGCACAAATACTACATATTATGCAGAACTTTCTTGTATTTGCATGTCAATCACATCCAATAAACATCATTAATTGTTTTGTGTGAAATGAATACTCACCTCTTATTTGCTACGTCACGATGAAAAGGTTCTATCTCCTTGAAGCTGCACTGCACATGTGTGTGACTTTCGACCATCGCCATTTTTCTTGTTTACACTGAACGCTACCTATCGGCTGTTGCGGGGATTACCTCGGCCAACAAATGAATGTCGAGTACCGCCGAATTCAAATCTGCACAACCCTCAATATCTTCAGCACACGCACCGCACAACAGGACTGAACACATGCTGACAGTTTGCATGATGTAATCCACAACCACACAGATGCACTCCCTGAGCACAATTGTTTAATAAAGATAGTACAATATCACTAATTAAAAAACAGGTAGCAAATACATTACACCATATATGGACCCTGCAGTCGATGTTATCCACATGAAACTCTCATTTCCACAAATAACCTATATCTCAAAAACCAGAGCCAATTTGGAAAAAGTACAAATATACTCGGAATGAGTATCATAACAATATCTCATTTTCGTTCAAACTTCCCTGGCAACGAAAAAAAAATTTTATTTTGTAGAGCTGTGTTATCATTATACATTATACTTTTCAATAACTTCTGCAAATACTGATGGCATAGATATAAATCTAAAATTCTCTATTTTACCCCTTTCTTCTTTATTATGAAGAGAATTACTATTGAGTACTTTAATCATTCAGGAAACTGACCATTGCTAAAGATTCGGTTATAAATATTGCTAAATTGCTGACTAACATATGCAGCACAGTGCTATAGTATCCCGCAAAGTATCCCATCAAATCCATGACAGCCCTTTTTCGGAGTAATCATGTAGGTGTAGATGTATATACTTGCGGTATAAACTTCCTGCCATATTTGTTCTTTAATCAGGTTTAAAAATTATTTGATGCCATTGGATTAACATTTCTAAATACTTCGTAATGTCCGTGCAGAACGTTAAAATTTGTGAATCATGGTCTGAAAGGCCATGTAGCCATTTATCCGTTTATTAACAGAATATCCCTCCAGTAGAGAAGGATGAATAAAAATGCTGTCTGTTATTGCGCTACTGTTGCCGGAACCCTGTTTGGAAAAAATACAGTTTGTATCATAATTCTTTTATTACTTAGATGTCTGACCTTTTTCGAAGATGGTTCTTTTGTTAGAGTTGGTACGTAGCAATAGTTTATTTGTTTAAATAACGCACTGAGGTGAATGTTAAAAATTGAAGGTCTCGTATTTGCATGTGTCTTTTTGTTATTATGTAGGAAAACGGATGGTTGGAATACTGTGCGGACGGGGGCTAATGTGCCAAAAAAATGTAACAAATTCCCTAAAATTATAACACAGAAAATGCCATCACGACAACACATTATAGTAATTCAGTCAGTGAGACAACACTATCCTTGGAATTTCCTAAACATTTTTTGTCACATACTGTAATGTCAAAGTATCCTAAGTAATTTTGGATCATAAATTAAGATAATATTTGCCGCTATTTTTAACCCATTAAGTCCCAAATTAATTTTTTTAATTGAGTTTTTTATTCCTTAATTATAATGTACATAGTTTATGAACCACAATAAGTACAAAAAGAGCCAAAGAATATTTATACATGTTGATATAATGGCCGTCCTCAAAATAGGGCGCTGGGATCTAACAGTATCGTATAGCATACTAAACTGTATTCAAGTCTTAACTATTTATTTCTTGTGAAATGATACAAAACACTTCATACACAGTGTTACACGGCATTTAACACAATATGTTTTTGGTTTCCCGTTGCATTTAGCTCTTACACATCTTCTTTGCGTGCTTCTTTTGTCAATCATATGACCAATTCCATCAAACTTGATTTCTGGTATCACTCTCAACTGACTTGATGGATATTCCATTTGACGTCCAATATTTTGGTCTTCCAGTGTCCTATTTCAGGTATGTAACTGTAACAGCACGTTGTAAATCCAGTGCATTTTTCCCATGTATTAGTCTGTAGAAGAGCCAGGCATTTACTAGGGCCATTTCCAGTATACGTGTAAATAGGACCCAGCACCATTTTTTCCCTCTAATTACCGTCGCATATTTTCCAACTAACCAGTCATGATGGTCAACACCTCCCATGTACGCGTTATACGACTTCAAAACGGCAGGTTGGTGCACTTGTGTCTTCTTACTTGCTTGTCTGCTGTACCTCGTAGCTGCTCCCAAAGGTTCAACTTTGTCAAAATTTGTACCAATTGTAACGCATCTGTTGTCGTGCCATCGAACAAATAAGACTTCACCATTCCTGTCGAACTGGTACTCATAGTTTCGTCGAACTGTCTTTTCCAGTTCATTGCTGCTCAGTAGTGGACAGTCATCAACTCGATTCTCTCTAACAGTCCCAGTTGCTCAAAAACCCAAATTTCTCAGATGAATCAGAAGATCTCTACTAGTGAAGATATTGTTAAAGTTCACACAACGATTCTCGGGTTTTTCAATGCAGCCCAGCATGTTTAGGGCTACTCTTGATCCCAATAGTAGGTCATTCCTTGCAGTATCTTCCGGATCCTTTCCACAGTATAAATCAGATTTGAAACAGTAGCCACTTGCTCCACAAAGAGACCACAAGTTATAGCCAAATCTTATAGGCTTGCCACGGATAAACTGTTTCAGCCCACTTCGTCCATAGTATTTGACTATCATTTTGTCAATTGACAAATTATATATATATATATATATATATATATATATATATATATATATATATATATATATATAAGAGGGGTCGTTACCTACATCAGCAACAAAATCTGGTAAAATTGCCACGTTCTAAAAAGAAAAGAAAATACAGTACATCAGCAGTAGCAGAGTTTCATATTAGAACGTGCAGCAATACAAATAACTGAAATGATAACACCAAGTACCAGTGTCCTATTTCGATTACACCAACTTTTATAACAATGGAAAACAATGAATATAACTCCAATTGAGCTAACAATTCAAGTAGTTTAAAATGGTTCAAATGGCTCTGAGCACTATGGGACTTAACATCCGTGGTCATCAGTCCCCTAGAACTTAGAACTACTTAAACCTAACTAACCTAAAGACATCACACACATCCATGCCCGAGGCAGGATTCGAACCTGCGACCGTAGCGGTCTTTCGGCTCCAGACTACTGTAGCGCCTAGAACCGCACGGTCACTACGGCCGGCAAGTAGTTTAAAAGACACATTGTTGACTATAAATAATCACAAAAATATCTTTGCCACATATTTCGAATATTACTAAGTTGTCGCTAAAGTAAATACCTGTAATAATGAAAAGTGTGCCTTAGTATTCAATAATCAATTAATGGTAAGATTTATTGCCTTTAATTTCCTGTAAGCATACATTTGCTATAAAAAGCGTCAACAAATGACGTAGAACAGTTATAGTTGCAAATTAATAATTCATTGTGTATTTATAAATAAATATGTGCTCTGTCCTCAAAATAGGACACTGGTACTTAATGGGTTAAGTAGGAGCACTCTGCTGCTGGCACTTCACCATGATCGCTTCAATTAACACGAATAATGAGACTCAGAAGACTGGACTAAGGAGAGAAGGTGGAGGTGGAGTGGGGTGGGTTGGGGTGGAGGAGGGGAACTTGACTTACCCGCCATTTTTAAGTCACCCTATTGGCCTAGATTAATCGCGGGAGGGAGCTTGAATTTGGTCTTAGAACCGGTCCAGTGGATGGATGACTTTCGTTTTCCCACCCTTTTTATGTCATACAATTGCCCTAATAGTGCGGGTGGCGAGGGGGTGGGGTTACCTTGACATTTGATAGGCATCAGGTTACATGGTGAATTTGAATTTACCACACGTAATCGCCAACTGTCGGCAAGCCTCCATATCAGCTGGAATTTCTCTAATTTTACCGCCATGATTATCTTACCAGATACATGTAGCAGTAGCTTATATACTGCGTAACTTTTGATGAAGCGCGCACTCCCGTAATTTTAAGACTAAACCTCTCCGCAGTGAACAACGTTTCTCTAGTAGTATGTGCAACATTACTTTCGTGGGATTCTTAGTGAAGCTTAAAAAGTAAACCGTAACGATTCGCACAGCTCTCCCAGTGCGATCCTCCTTACGTCCTTCATTAATCATACTTGGTAAGGTAGATTAATGGAAAATAATGACGCTAACTACTGTAAAAAATATCCAAGGAGATAGAATAAAATACTTTAAGTCAACACGAACATAAAAAATTGCAAAACATAGAAAATGATTTCCAGAAAAACGATTCCCCAAATTGTTGCAGAGTATTCAAACAAAAATTAACAAATTACTCTCCTCCATCACTCCAATTAAAAAATGAACATGGGGAAATTGCCCATACCAGCACCGAAAACTGTGAGATTCTTGCAAAATACTTTTCTAAATTACTGAATTTTATTGTTGAAAGCATTCAGAAAAATTTGAGTTCCGCCATACACTACGAAACCCAGACTCAAAGCCACCAAGTTTACAGGAGATTAAAGAGATAAATCAGTCACTGAAAAATAACAAAGCATCAGGAGAGAACCAAATCATCGCAGAATTATGGAAAAATGCAGGAGAAAATCTTATTGCAAAACTCAAAGAAATTATACATGAAATCTGGAAAACTGAAAAAATCCCCACAGATTGGAAGACAGCAATCATACATCGTCTGTACAAAAAAGGAAGTAAAACAGACCCCAACAACTATCGTGGAATCTCTTTATTGTCAACATACAAAATCATGTCTGAAGCCCTACTAAACCGAGTAGAACCTCAGCTAGATTCAAAACTAGGCGAATACCAAGGTGGATTCAGAAAAGGTCGATCATGCGCAGAACAAATCCTTAACTTGAGAGACTCGATGAAATATTTGCATAGTACTTCAAACAAAAGTTATCTCATTACGTTTGTCAACTTTAAAAAAGCACACGACAGTATAGACTGAGAATCCCTTTTTGAAGTGTTAGTGGAATTTGTACTAGATCAAAAGACAACAAACATCAAAACAGAAATACTCACGGAGACCTAATACAAAGTAAAATTTATGGGAGAACTGAGCACAGAATTTGAAATAGACACAGGAGTACGATAACGGACTTTCCCCAATGCTCTTCAAATGTGCTCTTGAAAAAGTTGTTCGAGAATGGAGAAAAGGAGGTGCACCTGCACACAGACTGGGACCAAAACGTAAGGGCATAGAATTAGACTGTTTAGCATTTGCTGACGACATGGCATTGATCGCCCAAGACATTACCGATGCACGGAAACAGCTAGAATTGTTACAAGAGCAGGCAGCAAAAATAGGATTACAAATTTCATTTGAAAAAACAAAATTTATGACTGACATCAAAGATGCGCCTTCTGATCTCAAAACTGGTAATAACTACATCTCTCGAGTAAAAGAATACAAATATTTAGGTGAACGGATTGCAGAAAATTGTAATGAAATCAAATCTGTCAGATCAAGAGTCCAGAAAATGGAGACGGCGTTTCAGCTAACAAAACAAGTTTACAACAAAAAGAGTCTCTCGTGGAACTGCAAAATACGACACTACACAACAGTAATTAAACCCGAAGCTCTCTACGCATCTGAGACTCTAAACATTCAACACAGAACACTAAAAGGGGAATCAGAAGTGAATGAACGTAAAATAATGAGGAAAATCGTAGGACCAAGAACTAAAGATGGTATGCTTTATCCAAAACCTAATGCAGAAATATATAAAAATATCTCCAAAATAACAGACACAATGCACATGAGAAGAATCCAATTCATGGGGAATTTAGAAAGAATGGACTCATCAGGTTAACGCACGAAATCCATACATTTTTAAATAACAAAACTACAAAACCGAATTGGTACAAACAGACGGAAAAAGACCTGAGAGAATTAGGGTCTCCAAATCTACATGACAGAAATGAAATTAAAAAAATCACCAACACAAGGGATTTTGAAGAGAGAAAAACTAACCGACATACGTGGTCTACGCAACGACAGCTAGCCAGCTCGTTGCTTATAAAGGAATACTTGGCGAAAAGTAAGGCCAACAAATATTGATTACGCGTGGCCCTAAGTGATCCATCCGTGAAGAAGAAGAAGAAAATACTTGAACTATAATCGATATGGTTTATCATTTATGCAAACTGCGTTGTTACCAAATTATGCTAGTGTAATTTCTGAAGCATATTCACTTCTATTGAAGTTTTATAATGTCTCAGAATTACGACTACTAGTGCTCTACTTTTGACAAATACCTTTAATCAGATTTTTTTCTCAATTGTTTCACCGTTACATATTCTCTGATGTTGTTGGCGTGATCACGCTTTTTAACCAACCGTTAATTTTCTGTTCTTTCAGACGGATCTGTAGACTAATTTTAGTTGCTGTCGCGCAGTGAGTACGGATTTGTGCAACTTCGTTACTGCCACTTCCTGATGTATGAAATTTCGGATATGCAGTAAGTTGAAGTTGACTTCTTCCTTCAATTTTTTTCTTTCGTTATGAGTTCAGTTTAAATAAAGTATTAATTTCAATTAAAAATACGTCCTAATACAGGAAAAATATCTTCGAACAAGATTTTTTCATTAATACTACGCAAGTCCACGCTTACTCACTAATAGACTGCAAATGGTCAACGTGTGGGTTACAATCGCTGTCTTTGGCTCACTTTGGAGATGACTCATGTATCTGAAGGCAAAATATTTGTGAAAGAAATCAACCAAAACATACTGCGGCCTAGGAATTGATAAAAATGGTCAGTACATCGGAAAAAATGAAATATCACGGCGGCGCATCTGGATTGTTAGCTGTGGAGAAGTTTGGTGACACTCTTCACGTTATTTTCCTAATTCTTTTTTTTATTTTTTAGGTACATCTCCGAGTTCAAATGGGAAACTAAATGCTAGTGCACATGCTTCCTGCCTCTCAGTTCCCAGATATCCAACGAATTGATTCAAACGCAGCGAGAAGTCAACTACAAGTAAGTGAGGTGTGAACCCACGTATTAAACAGAACCTTTTCATCAAGTATAAAGTGAATTTCCTTGTCGAGCGAAGAAGTCAACTACGGCTGATGGAAAATAATGAATACGAATTCCCAGACTAAATAATCAGTCATGACAATTTTGAGTGAATTACTGGAGAAGATAAGTAATGAATATATGTTATGTTTGTAATACAGAACAAATAATCCTGAATATACTGTTTGAAGAGAGATTATTTTCACATGTTATGGAGTCCGCTTGCATTGTCAGCCAATTTTCGCTAAGTATGGTCTCTTTTCCGGAACATATAATTGATAAATTTACCACTGTTGTTGTTCCCGAAAACATAAATTCCCCCAGGGAAATCTTCTTATGAATAATTGCAGAGAAAACAAAGTGAACCTAGTTAGTAACGGAGAAACCACTGCAAAACAATTCTTTCCAGAATATTCTCTGACACTATCGCTTATTTGGTGGACACGTTTTAGAATTTTTTCTGCATCATTTGAAATAAAATTCTATTATGTACGAAGTATATGTTGCAAAGAAACAACTATAATGTGATGCTCATCCTTGAATCTGTTGTGTACATCTGCTCAAATAACTACATATCCTGAAGTAAGACAGTGAACTTGGTTATGGAGGACAGTGGTTCAAATTCCCATCTGGCCATCTTCGTTTAGGAATTTTGTGATCTGAGAAATCGATGAATGGGAATGTTGAAATGGTTCCTTTCAAAAAGTACATGACCAATTTTCCTCAACAAGCTTATCGTATGGAAGGTTGTACTTCGTCTATTTCGCCCTCGCTGAGAACAGGGCGTTATTCAGGACGAGTGTGACTAAATGGAGACAAACTGCTGAGGAACAACCCTCAGAAGATAAGGAGCAATAAAGGTCATATGGACGTATGACGGGAAAAGCATTTCAAGTGAGGTACACCCAGTTGAAGGTGGACATAAAAGATCAGTAAGAGTGTAGGTTTCAATCATTGAAAACACTAATGAGAACACACCAGGCAAGTGGAGATGTTCTTTCTGCGCCAGTGTAGGTCCACACTCGTTCCTTGAACGGAACGAGTCGCCAGCAGCAGTGAAGCGGATCCCCCCTAGCACCGATGTGTGAATGCGCCACCGATATGGCCATTACTGTCCACTTGCGTGTGGAGCTGAAACCGTAATACACACAGAACATTCCCACTTTCCTGGCGTGTTTTCACGTGTTCTTTCAATCACTGAATCGTGTAGTGTCAATGATCTTTTATCTACACCATGTAGAGCGCATTTCCGGCCGCACGTCTGTACAATGTATTTTACTTATTCTCCTCTCAGAGATGATTACCTGCGCTTTTAGCAAAATCGATATTTTAATTCTCCTTCCTTCCACATACGTACTAGTTAAACTATTGTAATGATTGAAAACAAGCGGGCGCAGACTGCAGATAAAACTAGGTCTACTTCACCAAGTCTACAATGTGTGCGTGTGCTCCTTAGCTGCGTACTGGTGCGAATACAAACGCATAAAAACGAACCGAATCAAAACGACCCACCTGAGAGAATTGGGCGGTGATGTTTTTTTCTCTTTTTTTCGTGACAGTGGCGGATATTGAACGTGTTTTAATAGTAAGATTAACTGGAAACATAAAAATAAATAAGCTATTTACAGAAAATAAATGATCGTTATTCGCCAACAAAATCATTTTTTTCTAGATGGAAATTTATAGGTTTGATGAGAAATATAGCAACAAACATTTCTTTATCTATAGCTTCCATCGATTTCAGTACAGTTGGTAGAGGGAGACTTCAGTTTATTTACGCAGTAAATGAATTTGTTTCCAACCATCATCTACAGTTGTTCAGGTATCAAAATTTTATTTTAACTAGCCATTTTTTTGGTTTAGGAACCAGTTGAAAACACATCGGTCCAAATATGGGGACCAGTGTGTATCTCAAACTATTTACAAATCAAGTTAGGACCCTTTTGCCTTCTCAATTATCAGTTTTGGAAGAGGAATACTGTCCTGGTGCAAGGACACTCTTTTTTAATGCTAATCTTAGTTGCTTCCACTCCAGTTCATCGGGCGAAGGGTCCAGTAAGGTTGAATAGTAAGATACAGCCATTGTCTTACACTTTTTCACCTATTCACTCGCCATGATACCCTGTGACATCCAACATACAGTCACCATCCCTTTTTCTCGCCAACGAAAATATTTTGAACAATTTGTTTTTCTTTGGTCTGCTGTCATCTTCGCCAATCGGTTAATTTGACAGCAGTTCTGTATTTATTGACCAACATAGTCTACAGTCACATAATGACGCCAGAAGTTCTTCCCATTATGCTGTAATCGTTCCTCGAGAGCAGATGGTCTGTAGTTAACTTACCCTGCGCTCGTCACGCACTCGTTTTCATCTTCTGGGCAGTTTTGTTTGGATGTTACTTACCCATTAGAGTGAAACGCATATCACCTGAGCAATCTCATGGTTAGAAAAGGTTACATTCTTTTGTCTACAGTTGACCTTTAGTTTGTCAAACGAGTAGCGGTTTCGGTACCAACTGCAATCATCAGGCCTTCCTACGATCGATAAGTAAAGGTCGATGCTTTGCATTAAAGAGACGTAAATTGCTGTTAGGAGTAACGATGGAGCCCCCTACGTATGGAAGTTCTTTAACGAGTCACAATATAAATAACATTTATTCGTGGATTTATTTCACCAGGAAAGATTAGGGTCTTCAACATTACAATTTGCACAGTATGAGCAGTAGATGTTGATAATAATAATAATAATAATAAAACAATAATAATAGCATATCGTAAAGCATGGAATTTAAGAAATTGAAACTTTTTAATATTCATTGTGTTAAACAATTTCTCACTAATTTCTTGTTCAGTGTGAGCAATGACTGACATGTAACAGAAATGTGTGGCAGTAGTACATAGGGAATCCACGTGAAGAAGATGATCGGTGAGAGGAATAGCCAGAAATAATAGGACAGGATTAGCAGATGTGATGGAAAGAAGATAACAGTAATAGAAAGGGAGGAGAAGAAACATGAATAGTTTAGAGTGTGACAGATACAATTCACTGTTGTACAGAAGGGAAACAGCTGGGATATGCCTAGAGGGTAGCTACACCAATGACAACATATAAAGCTTTATTGGAATCTAGGAAGGTAATTGATAAACATAATAAAGTAAAAAATCATCACGTGTATTAAAACATTTAGGCCAGGGCAACACACCTAAACTGCCTTGTTTTCATAGATCATTTACATACAGTGCGTTCCTGTACAAAACATCTATCTAACCGTGAAACATGCAGTTTGCGTCTATTCCACACATAACATTGCCTTTTTCTTATTAGTATAAAGACACATCCACTTGCATAAACGAATCTGACGACTGTGTATCGTAGGTAAGAGGCTGTCCGTATTTTTAGGTTACACTTCATTATATATTTTAGCTATATTACAAAAAAATATTTTTTCAAATATTTCCCTAAGAGCACTTTGATTGTGAACTGTAACGTATTCGACAGTAAGACGGTTTAATGATGGCACTTGGTACCGAAGCCTGAATTCTGTTAGCAAAATTACACTATAGATGGAAGTAAGTTAACAAAAATTCAGTTTTGCTTGTCGATGTTCCAGTGGGGCAGTTTCTTCGGAAGAACCGCCAACCTAGAACTACACGTATAGTCCTCAAACCACCGAACGGTGCATGAAGCAGGCTACTTTATGCCAATATTAGGTACTTGCGGTACTATTCTACTCATCTATTGAGCAAGGAGAAAATGACTGACTCTCACTAATGTGAAGTACGTGATGGACTTAGCACAGTTGACGTACAGCCTTCCTCAAATAGTCTTTTGTCATAACTGACCCAACAGGTTTTCGCGAGATGAATGTCACATTTCTTGCAAATATTCTCATTTAAGTTCCCCGAGTACCTCTGTTCCGTTTTCGTATTGGCTATACCGACTTAATTCTATCCATGCAGCGTGTCTGTGATACGTCCGATGCTTGCTGCCACGCCGTAATAAAGATTCCAAACATTGGAACAATACTCTAAAACTGGTCACACTAGAATCTGGCATGCAAATTCCTTTACAGATGCAGTGAATTTTCTCACAACTCTCAACAAGTCAAACTGTTCTTTCCTCCTTCCGTACTAATGATCCTATGTATTCGTCCAGTTTTCGAATTGCTTCTTAGTTTTACGCAAGATGTTTATACAACGTGACAAGCTCGTTATATTGGATGCTGTTGGATTGTTTCTCTTTGTCATAGGCATTATCATGCATTTAAAGTAAGCTGTCATTTGTTACACCAAGTGCAAATACTGCTAAGTTGTTCTACTTTGCTTTAAGGTCATGCAGCGACGATACTTCCTTGTAGACAATAATATCTTTATCGAGCAACCTGATACTACCGCTTATCATGTCTGAAAAATCGCTTACACAGGACGAACCAGAAATCCACCTGCAAACTATCACAGGTGGTAGTAGGGACCAGAACACGAAAAAGCGTCTAGCACACTTGGGTGCTAAAATGCGTACCGTAAGATCTATGAGCATTTTTTTAATTCTTGCTGCTGTGAGATACATCTCTTCTAATGAAAACTCCTTGTTTCCTATGTTTTGAGGGTTGGTACTGTAGCCTAAAGCAAGGAAAAATGTTCAAAAACAAGGGCTCCGAAGTGCATATCCTTAGAGCTGTGAGCACTTGTTCATCTTCACTACTCTGAAACATATCTCTTCTACAGAACAAGTACCCATAGCTCTTAAGGTATGCGTTTAAGAGCCCATGTTTACCAGACACTTTTTACTTTTTTTTTTGTACATACTACAACTTCTGAAAGTCTATGGATGGACTTGTGTTTCAGACTGTATGTTAGAGATTCTGTTACGCTTGGTTCGGTCCCACGTCTAATAATTTCTTTCCTGTTGATCATTCGCCGTCCAGCATGATACGTTGTTTGCCAATAAACATGCTTTTCGTATCAGTCACATATTTAGAAAGACAGTCACTGTGACGATACCTTGTTTCGACAATATGGTACAGTGTCGAAAGAGTCCCAAAAATTCAGAAAGACGGAATCTACCTGTTCATCTCAATCTACTGTTTCCAAGATATCGTCAGTTATAAAGCAAACTGTTATTCACAATAGTGGTTTTTCTCTATCCTTGCCACTTCTTAAAAGAAGATTATTTTATATCCAGGAACTTTATAATGTTAGGGCACAAAATGTGCTCCGAAATTAGCGATTCTGATGTTTAATTCTGAGCAACCGTTTTTTTCTGCTTTTGCAGATTTGTGCGACCTGCCCTACTTTTCAATTATGGGAAACTATTGACCGTGCGACTGTTGATTTCTTTTATCCAGTATGTCGTCGAGTGGTGATCCAGACGCACCATCAACCTCCTTCACCTTACTCGTATATGGCCCACATTCCACCCTTTTCTTAGTTTAAACTTGTTAGTACTCCTTCATAATCGTTTATACTTTTCAAACATGTGACACAGATCACTTAAGAGAACTACGGAGTGTTACATATGTCTGAAAGTTTTAACAAAGTCGTTGCATGATTCACGGTAACGCACAGTCAAGGGGTCTAAAGTTGCCCTGTATTTTTTAGAAGTTTACTAGACTCCCTAACTTAAGGGGATATACTGAGCGCAATCGTCGCTGTAAGCAACTGATAACATTTTCGTCATAATACGAATCGAAAGCGTGGCTCCATGCAATTTAGTCACTTCTTTTAATGTGGCGAAGGTGTACACAACATGATAAACGGCGTAACATGATCCTTTAGTGATGCGTATATTATAAGTGAGGAAATAAAGTAATCTCCTCTTTGTCACGAATCTAAAACATCATACAGCGATTTACTTCGGTAACAAAATCCATTTTCTTCACGTCGCAAAGTGCAACGTGTCAACACTCCATTAATAAACAAAACAGCATCACTCTGTCACAAAAGCCTACAAATCGCGAAAGGCCTTTTTCCCTGTAGTTCTGTTAACGGTGACGCATTCGGCGCCGGTTAGAGTGGAGGGATGAATCGGTCAATATTCAGTTTGTTGTAACATACTTCGTACGGATAGAAAGTCCACGTGTCGAATATTATTTGTTTGTTTTAGGGTTTACTGAGTTAATGGTGCTGCGCATTTCGAGCGCCGGGAATTCAGTTTCAGTAGGGCTAAATGCGCGCAGGATCATATTGCCTGCAGGAGAGATGGGCATAGCGTTAGCAGTAGGACTTTCCCTCATGGTCCCTAAAATATTCTAAGGGCACTGGCGCTCTCATGTTTCGTGCACGAGTACGAAGTCACCATTAAACTTCAAGTACACACAAGACAAAAAAAAGACACACCACGAAGGATGTATGCAACTTGGTCAGAAATTCATATTCTTTCAAGCATCGACGGAAAATTATAATCGTAAACTTCTACTGATTTTTGCATACGGGACACTTAAAACTGTCATATACAGGGTGATTCAAAAAGAATACCACAACTTTAAAAATGTGTATTTAATGAAAGAAACATAATATAACCTTCTGTTATACATCATTACAAAGAGTATTTAAAAAGGTTTTTTTTTCTCTCAAAAACAAGTTCAGAGATGTTCAATATGGCCCCCTCCAGACACACGAGCAATATCAACCCGATACTCCAACTCGTTCCACACTCTCTGTACCATATCAGGCGTAACAGTTTGGATAGCTGCTGTTATTTCTCGTTTCAAATCATCAATGGTGGCTGGGAGAGGTGGCCGAAACACCATATCCTTAACATACCCCCATAAGAAAAAATCGCAGGGGGTAAGATCAGGGCTTCTTGGAGGCCAGTGATGAAGTGCTCTGTCACGGGCTGCCTGGCGGCCGATCGATCGCCTCGGGTAGTTGACTTTCAGGTAGTTACGGACAGATAAGTGCCAATGTGGTGGCGCTCCATCCTGCTGAAATATGAATTGTTGTGCTTCTTGTTCGAGCTGAGGGAACAGCCAATTCTTTAACATCTCCAGATACTGTAGTCCAGTTACAGTAGCACCTTCGAAGAAAAAGGGACCAAACACTTTATTGGCTGAAATGGCACAGAAAACGTTCACCTTAGGCGAGTCACGTTCATACTGAGTTGTTTCCATACTTCGTTCGAAATGCACGCTGAACAACTGTCGTCGATTCACTTCTGCCGTACTCAATAACACAAAAAGCTTTCTGTTGAGCGGTCGCCATCTTAGCATCAACTGACGCTGACGCCTAGTCAACAGCGCCTCAAGCGAACAAATGTACAACTAAATGAAACTTTATAGCTCCCTTAATTTGCCGACAGATAGTGCTTAGCTCTGCCTTTTGTCGTTGCAGAGTTTTAAATTCCTAAAGCTGTGGTATTCTTTTTGAATCACCCTGTATTATTATGGGGTTAATGCAAAAGTTGATAGCACACCTACAGGATCTGTTGATCCATATTTTTATATACAATTTTCTCAAGACCTAGTTGTGTATTAGAAACGTAATATCCCGGTATTTCAACTGAAATAACAGATTATCAAATGCAGATGATAGTCGTCTTTAACTCTGAACGGTCTCCTTTCTTTTTTTGTATAAATGATCATTGTAAGATGTATTTTCAGTCACTCTAGATGTCACTTGGAACTTTATACAAGAAAATATTCATCAGGATTACAGCAGTAGTTTCGGCAATTCAGATGCATTTCTCTTGTTGCTCTTTGCTTCTGGTTCCATACCGCATGTCAAATATGATGGAACAGCTTGTGTTTCGAAACCATATCAAAGTTTCTTCTGATGATTTATTTTTCCAACGAATAACAAATATTACAACATTTACAACTGCTGTTCTTGTATCGTCTCGATCTTTGGGAAGTATCCATTATAATTCTTCGGAGCACCTTAGAGTGCTAACTGTTATTAATCTTCATTTGTTTCCCAATTATGACAGCTGAAATTCACTCAGCCAGATGCCTTATCATATTTTGGTCGCCCAACGCTACTGTTAACAGCAACGTCAGATTTGAAAACCCTCGTCGCACAGTATTAGTATGGCATCTGCCTTCATCTCCTTTACCATATAATCCTGTGATGCGTCTTCCCTACAAAATAAAGTCTGTTTTAAGCTAATTTTTTTATCTGACGATCGATAAATGCAGGACTCATTTTCTACTGTACCCTTTCTGGCATAATGACCCTTCTAATAAGATTTCCTGCACTCTTGATGAAAAACAACAGTTGTGCAGTTCTACAAAATATGTTTACCTTACTTTCTCGTCTTAATATTCTCCATAAACGTCTGCATGTCTTTTTCCTTCACTGTGTCACATCTAGCACGCCCATCACACTTTCACCATAAATAAAACATTCATACGTCGCGCTGACTTTCACTGATGCACGTAACTAAACAAGTCAGTTGACGACTGATACCCTATCCAGTATCAGATTTAGCAGCTAAAACAAAAAGAAAAAAAACTCAAACTTTTTGGACTCTTTCTTTGACTTTCTGAAAACACATTTCAGTTCACTATAACTTTTCTCTTGGAATTTTTTTTCGTTACATGGGCCAATTGTACATTTTATGGCGACGAAAAAAGTGTTTTCGAAAAATGAAAAATTAGCGTTTCCTAATGTAGCATGAAAGGGGTGGAAGTAAAAATATGTCTTGAAAGCGCGTTTTAGATACGTTCACATTAAAATGTGGTACTTATTTGTAGTAATGAGAACGAAAATTGAATAGTCCTGTCCTAACACTTACATTTATTCGGTTGATTGCTAGGGTTGGCAGACAGAACACAGAACACAGACGGGACAACTGCTTCCGACTTCTACCGACAGGTACCAGTTCCGATCAGAAAAAGTGGATGAAAGTGACAAGAAAACTTCTGATACCAGCTATAGTTGAAATTAGTAGGCCTATGTGTCAGCAAAAGTGCAGTAGCCGCCATTGTCAACCTTAGTGATCTGACACTGTCACAATATGCTTAATTTATTTTCATATTTCTTACTGTTAATAAGTACTAAATTTCATCTACATCTACGTGATTACTCTGCTATTCACAATAAAGTGCCTGGCAGAGGGTTCAATGAACCACCTTCGAGCTGTTTCTCTACCGTTCCACTCTCGAACGTCACACGGGAAAAACCTGTGCGAGCCCTGATTTCTCTTATTTTATCGTTATGATCATTTTTCCCTATGTAGGTGGGTGGCAACAGAATGTTTTCGCAATTGGAGGAGAAAACTGGCGATTGAAATTTAATGAGAAGATCCCGTCGCAACGAAAATCGCCTTGGTTTTAATTATTGCCAGTCCAATTCACGTATCTGTGACACTGTCTCCCCTATTTCACGATAATAAAAAACGAGCTGCCCTTCTTTGTACTTTTAACATGAACTTTGTACATTTGAACATAAACGTTCGTATTCTACGGTTTCATTAAACCTTATAATGTTCGTCTGTCATTTCTACCGTAGTCGAGACCAGGGTAGCATAGTGCCTAAAGCACAAGACTCGTATTCGGGAGACCCGGGTTCAGACTCAGGGCCAGCCAACCAGACTTGGGGTTTCCGTCGTTTTCCAGTTCACTATTGACCAATAACAGGATGGTTCCTTGAAAAGGCTTCCCCTCTAATAATAAAAATATATGAGCAAAGCCCCATCTCTAATGACCTTAGAAGTCCAGGAGGCAGCAAACACTAAACTTACTTTCTTACTTCTATCATAGCAGATGATCAATAGGTCTATGAAGTGGAAATTGTGCTTGTGTTATCAGCACTGAGCAAGAAGGAAATTCTTTTCCATGTACCTCGCCTCTCTTTGTGACGATCATTGTGCTGATTCGTCCGCTTTCTAACTCTTTATTGTTTGAAACTACACCACTTGATGGAAAGAGGGGGATTGTCGACACATATGCGCAGTTGTTGACTGCGATCTCTAAACAATGTTTACAAAAACAAGCCTCCCTGGAGATAACTTATAAATACGTACAATATAAATAGTGCCCTTTTGTATTCCGTTGCAAGTCTAGTGTGTTACTGGTCTTGCAGAAAACCCGCACTTGTTTTGATGGGGTGAGTGGGCAAGGGCCGACATAGAAGTTTTCCAATACTTTGCAACAAATATAGAGCTGTGTTACACGACACGAAGAAAATGGTTGTTATTCTTGGTTGATACGTGAGGAGTTTTGCAACTTTGCACCTGTGTCTTGTAGGGATTCTGTATACAATAACTATAAGAAGTCAATTATTAAACTTTAATCCACACTTGTAATATCTCTCTTTGCTCGCTCCCCGAAATATCTCGATTCTTATTTCGCTCATATTCTACCATCTGTCGTTAATAATAACAATTCTTTATTCAAAATCTAATGCGACATTCTTGTATCTCAAAATAGAAAATATTAGAATTTTGAGACAACTGCAAGCTCATTTGCTCCTTAGTAGAAGGGTGAGTGTTGTACCTTGCTACACTTTGGCGTCTAGCTAGTGCCTTAATAGAAGGTTAATGCATTTCCATGTTCCATGTTTAAGTAACGACATTCAATTTTTAAGTGTTGCAGTCTTTTTGTGAAATTACACAGTATACTACTTAAAACTAAGGTATTTCCAAATGCAAACACACGTTCCAAGGTACAACACGGTCATGTACGTAGGACAAATACTCAACTGAAATTTAAAAGCGATGCAGTCTAGAAGAACTAGTCGGTACTGCATTTAGTCGTTGTCTGTTATATTGTTACTCTATCACTGACCAATACTAAGTAAGTGAAATCAAACTAAGCAGAAGTATTACCAAAAAACCAGTTACAAGTTAAATACATTCTGAAATAGAAGCTATTGGAAAGCAACACAAATTAGATTTTCGTGATAGGTAACATTATTAAGATAGTAAAGAAACTCAGTTCATTTGCAATTACCGCATGTTCCTTTGTAAAAGATATTCTTCTATTTCAAGGTACAAGGTGGTCCACGTCCGACGAAGTGTGGCTTAACTGGCCACATGTTATAAAAATAGTTCTAAAAATATACAGCATTTTACTCTCCACAAAATTCTGTAACTAAAGAATGACAGTATATCCCAAATAGCTTTAATATATTATACAGCACATAAACGTGTTGAATGCGAAATATTTACAAATCTGAAAGAAACACAACGTCATGCCTGACAACAACAGAAACTATAGAAAATGGTGGAAACAACTTATGCCAGTCTCTAGTCTGCAGTCCTTCATGGGAATCTAAAATGAGTCATTAGACTGAAATACTTACAAAAAAACATCATGTATTCTCTCGTGCACTGTCCTCTAGTTTCAACAATCATTCTTACTGTAGATGAGTTTTTAATTCATGTTAAAATTTTCTTTCTGTTCTTTTTGCTCTATGCACGCTTACGTTGCTGAATGTCATTGTACTTTTCTACGAACTGAATGAAATTCTAATGGTCATTTTTAATGTTGAATTTTTTTTCGTAAGCAGTTTTTGACATAAGCTCTTACTTCCAATTTAGTACGAGTTAGAACAATAGGCAGAGCATTTGCTAATTTAATTTCTGGATGTAGTGGGCTCCTTCCATACCGTGGTGCTCTGTAACTTCCGATATGATATTTGTCTTTAATTATAATATTATGTTTATCCAGATTGGAGTTTAACTGTCGTCACAGTATTTAACAGCAGCCGCCCTTAACAGATAGGTATTGATTCCGATAGGGATCCAGGACATCATCATGCTTATCTCACAGGTTTCAAAAATTCTGATGAACAATCTAATGGCTAGATTTCAAATACTTGATCACATGTGGTGTTTTCCTTCTACTAAACGTTCCATTAGACTAAATACGATTTCCCAGATTTGTTATAAGTTTTTGATTATTAAGTCTTTTGGTTGTTAATTCTTATTAATTTAATGCCATCTACAGCAGTACATTTATTATAATTTAGTTCATAACAGATTTCTCTTCAAGCGTAGAGACTGTTTGCAAAATACGCAGTTAACGTTAGTTATATAAGTAAGTCACACTTTATTTACATCCACCACATTTATGAGCTGTGTTTGTCAGGAAGGTGTACCGCTAACTCTCCCTATGATTCATTTCATCTACTGTCACTTCCTTTTACTCACTTTTGTAAGTGAGTATCATGAGTTGTTACGAATTTATGCAGTAGATAACGTTCATTTATGAGTAATGATTTAAAAATTAATTACGAAGGACTTGAGGCTATAATAAATATAGTGCGTTTTTTTCTTTTAGTAGAGTATTGTGGCACGACGCGTCTGTGTGGAACATTTAAGACAATGAATTTTAGTATGCGTTAACAATTTCCATTGCTCTGATAGTATCACCTGAGTAAATGTTGATTGTGTGTGTCATTTCTGCCTCATAATATTATAAGAAGAAGACCGAAGGACTGGAAAACAGTCTTCCCCGTTTTGTAAACAGTCTTCCCCGTTTTGAAATTCCTGCTTGTAGCTGCATGTGGCTCAGCACAGTGTAGTCTCTTGTATATGCGCAGTGTACCGAACTCTGGTCGTCATGGACATTAGTAAATGGCCTGTAACCACTGTACTGAAATTAAGCTCCAAAAAATCTCGCTATATGTAATTCACAAAATAAAAATTGTCCGGTAGAACATGTATAAAATATGACATCGCGGAAATAGGACTGGTTGACATTGTTAAGTTACTTAATAATAAATTCCGTTGGGTGAAGAATAACAAAGAACTACTGAAATGCCAAAATACATTATTATTTACAAATGTAGATGTTCTCAGACAAAGATTCCATAAAATTAATTATCTTAGTTTGGGCTAATTCCTCAAGCCAAGCTGAAATTTTCTGAATGTAGAAGGTGCAATATGATTTTATTGTGCTGTCAATTATAAAACGTTCTGCTGGGACCTGTTGAAAGACTTGTATATACTACCCATTGTCCCTTTGCATATTTATTTGTTAATACCGAACAAAGTGACGCAGTGGTAAGGAGACTGGACTTTTCTTCAGGAGAAAAGCGGTTCAGATCAACGTCCGACCATCCAGAGTTCGACTTTCCGTGATTTCTCTAAATGGCGTAAGGCGCATGCCAGTTTGGTTCCTTTATAAGATCTCTGATGATTTCCGTTCCCAATTTACCTCAACCGAGGCTTGTGCTCCGGATCTAATGACCTCGCAGTCGACACGACTTCAACGACTAATCTTCCTCCCTTAATGAAATTTGTTATAAACAGTATATCACTTCATCCAACCAAAATCTCTACGTATAGGTTCAACATTCTGTTTCGAAAATATGCTCGTTATTCAGGAAGTGACGTTTTCAATAGCGAACCAAGCAGCAAAAAATTTTAACTATTCCCGAAATATAGTTTAAGGGGAGACTAAAATATTTCTTGGTGCCACCTTCTTCTCCTGTTACCGATAAATTACTTGAAAGATTTAATTTATGTACATTTTTAATATTGCCATGTAATGTTCGAATTTCGCACGTGTGAAGTCCAATAGCATGTTCAGCATAAGCCGAGTCAATTTTTAATGTGACGCTGTTTACCTATAATGACTTTGAAAAAATGTTTGTACACTAATGTAAGAAATAATTGTATCACTCTGTAAATGAGAATGAGTTCTATTCTTTTTTTATTTGTTCCACATCCTTGAGTACCATTACACTAAGGGTCTGTAGAATGAAAATTATGTATAAACATTGTAACTCTTGTGTGAAATAAGTATTCTAAATTATGTTATTCCAACATGCTCCACATGAACGAGGATTTTCTCACTCTGAGTCTATGGAACTGAAAACGTGTGTAACCAAACGTAAATACCGTGAACATGGCTGTATCCATACATTAGACCTTCCCGGTTTATACCGGTTTCTTTATTCGTCTCTTGAGTTCTTCATTCACACGACACTACTTGTCATAGATTTGTGCATTTGCTATGTGATGTCAGTTTTTCACTATCTTGGTTGTCATTTGTGCCTTAAGTTCTTGAGTGTCCCTAATCAGTAACTACGTTTCACAGGGCTAATGGATCACTATGTGAAGAGTAGCTTACCTGCATGTCAGTAGTATTTCACCTGTGATGTGCATTCTGTTTTGAATAGCAACATTATACGTGTTGTTGCCCATGTTACTGTAGCACATGTAGTTATCGATTATGTCTGAGTGCCTTCCGCAACAGCAGTCTTAAGTTCACAGTTTTTCTCCACATTTGAATATTTTACAACCGACTTAAGTGTGGTAACTTGGAGAAATATTCTATCAAAAACACGCTACCACACCTTTTTGTAGCGTATTCTAGAAAAAGATTTCATTTGCGTAGTGTCTTGATAATAGGTAATTTCCTCCTTTGCTATACTACAATAGTGTAATTAATTATGTTAATGCAGCAATCTTACATTTATAGAACCAAAGAGAGAGCAACCATAGCAGATACAAACCTAATGTCTGTATTATAACCAATGATATTACAACAGTACTTGAAACCTTAGTAACACACAAGGACAGGAGAAACGCTAGATTGAAAATTAAAACAGGTTCGTATCGAATTTTAGCAGAATCTATTAATTTTGGGTAATGTAACATATTTTTAACATTTGGAATCAAACGAGGATAGTAGTACTGATGCTTTATATTTAATTTCAAGCGTGGTAGATGCGACCTGCGTGTAAAATTTCTGCATTTATGAAATATTTGTGTTTCGACTGAGAGATTGTTGTGGAAGCATGGAATCATTGTTAAGAATTTTGTAACTCCTTTGGTGCTTCTTTTAGTAAGGACTAATATGCAGTTTTTCTTGTGTCTTGAAAACCACATTCTTCACAGGTATTCCTATACATTCACTTTTGTCCATAGGGACATCACCTCTTGCGAATGTGGTTCCCTCATGGGAAGGTGGGGATATTTCTCTCCGCAGGGCAACAAATGGTTTCTTTCCCGTCCTTCTCCTGCCAAAGTGCCTCACAGTCTCTTAATGTCTCTACGAGGCTTTACACAAAATCTTCTGGAACAAGAGTATGCATACCGTACATCAACGATCCATATCTTATGAAAGGCATTTACATTTGTATACAGGTGAACGGAGGAGGTTTTCTTCAGAAGAATGTTATTATTGCAGAAATATTTTCATCGAAGTGTGTACACTTTTGGCCTCGGTAGATCATTCTTATGATGAAACTCCAATGAGACTGCGTTAAACGTGCGTGCTCAGTGGCCGGCAAGGGCGTAGATGATTTGCGATATGCTATACTTACGTTCGTTGTGGCAATGTTCTCGACTACGTGTGTTTATTAGTAGCTGACTGCTGTATAATATTTCCATTATTATATCGATGACTAAACAGATTAATGTAGATTATGAACTATCGGAATGTGTATCAGCTCATCAGACTAATCTCATAATTTGACGTGCGCAATACCTCCTGTGCAGACGCTGATGCTCATACACCATGTCAGTAAGGTACAGTTCAGTTGAGGACAGTTAAATAACTAATTCTGAATTTCCAAGCTTACTACACGTTACAATAAATTTTAAAAAAACCATAGTCTATCTCGAAATTAAGGAGAAAATTATAAAAATTTTGGCTGACACAGATGTAGTGCCCTACCTTCGCACCCATCTCCATCGCCGTAAGGAAATTTAAAAAAAAAAAAAGAAAAAAGAAGAAAAGAAAAAGAAACAACTGAGCAAATAACTACATCTATGAGTTTTCCGTTTAAAGTAGGTTTGTTATTTAAAAATAGGGAAGCAAATCTCATGCATAGGTAATAAATATTTAGACATAAAAACAACGCATATCACCAACTGACCAGTGCAAAAGTTTGAACGGGCAGATGTATACCAAAATAACGCACTGTGAGCGCAAAACATAAAAAAATATAGCACCATGTATCGCTACTGTACTATCGTATGCATTGCTCTTTTTGTTTTATTATGTACTTTTTTATAAATTTGTGTCCTTGATTTTTGTATAGATTTTGGCGTGTCAGAATATTCATGAAAAAAAAAGAGGACTTACTGCTTCAGTGTCATTTCACTGAGTCTCAGTATGTTACCATAGGTAATAGTTGCTTGCGGAGTTGGATGCTTCTGTTTGTGTTGACGTGAGCGATGGTTTCTTTTTCTCCCTTTCCTATTCTGTTGGTCTAATTGGCAGGCTCAATCATTGCTTCACTGTGTTGCATTTTCGTATGTGCCGTGAAGCCTCAAAACGATCACAAGAGAGAAGAACGTAGCATAGCAATGCAAGGGAGCGTCCACTTACGATGAAACTATAATACTGAAATACATTTCAATATTTAAAAAAGAAATACGTTCAAAGGAGAACACTCGCCACAGGAAATAAAAGGAAGAACATTGCATATCGAGGAGGAAGTGAAATAGATAAATGTAAAATAACATGTAATATACTACTAGCATTTTCATTTCTATTGTAAAATGAACTATTTAATCTGAATGTAAATATTAAATAAACGTTACTGTTTATACTCGTCAGCGAACTGTTTTAGTACTGTGGCTATTAATAACATATTTTAATGACTTAAGCAGATAATATTAGCAGTTTCTGTAACGACTGCATAATACAAGACATGATTCAAATAACTGTTGGGAACTCCAGGATTCTTTTAGGGAATTCAAGTTTGCTGCAGTGACCGACAACTTATTCTGGATGCTATTAAACGGAGTGTAATAAGCATGAGTAGGCAAAAAAACCAACTAGCGTCAGAGATTGACACAAACAGTAAATTTGTAGAGACAGTGAGTTAACTCAGATAGTGTTTGATCAGCATTCAAAATGGTAAAAATCTTGCACCGGAAAAGTTAACTGCCAGGCCGAAGTTCATTGGAAGGATTATGAATAATAAAAGGCACCTATGAGAGACTTGTACAGCTAGCTTCGTGAGTACTGATTGCTGGTCCGGCATCCTGAAACATGTGAACTGTTTGATCAGTCAGTCAACTAAAGCTCCATCATAGACCATAAATTTCTGAAATGTAACGGTCACGGGAGTAAAGCAAATTCAGATTACATTTCATTTTTTCTACAGAACAGGTGGCGGAAACATCACCAGTGCGAACTATCGTCTCTTTATGGCAACTGAACAAACTAGGTTGCATGATAACGAATATAAGTGCTTAGTACAGACGCTCAGCGAGCGCCGCTGAAACAGTACCAAAAATTGCACTGCTAGTCGCATGAACGTCCACTTTGAAAACCCAAAGAACCTTTTTGCAATAAATATTCTTCAAATACACATCTTCTCTGTATACAGATGACAACCGAGAATCACAGTGATCCAGTAAGAGCAGATAAGCAATCGTTTTTTCTTGCTTCGTTCGTACGTGAAATACGAAGGGAATGAATAACGGAAATGTCAGTTATCCTCTGAAATTCCATACAGTGGTTTGATTTATACAAAATATACGCATTTGTAGCTTACATTTCTCAAAAAATATTTCTGAGTGATATTTTTCAATATGAAATGGGATTTATTCCTTTTAATGTTTTGTTGAAAGCAGCATAAATTTACTAACCAAATTTTATGTTTACCTATTATGGTTATTAGAAAACAAGCATGTATTTTCACCGTATCAAAGTTGAATACCGGCATTAGTTTATAAAATGTTAATACTTTCAGAAAAGTCAACGCATGGAGCAACGCGTATTCAGGTATACACTGTTCCTTACTTTGGTAGCATCCGCTCATTAAGAGGAAACATAGATTCGGAAATTCAGTAAAGGATTAACTTTACTTGAACTCTCTTTACCAGTATTTTATTTTATCTCGAGTATTTTACAACCGCGATGTCAATGCTGCAACAAAGCTCCTTGCATATAAGTTATTTGTAATTACCACCCTGCTTTATGGATCTGAAACCTGTACATACTGCAGACTTATTTAGGCTTAGGTACTCCAATGCGCCGGCCGCGGTGGTCTAGCGGTTCTAGGCGCTCAGTCCGGAACCGCGGGACTGCTACGGTCGCAGGTTCGAATCCTGCCTCGGGCATGGATGTGTGTGGTGTCCTTAGGTTAGTTAGGTTGAAGTAGTTCTAAGTTCTAGGGGACTGATGACCACAGATGTTAAGTCCCACAGTGCTCAGAGCCATTTGAACCATTTTAATGTTTCCTTGAAGTACTCAATCCATCATGCGACTTGGTCATCCTCTCTGATCAGAAGTTTGTGATTTTTATCCTTTGTGAAGCCGTTCTAAATGCTATACACTCCAGTAAGTCCTCGAACGATACGGTACATTGTCCTGACGTCTTTTTCGAGAGACATGATTTTGCACCTCTCTACTTTTCGGTTCTAACTACTCCTTTTTTGTTGACCAGTAACTACTCTTGATTCGGCATATTTTCGCTTAACTGCGTGAAGCTCTTCTTGATGTGTAGCTTGTTCACTCTGTTGCTTTACGATCTTTCTTTCATTTATCAGATTCCAAGTTCGGCCTTGAATCCATCGTTCTTTCTATGTTCCACTCCGTCGTCCAATTGTCTCTTCGGCACACGTACTCACAGAATCCTTGAATATAAACCATTGCGTTTCGACGTTATCAGGTAGATTTTGAAGTGCCTGGAACCGGTTTTTAAGGCTGATTACGAATGAGTTTTCTACCTGTTCGTCTTTTAGCTCTGCCGTTTCGAATGGTCGCTTAGATTGTCGGCGTTACTGCGCTTTTAACTGAGGTGGTCCATTCCATTACCCGTAACACGACAGTTTCGTGTGTATCGCAAAGACGACTTCTATCAGCTATTTGTACGAACGTAATCTAATTTAGAGTGTTTCCATCAGGCGAACGTCAGGCCTTCTTGTGCATCATTATTTTCTGAAAGAGACTATTATTAGTTCAGTGACTGTGAAGGCTACAGACTAATCTGAAGCGTTCACCATTATCACTCGTGCTTTCTGCTGTCGCAAAGGGTCCAACAACATACTGAAAGCCGTTAAGGTCGTTGCTAAGTAAGGTATTCATATCACCCATAAGAATTGGAAGGTCATGACTGTATCGTTCATCAAATACATCGTACAAGAATGGCACCTTGCAACGCTGCTACCACAAGCGATGCCTGAGGAGGATTCCGCATATAATATGGCAAGACAGACGCAAAAATGTCAGCAGTCTTGAAGAGTCACATACAATCAGTACAGAAGCGATGCTTGTAAGAAGCCAGTTACGATGGACAGGGAATGCAGTCCGCACTCCCAAAATCTCACTTACAAACAAGTGTTTTCCTGCGGGTTAACAGTAGGTAAACAACGTGTAAGAGGTGAGAGGAAATGATTCAAATATGTAATTAAGGCTAACATGAAGATGTGTCACATTAATATTAGCACCTGAGACACCTCAGCCCTCGAGCATTCGTCCTGGAGATCACTAGACCACCGCGGGGCACTTCTTTTTGAAGAAAACAGCCGGTAAACCGCGGCTGATAAGAAGCAGCGTAGAAAAGAAAAGGAAATACTGAGACGAAACTGAAGGATAGAAGCTGCACCGCCTGTCATCACTGTGCACCTCCAGCAGGTGATAGTGCAGTCACCTCCTACATATGAGTGTTTTCTTTGATATAGTCTTAAATGTAGATGTTCCACAAGCTCCAAAACAAATACACTTTAAGCAGTTTATCACTTTAGTGCAGTCTTGTATGGAGCAAATTTTAATCACGTAAGAAACAGTGCAGCAAGTACTGAAATATTTTTCAAAATCTGTGTTAAATACAAAGTTCAAATGTGTGTGAAATCTTACGGGACTTAACTGCTAAGGTCATCAGTCCCAAAGCTTACACACTACTTAACCTAAATTATCCTAAGGACAAACACACACACCCATGCCCGAGGGAGGACTCAAACCTCCGCCGGGACCAGCCGCACAGTCCATGGCTGCAGCGCCTTAGACCGCTCGGCTAATTCCTCGCGGCAAATACAAAGTGTCTGTAATATCGATCCAGTATATATTCAGTTCAGATGCTATGCTTCTCTGTAGCAGATAGCTCCCAGAATTAGTCTGTATTTCTTCCACTTCAATAGATTTTCAGTGAGCGATCGCGACATTTTGTGTGTGATGTGATGGAACGCACGGTATAAGCACGTGAAGCTCTTAGTGTAAAATCAGATTTTCCTTATTATTCAGATATGATTAACTCATCTTAAAATATAAACGTTGAACATGCTTTGTGTAACGTGTTCTGGGAAGAACGTTTCGAATCATAGCCGTTTCTTCCTTAGCTGCACTTCAGAAAACCTAGTACATTGCAAGGTATAAACCTGTTGCATGCGTCCCATACAACTGGAAAAAAGCCCGATTATATAAACGTCACATTCTGTAGCTGTTATCTTTGCGCAGCATATTTGAGCTTAGTGTTGGAGTAAGCTTCAGGAAGCTTACGAAATAATTTCTTTGTAGAGTAGTAAGACGTCGTGTACAGAACGAATTTGCTTCCCTTCAACATTAAACTGGTGATCCCTAGACGTCTCATAATGTGTCCTGTCAGTCGATCCCTTCATTTGGTCAAGTTGTGCCACAAATCTCTTGCCTCCCGTATTCTTTTCAGTAACTCTTCATTAGTTACGTGATTTACCCATCTACTCTTCAACGTTCTTCTGTAGCACCACATTTCTAACTGTGTAAATAGTTTATCGTCCATGCTTCACTTCCATACACAGCTGCTCCCCAGTCAAGTACCTTCAGAAGAGACTTCCTAGCACCTAAATCTATATTCGATGTTAACAAATTTCTCTTCTTCAGAAGCGCTTTGCTTGCCATTGCTAGTCTACGTTTTATATCTTACCTACTTCGGCCATCATCATTTATTGTGCTGGCCAAATAGCAAAAGTCATCTACTGCTTTAAGTGTCTCGTTCCCTAATCTGTTTTATCATCAGCTGGTTTAATTCGACTACATTCCATTATCTTTGATTTTCTCTTGTTGATATTCATCTTATATCCTCCTTTCAAGACGTTGCCCTTTCCATTCAACTGCTCTTCCAAGTCGTTTGCTGTCTGTGACAGAATTAAACTGTCATCGGCTGGCTACAAAGCTTTTATTTCTTCTCTCTGAACTTTGATTTTTGCTGCAAATTTTTCTTTGGCTTCTTTTACTGCTTGTTCAATATACAGATTAAATAACATCAGCGATAGGCTACAAACCTGTCTCACCTCCTTCTCAAGCACTGTTCCATTTCATCTCCCTTGACTCTTATAACTGCTGCCCTAAGAATTTTAAAGAGAGTATTCCAGTCAACACTAAAAAGTTTTCTCTAAGTCTACAAATGCTATAAATGTAGGTTTGCCTTTCCTTAACCTATCTTTTTAAGATAAGTCTTAGGGTCAGTATTGCCTCCCTTGAACCTAGATTTCTCCTGAATCCAAACTGATCTCCCCCGATGTCGGCTTCTACAAGTTTTCCCATTCTTCTGTAATGAATTCGCGTTAGTATTTTGCAGCCATGATTTACTAAACTAATAGTTCGGTAATTTTCACACCTGTCAGCAACTGCTTTCTTTGGACTTGGAATTATTACGTTCTTCTTGAATTCTGAAGGTATTTCGCGTGTCTCACACACCTTGCGCATCAGGTGGAACAGTTTTGCCATGGTTGGCCCTCTCAAGGCTATCAGTAGTTCTGACGAAATATCGCCTACTCCCGAGACCTTCTCTCGACTTAGATCTTTCAGAGCTCTGTGACACTAGAGCTGCGTGTCCTTGGGAAAAATTACGGCTGAAGTTTCCGCTTGCTTTCTGCCGTTTGCAATACCAGCACAACAAGGCTGTTTTGACTGGTGTTACGATGCCAGATCAATCAACCATCCAGACTGTTGCCCCTGCAACTACTGAAAAGCCTGTTACCTCCCTTCAGGTACCACACCTTTGTCTGGCCTCTCAACAGATCCCTCTTTATTGTGGTTGCACCTACGGTACGGCTATCTCTATCACTAAGGTACGCAAGGCACACCATCGACGGCCAGGTCCATGTTTCACTGGGGGGACGTTCTCATATAGCAAAAGCTATTTTTTTCTGTCGTTCTTCGTGAAACACAGTTGATAATTTTCCTTGAATTATTAGCGCCTTTATCTGTCAGACAACCAACCGTTTGGCTCATTTTAACTATGTTTCGGCGAGATTCAAATCGTGGCAAGCCAGTTGAGCAGGTTCGTCAATTTTCTTCTAGCCAGATTGCAGCGTTTTTGCTCAGTGCGGAGGAACGTAATGGTGCTGATGTATAAAAGGTTCTATACCAAACCGTTACGGACAAGACACAGGACTCTTACTCGCATAGAGGGGTGCTAATTCCTGCCTGTCGATCGTCATTTAGGTTTTGCGTGATTTCCCTTAGCCATATGACTAGTTTCCTACATAATTCTCCATAAATTTGACTTTTTGCTCCGTACAACTGTAGTTTTACATCGCTCACGTCAGTCTGTCGAAGAATTAAGGAGCAAGTTTTATATTCATGCGTAGAACATCTTTTTGTGGAACCGATAATCTTCTCTGTAGATATCAACATAATTCTGTGACTGAATTCAGAACTTCCTAGCAGATAGAATACAGAAAATATTTTTTGACTGGGTAAAATCTTCAGACATGAAAGTAACTCCGGACATACAACAAAGGAGTGTTGCAGTGTCATTAATAATCACGATTTCTTTAAATACCACGGTGCACAACACTGTGCGTGTGATGCCGTTGTTCACAGATAATCCACTACACTGTATTGAAATGTGGGAAGACTTGCAGAGTTTTACTACTTGATGCAAGAAATGAGAGTTGATCTTTAACATAAACAAATGTAATATAATACGCGTAGATAGACGGAAGGACCCAAGTAAAATATCTAGTAGTAAGCGTCTGGAACGCTTGAAGTATTCTTTTTCTACGTATTCTGGGGTACTGCTTGCGAGTCTAGGACCCTTACAAGGTAGAGCTGATAGATGAGATGGGAGAAATACAAAGAAAAGCAGCAGTATTCGTCACTGAGCGCAAGAGTGTCACGAATGTACTCATCAACCTCCAGTCGCAGGCGATGTGCATCAAGGAGAGTTTTCCTGTTAAAATTACGAGAGCGGAAGTTCTAAAGAGAGTCAAGAACATGTTACTTGCTCCCACATACCTCTTGGGAAATGATCGTGATGGAAAATAGTTTTTCCCGCGCATCATCCGCGATCGGAACAGGAGAGGGGGAAGTGATGCCGGTACACGAAGTACACACCGCCACGCACCGCAACCTGGCCTGCAGAGTGTTGATACAGATGTCCCGAACGACTTCAGAGTTCAGAAAGTGCTCAATCTTCCTTCCTTTCAAACTGTGGACACAGTAATAGGAGCATTCGTGTTATTGCCTAAAACACCTCCATTCATTCATATCCAACCAAAACTAATGGTCTGAATAAGAACAACACTACCAGGTTTCACCGACACACAACATACGCAAGTGTATACCATGCGCCACGCACCTCGCAGCTTCTCGAATGCACGTCTCAGTGTCAAGCCTTGTAATGCAACTTGCACTCCATAAAACTTCGTCCGTTGCTCCACAGATCAATGACAGCTTAGTTTGCCTGTAATAAAGAGAAGGAACCTAATAGTTTTCAATTATTATATTAATGGTAAACGTTTGCGTACTGCCACAAGTTTTAATATTTAGGCGCAATACTACGGAGCGATATAACTAGCGCGTACACAGGGCATTTCTAGTACTTGAATTTGTTCTGTGGATTCCGAGAGAACGCGGTGCATCTATAGAAGAAACCACATTAAAAACAACTCTTCTAGGGTACAGTCCCGGTGTTTAAGAGTTCCTATCAATTAGGCACAGTAGAAGACGACACACCAGTTCTGTAACGCGTTGCTAAAATCGTAACGCCTCAGTATTGCTCACACGAAAGTGTAACGAAGATTCTGAGACAACTCAAATGGGATTCTCTAGAATAAGGACCATGTTCTCAAGAGATACTGTTGGGTAATTTCGGTAATCGATATTCGAGCAAGACTGCGCATTGATACTTCCACCACTTTGGCTTATCTCGCGTAATGACCTTATGATAAAATAAGAGAGACTGGGGCGTGTCAGGAAAAGAGAAAGACGATTTCCCTCGCTATAAGGACATTACACAAAATTCCTAAAATCGTACGAAGTACCTTGTAGTATGCACCGCGCTTGCGCAGCATACAGCTTGTCCAAAATCTTTAAGGCTAACACTATGCAGATGTTTGGGGTTCCTAAGCTGAGTAATATGAGATAAGGGAATAATTTTCATAAATAAATATATCGATTTTTATAAACATAAACATCTTATACGTTATAGCGACTACCTATCTCGTAGCAATTTTGCAGAGAAACGAGCTCCAGTCTCAGTGTTCGGATTACAGCATAATCCACTGACAGTACTAAGCTGCGGATCAAAATCATTTGACATCATTGTTTGTAAATATTGTTTAAAAAAGGGCGTCACTGTTTTTCTACCTGTAATATCCAACACTGTATTCTTCAAAGAAGCATTTTAGGGGCAAGTAGATGGGGCTTATCGACAACCACGCTATCCTTTTTCCTTTCATTCTCTAGATCATTTCAGTAATGGCCCATGGTAGAGTCAATGCCTTTTCAGTCAAATGCCAGGCGAGCTGGTACTGTGGCATAGGAAGTCCGCTCCAAGTTTAGTTTTTACCGGACAACCAAAGAAAACCTTTCGAAAACTGTTTCAGTGTATTCAAAATAACGTCGATGAATTGCTTCACATAAACAGTTTAGACCGCACGTAGAAAAGTTCCTAGTCTGTAATTTTTCCTAGGGTATGGGCGATGTCAGCGCAATAAACTACCATGGCAGCCTAAACTGTAAATAACAGACGTGCATTCGGCTGGCCAGTATGAAGTAGTGGACGTTCGAACGTAGTGTCCCAACCTTGTTCCATCACGAATCTAAATTGAGCAACATCTATAATTAAGCGTTCAATCCATTCTCCCGCATGTTTTCAAGAAACTAAAAGTGTGTACAAAGTTTGTTCCTATCACCCTGGCTTCTGACCAAAAACTATGATGCCCGCATGGCTACCGTGAATTAATTGAAATGTAAAACGAAGACCGTTCTTTTCTGTAAAAAATCATCACACGTGACGAGACTTGGATTTGTCAATATGAACCTACCAAAAAATGACAACCCTTTGACTACGCAACCGACATTCAAGCCAACGTGACGCGTGCATTGGACAACATGCCATAGGACAGTTTCACATGGTTGTATGAACATTATCTGCGTTTTACTCAAGTGCGCGGAGGCTATGTAGAACGTCTAGAGCATTAAAATCACAATCTTAATTTCTGTCTGTTTTTCGTCAATCCAGTGCCGAAAATTTTTGTACTGATATGGTGGGGTACCTGCGTCATTACCGATAGACAGGCAATGTGATCGACATAAATGTGCGACGACGCGACCACAATCTTGGTATTTTACTTTGCGAACAATGTTTTGTCGAGAACATTGGTCTCATCCCTGTTGCTTCAACGACCTTCTTTTTCGAATGTTTCTGTCCACGGTGATAAATGTTGACGTTTGTGGCGGAACTTTCCTGTGTACATCTTTCGACCTGCAGGCACTACACCCTGCTGCACCTTCCCATAACGAGTAATGCTCCACCTTCCACATTGAGTCATGTAAACTCCACCATGGACATCTCACGTACGACTGTGTATTGTAACACCATCAACGGCGATACGGTGGGCGCTTGGTTGAAAGGAAGAAACTTAAGCAATTTACAAACATGTTTCTCACACACATCGCTCATTCAAGATGTCGAACCGTCTGGAAGATTCATTTCTGACCTTTGGTTCCTTATCTGGATATACTTTTTAGGATCTCTTAATGCCGACCCTAAGGGTTTGGGGCGCAAATGCAGGCCAGAGGCGCCTGGACTGCGCCACGGACCAGACAACAAAATCCTGTCGCACGTTAGTAGAGTACACAGTTCGTAGGTCTTCATCAGTATGGTTTTTGCGTGTCTGAGAGATGACTACGTTTAGCGCTATGCTGCCGTTTCCACTTCAAAATAACAACGGCAATACAGCGTGTGGGCAGCTGTGTCAGTCCGTAAACTGTCTCTTATGTTTTATCAGAACTTAAGGTCCGCTATAGTTACGCTCAGCCAAACTTATTCAGTTCTCTCAGTTAACTTATTCTGATTGAAACCACGGTTCTCGCGTCTACGGACTCTACCATTGACATGTTCTCTTGACCAACTGCACGATTTTTATCCCTTTTGTGTGTAAAGGGTCAGTTTACATGTTCACATGTTAGTACAGCAGCAATATGGCAATTTACTGGTTACTAAATAGCACACTGACTTAAATTTAATAAGAATGAAGATGTTAGCGTTTGCCACTGCTCATGTTTTAAAATTTTAAATTAAATTTAAATAAAAATTTTAAAATTTTCTTTATCATCTAATTAAAAAAATTTGCTCTGAATATTTCAGGAAATGGTGTGAACAGAGAAAATTTTAGTAACGAGATAAATCACAATGTCAGTCCCATAGGGCTCAATTTTTGTGGCCACTCTTATTCCTAGTCCTTACATGCGTGAATGACCTTACACTTAACATAAACGAAAACAGATTTAATGAATTTTAGTGACGGCACATCCTATCCTGTTAGATACAAAGCAACACAAGAAACTGTTATCAGTGTTTCTCAAAGAATTATTAAGTGGTTCTCATGCACTGCACTCTCCCTAAATTTTGTAGAAAACAGAGTATATTCAGTTCTGCACAACCAAAAGACTAGTTGAAACTGTGCTAATTAAACTAACTACCACTTTAATATGCTGAGCTAGTTAAGACGGTTTTCACAAATTTCAGTAAGTCTGCTTTGATAATAGACAGAATACTGTCTACTGTAACTGACTAAGATAGCCAATCCCGATGCTCTCACCTCAGTGCATCTAATGAACCAGTAGTAAGAATTCCATATAACGTCATAAATAATTAATACACCAGTAACCACTGAGGCCACAGTTGAATACTCCTAACTGGAATTATTTCAGAATGCCACTCCCTTTAGGGTGATTCAGATGAACACAAGATCCTTCAGTGCTAAGTGCGTATCCCAACAGTCTTATCTGATTCAGTCTCCTTAAATTTGCCTTACACAGAATAACTCGCTATATCGAAAAACATCTGTTTTGTACATCTATAAATTCTTTTTGTATTTTTCACAACAATTCTTATTATTAATATTAACATTATTATTATCTTTATCAGAGGCAGCAGCAGCAGTAGTAGAAACAATGCCAGTATCAAATTTATTAGTTCATACTCAGTATTATTTACTCACATTTTTTCTATAGGTTTTCAAGTTCTTTAATACTATCTGTCATATTAAAATTTTTATTTCTTGGGTAACTATGATGTAAAAAAGGTGCTGTATGTATGAAAAAGTAGTCTGATGTAAAAGAGGCCCTGATGGTCCAAATTGTATAAGGGTTAAATAAACAAATATTTCTGTAGAATAGGTTCGTGGATAGCTTTCCTCCAACTTAGGTCTGAGATGGCAGTGTAACACACTCACACATCCTTATGCACACTCACAACATAACAGATTTTATATATATATATATATATATATATATATATATATATATATATGTGTGTGTGTGTGTGTGTGTGTGTGTGTGTGTGTGTGTGTGTGTGTTAGCATGTCTGGAGTAATTATAATTATTTAGAAGATTAGCTATTGGCTCTTGAAAGAGTCTTTGCGGATAAGCGTAATGGCTATATTTGGTATGATGCGGAATCAAGAGCAAGTGGATCACTGTAAATTTGTACGTCGGTATTTCGTAAGGTATCTTGACTAGTTTGCAATAACTGACTGCTAAAATGACTATCGAATATGAAAGTGCAAAGCTTAACACGAACTAAGTTATCGTAGTATAAAATGACACTTCCGGTAAGAATTGGTGAAATCAGTTTAGTACGAAATCTGGGACTCAGGATTAACAGTAAAGTAACTGCTGTGTTCAGATACTTTCGCGATATATGTTATGTTAAGTTCTATCTTTAACCTTGTTCTCTCTAATTACTGTAGGTTGATTCTTAAAAAGAAGAAGACAGCAACCAGCCACTATTAATAATGCTATTTATTTACGTAAATAGCGCCGTAACCGATTTCGAAGTAACAAGGTCATCATCAGACGGCTGTTCACAAGATTTACTAGATGCACTTTACATAACCGTCAATTTTCAGTTCTTATGGTCCCACCGTAGCGAAATATTCTTGGTGTGTTGGTGCCCTACGGTAGAAAACAATGTCAAGAGAATTTCCAAACGATGTAATACAGAGTAAACAAATATGTGAGGTTAAGTGGTTATAGTACTGACTTCGAAAATTCCGCGAAATTTTGTTGAGAAGTTGCTAGAGATGTTCTTTCTCAGAGATATTACAATATATACACTCCTGGAAATTGAAATAAGAACACCGTGAATTCATTGTCCCAGGAAGGGGAAACTTTATTGACACATTCCTGGGGTCAGATACATCACATGATCACACTGACAGAACCACAGGCACTAGACACAGGCAACAGAGCATGCACAATGTCGGCACTAGTACAGTGTATATCCACCTTTCGCAGCAATGCACGCTGCTATTCTCCCATGGAGACGATCGTAGAGATGCTGGATGTAGTCCTGTGGAACGGCTTGCCGTGCCATTTCCACCTGGCGCCTCAATTGGACCAACGTTCGTGCTGGACGTGCAGACCACGTGAGACGACGCTTCATCCAGTCCCAAACATGCTCAATGGGGGACAGATCCGGAGATCTTGCTGGCCAGGGTAGTTGAGTTACACCTTCTAGAGCACGTTGGGTGGCACGGGGTACATGCAGACGTGCATTGTCCTGTTGGAACAGCAAGTTACCTTGCCGGTCTAGGAATGGTAGAACAATGGGTTCGATGACGGTTTGGATGTACCGTGCACTATTCAGTGTCCCCTCGACGATCACCAGTGGTGTACGGCCAGTGTAGGAGATCGCTCCCCACACCATGATGCTGGGTGTTGGCCTTGTGTGCCTCGGTCGTATGCAGTCCTGATTGTGGCGCTCACCTGCACGGCGCCAAACACGCATACGACCATCATTGGCACCAAGGCAGAAGCGACTCTCATCGCTGAAGACGACACGTCTCCATTCGTCCCTCCATTCACGCCTGTCGCGCCACCACTGGAGGCGGGCTGCACGATGTTGGGGCGTGAGCGGAAGACGGCCTAACGGTGTGCGGGACCGTAGTCCAGCTTCATGGAGACGGTTGCGAATGGTCCTCGCCGATACCCCAGGAGCAACAGTGTCCCTAATTTGCTGGGAAGTAGCGGTGCGGTCCCCTACGGCACTGCGTAGGATCCTACGGTCTTGGCGTGCATCCGTGCGTCGCTACGGTCCGGTCCCAGGTCGACGGGCACGTGCACCTTCCGCCGACCACTGGCGACAACATCGATGTACTGTGGAGACCTCACGCCCCACATGTTGAGCAATTCGGCGGTACGTCCACCCGGCCTCCCGCATGCCCACTATACGCCCTCGCTCAAAGTCCGTCAACTGCACATACGGTTCACGTCCACGCTGTCGCGGCATGCTACAAGTGTTAAAGACTGCGATGGAGCTCCGTATGCCACGACAATCTGGCTGACACTGACGGCGGCGGTGCACAAATGCTGCGCAGCTAGCGCCATTCGACAGCCAACACCGCGGTTCCTGGTGTGTCCACTGTGCCGTGCGTGTGATCATTGCTTGTACAGCCCTCTCGCAGTGTCCGGAGCAAGTATGGTGGGTCTGACACACCGATGTCAATATGTTCTTTTTTCCATTTCCAGGAGTGTAGATTACTTTCATTTCACAGTATGAATGTTTATAAAGAATAAATATAAGACAATCAACAACTAAAACACACACTGAAACCTTACATCATGAGCATATAATGTTACAGATGAAGTTGACAGATGTAGTAACTAGTTTGTGTGAATGCTACTTACACGATATTATGTAAATACTGTGCTATATACAGGTAACAAAATAACTGACAGTAGCAATTATATAAACATCGCATGAAATTTTGTATCAATTTTACAGTTGCAGTAATGTGTGACTGAGCAGGCAGCTATATTTTGGTGTAAAGCAGTGCAAAACACATTCATGTATTAGAATATATGCTTAGCTTTGATTTGATAGTGGATTTTTTTTTACAAAGAGTCAAGTTAACATTACAAGCATTTATATTACAGAAAATAAACGTTACATTGTGAGCATACAACATTCAGTGAGCATTAATTACAAATAAATTCAGAAAATGTAGTAACCAGTTTGTGTGGATGTTACTTGTATGGTATTGCGTAAATACTGTGCCATGAACAGGCAACAACATAGAGATGAGATAAAATGAATAATGTGACAGTAGAAATTATATTAATGTAGTACGGCTCACCAACGTTTTTTTCAGCTTTTGTTGATGTTCCTCTTATATCCTCCTTTCAAGACACTGTCCATTCCGTTCAACTGCTCTTCCAAGTCCTTTGCTGTCTCTGACAGAATTACAATGTCATCGGCGAAAATCTTGCCAACAGGAAAATTAATTAACAAAATGCAAAATAAATTTTCCGCTGTTTCTCTGGCGGGTTGCCTCTTGGCTGAACGCACGCTGTAAAATTTTGAAACTGTTTCAAATAGGATGCAGGAATGGAATGTGTCGAGTTAATATTGAAGAGACAAATGGTTCAAATGGCTCTGAGCACTATAGGACTTAACTGCTGAGGTCATCAGTCCCCTAGAACTTAGAACTGCTTAAACCTAACTAACCTAAGGACGTCACACACATCCATGCCCGAGGCAGGATTCGAACCTGCGACCGTAGCGGTCGCGCGGTTCCAGACTGTAGCACCTAGAACCGCTCGGCTACCCCGGCCGGCAGTTGCAGAGACAGATTTTGTACTCTCAACAATGACGACTGTGTAACTACATGTTTAAATGGCAAGACATCTCTTTTATTAGTATTCACTATTTAAATAAGTCACGCTTTGGTTCACTCTCTGATTGAGTTAACTTTCGAAAATGGATGACAGTTCAATACACAAAACAATAGAGGTCAGTCTCCACTCGTAATATAGTTCATAGAAAGGGCGAAGTTCACAGTGTCCCTTCCGTCTCAAATAACACGGAAAATAGCTCAGTATTCTGCCAGGGAAATCACAAAACATTTGCATTATCTTAATGAGACCACTTACGGTTTTATGCTAATCGATGTATTATTGGCTTCTGCCTTCCGACGTCGTAAGTTTTGAGTCTAGAAAAATCTTCGCTTTTAATTTTTTGTTCTGGCTTTTCTTTTCTCTACAAAAACTCAACTTCTTGCAATATCCTCTTCTGCGTCGAGTTTCAGAATTAGTTTCCTTTTCGAAATTTCGGTATACTATTATAACAATGGTGAAGCAATCGTTTTCTAGAATATTCAACACAATGTCTCTGTGTTCTTCATGATCTTTTCCTCTTTCAGGCACAACCAATACTTTTCTGCCTTCTGACATACAGTTAGTTTTTTATTAGTCAGCTCTACGGACGTGCCCTTGTGTTTAGATACAGCCGAGTCCTCATCAAAACTGAGTATATTTCAAAACATTGCGTTGTTTTCTTCACACCACTCCGACCTTTTAGTGCTACACACAAACATCTTCCTCTTATAAAATATAAGAGATTTTTCCACTAGTAATCAGCATGCTACCTCTGTCCTATGTAACACTTCCGAGTCACATTGTAGATTGTGTTCTTTCAGTTCGTAGTACTGTGCTGGCAAATGTTATCATAGATTAAACGTTCCGTACTGGACCAAAGTTTCAGAATACTCAGAAGTTACATACAGCTGCATTTTCAGAATAATATTACAAATTCACTCAGGATATTACACTACATTTCCTTTACATTACCACATGAAATAATTAAAACAAATTAAAAATAAATGTATAATTACGAATATATTACACATTTGAGCGATATGTTAGACTGGTATGAAGCTATTTGTTAACCAAAATAGAGCCTGAAGATGTGCCAATTATATCAAGCCAACAATTAACGTAGCAAATAACCTGCAATCAGTAAATGAAGTAAAGTAGATTGTTACAAATATTTGGTTGCGTATGGTGATGTTGATGTGAACTGGAAGAAACCTACTGCAGAGCTTCTCAAACAACTGAGTTCAGCAACTTCCACTCTTAGCGTAATTGTTATTTTTGGAGTGAAGGCAATCAACTTCTAAACGTATGTTGCTTTTATCCAATCACCAATGCCTTAAGATTTAAAATTATGTCATAGATCATCATTTCGGAAGAAATTGTTGATTTCACAAAAGTGGGCAGTGAGACAACACGTAGAGTTTACCCACCGTGGTCTTGTAGGCCTTTCTTTAAGGACTGCACCTTCACAATACTTTTATTCACTAACGGATACTAGAAATCTAAAGTCGTCATTGCTTCAGCAGGAAATTTAATAAGCGGCCACAGAATAATAAGCCGCCACAGAAATCTTTCATCGTTTGTCCAATAACATAAAATGTCTGGTAGCTAGTAAGCCAAATTATGAATCTTATCTAAAATCATTTCTTCTAGACCATGCCTCCCCTATTGTTTGTTACATTTATTATTTAGAATATTCATTCCTAAGAGCATTTGAAGTTGAGTGGACATAATTTTTTCTTGTTCTTTCGTTCTTTCCAAATTCTCTTCATACGCTCGCTGTCTTCTCTCCTGCGTTGTTCTGACCATTTATTTCCTCTTGTCTTTTCCGCTTGTTTTTGTTTACGTGTATATATTTTTATGATGTTTCTGACCTGTTCATGTCGATTCTCAGCTTATTTTTAATCCCTATTTGCATATCCATTCTTTCGTTTTCTCATGTCCTCACAATTTTTGGAGAATTGTTTCCGTCTGTTTGGCGAACACTATTTTATATTTGAAATGCTTCTGAAATTTCTCTCGTGAATTTAAATTATGATTTTTACCTATGAATGTGGTGGATAATTGCCCTTTTTCTGTCGACACTGAATTCCTCGAAAGTTCGGAATAAATGTTTGCCAATCTATCGAATCATCAGCCTTTTAAAATCGACAATAGCTACCTCAGAATTTCTACATATTCATACTTGCAAAATTGTCCTTGGATTCCATACAAGATCAATCATCCTTTGCAAAATCCTGCCTAATACTAACCTAGTGAGGGGTCTGCCTGTTCTTCCAGTCGACTTAAAAGTTCTTTCGAAGGAGTTTTGTCTGCGACTGGGAGTAGTGAAATTCCCGTGTAATTATTCGCATCGGTCTTGTTTCTTTTCTTGTGAAGAAGATGAATTAGTGCACATTGCTGCTCTGCAGGTATTTGTTCAGTTTCTCTAATGTTTGTTATAATTATATGTGTTGCTTCTGTGAGGTTGCTGTCATTTAATTTCCATATTTCTACTATGATTCCGTCTTTCCGGGAACAAAGAACAGACTGTTTCCTTTAGTTCCCCGAAAGATGATAGTTACGGCTCGAGACTGGACAGGATTTTTCAGAATCTAGTTTTTCTGCCGGAGGCTAATATTCGAGAAGTGAGTGGAAGAACTTGGTTAAAACTTGACGGTTTTTTTCAGTGATCCATCTGGCAGGTGAATTCACAGATTAGGTGTCTGAAGCCCTGTTATACTTTTCTAAATATTTTGTAAAAGTTTATGGTGTTTTTCTTAACGAAGTCTTGCTAAATTTCTTTAAGCCGGTTTATATCGTACACTCGTTTTTTACTTCGCATCGCCATGGACGATCATTTCTGAATCTCTAAGAATCCTGCCATTTTTCTGGGGTTTTGTTGCTGCTGAAAATTTTTCATGTTAACATTCTGTCTTCTATTGCCTGTTGAAAGGTAATGTTCTGCCACCTGCGTTTTCTCTTTCTTGGAATTTTCTTCAGTACATCTGCAATTTCCGTCCAGTTCTTGGTGCCTGTGGATATTTTCTATTGTAGTCATGTGTGGGAGCGTGTCATTTAGCAGTCTGTGTGCTTTGTTTTCAAATTTTAGTAAAATCTTGATAATTATTTCTGACAGTCACTTGAAGTTTATTTCTAGATCTCTGATAGATATGTGCGAAACAAAAGGAATGGCAATTTTATTCTCCCTTGTTCAGCCGGACTGCAGGTTTTCTTTTATAAATTCCGGAGTTTTCCGCATCAAAATTATTTTCGTCTGTAAATCGCGTTTCTTGAATCGTAAGCAGTTTTATGTGAAATATTTTCAACACGTTAGTTATTTCATTGAGTTTACCTAAGCTGGTGAAAATATTTGTGTTGAGTGTTCCTATTTGAGAAGCTCCGACTCTTCTGCACGTGGCGACTCTAGTCTCCCAGAATCCTATGACCAGGAAAATTCAGTCTAGAGGCTGATGCCTGGAATAGTGGAATTTTTTCGTGTTTTTCTGTCATGCTTACTCAAGATGAAATTATTTTCGTTGTGATTTTCAGCGCAAGGTCACACGCTTACGACTTGGTTGTTGAGGTCGGGAGGTGTATGTAGCAGTCGCACCAACTAGGTTAAGACACGCTGACCACTAGCTGTTGGATTCTAGAACAGACTCTAGTGGATTTGCACGTTTCTAGCTTTTATTTGAGCCCTGAAAGTTGGGCTGCCTCTTCCACCAATTATGCCGTGCCATTGATCTTCATCTCTGTCTTTGCTTCCGTTGATGACTTCACCGCATCCTCACAACAGACCGTCACATGGTGCTGTCACCCCGATCAGGTGAACCAAAAATTTTCTGTGCATATGTTACTCCTCCCTCTCCTCCTTCCTCAGTCAGCCTTGGTAACAGCTTTGTCGGATTTCTTCTATTCGGAATGTAATTAATTAACGGCTGCATATGTAATAGAATAGAAAAATTGATTTCCTTGTCATTAAAGCGGTGTCTCTTTTGTTACGTTAGTAAAGACGACGACTAATTGGTTCATGGCCTTTTTTTATAAATTTAAGCCGCTGCGCTATTTTTTTTATACGGAACACATGCAAACAAGTTAGGTGTATACAGCCTGTAAAGTGACTCGTCTCGTATCATTTCTACAGAAATCGTGAAAATTATCTGTGGATCAGGTATCCATGTAACTAACTGTAAAACTTCAAGGGTGTGCACGTATATGAAGGTGATTGGTTCGTAATTAAATATCCCGAATGCGGCAGTAACTTTCCAAAAGTAGCTCGTTTTCGATGAACAGCCAGCTAGAGACTTCAGCTCAGTAAGATGTAGAATCGATTACTACGTTTTTTCAAAACACGATCAAAACTAGCTCCACAAACCTAGTGTTGATATATAAGTAAAAAATTAATCCGAGTGCTCGCAGATTCCTTCTTTATACAAAGTATTATTGCAAATGATTAAAATACATTTAAAACACAGAAACGGACGTCATTCTATAGAAGGTATAACCTGTAGAAGCCTATGGGTGTGTTTCCATTTGTGGACATGTCTGCTTTTCGGTGACGTCTATGATTTCTCCAAAAGTGATACTAGTTTCGGTACTAGTATACTGGAAACGTTGCACAATCGAAAATTTACATTTACTCGCAGATTGGAGCTGGAAACTAAACAAACTGTCCTTTTGTATGGGAATATTATATGCGTTTACTGTATAACGCTTGAGATGCTCAGGGTCCGTCGACACGAGAACTGATGAGGGATTTCGTTTTACTTGGGAAAAATATCTGCAGCTCTCTGAACAGAACGACTTTGACCACTGTATTTGTAAAACAGTTTTTATTCTGCATGCTGGATTTTGCGTCTTTTACTTAGTCGTAGAGTAAAACCTTTGTTTTAACGAATGACGTCGCGACGTTCCCCTTTGCTCTTCACCATCCGCGTTTGTTATCACCTAGCACGTTTCCTTCCTTGCAGTAATGCGGAACTGCTCGTTTAGCCACATTTTGGTGCACACGTTGTAACACGGCGTTATTAACACTCATTCTGTTCCCTGTGGTTGTTGTTTATGTTTCCTCGTCGACTGTTCGCTTAGCGGTAACATTCGTTTGTTTGCTGTGATAATGATCTATCTGACAGCCTACCTATTACATTTTCTATCGTTTTATCTATAAAATGTGCGCCCTTTGATGATGTACTAGATCACTGATTACAATATCCAACCTTTCCATTCTCTCTCTTTCTTCTCTTTTTCCTTTTTTGGGGGATTGACTAATTATTATACGTTTGTTAGTGCGTCATTGTGTGTGTGTGTGTGTGTGTGTGTGGTGGGGGGATTGTGTAATGAAATGATTTAGCACAGGAAAAACGCCTGTTAATATAAGCTTTGCCAGAACCTATAGGAATACAGCATTTGAAAAATAATTGAATACCAATAACCGGCTGCATCGAGCATTTTTTTTTTATATGTCTTAGGCTCAATGATGATTTTGCGTCCGTTCCACCCACGGCATAGGAAGCGGGACTACGTGGTGACTTAAAATGATGGATGCCGCATGTCGAGCAACGCTGAATAAACTGAGTCGATGAAACGCGCCAGTTACAGTCATAACGACCTAGTCACTCATTTAACTAGAAGAAAATTAAGAAGGAATCAAAATGAAGTAGCGAAGTCTATATTTAGTCTTCTGCTTGTACTTCTTTCTGGGTCTTCAACGAGTGGGTTGGATTGTAGTAGTCGTTTCCCGTTGTTCTCCGCCTGCAGTCCTCTTTAGATAGTAGTACCATCTTGTATTCCGTATCTATTGTTAAATACAGGGTGTTACAAAAAAGTACGGCCAAACTTTCAGGAAACATTCCTCACACACAAATAAAGAAAAGATGTTACGTGGGCATGTGTCCGGAAACGCTTAATTTCCATGTTAGAGCTCATTTTAGTTTGTTCTTCCACCTACGCTCAATGGAGCACGTTATCATGATTTCATACGGGATACTCTACCTGTGCTGCTAGAGCATGTGCCTTTACAAGTACGACACAACATGTGGTTCATGCACGATGGAGCTCCTGCACATTTCAGTCGAAGTGTTCGTACGCTTCTCAACAACAGAATCGGTGACCGATGGATTGGTAGAGGCGGACCAATTCCGTGGCCTCCACGCTCTCCTGACCTCAACCCTCCAGACTTTCATTTATGGGGGCATTTGAAAGCTCTTGTCTACGCAAACCCGGTACCAAATGTAGAGACTCTTCGTGCTCGCATTGTAGACGGCTGTGATACAATACGCCATTCTCCAAGGCTGCATCAGCGCATCAGGGATTCCATGCGACGGAAGGTGGATGCATGTATCCTCGCTAACGGAGGACATTTTTAACATTTCCTGTAACAAAGTGTTTGAAGTCACACTGGTACGTTCTGTTGCTGTGTGTTTCCATTCCATGATCAATGTGATTTGAAGAGAAGTAATAAAATGAGCTCTAACATGGAAAGTAAGCGTTTCCGGACACATGTCCACATAACATATTTTCTTTCTTTGTGTGTGAGGAATAATTCGTGAAAGTTTGGCCATACATTTTTGTAACACCCTGTATATTTTCAGTTGAGTCTTCCTCCGCTGATCTTTCTTTACACTTTTCCTACATCACAGTATTATTTTCACCACAATTTCATACTTCAAAATGTGAACTACCGACATTTCTCGCCTCCAACTTACCGCATTCCGTAGATGTAGTTTGATCCTCATTTTTCTCCACTATACTTCGACTGTTACCCCCATGCCATCTTCACTATAGCTCCGTACTTTTAAAGCTTCAGTTCTCCTGTTACACTGTGTTTACTCTGGCCTGCTCTCAGTTCTATAAAACTATACGCTCCGTAGTGAATTATTTCTTTTCATGACATTTAAGATCAGCAGTTTCCTGTATCCTAATTAAACCGACACTTTTTTGTGTTTTACGTCGCTCCTTACTGACTTCTATATTCTTGGAGACGTTGTCCGTCAGCGCAACAAAATGAAAGGCTGATTCATTTCTGTCATACAAGTCTCGCTTATTCTTATTTATGAAGCATCTTCAGTAGGGGCCATAATTAATGTTCCAGTTTCAAAACGCTGTACAAGGCGAACCACTGCTCGAAATTTGAACAGCATATTATTGTTGCAGGGGGAAACGTCATGGAACGAAAAAAACTAAAATTTGATCACTAGATGGCGCTGTGAGCGTCAGAATATGCACACCAACAGACGCGCGGCACACGGTTGTTCTTCAGTTCGCGTCCCAGACGCCCAGCATGACTGTCTCCATGAAGGATCGCGCATTGCTGCTAGAGCTCTTTTACAAGAACGGTGACTATGCCGCGGTAGCGCTGCAGCAGTTCCGGACACTCAAGGGTATGAAAAAAGGAATTGGTCCGCTGTCTGCTAAGGGTCTATAGAAAATGATTCCAAAACTCCCTAAGACAGATTCTTTTGAAGTGCAGTATAGCAGAGGAAGGTAAGCACCTGATCCGACGTCTGTCGAAGATGTAGCCACAGCGCTGCAGGAGGGTTCGAGAGGTACTGTGCAAACATGCAGTGCAGGGGGATGCGCCCGAACGTTGGACGTGCCTGCAAGCACGGTGCATAAAATCCTACGAAATATCCTGCATTGCTATCCATAAAAAAATTGACCCATGTTCAGGAGTTCCTTCCTGCTGACCTACCAGCAAGACAAACGTTCGTTCTGGAAATTCTTGGTCGCGTGGAAGCGGACAGTGAATGGCCATGGAACTACAGACGAAGCCCAGTTCCATCTCCAGGGACATGCCAATACGCAGTATTGCAGAAATTTAGTCAACGGGAAATCCGCACGCACATGAAGCGGTAGCACATCATTTTCCAAAGATGACTGTGTGGGGCGGGTTGACGGCATCATTTATCGTAGGCTGGGTATTTTTTCGAGGAGACGAGTTCTGCGGGTCCTGTTACCTGTACCGGCACTGGTAAACACTGTGAGAGCCTTTTGCGCTCCGTCATTCCAACTCTTCAACAGCGTGGATGTGCGGGCAGGATCATTCTTATGCAAGATGGAGCTCCTCCCCTCACTACACAGCCAGTGAAGCGGCTGCTGCAGAGGCATTTCGAAAATTCTAGAATTATCAGCCGTCATTACCCTGCAGCCTGACCTTCCAGACCAGACCCGTATTTTCTGTGGCTGTCGGGTACTCTGAAAGATGTGTTATGTGCTCCAGTTACAAATGTAGCCAAATTTAAAGGACGCATTGCGTGACACGTTCCGAACGTAACCCCCGAGACACTCCAATCTGTTTTGAAACATCCTGTGTCTCGATTTCAGCCTACCGCAGTAAACGATGGACGGCATATTGAATACGCCTTGCGCCAGTCTCATTAAAATTAGAAACAGATGTCATTTTGAATTTTATGGGGGTTTTGGCCCTAGGACAATTAAAAACCGATGACATTTTGCTTTTTATGCTGTTTCTGGCCTCACAAAAATTAAAAACCGATTTTTCCCATCCGATGTGGTACGACCTTACCGTAGTAGAAGATTTTGTTCCATGACGATCCCCTTGCGTCAATAAGATGCTGTTCAAATTTGACGTCATTCTGTGGAGAGCTTCTCTTCCTACACCGTTTTGAAACTGGAAATTGAGTTGTGGAGACTCTGTATATAATATCTGCGTTATATAATATTACTAGATTACAGTCTTTTGTTATTCTCTTACTGTTAGCCAAGAAACAACATTTTGGTGTGCAAGTTTCATAACGTTAAGTTATTTTTTGGTGCTGCTCTCGATTTGTGATCGTATTACTTCATATGTATCGTCCTAGAGTTGTACTTTGTTGGCTTCCTTACACCAGGATGCCAGATTCCTGGTGTTTTCAATCACGTTTCAACTGAACACCTCACTTTCACGGTATGTTCACTGTGTGTGTCCACAGTATATACAATACGTGATCAAAAGTATCCGGACATCCCCAAAAGCCGGCCGGGATGGCCGAGCGGTTCTAGGCGCTACAGTCTGGAACCGCGCGACCGCTACGGTCGCAGGTTCGAATCCTGCCTCGGGCATGGGTGTGTGTGATGTCCTTAGGTTAGTTAGGTTTAAGTAGTTCTAAGTTCTAGGGGACTGATGACCTCAGATGTTAAGTCCCATACGGCTCAGAGCCATTTGAACCATTTTTGAACACCCCCAAAACCATACGTTTTTCACATTAGATGCGCTATGTTGTCACCTACTGCCAGGTACGTCATTCAGCGACCTCAGTACTTATTGGACATCGTGAGAGATCAGAATGGGGCGCTCCGCGGAACTCACGGTCTTCGAACGTGGCCAGGTGATTGGGTGTTACTTATGGCATACGTCTGTACGCGAGATTTCCACACTCCTAAACATTCGTAGGTCCACTGTTTCCGATGTGATAGTGAAGTGGAAACATGAAGGGACACATACAGCCCAAAACCGTGCAGGCCGACCTCGTCTGTTGAGTGACAGAGAGCACCGACCAGTGAAGAGAGTCGTAATGTGTAATACGCGGACATCTATCCAAACCGTCACACAGGAATTCCAAACTGCATCACGATCCACGCAAGTACTATGGCAGTTAGGCGGGAGGTGAGAAAACTTGGATTTCATGGTCGAGTGGCTGCTCATAAGCCACACATCACGTCGGTAAATGCCAAACGACGCCACGCTTGGTGTAAGGAGCGTAAACATTGGACGATCGAACAGTGGAAAAAAGTTGTGTGGAGTGACGAATCACGGTACACAATGTGGCGATCCGATGGCAGGGTGTGGGTATGGCGAAGGCCCGGTGAACGTCATCTGCCAGAGTGTGAAATGCCAACAGTAAAATTAGGAGGCCGTGGTGTTATGGTGTGGTCGTGTTCTTCATTGAGGGGGCTTGCACCCCTTGTTGTTTTGCGTAGCACCATCGCAGCACAGGCCGACATTGATGTTTTAAGCACCTTCTTTATTCCCACTGTTGAAGAGCATTTCGGGGATAGCGATTGCATCTTTCATTACGATCGAGCACCTGTTCACAATGCACGGCGTGTGGCGGAGTGGTTACACGACAATAAAATCCCTGTAATGATCTGGCCTGCACAGAGTCCTAACCTGAATCCTATAGGACATCTTTGGGATGTTTTGGAACGCCGACTTCATGCCAGGCGTCACCGACCGACATCGATACCTCTCCTCAGTGCAGCACTCCGTGAAGAATGGGCTGCCATCCTCCAAGAAACCTTCTAGCACCAGATTGAACGTATGCCTGCGAGAGTGGAAACTATCATCAAGGCTAAGCGTGGGCCAACACCATATTGAATTCCAGCATTACCAATGGAGGGCGCCACGAACTTGTAAGTCATTTTCAACCAGGTGTCCGGTTACTTTTGCTCACATAGTGTAGTACTGCCAACTGTCACTGTAAGTTTGTGGTTTGTCTCGTGTTTGTGTTTAGGTGTCTGAATGTAGTTTGATATTCGATTATTTGTTATGTGTGTGCGTTTGTTACTGCGCGTGGTGAGACTTGCTCATTGACAAAGGGGAATTTTGAATGGAAGGACTTCTAACTGTTTTTTTTTTTTAGTGTATGTAGCGGGAGATTAAGTTATTGTCTTAGTCTGGTTATGTTATTCATTTCACTTTATTATTTGAGTGTCCAACATGATCAGTGAGTTGATACTTATATTGTTTTGGACCTTTACTACTTTCTCGTTCACTACAAGGGCTCTTTTTATACTACCTGATCAAAAGTATCCGGCCACCTATTGATGGACATTAATGTGGGATGCGCCCACCCACCGGGTTTATGGCGGCAAAATTCTACTGGGAACACTTCATTGAGGCTTCTGGGTGTCCGTGAAAGAGTGGCAGCCAATTCTTCCTCAAGAGCTGAAAACAGAGAAGGTAATGATGCTATGCGCCGGGGTCTGGAGCGAAGTCGACGTTCTAACTAATCCCAAAACTGTTCCGTTGGTTCATTTCGGGACTCTGGGTGATCCAGTCCATTTCAGGAACGTTATTGTCCGCAAATTATTGTCGCATACATGGTGCTTTATGACAGGGCGCACTATCATTCAGGTACAAACAATCATCGTCTCCAAACTACTGTACGCAGTACACAATGCTGTAATATGTGTTCATATACTCGTACTTCCGCAGTTAGTAGTTTTTTAAGCACAGTAAGGGGACAACACGCTAATCGCGACACACACACACACACACATACCGCAACACCACCTTCAAGTTACTTCACTATTGGCACTACACATGGTGGCAGGTACAGGCATTAAAACCCTTCCATTGGATTGCCACAGTGTATAGCATAATTTATGGGTATAAATTACTCGTTTCCAGTCCTCCACTGTCCAATAGCGACACTCTTAACATCACCTCAAGCGTCGCTTGGTACTTACTACAAAAATTTGTGGCTTATGAGGAGCTTGACCATTTCAGCCTATTCTTTTTAACTCATAGCCCGTAGTCACTGTGCTAGCTGGACTATTAGTAGCACTTTGGAACTCATGAGTGATGTCTTCCTCCGATTTCGTGCGATTTTTTTCGTGGTATAAATTTTGATACGGATTAATCAGATTACAGTGGTCCTATGGACTGATTGAATCTCCGGTTTTTAACTTTCTATAATTTAACCTAGTGCTAGCTATTTCAATTGTTGTGCCGAGTGAGCCTTAGAATTCAGATGTGCTGAGGATACGGGACAGGAAAGTCGCAAGAGTACAAGCCTAAACCGACAGAGATAACGCGACCTTCACAGAACTTCTAGCGAAAGTAAAGCTGCCCTCGCGTCGTCTTGGGGAAAGGTGTCTCGACTAGAGACATATTGGCGTCCAGTCTACTGTGTAGTTTATTGCTCATACCCACTCTGGATGGCCAAGCTCAAAGCATTCATTCCGAACAACGGTACTCCGCCCGGCAGGAGGTGGCGTCTGGGCCTTGCATAGGAAAGTGCATTCAGCAGATAAAAAACTCCCGGTATTCCGAAAAACATGACAAAACAGCTGTTACATGTTACAGGCTCAGAAGATACCGCAGGGTTGACGGAAAGCCTCGAGCAGAGTTTTTTTTAACTTTTCTCAGGGCCTGTGTATCGAGGCTAGTTGCTGCTTGAGAGGGCACTGACGTGGAATTGTTTTGACTTCAAGTGAACGTAAAGGTTTTAGCAAAAGTGGGGAGGAAATAGAGATTATAGGTGTTTTTCATATTTCGCCTCTGCTGGTAGGAATTTTGTTACAAGAAAACGATTATGCCGTTGGTGGACTCGAATAATTTTTAGAGGATAGGTTGCCTGGATACTTTGTTGGAATAAGTGAACAGGAAGGAATTTCCTTACGACCAGAAATTAAGGACTTCGTCTCTGAACTGCAGGCTGAATGCGTCGGTACTCTGCAGGTCTCACGCAGCGGACCCCCTTATCAGAGTGGGTTCCACTGTTCAAGCGATCGACAGAGCGCTTCTAGCGACGTCCTCGGTGGCACTCAGAAACGGTGTCACCCACGTACCCATATCGGACTGACGATAATGGGTGCGTCTTTGCCATATTACAACCATCACGAACCACAAATTCAGAATCGTGTTCAGATTCATTTACCATGTTCTCCACCGTGTTTTTAGCTGCATGGGCTTCTTCGTTTCTCCAGTCAGACAGTCAATGTAATTAATGTGTAGGCCAGTCAGGATAAATTCAGAATCTCGCTTATATAATTATGAGCTGATTTCGACCTCCACTAAGTATATTCGACAGCTGGTAGTTCACTTACCTACTTTTCATAATTAACATTTAATGCTCGTAATGTTTGTGATTTCATGACTTATTAAGATGCTTGTTCATTCTCATGCGTTTTGTTATAAACTAAGAAGTTGTCTTAAACCATATCTTCGATTCGAGTAAATGTTACCGCCCTGATTATATTTAATGTTTTTCGATGATAAGATGTGTATTTCTCACCCTAATATTCACTGCCAGGACCACAAACTTACATAGCATTAATAGTTCCGTTGCGTACATTTATTCCAGCATAGGGTGTTAAGGATGTGTTTGCATCACGATTCGTTTTGATTCGGTTAACTTCACACACACACACACACACACACACACACACACACTGGTTTTCACACACTGTCTGTCAGTACACGAGGTCTGCTTGATCTTGGTTTACCTTTGGCTGATCCTTTGTATTTACACTCCACAGTCACATCCCCAATAGTCGGCTTGAGCAGCCAGAGAAGGCTTGAAATGTCCGTGATAAGTACTCAGGTGACATCCAACGACTAGTGCACGTTCAAAGTCACTGAGATCTCCTGACCACTGCTGTTACTGCTTCTGTACTCGCAACCCAACACTCCTCGCTTGGTGGTCCCCCCCACGTGACATCTGGTGGTTAGTTCTGTGTTAAGTTGGGGTTTCCAGATACTTTTGATCAGATAGTGTATATCAAAGTTTTCCTGTAATTCACCAGTTTTCTGCTGTAATTGTTCATTGTAATAATATTCATATCCTCTTTCAAGGTAGATAGTGCATTTCTGTGCCTTGTTAGGTTTTTAGCAAAGGTAGAATTGTTAATTTCATATTTCCAGTTTCTTATGTGTTCATTGCATCTACTTCTGAAATTTCTGCCTATCATCTTCAGATGGTATACCAGCTCCTGGTTTTTCTAGTGGTGTTTGTAAATGTAACTGGAGTATCTTTTTGTTCTTTATACTATTTGTAATCCTTATTTTTTTAGCATTCCTGCTATTCTGTATGTTGACTTGTGTTACATGTTGAGGTCTTTTTTTTTTTTTTTTGTTCAAGACATGAGTGTTCCTCTTCTATGTTTCTGTATGTGTACTGTCGTGTCTGTGTTGTTTGTGGAGTCCAATGCTGCTTGTGTCCTCGGATTATTTAGTTTTTCCTCAGTTTTTTATTCTTTGGTTGATTCTTTGTGTTATATGGGTGAAATGTCCAATGGTTTTGACCATGAGATATACTCTTTCTAAATCTTTTCAACAGTCTTCTCTTCTGAGTGGGATTTTACTCAGGTTATGTATCGTATGTGTGTGAGAGCTGCTAGTTGTTGTTTTGTGGGTGGTTTGACGTGCGGAAGGAAGGAAGATTAGATTTTCATGTCCTGTCGACAGTGCAGTCATTAGAGATAGATCACATGATTGGTTTAAGAAAGGATGGGGAAGAAAATTGGCTCTGCCCTTTTCAAAGGTAGCATCCCACCATTTGCCAGTAGTGATTTAGGGAAATCACGAAGAACCTAAATCTGGATGGTCGGAAGCGGATTTGAACCATCAGTGACCTGGATGCGTGTCTAGTACGCTAATCACTGCGCCACATCGTTGGGTGGGGTTGGTGTGGCGTTTATAACTGTATCTGTTGCTGTTGGCGTTCTGTAAATGTCAAATTTGTGCTCATTACAGTCTCTCTTTATTTATTATATTTAAGACGTGTATTTTTGTTGTTTCTTTTTCCACGGTTAACTGGATAGTTTTATGTATACTGTGTACGTCTGGATGAAGTTTACTTATTTTTTCTGTTGACTCGTCTATCATATGGAATATACCATACACAAATCTGGCCCAATAAACAATTGTATATCTTTTCTCTAAGATTGGCATATCAAATACTGCATTTTCTTTATGGATGATGAATACATTTCCGTTATTAGCGATCCCATTTGAAAGTTATTTTCTTTCAAGTAATATTCCATTTGGGTAGTTTGTTGTATCTCAGTAGGTTCTCTTCAAGTAATTTCATAGTGTCTGCAGTTGCTATTGAGGTTTATACATTCCCTATTTTAAAGGAAATGAGACAAACAGTTTGTTGAATGTCTAGTAACGTAACGTCACAAAACTTGCACACCATAAACTGTTTCTTGCCTAACAGTAATATAATAACAAAAAACCCTAATATATGCGGAAGCATTATATAATGTAATTATTATATACTTAAAATAAACATTTATTACAGGCTACTAAAGTTATTAAATAAAAAAAGGAAGCCAAAAGTGTGTGGCAGAAAACGAACAGCCTTTCAGTTATTTCCATAGACTGACCACATCTCCTAATTAAACTCATGTACATTCTGTATGTTTATGCCTTCTCTTCTATTATGCCAGTTTAACTCACGACTAAAGTTTTGGTTTTCTTACACTTACGTTGTATTTCTTTCACAGTAGCACCTCCATGTTTTTCTTTCACAATAATATCTCCAACTTGACTAACAAGCTTTTTAGCTCTTTCTCACTTTCTGCAAGTGTTATCATTTCAATATGATTATGCTATCTACTAGGGCTCTGACTACTGCTTCGTTGTAACATTTTCTAATTCAGACAAATGATTTTCGGATGTAGGCCATGAATAATATTAGTGACAATGGGCATCCTTGCTTACATCTCGTATTATTTTTGCATGTTGTCAGTGGTGCCCCAGTCTCACTGAAGTACCTTTTTCTTTATATGAATACCAGATAGCTCTCTTATAGTTGGAGTCTCCCAGTGTCTGGAACAACTAATCCCATTCTAGACCGTTCATGCTTGTTCATGTCAACAATTTCTATTAATAGTGTTAGTCATTATACATCCTGTTTCCTAAAATTATCCTGTTCGTGCTCCGAAACCGAACTCATCTTCATTGAACATGTAGTTGTCCTTGTCGTCGTTGTTGTTGTTGATGATGATGATGATGACGATGTAGCTGTTGTTGTCTGTTGATGTTGACTTCAATCCGAAGACATGTTAGATGCATGTCTCAATGAAATTGTTATTATCAGATTTTTCGAGGGATGGGGAAACATTATTTTACCATTTTGATAGCATCTCTCGGCAGATGTCTTTTATACTGGATTATGTAATACATTTCGGCCGGTCGGTGTGGCCGAGCGGTTCTAGGCGCTTCAGTCTGGAATCGCGCGACCGCTACAGTCGCAGGTTCGAATCCTGCCTCGGGCATGTAGGGGTGTGATCTCCTTAGGTTAGTTAGGTTTAAGTAGTTCTAAGTTCTAGGGGACTGATGACCTCAGATGTTAAGTCCCATAGTGCTCAGAGCCATTTGAACCATTTAATACATTTCCTGAAATGTGCAGGAAGATCATTAGTTTCATAAATCTCAGATATTAGAGTATTTAATTTCCATCTGCATTGAATAGCTCTGTAGGTATGTCATCAGCTCTGGAGATTTACTGTACTTTAATTTCTTTAGCGTTTCTCCAGAATCTTCCTCTACGATCCCGTCGCCTTAGTCATGGCCTACTGCCTTTTGTCCGAAGCCTTATACAGGCAGCCGCGCGGTGTAACAGCGCGGACTAGGGCGCCTTGTCACGGTTCGCGCGGCTCCCCCCATCGGAGGTTCGAGTCCTCACTCGGGCATGGATATGTGTGTTGTCCTTAGCGTAAGTTAGTGTAAGTTCGATTAAGTAGTGGGTAAGCTTAGGGATCGATGACCGCAGCAGTTTGGTCCCATAGGATTTTACCACAAATTTTTACTTATACGGACTTGTCAGAAACAGTCTGATAAGCTTGTAACGGTGTTGCGGGGTATACTGTACTGAAAAAGAATTCTTAAGAAAAAATGCGATACCTTGCACCGTTTCCGAGTTAATCATCACTGCAGTCAGCCAATTATGCTGTTGCGAACTCAAGTTCAAGCGGCCCTCCAAACACAATCAGTGTGACTTGTTTCCATAGCGTAATTGAAAGGGCACGAAACTGCTCAGCCTTTGGCTCGGGTTCGATCCTTACTACCGTTCGATGTCCAATTTTTGTATCACTCTCTGGTTCGATTTTAGGAAAGCAAACGAAGTACTCGTTTGGCCACACTGTCTGTGACAGACAGCTTGAATCTGAGCAAGCAACGTCTTAGTTGGCTTAACATCAGTGCTAACGATTCGAATTTTCTTCTTCATAATTATTTCTCAGCACAACCTACCCTGCAACACCCTTACAAGCTTCTGAGACAGTTTCTGACCATCATGTATATATTCAAATTCTCATTTCTGTCTCACAGTGTTTCAACATAGTGTTCCCATCTCTTTGTGCGTTCACATAGTTCCTCAAACACTGGAGATCTCTTCGGTATGAAAAATTTTCGTACTAGGAACCATTCTTAAAGGCGGAGGAAACTTCGGGTACTCAACGGCATATAATGTGAAGGAATACGAAACCACCACAAGAAAGATTCTCTTGTTATCCGAGAATCAGTGGACAGATTGGAGTTACCGTAAGGCACCTATCTTAGCAGCCTTTCCAGAAGTCGGTATTTATCAATTAACACTGTTAATGCAAATTCGAAAGTACTTATATTACACTGGTCAACACTCATTTTCTTGCCAAGGATATTTGAGTGGCTTTAGGATGGGTTAGTGGTGCTGAGGACGAATATAGCAACCATTTATGCAGTTTGGCTCTAATTTTTGAGATAATGCATGATTTATTCAAAAAATTAGAAAAAATTGCTAATACTGAACTCGAGCGCTACAAACTACAATGAAAAAAGAAAATAATCTTTATAAATAGCTTCTATGAAAACCTGATAGGCATTTGTCCACGTATAAAACATAATTGAAAAGTTTCTCTATAAGTATATCATTTTCCGTCCATGACGAACCGCTTCCTGCACGCTTTCCTTTTATAGGTCTCTTCAGAACAGTCACGTTGCAGATTCCAGCAATAATCTGCCATCATATGCCTGTCCCATCTTCCTTTATATCTTTCCTCTATTCCTTTCATATCTTGATGGAACCGCTCTCCTTGTTCCTCACTGAAATCACCTATATTACGAGGAAATCGATCCAAGCGGCTGTGAACGAAATGCAATTTTATGCTCATGTTAGCTCCTAAGTTTTGAAAGTTAGTGAGCATGTTTTTGACCAGTTCCTCGTAATTGGGAGCTTAATGATTGCCCAAAAAACATTTTACAACAGCGACAAAACTGTTCCAGGCCGATGCTTCAGTGACAGTCATGACACTTGTAAAATTGGTATCGTTGATGAGCCTGCGAATTTGAGGACCATCAAATATTCCTGCCTTAAGTTTTTCACTACTGAGTCCAGGGAACGTATTGCAGATGTATGTGAAGCAATTACCATTTCTGTCTAAAGCTTTGGTGAATTGCTTCATTAGTCCTAACTTAATATGTAATGGTGGAAGAACAATCTTGTCCCTACTAACCAGAGGTTCATTAATGATGTTTGCTTCACCAACAGCCATATGTTCACTTGGAGGCCATGTTTTCTGCTTCCAATGTTCGTGCTTTGCCCTACTATCCCACATGCAGATAAAACATGGGTGCTTTGTGTATCCACTTTGTTGTCCAAGCAAGATGTTCACCATTTTCAAATCAACACAAATCAACCACTGGTGCTGCATATACTGAATTTTCTGCAGAACCATCTTGATGTTAGCATATGCTTCACAAAGTTTTGTTGAGTGGGCAATTGGAATGGATGCGTAACGATTGCCATTGTGTAGGAGAACACATTTTAAACTTCTAGTGGAACTGTCTATGAAGAGACGCCAGTCCTCTGGTCTATATTCCGGCAGCTCCAATTCAAGTAAAAGTCCAGGTATATTGCTGCAATACACTATAACCTCTTCTTGGTTGAAGTATGGAAGAAGGTTTTCTTCTCTCGTCCGGTAAGCTGTTATTTTAACACTTGGATTAAGACAGTTCTTTTCCTTAAGCCTGGATGCTAAGAGTTCTGATGTTTGCTTTGAAAGATTGAGTTCTCGTATCAAGTCACTGAGCTCCTTCTGGTCGAACTGCTGGGGTTGTGTCTCACGTCCTTCGTATTCCGAACCACTACGTGTACATTCCTCACCGTGCACATCGTCATCTGATGATGTTAGCGTGGGTAATGTTGTGAAGGTTGGTACAGGAACATCGTTGCTGTGCACCACCGGTCTTCTTGCTGACTCCAAATCGGGATATTCCCACTTTCGTTTTTTGAACCTATTAAAACCTTTCACATTAACAATGCAAAAATAGCAATCATCTGTATGGTTCTTCTGCTCTCGCCATACCATAGGCACTCCGAAGTTTAAGCTTTTCCTTTTTCGTTTTGTCCACTGCCGTAAGCACTCCACACAGCATTTACAAACTTTATGGGGTGCCCACGCCTTGTCTTGATCTCCAAGTTTAATTCCGAAATATGCCAGATACGCTTCCTTCACAAAAGGACTGATATTCTTCCTGTTCTTTTGAAGAACGTATTCACCACAAATGTAGCAGAACTCATCTGGATGGTTCACGCAAAGACGGCGTGAAGAACTCATGTTTTCCTAAAACAAAATTGCACAAATACTACATATTATGCAGAACTTTCTTGTATTTGCATGTCAATCACATCCAACAAACATCATTAATTGTTTTGTGTGAAATGAATACTCACCTCTTATTTGCTACGTCACGATGAAAAGGTTCCATCTCCTTGAAGCTGCACTGCACACGTGTGTGACTTTCGACCATCGCCATTTTTCTTGTTTACATTGAACGCTACCTATCGGCTGTTGCGGGGATTACCTCGGCCAACAAATGAATGTCGAGTACCGCCGAATTCAAATCTGCACAACCCTCAATATCTTCAACACACGCACCGCTCAACAGGACTGAACACATGCTGACAGTGTGATGTTTGCATGATGTAATCCTCAACCACACAGATGCACTCCCTGGGCACAATTGTTTAATAAAGATAGTACAATATCACTAATTAAAAAACAGGTAGCAAATACTTTACACCATATATGGACCCTGCAGTCGATATTATCCACATGAAACTCTCATTTCCACAAATAACCTACATCTCAAAAACCAGAGCCAATTTGGAAAAAGTACAAATATACTCGGAATGAGTATCATAACAATATCCCATTTTCGTTCAAACTTCCCTGGCAACGAAAAAAAAAATTATTTTGTAGAGCTGTGTTATCGGAAACTAAAACTTTTTTTGAATATTTGAACTTTTAGTCTTCAGTTTGTCACAAACTCAGTTGAGTTTGGTAGAAAAATATATAACTATAAGGCTCGAAAATGTTGGAATTTTTTGACGATTATGAAAGAGCCTCTCATTTTATAATATGTGATACATAATCCAGGGGAGATTACGAAGGATCTAAATTAATTGTAGCTTGCGTAGGCCAATGAAAATAATTAGATTTTCTCAGCAGATATTTCATTGCCTCTGGTTTTGCTGAGGTGACAAAAGTCGTGGGATAGCGGTACGTGCATATTCAGATGGCGGTAGTGCCGCGTTCACAAGGTAGAAATGGGCGGAGGTGTCGCTGACACTCAGGTAATTCATGTGAGTGTGGTTGCGCCAGCACGACGGGAATTAACAGACCTTGAATGCTGAATGGTAGTTGGAGCTATGGATGGGACATTCCATTCCGGAAATCGTTAGGGAATTGAACATTCCGAGATCCACGGCGTCAAGAGTGTGCCGAGAATACCATATTTCAGGCATTACCTCTCACCACGGACAACTTAGTGGTCGACGTCCTTCACTTAACGTCCGAGAGCAGCGGCGTCTGCGTAGAGTTGTCAGTGCTAACAGATAAGCAACCATGCTTTATGAAGAACGTTCAGCGGATTAGGAATTACGACTTTACCTTCCAAGTTGACAAAATATCCTAAAAACCTGCCGTATTAATATTTACAGCACTTCGTCCTCAGTTTCTAGGTCACTGTTTTTTATCTTCCAAATAAAGATTTGAATTTTGTTTTTAACCAAACATGGCTAAAAAGAAGAAGGAAATGCAGTTGCAAAAGACGAGTAATTATACTCTGACGTGAAAGATAAACGGTATTTTCCTAACATATTCTGGTACCACGCAAAAATTCGTCGTTAGATCAAATTCGTCTTTCTATATACTAGTTTATCACGACGGAAGCGAAACAGAAGATGATAGAATGAAAATTAAATAACTAAATTCCGTTTTCCCAAATTACTTCCTCGAGAAAACTCACAACACTGTTCCTACTTTCGACCATCGTTTATCAGTTTCCTCTATTTGTTTCGAGTTGCTGAATAATTGTCAGGTTTCTAGTTAGTCACTGGTTTACAGCACGCTCCACCTACCTAATATTTTGGGTTTCTAGAGAAATAATTTCTGGTCTATATCTTCAGAATTCTACCATGCGAGTGGTACTGCTATGCAAGCGATATTGATATGTGCTTGATATCGAGAAGTACTGCGAAAGTGGTGTGATATCCTAGAAAACCATGCGAAATTAGATATGTTCTTGTAATCCCAGTGTCAAGAGATGGATGTAGAAAAGCTAGCGAACAAGCAAGCAGGTCCGGACCAGGAACAGTCGTGCGTTTGTGCCGAAGGGGGAAACGAGGCCGAGTTTGTACAACATTTCTGAGAGTGACTTCGATCCACTGACGGCTTTCTGATGTGAAGGGGATGAGTTTCTATCGTGGGCGATATGAATTGTACGTTTACTACATCGACACGGTATGTGGTGATATATTGCTGGGGCAGATATTGGTTTCATGTTCTAATATTCAAGCTCTGGCCTCAGTGGGAGAGCAGTGTAATTGAGCACGGGTCTTTCTGTATTTGGCGATATGTATGGCACTTTGCAAGGTTCAGTTGTCGGTGCAATATGGCGGTCAGTTTTTTTTCGGGTGCTGTACAGATATAAAAGGTAACTGCACTGTTTGTGTAACATGTGTATATGTTGCATTGTAAAGTTACTGTGGCTTATGTAGTGTAAAATGTGTATATATTGCATTGTAAAGCTACTGTCGTATATGTCGTGGCATGACTAGACAAGATGACTGTGTGTCCTATAGTGAGGGACGTATAGATTCAGCACATCAATAGCCTTGAGGGTTTGAGAGAGATTTTTTATGTGGTAAATTATGTGCTCTGTAGATAGTGAGATTCGTTCTGGAAGTACAGATGTCAAGAGGAGACATTACCTGTACATCGATTGGTGCCAGACTGTAGCAGCAATCGTAATATTTAATTGTAGTTAACCGGGAAATATGTTCCTGGCTTCCAATATTCTTGTGTGTCTCATTTGTATTTGATGATCAGAAGACAACTTTGCGGATTTAACTCTCAATGCAATTTAGCGATCTGTGCAAAATAATTTTACTACTGAAAGTTACATCTGCAGAAAGAAAGAAAAGGTGGATGGTGCTTTGACACTGACAGCAACAGTAATTCGACGGGTAAATTCGATAAGAGCTAATCATAATGCTCGATTCATTCACAAGACATCCTTTGTGCTGGGATATAGGGGTCTCTACATACGGGTGAGAACATTTGCGTATGTTGAGAGCAGGAAGGGTATCACGTTAGGACCGCTGGGAAGAGTGCATTCGATGTTATTTTGCGTTATTTTCTTAAACAGGTTCTGTTAGGGAAAGAATTTTCATGCATACAAGCTAAGACATCACGAAAACTCCTACAAAAGCGCACGTTAAGTATTTCTGGGTCGCTATGCAATTTACAAGAGTCCGACTTGGTCATTATTTTAGATAGCCATGTGGCTTCAGTATAACATCAAGAACTTTGCTAGATGCGCTTCCGATGGTACGTGGCTACGCATGGTAATGCATCATCCACACTTCACACACGGTCAGTTACAATCGCTAGGGAGAAAGCAGCTTATGCTATTCTGGAATGGATTTCTGCGTCGTCGTTTGGCAATAAGCTCTTTGCTGGACCGCACTTAGAGGGAGGGTTCACACCAGCGGCGGTGAACACATACGCGATACCCACCTCAGAGCATCTGCACTTTGTACATAGGTATTCGCTCCCGTCCGGTCACGTCATCAACAGCGCCCACCATCTAGGATTATGTCACAGATGACAGCACTCTCTGGTGTTGGTACTGTGTACTAGGTCAGTTGGAGTCCAGAACCCTTGGCGACCACACTGGATGGTGGTAATGCCTCTAATTGTTTCAATAAAATAGTGCTTGCAAAATAATAAAGACTTACATCAAGCACTCAACAAGTCCCTTTCCCACGAATCCTTAGGAGGAGCTGGTGGTCGGGTGACTTAGGTTAGTGGAGGTAACCTTTCTTTCACCCCATTTTCTTAGCTTAGTAGAGATACGCGAATTGACCTTTCTTTACTGCCCAAATTCAAACTTGGCACCATTTCATTGGAAGAGGTGGTAGTTGGGTGACTTAGGTTAGTGGAGGTTTCCAAATGACCTATATTCCCGCGATTTTCTTAGGTTGGTAGAGATAACTCTGGTGTGTTGCATTGTACTATTGGAATTGGAACATCCTGCCATTTTTCTGGGGGGAGGGGCGTTTACCAGAGGGGAGGGGGAGGTTAATTAATTGATCAATAATATAAGCAGTCAGTCAACTGATAGTAGTGATTGGGCCAATTTCGATAACTCAGGCCTGAAAGTGTACCTCTAGCAGCGACAGTGAAGGGGAGTTTGTGGGGAGGGGAAGGATGCTGGGGAACAATAGGTTAAGGGAGGTGACATGGAAAACCACTTAACAGGGCAATAGGTTAAGTACCTGTCAATCAATGGAGAACAATAGGTTCGTCCCTGAGTGCATACCTGCCCCTGATGTAGGCAACTGGCACTAACAAAATGCCCCACAAATGGCATTGTCCCCCTAGTAATGTGTCTCGTGGCACCAGTGCCACTGCCAACCTGAAGCTAAGTTGTCTTCATAGTACCAAGACTGACTCCTGTTGCAGCTGTAAACCCCTACAGGAGGTCTTGTTCATTATATAAGGTAATATACAGTACATGACATCAGCATATGTTTATGGGAAGTGACCGTGTTGTTGATTGTGATGGCCATTATTCCGTCCCTGATGTTGACTAACAGTGGCTCCACAGCAATGGCATCTAGCACCGTTGGTACCCCTGCCGTATTGACTGTCCAGTGGTAACTGCTTCACTTGTACATTCGTTTATCAGTACTCGTGAAGAAGCATTGCTGATGCTATTCTTGATTAGAGAAACGAAGCGGTTGCTAAATGCCATCTTGAGCATTGTAGTGAGTATACATGGCTTATTTGGTCAAAAGACTTGTGAAAACCTAAGAAGAGTAGTGCATCATTTCCTCTCGCTTAAGAGTATTTGCGTATCTCTCAGATGCAATTGAACTCATGAATCACCTCCTGCAGCAGTGTAATGTCTATATTAGTAGCGTAGAGCAAATACGTAAGCTCATGCACCTTGACAACACTGCCGATTCTGTTCACATTGACTGTTGTGATATTGTAAGTCTATCACTCATCAGCCGTCAGAAACACCATCTCACTCTGTACCATCGTGAAGCCACCATGGATCATTTGACTGTGCGACAGTAGACGGTCGTCCGTTGCCATTCCTCCTTCATCTACATCTACATCTACATGACTACTCTGCAATTCACATTTAAGTGCTTGGCAGAGGGTTCATCGAACCACAATCATACCATCTCTCTACCATTCTACTCCCGAACAGCGCGCGGGAAAAATGAACACCTAAACCTTTCTGTTCGAGCTCTGATTTCTCTTATTTTATTTTGATGATCATTCCTACCTATGTTGGTTGGGCTCAACAAAATATTTTCGCATTCGGAAGAGAAAGTTGGCTACTGAAATTTCGTAAGTAGATCTCGCCGCGACGAGAAACGTCTTTGCTGTAATGACTTCCATCCCAATTCGCGTATCAAATCTGCCACACTCTCTCCCCTATTACATGATAATACAAAACGAGCTGCCCTTTTTTGCACCCTTTCGATGTCCTCCGTCAATCCCACCTGGTAAGGATCCCACACCGTGCAGCAATATTCTAACAGAGGACGAACGAGTGTAGTGTAAGCTGTCTCTTTAGTGGACTTGTTGCATCTTCTAAGTGTCCTGCCAATGAAACGTAACCTTTGGCTCGCCTTCCCCACAATATTATCTATGTGGTCTTTCCAACTGAAGTTGTTCGTAATTTTAACACCCAGATACTTAGTTGAATTGACAGCCTTGAGAATTGTACTATTTAACGAGTAATCGAATTCCAACGGATTTCTTTTGGAACTCATGTGGATCGCCTCACACTTTTCGTTATTTAGCGTCAACTGCCACCTGCCATACCATACAGCAATCTTTTATAAATCGCTTTGCAACTGATACTGGTCTTCGGATGACCTTACTAGACGGTAAATTACAGCATCATCTGCGAACAACCTAAGAGAACTACTCAGGTCATTTATATAGATAAGGAACAGCAGAGGTCCCAGGACGCTTCCCTGGGGAACACCTGATATCACTTCAGTTTTACTCGATGACTTGCCGTCTATTACCACGAACTGCGACCTTCCCGAGAGGAAATCACGAATCCAGTCGCACAACTGTAAATATTTTGTTAGCAGTTCTCAGCTCACCTCCCCCCCCCCCCCCAACCCTTTGAGCATCTTTACTGGCCTCTGATTGTACAATAAAGACACGCCGAAAGTGCAGTGTTGAGAATCGGCGCCTGGCATTCACTGCAAGAGGGAAAACTGGTTTAAATCTCTACCGGTATGACACACCTAAACGACACTAGGTTGTAAAAGAAATGGGCATTGCACTGTATAACAACTGTAAAGAATTCACTATATTTATGCAGGGGATGTAATAAATTTTAGTGTATCGACAGTTGACGATGGGAGCAGGCACTGCTGGTGTTGCTCCTCCTGCTGGCAACACGGCAGAGCTGCGAGCGCGTTCGGCCCTGGCCGCCATTGGCAACTTTGTCGGTCAACGTGGCCACGTCCACCTGGTTACCTCGCGAGGCTGCGGTAGCGGTCAGCGAGCGCCTACGGGAGCGCTACGGTAGAAGCTCGCTGCTCTGCTCGTTTTCCTTTTTTCAGTCACTATAGCCTACTCTCTCGCAGTCTTCAGCAATACGTTCAGGTTTTCTCTTTGCTCACGTATACGGTATTGCCGCACCAAGGACTGAGAGTCACTTTTGCTGCCACTTCCCGACACGAGGGGATTCGCCAAATTATCCGATTTCTGATCGTTGCCACTGTTACCTTTGTTTCTCTTTTTACGCGCGTTTTTGTTTTCTACAGGAGGTGGTGGAGTTAGACCTCCATCTGTTTCTGCTTCTGACTTGGACTATTTTCCGAAGAAATTGAGACATCTTTGTTTTCCAACGTAGGCTGTTCTGTAGAGAGTGGCGGAAGTGGAGGTATTTTCACCTGTTCGTGGCGACCAGTTGCTCTGGTTTGTACAGGAACGAGCTCTTCCACAACTTACAAGGGGAGGCCGCCAATTGTGAAATTCAGATGCAATTCATACTGCGCATGATAAAAGCTCATGGCCAGAGGTGTAATGTGGCAAAGCACCAAGATGCACTTCTCAGCCGTTGTCGAGAAAATCGACAGTTAAAATAAACCGTTGCGGTGAAATACTCTCAACGATTAATAATTATCGACAGCGTCGTGGCGCAGCGGTAAGCGCTCGGGTTCGTAATCCGAAGATCGCCGGATCGAATCTCGCGCCATGCAATTTTTTTTTTTTTTAGTATTTGTTTTTTGTTATTCAAATGTGTCCACACACACACACACACACACACATATATATATATATATATATATATATATATAATTCCCGGCAATCAGTTGCAACAATTATGCATATAATATGTTGTTGAAAGTCGTTTGTCGTGGAAAAAGGAAAAACTGGCGACTTCGAACATCATTATGTTTTCCGCAAACAAAGTTGTATTTCACAAATGTTATTAGTTGTCTTCATAATGTTAACCACGTATAGTTAACGGAAGACGTAGAAACGATATTCCGAAACGAATACGTATAGCGTAAGTCAAATGTTCGAATTAGAATAGAAACCCCACGAACACAGATTTGCTGTGGCAGGTATGAAATATAAGCTCCGTTACTCGCTCGTTACACTTGAGGGACAGATGTTGAATGGGCCGAAACGAGCCGCCGCATAAAAGTGTAGTTGCCTGCTAACTTCGAAAGAAGGTAGATGCGGTCCCTAGCGCAACTTATAACATCGTCGAAAATCAGTGCGGACGTGAGAGCTTTGGTACACCCTGTTAAACAAACGGAAAAATGGAGGCGGTACAATTGGAGAGCGATCCGCCTTCACCAAAATGCATAAGCAATTCATTAATAGTTTATATATATATATATATATAAACTACAATTGGAGAGCGATATATATATATATATATATATAAACTATTAATGAATTGCTTATGCATTTTGGTGAAGGCGGATCGCTCTCCAATTGTACCGCCTCCAATTTTCCGTTTGTTTAACAGGGTGTACCAAAGCTCTCACGTCCGCACTGATTTTCGACGATGTTATAAGTTGCGCTAGGGACCGCATCTACCTTCTTTCGAAGTTAGCAGGCAACTACGCATTTATGCGGCGGCTCGTTTCGGCCCATTCAACATCTGTATATATATATATATATATATATATATATATTTGAATTACAAAAACCTAATAAAAAAAAAAGAAGTTGCATGGCGCGAGATTCGATCCGGCGCCTTTCTGTTTATGAATCCGAGCACTTACCGCTGCGCCACGACGCTGTAGAGAATTATTAATCGTAGAGAGTATTTCACGATAACGGTTTCTTTTAACTGTCGATTTTCTCGACAACGGCTGAGACGTGCATCTTGGTGCTCTGCCACATTACACCTCTGGCCATGAGCTTTTATTATGCGCAGTATGAATCGAATCTGAATTTCACAATTGGCGGCCTCCCCTTGTTAGATTTAAGCCGCCTGTCGGTGTTGTAACGCCGTTCCCACAACTACATGACCCACAAGGGGTATAGAAGCAATCAGTGACAGCGCTCTCACGAAGAAGTTGTATCGATCGTCGACGGTTGAAGTTTATCCTTGAATATTCAGTGGAATGACAGATTGAACAGGTTGGTGGTTGCCTAATGTAGGTGATCCGAAAGCGACGTTCGCCTGTGACTATGTGAGATGGAATGTGTTTCTTTATGCCTACACGAATACATCGCACTCCACTGTTGACGTTCTACCGATAGGCAGTCAACCATTTCTCATTAGTGGCTGGCAAAACCACACCGTACTGCGGGAGTACGAGCAGTTATCTCATTGGGGCACTCAGGTGGTACAGTGCAGACACTAATATTTCTAACTCTTTTACCTGATGGCACAATCTGAGCATCGCTCATACTCCCGTCAGTACGATGAAATTTCCACATAGCACCATATTCCTGTACAGATTTCTCGCAATTGAAACGAATTTCGCAAGTCACGAGTATTGTACGAACTGGAACTGAAAGTGCCTACAAAGTGTTGGGGCTATCCAGACACGAACTTCAAAAGCCGTCGACCTAAAACATTGTGATGAAATACACATTGAACACTGTTTTCTCTGTTGGATGTCGACATTTTACTTGCAGTTAATTGCACCGCACATTGTAAACCTCGGCCACAGACGCTACTCTCCTCCCCTCCACAAGCACCAATCGGCGACGCGAGCACTTGCCAGAGCGCCCCCGAACGACGTCCACCGGCGGGCAGTCCGCAGCAGAATCACCTCGGTCGCTACGTCAGCGGCACTTCCGTTGAAGAGTGCTTACCTAAAGGTGCGTTCACACCTGCGTACATTGCGGCTAGTCGCCATGCGAATGGAATTACTGGCACGCACATATTGAGGAAGAGGCAAGCATCCTTCACACGTGCTTCTACTTTCGTGTGGGGCAAGCACAGTCGCACGACGACGAGGCTCGAGGCGCACAGGTGTGAACGCACCTTCACGGCTACGTAAGTGACAGTCGTAACAGATTCTTTCTCGATTTCCAGGAAAATATGCTTTTGAGGACTCCATATATGGTGAAGAAAAACGCTCAGTGTTCACTTATCTATCGACCCTACAAGGTCTGACAAGCAAACTCTTAAGTGTGGGGTCGCAAAAGGCCATTGATGTTTACAGCATTCAACGCCCTAGATATTGTTGTTGTGGATTGGCAAGACAGCCAACCCACTATGAGAGGAAGCCGAAAGGCACGCGATTTAGCTCACGCAGGCTGGCGTGAGGTCTGGAACAGTTCAAGGAAATGAGACTAACAAAAAACGTACGTAGCTGCTGGAATACTTAACTTTAATCCATAATTGGTGAACATCGCACGTGACGGTACATGTTTTACAGCATCAATAGTAACCGGTAATGGCGCCTTGCTAGGTCGTAGCAAATGACGTAGCTGAAGGCTATGCTAACTATCGTCTCGGCAAATGAGAGCATATTTTGTCAGTGAACCATCGCTAGCAAAGTCGGCTGTACAACTGGGGCGAGTGCTAGGAAGTCTCTCTAGACCTGCCGTGTGGCGGCGCTCGGTCTGCAATCACTGATAGTGGCGACACGCGGGTCCGACGTATACTAACGGACCGCGGCCGATTTAAAGGCTACCACCTAGCAAGTGTGGTGTCTGGCGGTGACACCACAATTGTCTACCATGCAACCACAATATTGGCTGCTAATGACAACAGAGGATGCGCCTGTGGTATCCAAAGGTAAGTAGAGCATGAGACTACGGAGCGTAGTTGCACCGCATATCGACGAGTAACTCACAACAGTGCTACAGTCCTAGTGGTGTTGATACGAAGCAGAGAAATAGCAACGATAAACAAAGCAAACATTAAATTATATCTACAACAATAGTTGCCGAAGTTGGTATTTCGTCATAAAGGAACCCAAGGAATTTGGCAGAGTGAGAAAGAAGTGACAGAAAAAAAATATTGACTTTTCTGCAAGGTGAATCAGAGGATGTGTGGTGTCGTATACGCTCGACTGGGGAGACAATGTACATGAGGAGTGCAATAATGACGATACGTGCTTAACAAGTGAAAGTGATACTGAAACAGGTATCGAGCCATGTAATTCATCATCCTTGTAGGACAGAGAGCCACAAATTCTGTCTGCAGTGAAACATAGTAGAGGACAATCGTCGTCCAAGGACCGGGTTCAAAATGGCTCTAAGCAATATGGGACTTAACATCTGAGGTCATCAGCCCCTAGACTTAGAACTACCTAAATCTAACTAACCTAAGGACATCACACACATCCATGCCTGAGGTAGGATTCGAACCTGCGACTGTAGCAGCGTCGCGATTCCGGACTGAAGAGCCTAGAACCGCTCGGTCACAGCGGCCGGTGGACCGGGTTCCAAACATAATTACGTATATGGAAGATCGTCCGCAGCATAGTAAAAAGACAATTATGAACAGATTTAGAATAAGTTCTCAAGACTATGACCATGTTGCGTGTAAGAAAAAGTACGGATATTCAAGGGAGGACAAAGCGCACTTGTTGCAAAAACTAGTGTTTGCGCGTTTCAAGGATGCTCGATACAATTTACATGATGTGCATGATAGTGATTACAAAGGAAGCAGTGACTGGTTGTATAACTTCAAACAGTACTACAGAACTGGAAGATGTAGGATAACGAGATTTCCGTCAAAGCATCAACTTGATGATGCACAGCAAACTGCGAAATCGGCCCGAAAAGTTGTAGATGAGATACACAAACTTATCACATTGTCCTGTAGGGAAGTTGCTTTCAACTCCGAACAGTCTGGATTTGAAGAGGAAATCCATACTAAAGGAACTGTGGAAATTGTAGGTAACAAGAAAGTTGTATCAAGATCAACTAACATCAATAACTTACCGCATTCGTATACAATTATGCCGACTGTTAATTTGCATGGTAATTTGGTTGGAAAGGTATTTATTGTGTTGTGGAAAGTTATAGGTGCTCTGCCCTCCAGGATTCGTCTTCGTGTGTGTGATCTTGCAAGGGCGGTAGGGGATATTTACGTTACAGAAAGTGGGAAAATGGGCATAAGAGAACTGAGAGTATAGTATGAGCACTGCTTTTGGCCAATATCGGATCAAAATAACTTGCTTTTGCTTGATTCCTGGGTACAAAAAGTGTACTCGCTTCGAAAAAACTATCTCTCCAGAAAAGTATGTAACATTCCAATTCATACCACTTGGGACAACTGGACAAATTCAGTCTCTGAGTGTTTGTTCTTTTCTCTGCCTATAAAACATATAGCACTACGCCTTAAAGGATATCAAGTTTCACGATAAGCTCCAGGACAGGTTCTTACAAATTAGGTTACATGCCATCAGGTGCCATCACCCCGTTACACCGTTATGATTATATGTGCATTCGTTAAGAGTGGATACCTAGCTGAACATCCTACACGGTTAGTAACTCCCAAGGAGTTCGCCTTTGATCTTGAGGGTGCCAACCTTTGTGATCACTGTGGCGGACTTTTTTTCAGTCGGTGTTCATGGTGCAAGCTAATGGTTTATTTTGAAAAATTCTTGAATGTCGATTATGCCCATACTGTGAAGTGTTATACAAACATTCCATAGAAAGTTGATCTCTGCACCTCATGGAGACTCATTTTCTGTCACCCTCAAGTTCCACGTGGTGAGTCATTAGCGGCTAATATTTTCCTGCCATAACTGTTGACGCAACACTTCAAACGAGCCTTACTGAAGATTGAACTTGTGACCTCGCACTCGAGGAGTTTTTTGTATGTCGATTGCGCTTAATGAGCTTTAGGGATGGTTTTTCCAACGCTGACGAACATGAGCCGAATCGGTTGGCCGTGTCACAGGCCTTCCCATTGTGTGTTTTATTATTCTACCATTCCTCGAGCCAGTCACACACAGGGTGGCAGTTATTGAACTGTATGCAATAAAATCGTCATAACTTCTGAAAGGTTTGCGTTAGGACGTTCAAATCGCACGGTTGGCCGCGGGGCATGATGGGAATTAGTATGGTGTGGTTTAGCGACGAAGTCCACTTTCATTTGGATGGGTTCGTCATTAAACAAAATTGACGCATTTGGGAGACTGAGAAACCGCATTTCGCGATTGAGAAATATCTTCACCCTCAACGGGTGACTATGTGGAGTACCATGTCGAGTCACAGAGTAATCGATGCGATATTCCTTGGTGGCACGGTGACTACCGAGCGGTACGTGAAGCTTTTGGAAGTTGATTTCATCCCCATTATCCAAAGTGACCCTGATTTCGACGAGATGTGGTTCATGCAAGACGGAGCTCGAGCCCGTCGAAGCGGGATATTGTTTGTAGTCCTGGAGGAGCGCTTTGGAGACCGCACTGTGGCTCTGCGGCACACAGAGGCCACTGGCAAGGGTCTCGATTGGTCGCCATATTCTCCGACTTCTTTTTGTGGGGCTATATTAAAGATGCGGTGTACAGCAATACCCTCAAAACCTTTGTTGAGCTGAAAACAGCCATTCAGGAGGTCATAGACAGCATCGATGTTCCGACATTTCAGCGGTCATGCAGAATTTCGCTATTCGTGTACGCCATATCATCGCCAATTACGGCAGGCATATCGAACGTGTCATAACGTAATGGTTCAAATGGCTCTGAGCACTATGGGACTTAACATCTTTGGTCATCAGTCCCCTAGAACTTAGAACGACTTAAACCTAACTAACCGAAGGACAGCACACAACACACAGTCATCACGAGGCAGAGAAAATCCCTGACCCTGCCGGAAATCGAACCCGGGAACCCGGGCGTGGGAAGCGAGAACGCTACCGCACGACCACGAGCTGCGGACGTGTCATAACGTAAATGTTGTGACGTTTATAAGTTTAACAAAGTGTGTGCACGCCATAGCTTGTCACTAATTTACGTTTTTTCATGTAGTTCAATAACTGTCACCGCGCATTTTGCAAAGATACTACGTATTATCGTATCTTGATTAGTAGTCGACCATGTTGTAGGGTGCAGAACACTTTTCGAAAGCATAGGCAGACGGGACCTAGATGTTCACCTGCATCTATTGTTTGCAAGATGACCATGGAGTGTCTTTCAGGAGGGATTTAATCTGTAACGAGTACGTAACCCATCGAGTTGACCTTTTTCAAACTGCAGTCAGCTAGCCGGTATCCCTGCATGTGAGAATCCTCTCCAACATAGTAACCACTCTGAAAAAGGTTAAGTTTCGAAGTAATGAAGGTATTAGAATATTTCACTAAACTATAAAGGGCATTAGAGATAAAGTTAGTGACCTGCCTATGGATGTTTTCTCAGACACTGGTGGCATATCAGAGCAGCATTTAAAGAATCTATATTCAGTGGCTTCCTATACCAGGCTGTAGATTAACTAGTTATTTTTCATGGATCTCTTCCTTTTGGATCTGTTGTTGACATATCAAGGGACTTCACTAAATAGTTTATCGAATATTGTGCAGGAGCGGTTGGATTCAGTGAAACTTAAACTTTTAATTACAATTATCTATAGGTCCCCTTACTCTGATTTCAGGATATTTCTGTTCAAGCCAGGGAGAGTACTTGATTGGATTTACACGAAAGTACCAAAAATTAGTTGTATTCGGTGGCTTTAACATTAATTTCACAAGTGACTGTACAAGGAAAAGAATGATTCCTAAATTCGTATCATCTGACACAGGCTGTATTTCTTCCAGCCAGGGTGCAGAGGAGCAGTAGCAGAACTCTGTATAATATTTTTGTTCAGTTTCCATTACTAGAGTTAAATTCCGCGAGTAAAAGGATAAATGGCAACAGGGAATTTTTAAACGTCATTAAAGAACAAGTGTGGAAAGATGTTTACAGTGGTGATAACATATACGATAAACATAAATAACCATTCCACTTTGAAAATTGCTTTCCATGAACATGTTTAAAACAGGGTACTGGAACTAACAGACAACATGGGTGGCTGACTAATGGAATAAGGAATCATGTAGAACAATGTGGGAATTATAACAAAACTTTGTACCGCAAGGTGCTTCAGGTGTCATTAGAAGGCCAATAAGCATTTGGTATGCAAATATAACAGCCAGTGCTCTAATTAAAACATTATGGTCAGTCGTGAAGGAAGGGCATGGCCAACAGCACAAGATCGACGATATAACGTAAATATACAGTAAAAGTGGTTCTGTTATTGATAAGTCAAACATATGTATATTACTTATTAATCAGTTCATAATATGTCAGGTGAATTAAATAAAAAACATAGATACTACAGGGAATTATATATCTCTCTTAGAAAATGAGTCAATAATTGAGCCAATAATTAAACTGCTGAAGACTAATGAGTTTTATGGATATCATGGGGTATATAGCCCTGTACTGGGCCACATTACTAATATTTCCTTTAGGAATGTTCACATTTATGAAGATTAAAGTATTCAGCAGTGGAACCGCTTTGTAAAAAAAGGGAAAGGGATAATGTGGACAATTTGAGAGCTATTTTATTCCATCGATGTTTGTGAAAGTTATTGAAAAGGCTGTACATGTAGTGTGTAAACGTGGTGTGGATCTAATCGAGACGAACAAATTAATACAGGTCACATGTGATCTGTCAAGCCAGGAAACAACCTCAAATTGGCATACAAAAGCCAAATAAGTCACACTGCATGCACACCACACCAGTTCATTTCACTTTCTCGCCAAAATCGTCTTTGAATATTAAAAATCCCTTGTTCTTGCAGTTAAAAATGTATCAGGTGATCAAAAAGTCAGTATAAATTTGAAAACTTAATAAACCACGGAATAATGTAGATAGAGAGGTACAAATTGACACACATACTTGGAATGACATGGGCTTTTATTAGAACCAAAAGAAAAAAAAGTTCTCAAAATGTCCGACAGATGGCGCTGGACAGCGAAACGTCAGTGACTGGGCACGACAATCGTGTATAAAAGGAGCTTTAATGAGGGATAGAACAGATGCGCCAGCAGTCGCAGCATGTTGACGTTACCTGAAAAGGCGCTTTTAGTGAAGCTGTATTATCAAAATGGGGAATGTGCTAGTTCAGCGTTACGATTCTATCGCCATAGGAACGGGATTCGAACGGATAAAGATGGCTCTGAGTACTATGCGACTTAACTTCTGAGGTCATCAGTCGCCTAAAACTTAGAACTAATTAAACCTAACTAACCTAAGTACATCACACACATCCATGCCCGAGGCAGGATTCGAACCTGCGACCGTAGCGGTCTCGCGGTTCCAGACTGAAGCGCCTTTAACCGCACGGCCACACCGGCCAGCTGAACGGATAAAGGTCCGTTGACAAATGCAGCTGTCGCGAGAATGATTTCGAAGTTCGAAGCCACGAGTTGTTTAGACGATATACCCCGTAGTGGCCGACCGAGCACAAGGCGTAATGCTGCTGAGACAGTTCAGGAAGAAATGGAGACTGTAACGGGTTCGTCTATGCACGGGGAAGTCAGCGCTCATGCAGTCGCACGTCGCACCGGCATTCCATACACTACTGTTTGGTTGGCACTTAGGCATACCCTTCGATGCTATCCGTACAAAATCCATCGGTATCATGAACTGTTACCTGGCGATTTAGTGAAGCGGAGGGCATTTGCGGTGTGAATGTTTCAAAAGATGGCGGAAGATGACGATTGGTTGAGTAACGTGTTGTGGACCAACGAAGCTCATTTCACGCTCCGAGGGTGTGTCAGCGCCCACAACTGCAGAATTTGGGCTACCGAAAATCCTAGAACTGTCGTGGAAACTCCATTGCATGACGAGAAAGTCAGGGTATGGGTTGAATTTACCACATCTACCTTATCAGGCCTTTTTCCTTCGAGTAAATGCGTGATTCTGGTTTTGTAAATGCTACCGTGACGGGTGAGAGGTACGTTACAGAATCGCATCATCTCCAGCCTGGCTGATAAACACCTGCTGGAACGTACGATGTTTATGCAGGATGGCGCTCCATCCCATATTGCTAGACGCGTGAAAGATCTCTTGCGCGCGTCGTTTGGTGATGATCATGTGCTCAGCCGCCACTTTCGTCATGCTTGGCCTCCCAGGTCCCCAGACCTCAGTCCGTGCGATTACTGGCTTTGCGGTTACCTGAAGTCGCAAGTGTATCGTGATCGACCGACATCTCTAGGGATGCTGAAAGACAACATCCGACGCCAATGTCTCACCATAGCCGGCCGGCGTGGCCGAGCTGCTCTAGGCGCTTCAGTCTTGAACCGCGCGACCGCTACGGTCGCAGGTTCGAATCCTGCCTCGGGCATGGATGTGTGTGATGTCCAGTAGTAGCCCTTGGGCGGCCTGAGTGAATCGTGTCGTTACAGTTCCTGCCTCTCTGTACCTCCTCCATTTCCGAACATCACTTTGGTTCACTCCGAGACGCCTGGACACTTCCCATGTTGAGAGCCCTTTCTGGCACAAAGTAACAAATAACAATGCGGACGCGATCGAACCTAGGTATTGACCGTCTAGGCATGGTTGAACTACAGACAACACGAGCCGTGTACCTTCTTCCTGGAGGAATGACTGGAACTGATCGGCTGTCGGACCCCCTCCGTCGAATAGTTACTGCTCATGCATGGTTGTTTACATCTTTCGGCGGGTTTAGTGACATCTCTGAACCGTCAAAGGAACTGTGTCTGTGATACAATACACACAGTCAACGTCTATCTTGAGGAGTCCTGGGAACCGGGATGATGGAAAACTTTTTTTGATGTGTGTATACAACTTCTAATATGACGGGTGATTCTAAAATAGTTTTGTTTGCTTCTTAGTGATGGACGTTGAGTGCAACATATTCAATGTATCAAAAAGTGCAAGTCAAGAAATAAGTCCATGGCTTGTAGAAAATGAAGCTAAAACTGATATTTGGATATGCAAGTGCAGACTTTCTCGGCGAATTTCATATATGAAGTCTCACGGGTTGTCAGTCGAGTAGCGTCGTCGTCTCGTAGCTACGAGACGACGACGCTACTCGGCTGACAACCCGTGAAGACTTCATATATGATATTTGGATTACACACAACGGGCATCTGATTAATGAGCCCGGAAAATCCAAATTCGCAGGTGTTCAGATAGATGGTAATCTGCCATGGAAAGCCCGTGTTCAGGATCTTGTTCAAAAACTTTGTGTTACTATATTCACCATTAGACAAGTATGTGCAATAAGCGATAATCCAACACGAAATATTGTCAAATTTACGTATCTTCATTCGCTTATGCCAAAGGGCATTATATTCTGGAGTAGCTCTTCCCATTAACAACGTCTATTTTTGGCTCAGAAAAGGGCAGTCCGAGCAGTATGTGGTGTCGATTGACAGACCTCTTGTCGACACCTGAACAGGAGTCTAGAAATTCTGACGTCTGCCTCTTCATATATATTTTCTTTACTATCCTTTGTTGTTAACAACGTGAGCTTATTCCAAAGACTTTTAGATTTCACTTTGTTAATACTAAGTAAAAATCCTATCTGCATTTGGGTCACGAGTTTTTGATTCGTGTGGAGAAAGGAGGACAGTATTCTGAATATTTTGAATAAGCTACCAAAAAGTCTTAATAGTAATCCTCACACATTCAAGTCTATGTTGAAGAATTTCCTCATAGCTCACTATGGGAGTTTCTGGAAAAAATTTAAGCAAATTCGTGTGTTATATTGCTGATTATGGTAATGTGAGTTATACTTGGCAGATTTTCGTCTGCGTAGGATTCGTTTAAATTTCATTTGAACTACGACTATAGCTAATTTTTCCGATTTAATTTTTCCGATTTAATTTCATGCGCCGAATCGCTTCATGCCCGTGGTGATTGGCTCCTCAACTTGGTGCTAAGGATCTAGATGCGTAGTTGAAGAAAAAATGCACCTCCAAGGAAGTCTCTTACAAAAACTACTAGTTCTTGGGAACGGTCTCTCGGCATGACACTACCACTAAGTTGAATTCACGGATGAGACGGAGAATATTCAACGAGATGTGCTCGCTTCACCATGAGTTTGCTGAGTGAGCGCGAGAGTGACAAAGTAAAACTCAACGTACTCCAGTTGGAGACGCTATAAGAAAGGTGCTGTGGATCTTGGAAAGCCCAGCTTTGGGATTCCCAAAGTGAGATTCCAATTCGAGTCAACTAACAAATTACTGCCTCCATTTTATATTACAGATTAATGTCTACGAGGACAAAATTGGAAGAAATCGGTTGTGTTCAAAGGAATGCTGACAGTTTTCCTTCCCGTTTACCGTCAGCAAGTGGACCAGCAAGGCGTAAAAATATTTCAGTAGTTTGTCCGATATGTTAAGACCTGTTCGTAACACGTAGAATGCTACCTTGCGAGATAGGTAAGTGACAGGTGAGTCAGACCAGCATCGAATCCGCGTGGCGTATTAACGACCGTGGGCTGCTCCAACGGCAGCCTGAGTATGGGCTTTAGGCAAGTACTGAGCTGGTCCCCAAATTCTGTCTCGGTTAAAATACGTTCATACACAGAATAAAGGTTCAGACGGCTGGCACACACGACATTGCTCCTCCACGCTACCTTGACGACTGTGGCGTCAGAGCGGCATCGTCCACGTAATTAAATAATAAAATAAAATCTGCAAAATCCTTGAAAAACGTACGGAATAGGCGCTAGGGAAAAGAAAGAAGATACCACTTCTGTGTTAAAAAATTCTGATGCCGGAAAACACGGAAGATTATTTCAACTTTATTCTTTGTATTGCAATTTAATTCGTTTTGTGTCATTCTACCTGTCCTTCAGATTTATTCTTTCCTCAACATTAATACAGGAGTAAAAATTGTGTTAAAATTGTAACAGACACAAAGAAGAAAACTGTAAGAAAATGTTAACATAATAAAATTATAGGGTGTGCTTGAGGACGGCATTAGAAATGAAACAAAGCATGTACACAATGTTAAGTGCTAAGTTACTGATACAGAGACTGAACCTAGTTTGAACTAAGTTTTTTTCCACTTAACGCTATTTTCATCTGTGTTAATTTTTTTCAAGTTTATTCTTCAGTTCAGGCTTGAGAGTAATTTGTATAAACGGTCATAGGATCTCAGAAAGACTATGTTCTACATACTATGTCGGTTAATCTGCTACTCAGATTTTGGATTTAAGATTTTTTTACCCAGGAAACTTCAGAACGTATTGGGAGATATTTTTATCACTTTATACAGAAATAACTGTTACAGATTCTTGATACTTATCACGCTGTGTTACTTGGCAAGGCTTCCTGTTCAGTTGTCAACACTGAGCTTTATAATGTGGAAATTATTACGTTGAAGTGTCATGCTTTCTAAAAACAGATCAGTCTAACTTTCCTACATGAGGTCACCTCAGTCGACTTGTTCTCTTTATGCTTTACCGAAGCTCTATTCCTGGTATTCTGGCTATTTTGTGTAAAGTAATCAGCAGGACTCCATTTGAAGTACGAATCGCATGATTCGTATAAGTAAATAATTTTCTATATGATTTCACGTGTACTGTGTACAGATTTAGCCTCTATACATTCAAGAAATCAAATTTCGGAGCTGACGTCGACAGACCCACCCTCGGTACGTAACTGCTTTTGTGCTTTTCCGTTCTGATTCCTATATAACAGCATTGTAGATATAATCAGCAGCCCATGCACTCTGACATTTGAAGTAGAAGGTACTCCAATTAACCTTTGTGTCTGAACAGTAATTTTAGCTTCTGTCAACACTTCTGCCGTTCGTCAATACTTGTGTTATGGTTCCTTTTTAAGAAACGGAAATTTTGGAAAAGGACAAGTCAGTGGCGCTTTTTATCAAACTTCAGAGTAGTGGCTCTCGTACCCCTGCTATCCTGTGGTGTTCCAAATTGCTTAAAGAATTATGAGATTTTGATTCTTGTTGTTATCGAATTGTTCTTAATAAACTGATAAATAATATGTTGAAACTGTAAAACTTTATCGACTCCCAATAATTATATTTCCACTGAAGATGTTTCTTGCCATCTTGATGTCATAAATTCGTAAATGAATTTAAAGAAAAATGAAGTGCCGATTATTCGGTTCGCTATCTGCTGTCGTTGAGGAAATTTTGTTAAAAGGCCGTTTTTTCCCACTGTCCTTTACAGTAAACGTGTTCCATTTACGTCTTTTGTTAGGTAATTTTCTTTCCATTGCGCCTAGTAGATCATGTGAGCTGAAAGTAGGTTGTTTCTTCTGGTGCGCAATGTTTTACGAATGTCCGACATGAGCCAAACCCATGTGTCTTGTTTCTTGTGAATTTCATCTGAATCAGAAACCTGATGTTTCTCTTTATGGTTTCATTAATGTCATTATACTTTGGGCTGCCTAGACCTATTCATGTCACCATATTCCTGAGAAAAGACAGCCTTGCCACACCTCGCGCTCGTATTTTTTCCGTTCGAAAGTTTCATCAATCCATTTCCGCATATATAGCCATTGTTTCAAGGTAGCTCATCTCCCTCCCTTTGCGTATGTTATGTAAGTCTTCATGTTGCACCTTGTAACTGTGACCTACTTTAACCAGGAGGTCTGCAAAGGTAGAGGTTCCTTTTGTAAGGCTCCAACTTTTATGGTGTTCCTTCAAGTGGGCGGATGTTGTCCTGCCAGTCTTCCCTACATACAAGCAATAAAAACGGCAGTGATACAAGAAACGTAGAAATGGAGCAGAAGAGACCCATCTCGCCATATATAAAAGACTATGACTTCAAAGTAACTGACATACGTGACGGCCAGCCTTGCACTTGCGCTATTTGCGGCTCGGCAGCTTAAAGCAGAGTACCCACAGTTCAGAAGTGCTAACCAAAGACCTGCTCCAGGACAAACCAAGTTACCAAGGATTGGCCGTGACACAACAACAAATACAACAAAAGTAAGGGGGAGACAAATTGTGGATGGCAACCAACATGCAGAAACCGTGGAAAAAATGACCAATGACACAGTACCAAACCAGCACCACTCTTAGACAAGAACAGGGCATCTCCATTAATGTCAAAGAGGTAGCAACCAGGAGGACTACCCTAGACAGGAACAAAGTGTTGCTAGCAGCCAGCCATAGGAGGCAAACGACGAAATTAACAATCACACAACCATGAAAGGCCACAGAAAGGGAACCAGATACAGAAAGACCGGAATAAAACACAAAGAATAGTGTCACAGTTAACAACTGCTTGACGAGGCAACATCACGACTGAAACCAACAATTCTCAAGAACCAAGGAAGAAATCTGACACAGGAACGGAGACAAATGCACGAAAACCTGCAAACTAGATGCAGCACGCGTAAACTAACAGAAGAGAAGATTACGAGAAGCGGAACCAATGGAAACCACCAACACGGATCCGCAGCCAACTATGAGCATTAGACAGTGGGCTCATGAACCCGAGGAAAGTCCTTACGTGTGAACAAAGTGTCCCAAGATTATAAAATAACAGCAGTAAACACAAATGGAGTGAAAACGGATACAAAACTAAGAAGTTTCGAATAATATCTACTGTTTAACCGTTATTCTATGCGATAAAGGTGTTCAGTATACGCCACAAAGGCTACTCGAATCCTACCGAGGGATCGCCATAAAACTTCACGATATGTTAATCATAAATGTACATGCTCCCACAGGCTGCGACGCTCCGAGCCAGAGTAGCGAACTTTCAAATCACAAGTTGCAAATTTAATAACACTACCGTACAAGAACATTATTATCGAAGATGATATCAGCTGCGTAAGTCCCAATTTTAATTTTGACCAAGAACTGCAAACGTTATTGGACGGATTCGAATTACGAAATTCCTGGATATACGTTCATCTCAATACCATCTCTTTCACCTCTATTATCTTCACCGGTAAAAGCATATTTGACAGATGATACATAAACCACGGTGTCAAACATTATGTCATGGACGGAGAAAGATCGTTCTCCGATAGTACTAAGACACGTACAATAGAAAACGTTTCAAGGGCGTGGAATGTGACAGATGAACACAAACCTCCTCAACGAAATAGAAATTCAGACCACGACAAAAACATCTGGAACAAGTGCCTACGCCAGAAAATGCCCCTTTCAGATGGCGGAAGAAAGAGCTTATTGGTGGAATAAAAAGCTGTAATGTTATTTAATGCTTCTACGGGAGTTATATAGCAATATGGCATGTTTAACAGATAACATGACTAGGATTAAGCACAGCAAAGCATAAATTACCCCCCTTACCAGACAACTTGCGTAGAGCGCCAAAATCGGGTCACGCAGTCAAAACGATATAACGAATGAATCTGCTTCTATCTACCACATCATAAGAGAAACGAGAAAGGCCAAATACAAGATCATATACAAGTTAACAGACGACCAAGGCAGTATCTATGACACACGAAAGTCGAGCAAAGGCTACATCGTACAACACTTCACAGGTATGTATAATGAAACCGAAACACACGTTAATAACTAAGAAATTTTCTTCACATGCACCACAACAATCATCAGTTGGGAAGACAACGAAACTATACTAGAAGCGATAGCGCAATTGTAATTGCTTACATTAATTAAGGAGTCACAGAAAGAGAAAGTAGTGTGTTTGGATGGCATACCTGTCGAATTTTACTTACATATCTATACTTGGTCGGCCTGAAACACCGGGATCATGTATGGTGACAATCTACCTTCATCCTTTACAGGACTGTTGGTGTTAGTACCAGAAAAATCCAACACCATCAATACTCGGTCAGTATCAATCAAGTGCTATAAAAGGACGCTCCATTCTGAATATTTTAGCTGAATATCGGGATACAACACACCTAAAATGCGCCAGTAAAGCAAAGTTAGCGTTAGCCTTTATCGATTTTGACAAATCACATGGCAGAGTTCATCATGATTTTTTGCTCAGTGTAATGCGCAGAATGGGATTTGAGAATAAGTCTGCAAAACAAATAGTCAAAACACCTTGGTCAATACCGGCCAAAAGAGCTACACGACAGAGTTTTCCACTTTCTGTAACTCTTCATACAATCACAATAGAACCAATGCTGAAAAAGTGACGTGAAAATGTGTATGGTGTGCAAACCCCCAATACCAAATCCGTATTTCACACATACGCGGATGGCATCAGTATTATCAACAACAACAACGGTGTTACGCATACAAGAAGACAAATCGTACAAGACTACACCAGTGTGAGCGATGCTGTTACAAACCACCAAAAATCGCGTTCTACTAGGACCACATTGGGACTACGTCCAAGGCACGTGATTACGAACAACAGAGAGAAGGAAACACCAATGGACGGTTATAACGCCTAACCCGAATGGCATGCTAATGGCAAACTGGCAGGACAAACTCAGCGTCATCCGAACAGCTATGAACGAACACAAGGCCAGAGAATCAGATCGACTGCAGAAGATCGGACTTATAAACACCTATATACATAGTAAGGTCTACTATACAGCAACAACGGCATCTATACCTAACGACATCGCGCATAGAACAGTAGGAAACGCCGGATGGAATATATGGAGAGTCAACATATTTAAGACCCCATTTCACACGGTACATCTACACCGTCAAAAAGGACTACGGAACATACGAACACAATGCACTGCATTATTTCTTAACAGAATATTAAGGATAACTGAAAGTTGACGAGCAAATTACGATCCTGCCTCGAATCATAACACAAAAAAAAAAAAATCCCTGTAAGTGGTGGCCATATAAATAGGAATATTGATTACGTGAGACGCTGTTATATTGAACTCAGTTACATTAAAGCTAAGTGAATGAGAGTGCAGAACGCCAACACTATAAGGGCAATCTTAGGTCCAATATTGTTCCTCATATAAATAAACGACCTTCCGTCTATTATACAACAAGCTGAATTAGTTCTTTTTGCAGATGACACTAGTATTGTAATCAATCCAAGTATATATACAGAAATAAACGAAATGGTAAACAATGTTCTGATAAGATTTGTTGACTGGTTTTCTGCAAATGGTCCACACTTAGTTTTAAAAAAAAGGCAGTATATTCAGTTCCGCATGTGGAGGTACTACACAAGTGATGGTATGACACATGGTGAAGATAAAATAAATAGGGTGGAAGCTTAAAAAAATTATGTGTCCGTATTTGTACAAACACAGTCTCGTTGCGAGGCCGGGAAACGTTCCACGTTCCTTTCAAAGTCGTGATAACTTTAAATTACAATAATATTTGAACGAGATGCGTTTCGACTGAATTCCGCTTATCATCAGGCGTATAGCATACACTACGTAATTGCTATATTTCCCCTCAAAGTAAAATTTGAGTTACATAGGGTCCTACATACCAATATATTGTTACTAGAGAGCGATAGAGCGCAGTACTTCATACTTCCTAATACTGATATTAAATGATTCTTCAGTGTTTTCAGTGTTGTCCTTGCAATCTGTGATGGAGAGACATTGGCATTAATTTAGCCATATATGAGGTGTTCGTATTGACTAACCTTCTTGCATAACACTAAATATTCTAGCTCATAATTCCTTCCTAATTAGTTTTCTTATCATCTTCAGCTTTGGTAGTCCTGCATTCTTCAGCTGCCTGTAATATTACGGTATGTTGTTAATTTTTACTTGTTGACCGTCTAATATACATAGGCATGACATGCAGAAATTTTAAAACACGATAGAAAGAACACATCAGGTGTTGGAAGTACGAAACAAACCATTCCACACTTGCAGAACATTTAAAACACTAGAACCACCATCCAACAAACATGGAACAAGATATGAAAATGATGAGAATAAACAACCATGACAAATACTTTATACAACTGCAAGAAAACTTCCACATTCAGAAAGCCATTGCTGAAAACAAACATGAGATAACTGAGCAAACACACATCAGTACAGACTCCCTGCTACACTTAATAAGAGAAATGATAAGATTCGACCTTTGGCAGTAACATCCGACAGTCGGCAACACAAACCAAAACATAGCATCAAAAAAAGTGTTCAGTTCCTAGTGCTGTGAAGTGTGGAAAACGAAAACACAAAAGGGCAATTATAAGAAGAAGAGCGTCAAAAACAGAACTAAAACACAATATGTAGAAAATCATCCATGGAACCTGCAAGTAGAATTTAAAATATTACTACGCCATAGAAAAACCAACCACCATAACTGTGTATAACCTACATATACATTGTCCCAAAATGTAGACCAAATAGTAAAAATACGTACATATTCCAGGCCACTGAAGATGCCTTGCAGAGAATAAAGGCGAAACTCGTATGGCACCAAAATTGTGTTTCATTCAGTTGTAGTTAGACGGTCAACAAGTAAGAATTAACAATATACCGTAATAGATGTATTATCTTTATCACTTCACTGGTTCTATGAAATCACACTTTAGTCTAATGCCTAGTGTAACTTAGGCTCATGGCGAAAGTGTGACCAAGGTCCATTTAGTTGTGCTCGAATGTGCTATTTGGTAGGACGAGTAAGGCACGTTCATAGTAGACGAAATTCAGGAAATTGTCCGCACAATTACAAAGGAAAGGAACGCGCACGGTTGTACAACAGAAACTATTTATCAGTAAAGCTAAACTTCAAGGTGACATTCTGTAGTGGTGACATAAATAACAATATTTGTAAAATGCAATCGCTTCAGTAAGTATTCCGAGTCAGAAACTGGATATACCGTACTGTTAAAAAGTAATCGACAGTCTGTTTGACGTAACACGTGCTGCGAAGCTACCCATTTACCTTGGCTAGATTGTTTATATTGTATTCGACATGTTTCGCACTGATACTTTTGTAACTAGAAAAAACTGGGAACATATGTGCAAAACAAATTCTTGCTGAAATGCTACATCAAAAGGCAATTTCCTAATAAAGCTGTGCGAGTAAAAGCCAAAAAATTAAACTGAGCAGCTATCATACATGAACACAGTTGTCTACACAATAACTGATTGTCTTAAGAAGGACGACAGAAAAGAGATACCAACAGATCCCTTATCAATTTAATAAACTCTGGGCAGCAAGTTTCTCAGGGGGTGCGTTATTTCGAGATGTTGTTTTAACTGCTTCTTATACCTCTTTGCTGGTGAAGTTATCTATTATTTCCTCGTTGTTTTCGTCATTTACTACAGTTCTATCATCGCTAAAAATTCCTCCTACATACTGGGTCTATCTCTGGCTTCTCGTCTAACTTAATAAAATGTTAAGCAGTAAAGGAAAGAAAGGAGAAATTGGCGAAGGGAGTTAAGGTTTAAGATGAGGAAATGAAAAATTCTACATCTGCCGATGCCACACAAATTCTGTCAGACACGGCAAAAGACTTTAAATACCAGCTGAATGGGATGGATTCCGTTTTGCAGAGAAAGTATGAACGAACATCAACAAAAGTAAAACAATGGTAATGGAATGTAGGAGAATGAAAACTGCTGATTCCGAGTAAATTAGATTAGGAAATCAGACACTAAGAGCGCTTTGCTATTTGGGTAACAAAATAACTAGTGATGGCCAAGGTAGAGAGGACATATAATGTAGTCCGGCAATAACAAAGCAATCGTTTCTGAAAAAGATAAATTTTTTAACATCGAATATATATTTAACTGTTAGGAATTCTGTTCTGAAGAAATTGTTTGCATTGTAGCCTTGTAAAGAACCGAACCATGGACGATAAATATTTTAGACGAAAAGAGATTACAAGCTTTTGAAATGTGGTGGAACAGGAGAACGACGTATATTTGATAGGTGGAGCAGGTACTGACGGGAAATGATGACAAAAAAATTCATGGCTCAACTAGACTAAAAGAATGTATATATTGATAGGATGTGTCCTCAGCCATCAAGGAATTGTAAATTTCGTAACTGAAAGAAATGTACCATGTAAAAGCGCTAATTTGCTTTAGTTTAACAGTATTACTTTTATTGTGTTAACCGGTATTCGGCTTACAAGGCCGTCTTCAGACATTTACTGTCAATTGTCGCCAAAGGAGTTACAGTGTTTGTAAACGACATTGGAAAAGAAGTTACAAATCTCCACTGAAGCTGATTCGTGCAGCAAATAACATCGTTGACAGTATGGTGGTAATACAATGTAAAAAGTAATATGTTGAACCACCACACTGTCAAAGATGTTATTTACTGTACGTTTCTTTTCCAGTAATACTGTAGAGCAAAAGCATACTAGCACGCTTCATTTATTATAATGTTGTTCTACCAAGAACCGATGGAAGATTCAGTCAACATGGTATTGTGAAAGTTATAGAGAGAGACCATGGCTGAGCTAAAGCGGGTTCATGTGGGTGTAGGTTGCTGCATTTATGCAGAGATAAAGATACATCTACTAAATAGACAAATGTGAAGATCTGCATGAAATATATTCGGACGGAAGACAATAACAACAAGCGCGTGGTTATTTTTTTATGCAATGGCGTTTTTGTGTCTGCACGTTCATCAATGTAATCGATTACTTGTGTGAATACTTTATGATTCGCCATCCTCTCTTTTTTATTGGATGGTGTAATGAGTTTTGCTCATTCATAAGATCTGAATTATTATCGGTTCTAATCTTGTTCCCGATAATGTTCTTGCTTTTTGTGCTCGTTTTTGTGCTTCTACACTTTTGTCGTTTAGAAAGTACATTGGGAAGTCTGTACGACATCGTGGTAAGTCCAGCAGGCACCGTCAACTTTTTCCTTCGCATATTGTACCAATGCTTTTTTTGTTTTTGGTGTGTCATATCTCAATCATCAATCTGTCCCACTCTAAACACGCTCTGTTTACCGAAGGCAGTTTCGATACAACTGACTGAAAATTTGTTTCACAATCTAATTCTTAAAATTAATTACAGTTACTCGCCCAACACTTTTTCGTCTGCGAGTCTTCTGGAATGCTAACTGAGTCCAAATATGTTTCTAAAGCTCCCTCACCTTATGTCTATGTTCGTAATAATGGTTAAATACTGTGTGGTTAGATAAAATCTGTCTTACCTAATTTCTACTTCATTGTTCGTGTAAGGTCACACAACCTACCACACGTGATACATGCCGAAACCTTCTATTAGAACTTGTAGTTGCCAGGAAAAAAAATTTTGGAGTTTCGACCTACTTTTTAAGCACACTGTTAACATCAAAGCTTCTCTTATCCTCCGTTTGCGAGTAATTAGATGCTCTTTTCTTCGAGAAAATGCGTCCTACTGTGACCCTTACTTGAACCTGATAGCCGGTAAATATTAAATGAAAGACTTTTTATTCAAGTAGCTCTATATCTACCGATGTTGAGCTTTGTTTTTTGTTATGACCAACACCCTCCCTTTTTTAAACTGCGGTACCGACTCGTGGGTCACTCTTAATATCTAAATTTACTTGCAGGCATGATATTTGGTAAAACTGTATGGTAACTACATCCTCTAAAAGAATACGGCAAAGCTCCCTTTTTAACTGGACGGTTTCATTCTCTTTTTTCTTACTGTTCTATTACCTGCTTAACCCACATTTCTTGTGATTTATGAGCTATATCATCCCAACTTCCATTTTCCTCTTTGCGTTTCCGTGTGTTGTTGGCTGATGTGGTTAACTTTTAATTGTCCTTTTTCTCCTAGTTTCTGGTCTTCGTTGAGTCTATTTAGTGGCGGAGAGTTGAGTACCAGTGGTTTCTGCCTAAAACAACAATTTTATTAATTTCTTTTGAAGTACCAGTGCCTTTCGACCGATGCTATTGCATGACACAGACATCTAGTGGTACACGGAGGAACGTCTATGACTGTATTGCAATGCTGCAGTCACTTAACAGCGTTCAAAGTAACAATCGGCGCGGAGACTGTGCTACGTGATTGTAGGAGATTTTAGACGTGATTGTGGGATATAAGTAAGCCTGCATTTCTGTTCACTTGTGCGTCTCCCCCCATTGCTCATCCTCATATAATTCTGTTTGTGTAAGAGTTTTGATTTTGAGTCTTCGTAGTTTGACGCTACCTCTTTAGTGTAGTTTTTCGTAATTTCTCCTACTCACGAAACACAAAGCTAGTAGCCCATCGAGGCACTTTCTTTGCCGTACAATGTATTGAAATAATGTTCAGAAACTGTAAACCGTGACATACTAAGGAGTGGGATATTTTAAAACACTCTTGAGAATTTTTACACTTGTCTACATGAGAACCTCTATTATTAACCCATTTTTCACTATGTATTTGTAGTCGATGTCACACGGCAAACTGAAAACGTCTTCAGATCTTCGTCTTACACCAGCGTCAGTAATGGACGCATTTGTTATCTCTCCAACCGCAAAATGAATTCTACCTGGCCACTCGTCTTTTCAAGAATCTATCTCAAATCTCAATACTTTTGTGTCTCTGAGAGTAATTGTTTCATAAAACCAGTCGTCCACTTCCGCGGCCTTTGGTCCATTAACTTTAAAGCGAAAGGCCAAATTTAGCTACTTTCTTCACGGCCTGTGCCATCTGAAACAAAGCTGGAGTATATGAAGTTTACTTCAAACCAAGCTGTATTTACAGTAACCGTTAAGGTGCCCCGCACGCCACGACGGTGTTACCTCCACCTACCAGAGACTGCGCTCTTCCTTTCCATAATATAAAAATAATCGTCGATACGCACAGCTTAAAAGAAATAACGTGTAGGCTACAAACAAATTTTCCGCAACCCTTCTGTAGAAGAAATGTCGTAGTCTGCTGTAACCTACTTTCTAATACACGATATCCAGATTCCGTAGGAATAATGAACCGCAGAAAAACACAGTCCGTAACAGCTAAGACACGTCTCCTATGGTTGCATGAGATACGAAATAAACGGTTACCTGTCTTTCGTGTGTCTATTTCGTAAACCGTCTTTTGCAACTGAAATTCAGTGTTTTCATTTGCCGTGTCAGGGGTAAGACAAGGCTGCAACCTGTCTCCATTTTGTCTCACTGCGCTCTCGAGCGCTCTGGCGACAGAAACCTGAAGTGCGGCTTCAGCCGAACAAAACTTTATGAGTTTTTCTACGTATCTGTAGTGTGTCGTGACCATATGTCAATGAATGGAGCTACAGTGAATTTATGAAATCGCTTCAATCATTTGTAATAGCCCTGTAAATACACTAAGTACACTTTACTCACCTTTCACACATTATTTTCGATTTATATTCAGCCACTATCTCACTTTGACTGCTCACACTTCACTGCTTTTATTCACAGACTGCACTACTTTTCCGGTTCGTGCTCTTCGTCACTGTTAAGAAACTGTCGTTCGAACCCACGACAGGTCTTGCTTTATATACACCCCTACCAATAGGTAGTCCCACCAGTGGCGAATTCCAGACCATACCAAAATGGCTTCGAATGGTCCACAATGTTACAGAACATTTCACAACATTTGAGAGTGTTCTATAGTGTTCCAAAATGACCTGGGATGTCCGGGGTTGTTCTATAACCTTCTGGAATATTCCCGAATGTTCCAGACTATTTCCGAACATTCCAGGAATCCCGGATAATTGTGGAATATTCCGGAACATTCTGGAATGTTGTGTAATGTTCTAGAATATTCTCGGATGTTCTGGAATGTTCCAGAAATTTCTAGAGGGCGAAATTTGCCAGTCCTTATATCTTGAAAAGCTCACCCTTCAGATAAAAACGAGAACCTCCTTCATGGATGAGGAGTAGAGGGCTACCGCATCATATAACTCCCTTGATCGTACGGCACTCGTTTCTGAGTGTTAGAGGCACGCACATTGTACACTTACTTTATATATATAAAATATATATATATATATATATATATATATATATATATATATGGATTATAAAACGAAATATTATACTATAATGGAACAATATACCTTATTACCGGCATTCGAGAGTTCCTGAAAACAGGACAGTGATGCAATGCTTCTCAACATTTACATGGAAACTTCCGAAAACGATACCCGAAGTATGTACTTTCTGCGTAGGTCAAAACCGCCAGTTCGCGGTAATACTGGCTCCGTCACCAGAAATCATCGTCTAACGGGTAGAGGTCTCAATAATCTGCTACCCTCATCTTCACACTTCGCAACTACTTTCGCGAATCGTTTCACTTTACACGGAATTAATAGAGCTTTAGAGTGCAGCTAAAAGAGAGTATATTGTACTATGTCTAAATATAACAGCCACAGAAGTATTCTGGTGTATTTAAAAATTACAAATATTTAGCACGCTATCGTTTATGGAATACGTTGTTTCGATGTCTGAGAAGTTTGTGAAATTCAATGAGTGTCTGTGCTGCTGGGGTGAATAGAAAACAAATCGCTTAGTATATAATGTCAACGAGTCTCCGCGAACGTGCACAGACGATACTGTCCTTTTTAGGAGGTATAAACAATTATGCCTGAAATTAACCACTCAAACTGCCACACAGTGTTAAGAGGAAGTGGATTTTGTTATATATACGGCCGGCGCCTGGTGGAGATCCATCTTGAAATGTAGCCTACTTACACAAGAATATGTTTACAGCATTCTTGTGCGGAATTGCATGGAGTACTGCTAATCTCTTTCGCATACTGATTAGTCAAGATGACAGAAGAAACCATAAAAGTTCAAAGAACATCCTTTCGGTTTTAATGGTTGCACTGAATTACCACAAGAGGGATGCAAAGCGGCTCAATAAGTCTCATTGGCAGAAAATACAAGAAAGCTATTGTGGATGCTGACATACCGTCATCACTGAGCTGTCTGACACATGAAAGTGGCCAGTTCCTTAAATATCCAGTGCCAAATGATAATCGAGAGCAGAACTCGTAAGCAATCGCCATGGAAGCCACACGTCGTATGGTGAAATGCGTGTGGATTGGACCGTTGCATATGGATATGGCTGCCCGCACCTGAAATACCACAACATGCTTTGCAAATTTTTGTCACTATTACTGGAAAACATTGAAGCTAAGTTTTTGCAGGAAATGTTGTTGATTTCCGGAGAGTGAGCCGCTACGTAATGTGCTATTGTCTTAGTCTTGAGATTTGTTTATAAAATAATTAACGACGGCTGTAGAAATATTCTCTAGAATTAATCGATAGATTTGTTACTGCTTTGGCCTCGTCAGCCTTCATAGTGAAACTTGAAGAAACATTGAGTTTTTCCTATAGAATTACACCTAGGAACAACCATAAAGCTTCTTTCTTTATTCTTGAGGCCTCTATTGTCTTCCCTCTGTTCAGTAAACTGTATATCATCATGATGGGTGGTCGACTTGTCCTAACTGATCCAAACTTTACTGTTTATAGCTATAAGCATTCCAATTCCCTTTGAATTATTTCTAAATTCAATGAATTTTTAATCATTAGAATTCACAGTCATGTTGAATTGTCTAAATGATAATGCTTTCGTCATTTAATTGTTACGTATTCCTTCTTGAGACTCTATTACATATTCAGCATTGTAGTCATTGTTCAGTAATTGAGTAATCATCGTACATATTTCATCTTCTGTACATTATTAGAATATTACAGTTTACAACATGAAAAAGCGCACCGGCTGTACTGTTAATATGTAACGTACCATGATTGTTGTTTCGAAATTAGTGAAACTGCATGTCGTAGTGCATCTCAAAAACATCACATTTATCATTTACCCGTATATGGATGGTCATGTTAATGCTGCTCACGTGGTATGTTAGAGCACGAAGTGAAAGTATCGTGCAGGTTCTCAACGATTTTACTCATGGACCAAAGATATTTGTACAGTTACATCATAAGGTAGGTCTTGAACAGCGTTATTGGTCACAGACTATATGGCGCATGAGCATTACTAAACGCCACTTGTTTACGAGTAGGAAAAAGGATATTTTTTCTGTTTAAAATGCTGCCAATAGCAAATGTAATCGATATAGATAAGTCAAATATCTGAATCTTTAGTAGAATGAAATTTTCATTTTGCAGCGGACCGTGCCCTGATATGAAAACTTCCTGGCTGATTGAAGCTCGGAAACTAGGAGATGAGGTGCCGGAGGGGAAGTTACGAGGACGGCTTCTGAGATGTAGCTCAGTCGGTAGAGCACTTCGCCGTGAAAGGCAAAGATCCCGAATTCGAGTCTCGGTTCGGTACACAGTTTTAATCTCCGAGGAAGTTTTCATCTTAAGCCTTAGCTCTTACGCTAATTACTTATAAATCAGTGTAGCTACATTTTGTGTAAGGCCAACACTCTCCTATACAGAGTAGGAAGACTCCTATACAGAGTAGGAAGTACTGAAACTCAACACTGTCTAGGATTTCGCCACTTTATCCCCTAAAAGGACAACTGAGAAATGTGGATGGCAGAGAAGGACGCGGAATGAAAACCAAATAAAACGGGGCTAAATTATTACTGCGCTAAGATTGGCAGAAAATTATCTACAATCCTTTCATACCGCAGTTCAATCAGGTCATTTAACAGTGCATTCAGAGCTCTCTACGAACAGTTATAGATTTCGTATAATTTTAGACTTCGGCTGTTAGGAAGTACGTGTAAGATTATTTGCCTAGGCTGGTGGTCCACTGTCACGTAAATGTTTTCCATATGTATAGCTAGTACTCTCAGTCTGTCTTATGTATCTTTAAATCTATCTTTGATTGTGCGTCCACTGTGACAGTATGTTTCGTAGGGCTTGAATTAAATTTTACCTATTATCTACCTAATCTACTCATCTGATGCATTTTCTATGTTTTATGTCTTAGAACTCGTGCCATGTTTTTAGTTGTGCAGAACCCAAACGACACATTTCTTTTGTTAAATACTTTCCTCTGCAGTTTCATATAGTATGGGTCCAACATAAGGCAAGGTGATGAATTTATTTTCTTTGGTTTTTAACACTTTCATAAAGGGGATAATTTCTTGAGCAACATCTCTTATATTACAAAGAGGTTTTTCTATTTTCTTGTGATATTTTTTCCTGATATTAAATCAGCCCTATTTTGATTTTTGAAAGCGATGTCTCTCAAAATCTCCAGTTCTTGATTTACTTCCTCTGCACTCAATGGCAAAGTAACAAAGTGATGTGTCATACCATTGAAACATGACTGTTTATGACTGGGAGGATTATCAGGCTGACCACTATTGACCATGTCGGTGGTGGGTGGTTTTCAGAATGTCCCAATCTTTGGTCTTCTATTTATAATGAGAACGGTTATATCAAGGAAGTTTATAGTTTTATGCTTTTCAAGCTCTTTCATGAAATTAGTGTTAATATATAAATGTTCAGTTCTTCGTGAATAGCGTAAGGGTACTTGCATGTTATCTATATATTTCCTGTAATAGTAGAGTTTGGCTATTGTCTGTTGGAAATAGGTGAAAAAGCGTTTTTCCAGGCAACTCAAAAATATGTCAGCTATAGTCCCAGCTTAACTGTTTCCCATTGCAAGGCTGCTTGCTCACTATATATTAAACCTTGGAATGAAAAATAATTATTGGAAGTGACCAAATCAGCAATAAGCAATTCAATAGCGTCATCCTGATTATTTCAATTGTTTCCTAGCCTGTAATATTAGTGTACATACTCTCCACATTAAGTGAAATAAATTTACCAATAATATGGACTGGGAATTTTTTATTTGCTTTGCCACATCATATGAGTTGCCTACTGTGTGCAACTCTTCATAGATAAATGTAACATCCTTTGACGAGCGAGGTGGTGTGGTCATTAGTACACTGAACTGGCATTCGGGAGGGCGACGGTTTAAACCCGCTTCCGGCCATCCTGATTTAGGATTCCCGTGATTTCCCTAAATCGCTTCAGGCAAATGCCGGTATGGTTCCTTTGAACGGGCACGACCGACTTCGTTCTTCATCCTTCCCTAATCCGATGGGACCGATGACCTCGGTGTTTGGTCTCTTCCCCCAAACCAACCAATCAGCATTCTTTGATTAACTTATCTAATTTTCAATGGCTTAGTAACCTGGGATACTTACAGAATATCCACTTGTTCTAATGGGTGTATCATCCTCATTAATGTTTTATTGTGTTCCGAGATTTGATGGGATTGGGGTTCATACTGACGTATTCTTGTACTTCCCTGTTTGTTAGAAGAAAGTCCCAATTTTAAGCTTTCTCTTTACGATTTCGTTAAATTGGGTTGTGGTGTCATCACTCTTTTTTATACTCTTCTTCTTTAAAACTCATCCATGGTTGATACCGTACTTTATTTTTTATATTTCAAAGCACTAATCTGTGTGCTTTAATTTGTCATTAGTATATTTACACTTGTCTCAACTTCATTATTCTTACTCTTTGCAATCCTTCCCACCCAACTGTTCCGTAATAATTTCAGCAACATACCAAGGTAGCTCATTTAGCTCATCCATTTGTAACTTGGTCATGTCTCGGGCAATTTTCGTATTAGCCATCAGGTTGTTGTGAATTTTAAAATTTTATAAGCGAATTGTACGTTCAAGAAGTTTCGGGCCTGCAGACGGTTGTCGTTAAATACACTACACGATATTTCGACTGGGTACCTACCAGTCATCCTCACATGAGCCGTCGAAGACTAACATGTTCCAGGTTAGGTCATTTATCAGTGCGTTGTGAGTGCTCTGCGTATGCGTCAAGGTCGTGTTGACTGATTACACTAAGCTGCGAGCAGCGCCCTTGCTTTTGAAATTGGGGAACTCAGCTCTCATAGGATTACCTCGCCCATAGCCTTCGACATACTCTGCTGTCTTCGATTAGCGCAAATCGTGAAGATGATATGGTTCCACACATTATCCAACTGGTAACCGCTATCTGTCTCATTAGATTTTACGCCATGAATATTTTTCTCCAGAGTCTTTAATAACGTGGTCCAAAAAAGTGTTTTTGTGGCCAAAATTATGATACAACAGAGTACGCCGATGGTCGCAGTGAGCGGCAACCCTGCGGACACACAAGTTCCGCAATTCCATCATCGAGGACGCTGACCGCCAGGTGCTGTCGTCAAACTGTCACCACGATCTCGATGCATGCACGTAATACTTCCAACACACAAATAAACTGCGAAACGTGGGACGTCTTTGTCAGTCTTTGATGGCTCACCTGAGGGCGACTGGCAAGTGCCCAGTCTAAATACCGTGGACTGTAGTTAACGACGACCGGTTACGAGTCGGAAATTTCTTTGAACAATTAGGTTCCTAATTAAAGTACCCTGGAGTCCTCTGGACACATTAAATTTTAACTCTTCCTCTATTACGTTTAATCCTTTCTCTCTGAAAGTTATCCCTGTAAGATTCTATATCCTTTTCAAAATTGTAATTAGCAGTTCTCGTTCTAATGATGATAGGATCGTCTCCCCCAAGTTGTTTCAGAATCATTTTCTAAGTTGTCTGACTTGCTTGCTAATATAATATCTAATAATGTGCACTACAAGATATTTTCACTTCATAATCAAACATACTATATAACTGGCACTAATATTACAGTTCCTGGATGGCCAAATAATGTATATGATGTTCCCGAGTAGTGCTGCCACGTGCAATTAACTAATTTCGAAACGACAATATTGGTATTTTATTTATAAACAGCATACTCGGTACGACTGTTCACGGTGTAATTATGTAACGTGTGTGACCAAGCTCGGAGTGGACGACCGTGTCCAACCACAGGCGATACTCATCAAAATCGGGTTGATGATCTCATCAGGGAAAATCGGCGGATAACACAGAGACGGCTCTCAGACGAGTGTGGCATATCACGATAGCGTGTGCAGGCCATCACTGAAGAGCTGCGGTACAGAGAACTGTGTGGACGGTGGTTGCCTCGTATTCTCACACCTGACATGAAACAGAGCAAGTCTGGCATTTCTTAATAATTTCTTTCGCGTTTAGAGCGCGAGGGTGCTGAGTTCCTTTACAACTTCGTGACAGATTATGAAAGCTGGGTTCACCATTTTGACCCCGAAAGCAAGAGATCATCAATGGAGTTTCGCCATAAAGAATCAACGACGCCAAAAAAAGGGCAATACCATATTTACATCTACATCCATACTCCGCAAGCCACTTGACGGTGTGTACCATCAGCAAGCAAAGTCATGCTCACAAAGCAGGATCTTCAGGATATGGTGCATTTGAAACTCATGCCTAAAGGCACCACCATAACTCTGAAAGGTGCTGCGAAACCCTCAGAAGACTGAAAGCACGAATTCGAAGAGTTTGTCCAGACATAGAGCACCCTTTCCTTCAGCATGACAATGCCGGGCCACACACGAGCGCTGCGACATCTGCAACAATCCCACACCCTAGCTTCCCTGCCATCGATCATCCTCCATACAGTGCCGACTTGGCCTCATCCGATTTTCACGTGTTTCCAAAACTTAAAGAACACTTCACTTTAATAGTGACGAAGAGGTGCAAGCAGAGCTGAGGTTCTGGCTCCGTTAACGAAGCTAAACATTTTACAGTGACGGCAACAACGAACTGGTGTCTCGTTGGGAGAAGTGTATTTGTCGCCAGGGTGACTATGTTGAGAAATAAATATGTAGACATGAGGAATAAAGATGTAGAAAGTTAATAACGTCTGTTTTATTTTAAAAAGCTGCGGATGGTTTCACATGAAAATTCGGAAGTATTACTTTCCAACACGCCCTAGTACTATACTCTCACATGCCTACATGTCTTTATCATCTCAATTTCATTTTCGTGAAACTCATAATTACATATAACATTGCGGTATGTTATATCACTGTAGTAGTCCCTGCATGAAGTCACATCTGTATACACTCGGTTATTGTAAGCATTCCTCTTAGACACACTGCAGACTTACTTTTTAGAGCTTTATTTGGTTTACCGAAAGCAGTCCAGATCTTGTTTTTATGTTTTTACTGTCCATCCATCAGTCGTCTGCAACCACTCCAAATACAGAGTTGTGTAATAGGAAATCTTTCAAGTGCTGTTCAGGGCCTCTGTGAAACTACTATCAAACCCATTATAGATCGAGCTTGTCACTGGTAACGAAGCCGAAGCATTCGTTTCTCTGATTTCCTATCCTCGAGGGTGGGCAGTTAAATCATTGCATATTTCTGAGAACAATGAGAGGTTTTTAGATGGGAGGATCACCAAACTGTAGTTAGCTGTTGAGCAGAGTAGAGGAGACGGTTGTACTTGGGGGGCAGTGTACCTAGGAACACGTAATATTTCCTGGTCGGTGTCTGAATTTGCTGACTGATTTTGAAACTACATGAAGGAGTGCGCCCTTGAAACCGCAATAAGCAGTTTCTGGCGTTTTCTGCTTTTTTTGTTGTTACCGGACTTGGGGCTGTGTTTTGTGCAGCGTATGTAAATATTACGAGCTATACATATTTAAGTGCTGCACAATATGTTAAAGTTATTTCGAGCAGTTACAGAGTTTTATGGCATACTTACACACTTTGTAGAGTGTTAAGCCATACTTCCTCGGTCACCTCCTTGCACCTTCAAACAGAAAAGGTCTTCCATCATGGAACACGTGTTATATCCAGGTGAAGTGAATTTTTAATGTCTTAACGATTTTCCCTGTCTTGAAGATGAAAGATTCTGTTAGTCTCCAATAGCTTCTACGTTAAAATATTTTAAACTTGTAACTGGTTTTTGGTATTACTGCTTCGTAATTTGATTTCACGTATTGGTTATTTATGTGTATTTGAGTAATTATGTAACCAATAGACCGTTAAATACAGTACTGACAATATCTTCTCTATTGCAAAACTTTTAAATTTAAATAGAACACTTCGTCCTAGGTAATTGCCACACTTGGGAAAACCTTACTTTTCCGCGGTAACTTTTGTAATTTCACAAGAACACCACAGCAAACATAAAGTGAATGCTATCATTTCAAGATGGAATAAGAAAAACATTAAACTTCCATTACATGGCTGGCTAGAGACGAAATTCCGAAAAATGTTGCATGGTACAACACCCAGCCCTACATTATTAAATAAAAGTGGAAACGACTCGTGTGTGACACAGCGTTCATGTGCAGTTGATTGTTCGGGGAAACGTGAAGGTCTCTTTGGTCCTGTCTCCACGGTAGCCATACTGGTGTACAGTGAGCTCCCATCTGTGCGAATTATTATAAAGTCATGTAAAAATTGGCAGCAATACCCTAACAAAACTAAAGTAATGTAATACGTGAAAAATAAGAGGAATTAACTAGTAGTTTTTGACTACACAGATTCTGAACGCACTTACTGGATACAGCCCCAGTCTCCAAATATCTAGAGACATCCAACCGGAGCAATGTGAAGCAGAAAGGCCAGACTATAGTTTCAGGAAAGGTAAGGTGACACGCTGGAAGACCCTTAAGGAAATATAATTAACTGGCAAAAGAGAGAGGTTAATAATCTTTCGTCTGTTTGATTCTTGCTTGTTTTCGTCACTTTTGGAATCATATAAGGTTATATTACCTGAAGGGGCATAATAAATTCAAAGAACTGTTCACCACTTAAGGATGTACTCTTCAGAAATCTGGCACGCGCTTTCCAATAAAGGTTAAGAAATTTGGGCTTGTAATGAAGGGATCCAACAGTATTTCTTACTGCAAAAGTCAAATGGGATGTAATGTTACTAGCACATCGTGTGCTTTGGTGGCTTTTGAGTCATCAGTGTAGAAGAAAATGTAATGCCACTAAGTATTTCGTTGCAGCTGTAACTGCGTTTCCTTGATACTTATTGTGCTAGCTACAACGTTACATATCATCTTAAGGTCAGACACCTGTTTTCACGTCGGCATGGCGTAAGATGCATTCTGATTATGGAAATTTACCACTCATGTAAGCTCAGTATAATATTCTAGAGGAAAATGTAGACGAAAAGTAACTGGTTCCTGTTGGTTCACAACAATTATTTATTCAATGCTATTGAGTCAGATTTCATCCTAATAGTAAGATATGCCAGGTTTAAATTGGTATTTCTGTACATTTTATAGTGTATACGCACTAAATACTAAAGAAGGCACCCTACACAAACGTCTCTATCAGACATTTGAATTCAGTGCTATTGCTGTTAAAATGAACTGGTTGCAATGTAATATAATAATGTGATATATGTGTAATATATCGAAATGTTAGTTGCATTTTTTAAATATTCTTGCGTGCACGAATGTAATTCTGATACGATAATGTTTGCAGGTGACGAGCAGAGGGCAGTAGTTACAGCAGCATCTAGAGAAATAATGCCATATCCAATACGCTTAATTCTCTTTCCGTCGACTTTCAGAAGACTCTGTACAAGGCTAGCAGGTAAGACAGACGGACACAAAATTTCAGTCTCCACTAATAGCATAACGTGATAAGAAAACTGATTCTTTCGCTTTTGTTGCCTAAGAACATCACATGGGCTATGCATTAGTAATTCTCTATTTTTTCCGGTTCAAGCAACGTACACTAACTGTGAATCGTGCTTTGCAGTAACTATAGAAAGTAAATATCCGGTTCCAGTCATCGTTTGCCCTTTTTGCATTTACTGCGCTTCTAGGATTTTCCAAGAGAATCAAGTGAGCTCCGCGCAAAAAAAAAAAAAAAAAAAAAAAAAAAAAAAAAAAAAAAAAAAAAAAAACTGAAAATATAGGTCGTTTAAGTTCTCTTTCCGTCTTGGGTTCTGGGTTAAACCCCCCCTACTTATTGATAGTTATTTGCTCGTTCTCTTCGTACTTAGCTATCGAATTTTTGTGCAGTCCTTTAACGAACCGAAGCCTGTCACCTGCTTTACCTACGCCGGAGCTTACGTAGTCTTTCATTTCATATGCCCATTGCGCTACACCCACGTATTTTTAATAAATTAATAATTGTGACTGGTTGTAACCGTAGTTAAGTTATTGTCAACGAATAGCCCTCTGACTTCTCAAGTTATAATCGACGGATGTGTATCATATCTGTTGAATATTGCAATAAATTAATGTTTGCTATCTTAAAACGTATTATGACACATTTATCTATTGCATTGTGGTCGCTGTTAAAGACTGCAAAACTGCTGTAGATAGAATATGATTTTTGCAGTAACAGCATCCAGTCTAAATCTTGCGTGGTTGCTGTTTCTGTCCGAATCATTCGCTATACAATAAATATCTGCAGTGATAAATTATTTGCTACGAACACAATGTAACATTCTCTTCTGCTAACTTGGAATTTGTTGCCTCGCGTGAGAACTACAGTTTAATCATACATAAACTGCAGTTTGGTAACTAAGCGTTTTGTGAATCATCACAAATTCTTCTCCACATGTCGATGTATGCAAGCGCTTACACTTACGGGCAACCTGGATTCTTTCTGCCTAATCAGTATTTACTCTGGTTTTTCTATTTTTCACCTGAAATGTTTGAAAAATGATCTACTCTATCAGAAATTCAGAATAAATTAGGAAGTGGCTTAACACAATCATAACAGGACCGACATTTCTTAAATCCTATACATTCATTACTACATACTTTATTGTAACCATTTTTATAGTTATTATTATTAGTATAATTATTAGTATAATTACTATTATATCGTTCATGTACTACGCAGATTGTAATTTTGACTCACTAATGAGGTCTAGTTAGATGTAAAAGATTGCCTGAGGCCCTAACCATGCCAGGTGATATAAATGCATAAATAAACATAATAAACTGCTGAGTGAGATGTTATTAATTTAATCTTGACTATGTTGTCTGTGCGGAAGCGATATGTATGAGAGTAAATTTAACTCGTCAATATAAAAAAAATTGTGATATTTAAGTAGGCTAAGCTGACAACTGATTATCCCTACACTGTCCAAGCATTTTCTTTGACTATTTGCACCTTCTTACGCGCTGTACGTCAAAAAGCTAAAGCAATATGAAGGAGTGTCCACGAAATGTATTATAAACGAATATATGACCTTTATGCTCATATGTGTTACGTCCATACAGAAATACAATCAAACAAGCTCGAGATCATGAAGGTTTTGGGTTATGGTTCTCGATCTAGGACTGCCTACGTGGTACTACCCGAGATGTCTTCAACAGATATAACACGGATTAGGGTAAGATAACTAGTTCTCAATCTACCTAAACATCGACGCATATTTCTCGAATGGGAATGAATGTACATAGAGGTTTTGCGTACAACGTATTAATTTGTTCATCTACTTTATCCAAGGAACATATAAATTTATATTAACTTCTGTTGAGTACTGCTTTTGCTTAAAAAACTAAAGTAATAGCAATGATCCACAATTAGACCCCCACCACTAGTTGAGGATCAGTCATTGAAAACGATTCCCTTTCTTTACGCTAGTAGAAAATGCCATAAGAAGTACGTCAGTATACGGCGGATATGGCTAAGACACTGTCTGGTGAAAATATTCGGTGTGATCCACATATGGTGTCCGGGACTAATTGAGTATCAGAACTAGGGATATGAATGAAAATGAAAACTTGGTAGAGACAAGTAGTTATTAAATGCAGAAATGGAAATTACAATGTACAAACAATATTATAGATGCAATACTGTTATATTTTAGGAAATTGCCTGTTCTAAGTTAGTCCTAGGCCTATTTGCAATTTTCACATGTGAAATATTTTGATCGAGCATTGTCTGCCAAATTCTGATATGTCTGATGACAAAACACTTTACACTTATTGCACAGGATCCAGTTTACTCCAATGCAGTCATCTCTATACGCTGCTCCACATATTTCACGGGTAGTGTCATTATCTTCGTCGCTCTCTGATCTTTTGGATGACGTTTCATGTTTCCTTTTGCGAGATTTTTTCTCTTTTCTCCTTTCCTTTTTCTTTTCTATTTTCTTCTATCTCATTTAGGGACTCAAGTGACGTTGCACACCTTATATTGGTAACCCTTCTTGAGCGCCTTGTCACGTCCTCCTCTGGTGTCATCACTTTTTTCAAAACCTGACCCACTGGCGGCGCGAGAGTCTTTCCTCTTTCGTTGGATCGTCTTCTCGCACAGTAGGTGCAGACGTAGAGCGATTATCTTCCATCAGTCGCTGACTATGGACACCAGAAGGATCCAATGGTCTGACACCACTGCCCCGAAATCCACTCTGTACGTTTCCCAGGGTCACTGCTTTTTGGCACGCTGGAGTTAGCTCCCCGCAGAAGTCGTATCTGTTTATTTACTTCCTTTTGTTTCTCCTCATTAGTTTGGTGCATTCTGCCGAGAAGTTTTTCTTCCGGGGCCCTGAAAACCCAACACCCGGAGGCTGGAAAATATGAGTGGTGTGAGGAGGGAACATAACGAAATGAATGTTATTTTCTATAGCCAGATGCAAGGTTTCTTGGGATAGCTGGGATACATGACGGTCTAGATGCAGTACTGGTCGTTTCCGAGGTACGAGGCGTTTTTTAAGTAAGGTCCGTTTGAATATAACTACACAGCGAAAGGTTATTTAAAACATGTAACTTTATTTTCAGAAAGTACATACTTCACTCTATTTATTTGACATAGTTGCAAAGTTTGTTCAAACAAATATCATACCTTTCAACCAAATTTAAAAGACCCTCTTCCAAAAAACTTGCCACCTGCTCCGATAACTAAGAGTTCACTGCCATTTTCAGGTCGTCCTCATCATTGTAACGGTTGGCACTGAGGTGTTGTTTGAGATGGAGGAACAGATGGTAGTCACTCGGCGCAAGATCAGGACTGTAGGATGGGTGGTCTAAAACTTCCCAGCCAAAACTGTCCAATAAATTGCCGGTCTGACCTGCTGTGTGAGGTCTTGCATTGTCATGAAGAAGGACAATTCCCTTTGTCAGCATGCCGCGTCTTTTGTTTGAATCACTCTGCGCAGCTTTCTCAGGGTTTGGCAGTATGGTTCTGCATTGACAGTGGTTCCTCGTTGCATGAAGTCGACCAACAAAACACCATGCCTATCCCAAAACACCGACGCCATGATTTTGCGTTGGGACAGAGTCTGTTTGGCATTCACCTTTACAGGCGAGTGTGCGTGTCTCCATTCCATGTATGTTGCCTCGGTTCGGGCGTGATATGCGAAACCCATGTTTCGTCTCCAGTTACGATTCGACTCAATAAGCCCTCACCTTCTGCGTGCTAACTAAGGAGTTTCGGGACCCAACGGGAGCACAGTTTCCTAAACTTTAAGTGTTCAGAAGCAATGTTGTAAGGCACTAATCTCGACATGTCTGGAAATTCGTTTGAGAGACCTGTTATTGTGAAGCGCCTGTTCTCACGAATCTTCGCTTCAACTGAACCCACCACATCGTCTGCAATCAAATAAGGGCGACCGGAGCGGTCCTCATTGATTTCACTCTTAATAGTATCACCGTACACTTCGCAAATCTGTCGATGAATTTCTGCAGCACACAGGTTCCTTGCTGACAAAAACCGTATTACTGAGCGAACCTCATACGCGGCGGGCGAGTTGATAGTCTTAAACATTTTGAAAGCACAGAACAGAACTGTACAGGTTAGCTACAGAGCTGAAACTGAGCACAGTTGTTCCAGAGGCATGCCTGTACATGACGCACGCGTTCGTTGCAGTATACGCGCGAGCTACCACAGTCTACAACAAAATGGACCTTACTTAAAAAACACGCCTCGTATTTTCGAGTGAATTCCACGAACCATCTATATACTAGATCGGAATATATGTATCCTTTTGGCGAAATGGAAGATATTGTATCTTCTTAAGCTCCGTTCACGAGGTCTTAATTCAACCTGCATCTCTTGTAAACGACAATTGGTGGTAGAACTACAGTTCCTGTTGCATTCGTAGCGACTACAAGCGTTGTGTTTTCACGTCTTTCGCTACTTTTTCTCATCATTGCTGTTCTGAAACATTTTGAAGCAACAGTTTTACCACTTTTATTGCCCATCGTTAACCCAGTTTCGTCAACGTTGAAGATTTCGCTGCGTGTAACACGAAGTTCCTGAATTATACTCGTTAGCTTTTCAAAAAATTGCGTTTTAGTTTTTTTCTGTTGCCATGCCGGAGCGGACGGTGGAAATATGTTTTGATTGTCGAAGTGTTAAGTGTTAAATTGTGCTGTACCATCGTTTGGACGACAAGTATTTTTTGAAAACTTTGACCGCTGTTTTAGTATCTACTTCTTCTGCAATTTTGAGCACTTCTTTTCTATTCAAACCATGTCCAGTTTTTTGCAACTCTACAAAAGTTTCGTAAATTTGATGCTCAAGTTCTTCCCCGAGGAAAGGTTGTGGTCCAGGTCTCTTTCATTCTAACTGAACAGATACTTTCACTCTCCTCCGAATAGTATTGAATGGCACTCCATATGTCCTCTCAGCCCCACATCCTTTACAGCTACGCTGTGTCAGAATGACAACATATTTGCCTTTTTACTTGTCTGCACTGCAGACCGCTCATTTCTGCTTCAACATTCGTAGCGTGCAGACATGTGCACCAATGAGAAAAGTTGGATATACTACCTTTATATGATGAATACAAATATTCTTCAGTATAATTCCTCTCCATCTACAAGTAAAAAAAAAAAATGATTTTTTAAAATGCCTTTTAATGTGTTTTATAAAAATATTACTGTATTATAGCGGACCGTGAATTATAATGAAATTAATAAGTTGTTATTATTGTTATTATGCTACAGTTCTAGTAACTTAGTTTTAAAATATCTGTGACGTCTGTAACTGTTAACTTACCGGAATAAGAATAATAATTCTTCATTTTTATCTCCGTAAGGAGAGCGACGAATTCCACAGCTGTAGGAAATCTCCAGTTGTTTAATATAGAGGGTGAGTCACGTAAGACGTAACACTCCTTTTTCTTTGGTGAACGGTTACACATATGAACACGCGGTTTTCGGCAAATGTTAGAGCGTCGAGGGGCACGTATGTTCATGTTTGGTTAATGTTTTTAGCGCTGGTGTCAACGGAGATATTGAAGCACGTACGTTTTTTTTAAATGGAACCGTATGCTTTTTATAACTGCATTCGACAGCTCTTGATAAGACAATTACAGTGATACAGCGTTTGTTAATGATGACGTTGAAACTCGTGGTAAAAAAATTAGAGAAATATCCTGGACGTTGAGAGCACGATGGCCGGAATCTGCATTAGCGGTGCAAACACCGCCAAGCAGAGTTCTCGTGCTACGCTGTGTCAGAATGACAACATATTTGCCTTTTTACTTGTCTGCACTGCAGACCGCTCATTTCTGCTTCAACATTCGTAGCGTGCAGACATGTGCACCAATGAGAAAAGTTGGATATACTACCTTTATATGATGAATACAAAAGGAATGCCGTAAAACCAGTATAATGGTATAGGGCTATCTATCCGGATCGCCAGTGTCCGACAAGCCTGGCAATTGCACGAATTATTAAGACACTAGAGCGGACAGGCCGCTTGAACTTGAAAAAGAGGACAAGAAAGATGACCGAAACTGAAAGAGAACACGAAGAAGCTGTTCTGGCTATGACGCTAATGACTCCGCACAGTGGTACGAGACATTTTGGCAAGGAACGTAGAATCAGGCAGACGAGTGCCATTCGCATCCTGCATCGGCAGAATTTCCATCCCCATCATCTGTCACTACATCAGGCACTGGACGGCCGTGTCTTCGAACGTCATACAGAATTTTGTCGTATTTCCCTTCAGAAATTGAGAGACGACCCTACGTTTTTCCAACGTGTGTTCTTTACCGATGAAGCAACGTTTACTAACCACGCTAACGTAAATTTGCATAACATGCACAACTGGGCTGCCGAAAATCCTCGCTGGTTGCGTCAGGTGCAACATCGACGGCGGTGGAGTGTAAATGTATGATGCGGCACCATAGGAAAATTACGTTGTGGGACCTTACTTGATCTCAGGCGATCTAAATCGACATTCGAACGTACACTTTCTGACGAACATCTTGCCGGTTCTTTTAGAAGAGGTACCACTGGATATTCGACAGTGTATGTGGCTGCAACACGACGGTTGTCCAGCTCACTCGTCCCATGTTGAAATGCAGATACTTAATGAGAACATTCCTGGACGTTGGATAGGACGAAATTCTGTTGTCAAATGGCCTGCGAGGCCACCCGATTTGATTCTTCTTGATTTCTTTCTTTGGGGAGCACTTCAAAATGCAGTCTATGTTGAAACCGCAACTACTCCAGAAGTATTGTGTAATCAATCGCCAGTGTGTGCTCTACAATATCATCTACTGTAATTACATCTGTTCATCGTTATTTCGAACGGCGATTCCAAGTGTGTCTTTCAGTCCATTGTCAACAGTTTGAACACATGTTTAAATAAGAGACCAAGTTATTTTTTGGAAGATAAAATTTATGATATGTAACTTGGTTGGTCACCAAATTATTCTTACTAAATTGTTTCATTTGACTTACGTGTATAAGAAATTGAATTGCAGTGTCAAAAAAGTCGACAGCGTGTACTGCAAGTAGCTGATAACATCGTCATTACGCGCTTCAGCATGAAACAACGTTTCGTTAAGAATAGTATTTATTTTGCGGTGTACAGCTGGTCAGCAAAGTGTTTCTAATGAATTGTTTAGTTCAACGAATGTATCCCATATGATTTAATTTAGAACAGTGTAGGCAGAGACAGTTGTCCGACAGCATGTATTTTACCTCTAAGAAGCACACAGTCACGTACGGGAAAAGATAGGTTAAATCTTCTTCCTGACATTTATATATTTAATACAGTAGTTGCTTTTTGCAGCGTATAAGATCTCTTTGTTTTTGAGGAATGAACAGTTGATTTTGCCACGCGGAGTGGCCGCGCGGTTTGAGACGCCATGTCACGGACTGCTCGGCCCCTTCCGCCGGAGGTTCGAGTCCCCCCTCGGGCAAGGGTGTGTGTGAGCGTTGTTCTTAGCATGAGTTAGTTTAAGTAGTGTGTAAGTCTAGGGATCGATGACCTCAACAGTTTGGTCACTTCGGTATTCACACACACATGAACATTCTTTGAAAAGTTGATTTCTGTTTCAGCTCACGTAAATCTGGGAGGATACACAAATGTGCAATGGTTTTGCTATGCCCTTTGTGGGACGCTAAATTATAGCCTCTGTTGTATTTCCACATACAACGTTCGTAGGTGAACCTCCATCTAGGTTGTAAGTTGCCTCAACGGGAAATAAAGCTTTAATCTCGTAGCGTAGGCTACCTTGCTGTATACAACTATTCACCATGGCCCGAGACGGCTGCTTGGCAGTTTCTGCACCGCAGTTGCCGCTTCTGGCCACCGTGCTCTCAAATTCTAGGACATTTCTCGAATTTTTTTATGACAGGTTTCAATGTCAACATGAACAAATGTTATTTCACTGTAATTGTCTTCTCAAGAGCTATCTAATACAGCTATAAAAAGCATACGATTCGATTAAAAAAACCATACTTGTTTCAATACCTCCTTTGATACCAGCGCTAAAAACATTAACCAAACAAAAACACATGTGCCCCTCGACGCTCTAACATTTGCCGAAAACTACGTTTCGGTATGTGTAACCGTTCACGAATAAAAGTGGTGCGACCTCTTACGTGACTCATCCTATATAATGATCAAAATTATCTGTACGTCTTCTAGCGAAAATTAATACGCCGTCAGCCCACCTTCCGCCTTAATTACAGCTTGAATTCTGCTGAAAATATTTTCAGTGAGATGTCTGAAAACTTGTGGAGGAATAGCAGCGCATTCTTCCACAAAAGCTGAAACCAAAGAAGTAGTGATGTTGTACGGTGGGGTCTTGAGCGAAGTCGTTCTAACTCAACCCCCCAGATGTGTTCCATTGCATCAGTTCGGGACCCTGGGCAGGAAAGCCTATTTCAGGAATGTTATTCCCCACAGACAATTGCCTGACGGATGCTGCTTTATGACAGGTTGCATTCTCATGCTGATACGATCATCGTCTCCGAACCGTGCCTCTTCTATACGCATCCCGCAACGCCGTAAAATGTGTTCATATCTTTCCACATTTACCATTTTCTTAAGGGCGATTAGGGGACCGCACCCTAACCACGATCAGATGTTAAGTTCCATCGTGCTCAGAGCCATTTTTGAACCTAACCACGAATAAAAACACCATACTGTAGCCTCACCTCCTCCATACTACACTGTTGGTACTACCCATGCTGACAGACAATGTTCTCCAATCATTCTCCAAACCCAGACTCTTCCATCCGATTGCCGCAGTATATGGTATCATTCATCCTTCAAACCATTCGTTTCCATTCATCCACTGCCCAGTGACGTCGTTCTTTACTGCGCCTCAGTCGCCGCTTAGCACTGACTGCGGAAATGTGTGGCTTGTAAGGAGTTGCTCGCCCTTTATATCCCATTCTTTTTAACTGCCTACGCACAGTCACTGTGCTGGTTGGACTACTGGCAGCGCTTTCGAACTTCAACGAGTGGTTCGTGCTGCTGATTTCATCCGATTTTAATGGCCAACTTCCGCAGTGCTCTACGGGCCTGCCGTCAATACATGAGGCCTTCCTGATCTTGGTTTTGCTGTCACTGTCCCGTTGCGTTTCCACTTCACAGTCACTTAACCAACAAGAGGCTTGCAGAGCTTTAGAATGGTTGAAATGTCCCTGGTTGGTTTGTTACTCAGGTGACATCCAATGACTAGTCCACGTGCGAAGTCAAGGAGGTGTCCTGATAGGCCCATTTTGCTGTCGTGAAGAAGGATTGATTCATTTTTTATCAACTTGCTGGAGAAGATTGTAGAGGTCCTCCTCGATAGCTGCGGGGTCAGCGAGGCAGAGTGCTAACTGAACGTGCCCCGGTTCGACTCTCGGCTGGGTCGGAGTTTTCTCCGCACGGAGACTGGGTTTTGTGTTGTCATTATCTTCATACATGACATGGCATGACACCACATGACAAGCCTAAGCGTATGGAAGTTCGTACCAGGGTACGGCTTGGTTCTTATAAAAGCTCTGAATTGTTGAACCACACTGTAGTATCTTCCACCGTTCAGATGGCTGTATGGCCACGACTCGAAAGCCAATAATTTAAAAAAACGTAGAGAATCGCCTTTCGAAGAAGGTTAGCCGGATATATATGTGTAGTATATTGCAGAATGCGGCGAGTAGTGGTGTAAACAACTACAAATCTTCAGTAGAAAAAGCAATGTAAGCGAACATTGTTACAAATTAACAGTCATTTTAGCATGAAATACGCCAAACGTCGTATTTTTACTGTTCTTATTATCGTATGTATCATTTACAACAAAATTTTCATGTATTTTTAAGCAAAAATACTCATGCGCACCTATTCATACTCTATAACTTTGAACGGCCCGGTCTGACCCTGAATGTCGGAAGACTCAATCCATTGGAGCGACTCTTCGGATGCCTCATGTGGAGTTTTGTTACCATCCGTCAAACTTCAGTTAGGGCACACGCTTACAGCGTGACTCATTGTCTAAATATCACCGTAAACACACGTAATGTTAGTGCAAATGCTCTACTAGTGAGTTTCGTATTTGCACACACGTTCTCTGGTTCCAAATCTGTGAAGCTATGGTTCACCGCCCTAAGATGACGAAGGCCTAGAACTTTAACAATTGGGTTGTCAATAAAATAAGTTCGTCGTTCTGGGTTTTCGTGGCTTGTTTTTCACATTTCCATTCGGCGCCAGGTTGGACCCAGACAGAGCGTTTGGATTCATTTTTCGTATGTTGATCTCCTGCAGCTAGCATTTTCTTCGTGGAGAAGGACTGATTCACTTTTAGAAACTGGCAAACATTGTAGTGTGCCACCATTCGACGAAGATGAGCTGGAAAGATGTTTGGTAGTACGGTACATCTACACCTAGATGACTACTCTGCAATTCACATTTAAGTACCTGTTAGAGGAGTCATTGAACCATTTTCACACTATTCTCTTCCTCTCCGCTCTCAAATAGCGAGCGGGAGAATCGAACACTGACGTATTTCAAAATGGTTCAAATGGCTCTAACAAGGGAACCTCCCCATCGCACCCCTCTCAGATTTAGTTATAAGTTGGAACAGTGGATAGGCCTTGAAAAACTGAACACAGATCAATCGAGAAAACAGGAAGAAGTTGTGTGGAACTATGAAAAAAATTAGCAAAATATACCAACTGAGTAGTCCATGCTCAAGTTAGGCAACATTAAAGAAAGCGAGAGCGTTGTAGCGCCGTGGTCGTGTGGTTAACGTGATCAGCTATCGAGCGATAGGTCCTGGGTTCAATTCTTCCATCGAGTGAAAATTTTAATTTTTTATTTTCAGACAATTATCAAAGTTCAGTCCCTCACACACAATCATCTTCGCTCTCCAAAATTCCAGGACATGTTCAGATTTGCTTGGACATGTGCAGGATTTGACTGTCTACACACGGAAAAATTTGAAAAAGTTAAAAACATGTGTTTTGACAGAGCACAGGGAAAACTGTGCGACTGTGAAACTGTTGCATTCATTTGTTGCAGTTTATGTGACAAACTCTTATGTTTTCATCACTTTTTTGGGAGTGATTATCACATACACAAGAAAACCTAAATCGGGAAAGGTAGAAGAATCTTTTTACCCATTCGCCAAGTGTACAAGTTAGGTGGGTCGACAACATATTGCTGTCATGTGACGCACATGCCGTCACCAGTGTCGTATAGAATATATCAGACGTGTTTTCCTGTGGTGGAATTGGTTGACCTATGACCTTGCGATCAAATGTTTTCGGTTCCCATTTGAGAGGCACGTCCTTTCGTCTACTAATCGCACGGTTTTGCGGTTCGGTCGCAAAACACAGACACTAAACTTATTACAGTGAACAGAGACGTCAATGAACGAACGGACAGATCATAACTGCGAAAATAAAAAAATTAAACTTTTCACTCGTGGGAGACTTGAACCAAGGACCTCTCGTTCCACAGCTGCTCACGCTAACCACGGGCCCACGGCGCTCCTGACCTCATATTGTCCTTGTGTTGCCTATCTTACACATAGACTACTCAGTTTGTATATTTTGCTTATTTTTTTCGTAGTTCCACACAACTTCTTCCTGTTTTCTTGATTGTTCTGTGTTCAGTTTTTCAAGGCCTATCCACTGTGCCAACTTATAATTAAATCTGAGGGGGGTGCGATGGGGAGGTTCCCTTGTAAGCACTATGGGGCTTAACATCATAGGTCATCAGTCCCCTAGACTTAGAACTAATTAAACCTAACTAACCTAAGGACATCACACACATCCATGCCCGAGGCAGGATTCGAACCTGCGACCGTAGCAGCCGCGTGGTTCCGGACTGAAACGCCTAGAACCGCTCTAACACCGTGGCCGGAACTGACGTATTTCCACTCGAGCTCTGATTTATCTTATTTTATAACTGAACCATAACTGCGTAGGTGGATGTCAACTGAATATTTTCGCATTCGCAGGAGGAAGCTGGTGATTGAAAGTCGTGAAAAGATGTTGCCTCAACGAAAAACGCCTTTGTTTCAATTATTGTCACACCATATCGTATATCATATCCGTGACTCTCCCTCCCCTAGTACAAAACGATCTGCCGCTTTCTGAACTTTTTCAGTGTCCCCCGTCAATCCTATTTGGTAAGGATTCCATACCACACAGCAATGCTCTTGCAGAGGACGGACAAGAGTAGCTTAGACAGACTCTTTAGCGGATTTGTAGCGTCTTCTCAGTGTTCTCCTAATAAAACGCAATATTTGGTTCGCCTTCCACACAGTGTTATCCATGTGATTGTTCCAGTTTATGTTTTTCGTATTCGGAATCCATAGGTATTTACTTGAATTGATAGCCTTTAGATTTGTGCCATTTATCGTGTAACCGCAGTTTAGCGGATTCCTTTTAGTACTCATCTGGATGACGTCACACATTTCATTATTTCGTACCATACAAATACCTTGTCTAAATCATTTTGCATTTGATTTTGACCTTCTGATGACTTTAGCACACGATATATGACAGGATCATTTGCAAACAATCTAAGAGAGCTGTTCAGATTTTCCTCTAAATCATTTATGTAGATTAGGAACAACAAAGGTGCAGATCTTTCTGTGCCACTAGTGGCTCTCATTGCTCTATAACAAACGAAAATCAACTTAGGTGGCACGAGCGCTGCGGAGCCAAATAGGTGCGCACAGTGTACCAACTGATTTGTACTTTTGTAGCTGTGTTGGAGCGCTGTTCATAGTATTTCAGCTTTTTGTCTAATGTGACACCAAGGTATTTTAGAATGTCAAGAGTACCATTGCTCAAAGCAGCTTGTAGGAGGTCTAAATGTAGCCTGTTCATAAGGAATTACAGAATTAATTTGGTCCAATATCATTACTGTCAAGAGTTTGTAAGCACGGCTAAGTTGAGATAATTGGTGAAAGTGTCCTGCAGCAGTTTCTTCTTTCCGTTTTTGATTGCAATAACCATAGTTCTCTTAAATTTTGCTCGTAATGTTCCTACGCAAAAAATTTCGTTAAAAAGGCGATCTAGCCACTTTCACATTGTAGAACCACTGTGCACCAATCATTCAGTGTAGAGCCCATCCGCACATGCAGCGTTTCCGTATTTCGTGTGATTAAGGGATGTCTCCAGTTCAGTGTTTGCAAATGGGAAAGAGAATGCTTGGTTAGATTGTAGAGATTTCTTGGCCTCACTAAGTTCTTTCTTTACGTGAGGAATATTTTCTTTATCTGCTGAAACCTTGAGAATCTCACTAAGTGACTAGAGATTGTGTCGCATGAGACTGTTGATTAATTTGTGTTGTGGGTAGCCTCTTCTCCCAGCTTCTGAATCAGTGTCCCAGCTTTTCTACTGGAAAGGGTGATGTCTTTGTGCCATTTTTCTCTCCTTCGTTCATTCAAGGAATTCATCAAATTTGTAGCTGTTTCTTGGTCTACATTTTCCTTGAATCTAACGGGGTGTCCCAAGTGGAATGGCCAGCATTCAGGGATATGCCAGAAACCATCATTCGAAGAACTCTAGTAAATATGGGCTCGCGAATGCATACCTTAAGAGCTAAGAGAACTTGTTCAGTAGAAGAGGTGTGTTTTGCAGTAGCAAATATGAAGAGCAAGTGCCCATAGCTGTTAAGGTATGCGCTTTGGAGCCCTGTTTAATAAACTTTTCTTTTTTTTAATAACAAGCTCGACTTTTTACAGTATCGAAGATGAAGAAGTGCTCATAGCTCTTAAGGTATACATTTTAGATCCTATGTTTACTAGAGTTTTTTTTTTTATCATCGTTGCTGTCATACCCCTGAATATTAAACATTCCTCCTGGGACTCCCGTATACACCAATACCATCAGTGACTGACGCCTGAACAGTAGGCACCCACAAGAACCTGGCTGTCTCGCGACATGCCGCACGACGAGGAATACGCTTCTTTCATATGGCGTACATACAGGCCTGGCTTACACTTTTTTGAATTTTTTATTCGCTTCTGACCTGCATTCCATACGACCACACCATCCTTTAAAACAGTCGCCACTGGTCACAACGTATGTTAGCCAAAGTCCATATAATTGTTGCAAGCATAACTGAAACTTGGCAGGGAAGTCCCGTATGGCTTCTTTTGCGGTATACGTGACACATCCGGCCCAATGAAATCTGCGCCCAAGTAGAAGTGCTTTCATGCGAAGAAAGAGACAAATATCGGACGGTGCGAGATCGGATTAGTAGGAGGATGTGTTACCCCGCAAGTTCTTGTTGGACGACGACAGAGGAATGTGTGGAGACTTTGTCGTGTAAGACTAGCCACTTCTTTCCTCACCAATGCTTAGGACGCTTACGAAAAGCTGAATCGCGTAAACGGCCAAGGATCTTCATGTAGTGGGATTTGTTTCCGTTGCACAGTATGGGATGAATTCTATTTGAATCAAAAAACAGTTCAAACATCATCTTGCCCCGTCTTGTCGCGAGTTTTCTTATCGTGGCGATTCTGGCGTTTGGCAAAGGGCCAGTTGTCCCTTCAGTTTAGAATCGTTCGAGAAACATCATTTTGCATCTCTACTTTTGATCCAGTTGAGAAACGTCAGATCTCGTCAGCAGTACTGATCAGTTCCCACAAATCGTCATGCAGTCATCACGTTGGTGCTACGTCAGGCTACCTGGCATACCGTGCTGGGTAGCATGCGACATGTTCAGGTCATCAGTCAAAATTCTGTAGCACGAGCATGGTTGATCCCTATTTCTGCAGGGAGATCGTCTGTGTTTGGCAGCACTTGGCTCGCACTAGCATTACGACATCTTCAATCTTCCTTTCAGTTTGAACCGTTTGTCGCCGACCAGTACGCACATTGGCCTCTAAACTGCCTGTTCATTGCCTCCTAACACGACACTGCGACTTTAAGTTGCTGCAGCATTAGAAACGTTTCGGTGGTGGCTTTGCCTACTTTCTGGCAGAACTTGACGTTTGTCCGTTTTTCCAGCTGTGATGTACTCGAGTTACGATGTGTGCAGTTAAATCACAGTCACGACATTTGAGTTTTGCTTACAGTGCGTGAACTCGACTGTCTCTTGCTGGGGCAAGAAACTAACAAACAAAGCACAATTTCACGACGCTGCCTAAACCCCCTAATGCACCGCATTGCCGCAGTACGCCTAGTCTCAGGACTTAATGAATGTATTACATATAAAAATTGATTTGCAGGAGGTGAACAAAATCAGAACACTGTATAATCCTTAATACAATGTAGGAAAAACCTTGGCATTCATAACAACTTCGAGTCGTCTCAGAATGGATGAATACAGATCCCGTGTGTTTGAGACCTGCTGTCTTTGGTGGCCAGGGAAGATGCGACATCTTTAGCTCATGCTCGCAGAACCAGTCCTGACGTACGCGAGTTGTTTGAACAGGGGCCCAGAACACAGCGTCACCATTGCCTAACAAACATTGTACCACGTGATGGACGTGATCAGCGAAAATTGTCGCATAATCCTTGGCAGTAATGCGACCTTGCAGGGTACCCGAGGAACCCATCGAATACCACGATATGGCTGCCCAAATTGTCATCGAAACCCCGCCATATTTCACTCTTGAGACGTGATCTAGGTCAGAAGTTGGAGACAGTGTGAAACAAGACTCTTCCGGCGAAATTGCTTTCTTACGTTGCTCCTCAGAACGGGTTTTGTGGCTTCGGCAACACGTTTTGCTGTTACGGGGATTTTCATCAGTGATGTGTAGGTATGAAAATCCAGCTCGCCTCGCAACTCACAACTTATGGAGCCCCTTTGTGTTGTTTACATGCTGACAGAGTTCGCGAGTGCGACATTCAGTTCTGCAGCGAATTTTGCAGATCTTATTTTTTGCCACAATCGTCTACAATGGCAGACTGTCTCGATCACTCGACACCCAGTCCCGTCTGCGTTGTGATTTGGCCAATGATGTTTTTCCGCTTTCGGTGTATGCGGCATAAATCTCCTATATGGTATCTCTTCAAACACCAGCCACTTCGGCTTCCTTGGTTTTGGAAGAACCGCCATACGAGCACCAACAGTTTGCCCACGTTCGAATTCACTTAGTTCCGGTATAATGCACTCACAATAACACACAACACTGTTCGGACCACTACTGACTCTTGCAAAACAGTGACGGCATCGCACAGTTGCAGTTCGTGGTCAATTACAATAGCGCCACCTGCAAGCTTATCTGGCATCTGCATTTATATTCAAACATGCATTTCTTGCGGAGTTTCCACTTTTTTCTTCAATCCCTGTACGTGTGTTTGTATGTATGGTCCACATCTCATAAACCAATGGATCGATTTTAACCAAATTTGTTACAAATACTACTTACTATTTAGAAAGAAGTACTGTGGGGTAAGAACCACGTAGACCCCATGGGGAGTGGGGGAGGGTAGGGCAGAAAAGGGTGATTAATACTCGATATTTAGGCTGCCCTGAAAGACTGGTGTTTTGTGTGAGTATGATCAAAATACGTTCCAGAGGTTATATGTGCAGATGGGCACAGCTGAGAAGAGAAAGAGAGAGAGACAGGGACGGAGGATATGAATAGAGACAGTGGGGAAGATGAGATTGCCACAGATGGGGAATACGCGATGCACAGCAGAGGGGAGGATATGATCAAACAGAGGGTGGAGGAGGGGATGAACAGACAGAGGGGGGAAGAGTAGATGGACAAACAGAGAGGGGAAAGAGGAGATGGACACAGAGAGGGAACAGGATATCGACAAAGAGAGAGGGGATGTGGAGTTGAACAGAGAGAGGGTGAAAAGGAGATGGACAGAGAGAGACGGTAGGAAGGGGAGGTGCAGGGGCCAGGTGATAGATGCAGAGGGGTAGTGGGCACGTGGAAACTGAAGAGGGTGGAGGAAGTGACGGACATAGAGACGAGGAGGAAGAGATGGAGTGGGTGAGGGGGCAGAGGAGATGGGCAGAGAGAGTGGAGGAGGGACAGAGAGAAAGGGAGGAGGAGATGCATAGAGAGGGGGTAGGAGAATATGGACAAAGAGGGAGGGGATGTGGGAATGAACAGAGATAGAAGGAGGACATGAAGAAAGATCAGTGGGAGAAGAGGATGGACAGTGAGTGGGACAGAGACAGGGGAGCAGGATATAGACAGAAAAAGGGGAACAAGAAGATGTGCAGAGATGGAGGGTGAGGATATTGACAGAGAGAGGGGGAGATGGGGATCAACGGAGACAGGGCAGGAAGTAGATGGAAAGAGATTGGGGCTGAGAAGGAGACAGACAGAAAGAGGGAGGAGGAGGAGATGTGTGCCATGTATGTGCTGTATGGATACATGGGTGGAGCTGCGTGTAAAAGACTACTTTTTGATAAAACAGTTTGATGTACAGGAGCCATGCAGGAGTGTTCTCAGTACTAACATACACAGCCTGAGAAAAAAGTGAAGCAGCAGGAAAGGGAGGAGGAAATTAAATGGAACCTCACGTTGGTAGGGTATGTGATATTGTTCCAATGATTACAATATCGCGTCAGATTTATAAAGAACTTCGTAGCATGAACCTACTTATCAGTATGATGTTGCACTTGTTCTGGCCTGGATGCATCTACTGGTTCAGCTGGCAAGTGTGTAATGAAGACGTTGTATCCTCTCCTGAGGCTAGCTGACCCAACATTGTTGCAGCTTGTCCTGGAAATGGGTCCACAGGGACGGAATTTATGTCCTTGAAGGTCACACACATCTTATATCAGAGACTAATCTGAGTTAACTTCCTGGCTACAGCAGTACTTCAACGTCACGCAGAGAGTTCATAGAGACAGGTACCATGTGTGGACATGAGCATTTTCCTGTTGAAAAATGACCCCAAAATACTACTGCATGTGTGGTAACAACAGGACGCAGGATACCCATATAATGCTATCGTGCCGTCAGAGTTCCCTTAGACGCTACTAACCGTGACCGGAAGTCATACCCGATGTCTCTTCATAACATAACACCAGCACTAACACCTCTGTGCCTCTCCAAAATATTGGAAGAATGTGATCTTTCCCCAGGTCCCGCCTTACTCTTCAAAGATGGTCATCTGGGATAGTGCAGAACCAAGATTCAGAGCTGAACACAATGGGACGCCCATCATCAGCAGTGCATGCTTTCCCGTCACAGCACCACTCCACATTCAACCGTTTGTGTTGCGGTGTTAAGGCCAACATAGACATGGGACGGTATTTCTCTAGTCTGGCTCTTGCTAGACTAGGACCAATGGTACGTGATGACACAGAACGTTGCAGGGAGTCCATGACTTACTCACTGACGGCAGACGTAGATGTCAAGGGATTACGATGTGCTCGGTGCACAGTGCGATGTTCCTCCCTTGTTGTGATTAGACGTGGTCGACCGCAACCTTGTCGACGAATTTTGCCCTCACGTCCCCATGCAATCCCACATTGGGTCACCGCCACACCCGAATGCCTCAAAAGTCTGGATATTGCACTATTCGACTAGCAAATGGAGACCCACAATGAGGCCTGTTAAGTGCCGATCACGCTGTCTCACACTTGTACGCGCTTTCTCCCTGTTCTTGACAGTGATCAATCAGCATCTGACATTGTTCACATACCCTACGAGGCCTAGTAACGACATCCAACTCGAAAAACACTAATACCCTCTGGTGTCCGTTCTGCCTGCCATAGAGAATCGCAGTTCACATTGCCGTCGATGGTGTGTGTGTGTACGAAGTTACACTGACATCCGAACACGCCTTGTGGGTGCTTCACATTTGTTGTCAGACATGTATGCAACACTCACGCAGGCTTTAATTGTAACAGGATAGGGAAAAATGACGTATGCACCCCACATTGTTTGGAGAAACAGTGATATGTCTGCTTCTTGGTATTCTTCTGACTGTGCGCTGAGAACTTCAGTGTGAAGGCACACATCGCTCCAACTTGTATAATGTTACAGTTCACGCCTCTTTTATTTTATCTATGGTCTTAATTTCTAATCCAGTATAAACATGCCAACCGCTTACTTCAGTTCACTTATAGCACTAAGAGAACGTTTATAGAACTTATAAAAATTTAAAAGTTATTTCTTCTATGTCTTAGGTGCACTTTAGACGGTTTTGTTTGTCTTTAAGTTCTTTAGTTTGACTACGATATAGTGAGTCTACGCTGCCAGGTAGTACTCGGTTATTAGACGTTCCTCGTTAGCCAAGAATACATTAATATCGCACATTTCTTAGTTCTAAGTACATGCGGTCGAGAGACATTGTAACAGTATGTGTCATTGGCAGGTATTACGAACGTTACGCGCTTCTTAATTCGTTTCATCCGACCACGCTATTCACGCACTGCAGTGAAATGACTTAAAATATCCAACGAAGCTCCTCCTGATTTAATAATTTTGAAAACATGTACCTACTTTGTCTTTCCAATTTTTTAAAAACTATGTTTGTACATTTTATTAACACTCTCGGGTGGAGACAGCGAGGAAATGAAATAACATTAAAGTACACTAAGTATACTAACCTTACGACTTATCTTAGAAGAAAGATTAAGAAAAGGCAAACCTACGTTTCTAGCATTTGTAGACTTAGAGAAAGCTTTTGACAACATTAACTGGAATACTCTCTTTCAAATTCTGAAGGTGGCAGGGGTAAAGTACAGGGAGCGAAAGGCTATTTACAGTTTGTACAGAAACCAGATGGCAGTTATAAGAGTCGAGGGACATGAAAGGGAAGCAGTGGTTGGGAAAGGAGTGAGACAGGGTTGTAGCCTCTCTCCGATGTTATTCAATCTGTATATTGAGCAAGCAGTAAAGGAAACAAAAGAAAAATACGAAGTAGGTATTAAAATCCATGGAGAAAAAATAAAAACTTTAAGGTTCGCCGATGACATTGTAATTCTGTCAGAGACAGCAAAGGACTTGGAAGAGCAGTTGAACGGAATGGACAGTGTCTTGAAAGGAGGATATAAGATGAACATCAACAAAAGCAAAACGAGGATAATGGAATGTAGTCAAATTAAATCGGGTGATGCTGAGGGAATTAGATTACGAAATGAGACACTTAAAGTAGTAAAGGAGTTTTGCTATTTAGGGAGTAAAATAACTGATGATGGTCGAAGTAGAGAGGATATAAAATGTAGACTGGCAATGGCAAGGAAATCGTTTCTGAAGAAGAGAAATTTGTTAACATCGAGTATAGATTTATGTGTCAGGAAGTCGTTTCTGAAAGTATTTGTATGGAGTGTAGCCATGTATGGAAGTGAAACATGGACGATAACCAGTTTGGACAAGAAGAGAATAGAAGCTTTCGAAATGTGGTGCTACAGAAGAATGCCGAAGATAAGGTGGGTAGATCATGTAACTAATGAGGAGGTATTGAATAGGATTGGGGAGAAGAGAAGTTTGTGGCACAACTTGACTAGAAGAAGGGATCGGTTGGTAGGACATGTTTTGAGTCATCAAGGGATCACAAATTTAGCATTGGAGGGCAGCGTGGAGGGTAAAAATCGTAGAGGGAGAGCAAGAGATCAATACACTAAGCAGATTCAGAAGGATGTAGGTTGCAGTAGGTACTGGGAGATGAAGAAGCTTGCACAGGATAGAGTAGCATGGAGAGCTGCATCAAACCAGTCTCAGGACTGAAGACCACAACAACAACAACACTAAACTCTAAATTTTATTCTTTCGAAATAGTTTCTATAGCGTGAAAATTGTGTTACGGAGTAATTTTTTTTCTCGTGAATACCTCCTTTCAGTTACGAATGTCAGAGAGTAATCCGCCGCGCACAAACCGGAAAAGGGGCGCAGGTCCTGGCACTACCAACGCTATTGCCAGGAAACACCTGAGTAGACACCGTTCACCAGGTAGCCGACAGGTCGACGCACGCTCTTAACACCACAAAACCTTCCTCCAATGTTCCGCACTCAGAGCCAAAACATGGGATCTTGGTAGCAGTACGACAGTGGAAACCGAGATCTATTCTTTCTCGGTTCATCTCTCTGTCACTTACCTCTGCTCCTTAGACCCCTACAGTACATGTCTGTCGATAGGACCACTCGGTTCACTGGAGAGTTTGGCTGTCCGTGTCCGCTAATTTCGTTCACTCACCTTACTAAGGGATATGCTGAGAGCTTCCTTCACGGTTTCACTTGAAAATAACGATACTAAAAGCAGATCTGGACACATGTGATTTTCGGCAAACATTTATGAATTATTGAGCCCTCACACCTACGTCTCATTCGAAATAACTCGTTTTTCGTCTTCTGAAAATTCTACGAGTGTGGCAGTAGTTGTTTACGTCGACGATGTTGAAGTATTGTCATCTTTCACTATCAGCAACAGGCGTTTTTTAAACTCCTCCTCCAGACTTCTACAGAGCCTTCTGGTACACGCATATAAGGCACTCACACATGCGTTCTAGTCATTTTTTAATATGCCGCCTTCTAATTACCAATTTTTCTTTCGGAATCGAAAACAGACCTTACTTGTTCCATCTGAAATCTATTCGCGTCGCTGCATGACCCGCCCACTTCCACCACAGTTTCGTTGGAATCGTAATTACGTCTTCCACATTACTTTCTATGTATGAATAGGAGTATCTTTTGTTTGTGGTCAAGTCAGCTACCCTGGCTAAGATTTATAAGTACATTTTTAAGAGGCCACCGATAGTTACAAATGTTGTTAACTTACTTCGATTACTTAATATTGCAGCATGTTTAGAGGTACAGCCAATTATTAGATAAACAATTACAATGCATAAATACACTCCTGGAAATGGAAAAAAGAACACATTGACACCGGTGTGTCGGACCCACCATACTTGCTCCGGACACTGCGAATGGCGCTAGCTGCGCAGCATTTGTGCACCGCCGCCGTCAGTGTCAGCCAGTTTGCCGTGGCATACGGAGCTCCATCGCAGTCTTTAACACTGGTAGCATGCCGCGACAGCGTGGACGTGAACCGTATGTGCAGTTGACGGACTTTGAGCGAGGGCGTATAGTGGGCATGAGGGAGGCCGGGTGGACGTACTGCCGAATTGCTCAACACGTGGGGCGTGAGGTCTCCACAGTACATCGATGTTGTCGCCAGTGGTCGGCGGAAGGTGCACGTGCCCGTCGACCTGGGACCGGACCGCAGCGACGCACGGATGCACGCCAAGACCGTAGAATCCTACGCAGTGCCGTAGGGGACCGCACCGCCACTTCCCAGCAAATTAGGGACACTGTTGCTCCTGGGGTATCGGCGAGGACCATTCGCAACCGTCTCCATGAAGCTGGGCTACGGTCCCACACACCGTTAGGCCGTCTTCCGCTCACGCCCCAACATCGTGCAGCCCGCCTCCAGTGGTGTCGCGACAGGCGTGAATGGAGGGACGAATGGAGACGTGTCGTCTTCAGCGATGAGAGTCGCTTCTGCCTTGGTGCCAATGATGGTCGTATGCGTGTTTGGCGCCGTGCAAGTGGGCGCCACAATCAGGACTGCATACGACCGAGGCACACAGGGCCAACACCCGGCATCATGGTGTGGGGAGCGATCTCCTACACTGGGCGTACACCACTGGTGATCGTCGAGGGGACACTGAATAGTGCACGGTACATCCAAACCGTCATCGAACCCATCGTTCTACCATTCCTAGACCGGCAAGGGAACTTGCTGTTCCAACAGGACAATGCACGTCCGCATGTATCCCGTGCCACCCAACGTGCTCTAGAAGGTGTAAGTCAACTACCCTGGCCAGCAAGATCTCCGGATCTGTCCCCCATTGAGCATGTTTGGGACTGGATGAAGCGTCGTCTCACGCGGTCTGCACGTCCAGCACGAACGCTGGTCCAACTGAGGCGCCAGGTGGAAATGGCAAGGCAAGCCGTTCCACAGGACTACATCCAGCATCTCTACGATCGTCTCCATGGGAGAATAGCAGCCTGCATTGCTGCGAAAGGTGGATATACACTGTACTAGTGCCGACATTGTGCATGCTCTGTTGCCTGTGTCTATGTGCCTGTGGTTCTGTCAGTGTGATCATGTGATGTATCTGACCCCAGTAATGTGTCAATAAAGTTTCCCCTTCCTGGGACAATGAATTCACGGTGTTCTTATTTCAATTTCCAGGAGTGTATTTACATGGATATCTATAGAGCTTAAAATAGCTGTTTTGTGTCTTGTATGTGTAATGGCCTGCGGTTAAAGAAAAGTATAACACATATGAGAGAGCCTACTTCGTTTGCTGGTCTCTTGCTAACACAAAAAAAACCTAAATAATGACGCACTCTTTTCGTAAGAAATGCCTCACTCCTTGTTTCTCATCCATTGCTGTGGCTGTCTGCATCTTGTTGTCCACCATTCAAAAACTTCTAATGAACACTTGCAACACGTAGCTTAATATTATCGACATCACGAGATAGTATCTAGAACGAAGCTAGGGTCCACTTCAATATCGATATGTCGATATTTGTGTTACTTACTGACAGCACAGACCAAGACAGAAAACTACTACTTGATGTTGTCTGCCCTTTCGTGTTAAATGTTTTTGTAACGATATTTCCTTGCTGATTATATCTCGACATATGTTTCAACATTACATAACTTAAGCAAGTTAACACGATAACTGTGACAGGATGTGTTTCCTGAAAAATTTGTTTATTAACTCGTTAAACAATAGCCTACCAGTAACAGCCGGTACTGCTTTAGACTGTCGAAGATTGCTTTAATGTCTGTTACATTGAGTAATGGATAAATTAATAACATACTGTGTTTTTGCGTGTTGTGACGTGCAAAACTTTACTTTTCTGTAGATTTAAAGCAAGATCCTATTCTTTGCGCCACACTGAAACCTTATCGAGATCTGACTGATTATCTGTGCAGATTTTTCGACGACTGAACAGTAAGAGATCTAATTTTGCTCCCTGGGGCACGCGCGAAGTTACTTCTACATGCCGAATGTGGAAATACACACGAAAAAAGCGCAGAATGTATGCACAGTCCGTATTTCCTGCCTAAACTTCGGCGCTTAAGCGTGGAACATAGTATTTGAAAATTTTTCATTGCGTAAAAAGTTCTTAGTATCGCTCAAAATACCTGTAACGAAACGAACTATGTCGTTACATTCCCTGTAATGCAAACGCTCGGCTTTCAGCGCAGCGTGTGAGAAGGCAACGAAGTTCGCCAAGATAAACGGCAGGGCACAGGGAGGCACTATTTTTGCTAAATCTTTCGGTTCCGGCGGCTAACGCTGACGAATTGCCGTTTTTAATTCGCGCGAAGAATTTAAGCGGCCGCGTCTGGCGCGACGGCGTAATTTCGCAAAAGAGACGTAATGAAGCAGGGCGGGCGCCATATTTTTGGGCGCCTCGAGAACTTTATCTCCCGCGGCCGTATTTCTCCCCTGAGCACAGGCCGAGATTCGCCGGCAGCCGGGAGAGCCCGCCTACAATCACGTGATCAAATCAGGGCGCCCCTGCCCGCGCAAAAATAACGCTCACAAGGAGCCAGCAAATCTTGCCGTCTCCTCTCCGCCGCCTGCCTCTGCTGTAGCTCACGCTACTTTCCTCTTTACTCGTCCTCTGTGCGTCAGCGCTAGCAACAGCCCGTAGGCCTGCCTCCTGCTCAACAGAAAAATATGTGACGCTCGTCCACGAAGACCTTCTCGGCATACTGCTGTGAAATGCATGGCAGAGGGTACTTTCCAGTGTACCAGATTTTTGGGTTTCTTCCAATTCAAATAGTGTACGGAGCAAGAGACGAATTACTGCTTAAATGCTTCTTTAACTAGTGCAGTCTTGTCTTCGCGGGCTGAAAAGTCCATTTCTAGGTTCTTCAGGTAACACTAGTTCTTTAAACTTAATAAGCCGGCCTTTGAGGTATTATTGGAGTATTTCTTCTGTTGTCTGCCCATTAAAGTTTTTCAGCAAGTCCTCACCAGTGAGTCGAGCAAACCTCTGATCATTAGTGTTGGCCATCTCTTTATTCGCTGAATATCCCCTGTTATCCATGTTTGTTATCGGTCCCACAAAGCCGGCCGGGGTGGCCGTGCGGTTCTAGGCGCTACAGTGTGGAACCGAGCGACCGCTACGTCGCAGGTTCGAAACCTGCCTCGGGCATGGACGTGTGTGATGTCCTTAGGTTAGTTACGTTTAAGTAGTTCTAAGTTCTCGGGGATTGATGACCTCAAAAGTTAAGTCGCATAGTGCTTAGAGCCATTTGAAACATTTTTTTTTTGGTCCCACAAAATTGAGGAATATTCTAAGACGGTGCGGACAAATGTGTTGTAAGCAGTCTCCTTTGCAGACTGATGTACCGGTGTTTATCACCTGGTTTTCTGCGACTAAACATATATGATCGTTCCATTTCAGATCCATACAAAATGTTACACCTACGCATTTGCAGCAACTAACTGATTCCAGTTCTGACTCACTGATATTGTAGTGAATGGATACTAAATCTCTGCGTTTTGTGAGGAGTAGAATTTTACATTTATGTTAATTTAAGACAAATTGCCAACTCTTCCATCACTTTGCAGTTTTATCAAGATTGGGTATTTGTTTAGCTTTTTTCAGGTAATACTTCATTAAAAATAATTTCATCATCTGTAAAATGTCTAATTTTACTACTAATAGTGTTTTCCAGATATATAACATGAGCAGCGTGGTTCTCAGCAGACATAGGAAATGCCTGAAGTTACTTCTACATCAGTCGACAAGAAGTCCTCAGTCTAGATACAAATTTTAGTTGATACCCATTGTCATCGTACTGTTTTTAGTAAACGTTTGTTTGGTGCCGAGTCAAATGCCTTTCCAAAACCAAGAAACGCTGCATGTACCTGACTGACTTAATCCATGGCTTGCACGTAGACACTGCTCTTCAGGCTTATGAATATACAGAGTCAGACGCCGATCTGCTTCACCTCAAATAACTTTTGATATTTGTAAGCTCTTTTCACCTTCAATTTAGACGGACAGTGACAGGGGTCTCATAAACCGAATGTCAACAAATTTTTGCAGCTTGATTAATCATCGAGAGGGGGAAGAACAGGGAGATGTTAAATTTGTTTTTTTAATTGAAAGGACGGCGTAGATTTCCTCCAGAATACCAGGTCTACATGCAATAAATTCATTTGCAGAGAAAACTGCCAGGAACCGAGCGGCCTCGGTTAGCAGCCACATGAACCATAAAGTTACAGCTGACGCCGAGGTCAAGTTTTAGGTTTGATGCGTTAGTTAAAATGCACTCCAGGTCTCTACCTTTATTCATGTTGAAGATTTGGTGTTCTGAATTCAGATGAATCTTTTTCAGACAGGCCATACATCGAAGTCAAATGAAAAACAAGTAGAGAATTTTCATGGACGCAAGAGTGTTCGTACTCTTCAAACAAATGTACCCCTCCCGTAGATGGACACTTAAACTTCCCAAACTGGTAAAGTGAAATAAATTTCCAGAGACTTAAGCTGACCAGCCAGGGCAAACTCTCCCTTCAGTATTTCTGTATAAAATAGAACTTCTAATAGAAGCCTGTTGTGGCAGCTCGACAAAAAGCTGCGAAAAATCAGAAACCTAACTTTGTAGCTTTATTTTTTCACGGTTATAATCAAAAACGTATGATTATCCTCGTATGTAGTTCAATTTATGACTGGATTGCACCATTTCGTTTTGGCTCCTGTGGGTGCAAACAGGCCATAATATCGGGCGATCAAAAAGTTAGTATAAATTTGAAAACTGAATAAATCACGGAATAATGTAGATAGAGAGGTACAAATTGACACACGTGCTTGGAATGACATGGGGTTTTATTAGAACCAAAGAAATACAAACGTTCAAAAAATGTCCGACAGATGGCGCTTCATCTGATCAGAATAGCAATAATTAGCATAACAAAGTAAGACAAAGAAAAGATGATGTTCTTTACAGGAAATGCTCAATATGTCTACGATCATTCCTCAACAATAGCTGTAGTCGAGGAATAATGTTGTGAACAGCACTGTAAAGCATGGCCGGAGTTATGATGAGGCATTGGGGTCGGATATTGTCTTTCAGCATCCCTAGAGATGTCGGTCGATCACGATACACTTGCGACTTCAGGTAACCCCAAAGCCTATAATCCCACGGACAGAGGTCTGGGCACCTGGGAGGCCAAGCATGACGAAAGTGGCGGCTGAGCACACGATCATCACCAAACGACGCGCGCAAAGATCTTTCACGCGTCTAGCAATATGGGGTGGTTTTTTTTGTTCTAATAAAACCCCATGTCATTCCAAGCATGTGTGTCAATTTTTACCTCTCTATCTACATTATTCCGTGGTTTATTAAGTTTTCAAATTTATACTGACTTTTTATCACCCGATATTTCGCATGGTGGTTGTGAATAATTGGAAATTATCGTTTATAGCGGTGGACATTGAAGCCTTTTTAAAGGTGGCCTCTTTATAACGTGAATAGCACCCAAAAGAAAATAATTTTATAACGCGATCTGACTGCCGTCAGGTATAATTCGTCACAGGTAGACATGTTCCTTGACAGCTGATATGATTTACTATTGATCACTGATCAACCTTACCATTACTGACCCTAAGTTTGGATCCCATAAGTAAACTCTAGATTTAGTCTCTTCCGTATAGTGAAACCAGCCATAAGTTTAAAACACTTACCTGTGGTGTGGTGCTAACTTAGCATTATCACAAAGCATTATGAGGGTGACGAAACAGCTACTGCTCTGAGGTTCTAGAGGCAAGTTTACCTTCCGTGATCCGAAAATAATTTACTGAAGTAATAGAAAGTCTTGTTGGGTAGCACAATGCGTACGATATAAAAAATGGTTATCCTCGAATTAATGAGTGAGCTGAAAGTGTAAAAAGATCCCTTTTGATGTTCTAATGTAAGGCATTAGTGCAAGTCCTCATGGTTACTCAATACCTTCGTTCTGAAAAACTATAGTTCATTTAAATAAATTAGTGAAGGAACGAAGTAGCAAAAACATAAGAGATAAGTTTGTTACTGATGTCGGATTCCAAGAGTTCAAACGCTTTACACAGCAAAATAAGATTAATGTTACAAGATCCTTGTGTTGCCCTTGGCACAAATACGCAAAGATCTGCTACCTAACGTAGATTTGTGGAACATGTGAGATTAAAAAATCGTTTGGTGAATGAAACACTGGCTTGCTAAAGCCTGTCACAAATGAAATTCAGTACATATACAGAACGGAATCCGCCCATTAATCGTAACCGCAGACATCACTCTGCTACTCATTCGACTTCCATGCCAAGAAACTCAGTGTCCCAACTTGGGTCATTTAGCATATAGTTACAGAAAAATATTACCTTGTGTTCAGAGTAACCACACTGGTTATACCTTTGCCAATACAAATCCATTGCTCCATCCATACACAACTCTTTCTCGGAATAATACAGTGCAGCTTCGTTCAGTAGAACACCATATGACACACAGGCAAAAGCACAACTTCTCTCAGAGACAGTTGCAAACAGAGTAGAACCGAAGAAGAACGCTTTATTCCCTTTCAAAATTTGCAAGCCATATGCAGCGTCTCAGTGATCTTGTTTCTCATTGGTCGAGGCCACACTTGCCTCAGAGATCCTAGGCAGCGTAGCAGATACAGCAGTGGCTATACGGAAGTCGGTAACTGGGAGTACAGATGACAGGAAAGGTTACTCACTGGTAATAGGTCATTAATAAACATAGTGTACGGAAGTTGGCAAATATAACAGACAGCTTTCATCAGACTACCTTGGGGCAGAAGAGCATGTGTGGAATGCTTTCTGTGGAGTAATTAGCAGAACACATTCTCAGCTAATCACCCAGAGCATCCCAAAAACAGAATAGTATTCCACATTCACTAATACAGGACTGAGTTAACTTAGTTCAAAATTTATCAACCACTAAAATAGCTCTAGGACATACAGTCTTGATAAACCACAATTTAGTAATACATCAATGTCTTTATAATAATATTTCACAGTTATAATACTGACATATTAATGTAAAAACCATACAGAAATCATCAGATTAAACAAAATGTAAAAAATATCTATCTTGAAATGGGACCATAACATGATCTGAAGTTTAACATATTACCCTAAAAACTATACAAAAGTCATTTAATTGAAAAGAAAGAACTGTTTTAAATATTTAGTATGAAAAGTTATTCATCTTGAAAATAGTACCATGGTGTGGCTGAAGTTTGTTGCATATAATACGAAATTCACACAAAAACCATTAAATAGAAAAGTGTCATGTACAAAAGTCCTACATCAGCTACCAAGGTACAAGTGTAGGAAATAAGTTAAGAGTATGTCCTCACTGTGGCCTTGATGAACGCTCAAGTGTGTGTGAACATTCTCAAATTATGTACAAAACGTTCTCACAAATTAGCAAATTAAAAATGTGATTATTTTAAACATATTTTCACAGTGAGTTTGATGGGTACACAAAAGAGTGTAAACATCATACAATAATGTATAAAATTGTTCAAAGTCGATAAAAGTTAAGGAATTAACTTTCAGTGTTCTGTGGCCTCAAGACTGAATAAGATTATTTCAGTATATTAAGCTAAGGAGATAAATGCATCTTCGGCCTTATCAAAAACTGATTCACTATAACAGAATGACAAGATCATAACAGATGTGGTCTCGCCAAAGACTGAATAACATTGTATCAGTATATTAAACTAAGAGAGTTGTGGCATCTGTTTCATCACCATATCAGTTCAGCATATTAAAGATCATAGAATAAGTTCTCATTATACACAAACATACGAATGATTGTCTCAGGAAACTTGTTCAATACCCTAATAAGGTTTGCAAATTTATATTCAGCATTCAGTAACACATACAAAAATTTGTTTGACAAATGAAAAAAAATTACATTGCAGATTGATAATTGGTTATGACTGTTCATACTAGCAAAAATTAGTCCATTGTATTACTCATTACTATTGTCATTTTTTATACGATAGTCCATCATAGCTTTGTTAGGCATGGAGGGCCAGAGAATGAGCTTCTAATTACAACACTGTTTTTGGTCACATGGCAATAGACTTTTCACGGACTTAGGGTGGAGGGCACAGTAGCATCATACATCTAACAATACTCATCTTCGCACACTTGGCTCTTGAAGGACATAAGATTTCGTGATCAGTTGGAAGCTGTTTGGCCTCAGTATCGCAAGTGAACCACCTCTGTAATGTCCTATTGTCTTTCTTGGATTAAGTGTCTGAGTTATTTGGTCTCCTCCTCTCGTGTTCTGCAGGCAGTCTCAATTAATTACCTTCTACTCAAGCAGTTATATTTTTCCTTAAATGCAGCAATTAAAACCAGTATAGTAACAGTGGTTCTTCCACTTCTCGATCAAAATAATACACTACTTCTTATCAAGCGCTCTGCTAATATGGTATGTTAACAAAATTACTCATTGGAATTATATGTTAACATATGCACTTACATGCATGACACTAGTACACACTTACTTTACCATTATTCACTTTCTCAATAAATCTTGTTACATTTCCTTTTGACATAGTTATTGTTTATTTATGGTGTGCATTCCTTCTAGAAAGGTCACTAGTATTGCAATCACAACTTTCTAAATCTGCCCAGATCTATCATTGTATCAGTCTACACCCCACTGCACAAACAGCTTACTACTTATAAAAAATGCATGACAACTATTTATCATTGCAATCATAGAAAACTTGGTTATATTTCCAGAAAATGTAAAAGTGAGATCAATAAGCATTCAGTTCAGTCTCAAATCATAGATTAACATATTCGCTTTGTGTAGAGAAAGCATTAGTAACAACAAACATAATGGTGCAATACAAAATATTGCATAAACATGACAAAGTAACTGTCACACATAATCAATTTCACTTTTTCTCATTACCATCTATTTACAAATACCCATCATAAACCCTATACTCCACTCATTGAAATGATTCTGTTCGCCTCTGGTTACTTCTGATTGTCTAATCAATCTTCTCTGATTTCAATTGTAGAGTACTCCCCTTTCATATTCCTCTTCCATTTGTTCAACACACAACTTCACTTCTTGTTGGACTGCAGGAAAAAAGTTTTGTTTGAGAATTGTTTACAAAATCTCAACGATATGAAAATATACAATATATTAGACAGTGAATCAAATATACTTCATAACATCTCAAAGGCACTCCACTCAAGTTGAAATATTGCTTCCACTCTCACACCCTTTTCCGCACCTGAGAGTTGCATTGCGATGTGCAACACTCCTTACTCCACACAATCCTAAATACAGTGGGGAAAACTTGTGTATTAGTTAATACCATTTACTGAATAATACATGTGATTTTATCAACACGTTTTGTCCCACTACAATTGACTTTCAGACGCTCCTACAGTTAGCATTTGTGTGACGTTAGTGAGCAGCCTTCCTGAAATCCTCTGAAGGTAGCTGTGTAAAACCACAACGTTCCTGGAAATAGGACCGTTCCTCTACTTTTATCGTATGAACATGAATTGGTGCTAGGGAGGTTGAATCATTTGGTAACTCCTTAACGACTTGTTCAAACTGTTGAATATTGAAAGCCCACAATTTACGGCATCTTTAACTGAAGCCTGCACAATTTCCCTAATAGTTCCATTACACGTCAGATGAACTGGACGCTGGACGATACAGTGAAATATGAACATTTTAATCTTGTGATGACGTACAGCACTCTGATATCAGATTCTCCACATGTCTAACTCTATACAGAAAATAAATAAAGAATACACGAACGACAGGCAGACTAGTAGCCAACCTCAGTGGCATGCGTGATGCAAATCTGTAAGTCAAATCAACTGCCAAAAAAAGACCATAAGAATATCCCTGATTGCTTCTTCGTAGAGGACTGGTGCAAGCTCTTTTTATCTTGATGGAATATTCGGAAGTAATGACGCAAGATGAGACAGCCTTTTCGCCTTTTGACAGGTATAACATGAAGCTAAGACCTTTCGAATTTGCTTCTTTTTATTAAAAAAGTAGCATGTTCATGAGGATTCTAGAAACACTACCTTGTACCAAAGTGAGCATAACATAGATGAGTATGCCAAATCAATTTATAGACCAATTCCTCAGTTATGCAAACAATCGACTGTGAATGGTCTCCAGCTCTCTTCTTAAACAAGATATCATTTCTAACCAAACAAAATTGCTGAATGGCAACACTGTTGTGATCTCTCCACTTCACTATTACCTCTGTCCATGCCAGATCCTTATTTTGCTCACGAGCAATGTTTTCGAGGGAAACAGTAATGAAATTACTAAATGCAACAATCTGTAAATACATAATACTAAGATTGTTGTATCTGAGATCATCCTCAGTCCCCTGAGTCAACCCTAGAGGATATCTAGGAAAAGCATGAGCAATTATGTTATCCCAATCAGGAGTGTATACTTTAGCGAAACTGAACTCTTGAGGATACAGTGCCTCCCTGAATGAGAGACCATGAGTAAGTTTTGCACTCATTAAAAATTCGAACGCTCTGTGGTCAGTATAAACCTTGCAGTATAAACCTTGGTCATCCGACCAAACAAGTAACACGTTAATTTCATAAAGCTCCACACAATGGTCACAACTCCAAGGTCAGTTACTGAATAGCTGACTTCACACTTCATGAACACGCAGCTTGCAAAATCGATAGTATGACGCGTCACCACTCCATGTATCTCCAATTCTAAAAGATCCCAGCACCAAGACTCATCTTAATACTGTCTGCATTTAGACAAAAATCATTACTCAAGTTTCAATGTAAAAGGAAAGGAGCCTTCAAACGGACCGGCTTTACACTTTCAAATTCTGCCTGTGTTTAGGCAACCTAAATCCAAAGAGTTGCCTTGCTCGTCAATGCTTACAAATAGGGTGTAGGAGCAGGCCCATATGAGCAGATACTCGTCTGCATTGAGCTTCTTCTTCCTCCTTGTAGAAAGAGCGAAGGCCTTATCTGGTACCAAAGTCCCATGAGGAACCTTAGCAACGAGTCCTGTACTTTCTGCTATACTCCATGTCTTCCAAGCCAAGATGTTAGCGTTTGGGAAAGCTTCAAGGCCACCATAGCCTGCGTGGTTGCCCCATACAATGTCTTGTATATAGGGGCAACTTAACACACAGTGAACGTAGCAAGCCAACACCCGGAGCTAAGCTTCCGCACTCCTCGACGTCCGCAGAGCGAATGACGCTCCGTGCTGCGGCGCAGCCAGGTCCCGCATCTTAGCGCTGCCGTCACGCCTCTTATCACTTACGGTCGGCGACTTTTAGCCCGGGCGAGACCTAGTAAAACTAGAGGCCTCGCCCGCCCGGCAGGGAGGCATAGAGTATAGCAGAGAGTGCAGGACTCGTTGCTAAGGTTCCTTATGGGACTTTGGTGCCAGATAAGCCCTTCACTCTTTCTACAAGGAGGAGGACGAGTATCTGTTCATATGAGCTGAAGTAGGCAATGGTGATTGTAAAATAAAGATCACTGGTGACTGTAAGTTCTATTATAGACAATAAAGTTTCTTATCTCCTTTCTTTATCTCCCGTGAGATTTTTTTTTTTTTAAGACAGAAACATTGATCCATTTATGCACGCTGAGCGCGTGACCTTGAGCTGGACTTGGGTCTCCGGCGCGTGAGGTACAGCGTGACCTTGAACGGGACTTAGACGTTCGAGGGTTAAGTTGCCTCAGCAATGCCTCTACGACGTAGATACCGTCGTCGCTGGCGGCGCAGTCATCCTATTTACAAGACATTGAGGGCTATTGAAATTGATCTTGATGGGCAGTTTAATAAGCAACAATTGATGGGAGATCCTAATGTGTTTCATGGATTACGACTGCAGTTCACGCGTGATGTTGAAGCTGTGCTTGAAGGTAGTACATGACTTACCTTGGCAGTTGCTCTGGGTCAGGTAAACTTCCTGATGCAATCACTGTGTTTGCAAGAATGTCGTAGAAATTTCACACGCTTCAGCCTGAATTTTGATTTTTCCAAGTTAATAGTTATACCAAACTTCTTGAAGACATTCAACAACGTGTCCAAAACCTCATGAACGGTTACACTTTGTCACGAGAGAGTGTAGACTCTTCTACAGTATCAAACATTAAAAAATTACAGAATGATATTTTCACTGTGGAGTAGAGCGTGCTTTGATATGAGTTTCTTGGCAGGCTGAAACTGTGAGCTGGACCAAAACTCAAACACAGGACATTTGCCTTACATAGGCAAGTGTTCCAATAACTCAGCTAGCCAAGCACAACTCACGATCCGTCTTCACAGCTTTACTTCTGGCAGTACCTCATCTCCTACCTCCCAATCTACATTTTACCTACTAGTACTCTCGGAAGGAGACATGGATTAGTCACAAAGTGGGGGATGTTTCCAAAATAAAATTTTCTCTCTGCAGCGGTATGTGCACTGATACGAAACTTCATAGCAGATTAAAACTTCGTGCACTTGCCCGTAAAAGGTAAGGTCTCGAGTTCGGCACACACTTAGGTGAAGAATAATCTACATCTAGGTACTGATAAAGCTGTGGAAATACCGTATGGCTCATACAATAATGACCCTTTTCAATGTCCTCGTAAAACAATCCGCAGAAGGTTTGAGTTATATGCAAAGTTTAATACGTTTAAAATTGAAATAAAAATGATGGAACAGGCAAGTGACTTTAGCTAGGAAATTTCAATAGGACCACTACTGGGTTTCTCAAAGAGTCAAGATTTGAAGAAGAATTCAGATAAATTTTATGAGTCTGCACATCCTGGTTATATCCTTCCGTTCAGTATGATTCATGTCGAGTGTGATATTCGTACGAATTGAAATCTCAATGACAGATGAATCTACTCTGTAGGAATCAGCATGGGTTTCGAAAACGACGATCGTGTGAAACCCAGCTCGCGCTATTCGTCCGCGAGACTCAGAGGGCAATAGACACGGGTTCCCAGGTAGATGCCGTGTTTCTTGACTTCCGTAAGGCGTTCGATACAGTTCCCCACAGTCGTTTAGTGAACAAAGTAAGAGCATATGGACTATCAGACCAATTGTGTGATTGGATTGAACAGTTCCTAGAAAACAGAACGCATCATGTCATTCTCAATGGAGAGAAGCCCTCCGAAGGAAGAGTGATTTCAGGTGTGCCGCAGGGGAGTGTCGTAGGACCGTTGCTATTCTCAATACACATAAATGACCCTGTGGATGACATCAGAAGTTCACTGAGGCTTTTTGCGGATGATGCTGCGGTATATCGAGAGGTTGTAACAATGGCAAATTGTACTGAAATTCAGGAGGATCTGCAGTGAATTGACGCATGGTGCAGAGAATGGAAATTGAATCTCAATGTAGACAAGTGTAATGTGCTGCGAATACATAGAAAGGTAGATCCCTTATCATTTAGCTACAATATAGCAGGTCAGCAACCGGAAGCAGTTAATTCCATAAATTATCTGGGAGTACGCATTAGGAGTGATTTAAAATGGAATGATCATATAAAGTTGATCGTTGGTAAAGCAGATGCCAGACTGAGATTCATTGGAAGAATCCTAAGGAAATGCAATCCGAAAACAAAGGAAGTAGGTTACAGTACACTTGTTCGCCCACTGCTTGAATATTGCTCAGCAGTGTGGGATCCGTACCAGATGGGGTTGATGGAGGAGATAGAGAAGATCCAACGGAGAGCAGCGCGCTTCGTTACAGGATCATTTAGTAATCGCGAAAGCGTTGCGGAGATGATGGATAAACTCCAGTGGAAGACTCTGCAGGAGAGACGCCCAGTAGCTCGGTAAGGGCTTTTGTTGAAGTTTCGAGAACATACCTCTACCGATGAGTCAAGCAGTATATTGCTCCCTCCTACGTATATCTCGCGAAGAGACCATGAGTATAAAATCAGAGAGATTAGAGCCCACACAGAAGCATACCGACAATCCTTCTTTACGCGAACAATACGAGACTGGAATAGAAGGGAGAACTGATAGAGATACTCAAGGTACCCTCCGCCACACACCGTCAGGTGGCTTGCGGAGTGTGGATGTAGATGTAGGAAAAAAAAATTATACAGTCTACTGATTCTTCCTTACAGTGGACAGTGGGCCCAGGGTATAAAATCGTTGAGATGGCAGTCAATTCCATGTGACTGCCCAGACAATACATCATTTCGAGTTGTCTGTTGTAGACTGGGATGGGAATCAAGTCGAGTTTCGTGGAGAAGAGATCGTGATATGTGTACACTTGAAGCTGGGAAAGCACGGGTGTAAGATATAAAAACAATGGACACAGACATCACTACCCCAATTCGTAGTGGAAGTTAAATGTGATAACGTGGAAGTTTCCTTAAATTGATAGGCCTGAAGCTGCGGAATGATATCACGTGATGTTACAGCTCCAGTTTAATATAACGAGCAAATCAGTCGCAAGGAATATTTCTCCTGCAAACCTTTTGCTTCTTCAACGTGTAATAATAAAGATGAGATTAGGATTCGCATTCAACACCCTGGAATCTTCTCTCTCTCTCTCTCTCTCTCTCTCTGTCTCTCTCTCTCTCTCTCTCTCTCTCTCTCTCTCACACACACACACACACACACACACACACACACACACACACACCATACATATGGATGATGTCATTTCGTCTTCCTTCCAGATTATTTATGATTGTCTCAAGATGGGGCTTCAACAACAATGTCAACAAAAGGTTCACTGCGTTCCACCACAATAAACGATGTGCTCAGTCTGCCCTGGTCCATCAAGAGTGCATTAGCCTCAGCCAGGACCATCACCCTCATGCTTGCCTCAGCCTCGAGCTAACGATCTCCGGTTGCTATATATAGTTAGCAACCATCTAGCAGCAGTTCCCCTTGGGAGAAAAGCAACAAAAGCAGAAAAAGTAGAGGGGTCTGACGACTATATGCTTTACTTCTTTTTTCTGCATGTCGCACACTTCTTCTGGATTACTTTCATCTTCCTTCAGCCCATAAACTTGAACTGATATATGCGGTCTGCACCTCTCGACTTTAGGTATATCTTGAAGCTTAACAAGGATATCGATGCCATCAAAGTTATAATATCCAGAAACATCGTCAATCTGATATGTTCTGATATGTACTTGGACACACCGCACTTTTCGTATAATTTCTGTTTCGCAGATCAAAAGTGACCAAGAAAAGCAAAATCCGTCTTCGACATTTTGGACATTAATGCAGCCCCTTTTAGTGGCTACACACTTTGGAAGAGGTATATAGGAGCCTCCAACCCTCCATCATTTAATGGGTCAAAAACATGTGAGTGAATGTCCAAGCAGACTATACGACTGAGGGCCTTACCAGATCCCTCATGCGTTTCAGAAAACTGGCCCAGTGGGACAGATTACGTGTCGCTATGGAACCACTCAGTAATATCACGCCATTTTGCTCCCAAATAGAGACAATTAATTTCTCTTCGAAACCATTACCATCTTGTTGCCTGGTGTCAGCTCACTGACAGCGTAGCACTGCACTACACTTAATCATAGGATCCACAGATCGTAGACGATTTTGGGGAGTACCATTTCCAAAATAGATAAACATATGTTTGGGAAATGGATAGGGTCTCTGTCGCCAGCAGAGTGTGTGTAATTTTGAAACACCCCATATATTAGCTTCTAGTCCACATCATTAAAGTATCTCTGAAGATATTGTTACCAAAGGAAAAGCATCTGTGTACAAGTAAGTTTCTACTCATTATTATTCTCTGCATTACATTCTACAAAAATAATTGTAACCAAATAAAATATTATATGTACATCTAGAAAATAAACCAGAAATTAATTTGCTACTATACACTCCTATTATTCCTCTTACTTAAAAAACGCCATACCTTGTAAACCCAATCTCATTAGCAGTTCCAGGGCATACAAATGTATCTAATATTACACGTGAAATGGAAAACATTTTGACAGAAAAGTGTTAATTTATTTCCTTTTTTAATTTCAGCCAACATTATAGGCTATATGAACAAGTAAAAATATGTATGTATTTCTTTAGCAATGCAAAGCAATGGCGGTGCAACATATATGCTGCATACAGAAGTACAAATCACATCAGAATTAGAAAATCATTCTCTAAAGTGTTCTGATTGGTAAAATTTTTGAGTGCGTACCATACATTTCCAAAAAAATCCATACACATGCTCCCTCCACCCAACTCAGTCATTCACAGCACTCTGAATGACGGAGCTAGAATACATAAATTCTCTTAATGTTGATTCCTGAAAATGAGTGGAACCTGCAGCATTGTTGTTGTTGTATATTATAACTGCTCTTTTGTAGTCCCCAATACACTGTGTATGACAGCCCAGAAACTTGGAACCGTTTAAGGCCTGAACAATGCAGTTATCTTTGCGTATTCTGACATAACTCGTACCATTCACAGGATGAAAGAACTACCTTCATGTCACTAAGTGTAGGAAGTTCAAACATTACCACTGTCATCACTAGACGTCATGCCAACAGCAACACGTTTATTCCCACTCCACTCACATTATGATTGTATGTTACGAAGAATAACATCACTATAGGCAAGGTATGCCACTGTAATTACTCAACAAGGGGATCGATGTTGATAATAGTTGGAACTCAAAATCTGGGAATAAGATTTCTTTTATGTCCTGCCGCTGCAATATATCGGTGGTGTGCTGCTGCTGCAGTGGTGGAAACCTGAAATACAGCAATAAATCAGGTAGGGCGTTGATGTGCTGCTGCAGTGCAGTCACGGGAAACTAGAATGGCTGCATCTTCTGATCTCGTAAATATGTAGGCTGAGCGTATGCTGCACCGCATGATAAGAGGCCCCGTTGCACTTTGAGAGAGATAATAAATTAAAATGCATGTATGATAATAGTAATGAGCAATGAGAGAAATGTGTGTGTTTAATAATACTTACAGTCTAATGTGACCATCTTCTTCTTATTCTGCCAGGTGGCTGTGGCTCATCTCTCCTGATATTTCATGGTGATCTGATATACAGAGCACGAATCATGAATCCCTCTCATGATAAGGGCTACCATATCCCAGAATACTGGTGGTGGGACTGGTGGAATGGGTCAATTCTCACAAACAGGATCGGACTACGGGAGCGGGAGAGTGGAGGTGGCCATTTTAGGTCATATATTAATGTAATGAAGACTGCACCTGCTTAAAAATAAGTGGACTCTTAGGAGTGGGTTGGTAACATTTTTGAGTCATAAACTATGTTAATTAATATAATGATAAAAGCATGCTGATTTCATCATAATTACTATAACTACTAGATCGGGTCATAAATTATGGTAATTAAGATTAGCCTATATGCATTTAACTATATGTCAGACTTTTGCAAAGTAACTAAGAGCACATGTGAGCAGTTTGTTTAGATTGGGGTCACAAATTACACTGATTTGGTTTCATAAGGATACGAGACTAAGTGGCCAGTTTGCTTTTGTTCTTCTTATATAGAAGAACAATAGGCCATTTGTGCAGGTATGCAGGCAGTCCTATTACATGCATTACGTACTTTCATATGCAGAGTGTGGGAACACATACTAAATTATATCATACGAAAAAAATGTTTTTGTCATTTGTTATCGGATTATCCGTCTGTTCTGTTAAGACCCCTTTTTCTCAGGAAGGAATTGTCATATCAAATTGAAATTTAGGTCACATGCTAAGGCCTATGGTCCCTTGGCGGTGTAAATTATTTAAAGTTCCAAGTCAATACAATCAAAACACACGGCTATTTAGGTCATATTTTGATACTCGTAAACTCATTCATCAAAATCTGCATGGCACTTCCCGTTGACTAGAACCAATAAGTTTAGCAGTAACATATCACAGTACAAGTAAAGGACAAAATCAAAAAACTGATATTTCGTAATTATACCACAAAAAATATTTTTATCATTTGCTGTGCATTTGTCTTTCTGCCCGTCTATTAAGACCACTTTTCCCCATTATCGGGGAGACGTATCAAGTTGAAATTTATGCCACGTACTAAAGTCTACGGTCCCTTGGCGATTTCAAACATTTAAGCTTCTACGTCAAGGCAATCAAGAGATACTGCCATTAATGTCATGTATTTTGATACCTTACCAGTACTGATACCGATAACTGACAACAATGGTCGAAATTCTCGATTTCTGGGATGATGAACTATTTATATAAACAATTAAGTTTGTGTGGAATCCTCGTTGCGCTAGACCTACTCACACTTAAACGAATTTTTTTTTTTGTCCTGGATCCACAGTCGCATGCAATTGTGCTATTGTAAAATCTCGGCCTTAGACCACTTTTGATACATTTGTCAGCTCATTCATTATAATATATTTGCCATCGCCGATAGTGTATGAGGAAAAGAAGGCTGTGCTCCTCTGGACATATATGGGACAATCGGTCCCCACCGACCACACAGCTGTGGAGGCGGAGAGTTATTGTATGATCTAGGAGTTAATAAATTAATGTAACCAGGTACCTTGAAATGGCCTAACGTACGATGATACCGTACCGCTGTAAGCGATCAATAATACGGAAATAAAACAGCTATTAACAGCTGTATGTATCATGGAGGAATTACATAAACCTTCCTTGTAGTAATCATTACAACTATGTTTGTCTTGCGTGTCGAACGCTAGGATCTTCACAGATAATAAGATAATTACCATCCTTAAGCAGACATTATTAGATGAATCTGTTTCAGTTACTTACTAAATAAGAATCAAATGATTAAATAATAAATTAATTAAATAATAAATTAATAATAATTAAATAACAATCACATACGAAGAGGGCCCTCTGTTACATTGGATCTGGATTATTCCAGTTTACTGCATCTATGAGTGAGACATATGTCATCTGTTCATCTCATTGCTTCTGAAATTAAGATAATAATGAACCTGAAGCAAGCGTCTATATCCAGCAGTGTACAGAAAACAAAATAAGAAGAAACAATTTTATGTACGCTGAACGTAACACCTAACGTAGGATCAATATTTGAAATTAATAATACACTGTTTAATAATTCAGTGCAATTCTTCGTGAACATAGCAGTGTTTTTACGGTTTCAAGTCTTAGCATGTGTCTTCCTTTAGAAATGTTGTGCAAATACGAAAGAACATTATTTCCAGAGGATTGCGTCAGGATAAAAAACGAGCAATATTTCTGAAACTAGCAGAGGTTTCCAAGACGAAGATTGAGTTTAAGTATTTCCATAGAGGTTCAATTAGTTTAGGACATGGAATGCTTCGAACATTATCCTTGATTGTGGCAGTTTCAGGCGACTTGTGTGTCTAATTGCTGGGGCAGTCGTTTGAGTTTTTCAGTGGTTTTTTGGACGCGTTGTACGGAAATGTAATTGCTTAAGTCTATGAAACTATTTTAGGTGGCTAAGTCCATTCACTGGCGCTGGTATTATTCTCGTGTAGGTTTGCACTTTCAAAAATAGTTATATTGAGCTAAAGCGGCCGTAAATATCCAAAATTGATTTTATAAGCATTACTATGAAGTGAGAATTCCTCTTCACTAATTCTCACAATACCAATATTTAGATTTTTTTTTACTATCTGTCACTTGTATTAACTAAACGAAACACATTTTAGTCTTGTTTAACAAACTTTGTTATAACTTTACTATCTAGGTTTCGATTTATAAGCACATTTTGTAATACATAACTGTTCCCAAAGATGAGAACCAAGTAGAGATAAACATGTCATATGTTAAATCTATCGTTTCTTGACTAAAACTATGTAAGTTGTCTCTGTTGGCAGTTTTGTCGAATTATATATGAATTTACAAAATTCATTAAGAAAGCATGTACAGTAACAATAATTAAACATGCACTTGAGTAGAGCTATGCACAGGAATGGACTTTTTTGTTATGTCAATGAAGCACCAAGGTTCTTATGCTATGTAGGAGTTGCAATATTGTTTAAAAAGGGTGAATAATTTCACTTAGTTTGTTCATTCAGTAATAGATGTGGGGGTGCACACATTTGTTTCTTAAGTTCTAAAATTTCAGAGTGGGCTTTGCAGATTCTCTAATATGTTAATGCGGAACCGACTTAGGCTGGAAAAAAGTAGTTCCAGTTTTGGTCACCAGTTGGAAATTTGACGCTGTGAGTGCAAGAAAGACGTAAAGAAATGCTTCAATATGTAACGGATTAGGAATAAGATGTGGGCAGGAAATGGCAAACAAGTGGGAAAGGCATAATGTTCATTTTTATTATTAACTGCCACTTTCACAATTTGTTCAATGTGAGCACTGGAGACGTAAACGAGATGCTATACAGCTCCAGATATGCACCTGATGGCCGAAATTGGAATTATTTTTTCCATCATAAATCGATTCGGCATTAACGCATTATCATATCCACCGGGTTTCGTTGCCTTACCATAGTTACAGCCCTCACTGGACCTCCGTGAGTAGGTGCACTTTAATTATAACAACTTGGTATGTGTAGGATTTCTCTGTCTATTACGTATTTGTGGCTTTCATTCATGGAATATCTGGCAAGGGATGAATCTGGATTGTTTAATCTCCAAGCTTTATGGGTTCTCTGAGCCTAGGACAGATTGAGCTCTCAGTCTGTCCAATATAGCAAGACTGACACTCTCGGGAGATGATCTTATGAACCCCACTTTTCATGATGTCTGGTTGTTCATCTTTTGAAGTGAAGAGACATCGCCCTGCTATCCGTAGGACATAGAAAAGCACAGAGAAACCTTTTGCTTTTAAAATGTTGCTTATCCTGTTTGAAGTTTTACCTATAGAAGGTAAATCACTATTTCCTTTTCGGTCTGTCTGCGTTGTTAACTGGGTACAGTAGGGATCTGGCTTGCATCTTCAGTTTTCTTTCAAAGAGAATTTTGTCGGTAATGTGGGAATCATTATTATTTGTGTCTATTGTTTTTACTCTATTAAGTTCCTGTTCGTAGTCTTCTTGGGATATAAGGACAGAAGGAGACGGTGGACCATTTGGTGTCGAGAGGAAGCTGGGATGAATGTGTCAGTAAAGTATTTTTTTCTTAAAGTTTAAATTTTTGGCTGTAATCTAGGAAATTAATACTGGAAACCCCTAAATCCATACTGACCCTTATGCTAGTACGCTAATGACGCAAATTTTCCCTGAATTTGTGGAGAGGTCTAGTGGAACCTTCCCACGTACAGAGAATACCATCGACGCATCTGTTACACCAATAAGTTCATTCTTAAGAAAAATGAGTCTCCAGCCTGACCATGAACATTTCTGTTAGCAAGGGAGATTGAGGGTGAGCCTATTGCCAGACCATCTGTTTGCTTATAATAGCTCCCTTGAAAGCAGAAATAATTTTGATTAAAACAAAATGTCACACTACTAATTATACTCAGTTGTTCTTCTGGATTGATTTTGTGTAAATACAATGATTGTGATACAATATGTATACAATCTTGCACAGTAACACTTGAGAATAATCTGTATTCGTCAAAAGAGACTAATTTTGCATTTATTGGAATCTTAACATGTGTTAATTTGTTAACTAAATCTAAACTATTCTTAATGCTGTATTTTCCAGTGCAATTTGGTTTTTTCCCCAAGATGATGTCTATCTTCCTGACAATATTGCCCACTGGTGCTTGTATTGCAGATACCACTGGACGGATTAGAACTTCTGGTTTGTGGAGGTTGGTTAAGCCATACATCAGTGGTGCCCTACGATTCGAGTGAAGAATGCTCTTACAATCTTGTTCAGAGGAAATGCTCGACGACTTGTTTAATAACTACTTAGCCTGGTCATTTTATTTAGTAGTTGGATATTTCTGTAGTTTTTGTAGTATTGACTGGAAAAATTCTTCCACATTGCTTGTATAATCTGTTTTATTTAACAGTACTACAGTGTCTCCTTTATCCCGAGCACGTTTTTGCTTTTAATCCTATCTCTGAGTTCCTCCACGAGTAAGAAATCGTTCTTCTTTCTACACTGAAGCTTTTGTTCTTATTGCTGTGCCAGCTTACTTTCCTCTTTACACTGTAGTTATATATCTATATCTTTCTGCTCTAGATCTACTCTTAGATGGTGTTTAGGGATAATGTTTAGGGCGTACTTTTGGCCTTTTGATAGTAACTTCTCTTCTGGTTCTGTCAGGATTAATGCTGGTAGGTTCGTAGTTCTGCCTGCATTTTTGAGGTTAGAGTTCTATCCTTCGACAGCAATATCTGTTCCAACTTCTTCTTTGTATAGGAAAACGTATAACAAACAATGTCTGTTACCTTTGTCCAGTATCTCTAAATTCCAATATTTAGGTACAACGGGGCCCACAGCAAAAAAAATAAAAAGTTTGCATGACAATAATCTGCTGTACTGTCTATTGTTGCTTGGATTACAATATCTTTTTTTAAAAATATTTTTCAAAACTGCACAATTTCGACTGTGTGGCCATTTTCATGTGTATGAAATACATGCCAAATTTAAAGTAATATCGTAAAAATACACAATCATAACAACCATTGGCTGCTTAGTAGATAGAATAAAATTAAAAATTGAATACAAATAACCGATCAAACGGACATATTTCTGTTGCAGTCAGAACTTACATAAGCCAAAACATAAGTTTCGACTGAAACGCAAATATGTCCGGTTGGTGGATTATATTATATAGGTCCACTTTTATTATTGGTTTTACTTAACTTTTAATTTTATTCTGTGGTTGTTTTATATTTGTAACTTAACAATGTTACATGTGGTATGTAGTTTCAGACACTTGAAATCGCCTTCACAATGCAGAAAGAAAAACAGAAAATTAATGGATTCTTTAATCCAAGCAACGACGGACAGAACGGCAGATTTTGTCATTCAGAAAACTCTCTAAATTCTGTCATTCACACGCATTCATATCTTTGGATATTGAGGGTGACTCTAAATTACAATGACGACTTGGCCGTGTCCGACGTCGGCAACGCTCTGGCTCTTATTATGGAATATGATCGAATGCGCTGCAAAAGCCAAGTTCTGTTGTGGTCGTGAAACACGCAGAACTCCTGTTTGCTAACGTGTATGGTGTAAACGTATGCCAGACTCGAAGGTGTTTTGCAGTATGGTTTTTAGCGTTTAGACGTTCCATGTGAGCATCTTTCCAGATGGTTTAACAGGTCACTGTATTCTGCATTGCCACTCCTACCTTTGTGAAGCAAGTTGCACGCAGTTGTAGGAAAAAATTCGGAGGTTGCTAGGCTTGACGACTTCCCCATAGCGGAACTGTTGATCACCAACCTTACACTTGCTACTCTGGCTCTAAAGCTCCAAATAAAATGTAACTTCAAGTAGATCTTGTTTATCACACCACCTTAGCTGGCGTTTCAACAGGAAGAACTCCATGACAAGCACATTGCACCTTCGATGAATTTTGGTGTTTGGTTCACGGACTTGCCATTTCTGTTTTAAGGACTACCCAGAGCAATTTCATGCGGAAACTGTCCAAATGTTAAAAGTTACGTTTGTTAACGTACGACGTATCAGGGACACACAGAAGAACGAGCAATATTAAAGAATGGAATGTCCATAACGTCTGGTTTAGTTTAAGAAAGACCGTAGCAGCCTGAGCAGTGTGAGTTGTTATTTCAATTTCTACGTGGTTCCAAGATATCGCAAAGATGCCTCTTCTTTTACTTGATGTTTCATTGGTTTTAAAGCCTGTCTGTCGCAGTTATTCCTCTGGCAAGTCGCTTGAGTACACTTATCACCAGACTACGTTCCCACACGACATATCTAAACGGGTCGAAAATATGTTTGTACCACCTGCGAATCTGCGGATGTGTGTGGGTTCAGAATCAAGGAGAGCGGGAATCTAAGTTATGAATCTCATCAAACGAACTATAGAACTTTATCGTAAAATAAAAGTAGAAATTTGGTGAGAAATACCTTAATATAACGTAACACATATGTGGCGTTATCTTGCCATCAAACGAGTGGTGATAGTTACCATTTTATTACATAGGAAACACTTTTCTGATGTTTTGCAAAGTATTCTATATTTGTTGGCGAACTGACTTCCGGAATCTCACAACATCGAAAATTCAACTAACGATGTCCAAAGAAGCCAAAAGCCGGTTCGTGATGAAAAGAATAATTTTTGCAGAACATCAAGAAATTGTTTTCTGTTTGATATTATTTTCATGTTCTCTCGGGAAAAGCAGAAAAATTCAGTTGTTGTCAAGGAAGTTGTTTCTTTCCCTTCTGCCAAAATCCTGTATCTACTCATAATTGACATCCTACTGTTTATTAAGTACCACCTGAACAGTGTGTTATTACTGGTGAAAGAATGACGAAACTGTATCTCTGATCATATTTTTACTTTTACTAGCACACAGGCACCGACGTTGGCACTTCATCTGAGTATATCCCGGAAACACATTAAGTAATTTGGTACACCTATTTCACCAGAAGACATTGGTATCAAGAATAATTTTTCTACAACAGGAATACTTTTCAAATATAGTTTTCAAAATATCTGTATTCATAACTGACCTGAGTCTTAAGGGAGCTTCATGCTCAGAAAACAAAAAGCAAAGTCCGAATTCCTGTCAATGACAGAGCATAATCATATAATTTTCATTGAATAATAAGAGCATTTTTTATCGAAAGCTTGACGATTCCATCGAATTACGTATCCGACGTATTGTTCAGACCACTACTATCAAGTGGAGAAGGAAACAAAAAACAGGAAATGCTACTAATCTCTATGTTTCTTTTAAATTTGGTATGATACAACCAACTTTTATGTTAATACATTTCACATTCTCGTTCAGCATATTTTATGATGATACATAAAAGCAACTGCTAGCCGTCTGAAATGCAGTCTTTTTCTAAAAAATGAAATATTGCTTCGTAAGATGATCTAGCATAGGATGATTAAAGTCTATAATATTTTTAAATATAAATACAGAATACAACTTGTTAGTTTTGAAATATTTGTTTATCTCCGTAAGTAGTTTTCGCGGCTCGTCGGGCTAATCTTCAGATGCAACATGCAGAAGCTGCATATATATTTTCGTAGCGTGATGCTGGGTACTAGTCTGTGGCAGTGTGGGCGGCATTGTAGTTAATACCCAGCTGGCACCTTCCATTTTCATTGCCTATTTACCACAGAATTCATCATATTTCAATCAAAATACGGATTTACACCATAAATTCGCCAGCATCCACCGTGTGCTGTACAACTGATGCCCAACGATCTTTGTACTCTAGTCAGTAACAACCGCAAGACTCCTAGGAGCAACCTTCACGACCGACGAAAAGTGCAATGACCACAGAAAACAAGAAAGAAGTCGCTTGCAAAATACTTGTATGACAGGTTCTTGAGTTTTGCTCATCAGTGAGGGCCCGTTAAGAGCGTTGATTAATAGAAGGGAAGAGCAGGTCCGAGCGAAGAGCGACATATTTCGTCTCGTAGTCGTTTCTTAAACGCGAGGGCGTCGCGGAGATGATGAATAAATTCGAGTGACAAGGGGAACAAGAGAGTTGTTATATACCACGGAGAGTTTTACTATTAAAATTTTGTGAGAATACGTCCCAAGAAGAGTAAAGTAAATAAGATTTTCTCCCAAGTATATTCACGAAATGACCACGAGGAGGAAATCAGAGAATCACACACGGAGATTCATTGATAGTCGCTCTTTCCAAGTACCACTCGCGAATGGTACAGCGAAGGGGGAAATGATCGAGGTCGAAGAAACTCCCTCCACCACACCCCGTAAGATGGCCTGTGAAGTACATACGTAGATGTAGTTATATATATCTCTTTGTCCAATTGATTCTGATGGTTTGCGTATATTTTTCGGTTAGTTGTTCCCCTTTGCGAGTAAATTAAATCCTAGAAAATTCTGTCCCTAGACTCTCCGACCGAAGTGTTCGGTTTTCCTTCTTTTATCTCAGGGTCACTCTTTCCCGGCAGTGATTTTGGGTTCCTGACGCGAAGTGCTCGATCAACGTTTATGAATCAGTAACATAATGCGTCTAAAAATCAGTTGGATAACTTTTTAAAACAGTGCAAACATTGCTAGTTAGGTATCCATCTTACACAAAACTATCTCATAGTTAATTCTCCATTTAAAATGTGTCGCACTGTTACTTGTAACCTGCGTATGGCCTTCTAGTGTTACGCCAAACACCGGGCAATCAATACCGTATGTATACTGCCGCGATGTTTGCATATGTAGTTCTGTTTTGGCGACATTCTTCGTGTTTGTCATCCTCGGGAGACGTGCCACAATATAATTCAGTCATCTGTTCGTTGTCAGTCGAAAATGGAAGCCCAAACTCCATGAAATTGTCAGTAGCCTTGAACGGATTTTCGTTAGTGATAAACGGCCTGAAAAAAAGAATTATCTGACAGCAGGTATTTCAATTGATCCAATTGAACGGTGCACGAACAACTCAACATTTGAAGCTGTACAAACAAACCTACGCAACGAATTAAACTGACACTTAGCTTATTTTATTGTGAGAAATGATTCGATGTAAAAAAAATCAAATTTAGCTAATATCGATGCCATCTCTTTGCTAAACACAGAAATTTTCACCTTAACATCATAATTGTTTAAAATGAAAGAAATTACTATGTGTACGTATTAATTCTTAATTATGAACGAAAGAAGTATGAAGTTTTTTCATAGAGAATACTATTTTTACCAACCTTTTTTGTGTACTTATGGAGATTATTCCATGGCCGCACAGAAATTTTGAAGAAACTGATTATTCGCATTCAGCTCTTCTAATCGAAAGATTCTAATTCTGGAAACAAGTCCAGTCTGTGATTTGTGACAATTGTATTAAATGTCCTGAAAGGTACATCGGTTAGACCATTCTTGATGACAGATGTCACGAGTGAAAAAAGAAATTCTTTTTATTCTCACTATGGAATGAAGACACATTTACAGTGGATTTGTGACAGAAATTTATAGAACGGCACACTGTGCCGTGTGGAACGATAGATGCTAGTATAGCATCTGCTGACACCCCTGTGTGATGTGGAATTGTCAGCTAGATGTCACGAGACGTAGACAAGACAGTATAAAATGATGCGGGAAGTGCAAATGGTTCAAATCGCTCTGAGCACTATGGGACTTAACTGCTGTGGTCATCAGTCCCCTAGAACTTAGAACTACTTAAACCTAACTAACCTAAGGACATCACACACATCCATGCCAGAGGCAGGATTCGAACCTGCGACCGTAGCGGTTACGCGGTTCCAGACTGGAGCGCCTAGAACCGCTCGACCACTCCGGCCGTCGATGCGGGAAGTGCTGTGTTCTCAGTAGAGAAAGAGGCGGTGAAGAGAGCTCAGTAATTTCGAACGAGGATTAGTCATTGGAAGTCAGCCGAGAAACATATGCATCACGGACATTTCAATCCTTTCAGAACTGCCCAAGTCGACTGTTAGTGATGTGACTGTGCAGTGGATATATGAAGGAACAACAACAGCTAAACAAAGACCAGACAGACCTCATTTACCAACGGACAGGGACTGTCGAGCATTACGGAGTGTGGTTGTGAAAAATTGCATGAAATCAGCTTAGGGAACCATTCGTGACGTCCGCAGTGCTATCAGCAGTTCAGCTGCGCATAGACGGTGCCTATGTAGTAAAAAAATAAGGGGGGGGGGGTACTACAGTCGAGCAGCTCCTCATAAGCCACAAGTTGCTGTAGGCTTGAGGTGAAGAGCCATGCTACTGGGCAACGGAGGATTTGTAGACGCCGGCCGCGGTGGTCTAGCGGTTCTAGGTGCTCAGTCCGGAACCGTGGGACTACTACGGTCGCAGGTTCGAATCCTGCCTCGGACATGGATGTGTGTGATGTCCTTAGGTTAGTTAGGTTTAAGTAGTTCTAAGTTCTAGGGGACTGATGACCACAGATGTTAAGTCCCATAGTGCTCCGAGCCATTTGAACCATTTTTTACCGCATTTCTTCCTTTTCCTTACAGTCCTACCGTTTTCGTACTGAAGCCTGAATTTTAACGGGTTTTTTTATAATCTACGAGTGCATTTCCCCTCGTGTGAGTCTAACTGTATAGCCCTGTTGTTGTTTCTAAGGTTTCTCATCTGTCAATGTCTCCCAGTAATGTTATAGGAGCCTGTTCTTCTTCTTTAAATAAAAGCTTCTCTTAAGATATCTGCAAGTTCGAATTTCGCTTTGAATTTTCCAACGAGTGATACCACATCCAAGCGCCAGCAAACGACTAAAGCGATTCAGAACTGAAGTACACGTGACCTGCAGCTACGTGAAGTGACTAACTGACTGAGTGACTGAAAAATATGTATTTCCCTACAGACATAGCCTAATACGCACTCAAAGGATTTAGCAGTACATTCTTATTCAGAATTAGAAATAATTTTTAGATATAAAACGGTAACGTCAGGTTTAACATAGGAGCTTAAGAAATAGTAAAATGAAATACACACATCAAAAACAGTTTCGCATCACCTAGGCTCCGAGAGTTCCGGAACCTGTACAGAAAATTGGAATAGAGATCAACATTAACATCATTTCCGCCCTCATTATTGCTCATGAAAATCACACATTGCATGGTACACCACCATACAGCGAGACCTTCAGAGGTGGTGGTCTAGATTGCTGTACACGCCGATACCTCTAATACCCAGTAGCACGTCCTCTTGCATTGATGCATGCCTGTATTCGTCGTGGTATACTATCCACAAGTTCATCAAGGCACTGTTGGTCCAGATTGCCCCACTCCCTCAGAGTGGTAGGTGAGTCACGTCATCCATAAACAGCCCTTTTCAATCTATCCCAGGCATGTTCGATAGGGTTCATGTCTGGAGAACATGCTGGCCAGTCTAGCCGAGCGATGTCGTTATCATGAAGGAAGTCATTCACAACATGTGCACGACGGTGGCGCGAATTGTCGTCCGTGCCTCGCCAAAATGCTGCTGATATTGTTGCACTATCGGTTAGAGGATGGCATTCACGTATCGTACAGCCGTTACGGCGCCTTCCATGACCACCAGCGGCGTACGTCGGGCCCACATAATGCCACCCCAAAACAGCTGGGAACCGCCTCCTTGCTGCACTTGTTGGACAGTGTGTCTAAGGCGTTCACCCTGGCCGGGTTGCCTCCAAACACGTCTCTGACGATTGTCTGGTTGAAGGGATATGCGACACTCATCGGTGAAGAGAACGTGATGCCAATCCTGAGCGGTCCATTCGGCATGTTGTTGGACCCATCTGCACCGCGCTGCATGGTGTCTTGGTTGCAAAGATGGACCTCGCCATGGACGTGATGTTGAGCAGCATGCAGCCTATTGCGCACAGTTTGAGTCGAAACACGACGTCCTGTGGCTGCACGAAAAGCATTATTCAACATGGTGGTGTTGCTGTCAGAATTCCTCCGAGTCATAATCCGTAGGTAGCGGTCATCTACTGCCGGAGTAGCCCTTCGGCGGCCAGAGCGAGGCATTTCATCGACAGTTCCTGTTTCTCTGTATCTCCTTCATGTCCGAACAACATCGCTTTGGTTCACTCCGAGACGCCTGAACACTTCCCTTGTTGAGAGCCCTTCCTGGCACACAGTAACAAGTAACAATGCGGACGCGATCGAACCGCGGTATTGATTGTCTAGGCATGGTTGGACTAAGGACAACACTAGCCGTGTACCTCCTTCCTGCTGGAATGACTAGAACTGGTCGGCTGTCGGACCCCCTCCGTCTAATAGGCGCTGCTCATGCATGGTTGTTTACATCTTTGGTCCGGTTTAGTGAGATCTCTCAACAGTCAAAGGGACTGAATCTGCGATACAATATCCACAGTCAATGTCTGTCTTGAAGAATTCTGGGAGCCGGGCTGATGCAAAACCTTTTTGATGTGTGTAGTAAGAAATGTCAGGCACTTGCGGAAATTGCATTCCCACGTTTCTATTTCATTAGTGATTTCTCCTTTAACTCTGTCGCGCAGTTTTCCACTGTATCAGACAGCAGTTTATGTCGCTTCTGTCGCGTTTTAGTCCGTTCGGAGACTGCAAACGCACGCAGAGCACAGCACCGATGGGGACGAATTACTACTGGTGCTCCACAATTTTCAGTATTGGGACCATTCCCTTTCCTGTTGTATTTTAATGACGTTACATCGTATCGGGATCCGCTGGACCATTCGAGTCAAAGCTATTTGGTCAAGGAACGAGTCAGTACGTACTTTACATTAGGCTGATTAGAAAATTTATAAACTCATGAAGAAATCAAACAAGAGAAAGAATTGTGAGAGATTATAGAATAAATAACGCACTGCGGAGGAAGTCCTACACAGAACAAAAGAACTGTGCCACAAGGGAACTTTTCAACTTAGATTTGAAGCCTTCGGGTTTTCCCTTCAAGATTTCACGTAAGTTGGAAGCATACTGGAAATGAAACCTGCTAGACAGTGCACACCTTTCCTTACAATGCTCGAGGAGGTGTTACCCAAGTGCAAATCGTTTTTTCACCTCCTGTTCGCTGAATTAATTTTGCAGTTTCTTCTCAGCGAGTCAATATTTTGAACAACAAATCCGATCATGAAGGATATGTATACCGATAGGGGAGTTAGAATCCCGAGACTCCCGAACAATGGCCCACCCGAAGTTTACAATTTGACGCTTTATATATGCTTCACTGTCTTTCTCTGGGGTAACCATAATCTTGATGAGTACTTAGAGATAACTCAAAATATCATAGTGTAGAAGATAACAGAGTGAAAGTAAGCCTTCGCATCGCAGTGTCACAGGCAGTGGAAAAAATGGTTCAAATGGCTCTGAGCACTACGGGACTTAACATCTGAGGTCATCAGTCCCCTAGACTTACAACTACTTAAACCTAACTAACCTAAGGACATCACACACATCCATGCCCGAGGCAGGATTCGAACCTGCGACCGTAGCGGTCCCGCAGTTCCAGACTGAAGCGCCTAGAACCACTCGGCCACTCCGGCCGGCCACAGGCAGTGGAGATCACTCAGGTAGTGAAGAGAGCAGCATTCTGCAGTAGATGTAATCCTACTCCCAGTCCTAAAAGTTTAAAATAGCCGAAAAAAATGACTGTTTGACCCAATTCGGACAGCAAATTTCGATTTGACTAGAGTTCTGCGTCAGAAATTGTATGAGTTTTATTTTAGTTAAGCGCTCGTCCCTTCTCTGAAAGCTACGTGTTAATGTTCCTGCCTGCCCTATTATATTCCACACAGTTAAAAGTAATACTTGTGTCATCTACAAATAGAATATTTTTTGAATCGTCTCACGGATAATGGCAGATCAGTTATACAAACACTACCTGATCCAAAGTACCTGCACGCCTATTAGCGACAATAATATGGGGTGTGTTCAATGTCCACAAACCATTGTGCTTTACGACAGGTGTTCACTGTCATGCTGATACAATCATCGTCTCCAAATTATTCCTCTACTGTACGTAGTACATAATACTGTAAAATGTGTTCACATCCTTCCGCATTTACCGTTTTCTTAAGCTCTAAACCACGAAGGTGTTCGATACAGTTCCGCACTGTCGCTTGATAAACAAAGTAAGAGCCTACGGAATATCAGACCAGCTGTGTTCCTGGATTGAAGACGTTTTAGCAAACAGAACACAGCATGTTGTTCTCAATGGAGAGACTTCTAAGGTGTTAAAGTAATCTCTGGCGTGCCACAGGGGAGTGTTATGGGACCATTGTCCAAATGTTCAAATGTGTGTGAAATCTTATGGGACTTAACTGTTATGGTCATCAGTCCGTAAACTTACACACTACTTAACCTAAACTATCCTAAGGACAAACAGACACACACCCACGCCCGAGGGAGGACTCGAACCTCCGCCGGGACCAGCCGCACAGTCCATGACTGCAGCGCCTGAGACCGCTCGGCTAATCCCGCGCGGGTATGGGACCATTGCTTTCACAATATATATAAATGACCTAGCAGATAGTGTCGGAAGTTCCATGCGGCTTTTCGCGGATAATGCTGTAGTATACAGAGAAGTTGCAGCATTAGAAAATTGCATCGAAATGCAGGAAGATCTGCAGCGGATATGCACTTGTTGCAGGGAGTGGCAACTGACCTTTAACATAGACAAATGTAATGTATTGCGAATACATAGAAAGAAGGATTCTTTATTGTATGATTATATGATAGCGGAACAAACACTGGTAGCAGTTACTTCTGTAAAATATCTGGGAGTATGCGCACGGAACGATTTGAAGTGGAATGATCATATAAAATTATTTGTTGGTAAGGCGGGTGCCAGGTTGAGATTCATTGGGAGAGTCCTTAGAAAATGTAGTCCATCAACAAAAGAGGTGGCTTGCAAAACACTCGTTCGACCTATATTTGAGTATTGCTCATCAGTGTGGGATCGGTACCAGGTCGGGTTGACGGAGGAGATATAGAAGATCCAAAGAAGAGCGGCGCGTTTCTTCACAGGGTTATTTGGTAAGCGTGATAGCGTTACGGAGATGTTAAGCAAACTCAAGTGGCAGACTCTGCAAGAGAGGCGCTCTGCATCGCGATGTAGCTTGCTGTCCAGGTTTCGAGAGGGTGCGTTTCTGGAAGAAGTATCGAATATATTGCTTCCCCCTACTTATACCTCCCGAGGAGATCACGAATGTAAAATTAGAGAGATTCGAGCGCGCGCGGAGGCCTCCCGACAGTCGTTCTTCCCGCGAACCATACGCGACTGGAACAGGAAAGGGAGGTAATGACAGTGGCACGTTGGGTGGCTTGCGGAGTATAAATGTAGATATAGATGTAGAAAGCACCAACAACCAAACATACTGTAACACCACTTCCTCTGTACTGCACTGTTGGCACTCCACATGGTGGCAGGTAAAGTTCTCCAAGCATCTGTTGAACTCAAACATATCCATCGGATTGCTGCAGGGCATAACGTGACTCATTGCTACAAAACACTCTTCAGTTGCCTAGAAGGGTCACTCTTTAGCTCAAGCGTCGCTTAGCATTTGCTGCAGAAATGTGTGGCCAACGAATAGCTGCTCGACCATTGCACTCCATTTTTTTAACTCCTTACGTACAGTCATTGCACTAGTTGGACTGCTAATAGCACTTTGGAGCTCTCAAGTCACGATTTCATGCTACTTTTACAGTCGTCCTCCGCAGCGCTCGATGGTCCCTGTCCGTCAGTACGTGAGGTCTAACTGGTCTTGGTTTAGCTCCGGTTCTTTCTTTGAGTTTCCACTTTACAATCACATCACTGACACTCAACTTGGGCAGCTTTAGATGGGTTGAGTGGGTTTGTTACCCCGGTGGAATCCAGTAAGTAGTCCACGTTCGAAATTGCTCAGCTCTGCTTACCGACCCATTCGGATGTTAGTACTCCTCTACTGACAACACAATACTCCCGGCCGCATTTTATACCGACGGGTCCACGTCTCGTGAACTCTAGAGATCAATGCCGCATTGATTAGCGGTGTCTGGATACTTTTGATTAGATAGTGTATCAAGTAAAGCAAAGGATTCAGAACAGAAACGTGTCATTTCCACACCCCGTTCAGATTCTAATCTCTTCCACGTTTGTTGACACTGGAATGAAAAACCTGTGCTTCATAATTTCTAGGTATAAAGCAATCTATTCTTTTGCTCTTTCCGTACTTCCACAATGTTGAACTTGTGCAAAAGTCTATCAAGGTGCACGCAGTCAAATGTTTCTCTTAAATCAAAGAAAATTCCTTCTCTACTCAGCCTATCGTTTAGCCGTGCTAGCGCTCACACACAACAGATTAAATTACCCTTTCTGTGGGTACCCCTTTCCTGAAGATAAACTGAGAGTCTGACAACACGTTATGTGGACTGAGCTTTGTTATTACTGTCTTACATGTTACTTTCACAGAAGCTTGCGAAACCACTAGTAGCAAGGAAATTTTCCGGTAACTGGTTACATAATCTGTTAATTCATGTTTGCGAAGTGGTTTCAGTAATGAGTATTCATTTTATCAGGAAACGACCACATCTGAAAGACACATTTCACATGTTGCAGGAAATGATTTTCAAAATTCTCCTGACTATACCCATTGGTATCCTTACCTGTGATCAGTATAACAATTGACAACGTCTGTATTACGAAAGGATATTACAGTGCAGTGCAAATTATAAATGTGTAATAACCTAAAACATTATATTTGAGATTTTCTGTGAAGATTATTTTCAAACAAGCAGAAGGAGCTCTCCCATCAGAACGTTCTTTAATTTAGTCTGAAACTCCACAGTCTTCTCTACATGGCATTCAGTATGCTCTGGTAGGTTGTTGAACACATGTACTGGGTTGGTACACAAGTTCGCAGGGATTTTGTTTTGCATGTTGGTGTTCCGGTTGTTGTGTAATTATTTATCGATTGTCATTGTTTTATTTGTAGTTCAGCGTTGTTATTTGAGTTTACATCTTGTCAATTGGTCGTCTGAAGTTAGTGAGTGGACGCCAGAAGCAGGAGTGGAGAAATCAGAACATTTCCGACATATTCCTCTGTTTGAATTCAACAAAGGGGTGACAGCAGCGCAGGCAACCAAAAACACCTGCGAAGTGTATGGGAATAATGCCATTGGACACTGCGCATCAGGAAAACGGTTTTTTTCATTTTAAGAACTATCGCTTTGACATGAACAAGAAAACAGGAATGCGGGTAAGCTAATATGAACAGCACAGTGAACGCATTACAGTAGCCAAGATAGACACGAAGCCAACAATCAGCACAGTATACAAGTTTGTATGCCAAATAGCACCGCAGATGATAAGAGACTGGAAGAATGTGTAATGAAATAATCAGAGAGGAAAATTTAATTGTGATGGAGGCTGGAATTCGATAGTAGGAAAACGAGGAGAAGGGGTAATAGCCTACTAGGAGAATATGAATTGGGGGAAAGAAATGAAAGACGATATCGACTGGTAGAATTTTGCGCAGGGCACAATTTAATTATCGGTAATGTTTGACTTGAGAACCATCAAAGAGGGTTGTGTGCTTGGAAGAGACCGGAAGACACCGGAAGGTTTCAGTTGATTTTACAGTGGTTAGACGGAAATTCCGGAACCATATTTTACACTGCAAGACATTTCCACGACCGGATGTCGACTCTGACCACAATTTATTGATTATGAACTGTAGATTAAAACTGAAGAATTCCCAAAAAGGTAGGAAATTAAGGACGTGGTACCTGGATAAGTTAAAAGAACCTGAGGTTGTCGACAGTTTTAATGGCAGCATTCGGCAACGATTGACTGAAATAGGGGAAATGAATACAATAAAAGACGTATGGATAGCTTTGAGAGATGAAAATAATAGTGAAAGCAACAGACAATAAAAATACGTAAGAAGACAAGACCTAGAAAAATTCCTGGATATCACAGGAAACTTAGCTGATGAAAGAATAAAATATAAAAATACAGCAAAATAAGGCAGGCGAATGGGGCTACAGACGTCTAAAAAATGAGACTGAAAGAAAGTGTAAAATAGCCAAGCATGTATGGCTACAAGAGAAATGTGAGGCTACAGAAGCATGTATAACTAGGATAAAGGTATAAAGATGGATACCGCCCTTAGGAAAATTGAAGACACCTTTGGAGAAAAGGCAGGCAAATGGGGCTACAGACGTCTAAAAAATGAGACTGAAAGTAAGTGTAAAATAGTCAAGCATGTATGGCTAGAAGAGAAATGTGAGGCTACAAAGCGTGTATAACTAGGATAAAGATATAAAGATGGATACCGCAAAATTGAAGACACCTTTGGAGAAAGGAGAAGCAGGTGCATGAGTATCAAGGACTCGGGTGGTAAGTTAGTACTGAGTAAAGAAGGAAAAGCTGAAAGGCAGAAGGAGTATACAGACGGGCTGTATAAGGGAAATGAACTTTAAGACAGTATTATAGAAAGAGAAGAGTAAGCAGATGAAGATGACATGGGAGATATGATACTGCGAGAAGAATCTGACAGATCATTGAAGACCGAAGTGGTAACTGGGCTCCTGGAGTAGACGCCGTTCCCTCAGAACTTTCGACATCCTTTGGAGAGCCACCCATGACAAAACTATTCCATCTGGTGTACACCTCTGAGACATGGAAGGAAGTAGTTGCTAACAGGTGTGAATATTATCGATCTATCTGTTTAATAAGCGATGGTTGCAAAATACTGACACGAATTATTTACAAAAGAATGGAAAAACCGGTAGAAATTGACCTCGGGGAAGATCAGTTTTTGTTCCGGAAGAAGGTAGGAACACGCGAGTCAATACTAACCCTACGAGTTATCTTAAAAGATAGATTAAAGAAAACAAACCTGCGTTTATAGCATTTGTAAACTTAGAGAAAGCTTTTAACAATGCTGAATGGAATACACTCTTTGAAATTCTGAAGGTAGCAGGTGTGAAATACAGGGAGGGAAGAGTTACTTACAAGTTGTATAGAAATCAAACGGCAATTACAAGAATGGAAGGACATGAAATGCTAGCAGTGGATGAGAAGGGAGTGAGACAGTTTTGTAGCAAATCCTCGATGTTATTCAACCTGGGCATTGAACAATCATTAAGGGAATGAAAGTTCAGTTGGAAAAAACAAAAACTTTGAGATTTGTTTATGAAATTGTAATTTTGTCAGAGACGGCAAAGCACTTGGAAAAACAATTGACAGGAATAGATACTGTCTTAAGAAGAGCTTACAATATGAACGACGGCAAAAGGAGGACAAGGGTAACGGAATGTAAGCGTATTAAATTGGTCGATGCTGCAAGAGTTTAGATTACAGAATGAGACACTAAAATCAGTACGAGAGTTTTCCTATTTACGCAGTAAAATAACTGATGGTGGCCGAAGTACAGAGGATGTGAAACGTAGGCGCAATGGTGAGAAAAGCAAGGAATTTGTTAACATAGGATATAAATTTAAGAGTAGGAAGTCTTTTGTGAAGGTATTTGTGTACTGTGTAGCCTCGCATGGAAGTGAAGCGTGGACGATATGCATATCAGACAAATAGAGAATAGAAGTTTTGAAATGTGGTGCTAAAGAAGGATGCTGAAGGTTAGGTGGGTATATCGCATAACTAATGATGAGATACTAAAGAGAATTGGGGAGAAAAGAAATTTGTGACACAACTTTACCAAATGAAGAGATTGGTTGATAGGACATATCCTGAGACATCGAATCATCAGTTGACTACTGGAAGGAAATGTGTGTGTCTGCGTGGGGGGAGGTAAGAATTGCAGAGGCGAACCAAGAGATGACTATAGTAAGTCATTTCAGATTGGTGTAGGTTGCAGTAGCTACTGGGAGATGAAAAGCTTGCACAAGATAGTATGGAGAGCTGCAGCAAACCAGTCTTTGGACAGAAGACAACACCACCTAACAGTATACTAAGGCTAGGATATAATTAAAATTCAATAAATTACATTGATATCCGAGTGCTTCTTCAACCTGCAGGTGGTAATGCAAATGGTAGATCTTCACAGTATATGTGTTATATAGGTACTGTGCTGAGTTTTACGGGACTCATGTTACGTGTTCTCCTATTACCTACAACGCATAGAACGCTCATACGCCCATGTGAAAGTGTCGGAAAAGTCCTTTGGAATATGGTTCGACTCTCACGTAACATTCAGTCTCTGCGAGCCATCAGAGAACCATTCTGCACTTTGTCTTTTGCGGTACGTTTTTATTGATACCACTAAGTCTCCTCACCAAGACGATTTTTCCGGGAAAAGAACTGTCCGCATTTTTTATTTTAATCAAGTTGCGGCAGGCGTCGAAGCGTCGTTGTTTTTGTTCTGGAGCCAAGATGTGCGGACAAATTTTGCACACTTTTTCTCTTCTTCAAAAAATTTTGGAAAATGTCAGTACATTTGATTTGGTGATGTTCAGTTAGTTGCTCCAGTGAGGTTTGGTACAGAACAACACTGAGTCACTACGGCCGCTCGTCTTCTAGTTAACACTGAATGCTCACAACCGACTAGATGAAAGAACGTATGTTGGATATAGCTGTTAGTTCAAACAGCCACCTTATAGCCTGCGTTGACATCGCTTATAAGCGAGAAATAAAATCTATCTCGGAAGTGTTTGGATGGAGGGTGTACGTTCTCAACAAGCCATTGTTCAGAGCGAAGCGGTTGGTAAATGGTACTAATATAATCGATATTCGTATTCATTTCATACGCGTACTGGGCGAGCGGAAAAGAACTGTCCAAATTTCTTTTACGTTCTCTTATCTCACTCCAGTTTTCAATACTCTAGATGAACGATGGTGACAGAGTAATTGCTGCACAGTCTTTTTCGAAAACAGGTTCTCCAATTTTAACCAACAGAGTCTTTCTCGAAGCAGCTCCCGTTTCACTTTCGCATTGGCCTGTTAGGATCTCTCCAGCGCGTCTCTGAATTCTTTCAATGCATGTTCTCATGCTTACTTGCTAAAGACTCTAAACTCTGGAACACTACTCTACAAGTGCTCTGACTAGCGTCTTGTACGCGATTTCCTTGACAGACATAGTGAATTTTCCTAGAACCCTTCCAGCAAATGTAAGTCTTCCATTCGCCTTCGTTACGTGATCGTCCCATTTCGTATCTCTTCTTAGGGCTATCACTAACAAGGGAACCTCCCCATCGCACCCCCCTCAGATTTAGTTATAAGTTGGCCTTGACAAACTGAACACAGATCAATTGAGAAAACAGGAAGAAGTTGTGTGGAACTGTGAAAAAATAAGCAAAATATACAAACTGAGTAGTCCATGGGCCACATAGGCAACATCATGGAGACCCGCAGCCCAGGAGCGCCGTGGTCCCGTGGTAGCGTGAGCAACTGCTGTAGGAAACGTCCTTGATTCAAGTCTTCCCTAGAGTGGAAATTTTACTTTCTTTATTTTTGCATGGTTATTATCTGTCCGTTCGTTCATTGACGTCTCTGTTCACTGTAATAAGTTTAGTGTCTGTGTTTTGCGAATGCATCGCAAAACCGTGCGATTAGTAGACGAAAGGACGTGCCTCTCCAATGGGAACCGAAAACATTTGATCGCAAGGTCATAGGTCAACCGATTACTCCACAGGAAAATACATCTGATATATTCTATACGGCACTGGTGACGGCATGTGCGTCACATGACAGGAATATGTTGTCGACCAACCTAACTTGTACACTTGGCGAATGGGTAAAAAGATTCTTCTACCTTGCCCGATTTACGTTTTCTTGTGAATGTGATAATCACTCCCAAAAAAAGTGATGGAAACATAAGAGTTTGTCACATATACTGAAAACAAAAAATTAAACTTTTCACTCGATAGAAGATTTGAACCAAAGTTCTTTCGTTGCGCAGCTACTCACGTTACCACGAGACCACGACGCTCCTGCGCTTCAAGTCTCCTTCATGTTGCCTATCTTCCATGAACTACTCAGTTTGTATATTTTGCTTATTTTTTCACAGTTCCACACAACTTCTTCCTGTTTTCTCAATTGATCTGTGTTCAGTTTTTCAAGACCTATCCACTGTGCCAACTTATAACTAAATCTGAAGGGGGTGCGAAGGGGAGGTTCCCTTGTAAGTACTTACACGATGTGACGTGCTCAGGATGTTCAACACTGATATCAGATCGGATACTGTAGGGTTCATTCTCTTCGTTTTGCGTATTATTTTGCATTAACCCATATGTAAAGAGAGCTGCCATTCATTACACCATGTCGAACGTGCGTGCTACAGAGCGCTATGAGATGCCCTCGGTTGTTGCCTGAATGGCATGTGACGTATTCATAGGCTTACGTACTGCATAATGGCTACAAATAGCCAACAGAGGCCAGTAGTGGTCTAAAGAAACACAAATGTAAAGTCAGGGCAGAAATAATCTCATCTTTCTACGTATTCAAAAGACGGTAGAATCCAAATGAAAAAAGAATTGATACATAAACTGTTCGGCTGGACGGAGATTTGTAATGTTTTATCCGTCACCCCACCTGGCTGGTGCTTATTTCGGGGGAAGAAAACTTGCTGGTCCTGCGAGGTGCGTGCAAGTGTATTTATTTGTCGGCCCTATTCACGTGTTGGCACCTGAATGTCAGTGTCGAATTGCTAAGCCGGGCGGGAGCAGCACGTGCACCTTGAGTTTGCGGTCTCTGGGGAGGAAGAAAAGGAGGCAGGCACGAGCCGCTCCCCAAATCGCTCCTTTTTTCGTGAGGCGCACGCGCGCTCCTTGGCAGGGGATGCGTCAGTCGTGTCTCCCCCTCGCGTGTTTGGCCCGCGGATGCTGGGCTCCCCCCGGTCCAGAGGCACGCGACCCAAAACGCGAGCCAATCTGGCGCACGCTTTCGCTTCTTCCGCCTGGACCGCACCCTTCCTCCAAACAAATTGGGCCCACAATGGGCGGGCAGCGTGTTCGAATTACTTATGCGCTCGGGACCTCTCTCAAGGCAGACGCCTTCTTTCTTGACGCACCCTCCGCAAGGACCCGCACCATTCAGTGGCTCCTCTCGTCTTCCTTTCATCTCCGTTTCACGTCTCTGTAAACAAGTGCCTAGCCCGTCACCCGCAGCCTCAAGATAACTCGTATTCACTTCTACCTTTCTTTTGAATCAGAGAAATGCGTTAACTCACTCGAAATGTTTTCGCGCTAGACTGACAAGAACTTCGTCATAGTAAAAATTTTATTTATTTTCGGGGAATACAGCGGTCAGTTGCATATTTAATTTCTTTACGCCTTAACTACGTGTATCATGGCAGATGCTGCAGTGCTTACATCACCTCAAGGAAATTTTTCCGTACATATTAGCAAGTGTTTATTCTTTGCTGATTTCCCACAGGTTACAAATGGAAATAAAAGTCAAAATAGAGTTAACCATCATTTTTTATGTTTGCGTGGATAAGAAAAAATACTCTGCAAAATTTTTATAATTTTCAGAGAATCAGGAAAAATTTAGTAGAAAAATTGAAAGAAAATAGTACTGGAGATGGGTTTCGGCTACATTTGCAGCAAGTTCTATAGCTGCAGATGAAATTACGTTGAAGAAACTATTTCATTCTACACATCTCTGATCACTAAAGAGTTAAAAAATCAGTTTTAGGTACTTCGGCTGACAGGTAATAGGTTCTTCGTTGAATATTTTTTGTATTACGAATGACACATGCACAACACTGGTAATATTCTACAATATTTATTATTTATTACACGAACCGGATTTCGACTGTTACGCCATCATCAGCTCTGAAGATAAGTATGTGACGCAGTGGAATTTTGTTGGATCAGACAGTTTAAACTAGTGCGCCTACAGAGTATCTCCATGCCCAGAGATAAAAAATGTTAATGTTAGAATTAGGAATAAAACAAGAGGGATTATTTCAGTGTCAATGCGATGCAAGATTATTTAACTAAGATAAAATATGTGACACATTTACTAATGAACTATAGACAAATTACAGCAATTGTGCATAAAAGAAAATAACTGAACGATAAACTTTGGTGACACGTTCTAAAGGTGTAGCTGAAAAAAATAATCTTGTCTTTTAACGGGTCCTAAATTACAAACAGATTAAATAGCGATATTAAGAGGTGAGTGAAGCAGCTGTGATTATACAAAGTAAAATTTTTTAACAGAACGCGAGAAATTATAGTAATTGAGATAATTGAAACTGCGGTATGTGAGTGAGAGGGCTAATTTACAACATGGCTTGGATGCAATTATGAGTTTTATCTGCTGTTAGAAGTGACGAGTAAGGGATAATTCAGTAATAGGCTTGGGTTGAAGGGCATGTGTTCATTAATTTCCATTATTTCAAGGTAAATAATCTTCCTTACTTTAGGGATGTGGTGCAATACTTCATGGTTCACCTTGTAACTATGGCTTTCTTTAAGAAGGTGGTCAGCAAAATTAGAGTCTTCTTTTCTAAATTCCCAACTTCTATAGTGTTCCTTCAAGCGAGTAAATATTTCCCTGCCAAACTGAACCATATAGAATAAATACTGTAGAATATTACATCACTGTTATGTGTGTTTCATTCATAATGACAGGTAATCGTCCAAATACAAGCGAGTTTTAGAAGAGCCGTATCTGGTGGCAGACCCAAACCCTGTTGCAGAGACCTCTAGTAGTTAACAGACGTTTGACATTACGTATACTCATTAATATCCTCTTTCGCTAACAGTTTTTCTCAGTAAAATGAATCGTTGTATATTAGGTCAGGATAAAAACAGTCACAGCAATGAATTTAGGATAATGTTCAGAAGGGAGTCAAATACATTGGTTTACGTGTTTCAATCTACTTGCCAAGGCATATTAACTGTCATGTGAAAAATTCACTAAACGTTAGGTTTCAGTTAAAGCAAGTTCTGTCGATCAACTCCTGATCCACTGGAAACTTTCTTCTTAAGCATTCTTAAAAGTAATGTAAAGCGAATTACGTTTCTCGTCTTGTCAGTTAGCGTTGTTCTCAGGCCCTTCGGCCTGAGGTTCTTTGGTAATTTTTGTGGCTCTTCTGGTGTTTCGGCAGAACAGGTGGCTGGGGAAGGTTCACCCATTCACCCTCTGTTACTGGTCGAAGACATCAGGGAGAAAAAAAAACAACAACAAGTAGCGCACCAACAAGCGGGCACAAAAGTATTAACGATTTTAAGTAAGCCTTTGTTACAGAGATTTTACATGCAACATAACTCACATGACAAGTTCTGTTTTTAATATTTCGTACCTTTTTATATTTTAATGCAGTTTATTTAAATTAAATACACATCACTGACTTCCTTCAACACTCCATAATTGTCTTCAGTAGAAATTACGAATCTCCTGCAGTTGTTGGCCATGTCCTTGAAATGCATCGAACACAAACAGGAAGTTGGCTTGAATCATTGTACAGCATTTGAAAAACGTCACGTTGATACACAAATCCACCTTTCAGAAACCTTTCGGTTCAAAATACCAGAGATGCGTATAATTAAAAGTCTTAAGAAAATGAATACCTAATTTTTACAAGTACTCTATGTAATGGACTGAAAAGCTTTCTGCAGTAATAATTGACTACTAAAGTATCTCGTGGAGAATAAAACTCTTAATGGTTCCAATACTTGTGTAAAAGAAATGTGACACATCTTACGCATCTAATAAATTCTTGAGTATCGGGTAGCTATCGCAGGTGTTCTTTACCCTCAAACTTTACGCCCAACAAAGGGACTCTTCTTTTGTATAAAACAAGCTGTGTACTTAGGTTGCTAGCTCGAGAGTACGAAAATTCGACGAGAGACTCGATTTGAAAGCTTAAAAATTTATGAAGGTAACGAGAACTTCATGGAGTGACAAATGTATAACAAAAAATTTTAGAGCAGGGCTAGATGACTTTGATAATGAACAGATGATTTATAATGTTCGTACAAAACGTTTGTGTAGGAGACCCGGCTATTTAAAGAGAAAAAGTAGCAATTGCAGACAGTTCCGCAGTCTGGACTTTCATCTTTTGTTTAACCTCCAACGAGCGCCGATTGACAAATAACTAATATTTGGCTTAATATTCAAATTATACGAATTCAGTAGAGCGTTATTAGTTGCTGCAAGTACCACAATACTGTTCGGGATCATTAACTCGTTCCAGCACACCGTGCCTAATCAATACAAATCCAAACAAATTAATTCCGAAAACACGGAAAAGCAAATGAGGCCACGAAAACCAGAGGCAACAGCAGATACAAGAAATTCGTGTTTCTTCTCACCTGTAACCTACAACCTATACCTGAGCAATTAAAGTAACCTACATACATTTGCTATCCAAACTTGATGCTACCTGTTTTATTCATTTCGCAGTATCCCACGAGAAGTTAGTTTCGCAGTATTTGTTCACTGTCTAAGACAAAATAACAGCGAAGATGACTACAATGTCACTGTCTTAATAAAAAAATTCCATAAAAATTGAAATAGCTGTAACAATGACCTACGAAGTTATACTTCAACTTTTTAATATGATAATTGTATCCTATACACAGAAAGAAGAGAATTAACTACGAAACTCGTGATTTATAGCACATCAGAGTAGCCTCTAGCTCCGTCTGAATTTTATTCTGATAGGTTAGTAAGACTCGCTATAAAAGTGTGGATCCATGACAAAACGAGATCAAGTTTTTAAAAGAAGAATAGCAGTTTTATTTTGCAGTAACGATCGATTACATTTGTGTTCAGTGTTTCCGACCACTTTTACGTGCATTTTAGACGCTTAAATTTGAAATGATCATAATGATAGCAAATGAAAAATCCTGAAAGGCCGAACTGAATGGTCTTTATTAATTGGGTGGAAATCTGTAAACGTGCTGAAAACTGTACCGAGATTTTGTGCTCTGAACCATCTTGAACAATCAGTTTCATGCCCTCTTTAGATCATTCCCCACGGCGTTCTCCTTCTGCATCCTTCTTAAACAGAACTGTTTGATTAGTATGGGCTATATCACCCGAACCACATACCGACTACACTTCCCGAGCAGTGTTGTAAACGAACACGTGGCTCCCCATCAAGGCAAACGGAATATTTGCTTACAATTTTGAACAAGTGCTGTAGACATAACAGCATGTACCCTACTGTAGTTGACTTTTATTTCCTACCTGTTCTCAGCACGGTGAGGCAAAAGGACAAGTAAACACAATACGTCCTCAGCCACAGCACAGACTTAAGCGAACTTTTTACATCCAGGGCACCCTAATGCACTGTTACCTGCCTCCAGACAACGACATCCGACAAAAAAGATTCGTTTAGTAAAATAGAGAGGAAAATTAGAATCGTTAGCGAATGGGCACTGACTCAGTTGAATCTGGAAACAAGGAGGCAGTCGTGATCCGTTTAAGAAAACAGACAGTCGAAGTCAGGAACCAACGCTGGGGACTTACATCTCGCCCCAGTGTGTGTCTAGTACCGGCTTTCTCGTAACACTGTCCAACAACTGAAACTGTTTCGCACTTAAAAATAGCTTACTGTTATGTATTTCCACTTGCTAAAATCAAAAATCACCATAAAATGACCATTTAGCTCTTCCTTTGAAGAGACAATGACGTACCTTTTTTTCCGTTCTACAGCTTTTGTTTGGGGTTAATTTTGTTTTTGGAGTTTTCGCATCTGTCCAGTGGAAAACACATTAATAGTGTTGCTGTGACTGTGAGTTTCATATTGATTGTGTTGCAATCAGTGCATAATTTGTTGGTTTTGAGTGCTTTAAATGTATAAAATTTGCTAAATCAAAACGCTAAGAGAATATGTGAATTCGGTGAATATTTTTCGTTACGTTTATGGTAAAACGACGTTTTCGTCTCAGAAACTCAATCTGACACCTCTTGTGAAGACTGTCTATCAGTGTTATTTTGGTATGTAGTAGCAGTTATAGTAGATTTATTCATCTGTGGATCTCTTTTTCAAGGATATTAGTATTAAAATTTAAGAACAGCAACAATAAAGTAATTCAACTATTCAGACATTTATAGACTTATAGGTCTAGTGGGATAACAATAGGACAGGTAGCGGCCCGTGGCCTTTATAGTAGGAATCATCGCAGCATTTGCCTTAAATAATTTAGGGAAACGACCGGAAACCTAAATCAGTTGGATTAAGACAGGAGTCTCCACCCTGCTGAACACAAGGCCTCCGTTTAAAACAGAGCTACCTCATTCGATTTGTCTCTGCTGTCCAACACTTTTTTTTTTTACAAATAAGTTATGTAATAATGAAAGAGGCTAAGGCTACATTGTTCATTTATTTTTCACTCCTAGTCACTGTACACACTATACATGCTTTGTTTCATAACACTTCACACACTACACACGCTACCAGCTGATGTCAGGACCATTTTTTGTACCTCATCTTCCCAGTTTCTAGCCTGCAGAAATGAGTCAGCATCCCTCTACAACGACTGAGATGCTGAGCTCAGAAAGAGACTAAGATGTTAGTGTTATATATTGCATAGATTTTGGAGTAAGTTACTCCAGAAAAGGAAAGAGAAGGAAAAATATAGCGTGAGACTGTTATGTCGAATGTATGTTATAGCTTTCACTATCTTTTTGATTATTTATATGCGTTGGATTTTTTACCAGACTTCTAGTCTGTGTTATCCAAACAGTCCTTCAGTATATGTAATGTTAGCGTTAAGAGATGGTTTTTAACTGTCTTTTTAAATGTGTTTGCTTCAGTAGTGTCTCTACTCCCCTTTCGTAATTTATTGTACAGTTTTATCCATTGGCAAAAACAGCTGTTTTGAATTTTATGTTTATTCTTTCTTAGTAAATTTAAGTTCAGTGTAGATCTTGTTCCATGGTCATAGATAGAATTGTTTATGTAGTAATCATCGATGTTATTTTTTATATGTACAAGTAAGTGGTAAATGTACTCACACGGCGCAGTTAAAATCCCCGCGTTTTGAACAGATCTTTATAATAAGATCGACTACTAGTTTTCGTTATTATTCTTATGGCCCTTTTCTGCAGTTTGAAAACTGTGTTCGTATTGTGTGCGTTTGTTCGCCCTAAAAGAATGCTATAGCTAAGAAGTAAGTGTGCGTATGAATAGTATGTTACTAAAAGACGTTGGCTGTTTCGCGTTGATGAAAGGTCTATAAGGGTATAGCATGCTAATGAGATACTGTTTGCAACTATCTTAGTGTGTTCACACCATTTAAACTGAGATGCTTATTCTCAGAAATTTCGCATTTGCTACACAGTCTATAGAATGCCACCTACATTTAATTTAACAGTGGAAGTATGGGACCAGGGTAAGTTATGGGCTGCGCTTATATCTTGTAACTCTTGGTCAATTATATTACGAGAATGGCTCGAAAAAAAAATCTGTCATTTGTTGTGCATGTGGTTTGGCGGGAGCCTAAAAACCATATAGATAACTACTATTTCTGCTTGTCTGCACATAGTCTTCAATCTGCTATTCGACCTATTCGTTATTCAAATAGTTCACCAGTTCCTACTCCATCTAAAATAGTGGCCATGTAATAACGAATGAAAACATTGTGGAAGAAGAAGAACTCAAGAAGCCTTCTACATTCCATGAGTCAGATTTTGACGAAAAAGATAACATACCGCACAGATTGAGTCAAGCGGAATTTAGCGATCTGATTCCAGGGCTTGGTTTGTCGAAGGAGAAGGCAGAACTTCTACGGTTAAGTCTTCACCGGCGTGATGTCAAGGTCTCATTATAGACATTGTCATGGGGATTGGGGATATAATCATTTTTTCCGTAAAGAAAATCAGTCTTGTTGCGTTGTTGATAGCTTAATGAAGTATTCGAATATGAGTTATAATCCAACTGACTCGAGACTATTCGTAGACTGATGCGGCATCGTTATCAGGTAGTATTTCATATTTATTCCGTAGCAGATATTAATGTTTGTTAGAACCATTTTACTGTTTATTATTACATTTACTCTTTTTTGTAGTTGCTGTTATCAGCTGCAGCACTATACTGTGTGTTGAGTACGTTAAAGTTTTGTCACTTACACGTGTATGACTGATTATTCACAATATCCGTTGGGACACAGTTGTGCTTTGAATCAAGTCTTAACAAATTTTCTGAAACACTTTCGATTTAAAATTATAATAGCCGTCTAGCGTATTCGATGCTGTAACTTTATAATTATTTACGATATCTAATTAATGCAGAGTGTAACCAAAAAATTCGGCCAGACGTTCATAATACATTCCTCCCACGTAGAAGAAAATATGTTATATGGACATGGTTCCGGAAAAGCCTTATTTTCGTGTTATTATTCGTTCTCAGAAACTTCCCACATTACAGTAATTCGTGAACAGAAGGTTCTAATGTGCCACATGAAAGTCTGTGAGGCACTGACGATGATACTTTTTGCTTGCGGCGATATCTCCACTTTGATAACGACGTACCTGGACTGAATTTTCAGTTACACGTTTCATTTCAGTAGAACGTGGTGTGGAGCTGAGCCGTTGCAAGCTAGCCCCTATCCATCACGTCTTTGGGAACGAAAATAGTGTCCTGTTAAACATACAATACAGACTACATCTCTTCAAAGTGCGTCCCACAGTGCATATTCTCTAACTCTTCTTTAGTGGCAGGCAGTATTTGTTTATTTGCTTTTACTTATCCTGTCAATATTAGGGTTCTTGGCTCCATCCAGGAATTCTACATATTTTACATTACATTCATCACGACTAGCGTCTTATAAGCTGTCTTACAACTAATACAGAATTCACCATTTGGAAATAAATATGACATAAATAGTTGAAACTGTAGTAGCTATAGCAAAGAGAGAACACAGTTCAGGACGACTTTTCATTACCACAGACAACACGCTACTGTCAGTTTTTCAAATACCTTTCAAACCACTTTAGTGCACTGTCTGAAAATTTAGCTGTCGTATTTTTCTGAACAGATATCAAAGTTGAGGGTATCAAATGCTTTTCTGTAGGTGAGTAGTGTCTATGTTGTGCCTTTCGGTTGTAAATGGCGTTTTCAGTTAGTTGATAGTGGCGAAAATATTCCAGGGCTTTGGAGAGAGAGTGTGAGATGCTGACTTTCTAGTAATTACAAGGTGATTATGGATGTTAGTTCTTAGAGACAGGTCGGACTGTGTTTCCTTTCCACTGAATGGCATGCATCCCATTCCCGAGAGAAAAGCTAAATATCTCTGTTAAGTACGATTATTGAAAACATGTATGTTGGAACTGTCACATGTAACAATAACATTCCTAAGACCTTTCCACGACAAACATGACCACACGTAACTCCCCTACTCGCAAACCTCACTGTAAGCACAACCACGACTGGTAACTGTCGTCCCTCAAGCTGCCACGCTTCTGCTGTACATCATCCTTCGTCACTACACAACACTTTTGCCAGTGTTTCAGGAATCTGCGGCTTCTTCACACACCTTGTGATGTAACGTCTTATTTTTCCAGTACTACCCGACTAGGTGGCTCACTGTTTAAGTTCAAACCTCCCTTCCCTGATTCACTCAAGCAGAAGGCCGACACGGGTCCTTCAGTAAGATTAAGACCGATTTTCTTAATCTTTTTTTTCCTTCTGATCTTGTGCTCTCTCTCCAGTGACCTGGAAAAGGACAGGGTTTAAAACGGAAGTTTTTCTTTCTGGCTTCCATAGTTTTTGGGCACTCCTTCTACCATGTAAACCGTTAGGCCATACTAGCATGGTACTGGCAATATATTCTGGTATGGTATGGAGCTCTTTGACTTGATTTTTGCGTAGAGAATGTCGGTTTTCAATCGAGTGGTGGCCAACCCTAAAGTTACATGCATTATGTGATGTATCTACATCTAGAACAGTCCTCTTATTTGGCGTTTTTGAAATGAGATCCCCCCCCCCCCCCCAAATTAGGTGCGCCTTCTGCGTTTCATTGTACAGCTTCTGAGGTCGCTCATAACTAGCACAACGATGAATTCACGACGTGCTGTTAAAAAACTTAAATTCTCCAATCTTAACAGACGGAGACAGGCGCTATTGGTGAAGTAGAGGTTTCAAAGCAAGGTAATGATTCATATCTTCAGCACGAAGACTCAGAAAGGCATCACAGAAATGTTTCAGCAGAGGCAGCAGTGATGTTAGGTTCCTTCCGTTGCTGGGCGTGTGAGAAAGAAAACACGAACGTCTCACTAGCTATCATTAATGAAAGAGACATTTTAAAGAAGGAAAAATGTGCCAGTGTTTAAAAACGTAGTAACAAAGCATACAGCTCCACAACTGAGAGATGTTTCGTCACTTCTGATGTGTAAAATGATATTTGCTAAATATGTATGAAGTGAATTCGATCTTGAAAACCGATTGTCTGAGGGGAAATGAAACATTGTACAGAGGAAAAGACTACCTATAGCATGCACTGCTCGGTCATTTGTAAGTAAGTCCTTAAACAACGTTCTTGAGTTATATCTGTGTTCAGAAGAAGAAACTCAGGAACTGCAAAATTTATGACGTAAATATTTCTTCACTGTACAATGTTGAAAATTAAATAATTAAGCAGTCTGAAGGACGGAGCAAGAGAGAAGTGTCTGACACATAACGTTGATAACGCTAGTACTTCACACTCTCTTCAACATATCAGAAACAAATAATTCAACACAATAGGATCAACGATCTTACTTTATTGTTAACTCTCGTAAAATGTTAATCGGTTGATGTAACGTTATTATTGATACGCCTAAAATATTGAAAAAAAATTCTTTCAAATTGTTAAAAGTGAAGATTAAAGCCACCAGAATTTCCTCTTCTACGTGAAAAATCGGCAACTAGTGGAATAGTGTGTCGTGATGGACTTGAGAGTCACGTTTCAGATGCATCTATTGTTTCTTTTTGTTTTGCCATGAGTTCAACTACCAGTACTAAACTGTTTTTAATGTTTTCTATAGCTCCTAATGATCATTGTTTACAAATACATGAGAAAGAAGCCAATGATATAAATTCTATTTAAGCGCAATGCAATGAAATTACTTAACATTTTGATAGATTATTACTACTGTAATGCTAATATTAATTGCACTGTAACCTTACGTGCAAACTTAAGAGTTTATGTGAAAATACTCTTCAATATAGTAGAAGAATTTATCCTACGGAACCTTCTTCAATTAGGTCTTAACGACCTTTAAGTCATATAATACACTCTGGTTATTTTTAAAATACTTGATGCCTATGTTTCTGACTCCTCAGTGAGCTGAAGTTAGCCCAATGCAGTTTTTATAGAGACTGTTTCTGGTCCTAGTATTATATTGATTCTTTGAAGAACTTTTCGAAAAAATGTAAGTAATTATAGTAACAAAGAAGATTAATAAACAGATGAAACAACTGTCGAAATAAACCGGTTTTAAGAGTTCTCTAGAGGCGTTCTGTAATTAACACCATATATCTCTTTTGTAGCACACTTCTGCGGCATGGCAATGTTATAGCTGTCAGTTGAGTTTCCGTAAAAACAAAAAGTTATTCTGTCAGTCAACAGTGAATGTAAATAGGCACGACAAATATTTTTCTTTTATATTTTCAAATTACCTATACATTTAGTGACGCATACTGCAGAAGATGTTGAACTTAGGCGTTTCATTAAACCCTGGTGAATTTTTCAATACTAATTGTATAGCTCCGCAAGCTTAACGCTATCTTGTTTGTGGAGTTCTGTGAGAATCACTGTCTTGTGTGTAACAAGTTTTGTCAAAATTTAATGACAATCCATTTAACATGAACGATTTGCTGATTTGTTCAAATGTTACCCACATTGTAGTCCTCTTTTCACGGGCTGTTAATGCAA